>NC_136073.1:148857376-151484375 GCF_964261635.1 Lissotriton helveticus
CCTTCCCTCCATCCCCTTCCCTCCCTTCCCTTCCCTTCCCTCCCCTTCCTCCCTCCCTTCCCTCACCCCCTCCCCTCACTCCCTCCCTCACCCCCTCCCCTTACCCCCTCCCCTCACTCCCTCCCCTCACTCCCTCCCCTCACTCCCTCCCCTCACTCCCTTCCCTCCCTCACTCCCCTTCCCACACCCCCTTCCCTCACTCCCTTCCATCACTCCCTTCCCCACTCCCTTCTCCCCTCACTCCCCTTCCCTCACTCCCTTCCCTCCCTCACTCCTCTTCCCTCACTCCCTTCCCTCACCCCCTTCCCTCACCCCTTCCCTCACTCCCTTCCCTCCCTCACTCCCCTTCTCTCACTCCCTTCCCTCACCCCCTTCCCTCACCCCCTTCCCTCACTCCCTTCCCTCCCTCCCTCCCTCCCTCCCCTTCCCTCACTCCCTTCCCTCACTCCCCTTCCCTCACTCCCTTCCCCCTCACTCCCCTTCCCTCACCTTGTCCAGGCTAACATCTTGGACCCCACCCAGAACGGGTTCCGTGCTGGTCACAGCACGGAGACCGCCCTTCTCTCCATGGCTGAACATCTCCGCACGGTGATGGATGCAGGGCAGACTGCGGCGCTCGTTTTATTAGACCTGAGCGCCGCGTTTGATACTGTCTCCCATCCCATCCTGTTGCATCGCCTGGAGGAGAGTGGCCTGGGTGGTTCTGCACTCCAATGGTTCCGGTCCTTCCTTGACGATCGCTTCTTTAGCGTTGCCATGCCACCGTTCCAGTCCCAATTCCATCCTCTGAGACAGGGGGTGCCGCAAGGCTCCTCGCTGAGTCCCACGTTGTTTAATCTCTACGTGAGACCGCTGGCTGAGGTCGTCAAGCAATGGGACTTGACTATGGTCTCATATGCTGACGACACCCAGCTAGCGGTTTCCATCAGCAGGGACCCGGACCAGGATGCCCCCAGGTTTCAGAGTGGACTTAGGGCGGTGGCGAGCTGGATGAAGAACAACTGTCTCCAGCTCAACGCTAAGAAGACGGAGATCATGATCGTCGGTAGGAGGGCGGACCTTTGGGGGGACAGGTGGTGGCCTGTGGAGCTGGGGCCGGCCCTCTTCCGGTCACTGAATTAAAGAATCTGGGAGTATGGCTGGACCCTGTGCTTTCCTTTGAGGTCCATTCTAAGAAAACCGCGGCCTGTTGCTTCGGCATCTTACGGTCGTTGCGCCCCATTCTGAAGTTCTTTGACCACAGTACCAGGCAGCTGATAGTCCAGGCTACTGTGTTATCTCGCCTGGACTATGCAAGCTCTCTTTTGGTAGGTTCCAATCTGGCTGAGGTTGTTCGCCTCCAGCGTGTTCAGAACGCCGCGGCGAGAGCCATAGTTGGCTTACCCCGTTCTAGCCCCGTTTCCAACACACTGAGATCTTTGCATTGGCTGCCCGTCAGAGCCAGAATTCAGTTTAAAGTGCTGTGTCTGGCGTTCAAGATCCTGAGGGGCAAGGGTCCCCCAATTCTTGCGGACCTTTTGTCCTGGTATGTGCCCTCCCGGCCTCTGAGATCCCTGGGCCACGCACTCACTGCGGTCCCTCGATTCAGGCTGTGTCGGGCTGGTGGCCGGTCCTTTCGGGTCAGAGCGGCTCAGCTCTGGAACTCCCTTCCGGTAGATCTGCGGTTAGTAGATGACCTTTTAGCTTTTCGTAAAGCTTTAAAGACCTTTTTGTTTTAATAAACTTGCCATCTGTGTCTTTTTATCTGTTGTGTTTCCATGTAGGTGTTGCATATTACCTGACACGCGCCAGGACGCCCCTTAGCTGGGGCAGCTGTGCGCGCTACAAATTTATGTAACATAACATAACATAACATAACATAACACTCCCCTTCCCTCACTCCCTTCCCTCACTCCCTTCCCTCACCCCCTCCCCTCCCTCACTCTCCTTCTCTCACTCCCCTTCCCTCACTCCCTTCCCTCACTCCCTTCCCTCACTCCCTCCCTTCCCTTCCCGTCAAGTGCCCTACAGCTTAAATGAACATAACATAGCCACCTCTTGATCTTTGGTGACATTGAATGGCGTGGTTTGAGCATATCATCTTGAAGCAGGCGGGCAACTAGAGCCAAATTTCGGTGGGGGTGGGGGGGGCTGAAAAAGATTTGGGGGAGGCTAATTCTTCCAGCCGTAACTAGAGTGGCTGTACGAAGTGGTAAACTCACAACAAAATCCTAATTTACATATAAATGGTCTTTAACAGCCCTGTGAAGTACTCGGGTGCGGCTGCAATTAGATGTCGCCAGCCGCGAAGCACACACGAATGGGGGGGGGGGCTGAAGCCCGGTGAGCCCAATGGGTGTTTAGCGCCTGTCGTGAAGGCCCACAACCATCAGTGATTGTCTTAAGCAGAACTCGCCTGAGAAGAATGGATAGAGACCAGAGACTGGAAGGGACAGAAAGAAGGGACAGAAAAATTATCTCCTGCTGAACAGATTGTTTGTCTGCAGGCTGAAGAAGAGTGCATGACAAACTGCAAGGGATTTCCAGAGGCCGCAAAGCAAAGAGTTGTCTTCACTATTTTTTAGAAGGAAACAGATTTTTGAGTCTTGCTTAGGAGTCAAGGATTCTCGGTGTTTGGCATTCAACAGCCGAATATGCAAGAGAACTTAAAAAACAGATATTAAATATTTACATCTAAAAAAAGTCCTCTGCTTGGCGACTAAATATTACCTGGCAATCAATGAGCAATTGTGTCACATGTTCTTCTCCACAACAATGTATTATGGAGGAGAGAGAAATGCAGCTAGGACGCTGTCTCTGTCACTGTCATGGGCTGTCTCCGTCTGAGGCTGCGTCCCCAGCCAGCTTCCCCAGCGCGCACAGACACACAGCCCCCACCCGAGCACTTCACAGCACTTCCAGGTCTTTAAAAAGACCATTTGCATGTGCATTCTCCTCCTCTTAGCGCCCCTGCAGCTCCACTCTGGTATGGCTCGATTGAATCGGCGGGCCCCCACAGAGCAGCAGAGTGTTTGCAGACACTCTTTGAAAACACAGGTGCGATGTCTCATGGTCCGCGGGCCGCCACGGAAGGCTTGCCGGTCCGCCACCGGCCCGCGGGCCGTACTATGAGTACCCGTGCTCTAAATCATAACAATAACAGGCATTAATCAGTATCCAAATGTTACAAGGACAAACCATTCCCGAACCATGACACATCCACTCAAGATACCTGCCAAGGAACTTTTCTGTTATCTTAAAAAATCCTCAAAGTTAGTGTGACCCCGTAAATTCTGAAAATTAAAACATCGTGATTACTACACTGGAATCCCTAATCTCAAGCTTCACACCCCGTCCCTACAGGTTGTATCTTACCAGAATCATTCTGCGAGCACCTCCTTCATGGCCCCAGCCTCTCGATTGCAAACCGTGCCCGACAACGCTGAATATTATGAAAACCGCGTCTGACGTCAGCGTGCCTAAACACAAACGACAGACTACTGTGTGTCACCAGTGCTACTTCCAAGATGTCCCCTCTATTCTATATACATATTCCACGTGTCCACCACATAACTGAGTGTACCCCCAATGTACAACTAACGCAATGCAAAAAGTAAAAATAAAATCCTGAGATGCAATAAAATATTGTGCACAACAAGACTCTCTAAGACCGACAGCCCCTGTGAATTCGTGACTAAAAGCCCAAAGAGTAAACAAGAACTCACCTGGTGCCTACCCATTAAGTAAGTAAACTGTGTACAGTATTTTGCATTTTCAGCGTGGTTTAAACTCACAGATAAATAACTCAAAATATGCTGATATGAAGCAATGTTAAATACAACATCACAATACACTGAGACTTAATATATTTATAAAAAACAAACAAATTCGATTTTGTCATTCAATCCACAAGGGTTCATGGTATTCAGAAAACGGATCCATAATGTTTCCCTTTGTGCAAGATACCCTAAGGTATCGCCCTCCGGTGATACAGACACCCTTTCCATGACAGTAAAACGTAACTGTGGAATGGTGTGTTGCTTCTCCATCCAGTGTACCGCTAAACACGATTTCATGTTAGAGGTGCGAATCATACTTTAATGCTCCGTAATTCTAACTTTTACCTTCCTGGATGTGCGCCCAACATATACAAGACCACATGGACATTTGATGGAATATATGACCATACTTGTATTACAATCAGATGTATGTTTAAGCTTAATCAATTTGCCAGTGTCTGGGTGTGCAAACTTATTGCCTACAATAACATTGCCACAGTGGCCGCAGTTTTGACATTTGTGCATCCCTAAAGTTGAACAGATATTATTGATTGCATACCTTATAGGTTTAGTGAACAGTGCGTCCTCATTTTCAAGCAGTGTCTGTTTGAAATATTTTGATTGAAATGTGCTGATGCCATGTATGCTGCCCAGTGATTGGATCCCAAATGTGAAAGAAAAGCCAGCAATGCATGAAAGGAAACCTCATTACATTATTGTATTATGCTTTGTTTTTTTTCTATATTACATGATTCTGGCGAGAAAGGTACAGTGGTCGCTTCAGAATACTACAAATAACGTTAACAAGTTGTTTTGTAAACAACCACAGCTCAATACATTTTAATAAAACAATACTTAGGTGAAGTGCCACAGCCATTTTCCAGCATTGTGCTCCACATAGTATAAATTGCCTGAATCTCAACATCAGGGAGGAGTTTTAAGCATCATCTAAAGATAGTTTGTTAGTCTTGGCAGTTGTCGTTTTAATCTATGGATTAACAAAGACGAAAAAGCACACAGCAGTAGACCAAGGTCAAACACATTAAATCCCACAAGTTTCATGTATTTTCATGCGAGTGCAACTACTCCCGCCATCCGCGGCTGAGGGATGTCAATTAAAGAGAAAGTCAACACAAGAAGGAAGGTGCACTAGGGAACGAAACGAGTAGGCTGTGTGCCGGTTTTAACCAAACTACATTAATAAAGAGAAGACTTTTGGATAACGCATGCCTCCTGCCTGACTTCAATCAGAGTGCACCTTCCTTCTTGTTTGGTCGTTTAAATCTATTCCAGCTGTAAAACGTCTATGATGAAGCTGCAATTTCAAAAGCAACCACATTGAAATGCAAAAATGTGACAATATTCAGTTGAGACTATGTTACAATTCAAAGAGAAAAGACAAAATAAATGTTTAGATGTCTACATTCCTTAAACTATGTTCAATATCATAAGAAGTGTAAATATCTGCTCGTCTACTTAGTTTTGCATGACCTTAATTTGAGAAATCCTTTCACAAGACCCATCCATCTAGATTGTCAAGAGGAGAATACGTAGAGTGACTCAACTTGAGATTTCGAATTAATTTTCCTCCTGAAAATGTAACACCACGCCCCCCAAATATCTAGCGGTGGGACTAGCATTTTATTTCGAGAAATGTTTAAAAAAAACCTCTGGAAAATTGTTTTCCAGGGTTTTGGCCTATAGAAATATATGGATATTTTAAACATTGAGGGTCACATTTACCATTACTGGTGCATCCCTGCATATCGGCAGGGATGCGCAAGTAATTGTGCACCCCAGCTGCGCCATCCTGGATGCGCCGCATTTACAATGTGGCGCACCATGGGGCAAAATCGGCACAGATGCGTGCCATAGAAGCGGCGCATTGCTGGAGTTGCGTCGCAAGCGCAATGCAGCTCCAGCAATGCTCTGGGGGGCTCTATCTCCACAATGCTGCGTCAATCCTTACGCCTGCTTCAAACAGGCGCAGAGTTTTGACGCAGCATAGGCCCAAAGGTGACTGAGTGAAATCTTGTAGATTGCACTCAGCTACTTTTGGGAGGTGTTCCTGCGATGGAACACCTCCTTCTGGCGCAGGGCTTTACAACGTGACGCATCTGGGAGATGAGTCACGTTGTAAATACCCCGCACCATGGCGCATCTTTTGCGCCGCCGCTGCATCAAAAAAGTGATGCAACGGCGGCGTAAAAGAGGCGCAAGGGGCTTGTAAATCTGTCCCGAAGTGTTTTCAAACGACATTGTTCAAAATATTTATTCATAGAAATGTATAGTTGCATAATGGATGTTGGAATTAAACCTTAACCATAGTACAACATCATGCATATGTAGTGGACTCTAGGCAGATGTTTCTGTGGATGGATTTATATATTGAAAGTTTTCAAAGAGATTAAAATGACTTCTAGATAATGCTGGTGAATGTTGAATGCGATAGTGACAAGCACACTATGGAAATATTTAGGAGCAGTGGGCTGGGAAGTGACATTCTTCTGACTTGACACCCTGGAACCTGTCTTGGAGTCTGACTGTGCTAAATATTGGAATGTGTGCACTATATTAAACTTCAAAACAAGGGAATATGCCCTGAAAGAATGTTTCATGTTCATAAATGTTTGTGTGGTGGTCCATAAAGTAAAAGAAGTAAAGAAGTTTAGAAAGGATTGGCTTTGTTAACATTTCTAAAGTTAGGAATCTATCGGCCACATGCATCATCCCGGCCGTTTGCGAATTCCAAATTGCGAAAAATAGCGAATCGCAATTTGGAATTCGCAAAACGGGATGCATGAATTTTTTCTAATAATATTAGCGATTCGGTAAAATTTGCATTTTTTACCGATTCGCTAATATTATGCGAATTCTAATTTGCTAATTCGCATTTCCCATTGATTCATATGGGCCAAAAGGCCCATGGGAATCAATGGGAATTGCGAATTTGCAAATTAGGATTCGCATAATGTTGATGCATTCCATGGGTGCAGGGGGGGGTCCAAAGGACCCCCCCCTGCCCCCCTGAAATTTATTTTTAAGTGGATGTTTCACACACACATGTCCTAAGGACATGTGTGTCTGTAACATGCAAGTTAAAAAAATTCATTTTTTTGATTTTTTACAATTTTTCGCAAATTAACACGAGGGTCAACCTCGTGTTAATTTGCACTTCCAATTTCCATTTTCGCAATTTTTAAAAAAATGATGCATTCCATTTAAGGAATCGCACAAATGCGATTCCTTAAATGCATTCGCATTTTTTAGAAATGCTAAAAAATGCGAATTGTGCAAACAAGTTTGATGCATCCCACACATGGTTTTTGCATTCGCAAACGGCCGATTTTACCGATTCGCACCGTTTGCGAATGCAAAAACCAATGATGCATGTGCCCGTATGTCTCTTGGGGTAATGAAATTAAAATAAAATTTATAAAGCACAACAATCACCCAGGGGTATCTAGGCACTGAGCAGAAACTGAGAAGCTGACAAAATCCAGAAAAAGGCAGAATTATTTGGAAAAAAGCCTAGTTTTTAGATCTTGCTTAAACTCCAGTAAGTTTGTTTTGAATTTTATTTCCGTTGGAAGATAATTCCATAGTCTTGATGTGCATTAGAGGAAGCCTCTCCCACCCCAGTTGGCTTTCTTAAATCTGGGGAATACCAGATTTCCACTTGTGGATGAGCCCAGTGAGCGGCGCTGGGATGTATTGATGAAAATGCTGTATAAAGTAGTCTGGGCCAACAGCATGTTGTGCCTTGACGGCAATACCGAGTGCATTGAACTGTATACATTTATCAATTGGAAGCCAGTGTAGTTCAATGAGTGCTTGAGAAACAGATGTATGTTTTGGAATGCCAAGCAGTAGTCTAGCTGTGACATTCTGTAGTGTTTGTAGCTTATGTAGAATTCGTTTTTGAATGTTGATAAAAAAGTGCATTGCCATAGTCTATTTTGGACAATATCAGAGTTGTGACCACCCCCTTTTGCAGGGTAGGTGGTATGAAAGGTAATACTTTCCTTAAGGCTTTCAAAATGAGGATACACAAAGAAGTTATATGATTTATTTGTCCTTCAAAAGAAAACTTAGTAACAATAATCATGACAGGTAATGATCAATGAGAGGTACAGAGGAGGAGAGGAGAGGTACAGAAGAGGTGGGCTGCATGAAAATAAATGTCAGTGTATCATTGCTACTTTGTAGTAGTTAACTTAGAGTAATTGTATTTTAACCTGCTGAGAGTCCTGCTCCATGCTACCCAGTTTAAAGTTGTTTTTCATACTTTCTTAGCACACTCTTGTGACTTTAATGGATAGCCCTATCTTTTACCTCATCTCACAGCATATGACATTCCACATGCTGTCTCCCAGAGAATCCCTCACCTCTCCCATTCTTCTCACTGCATGTGCATGTCTGGACAGCTGCAATTCCGCTCTCAGCCCCTGACAACTGGTCTTCTCTGTCCACATCTGTTCAGCTTTGGCACTTCTGATCTCCATCAATCTGTGTTGCTCCTGGGTTGTCCCAATGTTTGGAGATTTATCTCCCAAATCAACCACTCTTGTATTCTCTCTGTTCAAGGCATTGTGCTTGTTTCTTTGGCCCTTCCATTACCTGCCTTCACTGACTCCTCACCAAAGTGATATCACTTCCAGTCCTCTTTCCCAGACCATTCAAGTGTTCCCCCATGTAATGAGCCCTAGCTCCAAGAGCTTTACTGTATCTGATTGATCTCGGACTGAATGGCTGCTCTGACAATTTATCTCCTATCCCATGTGGTGCTCTCTCATCCTCTGTCCTAAGGCCAGGTCCTGTGGTCCTTCCTTCCTCCCTTCTCTTTGCCATCTGTGAACACATGCTTCATCTGCTGGCATTCTTGCAACACGTTTTACAAGAGTCTTCAACTCTGTATCAATTAATCAATTACCCATGGTTATATTCTGATTAAATATGAAATATGTTCTGTAAAAGGCAAAAATGAAAAAGGAGAATGTGAATTGACTATCTAGGCACAACAAAACAAGGTTTAAACCTACATATTATACTAGAAAAGTACACAAAAGCAAAAAGGGAAAGGCTATATGTTACCTGTGTTGGTTTAACAGCGGTGTTCGATTGTGTCATCCATGAGAATCTCTGGTCGGTTTTAGAGGAGATGGGCGTTAACGTTTTAATAGTTACTTTTTTGAGGCAGCTGTACTCAGGGGCAAGGGTCCGATTTGGGAGAGGTGGTGAATGCACTAAGCACTTTAGAGTCAGAAAAGGAGTAAGGCAAGGGTGCATTCTCGCCCTGTTCCTTTTTTCACTGAATATAAACAAATAAGAATCTGTATTGATCCAGGAGTGCAAGGATTTACCTGTAGTCGCAAATCGCCCTAGTCCGGCACTCCTGTACATGGACGATGCGGTCCTAACGGCACGCACACCGCTGAGTCTCCAAAGGGTGGTAAATGTTTTTGTTAATTTTATAGGCCTCATGGTAAATTGCTCCAAAATATTTACAATTAGCTGTGGCATGGGACTAAAAAAGAAGACTAAGATCATTTTTATTAATTCAAAGGTCATAGAATGTACTAAGACTTTTTCTTACCTGTGGACTTTATTCGATCAATTAGGGATGTGGACCCTGGCGATTAAAGCTAGAAGGTTGCTATTGGTTAAATCGATTACGGCCTTGTTAAATTGCTGTAAAAACTAGGAAGACATGCAGACTTGCAGAAATGTTACCAATATATAGGGCAAAGTGTGTATCCATTGCTACGTACGGAGCTGGAATTTGAGGTTTTGTTGGGGTTAACGCCCTACAGCTTGCAGAAAATATGTTTCTAAGGTCCCTCCTGGCGGTCCCAGACAGTACTTCAACCTACATGTGCCAGCAAGAACTTGGTGTACCATGTTTAGAGGACATTATCAAGATACAGCCTGTCTTCTTGTGGCACAGAGTATGAACTGCAGATGTTACAGATTTGATTAGGCAAATATTAAAGGACGCTTTGGTAGTGGATGGGGTCAGAAACATAAGATGGCTAGACTATGTTAAAAAGTTTATGATTAAACTAGGCCACCCTGAATATTATAAAGATCCATACTCTATGCAAAATGTGTCTAGGAAGGACCTAAAAGTAAGTTGCATGCATTACTTGGGCGAAGCGAGAACTACAACTGAATTAAAGAAATCAAGCATGCAAGCATATTTTCCGTCATTAGTAACCTCTACGATACACCCATATATTGCTTTGATTTCTGATGATTATGAAAGGTTTCTCTTGACACGCTTCAGGTTAAACATTTTACATCGATTGTTAAGTTTCCCTGTACAAAACGATTGGTCGAGAGTTTTATGCAACTTTCCATGTGATGATGTTTCGGTTCAATCGACGTTACATACATTGTTTTTCTGCAAATTTTACTCCATACCAAGACGGAGATGGATCATTCCTGTGCTTAAAAAATTTGGAATTAGGCAATGTTACCCTGCATTTCTGACTCTTCAACTGCTAGATGATAATTTTAATATTGTATCTGTCATTGCTTGTTTGAAAAGAGTTTTAAGGTCTCGAAAGTCAGTTGTGATGTTACCCACTTAATTTTATGTATATTCAGTTCTGAAAGCTGCGTTACTAATTCTTACATATGCATTGAGCTTTTATGGTTAACTGTAACAGTTACTGAATAAAGAACTTTTGATTTGATTTGACTATCTAGTCTTGATATCAACATTTAATATGAAAAACCTTTCCTAATGCATAGAATTCACCATGTAAACACATTTTCAATTCAGATCATTTAGCACGCTTGCTAAATATAAACTGAAATATTGTATTTCCTCTTAATAAATTTATAGTAATACCTCTATCTCACAACACAAAGTAAACATTTTTTGAATCAATTACAGATGTGTGCTTTTTAAAAGACTGATTCTTCACTTCACACGGGGTATTCAACCCCTCCCATGCTCATGACGAGCTGAGCTCGTCATGACCGTTGCGCCGCGCCCACCCTCGGATAATTCCCCTGCTGTGCTGGGCGTTCCATTGGAACGGACGTGGTCGCGACGAGCTCAGCTTGTTATGAGCACACGGCCACCGTGGCTCATGACGAGCTGAGCTCGTATCGAGCACCGGGGTGCTGTGCGCGCACCCCCTCCCCCCAGCACAGCGGGGGAATTAGCCCCGCAGGCAAGGGGTTAAACAAAGTCAATAGTAAAGATCTTACAAGATTTCAGCTAACCTACCATAATGAGTTATTATAAATTAACAAATACAAAAGGAGATCCAAAATTGCTACATTGCATTCCGTCTGATTTGTGACTAAATATTCATCTGGAATTCTTATCAAGCATTGGCACCTTTTGAAACTAGACCGGCATTGGAGCAAAACATCAACTGGCAGATAGAACAAAAATAAAAACCTTCAGGAACATTCTCAATTCAATGGATAGCATTGCATAGCAAAGCAAAAATACATTCATGAATTTCAATGAATTTGAAGGGCTTCCCCACATGTTGAAACTGCAATTGTTGTAATCACAGAACCCAAAAACCAACTCTCTTGTAAACTGCAGACCTCACAAAATGAATGACATCAAGTGCCTTATTAATTTTATGACAGCCTTTTTACGTAAATACAAATACCAGCATCTGCAGTAGAATATGTTGGTTCAACAAAGAGAATACTCAAAGACAGATAGGAAGAATCATTTTGAGCAATTTCTTAATGGAGACAAAATATCTGATATCTCTATCTAGTCGAAGAACATAGCAGAAAAAATGGGATAAAAATAAATTTTGACTAAGAGAATGGAGTTTCACAAATGTGAGATGAAGATTTTATGAATTTAGGAATAATAATTTGGAGTTAATTATGCCCCCTTGGATTTAGTGACTAAAGAGGGAGCAACAGACTTGTTCTGAATAGGAACTAGAACTTAACATACTATTATGTTATGTCTTTGGCCCATAAAATATGGAAATGTCTTTTGTTGTGAATTTACCTATACAGAATATAACATCAAAATGTTTATCATCGGTATATCCCTGCACTTAAATATGCATACTAAACCAATTGATCATAAGAGTAGGATGTTATGATAATAACCAAACAAATTGGGCTCACCAAGAAGGCTTTATTGAATTGCAGTTCACTAGTTAAGTTCCATGCAACTTACCAGACAGCACTTTATCAACATACACATAATGGGTCTATTACCAAAAATAGTCACTCTTTGGTGAGCACTTATATTAGGCTTCTGCCCACCTTATATGGAAACATGCACTTTAATTTATGAACTGACGACCAAGTTGACAGATCCATTATTTTAACCCATTAAAAAAATACGATCATATTGGAAATGAGCCTACACCATTCTATTCTTATCCATTGCATCGTCCTCAGATAGCGTGAAAGTGATATAAAATATATTCATTCTATTAAATGGCCTGTTAATTGATATCAGCTGTAGTCATGGTAGCTAAGCAACTAAATCGTAAAGAAGGGACCATAGAGGAGGCACAGGACACCATAAATGTGAAATAGAACACAGTGCCTTTTTGTGGGCAAGGTTATTAGACAAACAGATGCAACTTGCCTTTGTAGCATGCACATCTGCCAGAAAGAAACCAGACAGGAAGCACTGATAATCATACAGGTAAATATTATTAAACCCTTTGATCAATCACATCAAAAACAAGAAATCCAGCTTTTTCCGTTCAGCGCTGGATAGTGCAAAAAACAGACGTAAGGAGCTCTTTAGCATCATCAGACAACAAATCTCCAAACCTGTGTCCTCTTCTATACAGGCGTCCAAAGAACTCTGTGACAGCTTTGCCAACTTCTTCAATGAGAAGATCACTAAAAACAAACTCTCACAGGACATCAACAACATACACCCCACGAAGAGCATCGCGGCTGGGTCGCTTGATCCCTCTCGTGGTACCTCTACCAATTCCTGGCTAAGTTTCCACCCCATTCAAGAATCTGAGATAGTCACGCTGATCTCAACCTCCAAACCCTCAGCTCATGTCCTAGACGCCATTCCTCCCCTACTGACCAAAAAACTGAAACGCGCCCTAGCTCCGCTCTGGTGCATGATCATAAATACCTCCTTGAAAAATGGAGTCATTCCAGACTGCCTTAAAATGGGACAAGTCAAACCCCTGTTGAAAAAACCTGGCCTAGACGTTACGGAGCTGGACAACTTTAGACCTGTGTTGAACCTCCCCCTTCTATCAAAAACTCTAGAAAGATGCGTACTCTAACAACTAGCCCAATACCTCGACAACATCAACCTCCTGGACCCCCACCAGTCTGGCTTCAGAAAAGGCTGTAGCACAGAAACCACGATCCTCAACATCATCGACGATATCCATGGATCTCTAGACTCTGACCAATGCTGCCTACTCATTCTCCTTGACCTCTCGGCAGCATTTGACATGGTTGATCACACACTCCTCATAAGGGCTCTCCAAGAAAGAGCTGGCCTTGTCAATGTAGTCCTCCAATGGTTCTCCTCCTTTCTACACAATCACTCACAAAAAATCAAAATCAAAAATTTCACTTCCGACCTCCAACAAGTCAACAAAGCTTGGTGGTATCACCGCAACTCTTTAACATCTACATGGAATCCCTCTCCAAACTACTCAGAAAAGCCAACATCCGCTTCCATCTCAACACTGATGATACTCTGATTTATTTGGAAATTACCTCTCTCAAAGACAATCAAAGACTCAATGATGTACTGAGAGATGTCCAACACTGGTTGACATGCAACAACCTTAAACTAAATCCTGACAAGACTGAGACACTCCTTATCTCGAATCAGGAAGATAACCCCCAAATTTCTGAATGGTTAAAGGGCGTCGATGCACTCAACGGGAATCTCACACTAGCAAACTCTGTCAAATCACGAGGCATCACTCTAGACCCTAAACTGAACATGACGAGACACATTAAGAATTCAGCCAAAAGTGCTTTCCTTAATCTCAGACTTCTGAACAAAATAAAACAATTAATTCCGCCCAGTGATCTCAAATGCAGTTCTCGCAGGAATTCCAAAATCTCATCTGGCTCCCATCAAAACAACGCTGCATGTGGCTGTCAGAATGATCACCGGTATCAAGAAATTTGATCATATCTCCCCTGCACTCAGGGAACTTAAGTGGCTTCCAGCTGAAATGCGAATTAATTCCAGAACAGCCTGCCTCACGCATAAAGCCCTTCAAACCGGCAAACCCGAATATCTGGTGAAAAAACTCAAAAAAGCCGGCCAGACCAGGAACCTGAGAAGCTCAAACTCCCTCCTACTCATCCCATCAAAAACTAGAAGAAAAAAAACTGCGGACCGATCCTTAGCCAGAAGCGCTCCTAAAATCTGGAACTCTTTTACCCCTCACATCAGAACCATTCCCTCCTTTGTAGAATTCAAAAGCCAACTCAAAACTCTGTTCCTCAACCGCTCCCTAGGGTGTGGATAGGCTCACTCGGGATAGCTAGCGAACATCATGCTCTGCTCCAGCTCTAAATCTCGGAAGAAGCCTGAACACTAAGACTGTACTGCACTGTAATGTGTTGCTCTTCTATTTTGTGTTCTTCTGTTAATATGTCACTCTTCTACTTTGTATCTTGTGATTATCTACTATGTACCTGCTGTAAAGCGTTCAGATGCCCTAGGGTCAGGCCAGCACTATAGAAAACCTCTTAAATAAATAAAAATAAATAAATTGTAGTCTCATTCCGATTTATAACATAGAGGAATACATTTTTCATTTTCAGGTCAAAACACCATTATCTGGGGGGCTAATTAATTCAGACATTAACGATTTCGAGTACAAGTCACCTTCTTCTGTTTTACTGAAGTATTGTGGCAGTCCTTTCGATCTGAGGTATTTCCCTACCGAACACCACATGACCTTTGTAGAAAACCAAATATCTCTACCTGTCCAGAGCATTCCCTTAGAGCTCTCCCCCTAAAAAAAGATTGCCAAAGAATTTCCTTCCATTTATCTTAGTTTTATTGTGTTGGTGTGCCATCGACATTACTCTGGACCATCGAGCGGTCAGGTCTATAGCATGCTTTCTTTTTTGTTCTTTGTTACTTTCTTCAAGGTAATTGATTAGTCATACATGGAAGCTCATCTCATATTTTTGAGGACTTTTCTTACATTACATTACCACTGACAAGTCTACCGCAGGCCGTCTCAGTAATTTTCGGATGCAGCACAAACGCTGCACTGAAGTTGAGACAAACTGATTGTGTTTTCCTCCTCTTTTATCCTCTATGGTTCTTCCATTTTAAAACCTGCAGAGAAGTGGGGTGTGACTTCATCAGCCTGCTATCACCTGTGTATGAAGCTTTTTACCTGTGTGTGCATTAATACTATTTTAGATGTTGGGATTGTTCATGTCTAGTGCTGCAACCCACCTGTAAAATGGGTAACTAGATATAATATAGAAAAAAAAATATAGAATGGACATAATATCGAAGTAAAAATGTAGACTGGACAAAATATCGAATGGACACAATATAGTGGTTAAAAATATCGAATTGAAAGTAAATAATATAATATCGATTGTCAAAATATAGAAGTAAAAATAATTAAAGTATATAATATAGGCATTAAAATATATCGAATTTTTAATATTATCGAATTTTTAAAGTATTTTGTATGTTAGTATATGTGTGAAAAGTGTATATTATTTTTTAAATGTACGTTTAATTTATTTTAAGTAATGAATTTTATGTTATTTAATTTTTGCGTAATTTAATTCTGTAGCTGGTTGTGGGTTTATAGGGGAATAGAATGGGAATTAATTTAATTATATTAAATTAAATATTAATTTTTAGCAATTATTATTTATTTTTAATTTAATTTTGCTTTTTAGTTCTGTAGCGGGTTGTGGGTTTATAGGGGAATAGGGTGGGAAGTAATTTAATTGTAAATGATTATATATTTGTATTTATTGATTGGTATTCATTTTGAATTTAGTTAATTAATTTTTAATTGGTAATTATTTTTTATTAATTGGTAATTACATTTTATTAATTGATTAATTGATAATTATATACATTTTTTATTAATTTATTTTCCGTAGCAGGTTGTGGGTTTATAGGGGAATAGGGTGGGAAATAATTTAATTGTAATTAAGTCAATAATGTTGTTTTTATTTATTGGAATTGCTTTTTAATTTATTGTTAATTAATTTGTTATTGATAATTAATTTTCATTAATTGGTCATTAATTATTATTAATTAATTATTTGATAATTATGATAATTTTATTAATTTATTTTCTGTAGCGGGTTGTGAGTTTATAGGGGAATAGGGTGGGAAGTAATGTAATTGTAATTAATTACACATTAAAAATACTTTTTTTGTTTTGATAATTAATTTACTGTTAATTATTAATTGGTATTAATTTTTATTATTAATTAATGTGTGTAATTGAACATTAATTAGTTGTTAATTATGAATGAATGAATGAATGAATGAATGAATGAAAATGGGACTTATAAAGCGCACGTACACCTACGGTTTCTTGGCGCTGGGGTGGGAAGGCTGGCCAGTGCAGATGGGGTGGGCTAATTGTAGGCTGATGAAAAGAGCCAGGTTTTTAAAGATTTTCTAAACTGAACATAGGATGTGAGGAGGCGGAGTGCAGGGGGAAGGGAATTCCAAAAGAGAGGAGCTTGAGTGGAGAATCGCAAACCACTGTGTTTTTTACGCTTGAAAAGACCGGGAGTGAGAAGATTGTGACTAGAAGAGCGAAGATCACGCTGAAGAACATAACGGTGTAGAAGGGATGAAATGAAACATGGTCCCTGGGAGGAAAGAGCTTTGTGGATCAGGCAGCCAAGTTTGAAAAGGCTACGCTGTGCAACTGGGATCCAATGAAGATTCTTTAAAAGGGGCTTAGTGTGGGTGAATTTTGGCAGGCCATAGGCCAGCCTGGCTGCCTGATTCTGAATAAGCTGGAGGCGTTTGGATTGATATGCTGGTATGCCCATGTATAGGGCATTCGCATAATCAATGCGTGAGATCACGAGTCCTAGAATGATCTGTATAAGAGCCTCGTGAGAGAGGAGTCTGCTGATTTTGCGGATACGACGTAAGTGATAAAAACAAATGGATATAACTGAGTTAATTTGTGCCCTCCTAGAGAGATCCTTGCAGATGGTAATACCAAGGCCCTTTACGGAATCAACAGGGGAAGGAGGGGGACCAAGTGAGGGTGGCCAAAAGGTAGAATTCCAGGGGTTGCCTAGGGGACCGGTAAGAACTAGCTCCGTTTTGTCAGGATTGAGTTTAAGAGGATTCAAACTCATCCAGGAGCTGATGAAGTTAATAACAGAATGAACATTTTGAGCAGAGGAGGGGGAAGGGTCAATACTGAAAATAAGCTGAAGGTCGTCTGCATAGTTGAAAATAGTGACAGATTTATGTTTAAGCTCTGAGATGAGTGGACGGATATAAAGATTAAAAAGGAGTGGTGAGAGTGAGGAGCCCTGCGGGACTCCACAGGCGAGGCGAGAGGAAAAAGGAGCGAGGGACACTGCCTGAGTGCGATCCTGAAGAAAGGAAGTAATCCACTTCAGTGGCAGCCCCTGGATGCCGGCGTGCTCGACACGTTCAAGTAGGATGTTATGGTCTACAGTGTCGAACGCCGCCGACAAATCCAGGAGCACCAAAGCTTGGGAGATGTTCTGGTCAGCCCTCTTTCTTAACTCCTCATGAACGGCCAAGGCGATGGATTCAGTGGAGTGTTGAGGCCTAAAGCCGGCCTGATGGGGGTTGAGGAAGTGGGTAGATTCAATAAATGCACTCAGGCAGTTAACCACATAAGCTCCCAAAACTTTATCCAGATAGGGGAGGAGGGAAATTGGGCGAAAATTTGAGAGAACAGCTGAGTCGGCTCCAGGTTTTTTCAAAATGGGCGAGACCACCGCTGTTTTAAATGAGAGGGGAACTATCCCTGAGGAAAGGGAATTGTTTAACAAAGAAAGAGGGGGTATAGAGATGTTATGATAGATTTCACGACTAATGTGGGAAGGACAACTATCCTGAGGGGAGCCCGACTTAACTTTCCCTAGAAGAGCGAAAAAAGTGTCTTCCGTAAGTGTAGGAAACATGAGATAGTGGGCCGAATTAGGAGGGGCCGTGGTGGAGCATGAGATGGTGACAGTGGGGATGTATGACATTACGACGCATGGTATTACCACGCATGCCTTTACATCGCAGTTTTTACAACGCATGCTGTTACAACGCATAGCGTTAAGGGGTGCTGGATAGTGAATAGTTTAATTTACTATTCCAACTCCAGTCCCCGTGGATAGTAGGGAAGGTGTTCGATAGTAAATTAAATCTATTCCCTATCCTAGAGCACCCCCCAGCGCTATGCGTTGTAATAACATGCGTTGTAATAGTTGCGTCGTAAAAGCACTGCGTGGTAAAAGTTGCGTTGTAAAGGATGTTCCCCGACAGTGATGGGGATACTGGTTTTAATATTAACGATTTTTTCAATAAAATAGCTGTTAAGTGAATCGCAAAGGGATTGAGAGGGCGGGGACTTAATGGTAACACGGTCAGGTTTGACCAGTTTGTCCACAATAGAAAAAATAGTTTTTGATTTGCAGTTGGAGCTGAGAATTTTTGCAGAAAAATATGCAGCTTTGGCCTTCACAATGGCTTCTTTATACTCATATAGGGCATTCAAAAACAAGGATTTTTTGAGGGGACAGTAGTGATGCCTCCACTTGCACTCCAATTGGCGCAAAGCAAGCTTCCTATCCCTCAGATCTTTGGAAAACCAGAGTTGTGCATCGTGAGGTCTCTTAGTTTTTAAAGGTTTAAGGGGGCAAAAGTATCTCTTGCCTGGGTCATCCAGGAGGAGAGAGCTTCAGCCTGCAGATGAGGTGAACGAAGGGGGTCCAAAAGATCAGGGAATGCGGAAAGGGTGGAAGTGAGGTTTGTACAAATGGAGGGAATATCTACGTTTTTCCAGTTTCTAACCCTGGTGGGAGCTTGTGTATGTGTGGCGGTGGAGGTAGGGAGGCTGATGGAAAAGGAGACAAGATGGTGGTCGGACCAAGCACAAGGGGATACCCCGAGGTCAAGGATATCCAGATTGAAACTCCAGGCTTGGTCCAGGATGTGTCCCTTTATGTGAGTGGCTACTTTGATGTGTTCAGAAAAGTTAAGCCCAGAAAGTAAGTCCGTAAATTGCTTTGAGTGAGGGCTCTCAAAAGGATCGTGAGGCCAATAATTAAAGTCACCTATAATGAGGAGCCTGGCGTGATTAATCACCAGTTTAACAACCAAGTTACTAAAGAATTGAACACAATTTAAGGAGGGATTGGGTGTGCAATAACAAAGAACACATGCCAAAGGAGAATATTTTGAATGCAAAGTAGCTACAAGAATATCCGCCAATGGGGAAAGGGGGAGTGTAATGGAAGTGAAAGAGTGAGGATGGGCAATGATGGCAGCAACTCCCCCCCCAATCTTCCCATCTGGACGGTTAGCCTGAAGGATATAATAATTGCCAGGGAGGGCAGCCAGAATGTCTGGCATGGACTCAGACGAAAGCCATGTTTCTGAAAGAAACAGGATATCGGGACTGAGGGTGTTAAGCAGATGGAAAATCTCAACCTGGTGTCTAGGTAACGAGCGGGTGTTTAAATACCAGATGGAAAGTTTGGTGGGAGCGGATTTAAGGTGAGTGGTAGCAGTGGAGGGAGTTGGAGGGGCATTCAGGAGTGCAGGAATAGGGGGGAGCATAAGTCTTTTAGGGTATTAAGAGGAGCTACAGAGGGCAGGGAGAAAATCCCAATTGAGCGTAGTCTGCCACGGAGCACACTACCAATGGGCCAGACGTCCTGGAGAGACTTGAGCTCCACAGAAGAGTAGGCAAGGGAAAAATAGCCATGGAGTAGGGCCCTGGGCTCTGGTCGGGCGGGACGGGCGCAGACGGGCTTGCCTTTGGCGACTTGTAGAGCATCTGTTTAATGAAGGCAGAGCAACCAATGGGTGAGTCGGATGGGAGTGTCGGCGTGGCGAATGGGCCCGGAAGTAGTGAATCACTTCCGGGGCCCGAAATCTCCTCCCTTGTCCCTCCACAACAAACAAAAGACTTGGCGGTGGACCGGGGACTGTGGAGCCGGTAGTGGCGGTACGAGTGCAAATTAAGCCCAAAGCAGTTAAGAAAAAATAACGAAGTCACATTTAGATTATAAAAGTACCTGTACCTATAGTTAGTTTTTTAAAAGCGATAACGCCCTAAATCGGCGCTCACCCAAATCAGTAAATTGCCTTGTAGCAAGCTAGTCCACCGAGCAGCTTGCAGGCTCGTATTAAGTTGGCAATGGGGGTAGGTCTAATCCAGTGGGAGTGTCGGCGTGGCGAATGGGCCCGGAAGTAGTGAATCACTTCCGGGGCCCGAAATCTCCTCCCTTGTCCCTCCACAACAAACCAAAGACTTGGCGGTGGACCGGGGACTGTGGAGCCCGGTAGTGGCGGTACGAGCGCAAATTAAGCCCAAAGCAGGTAAGAAAAAATAACGAAGTCACATTTAGATTATAAAAGTACCTGTAACTGTAGTTAGTTTTTAAAAAGCGATAACGCCCTAAATCGGCGTTCGCCCAAATCAGTAAAATGCCTGGTAGCAAGCGCATCCACCGAGCAGCTTGCAGGCTCGTATTAAGTTGGCAATGGGGGTAGGTCTAATCCAGTGGGAGTGTCGGCGTGGCGAATGGGCCCGGAAGTAGTGAATCACTTCCGGGGCCCGAAATCTCCTCCCTTGTCCCTCCACAACAAACCAAAGACTTGGCGGTGGACCGGGGACTGTGGAGCCCGGTAGTGGCGGTACGAGCGCAAATTAAGCCCAAAGCAGGTAAGAAAAAATAACGAAGTCACATTTAGATTATAAAAGTACCTGTAACTGTAGTTAGTTTTTAAAAAGCGATAACGCCCTAAATCGGCGTTCGCCCAAATCAGTAAAATGCCTGGTAGCAAGCGCGTCCACCGAGCAGCTTGCAGGCTCGTATTAAGTTGGCAATGGGGGTAGGTCTAATCCAGTGGGAGTGTCGGCGTGGCGAATGGGCCCGGAAGTAGTGAATCACTTCCGGGGCCCGAAATCTCCTCCCTTGTCCCTCCACAACAAACCAAAGACTTGGCGGTGGACCGGGGACTGTGGAGCCCGGTAGTGGCGGTACGAGCGCAAATTAAGCCCAAAGCAGGTAAGAAAAAATAACGAAGTCACATTTAGATTATAAAAGTACCTGTAACTGTAGTTAGTTTTTAAAAAGCGATAACGCCCTAAATCGGCGTTCGCCCAAATCAGTAAAATGCCTGGTAGCAAGCGCGTCCACCGAGCAGCTTGCAGGCTCGTATTAAGTAGGCAATGGGGGTAGGCCTAATCCAGTGGGAGTGTCGGCGTGGCGAATGGGCCCGGAAGTAGTGAATCACTACCGGGGCCCGAAATCTCCTCCCTTGTCCCTCCACAACAAACCAATGACTTGGCGGTGGACCGGGGACTGTGGAGCCGGTAGTGGCGGTACGAGCGCAAAGTAAGCCCAAAGCAGGTAAGAAAAAATAACGAAGTCACATTTAGATTATAAAAGTACCTGTACCTGTAGTTAGTTTTTAAAAAGCGATAATGCCCTAAATCGGCGTTCGCCCAAATCAGTAAAATGCTTGGTAGCAAGCGCGTCCACCGAGCAGCTTGCAGGCTCGTATTAAGTAGGCAATGGGGGTAGGGCTAATCCAGTGGGAGTGTGGGCGTGGCGAATGGGCCTGGAAGTAGTGAATCACTTCCGGGGCCCGAAATCTCCTCCCTTGTCCCTCCACAACAAAGCAATGACTTGCCGGTGGACCGGGGACTGTGGAGCCGGTAGTGGTGGTACGAGCGCAAATTAAGCCCAAAGCAGGTAAGAAAAAAAAACAAAGTCACATTTAGATTATAAAAGTACTTGTACCTGTAGTTAGTTTTTAAAAAGCGATAACGCCCTAAATCGGCGTTCGCCCAAATCAGTAAAATGCCTGGTAGCAAGCGCGTCCACCGAGCAGCTTGCAGGCTCGTATTAAGTAGGCAATGGGGGTAGGGCTAATCCTGTGGGAGTGTCGGCGTGGCGAATGGGCCCGGAAGTAGTGAATCACTTCCGGGGCCCGAAATCTCCTCCCTTGTCCCTCCACAACAAACCAAAGACTTGGCGGTGGACCGGGGACTGTGGAGCCGGTAGTGGCGGTACGAGCGCAAATTAAGTCCAAAGCAGGTAAGAAAAAATAACAAAGTCACATTTAGATTATAAAAGTACCTGTACATGTAGTTAGTTTTTAAAAAGCGATAACGCCTTAAATCGGCGTTCGCCCAAATGAGTTAAATGCCTGGTAGCAAGCGCAAATAGGTAATTAATTTTTAATCACTAATATTTATTTGTATTTCTAATTAATTAAATATTACATAATATTAAATTGGTAATTAATTTTAAATAATGT
This sequence comes from Lissotriton helveticus, assembly GCF_964261635.1. Lineage (NCBI taxonomy): Eukaryota > Metazoa > Chordata > Amphibia > Caudata > Salamandridae > Lissotriton > Lissotriton helveticus. The sequence goes on from NC_136073.1 coordinate 148,879,628, forward strand.
TTTGTTGGTATTGATATTTAATTTATTTTTATTAATATATTAAATCATTACTTTCTCTACTGTTAAACTCACTGGAGTGGGAATAGTAATTTTTACCCTTACGCTATCCAACACTTTCCCTACTGTGGCACTCTCTGGAGTGGGAATAGTAATTTTTACCCCTACGCTATCCAACGCTTTCCCTACTGTTGCACTCTCTGAAGTCGGAATAGTAATTTTTACCCTCCCGCTATCCAACGCTTTCCCTACTGTTGCACTCTCTGGAGTGGGAATAGTAATTTTTACCCTCCCGCTATCCAACACTTTCCCTACTGTTGCACTCTCTGGAGTGGGAATAGTAATTTTTACCCTCTCGCTATCCAACGCTTTCCCTACTGTTGCACTCTCTGGAGTGGGAATAGTATTTTTTACCCCTACGCTATCCAACGCTTTCCCTACTGTTGCACTCTCTGGAGTGGGAATAGTAATCTTTACTCTCCCACTATCCAACGCTTTCCCTACTGTTGCATTCTATGGAGTGGGAATAGTCATTTTCCCCCCCTACGCTATCCAACGCATTCCTACTGTTGCACTCTCTGGAGTGGGAATAGTAATTTTTACCCCTACGCTATTCAAAACTTGCCCTACTGTTGCACTCACTGGAGTAAGAATAGTAATTTTTACACCTATGCTATCTAACGCTTTCCCTAATGTTGCTCTCACTGGAGTGGTAATAGTAAATTTCACCCTCCAGCTATCCTACGGTAAAAATATTGTATATTTTTTATTATTATTACGTTAATATATATATATATTATTTAAGGAAAAGCCCATTGGGCCCTTTTGTGCCAATAAAAGATTGTGATTTTGAAGTAAAAGTGAGGCGTCAGTGTGTTGTTTTAAAGCGAGCCCATGAAGAAGAGGCGGACATGCCTTGAAACGCGTCGGCAACAAGGAAAAATGTAATTGAGGAAGGAAAATGTGAGCTGTCAAAGGCAAAAATAACCAGAGGGTAGCAAACGCCGTCGAGTGACTGTCCAATGCTTCAGGGCATTTTGAGTAAACAATTATGCACACAGCAGCCCGGCCGTGGGACGGAGCACCATTTCAGCGAGGTGAAAGGCTGAAGTTAGAACTGTATTCCGACCTGTCAGCACGGCGCTTGGGACCTAAATTTTCTCACAAAAACTGTCTCCTACCTACTTAAGGAATAGAAATACAATCGCTAAATGTGAACTTACACTTAACCTACTTAAGGAATTGATTTTACTCACCTTCAGGGACTGCATGTCCCAGCACACAACAAAAGAGAACTGATTTAAGGAAACGCCCATTGGGCCCTTTTGTGCCAATAAAAGATCGTGATTTTGAAGTGAAAGTGAGGCGTCAGTGTGTTGTTTTAAAGCGAGCCCATGAAGAAAAGGCGGACATGCCTTGAAACGCGTCGGCAACATGGAAAAATGTAATTGGGGAAGGAAAATGTGAGCTGTCAAAGGCAAAAATAACCGGATGGTAGCAAACGCGGTCGAGTGACTGTCCAATGCTTCAGGGCATTTTGAGTAAACATATATATATATGTATTAAAAAATAAAATAGTATGTTTAGTTTTTTAAACTTACATTAATTATTTATTAATTTTAAGGTTATTTAAGTATTTTTAAGTATGTTTTGGTTAATTATATTTATTATTTCATTAATTTTAAATTACTTTTAAGACGTTTTAAAAAAGATATATTTTGACTAACTATAATTTTTTACAACAATATTTTTGATTCGATATTTTTGTACTTACCTATTTGTAGATAGGAATTCGATATTTTTGCATTCTATATTTGGTCAAAGATATTTTGGTAAGTCTATATTTTGGTATTCTATATTATGTCAGTGATCCGTAAAATGGTGCTATTTGGTGCCAGTGTAACAAGCATACTGTTCTGCTAGTCCTAGACATTTGCAAGAGACTGCACAAAGGATGGGTCATTGGCATTGACATAATTTGAGGTCATAGCAGCCCATTTATCCATGAAATTAGCATCTTAGCCCACAGTAAACCTTAGAAACTCCAGAGGGTGAGATAGCCACATCAAAGCATATGTCCTGCCATGGGTTTGGTAGTATTGGGCTTCTTTAAAAATGACAATACTTATTACATTCCAGAGATATTTATTTAAACACGTTATTCAACACCCTCACAGCTTCAACTAATACTCTTGGAATCCTTTGTCAAGGACATCTCACAACATTCCATAAGTAGTGTCACTGGTCAAAGGAATACCCAGACAATGCAAGATACCACACATTTTCCCTTTAAACTCATAACACAAATAATTTGTATATAAACTTCTAAAATCTACAGTATTTAAAAAAAAAAGAAATACATATATACTGTACATTAAGGGGTCGATTCCGATTCGGGAAATAAAACCGTCCTATGATTCGTATTCGTAGCCGTTTCCGTACGATTCGTACAAAGCCGTCCGAATTGCGTAGTACGATCCGTTTACAAAGAATCCGTCCGAATGTTTACGAACCGTACGAAAAACAAGCAAAGAACCGTACGAGAAGGACTCGGCTAGTGAACCGTATGATTTGTAAACATGCCGTATGACCCGCCAAGTACAATCCGGACCCGGGACCTTGAAAGCTCTTCGTACAGGAAAACGCCGTCGCGTCTGAACTGCGATTTGTACGCAAAACATCGCGTATGAGCGAGCCGCACAATCAAATAAAAAGCGAACCCCCCTCAACGAAGCGCACGCGTACCCCGTAAATACGTCGCGTATGAGAGAGCTGCACAATAAATTATGAAACGAACCCCCACTCAATGAACCGCACGCGTACCCCCTAAATACGTCGCGTATGAGAGAGCCACACAATAAAGTACGAAACAAACCCCCCTCAATGAAGCGCATGTGTACCCCGTAAAAACATCGCGTATGAGAGAGCTACACAATAAAGTATGAAACTAATACCTCCCACAAAAATACACATGCGTACCCCTAAAACAGCACAAGGAGTGTGCAAACGTGTCGCACAACACCACAAAATATATCTCCTGTGTACAAACCATTGCAAAACAATGTCCTAGCCAAATCCAAACTGGCAAGCAGAGGGCCAAACTCAGACCCACCCCATATAACACACCCACCAAAAATTCAAACTGAGCCACACCCACAAATGGACCAATAAAAAGGGCCCACACACACAAACCAGCATCCTTTGCAACATACCCATTTACCTACACAGACTGACAACACACCAACAACTGCACACATCCACCTTCACACATACCCCCAATCACATTCAAACCCACACACCCCCTTCACATTCAGACCCACAACCCCCTTCCATACACACCCTCACCCCCCAAACACATTCACCCCACAACATGTCAGCACAGAAGAATCCAAAGTTCACAAACCAGGAGATGGAGATCCTTGCAGATGAAGTCATCAGAGTTGAGCCACAGCTGTTTGGCGCATTGGTCAGACAGACCAGCATAACTGACAAAACCCAGCTGTGGGAGAGGATCGTCAATAAGGTCAATGCTGTTGCACCCATCAGGCGCACCAGGAAGGATTACCAGGCCAGGTGGTACGATCTGCGGAGGATGGTCAAGCAGAATATGGATGAGGACTACGCCCAGAGCCAGTACACTGGAGGTGGTGGTCCCCGCAGACCAGTACAGTACCGCCCGGGGAGGAGAAGGTCATGGCACTGCTACCACCGGTGGGAGTACATGGAATTCAAGGAGCTGGGGAGCCTGGTGAGTATACAAACAACTCATGTTACATGGGTGGACCCCCAGCAGTGCCCAGACATAGGAGGGGTGGGTGCACAGGACTCCCAGCAGGGCCCACACGCAAGAGGGGTGGGTGCACAGGACCCCCAGCAGTGTCTACACATATGAGGGGTGCTTAATATGACTCCCAGCAGTGCCCAGACATAGGAGGGGTGTGTGGATATGACTCCCAGCAGTGCCCAGACATAGGAGGGGTGGGTGCACAGGACTCCCAGCAGTGCCCACACATAGGAGGGGTGGGTGGATATGACTCCCAGCAGTGCCCAGACATAGGAGGGGTGGGTGCACAGGACTCCCAGCAGTGCCCAGACATAGGAGGGGTGGGTGCACATGACTCCCAGCAGTGCCAACACATAGGAGGGGTGGGTGGATATGACTCCCAGCAGTGCCCAGACATAGGAGGGGTGTGTGGATATGACTCCCAGCAGTGCCCAGACATAGGAGGGGTAGGTGGATATGACTCCCAGCATTGCCCAGACATAGGAGGGGTGGGTGGCTATGACTCCTAGCAGTGGGCAACAGTATGGGTGTGGGAGCAAGGCCTGAGGGCCACAAGGCTGCAAGGGGGATGGTAGGAGGGTGCAAGGGGGATGGTGACTAAGGTTAAACTTTGGCCACCCCTATCACCAATACTTTGTACGCACAAGCCCAATTGCGCTCATCCCATATGGTCGAGGTGCGCACCCATGGACCATGCTCAATGTACAGGGAGTGAGAAAGTACTGACAACATAGCTGACACTGGGCCCTGGTGTATGCAGCACAAGACCCTCCTGTGACCAGTGCAAACACTAACATCAGGACAACAAGGTCAGATATCTTACACAGGAACTCACAACCACGGTCATGGCAGCATGCTCCATGGGGGGAGAGCCACACCATGAGTGAGGCCCAGTTCCAACTCACACTCCAACTACCAGCACAGCTTGTCATACACACCCCTTACATAAACATAGTCAGCTGGGACAGGCTATCTAGTGCCCCACTGTCACAATCGTCATGTAACACAACAAATACCGATCTGATGAAGCATTTAAGCAAAAAATGCACAGGGCTGATTCACAAGTCACTTGCACTTATACCACAATGCCGTAGCTACACCTTACTGACGCAGCGGACACACAAATATTACTGCAATGGTGCTGGGTATTGACAAGGTGAGGCACCTGGGAGATGTGCCACGTTCTAAAGCCCTGCACCAGAAGTAGGTGGACTGGTCATGGTGTGGTCATGGTGTGGTGTGCGGTGGCTACCTGTCACGGCGCAGCAAGACCTCCCAAAAGTGGCTGAGTGGAATCTTAAACATTTCACTCAGTCACTTTTATGCGCATTCTACCTCAAAACCCTCTGCATGCCTGAAGCAGATGTAAGGATTGACACAGCATTGTGCAGATAGGGTCACACAGAGCATTACTGGATCTGCGTTGCACCAGCGACACAACTCTAGCTATGTGCCACTTTCCTGGGACGCAGATGTACTGTTATCACACTATGGTGAGACACAGTGTTAATGTGTTGCATCCATGCTGGCATAGCTATGGTACACAATGACTGCCAAATCCCTGCTGTTATGCCTGGCTGTGCCATTCATTGTAAATAGACCCACAGAATAAAATGTGTCCTGAACACGGATCAATCTGACACCACAAGTGAACAGTGTTAAAAATCCAAAGCAGGTGTAACAGTGATAACGACAATGTATATGAACATTTGATTTTGCATTAAATGGCATTAACATCGTCTGTCTCTCACACCCACAGGGCAAAGTGCACAGGGGGAGATGGATCACAGTCCCAGCCTTCACAGGACCCTGATCCCACTAACAGCAATGCTTTTCACCACTCCATGGATGACCCCGACCAACCTGGCACCTCTGGATCCCAAACCCGTGCAGCAGCTGGATCAGGGGCATCTGCGCCAACCACCACACCCATTCCTGCCACATCCCAGCATACAGCTCAGAGGCCTGCCCACAATCCACAACTGAGCCAGTCTGACAATGAGGGACAAGGTTCGCCAGGCACCCAGGAGGTGGCAGGCAACATCACTACTCTTAACCCTCAGGGGTCCCGTCAACCTGATGTGCCCACAACAGCAGGCCAGGCTTGTGTGGGCAGAGGTGATGGGAGTGGCACAAGGCGGAGGAGAGAACCTGACCAGCAAGCTGCAGGCACTGGTATGTCTGAACTCAGAAACATCATGGAGGAATACTGGCGGAACAACAGGGAGTTCAGCCAGGGAGTGGGGGCCCTCATCGATTTAAAAAACCAGCAGGCCGAGCAACACGCCAGTCAAAGACGACACCAAGAACGGATGGAGGCAAGACTGGCTGAACTCTTGGCGGTGCAGAGGGACATAAGCCATTCACTCCGTCGGATTGCTGACAACATGCGGCACCCTCCCTGTGTCACCAGACCAGAAACATCGAGGCAAAGACTGCCAACAGGCACAGGGAGGGAGGAGGAGGTGGAATCATCCGACGGAGAGTCCCAGGCATCGTCAAGGCCTGCATATGAGGGTACCCCAAGGAAGGTGGGTCATCCACGTAGAAGACGTTGAGAGGCAGAGGGCCATGCGCATCTCCCAGGTCACCTGGTCTGGCATCTTGCCTTTGTGTGCAACAGCATCACCTTATTGACTATCTGACTCTCCCACATGGACTTGCTGGTCGCAGTGTCACCAATGATGCCAAACACTGTGGTCTGGACTCTGTTGACTAAAACTGCAAGGCATCACATCTCCCTCTGTGAACTTTGGATTCCCCGCATTTTTGTACAGCACCTAACACCTATTCACATTTTACTCACAAGATGGAGAATTAAAAATAACAAACCCATTACGTATTGATGTAGAAGTATTTTTTCCCTGACTCAACAAAATACTTGTCGGGATATATCAAAGTATGCCAGAGTGTTGAACAAGCTCAAGCCATCCATACACTGGGATCTGAGTCTGGTTGTGGACACACATAGGTCACAATGTATGATCAACTACATCCATGGAGGGAAATACTCACACGTGATGGTTACTATTTGCTGAGGGTGGGGGGGTGGCTTGCCATACTGCTCTGACAGACAGTTACGTAAGAGTCTCATGAAGGTGTACAGGTCATGGGAAATGTGTCAGTGTCCAGTGAGGGACTACCAGGTCTCTATGTTGATGTGGCAGAACTATCACCCGCATGCAGTTGTACTGTGGAAGTGATGAATGTTGCACAGGGCAAGGGTGGCTGGACAGACTGCAGGCAATGGGGTGTTGGATTTGAGACGTCCATTTTTGGCTATGGTTGTGGAGTGCCTACTGAGTGTGGCTGAGGAATATGAATGTGACCCTGCAGTTGACAGTGGGACTCTCAATCAATCAATCAATCAGGATATTTGTAAAGTGCGCTACATACCTGTGAGGGTTTTAAGGCGCTGGGGGGAGGGGAGGGGGCTGATACTGATCGAAGAGTCAGGTATTGAGGAGTTCTCTGAAGGCCAACAGGTCCTGGGTCTGACGTAGGTTGGTTAGGAGAGTGTTCCAGGTCTTGGCGGCGAGGTGGGAGAAGTATCTGCCGCCGGCAGTGGTTTTCCAGATGCGTGGAACTGTGGCGCGGGCGAGGTTACAGAGCGGAGGCTGCGGGTGGGGGTGTGGAAGCTGAGTCGGTCAATGAGGTATGCTGGTCCTGCGTTGTGTAGGGCTTTGTGTGCGTGGATGAGGAGTTTGAAGGTGATCCTCTTGTTGACGGGGAGTCAATGCAGGCCTCTCAGGAGGGGTGTGTTGCAGCCATTTCAGTAGCTTGGTTGTTGTTACCGCATAGAGGGTGTTCCCGCAGTCCAGTCTGCTGGTGACGAGGGCCTGGGTGATGGTTTTTCTTGTGTCGGAGGGGATCCATTTGAAGATCCTGCCGAACATTCGGAGGGTGTTGAAGCATGACGCGGAGACGGCGTTGACTTGCTTGGTCATGGAGAGGGTGAAGTTGAGGATGAACCCCAGGTTGTGTTCGTGGTCGGTGGGTGCTGGGCTGTTACAAGCGATGTTGGCCACCAGGAGTTGTCCCAGGCTGATGGGGTGGTGCTGAGGATGAGGACCTCCGTCTTGTCTTAATTCAGCTTCAGCGTGCTGTCCTTCATCCATTCGGCGACAGCCTTTATTCCCCTGTGGAGGTTGGCTTTGGTGGTGTGGGGTTCTTTGGTGAGGGATATGATCAGTTGGGTGTCATTGGCATAGGAGATGATGTTGAGGCTGTGTTGTTGAGCGACGTGGGCGAGTGGTGCCATGTAGATATTGAACTGCGTCGGGCTGCGGTATAATCCTTGTGGTACGCCGCAGATGATCTCGGTGGTCTTGGAGCGGAAGGGTGGGTGGCGGACGCTCTGGGTTCTGCGGGAGAGGAAGGATGTGGTCCAGGCCAGGGCCTGCTCTTGGATTCCAGCGTCATGGAGGCGTGCTGTTAGGGTGCATTGGCAGATCGTGTTGAAGGCTGCTGATAGGTCCAGAAGGATGAGGGCGGCTGTTCCTCCTTTGTCCATCAGGATCCAGATGTCGTCAGTGGTGGCGATGAGGGTGGTCTCGGTGCTGTGGTTGCTGCGAAAGCCGGACTGGGATGGGTCCAGGATGTTGTTGTCTTCGAGGTAGCTGGTCAGCTGTGTGTTGACAATCTTCTCCGTGACTTTCACCGGGAAAGGGAGCAAGGAGATGGGCCAGAAGTTCTTGAGGTCATTGGGGTCCACCTTGGGTTTCTTCAGTAGGGCGTTGATCTCGGCGTGCTTCCAGCTCTCCGGAAAGTTGCTGTCTCGAAGGAGATGTTGATTGTTTTTCGGAGATGGGGTGCGATGGCTGTGCTGGCTTTGTTTAACACGTGGTGAGGGCATGTGTCAGATGGGGATCCGGATTGGATGGAGTTCAAGGAGTTCAAGGTCTTGATGGTGTCTTCGTCGCTGACGTTGGACCAGGCGGTCAGGCGACTGGTGTGGGTGGGTGTTGCAGGGGTGGTGGTCTCGGCGGTGGATGAGGGGGTGCCGGTGTTGAAGCTGTTGTGGATGTCGGTGATCTTGAGGTGGAAGAAGGTGGCCAGTGAATTGCACAGGTCTTGTGATGATGGAATGTCGTTGGTGTTGGAGCTGGGGTTGGAGAGGCCTTTTACGATGTAGAAGAGCTCTTTGGTGTTGTGTGCGTTGTTGTGTAGGCGGTCCTTGAAGGCAGTCCTCTTGGTAGTCCTGATGGGTTGGTGGTGTTCGCGGGTGGTGTTCTTGTGGGCTGTGCAGCTGTCTGGTGTTTGATTGCGAAGCCAGTTCTTCTCCAGTTTCCGACAGGTGCGTTTGGAGGGCCGGAGTTCATCGCTGAACCAATTGGCTTTTTTGTTGGTGTAATTGGTTGTGGAGGTCTTGAGTGGGGCCAGGGTGTTGGCGCAGTTGTTGATCCATTGTTTGAGGTTGATGGCAATGGCAGTGGGGTCGGTGGGGTCGGTGGGTGGTCCCAGGGTGAGGGTGGTGGTCAGTTGGTCCTTGGTGAACTTGCCCCAGCAGAGGCGTGGCAACCGTTGGGTGCGGTGGTTTTTGGTTGGCTTCCTGAAGGTGAAGTGGACGCATCTGTGGTCAGTTCAGTAAGGTTCGGTGGTGTGGTTGAAGGAGACGTGGTGACTTGCGGAGAAAATTGGGTCCAGTGTGTGTCCAGCGGCGTGGGTGGGTGTTGTCACGAGCTGCTTGAGTCCGAGGTTTGCGAGGTTGTCGATCAGGGCAGTGGAGTTTACGTCGTTGTTGTTTTCGAGGTGGAAGTTCAGGTCCCCGAGGAGGATGTAGTCCATGGAGGTGAATGCGTGGGTGCTGATGAGGTTGGCGATGGTGTCGCTGAACTGTGGTCGGGGTCCGGGTGGTCTGTAGACGACAGTTACTCAGAGGGTGGTGTTGGGGTCGGTGTGGATCTGGAAGTGCATATGTTCGGCGGTGGTGAGGGTGTCGTCGGTGTTGGTCGTGACTCTGAGGGAGTCCTTGTGGATGATGGTGATTCCCCCTCCCACTCTGTTGGTGTGGTCTCTGCAGGAGAGTTTGTAGCCCTCTTGGATGGCAATGGCGATGACTGGTGCCGAGGTGACGTTCAGTCAGGTCTCCGTCAGGAAGGCGACGTCGGGGGCGGTTGAGTCTAGGAGGTCCCAGAGTTCGATGGCGTGTTTGCGTGCAGAGCGGGTGTTGAGGACGATGCATCGGAGGAGGTGGGTTCTCAGGTCGACGGTTTGTTGGCCGGATGCTGTAGAAGCTGCAGTTCCGGCAGGTGAAGAGCCCGTGGATGTGCTTCGGGGTAGCCCGGTAGCAGGAGTGATCGTGTCCGGGGTTGAGTGCGTGGAGGGTGCTGGAGTCGTACTGCAGTCTGGTGTTGTGGCGGCTTTGGGGTCATGGGGTTCTGGCGCTGAGTGCGGTCCAGGCGTGGACGGGCACAGATGGGCTTGCCTTTGGTGCGCCTTTGGCGCGCCAGCGGCGTGCCCGCTGTGCACGTCTGCTGTGCGTCCGAACAGCGGCCGACATATTAAAACGTTGAGGGAGGAGCAGCTGTGAGGCGGGAGCGTGGCAGCGAGGGGGCGTGGCTGCAGGGGCAGCGGCGGGAAGGGGTGGGCAGAAGCAAGGGGGTGGGTGCGTGAAAAAAATGCACGAGCAAGCCTTAGCGCCTACAATGGAAAAACAGAGCACAGCGTCCACGGAGGAGAAAGAAAATACAAGTATAACTAATCACGGGGGAAAGTGCAGTAGGCAACCGCAAATGCACAGTGGAAGGGTGGGCACAGCAGGCGCAAACTCGCGCTTCACGCAGTAGCAGGCAGGGAACAGGTGGAGCTGTTTGGTGGCAGGGGGGCGACCTGGCATGCAAGCAGGGTCAAGCGTCACTCTTGACTCTAGTAGGTATCTCAGGTGGACGGTCATGTGGCTGTGGCAGGGGATGTTGATGATGAGATATGCGCATGTGCCCTTGGTGTGCACATGTCCTCCTGGAGTATGGCTCTTCTTCCTGTGTAGAGGTTGTTGCCATAGTTGAGCTGGCTGCTATTGTGGACCTGGGTGGCTGTCTGTATTGACTAGGAGTGGATCTATCTGAAGGTCATTTCCAGCATGTGGATGGACTTGCAGCATGAGGTAGCGACGGTGTGGATTTGGTGAACTAGATGCAAACATTGATGTACCAATGCAGGATGGTGGTGTGTTTGTCCTCCAGCCAGGAGTTGCTCTGCCCCTGACCCATTTATCCTGTGTAGGTGTGGGCCTGCGTGCTGTAGTAGTCCAATGTCTGAGGAGCAATTAGTAAAGTGGTGTACCAGCTCAGTGGTCTCAGACTTTGACACAATTTATGTGGAAGCCTCTCAGCTTGATTAGCATATGTAAATCCACTTCCCCTACTGACCCCCTGCCCACAAAGCAATACAACATCCTTGCAAAGATTCACTATCAACGCTTAAATGTCATGTGGAACCCTTACCTCAGATTGGTCTCTATCCCAGATGTGTGGAGACACACGTTCCTCCTGCACATCTTGAGTAAAGGCAACACAGATACTGTATAAGCTTCCAATCATACACCAAAGTCTATCTATCAGTCCGGGCGAACATTTCTGTGAAATTGTCCTGGCAGAAACTGATGCACTTTGTTGAAGATAATAGCCTCCTTCATGACTCGCAATCCAGCCTTCATCCCACCCATAGTACACAGTTGGCCCTCATACAAATGGCAGACTCTATACGCTGGGAGGTAGACAGAGGATCCAAGGCGGCGTTGGTGCTGTTAGACATGTCTACAGCATTTGACACCGTAGACATCCCATTCTTCAAAACCGCATGAAGACCATAGGTGTGTGGTCTTAAGTGCTGAACTGGATATTGTCTTAACTATCTGACTGCACACATCAGCTCCGCACCTACACATTCTACTCCACAGTCAAACCACCGAAGTGGGGTATGCCGCAGGGCTCTGCTCAGAGCCCGCAGACTTTTGTAATATTTACTTTACCCCGCTGGCTGATTCGATTGCCATGTCTGAAGTCTAAATGATATCATATGCTGAGGATCTTGTGCTTCTAATCACCTACAATCCAGTCAGAGCTGCAATTTATGAGCATCACCAAAATTGGTCCTTGGTGTTGTATGTCACTCTGGGGATGTACCTCACAAAGTATTGACAATCATACTCCTGGAATGTTGTGTCGTCCTTGCGGGTGGCCTAGTATCCATCTGTGATGGTAATTTAGAAGTAGTGTGCGGGGCTTACGTACAACTAGGTCACAGTAATGAAGGCTATGTGTTGTGCTGTTGTGTTGATGAGGTAACAGAGTCCAATGTTGGGCTGGTGTAATTAGCGTGTGTGCAGTACGACGCACATGACCTGCTTGTACGGACATGCACTGTTATGTGTGGCAGTGCGGTGTTGGCAGTATGAGTTGCACACACAGCCTGCGAAGCTGTCATGTGTGCGCTTAGGGGTTGCCTGATACCGGGTGGATGATTGTCTGGTGTTCACTGTGTGGAGGGTGGCAGGAGCATGAGTCTGTTGTGTAACCTGTGTAATTGAATGACCACAGGACCTTGCACTGTGCACGTTGCATGCGCTGACGGTCATGACTTTGTCATGGAGGTAGTGCAACTGTGGCACTGACAAGCTGCGGCCAGACTTAAGAATGGACGGATGGATGGAGGAGCATATTGGAGGCGTGTGTGTTTGCAGAATCTGGGCACTGGGTGTTGCGGGGTCACTGGGGATGCAGCATCAGGAATGTGTGGAAACATGATGGCAGAAGGTGTGAGACACCATGGAAAAGTTGCACACAAAGATAAGGATATTTGCAAAGCACCATGTTACATGTGTATGGAAAGGAAGGAGTGTCTGGTTACTCATGGGTCACTGCTAGAAAATGGGTGAACAATCACCAAATATGACGGCCACAGGATCAGGCACCAAAAGGCCAAGGGGGGCACAGGAAAAACAGCGTCAGCATGTGTTGCATTACCGTAGTGGGTATTAAGCTAAAACAATACATACACAACCATGTATGTCAATCACATTATGGACCATGACCTATTCCAAACAACATGCATGTTGACACAGTACACATAACCACATATGCACAATCATTGTAAAGTATGCAATAGATGACGCATGCAGACTGGCAAGACATCTGCGGTGACAGTAACGGGGCACAATGTACACTTGGTAAAACTTTTACTACAGAAATGGTTCAAGTTTGTTCTGAGGCCATGCTGCTTTAGCCAATGTACATGGCCAGTGGCATTGCTCTGAAGGAAACAACTGTCATGCAATGAGGGTACCTGTAATGCTGGTGAAACTATCTCCACACGACTGCCAGGGTCTGTTGGTACCTTTGATCCTCAGATTTGTGCGATGCTGAAAGGGGTCCATCTCCAGATAGTCCCTTGGTCTGAGTATGAATAACAGACTCAAGAGGGTGATCAGGCAAGGGAAGGAGAGTATGTGAACACGAGGGAGGGAGATCTGAAACAAAGGTAAACAAGCATAACAATTCAACACTTCTTGGCACTGAATCACATTATACCTCATGACGTATACTGAAACAGTTACACCTGTGTACTTTAACCACATCCACTGTATCCAATTTATGAGCACAGGTTTTGAAATGATACTACATCTGAGGTTTGAACAGGGACACATAAAAGGTAGCAGAGTTTGTCACCTAAATGAAGGGGGTCTAACGCTCACCAGGCTGCTTCAATGCAATTAGAACCATGCGCTCACAGTGTATGAATGAGGCTCAAAAAATACAGTGAATTGAATGTGTAGCAGTGCTACTCACACAAAGCCAAAAACTGTAGTCAGCCCTAGGAATCAGTGAGGGTCATGAATGTAAGATACACATCACCCGCAAGAGCCGTACGTAGCTCATGCAACGAGGAAGGGAATTATTGAAACACACGGAAGCCTAGCAAGAGCCAGTCATTGGCTCTTCCAACTGTGCCTTACAATGCCAAACATGACAAGCAGGTGTGACCAAACTCTACAGAGAGTAATGATGCACAAAGCCACTAAACCACCCCTGCCGTGACCAGGATATGCAGCACGGCACAAGAGATTGCTGGGATTAACGTCAACCAACTGGTGTAACGGAAGTGTTTACATTTGCCACAGCACTACGTTGGTATGTCATCAGTGCTACATTCCTGGAATCATGGAAATAGAAAGTTAACATAAAGTTACCAAGAAGGCTTGCAAAGCAGTGTTCTCCACCAGCACTGATATAGCAATATGACAGTGACATTACATACTGACACAAGGGGCAATGCATCCATACGAACAGACTCACTGGACAGTTGTCAGACCATATGGGACATACACTGGCCCACACCTTCACAACATGTCATTAGGTAAACCAAACTGTACTGGGCCACAACATTAATGTGATGAGACAGACACATCCTGCTGCACACAGTGAGGGTGCAATTCCACACAGAGCCTGTGGTTGTGATGTCACACACAATGTAAACCGGTGACATCCGCAATGTGTCTGGCCCAAGGTTTAAACACATTGATGCATTCACCAGAGTCAACACTCAACAACAGATGACTGACAAGAAGGGTGACTGTCCAGTCATGGGAGTGTTGCAACATGCATCTTGATCCATGTTAATGACACATGTATGTATGCTTCTACAACATGCACAGAAACAGTTCCCGCACATTCCCAAAGCATACCAACCCAAAAAAGCCTGTTTAGATATCTTACCCAAACTGACATTTCCACATGTCTGTGCATGGAACGCTGATTCGACACATGCTGCAATCATCAGGATGAATTGCAGGAGTTTCAAGATGACACGAACAGACAACAGGCAGAGCAACATGGGAATAACAGGCACACAAGGGGACACATCAATAAGATTTCCATACAGACATGATCATGTAAAAAAACATCACAATGTAGTACACATGTACATTCCGAATTCACTCATTGCACATATGCGTGTGTCATGACATCATCACTTGTGTGACACATCACAACAAACATCAAAGTGACTTCGCATACAGTCAGCTGGACACACAGTATGCAAGACATGCCACTTTATGCCACAAGCTGGCACACGAATTCCCAGTGACTCACCATTAAGAGAAGAAGTTGCGTATGAGCTGACTCTGGATATAATCCTCCTCCTCCTCCTCATCACTTTCATCGTGGCCGAGCCCTTCGTCCTCAATGGCTGGATGTTCCTGCTCCTCAGGATCCAGGATGAGTGGCATGGCCTTCTCAACTGCCATGTTGTGCATCATGCAGCACACAATGAAGATGTTACACACCTTGACCGGGGCGTATGGGAGTGATCCCCCGGTCTTATCAAGGCACCAGAACCGGCTCTTCAGGAGTCCAAACGTTCGCTCAATCACTCGCCTGGTCTGCCCGTGAGCATTGTTGTACCGCTGGTCTGCAGCTGTTCTTGGGTTGCGGAGCGGTGTCATGAGCCACGGCATGTTGGGATATCGCACGTCTCCTACAAATATACATCGTGTTATAATTTGGGTAATGCCATTCCGTCAGAGCAAACAAAAATTTGAAACATACAGGACACACAGAGTATACCCACCAACAAGACATGCCTGATCTTTGCGCAGCTGCAGCATCATCTGTGGTACCCTGCTACGCCTCATGATGAATGCATCATGGCACGATCCTGGAAAACGTGCACAAACATGGGAAATCAGCATGTTAGCAACACACACCACCAGGGCATTTATTAAGTGGTAATGTTTACTATTGCGGTAGGCCTGCTCCTGAGCCTGTGGTGGCACCAAAGCCAAATGTGTACCATCAATGAACCCAATGACATGTGGCATCCCTCCCAGGGCATAGAATTCACCCGTTACATCTGTTAACTCTTCAGGTTTAGGAAATTTGATGAATTCATCAATGTGCTCTAACATGGCAGCTAACACATCACGTAGGACACGGCTGAACATGGTTTGGGACACACCCCCCACATCTGCAATGGTAAATTGAAACGTATCTGTGGCAAAACAATGTAGGGCTGCCATCACCTTTAGCTTTGGTGTCAGTGCTGTTGGATACCTGTGTCGCGGTTGGAGATGTGGTTCCAGCCTGTCCGTCAAATTCTGAATCAAAACGCGAGTGAATCTGTAACGTCGGATGCAATCACGTTCCCTCATGGTCTCCAAATCGGGAAAAGGCCTTGGTAGAGGCGGTGCCCTGCAGGACATGTTTGGGAATAATGGAGAACAACTCTCAGCCATCAACTATTCCAATGTACATAGCACATGCAACACTGCTACTACACATAAAGTTACTATGGGGTCTGGCGTAAGCAATACATCCTGGACACATATGCCAGCTTCCTGGCACTTCAAAAGAAACCCAGATACATCTGTTGTTTTTAAACAAAACATTACATGCACACAAACGAGCTGCTGGGCTTCTCTGAGTGAGCAGAGCAAGATATCACTGGAGTGACACATGTCACCAGACCTGCACTAGAAGGTTGTCATCCCATACAGACAGCTGACTGCAAGGCACAGACCCAGGTCACATGAAATATCTATTGGACATATCATACAACTTGCTAATAAGGTGTGCATGTGACAACGCAACACCACAGCAATTGTCATGATGCAGACATGCATGCATGGGGAACAATGATGTATGATGCCATCAGATCTGAAAGCCATTGGAAAAGCACATGTGGCATGGTGTGCGTACATGCGAAACCATTTCAGTCACAACACAGACCCATTATAGAGGCACCAACAGCAGATGCATTTTACGGAACCCAAACATTAAATTCAATCTTTACCATGACACACACATTACATTGTTACATAGGGACATGATGAGCGTCAAATTGTCACGTGAGAAAGTGCCACGGTCCCTGGCATCATTAGACAGGTGCCCGTAGTGATGACTGTGCCATCCCAGTGTTGATGTGCATGACAACATGTGCATGAAGATACCAATGGGACTAGTGGAAAGGTGATGTGTACCACATAATGCCCCATCACACATCACATGTGTCAACAAGTCATCACACATCTATTGTGCAACAATATCTGATATCCTGTGCTATATCACTGCCTGGCACACCTAGGGCATGCTCATGTAAGTATGCATGACAAGAACTTGATAGACATCCTTGTGTTAACCGTACAGCTACATCCCTGCCATGTGTGCGCCTCGTATAACTATTGTAATGCTGCCATACATGAACGTGTGCAACGTACCATCCCACTGCTTTGACTGCAGCGTGTGAAACGCACTGTGTAAAACGCATTGTACCCTGACATTGCGTGCGTGTGCGCGCCTCGTTTCACTATTGTAATGGTGCCATACGCGAGCGAACCGTACCCCGGCAATGCGTGCGTGTGTGCGCCTCGTTTCACTATTGTAATGGTGCCATACGCGAGCGAACTGTACCCCGACATTGCGTGCGTGTGTGCGCCTCTTTTCACTATTGTAATGGTGCCATACGCGAGCGAACCGTACCCCGACATTGCATGCGTTTGTGCGCCTTGTTTCACTATTGTAATGGTGCCATACGCGAGCAAACCGTACCCCGACATTGCGTGCGTGTATGCATGTAATTTCACTATTGTAATGGTGCCATACGCGAGCGAACGGTGCCCCGAAATTGCGTGCGTGTGTGCGCATCGTTTCACTATTGTAATGGTGCCATACGCGAGCGAACCGCACCCCGACATTGCGTGCATGTGTGCGCCTCGTTTCACTATTGTAATGGTGCCATACGCGAGCAAACTGTAACCCGACATTGCGTGCGTGTGTGCACCTCTTTGTTCTATTGTAATGGTGCCATACGCGAGTGAACCGTACCCTGACATTGCATGCGTTTGTGCGCCGCGTTTCACTATTGTAATGGTGCCATACGCGAGCAAAGCGTACCCCGACATTGCGTGCGTGTATGGGTGTCATTTTTACTATTGTAATGGTGCCATACGCGAGCGAACCGTACCCCGACATTGCGTGCGTGTGTGCGCATCGTTTCACTATTGTAATGGTGCCATACGCGAGCGAACCGTACCCCGACATTGCGTGCGTGTGTGCGCCTCGTTTCACTATTGTAATGGTGCCATACACGAGCGAACTGTACCCCGACATTGCGTGCGTGTGTGCGCCTCTTTTCACTATTGTAATGGTGTCATACGTGAGTGAACCGTACCCCGACAATGCATGCGTTTGTGCGCCTCATTTCACTATTGTAATGGTGCCATACGCGAGCGAACCATACCTCGACATTGCGTGTGTGTGTGCGCATCATTTCACTATTAAAAATGTGGCATCCACGACGTGAAACGCACCGTACTTGTGTGTGGATGCCAAAAAATACATAGGGGACACCTAGGGGACGAGTAGTAGGCCCAGAATGCAGGCTTGTTGTCATGGATACTGAGATTTGAGTGTGTGCTACAGGTGTCCTGCAAAACTCAGTTGGGCAAAACTATACAATGTTGCTATATTTTTGTGGAGCTGAAGCACAAATTTTGAACCATGCAAATGTGTGTCAGGGCCTTATGTTGAAAGTGATTGGATGAAACGTAGGATGCAAAGTAATCTGGCCTATCACATTGTACTCCTGATACTGAAAGCCCCTCAGCAGCACTGATTTAAGGCTGCATGTGGCTGTGAGAGGGCACTTGCCTGTACAACATTGGAGTGGACCACACTGCTGCTGTCTCTGCAATCCTTGGACTCTGATTTTGCTGGCCACGGAGAGGGCACCTGCATTCAGTGAGGAGGAGAACCAGGCCCTGCTAGATGCCCTCCTACCAAACTACAGCAAGCTGTATGGGAGACCAGGGGAGCAGGTGAGTGATGACTGCACTAGCTTTGACTGTGCACCTGTTGTGTGAGTCTCACTACAGCCATTGTGTATTTGTGGAACAGACATGAAATGTGGTTTGGCAGTGAGTGTTTTAGCGCCAGGACACCTCCGGGTAACAGAGCGCTCTATAAATGTAAAAAATAAAATAAATAAATAAATAAATAAATAAGTGTCGGGTGTGTACTTTGTGTTGTCTCCCATGCAGAGCATGTTGTAGTTAAAGTGTGTCCACTCCTTACTTGCATTATGCTAACTGTGACATTCAATGCATACTGATTTACACATTCTGCTGTGCCACACCTTGCAGGTTTTTTTGGCCATAATTTACTGAGCTGTAATAGTGTTCATCCCAGAGTGACAGCTGAATGTACTCACTGATGTTTATGTTTTTGGGGGACCTGTGGTGATGTTGTACAAATGCTGTGTTTGAACTCATGGACATTGAAGAGTGTGAATGTTCTTTGTCACCTGGCTGAGTGGGTATGTGATGTTATGCACCATAGCTGCATGGAGTATGCAGCAGCTGGAGCCATCTGATGTGACAAGTATGCAGTGTTGTGTGCATGACTTGCACAGTTAGCCCAACACCTGTGGCACCTCTTTGGCAAGTGTGACATGTGCAAAGTGAGGGTTGTATTCACTGTTGAGACTGACAGGCGAGTGATCTGTGCCAGGGTGTGTATGTGTGGTCTGCTGAGGGTTCGTAGGTGTAGTGGGATAGGTGACAGCATGTCACGTGCTGTCCAGCACCCTGCAGTTGCATGTGTTGTACAGTGTGTGCCATGATCAGTGAGTGTGTTGCACCCCTTATGCCATCATTTGCCTTTCAAAGGCATGTAGTGCATTTGTGTTTGCCCACAGGTCAAATTCACATGGACAATGATGCAAGTCCTGTCAGTATCGTATGCCCTGTTCACATCATCAATGTAGTGCAAGTGTGTGTCTCTGGGACATGGAGCAGGTGTAATGAAGTTGTTTCACTTTGTATGCCTGACTGGTAACTGCCTACGAGAAGGGGGAGATCTGGTTGGATGTTGTCAGGGCGGACAGGTCTGTGGGGGGCCCTCGCCGTTGGCTGAACAACATCAGGAAGAGGTGGCAGGACATCCATTGCTGGACCCGGCGTATCGCCCGGGTCCAGCTGAAGCTGGAAGCTCCACGCCAGCATGGCGGCGGCCTTCACCTCACCCCCCACATGCTCCTGGTCCTGGAAGTGGTCTTTCCAGACCTCCATTGGCAGTTGCAGGACGGACAGCAGCAAGGAGGTGGTAGGTACATGTCTGTTTGTAGTGTTGTGTGTCACATGCTACTTGAGGTGCTCTGAAGCCCGGAGACACTCCTACAGTTGGGGGGTCTGGTCAGACAGGCTATTTGTGCATTGTAGTATAAATTCCCTATATTCAGCTGTTGCTCTTTTCCATCCCTTCCCCTCCTCCACATGTGTCCCCTGGTTTGTGTGTTTCAAATTTTGCACATGTACTTCTAGGGTGCAAGGTAATTGGACTGCACATTGATTTGCGCATCATGTGGGAGGGCGGTCTGTGACATGTGTTGGTACCTTGCCTGTGCCACGACCTGTGCACTGTGTTTGGCATTCATATTTGTTTGCACTGATCATGAGTCTCAACATAGGATTGTAATTTTTAAAATGCACACCCTAGCAGCATGCATGACACATGTTGCGTACTCATACATGATGTACATCATTTGCAAGATATGCATAGTGACAAGACGGTTAATCATGAGACAGTCAGCAATTTCTAGACCCACGGATCTGTGTGCCCACTACAGTCCCCTGCAACACCCTGGCCTCCTAATCATGTGTGTCATCCAACACTGTGCCCATTCTATGTGGGTTCAGCATGGGTGTGCCTCAGTGGCATTGGTCCCTGCCATACTTTGTATTTATCATGTGTTAGCTACATGTGCACAATGTCCCTGGATACAAGATTTGGCTTGTCCATACTCACACTGGGTAGTGCTGTGTGCCTATTCACAAGAATCTGTTGCTGGTTGTTTGTGACTAATATGGATAGCCAGCCACATGAGGTGACCTTAGTTTACTTGTTCAAAAGTTGCAGCACATTTTTTGATACCCTGATTCAGAGAGTTAACTTCTTGAGCTGTATAAATCACATTAACGGAGTGATGGGTGTGTTGTGCATGAGAGGTGTGATGGGCCTGCCTGTTTGTCCTTGTCAGTTGTGAGCTGTGGATGTAATTTGTAAGGTAGAGTTATCACAATGCACTTCCCCTGTGATGCTCAACAGTGCTGTCACTGGGGGCTTTACAGGCTATGTTGTTTGCTTACTGAGATAATTTTGCCTCAAAGATTTTTGCAACATGTATGTAGTTGTGGTGCTACACTGTTTTGTCTTAGTGCCCACACTACAGTGCTCACATTTCCCATATGGTTAAGGGTGTGTATACAACGCAGCGATGATTTTGATCTTCACAATTGGAGGCACATTAGCTTAAGCATTGTCCTGATTTGGGACATGTGGGCCACTTCACATGACAGCCAGTGTGTGTTATGTGCTAGCAACTGTATGATGTGGTGATAGATGCCCCTGTGAGGAGTTTTGTAAGAACTACAGGAGCAAAAACCCTTCAACCACATTGGGATTGGGGTAAGTTGTATATTGTAAACATATGATATCCCAAATGGTATTATTTCAAGGCAAATACAATAGATATGTTGAAAACATTATCAAGGAAGGACAAAGGAGACTCATACGTAGTTATGAATGTGCACATGGCATCATTTATATCCAAAACACAACCGAAAAGTTACAGTTGTAGCAGCACTGTAAATAAATGAATAAAGACAACCCAAATTGTACTTGGTGCTTCTAAGGGTGCACGTGATGTGCACGGTGGCGATGCAAGTGACAATGTGCAGAGCACGGACGGCGCAAGATGACTGGTGCAAAAATATATACAGTGATTCAAGGCATCAATATGGTTCCAGTTGTATTGTGGTCTAATTTGTTCTAGATGAACCACATTGTATGATCGCGCCTTTATTTGCACTGCGTGGTCGTCGGCGTTTCGATCCTCCTAACTCGGGATCTTCATCAGGACTGGGTTGTTGGTCAACAGTGCTAGTTGGCAGAAGTGAGAGCTTCATGGTGTCCGGTTGGAGTCGGCAGGGAGGTACAATTAATTTGGATCCAGTCCGGAGGGTGCCTGGACAGCGTTCCAGCAAGGATCAGCATAGAGTGGAGTTAATCTGGTTGAAGGCAAAGGGATCTGGCTATGGTCAGAGACGGGGCTCCGTTCCAGCTTTAAAGGGTCCGTAAGTCGCAAGGAGGTCCTGGCTGGAGTGGTGGGGGCATCGATCCAGGGGTGATCGGCGGGGGGTTGAGAATCAATCTCTGGCGGGGTCTGCTAAGGAGTAAAAAAAAAAACTGAAGCATTATAGTTGTGTCACAAGGTAGTGCACACCACACAACATGTGCAATGTTTTTGAATAAGCTGGCAGGTTTTGAATGAGGCCAGTGTTAGTGGGTAATGGTGTGCCTTGATCTACATAGACATGTCCCCACAGTGCTCTTGAGTGCTTGAGACTCCTTTGCTGTCAATTGTACAGATTAATGTGTGTCAATCCATCAAGACCTCCGTGGACCATGTATATGGTATATGGTCCAAGCCATTTGTTTCTAACAGTGTTTCATCTTGAAGTGTGCAAGCTGTCTCAATAAATGTGTCTATGTTGTTTGTGTGCATTTCCTTGTGAGAGAGCTTTATGCAGGCACATACGTGTTATGTTCACAAGATGGATAATTTTCACATGCAATACATGTTGAATATGTGAATTATGCAGAGTCCAAAGATGCCAAGATTTTATGACATTACTTTTAACCAAACAGTACTTCCTGGGCTCTGGGTGTGGTGTAACCTTGGGGAGTGAGGTGTGTTAGTTTGCCCTGAGGGGCAACACAACAGTTTCTTTATTTCTGAACTTGAGGTGGCATAACTTCATTGTATAGATGAGCTCTCATGTACACAAACAGAACCTCCTCAGTGTGACTCTCACTCAAGTTGTGGCCTGGTCTGTTATTTGGATCCGTGTGTCCAAGTAGCATTGTGTCTATATCAACTGTGCAGTACTACTCTAAAATATGTGCTGAGTAATGTGGCTGTTACTCATGATGCATGCCATGATTTGCAATGTGCCCAAATGATTTTTTGGTCAATTGTCAGATGTGTACAGGTGACTGATGCATTTTTGTTT
This sequence comes from Lissotriton helveticus, assembly GCF_964261635.1. Taxonomy (NCBI): domain Eukaryota; kingdom Metazoa; phylum Chordata; class Amphibia; order Caudata; family Salamandridae; genus Lissotriton; species Lissotriton helveticus. The sequence goes on from NC_136073.1 coordinate 148,902,475, forward strand.
ATTCTCCTTGCCAACAGCACCATCAACCGACACAGGAGGAGACATCAGCACGGACCAGGAGGAGGGACCCAGCCGCAGTGGCACCTGCGCTGAGGAGTCGGAGGGAGCTAGTGGCACGGAGGGTGAGGGGAGTCAGGTGGCCGGACCTTTGGAAGCTGACAGTTCTTACCATGCAGACGGCTCGGCTTCTGACTCCCAGGAGGAGGGGGAATATGCTGTGACAGCATCTTCCATCCCTGTGTCTGACCCCGCCTCCTCCAGACCCATCGCCACCCTCCCAATTGCTAGTGTCCCTTCTGTCCGTGCTGCCCCCCATGTCTCCTTCATCCCCGGCACTGCAGCCCCTGCCCCTGTCTCCCCGGCTGCCCTCAGTGCCGAGTCTGTGGACCTACTCTGGCAGATTCATGTTGGTCAGACATCAATGCTGACAGTCCTCCATGGCCAAACTCAGATACTGACACAGTTGTCATTCATGGAGGGCATGTCAGCTAACATGTCTGACCAACGTCGGAGTCTATCCTCCATAGACTCCTCACTGACGCAGCAGTTGCCCTCCTGCAGCGGCCCGTCCCCCCCACTCCTTCAGACCCATCCACATCCCCCTCTCCCATACCTGTCCACAGAACACGCAGACACACCAGATCACACACACCAACAGAGCCACCCAGCACACCACCACAGAAGTCTAGGCGCAGACCTCCAGACACCCAATCTCAGGAGGATGGAGGCACACCCACATGGACTGGGGTTAGACGGCAGGCACGCAGCCACAGACACAGTACACCGGGCTCACAGCCCTCTACCTCCACTCCCATTGTGTCCCTGGGTGCAGGTGGTGGCCTGGCTGAACTGGGAGTAGTGTGCAGCGCTGAATATGTTTCTACCTTTGGTGCTGCACAAGCCACTGAGGAGGATTCCTCACCCCCTGCACCCACAACACCTACCATTCCCTCTACTGTCCCTGTGGTGCAGGTCACTGACCAAGATGATGCCCCCCATGGGTCCACAAACCTTTAACTCCATCATGTGCAGGCAAGTTTGGGGGTGACAACCTCCCCAACGTACCAACAAAAAAAACATTACTGTGGACTGGCCATTTGCCTTCTTTGAGCCGGGACTCATTTATAAACTCATTTTCCTTTTGGAGCTGAATAAAGCATTTTATTTTTCATTCTAAACTATTTCATTTCAGGTACTTGCTTTAGGTGCTGTCTGCCTAGGAGTTGGTGTCATGGCAATGTTTTGGTATTGTGGAAGATGTCTATTTTCTGATGGTAATGAGGTGGACCATGGTATCTATGTGCCATCACAATGTAGTAGCACATTATCTTGATTTGTGTGTGTGCAGTTTGCCTACAGACAGTGTCCGAAAGAGTGTCCCTTCCTCAGTGACACATGAGATCTTCACTACAGACAGTTGCACAATTGTTGTGGTTACTTTTGTGCAGATTTCATAGTTTTTTTGACATTCCCTTCAGCAATGGCCATGCCTGGTCGCAAATGAGTTGTGCTCATTAGTCTGTGCCATCCATGCTACTCACTGTACTTGTGTTTGTAGTATATCGAAATGCCTTCATGGACACCATCAGCCTTTTTCACACTATGCAGATATATGATCACAGCCTTACCCTTATGTTTGGATTTGTAATGCAGGGTATTTGTGCACATGACTCACAATTTACTGCTTTGTATCTAGGGGGTTTCAACCCTGTTCCTTCCATGAGAGAGTACATGTTTCCCTACCTAGACATTCATATCAGGACCGGGATATACATGACAGTGTGTTTATCCTTTTTGCTATATTTGTTTGGTGGGCTGTTACATGACTATACACTATTGAGTCATGATGGTAGGGTGTGTAGGTTGCCTGCAACCTCCATGGGTGGATATGCATGTGGGATCTGACATCACACCCACATGCTACTCACTGTACTTGTGTTTGTAGTATATCGAAATGCCTTCATGGACACCATCAGCCTTTTTCACACTATACAGATATATGATCACAGCCTTACCCTTATGTTTGGATTTGTAATGCAGGGTATTTGGGCACACGACTCACAATTTATTGCTTTACATGACTATACACTATTGAGTCATGATGGTAGGGTGTGTAGGTTGCCTGCAACCTCCATGGGTGGATATGCATGTGGGATCTGACATCACACCCACATGTGGTGTGTCACGCAGAGTGTGTCAGAAATCCAACCTCCGTGGAGTGGGACACTGCTGTAAGTGATGTGTTGCTATGGCACTATCAGGACTGTCACAGTTTAGGGATGTAAACATACACACATGTAGTTGTTGTATGATGATGATAATGCCCCCCTTTAACCGAGCACTGCTGGGATTCATGTGCACCCACCCCTCCTATGTGTGGGCACTGCTGGGAGTCCTGTGCACCCACCCCTCCTATGTCTGGGCACTGCTGGGAGTCCGGTGCACCCACCCCTGCTATGTCTGGGCACTGCTGGGAGTCCTGTGCACCAACCCCTCCTATGTCTGGGCACTGCTTGAAGTCATATCCACACACCCCTCCTATATCTGGGCACTGCTGGGAGTCATATTCACCCCCCCTATGTCTGGGCACTGCTGGGAGTCCTGTGTACCCACCCCTTCTACGTCTGGGCACTGTTGGGAGTCATATCCACACACCCCTCCTATGTCTGGGCACTGCTGGGAGTCATATCCACACACCCCTCCTATGTCTGGGCACTGCTGGGAGTCCTGTGCACCCACCCCTCCTATGTCTGGGCACTGCTGGAAGTCATATCCACACACCCCTCCTATGTCTGGGCACTGCTGGGAGTCCTGTGCACCCACCCCTGCTATGTCTGGGCACTGCTGGGAGTCCTGTGCACCCACCCCTCCTATATTTGGGCACTGCTGGGAGTCATATCCACCCACCCCTCCTATGTCTTGGCACTGCTGGGAGTCATATCCACACACCCCTGCTATGTTGGGGCACTGCTCGGAGTCCTGTGCACCCACCCCTTCTATGTCTGGGCACTGCTGGGAGTCATATCCACACACCCCTACTATGTCTGGCCACTGCTGGGAGTCATATCCACACACCCCTCAGATGCCACGCATGTACCCCAACATTAATGGCGTGTGTGCGGCTCGTATCACTATTGCAAAGGTGACATACGCGAGCGCGTTACGCACCGTACCCCAACATTCATGGCATGTGTGTGGCTCGTATCACTATTGCAATGGTGATATACGCGAGCGTGTGACGCACCTTACCCCAACATTAATGGCGTGTGTGCGGCTCGAATCACTATTGCAATGGTGATATACGTGAGCGTGTGACGCACTGTACAGGTACACTTCCGTTGTTGCGGTACGTTGTTCTCACCATATGCGCCGTAGTCGGTTTCTGTGCACCAGGTCGTAGGCGTACAGGACTGGGATGACACAGTCGATGGGGTTCATGGCGCGTCTGTCACGTACCGGGGTACGATTCGAGCCGGACTCTGCTTTTACAGTAGTTTTCAGGTCCCGTTGCAATAGGGTCGTACGGAGTGTCGCCAAGACGAATCGTACTTGCTGGGCCGGAATCTGCTGCCTGTTTGCGTACAGCTTGACCCGGATATTTGTTGTATATATTTTTGGTTCTTATGGTGTTTGGTACGAATCGTATGTAGATATGCTTTGGGTTGGGATCGTACTTCATTGTACGTACGGGGACGTTGTAGGTGTACGAATCATATGGGAAAAACGCTCCGTACAGCGAATCGTGGGGGATTTTACCGGATCGGAATCGACCCCCAAATGTTCTAGAACAAAACATAAGGAAAAACGTAACATACAAATCATCAATTGGATATAATTTTATTACGTTCTCATCTTATCAGTCTAGATACAGATGGTATTACAAAATCTTTACACAAAATCTTTCAAATATTTAGGTGCATTGTGAACCCAACATGACCTTCTTAATTGATTTTCCTCCACTTCATTCCTTTTCTTTTCCTGATAGGATGTATTCTAATCATTTTCCACCTTACATAGCATCTCTCTTTTACCAGGTAAAGGAGGGAGAGGAGTTGGCCTAACGGCAACGTCGGACCTGGAGATCTGGGTTTGAGTCTCGGTAACGATGCCAAAAAAAACCTCCTGTGATTCTGGGCAAATCACTTAATCTCCCCGTGCCTAAAATGAATGCGTGTCCTCATGTAATGTAACTGGTGCTATGTAAAGCGCTCTGATACCTGATTCAGTTCGGGTCTAGTTTGCGCTATATAAAACTCAGCAAAAAAAAAGTAAAGAAACAGCACTGTTCAAATTCCAAATTTGTTCATCCTGAGTATAAATTATATTTTTTAACAGCTTGATCACTTTTAGAGATGCAGAGAACTTTGAATATTGCATTCCTCCTTTTGGTGTAGGAATTTTGACCCAATCACCAATCTCCACCTTAGTTTCACATACTCTTTTTCTTTCATCATAACTCTTTTTCCTGTCCTCACCATTTTCCTGGCACACTGCCTTCCAAGTTTCATCACACACATCCTTTCCTCCAACTCATCTAAGAAGGCACCAATTGACTATTAGTAATCCTACTTCTGAAAAGCTCAAACTGTATCTTTCCTATAGACTGATGTGGTGATAAGCAATATGCCAGCACCCTGTCATGCAGTTCTGTTTTCCAACGCAAACAAGCCCACCTTGACAACTGCAAAGATTATTTAATTGTACAATTGTAATAGTAATCTTTATTGCATGATTAATTCAAATCTTTGAAAAATCGTACATAAAAAATTAGGTCACAAATACCAATACGTTAAAAGAGCTTCAATATACGTTGTAAGAACAGTTAGTTATAAGTTTTATCAAATTGACTTGGGTAAAACCAGGTAAAAAACTCCTGATGTAACTATTATAATTATTGTCAATGTCCGTAAAGCAGTGCCCTGCATTGTGCTCCATTAATATCTGATTATGAGTTCCAGTTAGAACCGCAGTTTAAGAGTTGACGCTTTTGCCATTTGAAATCAGATCTCTGTGCATGATCTGTTATATTACAGTTAAATTTGACATATCTTTTGCAATATTAACAGATTTCACCAATCTGCATGTAGTTGGATGTCACTTCCATCAAAGCATGCTTTTAGTGCTTGCCTGCGGGTTCGGATCGCATGTTCCAGGCTGGTTTTAGTAGCAGTTTGCGCTCTTTGTCTAAGCCTCTGCAGCTGCACAATAAATGGAGGATATCGTTTTTAAATTCGCTGCAGATTTTGCAGTTTGTGATTGTGTCTGACCTTTGCCAAGGGGGAAGGTGCTGGTTGACTGGTAAAACACCCACCCTCAATTTCAGATATGATTCCTTTGCATCTTTGATAATCCTGTTCCCAGGTAGGTTTGCGGCGCGGCCCTTGTGTAACTCTGAATGACAAACCACCTGTGTGCTCTTTTGGATAGGGTAGATTTACAACTTTACTGTTTTGTTTACTAATTGTTTAAAGGTTTTCTGTGGGCCATTGATCACCCCGAGTTCATGTAGGGCTAAATAGTTTATTGACGAGTGTAGGTAGACCGCAGCTGGATTGTCTTTATTTTTGTTCATCTCTTTCCATAAGTATGAGTTCATAGAACCGTTCTCTGCACCCTTTATTTTGTACCAGCACTTTGCATATGCCCCCTTCCGTGCTACTTGCTGTTTTTGGAGGCCAAATTCTAGTCTTAGCTGGGCTAGAGAAATTCATTGGGGAAGATTAAAAATTAGTCGAATTGATTTTGACACTGCTTTATCCAGAACTGTTTCGTCTCTTCCTCTCAAGTATTCACTTCTGTAGGTGATGGTAGGAAGCAATTTTGCTCGAAAGACTTCGACAAGATGCGATAGATCAGGGCCTGTTATTGTGTGCTTAATTCTTTTTAGTGCTACTGCCAGTGCAGTCCCTCTTGTTCTAATAGTCGATTTGTGTTGTCCAAAGTGATACCCAGATACTTGTACTCATCGACCACCTCCAACAGTTTGCCCTGAAGTTCCCAGCGATGATGCCCTTGTTTCCTTCGATTTATGATCATCACTTTTGACTTCTCCAAGTTTATCATTAGCCCATTTCTGTCTGAAAAGTTGCTTGTGGTATTTATAAGGTGCTGAAGGCCAACTGTAGTTCGACTGATCAATATTAAATTGTCTGCCTACAGCAGGTATGATATTGTTAAGCCTCCTAGATTTGGGGCATGGTGGATGCAGTTGTCAAGCTCTGCTGACAAATCAGACAGGAAGAGGTTGAACAGAATCGGGGCAAGAACACATCCTGCTTCAGCCACTTGGTGGTTGTTATTTTCCTCGACAGGATGTTACCAATTCCTAGTTTTATTTGGATCCATGTGTCGGAATAAAGTTCAATTAGTTGGTTCAAAAGTTGCGGGCGATTTTCCAGTCTGATAGCTTGGACCAAAGTTTGCCCCTTTCGATGCTGTCAAAAGCAGACGTATAGTCAATAAAACAGACAAATAGTGGCGTCTTGATTTTTACTGAGGCGTCAATTAATTTACGAGAGAGTAAGAATGTTAGTTGATGTCCCTGTACTTCTTTCAAAGCCTGTTTGGTTAATAGGAATTAATCCTCTCGTTGATGCCTATTCTGTGAGTTCTTCCAGTAATAGACCTGCAAAGTATTTTGCGTCTATGTCAATTAGGGCTATTAACCAGTAATTCTTTGCTTGACTTTTACTGCCTTTTTTGAAAATAGGGGAAATAATGGATCCTTTCCAGGAGTTTGGGATTCTCCCCCCATCCAGGATATTTTTAAAGAGGGGACGAAGTTGTTTGGCCCAGTAGTCTGGATTTTGTTTACATAGACGTGGAGGAATTCCGTTAGGCCCCGTGGCACCCTCCTTCTTGCCCTTAGAGATTCGGTTTTTGATCTGTTTGATTGTGAGTAACATGAGGTTTTCTTCTCTTAAGTTCTTCCGTGATTGGAGATCATAGTTGAAGGCCTTAAAGCCTTGGGTAAATTCGTCTGTGTTTTTGTTACAATGATGTTGCAGATACTTTACCCAATCTTCTTCTGTTATCCGTGAGTTTATTTCATAAGCCCTTGCATTGTCTAAGTTGTTCACTGTGCACCAGAATCTCGTGCTGTTGTTAGATTTGATGTCGTATAGCAGTTTGGCCCATGTCTTCTCTGTAGATTCGTGCCTTATTTGCCAAGCAATTTTGTTCTTTCTACACTTTAGCTTCCTTAGTTCAACCTGTAAGCTGGTATTGGTCCTTCTCTGATTTAATTTGCGAATTAGTCTGTTGATTTGCCTTTTTATTTGCCTCAGGTCATGGGCTTGGTTTGTTAGAGGGTTCTTTCTTTGTTCGCTCTTGTCTCCACTTGGTAGACTTTGATGGTTCTCAGTTCCGCTTATGGTTACTCCTGTGTTTAACCCCTTCGCTGCGGGGGTTAATCCCCCGCTGTGCTGGGGGGGAGGGGGCGTGCACAGCGCCCGCATGCTCATGACGGCCTGAGCTCGTCATGAGGCACGGCGCTCCTGTGCTCATGACGAGCTCAGCTCGTCACAGAAGCATTACCTGCCTTGGAACACTCAGCACAGCAGGGGAATTATCCCCGCATGCGAGCGTTCCACGGCTCATGACGAGCTCAGCTCGTCATGAGCACCGGAGCACCGTGGCTCCTGACGAGCTCAGCTCGTCATGAGCATGGAAGAGGTTAATTTAGCATTAGCTGAGCTGAGGCTTTCTAATAAGTTCTCCCAGGCCTTGATGTTATCTCCTTTATTCATTCTATTTTCTTCCCAGCAATTTTTTGCCATCTCCTCGAATTTTTCCAGATCCTTTATTTTATATTTTATTCTCTTTTGGTTTGAGGTTACTGTTAAATCCTGATTTTCAGTTGAGAAGGTTTGCGCTGTACCCTGAACCTCCAGTTTGAGCTCTTATGCCAAATGATTCCAATTATTATATATCCATTATTCAAATTTTAAACCCGCTTACTAGGTTCAGAATTGAGAGAGATATGAAGGGTTAGTCTATTGCTGAGCTTGCCACAGTGTTGTGGTAAGTTGCTGCTTGTGGGCAATCAACCGGATGTCTGCCGTTTAAAGCTATCAGCCCCAGACTAGTTAGTCCCATCAGTAGGGATTTAGATACCTTGGTTTGTTTACCCCACTTACTTTCGTCCAGTGGTGTGAACCCCCATTCCAGTAGTTGTTCTTCAGCTGAGTTATCATTACCGCTTTTCCCAGAGAGGGACATGTTGAAGTCTCCTGAGATGATATAATGTGGTGTCATTGCTACTGTCATGATCCTCGTTAATTCTGACACTAGGGATTTTGCATCAATTTTTTTCTCTCTGGGTGAATATAGGTATTTACCAATACCACTTGTTGTTTCATTATCTTGGGCCCTGCTATCTCCATCTGAATTGCATTGATCCCATTATTAGATGTATAAACAACTAGGGAAGGAGCGCCAAAATCAAGAAAAAGTTATTTTCCAGTCCAATACTGTAGTCCAACAATTCTTTATTATAAGCTTATTCCAAAGTCCAAGATTGTCCAACAGAACAAAATGTATTCAATCCAGTGTAGTAAATTCAAAACAAAGATTCAATATCTCAAAGCTCATGAGGTGAAAATCCCTTTAACACAGCCGGCGCGTTTCGTCCTACTTGGACATCATCAGGGCTTCATTCTTATATGCTTCGAATTAGTATATGACTTAATCATGACAAAAACACGAAGTTAAATCATCAACACCATTTAGTACACCAATACATTTCACAATGGCATTGCTTTGCTCCAATTGCTGCCGGTGCTTACTTCAATTTTGACTCAATAAATAATCAACACGTCCGATCTTGATAAATCCGAAGTGACACTTCGGATTTATCAAGATCGGACGTGTCGCCAGAGCAGGATGATAAATGTTACACTTTGTGACCGAAACGAAAAAATCTACTGAATTGCAATTTAAACAAGCACCGGTACCATTTGGAGCTAAGCGACACCATTGGGAACTGGACTTGGTTGGTCAATGATTATATATTGAGTCGAAATTAAAGTAAGCACCGGCAGCAATTGGAGCTAAGCAACGCCATTGTGAAATGTATTGGTGTACTAAATGGTGTTGACGATTTAACTTCGTGTTTTTGTCATGATTAAGTCATATACTAATTCGGAGCATATAAGAATGAAGCCCTGATGATGTCCAAGTAGGACGAAACGCGCAGGCTGTGTCAAAGGGATTTTCACCTCATGAACTTTGAGATATTGAATCTTTGTTTTGAATTTACTACACTATAAACAAATCTATCACAGTTTGTGGTTCCGCATTATATGTAAGGCAGGTTGTAATTTCTTCATACAAGTTAGATACTAAATTATGAAGAAATGCCACTGGCTCCACCTTTTCCCATTTTAAGGTGTAACCATTTCTAGTTGCAAGGACTATCCTTGATGGATAGGACGGGGTAGCACTCAGGCTCTGTTCGCGGCCTTTGATTTTTAGGCCAAGGGAGATGGGGTAATGGTCCCTAAAGAGAACTTTAAGTGTTTCCCAAGAGGATACCAACTCGAAATGAGCAGAGAAAAGAAGTGCAAAATCGATTATAGAGTTGCACCCCCTTCTGTGAAAGGTGGGCGGAAACGAAAATGATGGACTGCATAGTTCGTTAGCAAAGGACAAGTTAAGATAAAAAACAATGTTGTTCAACACATCACCCAATGTAGAGTGGACAAAGTGAGTGGGGTTATAATCTTTGCTTTCGGCTAAACCACAAATGCCAGACAAACCATGGGGACAAATACTACAATTAAAATCTCCCACCCAGAGCATAACCGTATCACCGCCCCATTGGTCCTTAAGAGTGGTTACAGTGTGCATGAGATTATTAATCACAGTATCCAAAGAGTTAGAAGGCACATTGTTATAAAAGTTCACCAAAATCTTACATTTTATCTGTCCCCAGCTAATTGTCAGAATTTGGTAATACTCAGCGGAGATAAATTTAAGCACCTTAATCCCCCCGACAGTTGAAACATATGTACACATGCCCCCTTTGTTCCTCCCGCGTGGACTCAGTATAGCTGATGTATTATAGGTAGAAAACCCCATAATATGTAAGTCAACCACGGGCCATGTCTCCTGTAAACAAATAATACTATATTTGGTAACTAGATCTAACCAGGGGGGGTGGGTCACTTTATCAGATAATCCAGCAACATTCCAAGATAAAAGAAGTCCTTCTTCATCGGTTCCCTTCAAGCCGCTTGTGACTTGCAACAGTCAAATAGTGTGGCAAAATGGTTAGAGGTATGGACAGCAAAGCTAAGATCAGGAACGCTATTTCCCTGTTGGTGAAGACTTTCAGCTGGTTGGGAGAAAAGTGACCGAGGATAAAAATAACTCAAACCATGTGTTGATATCCCTCCCTCACCCCTCTCTTGATATCAATCATTTATATATGATGCTACCCTGCGGTCTCTGAAGTTAACAACAATGATATCACCGTGTATCTCTTTAGATCTATGGCCTACCCAGCCAAGTCTCCTTACATGCAGGATTATACCGTCTAGGCTGGGTGGTAGGGGCCTGTTTTTCCTCAACCAATAAATTACCTTGTTTTTGAGCTCTGAATAGCCTTCTCTCTTCCCCGGAGGTAACTCTGGCACGCCAGTTAAAACTATGACGTACGGTGTTGCTTCGGGTGGAAGGTCTACCAGATGCTTCCTATTATTAGTAGTTTCCTTCCATGTGGCCTGTGTAACCTGTTTACTATCCATGTGCTTAGTTGAGACAACGGGACCTTTTGGCCTAGGGTTAACACTGCAGTTAGTACTGATAGCATCAGGATTCATCGTACCCTTGGATTTCGCATGTGTCAAAGTGGTGGTAGTATTTTGAGTCAAGGGACTGGGTAAAATAGGCCCTGCGACTTCTCCAGATGTATTTTTGTTTGACCTACCAAAGGGAAGTTCCTTTATTAGCGAGGTATTAACGGCTATCATTTGCTCAATTGAGCCTAGTTTCTCCCCAATCCTTTTAATCCTCTCCGCCAATGGTAACAAAAGAGATTTCACCATATCTTCGATGTTATCCATGAGCCCTTTATTGGTAAGAGGGGGGGCGTGGTCAGACAAGGTATTCTTAACGCTCGATGTCTGACCCTTAGCGGGCCAGGAGTTATTTTAGGGATTTTTGAGCATCTGCCTTTATGTCCATCTCACCCCGCTTTCTCTTCATAGTAGCGGCTATTGGAGATCGTTTGTTATGTACTTGACCCATGGGGATTGGGTTTGGGGCTAATAATATAATTGGATCTTCCGTGGTATATCCTAATAAGGGGTCAGCACTTAAATCTTCAATGCTAAGCTCCTTGCTAAGCTCTGGGGAAATATCAGCAATTTGTGTCTGCTGGGTGGTACTGTTATCGTTTGGGCAAATTTGTATCGGGGTAGTGGCTTGCTGAATAGTTCCCAGGGAAGAACGTTTGTTTTTAAGAAGTTCAGCGGATAATCTACGCTCAGTGACAGCAATTTCATATTCCAGGACTGAGGAGGCCCTGGTTATAAAATTATCCAGAGTCCCATGAACGGTTCCCCCACCAGGGACTTCCTGCCTTTACTTAAACATGTCGCCATCTTATGAATGGTATACAAGTTACAGAAACAATATTTAAAGATGGCACAAAATAACAATAATATCTGTCCAGTCTTTATATATATAAAAGGTATTTCCCTTGGTTAAGCAATGACAGTCCTACTTACAAGGTCCAATATTTTCGGATCAAGAGAGGTGGCCCAGCCCAGCCTTGGCCAGCCGCGAACGGCCACAGACGGCCCGCCCTTTGCCCGGGCTTAGCCCGCTGCGCCCGTGCGCGTCCTGCTCCTCAGCAGCTCTGTCCTCATTTTAGCGCGCCGGCTGGCGCGGAATCCTTGTGGGCGGGGTCAGCTGCGGGGAGCGCTGGGGGTTGTGGTCTCCCCCCTCGGCGGCCGCGCACGGATGGCAAGGTGCAGCGGCGACGGGGGAGACCAGCGAAGAACGACCGGGTGTTTGTTTGCGTCCCTCGCGGTCCTCTACCACCACGGAGGCACCAGTCTCAGCAAGGGTCACAGGTAGGGAGAAAAGCTCACTCCGCCAATAAGGAAGTGGCACAGGTTGAGTTGGGTTCGCCCCATACATAGAGTGAAGCATCTATCGACTGATCCTTTATACTTTTCATTGCAAACCAATTTAAAGAGCCCTGGTCGGCTGGCAAAAGAGTGAACAGCCATTGATTTCTTGACTCAACACTCCTAAACCCTTTTGGCTTCCAACAGTGGTTATACTACATGTTTTACCTGGTACAAATGCTCTCTAACTGGGGCCTCTCTCAATTTTTCTTTGGTCATTACAAACTCTCTCTCGCTCTCTTCAGCTCAAATACACTCACTTTTATTTCTTGTTAACTTTCTTATGCATTGAGTTTTTTCAGCCAAATTCTTAATGCATTGCTCATAATACTCAATCACTCCAAGAAATGACAAAGCCTCTTCTTTTTCCTCTGGTCTTTCAAGGCCTGCAACTTTATTCACTAGCTCTTTCATAGGAAATACCCCTTGCTACTTTACAAGATGACCCTAAAATGAATCTCTTCTTCATTGAAACAAAATATTTTTTTCTTAGAGGTAACCCATTGTCCTTTAAAATGTTCAATACTGTTTTCACTCTTTCATCATGCTCAGTTTGGTTCGCACCATACATGAATAGACCATCCTGATAAAAAAGTGTTCCCAGAACATGCCTAAGGAGCTTAAACATGACCCTTTGGAACCCCGGTGCTGCTGTTACCAATCCTAACGGCATTCTCCAAATGTGAATGCTTCCATTGGAGCGATGAATGCAGTATATTCTTGAGAGTCTTCATGTAATTTGACCTTGTGGTAAGTGGAGGCTAAGTCTAATGTTGTGAACAAATTTGCCCTTTTAATGATGATCTCTGTGCTATTTAGTAAGGGGAACTTGTCTACCACAACCTCCTTGTTTAGGGATCAGTACTTAATCTGACACTCCATTACTCTTCTTAGCCACTACAATTGGAGATATCCTCTATGTAGTTTCTACTGGAGTAATTACACCAGGTCCACACAGCTTGTCTAATTCTTTCTGCAACTCTTGTTTGACACATAGTGCTATTCTAAGGACCTCCGGAGTTATTGGCTTAGCTTCTTTTTTCAATGTAATGCGAAATAGTTCTTAAGACATCCTACATTTCCATTAAACACTTCAGGAAACTTTTCTACAAAATCCATTTGCGATATCTCCACCTTCCTTATCTGTACCTGTGGAACTGCATTAGGATCTAAGAATACTCCCACCTCTATCTGGTGTGGCCAGAATAAATTTTCATCTCCTTGTTCTGCCACATAAATGTTTCCCATTATATTTTTAGTAGGCAGAGATATAGTGGCTAGAAAATAACCCAACATCTCAATTAACTTCCCTCGATAACCCCCTGGTTTTTCATACATTTTGTCCAACACTTACTTTCTGTGAAAGAGAGCCTGATAAACCTTCTTAGAAATAATAGTCAACTTAGAACATGAAACGAATATCATTCGAAAAAATGTTTTCCTCCAATGTTGACCCGCCATTCAGGATTACTTCCTGATTTCCCATTACTTTGCAATATAAACACTTCAGACTGCACATGTTGTACTTCCTGAACCATTTGTTCTACCCTTTCACTTCTACAACATCTAGCAAAGTGTCCTTTCCTGTTAAACTATTTTCAACTGCCATTTAACATTGGACAATATTTACTATTGGCCATGTGACCATGCTGGCCACATCTATAACATTGTCCTCTGAACACCCCTTAGTTTCCTTCTGTTCTATCTTGTTTTTAATTTTTCTTTACTAACATTACGGCTTCTTCATCCGTTGTTTTCATGTTACTCTTCTTCAGTTCAGAGACAGATTTCACCATATGTTCTACCCTGTTAGCAACCATTATCACCTCATCTAGAACTGGCTCATCTTTTTTTTATGTTTGAAAGCTTTATTGAAAGAAAGGTCATAAAACAATAAGGTGACATCAGCAGAACAAAATGAGGGAAGAAAAATTTTTGGAAAAAGGAAAAACAATAGCTACCGATGGCACAAGGAAAAATCAAAGCATTTTCTGGATTTTAAGGGGGAGGGGGGGGGGGGAAGGAAAGGGTGGGGAGTAGAAACCATGTTAATACAATCCTAAAAACAAATATAAGCATAAGCACTGTTGGCAACAAATTAGATTAAATGCACAATCATTAAATAGAAGTGAAAAAAGCATTATATATAACAGGAATGGAAGTAAAAAAACTGCAACTGTGAAATCAAAGAAATGTAACTGCAAGCAGGAGTACAAACGTTCAAGGAGGCTTAAAATTCTCAGAAGAAAGTGGAGTATATTTCCGTTTGGCGGACTGATCTAGATATAAGGTAAGGGGCAACCAGTACAGCTCAACATTGCGAGAGGGTTTACATGAGGAGGCAAAAGCAACGTCAAGCTTATGGGAATGACACAGGAGGTTCCACCAGCAACCAATGGAGAGTTTCGTAAGAGACGTCCAATTAGAAGCAATGTGTTGGAGTGCAAGGGCCAACATGAGGTCAAAAAGACCGCGTGAATGCGGGGGGAGATCAAAAGATTCTGAGAGGCTTCCTAAAAAGACCAGAGTGGCAGAGTAGGGAATAGAGAGATTGAAAATACGGGAAATGCGAGACCATACCTGTATCCAAAAAAGTCGAACTGAAGGACAGAGAAAGAAAAGATGAAAAAGATCAGCATTGGGAGTATTGCATGTCCAGCAGTTAGCGGTGGAAGAAGAAAGAAAACGAGAGAGAGAAAGAGGAGAAAGATAAAGTCGGTGATAGAAGAAAAATAAGGATTGAGTGAGAGATGCAGTACGAGAAGTCTTCAAGGATTTAGTCCAAAGCTTGTCCCAGAGAGATACCGACCAAGAACAATCCAGGTCTTTTTCCCAAAAGAGTTCCAATTTTGATTTGATACGATCAGGATCAGGAGCCGAAAAGAAGCGATAGATAAGAGAAGCTTTAGGAATGGTCGAAAGAATGGCAAGAAGAGGGGAAGAGGGGAGAGGCAAGTCAGCAGATGGAAGAGAATAATAACGATCGAGGACAACTTCCATAAGAATGTAGTATTTCTGCGCAAACGAACTAGGGCATTGAAACTGGGACTGGAATTGAGGAAAAGAGCAAGGTGACGAGCCATCAAAAAGATGATGAATCCAAATGATGCCCTTCGACCTCCAAGAAGACCAGGCAAGAGGTCTATTGCGTAATAAAATAAGTGAATTATACCAGATGGGCAACAATAAAAAGGATTCTCGAGAAACAGGGAACGTGGATACCAAGGGCCGTAAAAGAGAAGAAGTATGTTTGAATAATGGAGGATTAAGACATGGAGATTTAGCAGTGAAGCGAAGTACATCTTGAAAGGAATAGGGCAACAATAAAGAACGCTCTATAGAAAGCCAAAGGGGGGAAAAGGGAGACAAGTCCGGTGATAACCAACGAGAGGCCTGACGAAGAGAAAAAGATTTATGATGGAGACGAAAATCTGGAAAGTTGACCCCTCCATTCGATTTGGTTCTACGAAGGGCTGAAAGAGATATACGGGCCTTTTTCTGCTTCCAGAGAAATTTAGACAAAACAGAATCAATACGACGGAAATAGAGAGCTGGGATATGGATGGGGAGCATGGAAAGTAAATAAATCAAGATCGGGGCAATCATCATCTTGATAGAGTCAAGACGACCCCACCAAGAAAGATATAGAGGATTCCAAGAAGAAAACATACGATCAAGTCTAGAAATGATTGCATTCATGTTAAGTTGGATAGAGGAGGAGATGGAGCTAGAGAAGAGAACACCAAGATATTTTATCTTATTGCTATTCCAAGCAAAGCCAGTGGAAGTAAAGAAATGTGGAAGGCAAAATTTAGTTAGTGGAAGAATCTCCGTCTTATCCGAATTAATTTTATATCCTGAAACAAGGGAAAACTTCTCAAATTCGTCCAATAAAGAAGGGACAGAGGTAACTGGGTCTGAAATAAATAAAAGAATATCATCCGCATATGCAGACAATTTGAGCTGATGTTGTCCATATGGAAAACCAGAGATAGAAGAATTATTACGAATAGAGGAAATAAAAGGTTCAAGCGCTAAAATAAAAAGTAGAGGGGAGAGAGGACAACCTTGACGAACACCACGTTGAAGCGTGAAGGAGGATGTAAGTTGACCGTTTACGAGGACTGATGCTTTGGGCATGGAATATATTAGAGAAATAAAAGAGATAAATTTAGGACCGAAGCCATGCCATTTCAAGGAAGCCATCAAAAAGGACCAATCAACCCGATCAAAAGCTTTTTCAGCGTCAACCGAAATAGCTGCTAGGGGGATAGAAAGAGAAGAAGCCTTACTTAAAACATTAAGGAAAAGTCTGGAGTTGTCTGACGTAAGACGGCCCTTAACAAATCCGCATTGTTCTTTCCCAATGAGATGTGGCATGAATGGATCAAGACGGAGAGCCAAACACTTTGCGAAAAGTTTATAATCTACGTTAACGAGGGATATTGGACGATAATTCGTACAGAATTTAGGATCTCGACCTTCCTTAGGGATGAGGCATATAGTGGCGTCCTGAAAGGAACCTTGAGCAATTCCGGTGGAGCAAAAGGACTGAAAAAGGGAGAGAAGTTTGGGCAAAAGAAGATCGGAAAAATTTAAATAAAACTCAACCGGAAAGCCATCCGGGCCCGGTGTTTTGCATTTAGTAAGGGAAGACAGAGCGGTGGATAGTTCAGGAAGAGTAAGATCCATGTCAATGTCTGATAAGTGAAGTTGGGAAGTATCAGGCTTAGGTAAGTTATCAAAATAAGAATGAAGAAGAGCCGGTGTAGGAGGATTCTCGGGAGAGTATAGAGATTCATAAAAGGATTGAAATTGTTCCAGAATTTCATTATCAGTGTGCAAAAGGACATTAGAGGGGGAATAGATAGAATCTATGAGAGTCCGTTCTTTACGTGACTTGAGATAATTGGCAAGCAATTTGCCCGATTTGTTGCGACCCCCATAGTAATGTGAACTACTCCGAAGAAGAAAGGAAGAGGCCGAATCAGTGGCAAGTTTATTGAAGGCGATTTTGGCTTGAAGAAGTTCAGAGGACATATGATTTGGAGAGGAGGTATAAAACTGATGTTCCAAGAGCAACTTTACGCTTTTGAAGAAACTGCTTCTTTTTCTTAGAGACGAAATCAATAATAAATCCACGGGCTGTGGATTTGAAAGAATCCCAAAGAACATGGGGAGATATATGAGGGTCAGAGTTAAGTTGAAAAAATTCGGAGGTGAAAGATCGAAAAGAGGAAGAGAAAAGAGGGTCAACGAGGAGGGAAGAATTAAAACACCAACGAGAAGATTTAGGGAAAGGAGGAAGAAGATCAAAGTCTGTGACAATAGGAGCATGATCAGAGATTATAATAGGCTCAATAGAGGAAGATAGAAGAGTTTGAGATAGAGAAGAGGAGAGGAAAATATAGTCTAAGCGAGAGAAAGAGGCATGTGGGGGAGAGAAAAAAGAAAAGTCTACAGTGTCTGGGTGGGTGAGTCTCCAAGAGTCTACAAGGTGAACCTGGGTAATGGTGTCCAAAAATTGCTTGTGGGGCTTGTGAGGGGTAAAACGAACAGAGGACTTGCGATCTAAAAAGGGATCAATGATCTGATTACAGTCTCCACCTAATAGGAAATAATCGTCTTTGTGTTGAATGGATTTTCCAGTAATTGATGGCCAAAAAGAGGAGTCAAAACTTGTTGGACCATAAACATTGAACAGAGTAATTGGAATTGCATTAATAAGCAACTTAGCCAGAATCCAACGACCCTCTTCATCCTTTACCTCTAGGACCACCTTGCATTTGAGACGTTTGTGAATCAAGATAGCAACACCATTCTTTTTGTGAGAAGCCGGAGAAAATAAGACAGTACCAACCCACAGCCTCTTTAACTTCAGGGATTCAATATCAGAAAGGTGGGTTTCTTGGATAAGGGCAATATCAGGATTATAAGAGGAGAGATGGGACAGTACTCGCTGCCGCTTAATAGGATTATTAAAACCTTTCACATTCCATGAAACAACTTTAAAGATCAAAACATATTAAACTGTTCAAAATTGATAAGTGCAAAGCATACTGTACGAGCAATAAGCCAACCATTAAAAGAATAGAAAGGAGAATGGGGGAAAGGAGAAGAAAAAGGGGAAAGGGAAGGAAAGAGAATAAGGGAGAGGAAAGAGGGTCTGCAAAGGGAAGAAAAGGAAGAAAAGAAAGAAGGCATAGAAGACAGTACAAATCCATAAGGATGACTGCAAGAGACATACCTGAAGGGGGAGATACACAAAGGGAGATGGGGAAGTGGTGATGCGTAACAAGACGGGTAGACCAGGAGCAGAAGCGTAACCGCACCGAGACGTCACAAAATCACAAAGGATGATACATGATGAGGGGAACAAGCGATACATATCTGTATGAGGGAAGAAAGAGAACAATTAATACATCAAGGAACATGTAACACACATCATATACCCATAAGACAGGACATAAGTAATATAGAAATCAAATATTGAGGAGGTCGGTTGGTAGCATGGATCGACGACATACAAGAAAAAGAAAAGGACGAATTGACAACGGGAATCAATGAGAAAGAACAAGAATAGGTAAAAACAAGGAGAGTACTAAGGAAATAAACACGGAAAAAAACAGAGGAACAGCTAAAGACCATTTCAAGAATACAACAATATCATTCAGCCACTGTTTGAAGGAGAAGAGTCCATTCCATCATTGTTATGTAAAAGGATGAAGTTTCGCAGTTCACCAGGATCTTGAAAGGACCATGTCTTATTTTGATGAGTGACTCTGAAGGTACAGGGGTGAAATAAACCATATCGCGCTCCAAGGGAGCGCAAAGAAGGGCGGAGAGCCAGAAACTCTTTACGCCTGGAAGCAGTAGCATTAGAAACGTCTTGGGACAGGTACACTTGTTGACCAAGCCAGGAAATCTGCCTTTTGGCCCTTGCCGCCGAAAGAATTGAGAGAAGGTCTGTGAACTTCAAAAAGAGAATAATAACACCCCGAGGTTTTGTAGAGGAGGTTGTACGTGCTCCCAGTCTATGAGCCCTTTGGATGCTAATGGACGTGGAAGGGGGCATTTCCAGAAGCTTCGGAAGGAAGGAGGTAAAGAAAGTCACTGGATCCTCACCCTCAAGATTCTCTGGTAAACCATAAATACGAAGGTTGTTCCTCCTGTTACGATTTTCCAAATCCTCCGTATGTTGTTGCAGAGAGAGAACAGTCTTTTCCAATGTTAAAATGCGTTGTGTATTGGATTGAACCTCAGGGATTTGCTGTTCAATTGAGGAGATTCGGGCATCCATGGTCTCCCATTTATCTTTTAAAAGTTGCATATCCCTACTCGTCTCCTCAATGAAAGGACGCATTGCACGAATCTCTTCCAAAATTAAATCAATGGAGGATGAGGAAGAGGCTTTGTCTGGTGAAGAAGAATCTTGTTTTAGCCGTTTGACGGAAGTAGCTGGAGGTGAAGATCTATTGGACGATGCCTGCCCCGAAGAGGAACGCTGAGAAGAAGGAGTCGTCATCGTGGTAGGTGGAGTAGATGTAGGAAGGTTAGTGGAAGAGTGCACAGAAGCAACCAAAGAAGGAGTAAAAACAAACTTTGGTTTGCGTACCCTCACCATAGGAAGCGTGCACTCCAAACAATTGAATTAACCTCTGTGCTCTGAGGTGCGGCCAAAAGGGCGGGAGACACAAGCCCCTGCAATTAAATTAAGTGTGTATCAAAGGTACATTCCAGGAAAGCTCAGACCATTGCCAGCAGACTGTAAGACGCTTCCATTACACCACAGTGAAACCGTAGCACACTTGAATACACGTGAAGAATTCCAATAGGAAGATAAATATCAGCGCACAAAACCTCCTGAAGAAGAGCTAGTCATTGAACATCAGGTCTCCACAGAAGGAGAAGAAGCACCTCAGGAGCAAAAAAGAGCCTTGATTACAATAGGAAAGGCACATTCATTTGATGAGGAGGCACAGCACGGAGACCAAAAGTGAGGTAAAGGCTAAGACAAAGCGTAGGGCTTCACAAAGCCAGAGGAGGAAGTTCGGTTAATTTGTGAAAGTAGTGCGCACACAATAAAAACGGGATATATGCTCATAAGTAAATAGCATCAGCAGTAAAATATGTCCAGTGCACCATAGGTACGCAGAAATGACCCGTGAGGCGTCTATGCTAGGAATAAGGAAGCTGCAGGCACCATAACAGCATCGCGGGGAGAAAGTCGCGGCTTCCAAGTCAGCCCGGGCACTGAGAAATTGGTGGCGTCAGTGCGCAGATAAAAAGAGAAAAAAAAAAAAAAAACGTACCGTAAAGTGAAGTGAAGTAGGGCACATGAGGAGTGGCAAGAAGTCTCACAGGTTCACCCAAAAATCCAGCGCAGGAAGTGAAGACTGCAACCAGAACATCACGGAGTAGCCGCAGAGGCAGTGGGTCAGCAAAGCCGGCAGCGCTGAGGAGACGGAGCACAGAAAATGGCGGCGGCGCGCTGAAGTGGACTTCTCAGCTCGGACCCATGTTGAAAGACGGCACCTTGGGAGTTGCAAAGCAGTTCACAAAACTCCCAAAGCGCTCCGGTTCCAGAAACAGGATAGCGGCATGAGCAGTAAATCCCTTCACCGGGCGAAAACTGCAGCGAGGCGTCTCAGTGCGGCGGAGCTCCACGCCTAGCCAGCCATCCTGCGCGGCACCCAAGCCACGCCCCGAACTGGCTCATCTTTAAGCCATAACTTTTAACAGATTTCGCCATAGTTGTAACACAGTAAAAACTGATCCCTAATCCTTTTTTCAGGTGAAGTCCCCAATTTGCAGGTAGCAGCCAATTTTTGTAATTCAGTGACATATTCTGCCACAGTTTCATTTTCTGCTTGCCTCTGTTTTCCATAATGATACCAGTCTAGAATAGTAGATACCCTAGGCCGAAAATGTAGCTCACATTTTTCATGCACACCTCATGTGAATTAAGGCCCCTTTCGTGCATCCCTCTACAAATCAGGTACGTTTTCTAATTTTCCTGACCTTCTGCCCCGAGACAATGTAATAACAAAGCCACTATCTTTTCTATTTCTATGTTCGAACCACATACTTGAGCATAATATCCCAAAACTTGTTTCCATTTCGCCCACCTAAGAGGGGCTTCCCCTGGATTAATCATGAAAAATGAGGCGGAGGGTGTTATGTTTTCCATCACTGCCTCTAAGATACTTTGAAATCCAAAAACAACCTACAATCAGTATTAGTGCCTCTAAATGCCTGTTTCTCTACTGTTCAATTAAAATACCACTAATGTACAATTTCTATCATATAACAAGCTTAACTTGTCATAAATATTATCAACTATCAATATCTTTTTACACAAAAAGCATGCTAATCGCTGTTGAAAAATTGACATAGGAGGAAGCGTGGCAATCAATCACTGTAAAATAATCCAGAGAAAAATAACTCAAAACTGTTTTACAGGAAACATTCAGTAGATGGCGGTATGCCCCACCATAGCAGCACAATGGTAGGTCCTTGCCACAAATAACTCCTCTTGGGCAGAGAAGTGACCGGAAAAGAAGCTTGAAGCAATTATCCAGTCATCACTGGCTCGACGTACTGAGAAGAGAGCAGACACGCTCTTCTTTCAATACACACGCCACATTCTAGATTGTGATAACGCTCCAGAATCGAAAACACTGCACCCAAACAATGAAATGATGTAAACCTGAAGGGAGCTTCGAAATTAGATGTGAGCTTCCTCGCTCACTGTACCACACTCAGCCAGCATAAACTCCCTACACATGAACTCCGCCAGCAGCAAAATTCTCCAACCATCGATAGGATGAATTTCTATTAACATCTGCAAGCTGAGCAGCAGTTGGGCTATCAGACTTCACAAGAAACTGCCACGAAGGCCGCCGACCTCTGCCATATAGATCTGCTGCTAAATTAGCTGCTATCAAAGTCGCCCTTCCTGGAACACGCAACTACTCCCGAACTCTAAGACCTGCAGAGCGGGTTGAGGCGATTTCAGTACAGCATGCACCAGTAAGGTTCTTTTGAAATCGTAATCAAAATTATAGCATTGGGATA
The DNA here is from genome assembly GCF_964261635.1 of Lissotriton helveticus. Taxonomy (NCBI): domain Eukaryota; kingdom Metazoa; phylum Chordata; class Amphibia; order Caudata; family Salamandridae; genus Lissotriton; species Lissotriton helveticus. The sequence goes on from NC_136073.1 coordinate 148,924,689, forward strand.
ATTAAATATGACAGTACTTATAAACTTCCAGCGATATTTATTTACATGCCTCATCCAACACAATCACAGCGTCAACTGTCACTCTTGGAATCATTGGACCAGGACCTCTCACAACATTCCATAAGTAACGTCACTGGTCAAAGGAATACCCAGAGCACGCAAGATACCACAGGTTTGTTCCTTCCTTCAATATCAATAAGGCTGAATGAATCTTAATTAATTAGTCCCTGGTCCATTTCTGTGAAGTTTAAGAAATCCCTTCACAAAAAGGAGCTTTCCCCATTTTCCTAAAGTCCTTAGCAAATCAGAGCCAGTGTTTCCTCTACATCTCATGAGACGGTGCATCACAATCTAAAAATGTATTGTACCAGAGAAAACGATGTCAACAGTCTATCTACAGTTTGTAGACAAAATAGAGTTTTCCTAAATCTAGCTGAAAAGAGAGTAAATGCACCCGAAAATTAAGTTGTAACTTTTTAACATAGCACCCAAAAAAAACTATCCACTGTGTATTGGGACCTTTCATTTTGTGATGCAGACACAACACTGTGATTAATATGTGTATACGAACTTTATTGTTGGTTAATTAAAACCCTTACAGTATAAAAACACTTGCAGCATATTCTTAAAAAAAGCACTGTATAAAATTGCAAAAAGGTACAAAGTTAACATTTTACTTAAAAGTCTACAGAGCTTCTTGGCAGTTATTGATGGACTTGGTTACCAGGTTGGGGCGCAGCAAATTGATGGTGGTTGGAAAGCAATTACTTATGGAGTGCCGTACTGCCATAATGAGGAGTGGTTGGAAGTACCAATGCCTTCCAGCAGTTTTTGCGCCTTCATGACAAGTTTTGTTAACCTGATATTCAGCTTCGTATTGTCTAGGTTTAAGGCTGCTATTACTGCTTGGCAGCATGATCGAATTCCGAGCATAATCCATTCATCTTGCAGTAGAAGTCGTCTGACAGTGAGCTTTGCGGGACATAGGCAAACTATGTGTTCCATTCCTTCAGTGTGGTAGCCGCACAGTCTGCATTGGGTGTAATTATCTGGTTGGCGCCATTCTTGGAGGTTCTTTAAAAAAGGCATTCACCCATTCTTAGAGCCAGGAACTTTCTTTTCCAATAAATTACAAACATGCTAGATAAATAAAAGGATACAACTCCTGGTTTAAAATTTGTAATCACTGCCCACGCGTTTTGCCTTTTTGACAATATTGCCTCATCCAAATAAAAGGACCACAACCTGATGCTCTTCTTGATGACTGCTTTCAATGCTGACTGGGAGGGATTTGTTCCCCAAAATTCCTTGACACCGAGTAGTTGTAAACTCTGCTTCAGGTGAAGCCGGTATTTGTGACTGGCGTGACTTTTCTGGATTTCTTGTCAGAGTCTGTGATAAATATGATACATTTGTCAATGTAAAATGATATTGTTTGTTGTTACTTAAAAGCCACAATGTGCCAATGTATTTATATCATGGTAGTGCGCACATACTGCTTCTAGCATCTGACTTGACCTACCAGTCCTTCCATCCTGCTTCAGGGTGAAGCCTTCCTCCTTTGTGAGATGTCACAGCCGATTGTATGACTTAACAACTACTGCCTAAACCACGACTTCTGGAACAACGAAGGCTAAACCACGTCCATTACTTAACAACTACATTTTAAACCACTACTTCCTAAACCACGAAAAAATAAGATTTAATGATACTTTATTTTTTTTATGCCATTTTTTTAAATACTAGTTAATATCCGTTTTAAACAAGCATTAGAAATGCAATCGGGCTCGGATTTATTTGAGTTTGAGCTAATGGCATTGTAAATGCCAATGTATTGTTGCTATGTGTTATGGAGTGTGTTCATGTGGTGTGTACTGCCAGTGATCTCCTTGTGAGTGTGAGAATATTGCACCGTTACTGCCTGTGTTGTCCTTCTTGTGAGTGTGAGAAGCTTGCACCTCTGCTGCCTGTGGTCTCCTTGTGAGTGTAAGAAGCTTGCACTGCTGCTGCCTGTGATGTCCTTCTTGTGAGTGTAAGAAGCTTGCACTGCTGCTGCCTGTGATGTCGTTCTTGTGAGTGTGAGAAGCTTGCACAGCTGCTGCCTGTGAGTATGAGAAGATTGCATTGTGCATCTCTGTGCTGTGCCTGTTCTTTATAAGGGACTCTTGCTCTGTTGCTGCTGCTGCCTTGGCACAGTACCTGCTGTGAGTGTGTGAGGGAAGCTTGCACCGCTGCTGCTTGTGATGTCCTTCTTGTGAGTGGGAGAAGCTTGCACCTCAGCTGCCTGTGGTATCCTTGTGAGTGTAACAAGCTTGCACAGGTGCTGCCTGTGATGTCCTTCGTGTGAGTGTGAGAAGCTTGCACCGCTGCTGCCTGTGAGTATGAGAAGATTGCATTGTGCATCTCTGTGCTGTGCCTGTTCTTTGTAAGGGACTCTTGCTCTGTTGCTGCTGCTGCCTTGGCACAGTACCTGCTGTGAGTGTGTAAGGGAAGCTTGCACCACTGCTGCTTGTGATGTCGTTCTTGCGAGTGTGAGAAGCTTGCACCTCTGCTGCCTGTCGTCTCCTTGTGAGTGTAAGTAGCTTGCACTGCTGCTGCCTGTGATGTCGTTCTTGTGAGTGTGAGAAGCTTGCACCGCTGCTGCTTGTGATGTCCTTCTTGTGAGTGGGAGAAGCTTGCACCTCAGCTGCCTGTGGTCTCCTTGTGAGTGTGAGAAGCTTGCACCGCTGCTGTTTGTGATGTCCTTCTTGTGAGTGTGAGAAGCTTGCACCGCTGCTGTTTGTGATGTCCTTCTTGTGAGTGGGAGAAGCTTGCAACTCAGCTGCCTGTGGTCTCCTTGTGAGTGTAAGAAGCTTGCACAGCTGCTGCCTGTGATGTCCTACTCACTACTCTACTCTACTCACTACTCACTACTCTGCACTCACTACTCTACTCACTACTCTACTCACTACTCTACTCACTACTCTACTCACTACTCTGCACTCACTACTCACTACTCTGCTCACTACTCACTACTCTACTCTCCACTCACTACTCTGCACTCACTACTCACTACTCTACTCACTACTCACTTCTCTACTCACTACTCTGCACTCACTACTTTACTCTATACTCACTACTCACTACTCTACTCACTACTCACTGCTCTACTCACTACTCACTACTCTACTCACTTCTCTACTCACTACTCTGCACTCACTACTGACTACTATACTCACTACTCTGCACTCACTACTCACTACTCACCTCACTACTCTACTCACTACTCACTACTCACTTCTCTGCACTCACTACTTTACTCATTACTCTACTCACCTCACTACTCTACTCACTACTCTACTCACTACTCTGCACTCACTACTCACTACTCTACTCACTACTCACTACTCTGCACTCACTACTCACTACTCTGCTCACTACTCACTACTCTACTCACTACTCTACTCACTACTCTGCACTAACTACTCACTACTCTACTCACTACTCTACTCACTACTCTGCACTCACTACTCACTACTCTGCACTCACTACTCACTACTCTACTCACTACTCACTACTCTACTCACTACTCTACTTACTACTCTACTCACTACTCTACTCACTACTCTACTCACTACTCACTACTCTGCACTCACTACTCACTACTCTGCACTCACTACTCACTACTCTACTCACTACTCTACTCACTACTCTACTCACTACTCTACTCACTACTCTACTCTACTCACTACTCACTACTGCACTCACTACTCACTACTCTGCACTCACTACTCACTACTCTACTCACTACTCTACTCACTACTCTACTCACTGCTCTACTCACTACTCTGCACTCACTACTCACTACTCTGCACTCTACTCACTACTCTACTCACTACTCTACTCACTACTCTACTCACTACTCACTACTCTACTCACTACTCACTACTGCACTCACTACTCACTACTCTGCACTCACTACTCACTACTCTACTCACTACTCTACTCACTGCTCTACTCACTACTCACTACTCTGCACTCACTACTCAGCACTCACTACTCACTACTCTGCACTCACTACTCACTACTCTGCACTCACTACTCACTACTCTGCACTCACTACTCACTACTCTGCACTCTACTCACTACTCTACTCACTACTCACTACTCACTACTCTACTCACTACTCTACTCACTACTCACGGCTCACTACGCTACTCACTACTCTACTCACTACTCACTACTCTACTCACTACTCTACTCACTACTCACTACTCTACTCACTACTCTACTCACTACACTACTCACTACTCACTACTCTACTCACTACTCACTACTCTACTCACTACTCTACTCACTACTCTACTCACTACTCTACTCACTACTCACTACTCTACTCACTACTCACTACTCTACTCACTACTCACTTCTCCTCTCCCTACTCTGCACTCCCTACTCTGCCCTCCCTACTCTGCCCTCCCTACTCTACTCACTACTCACTACTCTACTCACTACTCTGCACTAACTACTCTACTCACTACTCTGCACTCACTACTCACTACTCTGCACTCACTACTCACTACTCTACTCACTACTCACTACTCACTACTCTACTCACTACTCTACTCACTACTCTACTCACTACTCTACTCACTACTCTACTCACTACTCTGCACTCACTACTCACTACTCTGCACTCACTACTCACTACTCTACTCACTACTCTACTCACTACTCTACTCACTACTCACTACTGCACTCACTACTCACTACTCTGCACTCACTACTCACTACTCTACTCACTACTCTACTCACTACTCTGCACTCACTACTCACTACTCTACTCACTACTCACTTCTCTACTCACTACTCTGCACTCACTACTTTACTCTCTACTCACTACTCACTACTCTACTCACTACTCACTACTCTACTCACTACTCACTACTCTACTCACTACTCACTTCTCTACTCACTACTCTGCACTCACTACTTTACTCACTACTCTACTCACCTCACTACTCTACTCACTACTCTACTCACTACTGACTACTATACTCACTACTCTGCACTCACTACTCACTACTCACCTCACTACTCTACTCACTACTCACTACTCTACTCACTACTCACTACTCACTTCTCTACTCACTACTCACTTCTCTGCACTCACTACTTTACTCACTACTCTACTCTACTCACCTCACTACTCTACTCACTACTCTACTCACTACTCACTACTCTGCACTCACTACTCACTACTCTACTCACTACTCTACTCACTACTCACTACTCTGCACTCACTACTCTACTCACTACTCTACTCACTACTCTACCCACTACTCTACCCACTACTCTACCCACTACTCTACTCACTACTCTACTCACTACTCTACTCACTACTCACTACTCTACTCACTACTCTACTCACTACTTTCTACTCACTACTCACTACTCTACTCACTACTCACTACTCTGCACTCACTACTCACTACTCTGCTCACTACTCACTACTCTACTCACTACTCACTACTCTGCACTCACTACTCACTACTCTGCTCACTACTCACTACTCTACTCACTACTCACCTCACTACTCTACTCACTACTCTACTCACTACTCTACTCACTACACTACTCACTACTCTACTCACTACTCTACTCACTACTCTACTCACTACTCACTACTCTGCACTCACTACTCACTACTCTGCTCACTACTCACTACTCTACTCACTACTCTACTCACTACTCTGCACTAACTACTCACTACTCTACTCACTACTCTACTCACTACTCTGCACTCACTACTCACTACTCTGCACTCACTACTCACTACTCTACTCACTACTCACTACTCTACTCACTACTCTACTTACTACTCTACTCACTACTCTACTCACTACTCTACTCACTACTCTGCACTCACTACTCACTACTCTGCACTCACTACTCACTACTCTACTCACTACTCTACTCACTACTCTACTCACTACTCTACTCACTACTCTACTCTACTCACTACTCACTACTGCACTCACTACTCACTACTCTGCACTCACTACTCACTACTCTACTCACTACTCTACTCACTACTCTACTCACTGCTCTACTCACTACTCTGCACTCACTACTCACTACTCTGCACTCTACTCACTACTCTACTCACTACTCTACTCACTACTCTACTCACTACTCTACTCACTACTCACTACTCTACTCACTACTCACTACTGCACTCACTACTCACTACTCTGCACTCACTACTCACTACTCTACTCACTACTCTACTCACTGCTCTACTCACTACTCACTACTCTGCACTCACTACTCAGCACTCACTACTCACTACTCTGCACTCACTACTCACTACTCTGCACTCACTACTCACTACTCTGCACTCTACTCACTACTCTACTCACTACTCACTACTCACTACTCTACTCACTACTCTACTCACTACTCACGGCTCACTACGCTACTCACTACTCTACTCACTACTCACTACTCTACTCACTACTCTACTCACTACTCACTACTCACTACTCTACTCACTACTCTACTCACTACACTACTCACTACTCACTACTCTACTCACTACTCACTACTCTACTCACTACTCACTACTCTACTCACTACTCTACTCACTACTCTACTCACTACTCTACTCACTACTCACTACTCTACTCACTACTCACTACTCTACTCACTACTCACTTCTCCTCTCCCTACTCTGCACTCCCTACTCTGCCCTCCCTACTCTGCCCTCCCTACTCTGCCCTCCCTACTCTGCCCTCCCTACTCGGCCCTCCCTACTCGGCCCTCCCTACTCGGCCCTCCCTACTCTGCCCTCACTACTCTGCCCTCACTACTCTGCCCTCACTACTCTGCCCTCACTACTCTGCCCTCACTACTCTGCCCTCCCTACTCTGCCCTCACTACTCTGCCCCCACTACTCTGCCCCCACTACTCTGCCCCCACTACTCTGCCCTCACTACTCTGCCCTCACTACTCTGCCCTCCCTACTCCGCCCTCCCTACTCTGCCCTCCCTACTCTGCCCTCCCTACTCTGCACTCCCTACTCTGCACTCCCTACTCTGCACTCCCTACTCTGCACTCACTACTCTGCACTCACTACTCTGCACTCACTACTCACTACTCTGCACTCTACTCACTACTCTACTCACTACTCTACTCACTACTCTACTCACTACTCTACTCACTACTCACTACTCTACTCACTACTCACTACTGCACTCACTACTCACTACTCTGCACTCACTACTCACTACTCTACTCACTACTCTACTCACTGCTCTACTCACTACTCACTACTCTGCACTCACTACTCAGCACTCACTACTCACTACTCTGCACTCACTACTCACTACTCTGCACTCACTACTCACTACTCTGCACTCTACTCACTACTCTACTCACTACTCACTACTCACTACTCTACTCACTACTCTACTCACTACTCACGGCTCACTACGCTACTCACTACTCTACTCACTACTCACTACTCTACTCACTACTCTACTCACTACTCACTACTCACTACTCTACTCACTACTCTACTCACTACACTACTCACTACTCACTACTCTACTCACTACTCACTACTCTACTCACTACTCACTACTCTACTCACTACTCTACTCACTACTCTACTCACTACTCTACTCACTACTCACTACTCTACTCACTACTCACTACTCTACTCACTACTCACTTCTCCTCTCCCTACTCTGCACTCCCTACTCTGCCCTCCCTACTCTGCCCTCCCTACTCTGCCCTCCCTACTCTGCCCTCCCTACTCGGCCCTCCCTACTCGGCCCTCCCTACTCGGCCCTCCCTACTCTGCCCTCACTACTCTGCCCTCACTACTCTGCCCTCACTACTCTGCCCTCACTACTCTGCCCTCACTACTCTGCCCTCCCTACTCTGCCCTCACTACTCTGCCCCCACTACTCTGCCCCCACTACTCTGCCCCCACTACTCTGCCCTCACTACTCTGCCCTCACTACTCTGCCCTCCCTACTCCGCCCTCCCTACTCTGCCCTCCCTACTCTGCCCTCCCTACTCTGCACTCCCTACTCTGCACTCCCTACTCTGCACTCCCTACTCTGCACTCACTACTCTGCACTCACTACTCTGCCCTCACTACTCTGCCCTCACTACTCTGCCCTCACTACTCTGCACTCTGCCCTCCCTACTCTGCACTCTGCCCTCACTACTCTGCACTCACTACTCTGCCCTCACTACTCTGCACTCTGCACTCCCTACTCTGCACTCCCTACTCTGCCCTCCCTACTCTGCCCTCCCTACTCGGCCCTCCCTACTCGGCCCTCCCTACTCGGCCCTCCCTACTCTGCCCTCACTACTCTGCCCTCACTACTCTGCCCTCACTACTCTGCCCTCACTACTCTGCACTCTGCCCTCACTACTCTGCCCTCACTACTCTGCCCTCACTACTCTGCATTCTGCCCTCACTACTCTGCACTCACTACTCTGCGGGTGTGTGGTGGTGTGTGTGTTTGTGTGTGTGGTGGTGGTGTGTGTGTTTGTGTGTGTGGTGGTGGTGGTGTGTGTGTGTGGTGGTGGTGTGTGTGTGTGTGGTGGTGTGTGTGTGTGTGTGTGTGGTGGTGGTGTGTGGTGGTGGTGGTGTGTGTGGTGGTGTGTGTGTGTGTAGTGGTGTGTGTGTGTGTGTGGTGGTGTGTGTGTGGTGGTGTGGGTGTGTGTGTGGTGGTGTGTGTGGTCGTGTGTGTGGTGATGTGTGTGGTGATATGTGTGGCGGTGTGCGCTTGGTGAAAGCGTGCACTGCCGGATGGTGGTGTGCGCGTGTGTAGTTGTGTGTGTAGTTGTGTGTGTGTAGTAGTGTGTGTGTGTGTGTAGTAGTGTGTGTGTGTGTAGTAGCGTGTGTGTGTAGTAGCGTGTGTGTGTGTAGTAGCATGTGTGTGTGTGTAGTAGCGTGGGTGTGTGCGTGTGCGGTTGGTTGTGGGGTTGAGTGTGTGTGTGGTTGAGTGTGTGTGTGTGGTTGAGTGTGTGTGTGTGGTTGAGTGTGTGTGGGTTTGTGTTACTATCCTTGTGGGGACTTGGGCATGATAACACACTCACGCTGTGGGGACTTGATTGCACTGTGGGGACCTGAACCCAGGTCCCCACAAGGTAACGACTTCTAAATGATTAAAAATGACTTCAGGAACATCTGTGTCAATTTTTACAACTTTTGAAAAAATTGCCTTGTGGGGACCTGTGTTTCATAATGTGTGTTTATATTTTTGCTCGCTCTGTCCCCGTAGGCAGGAGGTGGTACTGCAGTCCTAAACACACTTTGCATTTTAAACACACATTGCTCACAGAAACAAATACTAGCAGCAGAAAGGATGCACATTTCGAAGGGAAAGCTCCATATCCCTTTATTTATCCAAATATGTTGAATGTAAATTAACCTTTTCTCTACATAAAAACTTATTTACATGATGCTGCTATTGAATTTAGGGCCAGATGTAGGTAGCCAAATACCGGTCGGTAACGGCCGAATTCGGCCGTTACCGACCGGTATTTGGCTACCGAGATGTAGGAGTACAGAAACGGGGCAAATCGGTAATTTTACCGATTCTGTAAATATACCGGTCGGTAAATTTACCGACCGGTATTTTTACAGAATCGGTAAAATTGATATGTAGGTGGGACTCTTATGAGTCCCACAAGGCCTAAGAAATCGGTATTTTACCATCAAACTCAATTTGATGGTGAAATACCGATTCAGGTGTGCATGCACATGTGTGCATGCACACCTGTGCCATATGACAGGCAGACCTGCCCTTAGGGCAGGTATGCCTGCCATATGGCCCCCGAACCTTTTTTGGGGGTGCTAGAGGGTGTCAAAGTGACACCCCCTGCACCCTTGTCAAAATCGGTATTTACCGAATCGGTAAATACCGACCGGTAATGCCCCATTCATTCCTATGGGCTTCAAAGCCCATAGGAATGAATGGAGCTTTACCGGTCGGTATTTACCGATTCGGTAAATACAGATATTTACCGAATCGGTAAATGGAACATCTGGATGTTCCTACATACCCCCCCTTCTTATTTACCGATTCTTAATTACCGAATCGGTAAAATTCGGTAATTAAGAATCGGTAAATAAGTTTTACCTACATCTGGCCCCTAGTCTTTTTGTGTCTGAAAAGTGTGGTTTTATGAGCATTTTTAAAATCTATTTGAGTTGGAACACTTCACTATTGCCATGTGATCTTTATCTTCAATTAATGAATGATGGTGCACTGGACTGTGATATAAAGTAAATGATTCTGATCATGTTTTGTAAATAACTTAGAGGACTATTCAGGCCCAGTGTTCAGAGCCCTTGTCTTTTTTCGCTATTGCAAAGTCAATTCACTCCAAAACTCTGGCCATCCTTTGGTGGACTAGCCAGCCAGAGTCGACTTCAGTGCTGGTGGTGCCTGGTGCAACAGTCTTTTTTGGTGATTTCTTGATATTCCTTAATTGCGAATTTGCAAATTGCGAATTCGCAAATAAGAAATACTTTCCCATTCACCAGGAGTCCCATAGCAAGGAATGGGAAGTTATTCTCAATTTGTGATTCGCAATTTGCTAATCGCAATTTGAGAATAATTTGAAGGGTGCAGGGGTGCTGCACCCCTAAAATTTACATGTGTGTGCATATGGCGCACATACATGCCCTAAGGGCATGTATGTGCGCCACATGGCACCTTTACAAATGCCAAAAAGTGCATTTGTAAAATAATTTGAGATTTCTTAATTGGAATTCGCACAACTTGAGTGCTTTATACATAGCATTTAAGGAATCGCAATTTGCGTTTCCTTAAATGCTGACGCAAAATTAAGAAATCGCAAATTTTGCGATTCCTTAATTTTGCGATGCGATTTCCATGATACATCGCATTTTCCTTATTTTTTCTCGCAAACGCTGTTTTTTTGCGAATCGCAGCGTTTGCGAGAAAAAAACGGATGATACATCTGCCCCAAAATGTATGTTTACCTCTTTACTACACAAACACAAAATCTGCACCATTTGCCAGCAAGTTTCGTGACACATTTTTCCTGATGAAAATCCCGTCTGTACAAATTCTTGGGGTGAGAAATGTGTCCTCCAGTTGTAATCCAATACATCGTTTGCGTTAAAAACAAGCATTTACAATGCAATGGTTTCGCCTTTGGAAAAGTTAGAGTTATTGGCATTGTAAATGACAACATTTTTATTTATGTGTTGGTTTTGAAAACAGATAAATAAATGGCATTGTCATTTACATTGCCATTAGCTTAATCTCTGCAGTCACTCTGCACCCTCTAGCACTCCCTAGCACTCCCTACTCACTCTGCACTCTCTAGCACTCCCTAGAACTCCCTACTCACTCTGCACTCTCTAGCACTCCCTACTCACTCTGCACTCTCTAGCACTCCCTACTCACTCTGTACTCTCTAGCACTCCCTACTCACTCTGCACTCTGCACTCCCTATGCACTCTGCACTCCCTATGCACTCTGCACTCCCTATGAACTCTGCACTCTGCGCTCCCTATGCACTCTGCGCTCCCTATGCACTCTGCGCTCCCTATGCACTCTGCGCTCCCTATGCACTCTGCGCTCCCTATGCACTCTGCACTCCCTATGCACTCTGCACTCCCTATGCACTCTGCACTCTTCACTCCCTATGCACTCTTCACTCCCTATGCACTCTGCACTCCCTATGCACCATGCACTCTGCACTCCCTATGCACTCTGCACTCCCTATGCACTCTGCACTCCCTATGCACTCTGCACTCCCTATGCACTCTGCACTCCCTATGCACTCTGCACTCCCTATGCATTCTGCACTCCCTATGCACTCTGCACTCCCTATGCACTCTGCACTCCCTATGCACTCTGCACTCTCTATGCACTCTGCACTCCCTATGCACTCTGCACTCTGCACTCCCTCTGCACTCTGCACTCCCTATGCACTCTGCACTCCCTATGCACTCTGCATTCCCTATGCACTCTGCACTCTGCACTCCCTATGCACTATGCACTCCCTATGCACTCTGCACTCCCTATGCACTCTGCACTCCCTATGCACTCTGCACTCCCTATGCACTCTGCACTCCCTATGCACTATGCACTCCCTATGCACTATGCACTCCCTATGCACTCTGCACTCCCTATGCACTCTGCACTCTGCGTTCCCTATGCACTCTGCACTCCCCATGCACTCTGCACTCCCTATGCACTCTGCACTCCCTATGCACTCTGCACTCCCTATGCACTCTGCACTCCCTATGCACTCTGCACTCTGCACTCCCTATGCACTCTGCACTCTGCACTCCCTATGCACTCTGCACTCCCTATGCACTCTGCACTCCCTATGCACTCTGCACTATGCACTCCCTATGCACTCTGCACTATGCACTCCCTATGCACTCTGCACTATGCACTCCCTATGCACTCTGCACTCCCTATGAACTCTGCACTCCCTATGAACTCTGCACTCTGCACTCCCTATGCACTCTGCACTCCCTATGCACTCTGCACTCTGCACTCCCTATGCACTCTGCACTCCCTATGCACTCTGCACTCCCTATGCACTCTGCACTCCCTATGCACTCTGCACTCTGCGCTCCCTATGCACGCTGCGCTCCCTATGCACTCTGCACTCCCTATGCACTCTGCACTCCCTATGCACTCTGCACTCTGCACTCCCTATGCACTCTGCACTACCTACGCACTCTGCACTCCCTATGCACTCTGCACTATGCACTCCCTATGCACTCTGCACTCCCTATGCACTCTGCACTCCCTATGCACTCTGCACTCCCTATGCACTCTGCACTCCCTATGCACTCTGCACTCCCTATGCACTCTGCGCTCCCTATGCACTCTGCGCTCCCTATGCACTCTGCGCTCCCTATGCACTCTGCGCTCCCTATGCACTCTGCGCTCCCTATGCACTCTGCGCTCCCTATGCACTCTGCACACCCTATGCACTCTGCACACCCTATGCACTCTGCACTCCCTACGCACTCTGCACTCCCTACGCACTCTGCACTCCCTACGCACTCTGCACTCCCTATGCACTCTGCACTCCCTATGCACTCTGCACTCCCTATGCACTCTGCACTCTGCACTCCCTATGCACTCTGCACTCCCTATGCACTCTGCACTATGCACTCCCTATGCACTCTGCACTCCCTATGCACTCTGCACTCTGCACTCCCTATGCACTCTGCACTCCCTATGCACTCTGCACTCCCTATGCACTCTGCACTCCCTATGCACTCTGCACTCTTCACTCCCTATGCACTCTGCACTCCCTATGCACTCTGCACTATGCACTCCCTATGCACTCTGCACTCCCTATGCACTCTGCACTCTGCACTCCCTATGCACTCTGCACTCTGCACTCCCTATGCACTCTGCACTCCCTATGCACTCTGCACTCCCTATGCACTCTGCACTCCCTATGCACTCTGCACTCTGCACTCCCTATGCACTCTGCACTCCCTATGCACTCTGCACTCTGCACTCCCTATGCACTCTGCACTCCCTATGCACTCTGCACTCCCTATGCACTCTGCACTCCCTATGCACTCTGCACTCTGCACTCCCTATGCACTCTGCACTCCCTATGCACTCTGCACTCCCTATGCACTCTGCACTCCCTATGCACTCTGCACTCCCTATGCACTCTGCACTCTGCACTCCCTATGCACTCTGCACTCCCTATGCACTCTGCACTCCCTATGCACTCTGCACTCCCTATGCACTCTGCACTCTGCACTCCCTATGCACTCTGCACTCCCTATGCACTCTGCACTCCCTATGCACTCTGCACTCCCTATGCACTCTGCACTCCCTATGCACTCTGCACTCCCTATGCACTCTGCACTCTCTATGCACTCTGCACTCTGCGCTTCCTATGCACTCTGCACTCCCTATGCACTCTGCACTCCCTATGCACTCTGCACTCCCTATGCACTGTGCACTCTTCACTCCCTATGCACTCTGCACTCCCTATGCACTCTGCACTATGCACTCCCTATGCACTCTGCACTATGCACTCCCTATGCACTCTGCACTCCCTATGCACTATGCACTCTGCACTCCCTATGCACTCTGCACTCCCTATGCATTCTGCACTCCCTATGCACTCTGCACTCCCTATGCACTCTGCACTCCCTAGATTAAACGATAGATGAAAGAATGAATGGGTGACTGAATGCAAAGTTGAAATGGTGGATATCAGTGGGTGAATGGAAGAGTGAAAATGTGATATAAATGGATCGGTTGAATGGAAAAGTGCAGTTCATGCACACTGTTGTCTCCTGCACATTACATTGTGTCTAAACTAATTTAATACATGCATTGGATTCATGCACATACTGCCTTTATGCACATGTTCGCTGATGCACACACTGCTTTATTTCATGGGTGCGCTCTGCCGTAAGCGCACTTTTTTTTTTATAGGCCACTGTTTTCTCCCACGAATGTAATTTATGTACACTTTATTCAGGCGCACAATTGTTTCATGAGAGCACATGTTTTGTGCTCACTCTGTTCATGCACAAGCACTTCATAATAACAAACGTTTTTCCTAGTCTCAGTGACAGTTTTGGAACAAGCGCTACTTTAATTTACAACAAGCTGCTTTCATATGCACCTTTCGTGCACTCACTGGGAGCTGTACTTAAAAAGTAGTGGATACCCTGGGAAAATAAACGTGGATCCCATCGTAAAAATCTGCTTTAAGTATTTAGGAAAGTCTTAGTGTGGCCTGCGTCAGTTGATAGTTCAGAAATGAAGGCAATATTAACAATGGTTTCAACAGCGACTCTTCTTTCACAGATGTGCTTCTAGGGTGCTGTTGTGTGTACACGCTGAGTGTACTCCTGAGTCCTGAATACAGAATATTTTATGAACACATGCCTTCCTAAGTGTAAACTTTACATCTAGGACAGAGATCTACTTCCTCGTACAAACGCACTGAGCAAACTGGACTTTTAGGCGTGAGAATGCAAGAAGAAAGGGGCTAATTAATGAGAGGAAGCCCCCGAGGCTCAAAGAATGCGTGCGCACCAAAAATAAAGGCACAAAACAAGTATCCTCGCTTCTAGTGTCATGAGAGGGGAATTATAAGCAAAGACGGACAGCTTCAGAAATCAGACTGCTGGGAAGGCTCTCAGCTCTGCAAACACTGGGGGCGTGGGCTGAAAGAGGCCTGACGGAGCCGGCAAAGTCAATGTCTTTGTGATGCAGGGCGGCTGACGGAAGCTCCCCTTCACACCTCTTTCACAGCCAAGAGCATGACAATAGAGGCTCTCTTGCGCTGCAGGGTCCACACCCAGCACACCTTCAGGGGGGAAGGGCTGCCAAGGAGAACGGGCAGTGAAGGGGCTCGCTCTTCCCAAAGGAGGAAGGACAAAATCTGCAAAGGCAAAGAACACATTGCCAACGCCAATGACACATACTATCCTGTTAGGAGTGAAAAGGAACTCACATTCTCTGACCTTTAAACATTGTCATTTTTGCACCTTTAAGCGCTGGCTGGAAATTCATTCTGAAATAACCCATTGTCAACTATATGCCAATTTAAGTAAACTGTTAAGTGTCCATGACTGGAGAAACCCAATATTTCTAATTTCAAATGTATAATTCGTTTTCGGTGCTGGTGCTTTAGAGAGGGAGTACTTTGAAAAGAACAGACAGTGAAATGCTTTGTATTTGCTTGTGCGTTTTCCCTTATTTCAATTTAGTAGGGAAAATGTCTGACTTTGCAAATTTTCAATTGTAAGCTGCGTGGCTTCTTGACACTAAGGTCTCATAAGCATCTCCTTGATGTTAGCGCATAAACACTGCATACTAAAAGAATAATTCATTAAATTCGACTTTTATCCTTTTCATTCTAGAACTTTTTGTATCAATATACATGGGAACAAAAATCACAGGACGCATGAAAAATATTAAAAGGTCCGATATTCATGGCGACCAAATTTTGAAAATCAAAAACCCTAGTGTTCCCTGAACATAGACGTAGAAATATAATGGTGCATGGACCCAGGGCCACTGCATACCTTACATATCTTAAATGCCAGCATTCTCCAACACTGTCCACGTTACAGTAAGAGAAATTGAATGCAACCTTTACACAGTATAATCTGTGTTAACAACATTTCTTTTGGTTTGGGGGAGCTAGCTAACACTGCTCTATCCAACCAAATATGGCTGGATAGAAATTGGCATGAAGTAATAGTAGGTCACGCTCTAGAATATTGTGTCTAGGGTGGAACGCTATCTCTAAGTTAAAGCTTCACTGTATTGCTGATTACAATATTGGGTATACTATTTATTGTAATATGTATTTTGTTTGGAGACCAATGGTCTAATAAACATTCTTTTACTACTACTACCACTGCACTAGAACACATGAACCTGCTTTCCTCTGTGTCCAGCTGCCCTTTTCCTAAAACCGGACACATGCTAAATCTGTTGAAGTTTCCAGAATAGAGATGGTGAAAAAAGAAGACAGACTCAGCAAATCCATGCTCCCTAGTAACATAATCAATATGGGATAACATTATCTGCGAAAAAAGCATGCTCGTTTGGCTAATTAATTGACTCTCAGCTTAGAAGTTTAGTAAGCATGGCAAAAGTAAAGCTCAGTTTGGTAAAATTAGCTTTTTGTCACTGGGAATGAGCTCAAATTAATTCCTGAAGTTCTCTCTAGTTAGGTTGTCATATCCAGTCCAGTACACTCCATTCAGGGGCGCTGGAATTATGCAGCAGGAGGGCCCCAAATTATGTGACAGGTTTGACTAAATTATATGTCAAGAAAAGGCAAGTTATGCAGCATAATACAGCACATTTTGTGACAGTATTACCTCATTTTTTTGTAATTTGTACTCATTAACACTATTTGGGTAAAGGTTTAACATCGTTAGTATCTGTTTGACACCTAAATACAGCAAAATGCAACAAAAAGGTGATCACTCAACCTTTGCGAAGGGCCTTTCACTGCGCAACAACACGTGTTGCTGTGTTTTACAAACTTTTTATTCATTTGCGATAGCAATCATTTTTGTGTTAAAATCTGCAGATTATGATGCAGATGATAGTTTATGTAAGAAAGGGGGTAAATCCATACTTATGCAGAAAACACCGTGACTGTAAATTTGCATAATTCTAGTGACCCTGAGTATAATGCATAAGTGACTAGTCTTTGCACTCTCGCTGATCTAAGAACACATCACACATTTTCAAAAAGTGTTTATCTGAATTTTGTTTTCGGTGTGCACAGACAGGAGAAGGCCACTTCTCTGCAGTCTGACTTTTGCTGTATGAAGGAAAATAGCTGGCTGCCTGGTTCTCCTACAAAGCAAATACAATGACATGATGGCCGGAACGCTGAAACTTTCACAGGTCTGGGTTGAATCCATCATTGTTCTTTAGCTCACTTCACCATCCCAGATCAGATCCAGCTTTATGCAAATCAGTCTTGGCCCTGTGCCTCATGGGAATAATTTATCCCTAACTGCCAGGCCAGGTCTTCCCTGGACCGTAAACAAGCATCCTGGTAACACCCCTCAACAGCCAGGCTAGTTTGAATCCAGAGGCAAAGTGAGCAAGGGACCCATGACTGGGCATACCCTTCCAACTTAGGGCAAAGAAAGCAAACACAAGGAGATGATGGATGTAGTGCTGAAACTTTTCAGACACTCACCACCAATCACAGATCTGAGTTAAATCCATCATTGTTCTCTAGCCACCACCCCAGTTCAGACCCAGCCATATGCGAATCAGTCTTGACCCTGTTCCTCATAAGAACAGTCCAGCCCGAAGTACCGTACCAGGTCTTCCCTAAACCGGAAACAAGCATACTGGGATCAGTTTTGAGGTAAAACCCCCTCATCAGAAAGGCAAGCTTGAATCCAGTGGCAAAGTAAGCAAGCGACCCACGTCTGGGCATACCCTGTCAACTTAGTGTGAATAAAGCAAACACAAGGAGCTGATGGACAAAGCACTGAAATTTTTCAGATACTCCCCCCAGTCACAGATCTGGGTTGAAGCCATCATCATTCTTTAGCTCACTTCAACAGCCCAGTTCAGACACAGGCATATGGAAATCAGTCTTGAGCCTGTTCCTCATTGGAACAGTCCTGCCAAGCCAGGTGTTCCCCAGACGGGAAACAAACATCCTCGCACTGGTTTCGGGGTAACACCCCAAATCAGCCAGGCTAGCTAGAATCCAGTGGCAAAGTGAGCAAGAGACCCACGCCTGGGCATACCCTGCCAACTTAGGGAGAACAAAGCAAACACAAGGAGATGATGGATGGAGTGCTGAAACTTTTCAGACACTCACCACCAATCACAGATCTGAGTTAAATCCATCATCGTTCTCTAGCCTCCACCTCAGTTCAGACCCAGCCATATGCGAATCAATCTTGACCCTGTTCCTCATGGGAACAGTCCAGCCCGAAGTGCCGAACCAGGTCTTTCCTAGACCGGAAACAAGCATCCTGGGATCGGTTTTGAGGTAACACCCACTCATCAACCAGGCTAGCTTGAATTCAGTGGCAAAGTGAGCAAGGGACCCACGTTTGGGCATACCCTGTCAACTTAGGGTGAACAAAGCAAACACAAGGAGATGATGGACAGAGCACTGACATTTTTCAGATACTCCCCCAGTCACAGATCTGGGTTAAAGCCATCATCATTCTTTAGCTCACCTCATCACCCCAGTTTAGACACAGGCATATGGAAATCAGTCTTGAGCCTGTTCCTCATTGGAACAGTTCTGCCAAGCCAGGTGTTCCCCAGACCGGAAACAAGCATCCTAGCACTGGTTTCGGGGTAACACCCCAAATCAGCCATGTTAGCTTGAATCCAGTGGCAAAGTGAGAAAGAGACCCACGCCTCGGCATACCCTGCCAACTTAAGGCAAACAAAGCAAAGACAAGGAGATGATGGAGGGCGCTGAAACTTTTCAGGCACTCACCCCCCAGTTACAGATCTGGGTTGAATCCATCATCATTCTTTATCTCACTTTGCCACCCCAGTTCAGACTCAGGCATGTACAAATCAGTCTTGACCCTGTTCCTCATGGGAACAGTCTAGCCTGAATGGAAACAAGCATCCTGGGACTGGTTTCAGAGTAATGCCCCTCATCAGCTAGGCTAGCTTTCTCTGACTTGAGGTGAGTTTCTGAAAAGTTTCAGCACTTCGTACATCATCTCCTTGTGTTTGCTTTTCACCCCAAGTTGGCGGCATGCCCAGACGTGGGTCACTTGCTAACTTTGCCCCTGGGGTGGCAGAGTGGGCTAAAGAACGGTGTTGGATTAAACCAAGATTTTTTGACTGGGTGTGAGTGTTTGATTGGTTCAGATGCTCCGTCCATTACCTCCCCCTTTTGTACCCCCCTACTTTTAGAAAGTTGCCATTGTCCTGGCTTAGCAAGAAAATGTGTAATGGAGTATGCACTCCTTCCCTTTCGCCTGACTCAATGTTTAGAGACTTCTGTGTGGGTGCGTGCGATCAGTATCCGTGGATCGCCCCAAACCACAATCAATACGAAGTATTCTAAAAGAGCACTCCTCTCGCGCTCTACACTGTTGCACTGTGAAAAGTGGGAATCATTCCCGCAAATTTGTTCCATTAATCCGGGTATTCCAATGTAAGCTCTTCTGTCCATAAACTTTTTTGAGTGGAATGTGTCACTGCTTCCCATTCCAGTCTAATACATAAATTAAAGTGTGAGTCTAGGGCAGTGTCTCATGTGTGAGAAAAAGATGACTAGTTTTGGACTCGGCCTTGTCTGCAGGGTCATTCCCAAGGTTTGAGTGTGTTTTATAGTCTTTGGAGATGGCACATTCCTATCGCTTCTCTCAGTACTCTTCTTTCTAGAGTGGTTCATTTTCAATTTTCGTCCAGTCTCTCGAGTGGGAGGAAGGCATATTTAAGCTTTAATTATATGTACAGTTGTGAGACGTGAAAATCTTTGCAGGAATATATTTCCCAAATTGATACGCCTATTGTATCACATTTTCAGAAATTTCTCAATTGTTTCACATCCCCCATAATTTCTCCATTCCACTTTGGAAAGTTTGGAAAATTGTCACAGATGCTGTAGGATGTGATAAGGTAAGTACTCAAATGACCACCAATCATAGCATTCCAATCATGACATTCGCATCCCAGCTTCATTCATTAAGTATTGCAGGCAACGGTTAGTTTGTAAAAAAAAATAAGTATGCAGCTCTCGTCAGGAGGCAGCATGCACTAGCCCATATTTCCTGTTAGCGCCGCCTAAAATAGAACCAACTACTAATCATAAAAATGGGATGAGAATATTGTGTAATGGCCAGAGCTGCTGACTTCGGAGTCAGTTGGAACCAGGTTCGAGTCTCGGGGTCGCCTCAACATCCTCTGATTCTGGACGAATAACTTAATCTCTCCATGCCTACCATAAATGAATGTGTTCTTAACTAGTGCTCATGAAAAGCAACAGTGTTTATGATTAAGTGCAGGTGCCGAGCACCAGAAACAATTGGGTCAAATTAAGGAATATGTTGTTCATCCATTTTTTTAGGCATTGTAAGTGCTGGTTCATATAGGTCGTTAAAACCCATTTGTTGGCCACCACCATCTATGAGGCCCACTAATAGTGTTGACTGTTGAGAACACTATGCCCCCAATGAAGACAGTCAGGTACAGAGTGCCCACTGAAATTTTACAAACACAGCCTCAATTCCACTTCCAACTGTCTAAAGATAAAATTCTCAAGATTAATGGCTAGAACGCTTTGCTACTCTGAAAACTCGTGCCACCAAGAATAAGCTGCCAGCACCCTGAAAAATCCAAGAACTTACTGAAGACCAGCACAGTACTTGAAGACTGGAGAAGAAATGGAGAAGAATGAAATTCTAGGAGACCCAATCCTTCTGAAACCACTCTGCTACAGCTTTCATTCAATTATAACCCCAGCAAAAGCCACATGCTACAAGAGTGTATTCAACAGAGCAATCAACAGAGGCATAGCCCACTTTAAGGCTGTCAAACAGTGTGCCAACCCATCCCAGTACCAGTTATCCCGCCCTCAGCCAACAGATGCAGCACGTTCAACCCCTTCTTCATGAAAAAATCAATAAAATCCGATTTAACATCAGCCATTCATCAGTTTAATCCACACCATCACCTATACTTAGCCAGTACACCACTAACTGGTAATTCCTCAAGACTATCTCCCACAAAGATCTCTCTAACATTCTGAACTGACTGAAGCCGATCTCTTACAAGGATGGAAATAGATTTATGAAGGTGCACCCAATGAGGAAAAATCCAAAGTATAATTTGTTTTAAATAAACGTCTTCTTTATTTTTCTTTCTTTACTAGCCAACATGTTTCAGCCATAAG
The DNA here is from genome assembly GCF_964261635.1 of Lissotriton helveticus. Classification (NCBI taxonomy): domain Eukaryota; kingdom Metazoa; phylum Chordata; class Amphibia; order Caudata; family Salamandridae; genus Lissotriton; species Lissotriton helveticus. Next base: position 148,946,103 of record NC_136073.1, read on the forward strand.
GATGAACTTCTTCAGGGCTTACAAACAGCTTTGTGCAATCAAGAAATTGGATGCTGTAATTCCTCTGTTCCAGGATAGATATGATTCCAGTCTTCACATAATATGCTACACCAAGAAATCGCATCCTCCATGTATAATAGGTATTATGTACCCACTAGAGACACCGGCATCCATGTCTAAAGCATCCGTCTGTCCGGTGTTGCATATCCCAAATCAAAGGCGGAAAAAAGCAGCCTGGAGTGAAGGGATTACATCCTCTAATTTTCTAAAAGTGAAAAATAAATACACAACTGGGCAACCCAATAACCCCATTTGAGCTTGGGTAAAAGTTACAGAAAATTACAGCTTACAAGGGAATTGTGTTAAAAAAACTAATTCCAAAAATATTTGTTTACAACTTAATTGTATCAACACTGAATAATAAATTACAAAATAATATTGTTCAAATGAGTGTCCCAAGAGGAGACCAATTGAAGCAGTATATATTTTTTTTCTTTTAAGTTGAAAAGTAAGCTGAGACTAGGCCCAATCCACCTTGTGCTTCCGAACCACACTCTATTAAGGTCAGCCATAACTTTCAACTTAGTCCCGGTCGCATAGAACTAGATGCCAGTGGTTGGCCCTTCGATCTTTTAGGTTCTATTTTTCACAAGGAACTTTAAAACCTCATAACACCAGTTCAACTGATTGGATACCACCAGATTAGACACTATGGGGCATTTTTGCAATCCCCTATAGCCACCACAATGTCACCATTTCAGACGTTTGGGGGCAATAGGGGCTTTGCCTTGTTTACAAGTTTGATTTCACAATATCTTTAGCGGCGATTGAAGAATCCTCACATAATTCTCCCCCAAAAAAGTTTCACTCAGGTCTGCTCCTGTCTTGAAAGTTCTGGGGTGATTTGTCAAGTGAAGGCTGAGAAAAAAGGGGGATCCCAAAACGCGTTTTCTCCATGTTAATTTCCATAGGAAACTTAAGCCCAGGCTACAGCCCGAACTACTGAACGGATTTGCACCAAATTTGGCAAAAAGGTAGAGCTTGGTTCAAAAAGCAAACTTGTTTTGAAATGGTGTAAATCAGTTCAGTAGTTCCTGAGAAATAAAAAAAAAGAAAAGTTTTGATATCGGAGCATCCCGAGGAGTCGCCGCGAACCCTCCCGAGTAGGAGCTCGATTCTAATTGGCTGAAAACATTCCAAACTAAAATGTGTTGGCAGCCATTTCGTGACTCTGTAACCGAGTCACAAGAAAAGAGTAAAACAAAAAGGCGAAAAACAAGAAAAGGGGGAAGGGTAAAAACACCCTGACCCCCTAGGCCTGCTGAGGGGGTCCCAAAACAGCATTAAAAAAAAAATAGGCAGAATTTGCGCTGGCTGCGCGAATCCTGCCGAGAAAATAAAAAAAAAAACAGAGTGCAGGAGCAGCACCCGGGTGGGCCAGATCCCGGGGGCATGCCCAAATGATATAGCGGGGCCCCACAGGTCCCCCACAGCCCTGGGAACCGCCACCTACCAGGGGCTCCTATTTTTATTAAATAGATTGTGTGTGGAGGGGTTCAAGCACCGTACACACCCCAAGGACCACCACCTCCTAGGGGCTTTTTCCAATTAAAAGTAGAGGCACACACCCCCCACAGCCTGCACCCCCTGCAGCCCAGGGACCGCCACCTCCCCAGGGCAATAAATAGGCAAATTTGGGGGTAGGTACGGCCCCCCAGCCCCGGGGACCACCACCTCCCTGGGGCTTTGAAAATATTGGGAGTGGCTCCACACTGCCCACATCCTGGAGCCTGTGATGACCCTGGGGACCGCTGCCCCCCAGGGTCGGCTCCTGCAATGTCCCAGGGTGACCACCCCAGGACACTGCTGTTTGCTATGGCAGGGCAGGAGCACTGCTCCCACCCTGCCATAGCAAACTTTGCTTTGCTTGATTGAAGCAAGAACAGGAAAACCTGCTCTCGCTTCAATCAAGTAAAGCAGAATTGCTTTTGAGCAAATGGAGCTGCATGTCAGCAGCTCCCCTTGCTCAAAAGCAATGCTGGTTCCCGCAGGAGGCCGGGAGCCGGTTGGACCGTGGGGGCATTGGGGCTCCCCCCACGGTCCCCAACGGTGAGGCCAGGCCCTGGGGGATGGGGTCCCTGGGGCTAGTAGTGTCCCAGGGAAGGGGACGTAAGTTTTAATAAAAAGAAAAGGCCATGCCCTGGAGGGATGGGGTCCCTGGGGCCAAAAGAGGCCCAGGGAAGGTGGGGCCTGATATTACAAGTCTGGAAACACACCCCCTGGCCCATTGTAAATTGAGGGATTAACCACTTAAAGGTTCCCTTGCCACCCAAAACCCAGGCCCACCCTATACTCTAAAAAAATCCCTTTCCACCCAAATACCCATATCCACCCTAAATCTAAAAACATCTGTTGCCACCCAAAAATCCATAACCACCCAAATCCCTAAGAGGTCCCCTGCCACCCAAAAACTCACGCCCACCCTAAACCCTAAAAAATCGCTTACCACTCAAAAAAAACCATACCCATCAAACCCTGAAAATTCTCTTGAAACACAAAACCCCACATAAATGCTAAACCCTAAAAAATGTCTTTCCACTCAAAACCCCATACCACAGCTAAACCCTAATAAAATTAGTATCGCCCAAAAATCCATACCCAACCTAAACCCTAAAATTTCCCTTGCCACCCAAAACTCATACTCACTCTAAACCCTAAAAAATCCTTATCACCCAAAAACCTATACAGACCCTAAAATGTACCTTGCTCCACAAATACCCACACCCACCGAAAACCTTAAACATTCCCATGCCACCCAAAAAACCCATACCCACCCTAAACCCTAAAAAATCTCTAACCACTCAAAAACATACACCCACCCTAAACCCTTAAAATTCACTTGCCACCCAAAAATTGTACCCACCCAAATCCCCCAAAAAAGCTCTTACCACCCAAACACCCATAACCACTGTAAACTTAAAAAATGCAGTTGCCACCTAAAACCCCATTCCCACCCTAAACCCTAAAAAAATAGCTTACCACCCTAAAATCCATACCCACCCGGATCCCTACAAATTCTCCTGACACCCAAAAACCCAAACCCACCCTAAACCCTCAAAATTCCCTTGCCACCTAAAAACCTACACTCACCCTAAACACTAAAATATTCCTCACCACCAAAAACCTATACCCACACTAAGCCCCAGAAATTCTATTAACACCCAAAAACACATACCCACCCTAAACCTCACAACCAAAAACCCATAACCACCCTAAACGCTAAAAATTCCTTATCACCCAAAAACCCATACCCACCCTGAACCATAACATTTCCCTTGCCCCCCAAAAACCCACACCCACCCTAAACCTTAAAAATTCTCTTGCCACCCAATATCCTATACACACTGTAGACCCTACACAATTCCTTCCCACCAAAAATCCCACACCTATCTCAAACGATAAAAATACCCTTGCCACCCAAATAACCCATAGCCACCCTAAACCCTAAAAATTCTTATGCCGCCCAAATACCAATAACCACCCTAAATCTAAAAAATGCAGTTGCCACCTAAAAACCCAAACCCACCATAAACTCTAAACAATACCTTACCACCCAAAAATCCATACCCACCCTGAACCCTAAAAATTCTTATGCCGCCCAAAAACCCATACTCAACCTAAACCCCCCAAAATTCCTTTGCTACCCAAATACCAAAATTCCTTTGCTACCCTATACCCACCGTAAACCCTAAGAAATCCCATATAACCTAAAAACCTACACCCACCCTAAAACATAAAAAGACCCCTACCACACAAAAACCCATACCCACCCTAAACCCTAAAAATTCTTATGCTGCCCAAAAAGCCATACCCACCTTTAACCCTAAAAAGACCCTTATCACCTAAAAACTATACTCACCCTAAACTCTAAAAAATACCTTACCACCAAAAACCCATACCCACCCTAAACCCTAGAAGTTCCATTGCCACCCAAAAACCCATAACCACCCTCAACCCTAAAAATTCCTTATCATTGAAAACCCCATACTCAACCTAAACCATAAAATTTCCCTTGCCCCCCAAGAACCCATACCCACTCTAAACCTCAAAATTCTGTTGCCACCCAAAAACCCATACCCGCCCTAAACGCTAAAAATTCCCTCACCACCCAAAAACCCATACCCACCATGAACACTAGAAAGTCCGTTGCCACCCAAAAACCCATATGCACCCTAAAATCTAAAAAAAGCCCATATCACCCGAAAACCCATACCCAACCTAAAACCTAAAAAATCCCTTACCACCCAAAAACCCATCCCCACCCTAAACCTTACAAATTCCTGTGCCGCCTGAAAAGCTATACCCACTCTAAACCCTAAAAAAAAGCCCTTATCACCTAAAAACCTATACTTACTATAAACACAAAAAAAACCTTACCACCAAAAACGAATACCCACCCTAATCCCCAGAAATTCCCTTGCCACCCAATAACACATACCTATCGTAAACCTCACAACCAAAAACCCATAACAGTTTTTTTCACATCTCATGGTGTTCTTCGTCAATGACATATAATTGTACATTAGTAGGAAGTATTGCTGCCTTTAAAAAAAAAATAGGTGGATGCCTACTTCTCATAGTACCAACTCCCATCATTACCATTTGGTATAATATTGAGGCCCGGTTGAAATTTAAATTAAGCGGCTTGAGTCATGCAATTTCTAGAATTTCATGCTACACTTGTGATAGAAATTCCAGTGCCATCTCACATAACTATATGGCATTTGTGGCAAAAGTTTATCGCAAATTCATGGGACTAATACAAATGTTCTGAACATGAGAGCCTTTTCCTTTTGCCACTTATGTTTTTTCGTGCTATGTTTTTACTGCAAAATTGCAAAACTCATTTTGTGCTCAAATATAGCACCTCATAATGTATTTTGCATTTGTGTAATCTTATATGATTTCGCATAATTTTCCTGAACTTTTGCATAATTAAACAAAAACAAACTAAGCAAATAGTGTACACGCTATCATTTTACACACTTTCTTAAAGTTTTTATTTAATTGACATTTTTATAAAACCAAACATACAAAACATTTTGGAGGTCTGTTGCTCCACATCACCCCATGAAGTATCATTGGGCAATTAACATGGTATAACTTTACAAGCTTATTATCCAGTTTGTCTTCAAACTTTCCCTGTAAATCCTGCCAAAGCACGTTACACATTGTTAATGCATTATTCCCCTGGTATGTACAAAAACATTTCCTGCTTACAGTGCTAGCAGCAAACGCCCTGTTATTGTGTGCTGAAGGGTTGTGCATCGGTGTGTTTAGGTGGTCCGGTTCTGCCTGTTGTCATGTGCGGGCCCACTCCAGAAAGGGGCCCCATATGTCACGAGGCCGAGATGCTGATGGCTTCAGCTTCCAGAAGGTTGATAACTGTTCCTGACTAAATGTTACATCACAAATCCAATCGTTCACAGTCAGGGATCCTCTCCTCCCCAATGTATAGCAACTCTATGCTTGTCCAGTAATAACAAAAGAGCGCGTAATTTCCTGAGTCCCTGTGGTGTCGTCCTTTAAATATCCCAATAAGCCCAACAGGGGGTCTGGGTCATTTGCCGTGCTCAGTATGTCATGTATAATTTTAAAAACGGAGGTCCAAAAGTCATCTAGTTTGGGGCAGAGCCATGCCATATGCGAAAATGTTGCTGGAGCGAATTCACATCTCCAGCAGCCGGCATCGTCCCTAAGTCCCATGCGTTGAAGTTGAGCAGGAGTTCTATAGAATCTATGTATACATTTGAAATGAATAAGGCGTAGCTTATAGTTCAGGGACAGTGCTGTAAGCTGATTGCAACAACATGACCATTGTTCCTCAGATAGCTCAGTGGGAAGGTCCGCATTCTATGCTTGCAGGGCTTTGGGCGTTAACAAGGGGGCCGTGTTTTGCATGTTATTGTAGAGTCTGATGATGAGTATATGAGGTGTGTCAACCGTAAGAAAATTTTCAAGCACTAGCAGTGTGGGAGTGGGCTTGGGAATGTGTTGTGTAATTCTCTGCACATGGCCTTAAGTTTGTGATACAAGAATTGTTCCGAAAATCGGACCGGACGTCCCTCCTCTGGCTCAGGAGGAGCTCTAAATGTCTCCCCTGGGTATAGGTCCGTGAAAGTGCGCAGTCCCAATCGGAGAGCTAGTGCCCTACTTGTACCATCTCCCATGGCTGGTAACATCAGGTTGTGTGCTAGGGGGATAGATGGGGCATACAGGAGTTTAAGGTGCGCTCTGACCCGTAGTTTGTCCCATGCCGGCTCAATGTCTCCACCGTGTCTATTTCCCCACAAAGGCGTCTACCTGACTGATATAATGCCACCAAAAGTTGGATCGGCCCGCCACGTCCAGATCCACAGCAGTATGTGGCTGGATGGGGGTCGGGTGCAGCCTGAAGTGTAGGAATTGCGCCTGAGCACAGAAGGCATACAATTGGTAATCAGGGGTGCCCATCCCTCGCTGAGACAGGGGCAGTGTCAGTAGTTCCCATGAGATATGCGCCTGTCTGCCAGCCCATATCATAGAGATCAATAAGAAGCAACTGAATTAAAAAAATGTTGCGTGAGCTGAATCAGGATATTGACAAACAGGTAGAGCAGTTTTGGTAGGATCATCATTTTGCAATTGCTATTCTCCCCGCTAGGGAGAGCGGAAGATTGGCCCAGCCATCATTTTACACACTTGACGGGATGTCTGCCTTGCAGATGTTGCCAAAAGGATTACTAGGCCTTTTTTGGTTATCCCTATAGTGTATTTGCACACATCACCCTGCTGTCCATCTGACTAGGTGAGTGCTGCCTATTTATTTTTAGTTCTAACTATATTATAATTTGCGTATATTGGAGGAGGGTGTTATACAGTGGACCGTCGTACAATGGAGTGTCCTACAGTAGGGCGTTGTAGAGTGGAGTGGCATGCAGTGGAGTAGAGTGGCATAGAGTGGAGTGGCATAGAGTGGAGTGGCATAGAGTGGAGTGGCATACAGTGGAGTTGTGAACAGTAGAGTGGCGTGTAACGTAGAGGTTTAGAGTGGAGTGGAGTGGTGTAGAGTGTCATGCCGTAGAGAAGAGTGGAGTGGCATGTCGTACATTAGAGTGGAGTATTGCGCTATAGAGTTGCGTGTCGTACAGTGTAGTAGCGTAGTGTAGACCAGAGGATTGTGTCATACAGTGGACTGTTGTAGAGTGCCATAGAATGAAGTGTCGTACAGTGTGGTAGAGTGGAATCGAGTGGAGTGGCGTAGAGTGGAATAGTGTACAGTGAGGTGGCATAGAGTGGACTAGATTGAGTGTGTTGTAGAGTAGAGAGAAGTGGAGTACAGTGCATTGGTGTGTCAGAGTAGAGTGGAGCTGCGTAGAGTAGAGTGGTATGCCATATAGTAGAGTAGAGTGGTGTGTTATAGAGTGGCATGGCATACGGTGTAGGGGCATAAAGTGAAGTGGAGTGGTGTAGAGTAGTGTTGTGTAGAGTGCAGGAGAGTGTCATACAGTGGACTGTCAGAGTGTAGTGACAAAGTGTGGTGCTGTAGAATGGAGTGTTGAATAGTGTTGTATAGTGTTGTAGTGTGCAGTAGAGTGGAGTGGCATACAATGGAGGAGAGTGCTATAGAGTGGAGTGGCATACAATGGAGGAGAGTGCTATAGAGTGGAGTGGCTACAGTGGAGTAGAGTGTTGTACATTGTGGTAGAGTAAAGTGGCATAGAGTGTCTTAGAGTGGAGTGGCATATAGTGGTGTAGAGTGAAGTAGTGAAGTACAATGAAGCAGAGTGCAGTAGTGTTTCATTGAGTACAGTGAAGTAAAGTGGCGTGGAGTGGCCTAGCTGGAGATGTATAGAGTGTTGTAGAGTGGAGTATAGTTGCATAGAGTGGAGTAGAGTGTCGTACAGTGGCACAGAGTGGAATAGAGTGTAGCAGTGGAGTAGAGTGTTATGGACAAGTGTAAAATATCAGTGTAGAGAAGAGTGTTGTATTGTGGAGTGGTGTGTTGCAGGGTATAATAGGGTGGTATAGTGTTTGTGAACCTAAAACCTGCATTTGAGCTAGTCCCACGAACAAAACTCTGGTCAGTTTTGGGGAGGATGGGGGTCCCTAGTAACATATCAACATTAATCTGCTTGCTCAATGAGTTATGTCCAGGTGTGGAGGGCTAGTTAGGGTTAACTGGCATAATGCATCACCATGAATAAAGGGGTGCAGCAGGGATACATGCTTACTCCATTATTTTCCTTTTATTTATGTAATCTAGTTGCATAGTTCGTGCTAATGCATCTCCAATACAGGCAGATAGCAAAGTCTCTCTGTTATTGTTTGCGAAAGATATACTGCTTGCCTCAAAAACCATCAGAGGGTTACAACTTTTAATTAAATACTTTTTGCTGATCTGCATAGAGAGTAGGCTGGGGAAAACTCCTCCAAAACAGATTATATAACCATCAATCTTCAAAAATCATATCAGGAGAATATCCTTGAGTGGAGTAAATCTTAAAAGGGTAACAATGGACTTAGTATTTGGACAGAGTATTTGGGACAAAGATGATGGCACATTTGTTTTCGACAACGCATTAATCTGAACCTGCCTCTGTCTTAACTTCCTTGGCCCAACGTTACTCAACTCTTCCACCTAATTTCCAATGATTCAGCATGAATATGTATTTCTCAAAATGTCTATGATCACATACATTCTCTTTGTCAACCATGGTAATACTATAGTCACACACCATCTCTGTGGGAACCTCAACATCTTTATAATCACACACTATCTCTGTGGGGACCTGGGCATGTCTATAATCACACACTATCTCTGTGGGGACCTCGACATCTCTAAAATCACACACTATATCTGTGGGGACCTGGGCATGTCTATAATCACACACTATCTCTGTGGGGACCTGGGTATCTCTATAATCACACACTATATCTGTGGGGACCTTGGCATGTATATAATCACACACTATCTCTGTGGGGACCTGGGCATGTCTATAATCACACACTATCTCTGTGGGGACCTGGGCATGTGTATAATCACACACTATCTCTGTGGGGACCTGGGCATGTCTATAATCACACACTATCTCTGTGGGGACCTCAACATCTCTAAAATCACACACTATCTCTGTGGGGACCTGGCCATGTCTATAATCACACACTATATCTGTGGGGACCTGGACATGTCTATCATCACACACTATCTCTGTGGGGACCTAGATATCTCTATAATCACACACTATATCTGTGGGGGCCTAGGCATGTGTATAATCACACACTATCTCTGTGGGGACCTGGGCATGTCTATATATAACAGTATCTCTGTGGGGACCTGGGCATGTCTATAATCACATACATTCTCTTTGGTGACCGTGGTAATATTATAGTCACACGCCATCTCTGTGTGGACTTGAGCATCCCTGTAATTAAACGCAAGCTCTGTTTTGGCTTGAGCATCATCAGCTTTTCATTCTCTGTATGGGGCTTTGAAAAACTGAAAGGTAGTAAAATTAGTCTTTTGGTCTAAGTTTACATTTGTGAAACTGAAAAGTAGAAAAGTTAGATTTTGTGCCTAACTTTACCTTTGTGAATCAGGCCCTATTTTAATGAGGACTTAAACACAATAATCTTCATACACTATCTCTGTTGGGACTTAAACATCGCTATAATAACACACTATCTTTCTGGGGGCTTGAACAAACTATTAAAAAAACTCTATCTTTTTGGGGACTTGAACATCACTATAAAAACATCATTTCTGTGGGGACTTGACCTTTCCTGTAATTAAATGCAAACTCTGTTTCGTCAGAAAGCACTAGGGGTTGTCACAATGCACAGGGTCAAGGCTGATTTGCATTTAGCTGGGTCTGAACTGGGGTGACGAACTAAGCTACAGAACGATGATGTTTTCAACCCAGATCTGTGACTGGGGGTATGTGACTGAAAAGTTTCATCATCTCATTGTGTTTGCTTCGACTTGAACATCATCACCTTCACATTCTCTGTATGGGGCATTGTGAATATTGAAAAGTAGTAAAGTTAGACTTTTGGTCTAAATTTACCTCTGTGAACACTGAAATGTAGTTAAGTTAGACTTGTGGTCTAAGTTTACCTTTGTGAACTCTGAAAAGTAGAAAAGTTAGACTTTTGGTCTAAGTTTACCTTTGTGAATTGGGCATTATTTTAATGAGGACTTAAACTCAATCACCTACATGCACTATCCCTGTGGGGACTTAAACATTGTATAATAGCACACTATATTTGTGGGGACTTGAGCATCACTATAATAACACACCATCTCTGTGGGGACTTGAACCTCTCTATGATAACACACTATCTCTGTGGGGACTTGAACATCGCTATAATAACACACCATCTCTGTGGGGACTTGAGCATTCCTATAATTACACCCAACCTCTGTGTGGACTTGAACTTCATTAGCTTCACACTCTTTATAATGGGATTTAAGCTTTGAATGTACACACTATTGGTATGGAGACTTAAACACAATGATCTTCACCCACTATCTCTGTGGGGATTTGAACATCTACTTTGGCAAAAATGTTAGCAGCTAATCAAGCTCTAGGTTCCCATTGACCATATTACTTAGTTTCATATGTTAATTTCTTTGTGTTCGTTCCCTTATCTCCTAAGATTTTAAGCACTAATAAATAGGTTAAATACAGCTTTAAGGGTCTTTCTTTAAACGTGATATGATGTTTTCTGGCACATTAACAGAATCTGTCTTTAATGTATACCCCTAATATATATGCAGCAATTCGTAAATGAATAGATTATAATGTTGTTTGTGTATATTGTTGATAAAATAAACATTTAGCCATGTACCTTTGACTGTATTCAATCACAAATAGTGTTACAGACTAGGTCCCCACAAGGATGGTAGCACGTGTTCAAGTCCCCACAAGGATGGTGCTGTGCGCATGATTAAATAACAATATATTTGCAAATTTGAAGCAGGATCCTGTATAATGAATTTTTTCTTAACATTTTTCTGTTATTAGTGTATTTTAAAAACATTGGGAAAGGTTAGTCCCCACAAGGCTGGTATTCACACATAGTCCCCACAAGGATGGTAACACGTGTATGTGTGTGTGGTTGAGTGTGTGTGTGTGTGGTTGAGTGTGTGTGTGTGTGGTTGTGTGTGTGTGGTTGAGTGTGTGTGGTTGAGTGTGTGTGGTTGAGTGTGTGTGGGTGTGTGCGTGGGCATGTGGTTGTGTGTGTGTGGGTGTGTGGTTGTGTGGGTGTGTGCGTGGGGTTGTGTGCGTGGGCATGCGGTTGTGTGTGCGGTTGTGTGTGTGCGTGCGTGCGGTTGTGTGTGTGCGGTTGTGTGTGTGCGGTTGTGTGTGTGTGCGGTTGTGTGTGTGTGCGGTTGTGTGGGTGTGTGCGGTTGTGTGCGGTTGTGTGCGGTTGTGTGCGGGTGTGTGCGGTTGTGTGTGGGTGTGTGTGCGGTTGTGTGGGTGTGTGCGGTTGGGTGTGTATGGTTGGGTGTGTATGGTTGGGTGTGTATGGTTGGGTGTGTACAAGCCACATCGTTCACACTGAGCTCTGTATATAAAGGTCATGCAATTTGTACATGCGATTTTGAAAGTAATGTATTTCTGAGAGCAGCACCCATTTTTTTTAGATACCTGCTTACAAGATAAACCATATCTTCTTTACAAAGTAAAGGAGGCCTTCCCTTTGTAGGGAAAAACAATATAATTCTGTTAAATGAGTGAACGAAATGCATTGGGGCAGAAAAATAAAAGGGAAATGAAGCAGGAGTGAAGTGTGCGTGAAAAGGAGAAGGCTGTTAGTGCAAGAAATCAGTGGCTAGGCTTGTATGAGAAGCAGGAGCTGTGGGAAAAGGTGTGAGGGGGAAGTGAATGCGTGGGATCTGCGAAGGCTTTGTGTGAAAGGGAACTGTTGACATTGGTCACAGGAGGATGTACCAGTGTCTGCTTGGGCAGTGAGTGAGTGATCTGGTAATAGGACACTGGGAATGAGTTAGAAAAACTGGTATGAACATTAGGGTGAAGCAAGTCTCTAATGATAGGACACTGAATGATAGTACAATGAGTGATCTGGTACAACGGCAGTAGGAATCTGGTAACCGGACTGTGAGAGTAAATGTGAGGCTCCCAGTGAGAGGAAAGCGAGGTGGAGTGTTTTTTTTATGAAAGGCTGGAGAGAGTGAGTCATGGTGACGAGACAGGGAGCGAGTGAGGAATCTGGCAATAGCTGGGAAGATGCAAGGGATCTGGTAAGAGGACAACGAGAGCTACTGCAAGGGGTCTGGTATGAGGGCAGTAAATTAAAGTGATCTTCTATTTTGACATTAAAAGTTTGAGTTCGGGTGAGTGGGCACGAGTGCTTATCAAAGCACTTTGTTTGTTTTTTTACTTTCAGCTGTGCTAAACAGCTAAACATATCCCTGACAAAACCAACAGATTTTGTATAGGAGAGTCCTATTTGCTTTGCCAATGCTTGTTTAGCCTACCTCAGTCAAAGAGCAGGCGCGGGTTTGCCGGCGCGCACACAGAGCTCAAGGGGGAAAAAAACAGCAGTGCACACGCTCCCAGCACCATCTGCCTTCAATTACCGGCACCTCGGACAGCTGGTAATTGAGGATTTATGTATTCTTCTGCGCTTTATGCAGGAAGTGGACATTGCAAAAATTCCAAAGCCCTATGCCGTGCTGCCTTACTTAAACACAGCCTTGCCTGCACCAATTACCATTCACATGGCAGAATACCACACGCAAAAAACGCGCGCTTTCTGGAATGCGGCAGCCCACAGCCCTTTCTGAACTTTTTTTTTTTTATAACATTAGAGCTCGGAAGCCCCGCCCCTCTTCGTGTGACGTAGGCCCGAGCCCTAAAAACGAGCACACTAATCAAATTCTGTTTGTGATTCAATAGCATTTACATGTGTTAAACTCAAAGCAATACTGCCATCTCCTGACATAAACCGGTACATTTATTGTAAACCTTTTTCTTCAACAACCTTAGCTTTACGTAACTATTTCGAATTTATTCATCACGTTTTATTTATAACTATATCATTTTTTTAATCGTATTTGTGGGGGGAGTCCCCCCACACCCCCATCTACCCATTTATATGTTTTCCTAAATTATCCTACGTGCAACTCCGGTGTTCTAAAAGTCGTGGTTCCATCCTTCGTTGTTCTGTCGTTCGTGGATGTTTCCTTCGTTGGTCAGCCCTCTTCATCGTTCACTCTTCGTTGTTCCGGTAAGTCGTTGTTCATACATCGTGGTTAAGGATGTTTCCCATCACAGCCCCCACACATTTGTAATCAGCAATTGACCGCTGACCGCAAGTCTTAATATTTTAGGATTCTGCGGAGGAGGAAGATCACACCCTCCTCCTGGTATGTAAACAGACGCCAGGCCAATCCGAGCACTGGGTTTCCCACATCCAGCTAGGACTAGGGGCGGGGTGCGTATTTGTTCCACTTTCACCCCAGACTCTCCTTATTCCCTTGTGCTGATGCCCATATGTCCCTGGGCCTGTAGGGCACCTTAGCTGCAGTCTCCTGGTGGTTGGGCTTCACCTCTCAGGCCCGCTATTCTTATTCTGATAGCCCTTCCCCTTTATTCCTTGTATCGACGTGCACATGTATACCCATGACGTCCTATCCCAGCGAATGCTTCACAACACGTTCTTCCCCAGCATGTGCTGTTAGCTGAACATTGTGGTAGGAAGGTTCTAAGTCATCTGCTAAAATCTAGATAAAGTCAGAACATCTTAAAAATACCCAGTTATATTTACACCACTTCATTGTTCCATTATAGCTCCTTGTTATAAATTACCTGAAAACAAAACTAATCTTGTTTACCCATGCAGGGCCTTTTTAACTGCAGAAATAAACTTTACAATAGAAATGTCAATATCCATATAACGCATGTCAGTAAGAAGTTCTATGGCTTGCGCTCGTTTCCTACTCCCATATTTAAAAAATAATGGACTTAAAATCAATTTCTGCAAGGTCAACACTGTTAAGCAGTCCACTAAGATGTGCAAAATATCACATTTTGAACTCAACTCACATTTACAATACCCTCCGAGTTGAAACATTTCCATTTTTGTTTTGTCATTTGTCTAACAGGGATTAACTCCAATCCTTATTCTTAGCATATCACACCGAAGCCCATGTTTTGGTAATATATCCAGATACAGAAACCAGGCTTCATTCTGCCAGGAATTGAACATAAATGACACAGACTTTTCCCCCTCAAATACTGCCAGTCATATTCCTGAGACAAAGCCTTACCTAATGCCCTCAGCTCACACTTTTAGGCCTTTACTGTGGGCATAACCTCACCTTCATATCCCTATATATAGTCTTCTAGTTGTTTCTAACACCTTTGGCCCATTTCTGTTCACTTTGCTGAATCTCATTTTTACACCGTTGGGAGATTTTCTGTTCCTCCCCAGAGCCCAAATGTTGCCAGAATCTTATTAGTGCCACCTGGGCCAGTATATTCCACAATGTCATTCCTGTCTCCATTCTTACAGCCTGAATCATGGAGGAACCTGGTGAATGAAATGAAATGAAATGAAATTAGATTTATAAAGCGCATGGCTGCCGAGAGCATCCGAGCGCTATAGAACAGGGAACAACTGAGGAGAGTGCCGAGCTTTAGGAGTCTTGGGGGAACAGGAAAGTCTTGAGAAGCTTTCGAAACCTAGGATAGCTAGGTTCCGCGCGGAGTCTAACAGGAAGAGCGTTCCATAGGGTAGCCGCATTGACAGAGAAGCGGCGTCCCCCTGTTCGGGCCTTCTTAACTCTCTGAACTTTGGCTAGGTTACCATGAGCAGAGCGAAGAGTCCTGGTGGCCTTGTAAGAATAGACAAGACTCCCTAGAATGGGGGGACCCTTCCCCTGTAATGCCTTGTGAACGATACAATAGGACTTGAAATTAATCCTCTTCCGAATTGGCAGCCAGTGGAGAGCTCTGAGAGCGGGTTTGGCAGAGGTTCTAGGGGAAGTGCCAGTAATCAGCCTGGCCGCTGAATTCTGGACCTGTTGGAGAGTGTTAATGGTGGTTGCTGGGGCAGCTAGAAAGAGGGCATTGCTAAAATCTAATCTAGACAAGATTAGCCCTTGGACAAGCAGCCTTCTTGAGTGGGCTGGTAAGAGAGGGAGAATCTTCCGGACAGATCGAAGTAGACCAAAGCAGATGCCCGCTGTTTTTTTCGCATGGGTCTTAAATAACAGGTCTTGCTCTAGCCAGACCCCCAGACTTTTTAGTTCATTCTTAGGGGTATGAAGGTCCCCCAGGCAGGCAGGCCAGATGGCGCTGGGTATGGATGTTATATGAAGACCTAGGAGCATAAGCTCTGTCTTCGCTCCATTCAGTTTGAGTCGCGATCTGCTCATCCATGAATGAATTTCTGAGAGGCACAGGTAAAGATTTTCCATACAGTGCTTCTCTTGGGATAGTGAGATGACTAGTTGGGTGTCGTTTGCTTAAGTGACAACTCTAATTCCAAACGAGTAACCACCTCCTCCAGAGGGGCCATATACACGTTAAACAAAGTAGGGCTCAACGAAGAACCCTGAGGGACCCTACAGTGGAAGGGGTTAGTTTAGAGCGTACGTTGCCTTCCCATACCTGGAAGGTTCGGTTACTCAAGAAGGATGTCAGCCATAGCAGCGCCGTTCCCGTGACTCCCAGACTGGTCAGGCATTGGATTAGGATTCTGTGGTCTACCGTATCGAAGGCTGCACTCAGATCAAGGAGGATCACCAGCGCTTATCCTCCCGAATCCAAGATGCACCTTGCCTCCTCGACCACAGCTATCAGGGCGGACTCAGTGCCCTGACCTGGGCGAAATCCCGTTTGGGAGTTACGTAAGAGCACATTAGATTCCAGATGAGAGGAGAGCTGCTGGTTAGCAATTTTCTCAGCGATCTTGATAATGCCTGGTAGCAAGGAGATTGGCCGGTAATTGGCCAGCTCTGAGGGATCCAGCTCTGGTTTTTTTAATAGAGCCTTTACCATGGCTTGCTTCCAGCTGGGGGGGACTATTCCCTGAGCAAATGAGGCGTTAAGTAGGTCCGTAGCCAATGGTGAGATAACAGTTAAAACTCATTTCAGGATGTACATCGGCGCAGGATCACAAGGGGAGCCACTTTTTAAGGAAGTAAGAGTTTTTTGGAATTCCTCCCTAGACACCGAAGAAAAGGCATCAAGGAGGGGGGCAGAGTTATGAGCATTCGATGGCACGGGGTCAGAAGCTACATCGCTTTGTGATAAGGTGTTTAATATGTTTTGGATTTTATTTTTAAAGAAGACCGCTAATTGGTTACATCTAACTCCAGCCACATCCTGCACGACCGGGGGATTAGGTATTTTAAGGAGGTCTTTCACTATCCGGAAAGTTTCTCTGGACGAGTTAGAGGAGGTTCTAATTTTCTCCTCATAAAAAGAAACTGGGGCCATTTTCAGAGAGGCCTTATAGGTCCTTATCGCAGCCCGATAGTCTGCTTTAGAGTGGGAGGCCCAGTCTTTCCTCCACGTGCGTTCCAATTTTTTGCAGGTTTTCCTTAAGTCTCTGAGTTCTGGTGTATACCAAGGTGATTTAAATACACTACTCTTCTTTCCTATTCTTTTCCGGGGAAGGACATCATCCAGGGAGTTTGTCAACCACTTGGAGAAGTTTTTGTCCCCCTCTATGGGGTCTGGGTCAGGGGGGGGTCTGTCTGCTCCAGTCTAAGGGTCCAGCTCTCCATCGAAAGTTTAGACCAAGCTCTCTCTAGTGATCGTGATGTCGGGATAGAAGGAGACTCCGAATTAGTTTGCCAAATAAATGGGACCAGAAAGTGGTCGGACCAGGGCAGCGGCAGGGGAGTGCTACATTCTAAGTGTGCAGTGTTTGTGAATATAGGATCTAGAAGGTGTCCCTTAATGTGAGTGGCGTCTTTATTTTTTTGGGTCAGTTCAAGCGATTTGAGGTCGAGCCTGATCTCCAATGCCATCTTATCACCAGGATCGTCAAAGTGAAAATTCAAGTCCCCTAGTAAGATAAAGTTAGAGGCTGATGATGCAAGAGGAATGGTAGTCTCTATTAGGGAATCCGCAAATTCACCTGGACTGCCCGGGGGACAATATACCAAGATGCCAGAGGCGGATTTGTTCGGGGCGATTAGTAGGCTGAACTTTAAGCTTTCACAGTCGGAGATGCCACCCTCTGATGTCCTACAAACAAACCTGTCTCTGTGCACAATGGCCAGCCCGCCACCCTTCCCTTGAGGCCTATGTTGTCCCTGAAAGAGGAATCCCTGGGGGAGCGCCCTCACAATGTCTGACTCTGAGTTCGGAGGCAGCCATGTCTCTGTTAAAAACAAAATGTCCAGTTTATGATCCTGGATCAATAGGTTAATTTCCAGGGAATGTTTAGGTAGTGATCTACAGTTTAATAGGGCCATACTGAGTTGACTCATGGGCTGTGCGGCCCGATTGTTCTCAGCTATCAGATGGGGACATAGGCTGCATTTTGCCTGTGGCTCATCAGGCCTGAGCATCAAGCAACATCGGGGATTTCTCTTAGGTTTTAGCTGGAGAAGCCTTTGGCACGAGAAGGTAATGCGGTCTTTGGGAGAAACAACCAGGGTCTCTGGTCTTAGGCCCGGCCCGGACGGGCACAGACGGGCTTGCCTCTGTCGCGCCTCCTGCGCACCATCGGCGCGCCAGCTGCGCGGACGGGTGATGACGTTCATTTTATAGTGCGTGGGCCCAAATCGCCCGTAGCACTAGAGCGCTGACATGCTCCTCTCGCAAGAAGGTGCCCGACGTCTGTGCCTGGGAGGGTGAGGCCAGTGAGCCAAGCGAGCCCTAAATTGGCTCCCTGCTAACAGTGAGAGTCCCAGGGGGGGAATGCAGCACAGTGAGGTAAAGCGCAGCAATATGAAATAAAAACAGTCTCAAGGACAGAAATAGCGTGAATTTTTAAGATGCAGCGCTAGTGACAGTGAAGTTAAAATTTTACCAAATGAGTACCCTGACTCCCGGCTTTTCGCCTCAGGAGACCTCGTTCTAATGGAGTAAGCGCCTACTTCCAGGCGTCCAATTTATAGTGCGTGGGCCCAAATCGCCCATAGCACTAGAGCGCTGACCTGCTCCTCTCGCAAGATTGCGCCCGAAGTCTGTGCCTGGGAGGGTGAGGCCAGTGAGCCAAGCGAGCCCTAAATCGGCTCCCTGCTAACAGCGAGAGTCCCAGGGGGGGAATGCATCACAGTGAGGTAAAGCGCAGCAATATGAAATAAAAACAGTCTCAAGGACAGAAATAGCGTGAATTTTTAAGATGCGGCGCTAGTGACAGTGAAGTTAAAATTTTACCAAATGAGTACCCTGAGTCCCGGCTTTTCGCCTCAGGAGCCCTCGTTCTAATGGAGTAAGCGCCTTGTTCCAGGCGTCCAATTTATAGTGCGTGGGCCCAAATCGCCCGTAGCACTAGAGCGCTGACTTGCTCCTCTCGCAAGATGGCGCCCAAAGTCTGCACCTGGGAGGATGAGGCCAGTGAGCCAAGCGAGCCCTAAATCGGCTCCCTGCTAACAGCGAGAGTCCCAGGGGGGGAATGCAGCACAGTGAGGTAAAGCGCAGCATGAATATGGTAGGGGCATTAAGGTCTTTAGACAAATCTCTTCCTCAGCATCCCACCTGCTTTTGCCACTGATACAAAGCAATTCAGTTCTGTATTGTATTTGTGGGGGTATCATGGCCACAAACGCTGTAAAAACAAGTCTATGTGAAATCTCACCATATACCCAATTCCTTTTTCAAGCCACTCACCGAGGCAAGGGCCCTTGCCTTCAGGGCCTCCATATGGGTATGCTAATTCAGGGACCTCTCAAACCAGACCCCTAGATACTTATGTTCATTAACTATTTCCAATTCTGTGGGGCCCAAATACCAAATAAACTTTACTACGTTTTTAATGAAGCACAACACCTTGGTTTTATCCATATTTACAAGTTTTTTTTTACAGCTACAGTATTCCCTTAACGCATTCAGTTTTCTATGCAGCCCGTCTCAGCCTGATCTATATTTACAAGATCATCTGCATACAAATGGCATGATATATGTGTGCCATTCATTCTGGGACTAGCACCTCTAGCAACTACCAAGGCAGATGGCGGATCAGCTACAAATATGGAAAAGAGTAGTGGTGCCAAAGTGCATTCCTGTATTAATCCATTATTAATTGCTATTTTCTGTGTCAACGTCCCCTCAGTATCCATAATGACCTGGGCCCAATTATGCCTTTGTAACTCCTGGATTAAGACGAATTTTTCCTTTGGGATATTACATTTTATCAAGATTTCCCATAAGCAGTTCATTTCTACCAGATTGAATGCAGCACGGAAATCTACGAAACAGCAGAGCAAACTGCCTCTCTGCTCAACTGATTTCCATGTAGACCAGAGGGCAAACCAGTGATCAATTGTGCAGTGATACTCCTGAGGGCACAATTAGTTTCGAGCTGACCCATTCCCTCAATATTCTCAAAATAGTTTTTGTGAATACCTCTTCTACCACATCTAAAAGGTTAATCAACCTATAAGTTTTATGGGACCGTTATGTCTCCTCTCTTATGGATGGGTCTGATCATAGCGCCTCCCCAGCTATCAGGGATCTGACCTTTGTCTAATATGATGGAGAACATCCAAAATATAAACTCTACCCACTACTCCGATCAAGTCATTATTATGATGGCTGGGAGGATATCGGGTCAAGTTGCTCGAGTCAAGGTTAGAGACAATATAATACATTTTATATTACCTACTGTGAAATGAGTTCTGATGTCATTATCCACCCATTTCAAGGTAATTATACTTCTTTTCGCTGACTCTAACCTCTTACCATATATTTCCTCTAAATACTCCTCCCATGCAACTTCATCCACCTCACAATTCATTGATCACTGTGTTTTACCTGAACCTTCCTGTACTAATTTCCAAAACATTCTTGCATTTATTGTTTCTATTGCTTTTAGTAAGTTTCCCCAACATTTCTCTTTATTTTCTGATTTTTAATAGGCATTTTAAACACTTTGCTTATTTTTACAAGGTTATTATAACGTTCAATATCATATCACACCTTTCTTTAAAGCTTTTTTCACTTTTCCGTATCAGCGCCTTTAGTTTTCTTCACTCCTCAATGAACCAATCCTTTCTATTTCCACAGTGACTCTAGTTCTCCTTATTCCTGATCTATTTTCTTTTTAAATCAAGCCTAAAACAGTGAACCACTTGGCTGATTGTATATTCATACCACTCTAGATTCATTGCACAACCATTTTCCAGTGTTAGGCTCTATTGGAAATTACTTAATTTCACCATGTATTGATCTGTCATTCCAGTGCTATAGCGCTTTGGGTATTTCCATTTGTGAGGTGTTTACTGTATCTCGCAGACTCCTTTAACCTCAAATTAATTCTAACTTTAGTGGATCATGATCACTTCCTTCTCCTTGAGTTACACGAAACCCCTTTATTTTATAAAAATTCCAGGCATCTAAGTCTGTTAGCACCAGTTCATGCTCTGGCTTCCAGGGTTAAGAATACATTAATTTAGCTGTGTTAATTGTACCATGTCATTACTACAAAAATATTGTATATATGTTCATTTCTCACAGTTATAGACTCTTTGTTCCAATTCCAACAAAGGCAGAAAATACCCACTGGAAAGTAAAAAGCTCAAATTAGCGCAGCAGATTCTGGAGAAATAAGTGAGAAGAATCAACCCTCCTAATGATAACAGTACTCACAAATGGAAAATATTTTCTAGACAGTGTAATCATATTCACATTCCTGTACTCTGTCACATAGAGTATGTGTCCCATCACTGGAAAGAAGATGCTTTCTTTGGGTACCAGTTCCTCAATGGCGTTGATCCAATGATGATAAAGAAGTGCAACAAAATCCCGGACAACTTCCCAGTGACGGACAGCATGGTGGCAAGCATCCTGGGGCCAGAGACAAACCTTGCAGCGGAGTTACAGGTATGTGTAAGACCTGCAAACTGATGTATGAATAAAATGCATTCAGCTGGAGGCTCCACCAGCTCTTTTGTTTCTAGGTCTGGCTTGATAGTGCAAGAGCTATTGTTACTAGGTCTCAAACCTGCACATAAAGTAGGGTTGATCTCTTCCCAGATGACTGTTTCTCTCTCTCCTCGTGTTTTTGGCTGTTTAGCGTAATGTATGGCGTGTTTGCATTGTGATCCATGACCAATTACTTCACATCTCAGAGGTACATTGAAGGATAGCAAATTAAATTGTTTTCTCACTGCAGAGAACAAGTATAGCACATGCAGCAGTAGAGCAAGCTTCTTTCACACACATAGCTCAATACAGCACAGGCAATAGCAGTACAGTTATACACACACACACATAAAACAGCAGCGGATGCAGAAATTATGAACTATCATTTAGCTAGAAGTACTTAAAACTCTTGTTACTTTCTGGACTCAGTATGTCAAAATGCAGACATAATAACTTTGCCAATGCTTGTTTTTAGATTATCATAAGATAAATGTTAGTTACTGAACCACTCTTTCTCGGGGTGTTGCAGCCTATGTGAATAATTATTGAATTTCAGATCTCTAGGTGTGTATTGGTAACTTTAGTATGTTGCATTCGTTTCACTTGAGACCTGACCAACACTTTGTAGCTCTTAATGTAAACTAGTATTTGTTTAGGGTGCAGATATCATTTGTTTAGTATTTTGGCCAGGAGGGGTTGCAGGTCAGAACCATTCTGAGTGGTTTGAGAGGTCTAGGTGAGTGTTGTCCTCTTGTGGATAGAGGTGGGTTATGCATGAGTGCTGGAGATGTGCCCAGCTTAGGTTGCATTGGCTCAGCATTCTAGAGTGGTTGAGGTGTTAAATCTGTATGCAGCACAGGTGCTTGGGAAATTATATAGGAGACTAGAGAGGTGTGTGGGTAGGATGCCCTCTGCAAGGAGTTTGTCCTGATAAGTGAGGACTATAGTTGTTTTCCAACCATACATTTGTTGGGTTTGTTGATGCTGCTAATCATGATAAGATTGGAAAGAACTGTAACTAAAATAGATCTTGCTGACCATACCTGTCCTGGCCTTGAGCAGCAATCTGAGCTTAAATTGGCCAGGTTACTCTCTATAATCTTTCTAAAGTTGGATGTAAGTAGCTCACAATTTGGGAACAGTGCTAAAATGCCCTGTTGGATAGCTCCAGGCTCAATATTCAATCACAAAATTGTAAACGGAGTAGTGCAAAATCTGGGTGCCAGACAAACCAAACAGGTGTGTCACAAAGAGCTTCCTTTACAGATATAGGCTCCCACATTCAGTTGTCATGGAGTGGGTCTTTTGGACAGCACATCCTTCTATTGCCATATTTTACTAGAGTTCACAGATGGCCACCACAGTCTAGGTAATGCTTGTTTATATTTGCAATGTGACTCTCAAGTGGATGGTTCCATGGATTGGGAATTATATACCAAACATTCACGATTTTGGCTTCGATCTTTGAAATATTGAACATTGCTTAAAATTCTATTCAATATGAATGACATTAATTCAGTATTTTAAGATATAAAGTTTTTGAATGACTAAATGTAAGGAACCATATAGATACCTCATGCCTATGTCCATCGACCTTAATTGGCCAGTTTTAAAATGTGCCCTAGTCTGACCACAGTAATGCATGCTAGGTTTTTGTTGCTGACACTACTAGGTTGCCTGATGATACGCCTATGAGGAGGCAGCTATAGCATATATGACTTGACTTGTCTGGGAGGTACCTATTATAGGTCTTTAGTGACTTATACCAAGTTTATGATGATGGTTGGCCCTTTTGCCCCATCAAAGCACTGAAGGTGAGATGCTCTGCATCCTCTTGTGTCTACTGCCTGTGACTGATCATGTAGCCCTAAAGTTATGTGGCCTTTTAGTCCTGTGACATGCTTCTATTCAGCCTTCAAAATAACTCTCTTTAACCGTTACCTTTTTCAAACCTTTTTTGGTATTCGTCCCAGGACATAACATGCTCTATGTTTCTATGCCAGTCATCTGAACGATCTAGCTCTGTCAAGCCCCTGTGTAAGCGTGAGAGGACAGGCTCCATTTCCCCATGTACACTCCAGACCTCATGGATGCATGTGGTATTTCTATAGTGCATACCTAGCCTAAAGGCAGCAGAGCGATGTTCATGATTAAAAGGCAATCTTGGAGTCAACGAGTAATGGGAGAGGAAGTATTGATGTGGACAGTTAATGCATTGTGATGTAGTCTTCTTTAAAGATGTGAGTGTTTGTCGCCTTCCTAAATTGGAACAGCATTGGGGCAGTCCTCCTAAATGCAGTGATGATATTCCAAACCTTGCTGCATAGGGTCTGCAGCTTTATGGTGTCCTAACTGCAGGTGTGTCATGAACCATCAAATATGGTGAGCTTATCTGTATGATAAGCAGGGGTATTCAAAGAAAAGATTCCTTTCTGTGTATTTATTTCAAAGGGTGACCATGAGGCCTATCCATGTCAATTAGCTATTTTATTCATTTGCAATTGACGAAGGCAAGAAGTCAAAATTTTTAAGCTCCACACTAGGATGATTATACTTTTTACTCAAAGTTTATTTTCATCTTTTCTTTGAATACTAATTGTAAACCCAGTCCTTTCTGGTCCCTGGGAAACTCTCTTTTTTTGATAAGCAGGGGTCCCAGCTTTGTAAATGGGGTTAGTTTTGAAAATGGTGTGGGCTGGCAAGTGGAGCCAATGAAGTGCCTTCATGGTGGGGATGGTGTAGTTCTATTTCTTTGGCCCCCTGGATCAGATGCACTGTGAAATGTAGGATGCCTCTAAAGGGTGCTACTGCAGGGGCCTGGAGGCCATGGAGTAGGCTACTACCAGCATCCAGATGTGAGAGTAGAAGGGCTTGAATATCAACTCTTAAGTTGCTTTCTGGAAGAAACAGTTTCTCTTTTGCTATAGAGAGGTGCTACCAGACAGTCTGTTTTTTTTCGGTTAGGGTAAGCTTGGTGTCTAGAGTGCATACAAGTGAATTGACATTCAACAAGAATTTGGGATCTAGCTGATAAGGTTCATGTCATTGAGTCTGGTATGTACTGCATCTTGTTTATTATTCTTGGCAAATAACAGAAATTCTGTCTTCGTTGGATTGAGTTTCAGGTAGGATCTGGACAACCATATCCATATGATGTATAGGCAGTGTTTGAGGTTATGGGTGTATGACGCAGAGGAATCTTTCAAGTAGAGCTGTGATTTATCGGTATATTGGTGAATCATTGTGCTGTTTGTGTAGAACACCAAATGGTTCCATGTAAATGTTAAAGATTATACTATGAAACCTTGGGCCTGTAGTGTAGTTCCTATATTCCCAATAGGCTCTGCGCATTGTAATAATTTATCCTATAGATTTGACGTAAGACTTGGGTCGACTAGGTCTCTATCGAATATATTAGACTTAATTGTGAGTGCCAGCTAGCTCAGAGGTCACTAGAAACTTTCTCGAATAAACAAGAAGGGATTCGTTTCTGACAACCGCACAAACATGACAACTTTGTTTCTCCATGAATAAACGTATATTCAGAGTCGTGGAAACAATAGATAGATATTTTACTCGTGCATGCTTCGTTTCACCAGAGGTGCAGAGAAAATAAAGAGACGGGTGTTTTCAATAAAAGGATTTATTGAACAGTCTTCTTTCTCATGCAAGTAAACTGAACTGCTACAATCGTAATACTGGTTGCAAGGTATAATGCGTACAGCAAGAAGAGTATTATAAAATAATACTGTAAAAGCATTGTATGGTTTCTAAACCATAGATAAATACATACATAAATAACAAAGGCTAAAAGTACTCAACTGGTGCTTCTAAAATATGCCTACCCCAATGTACCTAACCTAAGTCTAGTACGAGGGAAGAAGTAAGTATAGGTTTAGTTTTTCTTTGCCAAGAATCTATCCAAAATTTCTCTTAGGGTCTAATCAGATCCGTACCTTGGTTTTAGAATGAAGGAGGTCTGGTATCTCTGTTTCGGGACTCGATTTCCCAACACCCCGCGAGGGGAGCTTGGAAACACTAGAGCTGGATTCTCGCCGGGAGAAATGCAGCCGATCGATCAGTACGTCAGCTGGAGGGTCGGCTTCCTTCAGCACTTGCTGTAGCGAGATGCGTCGGGCAAGTAGATAGTCGAGCTGCTCCGAACCATTGTGTCTTTGCTAGGGCAAGTGTCGGCATATTTAGACCTTGAAGGTGCCTAGTTTGGCGTAAAGTTGGGCATAATAACGTCATCAAGGTACCCCAAGGGAATAATGGTTCTTTGAAAACTCCATGAATTCTTGGACAAATCAATATTCAAGCAAGGGGATGTCCCTGACTGCTTAAGCCGAGTTTTCCATGAAATTGTTGTGGCTTTTTGGAATGAGTGGAAGTAGCCATGCCTGTATTTGGACAGCATGGGCTAAGTCTAAATATGATTCAGAAAAGGGGGTGGTGATGAACAGAGTGTCTGAATTAAGCAGACCAGTCTTACCCAGTCCAAAGATCAGGGCTTGATCCATCACCGTTATTTAGCTCGCTGCCCCATCCCAGCTCAGAACCTGGCTATATGCAAATTAGTCTGTCCCTGGCCCAGTGCATCATGGGAACAGGGCAGACCAAACTACCAAGCCAATTCTTCACCAGAAAGGATACAAGCTACCGGGGACCGGTTTCTGGCATT
Source organism: Lissotriton helveticus (assembly GCF_964261635.1). Lineage (NCBI taxonomy): Eukaryota > Metazoa > Chordata > Amphibia > Caudata > Salamandridae > Lissotriton > Lissotriton helveticus. The sequence goes on from NC_136073.1 coordinate 148,971,900, forward strand.
TCAGCCTCGTCGGCCCGGCTTGCTTGAATCCTGATGGAGCAGTGAGCAAGGGACTCATGTCTGAGTATACCCTGCCACACCTATAGTGGCCAAAAACGATTCAGAAAAGGGGGTGGTGATGAACAGAGTGTCTGAATTAAGCAGACCACTCTTACCCAGTCCAAAGATCAGGGCTTGATCCATCACCGTTATTTAGCTCACTGCCCCATCCCAGCTCAGAACCTGGCTATATGCAAATTAGTCTGTCCCTGGCCCAGTGCATCTTGGGAACAGGGCAGACCAAACTACCAAGCCAATTCTTCACCAGAAAGGATACAAGCTACCGGGGACCGGTTTCTGGCATTTCAGCCTCGTCGGCCCGGCTTGCTTGAATCCTGATGGAGCAGTGAGCAAGGGACTCATGTCTGAGTATACCCTGCCACACCTATAGTGGCCAAAAACGATTCAGAAAAGGGGGTGGTGATGAACAGAGTGTCTGAATTAAGCAGACCACTCTTACTCAGTCCAAAGATCAGAGCTTGATCCATCACCGATATTTAGCTCACTGCCCCATCCCAGCTCAGAACCTGGCTATATGCTAATTAGTCTGTCCCTGGCCCAGTGCATCATGGGAACAGGGCAGACCAAACTACCAAGCCAATTCTTCACCAGAAAGGATACAAGCTACCGGGGACCGGTTTCTGGCATTTCAGCCTCGTCGGCCCGGCTTGCTTGAATCCTGATGGAGCAGTGAGCAAGGGACTCATGTCTGAGTATACCCTGCCACACCTATAGTGGCCAAAAACGATTCAGAAAAGGGGGTGGTGATGAACAGAGTGTCTGAATTAAGCATACCACTCTTACCCAGTCCAAAGATCAGGGCTTGATCCATCACCGTTATTTAGCTCACTGCCCCATCCCAGCTCAGAACCTGGCTATATGCAAATTAGTCTGTCCCTGGCCCAGTGCATCATGGGAACAGGGCAGACCAAACTACCAAGCCAATTCTTCACCAGAAAGGATACAAGCTACCGGGGACCGGTTTCTGGCATTTCAGCCTCGTCGGCCCGGCTTGCTTGAATCCTGATGGAGCAGTGAGCAAGGGACTTATGTCTGAGTATACCCTGCCACACCTATAGTGGCCAAAAACGATTCAGAAAAGGGGGTGGTGATGAACAGAGTGTCTGAATTAAGCAGACCACTCTTACCCAGTCCAAAGATCAGGGCTTGATCCATCACCGTTATTTAGCTCACTGCCCCATCCCAGCTCAGAACCTGGCTATATGCAAATTAGTCTGTCCCTGGCCCAGTGCATCATGGGAACAGGGCAGACCAAACTACCAAGCCAATTCTTCACCAGAAAGGATACAAGCTACCGGGGACCGGTTTCTGGCATTTCAGCCTCGTCGGCCCGGCTTGCTTGAATCCTGATGGAGCAGTGAGCAAGGGACTCATGTCTGAGTATACCCTGCCACACCTATAGTGGCCAAAAACGATTCAGGCATACAGCCAGGTTCTGAAACTGGGATGGTGCAATGAGCTAAAAAACGGTGTTGGATCTAGCCCTGATCTCTTGACTGGGTAAGAGTATTCTGCTTAATTCAGAGACTCTGTCCATCGCCACCCCTTGTTGTAAATATTTTTGTCCACCCTAAGTGTGGAAGGGTATGCTCAGATGTGAGTCCCTTGCTCATTGCACCATCAGGATTCAAGCAAGCTGGGCCGAAGACGGCTGAAATGCCAGAAACCGGTCCCCGGAAGCTTGTTTCCTTCCCAGTGTAAGAATTGGCTTTTGTAGTCTGGTCTGCCCTGTTCCCATGATGCACTGGGCCAGGGACAGACTAATTTGCATACAGCCAGGTTCTGAAACTGGGATGGTGCAATGAGCTAAAAAACGGTGTTGGATCTAGCCCTGATCTCTTGACTGGGTGAGAGTATTCTGCTTAATTCAGAGACTGTCCATCACCACCCCTTGTTGTAAATATTTTTGTCCACCCTAAGCGTGGAAGGGTATGCTCAGATGTGAGTCCCTTGCTCATTGCACCATCAGGATTCAAGCAAGCCGGGCCGAAGACGGCTGAAATGCCAGAAACTGGTCCCCGGAAGCTTGTTTCCTTCCCAGTGTAAGAATTGGCTTTTGTAGTCTGGTCTGCCCTGTTCCCATGATGCACTGGGCCAGGGACAGACTAATTTGCATACAGCCAGGATCTGAAACTGGGATGGTGCAATGAGCTAAAAAACGGTGTTGGATCTAGCCCTGATCTCTTGACTGGGTGAGAGTATTCTGCTTAATTCAGAGACTCTGTCCATCACCACCCCTTGTTGTAAATATTTTTGTCCACCCTAAGCGTGGAAGGGTATGCTCACATGTGAGTCCCTTGCTCATTGCACCATCAGGATTCAAGCAAGCCGGGCCGAAGACGGCTGAAATGCCAGAAACCGGTCCCCGGAAGCTTGTTTCCTTCCCAGTGTAAGAATTGGCTTTTGTAGTCTGGTCTGCCCTGTTCCCATGATGCACCTGGCCAGGGACAGACTAATTTGCATACAGCCAGGTTCTGAAACTGGGATGGTGCAATGAGCTTAAAAACGGTGTTGGATCTAGCCCTGATCTCTTGACTGGGTGAGAATATTCTGCTTAATTCAGAGACTCTGTCCATCACCACTCCTTGTTGTAAATATTTTTGTCCACCCTAAGCGTGGAAGGGTATGCTCAGATGTGAGTCCCTTGCTCATTGCACCGTCAGGATTCAAGCAAGCCGGGCCGAAGACGGCTGAAATGCCTGAAACCGGTCCCCGGAAGCTTGTTTCCTTCCCAGTGTAAGAATTGGCTTTTGTAGTCTGGTCTGCCCTGTTCCCATGATGCACAGGGCCAGGGACAGACTAATTTGCATACAGCCAGGTTCTGAAACTGGGATGGTGCAATGAGCTAAAAAACGGTGTTGGATCTAGCCCTGATCTCTTGACTGGGTGAGAGTATTCTGCTTAATTCAGAGACTCTGTCCATCACCACCCATTGTTGTAAATATTTTTGTCCACCCTAAGCGTGGAAGGGTATGCTCAGATGTGAGTCCCTTGCTCATTGCACCTTCAGGATTCAAGCAAGCCGGGCCGAAGACGGCTGAAATGCCAGAAACCGGACCCCGGAAGCTTGTTTCCTTCCCAGTGTAAGAATTGGCTTTTGTAGTCTGGTCTGCCCTGTTCCCATGATGCACTGGCCCAGGGACAGACTAATTTGCATACAGCCAGGTTCTGAAACTGGGATGGTGCCATGAGCTAAAAAACGGTGTTGGATCTGGCCCTGATCCCTTGACTGGGTGAGAGTATTCTGCTTAATTCAGAGACTCTGTCCATCACCACCCCTTGTTGTAAATATTTTTGTCCACCCTAAGCGTGGAAGGGTATGCTCAGATGTGAGTCCCTTGCTCATTGCACCATCAGGATTCAAGCAAGCCGGGCCGAAGATGGCTGAAATGCCAGAAACCGGTCCCCGGAAGCTTGTTTCCTTCCCAGTGTAAGAATTGGCTTTTGTAGTCTGGTCTGCCCTGTTCCCATGATGCACTGGGCCAGGGACAGACTAATTTGCATACAGCCAGGTTCTGAAACTGGGATGGTGCAATGAGCTAAAAAACGGTGTTGGATCTAGCCCTGATCTCTTGACTGGGTGAGAGTATTCTGCTTAATTGAGAGACTCTGTCCATCACCACCCCTTGTTGTAAATAAGTCTAAATATGGTTATGATTTCTATGCCTATATGAGGGCAATGTGAATTGTACCTCTATAAGGGCATGGATCAGTAAATTTCGCTCGGATCCTGAAACGCCATACAACACCCACTCCACTTTATTATGTTCGATATTACTAAATTCTAAGCATTTAAAAACATATCTTAAAGCATGATGTGTAAATATCCCTCCCAAAATACATAAAAGATGAGCATTTGTGCTGTACGCATTTTAAAAGCAATGTTGTCATTCAAAGCATGTAGTGTGAAATTGGAAATGCTTATCAGAATGAGACATGAAATAACATTTATGAAATGGCTCTTAAATACTGAAAAAAAGTCGAGACCATTCCATGACAGAATATATAAACTGTTCAGGTTGTGGACAAGGTCAAATATTGTCTCTTGGAAGCATTTCAAAGAATTCTTGTTCTCTAAGAATAGTTCTACTTTAAGCAGATTACTTTGTGCCAAAAAGAAGTTAAATTTTGGAAAAAGTCAAATCCTAGAAAAATAGAGTTCTAAAGTTGGAAGTTTTGTTTTGAAAAGTGAAGGTTGAATACAGAGTCCCATAGAACGCTGTGTGCTAACTTCAAAAGTCATTCTCGTTGTTTGGAGAAAACATCAAATCTTCTAGGCTGGTAAAGAATTTGTCTACCACAGTATGTGAAAGTTGGACCACTTCGTTAAGTAAACCGATTGCACAAAAATGTGAAGCATCGCCGTCAGCGTTAGCTGCATTAGCAATGTTCGAAGGAGATGGAGATGGTACTTGTGTGCCTGTTGATCCACGTATCTCACCATCAGCAGATTGCGTCTGTGAGTCCTCAACAAATGCTGTCATCAGGATTGGTAGCCGTTGGGGACAACACAATGCATGGGCCGTTACTGAACCAAGCAAAGTATCAACATCTGTTGGCAGTGCTGATGGAAGTGTTAGACAGATGTCCAACATGCATTCTTCTACACATAGCAGCCATCGTAGAACAGGTAAGATACAATCTTGCCAGATTGGTCGGAATGATAGAAACCATGTGGTATTGAGGTCTCCTAAACGAGCCCGGCCCAGAATCTGTATCACGCGCTCACAACACTTAATTTCCAGGAGAGTGTTCTCTATGGTAATCTGGGTGTCGCTGGTGACCGGACTTGCCATATCGGAGCAGAAGGAACAAGAATAGTATTCCTACTACGAGTCCCAAAATGAGAGGCAGGCCGGCGAACACAGAGTGCACAAAGTTTGGAAAAATGCAGAGGACTGCTTCATATGGTGCTAACAGTCCCGAAAAAACTGTCTTAAATACATGTACAATATCACTGGTATCAGACATGTTTAAGATATGACCTAACATTTCTACAAACTGTACAGGGCAGTTTGTCGATAATAGGGCATGCATCTCTGCAGAGGACCTTGCAACTTGTAGTTCATATGTCTCTTTGGACGAGGTCAATGGCACATTTTTTTTTTAAAAGAATGGCTTTCATTCTGCTTAAAGTATCAATCCGAATAGAAGAGATGTTCAGTGAAGGCCATAATGGTGACTCATCTGTCTTAATTTTAGGAAACTATACTTGCATACAACAAGTGACCCTGGCTGACACAGTTACGAGATAGGCTGTTCCTGACAACATGCAACTGACTGCAGCTGTGATCATTCAACATTATATAGCTTCCGTTAGAAAGCTGCCTAAAAATTGGATCTATCACTGCGGCTGGAGAACCTTGCAGCTGGCAGGATAAGTTGGTCATAGAACCGTCAACGGTTCCATGAAAATTAATACCCTGACATAAAAGTGTACCAGAAATACTTCCTTTCCCCCACTCCAACATCTGTGTGTATGTGGTAATACCCAGGTTGATTTAATGTATTCTTTACCCAACCTTTAATACACACCAGCTGATATATGTTTGAAACAATATTGAAAATTAAAAATTGTGACAGGCAGAGCGATTATCCCGTGTATTAGCGATTCTGTTGCAGGTTTTTCCTAAACAGTTAATGGTAATCTTGCCAGTTTCTCAATGCTCACCACCATATAGTCTGCTCCTCTCTGTGCCAAAGTGATTTGTTTATCTGTAAGGTTAAATACAGAAAACAATGATGTGGTGTTGATTAGACGCCATGGCACATATCCAGAACGAAGATCTTGCATCAACCAGCCTAAAAGCATTATAAACATAATTGTGACTCTCCATGCTGTAACAAGTCCTGTTCCATTATGTCAATGGCAAAGGATACTAGGCTGTCCAAAGAATAAATTCTGGATGACAGAGTAGTTAACCCATTGTTAACTACCGAGAGAGCTTTCTCTAAAGTAATATGATCAATTTCTCGTATTCATTCTGCAGTCTCTGCTTGTGTTGCTTTCCAAGCTTCATTATAAATAGCATGAATACCTGCGTATATAAAATATTTATGACGTTGTTTCACTGGACCTTGTAAGAAGTCCCTCAAATCAATGCCATCTTTAAGTAAAGATAAGTGTTATTTAACCTCTGTTAGTGTGGACTTTTGTCGCCACTCAAGGCACAGTTTTCCTACACTGTATGCTGTCACTATCCCTGGATGTTGTCTCTGGACATATCTTGGATCTGGCCTAGTTAATGTAAACCCTTGTGTCTTATTCAGGAATCTATCTTGACAGTTGTTTGTGTCTGTGGGCCAGATTAACCATTTTTTCCAATCAGGATCAGTTCTGTTTTTAAGTAAAATAGTTTTTATGTCGAGCCCTCCTTTTGAAGTGTTTTTACTATCAGGTGTAGGTGTAGCTATAGACGGTTTGTTCAAATCTTTTATCTTGGCTAGGCCAAGACAGGATGTCTGTTGCACAGTGTCGTTCAAAAACATTATTTGTTCAGGGATAATGCAGGCTCGAAATAAAGCTTCTATTCCTGGCACCTGCCAATCTTTTGAGACCGAGACAGTTTTTGTTTCATTGTTGTCACTCCAAAAGTCGAAACCAAATGAGGACAACTGGGCATCAAAGGCTGCAGAATAAATTTGCTTAGTATTAGTCAACATACTTTTCAATCCTGTCTTATTAACATGTTTTAAGTAAAACGTTTCCGGATTTGTGGTATTAAAACCTGAGGAGTATGGAAATTTATCATAGATTGTTTTTGAGCTGCCTTTTGGTGGCGTCGGACAATGTTCCTGTTAGAACTGGGATTTTTTTGTGGTTGGCTAAGGCTTACGCCAAAGCCAGGCAGAAACCACTATTCTAGTCAGGGCAAGGGGGTCACACGCCAAGATAACCCCTGCTCACCCCCTTGGTAGCTTGGCACGAGCAGACAGGCTTATCCCGGAGGCAATGTGTAAAGCATTTGCGCACGCACACAACAGCAACAACATCCTAGGCACCCCACAAAAGGAACTCCACACAAGGTTATATAAAAATAACTTTTGTATTGTCAAATCACATCAGATAGTAATCACACAATATACATTTGTGCCAACTGGCACGGGCAATATTCACAAGGGATTATTTACACCAGGACAGGGCCACATGGGCCACTGTCAGAATCAACACTTAGCAGAAATAGCACTTCTAGAACTTAGAATAAGTGTAGCACAAAAGAACAATTATAGGTCACAACCAGTAACTACTGGTAAAGGTAGGTACACACTACGCAATACTAATAACCATAGATATAGATCACGCATGGACACATAACCTCTCTAGTATAAACTATACTAGGCAAAACACAACCACCTAAGAATAAAATACATTTAGGGGTGTAGGTCAGAAGCATTACACATGATGCATAAAAACATTCAGAGGTGTAGGTAAGACACATAATGCATAAAGCACATATGTAAAATAACCTCATAATCCTAAACCAAAGTTCAGAGGTATAAAACACAGGGTACGTAAAACATACTAAATGCATTGCATTTCCTAGCACCACATTTAAAGCACATATCACATTAGGCAAATACCATCACATAAATGTTTACATTGCGCCAAAATAAAATCACATACCAGCCCCCTGGCCAAGTGGCCATCTAATAAAGGGACTCAAAAGCCCTGTGTCCAGAATGTCAGGGCGCGCTGCCAATGCAGCGCCAGTCTAGGGTGCGCCACCGTCGCAAAACCTAAATGTTGCAGCTGTCCACTACTTGCTGGGCAGCTGAGAACAGTAACAGGGCCTAAACGTTGCAGCTGGCACTAAGTGCTGCGCAGCTGTAGCAGGCCTGGCACCACTGTGCCATCTCTGTCCCGCACAAGGACTCTCTCTTTCCCATTGCGCCTAAATGGTGCAGCTGCCCACTACTTGCTGGGCAGCTGTAAATCAGCCAAACTGCGACAGGGCCCTCACTGGCCCTAGGATCAAAGTCTGCGCCACAGGCTCTCACTAGCCCTTTAAAGAAAATTGCGCGAAACTGCGCAAATGTTGGATCCCCACGGGCTCTGACACAACACATGCCCCTAAACATGGGAGTCCCCCCTCTGGGGACTCGTGAACAAAAGAGATGCCCCCTGAGCCTCTCGTGGCTCGACAACAAATAGGCCGCCGGGATGGGGGAGCCTCGTGGGCTCTAGATCACCAAGATGGGGCGGCCCACTGCCATCCGGGGCCGCCCTGCCTGCACCAACTATGCCCCCCTAAACTGAGGGCAGGATACGGGCCCTCGTGAGAGCCTACGGGCTCTAAAACACATCGTGGCGAAAATGGAGGAGCGGCCCGCTGCCACGGGGCCGCTCGAATGTTGCCTCGATAAGGCACTGCCACCCGCAGAGCTCCCCGCCTAGCCCCAGCCCTTCAAAACTCACCGGGCTGGTCGGGGGGGCTCTGCTTCACTCGCGGTTTCCTCTCCTCTCCTGCCGCTCTTCCAGGTTGGCAGCCCCGGGGCTCTCCACAGCTACGGGAGCCCCAGGCTGCGGGAGCACGTCACTTCCAGCAGCTCCCAGCGTCTTCGGACGATGGGTCCCTTCGCTGGCCAATCCTTTCGTGGCTCCACAGACGAGCCCCCTGGTGACATCACGGCTTCTCCTACGTGGCCCAATCACCTCGCGGCTTTCCAGGACGAACCTCCCGCAGCCCCCCAATGACAGCGCAGCGCCTCGAGAAAGCTTCTCTCCGGTGGCCAATCAGAGCGCGGCCCCTTCGGTTCTTCGCCCACAGCTCCGTGTCGGGGACGGGGCTTCTCTGCTGCTTTCAAGCCCGGGCAGCGGCCCAAAAATGTCAAGGAAGCGCCGGCAAGGCCATAATTTAGGCGGCCATGCGGCGGGCAGAAAAGAGGGGCGCTCGAGACAACAAGGAAAGCCCTCTGTTATAAAAAGCAAAGCGCTACCTCAGCAGGTCACAGCCCCAGCGCTCAAAAGGGGGAAATGGAAGGCACTCCTAGGAACAAAAAGTCCAGCACTCCCCAAAGCGTTACGAGTCAAGTCCAGGGACAAAGAGAGGGAGTACCAACAGCTCCTATCCAGGAAAGTCCTCCAGATATCCAGGGGCTGGACAGGGCCCTGGGAGGCAAGACTTCCCCTGCGCCCCAGCAGCAGCACGCCCCTGGCAGATTCAAGTAAGAAACAAGAACATTTTGTAAGGGGACACAGACCCTATTAATACAGAGTAAACCTTTGCCTAAAGGTGCAGGGAGGGGGCAAAACCAGGTGCAGCTGGTTTTGGAGTACTTTGTTTTCCCCAGCCACCCTTTCCATTCACCAGGCAGACTCGGGTCATCAGTCTCACCACAGGGGGCGGAGCCAGCATTGTGTTGGGAAAGCCCAGCCCTATTCAGGTCCCAGGTGCACCCCTCCCCTCACATCAGCATGCTAATCTCAACACTCACCACTGGGCAGACCCATCCAGACTCCTGGAGCCAGGCTCCAGCCAATCACGTGCCAGTACACTCACTACACACGCACACCCATGTCTAGAAGTGGCACTTCCACACTAGACACATTCATGCCTCATACATCATTACGCAGCATTCAATCTCACAAGTTTGCACATACCAAACTCGACCCTGCTCTCCTCACACATCAGGAACTACCATGGTCACACATATTCCCCATGCATTCCTATGGGAGGGCAGGTCACTCACCACACATACACAGAGAGCTCACGCACTTTACACTGTACCACAGTGAAAAAGTGCGCAGAGGCCTAAAATCACCAACACCTGGTTACAGAAATAGGCTAGGAAAAAGCAAAAAGGTTTGGGTGAACCTGCCAAAAGGGCCAGGTCCAACATAACCCCCTTCCAGCCAAAACACAGGGTAGACCAATCAATCCCTTGATGGGCTTCCCTGCTTTGGGCGACAAAACACGGACACGGGCCAGCACGGCAGGGACACCCTCCGGTTAAGCGCCACTCTGAACCCACATGGATTTCTCTCAATAAGAGCTCTCCGGCACAACTAGGATACCCCACTGGTACTCTCTAGTCATCCACAGCCAGGACCAGGCCCTAGGCCATCCAAATGTCACAGGTCCTGACCACTTCACAGAGTGGGGGGCAATAACCCCTGGCACACAATAGCCATTCTCCACTCTTCCTCTCAGTGTAGCTACGACTACCACTGATCCTTCAACCTAGGGACCACACCCTCAGGCTGACCAGAGGTCACGGGCAAGAATGCCCCACCCTACCTCTACTTCTGGGGTTCCACACCCTCCCAGGGAAGCATCCACCAGAACACAACTCTCCCACCAGATCAGGACCTCTCTCCATCAACTGGTCTACCACCTGGGATCTGGAAACTATTTCACTTCGGAGGTACAAAGCACACCGCACAGTCCCTCTTCAAGCAGGTGGGGGGACACAGCACACAGCAAAGTCCCCTTTCCTCTACCTTAGTGGAAACAACAAACTGCAGGTGAGCCCCAGATCACACAGCAAGGGCAGCCCCCTCAGTCTCTTCAGCTGATCTACTTTGGCAGAGATTCCTTCTTGACCTGGAAGTTTCCTAATCTCCCAACCTAGGTTCTAAACCCTCAGGTTTCACCGGGGTCAGAGGCAAGGACACCATCCCTCTGCACCCCCTTCCAGAGTTCTGCACCCTCCCACCCTGGAGCGGTACCCCTGGAAGCAAAACTGGTCAGGACACTGATTACAGATGCCCTTCCCTCCAGGTCAGGCTGAACCTGAACCTGGCCTCCTGTGGAAAAGTAAATTTTGCCTTGCCATATGTGCCTACGTGTTCCCCATCCTATGTTATATGTGCATGATCGATATGCATATATCCCCCTATGATCGATTAAAGACGCAATTATAGTTGTGTCCAATTCTAGTATGCCAGTCTCCAGTTCTCGTGAAAGCAACGAGTATTAGGCCTATGTTGCCACGTTTTGCAGTGTGCACGTTATTCATGGAATTGTCCCCGTTTCTAGGCCTCAAAAGGGCCCGGACACCAGATTCAAGCTCCAGTCTCCTGAACCCACTCCGAGGAGCGATGCAGCCCCCACCTGCATCCCTGACCCTTCACTTATTTCCTGCCTCGCGGTGCCCGGCCCGGCCTGGCTCTGCCTGCCTGTCTGCCAAGAGTATGTTATGCTTCTAGTTATCAGTCCAGCCCTCCTTCTCTGCATTCCTAAGCTACTGAATCGCATCAATAGTTCCAGATATGGTCTAGCCTCTCTGTCTCCATGTAAGAGAAATACTGTATTAAAATTCATAGAATATTCCTAGTACACGCAATACATGAAGAATAATGCATGCTCCAGTCTTAGTATCAAGTAGCTTCTGCCCTGATAACTTTCGGATTCTATCAACATGTACTCTAAACACCAGATACCAGATATGCCATAGGTACATGTCGTCCTGACCTCTCAGACTTTCGTCTCCTCTTCTAGTGCAGAAGTCATAGCCCCAGTTCTCCCTAGTAACACGTCGTTGCCCGTTTGCGCGCACCACTAGGTTAAAGGTTCCAGCTGCTCAGGTAGCCCCCTCCATGTTTCCGCCCATTTCATGACACCTCTGTGACGTTCTCATCACATGCCTAAGTGCACGCCCTGTGCACGCCTTCTTTCCACACCCATGTCTCCATATCTTACGTTTGTCACAAGTTACGCCTACTGTATGTAATGTAATGTAATGTTGTACTATATATATGCTGCACTGTCGATGAAATGGTGCAGCTGCCATCCCGTGCCTTCGATGTCACTTTATTTCAGGCTGTCCTGATCCTGTCCCTTCCCTTATGCCTGATTAAAGCCTGATAACCTCAGATTCCTCGGATCTTGCCTCTTATTTATTGAGCTATCTGTTATTCTTAATGTATTCAAAAATAGTACCGGTAATTAATTATTTATTTACCACATAAATGGCGCCCGAATAGGGACTTACCTCTTCCCCACGCGCCGGCGATCCAACGCAGGCCCCCTGACCCTTCTACAGCCGTGACGGAACCCTATGCGCAAGTGCAGATATTTCTGCTTCAAGTCTCCCTCAGGCCTACGGAGGAGATGGAAACTGCGGTCCGGTATCCAGACGAGGCGGTGTGGAAGGCGGTTTGTCCCGACCAGAGCCCAAGCCGAGAGAGCAAGGTCCGAGGTATCCGGAGGCCCACCTGTAACCGAAGTTTCCGAAGTTCATAGTCCGACGTCGTAGCAGTCCAGTCCAGTCCGAGGCCTTCCAGTTTCTGCTTCCCGGTGAGTACCGTCGCGGGGGAAGTATCTAGACAGGGTCATTAGTTTGATCCTGGTCCGATGGGTTTGGGTACACAGATCCAGTCCGAAGTATTCACCTAGGTGGATACGGGTCCGACGTGTCTCTTTATGGGACCGGTATGTTCTGTACTGTTTTAGCAGTGCATCCAGTAATTCTAGTAAGTTTCGTTCTCGAGAAATTCATGTGCTCTGTTTTCAGTGTATCAGGTAGTATTTCTGTTCGAACTGTTATTAATGTATTTTTATGTCGTAGTATGAGTGTTTTGTTCGCTATTTTATTACTGTGATTATTGTGTATTGTGTTGCAAGCATATAACCGAAATGCCTCTGTTCCCGAAATTACGTCAGTTAAAGACCAGAAAAGGGTTACTCGAAGAAGCAGTTCCTGTCCCTCCTAGGGACAGTCCAGGACATTTTATGTATCACAAGCATGGCTTAGATGCCATAATATATCTAGACTTATGGGCGGATTACACTAAGGAACTAGAAGAGAAATATAGATGGCCCGTATCAGGTACATGGGATGCCGAGTGCATCATGCGAGTAGAAGAAGCATTATGGAAAAAGAAAGCCAGACAGTCCCAGAAAGATGCCATCGAGTTATGGCGCAAAGAATCTCATAAAAGAACCGAAAAAGAATTCAGAAAAACCGAATTAAGTAGGGAATCCTCAGAGAAAGCCCGAGAAAGGGAATTAATCGAAGAAGGTGAACGAGTTAGAGCAGAACAGTCAGATAGACAGAGAAATGCCCTTATTAAAGGCATGTATCCTCTTCTTGCCGAGGGCTTGCCAAAAGCAACCCCGGAAGCACCCTGTAATGTACCACCACCATTGGTCCCGACTAAGCTACGTCATAAACCGACTGCAGCTGATATTTTTCTTTCGTCCTATTTGGACGACACAGTACCAGCATATGCAAATCCTGTTCCGCCTGCTCCTGTTAATAATGTAATCCCTGTTCCTCCAGCCGCTGGTCCCGTGGGTCCAGTCAATGTTACAGTACCTGTTACAGCACCCCCGGCCCAGCCTACAGTACATGCACCCGTTATGCCAGTCACTCTACCAGCCTGTACAGTATTCACCGACGATTCTAGTTTAGGAGCCGCGGGGGGAGGTTCTCCTCGTACCCCACCTCAACCGAAACGTCTGACGCTACATGAGCTAGCGTTACAGCGCACGCCAAAAGTGGCGACATACACAGATCTCAAGCGACTTCTTACTGATTGTATATATGATCCAGTTCCAGGCGAAGATCACATGATCTTATATTCAGTACGTCTAAGACGGGTGGCCAGCTTTTTGACCACCCTGCCCGATATGAAAGAACATCTAGACAGAATATATCGTTTTATCCGTACAGGAGTGAATCCAGGAAGTATTCACGAAGCTATGGTTCAAAGAAAAGTCGAGACTCAGCTCATGATTTTAAAGTTCCTGATTAACTGTTTAATAAGAGAGCAAGATTGTCCAGAAACAGATCAAGAAGAACTGAAAGTCCTGACTAGGTGGAGTGACAATATAACAGATGGAAAACACAAGACACAAGGTTGTATAGAGAGTATGTACAAGAAAATTCGTAAAGAAATAATACGTATACACCAGAAAGAGGAAGAAAAACGAGCAACCGAGAAAGAGAATGACTCTTCTAGTGAAGAGGTAGACAACGAGAATCCCGACAGAATAGCGTATGTAGGTAGAACTAGACTTTCCGACCGACATTCACGCCTAGATTACAAGAAAGCTTTTCCTCCTCCAGCACCAGAACAGTGTTCTCTTGAGCAAGTATTCCAAGCTACCGATCACATTCTAAAATCACGAATAGGGTATAGCGAGCTTAGTACAATGCATGAACAAGAACTAGCCCGATCAGCAGTCCGATGGACTACTGATTATACCACTTTTCCAGATGAAATAGTGGCTCAAATTTTTCTGAAACTCCCCCCAGCCGAGCAACGTCTGGTGGGTATGTATATGATCCAGCACCTCATTACGCTGTATGAGGAACAACATTCTGATCCAGGTCCGCTACATGATGTATTGAACGAGTTACTCCAGTATAGATGGAAAGGTCTAGGTACCGATTTAATTAGTGTCATTCTAGAACAGCGCCACAAATACCGAACGTTTCTGAATCCACATTTTGTTCACGTCTCACCCCCAGAAAGTAAATCATTCTACATAGACAGACAGAATCCGTTACGAGAAGTACATCCAGTCAAGAAAGAGGGTGGTGGTCTAGAACGAGTATTTGTTTACACCCCTATCACAAAGATGGAACTCTTAGAAATGAAGAAGTTAATTCCCTGTCATGATAAAGACCCAGCAGGGTTCCACCGTGAATTAAAAGACATGCTCCGTATGGGAGAATACACGTACCCTGATATCATTAAAATGTTAAAAGTCCTGTTGCCTGCGGGCATATATGAAAAACTCAAAGAAAAAGAATGGGAGGTGGGAGAGAAAAAGATAGATTGGACAGCATTAGAAGCTGAAGATAATTCACGAGTTCCAGGTACCGGTCTTGGGGATAAAGCTAAAGCTTTGCCCGAGTTATTAATACAAGTTTTGCCAAGATTACTAGCCACGAAAAAGGAAGATTGGGATGCCATCTCAGCCTGTAAACAGAAACAAGACGAAGATACTAGTGATTTTTATTCTAGATTTGAGAAATGTTTTATTATTAATAGCGGTCTGAAAACAAGTAGTGAGTCATACCCTCATCTTTTTGTTACCAAACTAGTCGAGAATTCCAGTCCACAAGTTAAAAATCGAGTCCTGAAAGTCGAAAGTACCTGGCAAGCTAATTCTCCGTCACAGATGTTACAAATGCTCCAGTACCACCAGAACAGAATCAGGGAAGAGCAGGAACACGAAAGGAGACGTATGAAAGACACGAAAATGAAAGTATTAGTTGCACAATCTGTTCCGCAAGACAGCCAGAAGAGGGGTCCGAATCAAGCCAGTCATCCTGCAGTTCCCGTTAAAGGGACATGCAATTACTGTAAACAGCCAGGTCATTTTATAAACGAATGTGCAGTTCTGAAACACAACATAGCTACTGGTAAGACTAAAGAAAGACCACGTCCGCCTAGACAAGAACAAGTTTCACAGACTTCCCAGCCACCACAGAATGTACAACAGACAGTTACAGTACCGCAGCCTATCGCTGCAACACAGCACGTTACACAGCAGATGTACCAATACGCACAGTCAGAGTATCCAGATTATCAGCCATACTCATGAAACAGCCTAGAGAGAGAGGTAGGCTTGCCTCTCATCGAGATTCCTGTAGATCAAGAGGGTCCCTATGTACATAGTCAAGTATTAGGGAAAGACAGAAAGTTTCTGATTGATACAGGGGCAAGTAGGCCTACCATCAGTCATGACGAGGTTCCAGGGGCTCCACTCTCAGGCTCTAGAAATGTTTCCCTTGGATTTTCAGGAAAGCCTATTGTAAATGAAATATCGAAACCAGTTACTCTAGAAGTTGGTCCATTGTCCCGAACTACAGATTTGTTACTCACGAAGTCTTGTCCAGAAAATTTGTTAGGCATTAAAACATTGAAAGAATTAGGGGCAGTCATATGCTGCTCCCCAGAAGGGGTCCGCCTGTTCCTGCGTGATTTTAAAGGTCATTATGTATTACGTGATTTTGATCCAAGATTATTGAATGTACCACAGCATTTATGGGCGCAAGGTCCAACTGATGTAGGTTGTATGCATATCACACCCCATCGTGTGACTCTGAAGCAAGGTGTTGTTTTACCACGAATCAGACAGTACAAATTGCCACCTGAGGCTGTAGCAGCCTTATCCAAAATTATTGACGAACTTATTGCCCAAGGAGTGGTTGTAGAAACTGACTGCAATGTATGTAATTCTCCTATCATTCCAGTCCTGAAACGTACTGATCCCAATGCACCTCCAGTTTATCGATTAGTGATTGACCTTCGAGAACTTAATAAGTGTATCATACCCCAGTACCCAGTAGTCCCTGATATTTCCTCACTCTTGACAGCCATTGATTCTGAAGCCACATTCTTTACAGTTATCGATCTCAAGAACGCATTCTTTAGTGTCCCTATTCATCCGGACAGCCAGTTCCTTTTCGGTTTCTGTTTAAATGGAAGAAGCTATAAATTCACACGAGCTCCTCAAGGTTTCACAGAAAGTCCTAGTATTTACAGTCAAGCACTTAAGAGACAACTAGACAATATTCACATGCCAACTGACACTGCCCTGCTCCAGTATGTCGATGATCTACTGATCACAGCCCGTTCTGAACGTGACTGCGAGCGTGCGTCACTTACAGTTTTGTATTTTCTGGCCGAGATGGGGCATAAGGTGTCCCCTTCCAAATTGCAATTCTGTGTCTAGCAAGTGGTCTACTTGGGACACTTACTGTCCAAGAGGGGTAGGCAGTTGACACCTGACCGTATCCAGTTAATAGCATGTCCTCCACAGCCCAAGACACAGAAGGAGGTACGAGCTTTTATCGGCCTCACTTCTTACTGCAGACAATGGATTCCTCAGTACGCATATCTAGCCAAGCCACTGATACAGTTAACGACACAGGAGGCAGCCGTATCGACTGTCCTCCCTTGGACCCAAGAACATACACTTGTTTTCAATGAGTTAAAGAAAGCTTTATGTAATGCACCTGTTCTAGCAACACCGAACTACAGTAAGCCTTTTACACTTTTCGTTACAGAACGTGACGGTACTGCATTATCTGTTCTCACACAAGATCAAGCAGGACAATACAAGCCCTGTGCTTATTTTTCTAGCACATTAGATCCAGTGGCCCAGGCTCTGCCTGCGTGCCTCAAGTCAGTTGCAGCCACAGCTCTAGCTATCAGACAAAGTGATTCCGTAGTGTTAGGACACTCCCTGACAGTACAAGTTCCACACTCCGTGGAAGTTCTTTTAAACCGAACACAGACTCAGCACTTGACAATTGCACGTTTAACAGGTTATGAACTGACACTGTTCCAGCCACACATAGAAATCAGACGCTGCAACATTTTAAATCCAGCTACACTGTTACCGTCAGTTACTTCAAATCCTGCCACACATGACTGTGTGGAAGTTGTTAACACCGTGACAAAGCCAAGACAAGACTTGACAGACATTGCATTACCTGATCCCGACCTGACACTTTATGTGGATGGTTCATGTATGAGAACAAGTACAGGAGAACTAGTAGCCGCGTATGCAGTGACTACTGAAACCGAAGTTATAGAAACACATCGTATAGACACCCTGTCTGCTCAAGCAGCAGAGCTTGTCGCTTTGACCCAAGCCTGCATACGTGCCAAGAACCTGAAAGTTAACATATACACAGATTCACGTTATGCATTCGGAGTCGTACACGACTTTGGAGTGCTCTGGCAGGAGAGAGGTTTCATGACTTCTCATGGAACCAAGATTCAGCATGGTCTCCTCATTCAAGCTCTGTTAGATGCCATACATTTACCGACAGCTATAGCCATCATGAGGTGCAAGGCACATACGAAAGTCACTGATATCATTTCCCAAGGTAACGATCTAGCAGATCGAACAGCCAAGCTCACAGCTCAGACTCCAGACATTCCAGTTAACACGACACAGACAGACATTCCAGAACAGACTACTTGTATGACAGTTAAGGACCCTACACAAGATGTCATAGACATACAGTTACATGCTACTCCCGATGAAATCAAGAAATGGTCCGAACAAGGAGGGGTCCAGACAGATCAAGGATGGTTGACGAAGGGAAAAGCCACATGGTTTCTCCCCGACTCTATGGTTCAAATCATTATTAACACTGCACATAGTCCAGCACATTTAGGAGAAAAAGCCATGTTAGACAGCATCCAGAACCTTTGGTTCAACAAGCATTTACGAGCAGCAGCCAAACAGAAAGTCCGTACCTGCATGATCTGTTGTCAGTTCAATCCAGGAAAAGGTGTCCCGGTGGAACAAGGTGGATTCCATCCTCCTGACCACCCTTTTGAAGTCCTCCAGATGGATTATATTCAGATGGAGCGATGTCGAGGTTTCAAGTATGTCCTCGCAGTTGTATGCGCTTTGTCCAGATGGACAGAAGCATATCCAGTTCCAGATTACACAGCTGCGACCACTGCCAGGCAGTTGGTTCGTGAGTATTTTCCCCGCTATGGATTACCTAGGGTCGTGTATTCAGATAACGGCCAGCCATTCTCGTCCGAGCTCATGAAACAAGTTTCTCTTCTGTTAGGGTACCAGTGGAAGTTCCATTGTGTACGCCATCCTGAAGCAGCCGGTCTCGTAGAGAGACATAACCAGACTCTGAAAATCCGAATCGCAAAAGTGTGTGCAGAGAAAGGTGTAGATTGGATAGTAGCACTGCCAGTTGCCCTATTCTATATGAGAATGGTCGCTCATTCCCGTTCAGGTCTATCTCCCTACGAGATAGTGTTCGGTCGCCCCCCTAACATGTGGGGTACACCTAGACCCCGTACCATAACTGATGTTGACAGTAATATGCTGACAGATTACCTTGCTTCCTTGATGTCTGCACTACAATCTTGTCGTTCACAGGTTGCCGCTACATTTCCAGACAACACCGAGGTGAAACCGCATGAGGTCGTTCCGGGTGATATGGTCCTTATAAGGAACTTTGATCGTTCAAGTCCGCTGGAGCCCCGCTGGAAGCAGCCCCGCCTGGTCCTCCTCACCACCCGGACAGCAGTAAAGCTCGAGAACCGTAAAGGGTGGCTACACGTGAGCCACGTCAAGAAATTTCACGGACTGAAACCTAAAACTTTTCTCAAGGACTGCCCTGTTTTCAAGGACTGCCCAGACCAAGAATCTAAAATTCCCCTGTTAGAGAAAACTCCGCAGCAGGAGTATAAAGCAAAGTTGCGGTCTAGTAAGTCAGCCAGTTTAATTGTCTAAGTCCCTCTCGGGTGAAACGGTTAGACAGGTTCCTGACATGTATGAGATAGACCCACACAGTGAGAGAGTTAGTCAAAACTCTAAGAGATGTATCATCGTTCTATTCTTTTTATTGTTCCTCAGTCTTATGGTTACATGCATAAGTTATGCGTTACATTTATGTTTTCCTATTTCACATGTACATATGTTTTCTAATGTTACAGTAGAGCACACATTTAGTGACCTGCCTCCTCACGAGTTATCCTATCGTCTTGCTATGCGAAACAATACTTTTATCCGAATGTTGCACTATTCACACCAGACCAGCAATGCCACTAATTGTTGGGTGTGTGGTCGACTCCCCCCTTTCCAGACACCGAAGGGAGTTCTGCCACTCTTTCCCTATCCGTTTTCACATAATGGTTCGTGTGGAGCATGGTCCACGTTAACGTCATCCTCAACTGATATGTCCCTTCTGAATCGTACATGTTTCCCAGACAAGCAAGGTCTTTCCCATAGAACAGGGTTAGATCTAGAAAATTAAGTATATGATTTAGGTAATTATTCCTCGAATTTCATGGTTTTGAATGTTCAGTCCGATACTACTCCAGATTTGCCTGCCATTTCAGTACTACCAGTCAAAGGCGAATTATGTGTCAGAAAGAATGGTTCCGCACATGTAGGACATAGTGATTGTACTACTGTGGTCGAGTATAGTGACAGTGGGAAATCTATTTTCAAAGCTTCACGTCATTCTTATTTTGTTTGTGGTCAGACCGCATATGTTCGTCTGCCCCTCGATTGGGATGGAACCTGTTACATTGCCTTCCTACTGCCACCAGTTTTCCTAGCCCCATCCGATTATCACAGAAACACACATCTAGTACACGTTAGACATAGAAGGGAGACTGAGTCCCCAATTGTCGATCAAACTGAAACTGCTCTAGAACAGTATCAAGACTTCAATAAAGGATTCTTTTTCTTTATAGGCCCTGTCCAGAATAGTAAGTTAATACGTAGGTTAACCAGAACCCTTGAAGCAGTAGTGAATGAGACTACTTCCGCTCTAGGTAACTTAACTGAAGAACAATCTGCTATGAGATTTGTCGTGCTCCAAAATCGTCTCGTCCTTGACGTCATACTGGCCGATAGAGGAGGAGCTTGTAGAGTCATCGGATCTAGTTGCTGCATTTTCATTCCTAATAACGCGCCGTCTGTTTATTCAGCTATAACCAGACTTCATAAAATTGCCCATCAGTTACACCAGAATCCAGGCACCTGGACATGGTCCGGTTGGCTCTGGAATATCATATCTGCCTGGGGATGGAAAGTATTGTCATTCCTAGGTATAGCAGTAATGATCATATTCAGTTGCTGCCTCTGTTTACAATGTGGCCCTGCGATTTGCGGCTTGTGTGCTACCTCTTGTATTCCTAGTCCTAAATCCCGTTCCAAGACAATTCGAGACGAGCAAATGATGCTATATGAACAGATAGATGGTATCATGAATATTGATGTTTCCTGATGGAAACGTAGGGCACAAGGAGGGAATGTGGAAAAGTAAATTTTGCCTTGCCATATGTGCCTACGTGTTCCCCATCCTATGTTATATGTGCATGATCGATATGCATATATCCCCCTATGATCGATTAAAGACGCAATTATAGTTGTGTCCAATTCTAGTATGCCAGTCTCCAGTTCTCGTGAAAGCAACGAGTATTAGGCCTATGTTGCCACGTTTTGCAGTGTGCACGTTATTCATGGAATTGTCCCCGTTTCTAGGCCTCAAAAGGGCCCGGACACCAGATTCAAGCTCCAGTCTCCTGAACCCACTCCGAGGAGCGATGCAGCCCCCACCTGCATCCCTGACCCTTCACTTATTTCCTGCCTCGCGGTGCCCGGCCCGGCCTGGCTCTGCCTGCCTGTCTGCCAAGAGTATGTTATGCTTCTAGTTATCAGTCCAGCCCTCCTTCTCTGCATTCCTAAGCTACTGAATCGCATCAATAGTTCCAGCTATGGTCTAGCCTCTCTGTCTCCATGTAAGAGAAATACTGTATTAATATTCATAGAATATTCCTAGTACACGCAATACATGAAGAATAATGCATGCTCCAGTCTTAGTATCAAGTAGCTTCTGCCCTGATAACTTTCGGATTCTATCAACATGTACTCTAAACACCAGATACCAGATATGCCATAGGTACATGTCGTCCTGGCCTCTCAGACTTTCGTCTCCTCTTCTAGTGCAGAAGTCATAGCCCCAGTTCTCCCTAGTAACACGTCGTTGCCCGTTTGCGCGCACCACTAGGTTAAAGGTTCCAGCTGCTCAGGTAGCCCCCTCCATGTTTCCGCCCATTTCATGACACCTCTGTGACGTTCTGATCACATGCCTAAGTGCACGCCCTGTGCACGCCTTCTTTCCACACCCATGTCTCCATATCTTACGTTTGTCACAAGTTACGCCTACTGTATGTAATGTAATGTAATGTTGTACTATATATATGCTGCACTGTCGATGAAATGGTGCAGCTGCCATCCCGTGCCTTCGATGTCACTTTATTTCAGGCTGTCCTGATCCTGTCCCTTCCCTTATGCCTGATTAAAGCCTGATAACCTCAGATTCCTCGGATCTTGCCTCTTATTTATTGAGCTATCTGTTATTCTTAATGTATTCAAAAATAGTACCGGTAATTAATTATTTATTTACCACACTCCCCCTCCTTGGGGAACAACCTCCAGAGGCCCCACCAATGGTCAAGCACTCTAGACGGTCAAATGCCCAGCGAACCAGGACTTCTGCACCCTCCCCTTAGGAGCGGTACTGCCCAATACCAGGACTGCCGGAGTTCTGGTTACAGACACTCCCCGTCCTTTAGACACAGGAAGATCCTCCTCAAATGACCTGGAAGTACAGCCTAGGCCCCTGACCTGGCGCTCCCTTAGGGAACCCTCCAGGCCCTGAGACAGGGTTTTGGGTCAACGTGGGACACACTGTCCCACACTCACTCCGCCTCCACTGAGACAAGACGCGAGCCCCTATACCCCTACCATCCTACTGGGACCTAGCTGGGTTATACATGAACCTCTTCCCCTCCACAGGATCATCAGATACACAAGCCACTACTTTTAGAATCACTCCCCAATGGCTCTGCAAGACATCTAGCACACCGCCAGATGTCCACCTTCTCGTCCAGTGCCTCTGCAGGACCTCCTGCACACCACCAGAGGTTCACCTCCCATGCAAGCTCCTTTTAAAAAAACTCACACCCACCCCTCCAGTTCAACATACCACTCATCCACACACTCCCCCTCCAGACTGGTGAGACAGTTCCTCACTGCCCCTGACTCTCAACCTGTACCCCTCTTACTGAGCACCATGCACCATACTCTGGGAACTGGGTATGGGACATCACGCACTGGACACATTTTAGCTGCCACCACTGGATCCTACCATACTGGGGAATCCAGACACACACACTACACTCAGGGGATAACCACCCTCCTGAGCAAGCCATTTCTCCTCCAAACTCCCTCTCTTCCATCTACCCACACAGGGACAGGAACAGGGATTGGACATTGGAACCAGCAAGGGATTCCTTATCTAAGGGAACCTTCCCCTCTACTGGCGTACCGCTGTGTCATTTTCTCTCATCTGCCACTAAACATAAAAGCGCAGGAACACCATTTGAAAATGACACTCTTGAGGAAAAACAAAATCACAAACAATAATCCCAAACATGTAACTATCTAGAATGCAGAGTTTTGTAATGTAGCCAGTTGTCGCTGTGGTACTGCGCAAACACAAGTTCTAATCCAAACCGCTGACCAACAATGTTAGAACTGGGATTTTCTGGTTGGCTAAGGCTTACGCTAAAGCGATGGAGAAACCACCATTCTAGTCAGGGCAAGGGGGTCACACGCCAAGATAACCCCTGCTCACCCCCTTGGTAGCTTAGCACGAGCAGACAGGCTTTTCCCGGAGGCAATGTGTAAAGCATTTGCGCATGCACACAACAGCAACAACATCCTAGGCACACCACAAAAGGAACTCCACACGAGGTTATATAAAAATAACTTTGGTATTGTCAAAACACATCAGATAGTAATTACACAATATACATTTGTGCCAACTGGCACGGGCAATATTCACAAGGGATTATTTACACCAGGACAGGGCCACATGGGCCACTGTCAGAATCAACACTTAGCAGAAATAGCACTTCTAGAACTTAGAATAAGTCTGGCACAAAAGAGCAATTATAGGTCACAACCAGTAACTACTGGTAAAGGTAGGTACACACTACGCAATACTAATAACCATAGATATAGATCACGCATGGACACATAACCTCTCTAGTATAAACTATACTATGCAAAACACAACCACCTAAGAATAAAATACATTTAGGGGTGTAGGTCAGAAGCATTACACATGATGCATAGAAACATTCAGAGGTGTAGGTAAGACACATAATGCATAAAACACATATGTAAAATAACCTCATAATCCTAAACCAAAGTTCAGAGGTATAAAACACAGGGTGCTTAAAACTTACTAAATGCATTGCATTCCCTAGCACCACATTTAAAGCACATATCACATTAGGCAATTACCATCACATAGATAATCACAGTGCGCCAAAATAAAATCACATACCAGCCCCCTGGCCAAGTGGCCATCTAATAAAGGGACTCAAAAGCCCTGTGTCCAGAATGTCAGGGCGCGCTGCCAATGCAGCGCCAGTCAGGGGTGCGCCACTGGCGCAAAACCTAAACGTTGTAGCTGCCCACTACTTGCTGGGCAGCTGGGAACAGTAACAGGGCCTAAACATTGCAGCTGGCACTAAGTGCTGCGCAGCTGTAGCAGGCCTGGCACCACTGTGCCATCTCTGTCCCTCACAAGGACTCTCTCTTTCGCATTGCGCCTAAACGGTGCAGCTGCCCACTACTTGCTGGGCAGCTGTAAATCAGCCAAACTGCGACAGGGCCCTCACTGGCCCTAGGAGCAAAGTCTGCACCACAGGCTCTCACTAGCCCTTTAAACAAAATTGCGCCAAACTGCGCAAATGTTGGAGCCCCACGGGCTCTGACACAACACATGCCCCTAAACGTGGGAGTCCCCCCTCTGGGGACTCGTGATCAAAAGAGATACCCCTGAGCCTCTCGTGGCTCGACAACAAATAGGCCGCCTGGACGGGGGAGCCTTGTGGGCTCTAGATCACTAAGAACGCGTTGGGGCAGCCCACTGCCATCCAACTATGCCCCCCTAAACTGAGGGTAGGACACGGGACATCGTGAGAGCCTACGGGCTCTAAAACACATCGCGGACAAAATGGAGGAGCGGCCCGCTGACACGGGGCCGCTCGAATGTTGCCTTGATCAGGCACTGCCACCCGCGGAGCTCCCCCCTAGCCCCAGCCCTTCAACACTCACCGGGTTGGTCGGGTTGGTCGGGGGGGTGCTCTGCTTCACTCGCGGTTTCCTCTCCTCTCCGGCCGCACTTCCAGGTAGGCGGCCTCGGGGCTCTCCACAGCTACGGGAGCCCCAGGCCGCGGGAGCACGTCACTTCCAGCAGCTCCCGGCGTCTTCGGACGATGGTTCCCTTCGCTGGCCAATCCTTTCACGGCTCCACAGACGAGCCCCCTGGTGACGTCGCGGCTTCTCCTATGTGGCCCAATCACCTCACGGCTTTCCAGGACGAGCCTCCCGCAGCCCGCCAATGACAGCGCGGCACGTCGGGAAAGCTTCTCTCCGGCGGCCAATCAGAGCGCGTCCCCTTCGGTTCTTCGTCCACAGATCCGTATAGGGGACGGGGCTTCTCTGCTGCTTTCAAGCCCGAGCAGCGGCCCAAAAATGTCGAGGAAGCGCCGCCAAGGCCATTATTTAAGCGGCCATGCGGCGGGCAGAAAAGAGGGGCGCTCGAGACAACAAGGAAAGCCCTCTGTAATAAAAAGCAAAGCACTACCTCAGCAGGTCACAGCCCCAGCGCTCAAAAGCGGGAAATGGAAGGCACTCCTAGGAACAAAAAGTCCAGAACTCCCCAAAGCGCTACAAGTCAAGTCCAAGGACAAAAAGAGGGAGCACCAACAGCTCCTATCCAGGAAAGGCCTCCAGATATCCAGGAGCTGGGCAGGGCCCAGGGAGGCAATCCTTCCCCTGGGCCCCAGCAGCAGCACGCCCCTGGCAGATTCGAGTAAGAAACAAGAACATTTTGTAAGGGGACACAGACCCTTTTTATACAGAGTAAACCTTTGTCTAAAGGTGCAGGCTGGGGGCAAAACCAGGCGCAGCTGGTTTTGGAGTACTTTGTTTTCCCCAGCCACCCTTTCTATTCACCAGGCAGGCTGGGTTAATCAGTCGCACCACAGGGGGCGGAGCCAGCATTGTGTGGGGAAAGCCCAGCCCTATTCAGGTCCCAGGTGCACCCCTCCTCTCACATCAGCATGCTAATCTCAAAACTCACCACTGGGCAGACCCATCCAGACTCCTGGAGCCAGGCTCCAGCCAATCACGTGCCAGTACACTCACTACACACGCACACCCATGTCTAGAAGTGGCACTTCCACACTAGACACATTCATGCCGCATACATCATTACGCAGCATTCATTCTCACAAGTTTGCACATACCAAACTCGACCCTGCTCTCCCCACGCATCAGGAACTACCACGGTCACACATATTCCCCATGCACTCCTATGGGAGGGCAGGTCACTCACCAAACATACACAGTGAAAAAGTGCGCAGAGGCCTAAAATCACCAACACCTGGTTACAGAAATAGGCTAGGAAAAAGCAAAAAGTTTCGGGTGAACCTGCCAAAAGGGCCAGGTCCAACAGTTCCCATTGATTAAAGCATAAACATTTCTAGGGTTTTCAGATTTGTGCAAGTCATGATGACCATAGTGATTATGTAAATGTAAATGTACAGGAATTTATATAGCGCAAATCACCAAGCAGTTTCTAAGCGCTTGCTTAGGTAACCCGTCCTGGTATTCCCCTGTGATATAACCCCGGCAGGGTATCCGCAAGGTGAAAGCCAGGCATCCCACCACGAGGGGCCGTTGTGTAGATTAAGCAAGCTATTGCCCAGAGTCACAGAGTGTGAACCCGTGAATCGAGTAGGCACCGGAGCGAGAATTGTCGAGTCCATGGACATTTTAGGACTCAAGACCCCGCCGAGCCGGGAATTGAATCCTGGTCCCGGGCTGACCTCTGCTTCCAGGTCTGCCTCCTCTAACCAGTGAGCCACACTTCTCCACCTTATAACAGTACATTTGCGCATAATCTGATGAACCTTCTAAGTATTCATCTTTTGTAAATTTTGCAGACATCTCTAAGTCTGACATCATATTATTAACAGTCTCAAAGTACCAATCATCAGAAAATGTACTGGGTGAAACAAAGTCACTCAAGTAAACCTTGAATTGATGTGGAATCTTCAACAGCTCTGCAGGGCCAAAGATGTCATAGTCAGTTCTGTCCCATGCAATACCTCCAGGTATAGGAACGGCTGTGATGTTCACTGATGTCAAGTCTCTTTGTTCATGATGAGATGATTTTTGTGGCTTGAGGAGCAAGTTGATGTTCTTACTTGCTGTGTCCATTTTACTATATCTTCCATTTAGCAGCATTCCCAAACTTAACACAAGAATTAGCCAGTAGGAGGAAAATTACGCCTAGCACAATCCAAAATTCAACCCATGGTGAAACCAGATAAGCTTTTTCAAGTTGCTGAAACATTTCTGTTACTTGTTCTTTAAATGTTTTTTTAGCTGGCGTCGTTTCAGGTTCACTGGGAAACTCGGAAAAAGTATCAAAGTTAATGAAATAGCCAGAAGCAGTTCTTGTCAATGGTAGGTATTGCATCAGGATTACTTGAAATCCTTGGAGCTACCGGATCCTTTGTCATATTAGTATAGTTAGATGCTACATCATTGTAGGCAGGAGTGTCTTGACAAACTGGTATTTGGGTCTCAAGAGGCACAAGTTCCATTGCTTTATCCCTTAGTCCTTCTTTTCTCACTGCAGATTCCTCAAAGGTGATGAGTCTCTCAGTTTGAATCTCTTGGATAGTAGCAATATTTGGTCTTCTGCTATATCTTTGGAGTCCACTGGGCCTACTACATATTACCGGCCACATGATGTGGTTTTACCAGGTCGATTGATACAAACCTGTTCTCCTTTCTTCCAGCAAGCAGCGGCAGTAACACTGTTCTTGATCCCTGGATTGCTAGCACAGGTACTGGTTTTCTATAAGAAAGCCCAAATTCCTTCTTATCCGTGATCTTTTCTCTGACTAGAACCCCAATATTTGGAATCCAGACAGGCCTTGCTGGGATGGGTGGTACCCCTTCAGTGGTCGTTGGCTTCTGCAATGTGTTGCTTTGATTTCTCCTTGTTTCATTCAAGTCCTCCAAAACAGCCAAACGGTCTTTGATATCAAAGGGTTTTTGTTCTAGTGTGACAATCAAGGTCCTGGACAAGCATTCAAGTAGCAAAAATAATTTCATATTGAGTGATTCCACTCAGAGAATTTCTTGGCAGATTATTTAGATTATGTTGGACACTTATTAGATGTTTGACCCACCCGTCACCCAAGCTTAATACCCTAGCAGTTATAGATTGCTTTATGTCTGGTTTTTTCTTTCCACTTCAGAATTTCCCTTATGATGGAATGGACCCGAATACCGCAATGCAATGCCCAGATTGGCCATGGCCTCCTTGTAAGCTTTGGAGCTAACCGCAGGACCCTGGAATATAGCGTGCCGACTGCGTATGTGCTGAGAAAGACTCGCAAATCTTTTATAACAGTTCAGGCGTCAGCCGAGCACTGAGGCCACATCCAAATGAATCTTGAGCATGAATCCACTGCGACCATGATGTATTTGTAGTTATCATCCCTCTGTAAGGGACCACAGTGATCCAGGTAAACACACGCTAATGGTTTTTCTGAAATTAAAAGGGGCGTCTGCGCCAGGCATTTCACTGTTGAAACCTTCATTTTCTGGCAGATGTCATATTCCAAAACATAGTTTCTGGTCTGTTTCCTCATGCGTTGCCACCAGTATCTTTGTTTTAATAATGACACTGTAGCAGAAACACCTGTGTGTGCAGAGGTGACCCCTTCACGTGCTGCTAAAATTAGTCCTAATCTATGTTCCATGTTTGGAATTACTCTATCCCCCACTCCAGGGATTCAAGCAAAAGGAACGTTATTTACATCAGTTATATATGAGTACTTGAGTGGAAAGCCTTTTGGTAAACATTTTACCGCTGTCTTTATTGGAAGCGGCGACAGCCTTAATTATTTTGCTGTCTACTTTTGTTTTCAAACGAGTGATTGCAGCTACGGAAGTCGTTTGCACAGCTGCCTTCGCGGCTTCATCAGCCAATGAATTCCCTGCAACGTGAACGCCATCATGCTGATGACTCAGTGTATGCATCACGTGAGTCTTTTGTAGTTCTTTCTGTAATTAAACTACTTGTTCCCAAAGCAACTTATGCTTGATTGTGCCGCCTTTTGCATCTTTGAAACCTTTCTGAACCCAAATCTGCAAGTATTCATTGTAAGATTGCACGCACTAATATAAATCTCACACTATGAGTGTGGGGAATTCGCGATCTGTATTTTCAAGTGCCATCTTGAAAACTCAGTAGGTCAGCTCGCTGAGCTGTACAGTCTCCGAGAGATTGTGTTTTTGTGACCATGGGTCGGAATTCATTATTGCGCCAGCGACCTTTAACAATCGCGCACGCAGCACTATAAGCTTGTTTACCCCCAATTGCGGGCTGTGCTGATCCGTCTGTATAAATTATACATTCGTATTGTTCCAGAGGCAGAATCTCAGTGGACAGATGACATTCTTGTTCATATTGTAGAAATTCTTGAATTTTCAAATAGGGGTCAAAAACATATTCAACGTCTGTTGCAGCAAGAGAATTAACCCATTGTATCCATCTCAGATGTATAGCCTTTGCATTTGGAATGCTTGCTTTTGTCACTGTCTCTAAGAATGGTACAGGTGTAATGACCATTATGCGTTTACCCTGCGCAAGAGCTCTCTCTTTTGCTACTGCAATTTGAACCGCTGTCAGAATTGTTTCTGTTGAAGTGAATTTCATTTCAGCTTGTGTGTACAAGTGTGATTTATAAGCAATTGGTACTTTTTCATCTTCATTAACAGTTAAGTATGTGAATCCACATCTTCCTGGGATTATTCTGATTACAAGGTTGGATACGTTTAGGTGTGTCTGTAAATGTGTTGTTGCTAAAATGTCTGTTTGCACTGAATGCAACATTTCTGTGTGTTTTTGAGTCCAATTAGTAGTTTTGAAATCAGGTTTGATTAATTCACAGAGAGGTTTAACCCTTTCTGCGTAGTTTAGAATGTATGTTCTTCTGAAATTCAGGAAATCTAGAATTGACTGTAAGTTTTTCAACGTTTTTGGAGGTTGGAGCAGCGCACACTTTTCTAAAAAGTTGGCAGCCAGGCTTTTGCCTTCACTTGATAACTCATATCCCAGAAAAAGGATGTTGAGGTGGGCAATTCTTGATTTTTAAAGTTGAATTTGTACCCTTCAGAGGCGAATCCAAGTATAATGGTATTCACTCTGTTCAAGTGCCTGTCCAAGTCATCGTCTGTTAGATAGATGTCATCGACATAAGATAATGCCTCATCATCGTACGTTTGTAATAACTGTGTTACTCTGGCTGAAAATAACCCCGGACTATTCTTGAATCCCTGGGGGAGACGACAGATGTGACTCTGTGTCCCCATAATTGAGAAAGCGGTCAAGTTCCTGCTTTCTGGTGCAATGTTTTGACAGAAGAAACCGTTAGAAATATCTAATGTGGGTTTATATTTTTTACGCACAATGTTATTAATTAGTGCTGCACTGTGTGCACTTTGTACTGCAAAGGTATTGCAACAAGAGTGTAAATGTCTGTAGTTCAAAACTAGAGGATATGTATTGTCTGGTTTGGAGACAGGAAACAAAGGATTGTTCATTGACGAGGTGCATGTTTCAATCACCCCTTGGTATTTAAGTTGTTCTAATATCTCTGTGACCTGTTTTTTAGCTTTTTGCTTAACTGGATACTGCCTCTGCGCAGTTGGTTGAGTTTTTAACTGGATTTTATGGTGAGGAGAATCCTCATCCCATCCTACATGATATTTATATAATGCTGGAGCCTGGGCTTCAGTCTATTATCTGGCATAGTTGTATTTTAAGTGAATTGGAATATGATTGGAGAAGGCTGGCATGATGATGTCTTCTCCATGTGGACACTCCCTTACAAATTTGTGTGGCCAGTCTTCTTCAGCTAGAAGAATGTCATAACCCTTAGAGAGCTTCTCCCAAAAGAGTGCTCTTATTTTCCTAGTTATGTCCCCCTCCATCCGGAGCATTACTTCATATAACGTATGGGGTACACTAACCCTGGTGTCAGCCGTTTCAACTTGAATGTACTCATTCAAGTCCACTGTCTCCAGATGATCCTTCAAGATCTTGCGAGCTATGGTGACTTCTGATGCGCTGTCCAGCATTGTCTGGGCCCACTCCCCGTTCTTGAGTTGTGTCCTCAAGATCCTCGGCATGTCTGATTTTTAGACCTGCTACCTTCTTTTTGGTGAATTGGGTTTTTCTTATTTTTTGGAACGTGTTGATCGTCTTTGGACTGCACACGTTCTTCCTTGTGTTCTGAACGTACTCTTCTTTTCAATTTCTGTGAGGAAGTCTGAAAGGTACGAGAGGAATGCGTCTCAGTATCTTGCTATCTATCATGTTTTTTCAAATTATCCCTGTTCCCGAGGTTATACCTCTTTTCAGAGGGCTCCTTTTTAATAAAGACCTTTTCAGGACTTTCTGTTAGTTGGGGCTTTAATGGTTTCCCACCCAAGCTATCTCTACCTAGTTCTTCATAGGAATTGTTAATTATTCTGGCCAGTTCATATGGTTGCTCAGTTACTTCAATTTCTCTTATTTTTTGGCGGATCGCCACGAATGCTGTTTCACCTTTAATATTAGCTAATAATATAGCTGAGACCTGTTTGAAATCTTACAGTAATTTCATACCCAGATTCAAAGCAGGCTCTGCCCCGTATTCATTTTGAATCTGTTTCAGGACGTCTAGTATAACCGCCATAGATGGAACACCATGTGTTTTTGTTTAGATTGCAGCAAAGACTGTACTCCAAGTGTCGCAATCCTCCAGGTGTGGTGCAATCCCCATTGGTAAACAGATTGTTAGAATCCTGTGTTTCTCATGACGGGTAGTATCGGAAAATACTGCCTCGATTTGAGTAATTTTTTGAGCTATCCAGATTGGAATGTGTTCCCTTTTTGCGGGCAATTTAACAATGACTGATTGTATACTCTGTGGTGTAATTTATTTGTGTTCCCCTGGTGAGGGGTTTGTTGTGGAATCCTTATAGGAGGTTGGACTGTTAGAGTCCGCATGACATATTGAACCAATTGTCTATGTATTTTGATTAGTTGTTTTAGTTGTACTAATAGTTCTGCGCCTGACATTTCTTCAATGTCAGGATGTGGTGTATAGCTGGCTAGTACCGGCCATGTTGCTCCTGGTCTACCTAGTGGACCGAGCCTGGTAATGTGATTTTGATGGTGTAGGGCGCCTTTAAACCAGAGCGCATGCTCTTGGTAAGTTAGTGGAATTTCAATGTCCTCGAAAGGAACGTATTCCATTGGATGATCCTCTACTTTGTAGAAGTGAAAGACATGTGATACTGCATTTGCTTCAGGGAAGACTAACCATGAATAGAATACCTCTGTCTGCCGATATTCCTGTGCCTCTATCACAAAAATTACCCTACCACCTCTTGATGATAGGCCATTTGTTATAAGCTTTATAGAGATGGTTTTCCTTAAGTTTTCTGGGATGATTATCGCATCCGGGTCGTTTTGTTGGAAACCTGTAATGTCTAAACCCGGTGTGGCTGTAGACGCTGCAGTTCCACTGGCCCCGTGATTATCCTTGCCGGCCATTTTTTTGACTGAAAGTTTGCAGAGCAAGTTTCAAGGAAACAAAGATAAGGTGCACAATATTTTGGACACTGTATCCTTCAACGTTGAATCAAACCAAAAACTTATACATAGGATTTTTTTCGTCCTACTTAGTTATGGCGAATATTTTATACTTTTACCCACTCCAGACATCTATTGGAGTATTTTACGGGAAAAAGTGGTCTCTGTGAAAAGCACGACTGAGTTACTCTAGTTTCTAGCGTTAAATTAGTGAATTACCAAATGTTGGGGGTCATGTAATGTAGTTCCTATATTCCCAATAGGCTCTACGCATTTGAATAATATATCCTATAGATTTGACATAGGACTTGGGTCGACTAGGTCTCTATTGAATATATAAGACTTAATTGTGAGTGCCAGCTAGCTCAGAGGTCACTAGAAACTTTCTCGAATAAACAAGAAGGGATACGTTTCTGACAACCGCATAAACATGACAACTTTATTTCCCCAAGAATAAACGTATCTTCAGAGTCGTGGAAACAATAGATAGATATTTTACACAGTCAATCGTGCATGCTTCGTTTCACCAGAAGTGCAGAGAAAATAGAGAGACTGGCGTTTTCAATAAAAGGATTTATTGAACAGTATTCTTTCTCATGCAAGTAAAGTGAACTGCTACAATCGTAATACTAGTTGCAAAGTATAATGCGTACACTAAGAAGAGTATTATAAAATAATACTGTAAAAGCATTGTATGGTTTCTAAACCATAGATAAATACATACATAAATAACAAAGGCTAAAAGTACTCAACTGGGGCTTCTATAATATGCCTACCCCAATGTACCTTACCTAAGTCTAGTACAAGGGAAGAAGTAAGTGAGGTGTAGCATAGGTTTAGTTTTTTTTTGCCAAGAATCTATCCAAGATTTCTCTAAGGGTCTAATCAGCTCCGTACCTTGGTTTTAGAATGAAGGAGGTCTGGTATTTCTGTCTCGGGACTCGATTTCCCAACACCCCGCGAGGGGAGCTTGGAAACACTGGAGCTGGATTCTCGCTGGGAGATCAGTGTGTCAGCTGGAGGGTCGGCATCCTTCAGCACTTGCTGTAGAGAGATGCGTCGGGCAAGTAGATAGTCGAGCTGCTCCGAACCATTGTGTCTTTGCTAGGGCAAGTGTCGGCATATTTATACCTTGAAGGTGCCTAGTTTGGCGTAAAGTTGGGCATAATAACGTCATCAAGGTACCCCAAGGGAATAATGGTTCTTTGAAAACTCCATGAATTCTTGGACAAATCAATATTCAAGCAAGGGGATGTCCCTAACTGCTTAAGCTGAGTTTTCCAAGAAATCGTTGTGGCTTTTTGGAACGAGTGGAAGTAGCCATGCCTGTATTTTGACAGCATGGGCTATATCTAAATATGGTTATGATATCTATGCCTATATAAGGGCAATGTGAATTGTACCTATATAAGGGCATGAATCTGTAAATTTCGCTCGGATCCTGAAACGCCATACAACAGGCCTCCTCAGGTGATGGGGAACTTTTGTGACCTGAGGTGCCCATGCGAACAAACTGGTGTTGGCTTGAAAGGTAGATAGAGAACCAGTGAAGCACTTTACCAGTGATTCCCATTTACGACCCAAGGGTGTGTGTGAGAAGTTGGCCTGATAGGGGATGTTTCCAATTCTGGAACCACCTATTATCAGACCAAACAATCCCTTATGGTGTCTGGTTGTAAATCAACCTTATTAGACAAGCTATCCTAGGGGTAGCATGGACTAAGCAGCCTAAAGGCTTAACTTAAGAGGTCGTGTTAAGCGAGCTGTTTTACCACATACAATCCTGTAATATCAAATGAAAGGACACCACACAAGTATATATTATAAAAATATATGTATTTATTACTAAAAACAATCCCCAGTATTCTTTATGAATAAAGGGGCACAAGCGTTAAATCAAAAGCTCTGTTTTAACATACAAGTTGCACAATTATGGATGAGGGCGGGTGGCCACTCAAACCATATACTAAACAAGTGGTATAAGAGATACCAATCGAGCAGTGGTTAGGCCTAGGGCCTAGGGAATCGCTGGGAGCAGTCAGGACAAGCAATGCTGAAGTCGGGAATGGCCCTCGGGATTCGGGAGATGTGCGGAAAGCGCACGCATGCACCAATGTTAACCAATGGTGCGTAAAAGTCATAGAGTTAAAGTTTAAGGACACTTCCGCTGGACCTAGAGGAACAAAACTCAACACACAGACCCTAGAGATGTGCACCAGTGTGGGAACACCGGCGGAGCAAAGTTACCTCACCCACAGGAAGTGGGTGCACAGGGTCGAAGTGGCGTCGGGTTTTGACACGCAGGCTCTTGGTGCTTGAAGCTGAAAGGGCTGCAGGCGGGTTGAAGATGAAGTGTCCGGTGGAGTCCAAGGGTGGACTCAAGTCGAAGGGTACCTGAAAGCAGAGGGGACAGAGTCTGGGTCACTCAGCAGTGACCAGGGTGGAACCAGGACGGAACCAGGCAATGTCGGGCGCAATCAGGTGGTCGTCGAGGAGCTTCTCTCCACTGTCACATGGGTTCTGGGGCATCTGCGATGTCCAGGAGCAGGTCACGATCTGTCCCACGCAGGCTCTCACCGTCGGCGCTGTCGGCTTCAAGTTTGGAGCAAACAACACTTGGCAAGAGCAATCCACGCAGGATCGGAAGATTGCTTCTCACTCGGACCAGGAAGTTCAGAGTCGGGGCTCCTTTTCAGGGGAGCTGGTGTGGATTTGGAGCAACCAGATTCACGAGTCTTCTTTGTAGTTTTGTCGGCACAGGGACCACTAGCCAGCTGGCAAGTGACCGGGCCAACGCGTTGAGCCAAATGGAGCAGAAGGGCCCCACGCAGCACTCGTCGAGTGTGGAGGGCTGAACTTCGGCTCAAGAGTAGCTCAGGGTGGGGGCTTCTCAAACCCCGGTGCACAGCTTCGAGGGTCACTCGTGGGCTGCACGGTCAGCGTCTTGTGGTCAATTCAAGATGGCGTGCCCCACGCTTCCGGTCGCCTCCACGGGTCTCAGCTCTGCAGGGACTGTGGATCGGGCTGTTGGAAGGCAGGCAAGCTTGATCTCGTCGATCTCAGTCGCTCGAGTTCCGGCGGGAACTGCAACTAAGTAGACGTCGAGGGCTGGAGGTGCCTGCTGCTGCAGGGTGGTCACTCCTTGACCACAAGGGAGATTCTTCGGGCTTCCACGTTGAGATGGAGGTCCAAGGGTCCAGAGTTTCGTTTCTAATGTTTCTTCCAGGAAATCTGATGTGCATTGGCACTGCTCCCACTCTTATTCGAATCTGGGGGGCGTGATTACCTGCTAGGTCCCCCCCTATGGGTGGGACCCAGGAAGGGGGTGGATACACCCCTTTCCTTTGATCCAGGCCGCCCTGGCACGAGGGCTGGAGTGCCCCAGAACCGGTTTGGCCGGATTATGCAAGGGGCAGCCTTGTGCGCCCCAGGCAGTGTCTGGTTTCTTTCAGACCTCCCTGCTACAATCCACTATCTCCTGTCTGGAGGGTGGTGACACCCTCCTGTGGCAGGAAACCCTTTGTCCAGGCCCCATTTGCTGAGTTTCGGTCAGCTGCAGGGGTCCAGACTCTTGTCTGTGGCAGAGGCATCCATTTTGTGGATCTAAGGCCCTTTTTGAAATTAACCGCATTAAAGTAAAGGAACATGTCTTACCCCTCTAGAGGGGTGGAATGCTATCCCCGTCGCCAGAACTGGCGAGGGGATAGTATTCCAAATCGTATGACACCTTACACGACATGTTTTGATAAAGCCAAACCAGAGTTGCTACATAACCGCGAGGATTATAAGGCACTTAAGAGTATATGGTATGGCATTATCCTAAATCACAGCTTAGGGAGTTGTTCCCGACAGCTGCAGACAGGCTCAGCTCATGCTAGAGCTCCATCTCACATTAAACCACGCACTCTGCCTCCAGGATTGATGAGGCCTTCCATAGGAGTGGCTCACAGGTTTATATGTGTCCAGATATAGGTTTAGATATAGGTATACTATATCTAAGTAAGGGGTGATTACACCACCTTACCCCAGCTGAGTGATCAGCCAGTTGTGTCAATTTAAGAACCAGCCAGGGGTGGCAAAAGATATGCTGCAGCCCCTGGTAGGCCTTGGTGGCCCCTATGCCCTGGGCAACCAATAGTGCATTATACAGGGGCTGACAAGGAGTCCATTTCCAATTGTGGTATGTACCTAGGGTACATGGAATCCATTTTACAGAGAGAGCAGATGGCCTGGGGCCCTGATTAGCAGGGAACCAGGTCAACTAAGTCAAAAAACCAGCTAAACACAGGCAAAAAATCTGGGGTAACCATAGTCAGGTAGCCACCTTCCTACATAACCCCCCCCCCAAACGAAAGGAGATAAGGCTATCCTTGGCCAGGTAAGCCTATATTGCCTGAGTGGCCATATAAGGAAGTACCTGCACTAGCATGGGTACCCCCTGTCTCATGGTCCACTAAGCAGTCCCTCACCCTTTGGGTATTAGAGGGTCTCCACCATAGGGAATCACTACCTTGGGTGTGTTTATGCAAAGTTAAAGGCTGGTTTGGATATGGAGTACTGAAGTGAGGCTCTACTAATTTAGGGCTTAGCTTCCTCCAATTATCTTCCACCATGTGTGCCTTTCTTTCTTTAACTGAGTTGCACTGTGCTCTCAGGGTCAACCTCTGGCTACCTAAAGCTGGAGGCTGGGTCCCTCTGTTTGGCTTGCTGGAGGGACAGTTCAGGTTTGGGCCCTTTGGGTCCCAGGTTTGGCTGTGCCCAACAGAATCCATCTGTGGGAGGTCCCTAACTGTTTTTAAGGGGGCTCCCTCAGGAGTTTTTAAAGTTTTCACCTCACTAGGGCTACTAGTTTTGGTGCCCCTAATCTGTTGATGGGGGTGCTTTATTTGACAGGGGGCCCTCTGGGTCTCACTGTCCTTCTTGTCCTCTGCAGCCCTGGGCTGGCTAAGGCAAGGGAGAGAGGGGCAGGTTACCTGCTCCAGACTGGGTCCCACCTGAGAAGGGTCCACCGCCATCAGAGGCTCTGTCAGGCCAGGCCTAACAACCTCTGGGGCAGTTCCTTCATCAGGGGTAAGATCAGTTCCCTGAGGAGGCTGATCCTGTCCTAAAGTCTGGTGAGGGGGAGATTTCTCTTCCTCCTCCATGCTCTCAGTTTGTGTGGAGTTATCCATCTTTTCAGGCTTCACAACACACATATCAGTTTGAGTTTGGGCTGTGGCCATCACAGCCCCACCAACCTTTTCAGGAGGAGACTCAGTTTGGGTTTCTGCTGTTATCATAACAGCTTTGCTATTCTGTTCAGGAAGAGCTTTTGCTAAAGATGGGGCAGAGAGTTTCTCAGCCCTACCAACCTTTTCAGGAAGGACATCTTGGATTGGGGCTGTAGCCATTACAGCCCCACTAACCTTTCCATTGGAATTTATCATTCTAGAATGGATTCCCTGTTCAACCTCAGCCCAGGCTGAGATTTCATTACCAAGTAGGCAGTCTACAGGCAAGTTTGGTGACACTGCCACTCTCTTTGGGCCAATGACACCTCCCCAGCTGAGACTTAGTACTGCCATGGGATGATTTGTTTGGATTCCATCAATGTTTGTAACCTGGTATGTGGCACCAGGTAAAAGTTGCTTAGAGGGGACTATGCCATCAGCCACCATGGTGATGCTAGCCCCTGTGTCTCTAAAAGCTTCAACTTTCAAACCATTGATGATGGGTTCTTGTCTATATTTGCTCAAAGTATTTGGGCAATCAGAGAAGTTGGCAAACCCCATGCCAGTCTCATAAACAAGATTATTTGGGGAGGGGGACCTGGATAGGCCAGGGTCCTCCTGGGCTCCAAAAGTAAACCCACCCAGATTCCTGGGTGTGCTCCCACTTCCTGGGGGATTACTGCTGACAGTAACAGGAGGTGTTGGAGCTGGCTTTGGAGGTATATTCTCTTTATTGTTATTCTTGGGACAACAGTTATCTGTTTTGTAATGCCCAACCTGTTTACAGGCATAACAATAAGGCTTTTTCTCAGTTGAAGAAGTGTCTTGGGACCCACCCCCATTCTTGGAGTTTTGGGGCCTTGGGGAAGTCTTTTCTTTATTTTTATCCCCACCCTTATCTTGAGGCTTGGTAGACTCCTTCTTCTGGTTACTGTCCTGATTCTTAGGCCTAATCCTGGTTCTGACCCACTTGTCTGCCTTCTTTCCCAATTCTTGGGGAGAGGTCAGATCAGAGTCCACCAGGTGCTGGTGTAAGAGCTGGTTCTGACAATTACTTAGGATCTGCTCCCTCATAATCAAATTATACAATCCTGTAAAGTCATGTACTTTGCTGCCATGTAGCCAACCCTCCAGAGCCTTAGTTGCACAATCAACAAAATCAGTCCAGTCCTGAGTCTGTGTCTTCTGGGTGTCTCTGAACTTTAACCTGTACTGTTCAGTGGTTAAGCCAAACCCATCTATTAGGACACTCTTCAGGACTTTGTAATTGTGTGCATCCTCATGTCTAACAGTGAGGAGCTTATCTCTC
The DNA here is from genome assembly GCF_964261635.1 of Lissotriton helveticus. Taxonomy (NCBI): domain Eukaryota; kingdom Metazoa; phylum Chordata; class Amphibia; order Caudata; family Salamandridae; genus Lissotriton; species Lissotriton helveticus. The sequence continues at coordinate 149,010,684 of NC_136073.1, forward strand.
CCTTTCTCTGAAAAGGAGTACCATAAGATTGCTGCCCACTGTTCCTCAGGAACCTGCTGTACCATGCAGGCTCTCTCAAGAGCAGTTATCCACTTGTGGATGTCATCCCCTTCCTTGTAGGGGGGCACAATCTTTGTCAGGTTTCTACTATCATAGGACCTGGGGTTCTCTTTAGGAATATTGCTGCCACCAGTGGCATCTAAGCCACACAATTTTTGCTCTCTTGCCAAGGCAAGTCTAGCTTGAGCCAAGGCTACCTCCTCCCTCTCTATTTGGAGTTTGACAGCCCTCATTCTGGCCCTATGCTCTAGCTTTTGAGAAGCAGTCATGCCTCTCTGAGATTCTCTGGAGGCACTAGAAATATGAGAGTCCCCTGAGGGAGATCTCACTCTTCTGTTGCCTGGGAGAATGCTATAGGATCTGGGGAGGTGCTGGCCCTCTCCATTCCCTAGTAGGTTTAAGTTGGCCTGGCTAAGCCTGGCAACTCCAACCTGGCTACCCTCCTGACCCTGGTCTTCTGTGTCCTCAACCTCTGAGTCCTCATCCCCCTCTTCTCCTTCTTCTTCCTCCTGAGGGGTACCAGTTACAGGTGGGTTCTCTCCATTTCCTGACCCTAGGGGAATTCCCTTCGCCCTTTCTAAGTCATCCTGTTCTAGAATGGCTATCAGGATTGGACAGGTGGGGCTTCTGCCCCTTTTTAACCCTCTTGATTTGCACAAGGCAATCAAGTCCTTTCGGGTTAGTTTGTCATAGCTGGAAGTTGCCTGGGTAAGGTCAACTGTCACAGGAGTAGACCCTGAGGCTTTTCCTGTGTCAGACATGACTCTAGTGTGGTGTAAGTGATGCACCTACCTACACTAAGTGTTTTCCTACTGTACCTTACTAGTGAGTTGTAGTCAGGGTGTGCTAATCCCTTTAATCTACAACTACTAAGTTCAGTAGAACTTAATATGCTAAGCTTTTGATTTATATGTACCTAGAGGTACTTGATGTGATCTTTCAATTTGATAAAAGATTGCAATGGTAAAACAACAGCAAGCTCAAATCCGCACCGCTGATCACCAATGTGAGAAGTTGGCCTGATAGGGGATGTTTCCAATTCTGGAACCACCTATTATCAGACCAAACAATCCCTTATGGTGTCTGGTTGTAAGTCAACCTTATTAGACAAGCTATCCTAGGGGTAGCATGGACTAAGCAGCCTAAAGGCTTAACTTAAGAGGTCGTGTTAAGCGAGCTGTTTTACCACATACAATCCTGTAATATCAAATGAAAGGACACCACACAAGTATATATTATAAAAATATATGTATTTATTACTAAAAACAATCCCCAGTATTCTTTATTAATAAAGGGGCACAAGCGTTAAATCAAAAGCACTGTTTTAACATACAAGTTGCACAATTATGGATGAGGGCGGGTGGCCACTCAAACCATATACTAAACAAGTGGTATAAGAGATACCAATCGAGCAGTGGTTAGGCCTAGGGCCTAGGGAATCGCTGGGAGCAGTCAGGACAAGCAATGCTGAAGTCGGGAATGGCCCTCGGGATTCGGGAGATGTGCGGAAAGCGCACGCATGCACCAATGTTAACCAATGGTGCGTAAAAGTCATAGAGTTAAAGTTTAAGGACACTTCCGCTGGACCTAGAGGAACAAAACTCAACACACAGACCCTAGAGATGTGCACCAGTGTGGGAACACCGGCGGAGCAAAGTTACCTCACCCACAGGAAGTGAGTGCACAGGGTCGAAGTGGCGTCGGGTTTTGACACGCAGGCTCTTGGTGCTTGAAGCTGAAAGGGCTGCAGGCGGGTTGAAGATGAAGTGTCCGGTGGAGTCCAAGGGTGGACTCAAGTCGAAGGGTACCTGAAAGCAGAGGGGACAGAGTCTGGGTCACTCAGCAGTGACCAGGGTGGAACCAGGACGGAACCAGGCAATGTCGGGCGCAATCAGGTGGTCGTCGAGGAGCTTCTCTCCGCTGTCACGTGGGCTCTGGGGCATCTGCGACGTCCAGGAGCAGGTCACGATCTGTCCCACGCAGGCTCTCACCGTCGGCGCTGTCGGCTTCAAGTTTGGAGCAAACAATACTTGGCAAGAGCAATCCACGCGGGATCGGAAGATTGCTTCTCACTCGGACCAGGAAGGTCAGAGTCGGGGCTCCTTTTCAGGGGAGCTGGTGTGGATCTGGAGCAACCAGATTCACGAGTCTTTTTTGTAGTTTCGTCGGCACAGGGACCACTAGCCAGCTGGCAAGTGACCGGGCCAACGCGTTGAGCCAAATGGAGCAGAAGGGCCCCACGCAGCACTCGTCGAGTGTGGAGGGCTGAACTTCGGTTCAAGAGTAGCTCAGGGTGGGGGCTTCTCAAACCCCGGTGCACAGCTTCGAGGGTCACTCGTGGGCTGCACGGTCAGCGTCTCGTGGTCAATTCAAGATGGCGTGCCCCACGCTTCTGGTCGTCTCCACGGGTCTCAGCTCTGCAGGGACTGTGGATCGGGCTGTTGGAAGGCAGGCAAGCTTGATCTCGTCGATCTCAGTCGCTCGAGTTCCGGCGGGAACTGCAACTAAGTAGACATCGAGGGCTGGATGGTGCCTGCTGCTGCAGGGTGGTCACTCCTTGACCACAAGGGAGATTCTTCGGGCTTCCACGTTGAGATGGAGGTCCAAGGGTCCAGAGTTTCGTTTCTAATGTTTCTTCCAGGAAATCTGATGTGCATTGGCACTGCTCCCACTCTTATTCGAATCTGGGGGGCGTGATTACCTGCTAGTTCCCCCCCTATGGGTGGGACCCAGGAAGGGGGTGGATACACCCCTTTCCTTTGATCCAGGCCGCCCTGGCACGAGGGCTGGAGTGCCCCAGAACCGGTTTGGCCGGATTATGCAAGGGGCAGCCTTGTGCGCCCCAGGCAGTGTCTGGTTTCTTTCAGACCTCCCTGCTACAATCCACTATCTCCTGTCTGGAGGGTGGTGACACCCTCCTGTGGCAGGAAACCCTTTGTCCAGGCCCCATTTGCTGAGTTTCGGTCAGCTGCAGGGGTCCAGACTCTTGTCTGTGGCAGAGGCATCCATTTTGTGGATCTAAGGCCCTTTTTGAAATTAACCGCATTAAAGTAAAGGAACATGTCTTACCCCTCTAGAGGGGTGGAATGCTATCCCCGTCGCCAGAACTGGCGAGGGGATAGTATTCCAAATCGTATGACACCTTACACGACATGTTTTGATAAAGCCAAACCAGAGTTGCTATATAACCGCGAGGATTATAAGGCACTTAAGAGTATATGGTATGGCATTATCCTGAAACAGCTTAGGGAGTTGTTCCCGACAGCTGCAGACAGGCTCAGCTCATGCTAGAGCTCCATCTCACATTAAACCACGCACTCTGCCTCCAGGATTGATGAGGCCTTCCATAGGAGTGGCTCACAGGTTTATATGTGTCCAGATATAGGTTTAGATATAGGTATACTATATCTAAGTAAGGGGTGATTACACCACCTTACCCCAGCTGAGTGATCAGCCAGTTGTGTCAATTTAAGAACCAGCCAGGGGTGGCAAAAGATGTGCTGCAGCCCCTGGTAGGCCTTGGTGGCCCCTATGCCCTGGGCAACCAATAGTGCATTATACAGGGGCTGACAAGGAGTCCATTTCCAATTGTGGTATGTACCTAGGGTACATGGAATCCATTTTACAGAGAGAGCAGATGGCCTGGGGCCCTGATTAGCAGGGAACCAGGTCAACTAAGTCAAAAAACCAGCTAAACACAGGCAAAAAATCTGGGGTAACCATAGTCAGGTAGCCACCTTCCTACAGTGTGTGACAGGGTGGAATGGTCAGCTGTGTCCAAGGCAGCTGAGATCTCCAGCAACAGCAGGAGACAGGGTTAATCTTCATCTGTGGTCAAGAGGGCAAGATCTACGATGTGTCGGGTGTACCTTGTAGTATCCATTCAGCAGTATGATCTGAAGCTAGATGGGGAGATAGTTATAATTATTATGATTGTAGAGATGAACATAGACTGCTTCTTTAATGATATTGCTGATTAATAGTAGGTGAGTGATGGGCCGTTAGTTGGCAAGGTCACCCGTGTCTAGTGTAGGTTTCTTTAAATGTGGGAGAATCTGGCCTGTCTTGAGATCTTCCGAGTTAAGGGATCATTGACAGTTGTATGTAGGGGTAAGAGCATCCCCAGAGAGCTTTGAAAGATGATAAGACATAATCATAAGAAGTGCCTTTTAAGGAGTCAAGAATGTCAGTCAGATCTCACAGAGCTAAGGATGTAAAGGCTGACCATTGTGGAATTTTCCAGGAAGAGTGGGTGTACACGAAGCAGGCTTTGTGTTATTGATGGGCTGATGAATTTTCTGTATTTATTCACTGTGTCAACGATGATGGCATTGGACTTTTCTATGTGGAATAGCTGTGTCCAGCAGGGGATTGATGCAATACATGTTTTCAACAGCATTCTTGTTCTGTTTGTGGCTTCATTGATGGTGATGGTATATTATTTTGTCTTGGCTGATGTGATGAGCTCTCTGTATGTCGCACGAAGGGACTTCAGTATCAAGAGGTCCTTGGATGTTTTTTGTATTTTCTTTCCTGTCTGCAAATGGGTTGTTGTCAACAGCATCTTTAGAATACCAGGTGCTGAACACTTTGATGTAATTTGGGGAGTGGATGTTCACATAGATTTCCAAAACAATGTTGCTGTTTAGAACAGTGTTTACATCAGACATGGCATTGATGGGGTGTAAAATGTGTTCAAGCATGTTTTTGGATAAAGTGCTCAAAGGATCTGAAAGTTTGGTCATCTCTTTTGTGTATGATCTTGAATTATAAGTAGTACATTGAGCAGGAAGAGGGGGGTGGCAAAGTGGTCGGTTCATTCCAAGGGCATACGTGGTTTGCTTTGGATTGTTGGTGATGTTGAGAAGTTAAGGTTGAGAATGTGGCCTTTATAGTGAATTGGTTGTGTGACACACTGTACCACGTTAGGTCTTGATGAGGGTGTTTTTAGGTTATATTTTCTGAGAGGTTGAGGTCACTCAATAGGTTGGTGTGGGCGTGTCAGATGGACGAGGTGGTGAGGCAATCAGTGTTCATCAATTTAGTCCTTGTTCTACCCAATATTTCCATTTACTGTAGGAATTAATTGTATACACAAGTCTTGCAAACAGTTAAATAATGCATAACCTTGTGCTTATAATCTTCTTCCTCGGCTGAGATTTCTGGAAAGCCACGGTGATAAATTTGCGAATAGGCCACATACTTCACTCTCTCTCAGGACAATAGACATCCTGAGCTTTCGTACCTTGAGATTTACCCTGCCTCCGGTTTGAAAGGCATCTGTCATAAGATGTTCCTGCTCAATGACCTGCTATGATAAACGATAGGCTGCCTGCTTCTGGCTTCTCTCTCAACAGCCTCTTTAAAGGGAGAGTATGGTATTCTCCCTCCTCCCTTCACTTTTGACTACATGAATTCACAAGGTAATTACGCCATTGGTTTCATCCATTTGCAAATGCAGAACTCAGAGGGCTGGGAGCAACTGGAAGGAGTGTGTTTATCTTTACCTTTTAATCCTAATTTGGTTGGAAGAGATACACATTTGGGAGGAGTTATGTGATAGGAAGAGAGACTTTTTGCCAAGGCTCTCACCTGCTATCTTTCTAAGCTGTAGAACAAGGCCTTGTAGGATGACATTTATATGTATTCACAGCAATTGTGTTATACTTTTGGGAAAGGAAGTCGATTTTACTAGGATGTAAATCATTGAGCAAATCACTAGTGGGTAGACTTTATACAACAGTGATCCCACCACTCTCACATTAGAAGTGCTGCTGGAATAGAAAAGTACCTAAAAGGTTATCTAGCATGACAAATTCACCTGTGGTACAATAATACACTTGAGTATTACTGGACATCGTATTTTGTATATATGGGTTTTCCTTAAGCAAATCAATACCTCGCTCCTAATCTTATACTGGTTGAGTAGACAAAAGAAATATAACCAACTGTCAACTTATTAGAAAGTTGTCTATTCAACTTTTATTTTACATCTTTTACAGTTCATGCATTTAAATTCCTCAAATTCTACACTGTCCTTGTTAATATGACAATTTGGCCAATGAGACATTCAGTCCTATAACTTGAAAATGGCCCGCCTGTAGATAGTTTACAAAATATCAAATCACCAGTTTGTATTGTAGCGATAAGTTCTTCCAATATTTATTGGGAACTTCAGTTGCTTCTCTCTTTAGCCTTCCATGGTGGACTCCGTATTACATATGTTTGATGAGTTTCCGTCTGTTCATTTTCTGTCACCTCAGGACTCAACATAGTGTGTGAACATTATGTCTACTGCAATAATGCATGCAGCAAGTGCCTCAGATGGCCTCAGGGGCCCACTGCCACAATGGTAAATCAGGTAGATCTGTTGTGTGCTCTCAATGGTGAACATTAGTGCTTTTTTAAGCCAAGAAAATATGTGATGGAAGGTTGTGAACAGATTCTTGTATGTGTGTCAAACCCAGATCTCAGTAGTAAAAGCCATCTGTGTTCTTCTAAGTGTGCCCCCATGTGTGAGATACTCTGAGCGAACAGGACAACTTGGGTAACATGTCAGGTTGTGAATTGTTTACCCAGACCTGAGATTACTTTTAATATTGAGACACAGGCTTGACACACATACAACTCTGTGAAGGTCTGTCAAATTTCAATCATGAATGCCTGAGGAAAGTGTGAGTCCTCTCAGTAGCCAGTGTGCCACCCTGCACTCATTAGTACATCCAACATGTCTCAAGTGGTGCTCTTGCCAGAAGATGTAAGTTTGTACAGAAGTAGGTAAGCAAGGCACCAAACTCTCACTCTCATCTTGAAGTAAGTGGCCCTTAGGGGCCATCCGGGTTTTTTACAACCACCTGCTATGCCTTCCCAAGTAATGTAGAGTCGGTCAGACAGTAGAGAATACAAAATGTTAGTTTATTAGCAATACTCTGCAGAGGAGTCCAAGTCTGACCTGCGACAAAAGATGTCTGCTGAGGTACTGGCCCCCAAACAGCCGGTAACACAATATGATTCTTCCCAAGAACCTCCAGCCACGCCCACAGTGGAAAGTTAACAAAGAAGGCACAGAGGGGTGAGCTACCACCTGCCAGATGGGTACATAATATCTACAATTCAAGGTTACTATTCTGAGCCTCAGCGTCTCCTAATGTGGGAGCAAAGTTACACACGAGGATAGAAATGCCAGGGCAGAAAGGCCTATTCATTACTAAGTCAGAATCCAACCTTGAGCAGGGGAGGAAATAATAGCTGAATACAGTGTTCTGATCTGGCAAGCAATACAAATAATGAGGCCTAGTTCAGGCACAGCCTAATGGGGAAATACAAAATGGAGTCCCACTTGCTAACTGAGGCCTGCGCTTTACAAGGTTAACTCAGTGGGTTTCATAGCGTGAATGCAAATGAAATGTCATTTAGCCGCACACTGCTAACCTACTATGGCACGGAATAAGTATATTTTAAGAATGGGTTTTTCAAACCTAACAATCTGGACAGTGAAAAAGAACCAAGCAAAGACTTTCAGTAGGAAATCCAATAGGAAATCTGACTGTGAAAGAGCAAAAATCAGAGACAACAATAGTAGCAAGTGGGTGAGAAACGCAATGTAAAAGAAGGGAATCAATGCCTTACAATGGCTCCATTACTTGTCAATGCATCATTTATATCAGATTTAAACAGAAACTGACACCACAGAAAAAGACACCTTCATCTTGAATTGGAAACTCTCGTAATAATCTCTGGACAGACCACAGTCTTGGGAACGGGTTTGTTTACCCTCCCCCTGCCATTTCATTCCTGTTGTCAACTAGACACATGAAGAACCCACAAACTTGAGATGTTTCCTCTGATGCAGGGCTTTATATTCCAACCACTGCCCTTCAATTTTGATTCTCTATGCAATTAAAAGAGCAGAACTTTGGGTGTCCACAACTGCTTAAATGCTGGTGCAGTCTAGCCCAAGAGGATGCCCAGCCCTTTGCAGTACAATAAGTGCACCTTCTTCTTCTGAACACATTCCACCCTTTGGAAGCTCTTAGAATGCATGCTGCACCACCAATTGAACCTCAGATCTTGTCTGAGACTTAAGGTAACTTTAGCAATTGTATCACTAAATAGGGGAGATGTAATGCCAAATATGGAGATGAGAAAGCTGCATGTTCTTTGCAGATTTCTATACAGTCCTCTTCTTAAATCAGGTTATTTTAGTGGAATACGTTGCTTGAAATTCAGAAGGTATATTTTTACTAGATGTGTTTGTATACCTGGTCTTGGACCAGGGTCAACGGACTTGATAATTCTCGCCTCAGTGCCTACTCTAACCAGGGAACACACTCGGTAACTCTGGGCATTAAGCTTGCCTCATCTCTACAACGGCCCCCCACAGACGCCGGGGATGCCTGGTTTCACCCTGGAGATACCCAGAAAGGGAGCATCTCACAGGGAAAACCAGGACGGGTTCCCCAGCGGTCTACAGCGCCAGGACACTCGGGTAGAGTAACAGTGCGCTTTACAAGTAACCCACATTTACATTTACATACAGTGCCCATTTATAAAGCACTCTAAATTAGAAAAAATATGTACTTTTTAAGTACAGACACTATTGAATGTTTTTCAGTGATGTCTTATAATTTCATTTTTAATTGTATCTTGACAAGAATGTTGTCATGAGTGTGAAAGTGATCAGATATGATATCTTCTCCAGTTGCGCCACCATGCTACCTTGCAATTCTGTATGCGCTTGTTGATGGTATGTTTTCTTCTGATGCCAAGCTCACCTGTAATGTTCCCTCTGTTTGCAGAGAGGAAAGATCTTCATTGCAGATTTTAAGATATTGGAAGGAGTTCCTGCAAATATATTGAATGGTCGTCAGCAGTACATGGTTGCTCCCTTGTGTCTTCTCTACCACTCCCCCCAGGGTGAGATAATACCCCTAGCAATCCAGGTAAGATGTTGTCTTTGAGCCATCCGGCCTGTCTAAAACTTTGAAATTTCAAGACATTAGTTAATTTATTCAGAATGTGAATAAATATAAGTGAACAGCATTCTGCGAGAATGTGTCAGCATTTCCTTGAACGATTTTGACTAATAGTGTTCATATTAGCTAGAAGCAACACATCTCTTTACTGTCACAAAGGTTTGCATTTCTGACGACGGGGATATTTGGTACTATGGAGCTAGACGTTATCTGTTTTGAATTTTAACTATGCACAGTTCTATAAAAGTCTTTCCTCAGGAAAAAGACATGGATTTGAACTGATTGAATAAACAAAGAAATGAAGACAACTCAGTAACCTCACTCTACATCAAACACTCTTCCAGGCACTTGCATTTTTAACCACTAGTTGTTTTTTTGCCTGTGTCCACAATGATCTGTGTAACCGACTATAACAGAATACTATTATGCTGTGCAAATATCTTTTCCTCAGAGCCCATTTCAGCACTCATACCTATCTCATTCATGCTCCGCCTCGTAGTATCGTCCAGTATATATGGCCGATGTACTTTCTTTGTAAGGTGAACATTGGTTTCCTGATGAGAGGCCAATTTCTTATCCTCTTCTTCTTTCCCATTTTGTAGGTGGCCTCTGTCCTTTTCACCTCTCAGGCTCTTTGTTCCTCTTTCTTTTCTCTAGACAAAAACATGGGCTTCATTTACACTTCTATACACCATTAACCACAAATGGAAAACAGGTTTTCAAAATGTAATCAATGGTGTCTGCCTTCAAGTAGAAAAATATATTTTCAGGAAAACCCTCTTGCTTATCTTGTACTTGATTTAAAGGCCTTATCCTATGAGTATGCTGACCTACTCCTCAATTGTTATGACCAGATCAATCTACTCATTGTCCAAAAAACCCTCATCAAATGGTTCCTATGAGATCGCAGCTAGACACTTCTTGATTGTTCTAATGGTTCTTGCTTGTCATCTTTGGTGTACAAGTTTCCCATAGTGGACTCAGCCCATATGAGTGGATATTCTTTTAATTTGAGCAGCTCTTTTTCTGAGAACTCACACGCTTCCTGTATCTGTACCCCACTTTTTGGATGGTTTAACATTTGGGGGTCGATTTCCGATTCGGGAAAGAAATCCGTACGATGATTCGTATACGTAGCCGTTTTCGTACGAATCGTACAAATCCTTCCGAATCGCGTAGTAAGTGTCACATCCATGCTGGCATAGCTGTGGTGCACAATGACTGGCGAATCCCTGCTGATATGCAAGGCTGTGCCAGTCATTGTAAATATGCCCCCACATGTCAATGACTCCTGAGCACAGATCAATCTGAGCCCACAACATCCCCATCCACATGTGAACATTGAGAACAATCCAAAGCATAGACAACTACCAGGTGGAACAGTGCCAAAAACAATGTGTATGAAAATGGATGTTCCATTAAATGGCATTAACATTGTCTGTCTCTCACACCCACAGGGCAACGTGCGGAATCTACCCCCAATAATGGGGGAGATGAATCACAGTCCCAGGCTATGCAGGACCCTGATCCCACTGACAGCGATGCCTCTCACCACTCCACGGATGACCCAAACCAACCTGGCACCTACCCGTGCAGCAGCTGGATCAGGAACACCTGCGCCAACCACAACCACTATTCCTGCCACATCCCAGCAGACATCTTGGAGCCCTGCCCACACTCAAAAACTGAGCCAGTCTGACAATGAGGGACAAGGTTCGCCGGGCACCCAGGAGGTGGCAGACAACACCACCACTGCCCCTAATCACATTCAGACCCACACACCCCCATCCACATTCAGACCCACACACCCACATCCATACACACCGTCACCCCACACCATGTCTGCACAGAAGAATCCAAAGTTCACAAAGGAGAAGATGGAGATCCTTGTAGATGAAGTCATCAGAGTCGAGCCACAGCTGTTTGGCGCATTGGTCAGATGGACCAGCATAGCTGAGAAAACCCGCCTGTGGGAGAGGATAGTCAATAGGGTGAATGCTGTTGCACCCATCAGAAGCACAAGGAAGGAGTGCCAGGCGGTACGATCTGCAGAGGATGATCAAGCGGAAGATGGACAAAGAGTACGCATAGAGCCAGCACACTGGAGGTGGTGGTCCCCGCAGGCCAGTACAGTACTAGCCCTGGGAGGAGAAGGTGATGGCCCTGCTACCACCGGTGGGAGTATATGGCATTGAAGGAGTTGTGGAGCCTGGTGAGTACACAAACAACTCATGTACCATGGGAATAATGGCATCCACACCACAAGTACAAAAAATGCCCACAACAACCCATAGGCGCCCGCTGCCCACAACTACAGGCAAAAACAACGCTAGTGACACTAACATGTGTATGCCCCATTGACAAACCAAGGCCATGCTATGTTCCTTGCTACAGGAAGCACAGACCCAAGAATGGATGTCCGGTATGCTGGGAGGGTGGGTGTCACAAAATGCATTGTGGGACTCCAAATCAGACCCAATTGCATTGGAGTCTGCAGGGAGGGCAAGGGGGGCTTTTGCCCCCCCTGGATCGCCAGTGTGTCTGGTGTGGGCCCAGTCAGGGCCGGCCCTAGTCCATCATGCTTTTGAAATTGTGCCATTGTTCCAGGTGGCAGCACCCTCCATTGGGTGGGAAGGGTGCAAGGGGGTTCCCAAGAAGTGTGCAAGGCAGAGGGGAGTAGGGGGCAAGGCAGTGGGGAGAAGTTTGTAAGGGGGAGGGGGAGAAGGGTGCCAAGCAGTGGGGATAAGGGTGCAAGGCAGAGGGCCAGAAGGGTGCAAGGCAGAGGGGAGAAGGGTGCAAGGCAGTGGGGATAAGGGTGCAAGGCAGAGGGCCAGAAGGGTGCAAGGCAGAGGGGAGAAGGGTGCAAGGCAGTGGGGATAAGGGAGCACGGCAGAGGGCCAGAAGGGTGCAAAGTAGAGGGCCAGAAGGGTGCAAGGCAGAGGGGAGAAGGGTGCAAAGCAGTGGGGAGAAGGGTGCAAGGTGGAGGGTGATGAAGCAAAAAATTTGCCCACCACCAAATACATTTCTGTGGACGCCCATGCCCAATTTCCCTCATCCCATATGGCCCAGGTACACACCCATGCACCATGCTCAATACACAGGGAGTGGGAATATACTGACAAGATAGCTGATACTGGGTCCTGGTGTAGGCAGCACAAGGCCCTCCTCTGACCAGTGCAAACACATACACCAGGACAACAAGATCAGATATCTTGGACAGGAATTCACAACCATTGTCATGTCAGCATGCTCCAAGGGGGGACAGCCACACCACGAAGGAGGCCCCGTTTCAAATCAGACTCCAATTACCAGCACGGCCTGTCACACACACCCCTTACACAAACATAGCCTTGTGGGACAGGCAATGGAGTGCCCCTCTGTCACATTCATCATGTAACACAACAAAACCAATACAGATCAGCTGAAGCATCCAACCAAAAAATGCACGGTGCAGATTCACAAGCCAATTGCGCTTCTTTCACAACACCGCTGCGTCACCTTTGTGACGCAGCAGCCGCACAAAAGTGGCGCCATGGTGCTGGGTACATACAAGGTGATGCATCTGGGAGATGTGTCATGTTCTAAATCCCTGCGCCGGAAGTATACTTGTGCAGGGGGTGGGTGGGCGTCACTGCACAGCAACACCTCCCAAAGTGGCTGAGTGAAATCTTCAAGATCTCACTCAGTCACTTTTAAGCACATGTTGCGTCAAAACCCTGTGCATGCTTGAAGCAGGCATAAGGATTGACGCAGCATTGTGCAGATAGGGCCCCACAGAGCATTGCTGGAGCTGCGTTCCGCCCGCAACACAACTCCAGCAATGTGCCACTTCTACGGCACAGATGGTGCTCCGCGTTGTAAAAGTGTCACATCCATGCTGGCATAGCTGTGGTGCACAATGACTGGCGAATCCCTGCTGATATGCAAGGCTGTGCCAGTCATTGTAAATATGCCCCCACATGTTAATGACTCCTGAGCACAGATCAATCTGAGCCCACAACATCCCCATCCACAAGTGAACATTGAGAACAATCCAAAGCATAGACAACTACCAGGTAGAACAGTGCCAAAAACAATGTGTATGAAAATGGATGTTCCATTAAATGGCATTAACATTGTCTGTCTCTCACACCCACAGGGCAACGTGCGGAATCTACCCCCAATAATGGGGGAGATGAATCACAGTCCCAGGCTATGCAGGACCCTGATCCCACTGACAGCGATGCCTCTCACCACTCCACGGATGACCCCGACCAACCTGGCACCTCAGGTGCCAAAACCCGTGCAGCAGCTGGATCAGGAACACCTGCGCCAACCACAACCACTATTCCTGCCACATCCCAGCAGACATCTTGGAGCCCTGCCCACACTCAAAAACTGAGCCAGTCTGACAATGAGGGACAAGGTTCGCCGGGCACCCAGGAGATGGCAGACAACACCACCACTGACATCCCTCAGGGGTCCCGTCGACCTGATGTGCCCACAACAGCAGGGCAGGCTCGTGTGGGCAGGAGTGGCACCAGGCGGAGGTGAGAACCTGACCAGCCAGCTGCAGGGCCCGGTATGTCTGAACTGCGCAACATCATGGAGGCATACCGGTGGGACACCAGGGAGTTCAGCCAGGTAGTGGGGACCCTCACAGAGATCAAAAATCTGCAGGCCGAGCAACACGCCAGTCAACAAGAACACCAAGGAGGGATGGAGGCAAGACTGGCTGAGCTATTGGCGGTGCAGAAGGACATAAGCCATTCACTCTGTCGGATCGCAGACAACATGGAGCACCTTCCCTGTGTCACCAGGCAAGGAACATCTAGGCAAAGACCGACAACAGGCACAGGGATGGAGGAGGAGGAGGAATCGTCCGACGGAGCGCCCCATGCATCGTCAAGGCCTGCATCTGAGGGTCCCCAAAGGAAGGTGGGTCGTCCACGGAAAAGACAGTGAGAGGCAGTGGGCCATGCGCATCTCCCAGGTCACCTGGTCTGGCATCTTGACTTTGTGTGCAACAGCATCACCTCATTGACTGTCCTACTCTCCCACATGGGTTTGCTGGTTACAGTCTGAACAATGATGCCAAGCACTGTGGTCTGGACTCTTTTGACTCAAACTGCAAGGCATCACATCTCCCTCTGTGAACTTTGGATTCCCGGAATTTTGTTCAGCACCTATCACATACTCACGTTTTCCACACAAGACAGATAAATAAACAAAACAAACAGAAGTGAAATTGATGTTGCAGACATTTACCATGAGTCAACAACATACGTGTGGGGTTATGTCAAAGTATGCCAGAGTGTGGAACAAACTCAAGCCATCCATATACTGGGATTTGAGTACGGTCGTGGACACACATAGGTCACAATGTATCATCAAATACATACATGGAGTGCAATGCTCACCCGTGATGGGCTTGCCGTTGCTCAGATAGACAGCTTTGGAAGACTTTTATGAAGGTGTAGAGGTCATGGGTCATGTGGAGGTGGCCAGGGAGGGAGGCCCAGGTCTGTATGGCGACGTGGGAGAACTATCTCTCGCATGCAGTTGTACTGTGGATGTGATGAATGGTGGCCAGGGCAAGGTTGGCTGGACGGAGTTGGGGCAATGGGGTGTTGGATGGGAGACGTCCATGTTTGTCTTTGGGGCTGGGGTTGTGGAGTGCCTCCTGAGTGTGGCTGAGGAGTCTGAAGGTGATCCTGCAGTTGACAGGGAGCATATTGTAGGTATCTCAGGTGGACGGTCATGTGGCAGTGGCAGGGGATGTTGAGGATGAGGTGTTCGGATGCACCCTGGATATGCACAAGTCCTCCTGGAGTCTGGCTGTTTTTCCTGCATAGAGGGCGTTGCCGTAGTTGAGCCGGCTGGTGTCGTGGACCTGGGTGACTGTCTGTCTTGACTAGGAGTGGATCTATCTGAAGATCATTTGCAGCAGGCAGAGGGAGTTACAGCATGAGGTAGAGATGGTTTTTGAGTTGCATGGTTATTATGAGCGAGGAGTGTACGATGAACACCTGCTTGCGTGCGTGGCCACTGTGTGCTTGTACGCTGCCCAGGCCGGTGTGACACAAGTAGTTGTCCCAGCCGTAAGGGGACATTCCTCAGATGATGAGCTCAGTCTTGTCCAAGTCCAGTCTCAGGTGGCTGATGTTCATCCATTTGTCAATGCACCTCATGTCTTCTTGAAGGTTGGATCTGGGAGTGGCTGGGTCTTTGGTGAGGGTGAGGAGCAGCTGGGTGTCAATGGCATAGGACATGGTGATGAGGTTGCGTGTACATGTGATGGTGGAAATGGGGGTCATGGAGACATTGTATATTGTAACGCTGAGAGATGAGCCCTGGGGCATGGGCCCGATGACCCCAGTGTACTACGTGCTGAAGGGGGAGGCGGACTCCCTGGGCCTTGCTGGTGAGGTACTTGGCAATTTCATCCTGGGCTTTCCTGTGGATCCCAGTGTTGGAGATGTGTGATCTGACAGTGTGGTAGCACATGGTGTGGAATGCCGTTGAGAGGTCGATGGGGTGAGGGTGGTGGTCTCACCATTGTTGAGCAGGGTCCAAGATGTCATTGGTGGTGGCAATGAGGGCTATTGCAGTGGGGTGATTACTGTGGAAGATGGACTGGGGCGGGTTGCCTGGAGATGTTTGTTTGGAGGGAGATGGTCAGTTGCTCGTTGACTGTCTTCATGATGCCATTTGTTGGGTAGGGAAGCAGGGTGATGTTCCAGGAGATCCTGCGGTACTGCCGTCCATTGTTAAAGAAGGGCCTGGGTCTCTGCATGCCTCCAGCTCCCATGGAAAGTGGCATACTCAAAGGAGACATTCATGACGTGCCGGAGGTGGGCTTCAAGGATGGTGTATGGTGTGATTGAGAGATTGTGTGTGAAGGGTCCTGATGGAGAGCCGGAGTGGATGGTCTACATGAGCCGGGTAGTGTCTTTGCTGCTGACGGGAGTCCAGGACCTGAGGGGGGAATGTCCTGTGGATAATAGCGCTGTCTGCCTCTGTGTGGCGAGGCTGTCGTGTACGTCCACGAGCTTGCAGTGGTAGAATGTTGCAAGGGATCCCCTTGGCCTTGCAAGGGTGGGATGTCTTTTGGATGGAGAGCTGGGGTTAGATAGTTCACTCACAATGCCGATGGGGTCCTTCATGTTTTGTGTGTTGGTGCCTAGGCCATACCTGAAGGATGTCCTCTTGTCTGTGCTGATGATATGGTGATGTCTGTGTGTTGCGGATGTCAGAGCTTAAAGGTAACTGATGGTTGTTTGTTTTGCAAGGTTTGCACAAGAGTCCGGCTAGACCTGTATGAGTCTAGTAGGTCTGCCTTGTCCCAGGTGGCTTAACTGTTGTTGTGCTTCACAGGAAAGTCCGCCAATGTGGCAAGAGTGTTGGATCAGTCACTGATCCAGTGTGTGCGGTTGCAGAGTGTGGCGGTGGCATTGGTTGGAGTGTCCTGGGCGAGGGTGCCACACAGCTCGTCTGTGTTGACTTAGGTCAAGCATCTTTGGTGGATCTGTAGCGGAGTGTGGTGCAGTGTGTTGCTTGTCGGACAACTGGATGCAAATGTTGATGTACCAATGAAGGATGGTGGTGTGGTTGTCCTCCAGCCAGAAGTTGCTGTCCCCCTGCCCCATGTAGTCTGTGTAGGTGAGGGCCTGCATGCTGATGTAGTTGTCCAATGTCTGAGGACCATTCAGTAAAGCCGGTTCCCAGCTCTTTGCTCTCAGATTTTGCCACAATTTCTGAGGAAGCCACTCTTCTCGAATTGCAGAAGTGTAAGTCCGGTTCCCCTAGTGACCCCTTGCCCGCCAAGCAATACAACATCCTTGCTGAAATTCTTAATCCCCATTTAAACGCCATCTGTAACCTTTCCCTCAGATTGGGCTCTTATCCGGATGCGTGTAAACACATGTTCCTCCTGCCCATCTTAAAGAAAGCCAACACAGATCCGGAATCTCCGTGCAATTATAGACCTATCTCTCTTTTACCAGCTCCTGCCAAGATTTTAGAGAAATGTATCTGTCAGCAACTGATGGCCTTTGTTAAAGATAATAGCCTCCTTCACGATTCTCAATCCAGCGTCCGTCCCGGCTATAGTACGGAGTAGGCCCTCATTGAAATGGCAGACTCTATACGCTGGGCGGTCGACGGACATTCCAAGGCGGTGTTGGTGCTGTTAGACTTGTCTGCAGCATTTGACACCGTCGCCCATCCCATTCTTCTGAACGGCCTGAACCGCCTTAAGACCATCTGCGTGGGGGGCTCAGTGCTGAACTGGATATCGTCCTTTCTGTCTGACCGGACACAGCAGGTCTGGACCTATCCGTTCATCTACCCAGTCAAACCACTGAAGTGGGGCATGCCGCAGGGCGCTGCTCTGAGCCCTCTGCTTTTTAATATTTACTTAACCCCGCTGGCTGAATCGATTGCCATGTCTGAAGTCAAAATCATTTCATATGCTGATGATACTCAACTTCTATTCACCTCTATTGCTGTGTCTGCCGCGACGTTTGACCCAATGAAAAATTGTCTCAAGAATATTGCAGCCTGGATGGACCGCAATTTCTTGAAACTTAATCCAGATAAGACCGAGATCCTTCTTTTTTAACCAACCTTCTCCCCTCTCTTACAATCTGTGGTGGCCATAGGAACTGGGCATTGCTCCGGCACCCATGGACTCAGTCAGGAATCTGGGAGTTAGATGGGACAACCAGCTGTGTCTTGCCACACAGGTACAAGCGGTGGCTGCCACTTATTTTGGCAAGATTAAAATCATCAGGAGATTTCTTAACTATCTGCCCAATGCAACCCGGAAAACGGTGGTTCACACACTGATTACCTCCCATTTACACTACGCGAATGGCTCATTAGGCTTGCTCCGTATACTGCAGACGGTCCAAAATGCGGCTGCCCACCTGGTATGTGGAGTCTCACTTTGCCAACATATCTCCCCTAATCTTCGACTACTCCATTGGCTGCCCATGGCTAAATAAATAGATTTCAAGGTGCTGACACTCGCCTTCAGGGCGGGACAAGGCCGTGGTGCGGTCTACCTTAGGAGGAGACTCCGTCCCTATTGTCAATCACGTTCTCTACGGTCCAATGAGCAGCGCTTGCTCATTACTCCTCGGTTCGCAAAACCTAAATCAGGAGGTTAAACCTTTCAGGTAGGAACCACCCAGTGTTGGACTAAGCTACCTCTTCCGCTGTGTCTGATTCAGTCTGAATGTGAGTTTTGCAAAGCCCTTAAGACCTGGCTATTTAGCCGGCTTGATTGGTTGCTGCTCTGTGTGCCGCCTCATTTTCTGCCCACTACAGCACCGGGACACCCCGTTGGGGTAGCTGTGCGCTCAATAAATGCCTATTATTATTATTGTAGATGGCTTTGCGGAATTGTGGGTGTAGGCCTGGAGATCTGTAGATGATAGTTAGACAGAGGGTGGTCAGGGGGTTGGTGTGAAACCTGAAGTGCAGATGCTTGACAATGCTGAGTGTGTCCTTGGTGTTGTATGTGACTCTGAGGGTGTACTTCAGAATGAATTGCAATTCATCGTCCTAGATTGTTGGTGCGGTCCCTGCAGGTGATCTCGTATCCGTCTGTAATGGCAATGTTGAAGTAGTGTGCTGAGGATGCGTTCAACCAGGTTACTGTAATGAAGGCGATGTGTGGGGCTGTTGTGTTGATGAGGTAACAGAGTCCAATGGCGTGCTGGTGGATGGAGTGGGTGTGCAGTAGGAGGCACATGACCTGGTTGTACGGACATGGTCTGTTAGTTGGGGCAGCGCAGTGTTGGCAATAGGAGTTGCACACACAGCATGCGAAGCTGTCGTGTGTGCGCTTAGGGGTTGCTTGATAACAGGTGGGTGATTGTCTTGTGTTCATTGTTTGGAGGGTGGCTGGAGCATGAGTCTGTTGTATTACGTGGGTCATGCAAGGACCAGAGGGTCTTGCACTGTGCACGTTGCAGGTGCTGACGGTCCTGCCTTTGGCACGGCATTGGTGCAACAGTAGCACAGACAAGCTGCTGCCTGCATTAAGAATGGGTGGAGGGAGGGAGGAGCATCTGGGGGGCGTGTGGGTTGCAGAATCAGGGCACTCGGTGGTGCGGTGCTGCAGGGGAGACAGCAGCAGGAATGAGTGAACATCTGACGGTGGAAGGAGTGAGACACCATGCAAAAACTAGCACACAAAGACAAGAAGGTTAGAAAGGCAAAATTTAACAGGTGTATGGAAAGGAAGGAGTGTCGGGTTACTCATGGGTCACTGAAATAAAATGGATGAACAATCTCCGAAAATGACGGGCACAGGATCAGGCACCAAAAGGCCAAACTGCGCACAGGACACACAGCGTCAGCAGGTGTTGCCTGCCGTTGTGGGTAGCAACCTGCACAAATACATACACAACCATGTACTTCATGCACAATAGGGATCATTAGCCATGATAAACTGCATGCATGTTGCCATAGTCCCATATGCACAATCTTTGTCAATTATGATAGATGATGCATGCAAAGTGGCAAGAGATCTGCGGTGACAGTGATGAGGCACATTGTACTGTGTTGAACACATTTTCTACACAAACGGATCAAGTATGTGTTGAGGCCATGCTGCTTTAGCCAATGTCAATGGCCAGTGCCATTGCTCTGAAGAAAATAACAGTCATGCAATGAGTTTACCTGTACTGCTGGTGAAACAATGTGCACAGGACTGCCTGGGACTGTCAGGTCCTTGAATCCTCAGCAACGTGCGATGCTCGAAGTGGTCCATCTCCCGATAGCCCATTGGTCAGAGTAGAAATGACAAACTCAAAAGGGTGATCATGCGAGGGAAGGAAAGGAAGGAAACAGCAGGGAGTGAGATCTGAAACAAATGTAAACAAGCATAAGGATTCAACACTTCTTGTCACAGAATCACAGAATACCTCAGGACCTACACTGTAACAGTTACACCTGTAAAAGAAAACAGCAGCCACTGTATCGTAGTTGGGATCACAGTAATGAAAGTGCTACTAGATATGAGGATCGAACAAGGACATTACTACACACTTACAAAGAAGGCTGTTCCATACTTTTACATGTATTTATCCAGCAGTTATCAATATACCCAAAAAAGTCTTAACTGCCACGTAACTGGGAAATTTAAGCTTACTTCAGGACGAGCTCTACAAGCCCCTGCTGTGAAAACAGAGATGAACAATCCACATGGATTCAGAGCACATGGAAAGGTGATGAAACACCATAACACACCAAAGATTATGTTGTACGAGTTGATAAAGAACTGGCCAATATTATGATCCTATTGCAAAGACTGTGCAACTAGCACAGGGTTGACAGAAGACACATAAAAGGTAGCAGAGTATTGCAACGATATAAAGGGAGTATAACACTCTGCAGGCTGCTTCAAGGCAATTAAAGCCATGCGGTAATCCTGAAAATCACAGTGAATGAATGAAATGAAAAGGGAATTTATAAAGCGCTAACTGCCACTCCTAACGGAGTCTCTTGGCGCTATAAACAACAGGTCGGTGGGTGACAAGAGTCTAAATAAGCTTTTGGCAACAAGCCAGTGGTAGACCAAAGATCCACGTCTTTATCTGTTTTCTGAACTGCCCCTCATGTTCCATGGTTCTGAGCTCATTGGGGATGCTGTTCCAGGCTTTAGCTCCAAAACGGTTGCTGATCTTCCGCCTCTGGTAGCTAGCCGAAATGTTGGAACACTGAGCAGGTTGGCCGTGGTTGACCTTAGCGTTCTTGTTTGATATAAGGCCTAAATCTTGCTGAAAGATATCCTGCGCCTAGGTGACAATGGGCTCTAAAAGTTGTCAATAGGAGTTTGAACAGGACCCTTTTACAGACTGGGAGCCAGTGAAGGGTCTCCAGTGCAGCCGAGGCCGACGCCCTGCGTGGTAATCCTAAAACCAGTCTGGCCGCCACATTCTGGACTACTTGAAGTCTCCTCAGGATAAAATTGTTAGTTCCTGCAAGGAGACTATTTCAGTAATCCAGTCTGGATGATATGGGGCCACTGCTACCGTTTTTTTGGCTACTAGGGGAATCAAATTAAAAAAAAATCTCAAGGTTTTTATGAGCCCAAAACAGGTCCCGGTCAGTTTCAAGACGTGGGGCTTGAAGAAAAGGGCAGAGTCAAACCACACGCCTAGGTTTTTGGCCATTTCTACCGTTGATTGCTTTGTTGTGGTTTCGTCTGGCCACCAATCCTTTGGACAGAAGGCATTATCTTTCCCTATCGGTAAAATTTCTGTCTTGCTGGTTTTGCAACAAAGATGGTTTTCCTTCATCCATTGCAACCCAGCCGTCAGACAGGCTTTAAATTTTGCCTCTACATTAGTAGAGGTCTTATCCAGGGAAAGGATCAGTTGGGTATCGTCAGCGTATGACGTGATCTAAATTCCATAATTAGAGATCAGAGTGACAAGAGGGGCCATATATACATTAAACAGCAGAGGACTCAATGAAGCCCCCTGCGGCACCCCTGTGGTGATAACTTGTGCAGGTGACATGAATGGTCCCAGCACGATTGATTGAGTCCTGTTTGTCAAAAAAGATGTAATCCATGCCAAGGCCTGATCTGATATGCCACACGATCTTAATCTGTTAAGCAGGATTTTATGTGAGATCAAGTCAAACGCTGCTCACAGGTCTAAGAGGATCAGCACTGCCCTCTTGCCTTCATCCAGGATGAATTTAATGGTATCTGATATTTCAAGTAATGCCGACTCAGTAGAGTATTTTGGTCGGAAACCAGATTGGTGGGGATGAAAAGCCTGTGTCGCCTCTAGGTAATTAGAGAGCTCCTTGTAAACTATTTTTTCTGTAATTTTACCCAAGATGGGTAACAGGGATATGGGTCTATAATTTGTAAGATCTGATGAGTCAACGTTTGATTTCTTCTTTAAAGGTTTTACTTAGGCGAATTTCCATTCGTCTGAGACTGTCCCTGTGGCTAGGGAGGAATTAACAATATCATTTATTACCGGGCCAACGATGTCAACTATATGATGTAAGAGCAATGGTGGACAAGCGTCCAAAGGGGAGCCAGGTCAGGATTGCTTCCTTAGTCTGGGAGAGAGTGGCCAGTTCAAAAGCTTGGAGGTCTGCACTACCCTCCCCATTCAGGGTTCCCTGTGCGTCGAAAGGGCCCAGGTGGTCGAGGGTCACAAAGTTCTTTTGAATGGCCTTAATTTTTTCTTCAAAGTAAGTTGCGATGTCTTCGCATAACTTTTAAGAGGGGGAAATTTCAGCATGTACCCCCTTGGGGTCGGTGAATGATTTTACGATTGTAAAAATTTCTTTTTGATTGTGATTTGCCCTGGCGATTTGAGCATAAAAGTAAGACTTTTTTGCTAATTTAATGGCTGCATGATATTTTTTCCTAAATTTTTGAAAATCAGGCAGTCGGGTTCCTCATAACTCCTTCTCCATCTGTGTTCCAACTGCTTGGATTGCAGGTGGAGTTCTTCTAGTTCTTTCGAGAACCAGGGGTCTCTATGGGGTTTTCTTTTACTTGAACCAGTTGGGCGACAAGCTGGAAACAATTCCTCGCCTATTGACAACATCCAGTCATGGAACCTGCTGGAGTCCTCACCTGGAACACCTGTGAAAGTAGGAACCTTATCTTGCGCCACTGTATGCAGCGCATTGTTTGTAAGCAGACGCTGCCACTCTTTCCTAGGGGGACCTGTTACTAACTTCCCTTCTCTATGCCCCTTCCCTGGGACCGGGATGTATAGTGGAATCAAACTGTGGTCGGACCAGATCTGTGGGGATGGCTTTCCTATCTGGAGCGTGCTGAGGTTGGAGCAAACTACATCCAGCGTATGCCCTGCCCTATGGGTTGGGCCCTGGACCAATTGTTCCATGCCCGGCAGCTGTATCGTCTCCACAAAGGGTGAAACCCCTGGGCTGTCGCTAAGTTCCAGGTGAAGGTTAACGTCACCAAGGAGCGTAAAGTTGACATACCTTAGCATAGCCTCACTGAGCGCATCACCAAGGGAATCCAAGAAAGCCTTGCAGCTGTCTGGAGGGCGGTACACCATTACCCCTGAAAAGGAGAAGGTGTGTGTAATGTTACAGCTGAAGCCCATTTGTTCGGCTCCACTGATACCTGGGAGTGAAATAACTTTCCAGGGTAAAGTCTTCTTATGGAGTATTGCTATCCCTCCCCCTCTCCCATTTTTCCTGTCCACCCTCCATATTGTGAAATCTGGCAGCAAAGCGACTGCAATGTCCGGGTTTGAATCTTCTTTTAGCCAGGATTCCGTTATACCCAAGAAATCCAGGTCGTTGTCCATAATCATCTCCCTGACCTCTAGGGCATGAAGGCCTAAAGAGCGGGTGTTTATCAAACTGCCCTTAATGAGGCTCTGAAGGCCATCTCCCTTGACTTTCTCTACTCCCTTCTCCTTAGCCTAAAAGGAAAGCTGGGTCTTACATTTAAGGCATGTCAGTGGACCCCTGATTATGTCCACATCCAAGGACTGAGCGCACTTGGTTTTGGGATATATATCTAGTAGTTGTCTAGCTGAATACCTCCTACCTGGTTCTGAACAGGCAGGGTGGCTGGCGCTGATCGCGTCATGAGCGCGGACGGGCGCAGACGGGCTTGCCTTTGGCGCGCCGCTGCGGACGTCCGCTGCGCTTTCGCGGCCGGCCCACCATTTTTGATGGGTGGAACTACAGACTAGACCGTCTCTTACAAAAAGATGGCGGCCGAGACTGTCCCACCGGAAGTGGGTGAAACTTTAGCGTGGCGCTCCCTCCACTCAATCAGCAAACGCTGTGGTTGACCGGGGAGCATACGCTGGAGG
Source organism: Lissotriton helveticus (assembly GCF_964261635.1). NCBI lineage: Eukaryota > Metazoa > Chordata > Amphibia > Caudata > Salamandridae > Lissotriton > Lissotriton helveticus. The sequence continues at coordinate 149,034,541 of NC_136073.1, forward strand.
CCCTAAGACATTCAGTAAAAGCCCCGCTGATAAGTCACAATCTGCCGCCCCTTGTGCCCAACAAAGGAGGAAGGTTGGTCCCAAAGTATGGTAACAGAGTATGAGTCCCTCAAATCAGCACCAACAGTATTACAAATTCGGCGAGAGTGCAAGAAATAAAGCTCAAACAAATAAGTGCATTTTAAAAGGTTAAAAGATGAGGTTAGCTTGTGCTGTCAGCTGACCTTGTATGAATAAGGTCCAATAAACAGAAATTCAAAGGCGCTGCAGTGCAACTCACACAAAGCCAACAATCCGTATTTACCCCTGCGAATCAGTGACAGTCAAGAAGGGAATTTACACATCCACCACAAGAGCCTTAAGAAGCTCATCCAATGAGGGAGGGAATTAGGTAAACACAAGGTAGCCCCGCAAGAGCCAGGTATCGGCACGTCCAACTGGGCTTTGAAATGCCAAACAGAACAAGCTGCTGGGCCAGAACTCAACAGAGAGTAATGTGGAACGATGGCACAAAAGCACCCCTACCGTGACCAGGATATACAGCACGCCACAAGAGAATCCTGGGATTAACGGCACCCGACTGGTGCCACAAAAGCGTTTATATTTGTTACAGCACAATGTTGTGACATCACTAGCGCAACGTTCTTGGCATCATGGGAATAGAAATTTAACATCAACTTACCGAGAAGGCCTGCAAAGCAGTGTTCTTCACCGGCCCTGAGGAAGTAACATCACAGTGACATAACATACTGGCACAAAAGGCAATGCATCCATACGAACAGACTCACAAGACTGAACATGTGGGACATATGCTGGCCCACATCTTCACAACATGGTTGTTGGAAACCAAAATGTACTGGCACACAAGATGAAGTGGATGAGCCAAACACATCCTGATGCACACAGCGAGGCTGCAATTCCCCATAGAGCCTATGGTTGTGGTGTCCCACACAATGTCAACCCGTGGCATCCGCAATGTGTCAGGGGCAAGATTTAGAAACATTGATGCCTTCACCAGAGTCCACACTCCACTACAGATGACTGTCAAGAAGGGTGACTATCCTGTCATGGGAGTGGTGCAACATGTAATTTGATCCATGGTGATGAGACATGTATGGCTGGTACTACAACATGCACAGAAACAGTTCCCAAACATTCCCAAACCATACCAACCCAAAACAGCCTGTTTGGATCTCTTACCCGAACTGACATTTACACATGTCCATGCATGGAGAGCTTATTCAGCCCACGTTGCAATCATCATGAGAAATAGCAGGAGGACTAAGATGACACGAACAGACAACAATTCAGAAAAGGGGGGTGGTGATGAACAGAGTGTCTGAATTAAGCAGACCACTCTTACCCAGTCCAAAGATCAGGGCTTGATCCATCACCGTTATTTAGCTCACTGCCCCATCCCAGCTCAGAACCTGGCTATATGCAAATGAGTCTGTCCCTGGCCCAGTGCATCATGGAAACAGGGCCGACCAAACTACCAAGCCAATTCTTCACCAGAAAGGATACAAGCTACCGGGGACCGGTTTCTGGCATTTCAGCCTCGTCGGCCCGGCTTGCTTGAATCCTGATGGAGCAGTGAGCAAGGGACTCATGTCTGAGTATACCCTGCCACACCGGGCCGAAGACGGCTGAAATGCCAGAAACCGGTCCCCGGAAGCTTGTTTCCTTCCCAGTATAAGAATTGGCTTGGTAGTTTGGTTTGCCCTGTTCCCATCATGCACTGGGACAGAAACAGACTAATTTGCATATAGCCAGGTTCTGAACTGGGATGGTGCAGTGAGCTAAAAAACGGTGTTGGATCTAGCCCTGATCTCTTGACTGGGTGAGAGTATTCTGCTTAATTCAGAAACTCTGTCCATCACCACCCCTTGTTGTTAAATATTTTGTCCACCCTAAGCGTGGAAGGGTATACTCAGATGTGAGTCCCTTGCTCATTGCACCATCAGGATTCAAGCAAGCCGGGCCGACGACGCCTGAAATGGCAGAAACCGGTCCCCGGAAGCTTGTTTCCTTCCCAGTGTAAGAATTGGTTTGGTAGTTTGGTTTGCCCTGTTCCCATCATGCACTGGGACAGGAACAGACTAATTTGCATATAGCCAGGTTCTGAACTGGGATGGTGCAGTGAGCTAAAAAACGGTGTTGGATCTAGCCCTGATCTCTTGACTGGGTGAGAGTATTCTGCTTAATTCAGAAACTCTGTCCATCACCACCCCTTGTTGTTAAATAATACGAACAGACAACAGGCACAGCAGCCTGGGAATGACAGACACACAAGAGGCCACCTGTAAAAATCCTTGCAAAAGACATGGGCATGTACGAAACAGGAACAATGTAGGACCCATGCAAATTTCAAGCTAAGTCATTGCGCATTACTGTGTGGCATGACATCAGCACTTGCGTGACATATCAGAACACACATCAAAGTTACTTTGCATACAGTCAGCTGGACACACAGATTGCAACACATGCCACACAATGCTACAAGCTTGCTCACACATTCCCAGTGACTCACCATTTTGAGAAGAAGTTGCGTATGAGCTGACTCCGGATATCATCCTCCTGCTCCTCATCACTTTCATCGTGACCAAGCCCTTGATTCTCAACGGGTGGATGTTCCTGCTCCTCAGGATCCAGGATGAGTAGCACTGCCTTCTCAACTGCCATGTTGTGCAGCATGCAGCACACAATGAAGATCTTACAGACCCTGTCCGGTGCATATGGGAAGGATCCGCCGGTCTTGTCCAGGCACCAGAATCGGCTCTTCAGGAGGCCAAACGCCCCTCTCAATCACTCACCTGGTCTGCTCGTGTGCATTATTGTACCACTGATCTACAGCTGTTCTTGGGTTGCGCAGAGGTGTCATTAGCCATGGCATGTTGGGATATCCCGAGTTACCTACAAAGATATATCATGTAAATAAGTGGGTCAGGAGATGCCGTCAGAGCAAAAGACACTGAAACACACAGGACAAATAGAGTTTACCCACCAACAAGACATGCCCGGTCGTTGCGCAGCTGCAGCATAATTTGTGGCACCCTGCTACGCCTCATGATGAATGCATCGTGTGCCGATCCTGGAAAACGTGCACAAACGTGGGAAATCAGCATGTTAGCAGGACACACCACCAGGGCATTTATTGAATGATAATGTTTACGGTTGCGGTAAGCCTGCTCCTGAGCCTGTGGTGGCACCAAAGCCACATGTGTCCCATCAATGGACCCAATGACATGTGGCATCCACCCCAGGACATAGAAATCACCCTTGACATCTCTCAACTCTTCAGGAGTTGGAAATTTGATGAATTCATCAATGTGCTCCAACATGGCTGCCAAAACATCACGCAGGACGCGGCTGAACATTGTCTGTGACATTCCACCTACATCAGCTATGGTTAATTGAAACGTACCTGTAGCAAAAAAATGGAGGGCTGCCATCACCTTCATCTTGGAGGTCAGCTACCTGTGCTGCGGTTGGAGATGTGGTGCCAGCTTGTTCGTCAACTCCTGAATCAACTGTCGAGTGAATCTGTAACGTCGGATGCAGGCACGTTCCCTCATGGCAGTCAAGTCTGGGAATGGCCTTGGTAGAGGCGGTGCCCTGCAGGACATATTTGGGAATGATGAAGATTGACAGTAAGCCAACATCGATGGCAATGTACATAGCACATGTAAAACTTCTACTACACATCAGGTAACTATGGAGTGTGGCGTGGGCAATACATCCAGGACACATATGCCAGCTTGCTGGCACTCCTACAAAAAGCCAGATACACCTGTTGACTGACAAATAAACATGACATGCCCTGAAATTAGCTGCTGGGCCGGTCTGAGTGAACAGCCCGAGATATCACTGGAGTGACACACGTCACGATACCGGCAGTGGAAGGTCGTCATCCCATCCAGACAGCTGACTGCAAGGCACACGCACAGGTCACATGGAATGTCAAATGTACATATCAAAAACATTGTGATTAAGGTGTGCATGTGACAGCAAAACAACACAGCCATTGTCACGACGCAGACATGCATGCCTGGGGAAAAATGATGTCTGATGCCATCAGACCCAAAGGCCGTGGGAATGCACATGTGGCATGGTGTGCGTAGATGTGATACCATTCCCATCTCAACACAGACCCATGTTAGATGCACCAACAGCAGATGCAGTTTACGGAACACAAACAGCAAGCTCAATGTTAAACATGACACACACCGGACATAGTCACATATGGTCATGCTGAGCAAGTGCCCCGGTCCCTGGCATCAGGAGACAGGTGCCGGTAGTGATGACTGTGCCATCCCAGTGTTGCTGTGCATGACAAAATCTGCCTAATGATACACATGGGACAAGTGTCAAGTTGATGTGTGCCACATAGTGCCCCACCACACATGACATGTGTCCACAGGTCATCACACATCGATTGTGCAGCAAGATTAGATGCCCTGTGCTATATCACTGGCTGCCACACCTAGGGCCTGCACATGAAAGTATGCAATGACAAGAACTTGATAGACATCCTTGTTTTGAACCGTACCCCTACATCCCTGTCGTATGTGCGCCTCGTATCACTATTGTAATGGTGCCATACATGAGCGTGTTAAAAGCACCATACCCCTGCATTCACATCAGCGTGTGAAACACACCATGTGAAACGCACTGTACCCCTGGATTCACATCAGCTTGTGAAACACACCGTACCCCTGCATTGGCATCTGCGTGTGAAACGCACCGTACCCCTGCATTTGCATCAGCGTGTGAAACGCACCGTACCCCTTCATTGGCATCAGCATGTGAAATGCACCGTACCCCTGCATTCGCATCTGCGTGTGAAACGCACCGTACCCCTGCATTCGCATCAGCGTGTGAAACGCACCGTACCCCTGCTTTCGCATCTGCGTGTGAAACGCACCGTGTGAAACGCACCGTACCCCTGCGTTGGCATCAGCGTGCGAAATGCACCGTGTGAATTGCACCGCACCACTGCATTCGCATCAGCATGTGAAATGCACCGTACCCCGGTATCTGCATCAGCGTGTGAAACGCACCGTACCCCTGCATTGGCATCAGCGTGTGAAATGCACCGTACCCCTGCATTCGCATCAGCGTGTGAAACTCACCGTACCCCTGTATTCGCATCTGCGTGTGAAACGCACCGTGTGAAACGCACCGTACCCCTGCGTTGGCATCAGCGTGTGAAATGCACTGTGTGAAATGCACCACACCACTGCATTCACATCAGCATGTGTAACGCACCGTACTCCTGCATTCGCATCTGCGTGTGAAATGCACCGTGTGAAACGCACCGTACCCCTGCGTTGGCATCAGCATGTGAAATGCACCGTACCCCTGCATTCGCATCAGCATGTAAAACACACCATACCCCTGCATTGGCATCAGCGTGTGAAATGCACCGTGTGAAACGCACCGCACCACTGCATTCACATCAGCGTGTGAAATGCACCATACCCCTGCATTGGCATTTGGGTGTGAAACGCACCGTGTGAAACACACCGCACCACTGCATTCACATCAGCGTGTGAAATGCACCGTACCCCTGCATTCGCATCTGGGTGTGAAACGCACCGTGTAAAACACACCGTACCCCTGCATTCGCATCAGCATGTGAAACGAACGTACCCCTGCATTCGCATCTGCGTGTGAAACGCACTGTGTAAAACGCTCCGTACCCCTACGTTGGCATCAGCGTGTGAAATGCACAGTTTGAAACGCACCGCACCACTGCATTCACATCAGCGTGTGAAACGCACCTTACCCCTGCATTCGCATCTGCGTGTGAAACACACCGTGTGATATGCACCGTACCTCTGCATTGGCATCAGTGTGTGAATCGCACCGTTTGAAACACACCGTATCCCTGCATTCATATCAGTGTGTGAAATGCACTGTGTGAAACGCACGGTACCCCTGCATTCACATCAGCGTGTGAAACGCACCATACCCCTGCATTGGCATCAGCATGTGAAATGCACCGTACCCATGCATTGGCATCAGCGTGTAAAATGCATCGTGTGAAACACACCATACTCCTGCATTGGCATCAGCGTGGGAAATGCACTTTGTGAAACGCACCATACCCCTGCATTGGCATCAGCGTGTGAAACGCACTGTACCCCTGCATTGGCATCAGCGTGTGAAATGCACCATACCCCTGCATTGGCATCAGCGTGTGAAACACACTGTACCCCTGCATTCACATCACCGTGTGAAACGCCCTGTACCCCTGCATTCGCATCTGCGTGTGAAACGCACTGTGTGAAATGCACCTTACCCCTGCATTGGCATCAGCTTGTGAAATGCACCGTACCCCTGCATTGGCATCAGCGTGTGAAATGCACCGTACCCCTGCATTGGCATCAGCGTGTGAAATGCACCGTACCCCTGCATTGGCATCAGCGTGTGAAATGCACCATACCCCTGCATTGGCATCAGCATGTGAAACGCACTCTACCCCTGCATTCACATCAGTGTGTGAAACGCACTGTACCCCTGCATTCGCATCTGCGTGTGAAACGCACTGTGTGAAATGCACCTTACCCCTGCATTGGCATCATCTTGTGAAATGCACCGTACCCCTGCATTGGCATCAGCGTGTGAAATGCACCTTGTGAAACGCACCATACCCCTGCATTGACATCAGCATGTGAAACGCACCGTACCCCTGCATTGGCATCAGCGTGTGAAACGCACCATACCCCTGCATTGGCATCAGCGTGTGAAATGCACTGTACCCCTGCATTCACATCTGCGTGTGAAACGCACTGTGTGAAATGCACCTTACCCCTGCATTGGCATCAGCTTGTGAAATGCACCGTACCCCTGCATTGGCATCAGCGTGTGAAACGCACCGTGTGAAATGCACCGTACCCCTGCATTCGCATCAGCGTGTGAAACTCACCGTACCCCTGCATTCGCATCTGCGTGTGAAACGCACTGTGCCCCTACGTTGGCATCAGCGTGTGAAACGCAAGGTGTGAAACGCACCGTACCCCTGCGTTGGCATCAGCGTGTGAAATGCACCGCACCACTGCATTCACATCAGCATGTGAAACGCACCGTACCCCTGCATTCGCATCTGCGTGTGAAACGCACCGTGTGAAACACACCGTACCCCTGCGTTGGCATCAGCGTGTGAAATGCACCGTACCCCTGCATTCGCATCAGCATGTAAAACACACCATACCCCTGCATTGGCATCAGCGTGTGAAATGCACCGTGTGAAACGCACCGCACCACTGCATTCACATCAGCGTGTGAAATGCACCATACCCCTGCATTGGCATCAGCGTGTGAAATGAACCGTACCCCTGAATTTGCATCTGGGTGTGAAAGGCACCGTGTGAAACGCACGTACCCCTGCATTCGCATGTGCGCGTGAAACGCACCGTGTAAAACGCACCGTACCCCTGCGTTGGCATCAGCGTGTGAAATGCGACGTACCCCTGCATTCGCATCAGCATGTGAAACACACCATACCCCTGCATTGGCATCAGCATGTGAAATGCACAGTTTGAAACGCACCGCACCACTGCATTCACCTCAGTGTGTGAAACGCACCATACCCCTGCATTGGCATCAGCGTGTGAAATGCACCTTGTGAAACGCACCATACCCCTGCATTGGCATCAGCGTGTGAAACGCACCGTACCCCTGCATTGGCATCAGCGTGTGAAATGCACCATACCCCTGCATTGGCATCAGCGTGTGAAACACACTGTACCCCTGCATTCACATCAGCGTGTGAAACGCACTGTACCCCTGCATTTGCATCTGCGTGTGAAACGCACTGTGTGAAATGCACCTTACCCCTGCATTGGCATCCGCTTGTGAAATGCACCGTACCCCTGCATTGGCATCAGCGTGTGAAACGCACCATGTGAAACGCACCGTACCCCTGCATTGGCATCAGCGTGTGAAACACACCGTACCCCTGCATTCGCATTAGCATGTGAAACGCACCATACCCCTGCATTGGCATCAGCGTGTGAAACGCACCATACCCCTGCATTCGCATCAACATGTGAAACGCACCATACCCCTGCATTGCAATCAGCGTGTGAAACGCACCATACCCCTGCATTCACATCAGCGTGTGAAACGCACCGTACTCCTGCATTAGCATCAGCGTGTGAAATGCACCATAATCTGCATTGGCATCAGCGTGTGAAACGCACCGTACCCCTACTTTCCGGCCGTGTGTGCGCATCGTATCACTATTGTAATGGTGCCATACGTGAGCACGTGAAACACACCCTACTTGCGTGTGGTCTCAAAATCACTTAGGGGACACATAGGGGATGAGTAGTAGGCCCTAAATGCATCCTGGGTGTGATGGATACTGAGTTTTGAGTAGTTATGTGTCCAACAGGTGACCTGCAAAAGTCAGTTGGGCATAAAAATGCAATATTGCAAAATGATTGTTGAGCTGAAGCTCAAATTTTGAACGATGTAAATTCTTGTCAGAGCTGTATGTTTAAAGGAATTGGACGAAACCTACGATGCGAACGAATCTGGCCTATCACTATGCACTCCTCAAACTGGAAGACCCTCAGCAGCACTGATTTAAGGCAGAATGAACCCCTGAGAGGGCATTTGCCTGCACAACATTGGAGTGGACCACACTGCTGCTGCCTCTGCATCTTCTGGCATATCATGGTTCGTACTATGGAGACGGCCCCAGTCTTCACAGAGGAGGAGAACCAGGCCCTCCTGGACACCCTCCTACCACAGTACAGCAAGGTGTATGGGAGACCAGAGGAGCAGGAGAGTGCTGACTCCACTACCTTTGACTGTGTACCTGTTGTGTGAGTGTCACGACAGGCATTGTATATTGGTGGGACAGGCATGCAATATGGTTTGGAGTGAGTCCCAGGGGGTGTACATGGTGGTGTCTCTCATGCAGAGCATGATGTAGTTCATGAGTGTTCACTCCTCACTTGCATTGTGCTTACTATGACATTCACTGCATAGTGAATTACACATTCAGCTGTGCCAGACCTTGGTGGCTTTATTCCAAATTTTCCTGAGGTGGAACAGTGGTCCCCCCGGAGTGACAGGTGACTGTACTCACAGATGTTTATGAGTTGAGGGGACCTGTGGTGAGATTGTCCAAATGATGTGTACAACCTCATGGACATTGATGTGTGTGAATGTCCCTTGTCATCTGGGTGAGTGTGTATATGATGTGTTGCACCACTGCTGCATGGCGTATGCAGCAGCTCTAGCCATCTGATGTGACAAGTAAGCAGTGATGTGTGCCTGACTTGCAAAGCTACCACGGCACCTGTGACACCCCACTGGCAAGTGGCACATGTGCAAAGTGAGGGTTGTATCCGCTGTTGTCAGTGACAGGCGAGTGATCTGGTCCAGGGTGTGTCTGTCTGGTCTGCTGAGGGTTCTTAGTGGAGTGGGATATGTAACTGCTTGGCACATGCTGTCCCACACCCTGCAGTTGCATGTGTTGCCCAGTGTGTGCCATGATCAGTGAGTGTGTTGCACCCGTTACGCAACCTATTGCATTTCAATGCCATGTAGTACATTGGGGCTTGCCCTCAGGCCAAATTCACATGGACAATGATGCAAGTCCTGTCAGCATCCTATGCCCTGTTCACATTATCAAAGGTGTGCAAGTGTGTGTCTCTGGGACATAGAGCAGGTGTAGTGATGTTGTTTCTTCCTGACAGGTAACTGCCTATGAGAAGGGGGAAATCTGGATGGACATCGTCAGGGTCGTCAGATCCTCGGGGGGCCATCGCCGGCGGCTGCGCAACGTGCAGAAGAGGTGGCAAGACATCCGGTGCTGGACCCGGCGAATCGCCCAGGTCCAGCTATAGCTGGAACCTCCATGCAGGCACGGCGGAGGCTGTCACCTGACCCCCCACATGCTCCGGGTCCTGGCCTGGTGTTTCCAGACCTCGATAGGCAGTTGCAGGAGAGACAGCAGCAAGGAGGGGTTAGGTACATGGCTGATTGTTGTGTTGTGTGTCACCTGCTTTTTGAAGCGCTCTGAAGCCTGGCTACAGTCCCACAGTTGGGGTGTCTGGTCAGAGAGGTTATATGTGCAGTGTCTTTTCGGTTCCCCATAGTCAACTGGTGCTCATTTTCATCCCTTCCCCTCCTTAACATGTGTCCCCTGGTTTGTGTGTAATCACATTTGCACATGCTCATCTAGGGTGCAAGAAAATAAGACTGCACATTGATTTCCGCATCATGTGGGAGGGTGGTCTGTGACATGTGTTGGGACCTTGCCTGTGCCATGACCTGTGCACTGTGTTTGGGCTTCATATTTGTTTGCACTGATGATAAGTCTCAACATAGGAGTGTGAGGTTTCAACTGCATACCCTTGCAGCATGCATGACCAATGTTGTGTCATCAGACATGATGTACATCAGTGGGAGATATGCATAGTGCCATGTCGGTTGCTCATGGTACAGTCAGCTCATTCCAGACCCACAGACCAGTGTGCCCACTACAGTCCCCTGAGACACCCTGGTCTCCTAATCATGTGTGTCATCCAACACTGTGCCCATTCTATGTGTGTTCAGCATGGGTCTCTCTCTGTGGCATTGGTTCCTGGCATAGTTTGTATTTTTCCTGTGTCTGCTACATGTGTCCACTGGACAGGGATACAAGATGTGGCTTGTGCGTACTCATACTGGGCAGTGCTTTTGTGCCTATTCACAATAATCTGTTGATGGTTGTTTATCACAAATATGTATTGCCAGCCCCACGAGGTGAGCTTGGGTTACTTTTGGAATTGTTGCTGCACAGTTTTTGTTACCCTGATTCAGAGGTCTAACTTCTTGAGCTGTATCAATCACATTGACTGAGGGATGGGGGTGTTCTGCAGGAGAGGTCTACATGGGCCTGCCTGATTTAGCCTTGCCAGGTCTGACATGTGGGTGAGAATTGGCTGAACAATGATTCACCATGCACTGCTCCTGTGATGGTGACCAGTGATTTCATTTGGGGCTTCGCAGCCTATGTCATTTAGTTCCAGACATGATTCAGGATCATACGTTTTTGCCACATGTATGTAGTTCAGATGCAACGCTGTTTTGTCTTAATGTGCACACTTCTGTGTTGACATTTTGCCTGGGAATAACGGTGTGTGCACAATGCAGGAAAGATTTTGTTCATCACAATTGCTGGCCCAGTAGCTTAAGCATTGTCCAGAGTTGGGATATGGGTTCCACTCCACATGACAGCCAGTACGTTTTATGTGCAAGCAACTGTGTCATCAGGGAATGGATGCCCATGTGAGGACCAGAGCCGGACTGGGAACCACAACCGGCCCTGGCAAAGTGTTCAACCGACCCCCCCCGCTCCCCACTCGGAGGGGAGGGGTGGAAGGGGGGCCGGCCGAGCACTTTCTCGGGGCCGGTTTACAGCCGATTTTGTTTACAGGGCCGATTTTGAGGCTAAGCTGCAAAAACGGCCCTGTAACAAAAATGGCCCCCAGGGGCCCAAAACCGGCCCCCACCTGTGCGGCACACCGGGGGATTACCCGGTGCCCGCTATGGCCAGTCCGGGCCTTGACATATTTCAAATTGTGTCACATAAATGATTGTACCTTGGCACTCACAACACTTGCTAAAAGTTGTTCATGTTTAGAATGTGTTAATATCATGAATTGTGTAAAGGACAATTATGTGCCTGCATGATAGTTGTCTCACAAGGTAGTACACCAAAACAACATTTCCACTTTTTTTAAAGAAGCTGGCACATTTTCAAAGAGGCCAGTGTTAGTGATTAATGGTGTGCCTTGATCTCCATATACGTGTCTTGAGCTCTTGAAACTCCTTTGTTATCAATTATACAAACTAATGAGTGTCAAGAACATCAAGACCTCCATTGGACCATGTATATGGCAAATCCGCAAGCCCATTTGTTTCTAACAGTGTTTTATCTTAAAGGGTGCCAGCTGTTTCAATGAATGTGTACATTTTTTTTGTGTACATTTCATTGTGAGACATCTTTCATGCAGGCACATACGTGTTCTCTTCACAAGATGGCGAATTAACAGATTCAATACATGTCAATTGTGTAAAGTATGGTGAGTCCCAAGATGCCAACATTTATTTACATTTATTTTTTGCCCAATGAACTTACAGGGCTCGGAGTGTGGAGTCACCTTGGGGAATGAGGTGGGTTAGTTTGCCCTGAGGGGCACCACTACTGTTTATTTCTTTGTGAACTTCAGGTGGCATCACTTCATTGTATTGATCTGCTCTACTCTAAACAAACACTAGCTTATCTGTGTAATTCTCATTCAAGTTGTAGCCTGGTGTGTTCTTTGGATCCTTGTGTCCAAGTAGAATTGTGTCTATACCAACTGGGCAGTACACGGCTCAAATATGTGCAGAGTTATCTGGCTGTTACTCATGATGCATGCCATGATTTGCAGTGTGACCTACTGATTTTGTGCTCATGTGTCAGATGTGTACAGGTGACTGATGTATTTCTGTTTCTTCTCCTTGCCCACAGCATCATCAACAGAAACTGGAGGAGACAGCTGCAAGGACCAAGAGGAGGGACCCAGACACAGTGCCACCAGCGTGGAGGAGTCGGAGGGAGCCAGTGGCACGGAGGGTGAGGGGAGCCAGTCTGGCGACCTGTTGGAAGACGAAACATCATCTTACCACACCGACTGATCCAATTCTGGCTCCCTGGAGGAGGGGGAATATGCAGCAACCCCGGGCAGCTGCACAGAGTCTGTCCCCGCCCCCTCCAGCACCATCTCCATCCTCCCAGTTGCTCCCATCCCTTCTGGCCGTGCAGCCCCCCATGTCTCCTTCAGGCCCGGCACCGCAGCCCTTGCCCCTGTCACCCCTGCTGCCCTCAGTGCAGAGTCTGCGGACTTACTCCGCCAGTTGCATGATGGTCAGACATCGATGCTGAGTGTCCTCCATTCACACACTCAAATACTGACCCAGTTGTTGTCTTTCATGGAGGGCATGTCAGCAACGATGTCTTACCAACGTCGGATAATGCAGTCCATGGACTCATCACTGACGGCAGCAGTTTCCCTCCTGCAGTGGTCCGCCCCCCTCCTTCGGAACCATCCACACTTCCCTCTCCCATACCTGTCCAATGCACACGCAGGAAGACACCATCGAGCAGCCCAACAGACACAGGCAGCACATCCCCACATATGGCAAAGCGCACACCTCCTGGCATGCACACTCAGGGGGCTGCAGGCACACCCACGGGGACTGGGCTTAGACCGCATACACGCAGCCATAGTCACAGTGCGCAACCATCACAGCCCTCTACCTCCACTCCAATTGTGTCCTCGGGTATAGGGGTTGGGCTGGCCGAACTGGCTGCAGTGTGCTGCACTGAGTACCAGCCCACCTTCGGCGCTGCACAAACCACTGAGGAGGGTGTGTACGCCCCTGCACCCACCCTACCTACCCTTACCACCCTTGCCTGGTCCTGACCCCCATGATGCCCCCCAAGTGTCCACATCCCATTAACAGATCCATGTGCAGGCAAGTTGGGGTAGACGGCCTAACCAACGTCCCCCTACAAGGACTATTGACTGGACTGGCTATTGGCCTTATTTGAGCAGAGACTCATGTTTGCACTTCTTTTTTGTTCATGCTGAATAAAGCCTTTTATTTTACGTTCACAACTGTTGCATTTCAGGTACTTGATGTTGGTGATGAGGGACCTGGATTGCTGTCATGGTAATGTTTTGGGGTTCTTAAAGATGTTTTTTGTTGATGGTCATGAGGTGGACCATGGTATCTGTGTGCCATCACAATGTCTCTGCAATTAATCATTGGTTGTGTGTGGTCAGTTTGGCTAGAGACATTTTCCCAAGGAGTGTTCCTTCCTCTGTGGCACCAGACATCTTAACTGCAGACAGTTGCACAATTGTTGTGCTGACATGTGTGCACATTTCCTTTTTTGGTGACTGTTCCCTTCAACAATGGCCATGCCTGCTCACAGATGTCTACTGCTCATTTGTCTGTGCCATGCTTGCAAATCACTGTACTTGTGTTTTGAGTATGTACAAATGCCTTCATAGACACATTCACCCTTTTCACCACTATGCATGTGTATAATCACAGCCTACCCCTATGTTGGGGATTGTTCTGCAGGGTATTTTGGGCACATGAGTCACAATTTTGTGCATTGTATCTAAGGGGTTTCAACCCTATTCCTTCCATGATACACTACATCTTGGTGGTCTGACAACCACCTGGACATTCATATCAGTCCTGCGATGCGTGTGACAGTGTGTGTTCCCTTTCGCTCTGTGTTTGATAGGCTGTTACATCACTATACACTATTGTGTCATGATGGTAGGGTGTGTATTTTGCCAGCAACCTCCATAGGTGGGTATGCATGTGGAATTTAACATCACACCCACATGTGGTGTGTCACGCAGTGTGTGAGAGTTATCCATCCTCCAGGGAGTGGGACACTGCTGTAAGTGATGTGTTGCTATGGCACTATCATGAACGTCACAAGGTAGGAATGTGCACATACCCCCATATAGTTGTGTTATGATGCTGATGATGTACCCCCTATATCTGAGCACTGCTGGGAGTCATATCCACCCACCCCTCATATGTCTGGTCACTGCTGGGATTCATATCCAGCCACCCCTCCTATGGCTGGCCACTGCTGGGAGTCCTATCCACCCACCCCTCATATGTCTGGCCTCTGCTGGGAGTCATATCCACCCACCCCTCATATGGCTGGCCTCTGCTGGGAGTCTTCTGCACCCACCCCCATACTGTTGGCCTCTGCTGGGAGTCCTCTGCACCCACCCCCATACCGTTGGTCTCTGCTGGGAGTCATATCCACCCACCCCTCATATGTCTGGCCACTGCTGTGAGTCCTCTGCACCCACACCCATTCTGTTGGCCTCTGGTGGGAGTCCTCTGCACCCACCCCTCATATGTCTGGCATCTGTTGGGAGTCCTCTGCACCCGCCCCCATACTGTTGGCCTCTGCTGGGAGTCCTCTGCACCCACCCCCATACTGTTGGCCTCTGCTGGGAGTCCTCTGCACCCACCCCCATACTGTTGGCCTCTGCTGGGAGTCATATCCACCCACCACTCATATGTCTGGCCACTGCTGGGAGTCCTCTGCACCCACCCCCATACTGTTGGCCTCTGCTGGGAGTGCTGTGCACCCACCACTCATATGTCTGGCCTCTGCTGGGAATCATATCCACCCACCCCTCATATGTCTGGCCTCTGTTGGGAGTCCTCTGCACCCATCCCTATGCTGTTGGCCTCTGCTGGGAGTCATATCCACCCACCCCAAATATGTCTGGCCACTGCTGGGAGTCCCCTGCACCCAACCCTCATATGCCTGTCCTCTGCTGGGAGTCCTGTGCACCCACCCCTCATATGTCTGGCCTCTGCTGGGAATCATATCCACCCACCCCTCATATGTCTGGCCTCTGCTGGGAGTCCTAGTCTGCACCCACCCCCATACTGTTGGCCTCTGCTGGGAGTCATATCCACCCACCCCTTATATGTCAGGCCACTGCTGGAAGTCCTCTGCACCCACCCCCATACTGTTGGCCTCTGCTGGGTGTCCTGCGCACCCACCCCTCATATGTCTGGCCTCTGCTGGGAGTCCTCTGCACCCAACCCTCATATGTCTGGCCTCTGCAGGGAGTCATCTGCGCCCACACCCATATGGTTGCCCTTTGCTGGGAGTCAGATCCACCCACCCCTCATATGTCTGACCACTGCTGGGAGTCCTCTGCAACCACCCCCATACTGTTGTCATCTGCTGGTAGTCCTCTGCACCCACCCCCATACAGTTGGCCTCTGCTGGGAGTCCTCTGCACCCACCCCTCATATGTCTGGTCTCTGCTGGGATTCCTCTGCACCCATCCCTTTACTGTTGGCCTCTGCTTGGAGTCATATCCACCCACCCCTCATATGTCTGGCCACTGCTGGGAGTCCTCTGCACCCAACCCTCATATGTCTGTCCTTTGATGGTAGTCCTGTGCACCCACCCCTCATATGTCTGCCTCTGCTGGGAAACATATCCACCCACCCTTCATATGTCTGGCCTCTGCAGGGAGTCCTCTGCACCCACCCCCATACTGTTAGCCTCTGCTGGGAGTCATATCTACCCACCCCTCATATGTCTGGCCACTGCTGGGAGTCCTCTGCACCCACCCCATACTGTTGGCCTCTGCTGAGAGTCCTGCACACCCACCCCTCATATGTCTGGCCTGCGCTGGGAGTCCTCTGCACCCACCCCTCATATGTCTGGCCTCTGCTGGGAGTCCTCTGCACCCACACCCATACTGTTGGCCTCTGCTGGGAGTTATATCCACCCACCCCTCATATGTCTAGCCACTGCTGGGAGTCCTCTGCATCCACCCCCATACTGTTGGCCTCTGCTGGGAGTCATATCCACCCACCCCTCATATGTCTAGCCTCTGTTGGGAGTCCTCTGCACCCACCACTATACTGTTGGCCTCTGTTCGGAGTCATATACACCCACCCCTCATATGTCTGGCCACTGCTGGAAGTCCTCTGCAACCACCCCCATACTGTTGTCATCTGCTGGTAGTCTTTTCCACCCACCCCTGATATGTCTGGCCTCTGCTGGGAGTCCTTTTGGACCCACCCCCATACTTTTGGCCTCTGCTGGGAGTCTTTTCCACCCACCCCTTATATGTCTGGCCTCTGCTGGGAGTCAAATCCACCCACCCCTCATATGTCTGGCCTCTGCTGGGAGTTCTCTGCACCCACCCCCATACTGTTGGCCTCTGCTGGGAGTCCCGTGCACCCACCCCTCATATGTCAGGCCTCTGCTGGGAGTCCTCTGCACCCACCCCTCATATGTCTGGCCTCTGCTGGGAGTCCTCTGCACCCACCCCCATACTGTTGGCCACTGCTGGGAGTCATATCCACCCACTCTCATATGTCTGGCCTCTGCTGGGAGTCATATCCACCCTCCCCTCATATGTCTGGCCTCTGCTGGGAGTCATATCCACCCACCCCTCATATGTATGGCCTCTGCTGGGAGTCCTCTGCACCCATCCCCATACTGTTGGCCTCTGCTGGGAGTTCTCTGCACCTACCCCTCATTTGTCTGGCCTCTGCTGGGAGTCCTCTGCACCCACCCCCATACTGTTGGCCACTGCTGGGAGTCATATCCACCCACCCCTCGTATGTCTGGCCTTTGCTGGGAGTCATATCCACCCACCCCCATACTGTTTGCCACTGCTGGGAGTCCTCTGCACCCACCCCTCATATGTCTGGCCTCTGCTGGAAGTCATGTCCACCCACCCTCATACTGTTTGCCACTGCTGGGTGTCATATCCACAAACCCCTAATATGTATGGCCACTGCTGGGAGTCCTGTGCACCCACCCCTCATATGTCAGGCCTCTGCTGGGAGTCATACGTACCCAACCTCATACTGTTGGTCACATGGGGTTGATGGCTTGTGTGCGCCTCGTATAAGTATTGTGAGGGTGCCGTACGCGAGCACGTGTGACGCACCATACCCCAACATTCATGGCGTGTGTGCGCATCGTAGCACTATTGCAATGGTGCCATACGCGAGCACATGTGATGCACCATACCCCGACATTCATGGCGTGTGTGCGCATCGTGTGACACGCACCGTACCCCAACATTCATGGCGTGTGTGCACATCGTATCACCATTGCAACGGTGCCATACACGAGCGCATGTGACGCACCGTACCCCAACATTCATGGCGTGTGTGCGCATCGCGTGTGATGCAACGAACCACAACATTCATGGCGTGTGTGCGCATCGTATCACTATTGCAGTGGTGCTATACGCGAGCGTGTAAGACGCTCTGTACAATTATACCTCCGTTGTTGCGGTACGTTGTTCTCACCGTATGCGCCCTCGTCGGTTTCTGTGCACCAGGTCGTAGGCGTACAGGACTGAGATGACACGGACGATGGGGTTCATGGCGTGTATGTCGTGTACCGGGGATGCGGTTCGGTTTGTACTCTGCTTTTACGGACGTTTTGAGCTCCCGTAGGAAAAGGGTCGTACGGAGTGTCGCAGAGATGAATCGTACTTGCTGGGCCGGAAACTGCTGCTTATTTACGTATGGACATCGCGTACTGCGTGACCCGGATACAAGTTGTATGTATTTTTTTCTCGTACGGTGTTTGGTACGATTCGTACGGAGATCTGCTTTGGGTTTGGATCGTACTTCATCGTACGTACGGGGACGTTGAAGGTGTACGATTCGTACGAGAAATACGCTCCATACAGCTATTCGTAGGGGATTTTACCGAATTGGAATCGGCCCCCTTGTGTCTCACAATGGGTTTTGTCAGCTACCACTTTCTCACTGTGGGATATCTGAGAATTTAAGACTGTGCAGTGTTAGAAAGTTTGCAATGTTCTTGGCATTCTGTTTCAGTAAACATTGTGCAAACATTCTCTTAGTCTAATGTGTCATGTCTCACTCTTGAGCTAACTTACGACAGCAGATGCTTGGTCAGTAACCACTACAGTCCAGTAACTAGCTGCCTGTGCATCTTCCTCTGCAGCTAAATCAGACTCCAGGTCCAGAGAATCCCATCTTCCTGCCAAGTGATAATGAGTGGGACTGGTTGCTTGCCAAGATGTGGGTGAGGAGCTCTATTTTTTCCACCCACCAGGCTCTTTCCCACTTCCTGCGCACACACGTCTTTGCAGAGGTGTTTTGCATTTCTACATTGAGGCAGCTCCCCATGGCTCATCCTCTGTACAAGGTAAGAAAGACAAAGCAGGCAGTGCAAATAGTTTGTTGATTCCAAGCTCAATAAATGGAAACTCATTGGTCATGCTGCCCATGCATTGTTGGGTACAAAACATCAAGAATAATTGAGATTCTTGGAAACTGGAAATGAACAGAATACATAGCTAAATGTTATAGAAGAGCTGAGGCAGTGAGAATATAAGATCTGTTTGATGCAACCACTGTACCTGTGTCTCTAATAACTCCCATGGTTTCTCCGTAGCTCCTGATCCCCCACCATCGCTATACTTTGCAAATTAATGCTCTTGCCAGAGAAGTCCTTATTGGACCAGGAGGATTCTTCGATAAGGTAAGGTTGTAACTCATATCTCTAGACCACCTCTGTTGTTGGCATTCAAGAGAGGCCATGATAAAGATAGATAAAACATTAAACATAGCATAGGATATTGTAAAGCACATGTTCACTCTTCGGCCTCTTGGCACTGAAATAACAGATGTCAATTGGTAATCAACTCCGTGGTACTCATTTTATTGACCTCAGAAGTATTAAATGCTAAGTGGAACATCCAGTATTCAAACCTATGACCATGATGTCAAACACAGATCCATGGAGTGGATGCATTAGTCCACTGAGCCAGCAGACCCGCAAGATGAGGTGGATGAAATGAAAGCTATGATCCCATGGTAGAGGAGCACAGAATTCAGAAAAAAATAGATGGAACCTGCTTGGAATGAGATCAGATTTTTTACTACCTCATGACATATTCTTACCTGACCTTATTAAACATAATTACACAGTGCATTCTTCACCCTTCTCACACAGGCTACTAATTATTTTCTCTTTACCAAAAGTTTGACACATTTTTATGTGAGTGACATTCTAAAAAGTAATCTTCCCAGTGCACACCAGACATATACAAATTGTAAATAAATGATACAGGATGAGGGATTCTTGTTTTGGGCGTTTACAAGTCTCATGACCCCTGAGTGTAGACAGGTGTTTGTACTTGAAAAAAATAAGATTAAAAGATATCGACAAACAACCATGAGTGATAAATAAATAAATAAATAATTTTCTCTTGACGTCGTCTGTCGAAATCCCCCCCACCCGGCCCCACTTCCCCAATGCTCTTACCTGCCCGGGCCGCAGCTGCCTGTCAGCACTTCGATCTCCCCACTCACCTTGCCTGAAGTAGTTGGGGAAGCCCATACAGTGGATTGGAATTTAATCATTGTATTGGGCACGTCTACTTGAAGTGTAGTAGAACATTTCCATAAACTATTACTAATACAAGAATTGTTTCTGGGTGTTTTTCAGAGGCTGTATCTCAGTAGAGCTGCTAATCCTGAAGTGAGAGAAGACTCTCAGTAGTCATGACTTGGAGGCTGGATCCTTTGCTATTTGTGATTTGTTTGCCTATAGAAGAACAGCACATAAATCTGGAAAATAAACTATTCCAATCCATAGATACCTTGCACATTCTGGAAAAAACTACCTTTCCCCTGTCCTTTAGGTGGATGCCTCTTAACCTGGACAGGAACCACCTATCTTTGGCTACTCCTGCCCACATACAAGCCCTCATTGTGAAGATTAGAGCCAATCTTGTCCTTACTCTTAGATTGCCACTAGCAAGCTCTCTGTAGTCCGGCTCATGGCCTCTTGGAATAGCCTTCATCAAATACAGTCTAGAGGCACTGGAGTTGTTTGCTGCTGCGTGGATGTTTGATCATTCAAACGTTCAGGTTTTCAATTCTCTTCTGAATTGCTGGAGTGATGGTGCGGCCCTGAGGTGCATGGGGAGGTTTCTCCAAGCGTTGGCTGCTAGGTGCAAAAAGGAGTGTCCTCTGCTGTTGACTCCAAGGATCCATGGGGTGTCTGCAAAGGAGAGGGAATCTGATTAAAGGTTTCTGGTTAGTTGGTGGAGATCAAGGCATTTGTTAATGTATGCTGGTCTTTCATTGTGCAGGGCCTTCTAGGCGTGGGTCAGAATCTTAAACTGGCATCTCTACTGAATCGGGAGCAAGTGTAATTTCTTGAGAAGTGGTGTGATGTGGGTCCTTCTGGGCAGATAGAGTATGAGTCTTGTCGCTTAGTTCTGTATTGCCTGGCGTCTCTTCAGGTGTGCAGTGATTCCTACATAGAGCTTGTTTCTGTAGTCCAGTCTGCTGGTAAAATATTATATTGGTCACTTACAATTATGGTACCCTGAAGCACAATATGCAATATTAATCTAGTGCTAACACTAAACTTCAGACACAAAATCTCATATACCTAGCGTAATATAGAAAAGCTTCAACATAGTTATGTACAGGTTCCACCATTGGCAGACAACACAGAAACACATTTTACACCACTTCAAACGCTAGATACTAAAGAACCTGGACATCCTCAGGGCCATTGCTTCATAAGGAACACATTTGGCAGAGCCACAGTCACATCCAAAACAGTCAAATAAGCTATATGATCTGTAACCCACAATCAGTCTATTTGTAAACAGAGGCAGCTGGATTTTCTGTCCTATGGAAATTATTAATAATTGGGTACATCCTCCAGTAGCACCTCTGTGGCTTATTATACACCCAAAGCTACATGAATTAATCATTGGCACACACCCTAGATACAGAGCAGAAGAATGTATCCAAAATTTATAATTTGATGACTTTTGTCTAGGAGTAAAACAGTTAGGAGCAGCCTAGAACAGGGAACTAACCAGAAACTTCAATTTTCAACTACAGAACACGGCGATTGGTATAGCAGGTCTTGCTGAGCTTATATCAAGAGACATGAAATCCATGACCTACACTTCCATTTGCATCGTGGACAATCTCAAATCCCGTGAGGTTGAGTCCTTGCCCAACTTTTAGTACAGAGATGATGGGTTGAAGATCTGGTCAGCCATCAAGAGGTGAGACATGATTTTTTTTGTCCCTTGTAGTTTTTTTTTTGCTTCCAGTGGTGAGTTATAACCTGTTTGAATTTTTATGGAATGCCTTGATCCAAAACTTTGCATATAAAATATGACAGCTCAATGTCCAGTTGCAAATGAAAAAGAATATTTGTGATTGACAGATTGATACCAAAATTTACATGAGACACACAACCAAATACCTAAAAGGAGTAAAAAGTCATATATTAAAATATTCAACTTGTATTAGCATGAAGGAATGTGGAAGAAACATTGATAACACCTGCAACAGCTTGGGGCTGATGCTGAGAACTGCCAAGATTTAGAGATGGAACTGTATGCCTTTGACAGAGTTGTCCCCTCACTCCATTTTATTGTGATGTTTGATCCTCTGATTTTATTTTACAGATCATTGACATTAGCTGTTCTTGTCCAGTTGACACCCAGAATGCATTAGGTTGGAAAATGAAAAGTAAGGGGTAGAAATGTAGTGTCCAAATATCTTGTAGAGGTTGGCAAACCTATTAAAATACAGGTAAGGAGCCGATCAAAAAGGCGTTAATGGTTGATAAATAAAAAATCAACGATGGCATAGTGATGTGCTAAGGATTTTATTAGCAATGAAATTGAAACACACAAGAGGTAAGAAGTCATTGTTAAATTGGCTGGAGGGAAAACATATGATGAGTAAATTCCCTACATAGAATGCAGTCAGCTGAGAATGACAGACAAAAAGAGGAAATATAGTAGACATGGCATCCTACATGCCCTGTCCTCATGCAGCTTTTATGCAGAACATAAATAGCTGAGGTATGGGAGTACCAATGCTTGAAATTGGGAGTTAGAGAAAATCAAGTCTGAGTAATAGTTTATGAAATGTTAATTTTGATTCAATTGCATTGAAGGTTGTGATCCACAGACACAAGAGGGATGACCACAGAGGAATCAACTTGTCATCCAAAAGCCTTTAGACAGACAAGCAGATAAATTGAGGCTGGGTAAGGGACTTAAAGGAATTGTAGAACAATGTGTGTTCACCATATAAATGTGAAGCAGAACCCCAAACGAGAGAGTGAGCAAAGCAAGTTAAATATGGAGATGTGAAACAGTGGGTAAGTTATTAAAGAATGTGCTTTTAGGTCTCCTAGGATGATGAAAATCAAAATAGACGGTGGGAAGGGATAACTTAATAGTGAACCCAAGTAGCTGAATGTGACAGACTAAAGCAAGGAATGCTCATCTAACCACCTGTGCTGTGTAGAGTGTTTCACTGAAAGGTGAGTTCTCTACCATGGGATCTTTTTATACATTCTCATTCTCAGTATGTCCTGTAAAGTGTAAACCGTTCATAAGCCAGTTCTGCAAATCTTTAGTTTATTCACATTAAATTGTCTCATCATTTTGATTGAATAGTTTTGCCAACCCAAATGTAGAGTGCCGACCAGTGCTATGTGATGCCAGCGGGTTTGCTTGAAACTTTACTTTTTGTCTCCAAAGCTTCCCTGCATTGGCTCCCAGTCCGCAAGAGGATCCATTTTAAGGCCATGGTTTTGGCTTTTAAGGCTCTCCACAGCTTAGGTGCCGGGTACATTGTGAAGAGAGTCCAATTTTACCACCCTCACCGCACACTAAGGTCTTCAACACTTAAATTGGCAAGAAACTCCCAGATACCTCCGAGCACGGATTGGGGCCGCTCCTTCCAGTTGCAAGAAGTGCAATTGTGGAATATTCTGTCGGAAGAAATAAGGCTGATGCAGGATCTTCTTGCATTCAGGAAATCACTGAAAACAAGGTTGTTCCAGCTATAATGTCTCAGTTCCGTGGTCACAGTGCACAGCGAATACTGTCATCACGCCTCAGCGACGGGACACTCAATTGAGTAGCTGTGTGCTTTACAAATATCCATTAAACATAACATAACATAACATAACTGAGCCATGTTCTTTTGATGTTTTGAAAGTGCTTAAAGTTTACACATAAAAATAGGAGTTTCTTGGTTCCTTTGAGTTGTGCTCGTGTGAGATTCTTAAAAATTCATTCCTGCAAGGTCTAATTCCAGGGTCTAATTCATGAGTGAATTCAGACCACACTTCAGTAGATGATGTGGGATTTTGTGGTCTGCTAATTTTAAATGACCACGGGGAGTGTAATTTCCCTGGTCACTTTCCTAGGGTGGACACAGGAGCTATGAACAATGGAGGAGAGGTTCTGGCATGCTGATTTCAGGATTTAGGTAGAGGGGGACACTGTGGGATTATTTGCAGTAGAGCACACAAGCTCTGCTGCAAATGTGGGTAGGGTATCCCATGGGAACTTTATCCTTATTGGTCATGGAGTGCCCAGGATCATGCTAGGCAGAAATGTGGCACACCAGGGCACACTCTTCAGAACACTACTTTACCTGTGGGAGACAGGACTGCATCTGCTGCTGTGACCTGTGAGGGGGAAACAAAGGGCTTGATCTGTTCCCACTTGTACCCAGGGCAAAGAAGTGGAATCCAAGGGTCAGTTGGTTGACCTCCTGCTAAACTACAGGGACACAAAAGCTGCAAGAAGCCCATTTCCCTGAAGGAGCCAAGCTGACCAGTTTCAACTGGACATTGCTGGTGGCTTCAGTTGAAGTGAGTCCTGACTCTCGAGTGCTGTTCTTGAGGTCCTGGTACCCTTGGCTGTCATCAGTGTGTACGCCTCTTGTCTAACTAAAAAAGCTGGAGCTCAGAAATATTTTCAAGACTTTTTTACTTGGTGAACTGACAGAAGACTGGGACCAGCACGCCAGGCCGATCTGCTGAATGTGCCGTGCAGGTGGACCTGATTTCTCCATAGCTCCCACATAGTACCCCTCTCTACACTATAATTGGTTGAGGGTATTTTGACTCCAGCTTGCCGCTTCCCAAATGCAGCTGTCAATGAGGACTCTATTAACACTGAAGATCTCCTTGGCATGCAAACCCAAACTTCTACCTCTGTTGTCGACCACCGCATCGGAAACCCATCTTGATGCAACCTGGAGCCTCAAGCCTTTCTGCAGGTTCCGCTCGCTGCCTTAGCACTAACGAACCCATTGATGTCCAGAACTGGTTCTAAGCAAAGAAGGTAACTGTTGACCAGGATGTACCCAGTCTCTGTATCCATCCGGTGACACTACCCCATCTAGCACGACCCTGCCTCTACTTGGCAGTTTGTGCTTTTTGGCACTATTCTTTTCATCTAAATCTTCGGAAATTCATCTTTTTGCTTTTCCTCATTGCATGTTTGTTGTTTTGGTGTTATTTTGTTCACTAAAATATTCTTTATTTTTATTAATTGAAATGGTATTTCTATTGGGACCTAGGAAGAATAGTGATATTATTACTTGTCGGGGAACTACCATCCACCCCAGCTAATGATCCACTCTCTCACAACTACAATGAAAGAGATGCTGGATACTGAAAATGTATAGGCATCGTTCTCTTATGCTTAGGTATCTTAATTGTCTGTCTATTTCATTAATTGCATTCAACTTTGAGCACAACAGCATTTAATGCTGCAAATTCTACACTTATTTTCATGATGTCTTCAATTTCCAGAACTGATCCTTAGTCTGTGTTATTTTATCCTAGATGGAAATAATGAGTGTGTTTTGTTTTTCTTCCTTGGCTGGCAAGCTAGAATGTTTTTGTTTATTATTGTTATTTTTTTTGCATATTCACTTTAGAACCCTTATCAGGTTTCTTTTCGATTTCTTATTATTTCTAGAATTAAAATGAAATAGATTTTTGTTTTGTTATTAGAACACTGGAGTTTTAAGTGCCCCATTGAAGACAATGGAGTAGCTCATAGCCAATATTGCCTTCCGCTCCAGCATTCCAATGTGTTTCTGTTACTACCTTTTTATTATTGGAACATTCCACCCATTCAGGGTAGAATGCTTCAAGAGTCTTATAGTCCTTACGCAATACCCTTTGTTAAAGACCCTGTACCTCATTGTCTTACCTGTGTCTCAGGCCTACACTGGGGTTCAGGGCCATGAATAACTGGTATAACCCTCATCAGTGGACTATCAAACTATAAAATAAGTCTGCCAAAACACTAATAGAGTTGGTAGGGAACTCTAATAATAACCTAGTATTATACTCTAATACTACACACGAAATAAAACGTACAAAGGAAGAAACATGAGATTAAATCAAGATAACAGGATTCACAAGAAGTCAATCTCTTTAAGCAAAGATCTGAGCTCTCCACTCAAGATAATTCCTGTGGACAGAACACTCTTGGCAAAAATGTACCAGGTTCCTTGGGGTGATCTCACAGCCCTCATCTGATGGCGTTCGCACATGTGCCTGCAGAGGGTGGTGAGGCAGGACAGAGTGCAGTCGCACTGGATATAAGGGAGGTTTACTGGTAAAAGAGAGGCGCCTGTTCACCAAAGTTTTCACAGCAAATTCTTGATGCAAGTTATCCCTTATTCTTAACTTGTATAAACACTCCCTGAACCCTTGCCTCTCACCCAAACAATGTCAAGTTCACCGTGGCAGACAAGGTGCTGGCCATAAAGAGAGAAGATGACAGGTAGTCTTAATCAAGAAGTAAAACAAAGGATGGCTACAGATGGTTAGCTGTGCCCAAGCACCAAGATTCCGAGGCCTGGTGGTCAAATGCGGCTACGGTTTTACAATACATAGTGCTTCAAAACTGCTGGAGGTGGCGGGGTCCAAGGTCATACTGAAATCTGGCTTAATTGTTAAATCTGTATTACTACAGGAATGTGGTTAGGAAGCCACACTTCATAGCCAGTAAGGCAGATATATGGGAATCTACTCTGGCCTCAAGCAATGGGCCAGTGTCCCAAACATGTGAAAATTTCCTGCAATCTTTGCATTATACTTAATGAAAATCTTTTGCTGGATTTGCAGGTTTTGGCTGTGATACAATCTAGTATCTGTCTGCTGAAACACCTTAGGCGGATATATTCACAGATTTAATTTTCCCATTAAATGTTTATAGCCATCTCTTTTAACCAGTCTATGCTGGATAATGTGTTATGGGAATTCAATGTTTCTGGGTCTCCCAAAAAATGGTCTGGATAGTCTCTAAAGGTTGCAAAAGGTTGCAGTAAGGCTAGTCTTTATTCTGAGAAAAATGTGGAACATTTACATTGGTTGCCAGTGGAAAAACTTACAGTTTAAGGTTGCCTGTTTGATGCATAGAAAGGATTTTGGGCTCTGTGCTATTGTTAATTTCTGGCAGATTAAAGAAATATTCACCTACTCGTCTATTGTAATCTTATATTTAGCCAACTTTTCTTGTTCTAAGTTTTGAATTCTTCAAATGGGGAGGCAGATCACTCCATATTCGAGGACCAGTATTCTGGAATTCATGAGTTCATTAAAATTATTTTGAATGTAGTAAAATGTTAAAAAATGTGTACCTTTTACTATTTTAGCGTAATACTGGAGCTTTGCTGAACTGGGAGAAGTAGGTAATTAGTGCCGAAAGGCTCTGTAAATGAGCATATGTGAGCTTTATAAATAAACGTAAGTAGCTAAAAAGAAATTCTTGATTAGTAGAACTCTCCATGACTTGCTATTGGGAGCCAGCTGTCATACGACCTCAAAAGATACCCATGTAGACTGATGTAAACCTTCATTGTGGTTAAAGGTAACCTGAGACAAAGACCTTGAGTTTGTACTTAATTTTGATACGTGACTGGCAAACAAAAATATAGATTCCAATTTGCTGTTCTGTTTTACGTCGAGTCTGCGTTTGGTGGTTTGGTTGGACACGGGAGTAGCCAGAAACTTAAAAATACACCACACTGTGAAAAGAATCCCCGTATTCAGACAGAATATCGAGTTGGAAATTGTGACACAGAAACCTTGACAGCAAGAATATCGTGGTCAAGAATATCGATTTTAAGGTAAGAAATATCGTTTTCAAAAATATAGAAGTCATTAATATCATTTGCAAAAATATAGTTGTTTAAAATATTGATATTTTTAATTAGTGTTCTGTATTTTAGTTTACATTTTAAATGTATGTGATGTATCTTTTGTGTTTATGTGTTTTAATATATGTATTACTTTTTTGTTGTTATCAATGTTATTTTAATAACATTTTGCATTTTTTAGTTTTGTAGCAGGTTGTGGGTTTATAGGGGAATAGGGTGGGAATTATTTTAATTATAATAAATAAATGATTATTTTTTATTTTGTAATATTCATTTAATTCAGGTTTTATAGTTTTAACTGTGGAAAGAAAGTTATTGGTAATTAGTCATTAATTATTAATTGATTGGTAATTCATATGAATTGGTCATTAATTATGGTAATTATGCAATTTCATTTTAGGTGCAGGCTGTGAGGTTTATAGGGGTAATGGCTAGGAAGTAATTTGCTTTTTAATATTAATAATTTGTTGTTAATTAATATTAATTAATTGAATATTAAACATGGAAATTGTGTAATTAATTTTAGGTGTAGGTTGTGGGGTTTATAGGGGTAAAAGGTGGTAAGTAATTTATGCTTAGTTAATTAATTATTAGTTAATTCATATTAATTAAATAATTGAACATCAAATATGGAAATTGTGTAATTACTTTTAGGTGTGGGTTGTGCAGTTTATTAGGGTTAAGTGTGGGAAGTAATTTATGTTTAATGAATTAATAGTGAGTTGATCATTAATATTAATTAATTAACTGATATTTAATAGGGCAATTGTTTATTTTTTTGTGTGTTTTTTAATTTTATTGGGGTAAAGGGTGGGTAGTAAATTAATTCCGCTTACTTTATAAGTAGTTTATAAATACTATTAGTTTATTTATTGAAAAAATGTTTTAATTAAGTAATTGATTTCTTTACAGTTTAATTTTAGCTGTGAGTTGTGAAATTATAGAGGTAAAGTGTGGGACATTAGTTTTAACTTGTAATGTAATTGATACGTTTTCCTTAATTGGTAATTAATTATGGAAATTATGGAAGTACTTTTTATATAATGTATATATGGGTTGTGAATTGTGTGGTGTAATAGGCTAGGGGAGAAAAATGAAAAAGTATGTAATGATTAACTTTTGTTTCTACATGATTACAAATTAAAAATAATAATTTTTTTGAAAATAATGTTTTATTTTATTTCATTTAATATAATATTTTTATGTATTTGTAGGTATTTGTCATATGTATTTAACATTATGATTTTTGTTATATAAAATATATTTGAATTCACATTTTTTACATATGTATACATTTTTTTTATTTATTTAGTTTTTAAAAATATTTTTATTGTTGTTAATATTTTGTTTGTTTTTAATTTTGAACTGACTGGAGTGATACAATTAATTGTTACCTCTCTGCAATCCAAAACTTTCCCTACTCTTGCACTGATTGGAGTGGGAATAGTACATTTTATCCCGCCACTATCCAACACTTTCCCAACTGTTGCCCTCATTGGAGTGGGAATAGTAATTTTTACCCCTTCATTATCCAGCACTCTCCCTACTGTTAAAATTATTGGAGTGGGAATAGTAATTTTTACCCCTCCGCTATCTAACACTTTCTCTACTGTTGCACTTACTGGAGTGGGAATAGTAATTTTTACCCCTCCGCTATCCAACACTTTCCCTACTGTTGCACTCATTCGAGTGGGAATAGTCATTTTTACCCCTTCGCTATCCAACACTTTACCTACTGTTACACTATTTGGAGTGGGACTAATAATTTGTATCCCTCTGCTATCTAATACTTTCCCTACTGTTGCACTGACTGGAGTGAGAATGGTAAATTTTACCCCTCTGGTATCCAACACTTTCCCTACTGTTGCACTCACTGGAGTAGGATTAGTAATTTTTACCCCTCCGCTATCCAACTCTTTCCCTACTGTTGCACTGACTGGAGTGGGAATAGTACAATTTACCCCTCTGCTATCCAACACTTTCCCTACTGTTGGACTCACTGGTGTGGGAATAGTGATTTTTACCCCTCCGTTATCCAACACTTTCCCTACTGCTTTACTCATTGGAGTGGGAAAAGTAATTTTTACCCCTCCGCTATCCAAAAATTCCCTACTGCTGCATTGACTGTAGCGGAAAATGTAAGTTTAAACATTTATAAATAGTTCAATGTTTTAATTAATAATAGAATGTTTTTTTTCTGTTAGATATTATGTTAATGGCATATGTGTATGAACATATATATATATATATATATTCACTGAAAAAACCATAGGTTATAGACCATATATAGTTAGGAATTAGCATTTACAAAACCTTGAAAATTCACTGAAAAAAACATAGGTTATAGACCATATATAGTTAGGGATTAGCATTTAAAAAACCTTTTTTTACTCACACAAAACCATTGAAATTCCATATATAGTTAGTTGTACTAACTATATATCGCGCACCCGCAATCCACTGCTGATCATGTCACATATTACATCATTCATGACATGGTCAGTGACATCACTGATGACATCACTGATGACATCTCAAATGACATCACTGATGACATCACTGATGACATCTCAAATGACATCACTGATGACATCACTGATGACAACATCCAGTGACTGTATTTTTCTGTAAAGTTAAAATATGTCTTACATATTGAAGAATGAGTGGATGTATAAGTGTCTTGATGAAGGATTTAGTAGGGGCATGACTGACTGTATGAGTGACTGATTAAATGTGTCTCACTGAGTGCATGGGTTAGTGACTAAACTGTCTTAATTTGTGCATCATTATGTCTGTTGTTCTGTAAACTGCTGCATGTGTTGATCAGTACCTATATGAGTAACTATATGGGTTATTGGTTGATTGCCTAAGTATTTGTATGGGAGACTGAGTGTGTGTGTGGGTGGCTGGGAGGTGTATAACTCTGTGCATAGATGTGTGACCAGTTGATTCACTAGATGTATGGGTTCAAAAGTGCATGTGGAAACACCTGTATGGGCGGTTGACTGAGTGCATTGGTGAGTGAATGGATATCTCAGTGCTACATGTCAAAGTAAGTACATATGTAAAACACAGTACATGTGACACTTGACATATATAAATAACTGTGCATAAGAGCCAGTGAATGTGTGAGTGGCTGTATTGATCATTGTGAACTTGTATCAGGCATTGTAAACGAGAGTAAATATGTGTTAGTATATGTTTGAATAAGTAAGGTGTGTATAACTGTATAGTTGAGGAAATGGAGGTGTGATTGATTCTTTGCATGCCTGACTAGGTGTGTGAGTAACTCCATGGATGAGTGACAGTCTGTGAGTGTCTGTTTACACTGAGTGTATCTAAGGTTATATTAGAGTCTGAAGAGGTTCATCGTATTATCACATGAATTATGTCATCAGTGATGTGATCAGTAATGTCAAATGAAATGTCATCAGTGATGTCATCAGTGATGCCATTTGAGATGTCATCAGTGATGTCATCAGTGATGTCATTTGAGATGTCATCAGTGATGTCATCAGTGATGTCACTGACCATGTCATGAATGATGTAATATGTGACATGATCAGCAGTGGATTGCGGGTGCGCGATATATAGTTAGTACAACTAACTATATATGGAATTTCAATGGTTTTGTGTGAGTAAAAAAAGGTTTTTTAAATGCTAATCCCTAACTATATATGGTCTATAACCTATGGTTTTTTCAGTGAATTTTCAAGGTTTTGTAAATGCTAATTCCTAACTATATATGGTCTATAACCTATGGTTTTTTCAGTGAATTTCAATGGTTTTTTAATAGCAAATATCAAAACCTTTACAATGTATTCTTCTTTAAATCGAAAAATATTTTTTACATGTTTTTAATACAATTTTTAAAAAAATTATTTTTATTGTTTCGCTCCCGGTCCGCGAACCGGTTAGCTTCCCGTTAGCTCAATTCGGAGCCGCGACCCGGTCCGCGAACCGGTAAACGTTCCGTTTGCGCAACTGTCGCGTTAGAAAACAACATCGTGACGCGTCGCGTCAGCATGACGTTTCACGTTGTCACGTGTTACGTCATATGACGTGCCACGTTAGCGTACCCGGAAGCGAACCGGTACGCGAAGCGAGGCGCGAAGCGCAGCTTCCCGGAAGCGAACCGGGACGCGGCGCAAAGCGCGTAACGTAAACACAGCAGGTCATGTGACTTGGTAATAACACTTTTCATTGGTTCATTTCACTTTTGGTTTCCTAATGATGTAAGACTAGGTCATGTGATCTAAAATTAACACTTTTCATTGGTTTAGAAATATTGTTTTTCCCAAATGATGAAAAACCCTCCTTCTTTCCTCACTCTGACTTTCATCTTTGTGAGAGAAAGACCCTTTGTTACCAGTGAGCAATGGCTTCATTAGTAGGTTCAGCTGGTGCTTCCCCACCACCTCCACCACATCCAAGGAAGAGAGGACCACCTGCTGAAGTTATAATTCAGCAAGAAGAGGAAGAAGAGGAAGAGGAGGAAGAGCAGGAAGAGAGGCAGTTTTTGCCTGAGGAGCCCAGGAGGTCTCACCTGAAAGAAAACTTTATTTGGCAATTTTTTAAATTTCCCCGAGGCCAGAAAAAAGTCAATGCAAGGTACGTAACTTGCCTTATATGTCAAGATAGACTGTCCAGAGGGACCGAGAAGAAATACAGTTACGGAAACTACACAATGCATCGCCATATGAGTAGGTGGCATCCTAACAACTACAGTGCTGCACAGTTACGTAACGAGCAAGATAATCCCCCTTCTATGGCCAGAAGATCTGTTGTACCGGAAGTGACGGGACCAGAGGGGAGGGAGATGGTCCCAAATATACAAATGAGATTCGGGGAAGTAAAACAAGTCTGCGTACTTTGTAATCAGTTCATTTGCTACAGAGAAAGTAGCATCACGTTAATCAACAGAGCTATCGACAATCATGTTTGTCCGAAACGCCCCAGACAATAAATTCTTTTTTTTTGTTGCTCCTGTTGAGCCCTTTACAATGAATCGTTTTAGTTTCCCCCCCCAAAAAAAACCCCCAAAAAATATAAAACCGTTCAGAAAAATTCAAAAAAAGTAAAAAAATGTTCAGAAAAATAATAAAAAAAATATAAAACAACAAAAACAATAAAAAAAAGTTCTTTCAGAACTACCTCCCCGTTATAAAAAAATTGGTAGAATATTTGGAACTCTGCCAACCTCTATTTCTCTTGGTTCGCTTCCCGGTTCGCTCGCCGGTACGCGAACCGGGAGCGAACCCCCAAAATTTTTTTTTTAAAAAGAACAGTAAGTATAAGGGAAGGAAACAGACAGTTATGTTAAAAGAAAGACAGCTATAGGGGAGTAAACTAGAGATACTGTTACCCGCAATCCACTGCTGATGATGTCACATATTACATCATTCATGACATGGTCAGTGACATCATCAGCAGAGGATTGCGGGTAACAGTATCCCTAGTTTACTCCCTATAGCTGTCTTTCTTTTAACATAACTGTCTGTTTCCTTCCCTTATACTTACTGTTCTTTTAAAAAAAAAAAATTTTGATCAGTCAGAAACAGTGACAGTAATAGAGACAGAGTGAGTGACCAAGAGTGAAGAAGTATGAGAAGAGAGGGACTAAGAAAAATAGTGGAAGGAGTAGAGTAATTAAGTAATAGAGAAAGGAATGAGGGAAGTAGCAAAGGCAGGAAAGTGATGGTTAAAGAAATGAAGCAGTGGAACTAATAGAAGTTAAATGTGATAGAAATATAACAAAAAGAGTACAAAACATTTACCTTGTAATTGTCGTTAAGTTAGTCATTTGTTATTTTTATACTTTCAATCTGTGAAAGAGAGAACAAACATTTGAAACATATTAAAACATGTTTTTAATAAATTAGAAAAGACAAGGGAAAAGATTGAAGGACAAACAGTTTTTCAACAACTTTGACACTTACAGAAGCCTCTGCTTCTCCATGCCCCTACACAGTCCTAAAAATATACATTTTAAACTAACAGTATCTTGATGCAGATGAAGTGAGTCCTATCTTGCAACATGGTGCATCTTTTGCATCACTGCTGCATCGGTTTCATGTGGCATTGTTTTTTTACAGCATGACACATCTGCCTAGATGCATCATTTTGTAATTTTGTCGCCTCATAGCAAATCTTTTCAACCACCACTGCGTCACAAAAGTGACGCACAGTGGCGCAAAAGAGGCATACACCTATCATAAATCTGTCCCTAACATGTTAAATGATTGATTCAGGATGACGATAAGGTGTGGCCTATCCAGAGGTTTGTTTAAGGTGAGGCCTACTCAGGGTTGCAGATCAAATTTACACTTGTTGAAGAGTACAGAGGAGATAATACATGTGAAGGCCTACTAATGAAGTAAGTCATGTCCACTTCACTCTTGAACAAAGGCCAGACCTCTTCTGTGTCCGTGGACAGGCCTAAACCTCATCTGCACAATGTCATTCGTAAACTTAGGAAACACAGGTGATGTAATTGAAAAATGTGGAGTTTATTTTCCTCATTTCACAATCACATCACCTGTGTTGCCTTTGCTTAGGTATCTCATAGTGCACATGGAGTCTAGCATATCAAACAGTACACAGAAGTTGAGCAGTGTATACAACAATTTTGACACTTACAAAAGCTTCAGCTTCTGCATGCCCCCTACACAGTGCTAATTATATACATTTCAAACTGATGGTATCTTGCTGGAGATGAACTGAAACCTATCTTGCAACATGGTGCATCTTTTACACAAAAGTGACCCACAGCGGAGCAAAAGAGGCGCACGGCCATCATAAATCTGACCCTAACATTTTAAATCATTGTTTCAAGATGCCGATAAGGTGTAACCTATCCACAGATTTGTTTCAGGTAAGTCCTACTCAGAGTTGCAGATGAAATTTAGGTTTGTTGAAGAATACAGAGGAGATAATACATGTGCAGGCCTACCAACCAAGTGTGTCATGTCCACTGCACTCTTGAACAAATGTCAGACCTCCTCTGTCTCCAGGAACAGGCCTAAACCTCATCTACACAATGTGATGTGTAATGTTAGGAAACACAGGTAATATAATTGAAAAACGTGCAATTTTTTTTGCTCATTCCACAATCATATCACCTGTGTTTCCTTTGCTTAGGTATCTCATTGTGGAAATGTAGTCTATCATATGAAAGACTACGTAGAATATGAGCACTGTATGCAACAACTTTGACACTTACAGAAGCCTCACTTTCTCCATGCCTCCTACACAGTTCTACATGTACATCATAAATGCAAACAGTACAGAATTAATTATACATGTTAAATGGTTTATTTTTGCTGTTCTCAGAATGTATCAAATATCACTAAAAACAGTGACTTGAAGGTATTCATCATATAACAGCGGGGAAAAAAAAACACAATCAAAATGATTGTGTTTAAAAAACCCATACAACATAACAAATCAGAATTCAGAACTCCTTAAAGTTAACTTACTTTCCATGACGTCAAAGGATGTCCTATGAACAGCTTACACTCTGTTGTGCTGTTATTACTTTCAGCCCGCCACTTTCTGAAAGAAAACCTCCATCATTTTGAAAAATATGTTACATACAATAAATGACTTCTCGCTCTCTACCACACGTTTCCACAAGGCCAAATCATGTCAGAGCCATTTATAACTCTTGGAATTCTTGTAAGCCAATCCCGTCATGTTGTATTTCCGCAACTTTCAGAATTAAAATGTTGAAGATCATTTTCACAATCCTGGATTACTAATATCTTACCCTTCTTGCTCACTCATTTTCTACATTTCCTATGACACTGATACTGCTTACTATGAAGCAGACTTACACTACCTCTATGACTACTACAATTATTTAATTCTCTACATCACTTTTAATCACAAAGCAATATAAAACAGTAGACAGCATTGCAGACTTACATTCCCTCTACTCCATGTTTTGATTGGCTGCTTGAATTAGCTTATAAAAAGAAATAGTTTTTCTGAACTCATTCAAAGTGCACTTATTTTTCCATGACGTCCAGTGTTATGGTAAGAAGTTATGTCTCTGTACTACACTTATCCTCAAGGCCAAATCGTGTAGGAGCCATTAGAACTTCTTGAAATTCCTCAGAGCACATCCCGAGATTCTTTCCCTAAAATTTTGGTTTTAAAAACACCAGGTAAGAATTTTTAAGGTCATACGGCAATTTTTTTGTGAAAATTAAAACAGAATCGTTGCAGAATGACCAGCCATTTCTAGACTTTAAATAAGCTGTGTAATGTCCTGATGTTATTGAAGGACCGTCATGATATATAATTGCTACAGTTACAAAAGTCCTTCCTAATATTGACAACTGTGAAGCCACAACATTTTTAATTAAAGTTGTCAATTTTGTTCCATCAGACCTACATCGTTGGAACATTAAAATGACATACTGGCCATATGTTCGTATAAATAAGGTTGACATCATTTCAGATTTACATTGGCTACATTCCATGTTGTGATCAGCTGCTTTTACTAGCTTATTAAAGGAGACTGATTTACTGTCTGGCAAAGTTAAATATATAAATCTTTCTGAGTCTACACTAGTAGTACTTGATACCCTACAGTTCTCGCAGTCATGCTGCCATTGATAAGAAAGCCCAAACAGGTGATCTACATCTACACCTTCAGCATGCAATACATCAAGCATATACATTAAAAACTCCTGACAATCTTGCTGAATATTTTGAGAGAATTGTGTTTGGCCTGAACATCTGTCTAACAGATTTCGAATTTCAGACACACTTTCTATTTTTGTTCTATCAGTGCTACATTTCTCTAACACAGAATTTAACAAACTGCATAATCTTTGATCAGAATTGACCACAATCTCTTCTTTTACATTTTCTAGAGAAAACAAAACATTAACCACTACATTAGCATAGCAGTTGACACCAGAACTGTTTTCAAATTGAAAACCAACAACATCTTCAACAGAATCCTTTTTGTTTCTGCTTATAATTTCAGGTTCATCGACTTTTTGTCTTTTTGCTACAACCTCCCCAGTATTGGTCACATTTCTTCATTTCCGGCCTACCACACGTTTCTCAAACAAAGGATATTGAGGCAAATGTGTCGCATACTCTCTTCTCAACCTATTGTATTCCTTAACACAATCTAGATCCGCACAAATGTTTGTGACATCACACTCAATCAAGTACAATCCCGATAAAGTTCTAACTCTTGACAATGCCACATATGCCATACCCTCCTTGAACACAGAACTGCCAATATTCACCAATGCACTGTCTACACTTTTAAACCTTGCGATTTATGGATTGTCACCGCATATGCCAAGCAAACAGGAAACTGCTTACGGCGAACATATAAGTCTTTTACAAGCAAAAATCTAGCAGAACAACGACCAATTAGCTGTACTTCCTCAATGCCATCAAATTTAATTTTTAAAAATTCAATTCCATCTCTATTTCTGTATTTCACAAAATCAACAACATTACCCATTGATCCATTTACCAGACCTCTTTCAACATGTAAATTCCTTCTTAAAATTATACGGCAGTTCAAGCACACATTCAGAGTCTTTTCAAAACCTGCAGTTTTAGATATAGTCTTCTCTAATGAATCCAATTTTGTTTTCAAATTCTCAGACAAAATAATTGTTGATCCCATATGCTCTACTCTGTCAATAGCTTCCAGTTTCACAATCTCTTGCTTTTCTAAATTCAACATTTTGTTGTTGAAGATGGCACATTCTGCAAGAGTTGGCATCAAACATATTCCAGATTTCTTCTCAGTAATTTTCTGAAAAATATTCTCAGGCACAACATCTTGTTCTGCTTATAAATTTGACAGTAATCGTGCATGTAAAGCTTCTTTCCCATGCTCGGTCACTTTTCCAATTCTAACATCTTGTAGAATATTCTTGTAAACTTCATCCTTCGCCTGACGCATATTTTCATGCAGTTCAGCATAATTGAAGTTTAACCATATATTGACGTTGCCAATGCTCCCTAGGCACTTCCTGGTATCTTCATGCGTGAGCATTTTGAACACAGGTTGCCCTTTCACTGGTGTCAGCTGCAGAAGATCTCCGAAAACAATGATGTGTTTGCCACCAAATAACACATCATACTCTGTTTTGAGAACTTCTTGCATTCTCAAATGAACAAAGGCAAGCATGACATTGGAAACCATGCTTACTTCGTCAATGATAAGAAGTTTCATTTTCCTCAAGATTCTTGAAACTTCACAACAAGCATCTCCAGATAGCTTGTGATATTGTAATTTGTTGTCATGCTCCACTGGCAGCATCAGTAAACGATGTAAAGTAATCCCTTTAATGTTATGTGCTGCCAGTCCAGTTGGAGCGGTGACAACACAAGACAGCGATGACTCAGTCCTTTCCTGCAAATAACATGAAATTGCTTTAATAAGGAAACTTTTTCCACTTCCCGCTTCTCCACTCACGTAGAGTTGGACAGGCTTCAATGACGTACATGAGCACTCTTTCTTCTCATGACTTAATCCATGATCAATTTGCATGGTAACTTCATCATATATTTTCCTCTGCTCAACGTTGAGTTGTCTTTCCAACTCTTCTAAGTTAACCGCATCCTCCTGAGCATGTGCCATGGCTCTTTCCACTTCATTCATAGCAGTGGCAGCCTCATTTTCAATAACAGGTCCTCCTAGTGGATCCTGACTCAATGAAGCAGAACTCTGACTGTCCTGAGAACTGTCTCTGGCAATCTCGGCTGCAATTGTTGCTTCCTGCTCGATTTCCGCATTCAACATTTCTACATATTTGGGAAAAGCAGGACATTCTATGGTCTCCTTGGCGGCAGTGAAAGAGTCTTTGTAACAGAGGAAATCTCCAAGCAGTTCCTCTTCTGCACGCCAAGGCTTGAAAAGTTGCAAAAGTGCTAAATAGAAAAACTCCTTTTTTTCAGGAGATTCGCCACTCAATTTTCGATGGTTTACCAAGTGGCATTTTCTTTGCTTGACCAGACATCCCTCACTTCCAATTACAGCATACACTCCTTTCTCAGTATCTTCTTTGATGTTCCTCTTGAATATGTAATTTTGAAGAACCTCATACAGACAAACATTCTCGAGGTGACTGCTTCGATTTGGATAATATGTATCCAACATGTTGCTCTTCGAAATGTCTGTACTGTTTGGCTCCTTTTCCGCCAAATACTCAATTTCCCGCACAGGTTTCAGAACTCGATTACGCGTTGCAGCAAGACCAAGACTCGCCCAAACGATACTCCTGGATTTGGCATAGAGACTTGCTGAAGACAACCGGTCAGAACATTCGTAAGCTCCGATTTCTCGATGCGACAACATCTTCAGACTGAAACTGTACAACTTCTTGCTGAGGCTCTTTTCATGGGAAATGTCCTCCCACATATCCTTCAATTCTGTCTTCTCTTTTTTGGTGATGTAAGATGTCACATACCGAGCCACAGCCATACAGTTATCAGCCACAAACTGTATATCCATGTTAGCATTCCACATGGACAAAATCACCGGGTTGTAGTCGTTGATGTACTTGGACTCTTCGTTCCTCTTCAAATTGTATGTGTTTTTAGGTGATTTCTTCATCACATTATGTCGCAGCGAAGACATCAAACTGTTTACTCTTCCTTTAGAAATCACCGGTCGTGGAAAGCCGAAACGACATTTGGTGTAGAACTTGTCCTTGTTTCGGAATTTACGACGACAGTACTTTCCACAACGATGGCTTTGGAAACGTAGAACTTTTTCTCTTAGGCTTTTCTTCTCCTTTGCGTTTGGAACAGCACACGTAGAATACTGTTGTATGACACTCATCACTGAGTCTTCTGGATCTGTTCCAAATTTAGGTGCATCCTTGATCCACAACAGCATATGTATGTGAGGAGCACCTCTTGCTTGGTACTCCTTTCTCCAGAAGAAATCCAACACCTCTCCAAGAGGTGGATTCTTCTTATTCATGATGAAAGACATCATAGCTTCAAATCTATGATTGAAGTACCGGCATACATTGACTGGATCCAAAGAGCACAGTTCTCCGGGTGTCTTGAATTCGATGTTTTCGATGTTTCCATTTGCCTCTCGTAGAAATTCAAGTAAGTCTTCCCAGCCATACTCGGCACAGCTCAGAGTGAGGAACCATGTGGGAGTTCCTAAGTTCCTCAGCATACATTTTAAATCACCATGACGACGGTACCAGTTCTCATTAGTACCACGCTGACACGCCATGAGATTAATCAGGTGAGAATCCAAAATACTGTCTTGGACATTGACTTTATCCATAAAGTCACTTGCCGAGATGTTTTGTATGTGTATACCACTTTTCAAGATGTGGTTCACTGCATATGACAGTCCAGACAGATCGCTTTCAAACAGGAGATGAAACAAATAGGGAATACATTGTCGAAACCTAGCATCTCCTGCATACAATCGCAAAGTCCGGTATTCAGAAGCAGGAATTTGATGAGGTCGCTCATCATATCTTCCTCCCTGACCTGTTGGAAAAAGCTGTGGGAAACACCGAGCTTCCAAACTTTCCTCCCAAACACTAATGGGACTCCCTTTGGCTTGTTTCATTTGAAACAACTCAATAGCATTCCCCATGACTTCCTTGGAATGCAAAGGATGAACACTATAATGTTCATATATTTCTTCACTAGTAGAGGGTTCTACTTTCTCAATTTGACCAGCACACAAATCGCTATCCTCTTCCTCACTTACTTCCTCTTCTGCAACATAAACATTCTTATAGTACTTATTATTTTTTTTCAAATACAATGTTGCCTTTTTGACTTTCCTAACATCCACTAAATCTTGCCATATTTTCTTATTCTTTGTCGGAACCCCATTAACTAAGATAACCAGAGGTTCCTCTTCCACTTTTTCTACTCCAATTGTGTTAATGTTTTTCTTCAAATCTAGAGGCAAATAAACAACTCTTCCCTTTAATCCTCTCTGTAAATCTGATGAAGCCAATTTCCCTGTCTTTGGCTCCATTCTTACAATAGCCTGAAAGGGATGGATACTTTGAATCAAAATAGATTCATAAGTATTTAAATCCTTCAATTCAGAAGGAATCTCAACCAATTCCAGATTATTATGAACTGCTCTAGCAGGCATCTGGTTTTGATTTAATTTGCTACAACAATAAGTACACACACGTTGATCCGATCCCAAATCAAAACAATTTTCTACCATCAAGTATGTTGTGAAATCCTTCCATTCACTATTATTTTCCCTTTCACTTTTTGCATATAAATCCACTAACTTAGTCTGATTCTTATAATAAGTGCGTCGACAACACACACAAGTGAAATTAGGCCTCTCACTTGATTTCACCTGAAATGTCGCAATTTCCCTCTGAAAATTATCTGTACTGGAAACCTGTACTCTATCTTCCACATTACCCTCTTCTTCTTGGTCAATTTCAACATTCTCCTCTTTACTTCCAAAGTAACCAAACTCAATTTCTGCACAAATATTCTTCACATCTACTTCTGAACCATGCAAAAGAGCAGCGCATAATTGTTTAAGCATAATTGCTGGACTCTTAGCATAATACAACATTCTAACTAATTTCCTCACTTTATTATGATGCACTGCTAGCATCCTGAAATGATGAAAAACACTCTGGCATACTCTCCTGGAAAGACAAGCCAGTGAATGACCATACAAACCTGTCACTTCTCTCACTCTACAAGGATCTAATTCTTGCACCAACTTCATTTTCTGCTTCAAACTTTTCTTATTAAATGTCCGTACAAAATCACAAAGCAAATTGATGGAATCCTGTCGCACACTGCAAATACTACTACACTTCCAGGTGTACACAGGACCCTTAGGACGTCTTCCTAAAACCTCATTACCTAACACCTCTTCTGTCTCTGTTGTCACAAGTTTTTCTTTTTCAACTGGACAACCATCTTTCACTTCATAAGCTCGACCACTGGTGTCAACTGTATGCACCAAATCATTATCCTGGAAATAACTCTCCTCATTAAAAAATGCCTCACAACTTGAACTATGCATCCATTCTCCGGAAAAAACTTCACAAAAATTACTACGATTAACTATTCTCTTCCATCTACTATTTCTTTTGAAATCATAAATTGCCTTGTTTAGCTTCCTAATTCTATTGATTATCAAAATAAATAACTTACGTTTAATTTCAAATGCCTGATCAATAACTTTCTCAACTTTTTTTTTCTCTTATAAAAAACCACTTTCTGTTGACCTTTCTTAATATTTTTTAACAAATTGCCAATTATCCTGTTGCGGAACATTCGTTTACGAATGTCCCTAAACTGTTGTTTCCTTCTACTATCATGCACAGAGTTATCTCTTGCTCTAGCAGTAACATTTTTGATTGGCCTCTCCTTTCCGTTTAAAATGCTTCTCTTTTTCT
Organism: Lissotriton helveticus; assembly: GCF_964261635.1. Lineage (NCBI taxonomy): Eukaryota > Metazoa > Chordata > Amphibia > Caudata > Salamandridae > Lissotriton > Lissotriton helveticus. The sequence continues at coordinate 149,076,549 of NC_136073.1, forward strand.
GGACTGAAACATTTTCTGTAGTAATATTTTTTTTACTACAAATATTTCTTATAAATGTTTTTGTGCTCCTACCCGGTGCTTTCTTGGTGACTTGACAAGTTTTTTTCTTAGAGGACTGCTGCATTATATCATTTACCTGCTGTCTTTGACGTTTTGCAGCCTTTCTAAGTCTTTCTTTAGTTGGCATGCTGAAATCTTGAAATGATCTGCAGTTGAATCTGTGGTAAAATATAATAAAAAATGTTATTAACCACTATTACCAAACAGTACATCAATAACAGTCATCAAAAACTTAACACACTACTTGACATTTTTAGTGCTTGGCAAATTTAGAATACAGAAATAGCAGAAAAGAAATGGAATTCATATTCATTTTACCTGTGCTGTTTTATATGTGAATCTGATCTAATTTTATGAGCATATTTTAATATTTTATTGAAGACACTACACATAACCTGTTTTTGAAGGTGTCTTTATTTTTAAATGAAACGGTTTACATTTTTACTTTTCATTTATTATACATTTTTAAAAATAAATGTTTATAGTTCCATAGGCTCAAGCACGTCAGCTTCCTACCCTATGTCATACAATTCTGACAAATCTGCATCCTCATCATGTTCTTCTTCATCCTCAGGATTTAAATCATCCAAGGGATCTACTTCCACTGATGTTTCAATTACGAGTTCAATTATGAGGTCGAGATCAACTGATTGCTGATTGTCGCTCATGTTGATGTTGTCGTTATCTTTAAAGAAAGAGAACAACAATGAGATGTTGCAGAGTAAGCCACAATTCTCAGAGACTATAATAGTAAAATTGTTTAACAAGAGTAACATTTTGCAGCTATTATTTAGCCATGACCAGCGATGCTGAGGAGGTAAGGCCTATGTCCAAGTTTTCAGTGAACAGGACTCATCTCTTCTTAACCTTGGATAAGCCTCACCAACTCTGTGTCCCCTGCTCATACTTAAATGTAAAGTGGCAGATTTATGTTAACTGACGCATTCCCAGGGATGCACCAGTTAATGTGCACCGCTGCTCTGCCACCCATGGTGTGCCGCATTTACAATGTGGAGCACCATTGAGTGAAAACGGCACAGATGCGTGACGCATCTGTGCCGCAAAAGCAGCACATTGCAGGAATCACGTCGTAAGCGCAACATGTCTACTGCAATGCACAGGAGCAAGCCACACATTGCATGGTGCATCACTCCTTATGCCTGTTTCAAACAGGCGTAATGATTTGATTCAGCAATGCTATAAAGCTGAGTCAGTGATATCTTCTAAATTTCACTGTGTTAGTTTTACAGGGCTTTCTTGCAAATTAATGCATACCTTGCAACAAAACACCTATATGAAAACTGACGCAGGTTTCATGTGGCACAGGACTTTACAGCATGACACATCTGCCTAGATGCATCAATTTTTAAATATGTCGCCACATAGCAAATCTTTTGCACCGCCACTGCGTCACAAAAGTGACGCACAGCGGCACAAAAGAGGCACACGGCTATCATAAATCTGTCCCTAACATGTTAAATGATTGATTCAGGATGACGATAAGGTGTGGCCTATCCAGAGGTTTGTTTAAGGTGAGGCCTACTCAGGGTTGCAGATTAAATGGAGATGGGGCACCCCTAAGCCTTGCTGGAGCTGCATGGCACTTGCGATGCAGCTCCAGCAATGCGCCACCTTTACGGCACAGATGCGTCACGCATCTGTGCTGTTTTTGCCCCATGGTGCGCCGCATTGTAAATGCAGCGCACCATGGGTGGCGGAACAGCGGCGCAGGATGACTGGCACATCCCTGGGGATGCACCAGTCATCATAAATCTATCCCTAAGCTTCTTATCTTGTTGGAGATGAAGTGAGGCCTGTCTTGCAACATGGTCCATCTTTTGCATCACTGCTGCATCGGTTTCATGTGGCACGTTTTTTTTACAGCATGACACATCTGCCTAGATGCATCAATTTGTAATTTTGTCGCCACATAGCAAATCTTTTGCACCGCCACTGCGTCACAAAAGTGACGCACAGTGGCGCAAAAGAGGCATACACCTATCATAAATCTGTCCCTAGCATTTTAAATGATTAATTCAGGATGACGATAAGGTGTGGCCTATCCAGAGGTTTGTTTAAGGTGAGGCCTACCTACATTCATGGGGAAATGAATTAAAATGTCCTTAAGACACATGAAAGCGTTTTTTTAAAGCCTTTGCAGCATTTTTGGGTCACTTTTAACATGGCTATGTAACTTAAACAATCAAAATCTAAATTTGCCAAGCACAGGTGGGAGCATATTTACAAGGAATTTGCACCATGGGGAAAGGTCTTACATTAAAATGGAAAAACAACATCAGAGACACTCAAATGCCTTATAAAGAAGCATACACCATTATGTCCTAGTCATAAATGTTAAAAGCATTCCTTTTCCTCAAAAACGATTTTCAAGTCTTAATTTGAAAACACTGCACATGGGGAAATGACTTAAAATGTCCTTAAGACACATGAAAGCGTTTTTTGATTGCCTTTGCAGCATTTTTGGGTCACTTTTAACATGGCTATGTAACTCAAACTATCAAAATGTAAATTTGCCAAGCACAGGTGGGAGCATATTTACAAGGAATTTGCACCACGGGGAAAGGTCTTACATTAAAATGGGAAAAATAACATCAGAGACACTCCAATGCCTTATAAAGAAGCAGACACCATTATGTCCTTCTCATAAATGTTAAAAGCATTCCTTTACCTCAAAAACGATTTTCAAATCATAATTTGAAAACACTGCACATGGGGAAATGACTTAAAATGTCCTTAAGACACATGGAAGCGTTTTTTGATTGCCTTTGCAGCATTTTAGGGTCACTTTTAACATGGCTATGTAACTCAAACATTCAAAATCTAAATTTGCCAAGCACAGGTGGGAGCATATTTACAAGGAATTTGCACCACGGGGAAAGGTCTTACATTAAAATGGGAAAAATAACATCAGAGACACTCCAATGCCTTATAAAGAAGCCAACACCATTATGTCCTTCTCATAAATGTTAAAAGCATTCCTTTACCTCAAAAACGATTTTCAAGTCATAATTTGAAAACACTGCACATGGAGAAATGACTTAAAATGTCCTTAAGACACATGAAAGCATTTTTTGATTGCCTTTGCAGCATTTTAGGGTCACTTTTAACATGGCTATGAAACTCAAGCATTCAAAATCTAAATTTGCCAAGCACAGGTGGGAGCATATTTACAAGGAATTTGCACCACGGGGAAAGGTCTTACATTAAAATGGGAAAAATAACATCAGAGACACTCCAATGCCTTATAAAGAAGCAGACACCATTATGTCCTTCTCATAAATGTTAAAAGCATTCCTTTTCCTCAAAAACGATTTTCAAGTCATAATTTGAAAACACTGCACAGCTCCTATGCACAAAAACACCCTGTCAGTACTAATACTTCACATTTTCTCCAATTACAATTTCTCAAAGAAACAAAATCTATTTGTAAAACACTTGAGGCAAAGCAACATTTTAAAAACACAACTTTCTTCATAATTTTCACCTTAAAGCACACTATTCTCTATCTAAATTAAATAAATCTTTTCTCACCTTAGCAAATACTTTATGAGTTTCAAAACAGTCTCAGAAACACACCACTTTGTCTTTAGCAGAGCAAAAGGTATGCACTCCAGAGTCTGCAGCTATCAAAAGCACAGAAATGCTGTAATTCTTCACACATATCTCTCATGTCACCCAATCAAAACTCTTCCCTCACTTTTTTCAAATCAAAACCCTTCCCCCCTCTGCCCTCTCTGCCTTTTTTGCATAGCAACCACCTCTTGGAAGACCTCTGGTGTTTGCAAGTTCACACAACAATGTTTCAATTGAACTCTGAACTCTCAGTGCACCTGCATATCCAGTGCAATCTTTCATTTAATGATTTTTTTTTTACCACTCAAAATACATCTTTCAAAGAACTCATCCATGCACCCTAACTTTCTGTTTTCAGCAATCAAAATCCACCAATCACTGTTACTGCTTCATTAACACAGAAACTCCACAGTTTTTTTCATTTTAAACTCTTATTTTTTCAACTGCCATTTCATTGCCACACTTCATCTGACTGCAGCAGAACCTTCTCTCACCATGTTTTCTGTCTGGATTGTTGGACATAGTTACATCTACTGGGCTCAGAGGTATGCTTATAACAGAAATTTACCTAACCTCAATTTACAAGATGTGGAAATTAAGTGGTTTGGCCACAGAGGATTAAAATGTCACCAATTGATACCATTGGTGAAAACCTTTATGCATTTGCCAAAACCTGACCTGTTAATTGTGCACTGTGGAGGTAATGACTTGGGCACTTTGACTGGTGTAGGTCTGGAAATGCTTTTAAAGGACACCTTTGAGCAATTGATGGCACTTTTTCCTCAGACTGCCTTGGTATATTCAAATATATGCCAAAGACAGAAATGGAGGTGGTCGAACCAATTTTGTCCACAAATTGAGAATTTGAGGAAGCATGTAAACAAATCTGTTTCAGCTTACATGAGAGACCATGGAATGGGCTCCGTGTACAACAATAACTTGCGTTACTACATGCAAGATATCTACAGAGGAGATGGAGTTCACTTCTCAGATGAGGGCAACAGAATTTTCATTCTGAATTTAAGACTGTGCATTGGTACCTACTTATAAGTACCTAAATGTACCATAAACCCAAAAGCTCTTCTCAGAGCTACCCTACATCTGATCACTCACAATTATTATTTTACTCTAACTTTTTTCACTAATTTTCAACAAAGTACGCTCCCCGGGGCGCTACCCGGTACGCGGACCGGAAGCTAACCTTGCGAAATTTTAAAAAAAAATGTTTTTTTTACACACATATGGGCCTCCTCAGCCACCCTCAAAAAACCTAGGGGGTCAAGATAAGTCTACCGTGCCCCCTTCTACCCATTATGAACATTAGTTGCCCTCCATCTTGTATCTTAATTCGACCGAAACACAAAATGGTGGACTCCCGTTACGCTGCAGGTTCGCGTACCAGGGCGCTCGCCAGTTCGCGTACCGGGGCGCTCCCCGGGAAGCGCTCCATCAAAAAAGGTGGGAAAGTAGTTTACAGAAAAACGACTGGAGACACTTTCACCAAATATAGATTAGCTCATACTACATACCAATCCCTATCATTTTCACAAATTTGATTGAAATTCCATTTAGCCATTTAGCCTGTAGACCTCTCTAAATACCGTGAGGTAAATTACTTCACAAAACACATCTGAAGTGTTGGAATTGACAACCAATGAAAATGTTACTTTCATTTTCTACTTTTTTTACCTGACATTTGATTGGTTATATACCTGAATATATATAAAGAAAGAGAAGGAAACACAGCCATTTTGACTACTACTTCCTGGTGTACATTTCAATTGGATTTTCACTAATCACTTCAACTTCTTTGTAAAGGTAAGTTATTATTTTAAAAACTGAAGTATATTGTGCACTATCAGTTAATATGGTAAACTTTTTCTGATAGTTATATACTATCCCTCTGTAGTAGTTATAGATTTAGATAGACTTCTCTGTTATAGTTATGGATGGAGTTAGGTTTCTCTTGTATAATTATGAATTTACTTACGTTAAATCACATACACTTTTTTATATTCCTACTTCCACTCTGATACTATACACTGCCCAAAATTAATCCCAACAGTGCCCTATCTCTACTAATATATATTTTTTTAATCCAAATTTCAGGCAACATGGAAGGCGAACAGAAAGTTTCATTTCAAATTGTCCTGCAAGAGAGCAGCCAAGAATTAATTGATCCAAATTATATAGAATTTATGGATGAAACTTGGGACCAAGAACTACTGCAATGTGTGCAAGCAGTAGATGACCTCCTTCAAAATGAGGACATTTTACACACTCAGAGATTACAAGCTATGTTCAATGAAAATGACGACATTTCAGACAGTGAAATGTTAGAAATGTTATTAAATTTTGAAACACAATCACAATAATAAATAATTGCTTAAAAAAGAAAGAAATTAAAAAATAATTAACAAAACCAACAATCAATTAACATACAGTATTTGAAAAGTCTATCATTCTTTTTTCCTTATAGTACGCTCCCCGGGCCGCTTCCCGGTTCGCGAACCGGGCGCTATCCACGCAAAAAAAATTTTTTTTTTTTTTGTTGCCCCGCGTGGCCCTTTCAAAGCCTCCACATCAAACCTAGGGGGTCAGGGAGGATCTACTATGCCCCCTTATGGTCATTTTCGCCTTTGTTTTGGCCTCCTCTTGTCTCTCGATCCTACCGAGAGACAAGATGGCGGCCGCCCCGGACTGTTTAGAATGTTGACAGACACCGAAGAGCCAATCAGCTTCGCTTCGCGAAGTTCCGTTACGCGTCAAGTACGCGAACCGGGGCGCTGCCCAGAGCGCGCTTACAGATATATATCTTTTTTTGAACGTTAATTTCTCAAAATCCACTGGAGCACATATATTGAGACCTAGCAAAGGCACATCGGGCTAACAGTCCCTACAATTTTGCCAAGTTTCGTGCAAATCCATTCAGCCGTTCGGTTTAAAAGTGAGGCCAACCGCCCTATGGAAATTAACATGGGAAAAACACGTTTTGGGACCCCCCTTTTTTCTCGGCCCCCCCTTGACGAACCCCCCCCAAATTTCCAGGGGCTGCTCAGAAACGAAATGTTCCATTTTCCTGAAAATTTCAGCCAATTCCGTCCACAAACGCCAAAGTTATTAGACATAGAATTTTCAAAAATCCCATAGGGAAAAAATCCTAACTATATATACCTACTGGCGACCGCCAGTAGGTAATATATATATAAATATATATATATATATATATATATATATATATATATATATATATATATATATATATATATTCACAGAAAAAACCATAGGTTATAGACCATATATAGTTAGGAATTAGCATTTACAAAACCTTGAAAATTCACTGAAAAAACCATAGGTTATAGACCATATATAGTTAGGAATTAGCATTTAAAAAACCTTATTTTACTCACACAAAACCATTGAAATTCCATATATAGTTAGTTGCACTAACTATATATCGCGCACCCGCAATCCACTGCTGATGATGTCACATATTACATCATTCATGACATGGTCAGTGACATCACTGATTACATCACTGATGACATCTCAAATGACATCACTGATGACATCACTGATGACATCTCAAATGACATCACTGATGACATCTCACTTGACATCAATGATCACATCACTGATGATATCATTCATGTCATAATACAATGCATCTCCTCACACTGTAATATAACCTCCGTTACACCCAGTGTTAAATAGAGAGTATCATTTTTGAAACCATTGACACACCAATACTAGTTACTACATACGCACTCACTGATTCCTATGTCTACACACACATTCACTCATACAATCATTCATACATACAATCACTCATCTTTACAACACTATCATATGCACTCATACACCTATACAGACACTCACACTCTGCCACTCATCCATGGAGTTACTCACACACCTAGTCAGTCCTGAAAAGAATCAATCACACTTCCATTTTCTCATCTATACAGTTAAACACAGAACACCTTACATTTTTGAAACATATACTAACACATAGTTACTCTCTTATAGAATCACTGATACAAGTACACATTGATCTGCACAGAGTCACACACCTCCCAGCCAGCCATACACACACTCAGTCTCCCATACAAATACTTGTGCAACCAATCAATAACCCATATAGCTACTTATATAGCTACTGATCAACACATGCAGCAGCTTGCACAACAACAGACATACTGATGCACACTTTCAGACAGTTTAGTCACTAACCCGTGCATTCAGTAAGACGCATTTAATCACTCACTCATACAGTCAATCACGCACCTACTAAAACCTTCATTCAGACACTTATACATCCACTCATTCTTCAATATGTAAGACATATTTTAACTTTACAGAAACATAGTCACTGGATGTTGTCATCAGTGATGTCATCAGTGATGTCATTTGAGATGTCATCAGTGATGTAATCAGTGATGTCACTGACCATGTCATGAATGATGTAATATGTGACATCATCAGCAGTGGATTGCGGGTGCGCGATATATAGTTAGTGCAACTAACTATATATGGAATTTCAATGGTTTTGTGTGAGTAAAATAAGGTTTTTTAAATGCTAATTCCTAACTATATATGGTCTATAACCTATGGTTTTTTCAGTGAATTTTCAAGGTTTTGTAAATGCTAATTCCTAACTATATATGGTCTATAACCTATGGTTTTTTCTGTGAATTTCATTGGTTTTTTAACAGCTAATATCTGTAGCTGTAAAATGTATTCTTCTTTAAATCCAAAAATATATTTTATATGTTTATGAATAATTTTTTTTTAAAATATTTTTTTTTCTTCGTTCCCGCTTCGCGAATCGGGAAGCTTCCCGTTAGCTGACCTTGATGCCGCGAAATAGACCGCGAGCCGGTAAACGTTTCTTTACCGCAAGTGCCGCGTTAGAAAACAACATCGTGACGCCTCCCGTCCGCATGACGTTTCACGTTGTCGCGTGATACGTCATATGACGTGCTACGTTGGCGAACTGGTACGCGAAGCGAGTCGCAAAGCGCAGGTTTCTAGAAGCAAACCGGGAGGCCCTGCAAAGCGCTTAACGTAAACACAGCAAGTCATGTGACTTGGTAATAACACTTTTCATTGGTTCATTTCACTTTTGGTTTCCTAATGATGTAAGACTAGGTCATATAATCTAAAATGAACACTTTTGATTGGTTGAGAACTCTTGTTTTTCCCAAATGATGAAAATCCCTCCTTCTTTCCTCACTCTGACTTTCATCATTGTGAGAGAAAGACCCTTTGTGATCACTGAGCAATGGCTTCTTTAGTAGCTTCAGCTGGTGCTTCCCCACCACCTCCACCACATCCAAGGAAGAGTGGACCACCTGCTCAAGTTGTAATTCAACAAGAAGAAGAAGAAGAGGAACAGGAGGACGAGCACGAAGAGAGGCAGTTTTTGCCTGAGCAGCCCAGGACGTCTCACCGGAAAGAAAACTTCATTTGGCAATTTTTTAAAATTCCCAAAGGTCAGAAAAAAGTAAATGCAAGATACGTAACTTGCCTTATATGTCAAGATAGACTGTCCAGAGGGACCGACAAAAAATACAGTTTCGGAAACTACACAATGCATCGCCATATGACTAGGTGGCATCCTAACAACTACAGTGCTGCACAGTTTCGGAACGACCTAGATAATCTCCCTATTATGGCCAGAAGATCTGTTGTACCGGAAGTAACGGGACCAGAGGGCAGGGAGATGGTGCCAAATATACAAATGAGATTTGGTGATGTAAAACACATCTGCGCATTTTGCGATGGATTCATTTCCTACGGAGAAAAAAGCATCACTCTGATCAACAGAGCTATTGACTATCATATGCAAGTTTGTCCGAAACGCCCAAAATAATAAATACTTCTTTTTTTTGTTTTGTTGCTCCTGTTGAGCCCTTTACAATGAATCGTTTTCATTGCCCCCTCCAAGAAAAACCCAAAAAAATATAAAACTGTTCCGAAAAATTCAAAAACAGTAAAAAAATGTTCAGAAAAATAAAAAAAAAAGTTCTTTTCAGAACTACCTCCCCGTTATTAAAAAATTGGTACAATATTTGGAACTGTGCCAACCTCTATTTCTCTTAGTTCGCTTCCCAGTTCGCTCGCGGGTACGCGAACCGGAAGCGACCCAAAAACAGTAAGTATAAGGCAAGGAAACAGACACTTATGTTAAAAGAAAGACAGCTATAAGGGAGTAAACTAGAGATACCATTACCCGTAATCCACTGCTGATGATGTCACATATTACATCATTCATGACATGCTCAGTGACATCATCAGCAGAGGATTGCGGGTTTTTTGGCAACATGCCTTATCCACGGTTTAATAACGCTGCCTTTTGCTTTATATAAGTTTTCAAATTGTATGAAATATATACCAATAGGTCGTTATGAACCTTTAGGTAGTGCTTTTCTTCATGAGGTCTGGTCGCTTCCATACACATACAGATGTTTCAAAGATGATCAAGAAGTTTATCTGAATGGAGAGGAATGCACTGAGACGCCAGATCATTCACTAATGTGTAGGCACATACATTTACACGGTTCATGCAACAAACACCGACCAAATATGGCTTGCGTGTTGCAAGGCACGCCAGTTCCTGCTATCATCCCCACGTTCAAGTTGTTGGAAAATGGTAGTTATTTGATGCTCAATAATGAAGATTGTTCTGAGTTAATTAAAAGTATTCCTTTTATCGTAACAGTAAGTGAACGGGTTATTTGCTGCAGAAATGTTCTATTTCCTCCCACACATGAACATAGGGAGTTTTCAATCTGGCCACAAATACCAACCTTGAGACACGTTTCAACGGCATGGCAAGAATAAGAGCTCTTTTGTCTCAGAGAGAGGTGGCCTTGAGTTCGGCCCGTGAAACTTTCGTACTTCACATAGCGAACACCCATACAGAGGTGCAAAACCTTTTTCAATTAACATTTGCCTTTCAATTTCAGCAACATGTTTCCGACTATCTTTAACGCATCCTCCACAAAGTCCCTGGTGCACTTTTTTAAAGTTGTTACCAGTGGTCTCGTGACTTCATTTGAGAAAATCTTTGGAGTCATCCCTGCTTCCTTTCATTGTATTTTCTGCACTCTGGTTCGTAGATTGGCATTTTTACTTGCATTACCAGCGGACGCTCTTCTGCTTTTTTACATTTTTAAATATGGATGTCCCTCCTATGCAACCTCCGACCCTGCAGCTGCTGACACTGTTCCGCAATCGCATGCTAGAATATTATGGCACAATGCCGTTGGCGATATTAAGCACGGCATATGGATTATCTTTTCGGTTCTCCTACTTCACCTGTGTCCAGCCTGTATTTCACTGCCTGACCTGTGATTTCGATTGGGCCATTGATTTGTGTCTCTGCGGACCGGTTTCTCCTGACGTCGACTTTAATCAGCTGATGACTCCTATCATTACTCACGAGTTGGTTTGTCCTGGCGAAAGGATTATGGCTGTGGCATTGATGCATGGACTACTTGGTCCCTGGAATTTACTGGCGGCAGCACAGTCTTTCTTGGAACAGAGCTTTCTTGAAAACCCACCGAGCTGTCCTCTGATGGTGATAGAGGATCCGGTGCTGGGAGAGCACGTATGTTCTTTTCCGCTTTTAAATTGGATGGCTGAACTGTTTTCGGATGAAGACGGTGACTTCCTATTGGAGGCTGTTGCAGCTTATTTTGCATACACAGTTATGTCATAGACCTTTTTCATGTTTGATATGCTGAGTACTAGCATTTCATTGACAATTCATTGACTTATTTGTCAAGTTTTTATTATTTACCTTGCCTATTGGCTTAAGACTCGATAAAGTACTTGGCTGTTTTATTTTTCTTTAGCATTAAATTTTCCTAGTTTTTAATGCTTTACCTTGCGGACCGTCCACATATAAACTTGCAATCTGCTCTCATGAGATGGCACTTCTATTATCTTATTCAGTTCGTTTCCGGATCATGAGGAGGTGTCATCTAGGTCCTGGATATCTTTACACCGTGTTAAGTTAGGATGGGCTCATTACCGGTTTAAACGCCATTTTTCCTTTTTTGCAACTTCTGCACACGACACTTAGTTGTTGCTTTAGCTTTCCACCTAGTAGTTCATCGTGGTTTACATGAGAATAATATGTTATTGGTCTACTATCTGCTTTACTTGTTAAACTATATCTGTACAGCGAGTGCTAAAGTTTCAAGAACAACACGATACAGAATTGTTATGAGGTCTGATCTCCACGACTTCATACTCATAACATAAGTGCAACTTCTGCCAATTCTGGGCATGAGGCGGGTTTTATATTGCTTTGCCGAACACACATACACAACAGTTGATGCGGTTCACATGAAGAGAGAGCTGGTGTATGCTGATGTGATTCCTTCAAATCTAAGACACTAAAGTATGGGCACGCCCTAAACCAACACAAAGAGACCTTCTTAGCAAATAATATAATATGTGTATTAGGGAGGGTGAGATATAGGCAGCCGCGGGCCGTGGAGGGAGTTACGGTGAAGCAGGGAGGCGGGGAGGGGGAGAAGCAGGGTGGAGCCCTCTCTACCTTGCCCCTCCCCCTCCCCGCCTCCCTGCCCCACCGTAACTCCCTCCACGGCCCGCGGCTGCTTATAAGTGTTGCTAACTCTTATTCATTTACAGCATGTTAACATACTGTCACCATTCGCTTTTTATGTACTAGTAACTATGCTGGTAATTTTGCTACTGATAATATGTGTACTTGTATTCTCCACCCTGCTTCTCCCCCTCCCCGCCTCCCTGCCTCAACGTAACTCCCTCCATGGCCCGCGGCTGCTTATAAGTGTTGCTAACTCTTATTCATTTACAGCATGTTAACATACTATCACCATTCACTTTTTATGTACTAGTAACTATGCTGGTAATTTTGCTACTGATAATATGTGTACTTTTATTATCTAAGGTACTACGCCTGAGAAGACGGCATTAGTAAATAAACATTTCAAATACACATCTGTTCTTCTTAACTCCATGTTCTGGTTTCTAAGAAATCTATAACGACCGACTGTTCATGAGTTCCACGTATCCTGAGGTACTATAAGTTCATATTCTGGATTGTCTAAACATTGAGAGTTTGTTATATCCAATGTGACACTGTACCTAGCTTGCTAAGGAGTTTTTGATTACTAACGTGAGTTTTGGGACACCCTAATTCGCCGAGGTTCCAATCCTCTGTCCACAGTTCTGTGTGAGAACAGAAACCCTGCGACAGGGGCACCCCCGACCCTTGCTGGAGCTTCATCACACTTGCGATACAACTCCAGCAATGCGCCACCTTTACGGCACAGATACATCACGCATCTGTGCTGTTTTTGCCCCATGATGCGCCGCATTGTAAATGCAGCACACCATAGGTGACGGAACAGCGGCACAGAATGACTAACACATCCCTGGTGATGCGCCAGTCATCATAAATGTATCCCTATGCTTCTTATCTTGTTAGAGATGAACCGCCATATGTATCATCAAAGTTTTTTGCATTTCCTAAATAGCGAACTTTAAGGAATAAATAGCGATTCTTTACCATTCCTAGTTTGCGATGAGCTATTTGCTAATTAGCCGAATGTAGCCCAATGAAGCCCAATGTAGCCCAAAGATGGCCGCCAGACACACAAAAAAACAAATGTAGCCCAAATATCAGCCAGATGTAGCCCAACTATAGCCCAGTGACAGAATGACCAATCAGCTTCGCAAACCTCCGTTACGCGAAGCGGAGCGCTGTTACAGATATATATCTTTTTTTGAACGTTAATTTCTCAAAATCCACTGGAGCACATATATTGAGACCTAGCAAAGGCACATCGGGCTACCAGTCCCTAATATTTTGCCAAGTTTCGTGCAAATCCATTCAGCCGTTCAATTATTATTATTATTATTTTTTTTTGCCCCGCGGGGCCCTTTTAAAACCTCCACATCAAACCTAGGGGGTCAGCGAGGATCTACTATGCCCCCTTATAGTTATTTCCCCCTTTGTTTTGACCTCCTCTTGTCTCTCGATCCTACCGAGAGACAAGATGGCGGCCGCTATGGACTGTTTGGAATGTTGACAGACGCCGGAGAACCAATCAGCTTCGCTTCACAAAGCTCCGTTGCGCGAAAAGTCCGCGAACCAGTGCGCTGCCCAGTCCGCGCTTACAGATATATATCTTTTTTTAAACGTTAATTTCTCAAAATCCACTGGAGCACATATATTGAGACCTACAAAAGGCACATCGGGCTACCAGTCCCTACAATTTTGCCAAGTTTCGTGCAAATCCATTCAGCCGTTCGGGCTAAAAGTGAGGCCAACCGCCCTATGGAAAACTCAATGTTAAAAACACGTTTTGGGACCCCCCTTTTTTCTCGGCCCCCACTGGACGAACCCCCCCCAAATTTTCAAGGGCTGCTCAGAAACAAAATGTGCCATTTTCCTGAAAATTTCAGCCAATTCCGTCCACAAACGCCAAAGTTATTAGACATAGAATTTTCAAAAAACCCATAGAGAAAAAATCCTAACTATATATACCTACTGGCGACCGCCAGTAGGTAATATATATATATATATATATATATGTGTGTATTCATTAAAGCTCATGTGTGCTTTGAAGTTTTGCCAACACACATGAGCTTTAATGAATAGAAAATGAATGTAAATAAGCATAATAATGAGCAAATGAATTGTAATAAACTGCATTAGTAACATAAAAACTACATCTCCCAGAAAGCATAGAGGCGCTGGCAAACCCCAAACAGGAAGTGATGTTGTATGTAATTCAGTATAACAAAGAGGGGGGGTGCCAAGTGGTTGGTTGATCGTGAAAAAGGTATTGGAAATACCGAAACGCGTAGATTGTTACAGCTGCCCCTGTTAAACTTCAAGAGAATGTAAGAAAAATAAAAAAATTGCAAAAAGACCTGTGGAGTGCGACCCGTTTTGTTTCTCCAGCTGGAGGAATGGTGTGAGAATTGAGAAGCAGCGTGGTTCAGCTGCAGGGCGCCGCACCCGTTTTGAGCACCACATTATCGGCGAATGGAACCGGAGAGAAAGTTATTGTTAAAGGCCGTGAGGAGTGAACGCTGACGGACGAAGGAAACGCATTGGACACACACCGCTCGAGAGCAGCAGCCCGAGGTAAGCGTGTGTTTGAATATCACTTTGCAGTTTGATTAATGCTGCCTAAATCGGCAGTCAGTTTACAGACTTAAAATAAACGACGGAGCGAAATATAAACCGCAATGTGGTTTCAATGAGGAAACGTGCGGCAAGAAAAGCTATTAAATTGTTGTTGAAAACAAGTACACAGGTCAGCAATTATTATTATTTCCTAAACCAGTGGCAGGTTAGGAATAAGAAATTACACAAATAACAAGGGCAGCTAATATGGAGAAAAGAGAAGCGAAGCGAAATGACTTACTGCAACAAATGTTTGAAAAGGGGTGCAGTGGAAAAGGAAGTTGGCGTGACTAATGTGCAGGCAAAAACAGACACAAAGTCAAAATTAAGAAACTGGGAGAAATTGAGCCGGAAGGAGATAAATAAATCGTGGGAGCTAATTACTCTAAAGGAATATTTAGATGCAAAACGAGTCCCGAGAGGACTAAGGATCATGTTGATGCCAAATCATCACGACAGCTCTAATGATCTATTAGAAGAATGGGGAGACTTCATCCTACAATCATCCTTGGGATTAATTGCAATCCTGGTGAAACACATCGAAATAGGCCTGCTGAAAATAAAAGAACAACTATATGAGGCTGAAAAAGAACGTGCGACACTGAAACTAAATGCGGAAATTACCAAATTCAAGGAGGAGCTGGAAACATCAATAGAAAAACATGAAGATACCGTGAGAGAGCGAAAACATCAGACATTTATCAGAGACGCCACAGACTATAAAGAGGGGCGGATCTTCTCATTCTCCAAAAAGTTTGATCTAATGAGACAGCAAGTAACAACAACAAGCTCAACAAGTCTATCAAGCAGTGCATCTTCCTTGATATCTACGGAAAACAGTGATGGAGAGCCTGGGAGTTCATCTAACATGGAACAACAGCCTTTTTTAGGGGACATGCGCCTTGTTCTGCAACAAAGACAATGGGAGCAAAACCAAACCTCTCGCCCCCAACAAAGGGGAGAGGGCGCAGATGGTCCCCAAAAAACAGAAAAGGAGAGGAAAAAGGAGCAAAAAGCAATGAAAGTACGAAAGTAGGAACGGAAACGCGCAGTATGCGCCAGAGGAAGAACCAATAAAAGATGAACTCCAGGTGGTTAATCTATCCAAGAGAGCAATTTCAAAGACAGAAGAAGGATTACTTAAAAAGGGAATAAACTTCTGTCCAACGAGAAAAATGGATTTGGCTCAAGTTCGGATAGATTTCTATCTATACATCAGGAAGATAAAACTAGCGAAATATTTTGCAGAAAAAGAGAAAGAAAAAGTAAAAAAGATACAAAAGGTGGACAGTGGGCCATCATTAACAGTAAAAGACACGGAAGCCCTCATGACTTTGGTGAATTTAGACACGGAAGGAAATGATGAGATCTCCCTGGAAGTAGTATGCAGACAAGAAGGAGCTGGCCTAAGTGGTAAAAAACCAAAATCTAAATTTTACCCTCAACTAGTCCCAGGAAACTAAATCGACCTATTCCAGGAAGCAGTAACCCAAGATTTATACAAATTGAAAAACAAGAATTACAAAGACAATCTAACAAAAAATGAGTGGGAGGCTCTTTTGGAACTATCCTCAAATGAACTAATAGAAATCAAAATGGCCGATAAAGGCGGCAATATTGTGATATTGGAAAAAACAGCATACATCACAGAAGCACATCGCCAATTAAGAGACACCAAATATTATGACAAACTAAAAAGAAATCCAACAAATGAAATAAAAGAGATGGTGGATGCGAAATTGTCAGAATGGACAAAGAGAGGCCTGATTGATGAGGAGGAGAGGAAATATCTCACGGTGGCACATCCAGTAACAGCTACCATATATTTCCTCCCAAAATTGCATAAGAACCAAAAGATGCCCCTAGGACGCCCAATTCTGTCAGCGAAGGGTTCTCTCCTAGAACCAATTGCCAACTACATTGACTATTTTTTTAATCCGTTCGTAACGTGCCTAGATTCCTACATACAGGATACAAGTGATCTACTCAGAAAATTGGAAAATACTCCCTGGCAAGACTCATATCAACTGGTATCAATGGATGTCATATCTCTTTATACCAACATAGGGAATGACATGGGCCTCAAAGCATGCAACTCCTTTCTAAATGAAAGAAAAATAGAATTTTGAAACCATAACCAAATGTTATTGGAAATGATCACAATATGTCTGACGAGAAATGTGTTTCTGTTTGGGGACGAGGTATATTGTCAGAACAATGGAACAGCTATGGGATTTTCCTTCAGCCCCAGCTACGCCTGTTTAGCGATGGGATGGTGGGAGAAGGAGGTGGCGTGGAACAACAGCAACGAGGTATCATTAAACAAAGTCATCAGCTGGACAAGGTACATCGATGACTTACTAATCATTTGGGATGGGAGTAAAGAAGAATTTCTGGAATACTTCGAAATCATGAACAACAGTATACCAAATCTAAAATTCAGTTTTGAAATAAGCAATGAACGAATTGTATTTCTAGACACGGAGATCTATATAAGAGAAAACCAAATACACACTACTCTACATCGCAAATGTACTGCCACCAATGCAACTCTGGAAGCCACTAGCTTCCACCAGCAATCCCTGATTACAAGTATCCCCTACGGGGAGTTTCTGAGAATTCGCCGAATCTGCAGCAAAAATGAGGAATGGCTGAAACACAGTGCGGCCACCACAGACAGATTTAAACGGCGGAGATACAATGGAGGCGTGATTAAAAAATGCTGGGAGAAAACGAATCAAAAAACGAGAGAAGAATGCCTAGTGAAAAAACAAAAAAATCCCAAAAGTGAATCAGAACCAGTACGAATGATAATGGATTTCTCAAACGAGAGCAAGGAAATTGCAAATATTCTGAAACGTAATTGGAAAATTTTACAACTTGATGAAACAGTGAAAAAGATTGTGGGGCACCATCCAACAATTACATACAGAAGGGCGAAAAACTTGAAAGATCATCTAATTCACAGCCACTTCAGGAAATCCATAAAGACGAAAATAGACATATGGTTGAAATCAACAGGATTTGTGAAATGTTATGCATGCAAGGCGTGCCAAATAGCCAAACCTACAAAGAAAGTACAAATGGCAAATAAAAAAATATGGGAGATCAGAGAACTTATCACTTGCAAAACAACACACGTGGTATATGTAGTGGAATGCCCGTGCCCTTTGAAATATGTGGGCAGTACTGTGTGCGAATTAAAAAAGCGAATACTAGAGCACGTTTGAGCTACCATTCATCAAGACAGCAAATGCGGTAGCCAAGCACATGGAACAATGTCACCAAAGTGACTGGAACCAACTAAAAATTTTTGGAATTGAAAGTGTCCCCAAAAATGAACGAGGGGGTGACAGAGAAAGACTCCTAGGACAGAAGGAGTCACGTCACATCCTAAACCTAAGAACCCTGAGTCTGCATGGATTAAATCAGTCGAAAGAGCTATACATACATTTATAATGACTTCGCTTCGAGAAACACAATTGCAAATTATTATGCTTCTTATGTTTAACATACTATTGGTCAGTATGATGATAGATATAAATTCCTAACCATGTATGAAAAACAGCAGATTTGCTGCTGGGGATAAACCTTGGTGTATATACGCTCAAACAGAGTCAACCCACCAGAGGGTATGTATAGGTGTTGAAAACAATTGATTTTGAAAATAATTGGCTGGGAAAGTCAATAATGTATAAAAAAGTAAAGTAATCCCACTAGAGGGAACCAATTTGAAGGAACTTTGAAGTTTTGCCAACACACATGAGCTTTAATGAATAGAAAATGAATGTAAATAAACATAATAATGAGAAAATGAATTGTTATAAACTGCATTAGTAACATAAAAACTACATCTCCCAGAAAGCGTAGAGGCGCTGGCAAACCCCAAACAGGAAGTGATGTTGTATGTAATTCAGTATAACAAAGAGGGGGGGTGCCAAGTGGTCGGTTGATCGTGAACAAGGTATTGGAAATACCGAAACGCGTAGATCGTTACAGCTGCCCCTGTTAAACTTCAAGAGAAAGTAAGAAAAATAAAAAAATTGCAAAAAGACCTGTGGAGTGCGACCCGTTTTGTTTCTCCAGCTGGAGGAATGGTGTGAGAATTGAGAAGCAGCGTGGTTCAGCTGCAGGGCGCCGCACCCGTTTTGAGCACCACATTATCGGCGAATGGAACCGGAGAGGAAGTTATATATATATATTTATGTATATATATATATATATATATATATATATGTATATGTATATATATCCCCAACCATTCACAGACCAAATTAGGAAGAGCCATCCGGAAACAAATCGCTTGCAGCAGTATTTATTCAGGGTGACAGCGTGCCAGCACAGGGACTTCAAACAGGTAAAAAAAACAGTAGGTGCCTGAAATCGCTTTCCCCCTGCATACCTAACAAGCCACTGATGAAAGGACTAACAACCTGGAAACGCGTCTGGCTTTTAACTTTGGAAATTTTTACCTGTTTGAAGTCCCTGTGCTGGCACGCTCTCACCCTGAATAAATACTGCTACAAGCGATTTGTTTCCGGATGGCTCTTCCTAATTTGGTTCTGTGAATGGTTGGATATATATATATATATATTCACTGAAAAAACCATAGGTTATAGACCATATATAGTTAGGAATTAGCATTTACAAAACCTTGAAAATTCACTGAAAAAACCATAGGTTATAGACCATATATAGTTAGGAATTAGCATTTAAAAAACCTTATTTTACTCACACAAAACCATTGAAATTCCATATATAGTTAGTTGCACTAACTATATATCGCGCACCCGCAATCCACTGCTGATGATGTCACATATTACATCATTCATGACATGGTCAGTGACATCACTGATTACATCACTGATGACATCTCAAATGACATCACTGATGACATCACTGATGACATCTCAAATGACATCACTGATGACATCTCACTTGACATCAATGATCACATCACTGATGATATCATTCATGTCATAATACAATGCATCTCCTCACACTGTAATATAACCTCCGTTACACCCAGTGTTAAATAGAGAGTATCATTTTTGAAACCATTGACACACCAATACTAGTTACTACATACGCACTCACTGATTCCTATGTCTACACACACATTCACTCATACAATCATTCATACATACAATCACTCATCTTTACAACACTATCATATGCACTCATACACCTATACAGACACTCACACTCTGCCACTCATCCATGGAGTTACTCACACACCTAGTCAGTCCTGAAAAGAATCAATCACACTTCCATTTTCTCATCTATACAGTTAAACACAGAACACCTTACATTTTTGAAACATATACTAACACATAGTTACTCTCTTATAGAATCACTGATACAAGTACACATTGATCTGCACAGAGTCACACACCTCCCAGCCAGCCATACACACACTCAGTCTCCCATACAAATACTTGTGCAACCAATCAATAACCCATATAGCTACTTATATAGCTACTGATCAACACATGCAGCAGCTTGCACAACAACAGACATACTGATGCACACTTTCAGACAGTTTAGTCACTAACCCGTGCATTCAGTAAGACGCATTTAATCACTCACTCATACAGTCAATCACGCACCTACTAAAACCTTCATTCAGACACTTATACATCCACTCATTCTTCAATATGTAAGACATATTTTAACTTTACAGAAACATAGTCACTGGATGTTGTCATCAGTGATGTCATCAGTGATGTCATTTGAGATGTCATCAGTGATGTAATCAGTGATGTCACTGACCATGTCATGAATGATGTAATATGTGACATCATCAGCAGTGGATTGCGGGTGCGCGATATATAGTTAGTGCAACTAACTATATATGGAATTTCAATGGTTTTGTGTGAGTAAAATAAGGTTTTTTAAATGCTAATTCCTAACTATATATGGTCTATAACCTATGGTTTTTTCAGTGAATTTTCAAGGTTTTGTAAATGCTAATTCCTAACTATATATGGTCTATAACCTATGGTTTTTTCAGTGAATTTCAATGGTTTTTTAATAGCAAATATCATAAGCTGTCGAATGTCAAGTACGTGGTAAGAATTTTTTTTTTCGTGTTTATGCACACTGATCTGCTTTGATTGCTGCCCCCCACCCCTCATTTCTATTAGGAGTACTCTCTCTTTGCAGATAGTGAAGGGTAGTTAACGCAGCCCTTTCCCCCTTTGTAATCCGTCGTGCCTGCTTCTCTCTCCATTTGATTGATTGTTCTCTTTGGTTCATTCTCTATTTACAAACAAGCACAGAGTCGCAATACTCTGTTTAGTCTTTGCAGATAGCGAAAAATCGTGTAAAAAAACAAAAGGAATCGAGCAAAATCAGTAGGCCACTAATGGGATCTCTTTTGACCTCGCTAAAATAGAAACATTAGGAACAACCTGTTGAAAATAGCAATGCGTATGTATATAAGCGGCGTTCATTTGTGTTCACAGTACCCCTTGTTGATTGTTTCAATCGAGCATTGAATTGTTCGAAGTTAATTCTCTTAAGGATCTTCTCTACCTGCAAACGAGGAAGAATAGGAATATTCTATCTCCCTTTGCAGATAGTGAAGGGTAGGTAACGCAAGCCTTTAACACGTCGTACCTATTTCATTCCTCATTGATTGATTGATTGTCCGAACATTGACTGTTTGGGAATTAGTTCTTTTTGGAGGTATTCCCTGTTTGCAAATAAACGTAGGAAAATCTTTGCAAGTAGTGAAAGGGTACGTAATGCGGACCGTTCTCCCCCGTTGTAATCTGTCATGCCTATCTACTCCCCACTGATTGATGCACCTTTTTCACCCGGACCATTTACTAGAGATACGTCATCTGGCCCGACCAGAGAGCACCCCTAGTGAAAAGGACATATGCAATAATAACGAAGTGATCACTGTATCCTGTTAACAGAAACTTTACCATGAAACAACCTGGAAAGAAAAAAATAGGAAAACGAAAATCAGTAGGCCACTGATGAACATGAACTTTTATTAAACAACGAACAAAGAAACGATAACATAACGTAATGATAAAACCTATTAATGTCCTAGAAACAAGAAAACGTTAAAATATGCCAGTGGTGAGAGACCAGAAAAACAGTAAGAGAAACCAAATCACCCCTCGCTGTCCCACCGCCTGCCACGCCAAAAAAATCGATAGACTAGGGAAAATGCAAGTCAGTAGAACATCCACCCCCACTCTGGAAACTTCCAAGGTGGGGCAGGGTTCCGGCTACGCCCAGCCGGGAGCAGCCCATATAAGGCAGGTCCTGCTGCCACGCCTCGGCCAGGAGATCCTAACGTAGGGTGTAGCCAAAGGAGAGGCCGAGGCCAGCGGGACCCGGCCAGGGGATTGCCTTTACAACGCTGAACAGTTGCAGGGGGGGGGAATGTCTCCTCGACCCTCCCCTCTCTCTCCCAGTCCGGCCGCGGTGGCCCTTGAGAGTTGCAGGTAGTCCCGCCACATGCTCTTCCGGTCCGACCACCAACGGTCGGGGGGCCGAGGCCGACGGGATCCGGCTGCAGCCGATAAACCAAGAAACCCGTTCATGGGGCCAGAGCCAGGGGCGTCCGGCCGACATCCACCGGAAGCCCGGCCCGAAGACGGACGGGACACTTCTTTCTTTTATAATGGCTGCGACAACACTGGGGGGGGATGTCTTGCACATGCCTCCGACCCCCCCCTCGTCCTCATCGCCTGGTCCGGCCATAACAAATCTCAAGCGAGACGCCGTGGGGTGCACTGGGAGGGAGAGACGGTGCGAACAGGCCTCTCCCGCCTCCCCAGGTGGAGACTTCCCAGCTGCACCCTCAGCGCTCCAGGCGGTGGCATCCTAACAACTACAGTGCTGCACAGTTTCGGAACGACCTAGATAACGGTTCTTCCACTGTGGCCATGCTGCAACGTCTCGCCCGGCAGGGTGGAGCCCGTCCGCTCATGTGACCCCGCGATCGCCGGTAGCTGCCGAACTCTCAAAATGGCGGTCGACCTGGCAAGAGCGGGCCCAACATAAAGAAATGGCCCGGTCACTGGTTGACTCCACCACCGTAGTCCTCCACGACCTTGAAGATTCTAGAGGAGCCGCGGGAGTCTCCGACCCCCGATGGGGAATGACTGCCATGATCGCCCGTGGAGTGACGAAACTGTATCCGCGGGACGTCGGCGCTCCCATGCTGGCGCCAGCCTCACTTTGAATTACTACAATCCTGCAGACCTCACTTCCGGTGAAAGCACAGTGTGACCCGGTAGGAAAAATTATTGCACCCCCTCCCCTTTTTGACTGATAGTTCAAACCACCGATCCTTTCCTTTGCCCTTTTAACGGAACTTTGGACTGCCTCCCCCTCTTTTACATTTTCTAGAGAAAACAAAACATTAACCACTACATTAGCATAGCAGTTGACACCAGAACTGTTTTCAAATTGAAAACCAACAACATCTTCAACAGAATCCTTTTTGTTTCTGCTGTGACCCTGCTACAGCACAGGCATTGTCCCCAGCAGTAATTCTGCAATGCCGGTAAGAATAGCTGTGGTGCCTACTGGACTCACTCACCCCCGCGGCGCCCCACGCCGTTTTTTGCTGGGCGGCAACTTACTAGACATCACTTTCGTGCCATCTAGATTTCAGCGCGTTCTGCTGCCTTGGAACTATTCGCACAACAGACCGCTACTGACAAGAATATTTCATTATTGGTGCTGTCAATTTCAATAAATCTATTGGATAATTAAAAAGAAATTGCCACGGTCTCTTCGTTGTTTAAATGTTTTTACTGTTTTTGTTTTGTTGTATATATTTATATGTTATTAAAGTTTTATATTCCTACTACTTTGTTGGAGTGCTATATATTTTTAATGTGACACATAATTGTAAAAACTTTGATGTACAAAGAGTCATTCCTGGAATCTTCCGCTTCAGGCTCGGTCCCCTCCCCAATCACAATACAGGATGGTTTTCAGATAGTAGGAACACGTGTGGTGTGACGGATCTCATCGAGTGTGGGCCTTGATCTACTATAACTCCTTTGAAGAGGGGTGATTCTTTACAGCTGGGGCCATAAACTACATCTGCAGGGCTAGCTGATAGCCTGGACAATCGGACACAGAGAAAGAGGAGTGTCAGAGGGTGCGGTAGTGAATAGGGCGAAAGGGAGGTGTCGGGCGGGCACAGAGTGTGATTCTCAGGGAAGAGCAGCGCAGATGGGGGGAGGTTTATTGCCCATGCATAAGACAGAGAGCGGTGGTGACCAGTGCCTAGGGAAGATGCTTGCGTGGGTGAGGAGCCATGCTACGAATCGACAGCGTGCAGAGAGTGGGTCTGGTCAAGACATCTAAAATGGCTGCCGTGCACGACAAAAGTGTGGCATTTCAAAAAAGGCAAGATGGCGCAGACAATGTTTTTCAACACTTCCTCATTTCCTTCGAATCGAACGTTAACAGACGTTGGGGCATATTACCAAAGTTAAGCGATATTTATCGCTAACGATGCTTACCAACCAATTTTTTACCACTAAGCATCGTCAGAAATTATCGAAGATAAACCTTACTATTATCAAGGTTTATCGCAAATGCGATAATAAACGGCCGCAATGCATGAATATCGCTAAAAACTCAGCGATATTCATGCATTACCGAGCTAATACTCTTAGCCATGTTATCCACCTCCCATTGGATAACATGGCTAAGAACTGCTCAGGGCAGGTGTTACTTTTTGGAGATATTCGCGCTTAGCGCGAATATCTCCAAAAGTTGGTAATAGGAGATAGATATCTTGCATGTTGTAATGCAAGTTATTGTGGTATATGGAACTCATACCATAATCTCTCAGGAAAGCAGAAACTGATCCTTTTGGGACCGCCTAAAAAGGCCTAGGGGGTGAGGAGTACTCTACTTTGCCCCCTTTTCACGTTCCAAACTATTTTATTTTACTCTCTTCTGTAATTACACAAAATACCAGCGATAAGATGCATCGGAGACACACAGTGAGAGAAAGGAGGCCGGAGATGAAGAAGACATGTCAAATACACATTGGAGATAATATAGTGGCAGAAGGGAAGTAAATATGAGTAAACTTACCATGTAACATAAAAATGTTGCACTCTATACTATAAGTCTCATTTTATACTACAATCACTTCGCTACAACCTCATAAATTAAAAATAAAAATGAATAATGTCTCAAACAATTTTTGAGTTCTAAATATAAATTTATTCTTCAGAATTTTCTAAATTTGAAAGAACTAGTAACATGTCCTCATCAGCAATGTCCTCATTAAAAGTCTCCAATGATGATTCTTGTAACTCTATGGTCTCCAAACACTCGATAAATTCGCCATCAAGAGATTGATCAAAAAAATCATTCAAGTCATCTCCTCCTTGTGACAATATTTCATTATTGGTGCTGTCAATTTCAATCAATGTAGTGGAATCATTCAAGTCATCTCCTCGTGACAATATTTCATTATTGGTGCTCTCAATTTCAATCAATGTAGTGGAATCATTCAAGTCATCTCCTCCTTGTGACAATATTTCATTATTGGTGCTGTCCATTTCAATCAATCTAATGGAATCATACAAGCCATCTCCTCCTTGTGACAATATTTCATTATTGGTGCTCTCAATTTCAATCAATGTAGTGGAATCATTCAAGTCATCTCCTTGTGACAATATTTCATTCTTGGTGCTGTCCATTTCAATCAATCTAATGGAATCATACAAGTCATGTCCTCCTTGTGACAATATTTCATTATTGGTGCTCTCAATTTCAATCAATGTGTTGGACAATTCAAAAGAAATTGCCACGGTCTCTTCATTGTGAGCCATTTTATTTTGAAATTGCTTGCTGTAAATTGCAGAAAAAAATAATCACTTTCATTTATCGTCTTTAGTAATACATAATATAAAACTAACTTTATCAAGTATTTAGTATAACAGAAGGACAGCAAATAAATAACAGAAAACATTTTTCAAATTATCTTCAAGTGTACAACATAGTTCCCCATACAAATTAACAACTCACCTTTTTAAAAGTAGCAGAAGTGTTAGTACTGTGTAAATCAAACACCAGAAATTCACCACCAAAAATTCCTCACAAATGTACCTCAGACAGTAGTATCACAAAATGGCTGTGGTTTCCTCTCATTTGACATATATACATAACCAATTAACTTTCATCACACACAAATACAAAACCAAAGTAACATTTTAATTGGTTCTAAATTTCAACACTTTCAAATGTGTTTTCCCCATGCAATTTTCCATAGGACATTTACATACGTCTACAGCCTGAATGGCTGAACGGAATTACACCAAACTTGGCAAAATGGTACATCAAACCTAAGAGGTCAGGAAGGATCTACTATGCCCCCTTATGGTCATTTCCCCCTTCGCTTTGGCCTCCTCTTGTCTCTCAATCCTACCGAGGGACAAGATGGCGGCCGCTACGGACTGTTTGGAATGTTGACAGACGCCGGAGAACCAATCAGCTTCGCAAAGCTCCGTAACGCGAAAAGTACGCGAAGCGGAGCGCTGTTACAGATATATATCTTTTTTTCAACGTTAATTTCTCAAAATCCACTGGAGCACATATATTGAGACCTAGCAAAGGCACATCGGGCTACCAGTCCCTAATATTTTGCCAAGTTTCGTGCAAATCCATTCAGCCGTTCGATTATTATTATTTTGTTTTTTTTTTGCCCCGCGGGGCCCTTTTAAAACCTCCACATCAAACCTAGGGGGTCAGCGAGGATCTACTATGCCCCCTTATAGTTATTTCCCCCTTTGTTTTGACCTCCTCTTGTCTCTCGATCCTACCGAGAGACAAGATGGCGGCCGCTACGGACTGTTTGGAATGTTGACAGACGCCGGAGAACCAATCAGCTTCGCTTCACAAAGCTCCGTTGCGCGAAAAGTCCGCGAACCAGAGCGCTAACCGGTCCGCTGTTACAGATATATATCTTTTTTTAAACGTTAATTTCTCAAAATCCACTGGAGCACATATATTGAGACCTACAAAAGGCACATCGGGCTACCAGTCCCTACAATTTTGCCAAGTTTCGTGCAAATCCATTCAGCCGTTCGGGCTAAAAGTGAGGCCAACCGCCCTATGGAAAACTCAATGTTAAAAACACGTTTTGGGACCCCCCTTTTTTCTCGGCCCCCACTGGACGAACCCCCCCCAAATTTTCAAGGGCTGCTCAGAAACAAAATGTGCCATTTTCCTGAAAATTTCAGCCAATTCCGTCCACAAACGCCAAAGTTATTAGACATAGAATTTTCAAAAAACCCATAGAGAAAAAATCCTAACTATATATACCTACTGGCGACCGCCAGTAGGTAATATATATATATATGTATATATATATATATATATATATATCCACGCTCGAAAATTCTCCCAATCCAGAAGAAAATACAGCACTCATGGGGTTAGTTGCAACAGCAGCGGTTTTATTCCACAGACGCGTTTCGGTAGATTACCTTCGTCAGTGTGTTTACAGTGATAGGATCTCAAAACGCCATTTATTACAATCGACACGTTTGGGAAATGAAAGAAGGACTGGCGCCCTAGTGTCAGTGAAAGACACGCGCCATCTTGGAATGGTCAAAATTACGACAAAACGAAGCATGCCTGCTTATGTCCACAGTAAATGTAAACAAAGCTAAATCAAGAGATACATAATGCAAAACATAAAACTTGCAAAGACAAACTCTTGAAATGGCATGTATCCAACGTAGAGTAATATAGCCGTGGATCGGCATAGGCAGCCTGTATGCCGGCTGCTAGCAAACTTCCACATTTTCAAAATCAAGCCGTGTATCGGCAACCATTTAGTTAATTTCAATGTTCAAATAAAAACCGGAAAAAATGTAATACAGTTCATAAATCATTAGCCCTACATAGTGCTTAACAGAGTATAATCACAGTAAAATTCATTTGCCCAAGTGAACCATTAATTCTTCCCCTGAATTCAGGCCATTTGGGGATTTCGTTCGTAAATCTATTATGTATCGAGACTCCAGTCTTCTGAGTCTCAACACTCTGTCGCCTCCTCTGTCATTACTGTGTACACAGTCCAAGCTAAAATATCGTAACAGGTCCCTGTTACCCCCATGCTTGATGGCAAAGTGGCGAGCTACTGGATAGTTCAAATCCTTTTTGGCAATGGCCCTCATGTGTTCTAACACTCTGATTTTAACGTTATGGATGGTGCTCCCTATGTAACGAAGGCCACAGGGGCAGACCAAACAGTAAACAGCGTGGGTAGTTAGACATGTCATGAATTTGGTTATCTTTCTTTCTGTTGACAACCCTTTGATGTTATATGAGAGGACTCTTCTGCTAAAGGCACAAGCCTTGCATTTTCCGCAAGGAAAGAATCCCCTCATTTCACTAAGGGAATTTCGTTGAGGAGTGAGATCTGCCAGGTGACTATGAATGAGGCTGTCTTTTAAGGAACGGGCTTTCCGAAAGGTTATTAATGGTCCTGCAGAAATATCTGACCCAATGATGTTATCTGTCCCCAGGATATGCCAGTTTCTCCTCATTATAGACCTTAACAGATTAGCATCTTCAGAATAAGTTGTAATAATTCTGAATTGTTTGATCTCCTTCCTAGATTTAGCTGGTTTCAATAGATCTTCTCTACACTTGTTTCTGGCTTTTTGTAAAGCACTATGCAACACTTTAGCGTCATAACCCCTGGCTAGAAATCGATTGGTGCTCTCTGTTGCTGCCAAATCAAAGTCTCTGTCTCTAGAGCAATTTCGTTTCAGTCTCAGGAATTCCCCGTAAGGGATACTGTTTACTAATTTCCTTGGATGACCGCTGGACGCATGTAGCGTGCTATTGTCAGCGGTTGGTTTTCTGAAGAGAGAAGTGACAATTTTACTGTCTTTAATTTCCACTTTGAGGTCTCAATAGTTCGCTGCCACCGAACTAATATCCCCACTGAAATGTAGGTTCAGTATGTTGTAATTAAGATGTTCTACATACTCAGCTGCCTCACTCTCACTGCCATTCCAAATGAGGAACAGGTCGTCTATGTACCTGCTCCACGACACAATTTTTTCAGACCACTTTGTGTTAGCCGGAGACCAGGCCACCTGCTCCTCCCACCAGCCAACGAACAAGTTTGCATAGCTGGGGGCGAAGCAGGTGCCCATCGTGGTCCCCGAAGTTTGTCTGAACAGTTCCCCCTGGAAAACAAAAATATTATTAAACAGACAGAACTCAGCAAATTCTAATAGCATAGTGTTATGGATGGCAAATTTGAGCGGTCTTTTCTTCAGAAAGTACTCCATAGAAAACAGGCCCTGTTGGTGATCAATGCTCGTATAGAGACTGGTTATATCCAACGCTAACAAACAATAGGATGGTTGCCAGGTTATAGACTCAATGTGATTGATAAAGTCCGTAGTGTCTTTGATATAGGACTTTAATGTCAATACAGCTTCAAACAGATAATGGTCCAGAAATTTTGATAAATTTTCAGTTAGACTCCCCATAGAGGAGACTATGGGTCTTCCTGGTGGATTTAAGCGGTCCTTATGCACCTTGGGAAGGTGGTAAAAGGTCGGCAAAGTTGGATTTGTAGTTCGAAGGAACAAATGTTCATCACTGTCTAACATCCGTTTTCTGAACCATCTGTTGATAAGCTCATTGTATTTGTGTATACTATCCTGATACACATTGTTCGAGGTGGTTTCATAACATTCACGGTTCCTTAGTTGACGATA
Organism: Lissotriton helveticus; assembly: GCF_964261635.1. NCBI lineage: Eukaryota > Metazoa > Chordata > Amphibia > Caudata > Salamandridae > Lissotriton > Lissotriton helveticus. The sequence continues at coordinate 149,106,147 of NC_136073.1, forward strand.
TGCCTCCTCAGTATACTGATCCCGGGACATGATCACAATGTTCCCCCCTTTATCCGAGGGTTTGAAAATCACAGATTCGTCCTTTTCAAGACTCTTCAATGCTTCTTTCTGTGATTGTGTCTAGTTGTTAAATTTGTTTGAGCAAGTGGGGTTAGCTCTGAATTTCAATAGTTCCTTATTAACTGCCTCGCTAAAGGTGTCAATGGCGTCGAAAGGCATTTGTGGCAGAAATTGGGAAATTGGTTTGAAACCACTGATGGGTGCCTGTTGTTCCACATCCACCTGTCTAACCCATTGGCTCAAACTCATTGCGGTCTCTTGATCTCTTTCTTGTCGTAGGTCTTCCAATACCTCCAACGTTGTCAAATCGTTGACCGACAAAAAATCATTATCATTCCCTTTGGCTTTCAATAATTTAGTTTCTTTCACTGATGGTTTCAGTTTAAAGAATTTGTGGAGTTTAAGTTTACGTGTGAATCTAAAGAGGTCTATCCTGGTTTGCGTGTATTCCATCCTATTCTGAGGGCAGAAATTCAATCCGAGTTTTAATACTGATTCTTCCGTATCTGTGAGAGTCTTTGGTGAGAGGTTAATGATTGTCGGTTTCTCCTCATCAACTACCATCGTCCTCCTCTCTTGCTGCGAGTTACTCTTTTCGGCACGTCGGTTCTTGTTTTTCCTTTTCCTGCCACCCCGTCTAGTTTTTCTTCGGCCTCCGGGGGTTTGTTCTTCCCGCCTCTTAACCATGATTGCCTTATAACTTTGAACTCCTGTTGAAAAGGGGTTTTGCAGCTTCTTCCCGCCTGCTCTGGTGTGTCATCTTCAGATTGCTCATTCTCAGTCACTTCCGACTCAGAAGTTTCTACTCTTTGCGGGTTCTCTTTGGTAGTTGTCTGGTTTATTTTCATTACTTCCTTACGTGGTTGGTCGAATTTTTTCGCAAAAGTTAGGACGCGCCCCATGTTGTAGTCCCTTTCGTCCCGATCAAATTTTTCTTGCTTGCGTTGTTTGATCTTTAGCTCATATTTTGACAGGCGTTTTTTCATGTCTTCCCGTAGTTGGTTTTGGAGGTCTAGCTCAGTGTTCTTTTTTAATTGATCCTCCAATGCCTCAATCTCTTTGAGTGCCCTCTCCCTGTCGCTCCACCCAAACTGGACTAGAATCTCTAGCATTCCTCTGCACGACAGAGCAAATAATGTTGAAAGCGCATTAGGAATTTTGTCAGTTCTCGGTATTGGGATTGATGTTGCACCCGGTGTCTTTTTTTTTAACATATCGGCTGCTGCCTCGTGGCGTTCTGAGACGCTAAACATCTTGTCTCTGTGTAGGTGGCAAACCTAAGCCTAGGTTGCCCCTTGTCCAAAACCGCTGCTGAATGATCAACCACCCCTCGTCACGCCGGGAATTGAATGGTTTCAGAAACGCAGTAAGCCAAACAGTGAATAACTTTGGCTTACCTCAGCGTCTCCCTTTTCGTATCTTATGATTCTTGCTTCTCAAGATATTTCCTTCGGCGGTACCTCCGTCACATTCATTACGCTCCTCGTTGCATCAGCAGACGGGGCAAAAACAGACGGGTGCCGTTTACGGTGATGCTCCGTATATGTATCCACGCTCGAAAATTCTCCCAATCCAGAAGAAAATACAGCACTCACGGGGTTAGTTGACACTAGGGCGCCAGTACTTCTTTCATTTCCCAAACGTGTCGATTGTAATAAATGGCGTTTTGAGATCCTATCACTGTAAACACACTGACGAAGGTAATCTACCGAAACGCGTCTGTGGAATAAAACCGCTGCTGTTGCAACTAACCCCGTGAGTGCTGTATTTTCTTCTGGATTTGGAGAATTTTCGAATTTTGGAACAACAGGCACCCATCAGTGGTTTCAAACCAATTTCTCAATTTCTGCCACAAATGCCTTTCGACGCCATTGACACCTTTAGCGAGGCAGTTAATAAGGAACTATTGAAATTCAGAGCTAACCCCACTTGCTCAAACAAATTTAACAACTTGACACAATCACAGAAAGAAGCATTGAAGAGCCTTGAAAAGGACGAATCTGTGATTTTCAAACCCTCGGATAAAGGGGGGAACATTGTGATCATGTCCCGGGATCAGTATACTGAGGAGGCATATCGTCAACTAAGGAACCGTGAATGTTATGAAACCACCTCGAACAATGTGTATCAGGATAGTATACACAAATACAATGAGCTTATCAACAGATGGTTCAGAAAACGGATGTTAGACAGTGATGAACATTTGTTCCTTCGAACTACAAATCCAACTTTGCCGACCTTTTACCACCTTCCCAAGGTGCATAAGGACCGCTTAAATCCACCAGGGAGACCCATAGTCTCCTCTATGGGGAGTCTAACTGAAAATTTATCAACATTTCTGGACCATTATCTGTTTGAAGCTGTATTGACATTAAAGTCCTATATCAAAGACACTACGGACTTTATCAATCACATTGAGTCTATAACCTGGCAACCATCCTATTGTATGTTAGCGTTGGATATAACCAGTCTCTATACGAGCATTGATTACCAATAGGGCCTGTTTTCTATGGAGTACTTTCTGAAGAAAAGACCGCTCAAATTTGCCATCCATAACACTATGCTATTAGAATTTGCTGAGTTCTGTCTGTTTAATAATATTTTTGTTTTCCAGGGGGAACTGTTCAGACAAACTTCGGGGACCGCGATGGGCACCTGCTTCGCCCCCAGCTATGCGAACTTGTTCGTTGGCTAGTGGGAGGAGCAGGTGGCCTGGTCTCCGGCTAACACAAAGTGGTCTGAAAAAATTGTGTCGTGGAGCAGGTACATAGACGACCTGTTCCTCATTTGGAATGGCAGTGAGAGTGAGGCAGCTGAGTATGTAGAACATCTTAATGACAACATACTGAACCTACATTTCAGTGGGGATATTAGTTCGGTGGCAGCGAACTATTTAGACCTCAAAGTGGAAATTAAAGACAGTAAAATTGTCACTTCTCTTTCAGAAAACCAACCGCTGGCAATAGCACGCTACATGCGTCCAGCGGTCATCCAAGGAAATTAGTAAACAGTATCCCCTACGGGGAATTCCTGAGACTGAAACGAAATTGCTCTAGAGACAGAGACTTTGATTTGGCAGCAACAGAGAGCACCAATCGATTTCTAGCCAGGGGTTATGCCGCTAAAGTGTTGCATAGTGCTTTACAAAAAGCCAGAAACAAGTGTAGAGAAGATCTATTGAAACCAGCTAAATCTGGGAAGGAGATCAAACAATTCAGAATTATTACAACTTATTCTGAAGATGCTAATCTGTTAAGGTCTATAATGAGGAGAAACTGGCATATCCTGGGGACAGATAACATCATTGGGTCAGATATTTCTACAGGACCATTAATAACCTTTCGGAAAGCCCGTTCCTTAAAAGACAGCCTCATTCATAGTCACCTGGCAGATCTCACTCCTCAACGAAATTCCCTTAGTGAAATGAGGGGATTCTTTCCTTGCGGAAAATGCAAGGCGTGTGCCTTTAGCAGAAGAGTCCTCTCATATAACATCAAAGGGTTGTCAACAGAAAGAAAGATAACCGAATTCATGACATGTCTAACTACCCACGCTGTTTACTGTTTGGTCTGCCCCTGTGGCCTTCGTTACATAGGGAGCACCATCCATAGCGTTAAAATCAGAGTGTTAGAACACATGAGGGCCATTGCCAAAAAGGATTTGAACTATCCAGTAGCTCGCCACTTTGCCATCAAGCATGGGGGTAACAGGGACCTGTTACGATATTTTAGCTTGGACTGTGTACACAGTAATGACAGAGGAGGCGACCGAGTGTTGAGACTCAGAAGACTGGAGTCTCGATACATAATAGATTTACGAATGAAATCCCCAAATGGCCTGAATTCAGGGGAAGAATTAATGGTTCACTTGGGCAAATGAATTTTACTGTGATTATACTCTGTTAAGCACTATGTAGGGCTAATGATTTATGAACTGTATTACATTTTGTTGCTTGATTTTCCGGTTTTTATTTGAACATTGAAATTAACTAAATGGTTGCCGATACACGGCTTGATTTTGGAAATGTGGAAGTTTGCTAGCAGCCGGCATACAGGCTGCCTATGCCGATCCACGGCTATATTACTCTACGTTGGATACATGCCATTTCAAGAGTTTGTCTTTGCAAGTTTTATGTTTTGCATTATGTATCTCTTGATTTAGCTTTGTTTACATTTACTGTGGACATAAGCAGGCATGCTCCGTTTTGTCGTAATTTTGACCATTCCAAGATGGCGCGTGTCTTTCACTGACACTAGGGCGCCAGTCCTTCTTTCATTTCCCAAACGTGTTGATTGTAATAAATGGCGTTTTGAGATCCTATCACTGTAAACACACTGATGAAGGCAATCTACCGAAACGCGTCTGTGGAATAAAACCGCTGCTGTTGCAACTAACCCCGTGAGTGCTGTATTTTCTTCTGGATTGGGAGAATTTTCGAGCGTGGATACATATACGGAGCATCACCGTAAACGGCACCCGTCTGTTTGTGCCCCGTCTGCTGATGCAACGAGGAGCGTGATATATATATATATATATATATATATATATATATATATATATATATATATATATATATATATATATATATATATATATATATATATATTTATATATGTATAGACACAGGGATCATTTACTTATGGCATTTCATAGACGTGTTTTTAATTTGGCATGGGTCTAGAGAAACCGCGGAACAATTTGTGACTAGCATCCACATTAATATGCTCAATCTTGAATTTACAGCTACCATTAGTAATGGGAGAGTTGAATTTTTGGATGGTGAAGTATATATTTCTGAGAATACCATCCAGACCAAGCTTCATAGAAAAAGTACTGCTGGCAATTCAATTCTTCACAATTCTAGTGCCCATCCGCGCCATCTTATTACGAGTATCCCCTATGAGGAGTTTTTAAGAATTCAACAAATTTGCCGCAATGAGAGTGATTTGGAATTTTCCTTGAATTAATCAATCCCAAGATTTTTGGTTTGTGGTTACAAAGAGATTGATCTAAAAAATGCATTGAAGAGAACTGTTTTAACTACTAAAGAATCCCCTCAGGCAATGACTACTGAAATAGTGACTCCTGTCAGATAGATTGTGTCTAAAAAAGAGGACATGACAGTTAGACTGATTACAACCTATAGTAGTTATGAAAAAACGATTTGTAATATCTGAAAGTCTAACTGGCCGATCCTAAGAACTGATATTACCCTGGCACCACTACTAAGTAAGCTCCCATGTATTACTTTGAGGAGGGCTCCCTCTATGAGGGATACTTTGGTTAAGACCAGTCCAGAGGTAGTTAAATCTTCTAATTGGCTCTCCAATCGAACAGGTTTTTTTAAATGCAGGTCCTGCAGAGCCTGTAAGTTTGGGGTTAATACTCAGGAGTATTGTGATGCCTTTAGTCAGGATGTTGGCAAGATTAAAGGATTGTTTACCTATAAAACTGATTATGCAGTTTATGTTTTACAATATTCCTGTCAGCTCCAATATATTGGGATCACTAAGCTCCAGGTTTTCAATCGCATCTTGCAGCATCTCCAAGCGATAGTTAACTCGGATACCAGTTAACCTGTTCACTAAGCCACTGGAGTTAAGCTATCCTGGCTGATGAAGGCTGATAGCCAGAAACCAGTCCTAGGATACTTGATTTTGGTCCAGGGAAGATATGGTTTGGCAGTTCGGTCTGGACTGTTCCCATGAGGCACAGGGTCAAGTCTGATTTGCATATGGCTATGTCTGAACTGGGGTGGCTTGGTGAGTAAAATAACAATGGATTAAACTCAGATCAGTACTGGGGGTGAATGTTTTGCCATTGTGCACCATTCCGTCCATCATCTTGTGCGTTTTGCTGTTCACCCTATGTAGGAAGGGTATTCCCAGACGTGGGTCCTGTGCTCACTATGACACTGGAGTCAAGCTATCCTGGCTGATGAAGGTTGATAGCCAGAAACCGGTCCTAGGATGCTTGATTCCGGTCCAGGGAAGACATTACTTGGCAGTTCGGTCTGGACTGATCCCATGAGGCACAGGGTCAAGACTGATTTGCATATGCTAATGTCTGAACTGGGGTGGCTTGGTGAGCAAACTAACGATGGATTAAACCCAGATCTGTGACTGGGGGTGAATGTTTTGCCATTGTGCAGCATTCCGTCCATCATCTTGTGTGTTTTGCTGTTCACACTATGTAGGAAGTGTATGCCCAGACGTGGGTCCTGTGCTCACTAAGCCACTGGAGTCAAGCTATCCTGGCTGATGAAGGTTGATAGCCAGAAACCGGTCCTAGGATGCTTGATTCCGGTCCAGGGAAGACATGGCTTGGCAGTTCGGTCTGGACTGTTCCCATGAGGCACAGGGTCAAGGCTGATTTGCATATAGCCATGTCTGAACTGGGGTGGCTTTGTGAGCAAAATAACGATGGATTAAACCTAGATATGTGACTGGGGGTGAATGTTTTGGCATTGTGCAACATTCCCTCCATCATCTTGTGTGTTTTGCTGTTCACCCTATGTGGGAAGGGTATGCCCAGACGTGGTTCCGTGCTCACTAAGCCACTGGAGTCAAGCTATCCTGGCTGCTAGCCAGAAACCAATCCTAGGATACTTGATCCCGGTCCAGGGAAGACATGACTTGGTAGTTCGGTCTGGACTGTTCCCATGAGGCACAGGGTCAAGATTGATTTGCATATGGCCATGTGTTAGACCTGACATCATTAGCGTGAGTCTCCCTTCCATTTTTGATGGATTGCCTCCTCTGTTTTGACATATTTTTGCTGGTTGTGTGTTTTGGGCCCTGTGCCACTGCTAATCAGTGCCACAGTGCAAGTGCTCCCTTAGTTAAATTGAGATACTAATTGGATTGCATGATTGGCTTATTTGATCTACTGTCAGCCCCTAGTACAGTGCACCAGGTGTGCCCAGGGCTTGTAGAGCAAATGCTGCTGGTGGGCTTGCAGCACTGGTTGTGCCACCCACAGAAGCAGCTTGTAAAGTGTGTCTCAGGCCTGCCATTGCAAGGCCTGTGTGTAGTCTGTGACTACCATGTCGACTTGGCCAAGTGCACCCACTTGCCAAATTCTAAACCTTCCCTTTGCTTCATATTAGACACCTCTATGGTAGGCCCAAGGGCAGGGTGCATTGTAACTATAAGGTAGGACATGCGCTGATGTGTGTAGCATGTTCTAGTAGTGAATGACAGCCATTTTCGTTTTTCACTATTGAAGGCTACCTGTTCTCATAGACTAGAATGGGCAGGGACGATTGTTACATCCCTACAATCCTAACTGACTCAGGGAACATGGTAGAAATTCGAGTTTAGTATGCCTGAACTCAGAATAATAAAATACATCTTTTAGTAAAGTTTATTTTAATATTCTGTGTTTGCAAATACCACTTTTAGAAAGTAGGTATTTGCTTGCCTAACCATTTGAGCCCGCCTCTGCTGACTTGTGTATTCCTTGTCTGGGTTTGTGTGTGACAGGGCTGGGGAAATTCCAGGAGACAGTCTGGGACAGCCCAGTGGTGATTAAGGAGATTTACATCCAGATGGGAGGGGGAGAGTGCACCTGGGACCTGAATAGGGCTAGGCCTTCCCTCCACAATGCTGGCTCCACCCCCTGTGGCTTGTCTGATGTCTCTGCCCTGCACAGTGAAAGGAGAAGGGGAATCCTGTCAACAGAGTACTCCAGAGCTGCATCTTCCCTCCCCTGTGCTAGCTCCACCTCCTGTGGGGCGTCTGATGTTTCTGCCCTGCACAGTGAAAGGAAGCGAATAGTCATGTAAACACAGTGCTCAGGAACTGGTTTAAACTAGGCAGAGGCCTCTCTGCCTTCAGAGAACAAAGGATTTTTGGGTATAAATATTGGGACCCAGTCCCACAGACTTTAGATCACTTCTGGAACAAGAAACCTTTCTGCCAAGGAGAAGAACCAAGGAAGCTGCAGGAGTTTGGATTGCCCCTCTGCCCGTGTGCTGTTTGCTGGGTTGGCCTGCAGTGGTTGCTTCATTGCCAAGGGAAAGGAGAAGGAACTTTGTAAGGACTTTCATCTACAGAAAATTCTCCAAGGGCTTGAACTCTGCTTGCCTCCTGTTGAAGTCTCAGGGCCAAAAGACTTCACCTCCAGCTCCCTCCTGAATTTCCTAGCTGGGAATTCTGACTCCAGTCACTTGCGTGCCGCTGGGAGCTGGAAGCGCGACGCATCAAGAAGAACCGTGTCGCCGCCGTAGCTGAAATCATCGCAGCGCTGGAGAAGCGATAGTTCGTCGCATCTCCCTGGAAGCGTGTGTTCATCGAAGCTGTCTGCTGTCGCATCGCCGGAGAAGCGCGACGCATCGAGAGAGCTGTCATTGCACCACCGGAGAAGCGCATCGCAGGGACTGTCACGGCTCCAAAGTACAGAGTCGTAGTAAGGCTGCCAGGGCGTCATTGGATCGTCATCGCATCGCCGCATCAAGGGCGCCATCTTCTCGCATCACAACTGGATCATCGCATTGGCATCGCATCGCATCAAGGCGCCATCTTGCGCACCGCAACAGGTCGAGAATCTACGCATCACCTCCGCACCGGTAAGGCTCACGACGATTCCCCTACTCTGCACAAGCATTGAGGAAGGACGCAACCGGTCCCCTGGGTCACGGAACCGACGCATCTCCCCTTTTGCAAGCCTTTTGTTCACTTTGCGTGCCGCATCCAAGAACTTTGTTAAGAACTTTGTCGCATTTACCATCAACTTGAATCAAGAGACTTCTTTCATCTTTTAAGTAACCTTTAGTATAGTATTGTGGATTTTTGTCGTTTGTGGTCTTGTGTTTAAGTCTATATAAAGAATACTTATTTTTAAAAAACCTGTGTTGTGTCCATCTGTAGTGTTATCACTGTATTACTGTGTATATTCACAAATGCTTAACACACTACCTCTGAGATAAGCCTGTCTGCTCGTGTCAAGCTATCAAGGGGGTGAGCAGGGGTTATTAAAGAGAGTAATCGCCTTATCCTGACTTAGAAATAAGGATCCCTATTTGGACAAAGGTTATAACCATTGCCAACTAGAGACCCCCAGATCTAACACCATGTCTGAACTGGGGTTGCTTGGTGAGCAAAATAACGATGGATTAAACCCAGATCTGTGACTGGGGGTGAATGTTTTGCCATTGTGCAACATTCCTTCCATCATCTTGTGTGTTTTGTTGTGTACCCTATGTGAGAAGGGTATGCCCAGATGTGAGTCCTGTGCTCACTAAGCTACTGGAGTCAAGCTATCCTGGCTGATGAAGGCTGATAGCCAGAAACCGGTCCTAGGATGCTTGATTCCGGTGCAGGGAAGACATGGCTTGGCAGTTCGGTCTGGACTGTTCCCATGAGGCACAGGGTCAAGACTGATTTGCATATGGCCATGTCTGAACTGGGGTGGCTTGGTGAGCAAAATAACGATGGATTAAACCCAGATCTGTGAATGTTTTGCCATTGTGCAACATTTCGTCCATCATCTTGCGTATTTTCCCAGTTACCCTGTGGCGTGTCATTTTAAATTACTGCATCAAAATAATCTCAATGATTTGAGTTATTTTGTTCTTGACGCAGTCCCATGCTCTAAAAGGGGTGGGGATAGGGAGAGAAAACTCAGACAGTTAGAGAGACATACCATTCTACTTCTGGATACCAAGATTCCAAATTGTCTTAGCACAGGGGAAGATTTATACAACTTTTTATAAATATAAATATTTATTATTCCTGTTAAATATTTATATTAAGCATTTGGACTGTTCAATCCTATTTTTGGGCAGGCTTGCCCCTTTACTGTTATTATTTGATACAGGTAACCTATATGTTTGTAACACTCTACATTGCTGCTATTTATGATGAATTTTAAGCTCTTTTTTGTACTGATGAATTTTATCTGTGTCCTTTTATGTCTATTTTTTTATCGAATTTTAACTGGTTTTACTAGTTTTCCTCGTGTTACTGGTTTTAATCTGGTGGAGATGTGATGTAGGGTCCGGGTAGCTATTTATTGGGCAAAAGTTGGCTTATGGCACTTTATTTGATTAATTGAGGTTTTGATTGAGCCCTTTTTTGAAGAGTTAATATAGGGTTTAGCATATCAACTTGAAGTTACTGTTCTGATGTACTGAAATACTATTCATACTTTTTCCCTGCTAGTAATTACATTTATGTTTTGATATCTGTCCGGGGAATAACTGTAATTATGATGAATCTTTATCTTTTATTTTTGTTACATGAACTTGCACTTTTTTTGGCACTAGGCATCCTTTGTTATGATATTTGAATGAATCTCCTATAGATTAAATAGGTGATTTGCACTGCACTTTTGCACTTTTTTGATGCTGTTGTTTGCCCAAACTCCAGCTTTAGAAAATATTGTTGGACTTTCTATTCAGTGTATATTGAGGTAACACTTCAGGGATCGTAGAATTTGGGCACTTGCCCTTGATTGATCAATCAATTTTTTGCTCATGATTATAAGCATTGCCATTTATTATATTTTATATTTATATGTATATGCTTTATCATCTGCAATTTATTCTTATTAATTTTGCTACATCTTAGCTTGATTATTATTGAAGTGATTGCCGTTTTATGCAAGTATGTCTTCACTGTTTATGCTGAAATGGGAGGAGTATGTGTTTACATTCTGCATTTAAGCAGCAGCCCGTCCCGATGTTGTCCGGGTATGAATTGCTGCCGGCCAGTAGTATATTGTTTTGTAGGATTTCGTTTTGATAGAATTTCTTATCTGTGACAGGCCTGTGAAACGCTCCGATTCACAGTGCACTGCTGATGCACTTAAGAGTGCGCGTTCAGTAGTGTGTGAACTCGAGTTTCCCTACTTTATTTTTCCTTGCAATATTATATAGCGCAAACTCGACAACATGGCATGAGCACAATTTACATTACAGAAGAACACATTCATTTGTGGTAGGCACGGGGAGACAAAGCAATTTGCCTGGAATGACAGGATGTTGAGCTGATGCCGAGATTCGAACGTAGCTCCCCAGCTCTAAAGTTCGCAATTCTAGAACTTGTGGCGGGAGGTGTGTCTAAAAGTGTATGTCGGTGCTGGCCATGAATGAGAGAGACCTGTGCATTTTTCAAATGGGTGGTGAAAAAATATGACTATGTAGCTGGAGAAGTGGGCCGCTGTGCCACCAATGTACTTACCGGGGAGGGTAAACACCCATTATTCCGCAATTTTCTTTCCGCATACCATCACTCCGCATACTTTCATTACGAAAGTACCATGACTCCGCAATGCCATTATAATGCATGACATTACAGTTTATATGCTTTTACCACGCATACATTTACAACGAAATTCGTTGTAAATGCATGAATGGTAAAAGCATGTTTTTTTTCTAATGTTTGGATAAGGTAAGTATGGGTATAGGGGTATATGTTTTGGGGTACTGGGGTATATGTTTTGGGGTGTTCGGGTATTTTAAGGGTCCAGATATAGTTTTGGGTTATGGGGTACAGGGGTAGTTTTAGGGTTTAGGGATAGGTATGGGTTTTGGGGTACAGGGGTATTTTTAGGGTTCAGGGCTAGGTTTGGGTTTTGGGTTATAGGGGTATTTTTTAGGGTTCAGGGGTAGGTTTGGGTTTTGGGGTACAGGGGTATTTTAAAAGTTCTGGGCTAGGTTTGGGTTTTGGGGTACAGGGTTATTTTTAGGGTTCAGGGCTAGGTTTGGGTTTTGGGGTACAGGGGTATTTTAGGGCTCAGGGGTAGGTTTGGGTTTTGGGGTACATGGTTATTTTTAGGGTTCAGGGCTAGGTTTGGGTTTTGGGGTACAGGGGTATTTTTAGGGTTCAGGGGTAGGTTTGGGTTTTGGGGTACAGGGGTATTTTTAGGGTTCAGGGCTCAGTTTGGGTTTTAGGGTACAGGGGTATTTTAGGGCTCAGGGGTAAGTTTGGGTTTTGAGGTACAGGGTTATTTTTAGGGTTCGGGGCTAGGTTTGGGTTTTGGGGTACAGGGGTATTTTTAGGGTTCAGGGGTAAGTTTGTGTTTTGGGGTACAGGGGTATTTTAAGGGTTCAGCGCTAGGTTTGGGTTTTAGGGTACACAGGTATTTTAGGGTTCAGGGTTGGTTTTGGGGTACAGTGGTATTTTTAGGGTTCAGGGCTAGGTTTGGGTTTTGGGGTACAGGGGTATATTTAGTGTTCGGGGTAGGTTTGGGTTTTGAGGTACTGGGGTATTTATAGGGTTCAGGGCTAGGTTTGGGTTTTGGGGTACAGGGGTATTTTTAGGGTTTAGGGATAGGTTTGGGTTTTGGGGTACAGGGTATATTTATAGGGTTAAGATGGGTTAGTGTTTAAGGGTGTTGGGGTATTTTAAGGAGTAAGGGTAGGTTATGATTATGGGGTGCAGGGGTATTTAAAGGGAGCAGGGTGGGATTAGCACACGATATGAGACATGGTATGAAGGGAAGAACGTACCACACGCCCCCAGCATTTGTGACGCCCCCAGCACAATGCAGACACACCCACAAGGGACTACTTTGCTGGCATGGTTCTTTTACCTTTTAAATGTATATGGTGGGCGTCTGCATAGCCTATGTCCTTCTGCTGCAACTGCCCTTTCCAACGCTGTATTGGGTGTTGTGATTGGTGCTGTGGTTCCTGAGATTACCCGTCTCAAAGGTTTGGGCTCTCTCTTTATTATATTAGTACTAGCAGCCCGTCCCGACGTTGTCCGGGAGCAAAAGGCTACTTCAGGGGCCCCCGCCCGCCCTGACGTTAAGGCTGCTTCAGGGCCCCCTCCCACCCCGACGTTAAGGCTGCTTCAGTGCCCCTGCCTGCCCCGACGTTTTCATTGTGTCCCCCGGAGCGCACCCGCATGTGCTCTCTTACTCCTGGTGCTCTGTCGGCAGCTTAGACATGGCTCCTGAGCTGCTTTGGCAACAGAAAGTGTAGCGTATCCTCAGGATGTGGGTAGAAGTCAGGCCACTGAATTGCATCACTTGGTAGCCAGATGTACCCAACATAGCATGCAATGCTTTCACTGCTGCGGAACCCGCAAAGAGGCATGAGCAGTGGGAGTCTTTCTTACCTGCTCCTGAGTTCACCGCTCTGCCGCTCCTCGCCGGTCGTCACCGCTCCTCCCCGACCTGTCCGCGGCTCCTCCCCGAGATCATGTCCTCCGCTCTTCCTGTTGCTCCTGAACGCCGCTCCTACCCGCGCTCCTGATGTCATGACGCAAACGTCGCGGCCGGCGCTTCTTTCAGGGGACTACTTTGTTTTTAAAGTTAATTTTTTTAATTTACGTTTTATTTTTATTTTATGTAGCCTATGTCCATCTACACACCCTGACAATTTCAAGGATGTATCGGGTGTGTGGATTGGCGCTGTGGTTCCCGAGGTTACCTGGCTCAAAGGGTTGGTTTCTCTCTTTATAATAGTAGTATAGATAGATAAATAAATATATATATATATATATATATATATATATATTTATTTATTTATTTAATTTATATAGCGCGTTATAACCACCGGGGTCTCTAAGCGCTGTTTGTCCAGGATTACGTAGTGGGAGTAAGGCCTTTACTTGATGTTACCAAAGCGCTTACAGGCTACCCCATGCTTGCCTAAATAAAGTAGTTTTTAATTTTTTCCTGAAGGATAGCAAATTACATTCCTTCCTTAGCTCTGGAGCCAATTTATTCCACAGGGCAGGAAGCGTGTTAGAAAAGGCACGTCCTCCCATCGTGGCAAGTTTGAAGCGGGATTGGGACAGGAGGGACGCATCCGACGAGCGCAAAGTCCTGCTCGGAGTATAAGAGGACAAGCGAGATTTCAGGTAGCTTGGTGCATTACCATACAGCACCTTGTGTACGATGCACAGACCTTTAAAAGCAATCCTCTGGCGAATCGGTAGCCAATGTAGTTCCTGCATCAGTGGGGAAGAGTGGGCAGTTCTAGGTTTTTTATAGATCAGCCGAGCTGCATCCTTCATAACCCCCTGTAGCATATCCAACAGCCGTTGGGGTAGGCCAATATACAGGGAGTTACCGTAGTCTAGCCTAGCTAGAATTGTGGCTGAGACCACGTGTCTCATGGTGGAAAACGAGAGCAGAGGAGAAAGCTTCCTCAATTGCCGCAGCAGGCCTATACAAGTGCCCGCTACCGTGGTGACTTGTTTCTTCATAGAAAGTTTATCATCCACGTAGAGACCCAGACTTTTTACTGCAGATGCCGGCTCCGGCGACGCGCCCAGCTCCACAGGCCAGAATCTCTCACTCCAAGGGTTGCCCGTGATGGAAATGGGCAACACCTCCGTCTTGTCCGGATTAATTTTTAAAGAGTTCTCGGACATCCAGTTGGTGGTGACTTTAAGTATGTTCTGCAGCCTGGTGGACGCTCCCGGACCATCATCCAACCGGATGTATATATATATATGTATTACCTACTGGCGGCCGCCAGTAGGTAGTTATAGTTAGGATCGTTTTCCATAGGAAATCCACAACATTCTATTCGGGATAACTTTGGCGCCGAAAGAGGGATCTGCCTGTAATTTTCCTTAACTTTGCCTCGCTGCGCTCCGCTCCTTCCCTGAAAGTTGCAGGGGGATCTGTCAAGCGGGGGCCGAGATAAAAGTGGGGTCCCAAAACGTGTTTTCCCCATGTTAATTTCCATAGGGCGGTTGGACTCACTTTTAGCCCGAACGGCTAAATGGATTTCCACCAAACTTGGCAAAATTGTAGGGACTGGTACCCCGATGTGCCTTTGCTATGTCTCAAGATATATGCTCCAGTGGTTTTTACAAAATTTAACTTTGAAAAAATATATATTGGGCTACATTGGGCTATATATGTTAGAGCCCAAATGTAGCCCAATGTAGCCCAATGTAGCCCAAAGATGGCCACCAGAGACAAAAAAAACAAATGTAGCCCAAATATCAGCCAGATGTAGCCCAACTATAGCCCAATGACAGAATGTCCCAGAGTGTTCTAAAGAACAACTAGAACGCTAACAGTCTTACTTATGACAAAAGTATGGCACACCTGAAGTCATCTTGATTGGAATAAAGTGGTAACACTTAATACATTTAATTTGAAAAGGAACAAAATGAGGGGTTTCATTTTGCCATAGAAATGTTATATATATATATATATATATATATATATATATATATATATATATATATAGAGATATATATTACCTACTGGCGCTCGCCAGTAGGTAGTTATAGTTAGGATCGTTTTCCCTAGGAAATCTGCAACATTCTATTGGGAATAACTTTGGCGCCGAATGAGGAATCCGCCTGTTATTTTCCTTAACTTTGCCTCGCTGCGCTCCACTCCTTCCCTGAAAGTTTCGGGGGGATCCGTCAAGAGGGGGCCGAGATAAAAGGGGGATCCCAAAACGTGTTTTCCCCATGTTAATTTCCATAGGGCGGTTAGACTCACTTTTAGCCCGAACGGCTGAATGTATTTTCACCAAATTTGGCAAAATTGTTGGGACTGGTACCCCGATGTGCCTTTGCTATGTCTCAAGATATATGCTCCAGTGGTGTTTACGAAAATTAACTTTGAAAAAATATATATTGGGCTACATTGGGCTATATATGTTAGAGCCCAAATGTAGCCCAATGTAGCCCAATGTAGCCCAAAGATGGCCACCAGAGACAAAAAAAACAAATGTAGCCCAAATATCAGCCAGATGTAGCCCAACTATAGCCCAATGACAGAATGTCCCAGAGTGTTCTAAAGAACAACTAGAACGCTAACAGTCTTACTTATGACAAAAGTATGGCACACCTGAAGTCATCTTGATTGGAATAAAGTGGTAACACTTAATACATTTAATTTGAAAAGGAACAAAATGAGGGGTTTCATTTTGCCATAGAAATTTTATATATATATATATATATATATATATATATATATATATATATATATATATATATTACCTACTGGCGCTCGCCAGTAGGTAGTTATAGTTAGGATCGTTTTCCCTAGGAAATCTGCAACATTCTATTGGGAATAACTTTGGCGCCGAATGAGGAATCCACCTGTTATTTTCCTTAACTTTGCCTCGCTGCGCTCCACTCCTTCCCTGAAAGTTTCGGGGGGATCCGTCAAGAGGGGGCCGAGATAAAAGGGGGGTCCCAAAACGTGTTTTCCCCATGTTAATTTCCATAGGGCGGTTAGACTCACTTTTAGCCCGAACGGCTGAATGTATTTTCACCAAATTTGGCAAAATTGTTGGGACTGGTACCCCGATGTGCCTTTGCTATGTCTCAAGATATATGCTCCAGTGGTTTTTACGAAAATTAACTTTGAAAAAATATATATTGGGCTACATTGGGCTATATATATGTTAGAGCCCAAATGTAGCCCAATGTAGCCCAATGTAGCCCAAAGTAGCCCAAGGATGGCCACCAGAGACAAGAAAAACCAAATGTAGCCCAAATATCAGCCAGATGTAGTCCAACTATAGCCCAATGACAGAATGTCCCAGAGTGTTCTAAAGAACAACTAGAGCGCTAACAGTCTTACTTATGACAAAAGTATGGTACACCTGAAGTCATCTTGATTGGAATAAAGTGTTAACACTTAAAACATTTAATTTGCAAAGGAACAAAATGAGGGGGTTCATTTTGCCTTCGAAATTATGATTAGTTCTGAAGAAAGAAAAATTAGGGCACATTTTGAGTGACTTCTCAAATCCTCTTATATTTCATTAAAAAAATTCTGATATGCAGTCTCCCAAGATGGCCACCAGAGACAAAAGAGCCCAAATGTAGCCCAAATATCAGCCAGATGTAGCCCAACTATAGCCCAATGACAGAATGTCCCAGAGTGTTCTAAAGAACAACTAGAACGCTAACAGTCTTACTTATGACAAAAGTATGGCACACCTGAAGTCATCTTGATTGGAATAAAGTGGTAACACTTAATACATTTAATTTGAAAAGGAACAAAATGAGGGGTTTCATTTTGCCATAGAAATTGTATATATATATATATATATATATATATATATATATATATATATATATATATATATATATATATAGGTTTCACACCAGTTATAGTTAGGAATTAGCATTTAAAAAACCTATTAAATTCACTGAAAAAACCATAGGTTTCACACCAGTTATAGTTAGGTGGAAATTTTACTCGCATAAAACCATTGAAATTCCAACGTTATAGTTAGTTGGACTCACTATAACTTGCGCGTGCAATGCACTGCTGATGACGTCACATATTACATCACTCATGACATGGTCAGTGACATTACTCATGACATCACTGATGACATCTCAAATGACATCACTCATGACATCATCCAGTGAATGTGTATCTTTCTGAAAAATAAATATTTTTTATATATGTATATCTAAAGGTTGATGGAAGAATAAATGGGTAAATAAATGTCTAAATGGATGTTTTTTGTTTAAAATTGATTGGTTAACTGACTTATTAAATGTATCTTAGTGAATACATATATTAGCGAGTAATGTTTAAATATTTAAATATCTGTATCTGTGTCTCACTTTGTGTATAAGTGGCTGCATGGGTTGGTGAGTAGCTACATGAGTGTGTATATGGGTTATTAGTTGTTTTTTTGAGTATCAGTATCAGTGTCTGTATGGTTCGATGGGGGATATTACTTAGAGCACAGATGCATGAATGAGTGACTCACTATTTGTATGTATTTTGAAGACAGCATGTGTGCAAGACTGTATGGGTGGATGATTGTGTGTATGGGTGGGTTAGTGAGTATGTGTTTTTATAATTGATTGTTTAAGAGAGTAAATATATTTCCGTTTCTGTAGAAGTATGTGTAGTGGTGTGTATATAGCAGTATAATCAAGTAAATGTTTTTTTTGATAGTTTATTTGCATGTGTGAATTTGTGTGTGAGTAACTATATGGATGAGTATTAGTGTGTAACAGGATGTATAGGTGTATGAGTACATATGATGAGTAAGTACATGCATGAGTGACTATATAGAACTGTTGGTGAATGAGTGGATGTGTATGTAGATGTTGGAAATACCTAATAAGTTGTTGTAATTGGTATTGGTTTCTCCTTTTTTAAGAAAATGTTAGTTTCTATTTTTGAATGTGTGTGTCAAAGGTTATTTTATGCTGATAGGAGGTCTGCCACTTTGTCACAAGGATGTTGTCATCAGTGATGTCATTTGAGATGTCATCAGTGATGTTATGAGTGATGTCACTGACCATGTCATGAGTGATGTAATATGTGACGACATCAGCAGTGCATTGCACGCGCAAGTTATAGTGAGTCCAACTAACTATAACGTGGGAATTTCAATGGTTTTATGCGAGTAAAATTTCCACCTAACATATGTTTAAGGGACGTTATGGTTAGAAATTAGCATTTAGATTCACTGAAAAAAGCACAGGTTGGGTATTTCACTCATACAAAACCAGAACAAATCGGCTGTAATAGTTAGTAGAGCTAATTTTAACAAGCGCCCCCGTAAGGCCCTGCTGATGACACATATTACATCACTCTGACATGGTCAGTGACATCACTGATGACATCTCAAATGACATCACTGGTGACATCACTGATGACATCATCCATGTGATAATCTTAAAAGATGTGGCATCATATAACTTTACATTTGTATAAACTAATAAAAGAAACCTAATTATCTTTGAACAGCACAGTTGTGCTGCATCTTTACAAAACTATCTATAATTATGTAGTATCATTCAACTTTTCCTTTGTAGAGACAACAAAAAAATGAAGCGTAATAAACTACACCTTAAATGAACATCTTTCAAACTACACGTGTGTGCAGTATCTTCAACCAACTATCTAAAAATATGCTGCATCATTCACCTATACCTTTGTTTAGACTTCAGAAAGAAACCTAATTAATAACATCAATAATCATCTTAATAAAGACACATATCACTGTATAGACTCTTTTTAAACAACATTTAAGTACAATGAAACAAACTTCAATATACATCTCTACATTTAACAATATATTTCAAACAACACAATTTTAGAATAATGTTAAATATTTTTAAATATACCTCACAAATGTATAACTCACCTTGCAAATAAACGTGTTGAATGAAAAATCTGACAAACTCTGGCAGAATTTTCTTTTACTCAATCAATATAATGCACCAGACTCAGAAAGGTAAAACCAGTAATGACAAGGTTTCCCTTTCTTTCTCCATACAAATACACATAAGCCACAAATAACATTGCTTCCCAGAGTTTTTCACATTGTAAAACTCATTTCTATTGGTTCCACATTTCAACCCTTAGCAACTGACTTCTTCCCCCATTCTCCTTAATGCCAGTTTCCATAGTAACAGTTCATATAACATTCAACTTTACTGACAGATCGCAAGTTCACCATAATTTAAAGTTCACCACACAATGTTGCAAATGCAAACACCAGGTGTGGTTAGCTTTGCAAAACATGACCTTATCCTTTCTACTGTACCTTTCACACATGTTTTACTAACCAATAAGAAACATGCTTTTAAAGAGAGTAAAATGCACCCTATTTTTGAATGTACAAACTTCTTAAACAGCCAATCAATTCTCTACTTTCCTAAAAACAGCATCTTGTCCACCATTTTACATACCTCTCATTCAACCAACTGACTACCTCAGCTACAGACATCTTTTCATTACCTACAGTCATCCCTTCAAGATGCTTTCAGTGTGGATTGTTGGGCACAGCTATGTTTTCTGGTGCAAAAGGTATGCTGAATGCAGAGATATTGACAAAGACCTAGCTTTGTGAAATGTAGACATTAAATGGGTTGGACAGAGAGGATTAAAGTGATGCCATTGGTTAAAACCATTTTGTATCTCCAACCCCCTGACCTCATGATTGTGCACGGTGGTGGCACAAGGCGTATTGACTGGAATAGGTCTGGAAATGCTGGCCCAGGTGGGTGGTGGTCACCAGGGCCACAAAGGACTACAGGAGGGGGGTCGCAAAGCCCCCCTTCCAACATTTCTAATGCCCAGGGGAGGTGGTGTTCCCCGGGGCTTGGGGGTCCATAACGGACCGCCAAATTTCAATTTTAAGTGCCCTAGGGAGGTGGTGGTCCCCGGGGCATGTGGGAGGGCACTTCCCCCATACCCATAATTTTTATTTTACAGCCCGAACTGCTGAACGGAATTAAAACAAATTTGGCAAAAAGGTAGCCCTTGGTTCAGAAAGAGACCTTTTATATAATGGTGCAAATACGTTTAGTAGTTTCTGAGAAATTAGAAAAAGAAAAAGTTTTGATATCTGGGGCAGCAGTGGGTTCACGAACCGTCCCGGGCACGAGCGTCACTCTGATTGGCTCTCAACACCGCAAACTAGGAAGTGTTGGCAGCCATCTTGTGACTCGGTAGAACCGAGTCACAAGAAAACATTAAAATAAAGGTTAAAAATCATGAAAAGGGGGCAGGGTAGAAACACCCTGACCCCCTAGGCCTGCTCAGGTGGTCGGACAAGGACAGTCAGGGCCAAAAAAATCATATTTGTTTTGTAATTTTGGCGGAGTTCACGTTGGGGTCGCGAATCCGGCCAAAATTACAAAAAAAATGAAGCGCAAGCTCAGTGATGTCATCAGTGATGTTGTGACCATGTCATGAATGATGTAATGTGTGACGTCATCAGCAGTACATTGTGGGGGCGTGAGTTATAGTTAGCTGAACTAACTGTAATGGGGAAATATCTATGGTTTTGTACGAGTGAAATGTTGCACTAACTATAACGTCCCTGAAGCCGATGTTTTTTTCAGTGAATATATACATATGTATATATCTATGTATGTGTATCTATCTATATATATATATTGCAGCTCCAGTCCTCTTTACCCATACCCACCCTGGCCGGGAGTGAAGACACAGCACTCACGGGCTCAAGTAATACAGCAAAGTTTTTATTCAAGCAAACGCGTTTCGGGACTGCGTCCCTTCGTCAGTGGTTCAATAATGAAGAACGCGGCACCATTTTTAAGAAACCCAAAATTGGTCACAAAAATGAAAGACGGACTGATCGCAACCGCAATCAGGTAGCGCCATCTTGGAGTGTCTATAGACGGCTTCAATGCCCACATTTGAGTGTACAATTCAAACGAGATTACTTTAGTTTTTAAATTTCGACAAAACATTTTGGCGTGTATCGGCAAGCACGCCTCTAAAATTATGGTCGTGGCATAACTCCCTCATATATTGTGTATCTTGAGGTGTGTTCTCTCGATTTGGGCTCAGCAGTGTGAACTCAATTTATAAGTGTCATAATGACAGTCGCAGTCTACAAACCACAACATCAATTATATTTAGTGAAACCTAATAGAGGTTCAATCTTGCCGTGGATCGGCAATTGCAGCCAAACGCTGCATGGAGTCACACATGCTTCGTCCCTCTCAGAGGACACCCTCAATGCCAATTATTTTGGTTAAGCCGTCACATGTTCAAAAAACTTACAGACATCGATACCCACCACCCACCACAACTTTTTAACATTTTTCTGTGTCATTACAAATTTCATCTTACATCATTCCCAAAAATCACGTCGTCAATTTCATATGCTTCTCAGTATCATCCCAAATGAGTTGCCATTTCCTCCCCCATATTAAGACCTCCTAGTGCCTTAGTTTCAAGGTAAACAATGTAACGAGATTCAAGTCTCCTGAGAGTCAAAAGTCTGTTCCCTCCCCTTGAACTTTCCGGGACACAGTCTAAACAGAAAAACCTCAAAAGGTCTCTGTTGCTGTTGTGCTTATTCGCAAAATGTCGAGCGACAGGGTAGGTGAAATCTTTGTTCATAATCGCTCTCATATGCTCTAAGACTCTCAGTTTTACAGGATTGATTGTGCTGCCAATATATTTTAATTGGCAGGGACACATAAGGCAATAAACCGCATAGTCTGTCTAGCAGGACATGAACTTACTGATCTTCCTTCCACCAAGAGTGACCCACGATACCGGTGTATCTGGAGCTTTAATATATATATATATATATATATATTCACTTAAAAAACCATAGGTTTCACACATGTTATAGTTAGCTGGACATTTCACTCATACAAAACCTTTGAAATTCCCCTGTTATAGTTAGTTCAGCTAACTATAACTCGCGCGACCGCAATGCACTGCTGATGACGTCACATAATACATCACTCATGACATGGTCAGTGACGTCACTCATGACATCACTGATGACATCTCAAACGACATCACTGATGACATCACTGATGACATCATCCAGTGAATGTGTATCTTTCTGAAAAATAAATATTTTTTATATATGTATATCTAAAAGTTGATGGAAGAATAAATAAGTGTGTAAATGGATTTATTTTGCAAAATTGATTGGTTAACTGACTAGTTAAGTGTATCTTAGTGAATACAAATATTAGCGAGTAATGTTTAAATATTTAAATATATGTATCAGTGTCTCACTTTGTGTATAAGTGACTGTATGGGTTGGTGAGTAGCTACATGAGTGTGTGTATGGGTTATTAGTTGAGTATCAGTATGAGTGTCTGTATGGTTCGGTGGTGAATATTATTTAGTGCACAGATGCATGAATGAGTGACTCACTGTTTTTATGTGTTTTGAAGACAGCAAATGATGGATGATTGTGTGTATGGGTGGGTTAGTGAGTGAATGACTGTCTCAATAGTGTATTCATGAGTAACTACATATGTTTTAAACTAGTATATGTGAGTATTGATGTATATATTTGAGTATATGTGAGAGTGAGAGTTTGGAAGAGTACCTGTATAATAAGTATGTGTTTTTATAATTGATTGTTTAAGAGAGTAAATATGTGTACGTTTCTGTAGTAGTACGTGTTGTTGTGTGTATGTAGCGCAGTATAATCAAGTTAATGGATTTTTGATAGTTTATTTGCATATGTGAATATGTGTGTGAGTAACTATATGGATGAGTATTAGTGTGTAACAGGATGTATAGGTGTATGAGTACTTTTGAGGAGTAAGTACATGTATGAGTGACTATATAGAACTGTTGGTGAATGAGTGGATGTGTATGTGTAGATGATGGAATTACCTAATAGGTTGTTGTAATTGGTATTGGTATCTCCATTTTAAAGAAAATGTTAGTTTCTATTTTTGAATGTGTGTGTCAAAGGTTATTTTACGCTGAGAGGAATTCTGCCAATTTGTCACAAGGATGATGTCATCAGTGATGTCATCAGTGATGTCATTTGAGATGTCATCAGTGATGTCATGAGTGATGTCACTGACCATGTCATGAGTGATGTAATATGTGAAGTCATCAGCAGTGCATTGCGGTCGCGCGAGTTATAGTTAGCTGAACTAACTATAACGGGGGAATTTCAAAGGTTTTGTATGAGTGTCCAGCTAACTAGGACATGGTTTTTTCAGTGAATTTGCAAGGTTTTTTAAATGCTAATTCCTAACTATAATGTGTGTAACCTATGTTTTTTTTTCAGTGAATTTGCAAGGTTTTTTAAATGCTAATTCCTAACTACGACGTGTGTGAAACCTATGGTTTTTTCAGTGAATATATATATATATATATATATATATATATATATATATATATATTCATACATTCTAATGTAATCATAAAATTATGAAATAAATTAAAATGAATAGTTTATTATTGTTTAACATTAAATATATATTAATTAATATGTATTGCGTTTAACTTTTTTTAATTAAGTATATTTGTTAAAATGTACATTAGGGGGCCGATTCCGATTCGGGAAAGAAAACCGTCCGACGATTCGTATTCATAGCCGTTTCCGTACGAATCGTACAAATCCATACGAATTGTGTAGTACGATCCGTTTCTTAAAAATACGTCCGAATCCTTGCGAACCGTACGAAAAACTTGCGATAATCCGTACGACACGGACTCGGGAAATAAACCATACAAATCGTAAACATGCTGTATGACCCGACAAATATGATCCAGACCGAGAACGGGACTCGTACAATCGCGTATATGAGCGAGCCACACAATTAAATACGATTCAACCCCCCCCTGAACGAAGCGCACGCGAACCCCGTATAAACGCCGTGTATGAGCGAGCCACACAAACAAAAATGATTTGAACCCCTCCTGAAAGAAGGGCACACGAACCCCAGAAAAACATCGCATATGAGCGAGCCACAAAAGCAAATACGAATCGAACCCCCCCAGAACGAAGCGCACGCGAACCCATTAAAACAGCACTTGGAGTGTGCAAACAACTCGCACAACACCACAAAACATATCATCTGTGTACAAACCATTGGAAATGAATGTCCTGGCCAGATCTAAACAGGCAAATAGAGGGCCTAACTCTGATCCACCCCTTATAACACACCTATCAAAATTTCAAACTAAGCCCCACCCACAAATGGACCAATAAAAAGGGCCCGCCACACAAACCATGATGCTTTGCAACACACCCATTTAGCCACAGAGAGAGACAGCACTGAACAACTGCACACATCCACCTTCACACATAGCCCCAATCACATTCAGACCCACACCCCCATTCACATTCATACCCACACACCCACATCCATACACACACTCACCCCCATCACATTCACCCCACACCATGTCCGCACACAAGAATACAATGTTCACAAAGGAGGAAATGGAGATCCTTGTAGATGAAGTCCTCAGAGTCGAGCCACAGATTTTTGGAGCATTGGTCAGACGGACCAGCATAGCTGAGAAAACACAACTGTGGGAGAGGATTGTCAATAAGCTGAATGCTGTTGCACCCATCAGACGCACCAGGACTGAATGCCAGGCCAGCTGGTACGATCTGCGGAGGATGGTGAAGAGGAAGATGGACGCCGACTACCTACAGAGCCAAAACACTGGAGGTGGTGGTCCCCGCAGACCAGTACAGTACCATCCTTGGGAGGAGAAGGTAATGGCCCTGCTACCACCGGTGAGAGTACATGGCATTGAAGGAGTCGTAGAGCCTGCTGAGTATACAAACAACTCATGTAACATTGGGGTAATGGTATCTACACTCCATGTACAAACAATGGCCGCAACAAGCGCGAAGCGCCAGCTGACCATAACTACAGGCAAAAAAATGCAAATGCCACTAACATGTGTATGCCCCGTTGACAAACCAAGGCCATGCCATGTCCCATGCTATAGGAAGCACACACCCAATAATAGACGTCCAGTATTCTGGAAGGGTGGGTGTCACTAAATGCATTGTGGGACCCCAAATCAGACCCAGTTCCCTGTGCGTCTATGGGGGCAGCAAGGGGGGCTCTTGGCCCCCCCTGGATCACCAGTGTTTCTGGTGCGGGCCAAATCAGGGCTGGCCCTAGTCCATCATGCTTTACAAATGGTCCCATTGTCCCAGGTGGCAGCACCCTCCATTGGGTGTGAAGGATGCAAGGGTGTTGCCGAGAATTGTGCAAGGCAGAGGGGAGGAGGGTGCAAGGGGTAGGGTGAGAAGTGTGCAAGGGGTAGGGTGAGAAGTGTGCAAGGCGGAGGGTGAGAAGGGTGCAAGGTGGAGGGGAGGAGGGTGCAAGGGCTAGGGTGAGAAGGGTGCAAGGCGGAGGGTAAGGAGGGTGTAAGGGGTAGAGTGAGAAGTGTGCAAGGCGGAAAGTTAGAAGGGTGCAAGGGGAAGGGGAAGAGGGTGCAAGGTGGAGGGGATAAGGGTGCAGGGGTAGGGTGAGAAGTGTGCAAGGGGTAGGGTAAGAAGTGTGCAAGGCGGAGGGTGAGCAGGGTGCAAGGCGGAGGGGAGGATGGTGCAAGGGGTAGGGTGAGAAGGGTGCAAGGTGGAGGGTGAGAAGGGTGCAAGGGGGAGGGTGAGAAGGGTGCAAGGGGTTGGGTGAGAAGTGTGCAAGGGGTAGGGTGAGAAGTGTGCAAGGCAGAGGGTGAGAAGTGTGCAAGGTGGAGGGTGAGAAGGGTGCAAGGCGGAGGGGATGAGGGTGCAAGGGGTAGGGTGAGATGGGTGCAAGGGAGATGGTGAAGAAGAAAAAAATCTGCTCACCCCTATAAACATCTCTGTGGATGCCCATGTCCAATTGTACTCATCCCATATGGTGCAGTTACACAACCATGCACCATGCTCAATGCACATGGAGTGTGAATTTATTGACAATTTAGCTGACACTGGGCCCTGGTGTAGGCAGCACAAGGCCCTCCTGTGACCAGTGCAAACACAAACAACAAGATAGAAGGGGGTTCCCCGTGGGGATTTAGGATGCTGGCAGGCCACAAAAGGGGTATAACAGTACAATAGAATCAACAGAATACCCTGCCAGAGCATATATCACAGTCCATAAGGGATCCTTCACTTTTAAATACAAGGTGACAGATGAATATCAGAGCCCAATACACATCACACAATTTTCATTTAGTTCTCTTTGGTTTATTGATTGTTTTTGTTCAAATAGAATGGATCATAATCAGATCGCCATGATATATTTAATAAAAAAAGAGGAAATATCTCTCATGGTGTGGATATTGAATTTTATACAGTACATACATGTCCCACACACTCCCAGGCAACCATACTCAAGTCATACTTACTTTCACACTTAATAAAACCAATCACTGGCACATACATCTATGCATAACATTCATACTGGTACAATCGGGCCTGCAGTGAAGATGAGATGTAACTGCGTAGACACAATTCAGACTGTGGATACAAAATATGTTGGAAAAGATTATTAACAATGACTAGCCTTCTGCCATTCACAGGTATCACGCCTACTTGTGGATGGCAGAAGTTTAGTCACAAAATAGACGAGGGAGATTGTAAAAAATTGATTTAATTTTGGAGCCTTTCTATATCTGCCTCCCTGGAAGAGACCTCCTCTCTGTACAGCTTCCTCTTATGTGAGACTCGATTAGTAATTTGGCCCCTAAGAAAAGCCTTAAATGCATCCCAAACAGATCCTGGTGCGGCCGTGCCATTATTAAGATTCAAAAACCAGTTGCTTTCACTTAATAAAAAGGAGATCTCCTCCTGTGATGAAAGTAGTGACCGGTCAAACGACCAGCTTCTAGAAGCCGTTTTAGGGAGTCTTGTCATGGTCATTAATATAGCCGAGTGATCTGACAGATGTGATCCAGAACATCCAGAACGCCGCCGCAAGACTGGTCCTCAACCTGCCAAAACACTGCCACATCTCCCAGCACCTGCGCACACTCCACTGGCTCCCCGTCGAGGCGAGAATCACCTTGAAGATGCTCACCATGCACACAAGGCCCTCCACGGCACCGGACCAGCATACCTGAACAGCCGGCTCAAATTCCACGCACCCCAAAGGACCCTACGATCAGCCCAGCTCTCCTACGCCGTGGTCCCCCGCACCAGAAAGACCAGATCGGGAGGCCGCTCCTTCTCCTTCCTCGCGGCCAAAGCATGGAACGCCCTTCCGCTCCACCTCAGACAGACAACATCGCTCCCCATCTACGCAAGAAACCTCAAACCCTGGCTCTTCGACAGACCCCCTCCTTGATGGAATGGAACCTGCACCCTCCCCCACCCCTAGCGCCTTGAGACCTTTACAGGTGAGTAGTTGCGCTTTAACAAACTCCTGATTGATTGATGGGAGGTACTTAATATTGTTTACCATGCTTTTTAATGATTGACTAATCAAAATATAGTCAATCCTAGATTGATGGTGGTATTTGAGGTTCTGAAATGAGACACCCTTTTGGTTCCCTGCCCTAATCCTCCAAATGTCTAGGTACCCATACTGTTTCATGTTAGTCATTAATAGAGACCAAGTTTTGGAAGGTGTCAAAGCCCGGCTATTTGGTGATTTGTCCAGTAGAGGATCAAGAACTATATTAAAATCGCCCGCTAAGATAGTAGGTTCGGGAAAAGAAAGTAGATGTGAAAAAACAGTTTCCAAACTAGAAGGGTCATCGATATTTGGGCCATAATAACACACTATGGTAAGCTGTACTGCTACTATACTGATTAAAGAAATTACCCATTTGTCTCCTGGATCTGATAGTTTTGATATTAGTCGAGCTTTTAAAGATTTTTTTAAACAGGATTGCCACACCCCTGTTGTTTGTCATATGGGTTGAGGTAGCTGCGAAATCAATCCATGGAGTCTCTCCTACCATGGTGGTCAACTCTGGTTCTGTTAAATGTGTCTCCTGGAGAACAATGACCTCAGCATCACTATCCTTAAGATATTGCATGGTTTTGTCCCTTCTGGGACTGGTGCGGAGGCCATTGATATTCCAGGAGAGGAACATAAGACTACCCATAAAAGAATGAGCTTTTACCTGTAAAAGTCTTAACACCAAGCAATACTAGGCACCCCCCTCGAAAAATTAACAAAGATATACCGAAAATCACCATACTACAGGAACAGAAAAGAAAACAAGCAAAACAAGAAATTAGGAACTTTTTTTATTTTTTCCCTATGCGACACCCACCCACTTACCCCATGCCCTATACTACCCCCCCATTTCCCTGGGAAACCCTTGCCCTATCTATCTGGAACAAGTCCAGAGGGTAGTGCCCCCCCCAGGCACTCGCATGTGCTGTAAATATTTTTTCAGAATGCCATAAGTGTAGTTAAAATGTAAGATGTTACCCAAAATCCTGCTATAAGGATTATGTGATTACAGCCCCTCCACAGTCAAGTTTACCCTCTTTGTGTAGTTTTAAGTGAGAAGAGACATAGTCTCTAACTATAAATAACATATTTAGGATATTGGAATATTACTAGAATATTATTATATATATATTTTTTTTCTCCTTTTGTATCACACTAACAATAGTAAAAGCATTGGTGGGGACTAAAGAGAGGGCCTGTAGTAGATGTAGTTGATCTTCCCCCCTTGCCTGGCTGACCACCTTTTTTCCCTAGCCCCAACAGCAATTCATCTGCTGCCTGTACAGATCTGATATTATACATTTGATTATTGTACATTATCTTTAATGCAGCGGGAAATTTAAGCTGCGCAGAGGCCCCTAACAGCCTAAAAGCTTCTAATCTCCTCCCCAGCTCCCATTGCTTGTCCAAGGTTGCCTTTGAAAGATCTGATCTGACCTGAAAAATGAAGCCCTTCCTGTTTAGGGATTTTTGTTTAAGAGCCTGACCAAGAATCAACTCTTTCAGATAGTAAGTGTGAAAATTCACCAAAATCTTCCTTGGTCTGGTTCTCTGAGGGTTTTTCATGAAAGGGTCCCTATGCATTCTTTAAATGTCCAAAGACAGTTCCTCAGCCGACTGCTCAAGATGTAATGAGTCTCTTAAGAGCGAGATGATATATTGCTTTATGTAAGGGCCCTCACTCCCCTCAGGAACATTAAGAATTCGAAGATTACTTTGTCTCGCGTTGTTCTCCAAGGCTTCCATCCTCTCGGAAAGGGCATGATCCTCCTTTTTCAAATTCACAATGTCCGCCTTAGCCTGATCCAGATGTAATGACATCCCTGCGACTGTTTCTTCTAAGGCAGTTGTTCAGGAGCTGAGACCATCAATTTTACTATCCAGAGATTCACAATAATTCCTTATTTCAAGCTGGTTGGCGGATGAAGGCTCAAAACCCTTTTTTATGTCAGAGGTCAAAGAGGAAAACATAGATTTCAATGAGACTTCTTCAGGACTAATAGTATACTGAAGGTCAGTAGCCAGTGATACCAAGGAGTTCTGTAGCCCCCCCCCCGAAGTTGATGATTCTAAACTCAGCGGTAGATCAGGGAATACGTAATTTGTTGTTGGAGGTCAGACTGCTCGACCGGGGTACCTGGAACTCCGGCACTTGTAACTAAGCCATTATTTAAACGATTCCCGCCTTCCAGATCTAAAGGTGAATCCTCAGTTAGCGTACAGCAGGGGTCAGGAGAGTTAACCTCCAGTACTGACCCCAATATCTCAGATAAGGGGAGCAGTACAGTAACCGAGGCCGAGGCCAAGGCTGGAGGAATAGAAATATTTGAATCAGACATCAAAACCTCTTTAGCCAAGTCGAGTACTTGTGGGACCACTTTAAAATATGACCTTAAAGACGGTGTAATTCTTGCGTTTGAGACAAGGATGGCAGATTTTGTGGCTTATGTAACTTTTGCCAAATTGCCACCCCTTGTGCGCTTAGACTTAACTTCAGTGCTCAGGTAGGAGGAGGATTTACCAGTATTTTTACCTAGCGCTGAACAATGGCCCAGACCCTGTGACCAGCTGTTTATAGGTTTAGCAGTCGCTAGGGGAGAGGTTCCCTCTTCAATTACTTACTGGCCCTTAGAAACAATATTAGAGTCGTTCCTAGCCTTAACCTGCAATAATTGGACCCCCTTCCCCTTTCCCTTTATGTTGCCTTTACTAGAGTCAAATCTAGAATCTTGATCTAACAGCGTAGGGTCACTCACACTCTCGATATTCAACTTGTGTACCTTAGTATGAGCTTTGTTTTTTGCCCCCGTCTGTTTTTTGTCCTAATTGCCCCCTCCGCAGTCAGCGATGTGAAGACAGGCGGGATATTGGTTACTTGCCCCAAATTACTGCTCACCTCTGCAATAATATCATTAGTATCGTCCTCCAGCTGTACCCCCTGTGCCCCGCTACTTACAGTTACATCTGTGTCTGCAACGTAAGAAGCATGGGAAGAGTCCAGAAGATTTCCTCAAGTGGGCTGAAGTAGGCTCCGAATCCGGCGCCCTTTGCGGAGCTCCAGGGTGGGCAGCCCCCAGTGCAGCAAGCCGCGCTGCTGGGAAGGGCTGCCTAAAGAAAGCGAAACCACCACCAGGCACATATGGGGCCGGAAGAAACAAGCAGAGCAACCAACAAACAGCCTGCCATCAACAAGCAGCCCTGTCGGCAGGGCTGAATCAGACCGGGGAGGGGCCGCCTCTGCTCGTCGCTCACAATGCCACAATGCCAAGGGGAAACCTCCGGTCAGGCGAGCGGAGGGGACAAAAAGAAAAGCTGCCACAAAAACCAGTGACAAAACAATAGCATTCCAATGAGTGACTATTAATGGTAACGTCCACAACAATTGTAGGCATGAAACATGCGAGAAATAGGCACAGCGAGCACCCGGACACAGGAGCACCGCACCAGCTGAACAAGCTACCTCCATGTTTCCCTCCCCCCCCCCCCCGGTGTACTCACCATTGTTGAGCACGGTCCAAGATGTTGTTGGTGGTGGCAATGAGGGAAGGTCTGGTGCGGTTTGCCTGGAGATGTTTGCTTGGAGTGAGATGGTCAGTTGCTTGTTGACTGTCTTCTTGATGACATTTGCCGGGTAGGGAAGCAGGGTGACCTTCCAGGCGATCCTGCGGTACAGCCGTACGTCGTAAAAGAAGGGCCTCGCTTCCTGCATGCCTACAGCTCCCATGGAAAGTGGCATACTCAAAGGAGACATTCAAGACGTCCCGGAGGTGGGCCTGAAGGATGGTGTATGCTGTGATTGAGATGTTGTGTGGTAAGGGTCCAGATGGAGAACCGGAGTGGATGGTGTACATGAGCCGGGTGGTGTTTTTGCTGCTGACGGGAGTCACGGACCTGAGGGGGTATGTCCTGTGGAAAAAGCGCTGACTGCCTCTGTGTTGCGAGGCTGTCGCGTATGTCCATGAGCTTGCAGTGGTAGTAAGTTGCAAGGGATCCCCTTGGCCTTGCAAGGGTGGGATGTCTCTTGGATAGAGAGCTGGGGTCAGATAGTTCTCTCACAATGCCAATGAGGTCATTCATCTTGTGTGTGTTGGTGCCTAGGCCATACCTGGAGGTTGTCCTCTTGTCCGTGCTGATGATATGGTGATGTCTGTGTGTTGTGGATTTCAGGGCAGAAAGTAAACTGACGGTTGTTTGTTTTACAAGGTTTGCACATGAGTATGGCTAGACGTGTATGAGTCTAGTAGGTCTGCCTTGTCCCGGGTGGCTTAACTGTTGTTGTGCTTCAAAGGAAATTCCTCCAATGTGGGAAGAGCGTTGGGTCAGTCGCTGATCCAGTGTGTGTGGTTGCAGGGTGTGGTGGTGTCGTTGGTTGGAGTGTCCTGTGTGAGGGTGCCACACAGCTTGTTTGTGTTGACTTTGGTCAATCATACTTGGTGGATCTGTAACGGAGTGTGATGCAGTGTGTTGTTTTTTGGGCCACTGGATGCAAATGTTGATGTACAAATGCAGGATGGTGCAATGGTTGTCCTCCAGCCAGGAGTTGCTGTATCCCTGACCCATGTTGTCAGTGTAGGTGAGCGCCTGTGTGCCGATGTACTTGTCCAATGTCTGAGGACCAATCTATAAAGCCGTTTCCCATCTCTGTGGTCTCAGTATATTTTACACATTATCATATGAAGCCTCTCTGCTCTAATTTCAGATGTGTAAATCCCGTTACCCTACTGACCCCTTGCCTGCCAACCTATACAACATCCTCGCTAAGCGTCCCAATCACCATTTAAGCTCCATTTGGAACCTTTCCCTCAAATTGGGCTCTAATCTGGATGTGTGGAGACACGTGTTCCTCCTGCCCATCTTAAGGAAAGCCAACACAGATCCTGTATCTCCTTGCAATGATAGACCTAACTCTTACCTACCAGCTCCGGCCAAGCTTTAAGTGAACAATTCCTTGCAGCAACTGATGGCCTTTGTTGAAGATAATAGCCTCCTTTACGACTCTCAATCCAGCTAAACCCCCGGATATAGTACGGAGTCGGCCCTCATTGAAATGGCAGACTCTATACGCTGGGCGGTTGACGGAGGTTCCAAGGCGTTGATGGTGCTGTTAGACTTGTCTACAGCATTTGACACTGTTGCCCATCCCATTCTTCTGAACCTCCTTAAGACCATAGGCGTGGGTGGCTTCATGGTGTACTGTATATCGTCCTTACTATCTGACTGCACACAGCAGGTCCAGAACTATCCATCAATCTCTCCAGTCAAATCACTGAAGTGGGGTGTGCTGCTGGTCTCTGCTCTAAACCCTCTGTCTTGTAATATTTACTTAACCCCGCTGGCTGCATCGATTTCCATGTCTGAAGTCCAAATCATAACATATGCTGATGAACCTCAGCTGCTATTCACCTAGAATGATGTGTGTGCCGCTAACTTTTGACACACTAGAAAATAATCTCTAGATTATTGTGGCCTGGATGTACCACAATTTCTGAGAACTTAATACAGTAAACACAGAGTTCCTCTTCATTAAACAACCTTCTCCCCTCTCTTCCAATATGTGGTGGCCAGAGGAACTGGCCATTGCCCCGGCACATAAGGACATGGTCAGGAATCTGGGAGTAAGATGGGACAATCAGCTATCCCTTGCCACACAGGTACAAGAGGCGGGTGCCGCTTGTATCCGCAAGAGTAAACTCATCAAGAGAATTATACACTATCTGCACATTGTAACCCGTAAAACGGTGCTTCACACACTGATTACCTCCCATTTACACTACGCGAAAGTCTCATACGTACATCTCACATTAGGCTTGCTCCGTATACTGCATATGGGCTAAAATGCTGCTGCCTGCCTGGTATGTTGAGTCTCACTTTGACAACATATCTCCCTGTGTCAAAGACTACTCCATTGGCTGCCATGGCTACACAAATAGAGTTCAAGGCGCTTACACTCGCCTTCTGGGCAGGACAAGGCCGTGGTCCAGTCTATCTTAGGAGGAGACTGCGTCCCTATTGTCAATCACGATCTCTACGTTACAATGACAAGCACATGCTCATTAGTCCTTGCTTAGCTAAACGTAGATCAAGAGGTGAAACCTCTCAGGTAGGAACCACCCAATGTTGGACTAAGCTACCTCTTCTGCTGTGTCTATTCTGTATGAATGTGATTCTCGCTAAGCCCTTAAGACCTGGATATTTAGCCTGCTAGATTAGTTGCTCTTCTGTATGCTGCCTCATTTTAGGCACACTACAGCGCTGGGACAACCCTGTTGGCTTAGATGTGCGCTCTATACATGACTATTATAATAATTATAGATGGCTTAGGTGAATTGTGGGTGTAGGCCTGGAGATCTGTAGATGATAGTTAGACTGAGGGTGGTCTGGGGGTTGGTGTGAAACCTGAAGTGCAGATGTTTGACAATGCTGAGTGTGTCCTTGGTGTAGTATGAGACTCTGAGGGGTACTTCTGATGAAATTGCTAGTCATCGTCCTGGAGTGTTGGTGTGGTCCCTGTGGGTGATCTCGTATCCATCTGTGATGGCAATGTTGATTTAGTGTGCTGATGATGCGTTCAATCAGGTCACTGTAATGAAGGAGATGTGTGGGGCTCTTGTATTGGTTGAGGTGACAGAGTCCAAAGGCGTGCTGCTGGATGTAGCGGGTGTGCAGTAGGAGGCACATGACCTGGTTGTACGGACATGGTCTGTCATGCGGGGCAGCGCGTTGTTGGCAATAGGAGTTGCACACACAGCCAGCAAAGCTGTAATGGTTGTGCTTAGAGGTTACCTGATAGCAGGTGAATGAATGTCTTGTGTTCCCTGTTTGGAGGGTGGCTGGAGCATGAGTCTGTTGTGTTACCTGCGTCATGGAAGGACCAGAGAGTCTTGCACTGTGCACGTTGCAGGTGCAGACGGTCCTGCCTTTGGCTCGGATGTGGCGCAACAGTGGCACTGACAATCTGATGCCTGCATTAACAATGGGTGGAGGGAGGGAAGAGCATCTGGGAGGTGTCTGTGTTGCAGAATCAGGGCACTCAGAGGGGTGGTGCCGCAGGGAAGGCAGCAGCAGGAATGAGTGAACACATGATGGTGGAAGGGGTGAGACACCATGCAAAAACTAGCACAGAAAGAGAAGGAGGATTGAAAGGCACAATGTAAGCGGTGTATGGAAAGGAAGGAGTGCCTGGTTACTCATGGGTCACAGACCTAAAATGGAAGAACAATCACTATAAATGACGGGCACAGGATCAGGCACCAAAAGGCCAAGCTGCGCACAGGACACAAAGCGTCAGCAGGTGTGGGCTGCCCGTTGTGTGTAGCAAGCTGCAACAATACATACACAACCAGGTACTTCATGCACAATATGGATCATTAGCTATGATGAACACCATGCATGTTGCCACAGTACACATACTCCCATATGCACAATCTGTGTCAATTATGCCATAGATGGCGCATGCAAACTGGCAAGAAATTTGCGGTGACAGTAATGATGCACATTGTACTGTGTGGGACACATTTGCTATACAAATGTATTAGGTTTGTGTGGAGACCATGCTGCTTTAGCCAATGTCCATGTCCAGTCCCATTGCTCAGAAGAAAATAGCACTCATGCAAGGAGTTTACCTGTAATGCTGGTGAGACAATGTGCACACGACTGCCTGGGACTGTTGTTTCCTTGAATCATCAGAAAGGTGCAATGATCATTGTGGGCCATCTCCCAATAGCCCCTTGGTCTGAGTATAAATAACTGACTCAATAGGGTGATCAGGCAAGGGAAGGAAAGGAAGGGAACAGCAGGGAGGGAGATCTGAAACAAAGATAAACAAACATAAGCATCCAACACATCTTGCCACTGATTCACAGAATACCTCAGGACCTATACTGTAACTGTTACACCTGTAAAGGAAAACAACAGCCACTGTATCATACTTGGCATCACAGTAATGACATTTATACTAGATCTGATGTTTCAACATGGACACATAAAAGGTAGCAGTTTTTCAGCAAA
Organism: Lissotriton helveticus; assembly: GCF_964261635.1. NCBI lineage: Eukaryota > Metazoa > Chordata > Amphibia > Caudata > Salamandridae > Lissotriton > Lissotriton helveticus. The sequence goes on from NC_136073.1 coordinate 149,141,792, forward strand.
AATGATGGGTGTATAACGCTGTGCATGCTGCTTCAATGCAATTAGAGCCATGCAGTAACGAAGGTACTCACAGTGTATGAATAATGCTCCAATGTTAAAAATTAATAATGCACTGCAGTGGTACTCACACAAAGGCAACAATCCGTAGTTACCCCTGGCAATCAGAGAGGGTCAAGAAGGGAATTTATACATCACCCGCAAGAGCCTTAAGAAGCTCATCCGACGAGGGAGGGAATTATGTAGACACAAGGAAGCCCCACAATAGACAGTCATTGTCTCGTCCAACTGGGCTTTGAAATGCCTCATATAACAAGCTGCTGGTCCGGCAATCAACAGAGAGTAATGAGGAGCAATGCCACAAAACCAACCCTACCGTGACCAGGATATGCAGCACGCCACAAAAGAATAATGGAATTGACGTCACCCGACTGGTGCAACGTAAGCCATTCCATTAGCTACAGCACAATGTTGTGACGTCATCAGCGCTACGTTCCTGGCATCATAGGAATAGAAAGTTAACATCAACTGACCGAGAAGGCTTGCAAAGCAGTGTTCTCCACTGGCCCTGAGGAAGCAATGTGACAGTGACATGACATGCTGGCACAAGGGGCAATGCATCCATACGAACAGACTCACAGGACACTTGACAGAACATGTGGGACATACGCTGGCCCACACCTTCACAACATGGTTGATTACCAATCAAACTGTACTGGCACACAAGATTAAGTGGATGTGCCAAACACATCCTGCTGCACACAGTGAGGCTGCAATTCACCATGGAGCCTGTGGTTGTGATGTTCCACACAATGTTTACTCGTGGAATCTGCAATGTGTCAGGGTCAAGGTTGATACACATTGATGCCTTCACCAGAGTAAATACTCCACAACAGATGAGTGTCTATAAGGGTGACTGTCCTGTCATGCGAGCGGTGCAACATGTAATTTGATCCATGGTGATTACACATATATGGATGGGTCTTCAACATGCACAGAAACACTTCCCACACATTCCCATGTGAACGCTGATTCGGCCCACGTTGCAATCATCATGAGGAATAGCAGGAGGACTGAGATGACACAAACAGACAACAGGCACAGCAACCTGGGAATGAGAGACACACAAGGGCTCACCGTTACAAATCTTTGCTAAAGACATGGGCAGGTACAAAACATGAACAATGTAGTACACATGTAAAAATGAAGCTAAGTCATTGTGCATTTCAGTGTGGCATGACATCAGCACTTGCGTGACACATCAGAACACACATAAAAGTGACTTTGCATACAGTCAGCTGGACACACACATAGCAACACTTGCCACTCAATGCTACAAGCTTGCACACTCATTCGCAGTGACTCAACATTATGAGAAGAAGTTGCGTATGAGCTGACTCCGGATATCATCGTCCTCTTCATCACTTGCATCGTGACCAAGCCCTTGATCCTCAATGGGTGGATGTTCCTGCTCCTCAGGATCCAGGATGAGTGGCACTGCCTTCTCAACGGCCATGTTGTGCAGCATGCAGCACACAATGAAGATATTACAGACCTTGGCTGGGACATATGGGCAGTATCCGCCGGTCTTAGACGGCTCTTCAGGAGGCCACACGTCCGCTCTATCACTCGCCTGGTCTGCCCGTGTGCATTATTGTACCGCTGATCTGCAGCTCTTCTTTTGTTCCGGAGAGGTGTCATCAGCCATGGCATGTTGGGATATCCCGAGTCACCTGCAAATATACATCATGTAAATAAGTGATTCATGGGATGCAGGCAGAGCAAAAGGTACCGAAACACACAGGACACACAGAGTATACCCACCAACAAGACATGCTCGATTGTTGCGCAGCTGCAGCATCATTCTTGGCACCCTGCTACCCCTCATGATGAATGCATCATGGCACGATCCTGGAAAACGTGCACAAACATGGGAAATCAGCACGTTAGTAAGACACACCACCAGGGCATTTATTGAGTGCTAATGTTTCCTGTTGTGGTAAGCCTGTTCCTGAGCCTGTGGTGGCATCAAAGCCACATGTGTCCCATCAATCGACCCAATTACATGTGGCATCTCACCCAGGGCATAGAATTCACCCTTGACATCTCTCAACTCTTCAGGAGTAGGAAATTTGATGAATTCATCAATATGCTCCAACATGGCTGCTAACACTTCACGCATGACACGGCTGAACATTGTTTGGGACATTCCACCTACATCAGCTATGGTTAATTGGAACGTACCTGTTGCAAAAAAATGGAGGGCTGCCATCACCTTTATCTTGGGGGTCAGCGCAGTAGGATACCTGTGTTGCGGTAGGAGATGTGGTGCCAGCTTGTTCGTCAAGTCCTGAATCAATGCTCGAGTGAATCTGTAGCGTCGGATGCAGTCATGTTCCCTCATGGTAGCCAAGTCTGGAAATGGCCTTGGTAGAGGCGGTGCCCTGCAGGACATATTTGGGAAGAATGGAGAATAACCGTCAAACAACATCAATAGCAAGGTACATATCACATGCAAAACTGCTACTAGACATCATGTCACTATGGAGTCTTGCATGTGCATGACATTCCAGACACATATGGCAGCTTGCTGGCACTCCTACGAAAACCCAGATACACCTGTTGTTTTCCTCAATAAACATGACATGCCCTGAAACAAGCTGCTGGTCTGGTCTGAGTGAACAACTCAAGATATCACTTGAGTGACACATGTCACCAAACCTGCAGTGGAAGGTGGTCAACCCATCTAGACAGCTGACTGCAAGGCACATGCACAGGTCACATGGAATAGCAAAAGTACATATCAAAGACATAGCAATAAAGGTGTGCATGTGACAAAAAAAGACTCAGCCCTTGTCAGGATGCAGACATGTGTGCCTTTGGAAAATTGATGTCTGATGCCATCAGACCCAAAAACCATAGAAATGCACATGTGGCATGGTGAGGGTACATGTGAAACCATTCCCCATCTCAACACAGACCCATGTTAGATGCACCAACAGCAGATGTAGTTTACGTAACACAAACAACCAGCTCAAGATTTGACATGACACACACCGGACATAGTAACATAGGGTCATGCTGAGCGTGAAATGTCAAGTGACAAAGTGCCCTGGCATCATGAGACAGGTACCTATAGTGATGACTGTGCCATCCCAGTGTTGGTGTGCATGGCTACATCTGCATAATGGTACACATGTGACAAGTGTAAAGGTTCTATGTACCACATACTGACCCATCACACATGACATGTGTCAACAGGTCAGCACACATCAATTATGCAACAAGACCAGATGCCCTGTGTTATATCACTGCCTGCCAAACCTAGGCCTGCACATGTAAGTATGAAATTAAAAGAACTTGATACACATCCTTGTTTGAACCGTACCCCTACATCCCTGCCATGTGTGCGCCTCGTATCACTATTGTAATGAAGCCATGCATTAGTGTGTGAAATGCAGTACCCCTGCATTCACAAATGCGTGTGAAACGCACCGTGTGAAACACACCATACCCCTGCATTCACAAATGCATGTGAAACGCACAGTGTGAAATGCATCGTACCACTGCATTCACAAGTGCTTGTGTGCACATCGTCTCACTATTGTAATCGTGCCATATGTGAACGAACCATACCCCGATATTATGTGCGTGTGTGCGCATCGTCTCACTATTGTAATCATGCCATACGCGAGCGAACCGTACCCCAACATTACGTGTGTGTGTGCGCATCGTCTCACTATTGTAATCGTGCTATACGCAAGCAAACCATACCCCAACATTACGTGCGTGTGTGCGCATCGTCTCACTATTGTAATCGTGCCATACGCCAGCGAACCGTACCCCAACATTGCGTGCGTGTGTGCGCATCGTCTCACTATTGTAATCGTGCCATACATGAGTGAACCGTACCCCGACATTACGTGCGTGTATGTGCATCATCTCCCTATTGTAATCATGCCATACACGAGCGAACCGTACCCTGACATTATGTGCGTGTGTGTGCATTGTCTCACTATTAAAATGGTGCCATACGCGACCTGAAACGCACCGTCCACGTGTGTGGATGTCAAAAAATACTTAGGGGACGAGTATTAGGCCCTGAATGCAGGCTGGTTATCATGGATACTGAGATTTGAGTGTGTGCTACAGGTGTCCTGCAAAAGTCAGTTGGGCAAAAATATACAATGTTGCAAAATTGTTGTGGAGCTGAAGCTCAAATTTTGAACCATGCAAATGTGTGTCAGGGCCTTATGTTTAAAGGGATTGGATGAAACTTAGGATGCAAAGTAATCTGGCCTATCACACTGTACTCCTGAGACTGAAAGCCCCTCAAAAGCACTGATTTAAGGTTGCATGTGGCTATGAGAGAGCACTTGCCTGCACAACATTGGAGTGGACCACACTGCTGCTGTCTCTGCATTCCCTGGACTCTTATGTCGCGTACGATGGAGAGGGCACCAGCATTCACTGATGAGGAAAACCAGGCCCTGCTGGATGTCCTCCTACCACAGTACAGCAAGCTGTATGGGAGACCAGGGGAGCAGGTGAGTGCTGACTGCAGTAGCTTTGACTGTGCACCTGTTGTGTGAGTGTCACAACGGGCATTGTGTATTGGTGGGACAGACATGCAATGTGGTTTTGAGAGTGTTCCAGGGGGTGTACATGGTGGTGTCTCTCATGCAGAGCATGATGTAGTTCATGAGTGTTCACTCCTCACTTGTATTGTGCTTACTGTGACATTCACTGCATAGTGCATGACACATTCAGCCGTGCAAACCTTGGTGTCTTTATTCCCAAATGTCCTGAGGTGTAAGAGTGTTCCCCCCGGAGTGACAGCTGACTGTACTCACAGATGTGTATGACTTGTGGGGACCTGTGGTGATATTGTACAAATAATGTGTTTAACCTCATGGACATTGCAGTGTGTGAATGTTCCTTTTCATCTGGGTGAGTGTGTATGTGAAGTGTTGCACCACAGATGCATGGTGTTTGCAGCAGCTATAGCCATCTAATGTGACTAGTAAGCAGTGGTGTGTGCCTGACTTGCAAAGTTAGCACGACGCCTGTGACACCTCTTTGTCAAGTGAGGGTTGTATCCACTGTTGTCAGTGACAGGCGAGTAATCTGTGCCAGGGTGTGTCTGTCTGGTCTGCTGAGGGTTGTTAAGTGGAGTAGGATATGTGAGTGCTTGCCACGTGCTGTCCCACACCCTGCAGTTGCATGTGTTCTCCAGTGTGTGCCATGATCAGTGTGTGTGTTGCATCTGTTACGCCATCTGTTGCCTTTCAATGCCGTGTAGTACATTGGGGTTTACCCACAGGCCTAATTTACATGGACAATGATGCAAGTCCTGTCAGCATCCTATGCCCTGTTCACATTATCAATGGTGTGCAAGTGTGTGTCTCTGGGACAAGGAGCAGGTGTAGTGATGTTGTTTCACTTTGACTTCCTGACAGGTATCTGCCTACAAGAAGGGGGAGATATGGCTGGAGATCGTCAGGGCTGTCAGGACAGAGGGGGCCCATCGCCGGCGGCTGCATAACATACAGAAAAGGTGGCAGGACATCTGGCGCTGGACCCGGCGTATCGCCCGGTTCCAGCTGAAGATAGAGGCCCCACGCCGGCATGGTGAAAGCCATCACCTCACCCCCCACATGCTCCGGGTCCTGGCAGTGGTCTTCCCAGATCTCGATAGGCAGTTGCAGGAGAGACAGGAGCAAGGAGAGGGTAGGTACATGGCTGTTTGTTGTGTTGTGTGCCACCTGCTTCTTGAGGTGCTCAGAAGCCTGGAAACACTCCCACAGTTAGGGTGTCTGGTCAGACAGGTTATATGTGCAGTATGCAGTGTATTCTAAATTCCCCATATTCAGCTGGTGCTCTTTTTCATCCCTTCCCCTCCTTCGCATGTGTCCCCTGGTCTGTATGTATTCAAATATGCACATGTTGATCTAGGGTACAAGTTATTTAGACTGCACATTGATTAACGCGTCATGTGGGAGGGTGGTCTGTGACATGTGTTGGGACCTTGCCTGTGCCATGACCTGTGCACTGTTTTAGGGCTTCACATTTGTTTGCACTGATGATGAGCCTCAACAAAGGAGCGTGAGGTTTCAACTGCACACCCTTGCAGCATGCATGACCCATGTTGTTGTCAGACATGATGTACATTATTGGGGAGATATGCATAGTGCCATGACGGTTCTTAATGTAACAGTTAGCTCATTCCAGAACCATGGATCAGTGTGCCCACCACAGTTCCCTGAGACACCCTGGCCTCCTAATCATGTGTGTCATCTAACACTGTGCCCATTCTATGTGGGTTCAGCATGGGTCTGCCAAAATACACAATTTGGCTTGTGCATACTCACACTGGGCAGTGCCTGTGTGCCTATTCACAACAATCTGTTGTTGGTTGTTTGTGACTAATATGTATTTGCAGCCCCACAAGGTGAGCTTGGGTTACCTTTCTAAATGTTGCTCCCCAGTTTTTGTTACCCCGATTCTGAGTTCTCACTTCTTGAGCTGTATCTATCACATTGACTGAGGGATGGGGTGTTGTGCAGGAGAGGTCTAATGGGCCTGCCTGATTTGGCCTTGGCAGTTGTGACCTGTGTGTGAGAATTGGCAGGTCGATGTTTCACCATTCACTTCCCCTGTGATGGTGGACAGTGCTTTCATTTGGGGCTTGACAGCCTATGTCATTTGTTTCCAGACATGATTTTGCCTCATTCATTTTTGCCACATGTATGTAGTTCTGGTGCAACGGTGTTTTATCTTATTGTGCACACTACTGTGTTGACATTTTGCCTGGGGATAAGGGTGTGTCCATGATGCAGCAATGATTTTGTTCTTCACAATTGCAGACCCATTAGCTTGAGCAGTGTCCTGATTCGGGACATGTGGGCCACTTCACATGGCAGCCAGTGGGTCTTATGTGCTAGCAACTGTATGATCAAGTAATAGATGCCCCTGTGAGGACTGACACATTTCAAGTTGTCTCACATTGATGAATGTACCTTGTCACTCCCAACACTTGTTAAAAGTTGTTTATGTTTTGAATGTGTTCATATGACAAATTGTGTTGGTTATACTTATGTGCCTGCATGATAGTTGTCTCACAAGGTAGTGCACACAAAACAACATTTGCAATTATTTGTAAGAAGCAGGCACCTTTTGAAGGAGGCCAGTGTTAGTGATTAATGTTGTGCCTTGATCTCCATATACATGTCTCCACAGTGGTCTTGAGTGCTTGAGACTCCTTTATTGTCAATTGTACAAACTAATGTGTGTCAAACCATCAAGACCTCTGTTGGACCATGTATACGGCAAATCTGCCACGCCATTTGTTTCTAACAGCATTTCATCTTAAAGTGCGCCAGCTGTTTCAATGAATTTGTCTATGTTTTTTGTGTGCATTTCTTTGTGAGAGATCTTTCATGCAGGCACATACGTGTTCTCTTCACAAGATGGCGAATTAACACATTCAATACATGTTGAAAGTGTGAAGTATGGTGAGTCCCAAGATGCCAACAATTTGTGACATTATTTTTCACCCAAATGTACTTACAGGGCTCTGAGTGTGGTGTCACCTTGGGGAGTGAGGTGTGTTAGTTTGCCCTGAGGGGCACCACAACTGTTTATTTCTTTGTGAACTTGAGGTGGCATCCCTTCATTGTATACATCTGCTCTCCTGTAAACAAACAGAAGCTACTCAGTGTAACTCTCATTCAAGTTGTGGCCTGGTGTGTTCTTTGGATCCTTGTGTCCAAGTAGCATTGTGTCTATACCAACTCGGCAGTACTAATCTAAATATGTGCAGAGCTATCTGGCTGTTACTCATGATGCATGCCATGATTTGCAGTGTGACCAACTGATTTTGTGCTCATGTGTCAGATGTGTACAGGTGACTGATGCATTTTAGTTTCTTTTCCTTGCCCACAGCATCATCAACCGACACAGTAGTTGACATGAGCACGGACCAAGAGGAGGGGCCCAGCCGCAGTGCCACCACAGCTGAGGACTCGGAGTGAGCCAGTGGCACGGAGGGTGAGGGGAGTCAGGCGGCCGGACCTATGGAAGGTGACCCTTCTTACCATGTGGACGGATTGGCTTCTGACTCCCAGGAGGAGGGGGAATACGCGGTGATACCATCTACCATCACTGTGTCTGTCCCCGCCTCCTCCAGACCCATCTCCACCCTCCCAGTTGCTAGGGTCCCTTCTGTCCGTGCTGCCCCCCATGTCTCCTTCAGCCCCGGCACCGCAGCCCCTACCCCTGTCTCCCCTGTTGCCCTGAGTGCCGAGGCTGTGGACCTACTCCGGCAGATTCATGTTGGTCAGACATCAATGCTGACTGTCCTCCATGGCCACACTCGAATACTGACACAGTTGTTGTCATTCATGGAGGGCATGTCAGCTACGATGTCTGACCAACGTCGGATTCTATCGTCCATGGACTCCTCACTGACGGCAGCAGTTTCCCTCCTGCAGCGGTCCGTCCCCCCTCCTTTGGACCATCCACACCCCCCTCTCCCATACCTGTCCAGAGCACACGCAGAACAACAAGATCACGCACACCAAATAACACAACCAGCACACCACCACAGAAGTGTAAGCGCAGATCTCCTGGCACGCAATCTCAGAGGGATGCAGGCACACCCACAGGGACTGGGGTCAGACGGCAGGCTGGCAGCCACAGACAAAGTGCGCTAGACTCACAGCCCTCTACCTCCACTCCCATTGTGTCCCCGGGTGCAGGTGGTGGTCTGGCTGAACTGGCAGCAGTGTGCAGCGCTGAGTTTATTTCCACCTTTGGCGCTGCACAAGCCACTGATGAGGATTCCTCCCCCCTGCACCCACAACACCTACCCTTCCCACTACTGTCCCTGCGGTGCCTGGCCCTGACCCAAATGATTCCCCCCATGGGTCAACAACCCTTTAGCTCCATCATGTGCAGGCAAGTTTGGGGTCGACGACCTCCACAACGTCCCCAAACCAGACGTTAATGTGGACTGGCCATTGGCCATGTTTGAGCCGGGATTCATTTTTTAACTCATTTACCTTTGGAGCTGAATAAAGCATTTTATTTTTCATTCTAAACTATTGCATTTCAGGTACTTGCTTTAGGGGCTGAGGGCCTAGGAGTTGGTGTCATGGTAATGTTTTGGGGTTCTGAAAGATGTCTATTTTATGATGGTAATGAGGTGGACCATGGTATCTATGTGCCAACACAATGTCTCTGCAACTAATCTTTGGTTGTGTATGTTCAGTTTGGCTACAGACATTGTCCCAAGGAGTGTTCCTTCCTCAGTGACACATGAGATCTTCACTACAGACAGTTGCACAATTGTTGTGCTGACATGTGTGCAGATTTCCTATTTTGTTGACGGTTCCCTTCAGCAATGGCCATGCCTGCCCACGGATGACTACTGCTCATTAGTTTATGCCATCCATGCTACTCACTGTACTTGTGTTTTGAGTACGTAGAAATGCCTTCATGGACACATTCACCCTTTTTCCCACTATGCAGATGTGTAATCACTGCCTACCCCTATGTTGGTAATTGTTATGCAGGGTATTTGTGCACATGACTCACAATTGTGTGCATTGTATCTAAGGTGTTTCAACCCTATTCCTTCCATGAGAGAGTACATGTTGGTGGTCTGACCACCACCTGGACATTCATATCAGCCCAGGGATGTACATGACAGTGTGTGTTCCCTTCCGCTCTCTTTGTTTGGTGGGCTGTTACATGACTATACACTATTGTGTCATGATGGTAGGGTGTGTAGGTTGCCTGCAACCTCCATGGGTGGGTATGCATGTGGGATCTTACATCACACCCACATGTGGTGTGTCACGCAGTGTGTGACAGAAAGCCATCCTCCGTGGAGTGGGACACTGCTGTAATTGATGTATTGCTTTGGCACTATCAGGAAGCTCACAGGTTAGGGATGTAAACATACACCCATGTAGTTGTGGTATGATAATGATAATGCCCCCCTATATCCGAGCACTGCTGGGAGTCCTGTGCACCCAACCCTCTTATGTATGGATACTCCTGGGAGTTATATACACCCACCCCCATACTGTTGGCCGATGCTGGGAGTCATATCCACCCACCCCTCAAATGTCTGGACACTGCTGGGAGTCATATACACCCACCCCCATACTGTAGGCCTCTGCTGGGAGTCATATCCAACCACCCCTCATATGTCTGGAAACTGCTGGGAGTCATATCCACCCACCCCCATACTGTTGGCCTATGCTGGGAGTACTCTGCACCCACCCCTCATATGTCTGGACACTGCTGGGAGTCATATCCACCCTCCCCTGTCTGATATGTCTGGACACTGCTGGGAGTCCTGTGCACCCACCCCAATACTGTTGGCCTCTGCTGGGAGTCATATACACCTACCCCTCATATGTCTGGACACTGCTGGGAGTCATATACACCCACCCCTCATATGTCTGGACACTGCTGGGAGTCATATCCACCCACCCCCATACTGTTGGCCTAAGCTGGGAGTCCTCTGTACCCACCCCTCATATGTCTGGACACTGCTGGGAGGCATATCCACACTCCCCTCATATGTATGGACACTGCTGGGAGTCATATCCACCCTCCCCTCATATGTCTGGACACTCCTGGGAGTCCTGTGCACCCACCCCCATACTGTAGGCCTCTGCAGAGAGTTATATCCACCCACCCCTCATATGTCTGGACACTGCTGGCTTGTATCACTATTGCAATGGTGCCATGAGCGAGCGCGTGTGACACACCATACAACATTCATGGCGTGTGTGCGGCTCGTATGCCTATTGCAATGGTGGTATACGTGAGCATGTATGATGCACCGTACCCCAACATACATGGTGTGTGTGCGGCTCGTATCACTAATGCAATGGTGGTATACGCGAGCGTGTATAACGCACCGTGGAGGTACACTTGCATTGTTGAGGTATGTTGTACTCATCATCTGCGCCGTCATCAGTTTCTATCCAGGTCATAGGCATACAGGACTGGGATGACTCGAACGAAGGGGTTCATGGCGTGTATGTCGCGTACCGGGGAGCGGTTCGAGACGGACTCTCCTTTTACGGCTGTTTTGGGGTCCCGTAGAAAAAGGGTCATACAGATTGTCGCCTACACGAATCGTACTTGCTGGGCCGGAAACTGCTGCTTGTTTACGTACGGATGTAGCGTACTGCGTGACCCGGATACAAATCGTATGTATTTTTGTGTCGTACAGTGTTTGGTACGATTCATATGGGGATCTGCTTTGGGTTTGGATCGTACTTGATCGTACGTACGGGGAACTTGAAGTTGAACGATTCGTACGGGAAATACGCTCCGTACAGCAATTTGGAGCGCATTTTCCCGAATCGACATCGACCCCTAAATCTACTTTATTTCTTTAAAATAAATGTGTTATTTAATATATTTACTATTTAATATTTTATTTCATATATGTAAAAATCGATATTTTGAACAGCTATAATTTTTACATCTAAATATTTTTTTCTTGATATTTTTGTACTTACCTGTTTATGTATAGGGAGTTGATATTTTTGCATTCTATATTTTTACATCTATATTTTTTTACATCGATATTGAACCCAAAATCTGAACAGCATATGGCCAAATGGAGCCTTTTGCACTTCAAGTCTCAATGAATGTGACCATGCATACATCTTTTTCTCACATCTTCCTTTGATTACTTCACCTCTCCTTTCTTTATGATCTCAATTCTGCTCTCCAGCCCTCCCACCCTTCTTTGCCATTTTATCTTTTGAGCTGTCTTTTTGCATTTTTCCCCACCCCACAGCTCCATCATACTATTGTTTGGACTCAAATGTCTCCAATCAAAGTCAAAGGAGCCATAAATCTCATTTTAAAGACATGTTTTACGCACACTAGCACATGGACAGCCATGTCACTACACAAATCTTTCTGCAATTACACTTTCTGGAACGGGAAAGCAGGAAGATGCTGTGGGGCTGTCTTTGAACTAGCCTAGACAGTCACTACACCCTCAAGCCCTGGGCATAACACAGGCCCCTTCAGCCCCTTAGCACATGGGAGGGTGGCACCCAATCCCTCAGGGACACCCAAGCCCATCAAAGGAGTCCCATTCCGGCAAATGTCAATAATATAGCTGTGGGATATAGGAGATGCAGGGGCCCCTTTCCACATTCAGCAGGGGACCTCCATCATTTTTGCTTACACCAGTGCCCCAGAAATAGGGGCTTTGCTCTGTTCAAACGTTGGCTATGAGATTTCCAGATGCACACTCAAAAAAGAACCTCAGCAGGCTCACTCGCAGTCGCCATTTTGTGAGTTATCTCCATATACATGCATTTAAAAATGAACTCAGGTCTCCATATAAGCAAGCACCATACATGCAATTGAAGCGCATACTAATACAGCCACACTGAGCAAACATGAATTCACCATGTATGCCCTACGTCACATGGAAAAAATAAAAGGCTAGGCTGTGGGAGTCTACCTAGATCTTTTACCAGGAGCAGCCAGTAAGCATTCACCTTTACCTCTGAAAGGCAAAAAGTGCTTTTCATTTTATTAAACCTTTTCTTTTTGCTGCAAGTCTCAGTCCTGCAAAAGGTCAATTTCTTTTCAGGAGTGGCACACTTTAGAGATATATCTTTACCTGAGAGCGATGCTCAGGGGACTCCAAATTATCACATTGGAAGAGTTCCTCAGTGAACATACATGGTTGTCACGCTTGTTTAGAGCGAAGCACAGAGCAAGGTGCATGCTCTCCACAGCTAAAAACAAAAGGGTTCTCGCAGTATGATTGCTAACATCAGCACAATGGAGTGGAGCAGTGAGGAGCACCAAGCCAGGTGCCAAATTTGAATTCAACCAAGGCACTAGCCTAGCAAAGGTCTGCCTTGCTCATCTGACATAGTTCCATGAAGCACTCCAAGTCCTGTAAGTGCCAGGCCAGATGAAGTGAGTGCCACCTCATATGCTGGATGCAGGTCGTGAATAAGCATGGGCGGATTTTGCGGATCCACGATCCGCGGATTTGCGGATTTGCGGATCGTGGATCCGCAAAATCTGCGGATTTTGCGGATTTGCGGATCCGCGGATTTGGGGCGGGGCTTCCATGCGAGTGCACATGCCTCTTGTGTGTTTAAAAGGGATTGCGCTCGTGAAAGTCAAGGATGCAAAGGCCTCTATCCAGCATCACAGCTGATTTTCGACGGTAGATTTGGGAAGAAGGCACACCTGCCCAGCCTCGATGACAAGTCACTGAATTTGAGCTTCAACTAGTTCCAGCGACCATGTGTGTGTTACTATGCAATCGCCCCGAAGGGCGCAGGGGTCCCTTGGGTGAGCTGTCCATCATAGTGGGTCAATGGCGGGAAGACGGTGCACACCGCGAGTGTGTGGGCGGGGCTTCCATGCGAGTGTACATGCCTCTTGTGTGTGTAAAAGTTCTGAGACCGATCAGAGCAGCAGATGAAGAGACAGAAGCTCCTGGTCACAGGAACAGCAAAGGGATTGCGCTCGTGAAAGTCAAGGATGCAAAGGCCTCTATCCAGCATCACAGATGATTTTCGACAGTAGATTTGGGAAAAGAAAGCACACCAGCCTGGCCTGTTGTAACTATTTTACGATGGCGCCGGCAAGCTGCCAGCGCCATCCTAAAATAGTTACAAAATTAGCTTCAACAGGAAGCTCTAATAGATAAAATCGAGCACCTGCTTTATTTTATCTATTAGAGCTTCCTGTTGAAGCTAACTTAGTAACTATTTTAGGATGGCGCTGGCAGCTTGCCGGCGCCATCGTAAAATAGTTACAACAGGCTAGGCTTCAACTTTTGCCCCCGGATCCGCCGCTCGCAGATTTGCGAATTCTCGGTAAATTCACGGGAGTTCGCGGATCGCGAATTTACCGAAAATTCGCAAAATCCGCGAGTGGAACGGATTTTGCGCTCATACTTAGTCGTGAACAGTCTCACATGCAGAACAAAGACACAAGGATTTCCATAGAAGCTCAAAAGTGACATATGTTTTTGTTTGTGTCATGTCCTCTCTTCCAAACACCATTTTCTCTTGCAAATCAAACCATCTTTGTTTTCAACATTCTCCATCACTATCTGGGAAGAAGTGGGAGTGGCCAAATGTCTTCGCAAAAACTCCCTCCTATCGCTCCTACTCTGTCCTGTGGGTGCCTTAATTTTGGGAAGTTAAAAAAACAAGCATTAACATGCTTACAGATTGTACATTTGTCTGCTGGCTGCAGACTGGGGACCTTAGAAGTATGTCCTACTGTAATACAAACTTGGAGTTGATATCTTCTGTTATTTCGGACTGGTGAATGAGGGGAAAGTTGCTAGCATATTTCTGTAACAGAATGAGTGTTTATGATGTTTCCTGTTCCCTACTGCTAAATGTACATGTTGGGTGAAAGCCAAGGTCTTAGGAAAGATACAACGTTTCAGTATAGATCTTTCTCCAAATGATGCACAGAAACCCATCAGAAGACTCCTATTCTTGCAAGTCATTTGACCCATCGTTCATTTCCTCATGGGTTGGAGCCATTGGAAGCAGGTTTTTGAGAACCGACCCCTTCTGGTGGGCCTTCAGAAAGATTTTCCACTTTCTCGGGTTTTATTGCAGCAAGCACAGCCAGGTGAAAGAAAAATAAGAAAGCAATGAGAGAAGTGTATTTGATCATTTTTAGGTTTCGCCTGGCGATCCGCTGCGCAGCAGCGTTTGCGCAGGCGGAAACTTTTGTTTACCAGTATGGGGCTTTGTCCCGCCTCTCTGTTCCATTGGCTAGCTCCATAAATGGAGGCTAGCCATTGGAACAGAGATATGTCCGTCATTGTCCGAGGCGATTCGTGGGCGTTACGTAGAATTTTTCTCTTTTTGCCCACGTCATGCGGTGGTGGACGGGGTTTTTTTTTTCTTCGGCATCCTTCGTCACACCAGCCGGACGGCTCTCCCTATGAAGACGCAGACCCGACCCGCTCCCTACTCCGAGCCGACTCCCGGAGGTAAGTTTTTTTATTTTCCTACACGTTACGTACCGGCCCCACTTGTAAATGCTTGTTAATTATTCAAGGCCAGGGCAGGACTCATTGTGACCGGCTCTTGCAGGGATCATCAATTATACATGAGTTGCACACCTTATCTGTATCCTGTAATCCATTTTCATCATGAATTTCACAAAGCGTGCTCAATGGTATCGTGCCCAGCCCCAGTGGCAACGTGGTACATAACATCGCAACTGTGGGACACAGGGTAGTGCCCCAAAACCATGGCACATTAGCTGCTGCTTATGCAGTATTTATCACTCATAATAAGCTATTTTAAACCTTTTCACTCCATATTATCACATTTTCGTTCTTTTTGTTGATCAACAGTTTTTAATCCGCATGCAAGGAAATGCCAATTTCCTGTGTTTCTCATATTTTTGATCGGCCATCCGAACCTCTTCTTTCAAAAATGCGTACTGAAGCAGATTTCATCCAAAAAGCAGTTTATTGACAACCCAATGCATTTCGGGCCTCGATGGGCCCTTCGTCAGGGATAACTGGAAAATCAATGAAACAGGTATTGTAATACACTGCGCCACTGTACATTTCATTTCTACATGTTCAAAAGTTATTTACTCATTCAATATAATAATAGAACAATGCAATAATGCGTGGTGCTGTAACTGGATATATTAACTGTTGCTATCATTATCGGCTTGCTTCTGGTGCAGATTTTATGAATTAGCAAATGCGTTCACCAAATCACCTCTTAACCCCTAACTATACGAGTGCTGTGTTCTCCCCCTGCTTTTCACAATTGGGCCCAAATGCTAAATTCCGTGCAACCCTCCCATTGTGACGCTCTTCCCTGAACTTTCAGTAAATCAAATTTATTGAAAACAGGCTGCCCGCAGGGGCCGTATGGTCACATGAACCCGCAGTCCGACAGAGGGCCTTCATGGACAATAGAAGCCCTCCGACCGACCCCGGAGTACGGCAGTGACACGACGTGTGGCTTTAATTAGAGTTTTCACTTGTAATTTTACCAGCAGTCCCTGTGCTTACTGCCAGGACCCATTGTGCTGGCTGCAGCCTGCTGCTGCCCGGACTCTAAACAAATGCGTACTTAAATATTTATCACCCGTGCTCGGTATATAAACACAAAACGAGCATGGCTTTACAGCCAAATTCTTTTACAGCACTTGGAAGTAAAGATAGCCTGCAAGCATCTACCATTTTTAAAAACACGTCGCACACATGTATGTGTGTGGAAGGAATGTCATGGTATAATTATAAGTCTACATGCACTAATACATGCACGTATATTAAGCATGAGCGTAAAATCCGTTCCGCTCGCGGATTTTGCGGATTTTGGGCAAATTCGCAATCCGCGAACTCTCGCGAACTTGCCGAAAATTCGTAAAATCCGTGCGAAGCGGATTTTTTTGCTTGGTCGCACTTGCCAACTAGAATACTATACAATTTTGCGGGAGTAAACACTTGCGAACACGTAGATGCAGCGGGCAGCGACAATCTCGCAATTGCGAGATTGCAAAATTTGCAATTTTGCCCAAGAAATCCACCAGCAGGCAGCATAAACCTTGAAAATTATGATTTTTATCAGAATAACTCCTCAGGTTGACATTTGCCTGCACTTTTTCTTTGCAAGGAGTCCATTTTGGGGGGAGGGTGGGTGAAGGAAGTGCCCCACAGTCTCCAACTTCCTGTTCCTGTCCAGCAGGCTCCTCCCAGTGCTTTCTTCATGTGCTGGTCACTTTGATTTGGATCTTGACCTGGAAGGATTACTTTTTGTGGATGCTGCTGGATATTTGGATTTTTGCAAAACTGAAAGCACTCAGCAGGTGCAAAAGTTCAATCTTATCATTAGTAACCATTCCCTGTAGTGCTTCCTGAGGGGCACCTTCAGAGTTCATTTGCCTACTTGCAACTATTCTATGACCCTGCTCTGACCCTCACAGCAGGCTCAGAGAATAGCTACAAGTATACAACAAAGTTCTTGTTAAAAAAATTACACTGCAACAGAAAGCAATTACAGACAAAACTGAAAGCACTCAGCAGGTGCAAAAGTTCAATCTTATCATTAGTAACCATTCCCTGTAGTGCTTCCTGAGGGGCCCCTTCAGAGTTCAGTTGCCTACTTGCAACTATTCTATGACCCTGCTCTGACCCTCACAGCAGGCTCAGAGAATAGTTACAAGTAGGCCACAAAGGTCCTGTGAAAAAAAATTGCACTGCAACAGAAAGCAAATTACAGATAAGGAAGCAGGTGCCAGCCAGACTGGAAGTTTAAATTCAGTGACACATTAATCAACACCAAATTAATTCATGTCAGTTGAAGCAGGGCAGGTGTGCTTGCTTTTTTTCACCCCCATAATCTACAGTGATAAACCAACCAGAGGGTGGCAGTGATGTACCAGAGGGTGGCATGGGTGTACCAGAGGGTGGCAGTGGTGAAACAGAGGGTGCTGTGAACCTGTGATGATGAACCAGACGTAGAAACAACATAGTCGCGGCCGTTGCGAGCCGACAAGTAAGTTCGCAATTGCGAACTGGTACACAACCCTCGCGAACTAGCAGAAACCCTTGCGAACACAAAAAAAATTAAAAATCCGCAAATTCGCGAGAGTTCGCGGATTTTGCGGATTGCGAATCCGTAATTACGCAAGTTCGTGGATTGCCAATTCGCAAAATCCGCCCATGCTTAACGTATATACCTACCAACGTATTACGCAGGCTTATTTTCAACAGTGCTAGTAAATATAATGTGTTAGAGTCACTGCGAACAGTCAACTCACTATTCAGATATATGACGCTTTTTACATTTCCTGTAGTTTTAGGCACCTCACTGAACAGTGAAATCCACGTGCCAAGAGCACACGGAAGATAAATAGTGGATATATAATATTTGATAATGTTCCTAGGCCGTCCTAGGCGCTCCGTCTTGGTGATATAAACCCGCCAGAAACGTAGTGTAGGTTTAACATTTTGGTTTGCATTCTTGACATAAGAAGCCCCTAAGTTCGGGAGACCCCAGCTTGTGCAGGGCGCCTGGCCGGCAGTCCTCATACAGTGTGAAATGGCCGGAGATGGCGGCTGACCCCCTGCCAAAGCTCCACGCGCTGTAGGACGACCCCAGGGTTCCCTTTCCCTAGCACGGATACTTTCACATCACCACCGATGCCTATTGAACCATATACCTCGCTCTGCTAAGAGGAGCGACTCCCGCGCCGGGCAGTCCGTCGGAGAGCCATGGCTGAGACACGTGTATTTATAGATATGAGTTTGAAGAGACCCCCTCCAGGACACGTGGGGCATAACTCAGGTGTCAAGTACGCAACACGGCTCACCGTGAGCATCAATCCTTCACACATCGAGCTGTGGCAAGCTTTGTTAGCAAAGGACCTGACAAAGGGAAAGCAGGACGCCTCAGTACAGCCACAAGACTCGCACAGCTTTCTCCGGTGCACTTTCACAACCCTCTCCCAGACACAGGCATTTGGCAGCGTTAAATAATACAGGGGTCAGATAAGCCCACACATGAATTATGTACAGTCCGTTCGCCCGGCTGCAGTCTATTGGAGGCAGTAAATCCTGCATGTTCTCTCTTGTCCAGTGTGACTCAGCAGCCGCCCCGGATGCGCCAACGCTGTGTATCGCCAAACCTGGGGCAGCAGCCCGGTGACCTTTCCCGCTTTAATAATTTAGGGCCAGATGTAGGTAGCCAAATACCGGTCGGTAACGGCCGATTTCGGCCGTTACCGACCGGTATTTGGCTATTGACATGTAGGGGGCAGGAAACAGGCCATTTCGGTAATTTTACCGATTCGGTAAATATACCGGTCTGTAAATTTACCGACCGGTATTTTTACAGAATCGGTAAAATTGAGATGTAGGTGGGACTCTTCTGAGTCCCACAAGCCCTACAAAGTCGGTATTTTACCATCAAATTCAATTTGATGGTAAAATACCGATTCAGGTGTGCATGCACATGTGTGCATGCACACCTGTGCCATATGACAGGCAGACCTGCCCTTAGGGCAGGTATGCCTGCCACATGGCCCCCGAACCTTTTTTGGGGGTGCTAGAGGGTGTCAAAGTGACACCCCCTGCACCCTTGTCAAATTCGGTATTTACCGATTCGGTAAATACCGACCGGTAATGCCCCATTCATTCCTATGGGCTTCAAAGCCCATAGGAATGAATGGGGCATTACCGGTCGGTATTTACCGAATCGGTAAATACCGACTTTTAAAGATTCGGTAAATCCACATCTGGATTTACCTACATCTCGGTACTTCTATTTTACCGATTCATAAATACCGAATCGGTAAAATTCGGTATTTATGAGTCGGTAAAATGGAATTACCTACATCTGGCCCCTAGTATCTTGTCTTGGGCAGAATCCGATCCTGAATCATAACCCTTGGAGGACAAGCCCTGCTGGCCACTGCACAGGGCAGGGCTGGCACGTTCCGTGGGGGAGAACAGCGCCCTGGACCAGGGGGGGCTCGCAGTGTGTGTGGGGGGCTCGCAGTGTGTGGGGGGGGCTCGCAGTGTGTGGAGGGGGCTCTGTGTGGGTGGGGCTCGCAGTGTGTGGGGGGGCTCGCAGTGTGTGTGGGGACTCTGTGTGGGTGTGTGGAGGGCTCTGTGTGTGTGTGTGGGGGGCTCTGTGTGGGGGGCTCTGTGTGTGTGGGGGGGCTTTGTGTGTGTGTGTGTGTGGAGGGCTCTGTGTGTGTGGGGGGCTCTGTGTGGGTGTGTGTGTGTGGGGGGCTCTGTGTGTATGTGGGGGGGCTCTGTTTAGGTATGTGTGTGGGGGGGCTCTGTGTGGGTGTGTGTGTGTGTGTGGGGGGGCTCTGTGTGTGTGTGGGGAGGGCTCTGTGTGGTGGGCTCTCTGTGGGTGTGTGTGTGTGGCATTTGCAAGAGATTAAGCTATTGGCATTGTAAATGACAATGCCATTTATTTATCTGTTTTCAAAACCAACACATAAATAAAAATGTTGTCATTTACAATGCCAATAGCTCTAACTTTTGCAAAGGCGAAACCGTTGCATTGTAAATGCTTGTTGCTTTCTGTCAGGAAAGGCAGACTATCAGAAAGGACAGGTGAACTTTGTTGATTGGGCGTCATTGTGGTGAGATCATTGTTGCTTGATTTACGAACCAACTAGTGGCTTTGTGCCCCGTGCACTTGAACAACTTGTGCTCGTACCATGGCAATAATCCTGGGTCACCTCCAGCGTAGCAACTAGAGATTGTGCATCAAACTGGAGTAATGGATGGAATGTCAGTAGGTTCTTATTGTGGTGCGAGGATGTCAGATTTATTCTGGGCCTCCACTAAATTCCTCATAAGCCCCCTATATCAAGTTTGAATGGGAGAGTAATTTGGAGAATGCAGTAAGACCAGATATTGTACTTCATTACCCATCTATAATACGAGGAATTCCAAGTGGTTTGAGCAAGTTGACCCAATCCATTTAATCTAGAGACTAAGGGCCAGATGTAGGTAATCCAGATTTACCGATTCTAAAATACTGAATTTTACCGATTCGGTGTTTTAGAATCGGTAAATGGGATGTAGGTATCCATTCGGTAAGTATTACCGAATCTGTAAGATTCGGTAAATACCGAATCGGCCGATTCGGTAAAAGGGAGAATATATTAAAGGGTGGCAGGGTGTCACTTTGACAACCTGTTGCACCCCTGAATAGTGTAGGGGTGCACATGTGGCACACATACATGCCCTAAGTGCATGTATGTCTGCCACATTGCACTGTAATAATTTTCAAAAAATTGCTTCTTTTGGGGTTTTTGATATTTACCACCAACTTGTACGAATCCTAAAATGGGGAAAGCACTCATTTGAGTGCTCCCTACATTAAGGATTTGGTAATTTACCGAATCGGTATTTTAGAATTCGGTAATTTACCGATTCCTTAAATTACTGATTCGGTAAATTACCGAAACCTTAAATTAGGCCCCTACATCTGAAAAGCCTAATACAGATCGGGAACGGCCCACATTCGGTAATTTCGGCCGTTACCGACCAGTAATAGGCTACCTACATCTGGCCCTAAGGGCCATATTTATGAGAGTTACTGTTTGCGATTTCCAAATGGCATTAAGATAGAAATCGCTTTTTGGAAATTGCAAAATGAGATGACCAGAACAGAATATTCCATTATTAGCAATTCTGTCAAATTCTCAGTTGCAATTACGAATTTTCCTTTTTTGGAAATCGCAGTGAAGTTGAATTTTTGACGCAGAATGATCTAAGAACCAGGCAGTTTATAAATACAGGATGTGGCCACAGCTCGGAATCATGGAAAGATGCCAGAAGGAAGGTGTGTTCCTATATGATTACCGGCAGTGACATTCACATTTCCATACAACTCTATGACTAAGGATGATGGGGAAAAGGATCTTGGGGGCAGGAAATGTAAAGTTGCAGGAGCTATTAGCTGCTCCATGTTTGCCACACATTACTCAGTCATATGGCAAAGCATAATTTTCTGTACCTGAGACCCAGAAAACCAAAATTTGGAACAGCACCCTGGAAAACGTTAACTCTCTTGGTGCCACCCAAAGCACTATACCTGAAATAAGGAAACGCTGGAATGACCTAAGATCCCATACCAAAGAAAAGGTGGCTAGCAGAATGGCTGAGACTTGTAGCACATGTGGTAGCCCCTCTGAATATCCTCGTCCCAATCCAATAGAATCACTTATTGAGGGGACACATGAACCTGAAAGTGTTGTGGCAGTGTCAGACATTGACATCTCCAATCCTGCAGGCTTCAATCAAGGTAAATCATTTTCTTGTATATATTTTTCAATAACATATTGTTTGTTAGTATTCAAGTGTAACATCTTGGCTAACAAACCTTCATGTAGATGTTTGCTGCAATTTAGCAATGCATTATGGAAGTTGTAGTACAACTAAGTGATATGGTGTACTGTGTGTTGATGAATAAACTGCACATATCTATATATCATATTCATTTAAAAACACATGAATCACATTTTTAACAACATTACGCAAACTTAGTAACCATTTATTTATAATATATTTGTACATACATTAGCACTGCTGGCACCCAACACATGTCGGAAACCACTAAAGCTGATGAAGCAATTGACACACAGGTCGATATTGAAGACATCAAAATTGCTACTCCCACGCCCATAACTGTAACTACTACGAGCGCAAATGTGGCACCACTACCAGTCTTTGAGGAAGGTGATGAGGAGCAAACACAAGGAAGGAACACAAAAATGTATGTGCGCAGGACACACAGACAACATAAAGTCCAACTGCAAACAGTTCAAAATGATAATGTCCCTGATGTGTCAGACAGTTCTCAATTGTTTGGTGTCCTTGATAAATCAATCACAGTACAGCGCCTGCAGGCCAAACAGATAAAAACAGTGACTAGATATCTGCAAAGCATGTCACTTTCAATGCAGCCATTGCAGAAAGGTTAAGAGATTTCTGCCATGGAGGAGTAATGTATGCAAAAAATGCAGGCACTAGTAGCACATGCCACGCTATGATGCATTTACAAAATCAATCAATCGATTGGCAGTAGCTCCCACTGCTTGTGTCAGGAGAACTGTGAACATCCAAAATGACATGGGCACTTCTGTCAAAATGTAGCATGTGGGCTGGTCCAAGTTCCAACGTCTGTCACTACCATTTTACCACCATCTGAAAGCCTCAGTGATACAAAAGGGGATGATGGACGGAGCGTTTGAGCAAATCAAAGACTCACCCCCAGTCAACTGATCTGGGTTTAATCCATCACCATTCTTTAGCTCACTCGGCCACCCCAGTTCAGACATGGCTATATGCAAATCAGTCTGACCCTGTGCTTCATGGGAACAGTCCAGCCCGAACTGCCAAGCCATGTCTTCCCTGGACCGGAAACAAGCATCCTGGTACCGGTTTCGGATTCATAATCCTCATCAGCCAGGCTATCTTGAATCCAGTGGCCAAGTGAGCAAGGGATTCACGTCTGAGCATACCCTGCCACACTTAGGGCGAACAAAGCGATACAAAAGGGGATGATGGACGGAGCGTTTGAGCAAATCAAACACTCACCACCAGTCAACTGATCTGGGTTTAATCCATCACCATTCTTTAGCTCACTCGGCCACCCCAGTTCAGACATGGCTATATGCAAATCAGTATGACCATGTGCCTCATGGGAACAGTCCAGCCCGAACTGCCAAGCCATGTCTTCCCTGGACCGGAAACAAGCATCCTGGTACCGGTTTCGGATTCATAATCCTCATCAGCTAGGCTATCTTGAATCCAGTGGCCAAGTGAGCAAGGGACTCACGTCTGAGCATACCCTGCCACACTTAGGGCGAACAAAGCGATACAAAAGGGGATGATGGACGGAGCGTTTGAGCAAATCAAACACTCACCCCCAGTCAACTGATCTGGGTTTAATCCATCACCATTCTTTAGCTCACTCGGCCACCCCAGTTCAGACATGGCTATATGCAAATCAGTCTGACCCTGTGCCTCATGGGAACAGTCCAGCCCGAACTGCTCAGTGGCATATCTTTGTCAGATGGATGCTGTACAAGGCAAACATACTGACACACATCTGGAACAGATATATCCCCCAACTCCACAGCCAAGTTCTGCTGAGAAGATGACCAACACCACATGTCCTAAAATGTGGCTTTTGTATACATTCAGATATATTATACTAGTTTGTTATGTTTTTGTTTCCAGACTTTGTTGCTTTGTTTAAACAATGACATTCTATAAAGATACAGTTGATGATACACAATAACAATACATTGCTGCTACCTGAATAAAGGGTACTGTTTAAGTAATTAAAAAACATTACCATTATTCTGTTGGCTATTTCTTAGATGCTGCCATCATTCTTACCTTAAAAATAGTTGTTTTTGTTGTTTGCATTGTGCTTGACCCTCTGCTGATTGTGTCCTGTCATCTGAGTCAGATTTTGGCTCTATGTTGATGTTGTGAAGACCCTTCCTCATGGCTATGTTGTGAAGAATGGTACATGTGGTAATGTTCGTGCATTAGGTCACTGGTCTGTAGAGTAGTGCTCCGCCAGTCATGTGTAGGCATCTAAAACATGATGTGAAAATTCCAAATGCCTGTTCAATTATTGATCACTTGGTTTTATGTGCCCTCTTGTACTGTCTTTCACTTCTGTTCCTTGAATGCAAGTATGTTGTCAGTATCCAAGAGCACAGGGCATATGCATTGTCTCCCTAAATATTATGAGAAGGAGAAATAATTAGAATATTTCCCAAACATACTTTTGAATACTGTATTACATGAATTTATAATCCTCTTACTAATTAAAAAAAAAAACATTGCCAAATGTACCTTAAGAGAATGTTATTTATTCCACTTTGGCATAATACATAGGAGTCATGCGTGCTGCCTAGGAATCTGTCTACAAGGTCACTTATGATGCATGAGACATCACACACTCTCTGTACATTGAGTGAATGGGTAATTTTCCTGTTTCTATAAATACATTCATGTGCCAAGAGGTGGACATATGGCAATATGTGTGCCATCAACACAACAATAATGTTTGGAAACAATGCTACCTGATAAAACATTAGTTTTGTAACTTGTATATCTTGGAGTGTTTGGCAAAAAAACATATTGGCTCTCTTTGCCATTCAGAAAGTTCATAAGCCTATGAAAGATCCTAGAAAATGCTCTGTGTGATACTCCCCTGGAGACTGCTATACATCGCTGGTAACTGCCAGAAGCTAAAAGGTGTAAATAACACATTACTTGTACGTGTGGTGGGATTGCATTGCTTCTAACTGTTGGGGTGTGTAGATAAGGATTAAACTTAGAAACTAAATGCAAAATGACCTCCCTACCAAGTCTATATTTCTCATAAATCTCTTCAGTGTGCTCGAACAGGGTGCACCTGTCCCTAAATAACCTCTCCTTTCTCCTCCTCCTTCTCTGCCTACCATCCAAAATCTTCTTTCTCCTTGTCAAGACATAAAGACCTGCCATTCTGGAAGAGCCAGATGCAATTTAGCTGACTTTTTATCCTTTGCACCTCATTACCACCAGTTGCAAATTGATGGTATTTGCATTTTCTAAATGGACATTTTGCGACTAATCACAATTAGGAAATCCTTTGTATATAGTGTTAGCAATTCAATATTTGTTAATACCAAGTTGTGATTTGCAATTTAAAAATGCAAACAATGTGATTTCTACATGATGGAATTCTCACATTGGACCATCGAAAATGCTTTTCATACATACAGTAAAACCATTTTGCATTTCCTAACGGGCCGAAATAGCGATTCACACCATTTGGAAATGCAAAATGGATTTGTACACATTGCCATAAGTGTCTGCTCTTGATCGAGTATACATGTAGAGTAACAATATCAACACTGCTTTATTGAATGAATGGAGGTGTGATGAGCATGTGCACCACTGGGGAAATTGGGGCAAAATGTACAAACCTATTTTACAATCTTAAATACTCTGAACCTGAGTTAAGTCACATTTTAGGAGTTGGAAATTTTTATTGACTCCTAAAATAGGATTAAGATCCCATACTGATTCACTGTTCGGAAGGTGTGTGCTCTAGGTGTCCCTTTTAAATACTCAGTCGGTATGAGATGACTGAATTCCAGTTGCAAAACAATAAAACGTTACAGACTCCTGACTTGAGGTGGTGAGTCATTCACATTGGGAAAGGGAGCCAGCAGAGTCACACTCTCCTTTGTGAATGTAAAAGAAGGCGTGTTCAAGAATAAGCAGTCGTCCATGGGAACCACTGCCTACTTTTAAACTTTTCAAGAAAAAAAACTTTGTTTTATATGCAGCAATGTTTCCTTTGAGGGAAAAAGACTGTATTTAAAAAAATTACTTTATGTAAAGGTAATCAGATATGGTTGTCTGCTGAACCTAACAGGCGTAATATCAGTAGGAGACATAGGCCAAACTATTGCTATACATTTGAATTATAAACACATGCTAAATAAATGTTAGATGAACATGACTTACTTTCTCTGTAGTAAGAGATAGATCTTGATCTCTCTTGATTTGGAAGTGTTCCATGTGGTCTTTTAACCATTGACTCAACTGCATTATTTATTGCTCTTAGCTATGTGTCTGGTATTGTGGACTGCTACTATAAAGGTGACGAGAGCATCCAGAAGGACCAAGAGCTTCAAGCATGGGTGAGGGAGATCTTCAAAGAAGGCTTCCTGGAAAGGCAATCCTCTGGTATGATTGCTTGAACTTGTTGCCTAGTGTTTTTGTTCATCTTCCCCATTCACATTCTTCTCACTGATTATGGATGATATGTGAACTACAAAACATTGAGATGGATTGTGTAATCAAACGTTTTAAGAATTTTTGATGCTTGAAATGCCTTCCAAAGTTAAGAAATGAAAAGTTTCTACCACAGTGTGGAATTCATTTTCTAGGTATACATCATGTTTTAAATTCTATTAAAATGCAAATTTTGGTTTCGTAACTCAATCTTATTTATAACTCTATAGCATTTTTCAATGTACTAGAACTCAGAAAGCATTTGTAACAATGCCGTCAATGCCATTGGATTATAGCACATTATTTTAAAAATGTAAATATTTTGCCAAAATTAAATATCCTGCAGACATATAATTTCAACCAAACAACTTTAGGCCTACCTACCGCTGGTCCATGAGGCACAGGATTTGACACAGTAAATGTGTTGTGTGTCTTCATAACATTTTTTCTGGTATTCTTTCAGGATTGCCATCTTCTATACAGACCCGTGCTGAATTAATCAAGTATCTGACTATGGGGATTTTCACAAGTTCCGCTCAGCATGCTGCTGTCAACACTGGGCAGGTAATTGTAAATAGGCTTCTAGTACTGTAGGTGGTGGGGAAAAGTAACCAAGGAAATGTAAGTGCTTAGAAAACTCATCTGTATCATATACATCTTAAAAAGTTGTTCATTAGAGCAGGCAATGGCAGGGTATTGGTACTTTACTGTCTCAAGACAAGGGCTGAGATATATAAATATCACATACATAAATGAATCAGTACAAGAGAATCAGTAAGGGTCATGGCCAGGGAGGCGACATGGCAAAATGCGTCACTCCTAAGCTTGTCACATTGAGCCCCCAATCTCCACGTCATGGCCCATTATTGGCCTGTTGATGAGTGCGGAGATCTTCCCCTGACCTGGGGAGATTCTGCAGGGAGGCTAGTCAGGCTACAGAGAGGAGCAACGGTGGCCATCTTACAAATGCACCTGGAGTGGTGAGTAGCCTGATTCAATCTGAGTGGAGGCCTCCACTGCTGAGGGAATACAGCCACGGCGGCCCCGCCATCTATGTGAGTCTTGAGCACTGGTGGGGGTTATTTCCCTCCGTGCCCACCTGCTCTGCTACCTGTGGGCTGGATCACCTTTGTGCATAGCTCAAGCACCAACATGCCTGCGGTGGCCCAGAGGCCAGGAGCACTGGAACTACCCTGGAGTCTCCAGAGGGCTGACTAGGTGGCACACTGGCCCCCACGGTCCATCTTTAACTCCCTCTTGCTGCTGTGGCTGCCTTGTCCCCACTCCTTCCCCAGTCATCCTTTGTTTATGGCCACAATTGCTTGGAGGCTGCTCCCTCCCAAGATCAGGCTTTATGATCAACTTGGTCCTGTGATACACAGAGGCTATAGCACGTTTGGCGCTGAGTTCTGGGAGGGGGACTGTGTTGGAGAAATAGTGCTGATCTGTGAGGATAGGCCCTGTGATGTGCTTGGGACTGCTTGGGCTTGGCGCCTCCCCCATCTATGAGAGATTGTGTGGGGCGTGGATTGTGCTTTCACCGAGGCCTATGATGTACACAATACTGGACTCTGGGCTGGCTTCATCCACCTTTTGCTGTGCTATTCTGAGTGCATTCTTCACAGTGAAATGATCCTGCCCCCTTTAGACTGCTCTCTGTAGATCATCTCTTTGGGCCAGCTGCTGTGTGGGCATAATGTTGTTGGTGTTGGACACATCCAAGCTGATTGACGGGGAACTCACTGTGCCAAGCTTGACATACTGGGCCTTCGCTTCTTTTGAGCCCTTTGCTCGGGCACCCCTAATGTTCTGTTGCACAGCTGGTGAGGGCCCTGCCTTCAACTGGTTCAATGCTTCAGGTTGAGGAGCTTCTTGTTGTGTTGGTCCCATCATGGTGGCGCATAAGGCTAAACCTCAACATTCTTCTACCATCCGCAACAAATTTCAAATGTCTGATTCCATGTGAGTGGCGGATACTGACTCAAAACTAACCTATGGCCGAGACCTGAGATTCTGTTCCCAGGCTCTTGCAACAAAGTGGAAATTAAGCTAATATTGGTCAAGCTCCACAAAGATCTCTTGTCACTCTGTCAAGACTTAACTCGGGCCATGTCTGACATTGACCTAACTTTGCATCAGATAGATACCCGCCTGACTGTGGTGGAAACAATGGTGGTGGAGTATACCTTTGATAACGTCAATAGAATGGTCCAATAGGAAAAACTGGAAAAGAGCAAATAACATTGCAGAACAACATAAATGACCTGGAAAACAATTCTCAACACAATACCATTCGTATCTGGGGCCTGCCCACTGCCATTTCATCTGCTGATCTTGAGTATCATGCCCAGGCCATCTTTGCCCATCTTCTGCTGTGTCCTGAAGAGTCCTCGATCTCACCCAATGGGGGTACTTGCCTTTCAACAACAAAAGAATCTTGTTCCAAATACCTTGATGTGAGTGCACTACTTTCATCAAAAAGAACAAATTCTGAGGGCTATGCGACAACAGGAATCAATGTGTATCAGGACATATCTGCCCAAACTTTGGCCCGCCGTATGGATTTCAAAGACGTTACTCACCACTAGAATAGCAATAGGGTCCCATATTGTTGGACCTTCCTGCTCCACCTTCATTTCATGCATCTTGTTAAGAGAGTTGTTGCCCACAAGCCTCAGGAAACCCAAGATGTGCTGAGTTAAAAGACTTTGCCGTACAGGGGTGTAACAAACTCCCATGCAGCCCCTGCAGTGCGGGGGGCCCCCCAGTCTTCAGTGAGTGAAGGGGGCCCCCTGAGCTCTTCGGTGAGAGAGAGGCTTTCTCTGAAGCAAGCCCCTCTCTCTTTCTAAAACAGCTGCAGCCTGCACTGAGCTGCTCCCGGTGACCCAGGACTGAAGAGAAACAAAGTAACGACTTATATTGTTTCTCTTCAGTCAGAGGCGCCAGGACCCTAATTGGGGGTGCAGCCAGTTCCACAGTGAGACAAGTCTGTAAATTAAAGAAGAGGTGTGGTACACCTCAGATTTGGAGGGGAGTAGAGCTGAGTGAGGAGGTGTGCCCAGCAGCAGCAATGAGGGGGCAGCTTGGAGGGTTGGAGAGGAGTGTGGGGGGAGGAGGGAGTCATGCTTAGACAGAAAATACACTCTCTCCACTCCCAGAGTCCGGCACAGTGAGCTGCACACTCACTTGCCTCAACAGCAGAGTTTTCTGTGATTCATAACAAGCAGCAGAACTACCTCGCTTGTGAAAAACATCAGTTATCCACTCCTCAGCTGACTGAACCCTCGCTCGCTGCAGAGAGCAGAGCTATCCCTCCCTTGCCAGACAACAGAGTTATCCCTCCTTCAGCTGACTGAAACCCTCGCTGCAGAGAGCAGAGCTATCCCTCCCTTGCCAGACAACAGAGTTATCCCTCCTTCAGCTGACTGAAACCCTCGCTCGCTGCAGACACCAGAGCTATCCTTCCCTTTCCAGACAACAGAGTTATCCCTCCTTCAGATGACTGAACCCTCACTCGCTGCAGAGAGCAGAGCTATCCCTCCCTTGCCAGACAACAGAGTTATCCCTCCTTCAGCTGACTGGACCCTCGCTTGCTGCAGAGAGCAGAGCTTCAGCTGACTGAACCCTGCGCTCGCTGCAGAGAGCAGAGCTATCCCTTCCTTGCCAGACAACAGAGTTATCCCTCCTTCAGCTGACTGAACCCGCGCTCGCTGCAAAGGGCAGAGCTATCCCTCCCTTGCCAGGCAACGGAGTTATCCCTCCTTCAGCTGATTGGACCCTCACTCGCTGCAGAGAGCAGAGTAATCCCTCCCTTGTCAGGCAACAGAGTTATCCCTCCTTCAGCAGACTGGACCCTCGCTCGCTGCAGAGAGCAGAGCTATCCCTCCCTTGTCAGACAACAGAGTTATCCCTCCTTCCGCTGACTGAACCCTCGCTCGCTGCCGCGGCCGGTAGTGGGAGTACCTGCGGCGCGATGACGTGGGGAGAGGGAGAGGCAGGGTGGGTGGTAGTAATGTATGGATTACGGAGTTTAACAGGTAAGTAAACATATAAATAACTAAAACAAATTTTGTTGCGTGCACTGCATCACCAAATGCGACGCTGTGCGTGCAACAAAATTTGTTTTATTTATTTATATATTTACTTACCTGTTAAACTCCGTAATCCATACATTACTATCCCCCCGCCCCGCCCCCTCCCTATGTCACCGCCCGGCCGGTACTCCAACTACCGGCCCCGGCTGCTCGCTCGCTGCAGAGAGCAGAGCTATCCCTCCATTAACAGACAACAGAGTTATTCCTCCTTCAGCTGACTGAACCCTAGCTTGCAGCAGAGAGCAGAGCTGTCGCTCCCTTGTCAGACAACAGAGTTATCCCTCCTTCAGCTGACTGAACCCTTGCTCGCTGCAGAGAGCAGAACTATCCCTCCCTTGTCAAACAGAGTTATCACTCCTTCAGCTGACTGAACCCTCGCTCTCTGCAGAGAGCAGAGCTATCCCTCCCTTGCCAGGCAACAGATTTATCCCTCCTTCAGCAGACTGGGCTCTCGCTCGCTGCAGAGAGCAGAGCTATCCCTCCCTTGTCAGACAACAGAGTTATCCCTCCTTCAGCTGAATGAACCCTCGCTCGCTGCCGCGGCCGGTAGTGGGAGTACCTGCGGTGGGATGACGTGGGGAGAGGGAGGGGCAGGGTGGGGGGTAGTAATATATGGATTACGGAGTTTAACAGGTAAGTAAACATATAAATAACTAAAACGAATTTTGTTGCGTGCACTGCATCACCAAATGTGATGCTGTGCGCGCAACAAAATGTGTTTTATTTATTTATATGTTTACTTACCTGTTAAACTCCGTAATCCATACATTACTACCCTCCCGCCCCATCCCTACATCACCATCCGGCAGGTACTCCCCGGCCACGGTTGCTCGCTCGCTGCAGAGAGCAGAGATATCCCTCCCTTAACAGACAACAGAGTTATTCCTCCTTCAGTTGACTGAACCCTAGCTTGCTGCAGAGAGCAGAGCTGTCCCTCCCTTGTCAGTCAACAGAGTTATCCCTCCTTCAGCTGACTGAACCCTTGCTCGCTGCAGAGAGCAGAGCTATCCCTCCCTTGTCAAACAGAGTTATCCCTGCTTCAGCTGACTGAACCCTTGCTAGGTAGAGAGAGCAGAGCTATCCTTCCCTTGCCAGACCACAGAGTTATCCCTTCTTCAGCTGATGGGCCTCTCACTCAATGCAGACAGCAGAGCTATCCCTCCCTTATGAGACAACAGAGTTATCCCTCCTTCAGCTGACTGAACCCTTGCTCGCTACAGAGAGCAGAGCTATCCCTCCCTTGCCAGACCACAGAGTTATCCCTTCTTCAGCTGATGGGTCCCTCACTCAATGCAGGCAGCAGAGCTATCCCTCCGATGTGAGACAACAGAGTGATCCCCTCTTCAGCTGAATGGGCTCCCACTCAATGCCGAAAGTACAGCTGTCCCTCACTGTTGAAAGACAAGAGCTGCCGGTCAGCTGGTTGAACCCTTGCCACTCAACAGCGCAGACCTATCTCTACCTTCAGAAAGACAACAGTTAACCCTCCTTCAGCTCATTGAACCCTTGATCACCGCTGAAAGCAGAGCTATCCCTCCCTTGTGAAAGACACACCTCTTCTTCACCTGACTTAACCCTAGCTCGTTTCAGAGAGCGATCCCTCCCTTTTGAGATGACAGAGTATCACCTTTTCAGATGATGGAACCCTCACTTGTTGCAGACAGCAGAGCTATCCCTCGCTTGGCCACGGACAGCAGAACTATATCTTGCTCCACTGATGTGCCCCTAGTGAGGCACGTTCATGTACTAATGAACTGAGGACGCAGGGAGACACCGGTACTGAGGACACAGGAATACAGGTACCGAGGACGCAAGAAGATATGGGTACTGATGACACAGGCAGACACAGGTACTGAGGACATGTGGAGACCCATGTACTGAGGACACAGGTAGTGATGACACATGGAGACACAGATACCGAGCACACAGGAAGACACAGATACAGACACAGATACCGAGGACACAGGAAGACACAGATACCGAGCACACAGGAAGACACAGATACCGAGGACACAGGAAGACATGGGGTGCTTTGGACACAGAGAGGCACGGGTACTGAGCACACAGAAAGACACAGATACCGAGCACACAGGAAGACACAGATACAGAGCACACAGGAAGACACAGATACCGAGGACACAGGAAGACACAGATACAGAGCACACAGGAAGACACAGATACAGAGCACACAGGAAGACACAGATACCGAGCACACAGGAAGACACAGATACAAAGCACACAGGAAGACACAGATACCGAGCACACAGGAAGACACAGATACAGAGCACACAGGAAGACACAGATACCGAGGACACAGGAAGACACAGATACAGAGCACACAGGAAGACACAGATACAGAGCACACAGGAAGACACAGATACCGAGGACACAGGAAGACACAGATACCAAGCACTCAGGAAGACACAGATACCGAGGACACAGGGAGACACAGATACCGAGCACTCAGGAAGACACAGATACCGAGGACACAGGAAGACACAGGTACCAAGGACACAGGAAGACATGGGGTGCTGTAGACACAGAGAGGCACGGGTACTGAGGACACAAAGAGGCACGGGTACTGAGGACACAGAGAGACACGGGTACTGAAGACATAGGAAGCCGCGGGTACCAGGGATGGCGGGGCCAAGGCGCACACACGGAGTCATATCGACTAGTTAAGACCAGGGAGTCCCCTCAGCACAGTACTTTCGCCTGAGAGTTCCTGATAAAATTCAGAGCGGGGACTCCTCCATGCATCTTGCAGAGGGGCCACTAAAATTTTGTTACGCCACTGTTGCCCTAGTTGATGGAGGGAGTGGCTTGCATCTCCATCCCTCCCCCCAGTCAAAGAGGAAAGCACGAAAAAAAAGCAAAAGGTTGCTGGTGATCACTGCATTCCTACATCCGAGGAAGACTCACCGCCCTGATGGGCAGAAAGGATTGGAATCCTCTGCTTTTTTGTGGTTGACTGAGGGGCAGGGGAGGGGTGGGGGTCCTTTTATTTCAGCCAATGACTGTTTCTTTTCTTCTTTGTTCAGATATTATATATGTTGGGGTGGCCCGTATGTGATTTACAATGGGCTCGACTCTTTCTTATAGCTGTTTTTATTAGACTTTTTTTGTGCACATTTTCTTATTCTGGTGATTTTTCTTATTTTCTTGTATTATCTGGGTGTTGAATGATGTGGGGCTTAGCAGCTTATTTGCCGCTTGCCTCTTTTCTTTTGTTATTACAAGTTATGTGTGTTGGTATATTTTCATTGCTATTGACACATACTTTTTATTATTTTTTTTATTTTGTCAATTTATAGGGCGCAACAGCTACCCAAGAAGGGTTTCCCGGCGCCTAGACACAGCTAGAAACAAAAGACAGAGACGGAGGGAGATATTGAAGTGGTTATTGTTCGTACAGCCAGGTCTTTACGAGCTTTCTAAAACTATGGTAGTTATCTTCCTTCCGAATGCTTGGAGGAAGTGTGTTCCACAGGGAGGGTCCAAGATAGGCAAAGGATCTGCCCCCTGATCTTGCACGTTTAAACCTTGGTATACAGAAATATGCTGCTGTCTGGGACCGGAGGTTTCTCTTTGGCGTGTAGAGGCAAGCAAGGGATTGGAGGTATTTTGGGGCTCCTCCAGTTTTTATTTTGAACATATAGTTCAAGGCCTTGAAACGCACTCTGCTCTCTATCCTGAGCCAATGAAGGTCCCGGCGATGGTTCGAGACTCCAGCGTTCCTAGGAATCTTACACAGGAGTCTGACCGCAGCGTTTTGTGCTACTTGTAGTCGTCCAATGACAGATTTATTTGCGCCTAAATATAGGATGTTGCCGTAGTCAAGCCTTGATGTGATAAGGGCATTGACTACGGTCTTTTGTGTTGACATAGGCAACATCCACAGTATTTTCCTCAACCATCTAGCTATGGTGAGACACAATCCAGTAACCTTGCTGGCCTGCTTGTCCATGGATAAGGCGTTGTCTAGTACAAAACCCAGATTTCGAGCATGGGACACCGGGGTAGGAAGGATGCCCATCTGTTCTGGCCAATGCGCGGGGTTCCAGAGATCTTTGTCTTTTCCCAAAATCAGAATTTCCGTCTTGTCGCCGTTCAGTTTTAACTGGTTTGCTGTCATCCAGTTCAATATTTTTAGTAATCCTTCCTTGAGTAACGACGGGGAGTGGGGACAAGAATTCGACAGGGAAAAAATGATTTGGGTGTCGTCGGCGTAGTTCATGAGCGTTAGCCCTAGCTTTTCAACAAGTTCTACTAGCGGTTTGAGATAGATATTAAAAAACAGAGGGCTCAGGATGGACCCCTGCGGCACTCCATGAGCTGCAGGTAAGGTGTCTGACTCGGCCTGTGCTGATGCGATCTGAAAGGTTCTATTTGCCAGGAAGGATTTGATCCACTCCAGAGCCTTTCCTCTTATGCCATTTATGTGTAGTTCTCTAATGAGCGTTTCGTGGGAGATGGTATCGAACGCCGCACTTAGATCCAATAGCACGAGTGCTACCGTCTGGCCTTGGTCAAGAAGTTTTCTGATATTTTCAGTGACACCTAGCAGGGCGGTCTCCGTCGAAAAACCGGCCCTGAAACCAGATTGCGAAGGATGGAGTAAGGAGTTTTCTTCTGCAAAAGTGGCTAACGTGGAGTGAACGTGTCTCTCAAGGCATTTTGAAAAAGCAGGAAGCAGAGATATAGGCCTATAGTTGGCCAGTATTTCTGGGTTAGCATTTGGCTTTTTCAAGAGGGGTGTCACCATGGCGTGCTTCCATAAGGCCGGGACAGTGGCGAGGTCGAGGGACAAGTTTAAGAGGTTGGCAATGATATTCAAGGCCTGGTCATCCAGTTGTTTTATAATTTTAATAGGGATGGGATCCCTAGGGGAACCAGATTTAACGGATTTTAGGATTCCCTTGAGATTCTCTAATGAGAGACTCGGCCAGGATTCCAGCAGGTTTTCGCCTAAAGCAGTGGGTTGAGGTAAGATGGGGTTAGATGGAGGGGGTGGGTCAGCGTCAGATATTTTAGTATTAATGTCTGAGATAATTTTCTCGATTTTCTCAGTAAAGAAGCAAGCTAACGCCTGACATTGTTGAGCGCTTAGGGGAGGTGCAGCGGCTGTAGTATGTGCGCCTGCCAATTCCTTAACTTTAGAAAAAAGAGTTTTGGGCATGTTAGTTGCTTCGGTGATTGTTTTTGAGACGAAGGCAGCTCTTGCCTTTGTACACGCCGCATGATAATGGTTTCTGGCTTCATGATAGCATTTTTTGGCATTAGGGTCGTACTTTTTACGCCATTTACGTTCTAATACTTTACATTTTGATTTTTCGGTTTTAAGACTGTCGTTAAACCATGGGGCCGGGGAACGATGCCTACTCCCTTTGGTGTGAGTAGAAGGCAGACAGCTATTTGCTGCATTTGTTAGCCAATTTTGTGTCTCAATTGCTACATGGTCCATGTTGGATTTTGGGCTAGGAGGATTTTGTATAAGTGCCGCATTTAAAACATCGATGTCGACTGACTTCCAGTTCCTTCTATTTGTGGCAATAGTGTTTTGTCTCACACTAGGGGAGGGTGGGAAGGAAATGCTAAAGCTGATGAGATGATGGTCGGACCAGCCAGAAGGTACGGTAGCAATGTGCGTGAGTTCACTGACGTTAGATATTATGGGGTCCAACAAATGGCCAGCTATATGAGTAGGGCTGGAGTTGATAATAGGTAAATTCAGTGCAGCTAGGTCTTCCAGGAAATTATAGCATGAGGGGATGGTGGGATCTTCCAGGTGTAGATTTAGATCACCCAGCAGAGAGAAATTGCTAGATGACATGTAGTAGGGGGTAATAAGATTTGCAAAGTTTGATACCCATTGAGAGGGGTTACCTGGTGGACGATAGATCAGAAGGCCTGACATTGTGAAATTGGGGTTCAAGGTAATTTTAAAAAGACCCGCTTCACAATCTGGAATTTGAACAGATTCCAGAGTGCATTTGTACTCTCTGTTAAAAATGATGGCTATCCCGCCCCCAACCTGTTTTTCCCTATCAAGTCTGGCAATGGCGTAGTTGTCAGGGAGGGCAATAGCAACATCTGGGCCAGCGCTGTCATGTAGCCATGTCTCGGTTAGGAAAATGGCGCTAGGACATTCTTCAGTGAGGAGATTAAAAATTTCATGCTTATGCTTGGGCAGTGATCTACAGTTTGTACTGTAAAATACGTATGTTGGCTGTACATTTTTACGTGAGATTTTACATTTCCTGTGTCTCCTCGGTGGGTCAGAGTAGGGTTGATGAACGTCGATGGATAGTTTACACTCGGAGCAAATATGGGTTCCGATTTTGTGAAGGTTGGACAGAGAGCAATTCGGCTTAGGGGTAGGGCGCAGCGCTCTCAAAGCGGAGGAAGTTCTTACCAATCTGGGAGGTGCAGTAGGAGAGAGAGCCTCGGCCTCGTGCCCCGTCCTGACACGGACGGGCACAGACGGGCTAGTCTTTGGCGTGTCTTCGGCGTGCTGAAGGTGTGCCCGCTGCGCTCGACCGCTGTGCTGTCGGGTAATGAGCATAGTAAAGGGAGAAGAGAGAAGTGGGCGTGGCTAACGAGGGTGGGCGTGGCCCCGTGTCACGTGATGCAGCGACGCTGAAAGGGACAGAGGTCTTCCCCTTTCAGGCGCTGTTTGAGTGCGTTTTGCCAGTGAAATAGATCGAGTTTTTAAAAGGCAATACAAAAGTGCAAATGAGCAAGTTTTAAAATCAACAGAGGTTCAGTCAATACAAAGTGCAAATGAACAAGTTTTAAAATCAACAGATGTTCAGTAGCAGTCTAGTAACCCCGGCTTCCGCCTCAAGGTACTAGCTGGTCAATACCGGCTTCAGGCGAGCACGGCGCTTTTATGCTTCCTGGGGTGGGCGTGGCTAACGAGGGTGGGTGTGGCCCCGTGTCACGTGATGCAGCGACGCTGAAAGGGACAGAGGTCTTCCCCTTTCAGGCGCTGTTTGAGTGCGTTTTGCCAGTGAAATAGATCGAGTTTTTAAAAGGCAATACAAAAGTGCAAATGAGCAAGTTTTAAAATCAACAGAGGTTCAGTCAATACAAAGTGCAAATGAACAAGTTTTAAAATCAACAGATGTTCAGTAGCAGTCTAGTAACCCCGGCTTCGGCCTCAAGGTACTAGCTGGTCAACTTGCATATCATGTCATGCCAGGGGGCAAGAGTCATATTCATTTTGTTTCAATTCAGCTGTATTGGGGGGGTTGTAGACATGTTTTTAGATGTTTATCTTCCATGTAGTATCCCTTAATATACAGGGCCTTAACACCCCACTCGAATATAGGTCATTGATACATTGGTTGCGCAGTAAGGAGGTAGATGTGGGACACTTACAGGAGATGCACCTCTTCGGAGCTGACACAAATTGCCTTCGCTCCTATTCGTACCCCACACACTTTCACTTGTTATACCAGCAAATCCCGGCGAGTGGCTATCCTACTCTGTTGCAACATCCCTTTTACCTGGTCAGTACCTACGAGGAGCTCGAGGGATGGCAGCTTGGCATGAGTGGTATGTTTGGTACTACTCGATTGTCTATAACTTTGATCTGTGGCCCTAATGGTAATCTGGAGGAGTTCCTTACTGAATTATTTCCCAGGCTTTCCCACTTCCATAATGATGTCAAAATAAAATGGTGACATTAATGTGGCCTTTGACTCACTTAGTC
This sequence comes from Lissotriton helveticus, assembly GCF_964261635.1. Classification (NCBI taxonomy): domain Eukaryota; kingdom Metazoa; phylum Chordata; class Amphibia; order Caudata; family Salamandridae; genus Lissotriton; species Lissotriton helveticus. The sequence goes on from NC_136073.1 coordinate 149,179,950, forward strand.
GGTTCTCAGCCCCGACAGGATGAACCTTGCCTGCCAACTGCTCTGATTCAGCTGTAGTCTGTTTTAGTAACTCCTGAGGCGGAAAGCCGGGAGCTTTTAAGTTTGTTTCGTGACATTCTTTTCATTATTGCATTTTGCTTGTTAAATTGAACCTAATCCTTTAAATTGAAACTCGCGCTGGCACTAGACCCAATTTTTAAATAAAGCACCTAATTTGCGAAACATACCTTGACTTGCTGCTTTGCCTCAGCTTACCCGGTCTAGACGAGTAGGCACTGGACAGGGGACGCTGAAAACACCACTGGAATCTGCCGATCGATTTCCGCCGCCATCTTGGGAGGAAATTGGAGCGGGCAGTGGGCTAGTTGTTGTGGCGCTGCTGAGATAAAATTTACTCCTCTGTATCTTAGCGCAGCGGATGCGTGCAGCGGGCGTGCCGGCGGCGTGCCGAAGGCGCGCCAAAGGCAAGCCCGTCTGAGCCCGTCCGACCCTGGCCCGGGCCCAGGGACAGAACCCCTGGTAAAAAACTAGGGAAAACACCATCCACCATACTCCCACAAAACCAACTAAGTAAGACAGGGACCTTTATATATGACGCCGAAACTCTAAAAACTATCAGGGAGCCCATAATGGCCAAGTGTGTTAGAGCCCACAATATCTTGGAGCCTTTTCTCTGCAATTCCTGTGGATTTTCATTACTCTCAAAGGGAACTGAGAATCTTTCGCATAGGAAAAAATGCAATAAACCCACAACATATAATATGATTAGTATAAATTGCCGGTCACTCCCCAAACATAGTGCTAATATGTTTGACCTCCTTTTCAATGAAAAAGCGGACGCAGTTTTTCTCACAGAAACAAGACTCCAGGACAGTTCGGGACCAAACATAGCAACAGCCCTACCCTCAGACTATGCTATAGTAAGAGTAGATCGTGCCAAAAAAATAGGAGGGGGAATTGCAGTAATTTTTGAAAAAAACCTATAGCTGCATTCTTGATCAACTTCCCATTACATCATGTGAAGCTGCCCTCTTTAAACTTACCCTGTCTTCCTACTTCACTTTCTCTGGGATACTAATATATAGACCTCCCGATTCAATGACAAATTGGATTTCGGTACTAATGGGAGAAATTTCTGTCCAGATAACAATTAAGGCCAACTTTACAGTATTAGGAGACCTTAATCTCCACTTAGAAGATCTCGCCTGTAGAAATAGCACTAGACTTATCGCGGACATGGCCTCTCAAAATCTTAAGCTGGTAAATGAAGGACCTACTCACAGAGCAGGGCATTTTTTAGATCCCATTTTTACCAACTTAGACAAAATCACCTGCTCACCAGCACTACCAACAATCTGGTCTGACAACCACCAGATAAAATTTTCCTTGATATCACCCCATAATACAAACAGAGGAACTGACACAATTCGCACAGAGAATCCGCAAAGAAACTGGAAGAGGCTAGACGTAGCGAAAATGAATAAATGTCTAGAGGCGCACACACCGTCGATGAAGCAACAGATAGACCCCCTAGCCAATGATGTCCAATGCTGGCTCAACAAAGCTGTGGACCTATGTCTACCGACCTCCAAACAAAATAAAATTACACATCATCCCCCAGCACCATGGTATACCAATTCTTTGAAGATGTCCAAATCTAGCTGTAAAACTCTTGAAAGACGCTGGAGAAAAAACTATTACCCCATAGACAAAATAGCGTATTAAGCCGCTTTAAGCGAATACCATAAGGAATGCAAGCTAGCACGTGCCACCTTAGTGAATCAAACCATCTCTAAGGCCTCAAACTGTGCAAAAATGCTCTTTAACACAGTGAAAATGTTGGCTGGCTCTGATGCAATAGCCAAACCACCTACTCTGTCACTATCCAAATGTGAAGAACTAGCGAACTTCTTCATAGAAAAAGTGGAAGGTATCTATCAAGATATCATCTAACAGGACACGGAGGCCCCAAGGCCAAAGGTCACTGCATCAGATGGTATGCAGAATTCCAATCGAGGAAGGTTCGAGTATGAACTAAAAGATTGGCCCCTATTAACTACGAATACTGTTAAAGACCTACTAAATTCAATCAAATCGGGGTCACCAAGAGACCCTATTCCAGCTAACATTCTCAAGCAGTTAAATCTATCTGTGATACCTACTATAACGCAGGTACTTAACATGTCAATTAAAGAGGCCAAAGTTCCCTCCCTTTGGAAGCATGCCATGATTCACCCCTTGCTGAAAAAACCTAACGCGGATGCAGCGGATACGAAAAACTACCGTCCCATTTCCTTACTTGCAATCTTATCAAACATTTTAGAAAAACATATCCATTTTCAGTTGACACAATACGTGAACATTCCCCAACTGCTTCATCAGTCACAGTCCGGATTTAGGGCGGGTTTTTCAACGGAAACCACACTCCTGGGCGTGACAGGGACAATCCGCCAGAAATTGGAGAGAGAAGAAACAGTAGCGCTCATCCTATTGGATTTGAGCGCTGCTTTCGATACCATCTCACACAAGGTGCTCTTAAACACTCTGAGCAACATAGGAATTAGTGGGGATGCTCTGAAATGGATCCAGGATTTTCTCTCTAACAGGACATTTCAAGTCTTCTCTCAAAATGCATGTCCTGAAACTCATTCTTTCAGTCATGGCGTACCACAGGGATCCATCCTGAGTCCTCTTCTCTTCAACCTCTATGTTAAGCCTTTGGCTGAGTTAGTTGAAGAGTCGGGACTCACGATATATTCCTATGCAGATGATTCAAAAATTATTTTTTCATTTGGCGGCTCAAAACGTAAATGACATCTCCACGCTCAAAACTGGACTGACCAATATCGCAACCTGGATGAAGGATTTTTTTTTTAAACTTAATGGAGAAAAAACAGAGGTTGTCATTTTAGGGAAACAGATACATCTATGGAGCCATCAACATTGGCCAGAGAAAATGGGCAACCTCCCTAACCCAGTTCCGCAAGTACGTAACCTAGGGGTACTCCTAGATGATACCTTGAGCATGCATGCACAATCAGTTAGAGTATTTAACAACAAGGGGTGGTGATGGACAGAGTTTCTGAATTAAGCAGAATACTCTCACCCAGTCAAGAGATCAGGGCTAGATCCAACACCGTTTTTTAGCTCACTGCACCATCCCAGTTCAGAACCTGGCTATATGCAAATTAGTCTGTTCCTGTCCCAGTGCATGATGGGAACAGGGCAAACCAAACTACCAAGCCAATTCTTACACTGGGAAGGAAACAAGCTTCCGGGGACCGGTTTCTGGTATTTCAGCCGTCGTCGGCCCGGCTTGCTTGAATCCTGATGGTGCAATGAGCAAGGGACTCACATCTGAGTATACCCTTCCATGCTTAGGGTGGACAAAATATTTAACAACAAGGGGTGGTGATGGACAGAGTTTCTGAATTAAGCAGAATACTCTCACCCAGTCAAGAGATCAGGGCTAGATCCAACACCGTTTTTTAGCTCACTCTACCATCCCAGTTCAGAACCTGGCTATATGCAAATTAGTCTGTTCCTGTCCCAGTGCATGATGGGAACAGGGCAAACCAAACTACCAAGCCAATTCTTACACTGGGAAGGAAACAAGCTTCCGGGGACCGGTTTCTGGCATTTCAGCCGTCGTCGGCCCGGCTTGCTTGAATCCTGATGGTGCAATGGTGAAGAATTGGCTTGGTAGTTTGATCTGCCCTGTTCCCATGATGCACTGGGCTAGGGACAGACTAATTTGAATATAGCCAGGTTCTGAGCTGGGATGGGGCAGTGAGCTAAATAACGGTGATGGATCAAGCCCTGATCTTTGGACTGGGTAAGAGTGGTCTGCCTAATTCAGACACTCTGTTCATCACCACCCCCTTTTCTGAATCGTTTTTGGCCACTATAGGTGTGGCAGGGTATACTCAGACATGAGTCCCTTGCTCACTGCTCCATCAGGATTCAAGCAAGCCGGGCCGACGACGGCTGAAAAGCCAGAAACCGGTCCCCGGAAGCTTGTCTCCTTTCTGGTGAAGAATTGGCTTGGTAGTTTGGTCTGCCCTGTTCCCATGATGCACTGGGCCAGGGACAGACTAATTTGCATATAGCCAGGTTCTGAGCTGGGATGGGGCAGTGAGCTAAATAACGGTGATGGATCAAGCCCTGATCTTTGGACTGGGTAAGAGTGGTCTGCTTAATTCAGACACTCTGTTCATCACCACCCCCTTTTCTGAATCGTTTTTGGCCACTATAGGTGTGGCAGGGTATACTCAGACATGAGTCCCTTGCTCACTGCTCCATCAGGATTCAAGCAAGCCGGGCCGACGACGGCTGAAATGCCAGAAACCGGTCCCCGGAAGCTTGTCTCCTTTCTGGTGAAGAATTGGCTTGGTAGTTTGGTCTGCCCTGTTCCCATGATGCACTGGGCCAGGGACAGACTAATTTGCATATAGCCAGGTTCTGAGCTGGGATGGGGCAGTGAGCTAAATAACGGTGATGGATCAAGCCCTGATCTTTGGACTGGGTAAGAGTGGTCTGCTTAATTCAGACACTCTGTTCATCACCACCCCCTTTTCTGAATCGTTTTTGGCCACTATAGGTGTGGCAGGGTATACTCAGACATGAGTCCCTTGCTCACTGCTCCATCAGGATTCAAGCAAGCCGGGCCGACGACGGCTGAAATGCCAGAAACCGGTCCCCGGAAGCTTGTCTCCTTTCTGGTGAAGAATTGGCTTGGTAGTTTGGTCTGCCCTGTTCCCATGATGCACTGGGCCAGGGACAGACTAATTTGCATATAGCCAGGTTCTGAGCTGGGATGGGGCAGTGAGCTAAATAACGGTGATGGATCAAGCCCTGATCTTTGGACTGGGTAAGAGTGGTCTGCTTAATTCAGACACTCTGTTCATCACCACCCCTTTTTTGAATCGTTTTTGGCCACTATAGGTGTGGCAGGGTATACTCAGACATGAGTCCCTTGCTCACTGCTCCATCAGGATTCAAGCAAGCCGGGCCGACGACGGCTGAAATGCCAGAAACCGGTCCCCGGAAGCTTGTCTCCTTTCTGGTGAAGAATTGGCTTGGTAGTTTGGTCTGCCCTGTTCCCATGATGCACTGGGCCAGGGACAGACTAATTTGCATATAGCCAGGTTCTGAGCTCGGATGGGGCAGTGAGCTTAATAACGGTGATGGATCAAGCCCTGATCTTTGGACTGGGTAAGAGTGGTCTGCTTAATTCAGACACTCTGTTCATCACCACCCCCTTTTCTGAATCGTTTTTGGCCACTATAGGTGTGGCAGGGTATACTCAGACATGAGTCCCTTGCTCACTGCTCCATCAGGATTCAAGCAAGCCGGGCCGACGACGGCTGAAATGCCAGAAACCGGTCCCCGGAAGCTTGTCTCCTTTCTGGTGAAGAATTGGCTTGGTAGTTTGGTCTGCCCTGTTCCCATGATGCACTGGGCCAGGGACAGACTAATTTGCATATAGCCAGGTTCTGAGCTGGGATAGGGCAGTGAGCTAAATAACGGTGATGGATCAAGCCCTGATCTTTGGACTGGGTAAGAGTGGTCTGCTTAATTCAGACACTCTGTTCATCAGCACCCCCTTTTCTGAATCGTTTTTGGCCACTATAGGTGTGGCAGGGTATACTCAGACATGAGTCCCTTGCTCACTGCTCCATCAGGATTCAAGCAAGCCGGGCCGACGACGGCTGAAATGCCAGAAACCGGTCCCCGGAAGCTTGTCTCCTTTCTGGTGAAGAATTGGCTTGGTAGTTTGGTCTGCCCTGTTCCCATGATGCACTGGGCCAGGGACAGACTAATTTGCATATAGCCAGGTTCTGAGCTGGGATGGGGCAGTGAGCTAAATACCGGTGATGGATCAAGCCCCGATCTTTGGACTGGGTAAGAGTGGTCTGCTTAATTTAGACACTCTGTTCATCACCACCCCCTTTTCTGAATCAATCAGTTAGAGTGGCAGCCACCTGTTTTCTATCATACGGTGGCTGAGGAAAATCTGCTGGATGCTCCCTGAGTCAACCAAAAAAACGGTGGTGAATGCCTTAATAACATCCCGCTTAGATTACAGAAATGTCCTTTACCTAGGATCAAATAAGGCTAACCTACAGTTGGCCCAAAACGCGGCAGTCAGATTATTATGTAAGGTACCTAAAAGGGAATCAGTTTCTGCATTCCGACGTAAACTTCATTGGCTTAACATTGAGAATCGAGTGAAATTTAAAGCACTCACTTATATGTATAAAATAAAAGCCAACATAGCTCCGAAGTACCTCTGCTCACAGGCAAATACCTATATCCCATCCAGGAACCTCAGATCAGCCACTCAGGGCTGTTTTAGGATCCCTAAATTTAAGCGCACTCGCATAGGAGGAAAATCCTTTGCCTACTTAGGCCCGTCTCACTGGAACTCTCTCCCCATTTCATTGAGAAATGAGCCTAACTACTCCAGTTTCCGAAAGTTGCTAAAAACTTGGCTATTCGATAAATAAGACTCTTTTTCCATCTGTAACAGCAAAGATGCGCCGGGAAACCCTTTTTGGGTAGCCGATGCGCAGTACAAGTGCAAAAAATAAATATATAAATAAATATGTTGGACTTGAATTTGACAGAAGCCTGGCGCCACTACCACCCTCAAGAGCCAGAATGCACGTTCTATTCTAATGTCCATAGAATGTATTATAGAATTGATATTTATTTCATCTCCCGGTCTCTATTGCCCTGTCTTGTGGATACCAAAGTCATTGTCAGCAATATCTGTGACCATGCCCCAGATTCGATGACACTTTGCTTGGTGGCTCAAAATCACCTGCTCCCTCAGTCGAGGATTCTCAAAGAGGTGGTACTTCGGGACCCAGTTCTCAATGATCATATTAAGGACACTATTGAACACTATTTCCCTGAAAATTATATGGGTGATGTGTCACCTGAAACCCTGTGGGATGCTGCAAAGGAGTTTTCTTCGGGTGTGTTAGAATTGGGGGTCTCTGGTTGGCACAGGTAGGTACTGGTGACAAGCAGGGACCCTCTCCTCGAGTCAGGGCAAGGGAATTACCCTCTCAAAATAACCCCTGCTCAACCTCTAGGTGGCGTGGTGCGAGCAGTCAAGGCTTATTTGAGAGGCAATGTAAGTTAAGCATTTGTGACCACATACAGTAACCCAGTGACAACACTACAAATGGACACCACACAGGTTTTATATAAAAAATAAATATACTTTATACAGAGTTACCACAAGACCAGTAAACGACAAAAATAATCCACAGTACTATTAGATTTCAAGAATTTAGGTTAAAAAGGCTTGTGTGCGAGTCGGTAGCCTTGTCCGGCCACAGCGTTGCTGAAAAGAACACAGGGTCCCACAAATCCAGCGGACTGCGGTGGTCCGGGCCCACTCAAATGTCGACAGACTCAGTCACAGTACCTTTTCCTTGGAACGACCGGCACGGATGTGCGAGCCTGTTCCAGGGTTCGTCGCGTTGTAGAAAAAGAAAGCGTTGCAGGTCACGGTGTCCTTCCAGTCACGGTTGCAGGCTACGGCTCGTTGATGGCATCGAGACGGAGTCGGTGAGCCCAGAGCTTGCGTTGTTCGAGGTGGACGTTGCTCGTTGCAGTGCTTCCAGCTTTACGGTGCGGCAACAGAGCCAGAGTTCGGGAGCTGGTGTCGATCAGTCTGAACAGCGGTGCGAGTCGGGCGGTGTGTTGCAAAGCGTGCGAGGCTGTGCTCAACTCCGGTGCAGTCACAGGACTTGAAGTCAGCAGCAGTGACAGCGTCAGTCAGACCAGTTCGATTCGGTGTAGCGAGGCGTTGCACGGTGCAGGCTATGGCTCATTGACAGCGTCAGGACGGAGTCAGTGAGCGCAGAGCTTGCACTATTCGAGGCGGACGTTGCTTGGTGCGGTGCCTACAGGACACCGGACCGGTCGTGAGAGTCGGTCACAGCTCCCTGCCTCTGTAGCCACTTGTATCCAGCAGCAATTCACAAAGGCTGGTGAAGTCCACTGTTCCTGGGACTTTGTTTAGGGGGCAAGCTCTCTTCCAAGCCATTGGAGATCTTTGCACAAGTTGAAAATAAAGGTAAAGTCCACAAAGTCCTTTCTCCTCTCTTTGGCAGTCAGGCAACCACTGTAGGCCAATCCCCCAAGCAGCACTTCAGCTTGGGAATAGTCTCTCCTCAGTTTCTTCGGGTGGTTCCTTCTCCTCAGCAGAGGTTTTGTCTTGTCAGTTCCAGGAGTGATCTAATTTCTTGGGCTCAGGATCCCAATACTTATACCTCAACATCCTTTGTTCTCTGAGTGGAGAGGGTACCCAGTTCAAGCCAGTTCTGAAGCACTCTGTTTACCAGACTTCTCCTTCCCTTTCACAGCACAGGGCAGGCACATCAGACGCCCCACAGGAGGTGGAGCCAGCATTGTGGAAGGCAGTCTTCCTTCTCTTCTTTCAGTGTGCAAGGCAGAGACATCAGACACACCACAGGGGGTGAAGCCAGCATTGTAGAGGGAAGGCCCAGCCATATTCAGGTCCCAGGTGCGACTCCTCCCTCCCATCTAGATGCAGATCTCCCCATTCACCTCCGGGCAGCCCCAGCCTGTCTCCTGGAATTCCCCAGTCCTGTCACACACAAACCCAGACAAGGAATACACAACCTAGCAGAGGCGCGCTAAAATGGTTAGGCTAGCAAATACCTACTTTCTAAAAGTGGTATTTGCAAACACAGAATATTAAAATAAACTTTACTAAAAGATGTATTTTATTATTCTGAGTCCAGGCATACTAAACTCAAATTTCTACCATGTTCCCTGAGTCTGCTAGGATTATAAACATGTAACAATCCTGCAGCCCATTCTGGCCTATGAAGAACAGGTAGCCTTGCAATAGTGAAACACAAAAATGGCTGTAATTCACTATTAGGACATGCCACACACATCAGGGCTTGTCCTACCTTATACTTACAATGCACCCTGCCCTTGGGCCTACCATAGGGGTGACTATCATGAAGAAAAGGGAAGGTTTAGAGACTGGTAAGTGGGTGAACTTGCCCAGTCAGCATGACAGTACCAGACTGCACGCAGGCTCTGCAATGGCAGACCTTAGACAAATTTTACAAGGCCGCTTCTGTGGGTGGCACAACCAGTGCTGCAAGCCCACTAGCAGCATTTGGATTTACACGCCCTGGGCACACTCAGTGCACTGTACTAGGGTCTGACAAGTAAACCAAGTATCCAATCATGGAATCACTAATCAATACATGCATTTATTTACAGTAGGGAGAGCATATGCACTTTACCACTGATCAGCAGTGGTAAAGTGCCCAGCGTCATAAAATACCCAACAACAGGTCAGAAAAAGTATAGGAGGAAGGCACAAAGTTCAGGGATGACCCTACAAAAAGGTCCAAGTCCAACAGGGTGGAACTTATTTCACACTTGGCAGCCTTTGAAATGGCGAACAAGCTTCACCAACAGGAGCTTGAGAACCAGATCCGGCAGACGGAGACGCACAATAGAGAGGAGGCTCCAACAGTCCTTTGAGGGATTTGGGGCAGCTTAGATGCAAGTTTGAACATCTATTAATGACATTGGCTGCTAAGACGCTTCTGTATGTAAACTAAGCCTACTATGAGACAGGGGATAAAGAAGACCAACTCCTGGCACATACATTATGCATTGTTCCTACCTGTAGCCATATTGTGAAAACTGGCGGTTGCACCCATCAAGAGACAGAGGAGACCCTTGAGATCTTCAATAGTTACTACTTCACTCTCTACAAGGCTCAACAGCTTGATGCTCAGCGCCAAAACATATACTTGAGCGCCTATGTTACCGAATAGATCTGAGGAGTTGTGCCTTCAGAAGGATGACATCACGCTGGATGAGGTTGGAGAGGTAATTTGCTGCCTCTCTACCCATAAGGTCTTTGGCCCCGACAGCTATACCGCAACATTTTATATATCTTATGCCTTCCACCTGATGGATCCTTTAGTATAGGTATTTTACTCTTTTTTGAGGACTGGAGTAGTCACAGATACTATGCTGGAGTCAAAGATTACACTTCTCCTAAAAATGGGTAAGCCTGCCACACTAAGGTCCTGGATAAAATCTCCCTACAACATAAAATGAAAACTTTTATTCTGGTCAACTTTCAGAAACCTTTCACTAAGCTTAAAATGCATCGCTCCTATTCCCGGTCTTTTCAGCTCACACAAGGCACCCATCAGGATTGTCCCCTTCAATATTTGCCCTTATGATGGAACCATTTGTGGCTAAAGTTAGGGCTAACCCTCCCATTAGTGGTCTGGTGATTAATGTGGTAGAACATAAGCTTGCTTTATTCACCAATGATATTCTTTGTTTCTCACATCACTGTTCCAGCATTGATGGAGTAGCTTGATGCCTTCTCTCAGATGTCCGACTTCAAAATTAATTTTACTAAGTCAAAGGGTATGGGGATTGCTGATCCCTACAACTGTTGTTAGGGCCCAATTCAAGGCTGTGGTTTTCAATAGGAGACGTCATCCATTACTGATCTATAGATACATCTGCTGCCTCTGATGAAAGATTTACATGCTTGCAACATCCCCCCTCAACTCACGGCCCACTTTAAGGATTAATATAATTTGTGAAAACTTGAGATCTTGAAGTTAGGCAGACTCAACAGTGTGAAAACGAATTGTATGCCTTGGTTGTTCTCCAGACCTTCCATTGGCACTTGCTTTTTCAGTTTGTATACATATCCATGCAAAACTCCTGGATTTTATATGGGGCGGTAAGGCAGGAGCAGTGCTGAGAAGACCGGTTTCGGAGGATGGCCTGGGATTCCCGAATGTCTCCGCCTATGTCTTGGTGGCATCACTCTGCCCCTCCCTAGATTGGAACCACCACCCTTACAGGAAACTCTGGGTTCAAATGAAGCAGGCTTTTTCTTCTTCTCCATTGTCAGGGTTGCTGAGGCTTCTGAAGCTTTCGAGGGCAAACCCTCCCCCATTGTTACCTTTAGCATCTTTGTTCCCCGCTTATTGGAGAGAGGTATGCCAGTGTAAGGCATTCCTGAACTACCCTTTCTGGCTCACCCCTTTGATGCACAATCCTAATTTTCCCCTGGCTGTGGCCCACCTAGTCTCAATTCATTGGGCTCAGATGAGTAACCCTTTTTTGTGATTTAAAGCTAAGGTTGGAATTGCTTACAAAATTTGACGTAACTCAATACAACAGCTTTAGATTGACTCAAGCACTCTTTTAAGGCCTTTGACCGAAATAAATTGTTTTTTAAAATTTGATTTGACTCAAGCACTCCATCAGACGGGCAGGCCCTTCAAGTGTCTGGACTTCCAGCGTGATAAGCATCACATAGAGTCACTCTGGATGTATGTTGTTTCAACGCATGCTATTACAACGCACGCCTTTACGACGCAAGTTTTACAACGCTAGTCATTACAATGACTTGCGTTGGGGGGCGCTGGATAGTGAATAGTTTAATTTACTATTCTAACTCCAGTCCCCGTGGATAGTAGGGAAGGTGTTGGATAGTAAATTAAAACTATTCCCTATCCTAGAGCGCCCCCCAGTGCAATTCGTTGTAAAAGTTGCATTGTAATGGTTACGTCGTAAAGGCACCTCGTTGTAAAAGTTGCGTTGTAAACGCTGTTCCCCGTCACTCTATCTCACTAACGTCCATCATAAAGACATATCTTGCCTCTACCATTATCTCTTACAGTTGACCCCTCTTCGCAAGCATGCCTATGTACAGTAATGAGAGAGGTAGTTGACTACAGAGATATCTGATGACACTTTGGGGGGGCATTTGGCAAAGTGCGGCTAAATCTTCAATTTGTCTCCGCTATAAAGAGAACACCTACAAGATATTGACACACTAGTATCTTACACCTGTTAGACTGGATAAGATGTTTAGGAGTTCGGATTTGTGATGGAAGGGGTGTGGAGAGAGGAGGACTTTTCCACACACATTCTGGGTTGAGATTCAAGGTACATTGCAATCCATGACCAATATTCAACTCTCACCAAATCACTGACGCTTCTCTTAGGTGAACCAGGGGGTCAATAGAAGTATTCCCTATGTGCCACTTGCACTCTCACCTCATGGTGGCATGGTTGTGTGTGGTGCAGATATGGAAGCAACCTCTTCCTCCTTATTTAAATATGTGGTGGGGAAAGGTGTGGTCCATTTACATAATGGAGAAGTTGACTGCTATTATTCGAGACTGGGTGGCCAAATTTGATGTTATATGGCAGACCTTTACTACCCGCATCAAGGGTCCAGGGTAATAATCATCTCTGATATCCACATTACATCCTCTGCTGACCCTGTGGAGGGATCTTGTGACATGTAATGTCTGTGTCTGTGCTCATGGCGGGGCAGCAGGACGCTGTATCGATTATTCCCAAAATGCCTGGGTGTGGATGTTATGCTATTCCATCCACTTTTCTTCTTTTTTTTTTGTTTTTATTGAGCAAGCATCATTATTCCTGGCAGATTTGTGCAATGTGTCTTGTTTACTTTTTTGGGGGGGGGGGAATGCTAAATAAAATCTCTTAAAAATACAAGGGGATCAGTAGAGCACATTGTGAGTTTGTGACCTTAGAAGTTAACCGGAGGAGGTCCAGAGGTCTACCAGAGGGCATTTCTCTGGAAGGTGAAGTTCAGGTTTTCCTAGAACTAAAAGTCTTCACCAATGTGCACAGTGCACTTTTGGACAGGAGCACAAATCTGAATTTAAACAATTGAGACAGCCTTTCCTCATGGTGGGTCAGTCAGTCAAAATGTATTGTATGATTAATTAAAATCTTTACAATCATCCCAAAAAATACAAAAATAGAAATGTCTTTACTGTCACAATTAATACCAAACAACGTTAAAAGTTACTCATTAGTTGTATAACTTGGGTCCATATGATTGGCTTGCGTATAAAATGTTATAAATGCAATAATTAAAATGTAGGTCTAGTCTAGCTTCTATGATCCTGCCTACTTAGTAAACTCTTAATCTGTTTTACATTCAGTCCATATGTTGCGCGGTTGGCCCATACGGTCCAAGCCTGGAGAATCATTCTTTTCTATTTTCCTCCTGATCGGCTTGCCATAAGCGTTTTCTTAACTCTGCCAGGAATTTTACTCCCCCGCTGGCCAGAATTATGGAGGAGCCACCCAGCCAGCTTATAACAGCCTGTCTGCATGTGTGAATATTCTGTTCATTAAAAATGGGTTTTAAATACCATCTCCTCAGGACCATGACTGCTGGACATACGCATTATAGATGGGTTAAAGATTCCTTTTTATAGCCACACAGTCTATACTGCGCTGTTTGTTTTTTGTGTTTCCAGGATGGCTGTAGATCTTTTAAAGCATGCTGACCCACTTGATAGTCTGTGTAGCTCTTTTTTAAATGCCCGCTAAAGTGTGATACTAGGTATGCTTGAGTTTTAAGTGATTTGTAGGAGGTAATGACGGTCCACCTATGTCGACGTTTAGAGATTGTGTTTTTATCCTCCAAAAAAGATATCTTTTTTGCTGCATCATTGACCGCTTTACTCATACTTGCTTTGTCTGCCCTGTTTTCCCATACTGTTTTATTTCAAGGTCGGCCAAACAAGTTTTCAAATAACTTCCCCAGGAACTCGATGCTTCTTGGTCCACCTGATACATGATTTCTTCCCAGCATATACTGTCCATGTGTCTGGGTCTGCAGAACAAAGTTTTTGGCATAGCTTCACGAAGCCACTCAAGCTCCGAAATTTCTGATGTTGGAGGCCAAATTCGAGCCGCACTTGCGATGGGGAGGCAGATTTTGGCAGGTTGAAAATGGCCTTGTAGATCTTCGTCTGGAGGTCATTTAGTAGGTCCGCCTCCTTGCCACACCAAGTGACTAAACCGTAAGACAAGGTGGCCAGATTTGAGCATCCATGCCCTTTAAAAGATGGTTGTGATTCGGGCAATCCAATTTTGTTTTTAGTAATCGATATGCAAAAATTAGCAATTGCGCTTTGGCTTTTATTGCCAATTTATGCTCCTTGTGTGTTAAGCCCTGCCCTATTATTATACCAAGGTATTTATAGGACCCTTGCTCTTCCACTGTTGCCCCATTCAGCGTCCATTTGAACTTGATTTTTTTTTTGATCCACTAAGCGAACAACTTTTGTTTTTGCTTTGTTTAGTTCCAATTTTTTCTGGTTCAAATAGGATGATAGGTTAATTATTGCTCTTTGTAGGCCTATTGGAGTTTGGCTTAGCACTACAATGTCGTCCTTATATTGTAATATAGTAATCGGCTTGTTGGCTATAATCAGCGGATGACAATCGGCTGCTTCCATGACTTTGCTGATGTCTGAAAGGACCAAGTTGAATAGGCTTGGTGCTAACACGCATCCTTGTTTTAGGCCTTGATGCATGTCAATGCTCGAAGTTGTGCTGCATCCGTCGCCTAATTTCACTCTTGCCCAAGTGTCGCTGTGTAGGGCGATTATTGCGTTTAGTAGTTGGCTCGGCAGTCCCCATGCATTTAGCTTTACCCAGAGATGCTCTCTGCTCACTCGGTCAAAAGCTGACTTTATGTCAACGAAACATGCGTACAGCCGTGTTCTCTTTTTTACTGGTTTTTCCATTAAAAGCGCCAAAATAGCCAAATTTTTTATTGTTCCCATCCCTTGCCTAAAGCCTGTTTGGAACTTGGGAATTATGTTCGTATCGTCCATCCAATTTCGCAGCAGTACTAGAAGGCAAGAAGCGTAAAGTTTGGCCTCAACATCAATTAAAGATATCAACCAATAATTCGCTGGCTTGCGATTGTCTCCCTTTTTAAATATTGGGTGTATTATATTCCCTTTCCAAGAGACAGGGAAGTCAGTATGTACATAAATATGGTTGAAGAGAGGCTTTAGGATCTCTGACCAGAAGTCTGGGTCATTCTTAAAAAGCGCGTTGGGCATCCCATTTGGACCTGCCACTCCTTCTGTCTTAAGTTTTAGTACTATGCCTCGCAATTGTTTGTTGGTGGTTAGAGAATTTTGTTCATTACCCCTTATCTTTTTTTCTCTATCTTAATTTTCTCCATTATCCTGACTCAAATTTATTTTTATTTCCCCCACTTCGAACACGGTCCCGTGGGAATTTTCAATGGTGCTTAAGTCTGTACTGCAGTACATGTTTTGCACTGTTGAACCCACATTTCCTCTCCAATTTCTATTTCTTGTTGGAGTCTTGCTCCTTTATTCAGATCGTTTATATTTGCTCCAGAAGGCCCTCCTGTTTGGCAAATTGCCTGCGCACAATAATTTGTTCCAGATGGTTTCCTTATGTGCAGTTATGGCGTTCATCAACATCTTCCTGTATACGTTCCTTACTTCCGTTAATTTACTATTATTTGTGCTTCTTCACATTCTTTTTGCCCACGTTTGTAGTCTGACCTCTCTTGTGACCCTTCTCTTTTGGTCTCGTAGGTCTGTGTTGAACCAATGCTCCCTCCTGGTGTTTAGTCTTCTTTGACTACCCGGCAATGCTGGAAATTTTCGGATAAGGACCTGGGCCAGCTGTTCCCAGTTATCTATGCGTTCATCCTCTGTCTGTAGCCCCAATTTACTCACATAATCCCTTGCTGTCTCCAGGATACTTTTCAAGCCCCTGTCTCGCCATTTTAGTTTTTTTAAGTTAAACTTATCGCCGTGTTGTATAAGGGAATTCATTTTTTGGGCCAAAGTGAGAGAGATGTTCATTCTCGTTATTTGGGGGAAGTGATGCGTTGGGCGAATTGAAATGTTTCGGTACTGGGGAGTAACTTATTACTAATAATTGTGAAGTCTTCTGTTGCGCGAGCCTTGCCACTCAAATACATAACAGCTGCTGGTATGTCGCCCTTTGTGTTGCCATTTAAAATTATCAATCCCAGGTCTTCTAGTATGTTCGTTATTTTTCGTCCAACACAGATCACTTGCGTCTTCCCTTCAACCTGGTTTTTAGTTATGAGGTTGCAGTTGAAGTCTCCTGAGATAAACATTGGGCATTGCGCGTAAGATCTTTGCATCGCTTTTATCAGGGACAATAAAGTAGAATATTTTTCTTTCTGGGTCTTCCTCTCTGGATGAATGTAGACATTAATCAGTAGAAGTTGCCACTTTTGTTTCTTTAGTGGGGAGTTGTCACTAATTTTAATCACTTGAACCCAATTAACTCCACGTCTTGTTCTTCTGTTAACCAATCGTACTTTTGGGCGACGTATATTGATAATTTGCCTTGTCGATGCCCAAAAGGTGAAAATCTTTCTGCGAAAATGTGGTGTTGTTTAAATCCTGGAATTGAAGTTGGGGTCATTTTCCATGTTTCCTGAAACAAGATTATGTCTTGTTGCTGAAAAAGGCTAGGGTTTCATGGTCCTGATCCATTTCTTTAAAACCGTGCAGCCTTCTTTACTTCTGGATTTGGTCCTGCGTCTCTGCTACCATTGTTATTTTTGAATCTTTGTTAGGTATGTTTTTTTCTTAACGCCTTTGGTACCCATGACCAATCCATTCTGTCCAGTGTTCGGCTTCCCACGTATTGTGTACTTACTGATGTGTTGGCCCTGCTTCCGATGGTTGATGATACTGGTGTGGTGGCACGAGCACCTCGTACTCATGTGCTCTGGCTTTTACGGCTTTATCTATCTTTTTTGAGTTTCTTGGACTATTTAGTAGGGGATAAGGGAACCTAGGACGTTTATGTAGCATTAAAGTAATTCCCCAGGCTCCAAATCTTGGTCTCACAGAATATATCTTGTCCACCAGGTCCTTTGTGGCCCAAGTTGTCAAGGATTCATCAGTGTCTGGATTTTGTCTTTTTTGTTGAAATTCAACGGCTATTAAATCCTGGGAGGTTATCCCTTTTAATTCTGAGATTTCCTTGAACAATTTTAACAAGTTCCCTCGATTCAGGATATCCTGCCTTCCTTTTGTAGGATATTCTGGCACGAATGTCAGTTTTGATTCGAACGCCTCTGTGTGATGAGGATGGCCTTCGGGCAATTGTGAGGTATCATCTTTAACAGCTGCAGAATTGTTGATTGTGATTGAGTCACACATGGTGTGAGCTTCTTGTCCGGTCGTTCTTCGTTCACCTCCATGTTTATTTCCTCTGTTTTTCCCAGAATCCTTGTTTTCCTTATCCTTGTTGGATTGGGGTCTGGTTCCCTGGTGGGTAGCATACATCGTTGGTCCTTACCAATTATTGTAACTTTCAACGAGTTATGCTTGGTTAGATGTTTAGTTGTTATTTTTTTCAGGTGCATTTTGTTTGTTAAATCTTCCTGTCTTCTTTGTGCATTCTGTGTTTAACTTCCCTTATTCCGATGTAGAAACTCCTCATCTATTGCTATTTTTTTATGCGTTTTGTCGCCAGAGGCGATTATGTCTATGATTTTGGATGTTCCTGTTTGCCCTACACCTTTGATTGGTTCAGGTTTTTCAGGTATCCGTGTTTCTTGTCTGCTTTTAGATTCTATTTCTTTTGTTGGTCGATGACCTTGATCTACAGGGAGAAGATTCGTCTTGGTTTTTTGAAGGGTGGGGGCGATGTTTACTACGGAGACAGGGCTGCTTTCCATTGGAACGGAACCTGAAGTATATTTCCGTTGAGTTACATCAGTTATTGCCACTCCGCATCGGGACATATTCAATAATTTGCTTTTGCCTCCACGGGGTGTTCTTGTGTTGAATATTGAAATGTTTTTTCCTGAGTCTATGCTTTGTTGCCTTTTGTATTTAAGCCTTGCCTTCCTTGCACGTTTTCTTTGCCTTTTTGTTGGTTTTACAAGGGGTGAGGTCTTGTGGGAGGTCTGTGTTGTTTCCATTAGATTATCTATTGTTTCCGGTTGCTTGTCGAATACCACTAGCTCTAGATCGTCTTTTGCTTTATTACTTAAATTTGTTATTAAGTTATTGCATTTTGAATTTGCCGGCATGTCCAGATTATGTTGCGTTTCCTTATTCTGCTTGTTATTACAGGTTAGTTTTACGCCCCCTAAAATGTCCTTTCAAAATGTCCGGTAGACTTGCCAATTTCTCGATTTTGCTCCCACAGCCGCAGTTAGGCTGTTGTTTATCTTTGTGTGTTTGAAGCTCCGGTTTCCCCCTGTTGGCGAGTAGCGACGTAAGTAAGTCAATGCTTGAGATGTGGCCAGCAATTAGGTTTATGAGGTCTATTTAGACTTCCATTTTATCGGATTGATAATTCAGCACCCTTATTGTTTGATCCAGGGTGCCTAGCAAGGACTGACTCCATTGAGTGCTTGGCTGTTTTTCTTGGCACTTCCGTGTAACCCCTAATTCATGATCAATCGTACTAACAGAGGAAATTGTTATAGGTGCTAAGAGATTCGAACAATTTAATTTAGTTAGAGAACCTCTGCTATCGTCTAGTGCAAACCGTTGTTGACCTTTATTAGCCAGGGGACTTAGTGGGGTAGAAACCACCATTCCCTGACTGCTCTGTTGAGCTTTAGTTCAAGTTACCTTGGGGTTCTTTGTTCTGGGTTAATATTTCCAAAATTTCTAAAAAACTGGGGTCATTAGATAAGGAAAGTGATTTAACCAGGGTTCCTCCTCTTGTGCTAGCTGCTTGGATGATTCACTGTGCTTTAATATTTCCTCCATTGCTTCCTTTGTGGGTCCCCTCAGTTTCTATGTCTCTGAGTTTTATACTACTGCTTGAGTTCTTTAGTTTTGATTTTGACGTGGTTTCCTCTATACTTCCCTTATTTACTGCACTTCTGGTTGTTTCCCTTGTATTTATTGGGGTTTTAAATTGGTGCACTTGTGCTGTTACTGTTACCGACTTACTCAATTGTTGATCTATCATTAGATTCTGTGGGGGTTGGTTCCCTATTAGAGCATCATTGATGTTAGTCGGGACTTGTGCCGGGGGGGATCTGTACTATGCGGAAAGATGGGGCTTGGCAATTTGGAAACCTGGGCTGTTGGTGCATAGATCGCCGCCATAGGATCCTTTAAGTAAAAGAATTTGTAAATCCCGGTTTTCCTTCTCGGGCTCAGCGTTGTTGTTTCGGGAGTCGGCGCTGAGACCAGCCTCTCTCGTGGTCTTGCAGACTTTCCTTTTTGGCTTGTAGGTGAGCCTTCCTCGAATGCTTTTTTTGTTTGTTTGTTTTTTTTTGCCTGTCGCCACTTGACAAACTTTCCCTGATCTCATTTCCTTCGTCCCTGCTTTATTCCTTAGCACTCCTTCTGTTTTGCTTGAACTTCTAGCCGTGAACTTGTGGTGGTCTTCTTGGCCACCGCGTCTTGATGGCAACTGAAACTGAGTGACCATGCACTCACCTGACGATGAGAGGGGGTGACTGCAGTGACTGCAGGTGGCTGCTGCTGACTGGACGGGTGGAAAGCTAATCCCAGCAGACTCCGCTATCACTGACACAGCCTCTGGCTTATCCTCCCCTATTGACTCTAATCCCGCTGTTGTCTGTGGTCAGTGGTCCGTCGTTACCGCTATCTCGACAGTCCTTGGTACCTCAGCAGCTTCTCACGGTCCACCTTATGAACCTTCAGTCCTCTATGGCCCCCCTTGATTCTGGAGGCTGGGACTGAGACGGGTTTTCTGGCTGCAAACCTCTATTACTGCTCGCCGCCCAGAGTTGCCTACGGGCATGGAGGCTCTTCCCACAGGGAGGCAGGTTGAGAGAAGAGGTGGTGGAAGGCAGAGGACAATGTTAACAGGTAGGCAAAGTAGCTGCCGACCCTCACTATGGGCAGGCAAAAGCTGGCACGGCATGTGAGGCAGGCAGGGCAAGGGGAGAGGAACCGGTAACGCCTGGACTCCACACCTTCGCTTTTCCTGTCTTGCCCAGCTCCAGTGATTCAACAGCGCTCACTCACTAGTGACTTGCGGGCTGTGTGGGCTTTGTGGTTTTCACGGGTTCCTGCAGGGATCGCGACACGCATGCTCTCGTGGCACGCTGGCTCACGCTAATAGCAGAGCCCACCACTCTCTCGGCCTTTGTCTCCGGTGTCTCCGGTTCCTCACTCCAGCTCCATGCAGCTCTCTGCTGCTACTGCTGCTGTCTTGCTGCCTGCCTGTAAGCTGGGGATCCTGGACTGGAATTCAAGTGTTAGTTGGTGTAGAGGGACTGCGACGTTGAATTTTTCAGGCTAATGTGGTACCCGTGACTACTGCCGAACCTCAATGATGTCCCAATGAGGTCCCAGTCAGCTCTAAGTCAGGAGACTGCCCCTAAAGGTCTCTGCACGATCTCTGCCGGAATGAAAATGACGCCGCTCCTGCTGCCGTGGCCAAAAGAGGAGAAGTACTCTGCTTACGGCTCCCGCGGCGCATCAAAAGGAAAGAAATGCTACAGAGGGGGAGAGAGATGCTTCGCGAGGCCACTCTTCACTCGTGGCCCCCGCGGCTCCTCCCGCGGCTCCTCACCACCGCTCACCACCGCTCCCGGCTCAGGCAGCTGCTCATCGGCTCCCCCGGCTTGCGGCACACCTCTGCTTGCGGCTCGTGGCTCACGGCTCGCAGATCGCGGGTCTCAAAACTCTCACAACTGCTTCTCCCAGGATGCATCATAGAGAACCACCACAGGCTCATGGTGGGTCATTGTACAGGTGTTTTCTCTGGGAAAGGATGCCTCACGCAGGAGACTCAAGGTTCATATCCTTTAGGAATTACCCATTGGTCTGTGATACATCCTTGTATATAAAGCTCTAGCTGATATTCGGACTCCTCACTTAAACATATACTTTTACAACCTTCTCTCTAATGGTGATTGGATACCTAGCAAGCACCATTTTCCTGCACTGAACTCTTGTTTCTGTCTCACAGTGATATTTTGTGATATAGCATTTGTTGGCTTTTTCAAAATAAATACTTTTTACATAGCACTCTGACAACCCTGGGTCTGGTGGTACATACATCTATTTGTTTAAAATAATTTCAGCTTTCAACTGTTGCTTTTTCTTTCTTTCGTGCCACTGTAGTTTGATTTCCTCTCCTGGATGCCAAACTGTCCCGGCACAATGCGCCAACCTCCCCCCAAGACCAAAGGCACAGCGACCCTGGAAAGTGTCCTCAAGAGCTTGCCCGAGGTGGGCACGACCACCAGCTTAATGGTGACTGTCAGGATCCTGAGTGATGAGCCCGGTGGCGTGGTAAGCATCCATTCTCTCCATGCATATGTTAGGAGTACCAAGTTGTTGGTAAACAGTACCTTCTTGTGACTTATTTGCTTAGGCAAAATTGGCATGACATTTTTCCAACACTGTTTTGTTACATACATAATAAAGTTTGATGGAATAAATGAACCTGAGAGGTGATTCAAGCTTTGAATAAAACAGCTGCTTTTGTAATAGGAATGCAACACACCAACAATAATACAATTATGCTTGGCATAGTACCTAGGTAGAGTCATTTACATTGTTGGCACAGTGTGCTTCTTTAATAGACTCATGAGGTGGCTTTTCAGAGTGATTTTGGAAACAGTGAGTGTGGGGCATTCCTTGGAAGCAGAGAGTACCAGTGATGCGGACTAGAATGGTGCAATCAGAATCTGTACACTGTGGTCTGGTTGTAACCAGTGAGTTCTGATAGTAAATTCCTGGAGGGAGCATAGCCCGGCACTACAGAGGTACTGTGAACAATTTATATGTTACTGTCAAGGGTTTGTAGAGGGTCGAAATTTCGACACTAGCCTCCCAGCGTTGTGCAAAAGGAAGTGGTGAGCATGTGTCTTGGCAGGTTGAGTAAGGTTTTGCATGCACAGTTCCGAACCCTGTCAAGTGAGGAGAAGAAACTGTTGCTGAGTCAATTGGTCTTGGTGGTGTGAAAAAGAAGACATGGCTGTTTCTCTGATATTTAACATGTGGTCGGGTGCTGCAGAGTCTGGCTGAGTATGAGAAAGTCTTGATGTCTCAATGACAATCTATAGATCTGGACTCTGCGATGCCAGTGTGGAGGTGGAGAGAAAGTACAGGCCCTCAGTTTTGGGGGGAAGTTCAAGGAGAAACATAAGAGCTTTCCCACATCTGACCGTAGAGGAGCAGTCAGATTCATGGGTAGAGGTTGTGAAAGGATAATATTTAGCTAATCAGTGTAAAGGCAACTAAAGCAGCCACATGGGAGGTCATAAAGAGAGCTGGTGTATGGGGAGGATAACAAGTGGGCCTAGGATAGACCCTTGAGGCCCAGAGTTGCCATGAGATCAGTGGTGACTGCTTACAGAGTGAGCTAAAACTTAAGAGAACCACTGAAAATCACATGGCGGGAGGGAGGCAAGTAAAGCTGATTCCATGTTTAGGCTGTTGTAAACCAACATGATCATTTAGAAAATATCCACCAGCATTCCTTGTTTTTTGTGTTGCTTCCCTTATATATTCTCTTGATTTATGACAATAAATGTTTCTTTTTTAAAGAGGCCTTTAGGCACATATCCTGATGAACTTTTTATTGAGGAAGAGCCCAAGCGGTGCATCAAGGCCTTCCAGGAACGCCTGTCCCAGATATCTGCAGAGATTGAAAGCAGAAACGCATCCTTGCCTCTCAAGTACAACTACATGAACCCCAAAGTGATTGAGAACAGCATCTCCATATAACTAACTAAACAACCAGCAAGAACATCCCACGCTCCTCCCTAGTCAGTAAATTGTATCTCTTAGCCCATATACCACTCTGTTCTAAATTCAGACCAGTCAGATATTAGCATCACTGGACCATGATCAGGAGTCCTTTCAAAAGTTCCAGTGTTCCAGGTGCTAAAAACAGAAACAGTGTTTTTGGAATAGGTCAAGTGCAGCAAGAGAGAAGCATCCACAGAAAGCAAGGCATTTTATTTACAATATAGATCTAATTGACATCTGGCAAATATATTCCAAACGTCTCTCTTAGAAGTACTTAAAAGATGAAGACACCCGAGATTTCTATGTTGTCCCTCAGTAAGTTTTAGATAACATTGATTCGAGGAGGGAAAGTGGTGTATTTGATGCATACCTGTCACCATTAGAGAAATCACTGAACAAACAATATTGTGGAATACAAATGTGGGCACACTGATTGTCTGTTCTTGCTTGTAAGAGACTTTAATAAACAATATTTGCAAATTAAAGACATGATCATAAAATGTGTCCTTTTCTTTGAATTATTTAGAGATGTGTACTTGTACCCCTTTTTAGGTCTCGCTGAACCAACGCGCATGCGTTGTTCAGCGAGAGTATGGTAAGGGCTCCCAAAAATACTCCCAAAGTCTGTAGGCAAATTGGGTACAGTGCATGTGCGCCGGGCAGGCACACCATTTGTCCGCCTGGGAGCAATTTCGCGGCCGCTTTGATGTTCTCAGTGAGCCACGTGGCCACTGAGAACATCAAAGCGGCCGTGGAAGTGCTCACCATTTGTCACCCCCTCTCTTCCTGCTGGCATTACCCCCTCCCTTCTCGCCCAGTCTTGTTTCCCTTGTTTTTATAGTACATCACACCACAAATCTCACATTTTGTCTGCAAGTCACGCAACTTGGACCATTTTCTTTTGAGCTTCTTGACAGGAGTCTCGTTCATACCTGAAATTTGCCATTGCAGCGTGAAACCGCTTTAAATGGCACTGATTTACGTTGAGGGCATGGTGGACACTCTGTTTGATGTAACAAGGTTCCAAAATATGTATGTCTTTGTGTTCTTTCACAATGCGTTTGTTTGAGCACTCTAACAGTTTTTGTCAATGTGTGTGTACTGCTTGCTGTAAAACAATTTCAAAGTGCAGTTCATCACTTACCAGCGAGTATACAAATAAAGCCACTTTCTTAAAGCAGCACCCTTCCCCCCTACGCCCACCTGCCTCAGAGCTCTCAATGTTTACAGGTTCACCCCACCACACACACAACCCCCCACACACACAACCTCACACACACACAACCCCACACACACAACCTCACACAAACACACACAACACCACACACACACAACCCCACACACATGCACAACCCCCCACACACACGCACAACCTCCCACACACACAACCCCGCCCACACACACAACCCAACACACACAACCACACACACTCACAACCCCACACACACACGCACAACCCCCCACACACACAACCACACAACCCCACACACACACAACAACACACACACACAACCCCCCCACACACACAACACCACACACAACCCCACACAAACAAAACCCCACACACACAACCCCACACACACAACCCCTCACACACAACCCCACACACAACACCACACACAACCCCTCACACACAACCCCACAGCTCACTCACACACAACCCCACACCACAACCCCCACACACACACAACCACAACCCCACACACATGCACAACCACAATCCCATACACACAACCCCATACACACAACCCCCATACACACACAACCCCACATGCACAACCCCCCACACACAACCAAACACACACACAACCACACACACATACAAACCTCACAAACACACACACAACCCCCTACACACCCACACACATACAACCCCCCACACACACAACCCCACACACACACACAACCCCACCACACACACACAATTTCACAACCACACAACCCCACACACACACAACCCCACACACACACAACCCCACACACACAACCACGCAACCCCACACACACAACCTCACATACAAACCCCCACACACATAAGCACAACAGGGTTTGTCAGTGACTTTTGCGGTTCCCCTTCCCGCGGCCGGGCTCAGCTCCGCCCCCTGCCTTCACCGACCGGCCGGGCTTTGCTCCGCCGGTCCAGCGCTCCGGACCACAAGCCCCAGGAGCCTCAGGGGCACAACGCCCTTTTCCCAAGCGCCAGGAGGCACATAAAGACCCGCCTGCTGCGGAGTCCCTTGCGTCCAGGGTTTGTCAGTGAGTTTTGCGGTTCCCCTTCCTGCAGCCGGGCTCAGCTCCGCCCCCTGCCTTCACCGACCGGCCGGGCTTTCCTCCGCCGGACCACAAGCCCCAGGAGCCTCAGGGGCACAACGCGCTTTTCCCACGCGCCAGGAGGCGCATAAAGACCCGCCTGCTGCGGAGTCTCTTGGCGTCCAGGATTTGTCAGTGACTTTTGCGGTTCCCCTTCCCGCGGCCGGGCTCAGCTCCGCCCCCTGCCTTCACCGACCGGCCGGGCTTTGCTCCGCCGGTCCAGCGCTCCGGACCACAAGCCCCAGTAGCCTCAGGGGCACAATGCACTTTTCCCACGCGCCAGGAGGCGCATAAAGACCCGCCTGCTCCATCGTCCCGTGAGGACGCACGCGGGACGCGCCGGGCTAAGCCTGGGCAAAGGGCGGGCCCTCTGTGGCCCTCAGAGGCCTGAGGAGACTAGACTGGGCAATGGACTTTGGTTGTACAGTAAATTCCTCTTTTTCAGATTTAGGATAGCATAAGTTTTGTTGCGTGACTCTAAAAAGGCTCAAATTTCACGGTTTCTTTGCCCTGTATTCCATTAGTGTGTCTGGCTAGTGTGCTTTTGGAGGTGTTCAATTAGGTAGCTTGTAGTTATTTAATATTGTTAATCACCTGGTTTACACTTCAATCACGCTGTATAAATATGTCTCACTGTAAAAACACCACCAAGGGCCCTGGAGTATCCACACTTGATAACTACTTAGTAAAAGTGGTCTCCAAAATCAATAGTGATCGGAGAGCTTCACTAGTGAAATCTGGTTCCACGGGGCTTTTGCTCCCGAGCTCCCTCCCCGATACAATAGTGACCCCCCTTGAGGCTAACGCTGACTCAGGAAGCAGGGGAATGGTAGTGACAGACGTCCAGGTACACCCACCCCCAACAGATCTAATTCTTGATATTATTGCTAGCCCAGTTGGTTCACCCGGGCCAGATGAGATTCGCTCCAAAACACCGAGAGCAGTCAGGGCCTGTAGGAAAGTGCCAACCAAACGGGGTGGTTGGAAGCCAAGAAAAGCTTTAGAGAATAAGGTATCCCCACCGAAAAAATAAAGGCACACATGGGGGATCAGAATCACCGCAATCTGCTGTAGGCTGTAGTACAAACATGGAACAATTTGAACTCCTACTGGGCGCTTTCGAGACTAAACTAGAGACAAAAATGGTAGAAATCATATCCCCCCTGTTGCATAAGATAGATGCACTTACTTCAGAAGTTGCTAGACTGAAGGCTCTAGTTAAAACCCAGCCCTCTCCAGTAGTAGTGGATAGGTCTGCGGATAAAGCCCCTGTTGAGCATCAGGATGGAAATAGCTCTGTACCTTTATTGCAACGAGTAGAAATTCTACCTACAGAGCGGCCCACACAAATCGAGACACCTCTAGTTAAACAAGGTCCCTCTGGCTACAAAAAACCTGATCCCATTGGTACAAAGTTAAACGTGAACCAAAATTCCAGAATCGACCTCCCCCCAGAGGCGGCGCCCTTTGTGTGTATATTATCGGGGGTTCCTGAACTTAAACAAGGGAAAACAGAAGGCTATCAAGAGTTAAAAAATAAAGTAGCCTTCTGGCTTACCAAGAACAGACCCCTTCTTTCCTCCATAGATGGCCGTATCTTAAATGTTCGAAGGGTGAGGTGGCTTGGTCGCAGGACTAAAGATATATCAGGTGATCTGGTAATTGTTAACTTTAGGAGTACCCACGTAATTCCATTTCTCAGAGGCTGGCGTCCACAAGATGGTGATGGCCCTATTGTAACGTGGGAAATCTGTGACTTTTTTCCTAAAGCCCGCCCTAGCATTGATGTGTCACCTTTGGTACCCAGGTCTAATAACATCCATCCTCGGGGCCGTCCAAACCTGCTAAGCGTTGAGTCCTTGATCTCCGCTGGGAGATATACTCCATTGTCTTATCTTGATGGAAATGATTGACTCACTGTTGGGAATGTTCTATGTAATACAGGGGAAAAGAGGGGTTTGGCATCAGCGGATATGGGTTTGGAAGTTTCATCCTTTGCTCAGTGTTCTGAACCTTGTATTAGCGTTAGTACAATAACGGCACAAGATAATATCTCAATCATTCCCCTAGTTACTGCGTCAGTCCAGCTCGCGGTAACAAACCCCCACTTGTTGGACTCCGCCTACACTAAGTGTGTAGGTTGGAACATAGCCGGGCTTGAGTCCCGTTTGTGTATCCCTGATTGGGTGGATTTTATAGATCAAGGGGATGTTTGGTGCTTTCAAGAAACATGGGCACTTTTGCCGGCGTTTCGGGTGGGGTTTCTAAATTTTAGTAAACCCGCTATAAAAGGACTAAAAGGGCGCCCCGCAGGAGGGTTGACAACTTGGGTCCGTCAATGTGAAGGTGTATGGGTGGAAGAAGTTACCATAGACAGCCCAGACATACTAATAATAAGGATTAGATCTTCCAAAGGCTTTAATATCCTTTTAGTTAATATTTATGTTAGGGGCCTCCAGGGTGGACGGGTTTCACCAACCCTTCTCCTCCTGGACGACTTCCTCTCTAATGTAACTGAAGATGGGTACAAGGTCGTGTTGGGGGATTTTAACACTTGTTTCGAGCCACTGGGCATTGATGATGGTTCCCTTACAGAGGAAGAAGACATGACGTGGGGAATACCACAGCTCGATCTACCACCGATTGGGAAATGGTCTTGCTCCACCACGTTTATTAAGGGGTTGTGCCTAGATCAGGGTCTGAGAGCAACTAATGGTAGGGTAAGATCAGACAGTAAGGGTAGGCACACATTCAACAACGGCAGACATAGTAGTCGCATCGACTATATCTTAGTCGATGTGCAGCTGTGGGTTGCAGTTGTTGATATGGAAATTATTGAACGCCCCGAAAGTGATCACGAACCGCTTGTATTGGCTTTAAGGGACTTTAGCTTCCAAAAGACCAAGAGTTGTGAGTCAAATGGAGTCCCAGCAGAGGTTACCCTAAGTAACGATATGAGAAGGGTGCGCTGGCCCAAAATTGCTGTGGATGAAGGGGCGAGAAAGGAGATTAGAACTTTAGTGTCCATCTCTTTGGAGCTTTTGAATAATTGCGGGTCGCAGGATGAGATTAATGCAAATCTCACAAGTATACATACCGATTTGTTTCGGGCCTTAAAAAGCTGTTTATTAAGACTATCCCTAAACAGGACAGGAAGATGAAGCCTAGAGTAGTCACATGGTTTGACGATGAGTGTCGACGGACACAAGGGGACTTGTTTTTAGCTATTAAATCTAAAAACCATGGTCGAGTTAGGTCCTGTAGAAAAGTTTACAATGAAGCTAAACACAAGGCTAAAACAAATTGGGACGAGGATCGGTGGGTAAGTCTTACTGAAGCTTGTGGCTATCGAAACATGCAACAGTTTTGGCACTTACTAAAATGGGGGAAATGCCAGGAAGATCATCCTAGCCCAGCACATGTTGGTCAACAACAGTGGGTAAGCTTTTTTGAGGAACAATTCAGGAGCAACAATGTTGTTTTGGTTGACCTCCCATGCTCCGTCCCTGAGGAATCACTCACATTTTCTATTTCTGAGGTTAGAAATATTATGACATCAATCCCGAGAGGTAAAGCACCTGGCCCCGATTGTATTCCTGCTGATGTATTTCTGCAGGATCAGGATCTTTGGGCCCCGTACATCTGCCATTTGGCAAATGCTCTTGCGTCGGGTGCAAAGGTCCCAGACTCCTGGTACGGGGCAGAAATTCTACCAATTTATAAGAAAGGCGATCGCTCGGTTCCCTCAAACTACCGACCAATCAGCCTCATCGATGCGGTGCAAAAAATAATAGCCCGCCTCGTATTAGGTAGGATTCAGGAATGGATTCAGGATTTTGATATTCTCACACCTCTGCAGGCAGGCTTCAGGTCCCATGTGAGCACTCTCGACCAAGCATTCCGCTTTGTATTCCTATATTGGAAGACAGTTGTTTTTGGGAAGGGCAAGCTGTATGCAGCCTTTGTGGACCTAAGGTCCGCATTCGACCTCGTTCCTAGGGCAAGCTGTGGGAATGCCTATTGAAGCTGGGAATGCCCGCTGTTCTGGTGCGACTTTTAGTGAACTTACATTCCCACACTTTTGCACAAGTACGTTGGGGCAAGCCTGGGGAGGTTACGGATAGATTCCCAGTTTCTAAAGGTGTTAGACAAGGGTGTGTTCTGGCCCCTACTTTGTTTTCCCTATTTATTAATGGGGTCACCAATTATTTTGTGAACCACCCCACGGATGCTCCCACACTGGCGGGGATGAAAGTACCTCTGCTCATGTTCGCGGACGACACCCTGTTAATATCTAAGA
The DNA here is from genome assembly GCF_964261635.1 of Lissotriton helveticus. Lineage (NCBI taxonomy): Eukaryota > Metazoa > Chordata > Amphibia > Caudata > Salamandridae > Lissotriton > Lissotriton helveticus. The sequence goes on from NC_136073.1 coordinate 149,209,185, forward strand.
CGATATTAAAAAACAATGGTCCACAGACTGTTATTCACAATGTTACAATCAATCAACAGTTTTACTTTATAGTCAGAGTATAGTCATCTACTCTAATCCACTAAATTGGATAAACTCAAAAAACGCAACAGCAAAGATCAAACGTTCAGTGGTGATCTATTTATTTTACTTCCACTCTTCAACGATGTACATAATTATACAAAATTATAAAATTACATCTGGGTCAAGTTGGTTGCCCCAAGTGGAGCGTGCAAAAATAGAAAGGAGTGATAAAGTTCAGTGATGAGAAAAGAAAGGAGTTGCAAAGATTGGTGACATAAAAACAATTATCATAATTAAACACAAGGATACACTCGTCATCCCTAGACTAAAGCCTGGCCTTCCGAAAGTCAACCATCAATTATACGGTGATCAAAAACCTAAATTTGTAATTTATAATGCACGAGAGAGAGTCTATGGGTCCAGGCCAATGTTAAATAGGCGTCGACGTTTCGACTCGGCTCATGGCCTCCCGGTGGTTTAAACCTGGGCCTTGCGAGTCTTCATCAGGACTGTATCGGGCAACCTTACACCAGTGAGTGATCCTACAAGACAAAAGAATTTTGTCTAAGATAGCTGTTGCGCACAATGATTTAAATTTAAAAAGAAAGGAAAACGCGAGGGGCAATCGCTTACCATGGCGATGCAGAAGATTCTGATGTGTTTTTCTTAATAATAAACCAATGAAACGTCCTCCTTGTCATATGTGTAGCCAATGGGAGGATCGGTCAGGGTTCTATAGTGTTAAGAAAAAACCCTGTAAGCATTATTATCCAAGGCTACCTCTGATAACCTCAAACTACATCTAGTACTGAATTCTCAGTTACCTGTGTTTGTCAAATGATGGAGTTCAATCAATGTACATCCAGTCGGTGTTCCAGTCAGAGAGAGTACCTCCCAGCTGGAGCCGATATTTAATTTAGCTGAAAAAAGAAGGTTGCCTATATTTAGTTCAACACACAAAACACCCTAGGCATCTAGATCCAAGACTCAGTACGATTATTCAAGGGTCATCGCTTACCTAATTTTCACAAAGGGGAGCATAAGTTTGGCATAAGTACGGCAGGTCCCCTTCACGTATAGGTATATTCCAGTGAACGCTATAAGGGAAGGAAGATCGCATTAGGTTACTAATCCATTCCCAGGAAATCTTAGAAAAAAGGGGATGTACAGGTACTCGGAAGCTTACCTAAGTGAATTATAATTGAATTATAATTTGTTTAGAGTATCCCGAGCTTCGTCACGAGCGGGTTTGCATTTGCTAAACCAAACGAGAAAGGATCTTTTGACAAACGTCTAACATAGAGGAAGAACTACCCAGCGCGATCTAATTCCATGGAAAAACCGCGCCATCTTGAAACGGCGAATTACCTCTGCAATTGCCTAATGGCGGCCACACATTACCTAGATTTTACATTATTGTAACTCCAACAGACCTGTAAGCACGCCATTAGGAAGACCGTTAATCTACAATTGGTGATACCGGAAGCGGTCCAGCATTACCAGAGGCTCTTTGAATGGCATCCGACGAGGTCTGATTGTGTGGAAACCCACGCCATCTTGAAACGGTGACAAACTGGCGGTCACACACTGCCTTGGAATATAGCTTAAAATATTGTGACTCCTAGGTCTATAACTTCGCTAATAGAAAGGCCGTTCGTCTACAGATTTATAGTAGCGAATTGTATGAAGGCGGTCCAACAAAAAGACAAGACTTGCTTCCCGTTCTAGCTGCCATACTGGAGAAGTAGACTGCATAGCAGTCAATACTGGTACAGAGATCACCGACACCAGACAGTTATTACTGGTGACCTGTGAGCTTGCTTCGTATGATGATGACCTCGATATTTTGGACCCCCCTGGTCTCCGGTAATGAGGTCTGCCAATTAGATACAGGTATCGAGGCATTAGGTTCACAAACCCATATACATAAAACATTACAAAAACATTTATAAACACAATTTACTTTGTACCACAATATTAAAACAAATACATATCAGCTAATACATGAATGATATTTATGATATTTTTCTAGTGTCCCACCATATTAGATTATTTGGATCAAGTGCAGTTCACCTCATTATACAAGCAAGAGGGACACTTGTCTGCTAATCTCCTCCACTTCGTTTAATCCTGTTTTTACAGTATTCAGAAGGTGTATCCATAGGCATTCTCGTTTATTCAGAATCATACCCAGGTCACCTCCTCTGGGATTAGATCTCACCTTTTCGATGACCCACCATCGAAGGCTATCAGGGTCATGTTGGAATCTGATAAAGTGATCTACTAGGGGTGCCCCCTGTGTCTTACACCGTATTCTGCTAGTATGTTGATGGATGCGGCATTTAACTTTTTGAGTAGTCTGCCCAACATAAAAGAAACCACACGGGCACTTGATGACATAAATCACACCAGTGGTATTACAATTGCTGTGGCTTTTCAGGGTGTGGGTAATGTCATTGTGTGTAAAGGTGGTGCATTCCAAAGTGAGTAAACAAGCTTTACAGGCACCACACTTGGTGTGTCCTAACACAGGTGGTAAGCCCCACAAGGTTGTTTGACTATTTTGTTGTGGAAGGGGCAGAAGGGATTTAACCAGGTGGTCCCTGATGTTTTTTCCTTTCCTGATGGCATGTAGCGGAGGAGGCATTCCTCCTAATTCCTCTTCTACCAAGTGCCAATGACGGTTTATCATCTTCTTTATCATGCTACTCTTGGTGTTAAAGGTGGTTACACACACCAAGCGTTCTGCATTTTTTTTCTTTCTGTTGTACATTCAATAGCTGTTCTCGATGGTTATGCCATGCACGTTTGCGTGCTTTTTTTAGGAGGCGTGGTGGATAACCCCGTTCAATCAATCTCCCAACTAACAGAGACGATTCCTCAAAGTAATCCTCCTTTTTAGTGCAGTTCCTCCGCAACCTCAGAAATTGGCCAAATGGCAAATTATCTCTGAGGTTGCGGGGATGATGACTTGAGGGTATTTCTTTCACTAGGTTTTCTATACAAACTAGTGTACAACGTGCCAGCTTCAGCCTTAATCTGAATGTCCAGAAAGTTAATGCACAGGTTATCAGATTCTAATGTGAACTGAATATTTCTAGAACAGTTATTGAGCCAATTATGAAAACCTGCAAGAGCCTCCTTGTTGCCCTCCCATATTGCCAAAACATCATCAATATATCGGGCCCACAAGGAAATGTGGTTCCGATACGGGTTGATTTGGTTTAAGACAAACTCACTCTCAAATTCGTTCATGAAAATTATCGCCAGATTCGGTGCGAAACTTGCCCCCATAGCTACTCCACTGGTCTGGATGTAATATTTGTTCTGAAACATGAAATAATTTTTAGTCATAGCTATGGTGAGAAGATTTATAATGAACTCGGTGGATACTCTGTGGGGCGCCGGTCTCTGATTTAAGACCCTTTCAATGCAAACCAAAGCAGCCCACTGGGGAATATTAGTGTAAAGGGACGTGATGTCCATGGTGACTAACAAAGAGGTGGTTTGGTCAAACGTACGTCCCTCTACCAACTGTATAGTTTGTGTGGTGTCTCGTAAGTATGTCGGCGTCGATGTAGCTATTGGTTTTAAAAAGACGTCCACATACTTACACAGAGGTTCCAGAAGGGAACCACACCCCGAAATAATTGGGCGACCAGGAGGATCAGTCAACCTTTTGTGGACTTTGGGGAGCGTGTATATTGTTGGCATCCGTGGATGTTTGTTGTTCAGAAACTCATGTTCTAACTTATTTATCAAACCATCATCCAGGGCTGACTTCGTGATGGTTTTAATTAGAAGACTAATTTCTTTGGTAGGGTCTTTTTTTAAAAGAGCATAGTTACTCTCTACTGAAAGCTGGGAAAGAATCTCCTCTTTTTATTTGTCAGTGCTTTGGACAACTATTGCTCCCCCCTTGTCTGCGGGTTTTATTACTATATTGCCATTGTTCTTCAAGGCATACAAGGCTTCCTTTTCTTCTTTTTTCAAGTTGTATGGGACATACTGCCGGCTGGCCAGTGTGCTATCTATGTCCCGTAGGACTACTTGTTCATATGCTAGTACTTTAGGGTCTTTCCTTCTTAGTTTGTTCCTAGCACAAACACAGATATTGTCAAATTAAAAATAGAAGCCCAAGATCTGTTCCGAAAAGTCAGATTGAAAGCCTTCTTTCATGATAAAAAGAATAACAGGACACCAGAACCATCAAATCTCTCAAACAAGTCAACTTTCACTCCCACACCACAAATGGTTCCAAAACAAATTTTGGCATTCGAGCAAGTAGTTCTCTCCTCACTCACGCAGTTAGGAAAACAAAAACATTACTACAAAAGAAATATCACAAAAGACCAACAGTTGGCCATTAAACAACTCAGTGCAGACACATCAATAGTGGTCAAGCCGGCTGACAAAGGGGGCGCCTTAGTGCTATGGCAAAAAGAAAAATATGTAGAGGAGGCAAAAAGTCAAATAGAAAACACGGAATGGTACAGGAAGTTAACTGAAGATCCATCCAACATGATCCAATATGAAATTCAAATACAACTGAAGCAAGGTTGGGATGAAGGCATATTAGGCCCAAAAGAATTTGACTACTTGAGTAAGAAAAATCCGCGAACACCGGTGATTTATTTCTTACCCAAAGTACATAAAAACTTACAACACCCGCCCGGAAGACCGATAGTCTCCGGGTGTGACTCTATCCTAGAGCCACTCGCAAAATATGTCGATGTGTTCCTGAAACCATTCATGTGTGAGGTTAGGTCATACATAAAAGATACAGCAGACTTTATCACTAAAATTGAAAGTTCACCCTTTGATGACCAACAAGAATTAATGGTGACATTCGATGTCAATTCATTATATACACAAATTCCCCAAGAGGAGGGACTTGAAGCCATCGAATTCTTTCTAGACACAAGGCCCAGACCCCATAGAGTTCCAACAAAATTTATAATCGAACTAGCAAGCTTGGCTTTAAAACGAATTTTTTTCAGATTTATGGAAACTTTTTACATGCAGGTGAAGGGCACCGCCATGGGGTGTCCTTATGCACCGGAGATGGCGGTGCTCTTCATGGCATTGTATGAAGAACGATTCATCTTTCAGAACAATCCATATGGCGCACATATCGTCAGATGGTATCGTTATATTGATGACGTCTGGTGCCAGTGGCGAGGGACCGAGACTCAATTGATAGAGTTCCACGAATGGTTAAACGCCAGACACCCTGATATTAAATTCAGCATGGCCAACAGTAACACACGATTAACATTTCTGGATGTAGAAGTGTTTCATGAAAACAGTGAGTTAGCCACAACTCTATACCGTAAAAAAACTGATAGGAACAGCATTCTCCACTATCGGAGCTTTCATCCACAGAGTCTGAAACAAAACTTACCTTACAGTCAGTTGCTTCGAATTAGACGCAACTGTTCCAGAAAAGAAGACTATCTAATAAATGCAGAAGTCTTGTGTGATCAACTCTCCAGAAGAGGATACCCTAAAAAAATGCTAAAACATGCGACCAAACGCGCATGGTTCACGCCCAGGGAAAATTTACTAATAAAAAAAGACAAAAAGCCACTAGAACAACTGGTATGTGTGACCACATACGGCCCACTGACCAACAAATTCAAATCAATAATCTTGAAAAATTGGCATTTATTGTCCAACTTGAATATCCCATTTCCCAAACCGATGTTTGCACTGAGAAAAAACAAAAGCATAGGACAGCAAATAATAAGGGCTGACTTGAGTATCCCCCAAATGAAGAGTGACTTACGCTCATTATGGAAGTTTGATCCAGTGAAGGGCCATCATAAGTGTGGAACCTGTATATCGTGCGCAAGCACTATTGAAGGTTCTTTGTTTGAACACAACACCATTAGATGGACTCACACAGAGTTCACTAATTGTAAAAGCAAAAACATTATCTATGTGATTATTTGTCCTTGCGACAAACTGTATATCGGTAAAACCACACAACAAATCACACAAAGATTGGCGCAACACCGATCAAGGATCAAACAAAAGGTATTGAATGCACCAATGGTCCAACACTGCATCGATCAAGGCCACTCAGAAAAAGATTTAAAATGGTCAGTATTGTCAAAAATAAAGGCTCCCCTACGAGGTGGAAATGTTGAAGCGCTACTACTACAGAGAGAAGCATATCTGATTTTAAAATATGACTGCGTGAGTACAGGTTTGAATGAATACGGAGAATGCTATAATCTGTAAACGGGCCGCATGTAACTTTGACCACTGTCATAAGTTTGCCTTTTATTACATGAAAAACAACACTCCACGGACTTAATGAAGCTTTTGGACTACACGTCCCAGAAGTGTTAAATTAAATGTCCTCTTGATCAATTGAAGTTCGAAACTACACGTCACATGACAAGCCTTAAGGAATCATGTGACCGCAATAGTCACTCACACGAGTGATTCTGTGGCAGATAGAAGCAGCACTGAAAGTTGCAGGTAAAACGCCGCGCACGCCCGCTTAATAAAAATAGCATGAGTATGCAGGGTACAGAAAGTACAATATATTTTTCATTTCTGTATCCGCAGCACAGGCGGCAACCCTCAATTAAGACTGTAAAGGGCAGCACCCCCACCTACTGAATAACCCAGCATTCGGCATGCTCCTGAATCGAACGAAGTAAGTTTATGCAACTTTTGCAAACTTCACATGACATGTACCATAAATGTGGGAAACACGTTTTGCTAAGATATGATCCCCCTCACCTTTGCAGATAAACGGTGAATTGTAAATAAAGTAAGAAGAGGTGGCGGATTCCACTTCCCCTTCAACCTCGTCTGGGAATAGCATGGTGCACCGCGCCCTGGCAAATAACCAAAAGTAAGTGCATATTATCTGGGCGGCCAGCCCACGAGCCTTACCTGCCTAAATATATTTTTAAACTATGGGAACTAAAAAAAGCGCGCCATTATTGTTACAGATATTAACCAACTGCCAAAACAAACAACAAGAAACATCGACTGGAAGACATGTATCACCCCTAACTCATGTGAGTCACGGCTTTTAATTTCTTTAGAAAACAACTAACACATAGTCCCCGTGAACAACAAACAGAAACAATTGAATTGTTTGTATTGCAGAACACAGGGAATTTGTTCAGCCAAGATCCCTTAAGGAATGGATCAAACCAGCATAAAATTCTACGATAAGGTAACAATAACTTGCTATATCGTATTAACCAGTGACGATGCTAATAAAGGTCCCATACTAAATAAGCCCTTCCGCTTATGCCCAAACAGGTACCCAACTCAAAGCCCTGAAGAAGAGCCCGATAAATAAAATACGTACGCGGAAACGCGTCGGCTTCTCACACATTCGCTTGAATTTCGAATGTTTTTTTCTTTCATATAAGGCTTGTTTAATGTGTCATATGAAATAAACTGAACATAATATGAATCGCATGCCTGTATGATACCAGACCAGAGCGTTAATGAAAATTGTACTAGAGTGGTCTGGTTGTAATAGGTAGTAGGGTACTATCATAAGAAATGACTTTTCTGATCTGTTCGGTCAAAAGTGCTTAATGTTTTGTCTTTTTGTTTTGTAATAATTGTGTTTGACATCTGTAAATATATCGTTTTGAGTACTTGTAAATATATGCCTCGGTGCAGGACAACGAGTAAACCTCGGACTTTTTGGTGGATAACCCCGTTCAATCAATCTCCCAACTAACAGAGACGATTCCTCAAAGTAATCCTCCTTTTTGGTGCAGTTCCTCCGCAACCTCAGAAATTGGCCAAATGGCAAATTATCTCTGAGGTTGCGGGGATGATGACTTGTGTACCTTAGGAGGGTATTCCTTTCACTAGGTTTTCTATACAAACTAGTGTATACCGTGCCAGCTTCAGCCTTAATCTGAATGTCCAGAAAGTTAATGCACAGGTTATCAGATTCTATTGTGAACTGAATATTTCTAGAACAGTTATTGAGCCAAATATGAAAACCTATACGCAACTATACGAGAATTTGACATCTATACCCAGAGCACAAAATTGGATAAGGTTACTAGGGATATACAAGTGTATGATAAAAAGAACACCTACCCCTATCTCCAAGAAGGGTATTTTGTAAGAGATCAGAGAGGCGGTCTATCGAGCAGAGGCAGGGGGGGGCTACAAGAAATACAACACTTTCTCGGGCTCCTCTGCTGGCAGCAGCTCAGACAGCGAATCTGAACGCCCTAGCACCAGCACGGGTGGACACCCCAACAACTTTACTCAGAATTATTCTGAATATCAACCTTTTTTAGGTCAGTACCAATGGTGGAGTCCTCGTGGCAGAGGACGTCCCTGGGGCAGGCCCAGGGGAACACGAGGTGTCACTTGGAATCTAGGAACAGGGAGAGGGAAGAAACAGCCCCAGAACCAGCAAGAATACCAGGGGGATATACGAACTCGACAGAAGCATTACCGATGGTAGTCTATTCAAAAGATAACCCTGTCATGAATCTGTCTGAGCATGAACTCACACCACTGGAACATGATGTCCTATCTAAGGGACTTTCATTTGTCCCTACTTCTATGCCTAATAACTTCAATCTGAAAATCGAGTTACATCAGTTTTTCAGAAAAGTGCGACTTAAACATTACTTTCTGAAAATCCCTTATAATCCTGTTTTTTCAGGTAGTGCTTTGAGACCTCCATCAAGGTTCAACCCTCCGGTGCACATGTTGGAGCCTAAAGAACTAGCATATGAACAAGTAGTCCTATGGGACATAGATAGCACACTGGCCAGCCGGCAGTATGTCCCATACAACTTGAAAAAAGAAGAAAAGGAAGCCTTGTATGCCTTGAAGAACAATGGCAATATAGTAATAAAACCCGCAGACAAGGGGGGAGCAATAGTTGTCCAAAGCACTGACAAATACAAAGAGGAGATTCTTTCCCAGCTTTCAGTAGAGGGTAACTATGCTCTTTTAAAAAAAGACCCTACCAAAGAAATTAGTCTTCTAATTAAAACCATCACGAAGTCAGCCCTGGATGATGGTTTGATAAATAAGTTAGAACATGAGTTTCTGAACAACAAACATCCACGGATGCCAACGATATACACGCTCCCCAAAGTCCACAAACGGTTGACTGATCCTCCTGGTCTCCCAATTATTTCGGGGTGTGGTTCCCTTCTGGAATCTCTGTGTAAGTACGTGGACGTCTTTTTAAAACCAATAGCTACATCGACGCCGACATACTTACGAGACACCACACAAACTATACAGTTGGTAGAGGGACGTACGTTTGACCAAACCACCTCTTTGTTAGTCACCATGGACATCACGTCCCTTTACACTAATATTCCCCAGCGGGCTGCTTTGGTTTGCATTGAAAGGGTCTTAAATCAGAGACCGGCGCCCCACAGAGTTTCCACCGAGTTCATTATAAATCTTCTCACCATAGCTATGACTAAAAATTATTTCATGTTTCAGAACAAATATTACATCCAGACCAGTGGAGTAGCTATGAGGGCAAGTTTCGCACCGAATCTGGCGATAATTTTCATGAACGAATTTGAGAGTGAGTTTGTCTTAAACCAAATCAACCCGTATCGGAACCACATTTCCTTGTGGGCCCGATATATTGATGATGTTTTGGCAATATGGGAGGGCAACAAGGTGGCTCTTGCAGGTTTTCATAATTGGCTCAATAACTGTTCTAGAAATATTCAGTTCACATTAGAATCTGATAACCTGTGCATTAACTTTCTGGACATTCAGATTAAGGCTGAAGCTGGCACGTTATACACTAGTTTGTATAGAAAACCTAGTGAAAGGAATACCCTCCTAAGGTACACAAGTCATCTTCCCCGCAACCTCAGAGATAATTTGCCATTTGGCCAATTTCTGAGGTTGCGGAGGAACTGCACTAAAAAGGAGGATTACTTTGAGGAATCGTCTCTGTTAGTTGGGAGATTGATTGAACGGGGTTATCCACCACGCCTCCTAAAAAAAGCACGCAAACATGCATGGCATAACCATCGAGAACACCTATTGAATGTACAACAGAAAGAAAAAAATGCAGAACGCTTGGTGTGTGTAACCACCTTTAACACCAAGAGTAGCATGATAAAGAAGGTGATAAACCGTCATTGGCACTTGGTAGAAGAGGAATTAGGAGGAATGCCTCCTCCGCTACATGCCTTCAGGAAAGGAAAAAACATCAGGGACCACCTGGTTAAATCCCTTCTGCCCCTTCCACAACAAAATAGTCAAACAACTTTGTGGGGCTTACCACCTGTGTTAGGACACACCAAGTGTGGTGCCTGTAAAGCTTGTTTACTCACTTTGGAATGCACCACCTTTACACACAATGACATTACCCACACCCTGAAAAGCCACAGCAATTGTAATACCACTGGTGTGATTTATGTCATCAAGTGCCCATGTGGTTTCTTATATGTTGGGCAGACTACTCAAAAAGTTAAATGCCGCATCCTTCAACATACTAGCAGAATACGGTGTAAGACACAGAGGGGCACCCCTAGTAGATCACTTTATCAGATTCGAACATGACCCTGATAGCCTTCGATGGTGGGTCATCGAAAAGGTGAGATCTAATCCCAGAGGAGGAGACCTGGGTATGATTCTGAATAAACGAGAATGCCTATGGATACACCTTCTGAATACTGTAAAAACAGGATTGAACGAAGTGGAGGAGATTAGCAGACAAGTGTCCCTCTTGCTTGTATAATGAGGTGAACTGACTTGATCCAAATAATCTAATATGGTGGGACACTAGAAAAATATCATAAATATCATCCATGTATTAGCTGATATGTATTTGTTTTAATATTGTGGTACAAAGTAAATTGTGTTTATAAATGTTTTTGTAATGTTTTATGTATATGGGTTTGTGAACCTAATGCCTCGATACCTGTATCTAATTGGCAGACCTCATTACCGGAGACCAGGGGGGTCCAAAATATCGAGGTCATCATCATACGAAGCAAGCTCACAGGTCACCAGTAATAACTGTCAGGTGTCGGTGATCTCTGTACCAGTATTGACTGCTATGCAGTCTACTTCTCCAGTATGGCAGCTAGAACGGGAAGCAAGTCTTTTCTTTTTGTTGGACCGCCTTCATACAATTCGCTACTATAAATCTGTAGACGAACGGCCTTTCTATTAGCGAAGTTATAGACCTAGGAGTCACAATAATTTAAGCTATATTCCAAGGCAGTGCGTGACCGCCAGTTTGTCACCGTTTCAAGATGGCGTGGGTTTCCACACAATCAGACCTCGTCAGATGCCATTCAAAGAGCCTCTGGTAATGCTGGACCGCTTCCGGTATCACCAATTGTAGATTAACGGTCTTCCTAATGGCGTGCTTACAGGTCTGTTGGAGTTACAATAATGTAAAATCTAGGCAATGTGTGGCCGCCATTAGGCAATTGCAGAGGTAATTCGCCGTTTCAAGATGGCCCGGTTTTTCCATGGAATTAGATCGCGCTGGGTAGTCCTTCCTCTATGTTGGACGTTTGTCAAAAGAGCCTTTCTCGTTTGGTTTAGCAAATGCAAACCCGCTCGTGACGAAGCTCGGGATACTCTAAACAAATTATAATTCAATTATAATTCACTTAGGTAAGCTTCCGAGTACCTGTACATCCCCTTTTTTCTAAGATTTCCTGGGAATGGATTAGTAACCTAATGCGATCTTCCTTCCCTTATAGCATTCATTGGAATAGACCTATACGTGAAGTGGACCAGCCGTACTTACGCCAAACTTATGCTCCCCTTTGTGAAAATTAGGTAAGCGATGACCCTTGAATAATCGTACTGAGTCTTGGATCTAGATGCCTAGGGTGTTTTGTGTGTTGAACTAAATATAGGCACCCTTCTTTTTTCAGCTAAATTAAATATCGGCTCCAGCTGGGAGGTACTCTCTCTGACTGGAACACCGACTGGATGTACATTGATTGAACTCCATCATTTGACAAACACAGGTAACTGAGAATTCAGTACTAGATGTAGTTTGAGGTTATCAGAGGTAGCCTTGGATAATAATGCTTACAGGGTTTTTTCTTAACACTATAGAACCCTGACCGATCCTCCCATTGGCTACACATATGACAAGGAGGACGTTTCATTGAATGATTAATAAGAAAAACACATCAGAATATTCTGCATCGCCAGGGTAAGCAATTGACCCTCGCGTTTTCCTTTCTTTTTAAATTTAAATCATTGTTCGCAACAGCTATCTTAGACAAAATTATTTTGTCTTGTAGGGTCACTCACTGGTGTAAGGTTGCCCGATACAGTCCTGATGAAGACTCGCAAGGCCCAGGTTTAAACCACCGGGAGGCCATAAGCCGAGTCGAAACGTCGACGCCTATTTAACATTGGCCTGGACCCATAGACTCTCTCTCGTGCATTATAAATTACCAATTTAGGTTTTTGATCACAGTATAATTGATGGTTGACTTTCGGAAGGCCAGGCTTTAGTCTAGGGATGACGAGTGTATCCTTGTGTTTAATTATAATAATTGTTTTTATGTCACCAATCTTTGCAACTCCTTTCTTTTCTCATCACTGAACTTTATCACTCCTTTCTATTTTTGCACGCTCCACTTGAGGCAACCAACTTGACCCAGATGTAATTTTATATTTTTGTATAATTATGTACATTGTTGAAGAGTGGTAGTAAAATAAATAGATCACCACTGAACGTTTGATCTTTGCTGTTGCGTTTTTTGAGTTTATCCAATTTAGTGGATTAGAGTAGATGACTATACTCTGACTATAAAGTAAAACTGTTGATTGATTGTAACATTGTGAATAACAGTCTGTGGACCATTGTTTTTTAATATCGTTAGTCACCCAGGTCCTAGATCATTTGGGTTACCCCATTTCATTAATGAATATCTAAGACGAGGCAGGGTCTCCAGCAGGCCCTGTCAAGATTTGAGTTGTTTTGCCGCGAGCATGAGCTGGAGGTTAACATTTCCAAAACAAAGTTTATGGTGCTGAGAGGAACATCTCCAACTGCTGCCAGAGTTACAATGGGTGGCACCACCCTTGAGCAGACTACGCTATTCACATACTTAGGTGTCACTTTTAGTGAAAACCTTAGTTGGAAACCGCAAGTCGAGCTCTTGGCACTAAAACATGCGCAAATTGGAGGAGCTCTCCTCAAAGAACATAAAAGCTCCTATACTCGGCCAATTTCCCAGCTCATGAAAATTTACGGCACAAAAATGTTGCCCTCTGTTCTGTATGGAGCAGAGCTCTGGGGCTTCAGTAACCTGGATCCCCTAAAGGTGGCTCAAAATAAATTTCTTAGGGCGGCGATTGGACTACCAAAATCATCTCCGCGCATCCCGCTTTTGTATGACCTCGGGTGCCAACCAGTGGAAGACCTAGCGAGATTCAGACCTCTAGCATTTTGGCGGCGTTTGTGGACTACACCTGAGCTGCTGCTCTACACCAAAGCATGCCTAGAGGGAAGGAATTTTCTGGGCTCTGATAAATTAGGATGGTTCAAAGGGGTAAGATCCACTCTGTGCGCCATGGGACTTGGTGACTTGGTGAACAACCTTGACTCGGCCACCTTTCCACCCAAAAAGGAGCTGAGAAATTTATACTGGGAATGGTTTGTTGGTAAAAGACACTCGGAAATGACAGGAAGTTCTTTAACAATGACATTTGTTCTTTTGAAGGATGTCTCTTCCTTTGAAAAGTACTGGGATGTCATCACCAAGCCCCTGGATCGCAAACTTTTCCATCAACTGAGAGTTGGCTCGTTACTACTGAGGTGCCTAACTACATCATGGGGTAAGGGAGGGCCAGAGCACTGTCCACTGTGTATTAGGCTGGGTGAAAGTGTGTGTCATTTTCTTTTTGTTTGCCCCCTGTATGCTGCCCCTAGGAAGAAGTGGCTTCGTCCACTATGTAGAATTCTGGGCACTCGTTCAGCATCCATAGCCTGTAGGATCCTAAAATCTGATCTATCGCCCTTGATAGTAATAGGAGTTGCAAAATACCTAGGTTGGGCTTGGACACGCTGGCGTTTAAAGCCCTCCACACTACTGGCCCCGATTACCTCAGGAAGCGCATTGCTTTCTATGTTCCACGGAGGAAATTAAGATCAGCTGATTTGGCTAAAGTGGAGGTGCCTGTGGTCAAACGAGTGCGGATGGGAGGTCGGTCTTTTCAGTATATGGCAGCTCGACTCTGGAATGAGCTCCCTCCTTCTCTACGCAAGGCTAATAACCTTCTGGCCTTTAGGAGGGAGTTGAAGACCGTCCTCTTTTCTGTATAATCAGTGCGTCTATAGTGTATCCGCCTCTGGGTTTTCTGGTTTTTTTTTCAGGCCTCTTTGCTAAAGCGCCGGGACACCCTTTGGGGTAGCCGTGCGCTCAAAAAGTGTGGCTGTAACATAACATAACATAACTCTACGCTTGAGGTTGCTTAACTCGCACTAAGTTCCCAGTTAAATAAGCAATAAGGTCCCAACTAGACTGTGTCATTTAGTATTAACTGTCTTTTTTCTATCATGTTTAATTTTTAACTTTGCAAATGAAGTCGTGTATAAATGATTTAATTCTGTCTTAGTTCATGTTTTTAACTTCACATGAAGTTATTTTTTTAAACAAATTGCCATGCACTTTAGAAATGAAGATATAATGTTGGATGTGTAGCATGTCTTTTAAGATGAATAATCGAATAAAGACTTCTTTTGACTTGACTTGACTTGACTTGATAAGCACAACACACACACACAACCCCACACCACACAACCCCTCACACACAAACCACAACCCCACACACGCAACCCCCCCACACACACCCCCCACACGCACAACCCCCCACACACAACCCCACACACACACAACCCCACACCACACAACCCCCCACACACAACCACAATGCCACACACAACCACAACCCTACACACACACACAACCCCACACACAACCACACACACAACCCCCCGCACACACAACCACACACAACCCCACACACCCAACCCCCCACACACCCACAACCCCACACACAAAACCACACACACAAAGAACCCCACAAACACACACACAACCCCCCACACACAACCCCCTACACACACACAACCCCCCGCACACACACAACCCCACAACATCATACATACAAACCCACACACACAACCACACAACCCCACACACAACCCCACACACACAACCCCACGCACACAACCCCACACACAACCCCACACACACAACACCAAACACACAACCACAACCCATACATACACACACAACTCAATACCACACAACCCCCCACACACAACCACTCCAAGTCCCGCAGCTTGGAACATTTTCTTTAGAGCTTCTTGACAGGAGTCTCGTTCACACCTGGAATTCGCCATTGCAGCGAGAAACCGCTTTTAATGGCACTGATTTACGTTGAGGGCATTGTGGACACTCCGTTTGATGTAACCAGGTTCCAAAATATGTATGTCTGTGTGTTCTTTCACAGTGCGTTTGTTGGAGCACTCTAACAGTTTTTGTCAATGTGCATGTACTGCTTGCTGTAAAACCATTTCAAAGTGCAGTTCATCACTTAACAGCGAGTACACATGTGAAGCCACTTTCTTAAAGCAGCACCCTCCCCACTACTCCCACCTGCCACAGAGCTCTCAATTTTTCCAGGTTCACCCCCCAAACAACCCCCCCACACACACAACCCCACAAACACACAACCCCCCACACACACAACCCCACACACACAATCCACACAAACACACACCACACACACAGCCCCCCACACACACGCACAACCCCCCACACACATGCACAACCCCCCACACACGTGCACAATCCCCCACAAACACACAATCACACATACACACACCCAACCCCCCACTCACACACAACCCCACACACACACATGCACAACCCTCCACACAAACACAACCCCCAAACACAACCCCCCACACACAACCACACATACACACAACCCCACACACACAACCCCACTCACAACCCTACACACACACACAACCCCCCACACACACAACCCCCACATAACCCCACACACAACACCACAAACGCCCACTCACAACCCCACACCACACAACCCCCCACACACAACCACAACCCCACACACATGCACAACTACAACCCACTCACACAACCCCCACACACAGCCCACACACACAACTCTGGAATGAGCTCCCTCCTTCTCTACGCAAGGCTAATAACCTTCTGGCCTTTAGGAGGGAGTTGAAGACCGTCCTCTTTTCTGTATAATCAGTGCGTCTATAGTGTATCCGCCTCTGGGTTTTCTGGGTTTTTTTTCAGGCCTCTTTGCTAAAGCGCCGGGACACCCTTTGGGGTAGCCGTGCGCTCAAAAAGTGTGGCTGTAACATAACATAACATAACTCTACGCTTGAGGTTGCTTAACTCGCACTAAGTTCCCAGTTAAATAAGCAATAAGGTCCCAACTAGACTGTGTCATTTAGTATTAACTGTCTTTTTTCTATCATGTTTAATTTTTAACTTTGCAAATGAAGTCGTGTATAAATGATTTAATTCTGTCTTAGTTCATGTTTTTAACTTCACATGAAGTTATTTTTTTAAACAAATTGCCATGCACTTTAGAAATGAAGATATAATGTTGGATGTGTAGCATGTCTTTTAAGATGAATAATCGAATAAAGACTTCTTTTGACTTGACTTGACTTGACTTGATAAGCACAACACACACACACAACCCCACACCACACAACCCCTCACACACAAACCACAACCCCACACACGCAACCCCCCCACACACACCCCCCACACGCACAACCCCCCACACACAACCCCACACACACACAACCCCACACCACACAACCCCCCACACACAACCACAATGCCACACACAACCACAACCCTACACACACACACAACCCCACACACAACCACACACACAACCCCCCGCACACACAACCACACACAACCCCACACACCCAACCCCCCACACACCCACAACCCCACACACACAAAACCACACACACAAACAACCCCACAAACACACACACAACCCCCCACACACAACCCCCTACACACACACAACCCCCCGCAGACACACAACCCCACAACATCATACATACAAACCCACACACACAACCACACAACCCCACACACAACCCCACACACACAACCCCACGCACACAACCCCACACACAACCCCACACACACAACACCAAACACACAACCACAACCCATACATACATACACAACTCAATACCACACAACCCCCCACACACAACCACTCCAAGTCCCGCAGCTTGGAACATTTTCTTTAGAGCTTCTTGACAGGAGTCTCGTTCACACCTGGAATTCGCCATTGCAGCGAGAAACCGCTTTTAATGGCACTGATTTACGTTGAGGGCATTGTGGACACTCCGTTTGATGTAACCAGGTTCCAAAATATGTATGTCTGTGTGTTCTTTCACAGTGCGTTTGTTGGAGCACTCTAACAGTTTTTGTCAATGTGCATGTACTGCTTGCTGTAAAACCATTTCAAAGTGCAGTTCATCACTTAACAGCGAGTACACATGTGAAGCCACTTTCTTAAAGCAGCACCCTCCCCACTACTCCCACCTGCCACAGAGCTCTCAATTTTTCCAGGTTCACCCCCCAAACAACCCCCCCACACACACAACCCCACAAACACACAACCCCCCACACACACAACCCCACACACACAATCCACACAAACACACACCACACACACAACCCCCCACAC
Source organism: Lissotriton helveticus (assembly GCF_964261635.1). Lineage (NCBI taxonomy): Eukaryota > Metazoa > Chordata > Amphibia > Caudata > Salamandridae > Lissotriton > Lissotriton helveticus. The sequence goes on from NC_136073.1 coordinate 149,226,981, forward strand.
ACACGCACAACCCCCCACACACATGCACAACCCCCCACACACGTGCACAATCCCCCACAAACACACAATCACACATACACACACCCAACCCCCCACTCACACACAACCCCACACACACACATGCACAACCCTCCACACAAACACAACCCCCAAACACAACCCCCCACACACAACCACACATACACACAACCCCACACACACAACCCCACTCACAACCCTACACACACACACACAACCCCCCACACACACAACCCCCACATAACCCCACACACAACACCACAAACGCCCACTCACAACCCCACACCACACAACCCCCCACACACAACCACAACCCCACACACATGCACAACTACAACCCACTCACACAACCCCCACACACAGCCCACACACACAACCCCCAACACACACAACCTCACACAACCCCACACACACAACCTCCCACACACACAAACACACACACAACCCCACAAACACATGCACAACACCCCACACACACCCCCACACATAACCACACACAATCCCGCACACACACACAACCTCCCCACACACACAACTCCACAACCACACAACCCCACACACAACCCCACACACAAACAACCCCACACACACACAACCACACAACCCCACACATACACAACCCCACACACACACACAACCTCACACACAAACCCCCACACACATACCCACAACCCACACAAACACAACCCCATACCACACAACCCCCCACACAAAACCACAACCCCACACACACAACACCCTCACACGCATACCCACACACAACCCCCCACACACACAACCCCACAAACACAACTCCGCACACACACAACCCCACACACACACCTACCCAAACACACACAACCCTACACCACACAACCCCCCACACACACAACCACAACCACATGCACAACCACAACCCCACACACATACACAACCCCACACACACACACCCACACCCCATCACACACATAACTCCCCATACACACAACCACCCACAACCCCAAAAACACACACAAACCCCCACACACACAACCCCACACACAACCCTCTACACACACAACCCCCCCACACACAACACCCCACACACACAAACCCACACACAACCACACAACCCCACACACAACCCCCCACACAACCACAACCCACACACACAACCCCACACAACACACCCCCTACACAAACAACCTCAACCCCCCATACACACAACCTCCACACATACAACCACAACCCCACACACACAACCCCCCAAACACAACTCCCACACACGCACACACACACCCACACACACAACCCCAAACACACAACCCCACTCACACTACCCCACACACACAAACCCACACGCACACAACCCCACACACAACCACACAGACACACAACCACACACCAGGATTGCAAAACATAGCATAGCAAAACAAAGCATAACATAGCATAACAAAACATAGTATAGCATAACAAAAACATAGCATACCATAACAAAACACAACAAAACATAGCATAACAAAACACAACAAAACATAGCATAGCATCACAAAACATAGCATAGCATAACAAAGCAAAGCATAACAAAACATAGCATTGCATAACAAAACACAACAAAACATAGCATAACAAAACAAATCATAGCATAACAAAACAGCATAACACAGCCGAGCATAACAAAACAAAGCACAGCATAACAAAACATAGCATAACATAACATAACAAAACAAAGCCTAGCATATCAAAGCATGGCTTAACCAAACACAACAAAAGATAGCATAACAAAACATAGCATAGAATAACAAAGCATGGCACAGCAAAACACAACAAAACAGAGCATAGCATAAAAAACACAACTAAACATAGCACAACAAAGCATAGCATAGCAAAACAAAGCATAGCATGACAAAACAGCATAGCATAACAAAATACAATAAAACATAGCATAACAATACAAATCATAGCATAGCATAGCATAACAAAACATAGCATAGCATAACAAAGCATGGCAACAAAACAGAGCGTAGCATAACATAACAAAACACCACAAAACATAGCATAGCATAACAAAACATAGCATAGCATAACAAAACATAGCATAACAAAACAAAACCTAGTATAACAAAACAAAGCATAGCATGGCATATCATAACAAAACACAACAAAACAGAGCATAGCATAGCATAACATAGCATAGTATAGCATAACAAAACATAGCATAGCATAACAAAATAAAGCAAAGCATAGCATAACACAACAAAACATAGCATAGCATAACAAAACATAGCATAGCATAACAAAACACAACGAAACATAGCATAACAACACATTGCAAAACAAAACATAGCATAGCATAACAAAGCACAGCATAGCATTGCATATCAAAACATAGCATAGCATAACAAAAGATAGCATAGCATAACAAAACATAGCATAGCATAACAAAATAAAGCAAACCATAGCCTAAAACAACAAAACATAGCATAACAAAACATAGAATAGCAAAACAAAACATAGCATAGCATAAAAAACATAGCATGGCATATCATAACAAAACACAACAAAACACAGCATAAGAAAACATAGCATAGCATAACAAAGCATAGCATATAGCAACAACACAGAGGGTGGCATAGCACAGCACAACAAAGCATAGCACAACAAAACATAGCATAGCATAGCATAGCAAAACATAGCATAGCATAACAAAATAAAGCAAAGCATAGCATAACACAACAAAACATAGCATAGCATAGGAAAACACAACAAAACATAGCATAACAAAACATGGAATAGCAAAACAAAACATAGCATAGCATAAAAAAAAGGATAGCATGGCATATCATAACAAAACACAACAAATAATAGCATAACAAAACATAGCATAGCATAACTAAGCATAGCATATAGCACCAACACAGAGGGTAGCATAGCACAACAAAACATAGCGTAGCATAGCAAAACAAATCATAGCATAACAAAACATAGCATAGCATAACAAAACACAACAAAACATACCAAAACGAAACAGACCTAGCATAACAAAGCATAGCATGGCATATCATAACAAAACATAGCATAGCATAACAAAACATAGCACAGTTTAACAAAATAAAGCAAAGCATAGCATAACACAACAAAACATAGCATAGCATAACAAAACAGCATAGCATAACAAAACACAACGAAACATAGCATAACAAAAAATATCATAGCAAAACAAAACATAGCACAGCATAGCATAACAAAGCACAACATAACAAAACATAGCATAACATAATACATAGAATAGCAAAACACAACAGAACATAGCAAAACAAAACATAGCATAGCATTACAAAACATAGCATAGCATAACAAAACACAACAAAACATAGCATAACAAAATATAGCATAGTATAACATAGCAAAGCCTAGCAAAACACAATAAAACGTAGCATACCATAACAAAACACAAAACACACAGCCTAGCATAACAAAACATAGCATAGCATAACAAAACACAGCAAATTATAGCATAACAAAACACAACAAAATAGAACAGCATAACAAAGCATAGCACAGCATAACAAAGCATAGCATAGCATAACAAAACACAACAAAGCTTAGCATAGCAAAACAAAACATAGCATAGCATAATAAAACATAGCATAGCATAACAAAACACAGCATAGCATATCAAAACAACGGAAAAACTATAGCACAACCAAACCTAGCAAAGCTAAGCATAACATGACATATCATAACAAAACACAACAAACAATAGCATAGCATAACAAAACATAGCATAGCATAACAAAACACAACAAAGTTTAGCATAGAATAACAAAACATGGCATAACAAAACATAGCATAGCATAACAAAACATAGCATAGCATAACAAAACATAGCATAAGATAACAAAACAATGCATAGCATAACAAAACACAATAAAACATATCAAAACACAACAAAACATAGCATAACATAACAAAAAATAGCATAACAAAACATAAAATAGCAAAACATAGCATAGCATAAAAACATAGCATGGCATTTCATAACAAAACATAGCATAACAAAACATAGCATAGCATAACAAAGCATAGCATATAGCAACAACACAGAAGGTAGCATAGCACATCAAAGCATAGCACAACAAAACATAGCATAGCATAGCATAACAAAATAAAGCAAAGCATAGCATAACACAACAAAACATAGCATAGCATAAGAAAACACAACGAAACATAGCATAACAAAACATGGAATAGCAAAACAAAACATAGCATAGCATAAAAAACAAAGGATAGCATGGCATATCATAACAAAACACAACAAAACATAGCATAACAAAACATATTATGCATTAAAAAGCATAGCATATAGCAACAACACAGAGGGTAGCATAGCACAAAAAAGCATAGCACAACAAAACATAGCGTAGCATAGCAAAACAAAGCATAGCATAACAAAACACAACAAAACATACCAAAACGAAATAAAACCTAGCATAACAAAGCATAGCATGGCATATCATAACAAAACACAACAAAACATAGCATAGCATAACAAAACATAGCATAGCATAACAAAACACAACAAAACATACCAAAACGAAATAAAACCTAGCATAACAAAGCATAGCATGGCATATCATAACAAAACACAACAAAACATAGCATAGCATAACAAAATAAAGCAAAGCATAGCATAACACAATAAAACATAGCATGTCATAACAAAACAGCATAGCATAACAAAACACAACGAAACATAGCATAACAAAACATATCATAGCAAAACAAAACATAGCATAGCATAGCATAACAAAGCACAACATAACAAAACTTAGCATAACATAATACATAGAATAGCAAAACACAACAGAACATAGCAAAACAAAACATAGCATATCATAAAAAAACATAGCATAGCATAACAAAACACAACAAAACATACCAAAACGAAACAGACCTAGCATAACAAAGGATAGCATGGCATATCATAACAAAACACAACAAAACATAGCATAGCATAACAAAACATAGCACAGCATAACAAAATAAAGCAAAGCGTAGCATAACAGAACAAAACATAGCATAGCATAACAAAACAGCATAGCATAACAAAACACAACGAAACATAGCATAACAAAACATATTATAGCAAAACAAAACATAGCATAGCATAGCATAACAAAGCACAACATAACAAAACATTGCATAACATAATACATAGAATAGCAAAACACAACAGAACATAGCAAAACAAAACATAGCATAGCATTACAAAACATAGCATAGCATAACAAAACACAACAAAACATAGCATAACAAAATATAGCATAGTATAACATAGCAAAGCCTAGCAAAACACAATAAAACATAGCATACCATAACAAAACACAAAACACACAGCATAGCATAACAAAACATAGCATAGCATAACAAAACACAACAAAGTATAGCATAACAAAACACAACAAAACAGAACAGCATAACAAAGCATAGCACGACATAACAAAACATAGCATAGCATAACAAAACACAACAAAGCTTAGCATAGCAAAACAAAACATAGCATAGCATAACAAAACACAACAAAGTTTAGCATAGAATAACAAAACATGGCATAACAAAACATAGCATAGCATAACAAAACATAGCATAGCATAACAAAACATAGCATAACATAACAAAACAATGCATAGCATAACAAAACACAATAAAACATAGCAAAACACAACAAAACATAGCATAACATAACAAAATATAGCATAACAAAACATAGAATAGCAAAACATAGCATAACATAAAAACATAGCATGGCATATCATAACAAAACAGCATAACAAAATATAGCATAGCATAACAAAGCATAGCATATAGCAACAACACAGAAGGTAGCATAGCACAACAAAGCATAGCACAACAAAACATAGCATAGCATAGCATAGCAAAACATAGCATAGCATAACAAAATAAAGCAAAGCATAGCATAACACAACAAAACATAGCATAGCATAGGAAAACACAACAAAACATAGCATAACAAAACATGGAATAGCAAAACAAAACATAGCATAGCATAAAAAAAAGGATAGCATGGCATATCATAACAAAACACAACAAAACATAGCATAACAAAACATAGCATAGCATAACAAAGCATATCATATAGCAACAACACAGAGGGTAGCATAGCACAACAAAGCATAGCACAACAAAACATAGCGTAGCATAGCAAAACAAAGCATAGCATAACAAAACAAAACACAACAAAACATACCAAAATGAAATAAAACCTAGCATAACAAAGCATGGCATATCATAACAAAACACAACAAAACATAGCATAGCATAACAAAACATAGCATAGCATAACAAAATAAAGCAAAGCATAGCATAACACAATAAAACATAGCATAGCATAACAAAACAGCATAGCATAACAAAACACAATGAAACATAGCATAACAAAACATATCTTAGCAAAACAAAACATAGCATAGCATAGCATAACAAAGCACAACATAACAAAACATATAATACCATAATACATAGAATAGCAAAACACAACAGAACATAGCAAAACAAAACATAGCATAGCATTACAAAACATAGCATAGCATAACAAAACACAACAAAACATAACATAACAAAATGTAGCATAGTATACCATAGCAAAGCCTAGCAAAACACAATAAAACATAGCATACCATTACAAAACACAACAAAGTGTAGCATAACAAAACACAACAAAACAGAACAGCATAACAAAGCATAGCACAGCATAACAAAACATAGCATAGCATAACAAAACACAACAAAGCATAGCATAGCAAAACAAAACATAGCATAGCATAACAAAACATAGCATAGCATAACAAAACACAGCATAGCATAATAAAACAACGGAAAAAGTATAGCACAACCAAACCTAGCAAAGCTAAGCATAACATGGCACATCATAACAAAACACAACAAACAATAGTATAGCATAACAAAACATAGCATAGCATAACAAAACACAACAAAGCTTAGCATAGAATAACAAAACATGGCATAACAAAACATAGCATAGCATAACAAAACATAGCATAGCATAACAAACCATAGCATAACATAACAAAACAATGCATAGCATAACAAAACACAATAAAACATAGCATAACAAAACAGCAAAACACAACAAAACATAGTATAGCATAACAAAATACAACAAAACATAGCATAACATAACAAAACATAGCATAGAAAAGCATGGAATAACAAAACAAAACATATCATAGCATAGCAAAACATTGCATAGCATAGTATAACAAAACACAACAAAACATAGCATAGCATAACTAAACATAGCATAACAAAGCATAGCATAGCATAACATAACATAGCATAGCAAAACAAAGAATAGCATAATAAAACACAACAAAACAGGATAGCATAACAAAACAGCATAGCATAGCAAAACACAACAATACATAACAAAGCATAACAAAACATAGCATATCATAACAAAACATATCATAACAAAGCATAACAAAGCATAGCATAGCATAACAAAACGTAGCATAACAAAACATAACATAGCAAAACAAAGCACTGTGCGAACTAGGATGGACAGACTACAATAGTGGATTTGTAATTGATATTCTCTGGCACTGTTGGTTTCTCTCAGAGAAGATACTGTACTGATGATCTCTCATGGCCTGTTTTAACTTGGAAATTGATATTGTTTGGCACTGCTGGTTCCTTTTAGAGATTGTATTGTCTTTTGTCTATGTCTCTTTTATGGTTTTTTTTAACTGAAATAAAGATTTTGAATGAATAAAAAACAAAGCATAGCATAATAAAACACAACAAAACAGCATAGCATAACAAAACATAGCATAGCAAACACAACAAAACATAGCATAGCATAACAAAACACCACAAAACATAGCATACCATACCAAAACAAAGCATAGGATAGCAAAACAAAACATAGCATAGCATAGCCTAACAAAACAAAGCATAGGATAGCAAAACAAAACATAGCATAACAATACAAAGCATAGCATAATAAAACACAACACATAACGTGGCAAAAGACAACAAAACATAGCATAGCATAACAACACACAACAAAACATAGCAAACCAAAACATAGCATAGCACAGCATACCATAACAAAACAAAACATATCATAGGATAGCAAAACATAGCATAGCATAATAAAACACAATATAACAAAACATAGCATAACAAAACACAACACAACACAACACAACATAGCATAGCATAACATAACAAAACAAAAACATATAGCACACCAAAACAAATCATAGCATAGCATACCAAACACAAGAACACATAGCATAGCATAAAAAAACATAACAAAGCATAGCATAACAAAACATAGCACAACAAAACATAGCATAGCATAACAAAACATAGCATAGCATAACAAAGTATAGCATAGCAAAACACAGCAAAACATAACACAGCATAGCAAAACATAGCATAGTATAACAAAACATAGCATAGCAAAACAAAGCATAGCATAATAAAACACAACAAAACAGCATAGCATAACATAGCATAGCATAACCGAGAAAAACACAACAAAACATAGCAAAGCAGAACAAAACATAGCATATCATAACAAAACATAGCATAACAAAGCATAGCATAGCATAACAAAACATAGTATAACAAAACATAGCATAGAGAAACAAAGCATAGCACAATACAACACAACACAACAGCATAGCATAACAAAACAGCATAGCATAGCAAAACAAAGCATAGCATAACAAAACACAACACATAGCAAAGCAAAACACAACAAAATATAGCATAGCATAACAGAACACAACAAAACATAGCAAAACAAAACAAAGCATAGCAAAGCATAGCTTAACAAAACAAAACATATAGTAGAGCAAAACAGCATAGCATACCAAACACAACAAAACATAGCATAGCATAACTAAACACAACAAAACATAGCATGACAAAATAAAACATAACATAGCAAAGCATAGCAAACAAACAAAAACATATAGCATAGCAACACATAGCATAGCATATCAAACACAAAATAAATAGCACAGCATCACATAACATAGCATAAGAAAGCATAGCATAGCATAACAAAACATAGCACATCAAAGCATAGCAAAACAAATCATAGCATAATAAAATACAACAAAACATAGCATAACAAAACATAGCAAATCATAACAAAACACAGCATAGCATGACAAAACAAAGCATAGGATAGCAAAACATAGCATAGCAAATCAAAACAAAACATAGGATAGCAAACCAAAACATAGCATAGCAAAATACAATGTAGCATAGCATAGCATAACAAAATACAACAAAACATAGCATAGCATAACAAGACATAGCATAACAAAACAAAGCATAGCATAGCATAACAAAGCATAGCAAAACAAAATATAGCATAGACTAACACAACAAAGCATAGCATAACTTAGCAAAGCATAGCAAAACAAAACATAGCATAGTATAACAAACATAGCATAGCATAACAAAACACAACAAAACATAGCAGAACAAAACAAAGCATAGGATAGCAAAACATAGCATAGCATAACAAAACAAAACCTAGCATAGCAAAACGTAGCATAACAAAACAAAGCATAGCATAACAAAAAACACATAGCAAAGAAAAACACAACAAAATATAGCATAGCATAACAGAACACAACAAAACATAGCAAACCAAAACATAGCATAGCATACCAAACACAACAAAACATAGCATAGCATAACAAAACACAACAAAACATAGCATAAAAAATAAAATATAACATAGCAAAGCATAGCAAACAAACAAAAACATATAGCATAGCAACACATAGCATAGCATAAGAAAGCATAGCATAGCATACAAAAACATAGCATATCAAAACATAGCATAGCAAAACAAAGCATAGCATAATAAAATACAACAGAACAAAGCATAGCATAACAAAACATAGCATAGCATAACAAAGTATAGCATAGAAAAACACAGCAAAACGTAGCATAGCATAACAAAACATAGCATAGCATAACAAAACACAGCATAGCATAACAAAACAAACCATAGGATAGCAAAACATAGCATAGCATATCAAAACAAAGCACAGGATAGCAAAACAAAACATAACATAGCAAAACACAATGAAGCATAGCATAACAAAACACAACAAAACATAGCATAGCATAACAACACATAGCATAACAAACTAAAGCATAGCATAACATAACAAAGCATAGCAAAACAAAACATAGCATAGTATAACAAACATAGCATAGCATAACAAAACAAAACTCAACAAAACATAGCAGAACAAAACATAGGAGAACATAACAAAACATAGCATACACATAACAAAACAAAGCATAGCATAACAAAACATAGCATAACAAAACATAGCAAAACACAACAAAACATAGCATAGCATAACAAAACACAACAACAAATAGCATAACATAACAAAGCATTGCATAGCAAAGCATAGTATAACAAAACAAAATATATCATAGCATAGCAAAACATAGCATAACAAACCACAGCACAGCATAATGAAACATAGCATAACAAAGCATAGCATAAAAGTAGCATAACAAAACATAGCATAGCAAAACAAAGCATAGCATAATAAAACACACCAAAACATAGCATAGGATAACAAAGCATAGCATAGCAAAACACAACAAAACATAGCATAACATAACAAAGCATAGCATAACAAAACACAACAAAACATAGCATAGCATAACAAAACAAAGCATAGTATAGCATAACAAAACATGGCATAACATAACCAAACATAGCACAGCATATCAAAACACTACACATAGCTTAACAAAACATAGCAAAACACAACAAATCGTAGCATGGCAAAACAAAACAAAACATATCATGGCAAAGCAAAACATAGCATAGCATACCATACACAACAAAACATAGCATGACAAAATAAAACATAACATAGCAAAGCATAGCAAACAAACAAAATCATATAGCATAGCAACACATAGCATAGCATATCAAACACAAAATAAATAGCACAGCATCACATAACATAGCATAAGAAAGCATAGCATAGCATAACAAAACATAGCACATCAAAGCATAGCAAAACAAATCATAGCATAATAAAATACAACAAAACATAGCATAACAAAACATAGCAAATCATAACAAAACACAGCATAGCATGACAAAACAAAGCATAGGATAGCAAAACATAGCATAGCAAATCAAAACAAAACATAGGATAGCAAACCAAAACATAGCATAGCAAAATACAATGTAGCATAGCATAGCATAACAAAATACAACAAAACATAGCATAGCATAACAAGACATAGCATAACAAAACAAAGCATAGCATAGCATAACAAAGCATAGCAAAACAAAATATAGCATAGACTAACAAAACAAAGCATAGCATAACTTAGCAAAGCATAGCAAAACAAAACATAGCATAGTATAACAAACATAGCATAGCATAACAAAACACAACAAAACATAGCAGAACAAAACAAAGCATAGGATAGCAAAACATAGCATAGCATAACAAAACAAAACCTAGCATAGCAAAACGTAGCATAACAAAACAAAGCATAGCATAACAAAAAACACATAGCAAAGAAAAACACAACAAAATATAGCATAGCATAACAGAACACAACAAAACATAGCAAACCAAAACATAGCATAGCATACCAAACACAACAAAACATAGCATAGCATAACAAAACACAACAAAACATAGCATAAAAAAATAAAATATAACATAGCAAAGCATAGCAAACAAACAAAAACATATAGCATAGCAACACATAGCATAGCATATGAAACACAACAAAACATAGCATAGCATCACAAAACATAGCATAAGAAAGCATAGCATAGCATACAAAAACATAGCATATCAAAACATAGCATAGCAAAACAAAGCATAGCATAATAAAATACAACAGAACAAAGCATAGCATAACAAAACATAGCATAGCATAACAAAGTATAGCATAGAAAAACACAGCAAAACGTAGCATAGCATAACAAAACATAGCATAGCATAACAAAACACAGCATAGCATAACAAAACAAACCATAGGATAGCAAAACATAGCATAGCATATCAAAACAAAGCACAGGATAGCAAAACAAAACATAACATAGCAAAACACAATGAAGCATAGCATAACAAAACACAACAAAACATAGCATAGCATAACAACACATAGCATAACAAACTAAAGCATAGCATAACATAACAAAGCATAGCAAAACAAAACATAGCATAGTATAACAAACATAGCATAGCATAACAAAACAAAACTCAACAAAACATAGCAGAACAAAACATAGGAGAACATAACAAAACATAGCATACACATAACAAAACAAAGCATAGCATAACAAAACATAGCATAACAAAACATAGCAAAACACAACAAAACATAGCATAGCATAACAAAACACAACAACAAATAGCATAACATAACAAAGCATTGCATAGCAAAGCATAGTATAACAAAACAAAATATATCATAGCATAGCAAAACATAGCATAACAAACCACAGCACAGCATAATGAAACATAGCATAACAAAGCATAGCATAAAAGTAGCATAACAAAACATAGCATAGCAAAACAAAGCATAGCATAATAAAACACAACAAAACATAGCATAGGATAACAAAGCATAGCATAGCAAAACACAACAAAACATAGCATAACATAACAAAGCATAGCATAACAAAACACAACAAAACATAGCATAGCATAACAAAACAAAGCATAGTATAGCATAACAAAACATGGCATAACATAACCAAACATAGCACAGCATATCAAAACACTACACATAGCTTAACAAAACATAGCAAAACACAACAAATCGTAGCATGGCAAAACAAAACAAAACATATCATGGCAAAGCAAAACATAGCATAGCATACCATACACAACAAAACATAGCATAGCATAACAAAACATAGCATAACAAAACATAGCATAGCATAACAACATATAGCATAGCATAATATATCAAAGCATAGGATAGCAAAACATAGCATAGCATAACAACACAAAGCATTGTATATCAAAAGAAAACATAGCATACCACAACAAAAGAAAACATAGCATAGCAAAACACAACAAAGCATAGCATAACAAAACATAGCAAAACACAACAAAACATAGCATAGCATAACAACGCATAGCATAGCTTAACAAAAAAAAGCATAGCAAAACAAAGCATTGTATAATAAAACACAACAAAACAGCATAGCATAACAAAACATAGCATAGCATAGCAAAACACAACAATACATAACAAAGCATAACAAAACATAGCATATCATAACAAAACATAGCATAACAAAGCAAAGCATAGCATAACAAAACGTAGCATAACAAAACATAACATAGCAAAACAAAGCATAGCATAATAAAACACAACAAAACAGCATAGCATAACAAAACATAGCATAGCAAACACAACAAAACATAGCATAGCATAACAAAACACAACAAAATATAGCATATCATAACAAAACAAAGCATAGGATAGCAAAACAAAACATAGCATAGCATAGCTTAACAAAACAAAGCATAGGATAGCAAAACAAAACATAGCATAACAATACAAAGCATTGTTTAACAAAACAAAACACATAACATAGCAAAAGACAACACAACATAGCATAGCATAACATTACACAACAAAACATAGCAAAACAAAACATAGCATAGCAATGCATAGCATAACAAAACAAAACATCATAGGATAGCAAAACATAGCATAGCATACCAAACACAACAAAACATAGCATAGCATAACAAAACATAGCATAACAAAAGAAAACATAGCATAGCAAAGCATAGCATAACATAACAAAACAAAAACATATAGCATACCAAAACATAGCATAGCATAGCATACCAAACACAACAAAACATAGCATAGCAAAGCATAGCATAATAAAATACAAAAAAACATAGCATAGCACAACAAAACATAGCACTGCATAACAAAGTATAGCATAGCAAAACACAGCAAAACATAACACAGAATAGCAAAACATAGCATAGTATAACAAAACATAGCATAGCATAACTAAACATAGCATAACAAAGCATAGCATAACAACACATAGCATAGCAAAACAAAGCATAGCATAATAAAACAAAACAAAACAGCATAGCATAACATAGCATGGCATAGCAAAACACAACAAAACATAGCAAAGCAGAACAAAACATAGCATATCATAACAAAACATAGCATAATATAGTATAGCATAGCATAAGAAAACATAGTATAACAAAACATAGCATAGCAAAACAAAGCGTAGCATAATACAACACAACACAACAGCATAGCATAACAAAACATAGCATAGCATAGCAAACACAACACAACATAGCATAGCATAACAAAACACAACAAAATATTGCATAGCATAACAAAACAAAGCATAGGATAGCAAAACATAGCATAGCATAACAAAACAAAGCATAGGATTGCAAAACATAGCATAATATAGTATAGCATAGCATAAGAAAACATAGTATAACAAAACATAGCATAGCAAAACAAAGCGTAGCATAATACAACACAACACAACAGCATAGCATAACAAAACATAGTATAGCATAGCAAACACAACACAACATAGCATAGCATAACAAAACACAACAAAACAAAGCATAGCATAACAAAACACAACACATAGCAAAGCAAAACACAACACAACAAAATATAGCATAGCATAACAGAACACAACAAAACATAGCAGAACAAAACATAGCATAGCAAAGCATAGTGTCATGAACTATGTTATGTGCCGCTGACTCTGCTTCTGTTTTCGTTTCCCTGTATGAGTTCGGGACCAGGGTCTACACATCCTGACATGCCCGAGACGTAAGAGCGTGGCGCGCACAACCAGGAAATAAGTATGCCGCGAGGGAAACAGACGGTGCCGATTATTCTTGCCGGGGACCCGAGTGTTATGGTCTGGTCCCTGGTATTTCCTTTATCTCTTCTGGTATTTTTGAGGCCACAACAATTTCCTTTCCTGGTAGGAAAGTATTCATACTGTAGTTTAATAGGTAAAGGAAGGAAACTCTTTTGACTTGTGTACAACCTCCTAGTGTATATACTTAGTGTACTTGTGATTGTTGTTACAGCTCTCCCTCCCCGCTGTCCCCTTCCTTTCCCTCCCTCGCTCGACTGCCCTGGTGATCTGTATGCTTTTACGCTAGACACCGGGGACGTCGGGAGGTGGAACCCATTTATCTTCAGCACAATTCCAAAGACAAGAACGACCGATTCTGACAGAACAATCGGCCCACGAAAACATTGTCTTCTCGATTGTGTTGAACTATAGATATGGCTTCCCTGGATGATGTTATGGCAGCCTTGGCATTGGTGCAGACGGAGTTGGCTGCGTCTAGACAAGAAGTAGCTGATTCAAGGGCAGAAACTGCCCAATTACAGGCCAGAGTGGACAGGTTACAGGGAGACCCCTTTAGTGCTAGTGGGAATCAGGCCCCTCAGACATCAGTGGTAGTTGAAATGCCTGCCCAAATCCCTTTGGCTCCCCCAGAGCGCTTCTCAGGTGATAACAAGAAAGTGCAAGTCTTTATGACTCAAGTCTTGCTGCACTTTATGTGCAAACCGAAAATGTTTTCCACCAACCAAGCCAGGGTGGCATTTGTTATCTCGTACTTAGGGGGAGATGCAGCACAGTGGGCAGTACCCATAGTGAAACGTGAAGATCCACTGTTGTATGACTGGGATGAATTCCGTCGAGAATTCGAGAAAACCTTCGATAGAAGAGCAGAAACATTTTCTGCCGACAGAGACCTGTTGCAATTGAAGCAAGGCGCGTCCGATTTGCTGACCTATCTTAACCATTACAATCGGTTAGTTGCTGAAACAGACTGGCCCGAGTCCAAACAATCGGCTGTGTTTTATCAGGGACTCAACGATGAGTTAAAAGACGCTTTGGCCCACATCGATCCTTAGCCACGCACATGTACGGCACTCATAGAACTAACTCTTCGGCTAGATCATAGACTGAGGGACAGAAAAGGAGATCATAAGAACAAAGACCGTCCTCCACAACCTTATGACCGTGTGGGACAGGTGGATAAAATGACCACGTCAGTAGAACCCATGGAGATAGGTGCTGTGAGGGCCTCCTTAATGCTGAGTGAGCGAGATCATAGAAGAAAACAGGGGTTATGCCTTTACTGTGGAAAGATGGGACACTATCTCTGTGACTGCCCGGTTAAACCAAAAACTGGGAGATTCAGACCTGGACAAACTGTGGCTGGAATTGCAGAGACAGGGTCGGAAAACTCCAAAGCTTGAAGGTGGAAGAAGGGGAACCCTCGAGCGTTAATATTATACCTTCATTGACTCCGGATAATGCACAAGAAAACCACCATGTGTTTATCGCTATGTCTCTGGTGATAAATGCAGTAGAAAAGGAGATAAGTGCAATGGTAGATTCAGGAGCCACGGGGTGTTTTATGGACTATGATGTGGCCATACGGTTGGGAGCATGCCTAGTGACAAAAGACATACCGGAGACTGTATATGCGGTGGATGGAAAGGAATTGGAAGCCGGCCCCATCAAACATCATACCCTTGATTATGTTCTTACCTATGATGGCTACCATCAAGAAACCATGTCCTTTAATATCATTAGAGCCCATCAATATGGGGTGATATTGGGCCTTCCATGGCTGCAAAAGCACGAACCGTCGATACATTGGTCCTCCAGTACAGTGATGTTTGATTCTGAATACTGTGTTACTCACTGTATCCTGCCTCAGAACAAACCCTCCAGAGAACTTGCCTCCTTACAACATATTGCCACAGCAGCTGAGAAAGAAGTGGTTCTACCCACTGTTTACCAAGACTACATAGACGTCTTCAGCGACTCTCAGGCAGAGGTCCTCCCGCCTCAAAGGGAATACGATTGTCGTATCGACCTTCTCCCAGGTGCCGTGATTCCTAGCGGCAGAATATATGCCCTCACTCTTCCTGAAAACAAGCTTCTTCGAAGCTACCTGGACAAGTACCTAGCTGCAGGGTTTATCCGGCCATCAAGATCCCCTGCCGCTTCCCCTCGCTTCTTTATTCCGAAGGCGAATGGGGAGAAAAGATGCTGCATTGATTATAGGGCTCTCAATGCCATAACAGTGAGGAATCAGTACCCGTTGCCCTTGATCCCTGTTCTACTGGAACAAGTAAGACAGGTGAAGATTTACACCAAACTCGACTTGAGGGGAGCCTACCATCTTGTTCGCATTAAGCATGGAGACGAATGGAAAACGGCTTTCAAGACGCGGTATGGGCTCTATGAATATGTAGTGATGCCCTTTGGGCTTTGTAATGCCCCAGCCGCATTTCAATTGTTCTTCAATGAGGTTTTGCGGGAACATCTGGACCGTTACGTGGTCGTCTACATTGACGACATTCTTATCTACTCCGACTCTACTGAAGAACATGTAGAACACGTGAAAAACACCTTACGAGCATTGCAAATCAACCGGTTGTATTGTAAAATCACCAAGTGTGAATTCCATGTCACAACGGTTGAATTTTTGGGAGTCATGCTTACACCATCTGGTCAAGTGATGGCCGAGAGGAAGGTCCAAGCGGTGAAGGAATGGCCTCAGCCGGAAACTGTTAAAGACATTCAGAGCCTCTTAGGCTTCGCCAATTTTTACTGCAGGTTCATACGAGGATTTTCCGAGATGGTGACTCCTTTGACCCACCTTACCAGAAAGAACATCCCGTTTAAGTGGAACAAAGACACTCAAAGCGCTTTTACCTGGTTGAAGAGCGCGTTTACTTCGGCTCCTGTTCTTGTGCATGCCAACCCTGACTTGCCCATTTTGGTGGAGGCTGACGCATCTGAAGTTGCGTTGGGAGCGGTTCTGTCCCAAAGAAATGAAGACACCGAGCGCTTCACCCCATTGCGTTTATGTCCAGGAAGCTCAACTCTGCTGAGATGACCTACACCATAGCAGAGAAGGAACTCTTGGCGATAAGAGATGCCTTTTTGGAATGGACAACAAGGGGTGGTGAGGGACAGAGTCTCTGAATTAAGCAGAATACTCTCACCCAGTCAAGAGATCAGGGCTAGATCCAACACCGTTTTTTAGCTCATTGCACCATCCCAGTTTCAGAACCTGGCTGTATGCGAATTAGTCTGTTCCTGTCCCAGTGCATGATTGGAACAGGGCAAACCAAACTACAAAAGCCAATTCTTACACTGGGAAGGAAACAAGCTTCCGGGGACCGGTTTCTGGCATTACAGCCGTCTTCGGCCCGGCTTGCTTGAATCCTGATGGAGCAGTGAGCAAGGGACTCATGTCTGAGTATACCCTGCCACACCTATAGTGGCCAAAAATGATTCAGAAAAGGGGGTGGTGATGAACAGAGTGTCTGAATTAAGCAGACCACTCTTACCCAGTCCAAAGATCAAAAAAGAGCTAAAAAACGGTGTTGGATCTAGCCCCGATCTCTTGACTGGGTGAGAGTATTCTGCTTAATTCAGAGACTCTGTCCATCACCACCCCTTGTTGTAAATATTTTTGTCCACCATAAGCGTGGAAGGGTATACTCAGATGTGAGTCCCTTGCTCATTGCACCATCAGGATTCAAGCAAGCCGGGCCGAAGACGGCTGAAATGCCAGAAACCGGTCCCCGGAAGCTTGTTTCCTTCCCAGTGTAAGAATTGGCTTTTGTAGTCTGGTCTGCCCTGTTCCCATGATGCACTGGGCCAGGGACAGACTAATTTGCATACAGCCGGGTTCTGAAACTGGGATGGTGCAATGAGCTAAAAAACGGTGTTGGATCTAGCCCTGATCTCTTGACTGGGTGAGAGTATTCTGCTTAATTCAGAGACTCTGTCCATCACCACCCCTTGTTGTAAATATTTTTGTCCACCATAAGCGTGGAAGGGTATACTCAGATGTGAGTCCCTTGCTCATTGCACCATCAGGATTCAAGCAAGCCGGGCCGAAGACGGCTGAAATGCCAGAAACCGGTCCCCGGAAGCTTGTTTCCTTCCCAGTGTAAGAATTGGCTTTTGTAGTCTGGTCTGCCCTGTTCCCATGATGCACTGGGCCAGGGACAGACTAATTTGCATACAGCCGGGTTCTGAAACTGGGATGGTGCAATGAGCTAAAAAACGGTGTTGGATCTAGCCCTGATCTCTTGACTGGGTGAGAGTATTCTGCTTAATTCAGAGACTCTGTCCATCACCACCCCTTGTTGTAAATATTTTTGTCCACCATAAGCGTGGAAGGGTATACTCAGATGTGAGTCCCTTGCTCATTGCACCATCATGATTCAAGCAAGCCGGGCCGAAGACGGCTGAAATGCCAGAAACCGGCCCCCGGAAGCTTGTTTCCTTCCCAGTGTAAGAATTGGCTTTTGTAGTCTGGTCTGCCCTGTTCCCATGATGCACTGGGCCAGGGACAGACTAATTTGCATACAGCCGGGTTCTGAAACTGGGATGGTGCAATGAGCTAAAAAACGGTGTTGGATCTAGCCCTGATCTCTTGACTGGGTGAGAGTATTCTGCTTAATTCAGAGACTCTGTCCATCACCACCCCTTGTTGTAAATATTTTTGTCCACCATAAGCGTGGAAGGGTATACTCAGATGTGAGTCCCTTGCTCATTGCACCATCAGGATTCAAGCAAGCCGGGCCGAAGACGGCTGAAATGCCAGAAACCGGTCCCCGGAAGCTTGTTTCCTTCCCAGTGTAAGAATTGGCTTTTGTAGTCTGGTCTGCCCTGTTCCAATGATGCACTGGGCCAGGGACAGACTAATTTGCATACAGCCGGGTTCTGAAACTGGGATGGTGCAATGAGCTAAAAAACGGTGTTGGATCTAGCCCTGATCTCTTGACTGGGTGAGAGTATTCTGCTTAATTCAGAGACTCTGTCCATCACCACCCCTTGTTGTAAATATTTTTGTCCACCATAAGCGTGGAAGGGTATACTCAGATGTGAGTCCCTTGCTCATTGCACCATCAGGATTCAAGCAAGCCGGGCCGAAGACGGCTGAAATGCCAGAAACCGGTCCCCGGAAGCTTGTTTCCTTCCCAGTGTAAGAATTGGCTTTTGTAGTCTGGTCTGCCCTGTTCCCATGATGCACTGGGCCAGGGACAGACTAATTTGCATACAGCCGGGTTCTGAAACTGGGATGGTGCAATGAGCTAAAAAACGGTGTTGGATCTAGCCCTGATCTCTTGACTGGGTGAGAGTATTCTGCTTAATTCAGAGACTCTGTCCATCACCACCCCTTGTTGTAAATATTTTTGTCCACCATAAGCGTGGGAGGGTATACTCAGATGTGAGTCCCTTGCTCATTGCACCATCAGGATTCAAGCAAGCCGGGCCGAAGATGGCTGAAATGCCAGAAACCGGTCCCCGGAAGCTTGTTTCCTTCCCAGTGTAAGAATTGGCTTTTGTAGTCTGGTCTGCCCTGTTCCCATGATGCACTGGGCCAGGGACAGACTAATTTGCATACAGCCGGGTTCTGAAACTGGGATGGTGCAATGAGCTAAAAAACGGTGTTGGATCTAGCCCTGATCTCTTGACTGGGTGAGAGTATTCTGCTTAATTCAGAGACTCTGTCCATCACCACCCCTTGTTGTAAATATTTTTGTCCACCATAAGCGTGGAAGGGTATACTCAGATGTGAGTCCCTTGCTCATTGCACCATCAGGATTCAAGCAAGCCGGGCCGAAGACGGCTGAAATGCCAGAAACCGGTCCCCGGAAGCTTGTTTCCTTCCCAGTGTAAGAATTGGCTTTTGTAGTCTGGTCTGCCCTGTTCCCATCATGCACTGGGCCAGGGACAGACTAATTTGCATACAGCCGGGTTCTGAAACTGGGATGGTGCAATGAGCTAAAAAACGGTGTTGGATCTAGCCCTGATCTCTTGACTGGGTGAGAGTATTCTGCTTAATTCAGAGACTCTGTCCATCACCACCCCTTGTTGTAAATATTTTTGTCCACCATAAGCGTGGAAGGGTATACTCAGATGTGAGTCCCTTGCTCATTGCACCATCAGGATTCAAGCAAGCCGGGCCGAAGACGGCTGAAATGCCAGAAACCGGTCCCCGGAAGCTTGTTTCCTTCCCAGTGTAAGAATTGGCTTTTGTAGTCTGGTCTGCCCTGTTCCCATGATGCACTGGGCCAGGGACAGACTAATTTGCATACAGCCGGGTTCTGAAACTGGGATGGTGCAATGAGCTAAAAAACGGTGTTGGATCTAGCCCTGATCTCTTGACTGGGTGAGAGTATTCTGCTTAATTCAGAGACTCTGTCCATCACCACCCCTTGTTGTAAATATTTGTGTCCACCATAAGCGTGGAAGGGTATACTCAGATGTGAGTCCCTTGCTCATTGCACCATCAGGATTCAAGCAAGCCGGGCCGAAGACGGCTGAAATGCCAGAAACCGGTCCCCTGAAGCTTGTTTCCTTCCCAGTGTAAGAACTGGCTTTTGTAGTCTGGTCTGCCCTGTTCCCATGATGCACTGGGCCAGGGACAGACTAATTTGCATACAGCTGGGTTCTGAAACTGGGATGGTGCAATGAGCTAAAAAACGGTGTTGGATCTATCCCTGATCTCTTGACTGGGTGAGAGTATTCTGCTTAATTCAGAGACTCTGTCCATCACCACCCCTTGTTGTAAATAGTTTTGTCCACCATAAGCGTGGAAGGGTATACTCAGATGTGAGTCCCTTGCTCATTGCACCATCAGGATTCAAGCAAGCCGGGCCGAAGACGGCTGAAATGCCAGAAACCGGTCCCCGGAAGCTTGTTTCCTTCCCAGTGTAAGAATTGGCTTTTGTAGTCTGGTCTGCCCTGTTCCCATGATGCACTGGGCCAGGGACAGACTAATTTGCATACAGCCGGGTTCTGAAACTGGGATGGTGCAATGAGCAAAAAACGGTGTTGGATCTAGCCCTGATCTCTTGACTGGGTGAGAGTATTCTGCTTAATTCAGAGACTCTGTCCATCACCACCCCTTGTTGTAAATATTTTTGTCCACCATAAGCGTGGAAGGGTATACTCAGATGTGAGTCCCTTGCTCATTGCACCATCAGGATTCAAGCAAGCCGGGCCGAAGACGGCTGAAATGCCAGAAACCGGTCCCCGGATGCTTGTTTCCTTCCCAGTGTAAGAATTGGCTTTTGTAGTCTGGTCTGCAATGTTCCCATGATGCACTGGGCCAGGGACAGACTAATTTGCATACAGCCAGGTTCTGAAACTGGGATGGTGCAATGAGCTAAAAACGGTGTTGGATCTAGCCCTGATCTCTTGACTGGGTGAGAGTATTCTGCTTAATTCAGAGACTCTGTCCATCACCACCCCTTGTTGTAAATATTTTTGTCCACCATAAGCATGGAAGGGTATACTCAGATGTGAGTCCCTTGCTCATTGCACCATCAGGATTCAAGCAAGCCGGGCCGAAGACGGCTGAAATGCCAGAAACCGGTCCTCGGAAGCTTGTTTCCTTCCCAGTGTAAGAATTGGCTTTTGTAGTCTGGTCTGCCCTGTTCCCATGATGCACTGGGCCAGGGACAGACTAATTTGCATACAGCTGGGTTCTGAAACTGGGATGGTGCAATGAGCTAAAAAACGGTGTTGGATCTAGCCCTGATCTCTTGACTGGGTGAGAGTATTCTGCTTAATTCAGAGACTCTGTCCATCACCACCCCTTGTTGTAAATATTTTTGTCCACCATAAGCGTGGAAGGGTATACTCAGATGTGAGTCCCTTGCTCATTGCACCATCAGGATTCAAGCAAGCCGGGCCGAAGACGGCTGAAATGCCAGAAACCGGTCCCCGGAAGCTTGTTTCCTTCCCAGTGTAAGAATTGGCTTTTGTAGTCTGGTCTGCCCTGTTCCCATGATGCACTGGGCCAGGGACAGACTAATTTGCATACAGCCGGGTTCTGAAACTGGGATGGTGCAATGAGCTAAAAAACAGTGTTGGATCTAGCCCTGATCTCTTGACTGGGTGAGAGTATTCTGCTTAATTCAGAGACTCTGTCCATCACCACCCCTTGTTGTAAATATTTGTGTCCACCATAAGCGTGGAAGGGTATACTCAGATGTGAGTCCCTTGCTCATTGCACCATCAGGATTCAAGCAAGCCGGGCCGAAGACGGCTGAAATGCCAGAAACCGGTCCCCTGAAGCTTGTTTCCTTCCCAGTGTAAGAACTGGCTTTTGTAGTCTGGTCTGCCCTGTTCCCATGATGCACTGGGCCAGGGACAGACTAATTTGCATACAGCTGGGTTCTGAAACTGGGATGGTGCAATGAGCTAAAAAACGGTGTTGGATCTATCCCTGATCTCTTGACTGGGTGAGAGTATTCTGCTTAATTCAGAGACTCTGTCCATCACCACCCCTTGTTGTAAATAGTTTTGTCCACCATAAGCGTGGAAGGGTATACTCAGATGTGAGTCCCTTGCTCATTGCACCATCAGGATTCAAGCAAGCCGGGCCGAAGACGGCTGAAATGCCAGAAACCGGTCCCCGGAAGCTTGTTTCCTTCCCAGTGTAAGAATTGGCTTTTGTAGTCTGGTCTGCCCTGTTCCCATGATGCACTGGGCCAGGGACAGACTAATTTGCATACAGCCGGGTTCTGAAACTGGGATGGTGCAATGAGCAAAAAACGGTGTTGGATCTAGCCCTGATCTCTTGACTGGGTGAGAGTATTCTGCTTAATTCAGAGACTCTGTCCATCACCACCCCTTGTTGTAAATATTTTTGTCCACCATAAGCGTGGAAGGGTATACTCAGATGTGAGTCCCTTGCTCATTGCACCATCAGGATTCAAGCAAGCCGGGCCGAAGACGGCTGAAATGCCAGAAACCGGTCCCCGGATGCTTGTTTCCTTCCCAGTGTAAGAATTGGCTTTTGTAGTCTGGTCTGCAATGTTCCCATGATGCACTGGGCCAGGGACAGACTAATTTGCATACAGCCAGGTTCTGAAACTGGGATGGTGCAATGAGCTAAAAACGGTGTTGGATCTAGCCCTGATCTCTTGACTGGGTGAGAGTATTCTGCTTAATTCAGAGACTCTGTCCATCACCACCCCTTGTTGTAAATATTTTTGTCCACCATAAGCATG
This sequence comes from Lissotriton helveticus, assembly GCF_964261635.1. Lineage (NCBI taxonomy): Eukaryota > Metazoa > Chordata > Amphibia > Caudata > Salamandridae > Lissotriton > Lissotriton helveticus. Next base: position 149,251,140 of record NC_136073.1, read on the forward strand.
GAAGGGTATACTCAGATGTGAGTCCCTTGCTCATTGCACCATCAGGATTCAAGCAAGCCGGGCCGAAGACGGCTGAAATGCCAGAAACCGGTCCTCGGAAGCTTGTTTCCTTCCCAGTGTAAGAATTGGCTTTTGTAGTCTGGTCTGCCCTGTTCCCATGATGCACTGGGCCAGGGACAGACTAATTTGCATACAGCTGGGTTCTGAAACTGGGATGGTGCAATGAGCTAAAAAACGGTGTTGGATCTAGCCCTGATCTCTTGACTGGGTGAGAGTATTCTGCTTAATTCAGAGACTCTGTCCATCACCACCCCTTGTTGTAAATATTTTTGTCCACCATAAGCGTGGAAGGGTATACTCAGATGTGAGTCCCTTGCTCATTGCACCATCAGGATTCAAGCAAGCCGGGCCGAAGACGGCTGAAATGCCAGAAACCGGTCCCCGGAAGCTTGTTTCCTTCCCAGTGTAAGAACTGGCTTTTGTAGTCTGGTCTGCCCTGTTCCCATGATGCACTGGGCCAGGGACAGACTAATTTGCATACAGCCGGGTTCTGAAACTGGGATGGTGCAATGAGCTAAAAAACGGTGTTGGATCTATCCCTGATCTCTTGACTGGGTGAGAGTATTCTGCTTAATTCAGAGACTCTGTCCATCACCACCCCTTGTTGTAAATAGTTTTGTCCACCATAAGCGTGGAAGGGTATACTCAGATGTGAGTCCCTTGCTCATTGCACCATCAGGATTCAAGCAAGCAGGGCCGAAGACGGCTGGAATGCCAGAAACCGGTCCCCGGAAGCTTGTTTCCTTCCCAGTGTAAGAATTGGCTTTTGTAGTCTGGTCTGCCCTGTTCCCATGATGCACTGGGCCAGGGACAGACTAATTTGCATACAGCCGGGTTCTGAAACTGGGATGGTGCAATGAGCAAAAAACGGTGTTGGATCTAGCCCTGATCTCTTGACTGGGTGAGAGTATTCTGCTTAATTCAGAGACTCTGTCCATCACCACCCCTTGTTGTAAATATTTTTGTCCACCATAAGCGTGGAAGGGTATACTCAGATGTGAGTCCCTTGCTCATTGCACCATCAGGATTCAAGCAAGCCGGGCCGAAGACGGCTGAAATGCCAGGAACCGGTCCCCGGATGCTTGTTTCCTTCCCAGTGTAAGAATTGGCTTTTGTAGTCTGGTCTGCCCTGTTCCCATGATGCACTGGGCCAGGGACAGACTAATTTGCATACAGCCAGGTTCTGAAACTGGGATGGTGCAATGAGCTAAAAACGGTGTTGGATCTAGCCCTGATCTCTTGACTGGGTGAGAGTATTCTGCTTAATTCAGAGACTCTGTCCATCACCACCCCTTGTTGTAAATATTTTTGTCCACCATAAGCATGGAAGGGTATACTCAGATGTGAGTCCCTTGCTCATTGCACCATCAGGATTCAAGCAAGCCGGGCCAAAGACGGCTGAAATGCCAGAAACCGGTCCCCGGAAGCTTGTTTCCTTCCCAGTGTAAGAACTGGCTTTTGTAGTCTGGTCTGCCCTGTTCCCATGATGCACTGGGCCAGGGACAGACTAATTTGCATACAGCCGGGTTCTGAAACTGGGATGGTGCAATGAGCTAAAAAACGGTGTTGGATCTATCCCTGATCACTTGACTGGGTGAGAGTATTCTGCTTAATTCAGAGACTCTGTCCATCACCACCCCTCGTTGTAAATAGTTTTGTCCACCATAAGCGTGGAAGGGTATACTCAGATGTGAGTCCCTTGCTCATTGCACCATCAGGATTCAAGCAAGCCGGGCCGAAGACGGCTGAAATGCCAGAAACCGGTCCCCGGAAGCTTGTTTCCTTCCCAGTGTAAGAATTGGCTTTTGTAGTCTGGTCTGCCCTGTTCCCATGATGCACTGGGCCAGGGACAGACTAATTTGCATACAGCCGGGTTCTGAAACTGGGATGGTGCAATGAGCAAAAAACGGTGTTGGATCTAGCCCTGATCTCTTGACTGGGTGAGAGTATTCTGCTTAATTCAGAGACTCTGTCCATCACCACCCCTTGTTGTAAATAGTTTTGTCCACCATAAGCGTGGAAGGGTATACTCAGATGTGAGTCCCTTGCTCATTGCACCATCAGGATTCAAGCAAGCCGGGCCGAAGACGGCTGAAATGCCAGAAACCGGTCCCCGGAAGCTTGTGTCCTTCCCAGTGTAAGAATTGGCTTTTGTAGTCTGGTCTGCCCTGTTCCCATGATGCACTGGGCCAGGGACAGACTAATTTGCATACAGCCGGGTTCTGAAACTGGGATGGTGCAATGAGCTAAAAAACGGTGTTGGATCTAGCCCTGATCTCTTGACTGGGTGAGAGTATTCTGCTTAATTCAGAGACTCTGTCCATCACCACCCCTTGTTGTAAATATTTTTGTCCACCATAAGCGTGGAAGGGTAAACTCAGATGTGAGTCCCTTGCTCATTGCACCATCAGGATTCAAGCAAGCCGGGCCGAAGACGGCTGAAATGCCAGAAACCGGTCCCCGGAAGCTTGTTTCCTTCCCAGTGTAAGAATTGGCTTTTGTAGTCTGGTCTGCCCTGTTCCCATGATGCACTGGGCCAGGGACAGACTAATTTGCATACAGCCGGGTTCTGAAACTGGGATGGTGCAATGAGCTAAAAAACGGTGTTGGATCTAGCCCTGATCTCTTGACTGGGTGAGAGTATTCTGCTTAATTCAGAGACTCTGTCCATCACCACCCCTTGTTGTAAATATTTTTGTCCACCATAAGCGTGGAAGGGTATACTCAGATGTGAGTCCCTTGCTCATTGCACCATCATGATTCAAGCAAGCCGGGCCGAAGACGGCTGAAATGCCAGAAACCGGTCCCCGGAAGCTTGTTTCCTTCCCAGTGTAAGAATTGGCTTTTGTAGTCTGGTCTGCCCTGTTCCCATGATGCACTGGGCCAGGGACAGACTAATTTGCATACAGCCGGGTTCTGAAACTGGGATGGTGCAATGAGCTAAAAAACGGTGTTGGATCTAGCCCTGATCTCTTGACTGGGTGAGAGTATTCTGCTTAATTCAGAGACTCTGTCCATCACCACCCCTTGTTGTAAATATTTTTGTCCACCATAAGCGTGGAAGGGTATACTTAGATGTGAGTCCCTTGCTCATTGCACCATCAGGATTCAAGCAAGCCGGGCCGAAGACGGCTGAAATGCCAGAAACCGGTCCCCGGAAGCTTGTTTCCTTCCCAGTGTAAGAATTGGCTTTTGTAGTCTGGTCTGCCCTGTTCCCATGATGCACTGGGCCAGGGACAGACTAATTTGCATACAGCCGGGTTCTGAAACTGGGATGGTGCAATGAGCTAAAAAACGGTGTTGGATCTAGCCCTGATCTCTTGACTGGGTGAGAGTATTCTGCTTAATTCAGAGACTCTGTCCATCACCACCCCTTGTTGTAAATATTTTTGTCCACCATAAGCGTGGAAGGGTATACTCAGATGTGAGTCCCTTGCTCATTGCACCATCAGGATTCAAGCAAGCCGGGCCGAAGACGGCTGAAATGCCAGAAACCGGTCCCCGGAAGCTTGTTTCCTTCCCAGTGTAAGAATTGGCTTTTGTAGTCTGGTCTGCCCTGTTCCCATGATGCACTGGGCCAGGGACAGACTAATTTGCATACAGCCGGGTTCTGAAACTGGGATGGTGCAATGAGCTAAAAAACGGTGTTGGATCTAGCCCTGATCTCTTGACTGGGTGAGAGTATTCTGCTTAATTCAGAGACTCTGTCCATCACCACCCCTTGTTGTAAATATTTTTGTCCACCATAAGCGTGGGAGGGTATACTCAGATGTGAGTCCCTTGCTCATTGCACCATCAGGATTCAAGCAAGCCGGGCCGAAGATGGCTGAAATGCCAGAAACCGGTCCCCGGAAGCTTGTTTCCTTCCCAGTGTAAGAATTGGCTTTTCTAGTCTGGTCTGCCCTGTTCCCATGATGCACTGGGCCAGGGACAGACTAATTTGCATACAGCCGGGTTCTGAAACTGGGATGGTGCAATGAGCTAAAAAACGGTGTTGGATCTAGCCCTGATCTCTTGACTGGGTGAGAGTATTCTGCTTAATTCAGAGACTCTGTCCATCACCACCCCTTGTTGTAAATATTTTTGTCCACCATAAGCGTGGAAGGGTATACTCAGATGTGAGTCCCTTGCTCATTGCACCATCAGGATTCAAGCAAGCCGGGCCGAAGACGGCTAAAATGCCAGAAACCGGTCCCCGGAAGCTTGTTTCCTTCCCAGTGTAAGAATTGGCTTTTGTAGTCTGGTCTGCCCTGTTCCCATGATGCACTGGGCCAGGGACAGACTAATTTGCATACAGCCGGGTTCTGAAACTGGGATGGTGCAATGAGCTAAAAAACAGTGTTGGATCTAGCCCTGATCTCTTGACTGGGTGAGAGTATTCTGCTTAATTCAGAGACTCTGTCCATCACCACCCCTTGTTGTAAATATTTTTGTCCACCATAAGCGTGGAAGGGTATACTCAGATGTGAGTCCCTTGCTCATTGCACCATCAGGATTCAAGCAAGCCGTGCCGAAGACGGCTGAAATGCCAGAAACCGGTCCCCGGAAGCTTGTTTCCTTCCCAGTGTAAGACTGGCTTTTGTAGTCTGGTCTGCCCTGTTCCCATGATGCACTGGGCCAGGGACAGACTAGTTTGCATACAGCCGGGTTCTGAAACTGGGATGGTGCAATGAGCTAAAAAACGGTGTTGGATCTATCCCTGATCTCTTGACTGGGTGAGAGTATTCTGCTTAATTCAGAGACTCTGTCCATCACCACCCCTTGTTGTAAATAGTTTTGTCCACCATAAGCGTGGAAGGGTATACTCAGATGTGAGTCCCTTGCTCATTGCACCATCAGGATTCAAGCAAGCCGGGCCAAAGACGGCTGAAATGCCAGAAACCGGTCCCCGGAAGCTTGTTTCCTTCCCAGTGTAAGAATTGGCTTTTGTAGTCTGGTCTGCCCTGTTCCCATGATGCACTGGGCCAGGGACAGACTAATTTGCATACAGCCGGGTTCTGAAACTGGGATGGTGCAATGAGCAAAAAACAGTGTTGGATCTAGCCCTGATCTCTTGACTGGGTGAGAGTATTCTGCTTAATTCAGAGACTCTGTCCATCACCACCCCTTGTTGTAAATATTTTTGTCCACCATAAGCGTAGAAGGGTATACTCAGATGTGAGTCCCTTGCTCATTGCACCATCAGGATTCAAGCAAGCCGGGCCGAAGACGGCTGAAATGCCAGAAACCGGTCCCCGGATGCTTGTTTCCTTCCCAGTGTAAGAATTGGCTTTTGTAGTCTGGTCTGCAATGTTCCCATGATGCACTGGGCCAGGGACAGACTAATTTGCATACAGCCAGGTTCTGAAACTGGGATGGTGCAATGAGCTAAAAACGGTGTTGGATCTAGCCCTGATCTCTTGACTGGGTGAGAGTATTCTGCTTAATTCAGAGACTCTGTCCATCACCACCCCTTGTTGTAAATATTTTTGTCCACCATAAGCATGGAAGGGTATACTCAGATGTGAGTCCCTTGCTCATTGCACCATCAGGATTCAAGCAAGCCGGGCCGAAGACGGCTGAAATGCCAGAAACCGGTCCCCGGAAGCTTGTTTCCTTCCCAGTGTAAGAATTGGCTTTTGTAGTCTGGTCTGCCCTGTTCCCATGATGCACTGGGCCAGGGACAGACTAATTTGCATACAGCCGGGTTCTGAAACTGGGATGGTGCAATGAGCTAAAAAACGGTGTTGGATCTAGCCCTGATCTCTTGACTGGGTGAGAGTATTCTGCTTAATTCAGAGACTCTGTCCATCACCACCCCTTGTTGTAAATAGTTTTGTCCACCATAAGCGTGGAAGGGTATACTCAGATGTGAGTCCCTTGCTCATTGCACCATCAGGATTCAAGCAAGCCGGGCCGAAGACGGCTGGAATGCCAGAAACCGGTCCCCGGAAGCTTGTTTCCTTCCCAGTGTAAGAATTGGCTTTTGTAGTCTGGTCTGCCCTGTTCCCATGATGCACTGGGCCAGGGACAGACTAATTTGCATACAGCCGGGTTCTGAAACTGGGATGGTGCAATGAGCAAAAAACGGTGTTGGATCTAGCCCTGATCTCTTGACTGGGTGAGAGTATTCTGCTTAATTCAGAGACTCTGTCCATCACCACCCCTTGTTGTAAATATTTTTGTCCACCATAAGCGTGGAAGGGTATACTCAGATGTGAGTCCCTTGCTCATTGCACCATCAGGATTCAAGCAAGCCGGGCCGAAGACGGCTGAAATGCCAGAAACCGGTCCCCGGATGCTTGTTTCCTTCCCAGAGTAAGAATTGGCTTTTCTAGTCTGGTCTGCCCTGTTCCCATGATGCACTGGGCCAGGGACAGACTAATTTGCATACAGCCAGGTTCTGAAACTGGGATGGTGCAATGAGCTAAAAACGGTGTTGGATCTAGCCCTGATCTCTTGACTGGGTGAGAGTATTCTGCTTAATTCAGAGACTCTGTCCATCACCACCCCTTGTTGTAAATATTTTTGTCCACCATAAGCATGGAAGGGTATACTCAGATGTGAGTCCCTTGCTCATTGCACCATCAGGATTCAAGCAAGCCGGGCCGAAGACGGCTGAAATGCCAGAAACCGGTCCCCGGAAGCTTGTTTCCTTCCCAGTGTAAGAATTGGCTTTTGTAGTCTGGTCTGCCCTGTTCCCATGATGCACTGGGCCAGGGACAGACTAATTTGCATACAGCCGGGTTCTGAAACTGGGATGGTGCAATGAGCTAAAAAACGGTGTTGGATCTTTCCCTGATCTCTTGACTGGGTGAGAGTATTCTGCTTAATTCAGAGACTCTGTCCATCACCACCCCTCGTTGTAAATAGTTTTGTCCACCATAAGCGTGGAAGGGTATACTCAGATGTGAGTCCCTTGCTCATTGCACCATCAGGATTCAAGCAAGCCGGGCCGAAGACGGCTGAAATGCCAGAAACCGGTCCCCGGAAGCTTGTTTCCTTCTCAGTGTAAGAATTGGCTTTTGTAGTCTGGTCTGCCCTGTTCCCATGATGCACTGGGCCAGGGACAGACTAATTTGCATACAGCCGGGTTCTGAAACTGGGATGGTGCAATGAGCAAAAAACGGTGTTGGATCTAGCCCTGATCTCTTGACTGGGTGAGAGTATTCTGCTTAATTCAGAGACTCTGTCCATCACCACCCCTTGTTGTAAATAGTTTTGTCCACCATAAGCGTGGAAGGGTATACTCAGATGTGAGTCCCTTGCTCATTGCACCATCAGGATTCAAGCAAGCAGGGCCGAAGACGGCTGGAATGCCAGAAACCGGTCCCCGGAAGCTTGTTTCCTTCCCAGTGTAAGAATTGGCTTTTGTAGTCTGGTCTGCCCTGTTCCCATGATGCACTGGGCCAGGGACAGACTAATTTGCATACAGCCGGGTTCTGAAACTGGGATGGTGCAATGAGCAAAAAACGGTGTTGGATCTAGCCCTGATCTCTTGACTGGGTGAGAGTATTCTGCTTAATTCAGAGACTCTGTCCATCACCACCCCTTGTTGTAAATATTTTTGTCCACCATAAGCGTGGAAGGGTATACTCAGATGTGAGTCCCTTGCTCATTGCACCATCAGGATTCAAGCAAGCCGGGCCGAAGACGGCTGAAATGCCAGGAACCGGTCCCCGGATGCTTGTTTCCTTCCCAGTGTAAGAATTGGCTTTTGTAGTCTGGTCTGCCCTGTTCCCATGATGCACTGGGCCAGGGACAGACTAATTTGCATACAGCCAGGTTCTGAAACTGGGATGGTGCAATGAGCTAAAAACGGTGTTGGATCTAGCCCTGATCTCTTGACTGGGTGAGAGTATTCTGCTTAATTCAGAGACTCTGTCCATCACCACCCCTTGTTGTAAATATTTTTGTCCACCATAAGCATGGAAGGGTATACTCAGATGTGAGTCCCTTGCTCATTGCACCATCAGGATTCAAGCAAGCCGGGCCAAAGACGGCTGAAATGCCAGAAACCGGTCCCCGGAAGCTTGTTTCCTTCCCAGTGTAAGAACTGGCTTTTGTAGTCTGGTCTGCCCTGTTCCCATGATGCACTGGGCCAGGGACAGACTAATTTGCATACAGCCGGGTTCTGAAACTGGGATGGTGCAATGAGCTAAAAAACGGTGTTGGATCTATCCCTGATCACTTGACTGGGTGAGAGTATTCTGCTTAATTCAGAGACTCTGTCCATCACCACCCCTCGTTGTAAATAGTTTTGTCCACCATAAGCGTGGAAGGGTATACTCAGATGTGAGTCCCTTGCTCATTGCACCATCAGGATTCAAGCAAGCCGGGCCGAAGACGGCTGAAATGCCAGAAACCGGTCCCCGGAAGCTTGTTTCCTTCCCAGTGTAAGAATTGGCTTTTGTAGTCTGGTCTGCCCTGTTCCCATGATGCACTGGGCCAGGGACAGACTAATTTGCATACAGCCGGGTTCTGAAACTGGGATGGTGCAATGAGCAAAAAACGGTGTTGGATCTAGCCCTGATCTCTTGACTGGGTGAGAGTATTCTGCTTAATTCAGAGACTCTGTCCATCACCACCCCTTGTTGTAAATAGTTTTGTCCACCATAAGCGTGGAAGGGTATACTCAGATGTGAGTCCCTTGCTCATTGCACCATCAGGATTCAAGCAAGCCGGGCCGAAGACGGCTGAAATGCCAGAAACCGGTCCCCGGAAGCTTGTGTCCTTCCCAGTGTAAGAATTGGCTTTTGTAGTCTGGTCTGCCCTGTTCCCATGATGCACTGGGCCAGGGACAGACTAATTTGCATACAGCCGGGTTCTGAAACTGGGATGGTGCAATGAGCTAAAAAACGGTGTTGGATCTAGCCCTGATCTCTTGACTGGGTGAGAGTATTCTGCTTAATTCAGAGACTCTGTCCATCACCACCCCTTGTTGTAAATATTTTTGTCCACCATAAGCGTGGAAGGGTAAACTCAGATGTGAGTCCCTTGCTCATTGCACCATCAGGATTCAAGCAAGCCGGGCCGAAGACGGCTGAAATGCCAGAAACCGGTCCCCGGAAGCTTGTTTCCTTCCCAGTGTAAGAATTGGCTTTTGTAGTCTGGTCTGCCCTGTTCCCATGATGCACTGGGCCAGGGACAGACTAATTTGCATACAGCCGGGTTCTGAAACTGGGATGGTGCAATGAGCTAAAAAACGGTGTTGGATCTAGCCCTGATCTCTTGACTGGGTGAGAGTATTCTGCTTAATTCAGAGACTCTGTCCATCACCACCCCTTGTTGTAAATATTTTTGTCCACCATAAGCGTGGAAGGGTATACTCAGATGTGAGTCCCTTGCTCATTGCACCATCATGATTCAAGCAAGCCGGGCCGAAGACGGCTGAAATGCCAGAAACCGGTCCCCGGAAGCTTGTTTCCTTCCCAGTGTAAGAATTGGCTTTTGTAGTCTGGTCTGCCCTGTTCCCATGATGCACTGGGCCAGGGACAGACTAATTTGCATACAGCCGGGTTCTGAAACTGGGATGGTGCAATGAGCTAAAAAACGGTGTTGGATCTAGCCCTGATCTCTTGACTGGGTGAGAGTATTCTGCTTAATTCAGAGACTCTGTCCATCACCACCCCTTGTTGTAAATATTTTTGTCCACCATAAGCGTGGAAGGGTATACTTAGATGTGAGTCCCTTGCCCATTGCACCATCAGGATTCAAGCAAGCCGGGCCGAAGACGGCTGAAATGCCAGAAACCGGTCCCCGGAAGCTTGTTTCCTTCCCAGTGTAAGAATTGGCTTTTGTAGTCTGGTCTGCCCTGTTCCCATGATGCACTGGGCCAGGGACAGACTAATTTGCATACAGCCGGGTTCTGAAACTGGGATGGTGCAATGAGCTAAAAAACGGTGTTGGATCTAGCCCTGATCTCTTGACTGGGTGAGAGTATTCTGCTTAATTCAGAGACTCTGTCCATCACCACCCCTTGTTGTAAATATTTTTGTCCACCATAAGCGTGGAAGGGTATACTCAGATGTGAGTCCCTTGCTCATTGCACCATCAGGATTCAAGCAAGCCGGGCCGAAGACGGCTGAAATGCCAGAAACCGGTCCCCGGAAGCTTGTTTCCTTCCCAGTGTAAGAATTGGCTTTTGTAGTCTGGTCTGCCCTGTTCCCATGATGCACTGGGCCAGGGACAGACTAATTTGCATACAGCCGGGTTCTGAAACTGGGATGGTGCAATGAGCTAAAAAACGGTGTTGGATCTAGCCCTGATCTCTTGACTGGGTGAGAGTATTCTGCTTAATTCAGAGACTCTGTCCATCACCACCCCTTGTTGTAAATATTTTTGTCCACCATAAGCGTGGGAGGGTATACTCAGATGTGAGTCCCTTGCTCATTGCACCATCAGGATTCAAGCAAGCCGGGCCGAAGATGGCTGAAATGCCAGAAACCGGTCCCCGGAAGCTTGTTTCCTTCCCAGTGTAAGAATTGGCTTTTCTAGTCTGGTCTGCCCTGTTCCCATGATGCACTGGGCCAGGGACAGACTAATTTGCATACAGCCGGGTTCTGAAACTGGGATGGTGCAATGAGCTAAAAAACGGTGTTGGATCTAGCCCTGATCTCTTGACTGGGTGAGAGTATTCTGCTTAATTCAGAGACTCTGTCCATCACCACCCCTTGTTGTAAATATTTTTGTCCACCATAAGCGTGGAAGGGTATACTCAGATGTGAGTCCCTTGCTCATTGCACCATCAGGATTCAAGCAAGCCGGGCCGAAGACGGCTAAAATGCCAGAAACCGGTCCCCGGAAGCTTGTTTCCTTCCCAGTGTAAGAATTGGCTTTTGTAGTCTGGTCTGCCCTGTTCCCATGATGCACTGGGCCAGGGACAGACTAATTTGCATACAGCCGGGTTCTGAAACTGGGATGGTGCAATGAGCTAAAAAACAGTGTTGGATCTAGCCCTGATCTCTTGACTGGGTGAGAGTATTCTGCTTAATTCAGAGACTCTGTCCATCACCACCCCTTGTTGTAAATATTTTTGTCCACCATAAGCGTGGAAGGGTATACTCAGATGTGAGTCCCTTGCTCATTGCACCATCAGGATTCAAGCAAGCCGTGCCGAAGACGGCTGAAATGCCAGAAACCGGTCCCCGGAAGCTTGTTTCCTTCCCAGTGTAAGACTGGCTTTTGTAGTCTGGTCTGCCCTGTTCCCATGATGCACTGGGCCAGGGACAGACTAGTTTGCATACAGCCGGGTTCTGAAACTGGGATGGTGCAATGAGCTAAAAAACGGTGTTGGATCTATCCCTGATCTCTTGACTGGGTGAGAGTATTCTGCTTAATTCAGAGACTCTGTCCATCACCACCCCTTGTTGTAAATAGTTTTGTCCACCATAAGCGTGGAAGGGTATACTCAGATGTGAGTCCCTTGCTCATTGCACCATCAGGATTCAAGCAAGCCGGGCCAAAGACGGCTGAAATGCCAGAAACCGGTCCCCGGAAGCTTGTTTCCTTCCCAGTGTAAGAATTGGCTTTTGTAGTCTGGTCTGCCCTGTTCCCATGATGCACTGGGCCAGGGACAGACTAATTTGCATACAGCCGGGTTCTGAAACTGGGATGGTGCAATGAGCAAAAAACAGTGTTGGATCTAGCCCTGATCTCTTGACTGGGTGAGAGTATTCTGCTTAATTCAGAGACTCTGTCCATCACCACCCCTTGTTGTAAATATTTTTGTCCACCATAAGCGTAGAAGGGTATACTCAGATGTGAGTCCCTTGCTCATTGCACCATCAGGATTCAAGCAAGCCGGGCCGAAGACGGCTGAAATGCCAGAAACCGGTCCCCGGATGCTTGTTTCCTTCCCAGTGTAAGAATTGGCTTTTGTAGTCTGGTCTGCAATGTTCCCATGATGCACTGGGCCAGGGACAGACTAATTTGCATACAGCCAGGTTCTGAAACTGGGATGGTGCAATGAGCTAAAAACGGTGTTGGATCTAGCCCTGATCTCTTGACTGGGTGAGAGTATTCTGCTTAATTCAGAGACTCTGTCCATCACCACCCCTTGTTGTAAATATTTTTGTCCACCATAAGCATGGAAGGGTATACTCAGATGTGAGTCCCTTGCTCATTGCACCATCAGGATTCAAGCAAGCCGGGCCGAAGACGGCTGAAATGCCAGAAACCGGTCCCCGGAAGCTTGTTTCCTTCCCAGTGTAAGAATTGGCTTTTGTAGTCTGGTCTGCCCTGTTCCCATGATGCACTGGGCCAGGGACAGACTAATTTGCATACAGCCGGGTTCTGAAACTGGGATGGTGCAATGAGCTAAAAAACGGTGTTGGATCTAGCCCTGATCTCTTGACTGGGTGAGAGTATTCTGCTTAATTCAGAGACTCTGTCCATCACCACCCCTTGTTGTAAATAGTTTTGTCCACCATAAGCGTGGAAGGGTATACTCAGATGTGAGTCCCTTGCTCATTGCACCATCAGGATTCAAGCAAGCCGGGCCGAAGACGGCTGGAATGCCAGAAACCGGTCCCCGGAAGCTTGTTTCCTTCCCAGTGTAAGAATTGGCTTTTGTAGTCTGGTCTGCCCTGTTCCCATGATGCACTGGGCCAGGGACAGACTAATTTGCATACAGCCGGGTTCTGAAACTGGGATGGTGCAATGAGCAAAAAACGGTGTTGGATCTAGCCCTGATCTCTTGACTGGGTGAGAGTATTCTGCTTAATTCAGAGACTCTGTCCATCACCACCCCTTGTTGTAAATATTTTTGTCCACCATAAGCGTGGAAGGGTATACTCAGATGTGAGTCCCTTGCTCATTGCACCATCAGGATTCAAGCAAGCCGGGCCGAAGACGGCTGAAATGCCAGAAACCGGTCCCCGGATGCTTGTTTCCTTCCCAGAGTAAGAATTGGCTTTTCTAGTCTGGTCTGCCCTGTTCCCATGATGCACTGGGCCAGGGACAGACTAATTTGCATACAGCCAGGTTCTGAAACTGGGATGGTGCAATGAGCTAAAAACGGCGTTGGATCTAGCCCTGATCTCTTGACTGGGTGAGAGTATTCTGCTTAATTCAGAGACTCTGTCCATCACCACCCCTTGTTGTAAATATTTTTGTCCACCATAAGCATGGAAGGGTATACTCAGATGTGAGTCCCTTGCTCATTGCACCATCAGGATTCAAGCAAGCCGGGCCGAAGACGGCTGAAATGCCAGAAACCGGTCCCCGGAAGCTTGTTTCCTTCCCAGTGTAAGAATTGGCTTTTGTAGTCTGGTCTGCCCTGTTCCCATGATGCACTGGGCCAGGGACAGACTAATTTGCATACAGCCGGGTTCTGAAACTGGGATGGTGCAATGAGCTAAAAAACGGTGTTGGATCTATCCCTGATCTCTTGACTGGGTGAGAGTATTCTGCTTAATTCAGAGACTCTGTCCATCACCACCCCTCGTTGTAAATAGTTTTGTCCACCATAAGCGTGGAAGGGTATACTCAGATGTGAGTCCCTTGCTCATTGCACCATCAGGATTCAAGCAAGCCGGGCCGAAGACGGCTGAAATGCCAGAAACCGGTCCCCGGAAGCTTGTTTCCTTCCCAGTGTAAGAATTGGCTTTTGTAGTCTGGTCTGCCCTGTTCCCATGATGCACTGGGCCAGGGACAGACTAATTTGCATACAGCCGGGTTCTGAAACTGGGATGGTGCAATGAGCAAAAAACGGTGTTGGATCTAGCCCTGATCTCTTGACTGGGTGAGAGTATTCTGCTTAATTCAGAGACTCTGTCCATCACCACCCCTTGTTGTAAATAGTTTTGTCCACCATAAGCGTGGAAGGGTATACTCAGATGTGAGTCCCTTGCTCATTGCACCATCAGGATTCAAGCAAGCCGGGCCGAAGACGGCTGAAATGCCAGAAACCGGTCCCCGGAAGCTTGTTTCCTTCCCAGTGTAAGAATTGGCTTTTGTAGTCTGGTCTGCCCTGTTCCCATGATGCACTGGGCCAGGGACAGACTAATTTGCATACAGCCGGGTTCTGAAACTGGGATGGTGCAATGAGCTAAAAAACGGTGTTGGATCTAGCCCTGATCTCTTGACTGGGTGAGAGTATTCTGCTTAATTCAGAGACTCTGTCCATCACCACCCCTTGTTGTAAATATTTTTGTCCACCATAAGCGTGGAAGGGTATACTCAGATGTGAGTTCATTGCACCATCAGGATTCAAGCAAGCCGGGCCGAAGACGGCTGAAATGCCAGAAACCGGTCCCCGGAAGCTTGTTTCCTTCCCAGTGTAAGAATTGGCTTTTGTAGTCTGGTCTGCCCTGTTCCCATGATGCACTGGGCCAGGGACAGACTAATTTGCATACAGCCGGGTTCTGAAACTGGGATGGTGCAATGAGCTAAAAAACGGTGTTGGATCTAGCCCTGATCTCTTGACTGGGTGAGAGTATTCTGCTTAATTCAGAGACTCTGTCCATCACCACCCCTTGTTGTAAATATTTTTGTCCACCATAAGCGTGGAAGGGTATACTCAGATGTGAGTCCCTTGCTCATTGCACCATCAGGATTCAAGCAAGCCGGGCCGAAGACGGCTGAAATGCCAGAAACCGGTCCCCGGAAGCTTGTGTCCTTCCCAGTGTAAGAATTGGCTTTTGTAGTCTGGTCTGCCCTGTTCCCATGATGCACTGGGCCAGGGACAGACTAATTTGCATACAGCCGGGTTCTGAAACTGGGATGGTGCAATGAGCTAAAAAACGGTGTTGGATCTAGCCCTGATCTCTTGACTGGGTGAGAGTATTCTGCTTAATTCAGAGACTCTGTCCATCACCACCCCTTGTTGTAAATATTTTTGTCCACCATAAGCGTGGAAGGGTATACTCAGATGTGAGTCCCTTGCTCATTGCACCATCAGGATTCAAGCAAGCCGGGCCGAAGACGGCTGAAATGCCAGAAACCGGTCCCCGGAAGCTTGTTTCCTTCCCAGTGTAAGAATTGGCTTTTGTAGTCTGGTCTGCCCTGTTCCCATGATGCACTGGGCCAGGGACAGACTAATTTGCATACAGCCGGGTTCTGAAACTGGGATGGTGCAATGAGCTAAAAAACGGTGTTGGATCTAGCCCTGATCTCTTGACTGGGTGAGAGTATTCTGCTTAATTCAGAGGCTCTGTCCATCACCACCCCTTGTTGTAAATATTTTTGTCCACCATAAGCGTGGAAGGGTATACTCAGATGTGAGTCCCTTGCTCATTGCACCATCAGGATTCAAGCAAGCCGGGCCGAAGACGGCTGAAATGCCAGAAACCGGTTCCCGGAAGCTTGTTTCCTTCCCAGTGTAAGAATTGGCTTTTGTAGTCTGGTCTGCCCTGTTCCCATGATGCACTGGGCCAGGGACAGACTAATTTGCATACAGCCGGGTTCTGAAACTGGGATGGTGCAATGAGCTAAAAAACGGTGTTGGATCTACTCTGAAGAAGAAATAGGCAAACTGCTCAGCACCTTGAAACCCTCCAATCACCTCACGGATCCCCTCCCTGCTAACGCTGTCAAAGATTTCATCCCAATGCTCCTTCCGCTCTGGACTAAAATTATCAACAGCTCGCTCCAAGAAGGAACCATCCCCGACTCCCTCAAAGTTGGACAAGTCACACCTTTGCTAAAGAAACCTACTGCCGACCCATCCGACCTAAACAACTACCGACCCATTACCAATATTCCCACTCTCGCCAAATTATTGGAAAAATGCGCACAACTACAACTGACTAAACACATTGATCTGTTTGATCTCCTCAACCCCCATCAATCAGGCTTCCGAGCAGGACACAGCACTGAAACGGCTATGACGCACATAATTGACGACGCCCTGCAAATTCTAGATCAAGGTGATACCTGCCTCCTCATCCTTCTTGATCTCTCTTCAGCATTCGACACTGTTAAACATGAGAAGTTACTCGATCTTTTGAGCACAAGAATGGGTCTTTCTGGGACTGTTCTCAAGTGGTTCACCTCCTTTTTACACAACAGGTCACAGAAATTCAAGAGTAACAACCTGTTGTCCTCTCCAATACCTGTTTCGTTAGGCGCCCCCCAAGGATCCTCCCTATCACCAACTCTGTTCAACCTAGTTATGGAACCTCTCACCTCCTTGCTACAAGCATCCAATGTACTTTTTCACATGTACGCAGATGACACTCAACTATATCTCAAAATACAATCCCCCAATGACATCTTACTCCTGAACTCAACGATCAGAAGCACCCAATCTTGGCTTGCTGGCAATCATCTCAAACTCAATGCTCTGAAAACAGAATTCCTGCTGATCTCACCTCCCGCGAAGATCTCTACCACTCAAACCTGGCTCAAACAGTTAACTGCACTTAATGTCCAACCCACCATAGTGGATTCAGCGAAATCCCTAGGCATAACTCTCGACTCCAATCTCAACATGCAGCATCATATCAGCAAGGCTACTAAGGGAGCGAACTTCCAAATCAATACCCTGAGGAAACTTAAACCCTTCCTACCAGCCAAAGACTTCCAAACTGCAGTACAAGCACTAGTAATCCCGCGAATTGAATACGGCAGCACCGCCCTCTGCGGTCTCCCGTTAACAACTACTGCCCCCCTAAGAGCATCTCTAAACGCTGCAGCGAGACTCATCACTGGATCAAAAAAATACTCGCATATCACCCCTGACTTCAAATCACTGGACTGGTTGCCTTTTGAAGCCAGAATACATCTGAAAATCGCCTGCATGACACACAAGGCTCTACACCTGAGCTCTCCCCGTTACCTCACTCAAAAGCTGTCAATCTCTGGCGGCTCTAGAAACACTAGAGGCACAAACAATCTTCTGTTAAAACCTCGAAGATTCCGAAAGGAAAAAACCTATAAACGCTCTTTCTCAGGAATGGCACCCAGGATTTGGAACTCTCTCCCTCCTGAAACCAGGCTCATCTCCTCCATCACACTTTTTAAGAAAGAAGTAAAAGCTATCTTTATGGCCAAATACACTTGACCTATTAGCGTGGATGTGTAAAGACTTACACCTATCTGTTTTATTCTGCTCGAACACTATGATCCTGTATTCCACCTGTAATATTGACGTTACTGACTATCTATGCACACAGCTATCTGTAATATGTATATTATTGATGTACCTGTATTACTTTGCTCCCTCACGCACCTACCCTTCCCACTTATTATGTTTAATTTCACTCTCTTGTTGGTATTCCAGGCTTTGTAAAGCGCTCTGATATCTGCAAAGATCTTGTTCGCGCTATATAAAACTTTCAAAATAAAATAAAAATAAAATAAAATCTAGCCCTGATCTCTTGACTGGGTGAGAGTATTCTGCTTAATTCAGAGACTCTGTCCATCACCACCCCTTGTTGTAAATATTTTTGGAATGGAGGCATTGGCTTATGGGGGCACGCCACCGTGTCACCGTTTACACGGATCATCGAAACCTGCAGTTCATGCGAGCCACCCGTCACCTTACTCCCAGGCAATTACGTTGGATGCTGTTTTTCGAGGAATATCATTTTACATTAACCTACAGACCAGGGGTGAACAACAAGAAGGCGGATGCCTTAACACGTCAGGAAAATCCAACGTTACACGCCATCACGCCGAAAAGAGCCATTATCGAACCGTCCAAGGTGTTATGTGCAACTCATACCAATGATTTCCTGACGAAAGTCAGACAAGGGACACAAACCTGTGTGGAGAACGTGGCTCAGACATCATAAGGACTGGAAGATGACACATGTCATACCGATGAAAGGGTCACGGGTGTTAATCCCTACCGCCGTTCTGCGAAAAACTGTGTTTTCTTGGTGCCATGACTCACCCTGTGCTGGACATGTCAGATATGTCATAACATTGGAGAAGGCACTACGACAATTCTGGTGGCCCTCGATTCGTCCTGATTTGCAAAGATGGGTGAGAGAATATACAAGATGTGCCCAGATGAAATCTGATAGGCAACAACCCCAAGGGTTGTTGATTCCTATGCCCACTCCTGAACTGCCTTGGGAAAGATTCTCTGTTGATTTCATTGTGGGCCTTCCCAAAGACCAGGGCAAAACAGCCATAGTGGTGGTAATTGATTATCTAACTAAGATGGGACACTTTATAGCTTGTTACCAAATCCCCACAGCAGGACAGTTGGCCCAAATCCTTCTGGTTCATGTTGTCCGTCTACATGGGCTCCCAAGGGTTATAGTCTCAGATAGGGGAACGCAGTTCACGGCCCGCTTCTGGAAGACCTGGTGCACAGCCTTACAGATTTCCTCTTCTCTTTCTACCAGTTTTCACCCCCAGACCGACGGGCAAACCGAACGTCTTAACCAGACACTCAAACAATTCCTACGTTGTTATGTGCAGGATAACACCAATGCCTGGGTGGATTGGTTGTGGGTGGCAGAAATCGCGTACAACAGCACACAGCATTCATCGACACTCAACACCCCTTTCTTTAGCTCTTATGAGCATCATCCTTGGTTTAACCCTATGCTGCTTCCTAACACCAATGCCAGGCTGCCTGACGTCAAGGATAGAATATTGCGTGTCTGCAGTATCCTCCTTGCCACACGAGCGAATCTTATTCGAGCCAAGAGTAGGTACAAGGTGCAAGTGGATAAACGGCGTAGGCCTTACCCTGTATACAACAAGGGGGATTGGGTGTGGTTGTCCACCAAGCATATACGGTTCAAGAAGGATAGCGTGTTTAATCCTAGGTTTATTGGTCCGTATCGTGTGATGAAACACGTCAACCCTGTGGCAGTGAAGCTGCGTTTGCCTGCGCACCTCAGGATACATCCTGTCTTCCACGTGTCTCTCTAGAAACCCTCAATTTGTCCGGTGCGGCGTGCCCCCGCGCCTGTGTGGGTGCAGCAGGACTGTGAGTATGAGGTTCAGAGGGTGCTGGATTCTAAGTTGGTGAGGGGTAAGGTGCAGTATCTGATCTCTTGGAAGGGGTATGGCCCAGAAGAATATTCATGGGTGCCTGCCAGGGAAGTACATGCTCCTCGTTTGGTGGCTAGGTTTCACCGATTGTTCCCGGGTAAGCCTGGTACCGGTCAGCGTCCCTCGTGAGGGGGGATGTACTGTCACGAACTATGTTATGTGCCGCTGACTCTGCTTCTGTTTTCGTTTCCCTGTATGAGTTCGGGACCAGGGACTACACATCCCGACATGCCAGAGATGTAAGGAGCGTGGCGCGCGTCACCGCGCACAACCAGGAATAAGTATGCCGCGAGGGAAACAGACGCTGCCGATTATTCTTGCCGTGGACCCGAGTGTTATGGTCTGGTCCCTGGTATTTCCTTTATCTCTTGTGTTATTTTTGAGGCCACAACAATTTCCTTTCCTGGTAGGAAAGTATTCATACTGTAGTTTAATAGGTAAAGGAAGGAAACTCTTTTGACTTGTGTACCACCTCCTAGTGTATATACTTAGTGTACTTGTGATTGTTGTTACAGCTCTCCCTCCCCGCTGTCCCCTTCCTTTCCCTCCCTCGCTCGACTGCCCTGGTGATCTGTATGCTTTTACGCTAGACACCGGGGACGTCGGGAGGTGGAACCCATTTATCTTCAGCACAATTCCAAAGACAAGAAAGACGATTCTGACACATAGCTTAACAAAACAAAACAAACATATAGTAGAGCAAAACATACCATAGCATACCAAACACAACAAAACATAGCAAAGCATAACAAAATACAACAAAACATAGCATAACAAAACAAGACATAGCATAGCAAAGCATAGCAAACAAACACAAACATATAGCATGCCAACACAAAGCATAGCATACCAAACACAACAAAACATAGCATAGCATCACAAAACATAGCATAAGAAAGCATAGCATAGCATAACAAAACATAGCACATCAAAACATAGCATAGCACAACAGAGCATAGCATAATAAAACACAACAAAACATAGCATAACATAAAAAGATTTAGCATAGCATAACAAAGTATAGCATAACAAAACATAGCAAAACATAGCATAGCATAACAAAACATAGCATAGCATAACAAAAAACAGCATAGGATAACAAAAACAGCATAGCATAACAAAACAAAGCATATGATAACAAATCAAAGCATAGGATAGCAAAACAAAACATAGCATAGCATAACAAAACATAGCATAGCATAACAAAAAACAGCATAGCATAACAAAAACAGCATAGCATAATAAAATATAGCATAGCATAACAAAACAAAGCATAGGATAGCAAAACAAAACATAGCATAGCATAACACAACATAGCATAGCAAAACACAACGAAGCATAGCATAGCATAACAAAACACAACACAACATAGCATAGCATAACAACACATAGCATAACAAAACAAAGCATAGCATAAAATAACAAAGCTTAGCAAAACAAAACATAGCATAGCATAACATAACAAAGCATAGCATAACAAAACACAACAAAACATAGCAGAACAAAGCATAGCAGAACATAACAAAACATAGCATAACGTAACAAAACAAAGCATAGCATAACAAAACATAGCATAACAAAACATAGCAAAACTCAACAAATCCTAGCATAGCATAACAAAACACAACAAAACAAAAAATAGCTTAGCATAACAAAACCTTGCATAGCAAGGCATAGTATAACAAAAAAAACATATCATGGCATAGCCAAACATAGCATAGCAAAGCATAGCTTAACAAAACAAAACATATAGTAGAGCAAAACATAGCATAGCATACCAAACACAACAAAACATAGCATAGCATAACAAAATACAACAAAACAGCATAACAAAACAAAACATAGCATAGCAAAGCATAGCAAACAAACAAAACATATAGCATACCAACACATAGGATAGCATACCAAACACAACAAAACATAGCATAGCATCACACAACATAGCAAACGAAAGCATAGCATAGCATACCAAAACATAGCACATCAAAACATAGCATAGCAAAACAAAGCATAGCATAATAAAACACAACAAAACATAGCATAGCATAACAAAACATAGCATAGCATAACAAAGTATAGCATAGCAAAACACAGCAAAACATAGCATAGCATTACAAAGCATAGTATAGCATAATATAACACAGCATAGCATAACAGAAAAAAAACCATAGGATAGCAAAACATAGCATAGCATAACAAAACAAAGCATAGGATAGCAAAACAAAACATAGCATAGCATAACAAAATATAGCATAGCAAAACACAACAAAGCATAGCATAGCATAACAAAACACAACAAAACAAAGCATAGCATAACATAACAAAGCTTAGCAAAACAAAACATAGCATAGTATAACAAAACAAAGCATAGCATAATATTACAAAGCATTGCAAAACAAAACATAGCATAGTATAACAAACATAGCATAGCATAACAAAATATAACAAAACATAGCAGAACAAAACATAGCAGAACATAACAAAACATAGCATAACGTAACAAAACAAAGCATAGCATACCAAAACATAGCATAACTAAACATTGCAAAACTCAACAAAACATAGCAAAACACAACAAAACATAGCATAGCATAGCATAACAAAACACAGCAAAACATAGCATAGCAAAACATAGCATAACCAAACAAAGCAGAGCATAACAAAACATAGCATGACAAAGCATAGCATAAAAAAACATAGCATAACAAAACATAGCACAGCATACCAAAGCATAGCATGACAAAGCATAGCATAGAAAACATAGCATAACAAAACATAGCATAGCAAAACAAAGTGTAGCATAATCAAACACAACAAAACATATCATAGCATAAAAAGCATAGCATACCAAAACACAACAAAACATAGCATAGCATAACAAAGCATAGCATAACAATAACAAAACACAACAAAACATAGCATTGCATAACAAAAGAAATCATAGTATAGCATAGCATAACAAAACATAGCATAACATAACCAAACATAGCATAGCATTTCAAAACACAACACAAAGCATAACAAAACATAGCAAAACACAACAAAACATATCATAGCATAGTATAACAAACATAGCATAGCATACCAAAATACAACTAAACATAACAGAACAAAACATAACAGAACATAACAAAACATAGCATAACGTAACAAAACAAAGCATAGCATAACAAAACATAGCATAACAAAACATTGCAAAACACAACAAAACATAGCAAAACACAACAAAACATATCATAGCATAACTAAACACAACAAAACGTAGCATAGCAAAACAAAACAAAACATATCATAGCAAAGCAAAACATAGCATGGCATACCATACACAACAAAACATAGCATAGCATAACAAAACATGGCATAACAAAACATAGCATAGCAAAATAAAGCATAGCATAATAAAACACAACACAACAAAACATAGCATAGCATAAAAAAACATAGCATAACATAACAAAGCATAGCATAGCAAAATACAGCAAAACATAGCATAGCATAACAAAACATAGCCTAGCATAACAAATCAAAGCATAGGATAGCAAAACATAGCATAGCATGACAACACAAAGCATTGGATAGCAAATCAAAACATAGCATAGCATAACAAAAGAAAACATAGCATAGCAAAACACAACAAAGCATAGCATAGCATAACTTTGCTGTGGAGGAGTGTGGCTCAATGGTTAGAGCAGCAGACCCTGATGCAGAGTTCTGGCACGGGACCAGTGTTCAATTCCCGCCTTGGTGGGTCTTGGGCTCAATTTCCTCAAACCTGACAATTCTCGCCTCTGTGCCTATTCTAATCATGGGCCTCACGCTCCAACTCTGGGCAATAGCTTGCTTAACCTCCACACCGGCCCCAACAGCGCTGGGATGCCTGGCTTCACCCTGGGGTGTCCAGGAGTGGACACTTCACAGGGAAAGCCAGGAAGGGTTCCACAGCTTTATGAGTAATAGCGCCAGGAAACCGCTTGGTGGCAGTGCGCTCTACAAATACCTTGACATTTACACAACTAAATGTAGCATAACAAAGCATAGCACAACAAAACAAAGCATAGTATAACAAGACAAAGCATAGCATAACAAAATATAGCATAGCATAACAAAATGCAACAAAACATAGCATTGCATAGCATAACATAGCATAGCATTACATAAGAAAACATAGCATTAAGTTTGATAAACTCATAGTAGCGAGCCTGCTAACTTTAACTGGTAGTGACTGTAAGCAACTCCGTCAACCCAGAAGCAGTCACTTCGATCACCTTTGCTCTGGTACTGCAGTGCGTCCTTAATTAAACAGTGCCCATATTTATACTGTTAGCACTTTACTTGTGCAAATTTCAGGGCTCACAAAACTTTGATGAATCGAAGTTCACAACTGAGGCTGTTAAATTGGCACTATATAAAACCCCAAGGTTAAATAAAAAAACATTGCCATTTACAATGTGAATAGTTCCAACAAATACAAGACCTATTGCAAAGTACAAAACATTTCCATTTACAATGCCAATAAATCCAGCTCCAACAAATGCGAGACCTATTGCATTTCCAATACTTGTTTCTGGTGTAGACCATTGATGGAGTAAATGTTGTTTTGGGTCTTTAATGATTGAAGAGGTGAGAGGCCCAAGAACAAAGACTAGATTCAGGTGGATGTAAGTAACTAACCAGCAAGGATAATACTATGCACATTTCACCCTATTTACAAGTAAATTGCTTGAGGGAGAATACATAAATAAACAAGCCTTGACAAAGATGACCATAAATGCACATTTCCAGAGTAACATACCTGCAGACATCTATGCACATAATTCAGTCTCTTCCCATTCATAAATCGCCATCGTTACAAGAAAGACTTGCAGGGGAAAATACAGTATTCTGTGTACCAATCTGACTTTATCCTCTTTGCCATAATGATGCTCATTTATCAGTGACATAAAGTACCTTAATATCTTTAATATTAACATATGATATATCTTGGTTTGCCTGATCGCTCAATCAAATTGTTTCATGAAAGTCTGTTACAAAAGCTTTTAGCCAGGGTATGTGGAGAAAGAATATGCTTCTTTAAACACATCAAATGACTCTTTGCATGTTTTACCAAAATGTCTTTTGCATATCACTGCATTGAGACAGATTACGTTTTTGACACTTGGCAAGAGGGGGTAAATATCTCCCTCATTTCTCAATACCTTCCCTGTGTCTTTACTGTCTCAGGGTTACCTCATCGTTCCTGTCCTTTTGCTTCCCTATTTCCAGTTTTGCTCTTTGGCTTGTGCAACCTCTCACTCTGTTTTTGGTCAGGGGTGTCCTTCCTATGCTGCCCCCCTCTGTTTTGATTTCGTGTGCCAGTTCTGGT
This sequence comes from Lissotriton helveticus, assembly GCF_964261635.1. Taxonomy (NCBI): domain Eukaryota; kingdom Metazoa; phylum Chordata; class Amphibia; order Caudata; family Salamandridae; genus Lissotriton; species Lissotriton helveticus. The sequence continues at coordinate 149,275,498 of NC_136073.1, forward strand.
CTTCTTGACCATAAACCAAAAAACACCAAGTGATGGATTTGATACACTTGGTAAATATGATTATACCTTGTATAGTGTTACCCCGTGCCCCATTCCATGTTCTGGATCAATCCTGCTTTCTCTCCACTCTTCCTCTGTCCAGTGGCACGTCATGTGTCTAACTCTGGGACTGTTTTTTTATCTCATGCAGAACCTCATACTTGAGCTGATGTTGACCCTGGTTCACTCTAGTTCTTCAGCCATGCTTCTGATGAGAATCAGTCTTCACTGCTAGGTACTTTGTGTTATCTTGTGTGCTCATTAAACTTTACCTTTGCTTCACTCAATTCCCTAGCTACTACATCACCAAGCCTGTGCCTCTTGGCACCTCGTAGGGCTCACACACGCCATCTTCATCACTTCCTAGTTACTGCCAGTTCTTTCTAAGCCCTTCATCTCATGATTGCTGTTGCTCTCCTCCCCCTGCTCTTGCTCTGGTGGTTTGCATTTCCTTCCCCAAAGCTGCTGTTATAAAAAGATCCTGCAAGCCAACTAGCCCTTGTAGTCCACTCTTCAGTACTGGCTACAAGTAGGAGCACGTCCAGCTCTAAGGGGTTTTCTCCACAGGTTAAAAAGGCAAGTATAGATCTTCTGTCTTCCACAGATTTAGAGGTGGTCTGAAGAAGATAGAATCAATCTTTTTTGTGTGATTATTTAAAACCATTCCAATAAGAGCCACCAATGTCTATTTACATAACCTCTGCATAGCAAGTACTAATAGAGGCCTAAAACCTGCAAAAATCGGTGGTTGCTAAAATTTAAAAAGATGATTAAACATCCCTGCAGGTATTAAAATACACTGCGAAAAATCTAAAGTGCAATTATTGCTCCTGACTGAGCTACAAGACTGGTCTCATAACCGGCATGTAATCTCATCAGAGGCACAGATCTGTTCTAATCTCCGTGCATCTAGACTAGCCACAAAACTGGACATTTAGTGTGGTCAAGAAGGTACTTATCCATGCACAGTACATCTTAACAAAGCTCAAACTAAAGTGGAATTATTAAACAGTTTCCCAAAGAATGGGTGGACTGAGTTTAACTCAGATAGTCCTTCTGTGGGGCAAAAATGTGTTAGAACCACTAAAGGAGATGATCATTTAAATGTTATGATGCCATTGACAGTCTATTGGGGCACAGTATCTGGTGCACATGTGGGTGATACCCAGATCACTCCAAGGAACTTCAGGAATTGTGATGCCAGCTGTGAGGACTCACATTTTAAGGTATGCTTTAACGGCTGCATGACAAGTTCGAATGTTTAAGGCATGCCATATTGAACAATGCCAAAATATTCTTAGGAGGAGCAGCTTTTCACAAATGCAAAGTATATGAATTAGTGAGTCCTCCTGCCTTGTGAAAATTAAACACTGTCTCTTATGCTCATCGAAGTTTCTCTTGCCATACCTGTACAATTTAAATGGGATTAACCCCAATCAAGGCCTCATTAGCTCCTGCTTTATGACCAGGCTGAAGGGCAGAGAGAGATAGATTGGCAGGGTCCCTGGCTCGTACAGTGTAGGTGCCCAGCTGCTGTGGGCCAATTTCTTAGTAGTCAGAGCGTTCTGTTTTCTTGAGATTGTTTTTGCTACCTTGGTTATCAGTCTAGAGACTATTGGCACTGGGAGACCACTGGTCTAGATCTCTTAGACCTCTTGTGTGCCCAATGCAAAGTTGAAATACTTGTGACAGATAGTCATTTTATTAATTAATTCCCAAATTATGTTTTTCAATGTGCTATCATTCACTTGTTTAGCTTTCACACAATATGTTAAAAACGTGGCTTTGAGTGCCCAGAGCAAACCAAGCAGAACTGTTTGATTCGGGCATGTGCTGTGCAGTTGGGATAGCAGATGTATTGCACCCTGCCTAGCCAGGTTGCCATTCTTTCTCTAAAGTTGATTGCACCTTGCGTTAATGCTGAGCAAATTTGGCACCCATCACCTTTAGCAATGGCTTTAAATCAGGATTCAACCATGACTTTTGTAATTTGCGAAAGGCCCATTCCAGTGAATTTGCGGCTGCCTGTTGTGCATTGATTTGGGGTGAAATTCGGCCCCTGTGGTCCAACAATACCACCAGGTATTTGTATCCTTCCACAATTTCAACGGGGCTCCCCTCAACTGGTGTGCAGTTGTTCAGGTCAAGCAGCATCAAGTTGGTGTTAAAATCGCCCTATAATTGCTTGCTTGCTCGCAGTCCTCATCGTCAAGTTTGCGACCGCAAGCAATCAAAATGACATCCCGGCGAGACTTTTTCCTCGTTCACGATCAGCAACATCAAGTTGCCAATCGCGAGTGTAGAAAATAAACCTCCTGGCGAGATTCTCAACGCGGGGAGATCAGGTTTCTCATTGCGAGTGGTCGCGTATGCTCACGACCGCTCGCGATGAGAAACTACCAGTCCACGTTGAGAAAGCTGCCGCTCGAGTAAATCACTACTCGAGCGGCAGAAAACTACAGCTCGCACTATGCAAGATGCCGTTTTCAATGATTGCACAGTGCCGGATGCTTGTCTGCACTGTGCAATCATTGAAAATGGCATCTTGCACAGGGCGAACAGGGTACTACACAGTTCACGCAGTGCTACGCATAGTGCGAAGTGTACTTCTCGTAGCTACGTGTATCGCTACTTCGCGAACTATGCCCAGGGTTAGTGTTGACCTCCTTCTGTCACTGTAGGTCAGAGTTATTTTCAAGATGATATAGTCCCCCTTTCCTACATTGAACACCATAGTTGTTGCCATTAAATCATTCTTCACTTAGATTGACAACCTGTCAAAGGCATGCCCCTCCCCTGGCCTTTGAGGCCAATGCAGGGGATTCATATACTGTAAAATTCAACAAGGGGGAATAGTTTAATGCCCATGTTCCTTGAAGTGTGAATATGTCTTGTCTCCGGAACTCATTGATAGATTAGTTTTTAACTGGTAATTCGGTTAGATCTACTATATATTACATGAGCTGAATTTCAGACAGGGCCCCCTTTTCTTTTCTGGTTTGTGGTGTTTTGGGGCCCTGAGCAAGGAGCGGGAATTTAGGGCACTTGGTAGCCATGCCCAATCCTTGGATGCAGTAAATTGGGCTATACATTGGTGGCCTTCAACAGATCTGTTTTCCGTAAATGTTAATTTCTCTTCCATGATTTCCAGGGTCAGTTTCCCCTTGTGGTACCCCTCAGAACTGAACCAGTGGAGGACATATTCATATTTTTTGGGTCATTCTCCTGGCCTGTCCCTTTATTTATGTATGCATCTAACTCCAGGAAGCAGGCGGGGTATTTGCTTACCACTAGATAAATGAGTTTTATACCCCATTTCCCAAACTGCCACTTGGTTTCCCTCAGTGCATTAACTAGATTTGTGTTATTAAAGATGATTTCAGTGCATTCATAAGGTAGCCGTGCCCTGGTGGCAGGAATGCTACTGCGTCTATATCAGCAGAGCGGATTTGTGCTGGTACACTTACACATAGTTTAAAGAAATTTCCTCTATGAGGATATTCCATGTTCCTTTTGATGAATTTTCTGCTTTAAGGATTATTATTTGATCTATTCCAAGTTTATTTTCTTGGTTTCAGGGATGTGGGCCTTCCTGATGGGCTTTCTCTTCCCAGTTGTCTGAAATATTTGTTGTCGATGCCAGCACCTTTGGGAGTTTGCAGTCCCTCCACTTCTCTGTCATGCCTGTCTGGACTACCTGTTTTTCTGATGGACCTCTTTGCAGCAAAGTACTCTCCTAGTTTTCTAGAACCTCCTAGGTCACCCACACCTATAGGCCTTGACATTGTTTGCATTGTTTGTGACCCTCCTGAGAAACTGTGGGACTGGTTTCCTTCGGCTGGGTTGGTGTACTAGGTGCGGTGGATCGAGTAGGGGATCTTTTTCCAGAGACCACATTGAATGAATGGCTTTTTCTGAGGTCACAGCCTTGTTTGTTATAGCTATGGCTTCCTTAGTGGTCTTTTTTTACCTCAGCTCATGGACAGAGTCACTGGCGTCATCCTCTTGTCCAGGTTTGTAGCCCCCTTTTTCTTTTGAAATGGTAGTTCAATTTTCCCCTGTTACTCATCATTTCTAACCGCAGCCATTGGAGTCAATTAATCAATCAATCAATAAATGTATAGAGCGCGCTACTCACCCGTGAGGGTCTCAAGGCGCTGGAGGGAGAGGGGGAAGGGTGTCGCTACTGCTCAAAGAGCCAGGTCTTGTGGTGTTTCCTGAAGGTGAGGTGGTCCTCGGTCAGTCGTAGGTGTGTGGGGAGGGAGTTCCATGTTTTGGCTGCGAGGTAGGAGAACGATCTTCCTCCCGTGGTGGTTCTCCAGATCCGTGGGATGGTGGCGAGGGCGAGGCTGGCAGAGCGTAGCTGGCGGGTGGGGGTGTAGAGGTATTTGGGGCAATTGTCGTGGAGTGCTTTGTGTGCGTGGGTGAGGAGCCTGAACGTGATCCTCTTGCTGACGGGGAGCCAGTGCAGGTTTCTCAGGTGGGCGGATATGTGGCTGTGGCGGGGAATGTCGAGGATGAGTCGTGCGGAGGTGTTCTGTATGCGCTGGAGTCGTTTCTGAAGTTTGGCTGTGGTTCCTGCATATAGGGCGTTTCCGTAGTCCAGTCGGCTGGTGACGAGGGCCTGGGTGACAGTTTTCCGGTTTCGGTGGGGATCCACCGAAAGATCAGTAAGGTCAATCTTCTATTATTTTTAATTTTGTGTAATTTTTTTCAACCTTTTCTTATTTTTCCCTAACAAGGATGGTCTTGGGACCTCCTGTGGCTTTGGCCCATTAATTGTGACTCTATGTTGTGATAGAAACTAAGCTCCTCTGAGTTGGGCAGGGCTGATTCTGAGCATTGCTTATCATGGACAGGTTTTTTTTGTTTACCGCAGGGTGGACATATGGGGAGAATCTGTGTGGTTTTTTTCTGCTTCCCAAATGTTCTGGGGCACATCCTCACCCACCTGGTTTGACTTGACTACTGGTGTGGGTGCCTCCTTGGTAAGGTTTTGTACTTTTGGCGAGTTGACCCATTAATGATATCCCGGGAGGTGGCTGACTTTTTCAAGTCATAAATCAGGTAGTCATCACTACCAACAATGCCGACGGGCACACAGAGCTTGCTTTTGTTCTGCGTGGACTGAGTCTTAGGCTTTGATGTTTCCATTGTTTAGGAGATCCAATGTAACAGCAATCATTGTAATTAAAAAGCCAATTGTTTTCAGAATGGAGATTTGCACTTCCAGCTTTTCTGCATTAACTAGTGTGGCATTGGCCATGGCATCAAGCATTTTATTGATGTTTATGATTGGCCCCATCAGCTGCATAGTTACTGTCTGCTGTTCCGCCATACTGGATGGTTGCTCGAGCTCCTGCAGGTGAAGGAAACATGATCTGGAGTAGTCAGAATACCAGCTTGAAAAGGAGCACCTTTCTAGGCCAGCTTCTTCTGCTGATGCCTCTTGAGCATCTGGTGATACCTGCGCAACTGCCGATGCGCCATCTTGAGGTGCAAGTTTTGGTCTTTAGCTGGCGTTTTCTAGCCCACTGCTTAGAGTATGTTTATTTCCCGGTGATCCAGCATTTACCCCACCCTCTTCTCTTTCGTCTTTTACTTTTATGACTTCTCCTGTGCCCACTGTACCTTTTTGGTGGACTAAGTACGTGGAGGGCAGTTCTGTCAGTGAGAGTTTGGTCGGCCAGCTCGAGACTCCGTTGTTGGAGGGGTTTCCTAAATTCCCCATGGAGCTTCCATTTTCCTTCTCAGTGTTGAAACTGCCTTTTATTACTTGTATCTCAGGGTTTAGTGGTATCACTCTGCCAAGTGGCTGGCCTGGGGTATCCCTGATATATTCCTTCTTTATAGGGGCTGGGTCCTCCCTCCTCGAGATTGTAGTTACAGAAGGAGGGGATCCACAATACTGTGCCACCCCACTGTACTGAGATGGGATCTGGATTGCGGGGTGTTGAGGTTACAATTAGTTGTAAATTTGGGAATATGGTCGGGTTGAGTGTAGTTCTTTCATCCCTGGTGTATCTGATGGGCCCAACGTCTGGCCCAAAATATTCTGTTTCCTGCTCCAGGATTGGGTTTATCTGTGTAAGAATTGATAATTCAGGATTAGTGTCCGGCACAAAATACCCTTAAATGCCGTTCTTGGGATTTTCTTGTACAAAAACAGCCTCTGTCATGGCTTCTTTGATAGCTTGAGCGATAGCCTCCTTGCATGTATCAAGGTTCTGGTTTATTTTTTTCTTGGTCACTCCTTGGGAATTTCTGGGCACTCACTTTCTGGAGTATAAGAGTCTCTCTTTTTGGTGTTTTGCAGTTTTATGGGGTCTTTGGTGGGCCTGAATGGACCCAGTGCGGCACTGCAAGTCTGCTTTTGTTGGTGTAGCTTAGAGTTTCACCTTGGGTCTTCCTCAGGTCTTTCTAGTGAAACTGCACCACTTCATCCCTCTATGAAGACTTGATTTGCTATAGTGGAGAGGGGGCACACGCACAAAGAAACAAAGATGCACAGACCACCAGTTGCCGAGTTTTTAATATATTTTTTGTCTTGCTATTGTCCTTGTCTTGTCTTCTTAACCGCATGCGCGCTAGCGAAATTCCGCTCCTGTGCAGAGTTTTTTAAAACCGCACTTTACATGACGAGCTGGGCTCGTCATGAGCGTGCGAGGAGGCTACCTCATGACGAGCCCAGCTCGTCATGAGCGTCGAAGGGGTTAACAAGGCCTCAGAGGAGGCTTCAGGAGGTGTAGGAGCAGGCAGAGAGAAGGAGTAAGAGGCAGTGACAGTGGGGGCAAGTAGGGGGACACAGAAGGGCACAGGGCTGCAAGATGCTCTGAGTCCTGGTTCAGCCGCCCCGCTGCACGTGTACTAACCCACTGACCCAGGCACCAGATAGGGCCCCCTGCTACTTGGGGATGTGTGCCGTGTGCCAAGGAGCGAGAGACACCTTGCCACTCTCACATTTTCTGGATTCTCTTTTTGCCCCTTTTACTGCCCCTTTATTCTTTACTACCTCAGGATCAGTCTGGGTGGCTTGAGCTGGACCAAGAAACAGTGAGTGGGGGAGTTGAGCGGAGGATAATGCAGGGGTGTGGGTCCAGGCAAGTTTTGGAGCAGTATCTGACTTTGGAAGTGGGCTTGCGCTCATTGTGGGAGTGGGCTGAAATGCTGGCAGGCTGGCCAGCGCTGGATGGTGGTGGTTGGGACAGACGGGCCAGGGGACAGAGAACAGACAGAGAATAAGGAGAGGCATATCCCCGACCCAGCTGCTGCACTCTGCCCTCTCACTGCACGCTCACTGCACTGACTCTCAGGAGGAGGCTGAGGGGCAGGGAAAGCGAACTCCAACACCACTATGCTCCAAACCGGCTGCTTAAGCTCTGATTTGCAACAACACGCCCTCAACACCAGAAACACTTGTGTCACCCAGTAGTCTGAAGAAGGTAGACAAGGGTGCCAGCGTTATGCCTGGCACTTTCTTGTGGAGAGTGCCAAACTGAATGGCCAATTAAGGAAAAATTCCCAGGCACAACTCTAGCCACTTTGGCATTGGTTCTTAGGGGCTTGACCCTTAATATTTTCTCTGTCAAAATCCAATAAGGTAGAACTTTCCTTCCCCTGGTCAGAACTCTGGGCACCCCTTGAGGTGTGTCTAATGATCTGAGGAACTCCCCCAACACCCACCTGCAAACCAGTTCTGAAACAGGTTTTACCTTCACTGGGACTGGTGCCACTCTGGCTCCTGGGACAATGGCAGATACAGGCCGAGATGTGAGTTACATGTGGCAGAGGTGTCCCTATGAAGCTTGTGCAGTTGGTTGCCAGATCCCTTAGGTCATGCTTTCAGGCATAGACCACACTTTCTTTCAGCCAAGACACTTTTGTTCCCTTTCCTGGTGAGCCATTCACACCTCCTTGCAGGGACTAGAATTCTATTAGGTGACATTTGGGGAGGAACTCTGAAAAGGCTAATAGAGGCTTAGGCAGGAAAAGGCAAATTTTCTGAAAGTGACAATTTCAAAACAGTATTTAAAAATCGGACTTAGTCGTTTTATTGAGTTTTAATTTACTATTGAGTCCTTGAATCATAGTTCTAGCTGTTCACAATCCGAAGGTGTGCATTATAAGGTGTTATAAAGTAACTAATTAATTTTCCATGGGGCAGCAAACCTCTCCACAGTGAAAAACGACTTTGGAGAATTTTTACTGCCACAACATGTAAAACTTAAGTAAGTATGTCCTACTTTTTAAAAACATGCCCCATGCCCTGTGAGAATTTAGCACAACCAAAGGGGATGGTGGACGGAGTGTTGAACAATGCAAGCACTCACCCCTAGTCAACTGATCTGGGTTTAATCCATCATCATTCTTTAGCTCACTCTGCCACCCCAATTCAGACATGGCCATATGCAAATCAGTCAGGATCAAGACTGATTTGCATATGGCCAGGTCTAAACTGGGGTGGCATGGTGAGCAAAAGAATGATGGATTTAACCCAGATCTCTTGACTGGGGGTGAATGTTTTGATTTGTTCTGAATTCCGTCCAGCAATTGTGTGTCTCTTGTTTTCTCGCCCTAAGTGTGCCAGGTATGCCCAGACGTGGGTCCTGGGCTCAGTGTGCCACTGTAATCAAGCTATCCTGGCTGAAGAGGAGTGAAACTCTGAAACTGGTCCTAGGATGCTTGTTTCTGGTCCAGGGAGGACCTGGCTTGGCAGTTCGGGCTGGACTGTTCCCATGAAGCACAGGGTCAAGACTGATTTGCATATGGCCAGGTCTAAACTGGGGTGGCATGGTGAGCAAAAGAATGATGGATTTAACCCAGATCTCTTGACTGGGGGTAAATGTTTTGATTTGTTCTGCATTCCGTCCATCAATTGTCTGTCTTTTGTTTTCTCACCCTAACAGCGCCAAGTATGCCCAGATGTGGGTCATGGACTCATTGTGCCACTGGAATCAAGCTATCTTGGCTGAAGAGGAGTGAAACCACAAAACCGGTCCTAGGATGCTTGTTTCCGGTCCTGGGAGGGCCTGGCTTGGCAGTTTGGGCTGGACTGTTCCCATGAGGCACAGGGTCAAGACTGATTTGCATATGGCCAGGTCTAAACTGGGGTGGCATGGTGAGCAAAAGAATGATGGATTTAACCCAGATCTCTTGACTGGGAGTGAATGTATTGATTTGTTCTGCATTCCGTCCATCAATTGTGTGTCTTTTGTTTTCTCACCCTAAGTGCACCAGGTATGCCCAGACGTGGGTCCTGGGCTCACTATGCCATCAATTGTGTGTCTTCTGTGAGCATTTAGGGCCTACTTTGGGAGTGACCCATAAGTAATGAAAAGGAAAGTTCAGGACCGGCAACATTTATTTTGGCATGTCAAATTTGCAGTTTTAAAACTACGCATTTGGGCTTGTTTAAGCAGTTCTTTAAACATGAGTTGCCTTGTTAATTTAGTGGTAGCACAATAAGTGCTGTAGTCCACTAGTGACATTTATCTTGCAGGCCCTGGGTACACTGGTACTTTAAGTGTGCCAATTGGGACTTTTAACCAATTCAATACGTTTTTAGGGGTCAGAGCACATGCACTGGGGTCTGGTTAGCAGGGACCCTGTATTCAGAGTCCAAAAAACGTCATTAGTCTGAAATTATTGGGGTGATTATGCAAAAAGAGGCCTTTCTTACACTGCATAACTGAATTGCACTTCGGGGGGACAACGTTGGTCTGAGGGCTTCATCTTCCAGCTGCCATTGCACCAGGGGTGACGCCTGAGAGCCCTTCAGCAGGGAAGGAGCCTTCAGTGCTATAAAGCGCCGAAAGCATTCCCGCTGCATGGGCAAAAGTGGTCTGGGGAATTCATCTCCCAGCTTCCATTGTGCCAGGGGTGGTGCCTTAGAGCCCTGCACCAGGGGAGGACCCTGCGGCACTATAAAGCACTGAAAGCATACCCGTTGTGCGGGACGTGCATGGGCTGCCCTGAGGCCAAGGGCGTGTATGTCCAAATCCATCAAAGACCGGCAGGGCCACCCCCTTTGTTTTGTATGGGGAGGCCTGGGGCTGCCACAAACCTTCAAATGCGATGGTACTTCACGTTTATATTTCCACTTGTGCCAATTTATCATGGCACCAGGAGAGAGAATTATGTTATTATCTTCCATTACTAACCTTCTGTTATAATGGGGAAAATAAAAGCAATGAACAGCCATTTAGGAGCTCCCACCCAATCTAAACACCCCAAGCAGCCTGAAAAAGTGGCTGTGAATTGTGTGTCCTGAGACATTGATACCTTAATTGAGGAGTAGGAGGAGAGTATACTGAAGACTAGAGCCTCTTGTAACGAGATCTCAACCAAAGGGAGTCAGGGGGCCAGATGACTGAAATATTTAAGAAGAGGCCAAGGGTGCCTAAGTAAGCCACTCACATGGATACCAATCAATTTAAGGAGCAATTCACCCTTCCTGAATCACGTTGTTGCCCTACCTCCCGATAGCACTGGGTCTGTACAAGTAATACCGAATATAGAATGCTCAAACAGGTACGAAATTTTGCAGCCATTCTCTATCACGCCAATCTTGTAACCACTGATGTCCTAGTGAACTGCTCTGATTTCTCAACCCTAGTAGAAGCAGACAGACTCATCAGGTCTATGGAGGGAAGAGATAAACGACTTGAAGCAAATGATCCAAGGCGTGGCAGGGTGCCCTAGCTAAACTATCTGGTGGGTTCCCATGTAATTCCTTCTCAGCGATCATTGGAGATCAAATGTTTGTCACTGTGCTACGGCCCAGAAGCTACAGCAAACCTGAAGTTGATCCTCAAGAGTAACCTCGGGATCCACCTAAAGGGATCATGAGAGAGAGCAGGAAATATTTTGGTCAGCATTACTCTACATTAACAATACTGGCGCATCGCTCCCCCCCGGATACATTGTACATTTAAGGTTCCTTGCAAGGCATTAGCCTCCTCTTTGCCTCCATGTCTGCTGAAGCCATCTGGCATGTCTTCTATGAGTCATTTATCCAATTGCTCTATGCCCTTCAAAGCAGCTTCTCATACCAGTGTCTCGAGTATTTCACAAACTTAAGCAACACAAACTGTGTGCATGTCAAAGGTTACAAAATAATCAACAGAAGATATTAATTGGAAAATCAAGATTTTTAGATTAGAAATGTCAGATATTGCCATGTGATTGTTTATTCAGATGCTGTCCATGTGAAACACCATAATACACACAGGTGCCAAAGGGATTTAATCTAGTTGAAGCTTGCAGCTTCTAACCTGGTATAGAGTTTGATTTTGTTAGATCAGTGTACCCCCGCCCCCAAGTGGTCCGAAATTCACTTTGAGCTGAGGCTCCCAGATGATGGTAAGGAAGGTTTTGGGCACACCTCAAGTGGGAGTAATGAAAGTCTAAGGACTAAGGACGATACTCAGCTGATACTCTCCCTCACCAAGGACCCCATCACCGCCAAAGTCAACCTCCACAAAGGAATGAAGGCCATCGCCGACTGGATGACGACCAGCCTTCTGAAGCTGAACTCGGACAAGACAGAGGTCCTCATCCTTTGGTCCAACCCACCACCTTGCGATGACTCCTGGTGGCCGACGGCACTGGGGGCAGCCCCGACACCCACCGACCACGCATGCAACCTGGGAATCATCCTCCACTCAACGCTCTCAATGACCAAGCAAGTCAACGCCGTCTCCTCCTCCTGCTTCAACACCCACAGCATGCTCCGCAAGATCTACAGATGGAACCCGACAGATACAAGGAAGACAGTCACCCAGGCCCTCGTCAGCAGCAGAATCAACTACGGAAGAGAGGATATATACAGATTACTACAGACAATGCAGTTTTCACAATCTACTCTTGAATATAAGCAATTGCCCAATCTGAACCAGGAGGGCATAAATAGGTTTGGATGTATGAAAGAAAGACACCACTTTGAACACCGACAAACAGTGAACTGTGCCTACAGCTCTACATGGTAGATGGGAAACACAATATTATCGTATATTAATTGAGCACGCGAGGGTACTATTCAAAAACATGAGGGCTATATTTCATCCTGTAACTGCCAGAATAAAAATAGTAATTTGAATAAACACTGAAACAGCACGTTCTTTTGTTTTGTGTGTTGTGTTTTGTGTTCTTTCTAACGCAAAACAATCTTACCATAAAAATCAGGCTAAGTGGAGATTTAAAATAGGGTGTTAATATAGGGCATTAAGCCCAAGAGGATGGCCTGGGATACGATATCACCCGTCTATTGCGGTCTTAATGGTGACCAGTTCAAGATGGCGGTAGTATATCCCCGTGTATCCTACCATCTGCGCACCACCGACCAAATGCATTTAGTGTTCGAGTCTGAAACGCACGGTGCCATAAAAAGAAAAGATTAGCATGAAGACTTCAAGATTTGAATTAGTCGAGGGGAGCCGTTTTAATATAGTATAAGGGCAGTCACTATACTCGTAGCATTAGCGAGACATTCAAATATGGCGGTCACGTTTTGATATAAGATGTCGCAACAGGTACAACCACTTGTTGGTAACGTGTGACCATTCCAAGATGGCGGAAGCAATTCTCCGTATATTTTAACATATGCGCAGAATCGTTCAAACATTAAAATCGTTCGAGATTCAAATACGCGTGATTGATGTGATAAGAATATATCAGTATGTGTAGATCATGACCTGAAAGATATAAGGAATGCCGCGTTGTAAACAGAACATAGGGGCAGCCGCGATACCAATTGAGCTTTTTGCACACTTAAATATGGCGGCCACGTTTCCCCATAAGATTAATATAGGATTGCTCATTAAGCAATACCACCTGTTTGTAATTAAGACAAAAACCACGCCTAAAAGGCCCTATAAAAGAGGCCAGCTTGTTCACGGATCACAGTCCATGAGGAAGCTGTATCCGGAACAAGGCGACAGGGAGGCCGACACTCATCAAATAGGTAAGTAATGCCCTGCAACAAGATACCATGTTTGCGTGTCAGAGGATTAAGAGGGTTAGAAATCGGGTGACACGGTCAGTATGTTGCCCCTAGAATTAACTCCTGCTGGATGGAGGGGGTACATAACTCTAATCGAGGTGTAGAAGGGGTACTTTGGACAATTAATGTTAGATAGCCAACGATTGCTAACAAATGGATAATAATAACCGAGGGCTCGAACTAGCAGCAGCTCTAGACTCAGAATGAAAGGCAATCTGTAGATCAAAATAAAGTAAATTTAAAAGAAGTGCATGCATAAGAACAGTGAGGAAAGTCCATGCTAACAACACGCTGCATATTGATGACAGTTGTCTAGGAAGATAGAGACTTGAGGGAAGACAAGTGAACACCAATGATCTGTTGTTCTTCTAGGTGGAGAAACTATAAAGTGCAACTTAAAGACACCTCCAAATGAAGTACAAAACAAGCGGGTAGACGAAAACGGAAAGTTATAAACGTACACCCTACCTACAAATGCAAAATTGAAGCACTGCATATATGCCACTATAAAAGGTAGAGTCAGTTCCTCAATAAATTCATTGACCTTCACAGTAAAAGGCTAATTTACTCTAGAGTTTTGCATTGTTTACCAAGAGTGTCATGTATTTCTGTCCCTATTTAGTTACGTGTGGTTAAAGCCTTAAAGATATACGGTGGTCGCCCCAGATACAGCAAAGACAATATACATGAAATTTTAAATTCAGGTAATGAACGTTTTTGATGGGAAGACTAATCTATAATTAAAGTAAGACTAGTCTTAAAACGAAGCGGGGTACATTTGATTCTTGCTATTTACTCTTCAGGTGGATTAACTATTTGACATAATTCCACCATTGAAGAAAAGTTTTCAGATGGCAGACTAAAGACAAAATAAATCTGCACCTTTAGGAGAGACCATATGCTTCATATCTCCCTTAAATATAGAGGTAGGTCATATATCTACAAAATGGTTACCGCAAAAGGCAGATTTGGATTGGAGAGAATGATTACTTGCTTGTCATGAAAATAAAAGGAACAAGGCCCTCTATGCAATGTTAGAACATCTTAAATCGGAAAAGTCTGTGCATAACAACTGTAATTAAGCATAGGCCTTTTCGCCTTTGAAATAGAAAATTTTAAAATAGAAAATAGCTACAATTAATGTTTCGAAATGCTGCAGCTACTGTTATGTATCCTGTTAAGTTGATAAGTAACCGATGTATGAAAAAATCTCTACATTTTTTGTATAAAACAGTTGTTATAAAGTTATAATGATGGTAGTGATGTATTAGTTACACCTAAAGCATAAGGTTAAAAATGCATGAATTGGTTATTGGATAGGTATTGCGATGTAATAATGTTACAATGCTTAATAATGGAATGGCCTACAAAGCAGATGTGTCATCTAGCTTAAGCCTAACAGTCAGTGTATATTAGGCCCCAATTGATTATTTGTTTTCTGTAACTTTACCTTTTAGATACTTTTAACAAAAAAACCCTGTCCTGAAGAAGGTGTCACCATCAACTAAAGACACCGAAACGCCGCGTCGACCTTTGGTTTTTTAATTGTGTATTTTATTGTGCTATGTTTTTGTGATGCAAATGTTTATGTATGACTTTTTAATAAATTGCTGATTTTCCACTGGTAATGATTACAGTCTTTTAATCTGTTGTTTGTGCATATAGATAGGGTCCCTACACTGACTATTGGCCGCCATTTGTATGATATAATGATGTTATGTTGATATATTTCTAGTTGTGTGAGCATAGATAACCCCTAAAGCCGTCCGGCCAGGTTATTCTACGCCCCAGGGTATATCCCTATCAAGTAGGGACTTTTGCTTGTCTTTTGTATACTCTCTACCCGGTCCCTTAATCGGTCCCAAGGGTACCTCCCTCCTTGTGTTGTGAGTTGTCAACTACGGAAACGCCCTCTACGCGGGAGCCCCGACCAAGCTCATCAAACACCTGCAACGCATCCAAAGCGCCTCAGCACGACTGATCCTCGACGTACCACGCCATGGCCACATCACCCCCCACCTGAGAAACCTGCACTGGCTCCTCGTCAACAAGAGGATATCCTTCAAGCTCCTCACCCACGCACACAAGACATTTCACAAGACCGGCCAAACCTACCTCAACAGACGACTCTCCTTCTACATCCCCAACCGCCAGCTATGCTCTGCCGACCTCTCACTCGTCACCATCCCGCGCACCCAAAGAACAACTACAGGTGGGAGATCCTTCTCCCACTTCACTGCCAAGACATGGAACACCCTCCCACTGAGCCTACGACAGACCCATGACCTGCTGACCTTCAGGAGGATACTCAAGACCTGGCTGTTCGATCAGTAGCAGCCACTCCCCCAGCACCTTGAGACCATCGCGGGTATGTAGTGCGCTTTACAAATGATTGATTGATTGATTGATTTAGTTCACCAAATGGATAGTGGTGTGACTGCAGTAGATTGACTGTATAATCTTGCCTTTACCCCTATGGCAGAGAAAGTCCCCACAGACTGTATTCTAGACATACATCGGCTCAGTCTGGGACATGAGGTGACAATGTAACCCGCCACGGAAGGGAATTTCTGTAACATGCACAATCTTGGGGAAAATAATTTGGCCCTGAAATTGTCTTGAGCATACTGTACACGCACCTGAGCATAAATTCAAATCCACAGCATTTGGCAACCAATTTAAAGCTAGCGAATTGGAACCTAGCCAGGATCAGAACTAAATGAGCTGAGGACTGGGGAAGATTTATTGGTAATGTTCCTATTTGGCTTTTTCAAGAAAACTAAGCTGTCAACAAAATGTACAGACAGGGCTATACAAGTACAGCATTGAGGCTTTAGCATCTAAAGCTGGTATGTCATCTGGAGGGCTAACTATATGGATCAAAACGGCACTCGCTTTCAAAATCAAGGAAATTGATACTGATTCACATGCTGTACTTGTTGTTAGGCTGATGCCAAAGCTAGGGACCCACTATCTCCTGGTAAATATCTATGATAGGTCTTCCCCTCATACCAAGACTCCCACAACCCTAAAAACCCTAGATACACTTGCATAAGTGCAGTGGGCCAGACACCATGTGATCATCTCAGGAGACTAGAATACCTGTTTTGAACCCTATCCTCCAATGTTAGTTAGATAGAGTCTAAAACAAGTGTTCGCAATTCTATCTCTATCTAATCTGAGGAGAAATATTAGGATGAGTATGGTCATTTTACACATAGTAGACATAGCTGTGTAACTTGATCTAAGAGCGTGCAATGGCTGCGGTATCTCAGACCTCAGAGACAAATTAACCTTTGAGAGGAGTGGTTATAAAAGCGACATTGACTTTATAGTGACCGTTGTTAAAAATTGGCATGGTAATGTGGGGTGGGTGGACATATGCAATACGGTATCTCAGAAGAGATTTAAAAACTCTAAAATCATCCCTAACTGCAATCGAGGACCATGATTGTACATCTTTCCAGACCATGGCTGTCCATGAAGAATTATTCCTAAGATAGAAATAACTGTTTTCTGAAAGACATTAAAATCGTAATATCCCCCCTAAAATGCATGAATTGTTCAACCACCATTGCTGAAAGATTAAAACAGATCTTCTTAAAGCTAGAAAAAGTAAGGTGAGGCCTGACATCACTTGCAGACAAACATATGCCAAGGTTATCAAATCCAGCGAGACAGTGGGAAGTCAAGTTATGGGATGAGCTGCTGGAAGCAGCAAAGGGAAAACAGAACAGAGGGTTCTGGTATTTGTTTATTCATGATAGGTGCAGTGATCATGCTTGGCCAGAATCTCACATTTCCGATAGGGAGTGAATTTGAGCATTTCACAGTTCTTTATACAGATCTAGCTCATGACAATGTAAAGGATAACCTTATGTCCCTACTTGTCCCCAAGAGTGAAAAAGGAGAGACAGTAGTGTTGCCTTGTAAATGATGAAGAGGCAAGTTGAAGTAGAAGTAAAAGAGGTTTTATTGTAAGTTTCAATCTAAAGACCTCATCCTCCAGAGTCCAGCTGACAAATGGCTTGTTACTAAGACCAAATATTCTAAGTAACTCCATTCCACATTGGAACATAAAGTCTTAACTAAACAAGGAAGAAAGCCTATAGTGGAGAATACCACACAGTGGTATTCACACTGGAAGAAACACTTTGGGGCCGATTAGGATGGCGGACGGACTTGCGTCCGTCCGCCACCCCAGAGGTGGAGGGACCGTCCGCAGGGGCAGCGGCGGTCCCTCTGTGCAAATTAGGATGTGACCGCCACCCATGTTAAAACTGCATGTGTTACATTTACATGCACAAAGCGGCAGGCACCGCACGGTGCCTGCCGCTTTGAGCATGTAAATGTTGGGGGGTACCATAGGTACCCCCCATGTGCACCCCCCACCCCCGACACCCTGGGGGCCCGCAACGGGCCCCCAAAAGCCAAAGTCCACAAGCTTTTCCACGGCGGAAAAACCGCCGCGGAAAAACCGCCGCGGAAAAGCATGTGTTTGTGCAATTCCTAATTTGGCTGACAGTGTCTTGCAGACACTGTCACCAAATTGCCCTCCTCACACCGCGGATCAGCGGCGGACGGACCTGCCGTCTGCCGCTGGTCCAACCGCACTCCCACCGCCATCCTGATCTGGTGGTGGGTCTTCTATGTCACTGTGGCGGATAATCCGCATACTCCGGGCCGGCGGTGGCTTCCACCGGCCCGGAGTATGTGGATTATCCGCAATCATATTGAGGCCCTTAATGTGGTCCAGGCTCAAAAGGTGGGGAAAGCATCTGGCCTTGACAAGAGTCTTTCTGAGCGGGTATTGTTCCGAACCTTTGATACAAAAACCATAAATATAAACAACTTGTCCAATGCCAAAGCTGCAGGAGCCCCAATTCTCGGAAATGGGCTGAAATTGTACACATTTTTTAAGAACGCAGCTGGACAAGTGCCTGCTAACTACTGGCCTATCAGTCTTATTGATAACATTCAGTAGTTCAAGCACGCTACTCCTCACAAAACTTTGGGAGTGGACATTGAATAATAATGTGTTTCCGCATCTCCAGGCTGGGTGCAAAGCTAAGATAAGTATGGTTGACCAGACCCTATGATTCCTGACTATAAAATGGAAATCTAGATGTCGAACAAGGCTCTCTGTATCTCACATTTGTGGATCTGCGAACTGCCTTCGATCTTGTCCCAAGGGCAAAACTCTGGTGGATTCTGTACAAAATGTGGGCACCTACTGGGTTATTGCCTTTGATTCACTAATTATACACAAATTACAAGGAGGACATCCCTATTAGAACAGGTGTTTGCTAGGGTTTTTTTTTTATGAATGACTGCATTACCTTCCTGATGGACTGTGAGAATGACTCCGCCAAAATGGCTGATTTAAATGTTACAGGGTTTTTATCTGCAGATGACACATTTCTCTCAAAAAGTTTGAGGGGGCTTATTTACCATTTTGGAAAAGTTCAGTCTTTTATGCAGAAACCATAGTCTGTAAATAAATCGTAGCGAACCCAAATCCTAATACATGGTGTTCAATTCCTGGAAAACAGCTAGGGGGGAAGTAGTCCTGGAGGCTCCATATTGAAAGAGTGTCTGAATTTGACTACCTAGGGGTGAGACTCACTGATTCTCACAGATGGATCACTCAGATTGAGAAAAGCTTATTGATTTTAAGGCACAGAACTTGAGCCATATTTTCGTTTACCAGTCAGGCTTCTTCATACCCTATCTCACCAACCTTGGAGGTTTACAAGGTACCAGCATCTCGGGCATCTCTTAATGGGGCAGAATTGTGGTGCTTTTGCAAGCTCGATTTGCTTGAAAGTAGTGAAAACATTTATTAAATCTCTGCTGAGACTTCCCAGTAGTTCACCACTGCTCCTATTAAGGTTTGATTTTAATCAAAAACCAATCTCCGACATAGCTAACTTAAAATCAATCTTGTATTGGATTACATTGTGATCAACAGGGGAATTGGCACTCTATAAAGAATGTCTTTGGTAGATACTTGCTTTGTAGCACACAATCCCTTAGCTATCTAATATAAAAGCTTGACTAACTAGGTTAGGCCTGTCTGAATACTGGTAGCATCCTACCATAATATCTGTGGGTCCTTAAAATGTAAAATCATGTTATTGGAATTCTATTTTAAGGGTTGTCATAGCTGCTGTTTCTTCAGGTATTCTATCAGATTGCTACTTGTCTTTTATGTGCGTTCCACAATTTTTGGATTGTCTTAATCCTTCATCTATAAGAGCCTTGTTTATTGAATTCAGGCTAGGGATTTTGCACTTAGCATCTTTTACCTGTTCATGGAACAAAAGGGGTAACCTCACTAATCTATGCCCCATGTGCTGTCATGCTGTTGAGAACTATGAGCACTTGCTGTTTTTCTGTTGTGCTTATGCCAAGCAGTGAGCCTTATGGATTGCCCACCTCTGCCACCTTTTAGGGCTTAACGATTGGCCCCGTGCCTTGAGGATTTCCAAGACAGACAATAAGAGATGCATTATTTACTCCAGCTCTAGTTATCTGCAGTAAATTTGGTAAATTAGATCCATGATTGCTGCTAAAAAACAAAGCTCTATGGGTGTGTTTTAATGCACTGTGCACTATAGCCATTATGAAACTAGACAAGTGTCTCAAGTTATTATCAAATTCTATTGAGCCCTAGCAGCATTTTTCTGGATAGCTTAGCGGACCCCTTTTGAGTTCCTTTCTATTACTTTTCTTGAGGCTTTTGTTTATCTGGAAGTCGACACAGCACTGAAATTCAGTATATTGTATTCATCCTAATGGAGTACTAGTGTTGTAAGCAGCTCTGATTTGTCCCATTGTGAAATGAATTTCGTGTTTTAGAGATGGATGTTTTCTAATACCTTCATATGTTTCGCTAGTGTATTTTAATGGTTCTGTGAACCGAAGTAAAGTTCTTTATTCGATTGAATTGTGTCTAGCTGTGGGGTTGGGGAGAGGGCAGGAGGATTCAATCTGTTTCAATAGATGGTAGACTGAAGACTAGAATTTCACTCTTAGAGTAAGCAATATTTCCCTATGAATGTTTCAATGACATTGAGGCCAATGAAATTGAGTTTGATTATGTTGGAGTCAAGTGAGTTTCAGGTAGAGCCTAGTGGCCCTGGTGTAGCAGTGGAATTGGAGGTTGAAGGTGACATCTATGAAGGTTTTACAAAGATGTTAGAGGTGCACTGGAGGAAACCTGGGGGATTCCAGAAGAGCTGGTATGACTGGGAGGTGAACTCTGGCAACCAAACCACTTGGCAACGGTCTTTCAGGAAGTTTTTAAAAGTGAGGACTGGTCCGAGAGATATAGAGAACAGATTGCAGGTGGTGCCAGAAAGATTTAGGTTTCACTGTTTAAACAGTGGACATTGAGAATGATATGTCATCTGACATCTGGAGGATGTCATCTCAGGCTTTCAGATGGGTGATTTTAGTACTGAGCTTGGGTTGAAAACTAGACTGTAGGGCTTGAGGATGCTATTGGATAGAAAGTGGTTTTGGAGTGGGAAGGCAGGAATATTTTTCTCTTAGTTTTGATATCCATGCAAGCCACTCACTAGGATGATAATTGGTTGGGTTCTGTGGGGTTCGAGCAAGGGCTTTTAAGGACGAGTTGACCAATTAAAGATTTAATGCTAGAATTGTTCACTTTTGAGAAATGGAAAGACAGGAGAATGAGCTGTACCCACAATGGGATTGAGTGTCCAAGGGGATGGAAAAGGAGTTGACTATATTGTTGCAGATTTCTTAGAACTTCTCAAGCAGGAAGCAACAGAAGAAGCTACAAATGGCAAGTGAGTCTGTGCGTTTCCTCTCACCTCTTACATTTGTCACTCCTTTCCACTCTCCCTGTGTGCTGGGTCATGCTGCTATTTTGCTGCCTGCTTTCCCAATATTCCTTGCTGTACACTTGTGGTTTTCTCGCCAGCACTTTTGACCCCCCTCCTTACGTGCTTCAGGATTTCTGAGCCAGTGGCTCGGAACCTCACAGGTACACCTAGTACTGGCACACCTTAAGGCCTTTTTGCTCTGCTTAGTATTGCACAAGCTACATAACTGAATTACATCTAGGTGCAAGAGAGAGGACCTAGGAGTGCAAAAACAGTTAAGCATTTAGATCACAGTTTTCAATTGTTTCCTGAAGGAGAGGAGGTTGTTGGTGCTCCACATGTGGAGGGGAGGAATGATTTGCAATTCGATTTGGTAGTGTGGAGTAGGTTAACTTTGGAGGGACCTCAAGAGTCTGGGTGTGGCGTTTAAGTTGGTGGAAGATTGGCTTAACCGGTTCTTCAATTTAGAATTTAAGTGTAAGGTTGATGTCCCCATGTGTGCATATATTTCTCTTAAAGCAAGGGTGTGGAATGAGGGTGGGCCGAGGGATTTATTCTGTTTCAGGAGATGGGAGACCAAAGACTTGAATTTCATTCTTGTACAAAGCTGTTTTCTCCCACGGATGTTTACATTAAGGCCATTGGAAGCCTGCTCAATTTTGTTTGCACTCATGACTACCAGATACAGTTGGGTGACACTGTTGTAGGAGTAGAACTGGAGATAGAATGAGTATGACCTCCATGAGAGTTTTTTTTTCCTCATTCGCCTCCAACCTCAGACAAATAGAAGACTAGGATGTCGCTACTGTTACTCAGTTTTAAGGTCTTGCCCACGCAGCGCGCATGCGCTGCTTAGGAGGACCTCTTGTAATCGATTCTGTTTTGAGGGCAAAATCGTGCACGTATTGCATTGCTTGGAATGGCAATGTGTGCACGTTTGGTGATTCCCTTGCGAGAGCAAGCAGCGCCATTTGTTAGCAATTATCGCCCTCTCTCCTGCAAGGTAAACGCTGCGTGTCCCTGTTCCTGGCCGCACTCCCCTCGCCCCCCCCCACTTGATTAACTTCCACAAAGGCAGACGCGGTTTCGCTTTCGTTTCAATAGTCACCCCATTCCGAGTTGCTCACACCGTTGTACACGGGTGCCACATGCCACCTGCTTTGACGGTCAGTCAAAATTGCTAAACTTTATAATGAAAGAAGTTAGTCAGGTGACAGATCACTGTGGGTGTGTTGATTTCACTGCCGCTGGCCCGAGAGAATAAGCGTGCCTGGTGGGCTGCCTGGAGGCTTCGTGTCAACTTCACCGCGCTGAGAGAGGAGAGCCTCCATGGCGTCGCCTAGCAACATGGTGGCTCATCTACCAGGAGCCGTGCTGGGATCCCTGAGCATGACGAGAGTCTCCCAGCTGATGGAGGAACCGCCCGCAGGCCGCCGAAGAGGAAACAACCCCCAGGTAATGCTCAGGCTGATGTGCCGAGTGCAGCGTGCGTGTTAGCCTGGGGGGGTAAACCTGCAAGGAGCTGGCGGCTGGTGAGGCAGCGCCCTCTTTGTGGTTAGCGTACACCTGCACATTGTGAAGGGCAAGATTCAAGAGGCAACAGTCGGGACAATCGTCCATCCGGTGATTCCAAAGTGCAGCTGCAGTGGGGGCATTTAAAAGGACAATGCCCCGTATGAATTAAGGTGCAGTCTCGGCCACACTCCTCTCACCCATCCCACTTGTTTACCTTCCACAAAGGCAGACCCAGTTTCACTTTCGTTTAAATAGTCACCCCGTTCCGAGTTGCTCACACCTTTGTACACAGGTGCCACACGCTGCCTGCTTTGAGGTTCGGTCGAAATTGTTTAGCTTTGTAATGAAAGAAGTCAGTCAGGCGACTGATGCAACATGCGCCCTTCTGAAAGCTGCATTGGTGTATAGTCTCAGAGCACAATGTTCCTAAATGTGTAATCTGTAACCTCCCTCCCCACGGTGCCAGTAAAAATCTCGCACACCTGGCAGCACACCTGTAATGTCTGAAGATTCACCACATATGCCCATTTTCTCTGTCACAATTGCAAGAAAGGGATTCATTGCTGATCTCATGCTATCTGTCAGGCTTCGTCATCACCTCATGGTTTCGCTTACGTTTAAATAGTAACCCAGTTCCAAGTTGCTCACACCTTTGTTACAGATCAAAGTACTTTTACCCTCATGCAGCCTTAACCCCCCCTCTTTCCAGAGATCAAGATATAAGAAAGGCCTGTGCTGAAGTCCACCATCCCGGCTCCTGAGCCCGCGTCTCTTTTCAGATATGTCCGCTACAAGAATCTAGTGGTCGGCCTCAGCGGGGGCTTGGTGTCCACACTGGTACTGCACCCCTTGGACCTCGTCAAGATCCGCTTTGCAGGTAACGTCTCTTACCTATCCCTCTCTCACCATTCTCAATCCTCTGGTTTATTTTATGTGACATACCTGGTTGAGCGCCCATGCTCACCATCGGGATATGCCTCCACAGTGGCCTGTTAGAACTGTAGTGGTTAAAGTTGTGATGTTTGTGGCCCAACAATAGTAACCGGGGAAAAAATGAATGCAGAACATGTTTGAAGCTTGCAGGATTTTTTTGTCAGATAAGGAGGATTAAAAGGAGTTGTCACTGAATGCCAGAGATGCAGCATATTTTCCATATAACCTATATGGGAATTGTTTCAGTGTTGCTCGAGTGACCACGCAGCCACATACATGTATGTGTGAGTAAATCTTACCACAAATGTACCTCCACATTTTGTGAGCCCAAAGAGGGGACTTAGACATCTAAAACTGGCCATATGGTACTTGAGTTCAAATAAGATGTGCAAATGGCTTTGAAAACGTAGTCCAGAGATTGTCATTGTTTTATTTCAAATTACAGCATCCAAGTCTGTCGATCTTTATGTCAGCTGAATTTAAAATCACTGGAAATCTGCCAATTTAGGGGAGAAAACATGGTTAAAATTTCAGCCGGTGGACAGAGGTTGTCATTGGAAATGTGTGAACGGTCAAAAAGTTGTACCTATGCATTTGCACGACGCTACCCAGCCATTTTTCACACCCAGCTGGTACACCTCCTCCTAGTGCAAACAAGCATTGGCATAGCCAATATGTCTCACCTTTGGGTCCTTATGAGTATTTAATTATGCAGCACAATATCCTTGGTGCAACATCAACTGTTGCATGGCTAATCACTTATAATGTCCAAAAGGCGAGACCTATTGGCTATGCCAATGCTTGTTTTTTGAGACGTAGGCCCTTGAGGTGTAAACCCCGCATCTGACACTTGCCTACCAGTAGCACACAAACCCACTTCATGTTGCTGACCTCTGGTTCTCAAGGAGAGGGTGGCCGCGCTCTCTTCTGATTACTCATAACACATGACTGTTGCTGGAAACCCACCCAAAATCGGAACGGGGAACCAGAGAACGGTGGGGCCCAGCACAGTCTGAGAGCTTTCCATGAGGTTTAATCATAGGATCAAAGAATTTTTTAACTAATCTCTTGAAACAAAAAATAATTAGTGATTAACTAGGAGACCAATTTATCAAGCAGTCCCAAATGGCTTTCTTTCTACTACTTTTCAGTCTGGCCAGGTCAGTCCTAGAGGTTTTATACGAAGAGGACAACCAGTCTGAATGTGTGGGGGGTATGGCCTCAACCCATATCTTACATATTTCTTGTCTAGCCAACAAAATAGCGTAAAATAGGAAGCCTCTGATCAAGTCTGTGACTTCACTTGATATGCCCAAAATATCCATTAGAGTGTACTCTACTTTCTCCCAGAATTCAGAGATGGCTGAACAATCCCAACACATGTGTGTATATCAGAGGCATTCACCATGTCACATTTTTGACAACTGACAGGGGAACCCTCAGCCATTTTAGAGAGTCTAGCCAGGGATAGGTAAGCCCTATGTGTGGTAAAATGGGGATTTCTCCTAAACCAGCCTGGCTTTACAACTGTAAATAAGGTGTTGAAAGAAGTTTGACACAAATCTACCCAGTCTATATCTGGTATTGAAGCTACCCCCAATTCTACAGCTTGTCTAAAGTCCCCATCGATAACCTCCTCAATGGACCAGTAGAAGAAAGATACTTCTTTCTTCCTTACCGGCCTCTGTACCAGTTGCTCTTCCAGCATGGTCCCCTTGCCTATAGGTTTTTTAGGACTCTGGGACCAGCTCTTGAATTGTAGATATTTAAATGTAGACATGCCCTCCTCCATTTTATCATCTAATCTCGCCCAAGGCAGGAGTAAACCCTCAACGGCCAAGTCTGCCCACAGCAATAACCCTGCTGTATTAAGAGGGGCTGCCAGTTTATCTTTCATACAGCCCGGGCCCCCGGAGAATTCGACACTGGAGCCAGACTTGAGAAGTAGTAAAAGCCAGTGCATTGTTTAATTCTGGCCCATGTGCGAGCCATACTCAATAGGACTTTCAGCCTAATTTTCTTGAAAAATTTCTGGTCTCCACATTTAAAAAGAAAGCCCTCTTGAGATTGTCCCACTTATTCTAGCATATCCAAGAACATTATCCCCTTCTCCGATAAATCTGGGGATTTCAGCAACATTCTTGAGTGTGTTAACTGGAAAGCCCAGTCGTAGTACTGAAGGTCTGGTAGTGTGAGGCCCCTTTTTTCCCTCCTATGGATTAACTTTTTCCAGGATATCCTCGTGGCTTTATAGGCCCACACAAATAAATTAATGGATTGCTGAAGTTTATCAATTGCCTTCTTCTTGAAGTATAGGGGAACAGTGTTAAAAAAGAAAGTGACTTTTGGGAGAATTACCATCTTGATTCAATTAATTCTACCCAAAATGGTCAACGGAAGATGGGCACAAGATTTCATAAACCTCTGACACTCTCTTGAAACGTTCGCAAGATTTTGTCCCCAAAATCCTATCTATATTCTGGACAATCTGCACCCCCAAATATCTCATTTTGCTCTTAGTTTGATGTCGATACCCCGGCAGATTCCATGACATAATCTCAGTTTTTCCTGCATTAACTTCATAACCAGAGATTAGACCAAAATCCTGTGCAAAGCAGATAACGTGAGGGAAAGACAACTCCAAATCTGATGAAATAATTAGAACGTCATCAACGTACATTGCTACCTTCCTCTCCCATGCTCCACATTTAAATGGTGTAATATCCGTCTACTCCCTGAGACGTTAAGCAAAAGGCTCTATCTACATAATAAATAGGAGAGGGGAGACGGGGACAACCCTGTCTGTTTCCTCTTTTAATCCTGAAGGATTTGGTCGAATTTTCATTGACCAGAAGCTTCGCCGAAGGGTCACAAGAATAATAACTCAACAACATTTTGGCCCAAAATTAAACTTCTCCAGCCCAGCTGTTAAATAGTTCCAGTTGACCCTATCAAATGCTTTGGTGGCATCGAGTGTCATTGCTGCCAAAGGGAGTGAGAAAGTGGAGGCAAAATCAATAGCACCTATGAAATCATGGGTAAGATCAAAAAGATTCCTGCCTCTCAAAAAACTCTTTTGATCTGCATGCAACAAACCACCCACCACCGCACCCAGCCTATCAGCCAGAATTCTAGTAAAAACCTTATAGTGGGTGTTTGAAGTGAAATAGGTCTATACGACCCACAGTTGACTGGAGGCTTCCCTGGTTTTAAGATCAATGTTATAGTGACTTCTCCCCACGAGGTAGGGGTCTAGCACCATCAACTATTATTTTGTTAAAAAGGATTGTCATAGTTGGAATTATCGCCTCTCCCAGGAATCTATATAATTCTAAAGGAAGGCCATCCGGCCCGCAGCTTTACCCACCTTACAAGCAGAAATAGCCTTCCTGACCTCTTGTTGAGATATCTCAAGCTCCAGGTTTTCCAGTTGGGAGGAATTTAAGGAGGCAAGATTAATCCGACTTAGCCATTCCCGTGTACAGTTGCTATCTACCTCATTATCCTCATCTTGAAAGAAGGTGAAAAAAGCTTCTCCGATCACTTCATCGTTAACTACTGAGGAATTAGTGTTTTCAATGTCAATTTGTTTTATGAGATTTCGTACGCTATCAGTCTTGGCCTTTTATGCCAAAAGTTTACTAGCCCCCTCACCATTTTCAAAATGGACGAGCATCCTAGCTTCCCATCGTTTAGAGATCCTCATCTGAATGATATTCCCTAAATGATCTTTCAAAATTCTCAATTTCGCGAGATGTGCCTGGCATATTATTTGGTCGGCCTCATTATTCATCCTCCTTTCAACCTCCTTCATCTCACACTCAGTTTGTGCAACTTCCTCCCTATGCTGCCTGTTCTGGAAAGAGGTCCTGCTTGTTACTAAACCTCTCAAATCAGACTTCAGGGCATTCCACACGACTGAGATCTCTGCCGAACCTGCGTTTACATTTAAAAATAACTCTGTCGCCTGAAATAAGTAACAGGCTTCTGATTCATCTAAAAGAAGAGTACGATCAAATGTCCACACCCTCTGTTGTTCTTTTTCTAACAGGTTTGGATTCATCCACACAGCCGCATGGTCTGATAGGTTGGGGGTCAGATAACCTATGTCTTTAACTTTTCCCCTCTAATCAAGATATAATCGATCCTTGATTTGTGTCCATATTTACGATTGTAAAATGAGACACCTAATTGAGCACCTGATCTTTCTCTTCAGATGTCGGATAGGGCATTCTGCCTCATCATCATCTGAAGGTATGCCAGGGATTAAGACAGAACATTTGCCCTGCTACTAGGGAATTTGTCCATTTGAGGGTTCAAAACTATGTTAAAGTCTCCGGCTAAAATGGTTGAATACAGAAATCCCATCACGTTCACAAAAATGGTTTTCAGAATGGAGGGGTCATCCTGGTTAGGGCCCTAATAGCCTACTACTGTTAAAAGAGAACCCTTAACAGATAACTTGACAATGACCCACCTGCCACTTGGGTCTGTCATAGTATTTAAAAGGCGAGCATTTGCTTGTATTTTAACTAGAATGACTACCCCCCCTGATGTTAGCGCTTTGACAGGAACTAACACGGTGCTCCACCCAGCTAAGTATGGGCAAAATCAGCGACATCGCGGTCCGCGAAATTGTGCGAAAGCGAATTCGCGATCCGCATAATTCGCGAAATTGTGCGAAATTGCGAATTTTTGTTTTTTGCATGTTCGCGGGCATTTTTGCGTGTTCGCGGGGCTTTTTGCGTGTTCGCGGACCGCTTGCATGGCGCAGTTACCCATGCCGTTGTGTATGGGCACAGCACCCTCTGGTTCATCACTGCCACCCTCTGGTTCATCACTGCCACCCTCTGGTTCATCACAGCACCCTCTGGTTCACCACTGCCACCCTCTGGTTCACCACTGACACCCTCTGGTTCACCACTGCCACCCTCTGGTTCATCACTGCCACCCTCTGGTTCACCCCTACCACCCTCAGGTTCAGCACTCACTACTGCCACCCTCTGGTTTATCACAGCACCCTCTGATTCACCCCTGCTGCCACCCTCTGGTTCAGCATTTACCACTGCCACCCTCTGGTTCATCACAGCACCCTCTGGTTCACAACTGTCACCCTCTGGTTCACCACTGCCACACTCTGGTTTACGACTGCCACCCTCTGGTTCATCACAGCACCTCTGGTTCACCCCTGCCACCCTCTGGTTCACCACTGCCACCCTCTGGTTCACCCCTGCCATCCCCTGGTTCACCACTGCCACCCTCTGGTTCATCACAGCACCCTCTGGTTCACCCTGCCACCCTCTGGTACAGCACTGTCACCCTCTGGTTCACCACTGCCACCCTCTGGTTTACAACTGCCACCCTCTGGTTCATCACAGCACCTCTGGTTCACCCCTGCCACCCTCTGGTACAGCACTAGTCTGTCACCCTCTGGTTCACCACTGCCACCCTCTGGTTCATGACTGCCACCCTCTAGTTCACCACTGCCACCCTCTGGTTCACCACTGCCACCCTCTGGTTCATCACAGCACCCTCTGGTTCACCACTGACACCCTCTGGTTCACCCCTGCCACTCTCAGGTTCAGCTTCAGCACTCACCACTGCCACCGTCTGATTCATCACAGCACCCTCTGGTTCACCCCCCTCTGGTACAGCACTCTTCACTGCCACCCTCTGGTTCATCACAGCACCCTCTGGTTCATCACTGCCACGCTCTGGTTCATTACTGCCACCCTCTGGTTCCCCAGTGCAACCCTCTGGTTCTTCACTGCCACCCTCTGGTTCACCAGTGCCACCCTCTGGTTCATCCCTGCCACCCTCTGGTTTATCCCTGCCGCCCTCTGGTTCATCACTGCCACCCTCTGGTTCAGCACTGCCACCCTCTGGTTCATCACAGCACCCTCTGGTTCATCACAGCACCTCTGGTTCACCCCTGCCACCCTCTGGTAAAGCACTGTCACCCTCTGCTTCATCCCTGCCACCCTCTGGTTCATCCCTGCCACCCTCTGGTTCATCACTGCCACCCTCTGGTTCAGCACTGCCACCCTCTGGTTCATCACAGCACCCTTTGGTTCACTAGTGCCGCCCTCTGGTTCATCCCTGCCACCCTCTGGTTCATCCCTGCCACCCTCTGGTTCATCACTACCACCCCTTGGTTCAGCACTGACACCCTCTGGTTCATCACAGCACCCTCTGGTTCATCACAGCACCTCTGGTTCACCCCTGCCAGCCTCTGGTACAGCACTGTCACCCTCTGCTTCATCCCTGCCACCCTCTGGTTCATCCCTGCCACCCTCTGGTTCAACATTGCCACCCTCTGGTTCAGCACTGCCACCCTCTGGTTCATCACAGCACCCACTGGTTCATCACAGCACCTTCTGGTTCATCCCTGCCACCCTCTGGTTCATCCTTGCCACCCTTTGGTTCATCACTGCCACCCTCTGGTTCAGCACTGCCACCCTCTGGTTCATCACAGCACCCTCTGGTTCAGCACTGCCACCCTCTGGTTCATCACAGCACCCTCTGGTTCATCATAGCACCTCTGGTTCACCCCTGCCACCCTCTGGTACAGCACTGTCACCCTTTGCTTCATCTCTGCCACCCTCTGGTTCATCACAGCAATCTCTGGTTCACCAGTGCCACCCTCTGGTTCATCCCTGCCACCCTCTGGTTCATCCCTGCCACCCTCTGGTTCATCACTACCACCCTCTGGTTCAGTACTGCCACACTCTGGTTCATCACAGCACCCTCTGGTTCATCACAGCACCTCTGGTTCACCCCTGCCACCCTCTGGTACAGCACTGTCACCCTCTGCTTTCTCCCTGCCACCCTCTGGTTCATCCCTGTCACCCTCTGGTTCATCCCTGCCACCATCTGGTTCATCCCTGCCACCCTCTGGTTCATCACTGCCACCCTCTGGTTCAGCACTGCCACCCTCTGGTTCATCACAGCACCCTTTGGTTCAGCACTGCCACCCTCTGGTTCATCACAGCACCCTCTGGTTCATCACAGCACCCTCTGGTTCACCACTGTCACCCTCTGGTTCACCACTGCCACCCTCTGGTTTATGACTGCCACCCTCTGGTTCATCACAGCACCTCTGGTTCACCCCTGCCACCCTCTGGTTCACCACTGCCACCCTCTGGTTCACCCCTGCCACCCCCTGGTTCACCACTGCCACCCTCTGGTTCATCACAGCACCCTCTGGTTCACCCTGCCACCCTCTGGTACAGCACTGTCACCCTCTGGTTCACCACTGCCACCCTCTGGTTTACGACTGCCACCCTATGGTTCATCACAGCACCTCTGGTGCACCCCTGCCACCCTCTGGTACAGCACTAGTCTGTCACCCTCTGGTTCACCACTGCCACCCTCTGGTTCATGACTGCCACCCTCTAGTTCACCACTGCCACCCTCTGGTTCACCACTGCCACCCTCTGGTTCATCACAGCACCCTCTGGTTCACCACTGACACCCTCTGGTTCACCCCTGCCACTCTCAGGTTCAGCATCAGCACTCACCACTGCCACCGACTGGTTCATCACAGCACCCTCTGGTTCACCCCCCCTCTGGTACAGTACTCACCACAGCCACCCTCTGGTTCATCACAGCACCCTCTGGTTCATCACTGCCACCCTCTGGTTCATTACTGCCACCCTCTGGTTCACCAGTGCCACCCTCTGGTTCTTCACTGCCACCCTCTGGTTCATCACAGCACCCTCTGGTTCACCAGTGCCACCCTCTGGTTCTTCACTGCCACCCTCTGGTTCATCACAGCACCCTCTGGTTCACCAGTGCCACCCTCTGGTTCATCCCTGCCACCCTCTGGTTTATCCCTGCCACCCTCTGGTTCATCACTGCCACCCTCTGGTTCAGCACTGCCACCCTCTGGTTCATCACAGCACCCTCTGGTTCATCACAGCACCTCTGGTTCACCCCTGCCACCCTCTGGTAAAGCACTGTCACCCTTTGCTGCATCCCTGCCAACCTCTGGTTCATCCCTGCCACCCTCTGGTTCATCACTGCCACCCTCTGGATCAGCACTGCCACCCTCTGGTTCATCACAGCACCCTCTGGTTCACCAGTGCCGCCCTCTGGTTCATCCCTGCCACCCTCTGGTTCATCCCTGCCACCCTCTGGTTCATCACTACCACCCCTTGGTTCAGCACTGACACCCTCTGGTTCATCACAGCACCCTCTGGTTCATCACAGCACCTCTGGTTCACCCCTGCCAGCCTCTGGTACAGCACTGTCACCCTCTGCTTCATCCCTGCCACCCTCTGGTTCAACATTGCCACCCTCTGGTTCAGCACTGCCACCCTCTGGTTCATCACAGCACCCTCTGGTTCATCATAGCACCCCTGGTTCACCCCTTCCACCCTCTGGTACAGCAATGTCACTCTCTGCTTCATCTCTGCCACCCTCTGGTTCATCACAGCACCCTCTGGTTCAGCACTGCCACCCTCTGGTTCATCACAGCACCCTCTGGTTCATCATAGCACCCCTGGTTCACCCCTGCCACCCTCTGGTACAGCAATGTCACTCTCTGCTTCATCTCTGCCACCCTCTGGTTCATCACAGCAATCTCTGGTTCACCAGTGCCACCCTCTGGTTCATCCCTGCCACCCTCTGGTTCATCCCTGCCACCCTCTGGTTCATCACTACCACCCTCTGGTTCAGTACTGCCACCCTCTGGTTCGTCACAGCACCCTCTGGTTCATCACAGCACCTCTGGTTCACCCCTGCCACCCTCTGGTACAGCACTGTCACCCTCTGCTTTCTCCCTGCCACCCTCTGGTTCATCCCTGTCACCCTCTGGTTCATCCCTGCCACCCTCTGGTACATCCCTGCCACCCTCTGGTTCATCCCTGCCACCCTCTGGTTCATCACAGCACCCTCTGGTTCAGCACTGCCACCCTCTGGTTCATCACAGCACCCCCTGGTTCATCACAGCACCTCTGGTTCACCCCTGCCACCCTCTGGTACAGCACTGTCACCCTCTGCTTCATCCCTGCCACCCCCTGGTTCATCACAGCACCCTCTGGTTCACCAGTGCCACCCTCTGGTTCATCCCTGCCACCCTCTGGTTCATCCCTGCCACCCTCTGGTTCATCACTACCACCCTCTGGTTCAGCACTGCCACCCTCTGGTTCAACACAGCACCCTCTGGTTCATCACAGCACCTCTGGTTCACCCCCGCCACCCTCTGGTACAGCACTGTCACCCTCTGCTTCATCCCTGCCACCCTCTGGTTCATCCCTGCCACCCTCTGGTTCATCACTGCCACCTTCTGGTTCACCAGTGCCACTCTCTGGTTCACCAGTGCCACCCTCTGGTTCTTCTCTGCCACCTTCTGGTCATCACAGCACCCTCTGGTTCGCCAGTGCCACCCTCTGGTTCATCCCTGCCACCCTCTGGTTTCATACCTGCCACCCTCTGGTTCACCACTGTAGATTATGGGGGGAAAGCACACCTGACCAACTGAGATTAATTCATTTGGGGCTGGTTAATGTGTCACTGAATTTGAGCTTCAAGTCTGGCACCTGCTTCCTTAACTGTAAGTACTTACTGTTGCAGTTATTTTTTTTACAGGAGCATTGTGCCATACTTGTAACTATTCTCTGACCCTGCTTTGGGGGTCAGAGCAGGGTCAGAGAATAGTTGCAAGTAGGCAACTGAACTCTGGAGGGGCCCCTCAGGAATCACTACAGGGAATGGTTACAAATTAGCTTGAACTTTTGCACCTGCTAAGTGCTTTCACTTTTCCAAAATTCGTTTTTCTGCCATTTCGCAAGATTCGCGGGGCAAGTATTCGTGCAAAATCGAACTTGCAATCCGCAAATTCGTGCGAATTTTTCGGATTTCTTTTTTTTTGCGTGTTCGCGCAGTTTTCTGCTTATTCGCGCACCGCTTGCAGCGCACCGACCCCGAGGTTGCCCATGCGGTCGTGTATGGGCGCGGCCATCTTGTTTGCGTGACGTGTTTCCGTTTCCGGGCGCTTGTTGCATGCTCGCGACGTATGCGGCGCGCGATTACGTGTTCATGGGCGTTTTTGCGTGCTGGCGGGGAAAATATCGCGCAAACTTACCAACGCGATCCTCTACGGGCGCGGCCATCTTGTTTTTCATTCACTGCTATGGTTTTGGGCATGCTACCTTTCTATCCATCTCACATCTTCGTAATCCTATGTTTTTCTGAACTTGTTTTTGTCTTTTTTTGCTTATTATCTCTCTCTTCAATTTCCTACATCTATATTTTGTGTTTTTTTTTACTTTTTGTTACTTTATTACTTACTTTATTTCTTTCGCTCTCTCTCTTATTTTTTTCACACCTATACTTCTTTCCTTCTTCTTGTGCCCTGGACTATGGCTAAGGGAGGAGACAAGGGCAAGGGGAAGGGCCCAGCACCCCGTATCCGGCTCCCTTGCGGGCGTTTGAGGGGCGAGGAAGTCCAGGCCAGGGAGATCTTCTCCGTGGTGTAGGTGGCCGCCTTGATGGTGTTTGTGCAAGTCCACCTCCCTAAAACCGTGGCAGCAGGTGGGCGGATTGCTTCCGGTGACGGCCTCCGGGAGCGTCGCCAGCTGTGTGAGAAGGTGTGCCGGCGCATGTATAAGGAGTATGGGGTCCGGCGCACCTACCAGCAAGTGCCGCACCAGTGGAGTGACATCTTGGACCGGGAGCATGACATGGTCGACCTGCTCGGTGTGGAGATCCCTGGGTAAGTAGCTATTTAATAACTACTTTTTTTTCCTTCTGCTCTGTTATATTGCTAATCTATTTTTTTCCTGAAGAGTAAGAATGCTGCTGATTCGATTACATTGCAGGTAAATTAATGTTTAAATAGCTTATGTCATTGCAGGTGCTCGCCTGGTTATTGGCGTTGCTACTATGCTTACTTGTTTGCTACTATGCTTACTTGTTTGAGAGCATTACTGCGTAATGCTAGAGACAGTAGACTCAAGTCTAGTCCTTCTTTGTACTCTTTGAAGAGATAGTGGTGGATTGATACGTTGTGTTTATTATTTTTTACTTGTTATAGGACATTTGTTAGTGGTCTGCAATCATGATGACAGACTGTGTCTGTCACGCGATGTCTCGTGCTGCTGAGTGATGGCAGTCGTAGTAGAACTTTTTTGTTGTTGATGTAGTTAGTGAATTACATAACTTTCCTATCAGATGGTCTGTGAATCCTGCAATACTGTACTACTATCCTCCTAGTTGACCAGATCAGATGCCATTGATGTTAATTTGTTTCCCCGAAATAATTTTAGATTGAATACAAAGAAATCAAATATTTCCCAAAAAACAATCATCCATGTTGTGTTTCATTATTTCATCATCACCAGGACCTCCCAGGGGCAAGGCGGCGGCGACAGAGACTACGGTGGCAGAAGGTGGAGAGGCTCAGTCCCTTGCAGGCTCTTCTGCTGGTCCCAGTAAGTTGTTCTATTGTTATATTAATACTTATACTTCCCTAACTTTTACAGCTCCTATTCATTACAAACTGGTTCCAAATAATTCTATGTTTTACAAAATAGTCTTTGATCTTCTTCTAATGTAGACTACTTTCTACATTCTTATCCTGCCTATACCATCACTCTCTGTGCTACTACTATTTACATTTATGAGTCGGTCTGTGTAGGTAGCTAAGCTTGCCCATTCGGCAAACGGTGTGAAACAAAACTCTGATACAGCAATAGCTCTAGGCACTGAGTGCAGTCCTCTGGGTTGCCCTTGATGTCTATTCCAGTCTTCTTAATGTAAGTGCTTTGACAATTTCCAACAACAAAATGTCATTGTTTACACCAAGTAAAAGGTAGCAGTTGCCTTTTTGATTTGAGAGGAGCACATCCCATACCGCTAGTGTTTCAGGGACTATTCTGCACACAAAGAAGTATGGACAAGATAAATAGGACATTGTTGATGATAGGTGCAGTTCGACTTTCGACATACCTCAGTCCGAATAGAAGTTGAACCCCCATTCCCCTGACCGACTATCTAGAATGTCTGACCAATGGTTTTACGACCCAGAAGAACAGAAGAAGACTACCTCCGAGTCCCGGCCTATCTGAGTCACTGAAACATGACTGCCAAGTGCAGTAGTTCAAACCTTTCCGCTCACTCACTCGTGAACAAAAACCATACAGTGTTTGTTAGTTTTAAAGTTTTATTTTCAATTGAGAAACGAAAACATTATTTCTTTATTTTTAATAGCGTAGTATTCTGATGGATGAAGATGACGTTAAAGTTTAAACAACATTCCCATGAATGAAATTAGTATGACTCAAACTTAATAATAGTTAACAGACACAGGATATTATTTGAATAACTGTGTGTGAGCCCCCACCTTCTTTAAAGTACTTAAAGTACTGCTGGTGGTGACTCAGTAGTAGTTGGTGAATCGTGTGGCAGAAGGGCAATGGAATCTTCTTTCTGTAATGAGAAAAATGGTGCACGTTAAGCAAGCATTCATCAGTTGTCATAAGAAGAAGTGTAGCATTTAATGGAATAAGCATATAAAAGGTTAACATCCTCCTCAAAACCGTTACTTTTTTTCAATCCCAGTAATAAAAAATGTGTTATGTAACATTTTCTTCCATTACGAGACAAAATAGGGTGTTGTGTATGGCATCTGAAAATATGACATGTTTTTCCTAGACGTCACAACATCTGATGCGGCACAGATGACCACCAGTGCCGGGGCCAGCAGTGCGGAGGGGTCCACTCTGGATGCGGCGGCGCCAACAGGAGGAGCTGGGGGGGAAGACTCAGCGGTGGCAGATGGTAAGTTATTATACTCCTTACTTATTGATTTTTTTTGCGTAGGCTCGTAAAGGAGTGTATGATGTACTGTACAGTAGTACACAGTACACTAGTATAAGTACACTGTACTGTCAAGAACATTTACTAATTTAGAACTACTTTTTGGGCTATCACGGAGAAGACTTGACTTGTAATAGCATTAGCGGCGGTAGTTCTCTGGTAACCAATGGCCCCCTCTATTTCACGTGAACTCAGCTGGCACATTTTTATTGTGAAGCCAAGTCATATCAGATCAGATGTAGTTTAGGGATGTGAAGAACGAAAAGTTAAAGAAGGGTGAAACGAAGGACGAGCAAGTCTTAATATTTATTTATGACTGTAAAGAATGGTTTTGTTAATTGCAATTTAACATAAGAAAGAAGACGGCGGTTTCCAAAATATAATGAAAAGGGTGTTAGTTGGTTGTTGACAAAAAGAAATGTTGGTACATTTGAGACATTAAGAAGAATCATAGACGTACTTTGGAAGCCTGGATCTTATCTTCTTTATCCTCCTCGTCGATAGCAGAGGTGTATGATGTAGTAGAGCAGAATCTGAGTGGATGAAGTATGGCCAGTGGCAGTGCCACCCCTATAGAAAAGTAAGACATTCCTATCCCCACCTGCATGTACTGCTTAAAGTACTGTGAGTCTGCATCATCATGGCCTGTGTCTGTATTTCTTGGGTTAAAGCTGAGTAAGCTGCCATTATGGCGGCTACCACAAGTTCACGTACCAGTAATTTCTTCTGCAAAACAAGAGAAAAAAAGTTAAAAAGGCCTTTTTTAGTACTCTCTGACTATGTATGTAGTAGTGAGTCCACCTATAGTGCTGCTAGTGAAATTCCTGAAACTCACAGTGTCACAGGCTTACAAAGACGGCGGAAAGATACATGCCAAAATGTTATGCTGTGTTTACTACTTGCTGGTGTTACTGAGTGTCAACCTTCCGTTGAATTATTTTGACTTTATGTTAAAGACTATTGGCTACAGTATTTTTCTTTCTTTCTTCATAGATGCTACTCCCAAAAAGCTCACCCGTAAGGAGGTGGCTGTCCGGGCCAGGGCCCGTAAGCTGGAGGCTATTTGTGTCGAGTATCGGCAGTTGTGGGCTCGGGAGCATGAGGGGACAACATCAACATCTACATCCTCCTCCACTGCCCCCGGGTCCACCAGCCAGAAGCCTCCAGCCAAACGGAGCCGTGGCCCGACAGCCTCCCGCCGCACAGCAGCAACAACATCAGCGCCCCCCCCAGATCCTGGATCGTTCGTGTGCGCCGACTACGCAAAAGAGTGGACTACCTAGAGCAGTTGGCCGAAAAACATCAGCGCTAGCTCCGGGACCTCCGCAAAGAACAGCGGGACATGAAGCAACAGCTTGCAAAACTACGCCACCGGAGGAAGTGACTGTCCCTTGCCCCTTTTTTAAAGACTGTTGGGGGGTGGGAATTGGGTGTTTAGGAAAGGGGACTTTTGGACTTTTGGACATTGGTTGGGGTTAGGTAGGGGGTGAGTTGGGTTAATTTATTTATTTTTTGACTACCTCAATATATTTCTTAATAATTACTTTTCATACCAAAACATAGTATACGCGTTCATATTATTTTGTGTGGGGGTGGGCGGTGGTTACAGGACGTTTGGTTTCTTCCAACTTACCAGCATGAATGAAACATCTAGTCCTGAAATGTACCAAAGTGCCAGTAACCGAGTTAGTGAATTCAGTAGCCCTACTAGTACTTTACTAGTAGTACTGGCAATCTCTGCTTTCCTCCCAGTCCTAGCCCATTATTCTACCTCTCCAAAATGCTTATCTTACCTGTGATTCGTGTTTGAGAATCAGGGTAGCCCCAGGGCTGGCTGCATTGCGGTTGGTGATTAAGGTTGGTTGGTGACTTGAATCCTCGATGGATGCAATATCATTGTTGTGCTGGTAGCAGTAGTGGTACACACTTGCACTATCACCATATGAAAAAAAGAGGAAATTAAACATTGAGTGGCCTGAGCGTAGCATTAGAAACAGTACAATAGATAGTACGGTACAGAACAGTCCCCTAAATTGTAGCCTAAGCAGTGCCAACGTAAGGTAAGCATTAAGCATTAGATTGTTCACGTCGTGTAGGAGGAGGATGTTCTTATTATCAATCCACGATGGCGCACATGAACTTCTGGTTGCTTTGACCTTATCCTCCCCAGCAAGTGTGTGGAATTTATTGTTGTTGTCAGTCACACCTCAATGAAATACCACACAGCCCGGAGGAAGAGGGTTAGGGTTTGAAAATTGGATGGGAATGGGGGTTTTTGGGAAAGTTTGGTAGAGAGGAAAACAACACAGCATGGACAGTCAAACAACAAATGAAGAGAAACAAATCTTTGGATTTGAAGATATCGATAAACCTTTAAAGGGACATAAAGGAAGTGCACTACTGCATGCCAAAAGTTGTTTAGTAAATGGATGGATAGCTTACTGAAAAGTAGTACTACTACTTACTGCAACTTATTAGTAGCTATGAAGGAACAAGTTGGCAGTACAGGGCTGCAGTCATTAGGAAATTTCACTTGCCTCTCTGCCCTCAGAGAATAAACACTTAGAACATTAAATTAGTGTTAAACATAGCAAAGACGTATCAAATAGCTGGAGGGATGAATTTAAAGCAGAGATCAAACAAACGCACAGAGTCACACTCGTAGAAGTAAGTTCAAGTTCACCAGAATATCATTTAAAAAATAAGGAGAATTTTTGATACTGTTACTGTTTTTTGTAGTTGTCCCGTTGAATTTGTGAAGTTGATGCATCCAGCCATTCCTCTTATTCGCGGTACTCCTTCATTCCATCGGATGCTCCGTTGATCATTCTTGGTGACCAGACACACTGACTGTCCACTGCCTGCCTGATGCGGATTTGCGGATCGCTAATTGTAAGGCTGAGTAGTACATCGATGGCACAGGGTAAAAGCCTGCCTGTAATTGATGATGGAAAAACACTACAGTAAGTGTTAAAGACACCTCGGAGAAAAAAATTATAGAAGGCACGCTGTGTAGTGCAAAAATTATACTTTCACTTTCAGAGATGACAATCCCCAAAATCTAGAACACCCCACATTACCCTCCCAAAAACGTGCAGAATACTGCTGCTACCTCGCAGAGGCTTAATTTCAAATCGTGCCAAAAAGCACTCAGAAAGTATGCCCAAAACCCCCCTTTCCCACCAGGGATTACCTTCAAACCACTTGCAATCAAAATTAGACATTCCAACAAGTGTTCCAAGACCCCACCCAGTCGTAAAAATCTAGAACCCCCGCCCAAACACATGCAATACAATACTGCTAACCCTAACGAGCCCTAAGTTAAGAATAGTGGCAAACGCTTTCTTTAACTAGGCCAAATCCCCCCTTTCCCACCATGGATTTTGTTCAAACCACTTGCAACCAAAATTACACATTCCCACGAGTGCTCTAAGACCCCAGAACCCAGTTGCAAAAATCTAGAACACTCTCAAACACATGCAATACTGCTGCCAGTGATAACCCTACGAGCCCTAAGTTAAAAAAAGTGCCAAAACGCTTTTCAGCATGGATTTTCTCCTAACCCCTTTCATCCGGTATTAGACCTTCCCAGCAATGCCCCAAGACCCGCCAACCCACCCGCAAAAAAGCAGAACACCCCTAAACAGGCAAAAAGCAAAAATGGAAAATCTCATACTTAGAATCGGCCTTCTTTCAATTCTGTCCAAATGCACTGTGCAGCTAGGCCATAACTCCCGTTTTCCACCATGGATTTCCTGAAAAACAAATGCAATCAAAATTAGACTGTGCCAGCAGTGCTCCCAGACCCCAAAACCCACCCCAAACACCAGGAACCCCCCAAACAGCACCCCAAAGACAAGCAAGTGAGCAAAAACGCAAAAACTTTTTCAACTCCGATTTTCTCCAAACCACTTTTATCCGGTATTAGACCTTCCCAGCAATGCCCCCAGACCCATCAACCCAGGCGGAAAGAAGAAGAAGACCCCCAAACAGGCAAAAAGCAAATATACAAAAATGGGGACTTAGAAATTTTCTGGCAAATTCCCAAAATCACTCCGCGTGCTCTGCAGCTAGGCCCTAACTCCCCTTTTCCACCATGGATTTGCTTCAAACCTCTTGCAATCAAAAGTATCCACACCCAGTGTTGCTCCCAGACCCCAAAACCCACCCCCAAACACCAGGAAACCTCCCAAACAGCACCCCAAAGACAAGCAAGTGAGCAAAATTGCAAAAACTTTTTCAACTCTGATTTTCTCCAAACTACTTTTATCCGGTATTAGACCTTCCCAGCAATGCCCCAAGACCCGCCAACCAACCCGCAAAAAAGCAGAACACCCCCAAACAGGCAAAAAGCAAAAATGGAAAATCTCATACTTAGAATCGGCCTTCTTTCAATTCTGTCCAAACGCGCTGTGCAGCTAGACCATAACTCCCGTTTTCCACCATGGATTTCCTGAAAAACAAATGCAATCAAAATTAGACTGTGCCAGCAGTGCTCCCAGACCCCAAAACCCACCCCCAAACACCAGGAAAATCCTAAAACAGCACCCCAAACACAAGCAAGTGAGCAAAAACGCAAAACTTTTTCAACTCCGATTTTCTCCAAAACACTTTTATCCGGTATTAGACCTTCACAGCAATGCCCCCAGACCCGTCAACCCAGGCGGAAACAAGTAAAGACCCCCAAACAGGCAAAAAGCAAATATTCAAAGATGGGAACTTAGTAATTTTCAGGCAAATTTCCAAAATCACTCCGCGCGTGCTCTGCAGCTAGGCCCTAACTCCCCTTTGCCACCATGGATTTGCTTCAAACCTCTTGCAATCAAAATTATCCACAAAAAGTTCACAAAAAACAAACAGCAATTGGTTTCAAGAGAGACAGCCAGCCATTGCTGTCCACTGCA
Source organism: Lissotriton helveticus (assembly GCF_964261635.1). Classification (NCBI taxonomy): domain Eukaryota; kingdom Metazoa; phylum Chordata; class Amphibia; order Caudata; family Salamandridae; genus Lissotriton; species Lissotriton helveticus. The sequence continues at coordinate 149,316,567 of NC_136073.1, forward strand.
TGCCATCTTCTCATTATTCATTACCAAAAAGCAAAACCGGAAAAGCTCACACTTATATTTAGGCCTCATTCCAAAATCATTTCAAGCGCGCTGTACAGCTAGGCCATAACTCCCGTTTTCCACCATGGGTTTCCTGAAAAACAAATGCTATCAAAATGAGACTGTGCCAGCAGTGCTCCCAGACCCCAAAACCCACCCCCAAACACCAGGAACCCCCCAAACAGCACCCCAAAGACAAGCAAGTGAGCAAAAACGCAAAAAGTTTTGTAGTGTAGCTCCTATTTTCCCAATAGGCTCTGCGCATTGGAATAGTACCTACAGCAGTAAAGGCCTAGGCCAGACGTTAACTAGGTCTACTACTGTCGATACTAGACTTAATTTTTGGGTTTGCCAGCTAAGCTCAGAGTTCGCTAGAAACTTTCTCGAATGTTCAAGGAAGGATTAACTCCCCTGATTAGACAAGAAGGGATTTAGTTTCTGACAACCATAGAACATGACAACTTTGCTCTCCCCTAATCAAGAGTCAATCTCGAGAGTCGTGTGAGCACAAGGCAATTATTTTACTCAGTCAGTACGTGCATTCTTAGTCTCATCAGAATGTAGAGAAAAGGAAGAGACGGGCGTGTTCAATAAAAGATGTTATTTATTGATCAGTCTCTTTTCTCGTACAAGAGAAATGGATCGATATTATTGCAATACTTATAGTTAAGTAAAGTGCATACATTAGAAGCAATAGTATAAAATAATACTGTAAAAACATTGATATGGTTTCTGAGCCATATGATGTTTAAAATGATTAAAATATATTTACATACACATATACATTTGACTAAACGTACTCAACTGGTGTTTCTAAATACGCCTACCCCGTGTACCTGACCTAAGTCTAATACGTGGGCGGGAATAGAGAGTTACAGTTTAAGTTAAGTTTGTTTTTGCCAAGTGAATAACTAAAGAATTCTCTAGGAGGGGTTATTCAGTTCTGTACCTGGAATTTAGGATGAATGAGGAATGGTATCTCTTTCTCTGCTCTCGATATTCCAGGCTGCCTGCGAGGGCTGCCCAGAAGCGCCGGTGCTGGGTCTCTCGGCTTGAGATAGCAGCGCGTCTCTCAGCGCGTCAGGAAGGCGGGGCTGTTGCCTGCGGGGTCTGCTTCTGCTCTCTGCTTCGGCAAGTATGGCTGCTCCGTCTTGTCACCACGCGTGTGTTTGCATAGGGCAAGGTCGGCAATATTTATACCTTAAAGGTGCCGGGATTGACGTAAGGATGGACATAGGTACGTCAATAAAGATGTCATACGACTTGCTCGTTAGCACATTCTTTACTAAAGTTCTCTGTGAAATCAAAACAATGGCCGCACGGATTATCCAGGTTGTCATAGGTTTGATTTGTTATGAGAACGTCGTATGCCTTATCAGGGGCTAGAGGAATGTCGCTTGTCTAATTAGATCTCAAGCGTTATGACCTAATCAGATAACACGTTCCTGTGCCGTAGTGTGACTGCGTCAGATAACGGTATCTGCATCATGGGGGATTTCTTGCCTCATGGGCTGACTGTTAGTTAACTAGCTAGGTAGGTTAACCAGAATATGGTCAGGAATAGGGGGATCGATTCAGAACCTATAGAAATACACGACACCCACTCCACGCTAACTATGGTCATATCTACTAATCTATGCATAGTATAACATAGTACAACATACTATAGAGTATAGTGTATACCTTACCACCCCAAAATACATAAATGCATTTTGAAATTTTCAAATATACTGAAAAATTGCAGTCATATATATAGTATGCACTTAAGCTATGAATTAAATGCAAAAGTAAACACGCAATGTTATGCATTATTGCTTTTTGGTATATGAGAAATACACATGAAATGGCTCTTAATATGGCTATACAGAAAAAAAGTCGAAACCATTTCATCACATAAAATATATTGTGAACATACCAGCGGGCAGCTAAAGTCTATATAAAGTCTATAAAGTATCTAAAAAAATAGAAATCTTAGTTCTCTAGGAATAGTTTCTTACTTTAAGCAGAAGATCAGTGTCCCGGGGAAAAATATATAGAAAAATATTTTAGGGGCTTGCTGAAAAAAGTTGCTGTCCGTGAACTGGATTGTAATTGTTCATGTGACTTTATTTTTTAAGTTGAAGGCCGGATTCAGGGAACGCCGTGTGCGAGTTTACTCAAAAGTCTCTATTTCTGTTCCGGAGAGAACATCATATCATTCAGGCTTTCGAAAAAACTGTCAACAGCTTCATGGGAAAGTTCCACTAAGTCGGAAATAGGTGTAACCATGCATTCATGCGCATGATTGTCTGCATTGACATTCTGATTTGCATTGCTGACAGAAGGTCGTACCTGTTCGATGCTGCTTTCATCTTGAACTTCACTACTCTTCAATCGCAGTGGTGAAGATTCCAGGAATGCCGTCATCAGAATTGGCAGCCTTTGAGGGCAGCACAGTGCGTGAACCTTGGTAGGAACCAACAGTGTATCTGCATCCACCGGCGCATCCGATTGTAGCGTCAGACAGGTGTCTAACACGCATTCTTCTCCGCATAGCAGACACCTTAGTACAGGTAAAACACACCTTTGCCACATTGGTCGAAATGATAGAAACCAAGTCATGTTTAGGTCTCTAAGCCGGGAGAGTCCCAGGATTTTTGATATCCGGTCCCGGTATCCAATGGCTAGGATCGTATCTTCCATTGTCGCGAGAGTTTGATCTGTGACATGGGTTGCCATAACGAAAAATAAGGACTAGGAATAGGATTCCTGCAATTAGTCCCAGGATCAGGGGAAGTCCGCCAAAAATCGAATGGACGAAATCTGGAAAAATACCCAGTATGGCTTTGAATGGTGTTAATGCCATCGAAAATACTGTCTTAAATACCTTTGAGACCCCTGTGGTATCAGAAATATTTAAGATTTCGCTCAGGATTTCCGCGAAATGTACGGGGGAATTGGTTGATAATAATGTATGTATCTCTGCAGTCGTCCTTGCGACTTGTAGATCATATGTTTCTTTTGATGACGTGAGCCTTGTAGGCGTCTGAAGAAGCACTGTTTTCATTCTGCTTAAAGTGTCTATTCGAATAGAAGTAATTTTCAAACTGGGCCATGCCCTCGCCTCCCTGTCTGGAAAGGAGCTGGGGAACAAAGAACGTCCACAGCACTTGACCTTCGCCGTCGTAGTGACGAGATAAGGAGTCCCGGGCATAAGACTACAACATCTGCGGTCTACAATAAGAATGTAACTCCCATTATAGAGTCTTTGAAAGAATGGTTCTATTTCAGTTGCAGGTGCGCCTTGCTGGTGACATGAAAGGTTGTATGAATTCCCTTCACAGGCTCCGTGCAAACTAATACCGTTACACAGAAGCGTGCCGCTTAGTGACATAGCACAATTGTTGCCACTAAGAAACACTTTCTGTCCTTTGTTACTGACACATGCATGTGAATAGGGCAGGTTCCAAGTTGTTTTAAGGTACCCCTTTCCCAATTTCTCGTACATGCCAGCCTGTATATATTTTTGGCAGTATTGAAACCTGAAGGTTGAGATTGGAATATTTATGATTCCGTGGATTATCCATTCACTGACAGGTCGTTCTGACATTGTCAACGGTAATCTTTCTAGTTTTTCAATGCTCAAGATTGTATAATCAGCACCCTTCTGCGCCATACCGATTTGTCTATCAGTAAGGTTAAAGATTTGGAATAGTGACGTAGTGTTGATTAAACGCCAAGGCACATAGCCTGAACGCAGATTTTGTAACGTCCAGCCAAGCTGTACAATAGAGCGCAATTGTGACTGACCATGTTGTAATAACAGTAAGTCTTGTGATAATATATCGATTGCTGAAGACACAATGCTGTCCAATGAAAAAATTCTGGAGGACAGAGTCATTAACCCATTGTCCACTACAGAAAGTGATTTTTCCAAATTAATACGGTCAATTTCCCGTATTCTTTCTGCTGTCTCAATTTGAGTAACCTTCCAGGCCTCATTGTATGCTGCATATACAGAGGCTGCTATGAAACGCTTTTGACGCTGTTTGCGTGGTCCCATTATAAAATCACGCAAGTCAGCACCATCAGTAAGTAAAGTTAGGTGTTGCTTAATTTCAGGCAGTGTGGAAGACTGTAGCCATTGAAGGCATAATTTGCCCACACTGTAGGTTGTTATTATCCCTGGGTGATGTCTTTGGGGATATCTAGGGTCTGGCCTGGTCATTTTGAAACCCTGTGTTTTATTCAGGAATCTATCTTGACAGTTATTTGTATCTGTGGGCCAGATCAACCATTGTTTCCAATCAGGATGTGTTCTGTTTTGGTTAAGTATATGGTTTATGTCTATTCCTTCATCTGTATCAGAGTTATTGCTAAACATTGTTGGCTTTGGAATAGACAGGTTATTTAAATCTTTGATTTTGGCTAAGCCAAGACAGGTGGTTTGTTGAACAGTGTCATTTAAAAATATCATTTGTTCTGGGATCATGCAGGCTCTAAACAAAGCTTCTAAACCCTGTACTTGCCATTCTTTTGTGCCCCAAACATTTTTCAAATCAACATTTTTGTCCCAATAATCGAATCCAAAAGTATTCATTTTTTCAAAGAATGAATCAGAATAAATCAATTTTGTGTTGGTTATCATGGTTTTGGTCCCTGTCTTGTTTGACAATTTATAATAAAATGTTTCAGCATTACTAGTGTTAAAACCTTGAAAGTATGAATATTTGTCATAAACGGTTCTAGAGCTCCCTTTTGGAGGTGTAGCACAATGTTCCCATTGATTAAATTTTAAAACATTTCTAGGTTGTGCAGATTTATGCAAGAAATGGTTACCATAGTGGTTATAGCAATACATACTATCATAATTTGTAGAACCTTGCAAATAATCATGTTTTGTAAATTTAGCAGACATTACTAAGTCAGACATCATATTGTTTATACTTTCAAAGTCCCAATCATCAGCAAATGAGTTTGGTTTCGCAAAGTCACTCAAAGAGATCTTAATTTGGTGTGGATATTTCAGGATCTCGACCGGACCATAAATTTCATAGTCAGTGTTGTCCCAGGCTACCCCACCAGGTATTGGAATTGCTGTGAAGTTGGCTGAAGAAAGTTCTGAAGAAAGTTCTCGTTTCTCGACGTGTGAAGATGTGTGTGGTTTGAGGACCAAGTTGATGTTCTGACTTGCTGTGTCCATTTTAGCATATTTTCCCTCAATGAAGCGTCCCAAAGTAAATACCATGATGAGCCAAAGTATGAGGATAAATGCACCAAAACCCACCCAAAATTCAATCCATGGAGAAATCAGATATGTTTCTTTTAGTTGTTTCAAAAGTTCCTTCGCTTTGTCTTTAAAGGATTTTGATGATGGCTGTGTCTTTTGTTCGCTGAAGCCTTCAGAGGAATCATCGAAGTTGATGAAGTAACCGGATGCAGTTCTGTCAATTGTTCCAATTGGTTCAGGATTTTTGTTTTTTGCATTTTCACTTGGTACTTCAGTATAGATTGGTGTGTCTCTGCTAAATGTCTTTATTTGGGTTTTCAGAGGTCTAAGTTCTATTGCATTGTTGCATAGTCCTTGTTGTTCTTCTGTAGGCGTTTCGAAAGTGATGAGCCTCTTTGTTAGGACCTCTGTACTGGTAGCAAACCTTGGTGTTCTGCTACTTATTGGGAGTCCACTTGGCCTACTGTTTGTTATTGGCCACATGTTGTGGTTTTACCAGGTCGATGGATACAACTCGGTTCTCCTTTTTTCCAGCAAGTGGCGGTAGTACAACTGATCTTGTCCCGTTGACAGACAAGACAGGAACTGCTTTTCTGTAAGAAGGCCCAAATTCCTTCTTTACCGCGATCTTCTCCCTGACTAGATCCCCGACTTTTGGAATCCAGACAGGTCTTGCTGGGACAGGTGGTGATTCTTCAGTGGTTGTTGGCTGTTGTTTCAACTGTATGTTGCTCAGGTCTTTTCTTGTTTTGTTTAAGTCCTGCAAAATAGCCAAACGGTCTTTGACATCAAAGCTTTTTTCTGTTACCACTGAAGTCTGACTATCAAGGTCAGAGATCAACATCCTAGTTCCGAATAATAATTAGTACGGACTGAATCCCTTCAGAGAATTTCTTGGCAAGTTATTTAGACTACGTTGGACACTTATTAGATGTTTGACCCACCCAGCTCCCGAACCTAATATCCTTTCTATTATAGTTTGCTTTCTGTCTTGGTTTTTTCTTTACACCATCCCATACCCTCAGGAAGGAAGTGAGAAGATTCCCGCTGGGCTGTGCTCATTTGGCCATTCTTTCCCCCCCCAGGCTGGATTGCCTGAGAAAAAGAAAACAATGGTCGAACGTAGCATGCTCTTAGCGTATATGCCATTTAGACTCGCAAATCTTGTATAACAGTCCGGACGTCAGCTGAGTGCTGTGGATCTACATTATAAGTGGGAACTAGCCTGTATATGTTAATCGCAAGCCATTCTTTTTGCTGGTAATATTATCTGCCTTGATACGACGAGGTATTAAACTGCTTCTCTCCCCACTGCGATCTCTGTTGCAGTTTGGGCAGTTTTTTACAAAGATGGTAAGATGGAGGCTCATGCCTGGCCACCAGTACCGTGATTGTAAATCTTCCAGAGAATCTTTTAATTTAAGGTGTCTGTGACCCTCGCCCATGTGTGCGTCTGCGATTAACAAGTTTCTCCTGTCCATGTTTGGAATCACTCTATCCCCCACTCCAGGGATTGGAGCAAAAGGGACGGAGTTTGCATCGATTATGTATGTATAATTGAGTGGATAGTTGATCGGTAACGCTGAGCAGTCGCCTTTTGATGACGTTTTCACCGCCAGCAATGTTTCGCCGTCAATGTATTTTAATGTACGCTTTTTTCGATCTACGGGAGCCGGTTTACTGGCTGCCGCTGCGGCTGTTTCAGCCAATGAATTCCCTACAACGTGAACGCCATCACGTTGATGACTCAGTGAGTGAGTCACGTGAGTCTTTGGTAGTTCTTTCTTCAAAAGAGCTACTTGTTCCCAGAGAAGTCTCTGCTTTATTGGTGCATCTGTGTCATCTTTGTAACCGTTCTGAATCCATGTCTGCAAATCCTTGTTATATGCTTTGACGCAGAAATATGAATCTGACACTATAAGTGTCGGGAATTCGCGATCCGCATTATCTAGCGCCATTTTCAAAGGTATTATTTCAGTTTGTAGTTCTGAATTTGTTTCTACTGAGTGTGATTTTGTTAATAGAGGTCTTAGTTTACCTCCGCGCCACACTTCTTTTGTGATCTCACATGTGGGATTGTATGCATGTTCTCCCCAAACGGAGGGTTGAGCATGTCCGTCTGTATAGATTACACAGGCGTAATGTCGTAGAGGCAGAATGTCGATTGGCAGAGGATACGTCTTTTCATATTTTAGATTTTTTAATTCTTCTAGTTCTGGATCAAAGAAGTAGTATACTTTGTCCGTTGTGATTGAATTTACCCATTGTAACCATTCTGGATCCAATGTTGTTGTTGGTAAATTACACGGTGTTGTTAATGCTTCAAAGGCTGATTCAGCTGTTCTGACAGTGATATGTCTACCGTCAGCTATGTCTTTTTCTCTAGCTATTGCGGTTTGAACTGCTTGAACAATTTTCCCTTTGTTGCTGAATCTCTGTTCAGCTTTTGTGTACAAGTGTGATTTGAATGCAATTGGTACCTTTTCTCCCTCATTAGAGGTCAGGTATGTGAATCCGCATCTCCCTGGGATGATTCGGATCACAAGGTTGCGTGTATTATCACGGGTTTCTAATTTTGTTTTAATTAGCATGTCTGTTTGTAAGGATCTCAAAATTTCTGTGTGTGTTTGAGTCCAACTGGATCTTTTAAAGTCTGGTTTAATTAGATCGTAAAGGGGTTTGACCCTTTCTGCGTAATTTGCAATGTAAGTTCTTCCGAAATTTAGGAAGCCTAGAATTGACTGTAGGTTTTTTAGTGTTTTAGGAGCTTGGATTACGGCACATTTCTCTAGGAAATTGTCTGCCAGGCTTTTGCCTTCACTTGATAACTCGTATCCTAAGAATAGGACTGTCAGATGGGCAATTCTTGATTTTTTGAAGTTGAATTTGTAACCCTCTGCAGCGAAACCAAGTATTATGGTGTTCACTCTTTTCAAGTGAGTTTCCAAGTCATCATCTGTTAAGTAAATGTCATCGACATAAGATAATGCTTCATCATCATATTGTTGTAGTAATTCTGTTACTCTCGCTGAGAATACCCCCGGGCTGTTCTTGTACCCCTGGGCTAACCGACAGAATTGTTTTTGAGTGCCATTTACTGAGAAAGCTGTTAAATATCTGCTCTCTGGTGCTATGTTTTGACAAAAGAATCCGTTGGAGATGTCCAAGGTTGTTTTGTATTTTTTGCGCACTATGTTATTCATTAGTGCAGCACTGTGTGAGTTTTGCACTGCAAAAGTTTTGCAACATGTGTTAAGGTGTCGGTAATCCAAAACTAGACGATATGAATTGTCTGGTTTGGAGACCGGAAACAAAGGGTTGTTCATTTGTGAGGTGCAAGTTTCAATCACCCCCTGGTATTCTAGCTGATCTAGTATTTCATTTACTTGTTTTTTAGCTTCTTGCTTAATTGGGTACTGCCTTTGTGCAGTTGGTTGTGATTTTAACTGGATTTTGTGAGGAGGAGAATCCTCATCCCATCCTACATGATTTTTATATAAAGCAGGTGCTAAGGCCACTGCCCACTTTCTAGCAAGTGTGTATTTTTTATGAATCGGGATTTGATTCGAGAAGGCAGGCATAATTACTTCTTCGCCATGAGGGCACTCCCTGACAAACTCTGGTGGCCAGTCTTTTTCAGCTAGAAGTATGTCATAACCCTTTGAGAGGTTATCCCAAAATAGTCCCCTTATTTTCCTAGTCTTATCTCCCTCTATACGTAATGTTATCTCGTATATTTTGTGGGGCTTGCTAACTCTGGTATCTGCAGTTTCCACTTGAAGGTATTCATTCGTGTCCACTGTCTCCAGATGATCCATAAGGACTTTGCGAGCTATGCTCACCTCTGCTGCGCTGTCTAGCATTGTCTGAGCCCATTCTCCGTTTTTCAGTTGTGTCCTCAGTATTCTCGGCATTGTTAACTACCTTGATACTGGCTACCTTCTTTTTTGGAAATTGTGATTTCTTTTTCAGTTGAGCAGGTTCCTTGTCTTTGGACTTGGCGTGCTCTTCTGATCGTCCTCTTCTTTCCGATTTCTGCGAGGAATTCTGAAAAGATTGAGAGGGACGTGTATCAATGTCTTGATATCTATCAGGTTTTTTAATATTATCCCTATTTCTAAGGTTATATCTATTCCCAGAGGGTTCACTCTGAGGTGACCTTTGTCTCGGGTTTGGAGATTTCTCTCTTCGCCTAGGAGACCTTCCTCTGGACTGGAATTTCTTTTCTTTTGGATTGGATTGTTTGTTCCCATCCCAGTTCTTTTTTGGTGAATTATTATTATTATTAAGAAACATTTTTTCTGGACTTGTAGTCAGTTGCGGTTTTACTGGTATTCCACCTAGACTATCTCTGCCTAGTTCTTCATAGGATTTTTCTATGATTCTGGCAATTTCAGCTGGTTGGTCTGCTATATCTGTCTCTTTTAACCTCTGGCGGATCGCCACGTTTGCTGCTTCACCCTTTATGTTGGCTAGTAATATAGCCGAGACCTGCTTGAAGTCTTTTAGTAATTTCATACCAAGAGTTAAAGCAGGTTCTGGACCGTATTCATCTTGAATTTGTTTTAGCACATCTGGTATTACCGAAATGGATGGAACACCGTGCGTTTTTGTGTAGATGGAAGCAAAGACTGTACCCCAAGTGTCACAGTCCTCAATGTGTGGTGCGATTCCCATTGGGAGACATATAGTCAGAATCCTGTGTTTTTCCAGCGGGGTGGTGTCAGGAAACACCGCCTCTATTTGGGTAATTTTCTGTGCCAACCAGAATGGTATCTGTTCCCGTTTAGCTGGAACTTTACCTAGGCAGGATTGGATGTTCTGTGGTGTAATTTTATTTGTGTTCCCCTGGTGAGGGGTCAGCTGTGGAAGTTTAATCGCTGGCTGAATTGTTGAAGTCCGCATTACATACTGAACTAATTGTCTGTGAATTTTTAGTAGTTGTTTTAGCTGTATTAACAGCTCTGCTGCAGGCATTCTTTCGATGTCTGGATATGGTGTGTATCCGGCTAAGACCGGCCACGTTGCTCCTGGTCTTCCTAAAGGACCGAGCCTTGTAATGTGATTATTATGTTTTAGGGCGCCATCAAATAAGAGCAAATGCTCTTGGAATTTGAGTGGTACTTCCACCTCCTCGAAAGGAGTGTACTCATTAGGAGGTTCCTCTACTTTGTAATAGTGGAAGTACTTTGTTATAGTATTAGCTGCTGGAAAATGTATCCATGTATAGTATACCTCTGTCTGCCGATATTCGTGTGCCTCGATTACGAATATGACTGTGCCACCTCTAGGTGTCAGTCCATTTTCTATAAGTTTTAAGGTTATAGATCTCCTTTTGGCGACCGGAATGAGTATTATATCCGCGTCTGCTGCTTGCATGGTAGCATCAGCATCTGCTATTTCAGTAGCTAATCTAGTAACCTCTCGTTCTTCATCGCTGTCCATTTTGCTGACAGGGTGGTATTATGTTTATTTGCAGATCAGGTTTCTTTATGGAAACAGAGATTAGATGCACAATATTTTGGAACACTGTTTATCCTTCAACGTTGACTAGACCAAGAACCATACATAGGAGTTCCCTCCTGCGAGGTTTTGGAGGATATTATAACCTTTCACCCACTCCAGACGTCTTTGGAGTTTTTTGGGAAAAGGGGTCTGAGTGAGAAAGCACGACTGAGTTACTCTAAATGTCTTACGTTAGTTTTATCGCCCTTTCCAAACGCGTTGGGCGCCATGTAGTGTAGCTCCTATTTTCCCAATAGGCTCTGCGCATTGGAATAGTACCTACAGCAGTAAAGGCCTAGGCCAGACGTTAACTAGGTCTACTACTGTCGATACTAGACTTAATTTTTGGGTTTGCCAGCTAAGCTCAGAGTTCGCTAGAAACTTTCTCGAATGTTCAAGGAAGGATTAACTCCCCTGATTAGACAAGAAGGGATTTAGTTTCTGACAACCATAGAACATGACAACTTTGCTCTCCCCTAATCAAGAGTCAATCTCGAGAGTCGTGTGAGCACAAGGCAATTATTTTACTCAGTCAGTACGTGCATTCTTAGTCTCATCAGAATGTAGAGAAAAGGAAGAGACGGGCGTGTTCAATAAAAGATGTTATTTATTGATCAGTCTCTTTTCTCGTACAAGAGAAATGGATCGATATTATTGCAATACTTATAGTTAAGTAAAGTGCATACATTAGAAGCAATAGTATAAAATAATACTGTAAAAACATTGATATGGTTTCTGAGCCATATGATGTTTAAAATGATTAAAATATATTTACATACACATATACATTTGACTAAACGTACTCAACTGGTGTTTCTAAATACGCCTACCCCGTGTACCTGACCTAAGTCTAATACGTGGGCGGGAATAGAGAGTTACAGTTTAAGTTAAGTTTGTTTTTGCCAAGTGAATAACTAAAGAATTCTCTAGGAGGGGTTATTCAGTTCTGTACCTGGAATTTAGGATGAATGAGGAATGGTATCTCTTTCTCTGCTCTCGATATTCCAGGCTGCCTGCGAGGGCTGCCCAGAAGCGCCGGTGCTGGGTCTCTCGGCTTGAGATAGCAGCGCGTCTCTCAGCGCGTCAGGAAGGCGGGGCTGTTGCCTGCGGGGTCTGCTTCTGCTCTCTGCTTCGGCAAGTATGGCTGCTCCGTCTTGTCACCACGCGTGTGTTTGCATAGGGCAAGGTCGGCAATATTTATACCTTAAAGGTGCCGGGATTGACGTAAGGATGGACATAGGTACGTCAATAAAGATGTCATACGACTTGCTCGTTAGCACATTCTTTACTAAAGTTCTCTGTGAAATCAAAACAATGGCCGCACGGATTATCCAGGTTGTCATAGGTTTGATTTGTTATGAGAACGTCGTATGCCTTATCAGCTGCTGGAGGAATGTCGCTTATCTAATTAGATCTCAAGCGTTATGACCTAATCAGATAACACGTTCCTGTGCCGTAGTGTGACTGCGTCAGATAACGGTATCTGCATCATGGGGGATTTCTTGCCTCATGGGCTGACTGTTAGTTAACTAGCTAGGTAGGTTAACCAGAATATGGTCAGGAATAGGGGGATCGATTCAGAACCTATAGAAATACACGACAGTTTTTCAACTCCGATTTTCTCCAAAACCCCTTTATCCGATATTAGACATTCACAGCAATGCCCCCAGACCCATCAACCCAGGCGGAAACAAGTAGAAGACCCCCAAACAGCCAAAAAGCAAAACCTTAAAAAGTGAGACTTTGCAAATTTCGGGCCAACCTGGATTTCAGTCCAAATGCGCTGTGCAGCTAGGCCCTAACTCCCCTATTCCACCATGGATTTCCTGAAAAACAAATGCAATCAACATTAGACTGTGCCAGCAGTGCTCCCAGACCCCCCAACCCAGCACCGCAAATCTAGAACACCCCCAAATAAACCCAAAAACCTGCAATACTGGTATATTCAAAACATGGCAAATTGCGCTGTTCACAAAAAACAAACAGCAATTGGTTTCAACAGAGACAGCCAGCCATTGCTGTCCACTGCATGCCATCTTCTCATTATTCATTACCTGTTCTACTTTATGTACGCATCTTCTTCGGAAAGTGAGGGCCCACAGGGCAGCCTCTCCTGTAAATTTCAGAAGTAGGTCTGTCAACAATCAGCAAGCATGTAGTCAGTCAGTTATTTCAGTCCCACTTGAGGGGACTCGTCTACGAAGACAAAGTTTGTTTTTTCTCCATAATCCATCCATCTGCCTTGAGGGAAATGGATAGGGGGAGTCTGGAGGAGGAGGATAAAGGAGTATGATTAAGTTGTGAACTTGTGAACACCTGAATGCAGACTGCGGCACCTTCAAATCAATAAGGAAAATAAGATGAAGACAGTGCTGATGATGGACTTATTGTGATTAGGTGATTAGAGTTTTGTTGTGGTAAAAGTAGCAAAACAAAGAAAGAACACAGGAATAAAAGTGAATAAGTACGGAACAAAAGGAAGTAATTTTCAGTCCTCGTTGTCAGGGAAGCAGAGCTTGTCCTCCAACTCTATTTCCTTCTATGTCTCTACCCGCAACCTTCGATCACAAGGTCAGGCCCTTGCTGTTGTCCCCAGATTTAGGCTTAGCCGGATGGGAGGCCGTTCCTTCAGGGTGAGAGCTGCGTCACTTTGGAACACCCTCCCGGTTGAAATTCGGCTGATAGAGGACTTGCCTGGTTTCGTAGAGCCATAAAAACTTTCCTATTTTAGCTCTTCTGTTTTAGCACTTTTTTGTAGCATTTTGCCTTGTTGTGTTATGACTGCTCCGTGTCTCTGCGCCGGGATGCTCCTTCGCTGGAGTCGCTGTGCGCATAACAAATTGTTATAACATAACATAACATAACATAACAAGTCTATGAATTGAGACCGGAGTAGGTCTGGTGACCGAGAAGAACTTCCGTCGTCGTCACCTAAGTCGGTGTCCTCTTCTTTCTGCTTGCATTCACGTATTTTGTAATTGAGTGGTATGAAGTGCTGATTCATCTTGATTATTGTTAACCTCTCCACATTTTTGGGCAAAAGGCGGGTCCTTTTTGAAGTAACAATGGCACCAGCAGCACTGAAAACACGTTCAGAAGACACGCTTGCGAGTGGGCAAGACAAATAATTTAGAGCCAGGTTGGTGATCAGTCGCCATTTTGAGCTTTTCGTATACCAATATCCCAATGGGTTCTCATTATGACAGACCTCTGTTGGGTCATCCAGATAGGCCTGCACCACCGACTCAAGGTTCTCCAGGGTTGATCCACTTTGTGTACCATCTGCGACCTTTTCATCAGTGGACCGAGCTAACCCTTGCTGAGTTAGCCAATCCCCTTCCGACAATACTTGCTTGCGGCCTGGTGCAGGTGAGGATGATGATATGGTTGTTGGTTTTGTTAACGGCTGTGAGGGAAAGTGACTCCCTTCGGCCACGGATTGAGAAGTGGAACTTGACGCCGGATGGCCTGCTGATTCAGTTGTACTTGTGCTGCCTCCTTGAAGGTTCTGCCGGTCTTTTTCTAACCGAGTGACTGACACAGCTAGCCAATGTTTTTACTTTGAAACATCTGCTTCAGAAAAAGGAATGAAAGTATTGGTGGGCAATGCCGTTTTGTACCGTGGATCAAGAATAGTAGCACAAATGTAATGTTGTTCTGTATGTATCTTTTTAAGCCTTTCATTGTCAAGTAGGCGCCATAATAACTTCTCCGCCAAACCATATGCTTCTCGCTTTTAACCATCATCTCGGAACGTTGAAGACACCTCCTTCAGTTGGTGCCCTAGCATGCGCAACAATGGGAAAGCTTTGCTCATAGAACAGTCCTCCCTGCTGACTTCATGCGTGAAGAGCTCAAAAGGACGAAGCATGTCTGTCAGGCTTGCAATTAGCTTCCATTCCTCCAACTCTAGCATCAAGTCTTTGTGAGTAGAACCCAGTTTAAAGACAAACTCATGTATTACCTCCCACTGCTCACACAGACGCTCAAGCATGTAAAAGGTTGAGTTCCAACGTGTTGCCACCTCCTGGATTAGTCCTTTGACTGGCAGTTTACGTTCATATTGAAGGCTCCTCAGCTGCTTCCGGGCCTTAAAAGAATGGTTGAAATGTGCGCAGATTTTTCGGCAGATGGTCAGTACTTTGACGACTGCCTCTTCTGTTTTCAAGAAGGCTTGCACCACGATGTTAATACTGTGCGCCAAACACTGCACTCAAAATAGCCACCTTCCTGCATGGCCTTAACTATATTACTGCCATTATCCGTGGAAACATAACCAACTGTGCGGTTTCTTGGATGCAGCCATTCATTGACCTTCCTGTTAAACTCCTCCAAAAGGTTAGGTGCAGTGTGAGATTTCTCCATGGCAAACATGCCTACTGTTGCATGTTTGCGAGTAGCTTGAAAAAATTCCTCCGTGTCAACATCTTTGTGTTTTAACTGTTTTTCGACCCCTGAAAAAGAGACCCAGTGTGCAGTGATGCACATGTAATCAAGGGCTTGGCAACTGGTCCACATGTCTGTTGTCATGTGGATAGTGTGAACAGCACTCTTCACAATAGCTGCGCCAATCACCTCCAGCACATCTTGATGTAGTGCTAGAACAGCAACCCTTGCAAAATAGGACCGGCTAGGAACCTTCCATTTAGGGCAGACTGTTGCCACCAATTCACGAAAACCCACCCCTTCCACAAAAGAGAAAGGGAGAAGGTCCAGCGCTAGCATTTTAGCCAACTTTGCGTTATACAGACGCACCGTTGGGTGGTTGCGTTCAAATGGCGCATCCGACCAAAACATGCTGCTAATGCTGCGCTGGACCGTTTTACGTGATGATGATGATGATGCAGACTTCAAACCAGTTAGGCTCATTGATTTAGTTTTTTGCATTGGTGTCTGTCCCAGACTCTTAGTGTGCCTCATACATGTTGCAGGGGTAGAGGGTGTGGGCGCTACCACTGCAGTGCTGCTGCCAGGGGTACTGGGTGTACCAGAAAAAATGGCTGTCGCTTCTTCACTTCCCCCTGCACGATCAGCCTCTCGTCATCATCAGATTCAATATCAAGGGATACATTTGGATTTGTTTTGGTTTTGCCTTCCTCGATGTCACTTAGGTGCTTATACCACTGGATAGCGTGGTGTTTTTTTAGATGACCTCTATGGCCTCCGGTACCATAGTTGGTACCAAGCTTACCCCGACTAACTGATACTTTACAAATCGAACAAACAACCATGTTTTCCGCCTTTTTGCTAACAGTAAAGAAGTCCCAAACTGGGGACTGGAGATGTCTGCTGGTGGTGGAGGCGCTACTTTGACTTTCAATGCCAGATGAAGTGCAGGATGGCCGTGGCAGAATTTGTTTCTGATGTTCACTTACAGCACCACTACTTGAGGTAATGGAGGTCGAGCTGGATGGAGGTCCCTGCCGGCCGTCTGACGAGAAAATATGGAAGCTGGAGGTCGTGTTGGTGTTGTAGTTAACTGCGTTGGTGGTGGTACCAGTGCCACGCCGACCACATCCCGCTCATCAGCCATTCGGGCTAGGGTTAAAATGTTTGTCTGCTGCATGCCCGCTGTGGCTGGAGTGACGTCTGTGATGACTGGGTCATCGTCAGACTCTTCATCAGCAGCAGAAGGCACCACTTCTTGTTCATCGTCAGCAACCATAAGTCGAAGCCTTGTGGGAACCTTCCTTTTAGGCTTAGCTACCTTTGTCGGCTCATGGCGTGCCTCACTGTCAGACTGCATTGGTGGGTTCCAATCAAGATCAAGGTCATCAGAATGAAGGGGGCTTGAAGAAGAACTTGTAGTAGTAGCAGCCCTCCTTAACATTTTTCTTGCTGGGGATCTGGAAGACAATGGATCATCCTCAGGAGGAGTGGCTTCTTCGGATGATTCTTCCACTTGAATATCAATTTCCTGATGTGCCCCTACTTCTGGAGGAACAAGCGTTGTAGGCAGTTGTGCCACTCCATGAACCTCTAGTGGCACCTCTCCATGCACCTCTACTTGCACCTCTCCTTGTGCATGTACTTGTGCCTCTCCTTGCCCATGTACTTGCGCCTCTCCTTGCCCATGTACTTGCGCCTCTCCTTGCCCATGTACTTGCGCCTCTCCTTGCCCATTTACTTGCGCCTCTCCTTGCCCATGTACTTGCGCTTGTACTAGTTGCACTTGTGGTTGTCATTGAGGCTGTGATTGTTGGACACTCGCCAGCTGAGTTACACCCGGCGTTGATTGGTTGGTACTTTCTTGTGAAGAACCAACATCACTGGTCGATGGTGATTGAACAGCCAAAGTGGCTGCCACAGCAGCACTCATGGTCTTGGACCTAACTTGGCATGGTGGCACTGACCCCAATGAGGCGGAGGTGCTGCTTCCAGCTTGGTCCCCGGCGGACACCGCTGCTGCTGCAGGCGTAGTTTTTTTTCCCAAAAAAGGTGTTGGTGGGCACACCTGTCTCCTTGGTAGGTGGTGCCACTTGCTTCTTCTGCTCCTTCTTACTGGCAGTGGCACTGGCAACTTTCTTCGCTGAGGCGCTATGGCAACCTTTCTTTGGGCCCATCTTCTTCAGATGTCAGAACGGCAGGCCGCAGTTGCACGAGTTGCAGAGTTGTCATGTCTGTGGCCACACGTGACGTCGCGTGATGTTGTGCTGCACACACCGCTGCAGGACTTCTTCCTGGCACTGGTGGTTCTCTTGTGCACCTAAAAGCAATGGAAGACAGAGGAACATCAGTTATACACCCCAAAAAGTCGAAAAACACATAAAAATCACCACAATCCCATGCCATCCATGCCCTCAATGATGTTTAAATTCAAGACACCCCACAGAAAGACTAGGCCCATGCACCACTGAGTACCCCTGGGCATAATGGGTGAAAGCTAGGCAAAATGGGTGCAGGCCTGAGAACACTGCCTGCCTTCAAAATGGCCCTTTGCCCACCAGCACATGGCCAGGCCCTGCCTGTACCAGCACTCAAAATGGCCCCCACCCACATGCCCAGTCCCCAACAACACTCCCAAAAATTGAAAAACACATAAAAATCACCACAATCCCATGCCATCCATGCCCTCAATGATGTTTAAATTCAAGACACCCCACAGAAAGAATAGGCCCATGCACCTCTGAGTGAGTACCCCTAGGCAAAAGGCCCCAACAACAGCCAAAAAATCGAAAAACATAAAAATCACCACAATCCAATGCCGTCCATGCCCTCAATGATGTATACATTCAAGACACCCCACAGAAAGACTAGGCCCATGCACCACTGAGTACCCCTGGGCAAAAGGCCCCAACAACAGCCAAACAAATCGAAAAACACATAAAAATCACCACAATCCAATGCCATCCTTGCCCTCAATGATGTTTACATTAAAGAGACCCCACAGAAAGACTAGGCCCATGCACCACTGAGTACCCCTGGGCATAATGGATGAAAGCAAGGCACATTGGATGCAGGCTTATGGCACAAAGCACACTGCCTGGATTCAAAATGGCCCCTTGACCCCCACCACATGGCCAGGCCCTGCCTGTACCAGTCCTCAAAATGGCCCCCACCCACATGGCCATGCCCCATCAACACCCCAAAAAATCGAAAAACACAGAAAAATCACCACAATCCAATGCCATCCATGCCCTCCATGATGTTTACATTCAAGACGCCCCACAGAAAGACTAGGCCCATGCACCACTGAGTACCCCTGGGCAAAAGGCCCCAACAAAAGCCAAAAAATCGAAAAACACATAAAAATCACCACAATCCAATGCCATCCATGCCCTCAATGATGTATACATTCAAGACACCCCACAGAAAGACTAGGCCCATGCACCACTGAGTACCCCTGGGCAAAAGGCCCCAACAACAGCCAAAAAATCGAAAAACACATAAAAATCACCACAATCCAATGCCATCCATGCCCTCAATGATGTTTACATTAAAGAGACCCCACAGAAAGACTAGGCCCATGCACCACTGACTACCCCTGGGCATAATGGATGAAAGCAAGGCACATTGGATGCAGGCTTATGGCACAAAGCACACTGCCTTGGTCACGAGAAAGGTAACCGGAGACATCACGCTAGCTGTTTTCGGTAAGCATAAATAGTTCAGCTCAGAATTAAGTTAGAGTAATGACCGAGTCAACAGAACAGTAACAAGTGATAGCGTGTTCTACTTGTTTGTTTTTTCAGAATACACTTATCGTTGGATACACGTTGAGGCAGACAGTGCAGTGAGGCAAGTACTCGCAGGTGAATTGTTGGTGGTTAATGAAGAGTGATAGTGATTATTTGTAAGAATATAAACATTACACGTTCTCGAATTGAGATACTCATAGGGTTCTCATTTAAATTTTCACAGAGTACAACTGAAAAGTAAAGCAGAACTGAGGTTGTGGAGTGAAGAGACTGATTGTTGTCACGGACACGCGTCGTTTTTTTTAATAAAAAAGAGGTAATAGACTGCAGTAAACTCAAATAGGATGCCTAGTATCAATGATATTCTCGATGTAATGAATTGCTTGCTCTCTCAATGCCAACTTGGTATTTGTCTTTTTGCTTAAAGATAGAGGTGAAGCGTCCCTCAGACCCGACTCTGTTACACAGATACCGATTACTATACGACTTGTTTTAGTAAGTGATTACTATTTTTGATCAAAAGCGGTTAGAACTTGGGTGTTGTAATGAGGACCATGCACAGCGCGTGCAAATAGAGAAAATATTATTAAAAGAATCGTAATTCTCACACCAATTTATATCCAAGGTGATGGTATGTTTAGTGACTTTTCTCATTTCCATTCTTCTTCATTTCCTTGTCTTTTAATTATTCTACTTTTGACCTTGCAATAAGCTTATCAGGTGGTTAACTATGTACAACTATTATTGTTTACAGCACAAAATTGACTGTTTCCAGTATAGTTTGTAGAATTGCCCTTGAGAGATTTTGTGCATTCATATTAACATTAAACAGAAATGTCATTTGCTTAGTAAACATAGAAAATTGTAAAAAGAATTGAAGAATCCTTTATTTCTTGCAGATTGTCCCTGAAGAAGGGAGAATTCCCGAAATGCATTGGGCTCATTTCAAGTTGTGACTATGTATTCAATTGTCAATTTCTGATTGATTTCGTTTTTGGATGTGTTTAACAATATCTGTTTAATAATTGATTGACATCAATTTTGTTTTTGGATTAAGACAACAGATTTTGTGAATATATACAAAACTTTTCTTCAAGAAATGTAAAGTTACAAGAATAAAATGTGAATATAGATTTTTCATAAAGTACAAGAGTTCCAGTGATTATTGAGAATCTTAAACAGTTATAGGAACATGGTTTATTATTGAAATACTTTATAAGTAGTTGTGCGTTTGGTATACTAGTGGAGTTTCCACCAGATGCTGATATGTTTCAGGCTGGCTGCCTTTCAACCAAACAGCACACACACGTTTGAATCAAAGAGTAGAGAGAGAGCACTTTGAATATACATAGGGAGTGCGCAGGCAACAAGTCCATACATTAAAGAGACCCCACAGAAAGACTAGGCCCTTGCACCACTGAGTACCCCTGGGCATAATGGATGAAAGCAAGGCACATTGGATGCAGGCCTATGGCACAAAGCACACTGCCTGGATTCAAAATGGCCCATTGACCCCCACCACATGGCCAGGCCCTGCCTGTACCAGTCCTCAAAATGGCCCCCACCCACATGGCCATGCCCCATCAACACCCCAAAAAATCGAAAAACACACAGAAATCACCACAATCCCATGCCATCCATGCCCTCAATGATGTTTAAATTCAAGACACCCCACAGAAAGACTAGGCCCCTGCATCACTCACTACCCCATGGCCTACTGGCTAGTGAGGCTTTACAGGCACCCCAAAATAAAAAAATTAAAAACATATAACAGTGAGCTAAAATTCCATGACATAAATGAGAATTAAGTTAAAAAAAATCAGAGAAACAGTTGTATCATGCACCCATGACTAACCCTGGGCCTACTGGATACTGTGGCTAGCTACCACCACAATATATATTTTGTTAAAGTTGTGAAAAAAGTTTTAGAACTGGAGGTGCCTCAACTGCAATGCCCCAAACAAACAACACCAACTTACTTGTAAAATCTCAAGTCCAAAAGTGATCCAAACTCCAAAGTCCAAAAAGTCCTCAAATACAAATATCCAGCAGCAGCCAAAAAAAGTAATCCTTCCAGCTCCACAACCAAATGAAAAGCGACCAGGACATGGACAAAGCACTGGGAGGAGCCTGCTGGACAGGAACAGGAAGTTGGAGACTCTGAGGCACTTACTTCCTCCCACCTCACCCAAAAAAATGGACTCCTGCACCAAAAAGTGCAGCCACATGTTAATCTGAGGAGTTATTCTGATCAAAATCATCATTTTCACAAGGTTTATGCTTCCTGCGGTGGATTTCTTGTGCAGAATTGCAATTTTTGCAATTTCGCGAATGCAAGCTGTTCAAATCTCCCGCCGGAAGTCAGCTGCACGCCGTCGCAGGCATTTATGACGCACTCGCGTTGTCAAACTCTCGCCGTGCAAGATGGCAAGCCGCGATGACGTAATTGCGTTCGAAAAACTCTCACGCGATCACGAAGCAAGATCGAAAATGGCGCAGCACACGCAAAACCGGGAGAAAAACAACTCGGCAAGCTCAGTGTCAACTCCGCGCGCGCGATATTGTATTTTTCAAACGCGACCAAGCAAAATAATTTGTAGCTTGCGAATTTGCGGATTATTGGGCAATTTCGCGCGATTCGCTGATTGCAAAATCGTCAAAAATCCGCAAATTTGCACGCGAAACGGATTTTACGCCCACGATTACACCCAGCTGAGCTTTCCACAGATCTCACTTATTTCCTCTATCAGGAAATGTGTCTCCTGTAAGATAATTATCTGAGCAAGGGAGCCTTTAAGAAACTGGAAAAAAAAATTCTCCTACTTTTTCCCCGGAGGCCATTAACATTCCAGGATAAACACTGTAATTTTCTCATGGAGGATTAAAATACCCTGACTAGCCCAATCTCCTCCAGTGTTGACCCCAAACCAAGAACAATAGCGAGTAGAAAACAACTAGGCCAAGAGGTGAATGAGAATTCTTTTTCTTTTTTTTACCCCAATGCTCCCATACCTGTGCTTCCCCTTCCCCACCCTTGACCCCTCCCTGGAGAACCCTACCCCATTCACCTGGACTGAAGGTCCAGATTCTGCCTGCCGGGGCACCCTACCCTGTCCCTAACTATTACTAATAACTAAAGTGAGCAAACAGCTAAAACTCCCACCATTTCTAGTGTTGTTTCTGGTGTTGTGTTGGGTTTGTGTTGTGATCTCAGTATATTTTAATTTGGCCCAATTACCTCATACATATCTTTGTGATAGGTGAGGATTTATAAGTCTTCAATCATAATCAACTGTTTACTGTGAGCATCCAATCTTATAGTGAATATGTGATGTGACATTCCAATTAAGAAACTATTTAGGGACTTTAACTAGATTTTCCAAGAGCTCCTCCGCCTCCTGCATTGTTTTCAGATTATACATTTTATTGTTGTGCAGAATTTTTAAATGTGCAGGGAATTTTTATTGAACGACAGCCCTCAATTTCCCAAAGTCATTCATTTTCCTAGCTAGCTCCCATTGTCGATCTAAAGTAACTGGAGCTAAGTCCGAATGGATTTCGAAAGCAAAGTCTCTGGGTTTCAATGATTTTTGCTTTAAGGCAGCGTTTAGTAGAATAGAATAGAATAGAAGTGGCATTTATAGAGTGCATGGCTACCCATGGACATCCCAGCGCTTGAAAATGAAAAAAAAGCTTCTGAAACTTATTTGGGAAAGAGCCAGGTTTTCAACAGCTTGCGAAAGATCAGATGGTTGGTTTCTTTCCGCAGCTGAAGGGGAAGAGAATTCCAGAACTTGGCGGCGTTATAGGAGAAAAGCCGACCTCTGCTTCTGGCTTTTTTGATCCTTGGTACAAAGGCTAAGTGCAGTTCATCCGATCATAAAGGCCTTTTGTCTTGATACGGTTTGACTAAAGGGGAGATGATCTTGGGTCCATTCCCTCCAAGCAATTTGTGAGTGGTACAAAGAGCTTTAAAATGGACTCTCTCCTTAATGGGCAGCCAGTGTAGAGCTTTCATGGCAGGTTTGGCTGACTGTCGATAGGGAGTTCCCATAAGGGTTCTTGCCGCACAGTTCTGAATCATTTGGAGTTTAGAAAGTACTGCCTATGGGGCACCCAGGAAGAGTACATTGCTGAAGTCCAAGCATTATAGAATAAGCGCTAGTACTGCAAGTTTCGTGGCTTGAAAGGGGAGTAGAGGAAGTACATTACGTAGCATTCTCAGCATGCTAAAGCAGGCTGCGACTAACTTTCTGGCTTGGACTTTAAGAGTAAGGTCTGAGTCCAGCCAGAACCCCAAGCTTCTTATATTTGATTTGGGAAAGGGTGCTGGTCCCATTGCAGTCGGCCACATCTCAATTGGTCTAAATAGTGATGGGTTACCAAGAAGCATGAGCTCTGTCTTGTCCCTATTCAGCTTCAGATAGGAATAGTTCATCCATTTAGCCACTTCTTCGAGACAAGTACAGAGGCGGGGTGTGAGTGGATCAGGATGGGTAAGTGAGACCACTAGTTGAGTATCATCAGCTTATGTTACGATGTTCACTTAATAGGGCTTTATGATCTCTGCCAGTGGAGCCATATAGGCGTTAAAAAGCGTTGGGCTTAAATAAGAGCCCTGTGGAACTCCACATAAGAGGTACCAGGGCTTAGAAGTGGTTTCACCCTCAACTACCTGGAATGATCGCCCCTCCAGGAATGACCTCAGCCATGTTAATGCTGTTCCGGACACACCCAGATTTCTGAGACGACCAATGAAGATACGGTGATTCACCGTATTGAAGGCCGTACTCAGATCCAACAGGATCACGGCAGATGATCCTCCTGAATCGATAATTTTTCTCAATTCTTCCAAGACAGCTAAAAGCTCTGTCTCTGTGCTGTGACCGGGACGGAATCCTGTTTGGGTTGGGTGGAGGAGATGGTTTGATTCTAAATAGGCAGAGATTGTAATATTTACATATTTCTCTAGGATTTTGCTAATTCCCGGGAGAAGGGAAATCGGGCGATAGTTGGCCAAGCAGTCAGGGTCTAAGGTAGATTTCTTCAAAAGAGCTGTAACCATAGCTTTTTTCCAGAGGGTGGGGACTACTCCAGATAAGATGGAAGAATTGACCAAGTCTAGTATGACCGGGCCAACTGTCTCTGTTACTTGTTTAAGAATCCTAAGTAGGGCAGGGTCATTAGGTGATCCGCTTTTTACTCGACCAGCAGTCGCTAACAGACAATTATAGTCCATTGAAGGAAAGGCTGCTAGGCACGTTTCCTTGTTCCCTGACTACTTAGCAATGGTCTTTCTTAAACTACAAAAAGACTTGTCAGATATATAGGCAACAGATTGTAGGTGATGCAGATGGGTGAGGCTCACCTTGTCAAAAGCAGTGGAGAAGTCAAGAAGGATATTTGGAGGATGTCATTCCACACATCCAGAAAACTCAAGTACAGTGTGGGTCAAAAACAAGGCTTGCAGGGGATTGCATACAAGGGAGTTTGGGAGATGAAATTATTTCCATTTTATTTGATATCCATTTAAGGCCAAAATAGGGTAGTTGTTGGGTTCTATTAGGTTGAAAAGGGTTGTTTAAGGTCATGTTGACCAATTAAAGAAGTCGTTTTATCATTTGTGATTTTTGAAAAGTGGAATAGCATAGGAGGATGAACTATATGCACAATGAGTTGAGGGTTCGGGGAATGCAGGAGTTTACTTTATTGCAGATTTCTTTGTATAGACCATCTCGAATAAGAAGAAATAAAGTTATTGTGTGGGTGGATGGTTGGTGCAAAAAGATGGTTGATAAGTTTCCTCACTCCCTTTAAAAGCTCTTGGGTAGGTGATGGCATTCTAGAGTTGCCCTGATTAGAATTCTGGTTTTGCTGTTGATATGTGCGAATGGAACTGAAGTGTTTGAACAGAGTGGAGGACAACAGAGGAGATCTAGGACAGTTGAATTCAAGATTAGAGCTGTGTTTTTAGTAGATTGTGCACTTTTAACACCCACAAGTTGTATGCAGTTCGTTCTTATCCTATTTGGAGGACTCACAATTGCCAACTATGAGGGAGATTGCAGAGTGCAGGAAATTCAAGAAGGTTGAATAGAAGTTGCTGGTGCTACCCATGGATTGATTTTTCTCTTTCGTGCATTTGAATGATTAGGACTTGAGGTTTTCCTTGACAGGGTTCATATGGAGGTTGGAGGTCTGAAGGCATGGTAATCTACAGTGTCTACACAGTGGCTTTTCATGTGAGTGGGTACAGTGATGTCAAGTTCCGGGCTAAGGTCATGGTACATGTCAAGGAACTTCTGAGGAGGTATTAGCTTAGTCGTCTTGATGGAAGCTCAAGTCTACTAATGCTAGGAGGTGGGTGCAAGGAAAAAATGTGTCCAGGATCAGATGCGCTTCTATTGGGAAAAAAAGGTAAAAGTAAAATTCCAAGGGATTTGAGAGCTGTGATTGGCAGTGTATGTTTGGTGAGATGACGATTAATTAGGATAATGGGTAGGTCAAGTATTTTCCTAGTGGCTTTTTTGAGTGTCAGTGAGTACTTCAGTCTGATAAGGAATTCAAATGTGGGCAAGGAGGAATCAGTAAACCAGGTTTCGGTGATAATGAGAAAGCAAAAATCCTGGTTTATTATGAATTCCTGGAGGTCAAAGAAATGTTTGGTGGTAGATCTATAATTATTAGGAGAGCACTTTACATTATACAGTATATTATTTTTATTATTCTGTATTTGCAATTAAATAATTGTTTTACATTGACTTGCTGTTATAAATCAATGTTTTAAAGCACATATATAACATACTGTTAACATTTAAACATACATTTTTTTTAACCTTGCTCCAAAATAAAGAACTTGTATTTTTCTATTCCCACTCCACACTGTATTAACTCAGGGAAAGTGCTGGAGAATAATCATATAAAATATACTATTCCAACTCCAAACGAGAAAAAGTCAGGGAAAGAGCTGGACATTAAACATGTATAATCTACTATTCCCACTCCAAACTATATAAACTCTAGGAGGGTGCTGGACACTAAACATATATAATTTACTATTTCTACTCCAACATACAAAAAGTCAGGGAAGGTGCTGGACACTAAACATATATCATTTACTATTCCCACTCCAAACTATATTAACTCAGGGAAGGTGCTGAACACTAAACATATATAATTTACAATTCCCATTCAAAACTAGATTAACTCAGGGAAGGTGTGGGGCACTAAACATTTTTCATTTACTATTCCACACCAAAGTATATATTTACTCTGGGAAAGTGCTGGACAATAAACATATAAAATATTCAATTCCCACTGTAAACTACAAAAAGTCAGTGAAGGTGCTGGACATTAAACATATTTAATTTACTATTCCCACTCCAAAGTACAAAATGTCAGAGAAGGTGCTGGACACTAAACATATACAATTTACTATTTCCACTCCAAACTATAATAACTCCAGGATGGTGCTGAACACTAACTACAAAAAGTCAGTGAAGGCGCTGAACATTAAACATATATAATTTACTATTCCCACTCCAAACTATATTAACTCAGGGATAGTGCTGGTACTAAATATATATAATTTACTATTCCCACTCCAAACTATAGTAACTCAGGGAAGGTGCTGGACACAAAACATGTATAATTTACTATTCCACCTCCAACATACAAAAAGCCAGGGATGGTGCTGGACACTAAACAAATCTAATTTACTATTCACGCTCCAAACTACATTAACTCAGGGAGGTGCTGAATACTAAACAAATCTATACTACTATTATAAAGAGAGAACACAACCCTTTGAGCCAGGTAAACTCGGGAACCACAGCGCCAATCCACACACCCGATATATCCTTGAAATTGTCAGGGTGAGTAGATGGACATAGGCTACATAAAATAAAAATAAAACGTAAATTAAAAAAATTAACTATAAAAACAAAGTAGTCCCCTGAAAGAAGCGCCGGCCGCGACATCTGCGTCATGACATCGGGTCCGCGGGGAGGAGCGGCGTTCAGGAGCAACAGGAAGAGCGGAGGACATGATCGCGGGGAGGAGCTGCGGACAGGCGGGGAGGAGCGGTGACGACCGGCGAGGAGCGGCAGAGCGGTGAACTCAGTAGCAGGTAAGAAAGACTCCCACTGCTCATGCCTCTTTGCGGGTACCGCGGTGACAACCGGCGAGGAGCGGCAGAGCGGTCAACTCAGGAGCAGGTAAGAAAGACTCCCACTGCTCATGCCTCTTTGCGGGTACCGCAGCAGTGAAAGCCTTGCATGCTATGTTGGGTACATCCGGCTACCGAGTGATGCAATTCAGTGGCCTGACTTCCACCCACATCCTGAGGATACGCTACACTTTCTGTTGCCAAAGCAGCTCAGGAGCCATGTCTAAGCTGCCGACAGAGCACTAGGAGGAAGAGAGCACACGCGGGTGCGCTCCGGGGGACACAATGACAACGTCGGGGCGGGCAGGGGTACTGAAGCAGCCTTAACGTCGGGGCGGGAGGGGGCCCTGAAGCAGCCTTAACGTCAGGGCGGGCGGGGGCCCCTGAAGCAGCCTTTTGATCGCGGACAACGTCGGGGTGGGCTGCTAGTATAATATACAATTCCCAACCCAAACTATATTAACTCAGGGAAGGTGCTGGACACTAAACATATATATTATATTATTCCCACTCCAAACGATATTAACTCCGGGACAGTGCTGGACAATAAACATATAAATTATAGTATTCACACTCCAAACTACAAGAGGTCAGGGAAGGTGCTGGACACTAAACATATATAATTTACTATTCCCACTCCCAACTAAATTAACTCAGGGAAAGTGCTGGACAATAAACATAAAAATATACTATCCCCCCTCCAAACTAGAAAAAGTCAAGGATGGTGCTGGAAACTAAATATATATGATGTACTATTCCCACTTCAATTCCCACTTCATTTGCATGCACAAAGCGGCAGCCACCGCGCAGTGCCTGCTGCTTTGTGCACACAAATGCAGGGGGGTACCATAGGTACCTCCCATGTGCACCCCCACCCCCCCTTCACCCAGGGGGCCCTCAACGGGCCCCCGAAGTGAAACTCCGTATGCTTTTCCCCGGTGGAAAAGCCGCAGCGGAAAAGCATGTCTTTTACACCATCCTAATATGGCTGGCGGTGTCTGATAGACACCGCCAGCCATGTTAGAGCTTTTCAGCCGCGGTTGGAAGGCGACCGCGGCGGAAAAGCTGCGGACGGAAACCTAGACCCACCGCCATCCTAATATGGCGGTGGGTCTTTTGAGACTCTGCAGTGGTTTTTCCGCATCCTCCGGGCCGGCGGTGGCTTCCGCCGGCCCGGAGGATGAGGAAAAACCGCTATCATAATCGGCCCCTAAATTGGCTCAGGGAAAGTGCTAGACAATAAACATATAAAATATACTATTCCCACTCCAAACTATAAAAAGTCAGGGAAGGTGCTGGACACTAAAAACATATAATTGACTGTTTCCACTCCAAACTATATTAACTCCAGAAAAATGCTGGACAATAAACATATGAAATATACTATTCCCACATCAGACTACTAAAACTCTGTGAAGGTGATGGAGAATAAACATTTAAAATATAGTATTCCAACTACAAACTACAATAACACAGGGAAAGTGCTAGCCACTAAACATGCCACTAAACATATATAATGTTATATTCCAAATCCAAAAAACATTAACAGGTGGAAGGTGCAGAACAATGAACTCATAAAATGCAATATTCCCAATCAAAAGTACATAAACACATAGAAAATAATTACACACTATACATATATATTAACCTATTCCCACTTTAAAAACATATCCAGGACAAAGTTCTGAGATTTTTTATAATTTTCTTTTTATATTTTTTTTGTTTATAAATTATATTATAATATTTTTTTATATAGTGCACTAATCCGATCTGAACACAACAAAACTCTATGTAAAGACAGTAAGAAACCGAGCGCCCTGATACTTTTAGACCTATCGGCGGCGTTTGATACTGTCAGCCATCCCCTGCTACTGGGCAGACTGGCCACTTTTGGGATAAGGGGTATGGCCCATCAATGGCTCCAATCTTTTTTGCGGGCAGGACGCAGAGGATCCAACTGGGGGATTGTATCTCCGAGGTGGGTATTCTGGAGTGCGGAGTCCCTCAGGGCTCCGCATTATCCCCACTACTATTTAAGCTCTACCTGCAACCGTTGATTGACTCTCTAGTGAAAATGGGTTGTCGTGTGTTTAACTATGCCGACGACACCCAGTTGCTACTGAGTGTTGACAATACGGCTCTGGCGCAGACAAATGCCCAGAACATTCTTAGACATACGGTCGGCTGGATGACTGCAAATCTGTTGAAAATAAACCCAGAAAAAACGGAGGTCCTGGTGGTCTCGACCGTAGCTTCACCCTGGAGTGACCTATATTGGCCCCAGGAATTAGGTCCCTCACCGATACCGTGTGATAAAGTAAAAAGTCTTGGTATCAAGATTGACAATGAGTTGTCAATGGCCAGTCAGATCTCCTCAGTAGTAGGGATGTGTACTGGTCTGATCAGACAGCTGCGTAAGTTAGCCCCTCTTCTTTCTCTTTCCGTGCTCCGTATAGTTGTCTCTGCCACCATTATCTCGAGTCTGGATTATGGGAATGCCCTCTATTTAGGTCTGCCTAAAATCTTGATCAATAGACTGCAGGTGGTCCTGATTGACGCGGCGCGTTTAATCTTTAGGCTACCTAGAAGAACCCATGCCTCCCCTCTACTGCTTAAGTTACATTGGCTCCCTATTGAGCAGAGGGTGGAGTTCAAGAGCTTATGCACGGCCCATAAGGCTATCTATGGGCAAGCCCCTGTCTATATTAAAGAGCGCCTGGAGGTCTATACCCCCAAACGAGCTCTGAGGTCTTCTGATTCCCAGTTACTGGTTTGCCCTCGATACAAGTTAACAACCAAAGGAGGGAGATCCTTTTCGGTTTTGGCTCCACAGATATGAAACAAATTACCAGAACTGCTTCGGAGAGAAGTAAATCTCCTGCGTTTTAGGAAGCTGTTAAAACGCTTCTATTTAGGGAGGCTTTTGGCCCTTTCAAATAGTTGCATTGTAGGCCTTTTCTGCCTCTCTTACGTTCCTTAAATCATTGCTGTTTGTCATCGGTCTTGAGCGCCTATAGGCCTGTAGGTGAGTTGGCGCTATAGAAACCTAAGTTAACAATAACAATAACAATAAAATATATATTTCTTTTATTACGTTTTTTTCTTTCACTAATGTTATCCCATATAAAAACAACAAACAATAAAATATGTAAAAATTGTATTTCAACTTTTTACTTTTTCCTATTGTTTTTAAACGTTAAGCATAACTCCACAAAAGTATCTGCAATATCCAAAAAATAAACTATTAATGTTTTTTTCATTAATATTTGTGCATTTTTTTTTTATTTTTTTTTAAATTAGAATTTGTTTTTTAAAACACTCCCCACCCTAAACCCCTATAAACACAACATCCCACTCCTAAAAAATATTTTTTAACTTGTTTATTAATTAATTAATTTCTTTTATTTTAATTTTTTCATAAACACTCCTCACCCTCATCTCCTGTAAACCCAACATCCTACGCCTAAAAATATTGTTATTTTTTTTATTATTAATAAAAGAGTAAAAATGTAAAACATTTGTAATAATGTTTTCAAAACACTCCCCACCCTTATCTTCTATAAACCTAACGTTCCGCTCTTAAAAAACATTTTTACATTTCTTTATTATTACTTACAAATTTTCAGAAACATTCAATGTTTTTTTTAAAACACTGCCCACCCTTATCCCCTATAACCCCAACATCCCGCTCCTTTAAAACAATTTTACAATAAAACATATCCAATGTATTACACATTATTATTATATTTACAAATATATACTATTACAAAATCAATATTTTTTTATAACAATAGTTTCAAAATCAATTTTTTTAACAGCAATATTTTATACAACACACTAAATCGATATTCCTGACATCGATATAATAAACCTTAATATTTGTGACTATCGACATTAAAAACTTGATATTATGATACAACGATATTTTAAACTTGATATTATCTCTACTTACCTGAAAAAAAGGTGATAGCTGCTTCAGATTGGTCACAGATGCTTTTTTTCTATCTAACATCAATTAGATGTTTTTGTTGCTCAGGGGTGGCAAGTTCTTTTCTAAATTGTAACTAGAGAGTGCTTACCACCAAATCCATCTAACTGAAAAATCTAAAGGTTTAGCTGCATTTAACATGATGGAAGGGACTTTTCAGTTTATCACAATGCCCTTCGGGTGTCAGGTTTATGCAAACTGTCCCTTGTGCCGGTATTTCTGGCCCTATTTTTAAGATCAAGAAAGGTTATCCCTTTTTAGACTCCCCAATTGGTTGGAGTCAGCTAAGCTCTGGATAGAGGGACTCCAGTGATCCTAGTCCTCCTTGATCTGTCAGCGGCTTTTGATGCCATCTCGCATAAGCAGCTGCTGGACAGATTAGGGGGGATTGGGGTGAGGGGCAGGGCCCTCGAGTGGAAAGAAAGCTTCCTGTCGGGCCACACTCAGAGCATCCAGCTAGACACTTTCATATCACAAACCACTAAGTTGGACAGGGGAGTCCCGCAAGGGTCTGTCTTGAGTCCTACCCTGTTCAACGTTTATATGACCCCTCTGGCTGACATCATCAGAGGCTATGGTTTTGCGACCATCTCGTATGCGGACGACACACAACTTATCGTCCCCATTGAGGAGGACATCATGGCAACTCAATTAAAATTTAAGAGCTGCATGTCTAGCATAGCCACCTGGATGAGGAAAAATTTCCTACAACTTAACTCCTCTAAGACAGAGATTCTACTGTTTGGGAAGGCCAAATCCATCTGGTCTCAAGAATGGTGGCCCTCTGAGCTGGGCGAAGCTCCTCTCCCCAGGAGCTGGGCCAAGAACCTGGGCGTAAAAATAGACGATAAACTGTCGATGGAGGAGCAGGTCAAGACTGTGGCCGGGACCTGTTTTGGCACCATGAGGATGCTCAGGAAGGTTTTCCCTTGGGTTCCCTTGTCAGCGAGAAAAATCCTTATCCAGTCACTCCTGGTGAGTCGGCTGGACTATGGGAATTCGTTGCTGGTGGGGGCGAGGGAGGATCTTCTATCAAGTCTCCAGGTGGTGCAGAACACGGTAGCTCATCTTGCCCTTAATAAGCCGGCACGGACGCCTTCTGCCCCCCTGCTGAATCAATTACACTGGCTCCCAGTTAAGAAGCGTGCCATCTTCAAGATGCTCTGGGTAGCCTTCAGATCAGTCCAAGATAGTGGCCCTGCATACTTCAAAAATAAAATCAGTCGGTACCCGCCTGGGCGACAACTACGATCTGGTAATGCGAATCTCCTGTGTTCCCACAGAATACACAAGGCTAGGATGGGTGGTAGAGCCTTTTCCCATCTGGCAGCCAGTCATTGGAATAAACTACCACAGAACATCAGAGCCTGCAACAATATCACTGTGTTTAAAAAGCTTCTAAAGAAGTGGCTTTATTAGTTATATTTGCCCAGTATGACCTTCTCTTCGAAGCGCCGAGAGATCCCTCCGGGGATGATTCGCTGCGCTATATAAGTCCACAAGTAAAGTAAAGTAAAGTAAAGCGATTTGTCCTACGCTCGGCACCCACCGACAACATTTTCTTTGATGACACACCACGGGGAAGACGTCCGCAGTAGGTCAGCGTTCTAGTTTTTCTTTAATTGTCTTCATTGGCAGTTCAGTGACATGGTGCGCACGCACTTGTGGTGCGGCACACTTCAACTGTCGACTTCTCCTGAGAAGACATGTATCCTGTTGCGCTGCAGTTGAAACTCAGTTTTTGTGGTTCAGACTTCGCGTCAAGTTTTCCAGAGTAGTGATCTTTGGGTCCTCCCAGTAGTTGTTTCCTTGAGGTAGTGCCAGTATCCTGTTTCAGCAGTACAGTTCAGATATACTCGAGGAGTTTATCGCGTTCTTCCATTTCTAGGGTGATGCAGTGTAAAAGTTCTGGACTATGGTTTCTCGTTAGGCTTCTTGCCTGAAATTATCCACTTGGCAATTGGATTCAGAATTAGCGCTAGTGTAAGCGTAATGAAGAGACATTACAGCTTTTATCTAGTTTGCTAACTCATTCTACTACTTCAGACATAACAAAGACTTACCACCCCGCAGTGTGTAATGATTACTTTGCGCAGGTTGATTTTGTGTGACTTATGTTTCAGCATCAATTGAATTGGTGAAAAGATTCTTAGATATAAATATATATTTATATATGTGTACTTCATCATCCGAATCCAGCAGGAACTTCTGAAAGACAAAAGAAAAGACTGCATATTATTTTTTGGACAATATTTTCTTTTCCTTTTAGAACTGAAGCAAACACAATAACAAATTGCTACCTTATAGTGAGAGGCTAATTCTACAAACTAGTAAGGTACTACATAAAAATGGTAAAGGTAATTCATGGGTTCATTTGAAGTATAGAACGTTAGTAATCCTTTGCTTGTTGTTTCAGGTGCAGATGTCCTCCTGATTGAGGCCAGTGAAGACACCTGTGTGGCAGTCTCTCGTTGTCCAATTCCCCTTTCCCCCTTGTTTCTGAGATCAGAGAGTTCTTGTTTAGAGGCGTAGGGGAGTTGGGAAATTTTCATCTAAGTCGGACTTCAGTCATTCAGCTCCTGGGGAAGCTCTGGATCAGGTACCGAATCTTGACATTGGGTTATCGTCAGCAACACGTGTAATCCAATGAAAGATGGCTGAGGTATTCAAAGGGGTCAAAAATGTCATCTACTTCCAAGATGACATACAAGTATTTGGTGAGACTGTGCAAGATCACAACTGTGCTTGGAAATTTGTGTTGGACAGGTTATATGCTGCAAGGCTCACCTTGAGAAAAGATAAGTGCAGATTTCTAGTAGATTGAGATAGAATACTTGCATCACACTATTTTTGGTGAGGGGGTTAGGCTCAAGGAGGATTTACTGAGAGGAATTAAATCATCTGCTAAACCCTAGGAAATGGACCAATCTTTTATGAGTCTCATCAAATAATGTAATTGGGTAGGAATATTTGCTGAAAAATTGAGAAATTAAGAAATCTATTGAGGAAAGTGTGTTTTTGTGTTGGGCAAAGAACAAGAGATGTTCAATATAATTAGATAAGAAGTGTGTGAAGAAGGTTTTTAGTAACGTTTGATACCCAGTTGATTCCTGTTTTGATGGGATGTAAGTGCTTGTCGTGTGGGGGCTGTCCCCTCCCAAATGGATGGTCGTGTAGAGAAGATTGTTGTGTTTGTATCGCACTCCTTGACAAGTAGAGTAGAGAACACAACTATTCAGTCATAGAGTGCAAGGTGTTGGTTGCAGCCTTAAGTGTTGAATACTTCAGGACGAATCTCCTGGTGTAGAGGTTTTGTCTTCGTACTGATCACAAACCGTTAAACAAAGTACTGTCTCCAGGAGGAGCAGTAAAAGGGGTTAGCAAGACTGGCCAGGTTGGCATCCAGGTTTCATGACTATACATACAAGATTGAATACATTCCTAGTTGCCGTAATGCTCAGGCTGACTGTCATTCATGTCTGTGATTGGACTGGGCTGAGATTGATAAGTCAGCTGTATTAGCCAAAGAACAAGAAGGAGCACTGGTATGGTTGGCGGAGGTAGAAGAGAGTGCTTGTGGTGCTTTTACCTCTAGAGAATGGAGTCGCTGCATGGAAACTGACGGGGTTTGGAGCCTGTGAAACAGATGCTAGTTGAGGGTGGACTTAGGGAGAGAACTGTCTTGCCTTCTGTGAGACCCTTTGTGGAGTGTGGCCATGCGCAATGATACATTTGTTCAGCCTGAAGGACTTAAAAATAAGATCATTGGAATAGGGCATAATTTACATCTGGGACATACTCTGACCAAGAGAAGCATGAAGGAAAAGTTCTGGTGGCCACGGATGGAGGCTCAAGACACTGAGTGTATGAAAATTTGTGAAGCCTGTAGGGAAAGAGAAAAGAGACATAAAAGAAGTTTGCAGGCTGCCAGTGGTCACTTTGAGGATTCAGGTAAGCCCTGGGCTAAAGTGTGTAAGGATTTGTTTGGGCTAATGTCTGCTGCAAAAGGAGAACATAGACATTTGTTAGTGTTGGTCGATGTTCACTCCAAATGACTAGTGGCAAAATGTATGAGGGATTTCACTACCAAGAGTATCATTGCTGTTATAGAGAAAGTGTTCCTGGAGGAGGGTTTTCCTTGAACTATCATAACAGAGAATGGTCCCAACTCACTGCACTTGAGTTGAAATAATTCCTGGAACAATGTTAAATTAAGCATCACAGCATGACGATATATAATCCCCAAATAAATAGTTTAGTGTTAAGGGACAATTGTTTGGTCAAGGGTGTGATTTTGATGGCTGTTCAATGTCAATGCAATGTTGAAACGATGGTGAACAAGATGATCTGGGCTCATTGTACTACAGAGAATGGAGTGCCTGAGGTGTCCCCTTTTGAAACCATGAAAGGGAGGAAACCAAGCACAAAATTGAGACATCAGGACTCAATGGCCTGCTGATAGAATTGTTCAAACGGATTAATGACAAGGTGACCCGCATACCCTAGCCAGGTTAATTGATGCGTGGAAGGAGGGGTGTTTATCACCAGATCCTAGGACTGCTTTGATAGTAGTCATACATAAGAAAGGTAAGCGTTCAACAGAGTATGAATCGTCAAGGCCTATATCCCTGCCTATTGTTGAAGTTAAAGTACTGGCCAAGATCCCGGTCTCCAGGTTATGTTCAGTAGTAACATCGCTTATACACGCGGACCAATCGGGTTTTATGCCTCACAGGATTACTCAATTAAATTTGCTCCATCTGCTTGGGGTGATGCATGTTCAAACACATCAAAAAGAGGGCCCCTGGATACGACTGATTAGAGGTAGGAGAATCAGAGAAAGAAGAGCAATTAAAAGGAAGAATTAGTTTTGTACCTATATATATGATTGGTTGGCAGAATCTATCACCATCTCAATAAGGCTCACTTGGAGTCCTGAAGGAGCTAAGAAAACAAGAACATCCATAGATACAAACATAATTTCTAGACATGTATTGAAAAAGCATATACATAGATTTTTTTCAATTCTTATTTATATAGTTTTTTTTGTATTGTATAGGTATAAAGAAACTATAGTTTATTCTCAAAAAATACATTCTCATGTATAGAAAAATCACAATATTGTGCAACACGAACCCAAAATAAATAAAACTCTGACCATACATACCTCACAGACTCTAATTCATACCTCATTTTTTACCCACTAAAACAAAACCATTGAGTTCAACAACATCAGAAACACAAGGAGTGTCTTGAATCCATGAGGACCTGTAAGAGACAATCAGCTCTTTCCTTAGAGCACAAGTTGTATTTCTCTAACTGTTAGAGTTAACACTTTGCTTAATAAACCTATTTAAACATTCAGAGCAACAGATAGATATATTGTTCTTGTCTTGTCTTCTGAGACTGCGCTGACGCGTGTTTCCGTGATGACCAAAAATCCTGGTCACACCTTCCTCTGGGCGCTAAACACAGGTGTGGATCAGAGAGTCTAAGTGGCAACAGTAGATCACAATATAGGCTGCAATAATAAAGAAATATATATGTAGAACTGTTTCTAGACTCCAACAGACGAATAGAATAATATAATCAAATAGCTCTTTGAGCTTCGGTAAGGAAGTATAGAGAGGAAGATATTGTTACATGAAAATAAAAATAAAAATAAAAAGTGAGACATGGACAGTCTACCCCTGATAAATGCACCCACACAGAGAGAATTGCTCCGAAAAACAAGTCCAGAAAAAATATCATCACTAGAATCCCAAATCACCACATGAATTATGTCAAGAAAAGAAAGATGTGCTCTATAGTCATCATCCAAAAAAAGTTAAACCCATCTATTTCCTATAGAGAGATCTCCTCTGAGAGATAACTAGAGAGAAATGATAATACCAATTGGGGACACATACTTACAACACTGAACTCCCGGGATATCAATGTAATCTCATCAACAGGGTGACATAAGGTCCTACAGAATGGGATAATAAGAATTTATCCTTTATACACATTAAGATAATATGTTCCAACATTAGTCTCAGAAGGACCCAGAGCACCTAGTCTGTTCAAAATACGGAATGACAGTGATTAAATACCTTATGTAAACTGGTATTGCCAATCTTGAAAAAAGTGATTTAAATGGCTTAAATAAATGGAAAGGCAGTCTAAATAATAGAGATTGTTCATGTAGGGGATTGCCTACTTTGGGTTCTTTAAACATAGATACTTTCAATGTTGTAGCATAGTTAGACCATCTAAAGAAGACAAGGGAAATATCTCAGCAATATATATATGAAGCAAAAACATATTTACAAAGAAAAACATTATATAGGTGCGTAAAAGTAACTGCAGTCACTGTGTGTCACCCTATTCGTATTGTGGGGAAAGGTGCATACGCAATAAATATCAAAAGATCAAAATGCACAAGCCCATCAACATTAGTTAGTTGGGGTGATGCATGTGACAGGAAGCCAGATAGTAGGTGAGTCAGTGGAGTGTCGCAAGACGCAAGGATAGCTTTCGACAGCATTGAATGGAGTTATCTGTTTGCTACCCTGTCGAGGTTTGGCTTTGTGCTGAAGTTCTGTGGCTGAGTTTGGCTCCTTTATCACCAGCCGCTAGCAAGGGTGCGGGTCAATGGAGCAGTTTCTGACGTCTTCTGCCTACAGAAGGTTATCAGGTAGGATACCTCCTATCCTAAATGATCTTTGCACTTGTCCTTAAGTCGCTTGCCAGCTGGATCAGGCAAGACCCATTGATGAAGGGAGTGAGCTGTGATGAAGACTGGTAGGAAGGTATATCGTTATATGCAGACGACATAGTAACTAATCTGACCTCCTCCATCGGCAGGGAACTGCACATATTTGACTGCTTTGGCAGATACTCTGGATACCACAATAATTGGTCAAAGTCATTGATCTTCCCGCTTGAAGGAGCGAAGTGAGACTTTCTCGATCCTGTCAAGTGCCACTGTGTGTGGGTAGCTTTCAGTATCTTGGGATACACATCACCAATAATTTTTTTATAAAAATATCCTGCCACAGCTGGAGAGACTGAAAGGAATGTCAAACATTGGGATGCGCTTCCACTCTCTCATGTGGGCAAGGTGGCGTCATATAAATTCATGACACTCCCACGGTTGATGTATGTGCTACAAAATACGCTGTATCAAGTCCCCAAGAAGTTTTTTCTGAAGATTGAGGGTGAAGGTTACACACTGTCATGGAAGGAGGGGAACACCGCGTATAGGGCTTGCTAAGCTTCAGTGAGGAGTCTATGAGGGCAGGCTGGTGATCCCAGACATTGCTAAATATTACTGGGCTACTCAACTGCTCGTAATAAACAAATGGTTCTTTGTGGATCGTCAGGGACCAGCATATAGAGTTGATAGGCAAGCAATGGGACGAGGGACTCATGAGGCACGCCTCTATCCGCAGATCCAGCCCCAAATATGGAAAAATATTCATTGTCATTTACAGATGGAGTGCCAGCAGACCTTTTTAAAGCAGATGTAAAGACCTGGACAAAGATATTGTATAATGTCTTTGTCAATGCTTGTCACTTGGGCTTGCCACCTACATGGGCAAGATCTGTTATTACACTAATATACAAGAAAGGGGATAGAGGTGACCCGAGTTGCTATCGCCCGATATCCCTAATTGACTCCTCTGTAAAAGTACTTGGCAGGGTGGTCTTAAGCCAACTGACTGCATGGCTTGAGGAAACAGGAACGCTTTCTGTAGCACAGTATGGCTTCAGAAAAGGGATGGGCACCATAGATCAATGCCTAAATCTGCAATTACTGATAGGCAAATACACGGTGGCAAAGAAGGGAGCACTATTTTTGGCCTTCATGGACCTGTCCTCGGCCGAGTAAACAGCTCAAAGCTGTGGTCCAATCTTCTAATTCTAGGCGTAGCCAAAAATATTGCCTATTTTTTAGCGGATCTGCACAGGGATTTATCTGCAACGGTGAGGTACGACCAGCAGGGCAATTGTACGGAAGGCATACCCATTTCAAATGGAGTGAGGCAGGGGTGTATTTTGGCGCCCCTGCTCTTTACATTATATATCAACAACTTAGATTCCTCCATAACTGCCTCCTGTAAAGATATTTCCTGTGCAGGGAAACGCTTGATTCCCGCACTTCTATATGCCGACGACGCCGCACTCTTAGCGAGAACAGCAGTGGGACTCCAGTTATTGTTAGACTCTTTCTCGGCCTTTATGAAGTCATTAGACTTAAGTGTAAACTTTTCAAAATCACACATAATGGCCATTGGTCAGAAATCCCTAAAGGTCAAAACCCTTTATTGCGAGGGACATATACTATCCAGGGTCTCGTCGTTTCCATATTTAGGAGTATTATTCAACGACCAAGGATCCTGGTGAACCCAAATTATAGCGAAAAAAACTGTTCTGATCAGAGCCACATCGGCTGTGTTGGGTTTTGCCAGGAAGTTAGGAGCTAGGCGAACGAAGGCCCTAATTCAAATATATAGAGCGAAGTGTATATCACTAGCTATGTATGAGGCCGATTTGTGGGGCATTATAAATACGAAGGCTATCCAGATTGTCGAAGATAGGTTTTTAAAGAACCTTCTAACTGTCCCTAAAACAACAGCCAATTACATCGTCCACCAGGAATGTGGAATTGGCTTTGTTGAAGATGCAATTGCCGTGGCACCCCTACAGAAATGGATAACTACTTGGCTAAGACCTGATTTAGTGCTAAACCATGACATCTTGAAAGATTGTATGTCACTCGATCGTGGGTTGTGTATACCCTGGCTCAAATATGTCCAGAAG
This sequence comes from Lissotriton helveticus, assembly GCF_964261635.1. Classification (NCBI taxonomy): domain Eukaryota; kingdom Metazoa; phylum Chordata; class Amphibia; order Caudata; family Salamandridae; genus Lissotriton; species Lissotriton helveticus. The sequence goes on from NC_136073.1 coordinate 149,356,418, forward strand.
CTGTCAGTTAAGCTGGGTAGACCAGAATTATATAACTCCCCAGAAACTCTAGAGAAGGGAGATATAAAATGGTCCAAGGAAACATACCTGCGCTTAGCAACCACAGATAGAGAAGAGAGAGAGCTGGAAAAGGTGACAGTAAGGGCCCACCAGCTATGTAAAACAACACTATCCATGGAACCATATTTAGGCTTTGTCACAAACAACAATCACCGTTTTTTATTGATTAGATTTAGACTTAATCAATTTCATTTCCTTCTCGGTGAACAGAATGGTTGGAAGAAGGTAGATGACCTTGGGCCCTGTACCTGCGATAGCTTCTCGGGGCAGGACATCATACACTTCATATTTTTCTGCGAGCACCTTACTGTCATTAGGAAGCGTTTTATTTTTCCAATTTTAATTAGCAAAGGTTTTATGCAAGTGAGACCAGCCCTTCTCTATTTGCAAATGCTGACAAATGAATGGGAAACTTTTAACATTGCTAATTTTTTATCTGCAGCTGCAAGAACCCTGAGGAAAATAACTTAATATCTTATAATCATGTATATTTTTATCATTGTGTTAAAATTTAATCAGTTTGTACCATATTCATTTATTGATTTTATATGTATTTATGAGTATTGATTGTGCTTTATATATTAGATATTTACATTTGCTAACATAAACTGTTTTTTAGAATGCTTTTATGGTTTGCACATAAACTGAATAAAGATATTTGACTGACTGACAGTGAAGATTTTGATGCAACACACACAGACGGTGGTCAGGGCATGGCAAGAGGCCAGGGGGTTCTTGAGATGGACGGGCATGCTTACGATGCAGTGACTTTCTCTGTGAGGTAGGTGCACTACAGGTTTTTTGTTTTTAAATGAAAGTTGTTGGGAATAGAACACCTGGGAGATGTCTGGCCTGATCAGGCCGACATTACATTTGAAATCTTAAGGCAAGAATTTGAGCTGGGCAAAACAGAGAGGTGCAGATATCGGCAGATTCTCCAAATTCTTCATCGCTCCTATTACTCTAGGACCAGGATAGCCAAAATTGGGAGGTCGCCCACATCATCGTGTCTGCGGAGATATGGCGGAGAAGGTACCTTTTTTCATATCCTCTTGGAGAGCCCAGCAATACAAATTTACTGGAGAGGGGTCACACAGATAATGTCCGGGGTGCTGGTCTTGGAGGTTCACAGGGATGCAAAGTGGCTCTTCCTAATGATCTTGGGGGAGGAAGCATGGCCAAAAAAATCTAAAAATGTGTTTGGAATTGGAAGTCGATTTGTAAAGCGCGTAGCTACCAGGGGGGCATCCCAGCGCTGGACTCGAGGAATTGGCTAGGGATCAGACGAGACCTAAGGGAACAGCCAGGTTTTTAGGAGCTTACGGAAATTTAGTAGGTTGGTTTCCCTGCGAATGTTAAGGGGCAGGGAGTTCCAGAGCTTGGAGGTGTTGTAGGAGAACAGATGCCCACTGATGGGGGGGTGGAGGGGTGGCCAAACGGAACGCAGCGAGAGCATGGGGTTCGGCATATCCTCCTAGGCTCCTTGACAGGAAAACTGGCTTAGACTGGTGTATCAGAGCAGAAAAGGTGGTCTATCAAAACCGGGGCTGCCCAAAGAAGTGGGAGAAGATCTGGGGAGCATGGCAAACTTACAGGGGGTTCTGAAAGGGCCTTTATAGGCGAGGGAGGGTCCCTGGTTTCGTTGGTGGGGGTAGAGCAGGTGAGGGGTTTTGATCTGGTTGATGGGCTGTAAATGCGCCCTGCAGTTTTGATTGTTTTTCTGGTTTGCAGTACAGTCCTCTGCCATATGTAATGTATGTAATATGATATAAGTTCTTTTGTGGTGTGCATGGTTTCAATAAAAAATAATTTTAAAAAAACATTTATACTAGTGTGGTGAAGGAAGTAAAATCCGAGGTGAAATTCAAGGGAGTCATTAATGTAGATTTGGTGAAAGTGAAGCTCGGAAGGATGAGGGCAAGTTTGATGAAATATTGGAGAACTTTCAAGGTAAAGAAGGTGTGTGAGGAGATTGTGTATTTAGAAAACTTAGGCAAATGGAATCATAGCATGGTTGCATTGTATAAGAAAATCAATGGTGGGATCAAGGACGAGTGTGGCAACCACAAGGGAATTAGTAGTTTCTTGCTGATGGAGGATGTAGAACTTTCAGGAAACTTGTGTGGTGAGGTGTTGAGAGGTGAAATTGGCAGTGGTGATATGGGAAATAATGGATGCAGATGGGTAATACTGTACAAAGCCCTTGCTCCTTATCACCATTACTTACAAGTGAGACACTGCCTTTCGTCCTTTACGGGAGAGTTATGGTCCCTCGGTTTGCCACATTTTTTTGTTCTCCTTCCTTCACCAAGGTAACCTTTTGTGACTCCCGCTTCCCTCATTGAGGCAACCCCGTGTACTGTTTGGGGTAAGTGATGAGTTTTTACTAAATCTGTTATGCATGAGCCATGGTACCCTTAAACTCCCGGATTGCCACGGTGATTTCTAGCCACGCAGTGCTCTAATGCTTGACTTGAGTAATTAAAAGTATTATCATGCGATACCTTTGCATCACACTGCTATAATTTCAGCTGTGAGCAGTTCTCCTACCACTTTGGTTTTTAATCATGTTTAGTGTTCTCACTCACTACCACTTTTCTACCACATGCACTTTTTATCTACCTCTATAGGTTAGACTAATGCGTTCGAGTGGTTCTGAACTTCTGTTCCCAGAGAACGACGACCAGTCACCTGACTCAGGTATACATAAGAGGGTGTATTATTCCCTTTGGCCCCTGTTTGATTTAATTCTGCACTTTTCACTTTTTTTTTGGTCCCGATGAAATGCTAAGGGTCGAGTAGGGACCATTAGGGTGTGAAACATGTCAACCCCATGCCCTTTGTCACTACTGACTCTTTGAAATTTGAACTGACCCTCCTCACTGAAGGAGGTGAGCCAGAGTTATTTTTCTTGCTTTTAATCGTACGGATGCAAGAATAAATACTGTTAGGGGTACCATTACAATAGTTTTAATTCACCTGCACATTCTCTACTCTCCCACACTCACTACTACGTCATTCCTCTTAAAAGATCTCCGTTGAAGAGCCCTCTCGCGGGGCCCATGGGGGACTGCAGCGCCAACCCCAAGAGGAGCAAAAACGCCCTATGATAAAGCATGACAACTTAACGAGTGTGTGAGGGCAACTATTCACATTTGAGGAATTTCCCCACTGTATACATTCTTTTCCATCCCACCTAATAATAATCTATTTTAGATGAATCACTACCAGCCTCCTGTTTCATCTACACCTTCCGCTGCCAATTGGGTTAGCATCCTTCTACAAGAGAAGTTACAGGAGAAGTTACCCTCCAGTGATTTCGACGAGATGACAGATAGTGCCTCTTGATTGGTGAGTTTACTTGTCGGATAATGTAAATGGGCAAGTGCATGTAAGCAAGAAAGAGTGAATTGTGCATGGAATGAAGCAAGGGAAGGAATTCAAGCATTATGAGGTGCTGAGAGTATGGCGTGTGGGTGAGTGAGTGCACGGATAGAAACATTATCAGAGAAGAAGCATTTCAGATGGAACTTTTGGCTTTTCTCTGAATTCTGGTATTTAAGTTCATTAATTACAATAGGAAACAGGTACAATAATCAGAGTGCGAATAAGTGCTGCCTAAGCTACTTTCAAAAGTCATGGGGCAACCTGAGAGCACTGTCACACATCTACACAGCACAGTTTAAGTGTAAAGCTACAGGATGACTCCATGTCACATGAACCACCAAGTGCCACTGTGTTCTTCTGCAAACCATTGATTTCATATATCTTAATCTTGTTGGTTAACTTGAAATGAACAAAAACTACACCTCCCAGAATGTATTCGGTGCAATAGGAAAGCCCAGGGCTGGAAAACAGAGACAGCCCTCCTTTACCGGAGGCATATGGATGGGCAGCTGTTAATGTCTCAGTGGACAACGGGGTGGCATAATTATTATAATCACCATGGGAGCCCCCTCGTCTTCAGCAGTCCAGGGGTTGCAGAGCTGCGTTTCTCATTTAACCGATTTATAGAAGACACTTTCCATGACTTCTGCAGCGATGGTGAAATGGGGCATGTGCGGAGCCAGCAGAAATCAGCAGCATTGGTGGGCCAAACTATGGGCTGACTAATTTATAAAGCAACCATAGACTAATTGTGTCCTCTCTGCAAGCCCAGCAACACTACTTTATGATCACCACCCTTAATGCCTACAGCAGTAACTCTTGGTGCAAAACATAGACAATGCTGCCCTCAGAAGACAGCAGTGCTATGTCTGCACACGTAATGCAATTAAAAAGAGTTTCTCTTTTGCTCTGCTCATTCCAGCTATGAGAAAAACGTGCGCTTTAGGGCTATGCTCCAGGTATAATCTATGTCGATTGTAAATGCTGTGAAAGTACATTTTGCGAACACATCCTTCAAGAGTTGTGGACTGTGTGAGGGTCTGATGTATCATTTATTCAACTTTATACACCCCTAAACGTCCCCCCTTAAACCATCCAGGTCTATTGTGCCTTCCATGTTCCCACTCCATAGAAAGTTTCCTTCAGAACTTGTAGGATCTTCACTAAATAAAAAAGTGTATTCGAAATTGAAAATCTGGGCTCGCATCATGATGAGCTGCGTTGGCTCAGCACAGAGCTGCACGCTTGTCTTGTTGCTGTTTCAATATCTGTCACTTTTTATTTCTATCCACCACACCATACAACATGGAGCAATAGGTCAGCCTACTTCAGCCATTGGCTCTAATAATTGTGAGTGAGAGCATTTTGCTTGGGCAGAATCTGGACTCATGTATAAAAAGTATTTCACTTCAGTGTTTGGGACTCCTGGGCAAGCTTGGACTTTTTATTGTAATAACATTTTTTATTTTCTATCTGCATTTTTTTGGGCGAAATGCATGCACACTTTGTAATTTCAAATAGGCAACTGCTTGTCAAGGTCTGTGTTCTGCCTTTGGTGTGCGCAAGGGGGATGGATGGACAGTTCAATGTTAGTAAGCTGGGAGTTTGTTGTGCTCCATACACGTCACTTTTGTCCAACGCATTGCCTGGATGATATTTTTTAACCTGGTCATACACAATGCAGAGATCTAAAAAGCAAAACTTTGACACTGAATCTATATTGAAAATGTTCCATTATGGATTCGCATTGCCTCCTTTCTCTGCAACAATTGTTCACCTTTCCCTCATTTCTCCCTCTCAAGGAACCCTCACACTGGATATTGTTTACAATTAAAAAACCGCAAGCAGAGGATGGATTTGTCATGATAGTGAATTATGTAAATCTATGGGGCCAGGGGTCACATTGGAACTCGACAAAGATCCTGGTGTAGGGTACTGGAGTAGAGCCCTCAACGCAACACCCAGCAGTGCAACAAGATCAATGTTCAGCCCATGAAAAGTACATTATTAAGAGAAAGCAGTAATAGCACACACTAATATCATGGGGGGATTCCGAATCATGAGTGTGAGCCTTAGGTGCTTCAAAGCCAGTCTGATTCCTCTAGGAGCTATACCCTTTCTCCCATCTGTCTCTGTATCGGTGTCTTCAGGGTTCGTGGAGTAGCATCTAATTTGTTGAAACAATCTCCCCGCACTTTTAGTACACACAAGGGTTTACAAGAGGCCTGTGCTGCTGGAGCATCACTTTTTTAATGCTTCAGCAGCGCAGGCCTCTCAGTCATATCTATGAGGTGACGCAAAGCCTCCCTGCATGGCTTTGCATGGCTCATAGATATGGAGCAAGGCGTGGCAGCGTAAAACGCTGCGTTACCTTACTCTGTGTCAAGGAGACATTCCAGGGACATTGCCGTGGGTGTTCCCACACAATACCCATGGATTTTGCCACTGCCCCAGATTTACAAAATCACATGAACCTGGGGAAGCGACTAAACCTTATGCCTGCCCAAAGGAGGCGAAACATGGAGAAATGTTTTTGTTTCTCCTCGTTTTTTCCTCTTTCCTTGTGTGCTGCATTCTGCAACACACATAAAACGAGGAAAACGTCTCTATGAATTATTTTTGTGCAGGAGGGTCCTCCTTCCTGCACAAAAACAATCCTTCATGAATCTGAGGCACCCTTGCATCATGGTGTAAGGGTGCCTGCGTTGACACTAGGTTGCCAAAACTGTCCCAGTACAGGGAGAAAGGATAAGAATGCACCCTATTTCATAAATACAGTGCATTCCTACCCTTTCACATTGGGGCAGGGCAGCACAACAGGAAGACTTCTGGCTCTGCCCTACACCAATTCCTCGTACGGGATGCCCACAGTCTGTTGGGGATTGAGCCTGTTGGAGTCATTTACCCATCCTTGGTTGAAGCAGTATTCGCACCATACTGGTTTGCCCCATTGTGGGTTCACTGGCGATAGTGTTACCTTTCTAACATGGCACACTGTAGTCCTGCTGAATGTGTACAACTGCCAGCTGAATAGTGAGTCCTTGTGAAGGCCACGGAGGGGAAGGTGCATCTGGGATTGACCCTTTTCTGAGCTTTCAACCAGCGGCGGTTCCTCCATAAGAGCGGAGGAGCGCCGCCCCCCTTCCCACACAGCTTCAGAAAGCTGGAATAATTTAATGGTAATAAAAGGATGATCCTGGCTTTCTACTGAACAGACCGGGCAGGGTGTGGACAGTGCATCATTGCTGCTGATTGGCAGCACTGATGAGTAGCCCTATCACTGCGAATGGTGCATGCCGGTTTGGCCAGCTGAATTATTATGGCCAAACAGCTATATGCAATTCAATTGCTGCAACCTGGCTGTCATAGACAGCTGGGTGGAGAGCAGGCACATGCCTTTAGTGCTCTTTGGAGAACTGAAGCAGTCTACTCCAGCCAATCCAGACACTTCTCTCATGCAGCATGACAGCAGTGTCTGGATTGGATAAGGAGCTGCAAGAACTCGCGCCGGAGGAGCCTGGAGCTGGCGGAAAAACCCTGAGGACGTGCTGCTGGCTAAGAAGTTAAGTAAAAGATGTGTTTTAGTTTTGAAACGTAAATGTTTATTTGCATGTTTAATTTTACTTATGTCGACCCACCATTTTTGTGTGTCACCAAGCACAACTGCTTTGAACTCATACCATGCGAGCGGGCAGGCAGGGTGAGGTAGGCCTGGGTATGATGCTCCTGTAACTCTTGTGGGAGTCAGTCCCACTGGGGTCTTCGCAAGGGGAGGCATCTGGAAGTCCTCTTCTCCAGGAGCTGGGCTCATGTCACAGCAATTCACTTCCATGGGCTGTACTTGGATGCAATGGCAGTCACCTGACAAGGCGCAGAGGACCTTGGTGCCTGGGCTCTCGGCACTATCTTCGGTGCCTAGCGTCTACAAGGTAATAGCCTCAAATCTTCTGAGCATGGCTGCCCTGGCACAATTATGGGCAGTGCAGGCTCCTCTACCCCTTACAGGGTAAACCTAGGAAAGGTAAACAGTCAAAATATCGAAGTTATAATATCAAGATGGCAAAATATCGAGTTTTAAATATCGAGAAGACAGAATATCAATTTTCAAAAATATGGTGGTGCAGTATATCTATATGCAGGTAAGAAATATCATTTTTTATAATATCGAAGTTAGTAATATAGACTGTCATAATATTGTTGTTAATAAATATAGATTTTTTTAGTGTTTTAAATGTTAGTATATGTGTTAAAAGTATATATCCTTTCGATAATCTTTATTTCGGCAATCTGCCATAAAAGATACAGTAAAATTGATACAAAAAAAACAATCATACTTTCAAATCATTGGCAAACCATGGAAGTACACAATCCGTTGGATGTTCAGGAAAGCAGTACAAAATCAGTGCTTAATAGTAAAATACTACTAATACACATACAGTCTATCATAATACAAAAATGAGCTAAAACACATTAGACAATATGAGATAAAACTTGGCTCTAGCAGCATACAGTGTCATAATTATCAGAATGAATGGCACGAGGACGGGCAAAAAATTAGGGTGTCCTAGAGATTAGGCGAAGTCTCTTATGCCAAACCGCCTCTAAAAACTTCGCCATTACAAACACAGTTACTTTGGTCAAATCAGTTTTAAGGATTCGGAAAGCCTCAGAGCATCTGCAAAACCCTAGATTTCAGACTTACAGATAGGTAGCCATCTTGTATTGGAGCACTGTTTGGGGTTGGGAGGCCAGTATCACTACTCCCAGCATGCCCCCTGTCCCACACTCCAGCAGCATGGAGGCCTCCCCCACTCAGGAACATGTGTCAGCAATTGCACTGTCCACCCTCACCAACAGGTAGATAGCTATCTTGCTTGTGATGTCTGTCTTTTGGAGGGAGGCCTGCACTACCACTACCAGCATGCCCCCTGTCCTACAATCCAGCAGCATGGAGGCCTCCCCCACCCAGGACCATGTGTTAGCCATTGCACTGTTCAACAGACAGACTTACAGGTAGGTAGCCATCTTAACTCTTCCTGATGTGTGTGTGTGTGGGACCTGCATCCCTACACACAGCAACAATTGCATGCAATGCATTGACACCTGACATGTATGAGTAAATGATGTTCCTATGTACTATGCAATTACACACAGTGTTGCAATCAATAATACTAATGGAGACTTCATAATTGTGTAGTGTACAGACAGTCGATGATACACAGATGTTACAATACTTACACAGTGCCCAGCACTGACCATTCCCCATCTAATCCACAGGTGATGAAGAACTCACTGCTGAGGACCACAAAAACTAACAGCAGAGCCAGTCTTCACACCCGGTGCATAGACTCTCAGATGTTGACTCCCAGGACAGTTTAGACGATGAGCTCCAGGCCGGCCCAACTGGTGTGCCACAGATCCACTGGTCCCAAGACCCCAGCCTCCCCACCACCACGTCTGCTGTAAAAACAACAGCACAGTAGACCCCTGCAGTCACAGCCTGTGCCGCCACTAGCACTACCACCATCGCCACAACCACCAGTACCACCAGTGCCACCTGCAACACCCTCCCTGTCCCAGGGGATGACCAGGCCACACCATCAACTGTGGAGGGCAGGGAGAGTGTGCATGGACCCACAGTGGCGAGGCAACAGGTCAGTGGCAGGAGGGCCAGGCTCACCACCAGACCTCGGGAGGAGTGGACACCATCCCTGGATCACTTCATCAGAGTTGTGGAGGCATACCAAGAGGTCCAGGGACAAAGTGGCCAGTCTGATGAACTATTAAGGGAGCTCATCCTGCTGATGAGGTCCATCGACAACCGCCTTGGACAGATAGTGGACCTCATGGGCCAGCAAGTGGCGTTGCAGAGGGACAGGCCTGTGTCCCAACCAACACCTCCACCCCTCCTGTTGTGCCACAGGATGACAGTGCGCCATCCTCCCCTGCGCCAACAGAGAGGGACGAGTCCCCTGATGCCGCTGGCCTGTCAGCAGACCCCCCACCGCCAAAAAGATCAAGGGGGCATCCAAAGAAGAGCCTGGGAGTCTCCGGAGGCAAAGCACCTGCCACACGCCAGTCACAGAGCCAGCCCTGATGGCAACCCTCTTCCCCATTGCATTGACTGTTTGGACTGTCTTTCCCCATATTTCCTTGGCAATGGCACTTGTCTGTTGGATTGGGTCACCACATCCATGTGGTGTCTACTGTTGCATCTCATCGACCATGACTGTCAACTCACTGCTCATTCCCCACCTTCATGTAAATATTCACGCACAAATCACATGTCCACTTTCCAAATAAAATACCTGACACACCAGATTTTGTGCAGTATCATTTTTAGTGCAATATTTACAGTGCTGACAATGTCCATGATGTGTCCAAATGATGTACTGTATGTAGGGCAGGATTATTCTGAAGCACCTAGGGAGATACAACAGAACAACAGTCACTGGTGTCATTGTGGCATCACAGACAGAACACTACACAAAACATACACAAGACACTACTGGCATATAAGACAATGGGCTGAAGGTGTGAACAAATAGAGTCCAGCATACTTCCCCATATGGAACGGCAATGTCATATTTACCACACACAAGTGACTGAACGTGTGCCTGTCTGTTACATCTGCACATAGCCCTTCACAACAAAAGCAACTACACCAGACAATGTACACGTCGTACCTCGTCACCCACCTTCAAGTGAAGTAGCAGTCGATGAGCTGTTGTCGCAGGTCAACTCCTTCCTCCTCTCCACTGTCTTCATCACTGGACTCAGGTCCTGGAGCAGGTGGTGGCCTTGGTTCCTCACCATCGTCCAGGAGCAGGGGGATCCCCTTGTGGATGGCCAGGTTGTGCAGCATATAGCATTCCACAATGATCTTGCAGACCTTCCCAGGCGAGTAGGCCAGTGCACCTCCTGTCCTGTCAAAGCAGCGGAATCTTGACTTCAGCACGCCAAAAGTCCGCTTAATTACAATTTGGGTCCTGCCATGGGCCTCATTGTACCGGATGTCAGCCGGGGTCCTGGGATTCCTTGGCGGGCTCAACAGCCATGGCCCACTGGGATATGCAGAGTCACCTGTGAATGACAAACACCCATTGCAATGTTGCACAGCTCGAGTGCAGCAGGTAACACACAGCATGTCATATCAATAGGCATACTCACCCACAATCCAAGCACGCTCAGGATACATATTTTCCATCATCCGTGGCACCATGCTGTTCCTCATGATGTACGAATCATGTGCAGAGCCAGGAAATCTTGCACACACATGGGAAATGGTCATGTCCGCAAGGCACACCACCTGCACATTGATAGAATGATAATGTTTACGGTTTCTATAAATGTGCTCTGTTGCCTGTGGTGGCACCAGACCTACATGGGTGCAATCGATGGCACCAACAACATGTGGGATGCGCCCAAGGGGATAGAGGTCACCCTTCACACCGGCCAATTCTGCTCCCCTAGGGAAATGAATGTAGTGATTCCTATATTGCATCATGGCTGCAAGAACATCCCTCAGCACCTGGCTGAACATGGGCTGCGACATCCCTCCAGCGCTAGCCACGGTCTCCTGAAAGGAGCCAGTTGCAAAAAAGTGGAGGGCTGCCATCACCTTGAATGTGGATGTGAATGCAGTTGAATAGTGATGGCGAGGCTGCCGGTGGGGTTCCAAAAGATCACACAGGATCTTCAGTGTTGGTCTGTCCAGGCGGAATTTCTGAATTATTGCAAAATTCTCATGTCCTCCAGCACTGTCAGGTGACGGAGATTTGGCCTCCTCCTAGTTGAGATGTAAATTTGAAAATGTCAGTGACAACCATCATGAGATGGCACAGCTCATACCATCAACGATGTCATGGAAAAATAAAGACCGCCTGAGAGATGCATGGCACACCAGGTTACATGGGTGGCCTTTTGATACACACAGAGGGCACACCTCTCCACTAACAATACACAAGTGCCACAAACGCATCGGTGAATGTGAATGCACACATACTGAACCACACATTTCACATGTGCACGCCAGGTGCTGTAACATCCGCAAATGTGTCTGAAATTACCATGACTGTATCATACCCATCTGCTGTACCTGTCACCAGGTTACAAGGGTGGCCTTTTGATACACACAGAGGGCACACCTCTCCACTAACAATACACAAGTGCCACAAACGCATCGGTGAATGTGAATGCACACATACTGAACCACACATTTCACATGTGCACGCCAGGTGCTGTAACATCCACAAATGTGTCTGAAATTACCATGACTGTATCATACCCATCTGCTGTACCTGTCACACCTCAATGCATCATGTAAAGTCTGCACATATCAATCAAAACAATGATCACAATAGCAGGAAAACTTTCAGTTGTGTACATGAGCTGATGTGAAAGCACCAGTCTGGTACGATACCATACAGTGACACAAGCCTTGTCAAGGTCAGCACTGACCCACAACACATTGATTTCTTCAACATCATTGACACCAGCTCAAGAGTGTCAAGCATCATCAACCATCCAATGCATAACTAACATGGCAGCGACCACAGACCAAAGTGTGTCACACAGAACGTGCGTCCACCTGTGGATGACATGGAAGAATGGCATTGTGTATACAATGATGTGCCCTTCACCATGTTGCTGCTGGGTACTGATACAGAGTTCATGATGGACATAACCATTAAATGTTACGAAAATGACGGTACCTACCGCCTGGCCCCCGCGGTGTGACACAAGCACCACCCCCTTCACAAGTGTGGTAGCCATTGGCATATGGACATGTGTAGATGGGGGTGGGCATGCTCCGCCACCGTGGAAGCGGTCATTGGATACTTTTGAATGATGCACCATCGCGGTAGCGCACCCCGGGCACCCGCGGTGCATCACCGCCATGGAGCATTGCCTACTGCCAATGGGAGCGATGATCGCGGTGGCATGATGCAGATTTGAAAGTCGCGGAGGCGGTCATTGGATACTTTTGAAAGAGGCAGACCTGGACAACCAATTGTTGCTGCTTTGCAGCTTCCAACCGACCCCAGGGGGCAATAAATCTGTGGGAGTGAGCCTCACATTTCCACTGCTCACAGAGCCTGCTGCCTGGGACCCTCTCCTGCTGCTGCCTGAAGAGCCTGCTGCCTGGGACCCTCACCTGCTGCTTCCTGAGGAGCCTGCTGCCTGGGACCCTCTCCTGCTGCTGCCTGAAGAGCCTGCTGCCTGGGACCCTCTCCTGCTGCTGCCTGAAGAGCCTGCTGCCTGGGACCCCTCACCACTCACTTCCACCACAGGTGTTCCATGTCCACAGGGGGTGGCAAGGACCGAGAAGATCTGTGCCAGTCCATTCACAAGTGAGGAGCTGGAGGTCCTTGTAGACACGGTGCTGGCACAGTACCCAAGGCTGTTTGGTGGTCCCAATGTAGTGGTAAGTCTCCATGAAGGTAGCTGTAGGGCAGGGGGGTGTCAGATGTGTAGTTGTGCAGCTGCAGTATATGCCTGAGTATGTGGGGTTGTGTCAAACACTAAAAGACAAGCTGTCTCCAGGGCGAGGGAGTGTGTGTGTCCCAATGTCACTTTTTTCCATGCCTGTACTTGTATGTGTGAGTGGGGTGTGTTACAATGTCAGCCATACTGAGCCAACGGATGTTAGCCATGTAGGTGCCAGGACAGTAATTGCTTGTGTGAATATTTCAGTGTGTCCCTGTAGTCTGAGTCAGTGTGACCCAGAGAGTAGGATCAGTGCCTGCCCACCCAAATGATAAAACATCACCAGACTCACATGCTCCTTGCTCCTGTTCCTTCACACTGAAAAGTAGATATACCCCATCTGTGCCCTGTATAATTTCAGACTTACACGCTTCTGTCAATGCATATTGGGTGGAGGCATCCTGCATATGTGAGATCATCATGGAGCCTATTGCCCCAATGTGTGCATGCAATCACAAATGTTTGGGCCATGCAGAGTGCCCTTGTGAGGGGTCCCCCAGTTTTGGAGGGAGGGAGGTTACAATTAGTCCTGAGTCTGTGTCTTGCAACTGTACTGATAGATGTTGGTATCTGACATTGTGTAACTAGTCATTTACCCTTCTTTTCTCTCATACCTGCAGCTCAAGGTACACCAGCATAAGGCCTTGTGGAGGGCCATTCGAGAAAAGGTGCGAGCCCTGGGGGTTTCCAACAGACGACGCACCCACTGTCACAAGAGGTGGGACGACATCAGCCGGCTGGCAAAGCAAGTGGCAGAGATGACCTTGGGATGCTACCACGCACAGGGCGTTTGGCACGGCGCAACATGTCTCCACGAATCGGCCGCATCTTGGCAGTGACTCATCCAGACCTGGATGCACATCTGAAGGAGCATCGGCAGCAAGGCAGGGGTGGTGAGTATCTGGGGAGGGTGACTTATGCTGGGAGTGGATGCTTGTGTACAGGGCCTGTGGCACCGGTGACCCATGTGATGTGCGTGTGTTGCTGTGATGTGCTGTGTAATGTGAGTGGCTGCTGGGATGTGTGGTTGTATCATGCATTGCCCCACCCTGGCCTTACTAAGCTGAAACTCTCTGCTGTACTTTCGCATTGCCAGATGGGTTAGGCTCCACATGGTCATTCATCATTGGGATAGTGTGGGGAATCTATAATGGGGTGAACTGCAGTGTCAACTTTCTGAGTGTGACTTCATGTATGCCTACTTTGCATGCACCATGATCGTTGAGGCCCACACATCTGACAACAATGTGCCCCAGATTACAACATGGTGCTTGCTATGGCCTACTTGGCATTGTGGCATGTAATGTCATAATAGGTGTGTGTGTGGTCCCCTCCTGTTCCCTGAAGGTCTGTGGTAATAAGTGTTCTACCCACATTATGTCCCTAGGGCAGGGCAAGTTGGGGGGGCACTCCATCTAAGGGCAGGGTGTAGTGCTTTGTGGCATCAACATGGCTCATTCATGGTAGTTATTCTGCTTTACAGGCACTGTTGTGGTCTATGTAGTGTGTTGCTGCACCTGTGCAGCCTCTCATGTACTTGCTGTCTCACCTGCCATGGACACTGGCCCTGTTGCTCTGCTGTGCTGTACTCTCCCCTGTGCAGCCTCTCATGTACTTGCTGTCTCACCTGCCATGGACACTGGCCCAGTTGCTCTGCTGTGTTGGCATCTCACCTGTGCTATGGACACTGGCCTTCCTGTTTGTGTTTCACCTGTGCATAGTATCTTGCATTTGTACATCATTGTGTGCCTTGCTGTTGTCTACTATTGTTCTACTGCTACAACTGTGCAATATGTGAATACATACAGTTACTTCTGTTGTGTGGTTTGTCAGTGTCCTTGCTGATTAGAGTTCTTTTTATGTTTGCATTTGATTGCATGTACCCCATGCTCTATGTATCACTTCAACATTGCAAGGCTCTTTGCAAGCATCAGATTTTTAGACAGGGGTAACAGGGTCTTCAGTCCATTCTGACCCTTGTAATAGTGTAATCTGTGATGGCTATTTTACCTGCCATGCAGTTATCGTCTTAGTGATTTGCTATTGTTGGTTACACTGTTCACATGTCAGGTTGGGGGACACTGCCAGCACAGGGTGTGATGCTGTGCAAAGGTTTTGAAGCAGGCTGGGATATGTCATGATGTATGTGTGTGGATTCCTTTGTGTGTGCCCAGTCGTGTATGTGTATGGCCATCTTGTGTTGGCCCTTTATCCTGGCACCATGGCCTACATGAGATGCGTGGTCTTGGGTGTAGCAGAGGTGTGCAGTGTGAAGGGTGTAAGTTTGTAGTGGATGTATGTGTGCCCCTGTATTGTCTGAAACACACATGTGTCACCCAGGAGTTGGGTGCCTGTTGTTTCTTTTGTCTTGCACTGTGTAGAAGAGTGTATGCACTTGTTTGAGCTGTTTGTAGTGCACTGTGC
This sequence comes from Lissotriton helveticus, assembly GCF_964261635.1. Classification (NCBI taxonomy): domain Eukaryota; kingdom Metazoa; phylum Chordata; class Amphibia; order Caudata; family Salamandridae; genus Lissotriton; species Lissotriton helveticus. The sequence goes on from NC_136073.1 coordinate 149,371,778, forward strand.
TGTGTGTTGGTGTGTCCATGCTGTTGTGTGTGACTCCTCCTTGTTGTGTTGGTAAGTTTGAAGTGTGCAAATTGTGTGAGTTGCACATCAGTGTTGTATTTGATTGATCCTCAATGTGTCTTGGGTGTGTTTGTGTTGACTGTGTGGCCCTGCTGCTTCACACTGGCATTGTGTTTGTATTTGTCATGCATTGCAGGCACATGGTGGTTTTTCTCCTCCTGTATGGCATGGTGTGTGTGGTGTTACGCCATCCTCTATGTGTGCCACTTGTGCCTTGCCATTGTGGGGGCCTGCCCTCCCTCTATTTGTGTGTGGTACACCCCTTACATGTCTACTACTGACATGCAGACTATTTTACTATGATGTCAGCTGTCCCCTTGGTTTTCATGTGTGTGCGCCTCCCCATCACTTCATTTGTGAGCTTGTGCTTTGTGGTGCAATTCTTGGGCCATAAGTATTGTTCCACTCTGGACACTGTCCCAAGGGTTTATGTGTGCTGTCCTTGTGCTATTATTCATTCTGTAGTGGTCATGTGCACTTCCGCTGTGTGTGCTGCCCAGTGCTCTGGTGGAGATGGCTTGGCTCTTGTATCCCAGAGTGGTGCATGTGTAGTTGTTGTGTTGGATGTGTGGTGTTGGCTGTGGTATTGCTTCAGTTCCTGGGTGTGCTGTTGTATTTGTGCAGTGCTGATTTGTGGTGTGGGATGAGGTTGTGTCAATCGTGTGTGTGTGTGGCTGTTGTGCTTGTTATGCACACATTGCTTGTTGCATCTGTGGTCGGTTTGATGTGGCAGTGTGTGTTTGTCCAGATGCACTTCTTGTGTAATTTGTGTTATGGTGTGTGTGTTTTGTTCCTGCGTGATGATGTTGTGTACTCCTGTTGTGTCTGGGCTCCCATTGCTTTTCCCCAGTTTGGCTGACAGGGTATGTCTGTTTCTGTTGGAGTTCAGTATGTGTTCCTGTAGTGTTTGTGTGTTGTTCTTGTGCAGGCATTTGTTAAGGCATCCCTGTGTGTGTGTTGTATTTGTGGCTACACACAGGGTATGTGTTTGTTTGTGTGTATATGTACTGGCAAGGATTGTAAGCCTTCAGTGTGTGTGGCACTGGTGTTGTGTGTTCCTTCACTCCTGCAGTGGCTGTCTCCCTGGTTGTGTGTTGTGTGGTGCAGAGAGTGTGTATTGTGCTTGTTGTTGCAGTGCTTGTTGGTGTGCATGGGGGTGCACAGGATGGGCACCTGGCCTGTGACTTGATGGGGTGTGTTGATGTGTGGTTGGGGGTGGTGTGTCCCTTTGCTGTTTGTGCCCTGCCCATGCCTTGGAGTAGCCCTGTCTTTTGCATAGTGCGCATGTGTTGACCGCGGCGGTGACGTGACCGGGACCCGGACGTTGCTGCTGGTTGGCGGATGAAGTCTGTCCCGGATGCTGAGGGGTGCCTTGTTGTCAGGTGGGTCATGTGTGGGTGCTCTTGTGGATGTGTTGTGACCCCCAGCAGGGTGTCTGTGTGGTGATTGGACCCTGTGTCGGCCTGTGTGTTGTGTGTTGCATTTGTGTAGTTGCGTACCTGCGACGTCGTCTGCGGTGGCCCATCTGACGATTGTGTTGTAGGAGGTACATCACCGGATGCATCTAGAGGGCCGGGTCCATGGCATTCATGACCGGGTCTTGGCTATCTTGCTCCGCTGTCAAGTTTCCACCTGCTCAGACTGGGCGGTGTCTCCGCTGCGGTGCATCTGCTTGTTTGGGCCACCCTAAATTGTCGAGTGGGGCAGACGTCATTCACCACGGCGGTAAGTCTCCATTGGCTCCCACCACCACGGTGGCGGGCTCACTTTGATGGCGGTGCACGGCGCTCGGTGGCGGATGGGAAATGACCTATGTTTTGCTTTCCTAATGTGGCGGATGTGAGTACCGCTGCTCGCGGGCGGAAAAAGCTGTTTTTCCGCCCCGCCACCACCGCGGTGGTGCCACCGCCTGACATCCTAATGGACCCCTTGATGTGTTTCGGCAGTGCTGCAGCTCCTTTGACAAATCTGCCCTGACAGGTCTTCAGTACAGATCTTGTTATATACAATGCTTGTGAAGCCCTGATGAGTGCTTTCAGGCTTTGCATGGTGGACACTCCAGGACTTGTAAGCGTAGTCTCCATCATACTGCAGAACAACACCTCCTTCCAGCACAGTGTCTGGCAGACATCTTTGAACATGGTCATACATAAGGCGGTTCTACAAAGTAAAGGGAACAAACAACCAACCTTGCAGAAAAACATTCTGTAGCAAACCATGACAATAATTCTATACTATGAATTTTCCCCTATCGATCCTCAGTGCCTCCTTTCCTAGCACTCAAACTAAGTCTTCTTTTTTACCTCCCCAGTGATGCTTCACATTAGGCCGTGTTTACAACTTAACAACCACAAACATAGCCATTGTCAACTGTGCAAATGGCCTGCATATTCCATCCATATTTTGGGTAAAGCTATTTGTCATGTAAGTGACTTTTGTAAATGCATTAGGCCACAGGTAACAGACTCGACAAAGATCCTGTTTCTGTCTGCAGGAGGATACCATAAGCAGGCTGCTGCAGTATTTACACAGAGATCACGAATACAGCCTGTAGTTGTGTGTTCCTTGTGCCTACCCACCATTCAATGGCTTTTGAAAAACATAAATCTACAGTGGAAAGAGAGGCACTGAAACAAACCAGAGCCAGGCATGGGAAAGTCTGATTTGCAATTTGTTACTATGGAGGAGGTGTATTTAAACAGATTACCCGGTAAAGCATGTCATTCTCTCAAAGTAGCTGTATTCCCAGTCCTATAGGAGAGTGGCCAGCATCATGCATGTGTGTGATGGCATATTATAGTAACATAGGTACATGACCCAGTTTGTTATGTAAATGACATGCCCAACTATGCAAGGTAAAAACATCTGCCTCTTTTGAAGAGAATAGGGCAATCATATTGTATTGTAATTGTATTGTATTGTAATTGCATTTATATAGCGCTTACTACCCCTGACGAGGCGTCGAAGCGCTTTTTCGGCGGGTAGCACGCTACTCCGGGACCCACAGAGGATTAGTGTTGAATTAGTATAGTGAAACATGCAAGTACATTTTAAGTGGTGGATAGGTTAGTCAGTTATTTGGATTTGGAATTATAGCAGAAGGATAGATGAAATATGAGGTAATTTCAGTGGTGTATATTAGTCTGTTACTTGGAGTGAGAAGGATAGCGGATGGATAAAAGGAGAAGAAAGATTTGCATTCATATAGCACTTGTTACCCCTGATGGGTGTTGAAGCGCTTTTTGGCGAATAGCACGCCACTCCGGAACCCATAAAGGATTAGTGTTGGAAATTAGTATAGTATAAATATGAAGTAATTTGAGTAGTAGATATGTTATTCAGTTATTTGGGCAGTATATTAGTATAGTTGAATATGGAACATGGAATTTGAGAAGTGAACATGTTAGTCTGTTAATTTTTATAGAAAAAAAGGATAGTGGAGGGATAAAAGAGTGAAGGGTTTTTTTTTTATGAGAAAAAGGGCAGCATTTCTGTCCCTAGTCCCGATCAGTCTCGAACAGGCCCAAACAGGCAACTACCCTTGTCCTCTCCGCCCTTAACAGGCCCAAACAGGCAACTACCCTTGTCCTCTCCGCCCTTAGCCTCGACGCCCGGGCTGAGACGCCCTAAGCCTGGCCTTTTTTGTAGCCCTAGTAATCAGGTGACCCCTTCAGCCAATGGGAACCCTAGCCCTAACATTATCCAATCACAACATTAGCCCTAACTTCTAGAACCAATAGGAGACCAGGACCTTGCAGCCAACCTTAACCCTAGTCCAAGCACCCAATCAGTTCAAAAACCCTGATCTCTACGTCCAGTAAAGGCCCTAACCCTAGCCCTACCACTAGTCCCAATCCAAGTCCAAGCAGCCAATGGTACAGGTAGCCCTAGTCCCTACTTCTAATAGCAAGCCTAACCCTACTCTTAGTCCCACACCTGGTCCAACAACCAATCACACCAGAAGCACTAAATAGCTACTTCCAATTGAAGGTCTAACCCTAGCCCTAGTCCCACACTACTCCCAACAACCAATAACATAGGAAGCCCTAGTCCCTACTTCCTATAGAAATCCGAACCCTAGCCCTAGTCCCAACCCTGCAATGATTGAATCACAGACCGAGAAACCAGTCAGAACCCTCAAATACCCAATCAATGAGGACATTAACCCTAACCCAATAGAAACACCAGATACAACCACCAATCAGTGTACACATGTGCCAACCACCAGCACACCATATAAGGTCCCAGCAACCTCAGACAAGGTTTGCTGGCCAGGGAGTTGGAAGCTGCTTGCTCCTGTTCAGAATCTCCTAGGAGACAGACAGGCTCAATCCACAACTTGGACTTCAGCAGGTAAAGGCTTCACTAACTCGAAATCTAACAATACTGTTTGAATAAAGCTTTACTCCCCCTGCTGGGCAAAAAACGAAGTGCACAGGCCCCAGTAAATACAGCTCACAGAAGCACCCTCTGATGTAGAAAATCCCTGTAGCTGGGGGGGGCAGGGGGGCTGGCCTCACTGGCTTGTGAACACAAAATGGTGGCGGGGGTGCACTGTTTGAGCACACAGGCCTAAGCACAGAGCAAAGGAGAAATTTGGAGGGAAAACAGATTTGTCACCAAGGAATTAGAGGGACAAACTACAGAGGTTGGACTGCAAATCCCACAATTCAACACACTAAATGAAGGCAATCATGGGCAGGGAAAAGCACACATTTAAAACACAACACAGGTGATAAAATATGCAATTACAGGCAGGATAAAACTACAATTTTTAACTGTAACAACCACAGGCATAGACAGTAAACACAGAAAGTGAAAATCGTTTTTTAAACAACTTTTTGTCTTGGGAAGAGACAGCACTAGTCTGTCTCCTTACCACTTCCTGGACTCTGCTCAAAGCAATCTGGGGCACATGTGGGCTGCAACTCACAAGATGGAGGAGAATCATTTGGGGTGCACCCAGCAAGGCCTTCAGGGGCCTGGGCAGGTGTGAGATGAGGGCTCAGACTTGCCTGGTAGCTGAATAGCCAATGGTCTGCTGGCCTGGGGGTGGGGTTTGGGCAGCTGCTTGCTCCTGTTCAGAATCTCCTAGGAGACAGACAGGCTCAATCCACAACTTTGGACTTCAGCAGGTAAAGGCTTCACTAACTCGAAATCTAACAATACTGTTTGAATAAAGCTTTACTCCCCCTGCTGGCCAAAAAACAAAGTGCACAGGCCCCAGTAAATACAGCTCACAGAAGCACCCTCTGATGTAGAAAATCCCTGTAGCTGGGGGGGGGCAGGGGGGCTGGCCTCACTGGCTTGTGAACACAAAATGGTGGCGGGGGGTGCACTGTTTGAGCACACAGGCCTAAGCACAGAGCAAAGGAGAAATTTGGAGGGAAAACACATTTGTCATCAAGGAATTAGAGGGACAAACTACAGAGGTTGGACTGCAAATCCCACAATTCAACACACTAAATGAAGGCAATCATGGGCAGGGAAAAGCACACATTTAAAACACAACACAGGTGATAAAATATGCAATTACAGGCAGGATAAAACTACAATTTTTAACTGTAACAACCACAGGCATAGACAGTAAACACAGAAAGTGAAAATCGTTTTTTAAACAACTTTTTGTCTTGGGAAGAGACAGCACTAGTCTGTCTCCTTACCACTTCCTGGACTCTGCTCAAAGCAATCTGGGGCACATGTGGGCATATGTTAGTCAAACTGTTTGGCATGTTTCATCTTCCACTGACTCACCCTCTTTTCATCGGGTTGTATGACACAGCCATGCATGACTAAACCAAGCTTTCCTTTATAATGTGGTCGGCACATCGAATGTGTCCTAAACATGGATTCCTTTACCACACAAGTCTTTACAATGACTTGCCTTAGGGCAAGTTCTGGACGACGGAACAGTATAATTTACTATTCCAGCTCCAGTCTGCACAACAGTACGGAAAGGTTTGGAATTTAAAGTCCAACATAGCGTTACCTAAGGCCAGTGGCATATCAAAGGCCCCCGCAGCCCCACAGTGAGGAGGGGCCCTAGCTCCAGAGACCCCCTCAACACAGTACCCTGGCCTGAGAGCTTCTGAGTTTGATCAGAGGCGGCCCTCTTCATGTACTTTGCAGGGGGTAACCTCAAGTTTTATTACACCACTACCTAAGGCATGTCAGTGTAACAACATGGTTAAGACGCATTCGTTGTTCCAACCTCGTTGCAAAGGCAATGAGTGGCTCTGCCATCGTCATAATTGCTGTTTCCCCTTTGCCTTGCAGTGTGACATAAGTTGATTATCTTTAAGCTCCTCTACTGTGCTGCCCCCTCTCTCTTTCATGATAAACAATAGAGTAAAACTAGATGGCAGAACATAGCATCTGTGGGAGAGAGGGGTAATTCTTAGTCCAACATCTGCCTATGCTGGCTCTCTCAGGCATGGATGTATATTCACGTGTCCAAAGATCTAAGTACGAACTGACATTTATCTTAACCCTAAATTAAGCAATCATATTTACACCATTGTTTGTCAACATTTCTGGTTCCATACGGAACCAGCTATTTACAGAATATTGACTCTCGACTTACAGACCTGCTACGCCCTCCCCAAAAACCTCTCCACACTTATCCAGCCTACCCATCATCTCTCTTCCTCCTGTTAAGTTCTTCTCCCTCCCTTTCTCCAACCCCCTCCTGCCCACTTGACTTTCCCTCCCATCCACATGACCCGCCCAACCCTCCCTTACTCTCCCAAAGGACTCTTGCCTTCCCTTCCGGAGCCCCCCTCCACTCAAATCACAGATCATGCTATCACAGAAAAAGGTTTAACCCTTGTAATCTTCTCACTGTACCAACAAACAAAAACAGACATTAAAAAACAATTCTAACCAAAAAATGCAGGCTGCTCAATTGCAAATCCAGAGTTAAACACAGTAATGAGATATTAGAAGTGATCCTCTTACAAGACATGGACATTCTTTACTTCATGGAAACCTGGCTAAAGTGTCTATCCACCACTATGATTGACAACCTGGGCCTCCTGGATTTCCATTAAGCACTTAGACAGGAAAGGACGCATCGAGAGTGACAACACTGTCATCTATCGAGACATCCTCCATCTACATTTGCCACTATATCTTACTTCTATGAGCAGGTGTTGACCAGGAAATCCCCTTCACCTTCCCTGTTGTCCCCCTGTATCATGTTCCCTCTCCCTTGCATGCCCCCTAATTCATATCGTTACACTGATATCTGGGGCTGTGGGAACACATTTCACATGTGCTTTCTATTTTCCAACCAGTCTTTAGCACCCATGATTACCGTCCACGATCATTGCGGAACAGACTACACCATTGTTCCTGCTTCTTTAGTGTTTAAGCCCCTTAGAGTGCCTGCTCCTGCACTTCCATCTCCTTATTTTTCCCATCTTTGACCATTCCCTTGACACCTTCATTACAACATAAATACACTCCACATAATACCACTCAGTGCCACAAAATTATACACCAAATTATTCCACTCTACTCAACGCAATAAAAATACACTCCACATAATATCACTCAGTATTCAATGTAACATAAATGCACTCCACATAATAACACTGTGCCACATAAATACACTCCACATAATTCCACTCAGTGTGACATAGTTACACACCACATAATTACACTCTACTCAATGCAACATAAATACACCCCACATATCACTCAGTACCACATAATTACAAGCCTCAGAATTACACTCTGCTTAATGCAACATAAATACAATCCACATACCACAAAGTACCACATAATTACACGCCACATAATTACACTCTACTCAATGCAACTTAAATACACTCCACATAATACCACTCAGTGCCACATAATTACACGCCACATCATTGCACTCTACTCAATGTAACTCTACTCACTGCAACAAATGCACTCTAAGCCACGCACCACCAATCAACATAAATGCACTCCACGCCATGACACGATGACACAATTTCACTAAGCATAATTTCACTCAACACCACAGTTCCAGGCCGCACAATTCAACTCCACACATTTCCAATACACACCACATAATTACACACCAAACACGATATAGTGGCACCAACTGACGCCAAACATCATTCACTACCACCATTTTGCATCAGCACACCACCTAAGAATCACCTAAGCATCACCTAATCATCATGTCAGTCTGACCTCGTAATCTGGCATCTGTTGATTCTCCCCTAGTGTCCATCCGCTGCTCTTGTTCTAATTAAATTACCGTTTTCCAACCTCGACTCCCCCGTTATTTATGTCCTGCACTCCCATAGCAAAAACAATGCTAATATACAAGCATGAGAACAGGCAGGAAGAAGTTGCCAGGAGTGCAAGTACAAAAAAAACTAGAAGACATGTTGTATGTTAAAATCTTTTTTTAATTAGGTTGTTCAGTTGTATATAATGTTGTATTGGTTTGTATAAAGGTAACAAAAATGCTCAAAACTTTTTTATTATAAACTTTTCATCATGATGCACAGCAGCCACAATGCTCTACAACATAGCCAAAGGTTCTAGCTAAACACATAAGGTCCCAAAGGCGAGACCTATTGGCTATGCCAATGCTTGTTAAACAGGTGTCTCCCGCCGCAATTTCTGCGGCATACAGCAGACGAGGGTAGGTGCAAATGCCATACCTCCGAAGGTCAATGTACAAAGCCCTTGCTCCTTATCACCATTACTTATGAGTGAGACACTGCCTCTCGTCCATTACAGCAGAGTCTCGGTCCCTCGGTTTCCAATACTTTTTTGTTCTTCTTCCTTCACCAAGGTAACCTTTTGTGACCCCTGCATCCCCCATTGAGGCATCCCTGTGTACTGTTTGGGGTAAGTGATGAGTTTTTACTTAATCTGTTATGCATGAGCCATGGTACCCTCAACCTTCTGGGTTACCTCAGTGATTTCTAGCCAAGCATTTCTATAACGCTTGACTGGCATAATAAAAGCATTATCATGCGATACCTTTGCATCATACTGCTATAATTTAATCTGTGAGCAGTTCTCCTACCAATTTGGTTTTTAATCATGTTTTAATCATGTTTAGTGTTCTCACTCAGTACCACTGTTTTACCACATGTACTTTTTATCTAACTCTAGGTTGGACTAATACGTTGGAGTGGTTCCGAACGACAGTTCCCAGAAAACAACGACCAATCACCTAACTCATGTTTATATAACAGGGTGCATTATTCCCTTTGGCCCCTGTTTAATTTAATTCTGCACTTTTCACTTTTTATCAGTCCTGATGAAATGCCAAGGATCCAGCAGGGACCATTAGGGCGTGAAACATGTTCACCTCATGACCTTTGTCACTATTCACTCTTTACATTTTGAACTAACCCTCCTCACTGGAGGAAGTGAGCCCGAGTTCTTTTTCTTGCTTTTAATCGTACCGAACAGATGCAAGAATAAATACTGTTAGGGGTACCATTACAATATTTTTAATTCACCTGCACACTTCTTCTACACACCCACATTCACCACTATAGCGCTCCTCTTAAAAGATCTCAGTTGAAGAGCCCTCTTGCAGAGGCGGCTCTAGGCTCATGACGACCCTGAGCAGGGAGCGTAGTAGGGGGCCCCGGAAGAGGGGGTCCAGGAGGGGTGGAGCACGGAGGCCAGTGAAGAGGGGGGGGGGTCAGGGTGTTTGGAAGTGGAACAGAGCCGGAGGCCGCCAAATCCCTGCCAGGGGCCGCCACGCGAATATGTATCCATCCTCAGAGGATTATTATATTAAGGCTATATATTGGCGTGTTGGCCCCAGGGGTTTGGTGGCCCTGTGCAGGTGCACAGCTTGCACATGCCTAAGGCGGCCCCTGTCTCTTGCGGGGTCCATAGGGGACTGCAGTGCCAACCCCATAAGAAGCAACAACGCCCTATGATAAAGCATGGAACTTAACAAGTGTGTGAGGGCAACTCTTCAAATTTGAGGAATTTCCCCACTGTATACATTCTTTTCCATCCAACCTAATATTCATCTATTTTAGATGAATCGCTACCAACCTCCTGTTTCATCTTCTACCAGAGCAGTTGCACTCCAGGGATTTCGACGAGATGACAGAAGGTGCTTCTTCACTGTTTGGTGAGTTTACATGTCGATAATGTAAATTGGCAAGTGCATGTATGCAAGAAAGAGTGAGTTGTGAATGAAATGATGCAGGAGAAGGAATTCAAGCATTATGAGGTGCTGAGAGTATGGCGTGTGGGTGAGTGAGTGCACGGATAGAAACATTATCAGAGAAGAAGCACTTCAGTTAGAACTTTTGGCTTTCATCTGAATTATGGTACTTAAGTTCATTATTTACAATAGGAAACAGGTACAATAATCAGAGTGCGAATAAGTGCTGCCTAAGCTACTTACATCAGTCATGGGGCAACCTGAGAGCACTGTGACACATCTACACAGCACAGTTTAAGTGTAAAGCTACCGGATGACTCCATGTCACATGAACCACCAAGTGCCACTGTGTTCTTCTGCAAACCATTGATTTCATGTATCTTAAGCTTGTTGGTTAACTTGAAATGAACAAAAACGACACCTCCCAGAATGCATTAGGTGCAGCAGGAAAGCCCAGGGCTGGAAAACAGAGACAGCCCTCCTTTACCGGAGGCATATGGATGGGCAGCTGTTAATGTTCTCAATGGACCTCGGGGTGTCATAATTATAATCACCATGTGTGCCTCCTCGTCTTCAGCAGTCCAGGGGTTGCAGAGCTGCGTTTCTCATTTAACCGATTCATAGAAGATACTTTCCATGACTTCTGCAGCGATGGTGAAATGGGGCATGTGCGGAGCCAGGAGAAATCAGCAGCATTGGTGGGCCAAACTATGGGCTGACTAAATTATGCAGCAACCAAAGACTAATTGTGTCCTCTCTGAAAACCCAGGAACACTACTTTATGAACACCACCCTTAATGCCTACAGCAGTAACTCTTGGTGCAAAACATAGACAATGCTGCCCTCAGAAGGAAGCAGTGCTATGTCTGCACACTTATTGCAATTAAAAGGGTTTCTCTTTTGCTCCGCTCATTCCAGCTATGAGAAAATCGTGTGCTTCAGGGCTGTGCTCCAGGAAAATTCTATCTCCACAGTAAATGCTGTGAAAGTACATTTTGCCAAAAGATCCTTCAAGAGTTGTGGACTGTGTGAGGGTCTGATGTATCATTTATTCAACTTTATACAACCCTAAACGTCCCCCCCCCTTAAACCATCCAGGTCTATTGTGCTGTCCATGTTCCCACTCCGTAGAAAGTGTCCTTCAGAACTTGTATCTTCAACAAATGAAAATGTGTATTCAAAGGTGAAAATCAGGGCTCGCATCATGACGAGCTGCGCTGGCTCAGCACAGAGCTGCATGCTTCTTTTGTTGTTGTTTCAACGTCTGTCACAATTTATTTATATCCACCACAGCATACAACTTGTAGCAATAGGGCAGCCTGCTTCAGCCATTGGCTCTATTCATTTTACTTGGGAAAAATCTGCATTGATGTCTAAAAAGAGGGACTCCTGGGCAAGCTTAGACTTTTTATTGTGTTGGACTTGGCCCCTTTTGCAGGGTCATCCTGAACTTTTTGCCTTCCTCCTCTATTTTTTCTGACCTGTTGTAGGCTATTTTTTTTTTTAAACCTTTATTGCACCTTACAGTCATACACAGCTTCTGGCCTACAACCCAAGGGGCCGGCCGCTATATAATCACGATAATAGTGTATCTACTGGATAACTCCGTACAGCGGCTGCCATTTCCTGGGTTCGGCTACTTCGCAATACAGTGAAGGTACATCAATCACAGTTAGTTTGCTGATCTGAGTAGGTTTTGTCTTTTTTGTTTTTGAACAATAAACAACATAAAAATCAACAAAGAAATCACTGTTAGGTCATTACGTGTATAAGTATGTTTGCACTGATTGTGTCATGGCAAGTTCTGGAAAGTCTATCTGCACTTATGTCCTTAGGGTCAGTTGCATCTGTTATCACTAAGAACACGTGTGGGTGTGAGGTTCTGCTGTGGCCTTGCTCCATTAGTCCCTCCGTCTCTCCCCTCCCGATTTCCAAGGTCTCCCCCGATCCCAAGTTCTGCTAGTCGTCTTCCCCCTCCTCTTCGGATGTGATTGGGTCGTCTTCCGGTAAGGGTTCACAAAGTTCTCCCCTGTATACATTCCACGGGGTCCAAATCTAGTTCCATTTCCGTGGGCATGCCCTGCCAGCGTACACCTCCTTTTCTGTGACCATCACCCTGTCCATATTCTCACACCATTGTGTCCTCGTCGGCACCTCTGCCGCCCCCCATTTCTGTGCTATATTCCGTTTTGCGATTACCATGCCCAAAGTAGCCCATTGTTTGCCATGCCTGGACAGATCGTTGGGTCCCCACACATTGAGTAGGCATTTTTGTGGCTCAGGGACCAGGGAGGTCCCCATAGTCTGCGATATTGTGCGCATTACTCGTCTCCAATACTCCTGGATGTGTGAGCAGTCCCATATCGTGTGGAAGAACGTCCCCTCCTCCCCACATCCACGGAGACAGTATGGGTGTTGTGCGCGGTGTATGAGGTGTAATGTCGTTCTTGTGTAGTAGACTCTGTGCAGAATTTTAAGCTGTATGAGCCGGAATTTAGCCGAGATGCCTACTTCTTTGGGCGACGCCAGGGCTTCATTCCATTCGTTTTCATCCATTACTGCTACGTCCCACTCCCATTTGACCTTCAGCTTGACCATGGGATCTGGCAAGTTGTTAAGTAACATACGGTATGTGAACAATGTTGCTCGTTCCGGCATGAAGTCCGTAAGGAGGCGATCCTCAAGCGGGGAGGCCTCCGGTATTTCCGTCTCTGGGGGGATGGCTTGAAGCAGTGCGTGCCAAATCTGAATATATCGGAACAGTTCTCGTGATCCCATCTCATACTGTTCTCTCAACTGTTCAAAGGGAATCACCGCGCCCCTTTCCCATAAGTCTCCCACCGTAGATAGGCCTATCTCATCCCAGTGGGAGAAACCCTTACTATTTTGTTGGGTTCCCAGTGCCCTGGAATCCCATAGTGAAGTGAGTTTGGATATTTTCCCTTTCCAACCCAGCGCAGCCAGTGCTACGTGCCATAGCGTTGCAGTGAGTCTCGTGGGTCCCACTGATAGAGCGCGCAGGTCACCCGGCCAATAATTTCACCATACACGTACCAGGCCCATATACTTGTTTCAATTTATCATATACATTAATCGAGTGACCTTACACTCTACTACCAGTAACCCTGGTTCCATTCCTATTTTATTCCTCGTGTACCCGACTTACCAATCCACCGTTACGGGTACCTATGATCACAATGGATCAGGGAGCTAGCTGTGAAAGAAAGGCAGGCAACACAATACCAACTTTATATTTCTCTTTGTATTCATAAAATAACCACAAACTACTGGAAAGTTTTAAAAGTTTTATCTAGAATTCAGATTCGGAGAGCATACAATTTACTACCAACAGGCAGTCAATAATCAACATAACAAACAGTATGTAACCATAAAGGAAGAAAATTAAGGCAATCATTTATGAGTCTATAGGAAGGTAAGAACAGAGAACATGCTAAGCAGTAAATCAGGAATGGAGTTTTCAAAAGGGGAAAATGATTATAACTGAGGAAAGTTTACTTTAGACAAACTCTAGAATTTCACTACTGGGAAAATACTATAACGTTTAGGAGATCCTATTTATCTATAGGAGGGGAAAAGAGAAGGAACACACTATAGTTCTAGAAATCTTACTTCAATCAATTCGAGAGGAGAGAAATTATAAAGCACATCTATATTTCATAAACGGTATGAAAACATTGTACTAAAGGAAGGGTAACATAGGAACATGCTAGAAAAATATCAATAACGTATTAGCTTTCATTCAGTAGCTTTGCGAAAGCATGGAAAGTCAATTATGTGCAAGAGTATGTCTTTATTAAAGCAAAAGACAGAAAATAAAGGTGCAGTATAGTCTCAGCACTATATATTTACCTAGAATGGTGTGAAGACCAACCCTGGCCACGGATCAGTCAAGGACAGGAAATACCCCAAGGAAGGACAGTCATCTATGGGACAGCAGGTGCAGATTGGACACCCCAGGACAGGACAGGAAAACCAGATTAGGATCAGGACAGGACCACCAAGGCACGACCAGCACCCGCAGTTCGGAAGCAACGCCTGCGCTCCACTCTCTCTGCAGCTATCAGTCAGAACCCCGATTGGGTTAGCAAACTCTCCAGCAAAGTGGTCCGCCAGTACTTAGGTTTAGTAAAACCTCCAGAGTTTATGGTATATTTCGGACAGAGTGCTCCGCAGCACCTCTGTATCAGTCACCTATTGAGTGTGTTGGGTCAGTGACAGGTCAGCTATTTAGACAAGTCGGACAATTTCTCTAGCTAAAGCTAGGCTAGTTATACTGTTTTCGGGTCAGTGTACCACCCCCCAAATGTTGCAAGTGTCAGAATCCCCAATTTCGATTGGTCCCCACCTAGGATAGGTTAACACACCAATCACAATTTACGTCTACAAGCCTAAATTTGCATACTCTGGGACCGCCTAGTGATTTTGGGGTTCTCACGAGATTTTTGACAGAATACAATAGAAAATAACATTTGTAGCAAGTTAGGAACAGATCAGCTCCATCCTGCTGGGTCAGAGGTTGCGTTCACAGGAGCATCTTGACTGTGGCTGCCAGCTGGCTGAGTTCCACTGCTCAAGGTTGCCTTCTCTCTGCCTGCGCGACATGCGCAGTAGGGACCTTCAAGATGGTTCGCGTCTCCCTCAGACCCCCAATATCGCAGTACATGAAAAGTAAGCGAAAACACATTAAAACGTAAAATATAATGACCCATGAATAGTTACTCTATACCTCTTACTATAAAAATATATGATGCCATTATAAATTAGTGCAACAAACAATAACGTAAAGCGTTTTGCGCAAGCTTCACTATGTGAGTGTACAGACAGCCATTTTAGACGCAAGTGCGCAGGCGCAAGAATTCCCACCAAAACTGCAAATACGTCACGTCATGTGAGTGTGACTAACGCATGCGCAGAAGAAACCCATCAAGCGGCGGCCATTTTTAGGAACAAGGGTTACTTGAATTAGTACACATAGGCAAGCGTCACTAAGATGCACAAACATCAAAAATAAAGGGAAATTAGTAAGACGTACAGGTTGAGTTATAGGATTTTGAGTTATTCGAGGTTCTTGATTTCAAGCAAGTTGCGTAATATGCAAAATCTTGCTCCATCAATCCCCTCTTTGATGATATTTACTATCATCACAAACTAATGGAACCAGATGCCAACGTTTCAAACTTTGTGCATTTCCATTTCTTCCAACATTCGATTCAATTTCTCTTTCACATCTTTATCAGGGTGAGAATTTTTCATCTTTTTGTAAATTTTATTATTTAAGTCTTCCAATTCAAGTTCATCCACACTCCGTTTCACACCTCTCTTATTCACAGTGTATTTCTTTGTGTGTGTGTGACATTTGCAACAGACAAATATGAGGAATATGATGAAACCTATCACTCCAATTGGCATCAGTACCTTAAACAATAAACCTTTACCTAAATTAGCAAACCAATGACCTACAGCGGAGAGACCATCAGTAAGTCTCTTCCAGGCACTATCAACCTCCAGTGGTTTAAGTTCTTTTCCCAAATTAGTAATGTTCTTCACATACTTTTTGATTTGTACACTTTTGTCCGGTATGTAAGTGCAACAATGTTGCGCTTTCAACATCCGGCAGACTCCGCCCTCTTTTGCTAATAAGGTGTCAAGCGCAAGTCTGTTCTGTAAAACCATAGATCTGATCGCAACCATTTCGGTATTGACCAGCAGGAATCCATGAGCTGTGACAGTAGACAACACATCCACTATTGTGGATAATTTGCAAATTCTGTGTGTGTTCAGAACCACTCCCACTCCAGGTATCAGTGCACTACAAATTCTACCCATTATTTCACCTACGCTTTCTCTTTTACTACGCACTAAGCCATTAGTGTTTTCACTGCTTCCAGCAATTTCATTCACATGGTATATTTTCAGGAAGACAATGCCAAAATAGCAGCTTCCATACCAGTGATCCGGCAATTTGAAATACGCCTTGTTTCCACATATATAATAGATTCCGGGAAACACAGGTTCTGACCCATTTTTGAAACCCCAACCTCTAATTACCTTATAATTGTGTTCACATTGACTGGAACCAATGAAAATGTTATTATAATAACTAGTCTTCTCGCGGTGAAGGCAGAGTTTCCCTTTTCTCTCGAAATCCAGCAACAAAGCAGGACCACTCCCACCATTTGAGGTGCTTTCCATGTTTTCAGCCCATTTAGGAGTTTTCTGTCTTTTATCATTTGCCTTTCTTTGGAAACTCTCCCTTCTTTTCTCTGCCATGTTTATAAACATTTTTTCTTGTTCATGTAATGAACAGGTCAAGTTATCTCTGTGTGCTTCATTTAAGTCTATGGTACCTACAGTCAGAAAGTATTCTCCCATATAACGTGTAACGTCACTTTTAGTATGTACAGGATTCAGATTTCCACGTATTGGAAGTTCAGAAAAATCACGTCAGAGTTAGAGTAGTAGTATTGTAACGGTCCTCTTTTGTAAAATAAGCTAGCTAAAATACTACAGGAAATTCTATAAGTCAAGGGCAGGTGATGATAAGTCACGCCTTCAGCTACAGAAGTGGGTAGCTTCATGCAGACATAGCAGTCTTCTATCTCCATCGTTTCTACATAATGCACTAACAGGTTTGCGAATACATTTAAATGTGTCTGGTTCTTAACTCCGTGATAATGTAGTCCTTCCTCATCTGGTGCTTCTAAGTCTGATTTTGTTTGTCTAAGTGCTTTTTCACGTCTTTCTACACTTCGTGTTGTCAGTTCTTCAGTGTCAGTGGTCACAGTCTGTGTAGGGTCAATATTAGTATTTTTGCTCACCATATAAGGAATGAAAACTGTTAGTCCTATCCAAATTATTAACACTATAACTATGCTACATATACATACTTTGCAGCATGTTTTACAACAATTACGTCTAGGCCTTCCATTCACATTTGAATCAGACATTTTCGTTCAGAAGAAGTTTTCAACCCCTCTTTGTAACTTTGCACGGGTAGCTTACACTGCGCAACTTCAGGGTGGTTCATCTTCTTCGGCAGAATGATCAGCTGTTTGTTCTTCATCACTTTCGTCAGTTATATCAAGATTCTCAAACTCCTCCAAGATCAAATATGTCCATTCAGGATCTTGATATTTCTCGTTCAGTCTTTTTATTCGATCACTTCTTCTTTTGGAACTTTCTCCAGCTTGCTCTGCAATACGGGAACTTTTCCTTCTTTGCTCGAGCTTTTCTTCTACTGTTTTTAGTCTCAGTCTCAGTCTCTTAATATATCTGGGTTCGATATTTTTCTTTTTCTTAAGTCTTTTAGCTGGCACTGTGATTTGGCTTTCTTCTAATGCTCTTTTATTTTCGTTTGTTTGTGGCAATTCTGCTTCTATTTCTTCCCTTCCTGTCTGACTAGTCCCAGGTCTTATGTCTATTTCTTCTGCCTGGTTACTAAGCTGGCCTCGTTCAGGTTTATTCTGGGTTTGGCTCTCGGGTGTCTCTATTTCTGTGTCCTGAACACGTTCTTCTATTTCTATCTGGTCCTGTTCAAGCACTTCGAACCCTTGATTTTCTTCTGCTTGAACTTTTACACTAGTTCTGGTCTGTCCCTTTTCAACTTCAGGAGTTTGTGGAGGTGTATCAATCACTTGCTCTGTCCCTGTCTGACCTTCTTCGTCTTCAGATTTTACATGGATTTCGATAATCTGATTGTCTTCGCCTGTGCCGGTCTCTTTCTCTCTATCCCACTCTCTGTCTGTGTAGGTTTTACTTCTTGTTCTGATGGGGTCGTCAGTCAGGTCGATTATGGGTATCCACTCATCTCGACTGGTACTCGGTTGTTCGTCATCAGCTACTTCAGGACCATCGTCTGGAGAACCCTCAGCTGGACAACCTTCAGCGTCAGTCTTCTCGTCTCGGATCACCTTCTGTGTATGGCTGGCATGGATCCACTTTGGAACGCCGGCACACTTCACCGCTGTCGTGGTCACCAGTATCACTTGGCGTTGTCGTCCCCACTTCGGTGCAAGGCAATTTGTGCGAGTATGCTTCTTTATTACAATCCAGTCGCCTGGAACCAATTTATGGACTGGAGTTGTCGGATTGGCGATGGCGTCTTCCCCAATTTGGCAAGAGATAGAACGCACTTGGTCACCCAGTTGCTTGCAGTACTCAAGTACCAAATCATCAGAAATGTTTATCAGTTTATGTCCTGGTACCCATGCTTGTCTCATTACTCTTCCCATTAGGATTTCATGAGGGCTCAGGCCTGTTTTTCGGTCTGGAATACTTCTGAGTCCCATCAGAACAAGAGGCAAAGCATTTATCCAGTTCATGCCTGTAGATTCACACGTCTTTCCTAATCTCGATTTTATAGTGCCATTTATTTTGTTCCACCACTCCAGAAGCCTCTGGACGATAAGCACAGTGCAGTTTTTGAGTGATCTTGAATGCTTTACAGAGTTGATCAATCACCTCATTCTGAAAATGTCCGCCTCTATCTGATTCAATTGTGACTGGCACCCCGAACCTAGGTATCAATTCTCGCAGTAACAATTTGGCTACAGTTATGGCGTCATTCTTTTTAGCAGGGTAGGCTTCCACCCATTTTGAAAACAGGCAGACAATGACAAGGACATATCTCATTCCCTCACAACGAGGCAGAGTGATGAAGTCAATCTGTACTCTTACAAAGGGACCTCCTGATTTTCCAATTTTTCCCAATTCGACTACGGTTTTCTTCCCAGCGTTAAACTGCTGACATGTTAAGCACCTCTGGCAGAGGGACTCTGCTACTTTCCTGAATTTCGGATTGTACCATGTTTGTTGGAAAATCAGAACCATGGCGTCCCTACCAATGTGTGAATTTCCATGTATCAACCTGGCCATTGAAGCAAGCAGATGTCTAGGCAACACAGGCATACCATTTGGGCCCACAATGACACCATCCTCACTTCTCTGTCGACAACCAAGTTTCCTCCATTTTTCCTTTTCCTTTGATGGCACAGCATGCTGCCAATCTCTCAACTGTTCCCAGGTAGGCACATCCTCAAACACCATAAGTTGGCAGCTGGTTCCAGGTCCCCCCAATTTGATATTTACAGACATGCGATGTTGGGCACAATGTTGGGCCACTTCATCAGCAAATCAATTTCCTAAAGTCACATGGTCAGTGCCAGATTTGTGAGCAGCACATTTGACCACTGCCAATTCCTTTGGTAATTGGATTGCCTCCAGTAAATCTTGTACTATTTTTCCATTTCGGATGGGAGTACCTGAAGAAGTCAGAAACTCCCTCTGTAGCCACAATTGGCCGAAGTCATGCACAACCCCATAACAGTATTGACTGTCAGTATATACTGTTATTCTTTTGTTTTTCCCAATTTTACAGGCTCTTGTTAATGCTATCAATTCGGCTACTTGTGCAGACTTCACTCCAAATAAACAGGATGCTTCTTCAATTTGTTTCACTGAGACTACAGCATAAGCAGCACTTAGGCCTACAAGTTTGTGTCTCATACATGAGCCATCCACGAACAATTCTTCATCTTCCACAGGCAAGGGCACTTCCTTGATGTCTGGGCGTGGTTTAGTACTAAATTCTGTCAGGTCAATGCAGTCATGCTCGTCCTCTCCCTTTGCTTCTGCGGTCATTGAGTCAGGTAGCAATGTGGCTGGATTCAGAATGTGGCACCGAATAATGACTACATTCGCAGCACCCACGAGAATCCTCTCGTATTTAGTCAGCCGACTACGGGTGAGATACTGAGTTTTAGTTCTGGTCAGTAAAATCACAACTGCATGTGGAACATACACAGTTACAGGATGTCCCATAACAATAGATTCACTCTGTTCTAGACTCGTGCAAGTTGCAGCTACTGCTTTCAAACATCCTGGTAATCCAGCAGCCACTGGATCCAAAGTGGCAGAAAAATATGCCACTGGACGTCTAGTTAAACCATGCTCCTGGGTCAAGACGGATAATGCACAATTATCTCGTGTGTCACAGAACAGTGCAAACTCCTTGGAATAGTGAGGCATCCCTAGAGCAGGGGCTGTACACAGACATTCTCGTAATTTAGTAAATGCGGTTAAGCTTTCATCATCCCATTCCACTGGGTCTTTGTCATTTTTATTAAAGGCTTTGCCAGGACTGCAAATCCCACAATCCATTGCCTGCAGTAACCTACCACCCCAAGGAACATTCTGACTTCTTTCTGAGTACGGGGTAACTGCATGTTCCGAATTATTCTGACTCTCTCTGAGGTAACTTTTCTGACGCCTTTTTCTATCTGGTGCCCCAGATATTTTACTGACTTTGTACAGAATTGCAATTTGTCAGGAGATACTTTATGTCCCTTTTCACCCAGGTGATTTAGTAAGGCAATGGTGTCAACAACACAATCTCTCTGACATTTAGACGCCACCAAGAGGTCGTCTATATATTGCACCAAAACAGATTTTCCAGGTAAGACTAAAGATTCAAGGCACTTTTTCAAAATCTGATTAAAGATAGAGGGACTTTCCGTGTACCCTTGAGGGACACAATTCCAAACGAACACGTGACTGTCGAAAGCAAATGAGAAAAGAAATTTGCTGTCTGGATGCAATGGGATCGAAAAGAATGCGTGACATAAGTCTATCACAGTAAACCACTCAGCATCCCAGGGAATCTGATATAGGATCACTGCGGGGTTTGGAACAATAGGACAGCAAGGAACGACAATTTTGTTTACCTTTCTTAGGTCCTGTACTACCCTGTACTTGCCACTAGGTTTCTTGATTCCAATTATCGGTGAGTTACATGGACTACTCATCACTTCTTGTATGATGTTTGCTTCTAGCAGTCTTTTTATTTCAATGGCAACTCCTGCTCTCACTTCTGCACTAATTTTGTATGGCTTGGTATTGGGGTAAACTGCATTTTCTTTCATGGCTATTTTGATGGGGTCTACATTTGCCATTAATCCTACATCCTTTCCAGTAAAGTCCCATACTTCTGGTTTCACTGTCTTTTGGAGTTCTTCGGGTAAGTCTTGTATAGTCATTTGTTTAATTTCTGAGTCAGTCTAATTAACATTAACTTGTATATGCCATCCTCGTCTGGGGTTTGAATTTCGACGCCTTTTGGTGTGCAAAAGATGGTGCAGTTCATTTTGCACAACAAATCACGTCCCAGTAAGTTTACTGCACTGGTATCACAGACTACAAATCTATGCATTTCTTTGAAATCCCCTATTGTGATCTCCATGGGCTCAGTGACTGGGGTACTAATCAATTGATTAGACACGCCCACTACTTGGATTGCGTTCTCCCGAGAGGGGTAGGTTTGGAACGTCCGCTGTTCTCACAGTAGAACGGGTAGCACCAGTGTCCAATAGAAAGGTGACATCATTTCCGTCAACCTTTCCTTCAATGTATGGCCCTGACTGGTCTACCGGCAAGGAGGCGCCAAGTACACACTCCTCGTTCTCCCCTCTCAGGCCCCGTCAGTATTGATCGTCACAGAGAAAAGTGTCATTCAACAAAAATTGCGAAGTTGTTGCATTTATTTCCTCATGGCCTCCCCAGATTTCTATATCATCACCCTGTCGTGTTTTCCCTTTATAATTCGGTTTAGGTGCTCGGGGCAATTGACTTGCCTTTACCTGATGCTGGGTCTTTCTTTGTTTCTCATTCTGCGTCTGTGGAATTAAATCAGGGGTTTGGGGGTTACCATGTTGTAAATATGGACATTCGTCTCTCCAGTGCCCAATTTCTCCCGACTGGTGACAGGGAAATTTCTTTTTAGCTTCTTCTCTACTCATTTTTACTTTGGGCTTCCCTCCACCCCCAGAGCCTTGATTTTGGGAATTCTTATTCATTTTATTCAGTTGCTTTTCCTGTTGTTCTGCCAACTTTACCTGTGCCCACATGACCTTCTCTTTCAGAGCCTTTCGTTTGTCTGCCATCTCATCCTCGCAATACTTTGCATATCGTAAAACCTCATCCATTTTCTTGGACTGCCAACAAATTTTATTATCTTTGATCCACTGGCAAATTTCGGGTCTTAAACCGGTTACAAACCTGTAAATGAAGTGGGTTATATCCTTCATCTCGATATTATCTATACCACTGTATGTTTTAAACACCTGTAACAGTCTCTCATAAAAGGAGTGCACAGTCTCATCCCTTACCTGCATGGTTCTATCTATCTTGGTCCAATCAGTTTCTTTTGCCGGCACCTTTCCCTTTAGGTGTAATATGACCTGGTCATATTTTCTCATCACTTCATCGGAAGGAGCTCCTGTTTTTGAGTCCCTCGGGTATTCCTCACTAGGCCAACCCACTGCAAACTTGCATTCGGTCCATAAATCCACAGGAACCACTATGTCGAAAAACCCATCTAGGTCTTTCCACAAGCACTTTTGCACCTTTACAAACCTTTCCACCTGCCTGTACCAGTCCACAGGCTTTTCTCGTAATTTGGGAAAGTCATTGGTAAAGGACACAATATCCTGTCTGGACCATGGAACGTGATCGTACTTTCCACCTGGCACTTCACGCATGGGGTATAATTGCTCTGGCTTGTCAGCTTCCTTTAGAACGAACTCAGAAGACGTCTGTTTAGATCTAGCCTCATTTTTCTTCTTTGCCCACCTGACTTTCCACTTTTCTACGTCTCCCCATTTTTGCAACACAGTCAATAATTCTTTGACCTGCGCCTTCTTCCCTGACACATTCATATTTTCCAGATCTTTGTCTGAAAAATCAGCTCTATAGGGTTTTTGCAGTGGCTTTGATTTTGAAATATCTATTCCCATACTAGCTGCAGTGTCTGTTAATTTCTCATGGAGCACTCTGGTATTTCTGGTAAAACTCTTGCCGATAAACAGCAGCTCTTCTTCAGAATAGGTATTTAATCTGTCTAAACCTACATTTCCCGACATCAATTCTTCCATTTCTACTCTCAGTTTGAAGATATCTAAAGGTTTCGACTGAGGAGTTTGTTTTTCTAATTCTCGACTCCATCTTTCAATCTCTTCAGGAGTCACCAATGTGACACTCTTGGTACCCAAAGTCGTTTCCATTTGAATCTCTCTCGTATTGAAAGGATTATGTCTTTTCTGTAACCTTTTTCCTGCACCCCTTAACGGGCAAATCCATTAAAGAGACCTCAGACTCACATTCACTGGTCTGGTCATCCACGATTAAGGGCTCTGGTCTCGGCTGTGCTATAACTGGAGTAATAACTGGAGTCTTTGGACTTCCCTGTCTATCGCCATACAGCGGAACCACGGGTCCAATAGTTACTGGGATTGTCAAGGCCTCAGGACTTGTATTTAACTGGGAGATTTTCTGAATTATTTTGGCTCTCTGTTTAGCTAGAGCCTCTCGCTCCTTTTCCTCCAGTAACCTGTCTAATGATTTTTCATATATTACCTGCGGGGTCAAAGTTGGAGCATAACTCGGGGCAGTGGGATGTGTCTCACTTGGTCCCTCACCATAATTAGGTTTTGGGAACAAACTTCCTGTGCCTAGGGATCTTGGTTCTTCCTCATACGGGGGTCTTGAGAACGGAATTCCTGAAGTTGAGGGCCTTGCCTCACCTTCGTAGGGAGGTCTAGAGCAGAAGTCTCTTTCTCTCGAATATCTTGACTCCCCACTAAATGGTGTTCTTTGACAGATATCTCTAGCACCTATGGGTCCTAAACCCTCATTATAGGGAGGTATTTGACAACCCTCTCCTCCACTTACACATCTGGCCTCCTCCCGGGGAGGAGGTCTCCGAGAATTATCCCCTTCACTAGAGGGTCTGTGTCCTTCATTATAAGGAGGCGGACTTCTCATAAACATGTCATCTAATAATTCATCATCCGACTCCCCAATGGGCACCGAATGTTTGCATTTTTCTGTTTTCTTCTCCCCCGCAGGAGGACTACCCATTGACATCATTGGAAACAGTCCTTCTACAATCATATTCTGTCTCCACTGTTTCATCTTTTTATCTCGGGTCTCTTGATTTAACTTCGGATACAATTTTGTTAACCCTTTATCCATTCGGTGCGTATCTCTCTCAAAAGCCTCGATCTCCCATTCCTCTAATGCTTCGTACTGCGTTAATCTTGGTCTGGGATGTAAATCATTCATTCGTGTTCTCAAATTAAATAGAATTCTGTCATTGAATGTACCCTCTAACGGAAAAGCCAAAACTCCGTCATCCTTTGTGTATTCCGCCCAGTTTTCCAACCATACACACGAGTGGTACCCTTTATCAAACATCATGAACGATGCAGGAGTATTAGGTGGCGGAATGACAACCCCTTCTCTGGTTCTAATCGGTTTGTCCTTTTTGAAATAATTCTTTACTTTGGTTACAAGAGACAATTTTCTCCTATTTCGGTACATAATGCTAGTGTTATGCCCTTTCCACTGATCGTTTTCAAACCCTAAATGTCGTGGATCAGGTCTAGTATGCGGTCTATACGTGTGCCACATACGATTTCTGCGAGTAACTTTGTTTACAAATCACTCCCAATCCAAATGCGTCTTTTATTTTCGTGCAACCAATAGAATGCAGGAATTCAAATAATCTCAACCAATGGGTGCGCGACCTTTTCGTGAGACAGGTTCTCACGCTTCGGCCCTCACTCCTCCTTTACAATTTCAGCTCCGCTACAAACCCGCTGCGTCTACCAATCCGAGCGCGGCACAGAGTGACGTCAGAGCAGCTCCGCAACTGACTCCCTCCCTCACAAGGTAACGGAAACTTAATTTCTCTCTAAAAGTGCAAGTGCTTTTTGTTATTTAACAACGAATACACGTTCGCCACTGTACTCGAGTGTCTAGAAAGAAAAGATACTTTTCACTGCAAGTAAACTTCTTTTGTCCACTTTTCACACACTACGGATAGATCTCTTCTGCCTACCCTTCACTCAAGCACTAGGGAACCTGCTACTTCTTTGACCTATCCACTTCTTTTCGGGATATATACAGAGCCTAAAGTTTCACTAGCGAACCCCTTTGCTATCACCCAAGCTACGATGAACCTGCTACTCCTTCCGGTGTGACCCTTACTAGGTTTTATCACGATAGAAGTTTCACCAGCGAACTCGTTGCTATCATTTATTCAAACATACATTCAGAAAAACCCTAATTAGTGCTTCCAGTTCTGCCTAACCTGCACTAACTTTCCTTAAGCCAGTGACCTCAAAGCGAAGTGGATTCTCTTCACCACTCGCTATTCAATTCCCCGGGGATTCCCAACAAACATAAAACACTTTACTAACGAGTGGGTTAATACATATATCAGTATAATAATAAGAAAACCAATTTAAAACATTTCATAATTTTTCAAAGCAAACATTTCACGTGATTGATCAAGTAACAAAAACTGTTTACCTTTTTAGCAGCAATAAAATGTTAGCATCAAACATTTTAGCAGCATCCAACCTATCTAGCTTAACTAGTCCTACCTAACTTTAACTAGTCCCAAACCATAGCTCTGCTACCAGAAAATTACTGATAGAGCACGCAGGTCACCCGGCCAATAATTTCACCATACACGTACCAGGCTCATATACTTGTTTCAATTTTTCATATACATTAATCGGGTGACCTTACACTCTACTACCAGTAACCCTGGTTCCATTCCTATTTTATTCCTCGTGTACCCGACTTACCAATCCACCGTTATGGGTACCTATGATTACAATGGATCAGGGAGCTAGCTGTGAAAGAAAGGCAGGCAACCCAATACCAACTTTATATTTCTCTTTGTATTCATAAAATGACCACAAACTACTGGAAAGTTTTAAAAGTTTTATCTAGAATTCAGATTCGGAGAGCATACAATTTACTACCAACAGGCAGTCAATAATCAACATAACAAACAGTATGTAACCATAAAGGAAGAAAATTAAGGCAATCATTTATGAGTCTATAGGAAGGTAAGAACAGAGAACATGCTAAGCAGTAAATCAGGAATGGAGTTTTCAAAAGGGGAAAATGATTATAACTGAGGAAAGTTTACTTTAGACAAACTCTAGAATTTCACTACTGGGAAAATACTATAACGTTTAGGAGATCCTATTTATCTATAGGAGGGGAAAAGAGAAGGAACACACTATAGTTCTAGAAACCTTACTTCAATCAATTCGAGAGGAGAGAAATTATAAAGCACATCTATATTTCATAAACGGTATAAACATTTTTTACTAAAGGAAGGGTAACATAGGAACATGCTAGAAAAATATCAATAACGTATTAGCTTTCATTCAGTAGCTTTGCGAAAGCATGGAAAGTCAATTATGTGCAAGAGTATGTCTTTATTAAAGCAAAAGACAGAAAATAAAGGTGCAGTATAGAGTCTCAGCACTATATATTTACCTAGAATGGTGTGAAGACCAACCCTGGCCACGGATCAGTCAAGGACAGGAAATACCCCAAGGAAGGACAGTCATCTATGGGACAGCAGGTGCAGATTGGACACCCCAGGACAGGACAGGAAAACCAGATTAGGATCAGGACAGGACCACCAAGGCACGACCAGCACCCGCAGTTCGGAAGCAACGCCTGCGCTCCACCCTCTCTGCAGCTATCAGTCAGAACCCCGATTGGGTTAGCAAACTCTCCAGCAAAGTGGTCCGCCAGTACTTAGGTTTAGTAAAACCTCCAGAGTTTATGGTATATTTCGGACTGAGTGCTCCGCAGCACCTCTGTATCAGTCACCTATTGAGTGCATTGGGTCAGTGACAGGTCAGCTATTCAGACAAGTCGGACAATTTCTCTAGCTAAAGCTAGGCTAGTTATACTGTTTTCGGGTCAGTGTACCACCCCCCAAATGTTGCAAGTGTCAGAATCCCCAATTTCGATTGGTCCCCACCTAGGATAGGTTAACACACAATTCACAATTTACGTCTACAAGCCTAAATTTGCATACTCTGGGACCGCCTAGTGATTTTGGGGTTCTCACGAGATATTTGACAGAATACAATAGAAAATAACATTTGTAGCAAGTTAGGAACAGATCAGCTCCATCCTGCTGGGTCAGAGGTTGCGTTCACAGGAGCATCTTGACTGTGGCTGCCTGCTGGCTGAGTTCCACTGCTCAAGGTTGCCTTCTCTCTGCCTGCGCGACATGCGCAGTAGGGACCTTCAAGATGGTTCGCGTCTCCCTCAGACCCCCAATATCGCAGTACATGAAAAGTAAGCGAAAACACATTAATAACGTAAAATATAATGACCCATGAATAGTTACTCTATACCTCTTACTATAAAAATATATGATGCCATTATGAATTAGTGCAACAAACAATAACGTAAAGCGTTTTGCGCAAGCTTCACTATGTGAGTGTACAGACAGCCATTTTAGACACAAGTGCGCAGGCGCAAGAATTCCCACCAAAACTGCAAATACGTCACGTGAGTGTGACTAACGCATGCGCAGAAGAAACCCATCAAGCGGCAGCCATTTTTAGGAACAAGGGTTACTTGAATTAGTACACATAGGCAAGCGTCACTAAGATGCACAAACATCAAAAATAAAGGGAAATTAGTAAGACGTACAGGTTGAGTTATAGGATTTTGAGTTATTCGAGGTTCTTGATTTCAAGCAAGTTGCGTAATATGCAAAATCTTGCTCCATCAATCCCCTCTTTGATGATATTTAATATCATCACAAACTAATGGAACCAGATGCCAACGTTTCAAACTTTGTGCATTTCCATTTCTTCCAACATTCGATTCAATTTCTCTTTCACATCTTTATCAGGGTGAGAATTTTTCATCTTTTTGTAAATTTTATTATTTAAGTCTTCCAATTCAAGTTCATCCACACTCCGTTTCACACCTCTCTTATTCACAGTGTATTTCTTTGTGTGTGTGTGACATTTGCAACAGACAAATATGAGGAATATGATGAAACCTATCACTCCAATTGGCATCAGTACCTTAAACAATAAACCTTTACCTAAATTAGCAAACCAATGACCTACAGCGGAGAGACCATCAGTAAGTCTCTTCCAGGCACTATCAACCTCCAGTGGTTTGAGTTATTTTCCCAAATTAGTAATGTTCTTCACATACTTTTTGATTTGTACACTTTTGTCCGGTATGTAAGTGCAACAATGTTGCGCTTTCAACATCCGGCAGACTCCGCCCTCTTTTGCTAATAAGGTGTCAAGCGCAAGTCTGTTCTGTAAAACCATAGATCTGATCGTAACCATTTCGGTATCGACCAGCAGGAATCCATGAGCTGTGTCAGTAGACAACACATCCACTATTGTGGATAATTTGCAAATTCTGTGTGTGTTCAGAACCACTCCCACTCCAGGTATCAGTGCACTAAAAATTCTACCCATTATTTCACCTACGCTTTCTCTTTTACTACGCACTAAGCCATTAGTGTTTTCACTGCTTCCAGCAATTTCATTCACATGGTATATTTTCAGGAAGACAATGCCAAAATAGCAGCTTCCATACCAGTGATCCGGCAATTTGAAATACGCCTTGTTTCCACATATATAATAGATTCCGGGAAACACAGGTTTTGACCCATTTTTGAAACCCCAACCTCCAATTACCTTATAATTGTGTTCACATTGACTGGAACCAATGAAAATGTTAATATAATAACTAGTCTTCTCGCGGTGAAGGCAGAGTTTCCCTTTTCTCTCGAAATCCAGCAACAAAGCAGGACCACTCCCACCATTTGAGGTGCTTTCCATGTTTTCAGCCCATTTAGGAGTTTTCTGTCTTTTATCATTTGCCTTTCTTTGGAAACTCTCCCTTCTTTTCTCTGCCATGTTTAGAAACATTTTTTCTTGTTCATGTAATGAACAGGTCAAGTTATC
Organism: Lissotriton helveticus; assembly: GCF_964261635.1. NCBI lineage: Eukaryota > Metazoa > Chordata > Amphibia > Caudata > Salamandridae > Lissotriton > Lissotriton helveticus. The sequence goes on from NC_136073.1 coordinate 149,400,824, forward strand.
TCTGTGTGCTTCATTTAAGTCTATGGTACCTATAGTCAGAAAGTATTCTCCCATATAACGTGTAACGTCACTTTTAGTATGTACAGGATTCAGATTTCCACGTATTGGAAGTTCAGAAAAATCACGTCAGAGTTAGAGTAGTAGTATTGTAACGGTCCTCTTTTGTAAAATAAGCTAGCTAAAATACTACAGGAAATTCCATAAGTCAAGGGCAGGTGATGATAAGTCACGCCTTCAGCTACAGAAGTGGGTAGCTTCATGCAGACATAGCAGTCTTCTATCTCCATCGTTTCTACATAATGCACTAACAGGTTTGCGAATACATTTAAATGTGTCTGGTTCTTAACTCCGTGATAATGTAGTCCTTCCTCATCTGGTGCTTCTAAGTCTGATTTTGTTTGTCTAAGTGCTTTTTCACGTCTTTCTACACTTCGTGTTGTCAGTTCTTCAGTGTCAGTGGTCACAGTCTGTGTAGGGTCAATATTAGTATTTTTGCTCACCATATAAGGAATGAAAACTGTTAGTCCTATCCAAATTATTAACACTATAACTATGCTACATATACATACTTTGCAGCATGTTTTACAACAATTACGTCTAGGCCTTCCATTCACATTTGAATCAGACATTTTCGTTCAGAAGAAGTTTTCAACCCCTCTTTGTAACTTTGCACGGGTAGCTTACACTGCGCAACTTCAGGGTGGTTCGTCTTCTTCGGCAGAATGATCAGCTGTTTGTTCTTCATCACTTTCGTCAGTTATATCAAGATCCTCAAACTCCTCCAAGATCAAATATGTCCATTCAGGATCTTGATATTTCTCGTTCAGTCTTTTTATTCGATCACTTCTTCTTTTGGAACTTTCTCCAGCTTGCTCTGCAATACGGGAACTTTTCCTTCTTTGCTCGAGCTTTTCTTCTACTGTTTTTAGTCTCAGTCTCAGTCTCTTAATATATCTGGGTTCGATATTTTTCTTTTTCTTAAGTCTTTTAGCTGGCACTGTGATTTGGCTTTCTTCTAATGCTCTTTTATTTTCGTTTGTTTGTGGCAATTCTGCTTCTATTTCTTCCCTTCCTGTCTGACTAGTCCCAGGTCTTATGTCTATTTCTTCTGCCTGGTTACTAAGCTGGCCTCGTTCAGGTTTATTCTGGGTTTGGCTCTCGGGTGTCTCTATTTCTGTGTCCTGAACACGTTCTTCTATTTCTATCTGGTCCTGTTCAAGCACTTCGAACCCTTGATTTTCTTCTGCTTGAACTTTTACACTAGTTCTGGTCTGTCCCTTTTCAACTTCAGGAGTTTGTGGAGGTGTATCAATCACTTGCTCTGTCCCTGTCTGACCTTCTTCGTCTTCAGATTTTACATGGATTTCGATAATCTGATTGTCTTCGCCTGTGCCTGTCTCTTTCTCTCTATCCCACTCTCTGTCTGTGTAGGTTTTACTTCTTGTTCTGATGGGGTCGTCAGTCAGGTCGATTATGGGTATCCACTCATCTCGACTGGTACTCGGTTGTTCGTCATCAGCTACTTCAGGACCATCGTCTAGAGAACCCTCAGCTGGACAACCTTCAGCGTCAGTCTTCTCGTCTCGGATCACCTTCTGTGTATGGCTGGCATGGATCCACTTTGGAACGCCGGCACACTTCACCGCTGTCGTGGTCACCAGTATCACTTGGCGTTGTCGTCCCCACTTCGGTGCAAGGCAATTTGTGCGAGTATGCTTCTTTATTACAATCCAGTCGCCTGGAACCAATTTATGGACTGGAGTTGTCGGATTGGCGATGGCGTCTTCCCCAATTTGGCAAGAGATAGAACGCACTTGGTCACCCAGTTGCTTGCAGTACTCAAGTACCAAATCATCAGAAATGTTTATCAGTTTATGTCCTGGTACCCATGCTTGTCTCATTACTCTTCCCATTAGGATTTCATGAGGGCTCAGGCCTGTTTTTCGGTCTGGAATACTTCTGAGTCCCATCAGAACAAGAGGCAAAGCATTTATCCAGTTCATGCCTGTAGATTCACACGTCTTTCCTAATCTCGATTTTATAGTGCCATTTATTTGTTCCACCACTCCAGAAGCCTCTGGACGATAAGCGCAGTGCAGTTTTTGAGTGATCTTGAATGCTTTACAGAGTTGATCAATCACCTCATTCTGAAAATGTCCGCCTCTATCTGATTCAATTGTGACTGGCACCCCGAACCTAGGTATCAATTCTCGCAGTAACAATTTGGCTACAGTTATGGCGTCATTCTTTTTAGCAGGGTAGGCTTCCACCCATTTTGAAAACAGGCAGACAATGACAAGGACATATCTCATTCCCTCACAACGAGGCAGAGTGATGAAGTCAATCTGTACTCTTACAAAGGGACCTCCTGATTTTCCAATTTTTCCCAATTCGACTACGGTTTTCTTCCCAGCGTTAAACTGCTGACATGTTAAGCACCTCTGGCAGAGGGACTCTGCTACTTTCCTGAATTTCGGATTGTACCATGTTTGTTGGAAAATCAGAACCATGGCGTCCCTACCAATGTGTGAATTTCCATGTATCAACCTGGCCATTGAAGCAAGCAGATGTCTAGGCAACACAGGCATACCATTTGGGCCCACAATGACACCATCCTCACTTCTCTGTCGACAACCAAGATTCCTCCATTTTTCCTTTTCCTTTGATGGCACAGCATGCTGCCAATCTCTCAACTCTTCCCAGGTAGGCACATCCTCAAACACCATAAGTTGGCAGCTGGTTCCAGGTCCCCCCAATTTGATATTTACAGACATGCGATGTTGGGCACAATGTTGGGCCACTTCATCAGCAAATCAATTTCCTAAAGTCACATGGTCAGTGCCAGATTTGTGAGCAGCACATTTGACCACTGCCAATTCCTTTGGTAATTGGATTGCCTCCAGTAAATCTTGTACTATTTTTCCATTTCGGATGGGAGTACCTGAAGAAGTCAGAAACTCCCTCTGTAGCCACAATTGGCCGAAGTCATGCACAACCCCATAACAGTATTGACTGTCAGTATATACTGTTATTCTTTTGTTTTTCCCAATTTTACAGGCTCTTGTTAATGCTATCAATTCGGCTACTTGTGCAGACTTCACTCCAAATAAACAGGATGCTTCTTCAATTTGTTTCACTGAGACTACAGCATAAGCAGCACTTAGGCCTACAAGTTTGTGTCTCATACATGAGCCATCCACGAACAATTCTTCATCTTCCACAGGCAAGGGCACTTCCTTGATGTCTGGGCGTGGTTTAGTACTAAATTCTGTCAGGTCAATGCAGTCATGCTCGTCCTCTCCCTTTGCTTCTGCGGTCATTGAGTCAGGTAGCAATGTGGCTGGATTCAGAATGTTGCACCGAATAATGACTACATTCGCAGCACCCGCGAGAATCCTCTCGTATTTAGTCAGCCGACTACGGGTGAGATACTGAGTTTTAGTTCTGGTCAGTAAAATCACAACTGCATGTGGAACATACACAGTTACAGGATGTCCCATAACAATAGATTCACTCTGTTCTAGACTCGTGCAAGTTGCAGCTACTGCTTTCAAACATCCTGGTAATCCAGCAGCCACTGGATCCAAAGTGGCAGAAAAATATGCCACTGGACGTCTAGTTAAACCATGCTCCTGGGTCAAGACGGATAATGCACAATTATCTCGTGTGTCACAGAACAGTGCAAACTCCTTGGAATAGTGAGGCATCCCTAGAGCAGGGGCTGTACACAGACATTCTCGTAATTTAGTAAATGCGGTTAAGCTTTCATCATCCCATTCCACTGGGTCTTTGTCATTTTTATTAAAGGCTTTGCCAGGACTGCAAATCCCACAATCCATTGCCTGCAGTAACCTACCACCCCAAGGAACATTCTGACTTCTTTCTGAGTACGGGGTAACTGCATGTTCCGAATTATTCTGACTCTCTCTGAGGTAAATTTTCTGACGCCTTTTTCTATCTGGTGCCCCAGATATTTTACTGACTTTGTACAGAATTGCAATTTGTCAGGAGATACTTTATGTCCCTTTTCACCCAGGTGATTTAGTAAGGCAATGGTGTCAACAACACAATCTCTCTGACTTTTAGACGCCACCAAGAGGTCGTCTATATATTGCACCAAAACAGATTTTCCAGGTAAGACTAAAGATTCAAGGCACTTTTTCAAAATCTGATTAAAGATAGAGGGACTTTCCGTGTACCCTTGAGGGACACAATTCCAAACGAACACGTGACTGTCGAAAGCAAATGAGAAAAGAAATTTGCTGTCTGGATGCAATGGGATCGAAAAGAATGTGTGACATAAGTCTATCACAGTAAACCACTCAGCATCCCAGGGAATCTGATATAGGATCACTGCGGGGTTTGGAACAATAGGACAGCAAGGAACGACAATTTTGTTTACCTTTCTTAGGTCCTGTACTACCCTGTACTTGCCACTAGGTTTCTTGATTCCAATTATCGGTGAGTTACATGGGCTACTCATCACTTCTTGTATGATGTTTGCTTCTAGCAGTCTATTTATTTCAATGGCAACTCCTGCTCTCACTTCTGCACTCATTTTGTATGGCTTGGTATTGGGGTAAACTGTATTTTCTTTCATGGCTATTTTGATGGGGTCTACATTTGCCATTAATCCTACATCCTTTCCAGTAAAGTCCCATACTTCTGGTTTCACTGTCTTTTGGAGTTCTTCGGGTAAGTCTTGTATAGTCATTTGTCTGAGTCAGTCTAATTAACATTAACTTGTATATGCCATCCTCGTCTGGGGTTTGAATTTCGACGCCTTTTGGTGTGCAAAAGATGGTGCAGTTCATTTTGCACAACAAATCACGTCCCAGTAAGTTTACTGCACTGGTATCACAGACTACAAATCTATGCATTTCTTTGAAATTCCCTATTGTGATCTCCATGGGCTCAGTAACTGGGGTACTAATCAATTGATTAGACACGCCCACTACTTGGATTGCTTCTCCCGAGAGGGGTAGGTTTGGAACGTCCGCTGTTCTCACAGTAGAACGGGTAGCACCAGTGTCCAATAGAAAGGTGACATCATTTCCGTCAACCTTTCCTTCAATGTATGGCCCTGACTGGTCTACCGGCAAGGAGGCGCCAAGTACACACTCCTCGTTCTCCCCTCTCAGGCCCCGTCAGTATTGATCGTCACAGAGAAAAGTGTCATTCAACAAAAATTGCGAAGTTGTTGCATTTATTTCCTCATGGCCTCCCCAGATTTCTATATCATCACCCTGTGGTGTTTTCCCTTTATAATTCGGTTTAGGTGCTCGGGGCAATTGACTTGCCTTTACCTGATGCTGGGTCTTTCTTTGTTTCTCATTCTGCATCTGTGGAATTAAATCAGGGGTTTGGGGGTTACCATGTTGTAAATATGGACATTCGTCTCTCCAGTGCCCAATTTCTCCGGACTGGTGACAGGGAAATTTCTTTTTAGCTTCTTCTCTACTCATTTTTACTTTGGGCTTCCCTCCACCCCCAGAGCCTTGATTTTGGGAATTCTTATTCATTTTATTCAGTTGCTTTTCCTGTTGTTCTGCCAACTTTACCTGTGCCCACATGACCTTCTCTTTCAGAGCCTTTCGTTTGTCTGCCATTTCATCCTCGCAATACTTTGCATATCGTAAAACCTCATCCATTTTCTTGGACTGCCAACAAATTTTATTATCTTTGATCCACTGGCAAATTTCGGGTCTTAAACCGGTTACAAACCTGTAAATGAAGTGGGTTATATCCTTCATCTCGATATTATCTATACCACTGTATGTTTTAAACACCTCTAACAGTCTCTCATAAAAGGATTGCACAGTCTCATCCCTTTCCTGCGTGGTTCTATCTATCTTGGTCCAATCAGTTTCTTTTGCCGGCACCTTTCCCTTTAGGTGTAATATGACCTGGTCATATTTTCTCATCACTTCATCGGAAGGAGCTCCTGTTTTTGAGTCCCTCGGGTATTCCTCACTAGGCCAACCCACTGCAACCTTGCATTTGGTCCATAAATCCACAGGAACCACTATGTCGAAAAACCCATCTAGGTCTTTCCACAAGCACTTTTGCACCTTTACAAACCTTTCCACCTGCCTGTACCAGTCCACAGGCTTTTCTCGTAATTTGGGAAAGTCATTGGTAAAGGACACAATATCCTGTCTGGACCATGGAACGTGCACGTACTTTCCACCTGGCACTTCACGCATGGGGTATAATTGCTCTGGCTTGTCAGCTTCCTTTAGAACGAACTCAGAAGACGTCTGTTTAGATCTAGCCTCATCTTTCTTCTTTGCCCACCTGGCTTTCCACTTTTCTACGTCTCCCCATTTTTGCAACACAGTCAATAATTCTTTGACCTGCGCCTTCTTCCCTGACACATTCATATTTTCCAGATCTTTGTCTGAAAAATCAGCTCTATAGGGTTTTTGCAGTGGCTTTGATTTTGAAATATCTATTCCCATACTAGCTGCAGTGTCTGTTAATTTCTCATGGAGCACTCTGGTATTTCTGGTAAAACTCTTGCCGATAAACAGCAGCTCTTCTTCAGAATAGGTATTTAATCTGTCTAAACCTACATTTCCCGACATCAATTCTTCCATTTCTACTCTCAGTTTGAAGATATCTAAAGGTTTCGACTGAGGAGTTTGTTTTTCTAATTCTCGACTCCATCTTTCAATCTCTTCAGGAGTCACCAATGTGACACTCTTGGTACCCGAAGTCGTTTCCATTTGAATCTCTCTCGTATTGAAAGGATTATGTCTTTTCTGTAACCTTTTTCCTGTACCCCTTAACGGACAAATCCATTAAAGAGACCTCAGACTCACATTCACTGGTCTGGTCATCCACGATTAAGGGCTCTGGTCTCGGCTGTGCTATAACTGGAGTAATAACTGGAGTCTTTGGACTTCCCTGTCTATCCCCATACAGCGGAACCACGGGTCCAATAGTTACTGGGATTGTCAAGGCCTCAGGACTTGTATTTAACTGGGAGATTTTCTGAATTATTTTGGCTCTCTGTTTAGCTAGAGCCTCTCGCTCCTTTTCCTCCAGTAACCTGTCTAATGATTTTTCATATATTACCTGCGGGGTCAAAGTTGGAGCATAACTCGGGGCAGTGGGATGTGTCTCACTTGGTCCCTCACCATAATTAGGTTTTGGGAACAAACTTCCTGTGCCTAGGGATCTTGGTTCTTCCTCATACGGGGGTCTTGAGAACGGAATTCCTGAAGTTGAGGGCCTTGCCTCACCTTCGTAGGGAGGTCTAGAGCAGAAGTCTCTTTCTCTCGAATATCTTGACTCCCCACTAAATGGTGTTCTTTGACAGATATCTCTAGCACCTATGGGTCCTAAACCCTCATTATAGGAAGGTATTTGACAACCCTCTCCTACACTTACACATCTGGCCTCCTCCCAGGGAGGAGGTCTCCGAGAATTATCCCCTTCACTAGAGGGTCTGTGTCCTTCATTATAAGGAGGCGGACTTCTCATAAACATGTCATCTAATAATTCATCATCCGACTCCCCAATGGGCACCCAATGTTTGCATTTTTCTGTTTTCTTCTCCCCCGCAGGAGGACTACCCATTGACATCATTGGAAACAGTCCTTCTACAATTTTATTCTGTCTCCACTGTTTCATCTTTTTATCTCGGGTCTCTTGCTTTAACTTCGGATACAATTTTGTTAACCCTTTATCCATTCGGGGCGTATCTCTCTCAAAAGCCTCGATCTCCCATTCCTCTAATGCTTCGTACTGCGTTAATCTTGGTCTGGGATGTAAATCATTCATTCGTGTTCTCAAATTAAATAGAATTCTGCCATTGAATGTACCCTCTAACGGAAAAGCCAAAACTCCGTCATCCTTTGTGTATTCCGCCCAGTTTTCCAACCATACACACGAGTGGTACCCTTTATCAAACATCATGAACGATGCAGGAGTATTAGGTGGCGGAATGACAACCCCTTCTCTGGTTCTAATCGGTTTGTCCTTTTTGAAATAATTCTTTACTTTGGTTACAAGAGACAATTTTCTCCTATTTCGGTACATAATGCTAGTGTTATGCCCTTTCCACTGATCGTTTTCAAACCCTAAATGTCGTGGATCAGGTCTAGTATGCGGTCTATACGTGTGCCACATACGATTTCTGCGAGTAACTTTGTTTACAAATCACTCCCAATCCAAATGTGTCTTTTATTTTCGTGCAACCAATAGAATGCAGGAATTCAAATAATCTCAACCAATGGGTGCGCGACCTTTTCGTGAGACAGGTTCTCACGCTTCGGCACTCACCCCTCCTTTACAATTTCAGCTCCGCTACACACCCGCTGCGTCTACCAATCCGAGCGCGGCACAGAGTGACGTCAGAGCAGCTCCGCAACTGACTCCCTCCCTCACAAGGTAACGGAAACTTAATTTCTCTCTAAAAGTGCAAGTGCTTTTTGTTATTTAACAACGAATACACATTCGCCACTGTACTCGAGTGTCTAGAAAGAAAAGATACTTTTCACTGCAAGTAAACTTCTTTTGTCCACTTTTCACACACTACGGATAGATCTCTTCTGCCTACCCTTCGCTCAAGCACTAGGGAACCTGCTACTTCTTTGACCTATCCACTTCTTTTCGGGATATATACAGAGCCTAAAGTTTCACTAGCGAACCCCTTTGCTATCACCCAAGCTCCGATGATTCTGCTACTCCTTCCGATGTGACCCTTACTAGGTTTTATCACGATAGAAGTTTCACCAGCGAACTCGTTGCTATCATTTATTCAAACATACATTCAGAAAAACCCTAATTAGTGCTTCCAGTTCTGCCTAACCTGCACTAACTTTCCTTAAGCCAGTGACCTCAAAGCGAAGTGGATTCTCTTCACCACTCGCTATTCAATTCCCCGGGGATTCCCAACAAACATAAAACACTTTACTAACGAGTGGGTTAATACATATATCAGTATAATAATAAGAAAACCAATTTAAAACATTTCATAATTTTTCAAAGCAAACATTTCACGTGATTGATCAAGTAACAAAAACTGTTTACCTTTTTAGCAGCAATAAAATGTTAGCATCAAACATTTTAGCAGCATCCAACCTATCTAGCTTAACTAGTCCTACCTAACTTTAACTAGTCCCAAACCATAGCTCTGCTACCAGAAAATTACTGATAGAGCACGCAGGTCACCCGGCCAATAATTTCACCATACACGTACCAGGCTCATATACTTGTTTCAATTTATCATATACATTAATCGGGTGACCTTACACTCTACTACCAATAACCCTGGTTCCATTCCTATTTTATTCCTCGTGTACCCGACTTACCAATCCACCATTATGGGTACCTATGATCACAATGGATCAGGGAGCTAGCTGTGAAAGAAAGGCAGGCAACACAATACCAACTTTATATTTCTCTTTGTATTCATAAAATGACCACGAACTACTGGAAAGTTTTAAAAGTTTTATCTAGAATTCAGATTCGGAGAGCATACAATTTACTACCAACAGGCAGTCAATAATCAACATAACAAACAGTATGTAACCATAAAGGAAGAAAATTAAGGCAATCATTTATGAGTCTATAGGAAGGTAAGAACAGAGAACATGCTAAGCAGTAAATCAGGAATGGAGTTTTCAAAAGGGGAAAATGATTATAACTGAGGAAAGTTTACTTTTTACTTCAGACAAACTCTAGAATTTCACTACTGGGAAAATACTATAACGTTTAGGAGATCCTATTTATCTATAGGAGGGGAAAAGAGAAGGAACACACTATAGTTCTAGAAACCTTACTTCAATCAATTCGAGAGGAGAGAAATTATAAAGCACATCTATATTTTATAAACGGTATGAACAATTTTTACTAAAGGAAGGGTAACATAGGAACATGCTAGAAAAATATCAATAACGTATTAGCTTTCATTCAGTAGCTTTGCGAAAGCATGGAAAGTCAATTATGTGCAAGAGTATGTCTTTATTAAAGCAAAAGACAGAAAATAAAGGTGCAGTATAGAGTCTCAGCACTATATATTTACCTAGAATGGTGTGAAGACCAACCCTGGCCACGGATCAGTCAAGGACAGGAAATACCCCAAGGAAGGACAGTCATCTATGGGACAGCAGGTGCAGATTGGACACCCCAGGACAGGACAGGAAAACCAGATTAGGATCAGGACAGGACCACCAAGGAACGACCAGCACCCGCAGTTCGGAAGCAACGCCTGCACTCCACCCTCTCTGCAGCTATCAGTCAGAACCCCGATTGGGTTAGCAAACTCTCCAGCAAAGTGCTCCGCCAGCACTTAGGTTTAGTAAAACCTCCAGAGTTTATGGTATATTTCGGACAGAGTGCTCCGCAGCACCTCTGTATCAGTCACCTATTGAGTGCGTTGGATCAGTGACAGGTCAGCTATTCAGACAAGTCGGACAATTTCTCTAGCTAAAGCTAGGCTAGTTATACTGTTTTCGAGTCAGTGTACCACCCCCCAAATGTTGCAAGTGTCAGAATCCCCAATTTCGATTGGTCCCCACCTAGGATAGGTTAACACACCAATCACAATTTACGTCTACAAGCCTAAATTTGCATACTCTGGGACCGCCTAGTGATTTTGGGGTTCTCACGAGATATTTGACAGAATACAATAGAAAATAATATTTGTAGCAAGTTAGGAACAGATCAGCTCCATCCTGCTGGGTCAGAGGTTGCGTTCACAGGAGCATCTTGACTGTGGCTGCCAGCTGGCTGAGTTCCACTGCTCAAGGTTGCCTTCTCTCTGCCTGCGCGACATGCGCAGTAGGGACCTTCAAGATGGTTCGCGTCTCCCTCAGACCCCCAATATCGCAGTACATGAAAAGTAAGCGAAAACACATTAATAACGTAAAATATAATGACCCATGAATAGCTACTTTATACCTCTTACTATAAAAATATATGATGCCATTATGAATTAGTGCAACAAACAATAACGTAAAGCGTTTTGCGCAAGCTTCACCATGTGAGTGTACAGACAGCCATTTTAGACGCAAGTGCGCAGGCGCAAGAATTCCCACCAAAACTTCAAATACGTCACGTCACGTGAGTGTGACTAACGCATGCGCAGAAGAAACCCATCAAGCGGCGGCCATTTTTAGGAACAAGGGTTACTTGAATTAGTACACGTAGGCAAGCATCACTAAGATACACAAACATCAAAAATAAAGGGAAATTAGTAAGACGTACAGGTTGAGTTATAGGATTATGAGTTATTCGAGGTTCTTGATTTCAAGCAAGTTGCGTAATATGCAAAATCTTGCTCCATCACCACCAGTTTGCACACCACTCGCTGGTCGTAAAGAGGGGCCAGTAAAGTACTGGTCCCTAGCTGTGTCCTGTCTGACCTGAACGCTGGATCGTCCTGGGGGGCATGGATCCATTGATTTATGGTCTTCAACTGTGCCGCCCAGTAATACAGTTTCAGATCTGGCAGCGCAATCCCTCCGTCATACCATCCCCTGTGCATTTTAGCCTGCGCAATGCGTGCCGGGCGGTTACTCCATAAAAGACCAGCCACCAGCGCCGATACTCTCCTGAAGTACCCTGGTGCCACTGGGTACGGGGTATTTTCCAGAATGTATAAGAAACTGGGCAGTGACATCATTTTGTAAAGTGCTGCTTTACCTAGCATCGTTAGGGATAGCCTGGCCCAAAATACAACGTCCTGCTTATGCCTTTCTATGGGTGGCATCAGATTTTTCTGCTCAAATTCCATTGGGTCCCTGGTGACATGGATGCCCAGATATTTAAAGGACGATCCTGCCTCCCGCAAGGGGCAGTCTATGTTCAGCGCCGGGATAGGGCCCTTCAGAACATATAGCTCCGATTTAGCCCAATTCAGCGTGTATCCTGAGACCTTCCCGTGTTCATCACACAGGGTCAGGAGCGCTGGATTACTATGTTCTGGATCTGTTAAGTACACCAGCATATCGTCCGCGTATAGTGAGATGCGGTCTTCCCATCCCTCGGCCCAGGAAATCCCCTTCAACAGTGGGGTCGACCGTATCAAGGTCGCTAACGGTTCCAAGGCGATTGCGAAAAGCAGTGGCGACAGGGGGCATCCCTGATGGGTGCCTCTACCCAAGGGGAATGTCTGCGAGATGTGGTCATTCGCCACCACCTGCGCCACCGGTTTCGTGTAAAGCAGTCTGACCCATGCTATGAATTTGGGTCCAAACCCCAACTGCGCTAGGACTAACCCTGGGCGTAGTGTGCGGAGTGGGGCTCCGCGGAGCTACGCGAAGTGGGCACAAACCTACGCCCACCCGCGCACTCCGCATAGCCCCACTCCGCGCCACCCGCCTCCTTCCCGCCCTCCCTAAATACTTAAATAAAAGGATAGAAAGCCTTTAAAAACACTTACCTTGTCCGCCGCGTCCCCCGGGGCTCCCTCTCGCCGTCCCTGGATTCGCGCCGCCATGTAGGATACTAATGCGCGGGCGCCCGCGCATGCGCATTCCTCATGAGAAATGCGCATGCGCATTAGTATCCTACATGGCGGCGCGATTCCAGGGACGGCGAGAGGGAGCACTGGGGGACGCGGCGGACAAGGTAAGTTTGTTTAAAGGCTTTCTATCCTTTTATTAAGTATTTAGGGAGGGCGGGAGGGAGGCGGGTGGCGGCCGGCTACGCACCGTCTGCGGAGCGCGCATAGTGCCGCCTGGCTACGCCAGCTACGCAAAATGCGTAGGAGACGGCACTACGTGCACTCCGTGCACGGAGCGTAGCTGGCCGCCCACCTCGAACAGGTAATTCCATTCTACCAGATCGAATGCCATCCTTGCATCGAGCGCCAATATAACCGCCGGTTCGGGGATCGAGCCCGCTCTTGATAACACTCCGTGTACCCTTCGTAAATTCAGTGCCGTGTTTCTATGCGGCATAAACCCGGACTGGTCGGGATGTATGAGGTCCGGCAGGTGTGCCATCAATCGGGTGGCCAGGAGTTTGGCCAGAATTTTAACTTCTGCGTTAAGCAGAGATATGCAGCGGTAGGAAGTACAGTCCTCCGGTGGTTTTCCAGGTTTGGGTATCGCGACGATGATCGGCACCCTCTGGTCTGGGGGGAGTTCGCCCTTCGACAAGCAGTCTTTATACATAGCAAGCAGGTGCTCGCTGAGCCCCTCCGATGTGGCCTGGTACCACTCTATCGGTATGCCGTTTGGGCCAAGCGCCTTGCCGGGCTTTATCGCTCGTATTGCCACTTGGATTTCCTCCGTGGTTATGTCGGCTTGTAAGTCTGCGGACGCCTCCGGTTGCAGCCTCGGTGTTTGGATAGGTTCTAGCGCTGCCCTGGCCATTTCCATGGATACCTCTCTTTCAGATGTGTAAACCCCCTTGAAGTGATCAGCAAGTGCTTTCACTACCCGTTCGGGGCTCATGTGAACTGTCCCCCTCTCATCTCTCACTTGTTGGATACCCCTGGAGCTCCCCCCCTTTTTATCCAGCCACGCCAACATCCTACCCGCATTGTCTCCTATATCATAAATCCTGTTCTGTGTTTCAGTTATCTGCCCCCTCACCTGGTGCCGTAAATGTTCTGTGTAAAGGTGTTGTCGGAGGTGCAGAGCATGGGATGTGTCCGTCGTGGGGTGTGTTTCATGTGTTACTGTCGCTTCGTGCAGTGTCAACTCTAGCTCTGCCAACACAAGTGCCTTCTCTCTTTTATAACCTGTAATTGAAGTAATGGCCTGCCCCCTTAAAACCGCCTTGTATGCCTCCCACAGGGTCGCCGAGGACTGCACCGATTGGACATTCTCTTCAAAATAATGCGTCGTCGCCATCCTAAGTGCCTTTCTGACTTTGGGTACCCTGAGGTATGCAGCCTGAATGGGATAAATTCGTTTGCGCGTTTTTTCCTGGTTGGACAGTGTTAATATGATCGGAGAGTGGTCCGATATGCCTCTAGGTTGAATGTCTATGGTGTCTACGTGTTGTATGCCATCTCCCAGTGCCAGGAAGTAATCAATCCTCGATAGGCTGTTATGGACATTAGAGTGGAAGGTGTATTGTCTCATTTGAGGGTGCGCATGCCGCCATATATCAACTAGACCCATAGCGGTCAGGAAACGCTGGAACCGTGAAGGACCTCCAGTTGTGTCTATTGCTGGGAACCTGTCAGTCAGGGTGTTTACTGTGGCATTGAAATCCCCCCAAGGATAACATCGCCCTCTGGAAGGGTCAGGAGAAACTCACCCAGGGCCGGAAGCATGACCGAATGAAGTGCCGGGGGGGATATATACCGAGACCACGTTAAAAGTCTCCCCTCCCATTGTCCCTGTAGGGCCGCAAGGCATCCCTGTCCATCAATCTTTGTGCTCAATGGTATAAATTGTGAGGATATCTTAAGTAAAATGCCAGTCCCTCGAGAGCCTGATGTGTACTCAGAATGCGCTACCATTTTATAACCTCTCCTGTCAAGAGCCTTGGATGCCCCTCCCTGTAAGTGTGTTTCTTGGAGGAGTGCCAGGACCGGCCGCTGTCTCTTCAATGCTGTAAGTACCAGCCCACGTTTGACCTTATCTCCCAGCCCTCTCACATTCCATGTCAGCAGACGAAGGGGTGTTCCCTGTGTTCTAGGCATATCGTCTTCTGGACTACGTGGTGGACAACCTGCCATAGTTAGTCGTGTAGGTAATCATGTAGCTACAATGCCTTGTGGCCCAGGCGAACCATCTCGCTCTGTCACACAAGCAGTGCTGTTGCCTAATGACACGGCTTGACCCTTCTCGTGGATTTCCAATAAACTTAACTAACTTCCCCTCCCCCTCCCAATCTCAACATGATGAAATGTATGTCCTGTCTCGATTTGTGGCTTGCATTCAACAATTAAACAATCCCCCCGCGCCTCCCTTCTCCCTGCCTCCCTGCTACACGGACCTAGAACCGCCCGCCTCCCCAACTTAGCAGAGTGCTTTACCCAACCGATGAACTGTTACTTGCTTGCTGGGGTGAAGTGTCCCCTGGAGTGGACAGTTCCCCTGCCCTCCCCGGTCTCACCCGGGTCAGTGTCCAAGACAGGTCTCCCCCAGGAAGTCTTTTTGTCGTACTTCTTACGTGGTGCCGGGAAACTATTCTTCCACACCTTCCAGTGCGTTAGTGTCGTCCGGCGTGTGTGAGTGCGTCGATCCATCTCTGCCTGAAGCCAGTGATCTCGGTTGACTCTCCCCGCGTTGGGTCTGGTGTGTCCTGTGTGAACGGCGGGGCAATCCTACTTGTCTCCATCCTTCCAGCCAGTCACGGGCCGACTCCGGTGTGTCAAAGAACCACACTTTGTTGTCTGCCACGACTCTCAGCCGTGCTGGGAACAGCATGGAGTACGATAGTTCCTTGGCTCTCAGATCCCTCTTGATTTCCAGGAAGGTCCTTCTCCGGCGCGACACCTCAGCAGTATAGTCTGGAAAAAAGGCTAGAGTGGAATTTTGGATCTGTATTGGCGTGGCCACCCTAGCCGCCTGCAGGATTGCGTCGCGGTCGCGAAAGTTAAAGAGTCTCGCCAGTATAGGTCTAGGGGGCGCACCAGGCTTAGGCTGTCCCCCTGGGACTCTGTGCGCTCTTTCCACTGAGAAAAATTGTGAAAGCCCCTTTGGTTTAAGTTGGTTCTTGATCAGGTCTTCTACATTTAGGTCCATGGCTCTGGTGCCTTCTGATTCCGGAACCCCAATAATTCTTACGTTGTTACGTCTGGAGCGCCCCTCCTGGTCATACAGCTTCTCCTTCAATGTCTTATTCTCCGCCGTCACACGCTCCATCGCTATTTGTAGGTCTGATACGTCTTCTACTAGAGATTTTGTGACCACCTCTACCTGCTTCACTCTTTCGCCCATCTTTTGAAAGTCCGCCCTCAGAAGAGAGACTTCAGTGGCTGTGGACCCTACCGTCGCTTGTACCTGCGCCAACGCCTTCATCACGTCTTCCAGTGTTGCTTTCTTTATCCCACCGCTCTCAGGCGTCTTCCCCATGGATGTGCGCGGTTCCGATTGGGAGTGGGCCTGTCTTTCAAAGGCAAATTTCTCCAACTTGGACTGCGATGTGTTGCCTTTTGGGCCTCTGCCCGCCATGATTCTGCCAGGTGCGCCTGCCGTTTGGAGTCTATGATATATGGACCCAAGGGGGTCAGCACGGGTGGCAGTGGCGTGTCCCACCTGTTTCTTCCACTCAGGGAAAGGTCTTTTAGTTCTGGCGTCTGCAGCAGCTGCGCCTGTCTCCCCCGTGCCTCAGCCACTCCGGCTGCAGCCGTTCGCCGTATTTGAGTTGACCAGAGCCACTTATGCAAGCAGTGACATCAGTGCCCCCCTCGCCTGTCCGGTGGTTCATCGCCGACCCACCCCGACCATCGGGTGTGTCTGCGGGCTCTCTTATCATTCCAGGGTGTCCTTGCCTGATATGGGCCGTCGTGTCACTTTGCCTCGAGCTCACACGTTAGCTGCCCCCCAGTGTGCCTCCTCCCCTTCAGGTGCGTGGTAGGGCAAAGGCCTGCCGCCAAGGGCTGCGAACCGCCGCGCAGAGTCTCCTTCTGGTCGGGCACCCCGCCCTCTGCACTCCACTACTGTGGTGCGTTAGTGGGGGGACTTAACTCCATTGCGCCGACGGCTCTCCTTTGCTGCCGCCGTCTGTCCGGATTCCCCTCTCCGGCGCCGACAGGAAGCCACAGGCACTCGGGGGGGGGGCAGAAGAATGCTCCGGTCGATGTTTCCACCAGTGCGGTTCGGGGGGGGGTCCAAGCAGCGCCCACTTCCGGTCACCCTCTGCCGTCTTGCCTTCACTTCCATCCGGCCTCCACACGAGCTCGAGCCCGGTGTCGCAGGTCCACCGCTGACGGAGGACATAAGATTACTTCCCGGCACCCGATTTCGACCGGTGTTTCGCCGGGTGATTCCCGCTCGGTCCTGGACCCAGGCTCCTCCGTCCAGAGGTCGCTATTAGCCAGATTAATGTACGGATTTCAGTGGGGACACCGCCTCACTCACGGAGCCTCACTGCTATGCAACCACCATGTTCGGCTGCCTAGCCACGCCCCCGTTGTCGGCTATTTTATGACTCTGGGCACTTTACCACTGCTGATCAGTGCTAAAGTGCATATGCTCTCCTTATTGTAAATTGATGTATGGATTAGTGATTCCATGATTGGCTTGTTTGGTTTACTTGAAAGACCCTAGTACAGTGCACTGAGTGTGTCCAGGGCTTGTAAATCCAAATGCTGCTATGGGCTTGCAGCACTGGTTGTGCCACCTACAAAAGCAGCCTGTAAAAGTGTGTCTAAGGCCTGCCATTGCAGAGCCTCTGTGCAGTCTGGTACTGCCATGCAGACTGGGCAAGTGCATCCACTTGCCAGTCCCTAAACCTTCCCTTTTCTTCATATCTGACACTGACACCCCTATGGTAGGCCCAAGGGCAGGGTGCATTGTAAGTATAAGGTAGGACATGCCCTGGTGTATGTGGCATGTCCTAATAGTGAATTACAACCATTTTCGTTTTTCACTATTGCAAAGCTACCTATTCCACATAGGCCAGAATGGACAGTTAGATTATTACATTTTATAATCCTAACTGACTCAGGGAACTAGGTAGAAATTCGAGTTTAGTATGCCTGAACTCAGAATGATAGAATACATATTTTAGTGAAGTTGGTTTTAACATTCTGTTTATGAAAATACCACTTTTAGAAAGTAAGTATTTTCTTGCCAAACTAGCCAAGCCTGCCTCTGCTAGGTTGTGTATTCCCTGTCTGGAGTTTGAGTGACAGGGCCGGGGGATTCCAAGAGACAGGATGAGTCAGCCCAGTGGTGAATAGAGAGATCTGCATCTAAATATGGAGGGAGAAGTTGCACCTGGGACCTGAATAGGGCTGTGCCTGCCCCACAGTGCTGGCTCCACCCCCTGCGGTGCGTCTGATGTCTCTGCCCTGCAGTGTGAATGGAGAGAAGGAATCATGTCAACAGAGTGCTCCAGGGCTGTGCTTTTCCTCTACAATGCTGGCTCCACCTCCTGTGGGGTGAGTACATTTTTTTTAAAGTAAGTAATGCTCCAGAACTGGTTTGGACCGGGCAAAGGCCCCTCTGCCCTCAGAAGACAAAGGATTTTGGGGTATAAATATTGGGATCCCTAAGATGAAGTGCTGCTTGGGGGATTGGCCTGCAGTGGTTGCCTGACTGCCAAAGAGAGGAGAAAGGGACTTTGTGTACTTTCATCAACTTGTAAGGATCTCCAAGGGCTTGAAAAAGAGCTTGCCTCCTGCTGAAGTCTCAGGGACAACAGACTTCAACCCCCAGCTCCCCAGATTTCTTTTGTAGTGCCTGCTTCTGTTTTGGACCTTCTGAGGGACTGCGTGTCGCAAGGAGCTGGAAGCACGACTGGAAAGGAAGAAGCGTGTCACTGTCGCTGCTGCTGCCGTCGCATCGTGGATGTCGCTGCTGTAGCTGTCGTATTACACCGCATCGAGAGAAGCGTCGTGCAATTAAGAGGAAGTGTGTCACCGTCGCTGCTGCTGCCGTCGCATCTTGGATGTCGCTGCTGTAGCTGTTGTATTGCACCGCATCAAGAAAAGCACCTTGCATCCTCAGTGAAGCGTGCCGCCGTCGGAGCTGCTGCCATCGCATCTTTAATGTCGCCTCTACAGTTGTTGCATTGTGTGGAAGCGTCTCGCAATGTCGGAGAAGAGTGTCGCAGCCGAAGCTGTTGTCATCGCATCGCAGAACAAGGGTGTCGCCGCTGCAGCCGACGCATCAAATTGAGACTTCTCGCATCATCGGAGAAGTGTGCCGCATCTGGAAGATCTTCACGTCTTTATTTCTTTGCACCGGAACTTTGCCGCATTTCCATTGCAGCAACACTTTTGTTGTGGAAGCGTAACACATTGTAAGGTACATTGACTCAAAGTGTCACATTTTAAGAACTAAAGAGAACTAAGCTAAACCTACCATTTTAAGTACAGTATTGTGGATTTTTGTCGTTTGTGGCCTTGTGTTAAGTCTATATAAAGAATACTTATTTTTAATATACAACTTGTGTGATGTCCATCTGTAGTTTTGTCACTTGATTACTGTATGTGTTCACAAATGCTTTACACACTGCCTCTGAGATAAGCCTGTCTACTCGTGCCAAGCTACCAAGGGGGTGAGCAGGAGTTATTTTAGGAATGTACCCCCCTACCCTGACTAGAGGCAAGGGTCCCTATTAGTCAAAAGTACCTACCTGTGCAAACCAGAGACCCCCAGATCTAACATAGTGTAATAAAAACATTTATTTTCTATTTGCCTTTTTTGGCGAAATGCATGCACACTTTGTAATTCCAAATAGAGAACTGCTTGTCAAGATCTGTGTTCTGCTTTTGGTGTTTCCAAGGGGGATGGATGGACAGTTCAATATTAGTAAGCTGGGAGTCTGTTGTGCTCCATTTACGTCACTTTCGTCCAACGCATTGCCTGGGTGATATTTTTTAACATGGTCATACACAATGCAGAGATCTACAAAGCAAAACTTTGACATTAAATCTATAGAGAAAATGTTCCAGTATGGATTCGCATTGCCACTTTTCGCTGCAACAATTGTGCACCTTGCCCTCAGTTTTCCCTCTCAAGGAACCCTCACACTGGATATTGTTTACAATTGAAATACCGCAAGCAAAGCCAACATTTGCAAACAGTCTGTGCTGCTCCATTCGTCATTCCTGGAAAATGATTCGTCATGCTAGTGAATTGTGTAAATCTATGGGGCCAGAGGTCACAATGGAATGCGACAAAGATCCTAGTGTAGGGTACTGTAGTAGAGCCCTCAACGCGACACCCAGCAGTGCAACACTATCAATGTTCAGCCCATGAAAAGTACATTATTACAGAGAAAGCAGTAGTAGTACACACTAATATTGTGAGGGGTCCCAGAATCATGAGTGTGAGCCTTAGGTGCTTCAAAGTCAGTATGCTTCCTCTAGGACCTCTATATGCCCTTTCCCCCATCTGTTGCTGTCTCGGTCTCTTCAGGGTTCGTGGAGTAGCATCTACTTGGGCGAAGCACTCTCCCTGCACTTTGTTTAGTACACACAAGGGATTCTTTACAAGAGGCCTGCGCCGCCGGAGCATCATTTTTTTTACGCTCCAGCGTCGCCGACCTCTCAATCATATCTATGTGGTGATGCAAAGCCGGCCTCTGTGGCTTTGCATGGCTCATAGATATGGAGCAAGGTGTGGCA
Source organism: Lissotriton helveticus (assembly GCF_964261635.1). Taxonomy (NCBI): domain Eukaryota; kingdom Metazoa; phylum Chordata; class Amphibia; order Caudata; family Salamandridae; genus Lissotriton; species Lissotriton helveticus. The sequence continues at coordinate 149,421,042 of NC_136073.1, forward strand.
GCGCAAAGCGCTGCATTACCTTACTCTGTGTCAAGGAGACATTCCATGGGGTGTTCTCATGCAATACCCATGGATTTTGCCACTGCCCCAGATTTACAAAATCATGTGAACCTGGGGCAGGGACAAATCCTTATGCCTGCCCAGAACATTTCTCTTCGTTTTTTCCTCTTTCCTTGTGTGCTGCATTCTGCAACACTCCCAAAGCGAGGAAAACGTGATTTATTTTTGTGCAGGAGGGTCCTCCTTCCTGCACAAAAACAATCCTTCATGAAACTGAGGCACCCGTGCACCATGGTGCAAGGGTGCCTGCGTTGACACTAAGTTGCCAAAACTGTCCCAGTACAGGGAGAAAGGATAGGAATGCACCCTATTTCATAAATACAGTGCATTCCTGCCCTTTCACATTGACGCAGGGCAGCACAAGAGGAAGACTTGTGCCTCTGCCCTTCCTTGTACAGGATGCCAACAGTCTGTTGGGGATTGGGCCTGTTGGATTCTCTTTCCCATCCTTGGTTGAAGCAGTATTAGCACCATGCTAGTTTGCCCCATGGTGGGTTCACTGGCGATAGTGGTACCTTTCTAACATGGCACACTGTAGTCCTGCTGAATGTGTACAACTGCCAGCTGAATAGTGAGTCCTTGTGAAGGCCACGGAGGGGAAGGTGCATCTGGGATTGACCCTTTTCTGAGCTTTCAACCAGCGGCGGTTCCTCCATGAGAGCGGAGGAGCGCCACCCCCCTTTCCACACAGCTTCAGAAAGCTGGAACATTTAAATGGTAATAAAAGTGTTTTTCCTGGCTTACTGCCGAACAGACAGGGCAGGGCGTGGCCAGTGCGTCATTGCTGCTGATTGGCTGCACTGACGAGTAGCCCTATCACTGCGAATTGCGCATGCCGGTTTGGCCAGCTACATTTTTATGGTCAAACAGATATGTGCAATTCAACCTCTACAAACCGGCTATCATAGACAGCCGGGTTGAGAGCAGGCACAGGCCTTCAGTGCTCTTTGAAGTACTGAAGCAGTCTGCTCCAGCCAATCCAGACACTTCTTTCATACAGCAGGACAGCAGTGTCTGGATTGGATAAGGAGCTGAGAGAACTCGCGTTAGAGGAGCCTGAAGCTGGCCGAAGAACACTGAGGACGTGCTGCTGGCTAAGTTAAGTAAAAGATATTTTTTTTATTTTGAAACGTAAATATTTATTTGCATGTTTAATTTTACTTCTGTTGACCCGCCATTTGTGTGGGTCACCAAGCGCCACTGCTTTGAACTCATACAATGTGAGCGGGCCAGCATGGTGATGTAGGCCTGGTCATGATACTCCTGTAACTCTCGTGGGAGCCAATCCCACTGGGGTCTTCTCAAGGGGATGCCGCTGGAAGTCCTCTTTTCCAGGAGCTGGGCTCATGTCACAGCAGTAAGCTTCCATGGGCTGTACTGGGATGCAATGGCAGTCACCTGGCCAGGCGCAGAGGACCTTGGTGTCTGGGCTCTCAGGAGCTATCTTTGGTGCCTAGCGTCCACAAGATAATGGCCTCAAACCTTCTGGGCATGGCTGACTCAGGTTTGTTAATCTTTACTTCATGCAACCAGTCAGCCACTCAGCTTATTCTCTTGGACACGCACCCAGCGGCTATCACAACTAGGCACTTATGCCCATCTTCGGTCAGGCCTACAAATCTGGGCACGCTACTCATAGTACTTGGTAGCAACAACACTGATAGTAAAAGGAGACGCTTGACGCGTTTCAGCAGTGCTGCGGTTACTTTGACGAATCTGCACTGACCGATCGTCAGTCCAGATCTTGTTATATACAATGCTTGTGAAGCCCTGATGAGTGCTTTTAGGCTTTGCATGGTGGACAGTCCAGGACTTGTAAGCTTAGTCTCCATTATGCTGCATGTACAAAGCCTCCTTCCAGCACAGTGTGTGGCAGACATCTTTGAACATGGTCATACATAAGGAGGTTCTACAAAGTAAAGGGAACAAACAACCTTGCAGAAAAACAAAACGTGCTGTAGCAAACCAAGACAATGATTCTATACTGTGAATGTTCCCCTATCAATCCTCAGTGCCTCCTTTCCTAGAACTCAAACTACACCTTCTTTTTTGCCTCCTCAGTGTTGCTTCATATTGGGCCGTGTTTACAACTTAACAACTAAAAACATCGCCATTGTCAACTGTGCAAACGGCCTGCATGTTCCATCCATATTTTGGGTAAAGCTATTTGTCATGTAAGTGACTTATGTAAATGCATGTGGCCACAGGTAACAGACTCGACAAAGATCCTGTTTCTGTCTGCAGGAGGATACCATAAGCAGGCTGCTGCAGTGTTTACACAGAGATCACGAATACAGCCTGAAGTTGTGTGTTCCTCGTGCCTACCCACCATTCAATGGCTTTTGAAAAACATACATCTACAGTGGAAAGAGAGGCACTGAAACAAACCAGAGCCAGGCATGGGAAAGTCTGATTTGCAATTTGTTACTATGGGGCAGGTGTATTTAAACAGATTACCTGGTAGAGCATGTCATTCTCTCAAAGTAGCTGTATTCCCAGTCCTATAGGAGAGAGGCCAACATCATGCATGTGTGTGATGGCATATTATAGTAACATAAGTACATGCCCCAGTTTGTTATGTAAATGATAAGCTCAACTTTGCAAGTTAAAAACATCTGCTTCTTTTGAAGAGAATAGGGCAATCATATATGTTCGTCAAACTGTTTGGCAATTTTCTTCTTCCACTGACTCACCCTCTTTTCATTGGGTTGTATGACACAGCAATGCATGACTAAACCAAGCATTCCTTTATAACGTGGTTGTCACAACAAATGTGTCTTAACCATGAATTCCTTTACCACACAAGTCTTTACAATGACTTGCCTTAGGGAAAGCTCTGAACAATGGAACAGTATAATTTACTATTTCAGCTCCAGTCCGCAAAACAGTAGGGAAAGGATTAGAATTTAAAGTCCAACATCACTTTACCTAAGGCCAGTGGCATAACAAAGGCCCCTGCAGCCCCACAGTGCATAGGGGCCTAAGCTCCAGGGGTCTCCTTCAGCGCAGTACCCTGGCCTGAGTGCTCCTGAGTGTGATCAGAGGGGCCCCCCTCCATGTACTTTGCAGGAAGGGGCCCTCAAGTTTAGTTACACCACTGCCTAAGGCATGTTGGTGTAACAACATAGTTAAAACTCATTCATTTTTCCAACCTCGTTGCAAAGGCAAGGTGCAGTTCTGCCATCGTCGTAATTGCTGTTTCCCCTTTGCCTTGCAGTGTGACATAAGTTGATTATCTTTAGGCTCCTCTACTGTGCTGCCTCCTCTCTCATTCATGAGAAACAGATGGCAGAACATAGCATCTGAGGGAGAGAGGGGTAATTCTTAGTCCAACATCTCTCACATCTGCAACAAGTGTCCATGTTGCCTGCGCTGGCTGTCTCAGGCATGGATGTATATTCACGTGTCCCAAGATCTCAGTACGAGCTGACATTTATCTTAAGCCTAAATTTAGCAATAATATTTACACCATTGTGTCAACATTTGTGGTTCCAAACAGAACCAACTATTTACAGACTCTCGACTCTCGACTTACAGACCTGCTTCTCCCCCTCAAAACTCTTCACACATATTCTGCCTACCCATCATCTCTCTTCCCCCTGTTTGGTTATTCTCCCTCCCTCTCTCCAACCCCCTCCTGCCCACTTGACTTTCCCTCCCATGCACATGACCCGCCCAACCCTCCCTTACTCTCCCAAAGGACTCTCGCTTCTGGAGCCCTCCTCGAATCAAATTGCAGATCCTGTTATCACAGAAAAAGGTTTAACCCTTGTAATCTTCTCGCTGTACCAATGAATAAAAACAGACAACGTTAAAAAACAATTCTAACCTCAAATGCATGCTGATCAATTGCAGATCCAGTGTTAAACAAAGTAATAAGATATCAGAAGGGATCCTCTTACAGATATTCTTTACTTCATGGAAACCTGGCTAAAGTGTCTATCCACCACTACGATTGACAACCTGGGCCCCCTGGATTTCCATTAAGCACTTAGACAGGAAGAGCCGCACCAGGAATGACAACACTGTCATCTATCGAGACATCCTCCATCTCCATTTGCCACTAGATCTTACTTCAACGAGCAGATGTTGACCAGGAAATCCCCTTCCCCGTTGTCCCCCTGTATCATATTTCCTCTCCCTTTCATGCCCCTCATTCATATGGCTACACTGATATCTGGTGCTGAGGGAACACATTTCACATGTGCTTTCCATTTTCCAACCAGTCTTTAGCACCCATGATTGCCGTCAAAGATCATTGCGGAACAGACTACACCATTGTTCCTGCTTCTTTAGACCACCTCTGTCTAAGTGTTTAAGCCCCTTAGACTGCCTGCTCCTTATTTTTCTGCATGAGTTGGATTAGGAATAAGAACAATGATGTTGACACTCTTTCTGAGCTCCTACGGAGGCGCTAACTACTTTTCTTCGCTTCGTACCTTGCAACATCAAAGTATACACTTCATGTAATGCATGTCTTATTTTACTTTTGCGTCTGCTACATAGCAACCTTTTCTATATGGCCGTGAGCATTTGCTGTGATATCCCACTGTGGCTTTGCAACTCTTCCACTAATGTCACTTCCTCCATGAGGCGAAGGACATCATCAGTTTCCATTACTCATCTTCCTCCCTTTTTAGGTCGAGCCTAGCGCAGCGCGCCTGCACTGCTCTAAAAAATGACCTCTTGGAATCACTTCAGCTTTTCAGCAAACTTGTGCATGTGGCTAAAAAAAGCACCAGCTTGCTGAAAAGCTGAAGTGATTGGCTATTGCGTGTGGCTTTCCAAAATGAAAGCACGCAATTGGCCAAAGGCGGGTTCATGTCCCACCTTTCCCAGTAAATGTTTCTTTCCACGGACTCCATCTTGCATGAGCGAGCAGCGGCGCGAAGGGGGCTATCACTTTTACTTTTGCCGCCGCGCTATCTTCCTTACAGTGCGCGCCCACCACTCGCGGGACGCTGTAGCTGCATTGCTCACATCCCACAGCGTTTCGGTTTCCAGCACCTAGATCAGGGTTCACCGAGCTGTTACTGAGGACAGACTCACAGTGAACACCTAATGTTGAAGAGCTGGAGGCAAGGCGGGCTTTTAGCAGGCTTCTGGCACCTCGTCAGGGGTAAGAAGCGCTATATAAATGCAATTTAAACCAGACAACCACCTTAGAAGAATCTACAATCCCGGACAAACATGGGCTGGCAGTACTCCACTGACAACCTAAGTTTCATTCGGCGACGCCATCCTAGTGCCTTAACATGTTGCGAACAAGCAGTATCCTAAATATAAATACAGAGAAATGTAACCGTCTAACCTAAGTAGGCGCTGAAGGTCCAGTGGATGGCAGGAATCGGGAGCTGTTCTTGAGGGAAGTCATTCGGGGGCTGCCCATCCCTCACTCGGGGGCTGCCCGTCCCTCACTCGAGGAGATTTTGGGCTTCATCCTCCGAAATACTTCTCTGTGTAATTACGAAGAAAGTGAAAAACCAAGGGGCATATTATCAAGGGGGTTTATCTCCGCTTTTTTGGCTTTAAAAGCCAAGAAAGCGGAGATAAAATTATCTCCCTATTACCTAGCTGTCGCTAGCACCAGTTAGCGACAGCTAGTAGGAGATAGCGACCATCTTGGGCCCCACTTTGCATGTCAGTGATATTTATCACTAATGATATGCAAAGTGGGCGTGCCAAGATGTTAGCGACTGGAAACAGTCGCTAACATCGCTATCTCCTATTACCAACTGGTAGGTTGGGAATGCCAGCTCGGAAACTCCGTTTCCATGGCCTAGATCAGGGTAGATCAGAACATTTCACATGAACTAGAAATCATGAAAACATGAAATCGTTATCATTGTGCCCAGTAGTAACTTTGTTAGACAAATAGTATCATCCATGTGCCATATAACACACCACAAGAGAGGTAGTGGGACACTCGGGTCTTGCCTGGCAAACAAAACCGCTTAAATATCTAGGCCTACTCTTCGGAAGAGACCTAAAGTCAACCCTGGAACACAATGAAGAAGCCACCCTGAAAAAGATAAAGGAAAGACTGGACCTCTGGTCACCCAAATACATAAGTTGGTGGGGCAGGATTGAAACGATCAAGATGATGGTTACACCAGCCGTCAACTACACACTCAGCATGCTACCCCTGGCAATGACAGAGAACTTCCACAAGAGACTGGATAAACTAATAAATAGATTTATCTGGAGAGACAAGAGACCAAGAATCAACCTACAAAAGCTGAGACTAACAAAGAACCTGGGGGCCTCAACCTAGTGAACTTCAAGAACTTCCAAACGGCATGCCTAGCAAAGCAAGGCATTTTTTGGCTGACCAGCACGCAAGACTATGAACCAGAGTGGCTGAAAGTAGAAAGGAACATCCTGGGGGGCTCAACCCCATAGCGCTGCTCACAGCGAACAAACACCCTCACAAACTCAACCCAATCCTCAGACACAACAAAGAGGCACTAATGAAAATAGACAAAAAGATGGGGCAGAAAGTGAAGGGAACCGCCTGGGAGTCAATCTGGTTCAACACAAAGATAATATACCAAGGAAAGACACTAAACAACGAAACATGGATGGGAAGAGGGATTACCACACCTAACCGGCTAGAAACGAAAAACTCGCCAATCACATTCCAGACTCTGAAACAACTCCACGATCTCCCAGAAAGAGAACTGTACACATTCCTGAAAATCAAAACCGCCATAACAAAGGCAAACCTAAGCAAAAACCCACCAACCATCATCAAATACATGGAAAGTCTCAATACGACAGGCCACCACACAGCAAAAATCTACAAGCTCCTCAACCCCCAAGCATCCACACTAAACAAGAAAGTGATGTGTACATGGGAAGCACTTCTTGGGAAGCAACTAAACGAATACGAAAAGGGCAAACTGTGGCGGTCAGCGACAACGAACAAAGTCACGCCACAACTGGCACAAACAAAATTCTGGCTCCTTCACAGAGCATACTGGACCCCGGTGAGACTCCACAAAGCAGGCATAAGAGCCACTGGGACCTGCTGGAACTGCGAAAAAGAGAATGGCATCCTAGAACATCTCCTTTTCGAGTGCCACAAAGTCAGGAAATTCTGGGCGAAAGTGAGCAATTTCATTAACGACATTACCAGCAAAACCATAACGATCCGCTTCGTGAGCCTTGCCACGGGCTTCATGACGGACTGCCTAGACAGCAAAGAGGAGGGAGACCTAATGGACATCCTACTAACGGCAGCATTAAAAATCATTCTAACAAACTGGAAGAACACAGCCAAAGCGAATTTCAAAACTTGGATAAACTGGGTCACCTTCCTCAGAGGCGCAGACAACATCACCAGCAAATTCTCGAAGGAACACAACGCCAAGGATGGAATGTGGGAACTTCTCGACACATACTTGGAATCACACCAGACGTAACCCCCCCCTTTTTCCCCACCCCATCTCTTCGGCTACGGGGGGTAACGACGCCAAGGGACTAAGCAACAACACAAGCCAAACGTATACAAGGGCCAACCGTTAAATAAATAAATGTATGGATATATAATTGTATATAGGGACAAGTATATATGAAGTACATGTATAACACACCACCCCCCTTTTCTCTCCCCCCCTTCTTCTCTCTCTTTTTTTTACTTGTCGACCAGCAAACAGGCTGTTGTCACTGGCGGTGGATGACTGTGGTGTTAATGGCGCAGACAGGCAGCAGCTGCTCCATAAACTTTCCAACTACCTCTCCTTCCCCTTCCATTGGGGTCTTGTGATCCAGGCCGGGTCTTTGGAGGCAATCTTGTGCACTGACAACAGTGCTGCCATGGTATTTTTAAATTTAAAGCGCTTCAATACCTTTGGGTAGAGTTCACGCTATCACTCCATCTGCCTAGAGGGCGCAGGGGTGAATGTTTAGGGTAAGAGTGCAGCAGTGCTTAGCAGGTTCGGATCGCAGCACTGGCAGTCATATTTTCCCTTTATATTATTATTGTTACACTGTTAGTGCATGTTCTCTTTTAGCCACCTGAGTCAGAAAACACACGCCGCATGACAGTTTATCTGACTTCTGAGTGGGTATTTTAATATACAGCTCTCTTAGGCACATGGATTCCAACTCACTAAGCATAGTACAATGCATGTTGCTTTTCACATGATGTAACAGTAGATACTGTAGCACCCAGGATAATGTGCTGCAGGGCTAAATACTTATATGGCAAAGATGACCACCAGGTAGGAGCTCCTCTTCAGAGCTCCTGGGTTGGGGATCTCCAAAATCGGTATCTACCCCCGGTTAACCTTGCCATCCACCTCACGCTGCAGCACTCAACAGAAACACTACAAGCTGCGATCCCGGAGCAACAAGTCTCGAGGTTCCTGATATTGGGCATAACCTATTTTGATGATGTTTGGGAGAGAATCGCCACTTTCCCTCCGTCGCCGACCTTCTTGGCTGCTGCTCGCGGAGTCACAACGGTGCCCTACTGTGAAGCGGACCCTCAATTGCTACCGGAGGAATCGTCCAACTAAACTTCAATGGTGCCCTGGTGAGGAGCTGGCAGCGCTCGCCGCGACGACCTCAGCCGGAGTGAATGCTGATGCGGAGCCCGCCCTACGCCAGCATCTGATGCCGTGTTTGGTGCTGGTGTTTCCACCTGCCTCTGTCGCCTGTTGAGCCCGTCTCTACAGTGCAGAGCTTTGAGCATTTAAAGTAATTTGCCTGCTGTTGTAATGCAATCCCAATATTCAAGACAAACTTTGGGTGAATGGTGAATCTCCTTTAAAGGAAGTGGTTGTCCTAGTCAAAAAAGCCGAACTTACTGGCAGATGTGCCAAAGCAGTTCTGATGAGCCCAATGTAGTAAAAGCAATCAATTCATCTAATGCAAGCAAACTAAGGTCCAATGCAAATACTTGTGAAACTCCTCGTAATCCTCACAAGAAAAGTGAACCCTACAAGATGAAATACAACTATGGGAAGAGTCACATTAAGAAAGACAATGATTACAGTGAACGCAAATGTTATCGTTGTCTCCCTCCCACTTCGCAGACTTCATAAAATGCCCTGCAAGACATCAAAAGTGCACGTCATGTGGGTTAACAGGTCATTTTGCAAAAGTATGCAACAGAAAGTTCTCTAAACACAGCAAACCTGTGAAACACATCCAAGAGGAGAACGACTCCGGGTCAGAGAATTCTGACTACTCTCATTCTGACAGCATCAACTACGTATTCTCAATTGAATATGATATACTTGAACTAACCCCCTCCAAGATCAAAAAACCTGTGTGAGAAATAAAATTGGTGGAATATCTATGAACATAATGGCTGATTCAGGCTCCCCATTCACAATAAATAATGAGAATGTATGGAAACAACAATTTGTAGGCAAAATTGGAGCATCACTTGAAAAGTCCAATGTTATTGCAAGAAGTTACACAGGCGATAATATTAAGTTTTTGGGAACCGGTGAACTAGAATTTGAATTCAAAAACAGGAAGGCGCTCTGCAAAACTCTTTGTAGCTAAAAGAGGACCTTCGGTGTTGGGATGGTGTGACCAAGCTGACCTGGGCATCTTTCTCAACCCCAATAGTGCTGAACCTGTGTTGTCCATTGATGATACGTGCAAACACATCATCCACAGAGATTATCCGGAAGTGTTCTCCGGCAAGGTGGGCCTCCTAAATAGTTTCCAACATAAAATTGAATTAAAAGAATTGGCCATCCCATGCATCCACAAAGTGAGACATCTAGCTGTTTCTGTCAGAAATGGCGTCCAACTGGAACTCAACAAATTGGTCCACAACGGAATAATCGAAAAAGTTGAATCTGCAGAGTGGGTGTCTCCCCTGGTTGTCGTCAAACGTCCCAATGGAAAAATTATACTTTGCATAGACCTCAGGGACCTCAACAAAAATATAATTGTTGACCAGTACCCCTTGCCTCGCATCTGCAAAATGTTCAATGCCACTAATGATATGCTTGTATTTTCCATCATTGATTTAAAATTCGCGTATCAACAGATACCTCTACATGAAGATAGCAAAAAGTACACAACATTCATTACGCCATTCGGTTGTTACCGCTTCACCAGAGTACCGTTTGGTCTGGCCTCGGCCGCAGCACTTTTCCAAAGAGTCATGACATCCATCTTTGAGGGCGTTGACGGTGTGAGGTTTTTCCAAGACGATATCTTGGTCATAGGCAGCAACCAATTGGAACATGACACATGCCTCAAGCAGGTATTGGATAAATTGAAAACTCATGGGCTAACTGTAGAGTTAGACAAATGTAAACTTTCCCAAAACAAAGTGGTTTACCTGGGTCACACGATTAGTCATGAAGGTATCAAACCCAAACAAGGCCTAGTTGGTGCCATCCTCAATGATCCCTTCCCATCCAGCAAGGAAGATGTGAGAGCCTTCCTCGGGTTAACTGAGTACTACTCGAAGTTCATCAGAAACTTTTCAGAAAAAAACTTACAGTTTGAGGCAATTACTTAAAAATAGAACAAACTTTGAGCGGTCCCCGGAGTGTCAGAACACCTTCAACACTATCAAAAAGGAAATCAGCAATGCACCCTTTCTCAAAGGGTTTGACCCCAAAGCTGAAACCTACTTAACCACTGATGCCAGCAACAAAGGACTGGGTGCTGTGCTGGCACAAAAGGCACAGAGAACAATGAATGGGTTGTGGCCTTTGCATCCATATCACTCACCCCGGCTGGTGATTGAACGCGAGATGCTGACCTGTTCATGGGCACTTAACTACTTCAGAGCGTACATTTGGGGATATAACGTACACCTAAGCACCGACCACAAACCATTAATCAAGATCCTCTCTGCCTCCGGCCTGCAAAATGCTTCCCCAAGACATGTCTATCAAATTGTTGGACTACAACTACACATACTGGCCTGGTTTCAAGAATAAGGTGTCTGATTTCCTAAGCAGACTACCCCCACCGCACAATGAAATCCAAAATAGGCAAGAAGCTGAAAAAGTAGCACTACTATTCAATTCAGACATTGATGGAATCTCGGTGGAAGAGTGGGAACGACACATGTCTAGAGATTCCACACTGCAAGAAATATTCAAATACATCAACAGCTCCTGGCCTGAGAAACGTCACCTTCATGATGATGCTAAAGCTTATTGGAAAATAAGAAATTAAATCAGCTTGGAAAATGGTGTGTTGTACAGGATTGGCAAAGCCATAGCCCCTTCACGCTCAGAATCAAAATTCTTAACTTGTGCCACATAGGTCACCTTGGCATCTCAAAAATCAAGCAAAGAGTCAGAACCAGTTATTGGTGGACTGGGATTGACAAACAGATAGAAATCCAGATAAGAGACTGTGTGAAATGCAGCGATTCTGACAAGACCCTCAAGACATCCAGGGTTCCTCTCTCTCCTCTCAAACCCCCCACAATGGCATGGGAAAGAATAGGATTAGATATTGCTGGACCCATTGAAGGACACGATGGAGTGATCAAGTATATTCTGGCAGCCATAAACCACTTTTCCAAGTGGCCGGAAATAGAAATTGTCTCTGGAAAAGACAGCTCTATGGTCATCTCATTTCTAGACAGGCTATTCTTGAGTGAAGGGTTACCCAAATTCGTGCTCACTGACAATGGTCCCCAATTCTCCTCTGAGGCATTCAAGTCATTCCTTGAGAGGAATTGCAATACCCACCACACCACCTCACTCTACCATCCTGAAGATAATGGCCACATTGAACGCTTTAATCGTATCTTGAAAGGACACATACAATTGTCAAGGAATGCCAACCTCAACTGGGAGGAGGAAGTGTTCAAACTTATCTGGGCCTTCAGAATCTCCCCTTGTGCCAGCACCTGTACAGCACCTTTTGTCCTCATGAGAAGCAGACAATCCCTGAGCAAAGACCTAGGTTGGATGCCAGCATCCAAACAGTTGGAATGGTCACCAGATGCCATTAGAAACAACATAGTAAAGGCGCAAAAATGTTAAGATTGATATGACTCAAGACCTGGGCTTAAGGAACATTCCTTTAGAATCGGCGATCTAATGAAAGTTCATCTTTAGAGGACAGTCAGAAAAGGAGAAAGCAGACTCACCGCGCCTCTTCACATCAGCAAACTTTACAACAACGCAGCAAGACTCAGTGATGGCAAGGTCTGGCATATGAACAGGTTGGCCAGATGTCATCTTGAAGCCAAAGAACCAAATCAATTTCAGCACAATGATACCAGCTAAGACTTGTGGGTCGATTACGACAAAACGGAAAAAGACCACAGTTTCATGCCCAGAAATGAGTTTGCACATGATCACACACCCAACACTGACTCCACTGATTGTCACACATCAGACCAATTTGTTGATATCAGTCCTCGCGCACTGATGTCCAATCGGAGTTGCGATGGTGATTCACATTCTGACTCTGAAGTCATATCTGACAGTCAATGTTTCAGTGGAAGGTTTGGTAGAACCTGTAACGACTCCCACTCCAACACAGAATGTGTGTCTGACCCTCACAGGGTCAAGGGAAGGTTTGGCAGAACCATCGACAAACCTCAAGGTTATGACGATTTTGTTTGTGAGTAACTGTGCACAGTTACACATTCAGAACGTATTAAGTGTTGTAATGCATATGTGTTTTTTTTAAACATTCAAGAGAGGAAGATGTGTTGTAATGCATTTATTGTAATGCACACGAGCTGCATCCAGCGCGTGACAGCTCTGCCCACGAGCTCTCCTGCGCGAGAACACCCTTTGTTCTTCTTCCCCTCCCATTGGTTCCCCCAACATTCCACCTCTCCATCTGTTGTACTGCCCAACTCCTATCAGTCACCACTGACGGTTCGACCCGGACTGGTACACCGCATCCTGTGTGGGGTTGTATTGAATAAATCTTCTGAACCCTTCTTACGAGTTTGCTTCTTTTCTACACCTGCCTGTGGTGCTGAGTGGGACCGGAGCTGGATGCCGGTGTCGAGCCTGCCTTCAGCTTGCCTCCGATGCCGTTTTTTCTTCACTCGCTCCATTGTAGAGCCGAGCCCTTTTCCCGCCTGTCTGTAATTGCGGTTTGACACCAGAGTTGGATGCCGGTGTTCAGCCCGCCATCCGCCCGCCTCTGATGCCGTTTTTCATCACATCGCTAGAGAAGCTTAATTGTCACCCGTAATCCCACCGATCGGAAAAATTAGATGATCTAAAATGGCAGATGGAGAACAACATAAACAACGGCATTACCGATGAAACTGAAATGAGCCCGATTGCCATTCTGGGTGCCCGTTACCTGAAGATCAATTTGACCTCACTTTTCTTCGCTAAAGGTACAATATTCACTGCAGCCTTGCAAAAGGATCTTAACGTTACAGGGTTCATGAGTTTAAGCGGCCTGACCCTAAGATGGCAACTATATAAGAAGTATGGGGAGCACTTCACCTTCTCCTGCGGGGCTGCGCGGTGAAATCTTGTAATCTGAGCTAGTATTTCTGATGCAGTGCTTGGTATTTATGAGGAGTGAGTTCTTGCTAAGCCGATCCTTTCAACGCGGCACTTCTCATGAGCCTGACGTTAAGATGGCACCCGTGTTTTAGAACTTGGCATAGTTAATGAGCGATATGTTCGTCTAAAACTGCTTCATGACTGTCACTGACTATTGCTGATGTGCTGCCTGTTGATAATAAGGAGCGCTTTATTGTAAGTACGACTTCATCAACACGGCAACCTTTATGAGAGCTTTACATGTCCCCAAAATGGCGCCTGTGACTTAGTTCTTAGCACATTCAATCGGTGATATGGCCGTCTGATAATGTTGTATTATTGATCTCGGATCAATCATTTTCTACTACACCTAGCTGGGGGACTCTTCATCAACATTTCCAGTGCCTTATTAGTTTAACCTGCAAAGCGCTGGAACCCTCTTCAACCCTCATACAGCTATCAAGGAACTCAGCCTCTTAAGGTGTTATAGCCAATCTTTTCAAACTATTCAAGGATTTACATAGGCCCGGTCCTGAGCTGCCTGACTTTAAAATGGCTGCCTCCGTAGCCTTTGTTTCTCCCGCAGCCACTATGACAGACCCCAGTTCCTTCTCAGATACCGAGCTTGACTACACCAAGCGTCGCCATCTCCACCTACACGTTGATTTCAGCAGCAACGTCATCCAGCGGGGATGTTTCCCAGAGCGTGGAGTCCCAGCAGGGTGTCCTCTCCTCTATCCTCTATCGGGGACTTTATATTCTATGTTTGACTATGTAACTGTAGCTAATATACCTTCTCAAAATTGATTATTCCTGTCTTCCGGACCGATGAGACCTGAGCAATATGGCTGATGCCCGGTGGAGCTGTTAGATAGCTGTTGAGGAGATTGGCCCCGGTTCACCCCCTTGACCATCACCTACCCAGCCGTACATTGGCCATAGTTAACCTTGTCTCCCCGCTGTGTCTCAACTCCCTCTCTGGCTTGTTTCTATGCCCTCCCCCACCTTCTTCTTTTTCTTCTATCCTCGTAGCCTATACATCTATTCTAAACTGATTTTCCCGAAGGTTGAGACCTGAGCAACTTGGCTGATGACCGATGGAGTTGTTAGACAACTATTGAAGAGATTGGCCCTGGGTTCCCCCTCGACCGTCACCTACCCAGCCGGATATTGGACACAGTTCTTCCTTTTCTCCCTGCTATGGCTCCTTCCTCCCCTCCTTTCCTATAAATTCTCTTAACCTCATTTGTTTACTGTACATTATTACATTTTTGCAACTGATGCAATTTGAAACACATTGTTCCTCTGTTATAGCGCTCTGATACCTACTGGTCTAGCCAGAGCTTTATAATCATTTTGATGTACCTTCTAATGCAAAGTTCCCCTGGTTAAGTGCTCTGATACCTCCGGGTCTAGATAGCGCTATATAACCGTCGCAATTCAATTGAACTAAAAACTGTTTTTTCCTGAACGCTGAGACCTGTGCAACATGGCTGATGACCGGTGGAGCTGCTTGACAGCTAATGAGGAGATTGGCCCTGCTTTCCCCCTTGACCGTCACCTACAAAGCCGGACATTAGGCATAGTTCCTCATTCTCTCCCCGCTATTACTCCTTCCTCCCCTTCCTCCTATGAATTATTGAAACATTGTTTAAGTGCGCTGTACCATACAATGCTCTTGTATCTGATGTAACATCTAACGCAGGGATCCTAAATGTAAAGTGCTCTGATACCCTCTTGAGTCAAGTTTGCGCTATATAAAACATTATAAATAAATAAAATAAATAAATGTCCTAAAGGCGAGACGTATTGGCTATGTCAATGCTTGTTAAACAGGCCTCTCTCGCCGCACTTTCTCCGAAGGACAGCAGACGAGGGTAGGTGCAAATGCCATAGCTCCGAAGGTCAATGTACAAAGCCCTTGCTCCTTATCACCATTACTTACAAGTGAGACACTGCCTTTCGTCCTTTACGGGAGAGTTATGGTCCCTCGGTTTGCCACATTTTTTTGTTCTCCTTCCTTCGCCAAGGTAACCTTTTGTGACTCCCGCTTCCCTCATTGATGCAACCCCGTGTACTGTTTGGGGTAAGTGATGAGTTTTTACTAAATCTGTTATGCATGAGCCATGGTACCCTTAAACTCCCGGATTGCCACGGTGATTTCTAGCCACGCAGTGCTCTAATGCTTGACTTGAGTAATTAAAAGTATTATCATGCGATACCTTTGCATCACACTGCTATAATTTCAGCTGTGAGCAGTTCTCCTACCACTTTGGTTTTTATTCATGTTTAGTGTTCTCACTCACTACCACTTTTCTACCACATGTACTTTTTATCTGCCTCTATAGGTATGAATAATACGTTGGAGTGGTTCTGAACGACTGTTCCCAGACAAAAACGACCGATCACCTGACTCAGGTTTATATAACAGGGTGTATTATTCCCTTTGGCCCCTGTTTGATTTAATTCTGCACTTTTCACTTTTTTCGGTCCTGATGAAATGCCATGGATCCAGTAGGGACCATTAGGGTGTGAAACATGTCAACCCCATGCCCTTTGTCACTACTGACTCTTTGAAATTTGAACTAACCCTCCTCACTGGAGGAAGTGAGACAGAGTTCTTTTTCTTGCTTTTAATCGTACCGAACGGATGCAAGAATAAATACTGTTAGGGGTACCATTACAATATTTTTAATTCACCTGCACACTTCCTCTACTCTCCCACACTCACTACTACGTCATTCCTCTTAAAAGATCTCCGTTGAAGAGCCCTCTCGCGGGGCCCATGGGGGACTGCAGCGCCAACCCCAAGAGGAGCAAAAACGCCCTATGATAAAGCATGACAACTTAACGAGTGTGTGAGGGCAACTATTCACATTTGAGGAATTTCCCCACTGTATACATTCTTTTCCATCCCACCTAATAATAATCTATTTTAGATGAATCACTACCAGCCTCCTGTTTCATCTGCACCTTCCGCTGCCAATTGGGTTAGCATCCTTCTACAGGAGAAGTTACAGGAGAAGTTACCCTCCAGTGATTTCGACGAGATGACAGATAGTGCCTCTTGATTGGTGAGTTTACTTGTCGGATAATGTAAATGGGCAAGTGCATGTAAGCAAGAAAGAGTGAATTGTGCATGGAATGAAGCAAGGGAAGGAATTCAAGCATTATGAGGTGCTGAGAGTATGGCGTGTGGGTGAGTGAGTGCACGGATAGAAACATTATCAGAGAAGAAGCATTTCAGATGGAACTTTTGGCTTTTCTCTGAATTCTGGTATTTAAGTTCATTAATTACAATAGGAAACAGGTACAATAATCAGAGTGCGAATAAGTGCTGCCTAAGCTACTTTCAAAAGTCATGGGGCAACCTGAGAGCACTGTCACACATCTACACAGCACAGTTTAAGTGTAAAGCTACAGGATGACTCCATGTCACATGAACCACCAAGTGCCACTGTGTTCTTCTGCAAACCATTGATTTCATATATCTTAATCTTGTTGGTTAACTTGAAATGAACAAAAACTACACCTCCCAGAATGTATTCGGTGCAATAGGAAAGCCCAGGGCTGGAAAACAGAGACAACCCTCCTTTACCGGAGGCATATGGATGGGCAGCTGTTAATGTCTCAGTGGACAACGGGGTGGCATAATTATTATAATCACCATGGGAGCCCCCTCGTCTTCAGCAGTCCAGGGGTTGCAGAGCTGCGTTTCTCATTTAACCGATTTATAGAAGACACTTTCCATGACTTCTGCAGCGATGGTGAAATGGGGCATGTGCGGAGCCAGCAGAAATCAGCACCACTGGAGGGCCAAACTATGGGCTGACTAAATTATGCAGCAACCAAAGACTAATTGTGTCCTCTCTGCAAACCCAGCAACACTACTTTATGATCACCACCCTTAATGCCTACCTACTGCAGTAACACTGGGTGAAAAACATAGACAATGTTTAACTCAGAAGAAAGCCGTACAATTAAAAGGGTTTCTCTTTTGCTCTGCTTATTCCAGCTATAAGAAAAACGTGTGCTTCAGGGCTATGCTCCAGGTAAATTCTATATGCAAAGTAAATGCTGTGAAAGTACATTTTGCCAAAAGATCCTTCAAGAGTTGTGGACTGTGTGGGGGTCTGATGTATCATTTATTCAACTTTATACACCCCTAAACGTCCCCCCTTAAACCATCCAGGTCTGTTGTGCCTTCCATGTTCCCACTCCATAGAAAGTTTCCTTCAGAACTTGTAGGATCTTCAATAAATGAAAACGTGTATTCAAAGTGAAATTCAGGGCTCGCATCATGACGAGCTGCGCTGGCTCAGCACAGAGCTGCACGCTTGTTTTGTTGCTTCTTCAATCTCTGCCACACACAGCATACAACACGTAGCAAAAGGTCAGACTACTTCAGCCATTGGCTCTAATCATTGGGAGTGAGAGCATTTTGCTTGGGAACAATCTGGACTTATGTCTAAAAAGAATTTCACTTAATAGTGTGCGACTCTTGGGCAAGTTTGGACTTTTTATTGTAATAAAAAATATATCTTCTATTTGCATTTTTTGGATAAAATGCATGCACACTTTGTAATTCCAAATAGGCATCTGCTTGTCAAGATCTCCGTTCTGCTTTTGGTGTTCGCAAGGGGGGGGGGGGTGTATGGACACTCCAGTATTCGTAAGCTGGAAGTCTGTTGTGCTCCATACACGTCACCTTCGTCCATCGCATTGCCCGAATAATATGTTTTAGCGTGGTCATAACCAATGAAAAGACATTTGAAGCAAAACTTTGACATTAAATCTATAATGAAAATGTTCCAGTATGGATTCGCATTGCCTCCTTTCTCTGCAACAATTGAACACCTTCCCCTCATTTCTCCCTCTCAAGGAACCCTCACACTGGATATTAAAAAACAGCAATCAGAGCCAACATTTGCAAACAGTCTGCGCTGCTCCATTTGTCATTCCTGGGAAATGATCTGTTATGCTAGTGAAATATGTACTTCTATGGGCCAGAGGTCACAATGGAACTCGTCAATATCCTAGTGTAGGGTACAGGAGTAGAGCCCTCAACACGACACCTAGCAGTGCAGCAAGATCAATGTACAGCCCATGACCATTACATTATTACAGATAAAGCAGTAATAGCACACACTAATATCGTGGGTGGTCCCTGAATCATGAGTGTGAGCCTTTGGTGCTTTAAAGCCAGTCTGCTTCCTCTAGGTACCCTTTCCCCATCTGTCGCTGTCTCTGTGTCTTCAGGGTTCGTGGAGTAGCATCTACTCGGGGGAAGCACTCTCCCTGCACTTTGTTTAGTATTCCCAAGGCATCATTTATAAAAGTCCAGTGCCGCCGGAGCATCACTTTTTTTATGCTCCAGCTGCGCAGGCCTCTCAATCATATCTAGGAGGTGATGCAAAGCTGCCCTGCATAGCTTTGCATGGCTCATAGATATGGAGCAAGGCATGGCAGAGCAAAGCGTTGCTTAGCTTACTCTGTGTCAAGGAGGCATTCCATGGGCATTGCCGTGGGTGTTCCCACGCAATACCCATGGATTTTGCCACTGCCCCATCTGATTGGCAGCAATGACGAGTGGCCCTTCCACTGTGAATTGTGCATGCCGGTTTGGCCGGCTAAACTATTATGGCCAAACAGATGTGCAATACAACCTCTACAACCCGGCTGTCATAGACAGCTGGGTTGAGAGCAGGCACAGGCCTTTAGTGCTCTTTGGAGTACTGAAGCAGTGTCCTCCAGCCAATCCAGATACTTCTCTCATGCAGCATGAGAGCAGTGTCTGGATTGGATAAGGAGCTTCGAGAACTTGAACTGGAGAAGCCTGGAGCGGGCTGGAGAACACCGAGGACGTGCTGCTGGCTAAGAAGTTAAGTAAAATATTTTTTTTAATTTTGAAATGTAAATGTTTATGTGCATGTTTAATTTTACTTATGTCGACCCTCCATTTTTGTGGGATACCAAGCGCCACTGCTTTGAACTCATACCATGCGAGCGGGCCGGCAGGGTGAGGTAGGCCTGGTCATGATACTCCTGTAACTCTTGTGGGAGTCAGTTCCACTGGGATCCTCTCAAGAGGAGGCAGCTGGAAGTCCTCTTCTCCAGGAGCTGGGCTCATGTCACAGCAGTAAGCTTCCATGGGCTGTACTGGGATGCAATGGCAGTCACCTGGCCAGGCGCAGAGGACCTTGGTGTCTGGGCTCTCAGGCGCCAGCTTCGGTGCCTAGCGTCTACAAGATAATGGCCTCAAATCTTCTGAGCATGGCTGCCCTAGGCCAATTATGAACAGTGCACGGTCCTCTAGCCCTTACAGGGTAAACCTAGGAGCACCTCAGGTTTGTTAATCTTTACTTCTTTCAACCAGTCGGGACAAGTCAGACACTCTTATTCTGTTGGGCACACACCCAGCGGCTGTCACAAGTAGGCACTTATGTCCATCTTCAGTCAGGCCTACAAATCTGAGGACACTACTCAGTTCAGTTTAAAAGCTTTATTCGGTTGAATTAATCAGCCATACAGCATAACAGTAATTCAAACATACAAAGAAAAGATACCATCGATTCAAATAATTACATCCATATAAAAACAGCCATAAAAAAGAACACACGCAGATTCAATAGGTAATGGTTGCATATGATATCCTTTCAAAAGTTGTCTAAAATTCCAGGGACAAGGTCCAACAAGGGAGCATCATAAAGTGCAATGTGCAAGGTACGAAAAGGTACAGAATCAAGTATGCCCCTAAAAATACAATCACTGGTTAATAACAATGGATTTCCTGATGTTAATAGCCTTTAGAAAAAAAGATTCCAGATGGAAACACAGTCCTGGATCCTCCATACCAATAAGCAGGTTCATAGCATCCTGCGGGGATCTGATATTAAACTTTAAAAAGATAGGTTTTAAATAAAAAAATTCTAAAATTCGAATAAAATTTACAAAAAAGTAAAATATGGAAGCAACTTTGCTGTGAAGCTCCATCACATAGACATGGAATGGTGGTACTC
Organism: Lissotriton helveticus; assembly: GCF_964261635.1. Taxonomy (NCBI): domain Eukaryota; kingdom Metazoa; phylum Chordata; class Amphibia; order Caudata; family Salamandridae; genus Lissotriton; species Lissotriton helveticus. The sequence goes on from NC_136073.1 coordinate 149,441,584, forward strand.
TGCTTCATTTTAGGAAAAGCTACCAAGTGATGGGCTGTGCCTAATCTTAGGCGTGTCAATACATATCTGTGGGAAACACTTGTTACGAAAGTTAAATACGGTTGGAAGCCCTTTACAAGTTCCAGTTGTCGATAGTATATAACTGTTGATTGTTTCTCAGTTATACAGGAACGAGATGCCCTTTTAGCCTCCAGATTTTGATATAGAATTTGTAAGGCATGGGTCCGAGCGTATATCACATTTAAATAAGGAAGCAAACCAATAACAAACATACTCAATCCACGGTATTTTTTGCTATTATCTAACCTTAAACAATCCCGAATTAAGGTTTGAGTAAATGCCGTCTCTTCCTTTCTCCTTACTGGATTTCCGGAGGAGGAGAGGGCGCATAGCCGCTAGGTCTGAGATATAGTCTAGACCTACCTGATTATGGATTAATTCACTAGAGGCAGAAGGCGGGACACATAATAAGCGTTTAAGGAACAGGTTCTCTTCATTTAGTAGGGGATTTTGTGTACAATATCCCCAAAGGCCTGCCCCATATATAGCTGCTGTCACACACCTAGCCTTAAAAATATCTACCATATCCTTTGGTCTACGATTTCCTAATTTAGCTGCAAATCTGAGAAAGTCAATTAATTAATTTACCACCTGGACCCTAGAATCATCAATAAAAAAGGGCCTAGTCAATTTGGGGTGCTTACCACATGCCTTGATGAATGTTTTTGTTTTATTTATAAGAAGCTTCCTTTTATCAATAAATAATTTAAAATTGTTAATAAGGCGCTGTAGTCCAATGGGGGTATGGGAGAGTAAAACCGCATCATCGGCATATAAGAGAATTGGTACGGTTTTCTCAAAAATCATAGGGATCAGACGGAATTTGCCTCAATGCTGAATCTACACTATTAATGAATAATTAAAATAATAATGGTGCCAGCACACATCGCTGGCGGATACCTCATTTAACATGAAAAAAAGGAGTACATTCTCCTGTATGTCCGTACCGCACTTTACTAGAGAATTTCTCATATAATCTTGCTAAAAAGAAAACAATCTCTTTAGGGGCGCCCGTTTCTAATAAAAGTGGCCACAGGATGGAATGGTCAACCAAGTCAAAGGCACTGGTGAGGTCCGTGAAGCATAGGTATAAATTACCTTCTTTTGCTAGGGTATATTTGTTAATCAATAGGTCTAGGTTAACACATTGTTCCATTGTGCCTAGACCTTTCCTAAACCCATATTGGGCTTCAGACAGGATCATATTTTCGTTCACCCAACCTTAAAGTCTTTTGAGTAGGATCCTACTCATTATCTTAATAGAAAGAGTCCAAAAGGGATATAGGACGATAGGTAGTTGTTTCAGACTTTGACCCCTTCTTATGGATAGGTATAATTATCGAAGGACCCCATGACAACGGAACTAAATCCTCAGCAGCGGCATTAAAAACTTCAGTTAGAATTGGGGTCCATAGCTCCATTTCATTCTTTTATAGGTCAATTGGCACCCCATCAGGGCCCTGTGCCTTGCCCCCCTTGCTATTTATTAGTCCATATTAGACTTCTTCAATATTAATCAACAGGGGTAACGGCAGGCCAAATAGTCTCATTTTGAGTAGGTACATTAATATTTAAGACACTCCTATCAGGATAGTTAAAAATGCTGATAAAGTGTTCCACCCAAGCATTACAGTTGACCAAGGAATTCAATTCTGGAATGTGGTCGTCCTTCAAAAAGGGGCAATTCACTGTTTCCCAGAAAAGTTTGCTATTGTTAGTATCCACTGCTAAGCTCTACCTTTCTGCCCTTGATAGCTAACTTATAAGTGAGACGTAAGTTTTTAATAATATCCAATTGTCTCGGTTTACTACTCAAGGCCTTTTTCAGGCCCTGTAACACCCTGGAACAGTTCTGATCAAACCAATCAACATTATAATTTTTATTTTCTCCATGTGGTTTACTTAAGGAACCTTCCACAACCTTATTTATCTTCGAAAAATTAAAAAGTATCATCATTGCATTAATATATTCTCCAAGACACATATTAATTTCTTCCCTACAATCGTTTATTACCTTCCGTTGGATATCAATAGGGATTATTCTAGCCCATTTAATCCATACCCTATTGGGTCTACATGGGGTTATGTGTAAGTCATGTGTGACATTCGGTATGGTTTTTATTCCCCAACATAATAAAGACATAGAGATGCTATTATGGTCACTTGTGGCGTGTACTTGGATCCTGGGTGTTGAATGCAAACATCTTGTATTACAAGAAAATTAACATGTGGTCAATATTAGTTACTGCATTCCTTCCTGTGAAAGTTGGGCGTTTCACATTATTCCTGTCAGTCTCACATGTTAGTAAATCCAAATTAAATTTAGCAATAACAGCATTAAGGGCCAATCCGTATTCACAGTGAGGGAAATGCATACAATCCTCTTTATCAGTTTCCCCCCTCCTGAAACCACATACATTGGTCAATGAGAGGGGGCACACCTGAACATTAAAATCGCCCACCCAGATGATGGCGACCGAATTTCTAATGGTGCCAATCATATTGTCAAGTTCTTTTTCCAGGGCATGGACCACCATCCCACGAGTAGGACTAAACACATTATTATAGAAATTAACTATGATTACATCACTGCCCTCAGAAGATTGATTATCATTGGCAAACTACAGGGGCTATCCAACAACCCTGAACCAGGGAGAACTGATTATAGCACCTAACAGACGGTTCAAGTGAACAATTATAACATAAACAAAAAGATTGGAGTGACACTATCTGACTGTGTGGGCCAGCCGTAATACAATGTTTAACTTTACATATCCTTAACTTAATGGAAATTAAAATTAAAAGACCCCCTTTGGCTCTTCCGGATGTAGAGGCTCTTCCGGATGTAGAGACTCTACTCATAGTCCATTGGAAGCAACAACAGTGATAATAAAAGGAGACCCTTGACGCGTTTCTGCAGTGCTGCGGCTCCTTTGATGAACCTGCACTGACAGATCAGTAGTCCAGATCTTGTTATATACAATGCTTGTGAAGCACTGATGAGTGCTTTCAAGCTTTGCATTGTGGACACTCCAGGATTTATAAGCTTAGTCTCCATTATGCTGCATGTACAAAGCCTCCTTCCAGCACAGTGTGTGGCAGACATCTTTGAACATGGCCATACAGAAGGCGGTTCTACAAAGCAAAGGGAAAAAACATCCAACCTTGCAAGAAAACAAAACATCCAGTAGCAAACGGATGTCAATAATTCTATACTGGGAATGTTCCCCAATGGATCCTCAGTGCCTCCTTTCCTAGCAAACTATGCCTTCTCTTTTGCCTCCTCAGTGATGCTTCACATCAGGGCATGTTTACAATTTAACAACTACAAACATAGCCATTGTCAACTCTGCAAACAGCCTCCACAGTCCATCCATATTTTGAATGAAGCTATTTGTCATGCTGGTGGACTTATGTAAATGCATGTGGCCAGAGGTAACAGACTCGGCAAAGATCCTGTTGCTGTCTGCAGGAGGAGACCATAAGGAGTCTACTGCAGCGTTTACACAGAAATCACGCATACAGCCTGAAGTTACACAGGTTTCTCTTGCCTCCCAACCACCAATGGCTTTTGAAAAATAATAATCTACAGTGGAAAGAGAAACACTGAAACAAACAGGATCCAGGCATGGTAAAGTCTGATTTATATTGTGTTACAATGGGGCAGGTGTATTTAAACACATGACCTGGTTAAGCATGTCATTCTCCCAAAGTAACTGTATTTCCAGTGCCATAGGAGAGTGGCCAGCATCATATGTTTGTCTAATGGCACCGTATAGCAATATAAGTACATAACCCATTTTGTTATGTAAATGGCATGCCCAACTTTGCAAGTTAAAAACATCTGCCTCTTTGGAGAGAATAGGGTGATCATTTATGTTAGTCAAACTGTTTGGTTTGTTTTTTCTTCCACTGACTCACCCTCTTTGAATTGGGTTGCATGACACAACCATGTAAAACACAAGGGACACCCTACTCACATGGAACTAGGGTACATGTGGAGAAGCGTGGCTCAGTGGTTAGAGGCGGCAGACCCGGAAGCTGAGATCAGCCGTGGACCAGGGTTCGATTCCCCGCCTTGGCGGGTCTCGGGCTCAAAGATTCCACGGACTCGACAATTCTCGCTCCGGTGCCTACTTGACTCACGGGGTCACACTCTGCGACTCTGGGCAATAGCTTGCTTAATCTCCACTACGGCCCCTCGCGGTGGGATGCCTGGCTTTCACCTTGTGAATACCCTGCCGGGGTATCTCACAGGGGAATACCAGGACGGGTTCCCTAAGCAAGCGCTTTGAGACCCCTGGGTGATTAGTGCGCTATATAAATCAAAATACATTTACATTTACATTACAGTTTAAACAAAAAACAGTGGTTCCTGTGGACACTTAATGATTCATATCACAACATAATTCTTAGCACAATCGCAGTTAACTAGGAGTCTAACAATGTCAGGAAAAAGAACATGTAACACAGGAGGTATAGAGAAACAAGCTTTTTATATATGAAAATTCACACATTTGTTATAAATTTATCAGTGGTAAGTGTCCCAAGTGAAAAAGGGTGAAACCTATGAATATCAATTGTGACTTTTGCGACATAAAAACAAGGTTTCAATATTGTTACAAAAAACGACCATTCAATGAACACACAATCAATGTTGACAGTTTCCTAGTTTAATAGTAGGGACTGGAATTGATTAATTTTCAAATTGTCAACAACGTTTCGACCCGGCATTCATGAAGTCAATGTATAAATCAGAGTCAATCTGTAGCGGAAAAATTCCCGGCTTGGATTCGGTGGAGAACTACTCTTGTCTGTCTCTGCTTGTTAAAGGCAAGCTTTCTACATTGACTTCATGAATACCGGAATCTCTACAGAAACGGATTGATGTTTTCCTGAGTATTTCAAGGCCCCACTTTATCTTCGGACTGTGTCCATTCAAGTGACACCCTTCTTGGATGTAGGATTCCTTTTGTCACCATCTCGTATATCTGTGACTGCCTGTGACTGCCAGTAGCGGCCCCTCCGTAGGTGCCCGGCTGGGCCCTATATGAGTATCCTTAACCACCGTACACTCCCACAAGTGTTCCCCTCACTCACTGTCAGTCATTCACAGTTGTCCCTACATTGATAGGTCCTGATGAGACCCCACATTGGTAGCTGGGTCGAAACGTTGTAGACAATTTGAAAACTAACCAATCCCAGTCCCTACTATTAAACTAGGAAACTGACAACATTGATTGTGTGTCTATTGAATGGTCGTTTTCTGGAACAAAATTGAAACCTTGTTTTTATGTCACAAAAGTCAAAATTGATACTCATAGGTTTCACCCTGTTTTCACTTGGGACACTTAACACTGATAAATTTATAACAAATGTGTCTCAGGATCTCAGGACCAACTGACGTTTATCTTAACCCTAAATTAAGCAATTGTATTTACACCATTGCCTGTTACAATTTCTGGTTCCGTACTGAATCAGCTAATTACAGACACTCGACTTAAGAGATTCATATCTCAACCTGCTATCGCCCCTCAATACCCTCAACACTCTTCAAATGTATTCTGCCTACCCTTCATCGCTCTTTATCCCTTTTCATCTCTTTGCACTCCCTCTCCCCAACTCCCTCCTGCCCATTTGACCTTCCCTCCTATCGCCATGACCCGCCCAACCCTCCCTTACTCTCCCAAAGGACTCTCCCAATCCCCTCAAGAGCCCTCCTTAACTCAAATCGTAGATCATACCATCACAGAAAAAGGTTTAACCCTTGTAATCTTCTCATCATACCAACACAGCAAAACAGACAGCGTTAAAAAACTATTTTAACCTCAAATGCATGCTGCTCAATTGCAGATCCAGAGTTAAACATATTAATGAGATATCAGAAGTGATCCTCTTACAAGACATGGACATGCTTTACTTCATGGAAACCTGGCTGAATCATCTATCCACCATATGATTGACATCCCTGGCCCCAATGTTTACCATTATACACTTGGACAGGAAGAGCTGCGCAGGGAGTGACAGCACTGTCATCAGTCGATACATCCTCCATCTCATTTGCTTCAAAGTTAAAAATCTCTCTACCTTCGAATGCCTATGCCTATGAATAAAGCCCCATCTGAAGTTTTTAAAACAACCAGGTTCCACATTATCCACCATCCATTGGGTGATAACCAACTCTTTAGCAAGCAAGCAAATGATAAATCGTATGTAACAACAACATCTACCTAGAGGATCATCAGGCAACAAACTTGCCCTATCACTAAACCTTACATTGTTCCCTCGAAAAGAAAGATGTGACGACTTATCCTTCATCTTCTCCAGGGCGTTCAAAAAGATTGATTGCTTTGTCTAGAGTAAATCAGAGGACATGCAGCAATGCCCTCACACACAACAAACAAGGTATGTCAATAGTAGTTATAACATCAACAACAATCAATGTATAGAGACAACCATCATTCACATCATAGATGATACACTAACATTTCTGGGCAATGGTGATTTAGAACTACTCATTCTCCTCAACCACCCTGCGGCCTTTGACACAGTCAATTGCAATATCTTACTGAACACTCTGAAGCATAGTAGGGGAATAGGCAGTATAGTCATGAACAGGTTTTCCTCATACCTCAAAAACTGATCACAACAAATCAAACTGAACAGGTTCCTGTCAGGCCTCACGGTTCTGTACTATCCCCTGCTCTTCTCAACTTATACATGAAGCCCTTAACCTCAATCTTATACATGGAGGCCCACACCTCAATCCTACACTACTCTAACCTGAAATACCACCTAGATGTAAAGGAAACTCAGCTCTAGATAACAATCAACTTTCTGTAAGATGTACTCCATTTAAATTTGGTTCTAAAAGATATCCAATCTTACATTTCTCACAACCACTTAAAAATGAACCAGCCAAAAGCTGAATTCCTCCTCCTATCACTTATTTATTTATTTATTTTTATTTATTTAACATTTATATGGGGTATCGTATCATCCCTGGGGGTATCTCACGGCGCCTAGGCATGACAACACACAGAGACCAGGAGCAATGCAAACCCCTAAAACATCCAGGTTTTTAGGCTTTTTTTGAAGTGTCCCAGAGTGGTACAACGACGTATCTCTTCCGGCAGCCTGTTCCAGTGGAAGGGGCCAGATAGGAAAATGCACGCCCTCCCATTCTGGATTTATTAATTTTGCAAGGCACTAACAGGTTTTGATTACTTGACTTGAGGAGACGACCGGGAACATAAGGCCTCGATTTCTTCCTTAAGTAAGCTGGCCCCAAGTCTCGAGTTGCCTTAAACACCAGTGTGAGGAGTTTGAAGACTGCTCTTTTTTTACGGGCAGCCAATGTAGGGCTTGAAGTAAGGGTCGCGAGGGGGAGCGTCTGGGTTTGTTCAAGACCATTCTTGCTGCCGTATTTTGCAGTACTTGGAGCCTAGTGAACAATTCTTCCTTGGCTCCGACCAATAGGGCATTACCATAGTCCAGCCTGCTTATAATAAGCACCTGAATCAGGGTCTTTCTTGCACCCAGGGGGATCCAAGGAAATACCTTTCTCAACATATTCAGAATTCCGAAACAGGTGCCAGAAAGTGATTGTATCTGGTCTTCGGATGACAGTTTGCTGCCCAGCAGAACTCCCAGATTCCTGACCTGCTTTGTAGGGGAAGGGGGTTCCCCCAGCTCTGTGGGCCACCAGTCTGGTGTCCAAAGTTCCTCCGCCTTCCGGAAAAGGACAATCTCCGCAGGTCCTGAACTTGGCTCTGTTGACAGCAGGGTCTGAATCGAAAGGAATGATCACCTGCATGTAGTCCACATAAGAGATGGTGTCAAAGCCATTCGCTCTTATGATAGCGGACAACGGGGCCACATACATGTTGAACAGAGTGGGACTTAGGATGGATCCTTGAGGTACTCCCTTGTCAAGTGGGGTGATTGACAACACAAATGCGTCTAGCTTAACATACTGTGATCTCTCTGTCAGGAAGCTCTGGATCCAAGCCAATGCTAGACCGCTGACACCAATATCCTGTAGTCTGCAGAGCAGGATGTTATGTGATATGGTATCGAAGGCCGCGGAGAGATCAAGAAGCATTAGCATGGTAGGAATCTCTTTATCTAAGGACATCCCAATGCTGTCCGTGACTTCGATTAAGGCCGCCTCCGTGCTGTGACCTGCACGAAAGCCTGATTTGGCAGGGTCCAGCAATTGGTGTTTTTCTAGATAATCAGTAAGTTGTTTACTGATCACCTTCTCCATGACTTTCGAGCAACAGGGCAGCAGAGATATCGGCCTATAATTTTTCATCTCTGCTGAGTCTGCAGACGATTTCTTTAGGAGAGGTTTAATCGATGCTCTCTTCCACTTGTTTGGGAAGGTAGCTGTGTCCAGGGAGATGTTACAGACTCACAAGAGTGAGGCAGCTAAGACCGAGGCTAACTCCGCCATAATAAAAGGCGGGGCACAGTCTGACTCTGATCCTGACTTTGTTGCTGCAAGTGCCTCCTCTACTTGCTCCACAGTGATGGTGGCGGATGAATCAAGCTTAGGTTGTGAGGGATCTCTCGTCTGTGGAGTAAGCAAACTAGGGGTCTCTCCTCCTCCCAGTGAGTTATAAATGTTATCTATCTTTTCTCTAAAATGTGTGGCCAAATTGTCACAGAGTTGTTGGGTGTAAGGGAGCTACCGCCCTACTTACTATAGGGTTGGTGAACTCTTTTAATATCTTGAAGAGTTCATGTGACGAGTTCTTAGCCTCACTTATCCGCCGACTCAGAAGTTCTCTTCTAGCCATTTTACATTGGCCTAAATAGGTTCTGTATGCCACAACGAAGGCTGACTTATTGTCAAGGACTTTCGTTTTTCTCCACTTTCTTTCCAGGCCTCTGCACCTACCCCTCTCCACTTTAAGCTCTTCCGAGTACCAAGGCGCCGTTTCTCTTTTACTCTTATTACTTTCAGCAGGGCGATGCTGTCCAGTTGAAGTTTTGCTCCACTCACTAGATTAGAGAGCAAAAATGATCAACAGCACCAAGTCCCCCAAGGTCACACTGGATCGAAATATGAACCTTTGAGTGCACATCAAGTACACATTGGAAAATCCTCTAAACCAAATCAGATTTTAAAAAAAAAGGTCAAAATCTAGGCTTGACTATGACCATGCAACCCTAACCGGTACCTAGAAATCACACTTAGTGCCAATGAAAGCCACCGCAAATGCATCAGTTACGCTAGTACCTGGAGCAAGGCTATTCTACAATATGACCCTTGTTTTCCTCACTCTCAAGTGGCTCCTGATAAATGCTTAAGTGCTTCCTCAATGTGTTCTTAACACATAAGGGAGAGAAAAAGGTAAGCCACCGTATGCCTTCCTATTAAGATACAATCCCCACAACAAGGTTCGGCAGGTATAGATAGAATACAAATTACAGTATTCCTTCCCTGAAACAGACATCCAGAGGTCCCAAAGAATAGTGATACTCAAAGTACGGCCCGGGGGTCGCATGCAGCCCTCTTGACCTTAACATGCAGCCCCTTGGGCTGCTGTTTACTCTACTCAGCACTAACATCAAAACATGTTTTGAATATGCAGCAAGCCCTCATTTAAAGGTTGATTGCAGTTAGGGAAAGGCAGTAACTAGGCCATTAACTTCATGATCACCTTCATTTTTAAAGACAGCAAATTTGTACAAATTCAATAGTCTTTTAAAAATTCAAACGTCACTGACGTGTAGAACTATTTCACCTTACTAAATCAAGTGATGTTTTTCAAACATGACCTTAGAAACATTCAGGCTTACCCCCTCACCCAGACATAAATACTATTAGTGGTTACATCCAAGCACAGTAGATGGTTTTGAACGGCAAGCATCCTGAAGTCATGCATTTCGAATTCCTCTTATATGTGATAATGAACAAAAAGGAGGGAAATTGAAATAAAACAATTGCCCAGGGTCACACAATTTGGTCAAGTGGAGAAGCCGTGATTCATCCCAGGTGTTCCGGAGTCACATTGCGCAATTGAATCCAGCCACTAAATATACATGCTTTGCTTCCCCTACACCTACTTTACACCCCACAATGACATCTGTGCGGCCCTAGGTCACACCAAAGACCAAACTTTGCTCCCCCCGGGAAAATGTTTGTGAGTACCCATGCAATGGGATAATCAAAGAATTCTTGTGTAAGTGCAAAAAAAAAGGGAAGGTCAACCTTATGAAAGAGGAAGCCTCACACACATAATTGTGTCATGCTTCATCATCGGCAACCTCTCCCCACCTGGTAGGGTAATACCACCAGGGTGGACTAAACCTCCTGTTGGACTCAGTGCAGGAGGGAATTCTTTAAAAAAAAAATGTATAAAAGAGGGATCCAGATCAGTGAATTAAAACTACCTTATAGTCCCCGGCCCAATTGCTAGGCCAATATGTTTCTGCCCACATTAGAAGCCCAAATGGGTCTGGGGCATTCTTCAGGGCATGGGGTCCCTAACTACCCCCTAAAGGCCTTTATGCCTAAGTTGTGTGTGAGGTGAAAAAGAAAGGAAGAAACTTTACAAAACAACAATAATATACTCAGGTGAGTCCTACCAGAGGTTCAAAATGCAAATAGCCCTAGTCTTGAGGTAATACCAACATTCATCAAAAGGTAAGTCGTGCCTTTGTACCTTCATACAGACCAAGAGGGGTCTGAATGAAGGTGCAAAGTCATGATGCACCTTTTGATGAATGTGTGATTACAAATGACATCGTCCCTCTCTCTGACCAGGAAGCCGGTAGCCCCTAAAGTCTAGGGCTATTTGTGTTTTGTACCTCAGGTAGGACTCACCAGAGTATATTATTGTTGTCTGTACCTGTGTACCTCATTGCTCTGTAATTTAAGGGATGATTACCTGGCTTATCCTTCAGCTTTGTGGGTATAATCTTGTTGAACCTCTGTTTATGCAACATTGTATATTGTAGCGCACACTAAACCCTTGCTGTTGCTTTGTGCTCTATAAAAACTTCAAATGAATAAATAAATACATTTTGATCACCCTGGTGACTCTGCAGGAGGGGGCCAAGAGTATGCAAGACAACTGCGGCAAGGACTGCCTTCCTAGATCAGTGAATAGCAGAAGAGGCTGCCTACTTGGGCATGCATATAGAGGTTAAATGGAAGGCCATAGGTGATTTTGTTTATTCAAAGAGAATGTGACATGTTGCAGCCACCCATGTAGGCCATGCTCCAGTACTGTAGCCAGGGACAATGTAATTATTCATCAAGAAAAACCGAATTATGCTTCCTAATGCAGCACATTGTTTGATAGTATCACTTCATGATTTTATAATGTTTGCACATAATACTGTCTAGGCAAAATGTAATCACATTAGTACCAATGTAACAGGCAACTTCAAAAATAAGCAACTGAAAGATGACCAGTTAACTTTGCAAAGTATCTTCCAACATATAGCACCACATTCTTCGTAACCTTAGATCTGTTTGACCAAGACCTATTTTTTTGGGGGGGTGGGGTGAAATCTGCTGATTATTAGGCAGATGATGGAGTATGTGGCAAATGTAGCAAAACCTGATTCATGTGATAACAGCAGCGGCCAAAGAATTGCATAATTCCAGTGACCCAGACTAAAGCCCAGAGGATTTGCCATGAGACCATTGTGTTATTGTCTCTTCCTCACACTTTGCTTTCAGAGTTTATTTCCTTGTGCCTCTTTCGAATTAGAAATGTATTGCTCCCTTCCTTTTCTTTCAACAGTTTTGCTCTTCCCATCGATGTATCTGTCTTTGGCACAGCAGGAGCAGTGGCCCCATGGCCCATAGATTTGAGGGGCCCTCTGCACCCCATGTATTCATTACTAGCTTGAATGAAGGTAGTAAAGGGGCAATATTGTATGTTTGCTTTAGAGCCCCAGGAGCACTTGCAATGTGTCTGGCTCTTTCATCAGCAGTTTGTTTACTCCTTGTGCCTTGCTTCTCTCTCACCTGTTTCTGCTGAGGTCACTGCTCAGAATCCTTAAAAAAAAAGTGCAGTGCCCAATGATTTTTTTAGGAGACTTCAGTGCTGCAGAATACCACAGCTGTCTAGTCGTGCTTTTTCCTTTTACAGCTGTTTTACTATCTTTTCTCCCCTCCTTTGGTCTTTTCTTTCTCAATAACTCTTGCTTTGGCTTACATTCTAATGATGAATAATATGTTCCATTCACCAAAAATGTGCTCTTGTGTCTTTCATCTGCAATTGCTGCCACAAATTAATCCCAGCTGTCACCCTCTCCACCAGGTCCTGTACTTTTAGCTCTCCTGACTCAGTAGGTCCACTGCAATCCTTTTAAGGTCTGACGGAGAAACCCCGTTCACTGTTTCACTATCCGATGCGAACACAATCATATATATATACACACACAAATACAACAGCTTTTTGTCTACCCTCTCCATTTATTGACCTGTTCATCATTCATACACAATTTGCCACTACAGTATGGTGGAATAGGTTAGCTCATTTCAGCCAATGACTCTCTTGCACTATGACGGATGACAATTGACATGATCTCATGCACACATCTGCCTAAAAAGATGTGCACTTTAGGCCAGGTAGACAGATAGCTTACTTTTCCAATATTTCCCTTTCATAATGCTTTTTTCCATTTTTTATCTTTATTTTTCTAGTGAGTAGTACGAAAATTCCAAGGCAAGATCCTTTGGAATGTACAAATGGGGAATGTTACAGGGGGGGAATAAAGGCCATACCAAAAGGAAGAAACAAAGGCAATAATGCAATGGAGTAAATTACAACACACCTTCTTTACATATATATTGAGAAAAAATTCAAACATTTCTGCTTTTGACAATTTTATCAGAACTCCATAACTGCCAATTCTCAAGCAAAACCACATTGTTGTAGGCTTTGTTCACCCAGCATGGAGAGTAGAACTTACTATGACTTTGATGATCCTTAGTGTTCCTTCTGATCTGTACCCAATCACCTTCCTTCCATGTGGGATTTTTCACACTGTTCTTCCCATCATACAATTTTTTATACTTGCTCTGATGTTGTTCCACCTTCTCACGGATTTTAGTTTCCTCAGAACAAATCCCCATACCTCCACCCAACCATATGGGGGTCATCTTAGTACAAGTTTCTCTTCCTCTGAGGAAAACAAACAGGGACACACCTGTGATGAGATTGGGTGAGGTATGGTATGCCCAAAGACAATCACGTAGAGATGATTCCACATCGTGACCATTTACAACAGCTAATTGAATATGTTCTTTAATCAACCTATTGGCCCTCTCAACTAGTCCATTTGCCTTGAGGCAATACAATGCATTTCTTTCATGTTTGATTTTAACGTTTTGCAAAAATTCTTTCATCTGTTGTGATGTGAACTGGACACCATTGTCTGTGACAATGGTGGATGGTATGCCTGCTTTTCAAAATGCATCCCTGAGAAATTCTAAGACAATTTTAGTATTAGTGCTTTGAACAAATCTATGTGTGACCCAGTAATCAGTCAAGATTAGCATATATTTCTTGTACATTCCTAAATTATCAATCTGTCCAATTATATCCATGGCAAGCTTACTCTATGTTTTCTGAGATACAGCAACTGGGGATAATAGGGACCTGTGTGTACTATTAGATTAGTCACTTTTATCACAGCTGTAACAATCCTTCACAATTAGTTCAGCCAAAGAATTCATTCTAGGGAACCAGAAATGTATTCTGACTCTATTCTTACTCATGCTTCGGCTTAGGTGTCCTTCGTATGCTAATTCCACGATTCTCTTTCTCAAATCCGCTGGTGGTACTATTTTGGTGTTATGACAAACTTTAGCTCCCATGATACACAGTTTAAATCTTACCTCCCAGAAGTTCTTGATCTCCTCACTGCATTTGCGTGGCCACCCATTAATAATCAACTCCTTAACCATACTCAAATTTGTATCCTTCTCCATACATTTTTCCTATTCATCTTCAGTTAATGCAGGTTCAATTATAGACAGAATGGGACTGTCTAACGCTTCTTCAAGTGTTTATACTTGTAAAGGTGCCCTAGACAAAAAAATCTGCAATTTTGTTCTCACCACCTGGAACATACTCAACTTTGAAGCAGAACATTTCCAGACCCAGTATCCAATTGCATATATGGGGAATGCTGTGTTCCATTCCCTTGACAGTGAACATAAACATAAGAGGCATGTGATCGCTACGAATAGTAAAATGTAAACACCAGAGGTAGAATTTAAAATGTTTAACTGACCAAAAACATGCCGGGCCTCTTTCTCAACAACAGATAAATTACTCTCTCCTTTAGTAAGGCACCAGGATGAAAATGCAATAATGCTTTCTTCCTTACCATCTTGCTGCGAAAGTGTTGCACCTAAGCCTTTATTCAAGGCATCAGTAGTGAGGATTGTTTTTCTCCTTGGGTCAAAAGTACCTAAAGCCGGTGAATTGACTATTTCTTCCTTCAAGGAAGCAACTATGCCTTTGTGTTTATCCTGCCACATAAAATCCATACTGTTTTTTAAAAGATCACACAACCGTTCTCATTTACCTGAAAAGTTCTTAATGCATTTTGCCATACACTCTAATAACACTAGGAAGGATTTGATCTTATCTCTACTCTTTGGATAAGGGGGCTCCCTCACTGCACGCAGTAAGTTATGTTTAGGCCTGAAACCATTTTCTGAAATAGAGTGCTCTAAGTAATCTACCAACGTTACTTTGATCTGACACTTAGATTGCTGCACTGTCAACTCAGTGTCCATCAATCTCTTGAAAACATATCTGAGGGTTTGGTCATGAGATTCTACTGTTGGTCCATGTATAAAAATATCATCCTGGAAACAAAGTGTGTTACTTACGCCTTCCAAGAATTAGTGCATTATTTTCTGGAATACGGCTGCAGTCGATGCCAGACCGAAAGGCATTCTCAGAAACATGTATGCCATGTGAGGGGTAGTAAATGCTGTAAGGGGTCTAGCATCAGGATGAAGGTCTACTTGGTCGTAGGCCATGGAGAGGTCAATAATACTGAAGTATTTAGCATGTCCCTTTGTACTAAACATTTTGTTTATATGTGAAAGTGGGTATCTTTCAGCACAGATGTTTCCATTAAGATTACACACATAGACGAATGCCCTTTCCCTTCGCCTTACATGCGATAACAATTGGTGCCAAGAACTCTGAAGAATAAATTGGTTGAATAATACCCATGCTACACAATTCTTTCTACAATGGTTCCTTCATTAAATGAGGCACAGGGTGCGACTTATCCACTACGGGTCTTGCTCCTGTTTTTAACTTAATCTTATGTTGGAATTCATGAATTAATCCTAGGTTGTCTGAAAATAATTTTGGAAACTTCTCACATAAACTAGCACCAGTCTTGTTTTCCTACATTAAAAGTACTTTTTCCAGGGTATTGAGATCAAGAATTATACCAAACTCTTTTTGATGTTGCCATCCCCATAAATTTTGAACACGTTTCAACAGTGTAAACTTTTCCCACAGTATTTCTAACTTTGAATTCGATGAGCATCCCCTTCATACCAACAAGTGATGTGGGTTCCTTAGCATAACATGTTGGAGAAATGTCTGGTTTATCTAGCAATACACTTTCATCTGATTTCATTGTATCAAAATCCGAATGACTCCACAGGGTAAAAGGCGAACAAGAATCCACATACATTGTAACTTCATTCTAATTGGGAAATACATCACATTTGGGATAAATTAAATTCACATTGGCCTTAGTGTCCTTTACTTCGAAATGTATTTCCTTTCATTAGGTGTTCCGCAGCTAACTTCGTTGACATGTCCACTCTCTTTTCAGCACCTTCTCTGTGGTTAAAGTCTCCCTCTCTACAAACTCTAGCAAAATGTCCTCTTCTATTGCATTTCTCACATGTTACATTTTATGCTGGACATTGTAAATTATTTGTTAAATGATTACTGCTGCCCCATCGGAAATACTTAAGTTTCTTTCATACTCTGGTAATTTACTTTGAATTATTTCCTTACTCCAAACTTTACAGATTTCGCCCTTG
The DNA here is from genome assembly GCF_964261635.1 of Lissotriton helveticus. Lineage (NCBI taxonomy): Eukaryota > Metazoa > Chordata > Amphibia > Caudata > Salamandridae > Lissotriton > Lissotriton helveticus. The sequence goes on from NC_136073.1 coordinate 149,457,704, forward strand.
TCCACACTCTCTTGCATGTTTGCAACCATTTCTGTTGGAGAATTAATCTCCTCTCTGAGAGTACGAGTTTTAGCTAACAACGTTTCTTGGATGCGCACATTATTCATGCACCGAACTGGCTGATCCCTTATTAGGGAATCTGTGAGGTTACCAAAATCACACAACTTAGTCAAACCCTCAAAGCTGCAATGTAATTAGTTACAGTTTCTTGTTTCCCTTGCAATCTACAAAAGAACCTGTGATGTTCTAATTCTACATTTATCTTATCACCAAAATGAGTTTCTAATGTCAGCATGGTATTTGCATATATGTACAACGCATCATGCTCTCCTTCCCTTACAGTCTCAGGTTCAGGCAAGGTCTCATACATTTTCTGGCCATATACCCCCAAATTATGCAACAGGACTTGCTGTTTACGCAGGAGCAGAGAAACGTTCACCCCCAAAGGCAATTAGATATGATTCAAACAGTTTAACCCAGTCTTTCCAATATATGTCTGGTTCTTCTGTCTTATTAAGGAATGATGGAGGCTGACTCATGCTCACTGCAGCCATCATTTTATATTGATTGTCTTGCAGATATTTATGAATATGTTTCCTTTCAGCACTCCAAAACACACTGTGAAGCGGTGAGTATTCTCGTTGTAGATGATTAAAGGTGCTGTAGCACTAACCAAAATACTCCCATAACATTGAGGATACTCCCTGTGAGGCTGTTTTATATATATATATATATATTCACTGAAAAAAACACAGGTTATAGACCATATATAGTTAGGAATTAGCATTTAGAAAACCTTATTTTACTCACACAAAACCATTGAAATTCCATATATAGTTAGTTGCACTAACTATATATCGTGCACCCGCAATCCACTGCTGATGATGTCACATATTACATCATTCATGACATGGTCAGTGACATCACTGATGACATCACTGATGACATCATCCAGTGACTGTGTGTTTCTATAAAGTTTAAATATGTCTTACATATTGAAGAATGAGTGGATGTGTAAGTGTCTGGACGAAGGATTTAGTAGGTGCATGACTGACTGTATGAGTGAGTGATTAAATGTGTCTCACTGACTGCATGGGTTAGTGACTAAACTGTCTTAATTTGTGCATCATTATGTCTGTTGTTCTGTAAACTGCTGCATGTGTTGATCAGTAGCTATATGAGTAACTATATGGGTTATTGATTGATTGCCCAAGTATTTGTATGGGAGACTGAGTGTGTGTGTGGCTGGCTGGGAGGTGTGTGACTCTGTGCAGATCAATCTGTACTTGTATCAATGATTGTATAAGAAGGTAAGTATGTGTTAGTATATGTTTGAAAATGTAAGGTGCTCTATGTTTAACTGTATAGACAAGAAAATGGAAGTGTCATTGATTCTTTACAGGACTGACTAGGTGTGTGAGTAACTCCATGGATGAGTGGCAGACTGTGAGTGTCTGTATAGGTGTATGAGTGCATATGATAGTGTTGTAAAGATGAGTGATTGTATGTATGAATGATTGTATGGGTGAATGAGTGAAGGTGTGTGTAGACGTAGCAATCAGTGAGTGCGTATGTAGTAACTAGTATTGGTGTGTCAATGGTTTCAAAAATTATACTCTCTTTTTAACACTGGGTGAAACAGAGGTTATATTAAAATGTGAGGAGATGCATTGTATTGTCACATGAATGATATCATCAGTGATGTGGTCATTGATGTCAAATGAGATGTCATCAGTGATGTCATCAGTGATGTCATTTGAGATGTCATCAGTGATGTCATCAGTGATGTCACTAACCATGTCATGAATGATGTAATATGTGACATCATCAGCAGTGGATTGCGGGTGCACGATATATAGTTAGTGCAACTAACTATATATGGAATTTCAATGGTTTTGTGTGAGTAAAATAAGGTTTTCTAAATGCTAATTCCTAACTATATATGGTCTATAACCTGTGGTTTTTTCAGTGAATTTTCAAGGTTTTGTAAATGCTAATTCCTAACTATATATGGTCTATAACCTATGGTTTTTTCTGTGAATTTCATTGGTTTTTTAACAGCTAATATCTGTAGCTGTAAAATGTATTCTTCTTTAAATCCAAAAATATATTTTATATGTTTATGAATAATTTTTTTTTTTAATATTTTTTTTTCTTCGTTCCCGCTTCGCGAATCGGGAAGCTTCCCGTTAGCTGACCTTGATGCCGCGAAATAGACCGCGAGCCGGTAAACGTTTCTTTACCGCAAGTGCCGCGTTAGAAAACAACACCGTGACGCCTCCCGTCCGCATGACGTTTCACGTTGTCGCGTGATACGTCATATGACGTGCTACGTTAGCGAACTGGTACGCGAAGCGAGTCGCAAAGCGCAGGTTTCTGGAAGCAAACCGGGAGGCCCTGCAAAGCGCTTAACGTAAACACAGCAAGTCATGTGACTTGGTAATAACACTTTTCATTGGTTCATTTCACTTTTGGTTTCCTAATGATGTAAGACTAGGTCATATAATCTAAAATGAACACTTTTGATTGGTTGAGAACTCTTGTTTTTCCCAAATGATGAAAATCCCTCCTTCTTTCCTCACTCTGACTTTCATCATTGTGAGAGAAAGACCCTTTGTGATCACTGAGCAATGGCTTCTTTAGTAGCTTCAGCTGGTGCTTCCCCACCACCTCCACCACATCCAAGGAAGAGTGGACCACCTGCTCAAGTTATAATTCAACAAGAAGAAGAAGAAGAGGAACAGGACGACGAGCACGAAGAGAGGCAGTTTTTGCCTGAGCAGCCCAGGACGTCTCACCGGAAAGAAAACTTCATTTGGCAATTTTTTAAAATTCCCAAAGGTCAGAAAAAAGTAAATGCAAGATACGTAACTTGCCTTATATGTCAAGATAGACTGTCCAGAGGAACCGAGAAAAAATACAGTTTCGGAAGCTACACAATGCATCGCCATATGACTAGGTGGCATCCTAACAACTACAGTGCTGCACAGTTTCGGAACGACCTAGATAATCTCCCTATTATGGCCAGAAGATCTGTTGTACCGGAAGTAACGGGACCAGAGGGCAGGGAGATGGTGCCAAATATACAAATGAAATTTGGTGAAGTAAAACACACCTGCGTATTTTGCGATGGATTCATTTCCTACGGAGAAAAAAGCATCACTCTGATCAACAGAGCTATTGACTATCATATGCAAGTTTGTACGAAACGCCCAAAATAATAAATACTTCTTTTTTTGTTTTGTTGCTCCTGTTGAGCCCTTTACAATGAATCGTTTTCATTGCCCCCTCCAAGAAAAACCCAAAAAAATATAAAACTTCAGAAAAATTCAAAAAAAGTAAAAAAATGTTCCGAAAAATAATAAAAAAAATATAAAACAACAAAAACAATAAAAAAAAAAGTTCTTTTCAGAACTACCTCCCCGTTATTAAAAAATTGGTACAATATTTGGAACTGTGCCAACCTCTATTTCTCTTAGTTCGCTTCCCAGTTCGCTCGCCGGTACGCGAACTAGAAGCGAACCAAAAACAGTAAGTATAAGGGAAGGAAACAGACACTTATGTTAAAAGAAAGACAGCTATAGGGGAGTAAACTAGAGATACTATTACCCGTAATCCACTGCTGATGATGTCACATATTACATCATTCATGACATGCTCAGTGACATCATCAGCAGAGGATTGCGGTTTTTTTGGCAACGTGCCTTATCCACGGTTTAATAACGCTGCCTTTTGCTTTATATAAGTTTTCAAATTGTATGAAATATATACCAATAGGTCGTTATGAACCTTTAGGTAGTGCTTTTCTTCATGAGGTCTGGTCGCTTCCATACACATACAGATGTTTCAAAGATGATCAAGAAGTTTATCTGAATGGAGAGGAATGCACTGAGACGCCAGATCATTCACTAATGTGTAGGCACATACAGTTACACGGTTCATGCAACAAACACCGACCAAATATGGCTTGCGTGTTGCAAGGCACGCCAGTTCCTGCTATCATCCCCACGTTCAAGTTGTTGGAAAATGGTAGTTATTTGATGCTCAATAATGAAGATTGTTCTGAGTTAATTGAAAAGGGTCTGCACCTCTGTACGGGTGTTCGCTATGTGAAGCACGAAAGTTTCACGGGCCGAACTCAAGGCCACCTCTCTCTGAGACAAAAGAGCTCTTATTCTTGCCATGCCGTTGAAATCTGTCCCAAGGTTGGTATTTGTGGCCAGATTGAAAACTCCCTATGTTCATGTGTGGGAGGAAATAGAACATTTCTGCAGCAAATAACCCGTTCACTTACTGTTACGATAAAAGGAATACTTTTAATTCAGATTTGCCTTTCAATTTCAGCAAGATGGTTCCGACTATCTTTAACGCATCCTCCACAAAGACCCTGGCGCACTTTTTTAAAGTTGTTACCAGTGGTCTCGTGACTTCATTTGAGAAAATCTTTGGAGTCATCCCTGCTTCCTTTCATTCCATTTTCTCCACTCCGGTTCGTAGATTGGCATTTTTACTTGCATTACCAGCGGACGCTCTTGTGCTTTTTTACATTTTTAAATATGGATGTCCCTCCTATGCAACCTCCCACCCTGCAGCTGCTGACACTGTTCCGCAATCGCATGCTAGAATATTATGGCACAATGCCGTTGGCGATGTTAAGCACGGCATATGGATTATCTTTTCGATTCTCCTACTTCACCTGTGTCCAGCCTGTATTTCACTGCCTGACCTGTGATTTCGATTGGGCCATTGATTTGTGTCTCTGCGGACCGGTTTCTCCTGACGTCGACTTTAATCAGCTGATGACTCCTATCATTACTCACGAGTTGGTTTGTCCTGGCGAAAGGATTATGGCTGTGGCATTGATGCATGGACTACTTGGTCCCTGGAATTTACTGGCGGCAGCACAGTCTTTCTTGGAACAGAGCTTTCTTGAAAACCCACCGAGCTGTCCTCTGATGGTGATAGAGGATCCGGTGCTGGGAGAGCACGTATGTTCTTTTCCGCTTTTAAATTGGATGGCTGAACTGTTTTCGGATGAAGACGGTGACTTCCTATTGGAGGCTGTTGCAGCTTATTTTGCATACACAGTTATGTCATAGACCTTTTTCATGTTTGATATGCTGAGTACTAGCATTTCATTGACAATTCATTGACTTATTTGTCAAGTTTTTATTATTTACCTTGCCTATTGGCTTAAGACTCGATAAAGTACTTGGCTGTTTTATTTTTCTTTAGCATTAAATTTTCCTAGTTTTTAATGCTTTACCTTGCGGACCGTCCACATATAAACTTGCAATCTGCTCTCATGAGATGGCACTTCTATTATCTTATTCAGTTCGTTTCCGGATCATGGGGAGGTGTCATCTAGGTCCTGGATATCTTTACACCGTGTTAAGTTAGCATGGGCTCATTACCGGTTTAAACGCCATTTTTCCTTTTTTGCAACTTCTGCACACGACACTTAGTTGTTGCTTTAGCTTTCCACCTAGTAGTTCATCGTGGTTTACATGAGAATAATATGTTATTGCTCTACTATCTGCTTTGCTTGTTAAACTATATCTGTACAGCGAGTGCTAAAGTTTCAAGAACAACACGATACAGAATTGTTATGAGGTCTGATCTCCACGACTTCATACTCATAACATAAGTGCAACTTCTGCCAATTCTGGGCATGAGGCGAGTTTTATATTGCTTTGCCGAACACACATACACAACAGTTGATGCGGTTCACATGAAGAGAGAGCTGGTGTATGCTGATGTGATTCCTTCAAATCTAAGACACTAAAGTATGGGCACGCCCTAAACCAACACAAAGAGACCTTCTTAGCAAATAATATAATATGTGTATTAGGGAGGGTGAGATATAAGCAGCCGCGGGCCGTGGAGGGAGTTACGGTGGGGCAGGGAGGCGGGGAGGGGGAGAAGCAGGGTGGAGCCCTCTCTACCTTGCCCCTCCCCCTCCCCGCCTCCCTGCCCCACCGTAACTCCCTCCACGGCCCGCGGCTGCTTATAAGTGTTGCTAACTCTTATTCATTTACTGCATGTTAACATACTGTCACCATTCGCTTTTTATGTACTAGTAACTATGCTGGTAATTTTGCTACTGATAATATGTGTACTTCTATTATCTAAGATACTACGCCTGAGAAGACGGCATTAGTAAATAAACATTTCAAATACACATGTGTTCTTCTTAACTCCATGTTCTGGTTTCTAAGAAATATATAACGACCGACTGTTCATGAGTTCCACGTATCCTGAGGTACTATAAGTTCATATTCTGGATTGTCTAAACATTGAGAGTTTGTTATATCCAATGTGACACTGTACCTAGCTTGCTAAGGAGTTTTTGATTACTAACGTGAGTTTTGGGACACCCTAATTCGCCGAGGTTCCAATCCTCTGTCCACAGTTCTGTGTGAGAACAGAAACCCTGCGACAGGGGCACCCCCGACCCTTGCTGGAGCTTCATCACACTTGCGATACAACTCCAGCAATGCGCCACCTTTACGGCACAGATACATCACGCATCTGTGCTGTTTTTGCCCCATGATGCGCCGCATTGTAAATGCAGCACACCATAGGTGACGGAACAGCTGCACAGAATGACTAACACATCCCTGGTGATGCGCCAGTCATCATAAATGTATCCCTATGCTTCTTATCTTGTTAGAGATGAACCGCCATATGTATCATCAAAGTTTTTTGCATTTCCTAAATAGCGAACTTTAAGGAATAAATAGCGATTCTTTACCATTCCTAGTTTGCGATTAGCTATTTGCTAATTACAAATTACCCATTCATTTCCTTCATTTCCATAGGGCGGTTGGACTCACTTTTAGCTCGAACGGCTGAATGGATTTCCACGAAACTTGGCAAAATTGTAGGGACTGGTAGCCCGATGTGCCTTTGCTATGTCTCAAGATATATGCTCCAGTGGTTTTTACGAAAATTAACTTTGAAAAATATATATTGGGCTACATTGGCCTATATATATGTTGGAGCCCAAATGTAGCCCAATGTAGCCCAATGAAGCCCAATGTAGCCCAATGTAGCCCAAAGATGGCCGCCAGACACACAAAAAAACAAATGTAGCCCAAATATCAGCCAGATGTAGCCCAACTATAGCCCAGTGACAGAATGACCAATCAGCTTCGCAAACCTCCGTTACGCGAAGCGGAGCGCTGTTACAGATATATATCTTTTTTTGAACGTTAATTTCTCAAAATCCACTGGAGCACATATATTGAGACCTAGCAAAGGCACATCGGGCTACCAGTCCCTAATATTTTGCCAAGTTTCGTGCAAATCCATTCAGCCGTTCGATTATTATTATTATTATTTTTTTTTGCCCCGCGGGGCCCTTTTAAAACCTCCACATCAAACCTAGGGGGTCAGCGAGGATCTACTATGCCCCCTTATAGTTATTTCCCCCTTTGTTTTGACCTCCTCTTGTCTCTCGATCCTACCGAGAGACAAGATGGCGGCCGCTACGGACTTTTTGGAATGTTGACAGACGCCGGAGAACCAATCAGCTTCGCTTCACAAAGCTCCGTTGCGCGTAAAGTACGCGAACCGGAGCGCTGCCTGGTCCGCTGTTACAGATATATATCTTTTTTTAAACGTTAATTTCTCAAAATCCACTGGAGCACATATATTGAGACCTACAAAAGGCACATCGGGCTACCAGTCCCTACAATTTTGCCAAGTTTCGTGCAAATCCATTCAGCCGTTCGGGCTAAAAGTGAGGCCAACCGCCCTATGGAAAACTCAATGTTAAAAACACGTTTTGGGACCCCCCTTTTTTCTCGGCCCCCCCTTGACGAACCCCCCCCAAATTTTCAAGGGCTGCTCAGAAACAAAATGTGCCATTTTCCTGAAAATTTCAGCCAATTCCGTCCACAAACGCCAAAGTTATTAGACATAGAATTTTCAAAAAACCCATAGAGAAAAAATCCTAACTATATATACCTACTGGCGACCGCCAGTAGGTAATATATATATATATATATATATATATATATATATATATATATATATATATATATATATATATATATATATATATATATATATATATATACAGCCCCAAGATGAAGTCCCCACGAGGCACGAAACGCGTCGGGATGGATTGTTTTACTTTAATTGTGGTGCAGTAAGCCACTCTGTTTTGCCTCCTTATCATCTAAATAAAGTGACACAGATACTCTCCTGAGTGTGGCCCTCTTTCAACAGGCAGCTTTGTGTTAGATTTGTTGTGGCCCCGCCTGAGTCACGAGAGGACCCCACTGCACGCTGCGCAGTCCTGCAGAAGCGCACCTGACGTTTTTGCATTTGAACAGGAGAGCCCAGTTCTTAGGAGTGAGCGGCATTCCAGCACCTGACTGTTATCACAGACCCACTTGGGATTTATTTTTGAAAAATGCCGTTGGTGAACAGCAACAACTCACTTGAGGAACAACAGAACACTACGTGTACCATCAGGCCACACGGGTGGCCACGCCCACATGGGCTTCAAAAAGGGTGTTGTAAATTGCTGCGTTCATCACTGCCATCAGCCCACAGCCCCAAGATGAAGTGCCCACGAGGCACGAAACGCGTCGGGATGACCTGTTTTACTTTAATTGTGGTGCAGTAAGCCGCTGTGTTTTGCCTCCTTATTAACTAAATAAAGCGACACAGATACTCACCTGAGTGTGGTCCTTTTTTAACAGGCAGGTTTGTGTTGGATATATATATATATATATATACATATATATACATATATATATATATATTCACTGAAAAAACCATAGGTTATAGACCATATATAGTTAGGAATTAGCATTTACAAAACCTTGAAAATTCACTGAAAAAACCATAGGTTATAGACCATATATAGTTAGGAATTAGCATTTACAAAAGCTTATTTTACTCACACAAAACCATTGAAATTCGCATATATAGTTAGTTTTACTAACTATATATCGCGCACCCGCAATCCACTGCTGATCATGTCACATATTACATCATTCATGACATGGTCAGTGACATCACTGATGACATCACTGATGACATCTCAAATGACATCACTGATGACATCACTGATGACATCTCAAATGACATCACTGATGACATCACTGATGACATCACTGATCACATCTCAAAAGACATCACTGATGACATCAAGTGATGTTTTTCAAACATGACCTTAGAAACATTCAGGCTTACCCCCTCACCCAGACATAAATACTATTAGTGGTTACATCCAAGCACAGTAGATGGTTTTGAACGGCAAGCATCCTGAAGTCATGCATTTCGAATTCCTCTTATATGTGATAATGAACAAAAAGGAGGGAAATTGAAATAAAACAATTGCCCAGGGTCACACAATTTGGTCAAGTGGAGAAGCCGTGATTCATCCCAGGTGTTCCGGAGTCACATTGCGCAATTGAATCCAGCCACTAAATATACATGCTTTGCTTCCCCTACACCTACTTTACACCCCACAATGACATCTGTGCGGCCCTAGGTCACACCAAAGACCAAACTTTGCTCCCCCCGGGAAAATGTTTGTGAGTACCCATGCAATGGGACAATCAAAGAATTCTTGTGTAGGTGCAAAAAAAAAGGGAAGGTCAACCTTATGAAAGAGGAAGCCTCACACACATAATTGTGTCATGCTTCATCATCGGCAACCTCTCCCCACCTGGTAGGGTAATACCACCAGGGTGGACTAAACCTCCTGTTGGACTCAGTGCAGGAGGGAATTCTTTAAAAAAAAAATGTATAAAAGAGGGATCCAGATCAGTGAATTAAAACTACCTTATAGTCCCCGGCCCAATTGCTAGGCCAATATGTTTCTGCCCACATTAGAAGCCCAAATGGGTCTGGGGCATTCTTCAGGGCATGGGGTCCCTAACTACCCCCTAAAGGCCTTTATGCCTAGGTTGTGTGTGAGGTGAAAAAGAAAGGAAGAAACTTTACAAAACAACAATAATATACTCAGGTGAGTCCTACCAGAGGTTCAAAATGCAAATAGCCCTAGTCTTGAGGTAATACCAACATTCATCAAAAGGTAAGTCGTGCCTTTGTACCTTCATACAGACCAAGAGGGGTCTGAATGAAGGTGCAAAGTCATGATGCACCTTTTGATGAATGTGTGATTACAAATGACATCGTCCCTCTCTCTGACCAGGAAGCCGGTAGCCCCTAAAGTCTAGGGCTATTTATGTTTTGTACCTCAGGTAGGACTCACCAGAGTATATTATTGTTGTCTGTACCTGTGTACCTCATTGCTCTGTAATTTAAGAGATGATTACCTGGCTTATCCTTCAGCTTTGTGGGTATAATCTTGTTGAACCTCTGTTTATGCAACATTGTATATTGTAGCGCACACTAAACCCTTGCTGTTGCTTTGTGCTCTATAAAAACTTCAAATGAATAAATAAATACATTTTGATCACCCTGGTGACTCTGCAGGAGGGGGCCAAGAGTATGCAAGACAACTGCGGCAAGGACTGCCTTCCTAGATCAGTGAATAGCAGAAGAGGCTGCCTACTTGGGCATGCATATAGAGGTTAAATGGAAGGCCATAGGTGATTTTGTTTATTCAAAGAGAATGTGACATGTTGCAGCCACCCATGTAGGCCATGCTCCAGTACTGTAGCCAGGGACAATGTAAATATTCATCAAGAAAAACCGAATTATGCTTCCTAATGCAGCACATTGTTTGATAGTATCACTTCATGATTTTATAATGTTTGCACATAATACTGTCTAGGCAAAATGTAATCACATTAGTACCAATGTAACAGGCAACTTCAAAAATAAGCAACTGAAAGATGACCAGTTAACTTTGCAAAGTATCTTCCAACATATAGCACCACATTCTTCGTAACCTTAGATCTGTTTGACCAAGACCTATTTTTTTGGGGGGGTGGGGTGAAATCTGCTGATTATTAGGCAGATGATGGAGTATGTGGCAAATGTAGCAAAACCTGATTCATGTGATAACAGCAGCGGCCAAAGAATTGCATAATTCCAGTGACCCAGACTAAAGCCCAGAGGATTTGCCATGAGACCATTGTGTTATTGTCTCTTCCTCACACTTTGCTTTCAGAGTTTATTTCCTTGTGCCTCTTTCGAATTAGAAATGTATTGCTCCCTTCCTTTTCTTTCAACAGTTTTGCTCTTCCCATCGATGTATCTGTCTTTGGCACAGCAGGAGCAGTGGCCCCATGGCCCATAGATTTGAGGGGCCCTCTGCACCCCATGTATTCATTACTAGCTTGAATGAAGGTAGTAAAGGGGCAATATTGTATGTTTGCTTTAGAGCCCCAGGAGCACTTGCAATGTGTCTGGCTCTTTCATCAGCAGTTTGTTTACTCCTTGTGCCTTGCTTCTCTCTCACCTGTTTCTGCTGAGGTCACTGCTCAGAATCCTTAAAAAAAAAGTGCAGTGCCCAATGATTTTTTTAGGAGACTTCAGTGCTGCAGAATACCACAGCTGTCTAGTCGTGCTTTTTCCTTTTACAGCTGTTTTACTATCTTTTCTCCCCTCCTTTGGTCTTTTCTTTCTCAATAACTCTTGCTTTGGCTTACATTCTAATGATGAATAATATGTTCCATTCACCAAAAATGTGCTCTTGTGTCTTTCATCTGCAATTGCTGCCACAAATTAATCCCAGCTGTCACCCTCTCCACCAGGTCCTGTACTTTTAGCTCTCCTGACTCAGTAGGTCCACTGCAATCCTTTTAAGGTCTGACGGAGAAACCCCGTTCACTGTTTCACTATCCGATGCGAACACAATCATATATATATACACACACAAATACAACAGCTTTTTGTCTACCCTCTCCATTTATTGACCTGTTCATCATTCATACACAATTTGCCACTACAGTATGGTGGAATAGGTTAGCTCATTTCAGCCAATGACTCTCTTGCACTATGACGGATGACAATTGACATGATCTCATGCACACATCTGCCTAAAAAGATGTGCACTTTAGGCCAGGTAGACAGATAGCTTACTTTTCCAATATTTCCCTTTCATAATGCTTTTTTCCATTTTTTATCTTTATTTTTCTAGTGAGTAGTACGAAAATTCCAAGGCAAGCTCCTTTGGAATGTACAAATGGGGAATGTTACAGGGGGGGAATAAAGGCCATACCAAAAGGAAGAAACAAAGGCAATAATGCAATGGAGTAAATTACAACACACCTTCTTTACATATATATTGAGAAAAAATTCAAACATTTCTGCTTTTGACAATTTTATCAGAACTCCATAACTGCCAATTCTCAAGCAAAACCACATTGTTGTAGGCTTTGTTCACCCAGCATGGAGAGTAGAACTTACTATGACTTTGATGATCCTTAGTGTTCCTTCTGATCTGTACCCAATCACCTTCCTTCCATGTGGGATTTTTCACACTGTTCTTCCCATCATACAATTTTTTATACTTGCTCTGATGTTGTTCCACCTTCTCACGGATTTTAGTTTCCTCAGAACAAATCCCCATACCTCCACCCAACCATATGGGGGTCATCTTAGTACAAGTTTCTCTTCCTCTGAGGAAAACAAACAGGGACACACCTGTGATGAGATTGGGTGAGGTATGGTATGCCCAAAGACAATCACGTAGAGATGATTCCACATCGTGACCATTTACAACAGCTAATTGAATATGTTCTTTAATCAACCTATTGGCCCTCTCAACTAGTCCATTTGCCTTGAGGCAATACAATGCATTTCTTTCATGTTTGATTTTAACGTTTTGCAAAAATTCTTTCATCTGTTGTGATGTGAACTGGACACCATTGTCTGTGACAATGGTGGATGGTATGCCTGCTTTTCAAAATGCATCCCTGAGAAATTCTAAGACAATTTTAGTATTAGTGCTTTGAACAAATCTATGTGTGACCCAGTAATCAGTCAAGATTAGCATATATTTCTTGTACATTCCTAAATTATCAATCTGTCCAATTATATCCATGGCAAGCTTACTCTATGTTTTCTGAGATACAGCAACTGGGGATAATAGGGACCTGTGTGTACTATTAGATTAGTCACTTTTATCACAGCTGTAACAATCCTTCACAATTAGTTCAGCCAAAGAATTCATTCTAGGGAACCAGAAATGTATTCTGACTCTATTCTTACTCATGCTTCGGCTTAGGTGTCCTTCGTATGCTAATTCCACGATTCTCTTTCTCAAATCCGCTGGTGGTACTATTTTGGTGTTATGACAAACTTTAGCTCCCATGATACACAGTTTAAATCTTACCTCCCAGAAGTTCTTGATCTCCTCACTGCATTTGCGTGGCCACCCATTAATAATCAACTCCTTAACCATACTCAAATTTGTATCCTTCTCCATACATTTTTCCTATTCATCTTCAGTTAATGCAGGTTCAATTATAGACAGAATGGGACTGTCTAACGCTTCATCAAGTGTTTATACTTGTAAAGGTGCCCTAGACAAAAAAATCTGCAATTTTGTTCTCACCACCTGGAACATACTCAACTTTGAAGCAGAACATTTCCAGACCCAGTATCCAATTGCATATATGGGGAATGCTGTGTTCCATTCCCTTGACAGTGAACATAAACATAAGAGGCATGTGATCGCTACGAATAGTAAAATGTAAACACCAGAGGTAGAATTTAAAATGTTTAACTGACTAAAAACATGCCGGGCCTCTTTCTCAACAACAGATAAATTACTCTCTCCTTTAGTAAGGCACCAGGATGAAAAAGCAATAATGCTTTCTTCCTTACCATCTTGCTGCGAAAGTGTTGCACCTAAGCCTTTATTCAAGGCATCAGTAGTGAGGATTGTTTTTCTCCTTGGGTCAAAAGTACCTAAAGCCGGTGAATTGACTATTTCTTCCTTCAAGGAAGCAACTATGCTTTTGTGTTTATCCTGCCACATAAAATCCATACTGTTTTTTAAAAGATCACACAACCGTTCTCATTTACCTGAAAAGTTCTTAATGCATTTTGCCATACACTCTAATAACACTAGGAAGGATTTGATCTTATCTCTACTCTTTGGATAAGGGGGCTCCCTCACTGCACGCAGTAAGTTATGTTTAGGCCTGAAACCATTTTCTGAAATAGAGTGCTCTAAGTAATCTACCAACGTTACTTTGATCTGACACTTAGATTGCTGCACTGTCAACTCAGTGTCCATCAATCTCTTGAAAACATATCTGAGGGTTTGGTCATGAGATTCTACTGTTGGTCCATGTATAAAAATATCATCCTGGAAACAAAGTGTGTTACTTACGCCTTCCAAGAATTAGTGCATTATTTTCTGGAATACGGCTGCAGTCGATGCCAGACCGAAAGGCATTCTCAGAAACATGTATGCCATGTGAGGGGTAGTAAATGCTGTAAGGGGTCTAGCATCAGGATGAAGGTCTACTTGGTCGTAGGCCATGGAGAGGTCAATAATACTGAAGTATTTAGCATGTCCCTTTGTACTAAACATTTTGTTTATATGTGAAAGTGGGTATCTTTCAGCACAGATGTTTCCATTAAGATTACACACATAGACGAATGCCCTTTCCCTTCGCCTTACATGCGATAACAATTGGTGCCAAGAACTCTGAAGAATAAATTGGTTGAATAATACCCATGCTACACAATTCTTTCTACAATGGTTCCTTCATTAAATGAGGCACAGGGTGCGACTTATCCACTACGGGTCTTGCTCCTGTTTTTAACTTAATCTTATGTTGGAATTCATGAATTAATCCTAGGTTGTCTGAAAATAATTTTGGAAACTTCTCACATAAACTAGCACCAGTCTTGTTTTCCTACATTAAAAGTACTTTTTCCAGGGTATTGAGATCAAGAATTATACCAAACTCTTTTTGATGTTGCCATCCCCATAAATTTTGAACACGTTTCAACAGTGTAAACTTTTCCCACAGTATTTCTAACTTTGAATTCGATGAGCATCCCCTTCATACCAACAAGTGATGTGGGTTCCTTAGCATAACATGTTGGAGAAATGTCTGGTTTATCTAGCAATACACTTTCATCTGATTTCATTGTATCAAAATCCGAATGACTCCACAGGGTAAAAGGCGAACAAGAATCCACATACATTGTAACTTCATTCTAATTGGGAAATACATCACATTTGGGATAAATTAAATTCACATTGGCCTTAGTGTCCTTTACTTCGAAATGTATTTCCTTTCATTAGGTGTTCCGCAGCTAACTTCGTTGACATGTCCACTCTCTTTTCAGCACCTTCTCTGTGGTTAAAGTCTCCCTCTCTACAAACTCTAGCAAAATGTCCTCTTCTATTGCATTTCTCACATGTTACATTTTATGCTGGACATTGTAAATTATTTGTTAAATGATTACTGCTGCCCCATCGGAAATACTTAAGTTTCTTTCATACTCTGGTAATTTACTTTGAATTATTTCCTTACTCCAAACTTTACAGATTTCGCCCTTGTCCACACTCTCTTGCATGTTTGCAACCATTTCTGTTGGAGAATTAATCTCCTCTCTGAGAGTACGAGTTTTAGCTAACAACGTTTCTTGGATGCGCACATTATTCATGCACCGAACTGGCTGATCCCTTATTAGGGAATCTGTGAGGTTACCAAAATCACACAACTTAGTCAAACCCTCAAAGCTGCAATGTAATTAGTTACAGTTTCTTGTTTCCCTTGCAATCTACAAAAGAACCTGTGATGTTCTAATTCTACATTTATCTTATCACCAAAATGAGTTTCTAATGTCAGCATGGTATTTGCATATATGTACAACGCATCATGCTCTCCTTCCCTTACATTCTCAGGTTCAGGCAAGGTCTCATACATTTTCTGGCCATATACCCCCAAATTATGCAACAGGACTTGCTGTTTACGCAGGAGCAGAGAAACGTTCACCCCCAAAGGCAATTAGATATGATTCAAACAGTTTAACCCAGTCTTTCCAATATATGTCTGGTTCTTCTGTCTTATTAAGGAATGATGGAGGCTGACTCATGCTCACTGCAGCCATCATTTTATATTGATTGTCTTGCAGATATTTATGAATATGTTTCCTTTCAGCACTCCAAAACACACTGTGAAGCGGTGAGTATTCTCGTTGTAGATGATTAAAGGTGCTGTAGCACTAACCAAAATACTCCCATAACATTGAGGATACTCCCTGTGAGGCTGTTTTATATATATATATATATATATATATATATATATATATATATATATATATATATATATATATATACAGCCCCAAGATGAAGTCCCCACGAGGCACGAAACGCGTCGGGATGGATTGTTTTACTTTAATTGTGGTGCAGTAAGCCACTCTGTTTTGCCTCCTTATCATCTAAATAAAGTGACACAGATACTCTCCTGAGTGTGGCCCTCTTTCAACAGGCAGCTTTGTGTTAGATTTGTTGTGGCCCCGCCTGAGTCACGAGAGGACCCCACTGCACGCTGCGCAGTCCTGCAGAAGCGCACCTGACGTTTTTGCATTTGAACAGGAGAGCCCAGTTCTTAGGAGTGAGCGGCATTCCAGCACCTGACTGTTATCACAGACCCACTTGGGATTTATTTTTGAAAAATGCCGTTGGTGAACAGCAACAACTCACTTGAGGAACAACAGAACACTACGTGTACCATCAGGCCACACGGGTGGCCACGCCCACATGGGCTTCAAAAAGGGTGTTGTAAATTGCTGCGTTCATCACTGCCATCAGCCCACAGCCCCAAGATGAAGTGCCCACGAGGCACGAAACGCGTCGGGATGACCTGTTTTACTTTAATTGTGGTGCAGTAAGCCGCTGTGTTTTGCCTCCTTATTAACTAAATAAAGCGACACAGATACTCACCTGAGTGTGGTCCTTTTTTAACAGGCAGGTTTGTGTTGGATATATATATATATATATACATATATATACATATATATATATATATTCACTGAAAAAACCATAGGTTATAGACCATATATAGTTAGGAATTAGCATTTACAAAACCTTGAAAATTCACTGAAAAAACCATAGGTTATAGACCATATATAGTTAGGAATTAGCATTTACAAAAGCTTATTTTACTCACACAAAACCATTGAAATTCGCATATATAGTTAGTTTTACTAACTATATATCGCGCACCCGCAATCCACTGCTGATCATGTCACATATTACATCATTCATGACATGGTCAGTGACATCACTGATGACATCACTGATGACATCTCAAATGACATCACTGATGACATCACTGATGACATCTCAAATGACATCACTGATGACATCACTGATGACATCACTGATCACATCTCAAAAGACATCACTGATGACATCAAGTGATGTTTTTCAAACATGACCTTAGAAACATTCAGGCTTACCCCCTCACCCAGACATAAATACTATTAGTGGTTACATCCAAGCACAGTAGATGGTTTTGAACGGCAAGCATCCTGAAGTCATGCATTTCGAATTCCTCTTATATGTGATAATGAACAAAAAGGAGGGAAATTGAAATAAAACAATTGCCCAGGGTCACACAATTTGGTCAAGTGGAGAAGCCGTGATTCATCCCAGGTGTTCCGGAGTCACATTGCGCAATTGAATCCAGCCACTAAATATACATGCTTTGCTTCCCCTACACCTACTTTACACCCCACAATGACATCTGTGCGGCCCTAGGTCACACCAAAGACCAAACTTTGCTCCCCCCGGGAAAATGTTTGTGAGTACCCATGCAATGGGACAATCAAAGAATTCTTGTGTAGGTGCAAAAAAAAAGGGAAGGTCAACCTTATGAAAGAGGAAGCCTCACACACATAATTGTGTCATGCTTCATCATCGGCAACCTCTCCCCACCTGGTAGGGTAATACCACCAGGGTGGACTAAACCTCCTGTTGGACTCAGTGCAGGAGGGAATTCTTTAAAAAAAAAATGTATAAAAGAGGGATCCAGATCAGTGAATTAAAACTACCTTATAGTCCCCGGCCCAATGGCTAGGCCAATATGTTTCTGCCCACATTAGAAGCCCAAATGGGTCTGGGGCATTCTTCAGGGCATGGGGTCCCTAACTACCCCCTAAAGGCCTTTATGCCTAGGTTGTGTGTGAGGTGTAAAAGAAAGGAAGAAACTTTACAAAACAACAATAATATACTCAGGTGAGTCCTACCAGAGGTTCAAAATGCAAATAGCCCTAGTCTTGAGGTAATACCAACATTCATCAAAAGGTAAGTCGTGCCTTTGTACCTTCATACAGACCAAGAGGGGTCTGAATGAAGGTGCAAAGTCATGATGCACCTTTTGATGAATGTGTGATTACAAATGACATCGTCCCTCTCTCTGACCAGGAAGCCGGTAGCCCCTAAAGTCTAGGGCTATTTGTGTTTTGTACCTCAGGTAGGACTCACCAGAGTATATTATTGTTGTCTGTACCTGTGTACCTCATTGCTCTGTAATTTAAGGGATGATTACCTGGCTTATCCTTCAGCTTTGTGGGTATAATCTTGTTGAACCTTTGTTTATGCAACATTGTATATTGTAGCGCACACTAAACCCTTGCTGTTGCTTTGTGCTCTATAAAAACTTCAAATGAATAAATAAATACATTTTGATCACCCTGGTGACTCTGCAGGAGGGGGCCAAGAGTATGCAAGACAACTGCGGCAAGGACTGCCTTCCTAGATCAGTGAATAGCAGAAGACGCTGCCTACTTGGGCATGCATATAGAGGTTAAATGGAAGGCCATAGGTGATTTTGTTTATTCAAAGAGAATGTGACATGTTGCAGCCACCCATGTAGGCCATGCTCCAGTACTGTAGCCAGGGACAATGTAATTATTCATCAAGAAAAACCGAATTATGCTTCCTAATGCAGCACATTGTTTGATAGTATCACTTCATGATTTTATAATGTTTGCACATAATACTGTCTAGGCAAAATGTAATCACATTAGTACCAATGTAACAGGCAACTTCAAAAATAAGCAACTGAAAGATGACCAGTTAACTTTGCAAAGTATCTTCCAACATATAGCACCACATTCTTCGTAACCTTAGATCTGTTTGACCAAGACCTATTTTTTGGGGGGGGTGGGGTGAAATCTGCTGATTATTAGGCAGATGATGGAGTATGTGGCAAATGTAGCAAAACCTGATTCATGTGATAACAGCAGCGGCCAAAGAATTGCATAATTCCAGTGACCCAGACTAAAGCCCAGAGGATTTGCCATGAGACCATTGTGTTATTGTCTCTTCCTCACACTTTGCTTTCAGAGTTTATTTCCTTGTGCCTCTTTCGAATTAGAAATGTATTGCTCCCTTCCTTTTCTTTCAACAGTTTTGCTCTTCCCATCGATGTATCTGTCTTTGGCACAGCAGGAGCAGTGGCCCCATGGCCCATAGATTTGAGGGGCCCTCTGCACCCCATGTATTCATTACTAGCTTGAATGAAGGTAGTAAAGGGGCAATATTGTATGTTTGCTTTAGAGCCCCAGGAGCACTTGCAATGTGTCTGGCTCTTTCATCAGCAGTTTGTTTACTCCTTGTGCCTTGCTTCTCTCTCACCTGTTTCTGCTGAGGTCACTGCTCAAAATCCTTAAAAAAAAAGTGCAGTGCCCAATGATTTTTTTAGGAGACTTCAGTGCTGCAGAATACCACAGCTGTCTAGTCGTGCTTTTTCCTTTTACAGCTGTTTTACTATCTTTTCTCCCCTCCTTTGGTCTTTTCTTTCTCAATAACTCTTGCTTTGGCTTACATTCTAATGATGAATAATATGTTCCATTCACCAAAAATGTGCTCTTGTGTCTTTCATCTGCAATTGCTGCCACAAATTAATCCCAGCTGTCACCCTCTCCACCAGGTCCTGTACTTTTAGCTCTCCTGACTCAGTAGGTCCACTGCAATCCTTTTAAGGTCTGACGGAGAAACCCCGTTCACTGTTTCACTATCCGATGCGAACACAATCATATATATACACACACACAAATACAACAGCTTTTTGTCTACCCTCTCCATTTATTGACCTGTTCATCATTCATACACAATTTGCCACTACAGTATGGTGGAATAGGTTAGCTCATTTCAGCCAATGACTCTCTTGCACTATGACGGATGACAATTGACATGATCTCATGCACACATCTGCCTAAAAAGATGTGCACTTTAGGCCAGGTAGACAGATAGCTTACTTTTCCAATATTTCCCTTTCATAATGCTTTTTTCCATTTTTTATCTTTATTTTTCTAGTGAGTAGTACGAAAATTCCAAGGCAAGCTCCTTTGGAATGTACAAATGGGGAATGTTACAGGGGGGGAATAAAGGCCATACCAAAAGGAAGAAACAAAGGCAATAATGCAATGGAGTAAATTACAACACACCTTCTTTACATATATATTGAGAAAAAATTCAAACATTTCTGCTTTTGACAATTTTATCAGAACTCCATAACTGCCAATTCTCAAGCAAAACCACATTGTTGTAGGCTTTGTTCACCCAGCATGGAGAGTAGAACTTACTATGACTTTGATGATCCTTAGTGTTCCTTCTGATCTGTACCCAATCACCTTCCTTCCATGTGGGATTTTTCACACTGTTCTTCCCATCATACAATTTTTTATACTTGCTCTGATGTTGTTCCACCTTCTCACGGATTTTAGTTTCCTCAGAACAAATCCCCATACCTCCACCCAACCATATGGGGGTCATCTTAGTACAAGTTTCTCTTCCTCTGAGGAAAACAAACAGGGACACACCTGTGATGAGATTGGGTGAGGTATGGTATGCCCAAAGACAATCACGTAGAGATGATTCCACATCGTGACCATTTACAACAGCTAATTGAATATGTTCTTTAATCAACCTATTGGCCCTCTCAACTAGTCCATTTGCCTTGAGGCAATACAATGCATTTCTTTCATGTTTGATTTTAACGTTTTGCAAAAATTCTTTCATCTGTTGTGATGTGAACTGGACACCATTGTCTGTGACAATGGTGGATGGTATGCCTGCTTTTCAAAATGCATCCCTGAGAAATTCTAAGACAATTTTAGTATTAGTGCTTTGAACAAATCTATGTGTGACCCAGTAATCAGTCAAGATTAGCATATATTTCTTGTACATTCCTAAATTATCAATCTGTCCAATTATATCCATGGCAAGCTTACTCTATGTTTTCTGAGATACAGCAACTGGGGATAATAGGGACCTGTGTGTACTATTAGATTAGTCACTTTTATCACAGCTGTAACAATCCTTCACAATTAGTTCAGCCAAAGAATTCATTCTAGGGAACCAGAAATGTATTCTGACTCTATTCTTACTCATGCTTCGGCTTAGGTGTCCTTCGTATGCTAATTCCACGATTCTCTTTCTCAAATCCGCTGGTGGTACTATTTTGGTGTTATGACAAACTTTAGCTCCCATGATACACAGTTTAAATCTTACCTCCCAGAAGTTCTTGATCTCCTCACTGCATTTGCGTGGCCACCCATTAATAATCAACTCCTTAACCATACTCAAATTTGTATCCTTCTCCATACATTTTTCCTATTCATCTTCAGTTAATGCAGGTTCAATTATAGACAGAATGGGACTGTCTAACGCTTCATCAAGTGTTTATACTTGTAAAGGTGCCCTAGACAAAAAAATCTGCAATTTTGTTCTCACCACCTGGAACATACTCAACTTTGAAGCAGAACATTTCCAGACCCAGTATCCAATTGCATATATGGGGAATGCTGTGTTCCATTCCCTTGACAGTGAACATAAACATAAGAGGCATGTGATCGCTACGAATAGTAAAATGTAAACACCAGAGGTAGAATTTAAAATGTTTAACTGACTAAAAACATGCCGGGCCTCTTTCTCAACAACAGATAAATTACTCTCTCCTTTAGTAAGGCACCAGGATGAAAAAGCAATAATGCTTTCTTCCTTACCATCTTGCTGCGAAAGTGTTGCACCTAAGCCTTTATTCAAGGCATCAGTAGTGAGGATTGTTTTTCTCCTTGGGTCAAAAGTACCTAAAGCCGGTGAATTGACTATTTCTTCCTTCAAGGAAGCAACTATGCTTTTGTGTTTATCCTGCCACATAAAATCCATACTGTTTTTTAAAAGATCACACAACCGTTCTCATTTACCTGAAAAGTTCTTAATGCATTTTGCCATACACTCTAATAACACTAGGAAGGATTTGATCTCATCTCTACTCTTTGGATAAGGGGGCTCCCTCACTGCACGCAGTAAGTTATGTTTAGGCCTGAAACCATTTTCTGAAATAGAGTGCTCTAAGTAATCTACCAACGTTACTTTGATCTGACACTTAGATTGCTGCACTGTCAACTCAGTGTCCATCAATCTCTTGAAAACATATCTGAGGGTTTGGTCATGAGATTCTACTGTTGGTCCATGTATAAAAATATCATCCTGGAAACAAAGTGTGTTACTTACGCCTTCCAAGAATTAGTGCATTATTTTCTGGAATACGGCTGCAGTCGATGCCAGACCGAAAGGCATTCTCAGAAACATGTATGCCATGTGAGGGGTAGTAAATGCTGTAAGGGGTCTAGCATCAGGATGAAGGTCTACTTGGTCGTAGGCCATGGAGAGGTCAATAATACTGAAGTATTTAGCATGTCCCTTTGTACTAAACATTTTGTTTATATGTGAAAGTGGGTATCTTTCAGCACAGATGTTTCCATTAAGATTACACACATAGACGAATGCCCTTTCCCTTCGCCTTACATGCGATAACAATTGGTGCCAAGAACTCTGAAGAATAAATTGGTTGAATAATACCCATGCTACACAATTCTTTCTACAATGGTTCCTTCATTAAATGAGGCACAGGGTGCGACTTATCCACTACGGGTCTTGCTCCTGTTTTTAACTTAATCTTATGTTGGAATTCATGAATTAATCCTAGGTTGTCTGAAAATAATTTTGGAAACTTCTCACATAAACTAGCACCAGTCTTGTTTTCCTACATTAAAAGTACTTTTTCCAGGGTATTGAGATCAAGAATTATACCAAACTCTTTTTGATGTTGCCATCCCCATAAATTTTGAACACGTTTCAACAGTGTAAACTTTTCCCACAGTATTTCTAACTTTGAATTCGATGAGCATCCCCTTCATACCAACAAGTGATGTGGGTTCCTTAGCATAACATGTTGGAGAAATGTCTGGTTTATCTAGCAATATACTTTCATCTGATTTCATTGTATCAAAATCCGAATGACTCCACAGGGTAAAAGGCGAACAAGAATCCACATACATTGTAACTTCATTCTAATTGGGAAATACATCACATTTGGGATAAATTAAATTCACATTGGCCTTAGTGTCCTTTACTTCGAAATGTATTTCCTTTCATTAGGTGTTCCGCAGCTAACTTCGTTGACATGTCCACTCTCTTTTCAGCACCTTCTCTGTGGTTAAAGTCTCCCTCTCTACAAACTCTAGCAAAATGTCCTCTTCTATTGCATTTCTCACATGTTACATTTTATGCTGGACATTGTAAATTATTTGTTAAATGATTACTGCTGCCCCATCGGAAATACTTAAGTTTCTTTCATACTCTGGTAATTTACTTTGAATTATTTCCTTACTCCAAACTTTACAGATTTCGCCCTTGTCCACACTCTCTTGCATGTTTGCAACCATTTCTGTTGGAGAATTAATCTCCTCTCTGAGAGTACGAGTTTTAGCTAACAACGTTTCTTGGATGCGCACATTATTCATGCACCGAACTGGCTGATCCCTTATTAGGGAATCTGTGAGGTTACCAAAATCACACAACTTAGTCAAACCCTCAAAGCTGCAATGTAATTAGTTACAGTTTCTTGTTTCCCTTGCAATCTACAACAGAACCTGTGATGTTCTAATTCTACATTTATCTTATCACCAAAATGAGTTTCTAATGTCAGCACGGTATTTGCATATATGTACAACGCATCATGCTCTCCTTCCCTTACATTCTCAGGTTCAGGCAAGGTCTCATACATTTTCTGGCCATATACCCCCAAATTATGCAACAGGACTTGCTGTTTACGCAGGAGCAGAGAAACGTTCACCCCCAAAGGCAATTAGATATGATTCAAACAGTTTAACCCAGTCTTTCCAATATATGTCTGGTTCTTCTGTCTTATTAAGGAATGATGGAGGCTAACTCATGCTCACTGCAGCCATCATTTTATATTGATTGTCTTGCAGATATTTATGAATATGTTTCCTTTCAGCACTCCAAAACACACTGTGAAGCGGTGAGTATTCTCGTTGTAGATGATTAAAGGTGCTGTAGCACTAACCAAAATACTCCCATAACATTGAGGATACTCCCTGTGAGGCTGTTTTATATATATATATATATATATATATATATATATATATATATATATATATATATATATATATATATATATATATATATACAGCCCCAAGATTAAGTCCCCACGAGGCACGAAACGCGTCGGGATGGATTGTTTTACTTTAATTGTGGTGCAGTAAGCCACTCTGTTTTGCCTCCTTATCATCTAAATAAAGTGACACAGATACTCTCCTGAGTGTGGCCCTCTTTCAACAGGCAGCTTTGTGTTAGATTTGTTGTGGCCCCGCCTGAGTCACGAGAGGACCCCACTGCACGCTGCGCAGTCCTGCAGAAGCGCACCTGACGTTTTTGCATTTGAACAGGAGAGCCCAGTTCTTAGGAGTGAGCGGCATTCCAGCACCTGACTGTTATCACAGACCCACTTGGGATTTATTTTTGAAAAATGCCGTTGGTGAACAGAAACAACTCACTTGAGGAACAACAGAACACTACGTGTACCATCAGGCCACACGGGTGGCCACGCCCACATGGGCTTCAAAAAGGGTGTTGTAAATTGCTGCGTTCATCACTGCCATCAGCCCACAGCCCCAAGATGAAGTGCCCACGAGGCAACATACGCGTCGGGATGACCTGTTTTACTTTAATTGTGGTGCAGTAAGCCGCTGTGTTTTGCCTCCTTATTAACTAAATAAAGCGACACAGATACTCACCTGAGTGTGGTCCTTTTTTAACAGGCAGGTTTGTGTTGGATATATATATATATATATACATATATATACATATATATATATATATTCACTGAAAAAACCATAGGTTATAGACCATATATAGTTAGGAATTAGCATTTACAAAACCTTGAAAATTCACTGAAAAAACCATAGGTTATAGACCATATATAGTTAGGAATTAGCATTTACAAAAGCTTATTTTACTCACACAAAACCATTGAAATTCGCATATATAGTTAGTTTTACTAACTATATATCGCGCACCCGCAATCCACTGCTGATCATGTCACATATTACATCATTCATGACATGGTCAGTGACATCACTGATGACATCACTGATGACATCTCAAATGACATCACTGATGACATCACTGATGACATCTCAAATGACATCACTGATGACATCACTGATCACATCTCAAAAGACATCACTGATGACATCACTGATGACATTATTCATGTGATAATACGATGAACCTCTTCAGACTCTAATATAACCTTAGATACACTCAGTGTAAACAGACACTCACAGACTGTCACTCATCCATGGAGTTACTCACACACCTAGTCAATCATGCAAAGAATCAATCACACCTCCATTTCCTCAACTATACAGTTATACACACCTTACTTATTCAAACATATACTAACACATATTTACTCTCTTATACAATCCCTGATACAAGTTCACAATGATCCATACAGCCACTCACACATTCACTGGCTCTTATGCACAGTTATTTATATATGTCAACTCTCACATGTACTGTGTTTTACATATGTACTTACTTTGACATGTAGCACTGAGATATCCATTCACTCACCAATACACTCATGCACACAGTC
The DNA here is from genome assembly GCF_964261635.1 of Lissotriton helveticus. Lineage (NCBI taxonomy): Eukaryota > Metazoa > Chordata > Amphibia > Caudata > Salamandridae > Lissotriton > Lissotriton helveticus. The sequence goes on from NC_136073.1 coordinate 149,483,590, forward strand.
AACCGCCCATACAGCTGTTTCCACATGCACTTTTGAACCCATACATCTAGTGAATCAACTGCTCACACATCTATGCACAGAGTCATACACCTCCCAGCCACCCACACACACACTCAGTCTCCCATACAAATACTTAGGCAACCAATCAATAACCCATATAGTTACTCATATAGCTACTGATCAACACATGCAGCAGTTTACAGAACAACAGACATAATGATGCACAAATTAAGACAGTTTAGTCACTAACCCATGCACTCAGTGAGACACATTTAATCACTCACTCATACAGTCAGTCATGAACCTACTAAATCCTTCATCCAGACACTTATACATCCACTCATTCTTCAATATGTAAGACATATTTTAACTTTACAGAAACATACAGTCACTGGATGTTGTCATCAGTGATGTCATCAGTGATGTCATTTGAGATGTCATCAGTGATGTCATCAGTGATGTCATTTGAGATGTCATCAGTGATGTCATCAGTGATGTCACTGACCATGTCATGAATGATGTAATATGTGACATGATCAGCAGTGGATTGCGGGTGCGCGTTATATAGTTAGTACAACTAACTATATATGCGAATTTCAATGGTTTTGTGTGAGTAAAATAAGCTTTTGTAAATGCTAATTCCTAACTATATATGGTCTATAACCTATGGTTTTTTCAGTGAATTTTCAAGGTTTTGTAAATGCTAATTCCTAACTATATATGGTCTATAACCTATGGTTTTTTTCAGTGAATTTCAATGGTTTTTTAATAGCAAATATCAAAAGCTTTAAAATGTATTTCTTCTTTAAATCGAAAAATATATTTTATATGATTTTAATATCATTTTTTTATGTATATTTTTTTTTTGTTTCGCTACCAGTCCGCGCACCGGGTAGCTTCCCGTTAGCTCAATTTGGTGCCACGACCCGGTCCGCGAACCGGTAAACGTTCCGTTAGCGCAACTGCCGCGTTAGAAAACAACATCGTGACGCGTCGCGTAAGCGCGACGTATCGCGTTGCCACGTAATGCGTCTTATGACGCGCCGCGTTAGCGCACCCGGAAGTGCTCCGGAGCGCGAACCGAGGCACGAAGCGCAGCTCCCCGGAAGCGATCCGGGGCGCGTCGCGTAAGCGCGATGTATCGCGTTGCCGCGTAATGCGTCTTATGACGCGCCGCGTTAGCGCACCCAGAAGTGCTCCGGAGCACGAACCGAGGCGCGGAGCGCAACTCCCCGGAAGCGATCCGGGGCGCGGCGCGGATCGCGTAACGTAAGCGTAACAGGTCATGTGACTTGTTAATAAAACTTTCTATTGGTTCATTTCACTTTTGGTTTCCTAATGATGTAAGGCTAGGTCATGTGACCTAAAAATAACACTTTTCATTGGTTTAGAACATTTTTTTCCCCCAAATGATGAAAGCCCCCACCTTCTTTCCTCACTCTGACTTTCATCTTTGTGAGAGGCAGACCTGTTTTTGCTTATTAAAATAATGGCATCTGTAGTAGCTGCAGCTGGTGGACCCCCACCACCACCACAACCACCTAGGAAGGAAGGACCACCTCCACAGTTCCTTCCCAACCCAGAGGAGGAAGAGGAAGAAGAAGAGGAAGAGGAAGTAGACGGGAGGCAGTTCTTACATGAAGAGCCCCGGAAATCCCACCACAAAGACAGTTTTATTTTGCAGTTTTATTCTTTTCCTCGAGGCCAAAAAAAAGTGAATGCCCGACATGTGACATGCCTCATTTGTAAAGATGTTTTATCTAGAGGTACAGACAAAAAGTATAGTTATGGTAACTATACTATGCACCGTCATATGCAGAGGTGGCATCCACTGAATTACAACGTTGCAGAGATGCGTCACCTCCAAGACAACCCACCAACTCCTGTGGCCAGTACATCGGCACAGGTAACTCTGTCGGGACCAGAGGCGAGGGAAACGGTCCCAAACATCCAACAGAATTTTGTGCACATGAAGATAGTGTGCCTTTATTGTGGTGACCTACTCTCATGTGCAAATATGAGTATCAATTTGATAAACAGAGCATTTGAAAACCACAACTGCTCAAAATGCCCCAAAAAAAAAAATATGTTTTGCTCCTGTTGAGCCCTTTCTAATGCCTGTTTTTCGTTGTTCCCCCTAAAAAAAAAATATATATATATATAAAACCGTTCAAAAAATACAAAAAAAGTAAAAAAATGTTCAGAAAAATAATAAAAAAAATATAAAACAACAAAAATAATAAAAAAAAGTTATTTTCAGAACTACCTCCCCTTTATAAAAAAATTGCTAGAATGTTTAGCACTCTGGCAACCTCTATTTCTTTTGGTTCGCTTCCCGGTTCGCTCGCAGGTAAGCAAACCGGGAGCGAACCAAAAAAAAAAATTTAAAAAAAGAAGAGTAAGTATAAGGGAAGGAAACAGAGAGTAATGTTAAAAGAAAGACAGCTATAGGGACTAAACCAGAGATACTGTGTAATAGATCTATTTACCGAAGAAAAGATGGAAGAGGGTATAATTGTGAAAAACAAAATAGATAAGGAAGTGAAAGAAAAAAAGGAGAGTAGAAGAATAACAAACAAGAGTTTCTTAGAGAATGTGAGTGAATGTTCAAATTAAGATTACAACATGTGGAATAACAGAGAGAAAAAACAGAATGCAGAAAAGAAGAAGTAACAGAAAAGGAATGATTGAAACAGCAAAGAAATGTAAATAATATAGGGGCATATTATCAACATAGGCGGTAAAATTTTCGCTGCTTTTATCGGCAGAAATCTGCCACTAAAGCCGCTTTTGCGGCAGAAAACTGCCGCTAAAGCCACTTTTGCGGCAGTTTTCTGACGATAAAAGCAGCAATAATTTTATTGCCTGTGTTGATAATATGCCCCTTAGTGTGCTTGAACTACAGGGAGAAAGCATAATGAACAAGTAGTGAAAGAATGATCAGTCAGAGACAGTGAGAGTAATAGAGACGGAGTGAGTGAACAAGAGTGAGGAACTATGAGAAGAGAGGAACTGAGAAAAAGAGTGGAAGGAGTAGAGTAAGTAAGTAATAGAGAAAGGAATGAGGGAAGTAGCAAAGGCAGGAAAGTGAGGGTTAAAGAAATGAAGCAGTGGAACTAATAGAAGTTAAATGTGATAGAAATGTAACGAAAAGAGTACAAAACATTTACCTTATAATTGTCGTTAACTTAGTCACTTGTTATTTTTATACTTTCAATCTGTGAAAGAAAGAACAAAAATTAGAAAAATATTAAAACATGTATTTAAAAATTAGAAAAGACAAGGGAAAAGATTGAAGGACAAACAGTTTTTCAACAACTTTGACACTTACAGAAGCCTCTGCTTCTCCATGCCCCCTACACAGTCCTAAAAATATACATTTTAAACTAACAGTATCTTGATGCAGATGAAGTGAGGCCTATCTTGCAACATGGTGCATCTTTTGCACTGCTGCTGTCTCACAAAAGTGACACAACGGCAGCGCAAAAGAGGTGCACGGCCATCATAAAACTGTCCCTAACATTTTAAATGATTGTTTCAGGATGCCAATAAGGTGTGGCCTATCCAGAGGTTTGTTTGAGGTGAGGCCTACTCAGGGATAAAGATGAAATTTAGGCTTGTTGAAGAGTACAGAGGACATAGTACATGTGCAGGCCTACCAACGAAGTGAGTCATGTCCACTGCACTCTTGAACAAAAGCCCGACCTCCTCTGTCTCCCTGGACAGGCCTAAACCTCATCTGCACAATGTGATTCGTAATGTTAGGAAACACAGGTGATGTCATTGAAAAACGTGTATTTTTTTTCCTCATTTCACATTCACATTACCTGTGTTTCCTTTGCTTAGATATGTCATTGTACAGATGTAGTCCAGCATATGAAAGAGTACGCAGAAGGTCAGCACTGCATGCAACAACTCTGACACTTACTGAAGCCTCAGCTTCTCCATGTCCCCTACACAGTCCTAATTATATACATTTTAAACTGATGGTATCTTGTTGGAGATGAAGTGAGGCCTATCTTGCAACATGGTGCATCTTTTGCACTGCTGCTGCGTCACAAAAGTGACGGAACAGCGGCGGAAAAGAGGCGCACGGCCATCATAAATCTGACCCTAACATTTTAAATGATTGTTTCTAGATACTGATAAGGTGTGGCCTATCCACAGATTCGTTTCAGGTGAGTACTACTCAGGGTTACAGATGCAATTTAAGTTGTTGAAGAGTACAGAGGAGATAATACATGTGCAGGCCTACCAACGAAGTGAGTCATGTCCACTGCACTCTTGAACAAATGTCAGACCTCCTCTGTCTCATGGAACAGGCCTAAACCTCATCTACACAATGTGATTCGTAATGTTAGGAAACACAGTTAATGTAATTGTAAAACGTGCAATTTTTTTTGCTCATTCCACAATCACATCACTTGTGTTTCCTTTGCGTAGGTATCTCATTGTGCAGATGTAGTCTATCATATGAAAGACTACGCAGAAGGTGAGCACTCTATGCAACAACTTTGACACTTACAGAAGCCTCAGCTTCTCCATGCCTCCTACACAATTCTAAATGTATATCATAAATACAAAAAGTACAGAATTAATTATACATGTTAAATGGTTTATTTTTGCTGTTCTCAGAATATATCAAATTTCACTAAAAACAGTGACCTGAAGGTATTCATCATATAACAGCGGGGGAAAAAAAACACAATCAAAATGATTGTGTTTAAAAAACCCATATAACATAACCAATCAAAAATCAGAACTCCTTAAAATTAACTTACTTTCCATGACGTCGAAGGATGTCCTATGAACAGCTTACACTCTGTTGTGCTTTTATTATTTTCAGCCCGCCACTTTCTGAAAGAAAAGCTCCATCGTTTTGACAAATATGTTACATACAATAAATGACTTCTCGCTCTCTACCGCACTTTTCCACAAGGCCAAATCGTGTAAGAGCCATTTATAACTCTTGGAATTCTTCTCAGCAAATCCCGTCATTTTCTTTTTCCGCAACTTTCAGAAAGAAAACGTTCAAGATCACTTTCACAATCCTGTATTAGTAATATCTCACCCTTCTTGCTCACTCATGTTCCACATTTCCTATGACACTGATACTGCTTACTATGAAGCAGACTTACACTACCTCTATGACTACTACAATTATTTAATTCTCTACATCACTTTTAATCACAAAGCAATTTAAAACAGTACATAAAATTATATCAACTCCTAGAATCTTTATAAAACAGTTACCTACCCTAAATTCTTTCTTCTGAAAACAGAAAGTAAGAATATTTTTAAATAAAAAGGCAACATTGTTTCATAGTGAAAATTATTTCCGGAACATCAGCTTTTTTTACATTTTGAATAAGATATGTAATAAGTGGATGTTGTGAAAGGACCATCATGTCATATAATAGCTACAGTTAGAAATGTTTTTCCTAAAATCAACGACTGTGTAGCCACAACATTTGAAATTAAAGTTGAAAACTTATTTTCATCAGGTTCATATAGTTGGAATTTTTAAATGACATTATAACCAAAAGTTTGTTCAAAATATGTTGACAGCATTGCAGACTTACATTACCTCTACTCCATGTTTTGATTGGCTGCTTGAATTAGCTTATTAAAAGAAACAGTTTTTCTGAACTCATTCAAAGTGCAGTTATTTTTCCATGACGTCAAGTGTTATGGTAAGAACACCGTTTGCTTTGGGAAATACTCTGTTGTCCTTTAACTAATCCGTGCCCACCACTTTCTGTAAGAAAACCTTCTTTTTTTTCAGTAACTACTTAAAACTCAAAAATAAATTTTGACTCTGTACTACACTTATCCTCAAGGCCAAATAGTGTAGGGGCCATTAGAACCTCTTGAAATTCCTCAGAGCAAATCCCGAGATTCTTTCCCTAAAATTATGGTTGTAAAAACACCAGGTAAGAATTTTTATGGTCAAAAGGCAATTTCTTTTGAAAGTTAAAACAGAATCATTGCAGAATGACCAGCCATTTCTAGACTTCAAATAAGCTGTGTAATGGCCTGATGTTGTCGAAGGACCGTCATGATATATAATTGCTGCAGTTACAAAAGTCCTTCCTGATATTGACAACTGCGAAGCCACAACATTTTTAATTAAAGTTGTCAATTTTGTTCCATCAGGCCTACATCGTTGGAACATTAAAATGACATACTGGCCATATGTTCGTATAAATAATGTGGACAACATTTCAGACTTTCATTGGCTACACTCCATGTTGTGATCGGCTGCTTTTACTAGCTTATTAAAGGACACTGATTTACTGTCTGGCAAAGTTAAATATATAAATCTTTCTGAGTCTACACTAGTAGTACTTGATACCCTACAGTTCTCGCAGTCATGCTGCCATTGATAAGAAAGGCCAAACAGGTGATCTACATCTATACCTTCATCTTGCAATATATCAAGCATATACATTAAAAACTCCTGACAATCTTGCTGAATATTTTGAGAGAATTACGTTTGACCTGAACATTTGTCTAACAGATTTCGAATTTCAGACACACTTTCTATTTTTGTTCTATCAGTGATACATTTCTCTAACACAGAATTCAACAAACTGCAAAATGTCTGATCCGAATTGACCACAATCTCTTCTTTTAAAGTTTCTAGAGAAAAGACAACATTAACCACTACTTTAGCATAGCAGTTGACACCAGAACTGTTTTCAAATTGAAAACCAACAACATCTTCAACAAAATCCTTTTTCTTTCTGCTTATAATTTCGGGTTCATCGACTTTTCGTCTTTTTGCTACAACCTCTCTACTATTGGTCACATTTCTTCGTTTCCGGCCTACCACACGTTTTTCAAACAAAGGATATTGAGGCAAATGTGGCGCATACTCTCTTCTTAACCTATTGTATTCCTTAACACAATCTAGATCCGCACAAATGTTTGTGACATCACACTCAATCAAGTACAATCCCGATAAAGTTCTGACTCGTGACAATGCCACATATGCCATACCCTCCTTGAACACAGAACTGCCAATATTCACCAATGCACTGTCTACACTTAAACCTTGCAATTTATGGATTGTCACCGCATATGCCAAGCAAACAGGAAACTGCTTACGGCAAACATATAAGTCTTTTACAAGCAAAAACCTAGCAGAGCAACGACCAATTAGCTGTACTTCCTCAATGCCATCAAATTTAATTTTTAAAAATTCAATTCCATCTCTATTTCTGTATTTCTCAAAATCAACAACAGTACCCATTGATCCATTTACCAGACCTCTTTCAACATGTAAATTCCTTCTTACAATGATACGGCAATTTAAGCACACATTCAGAGTCTTTTCAAAACCTGCAGTTTTAGATATAGTCTTCTCTAATGAATCCAATTTTGATTTCAAATTCTCAGACAAAATAATTGTTGCTCCCATATGCTCTACTCTGTCAATAGCTTCCAGTTTCACAATCTCTTGGTTTTCTAAATGCAACATTTTGTTGTTGAAGATGGCACATTCTGCAAGAGTTGGCATCAAACATATTCCAGATTTCTTCTCAGTAATTGTCCGAAAAATATTCTCAGGCACAACGTCTTCTTCTGGATACAAATTTGACAGTAATCGTGCATGTAAAGCTTCTTTCCCATGCTCGGTCACTTTTCCAATTCTAACATCTTGTAGAATATTCTTATAATCTTCATCCTTCGCTTGACGCATATTTTCACGCAGTTCAGCATAATTGAAGTTTAACCATATATTGACGTTGCCAATGCTCCCTAGGCACTTCCTGGAATCTTCATGCGTTTGTCCTTTCACTGGTGTCAGCTGCAGAAGATCACCGAAAAGAATGATGTGTTTGCCACCAAATAACACATCCTACTCTGTTTTGAGAACTTCTTGCATTCTCAAATGCACAAAGGCAAGCATGACATTGGAAACCATGCTTACTTCGTCAATGATAAAAAGTTTCATTTTCCTCAAGACTCTTGAAACTTCACAACAAGCATCTCCAGATAACTTGTGGTATTGTAATTAGTTATCATGCTCCACTGGCAGCATCAGTAGACGATGGAAAGTAATACCTTTAATGTTATGTGCTGCCAGTCCAGTTGGAGCAGTGACAACACAAGACAGCGATGACTCAGTCCTTTTCTGCAAATAACATGAAATTGCTTTAATGAGGAAACTTTTTCCAGTTCCCGCTTCTCCACTCACGTACAGGCAGACAGGCTTCAACGACGTACTTGAGCACTCTTTCTTCTCATGACTTAATCCATGATCAATTTGGTTGGTAACTTCGTCATATATTTTCCTCTGCTCAACGTTGAGTTGTCTTTCCAAGTCTTCTAAGTTAACCGCATCCTCCTGAGCATGTGCCATGGCTCTTTCCACTTCAATCATGGCAGTGGCAGCTTCATTTTCGATAACTGGTCCTCCTAGTGGATCCTGACTCAATGAAACAGAACTCTGACTGTCCTGAGAACTGTCTCTAGCAATCTCAGCTGCAATCGTTGCTTCCTGCTCGATTTCCGCATTCAACATTTCTAGATATTTGGGAATAATAGGACGTTCTATAGTCTCCTTGGCAGTATTGAAAGAGTCTTCGTAACAGAGGAAATCTCCAAGCAGTTCCTCTTATACACGCCAAGGCTTGAAAAGTTGCAAAAGTGCTAAATAGAAAAACTTTTCTTTCAGGAGATTCGCCACTCAATTTTCGATGATTTACCAATTGGCATTTTCTTTGCTTGACCAGACATCCCTCACTTCCAATTACAGCATACACTCCTTTATCAATATCTTCTTTGATGTTCCTCTTGAATATGTAATTTTGTAGAACCTCATACAGACAAACATTCTCGAGGTGACTGCTTCTATTTGGATAATATGTATCCAACATGTTGGTCTTCAAAATATCGGTACTGTTTGGCTCCTTTTCCGCCAAATACTCAATTTCCCATACAGGTTTCAGAACTCGATTACGCGTTGCAGTAAGACCAAGACTCGCCCAAATGATACTCCTGGATTTGGCATAGAAACTTGCTGAAGACAACCGGTCAGAACATTCGTAAGCTCTGATTTCTCGATGCGACAACATCTTCAGACTGAAACTGTACAACTTCTTACTGAGGCTCTTTTCATGGGAAATGTCCTTCCACATATCCTTCAATTCTGTCTTTTCTTTTTTGGTGATGTAAGATGTCACATACCGAGCCACAGCCATACAGTTATCAGCCACAAACTGTATATCCATGTTAGCATTCCACATGGACAAAATCACTGGGTTGTAGTCGTTGATGTACTTGGACTCTTCGTTTCTTTTCAAATTATATGTATTTTTGGGTGATTTCTTCATCACATTATGTCGCAGCGAAGACATCAAACTGTTCACTCTTCCTTTAGAAATCACCGGTCGTGGAAAGGCGAAACGACATTTTGTGTAGAACTTGTCCCTGTTTCTGAATTTACGACGACAGTACTTTCCACAACGATGGCTTTGGAAGCGTAAAACTTGTTCTCTTAGGTTTTTGTCTTCCTTTGCCTTTGGAACAGCACACGTAGAATACTGTTCTATGGAACTCATCACTAAGTCATCTGGATCTGTTCCAAATTTGGGTGCATCTTTGATCCACAGCAGCATATGTATATGAGGAGCACCTCTTGCTTGGTACTCCTTTCTCCAGAAGAAATTCAACACCTCTCCAAGAGGTGGATTTTTCTTGTTCATGATGAAAGACATCATAGCTTCAAATCTATGATTGAAGTACCTGCATACATTCACTGGATCCAAAGAGCACAGTTCTCCGGGTGTCTTGAGTTCGATATTTTCAATGTTTCCATTTGCCTCTCGTAGAAATTCAAGTAAGTCTTCCCAGCCATACTCGGCACAGCTGAGAGTGAGGAACCATGTGGGAGTTCCTAAGTTCCTCAGCATACATTTTAAATCACCATGACGACGGTACCAGTACTCATTAGTACCACGCTGACACGCCATGAGATTAATCAGGTGAGAATCCAAAATACTGTCTTGCACATTGACTTTATCCATAAAGTCACTTGCCGAGATATTTTGCATCCGTACACCACTTTTCAAGATGTGGTTCACTGCATATGACAGTCCAGACAGATCGCTTTCAAACAGTAGATGAAACAAATTGGGAATGCATTGACGAAACCTAGGATCTTCTGCTTACAATCGTAAAGTGCGGTATTCAGAAGCAGGAATTTGATCAGGTCGCTCATCATACCTTCCTCCTTGACCTGTTGGAAATAGCTGTGGGAAACACCGAGCTTCCAAACTTTCCTCCCAAACACTAATGGGACTTCCTTTGGCTCGTTTCATTTGAAACAACTCAATAGCATTCCCCATAACTTCCTTGGAATGCAAAGGATGAACACTATAATGTTCATATATTTCTTCATTTTTAGAGGCTTCTACTTTCTCAATTTGACCAGCACACAAATCGCTATCCTCTTCTTCACTTACTTCCTCTTCTGCAACATATACATTCTTGTAGTACTTATTGTTTTTCTTCAAATACAATGTTGCCTTTTTGACTTTCCTAACATCCACTAAATCTTGCCAGATTTTCTTACTCTTTGTCGGAACCCCATTAACTAAGATAACCAGAGGTTCCTCTTCCACTTTCTCTACTCCAATTGTATTAATGTTTTTCTTCAAATCTAGAGGCAAATAAACAACTCTTCCCTTTAATCCTCTCTGTAAATCTGATGGAGGCAATTTCCCTGTCTTTGGCTCCGTTCGTACAATAGCCTGAAAGGGATGGATACATTGAATCAAAATAGATTCATAAGTATTTAAATCCTTCAATTCAGAAGGAATCTCAACCAATTCCAGATTATTATGAACCGCTCTAGCAGGCATCCGGTTTTGATTTAATTTGTTACAACAATAAGTACACACACGTTGTTTCGATCCCAAATCAAAACAATTTTCTACCATCAAGTATGTTGTGAAATCCTTCCATTCACTATTATTTTCCCTTTCACTTTTTGCATATAAATCCACTAACTTAGTCTGATTCTTATAATAAGTGCGTCGACAACACACACAAGTGAAATTAGGCCTCTCACTTGATTTCACCTGAAACGTGGCAATTTCCTTCTGAAAATTATCTGTACTAGAAACCTGTACACTATCTTCCACATTACCTTCTTCTTCTGGGTCAATTTCAACATTCTCCTCTTTACTTGCAAAGTAACAAAACTCAATTTCTTCACAAATATTCTTCACATCTACTTCAGAACCATGCAAAAGAGCAGTGCATAATTGTTTAAGCATAATTGCTGGACTCTTAGCATAATACAACATTCTAACTAATTTCCTCACTTTATTATGATGCACTGCTAGCATCCTGAAATGATGAAAAACACTCTGGCATACTCTCCTGGAAAGACAAGCCAGTGAATGACCATGCAAACCTGTCACTTCTCTCACTCTGCAAGGATCTAATTCTTGCAACAATTTTATTTTCTGTTTTAAACTTTTCTTATTAAATGTCCGTACAAAATCACAAAGGAAATTGATGGAATCCTGTCGCACACTGCAAATACTACTACACTTCCAGGTATACACTGGTCCCTTAGGACGTCTTCCTAAAACCTCATTACCTAACACCTCTTCTGCCTCTGTTGTCACAAGTTTTTCTTTTTCAACTGGACAACCATCTTTCACCTCATAAGCTCGACCACTGGTGTCAACTGCATGCACCAAATCATTATCCTGGAAATAACTCTCCTCATTAAAAAATGCCTCACAACTTGAACTATGCATCCATTCTCCTGAAAACACTTCACAAAAATTACTACGATTAACTGTTCTCTTCCATCTACTATTTGTTTTGAAATCATAAATTGCCTTGTTTAGTTTCCTAATTCTATTGATTATCAAAATAAATAACTTTCGCTTAATTTCGAATGCCTCATCAATAATTTTTCTCTTATAAAAAACTACTTTCTGTTCACCTTTCTTAATATTTTTTAACAAATTGCCAATTATCCTGTTGCGGAACATTCGTCTACGAATGTCCCTAAACTGATTTTTCCTTCTACTACCATGCACAGAGTTATCTCCTGCTCTAGCAGTAACATTTTTGATTGGCCTTTCCTATCCGTTTAAATTGGCTCTCTTTTCTGTACTAAAACATGTTCTGTAGTAATACTTTTTTTACAAATGTTTCTTAGGAATGATTTCGTTCTCTTACCCGGAGCTTTCTTGGTGACTTGACGAGTTTTTATTGTAGAGGACTGCTGCAAGCATTTAGTAATCTGCTGTCTTTGACGTTTTGTAGCCTTTCTTGTTCTCTCTTTAGAAGGCATCTTATACTTTTGAAAGGATCTGCAGTTGAATCTGTGGTAAAATATAATAAAAAATGTTATTAACCACTATTACCAAACAGTAAATCAATAATAGTCGTCAAAAAATTAACATACTAGTTGTCAATTCTACATACAGTACTTTTTAGTGCATTAGCAAATATAAAACTCACAAATAGTAGCAAAGAAATGGAATGCTTCTACATTTGACCTGTGCTCTTTTATATGTGAATCTGAACTCATTTTATTAGCATATTTCACTATTTTATTAAAGACATTTCACACAATCTGTTTTTCAAGTTCTATTTAATTTTAAATGAAACGGTTTACATGGTTACTTTTCATTTTGAGTTATTTAAATTTATTTTTAAAAGTCTTTATAGGTTAATAGGCTCGAGCAGGTCAGCTGCCCACCCTATGTCATACAATTCTGACAAATCAGCATCCTCATCATATTCTTCATCATCCACAGGATATAAATCATCCAAGGGATCTACTTCCACTGACGTTTCAATGACAAGTTCAATGATAAGATCGAGATCAACAGATTGGTCATTATCACTCATGCTTGATGTTGTCGTTATTGTTAAAAAAAGAGAACAACAATGAGATGTTGCAGAGTAACAGACAAATCTCAGAGTATAATAGTAAAATTGTTTAACAAGAGTAACATTTTGCAGATATTATTTAACCATGTTCAACGATGCTGAGAAGTTGAGGCCTATGTCCAAGTTTTCAGTGAACAGGACTCATCTCTTCTTAACCTTGGATAAGCCTCACCAACACTTTGTCCCCTGCTAATACTTAAATTTAAAGGAGCAGATTTATGTTAACTGGCGCATTCCCAGGGATGTACCAGTTAACGTACGCCACTGCTCTGCCACCCATTATGTGCCGCATTTACAATGCAGAGCACCATTGAGCAAAAACAGCACAGATGCGTCACATATCTGATCCACAAAAACGGCACATTGCAGAAATCACGTCATAAGCGCGACATATCTACTGCAATGCATGGTGCATGGTGCATGGTGCATCACTCTTTATGCCTGTTTCAAACAGGCGTAAGGATTTGATTCACCAATGCCATAAAGCTGACTCAGTAAAATCTTCTTAATTTTACTGTGTTAGTTTTACACGGCTTTCATGCAAATGACTACCCACCCTGCAACAAAACGCCCACATGAAACCTGACACAGGTTTCATGTGGCACAGGACTTTACACCATGACACATCTGCCTAGATGCATCAAGTTGTAAATATGTCGCAACATAGCGCATCTTATGCTCATCTTCTCCATGCCCCCTACACAGACCTAAATGTATACAGTTTAAACTGACGGTATCTTGTTGCAGATGAAGTGAGGCCTATCTTGCAACATGGTGCATCTTTTGCACTGGTGTTGCGTCACAAAAGTGACGCAAGAGCGGCACAAAAGAGGCACACGGCCATCATAAATCTGCCCCTAACATTTTAAATGATTGATTCAGGATGACGATAAGGTGTGGCCTATCCAGAGGTTTGTTTGAGGTGACGCCTACTCAGGGTTGCAGATGAAATTTAGGCTTATTGAAGAGTACAGAGGAGATAATACATGTGCAGGCCTACCAATGAAGTGAGTCATGTCCATTGCACTCTTGAACAAAGGCCAGACCTCCTCTATCTTCCTGGACAGCCCTAAACCTCATCTGCACAATGTGATTCATAATGTTAGGAAACACAGGTGATGTAATTGAAAAACGTGCAAATATTTTTCCTCAATTCACAATCACATCACCTGTGTTTCCTCAGCTTAGTTATCTCATTGTGCAGATATAGTCTAGCATATCCAAGAGTACACAGAAGATGAGCACTGTATACAACAGAGCAATGTACATTACTCACCTCCCTTGACACTTACAGAAGCCTCAGTTTAATATTTCTCAGTTTAATATTTATTTAAAGAAGCAGACACCATTGCAGGAATCACGTCATAAGCGCGACATATCTACTGCAATGCACAGAGGCAAGCCACACATTGCATGGTGCATCACTCTTTATGCCTGTTTCAAACAGGCGTAAGGATTTGATTCAGCAATGCCATAAAGCTGACTCAGTAAAATCTTCTTAATTTTACTGTGTTAGTTTTACACGGCTTTCATGCAAATGACTGCCCACCCTGCAACAAAACGCTCACATGAAACCTGACGCAGGTTTCATGTGGCACAGGACTTTACAGCATGACACATCTGCCTACATGCATCAAATTGTAAATAAGTCGCAACATAGCACATCTTTTGCTCATCTTCTCCATGCCCCCTACACAGTCCTAAATGTATACAGTTTAAATTGACGGTATCTTGTTGCAGATGAAGTGAGGCCTATCTTGCAACATGGTGCATCTTTTGCACTGCTGCTGCGTCACAAAAGTGACGCAACGGCGGCGCAAAAGAGGCGCACAGTCATCATAAATCTGCCCCTAACATTTTAAATGATTGATTCAAAATGACGATAAGGTGTGGCCTATGCAAAGGTTTGTTTGAGGTAAGGCCTACTCAGGGTTGCAGATGAAATTTAGGCTTATTGAAGAGTACAGAGGAGATAATACATGTGCAGGCCTACCAATGAAGTGAGTCATGTCCATTGCACTCTTGAACAAAGGCCAGACCTCCTCTATCTTCGTGGACAGACCTAAACCTCATCTGCACAATGTGAATCATAATGTTAGGAAACACAGGTGATGTAATTGAAAAACGTGCAAATATTTTTGCTCAATTCACAATCACATCACCTGTGTTTCCTCAGCTTAGTTATCTCATTGTGCAGATGTAGTCTAGCATATCCAAGAGTACGCAGAAGATGAGGACTGTATACAACAGAGCAATGTACATTACTCACCTCCCTTCACACTTACAGAAGACTCAGTTTAATATTTCTCAGTTCAATATTTATTTAAAGAAGCAGACACCAATTTGACCTTCTCATATATGTGAAAAGTGTTTATTTTTGTAAAAAAACGTTTTTCTGGTCATAATTTGAAAACACAACACAGGTCCTATGTAGAAGCACACCCTATCAGTACTTAAATTAGCCAAGCACACATGGGGGCGTATTTACAAGGACCTTGCACCACAGGGAAATGACTTAAATTAAAATGTGGAAAATAACATCAAAGGGACTCAAAGGCCTTGTAAATATGCCCCAAACAGCCTATGAAACTCTAGCAGTACATATCAAGAAACTTAAATGACTTCAATAAACGTTTTTAAACACATCAAATAAACCAGTTATTCAACTACATTCATGGGGAAGTGACTTAAAATGCCCTAAGACACATGAAAGCGTATTTTGAAGGCCCTTGCACCATTTTTGCGTCACTTTTAACATGGCTATGTAACTCAAAGAATCAAAATCTAAATTTGCCAAGCACACATGGGGGCGTATTTACAAGGACCTTGCACCACGGGGAAAAGTCTTAAATTAAAATGGGGAAAATAACATCAGAGGGACTCAAAGGCCTTGTAAATATGCCCCAAGCAACCTATGAAACTCTAGCAGTACATATCAAGAAACCTAATTGATTTCAAAAAACGTTTTTAAACACATCATGTAAAGCAATTATATACCTACATTCATGAGGAAGTGACTTAAAATGCCCTAAGACACATGAAAGCGTTTTTTTAAGGCCCTTGCACTATTTTTGCGTCACATTTAACATGGCTATGTAACTCAAAGAATCAAAATCTAAATTTGCCAAGCACACAGGGGGGCGTATTTACAAGGACCTTGCACCACGGGGAAATGTCTTAAATTAAAATGGGAAAAATAACATCAAAGGGACTCAAAGGCCTTGTTATGTTATGTTATTGGGGTTGCTTATATAGCGCACGGCTACTCCAGGGAGTGTCCCGGCGCTTTCTGACCCCAAACTGAGAAAGAAGATGGAAGAAAACACAAACATAACAAGTTACTGCTTGTAAAGCCATGTTTTCAGGGCCTTTCTGAAGGCAAGCAGATTAGAAGTACGGCGCAGATCCACAGGCAAGGAATTCCATAGTTTTGGGGCAAGATGTGTAAAGGAACGACCACCTATCCTGACCCTTCTAATGGGAGGAACCATTGCCAGGCCAAGACATTCAGATCGGAGAGATCTGGTGGGTTTATAGAAAAGAAGCCGTTTCTGAATGTACGAGGCCCCAACCAAATGGAGTGCCTTGTGGGCTAAAGTGAGAGCCTTGAAAGTAATACGCTTCTTAACTGGGAGCCAATGAAGGGAAGAAAGCAGCTCTGAAGCCCGAGCTTGTCGAGGTAGGCCAAAGATCGCCCTTGCTGCGGAGTTTTGAACTACCTGAAGTTGGTGCAGGAGGTAGTCCGGTAAACCCAGGTAGAGGACATTTGAGTAATCAATCCTGGAGCAAATCAAAGCCTGTACCGTCAGCTTCCTGTGGACTAAAGGGAGCAGAGGAAGAAATTTTCGCAGCATTTTTAACAGACCAAAACAGGTGTTGGAGAGACCTGTGATCTGTGTTTTCAGCGAAAGGGTGTTATCAATTTTGATCCCCAAGTTTTTTGCAACCACAGAGGAGGAGGAAGGGGGTCACATACACACCGGCCACCATTCCTGCCACGGTGGATCTGCTTGACAGCCGAAGAAAAGCACCTCAGATTTATCAGGGTTGCATTTGAGGCTGCTTCGCTGAAACCAGTCGAAGACAGCCCCCAGGCAACCCCGGATGCTCTCCCCGTCAAACTCCATGCCCTTCTTGCAGGTGAAGAGAAGCTGGGTGTCGTCAGCGTATGATATGATCTGGGCACCCATGGACTCCGCAAGTACCGCCAGTGGAGTCATGAAGATGTTAAAAAGGGTCGGGCTAAGCACCGACCCTTGTGGGACTCCAACATCCATAGGGGGCACCTCTGCGGAGTACGGCGGGGCCCAGACCACTTGTCGACGACTCGCTAGGTAAGATCTCAACCAGCTCAACACCGTTCCACGGAGACCAATCTCGTGAAGTCTTCTCAAGAGGGCCTCATGCGGGACGGTGTCGAAGGCCGCCGACAGATCCAACATCACCAGCATAGCTCTTCCCCCTGCGTCGAGAACTTCCTTAATGGCTTCGTTTACTTCCAAAAGAGCGGTCTCGGTGCTCAAATTGGAGCGGAAGCCAGATTGGGTAGAGTGGAGTAACCCCTGGTCTTCCAAGAAGGAGGAAAGCACAGAGTGGACGTGCTTCTCGACGATCTTAGCCAGACTGGGCAGGAGAGATATGGGCCTATAGTTCGCATGTATCTCTGGGTCAAGGCCTGGTTTTTTTAGAAGGGGAACAACCATTGCCTTCTTCCATGCTGGCGGAACCATGCCACTGGACAGGGATGAATTCAAGATAGGGTAAATCAGGGAATTGAAAATCTTGGCATTCCTAGCTAGAAAACTCGCCGGACAGGGGTCAAGCGGAGAGCCTGATTTAATTCTGAGTAGGAGATCCAAAGAAGTAGATTCCGATAAAGGTGGGAACTCCGATAGAGTGGGGCACGTATCAGATGGAAAAGACAACACATTTGAATCAATCATAGGTACATTGGGGACAGCTGGAGGAAAGGAGTCTTGAATGAGTTTGATTTTCATATTAAAAAAGATAGCCAGCTCCTTTACCCAGGATTCAGAGAACTTATGCTGGACTGAACTCGATTTAGGAGAAACAAACTCTTTGACAATGGAGAAAATTTCTTTACACGAGTTTGACGCAGCTTCAATTCTGTTGGCGAAATAATTCTTTTTGGCCTCTAGAATGGTCGCATGATAAGATTTAATAGATGCTTTGTAGGCGGACTTAGCATCCTTATCGTACTGTTTCCGCCAAAGTCTTTCGGCTAACTTACAATTTCGCCTAGCAAGAGTCAGTGATTTGGAGAACCAAGGAGCCGAGCTACGCTTAGTGGATGAGCGAGGCGTAGAAAGAGGAGCAAGATCATCAAGCCTATCCGTAAGCCATTTCTGAAAAGTTTCAAGGTCTCTTTCGAGATGGCCGGATAGGATACAAGGATGTTCTTGATACGCTTGAACAAGGCTCTCCTGAGTAATTTTATGAAAGGGTCTACTGGGGTGCCTCAGTTGGTCAGAGTTATTACAAGAGATTTTACTTCTGCCTTGAATTAAAAAGCTGATCAGGGAGTGGTCAGACCACAAAACAGGAGTGGAACGGGACATAATGAGGGGAATAGTGGAGAACACTTGGTCAAGGGTGTGACCCTTATCATGAGTTGCACTAGAGATGTAGGGAGTTAGACCAAGGGGAGCAGTGATGTCCGTGATTTTAATAGCTTCACTGTCCGATTCGACATCCATGTGAATGTTAAAATCCCCAAGCATTATGCAGTGTTCCACCTTCAGGCATAGAGTGGAAATAGCTGATTGAAGCTCCTCGAAGAAGGCACCACGCAGACCAGGAGGTCTATAAACTAGGAGCCCTGAGAAAGATTGGTGTGGGGTAAGTGTAATAGAGAAGGCGAGGGATTCGCAGCCGGAGATCGGTGAAGAAGGAATGATTGCACAAGCAAAAGATCTTTGAACTGCAAGAGCCACACCCCCACCTTTACCCAGTGCCCTATCCATTCTATAGACTATATAGTCGGGAGGAATGGCTGCCGCAATATCAGGGTTAGAAGACTCATTGAGCCAGGTTTCTGTAAGCATTAGACAAAGTGGTTTCTCAACGGTCAATAGCTCAAAAATGTCCAGAGCGTGTCTATGCAAAGAACGGGTATTTAACAGTAAACACTTAAAATTATTTACGGGGAGTAAGTGGGGTCCCTCAGATACCCGGTAGATGTTAGGGTACCAACCACAACCAGGACAGCGACATTTACCTTTGTAACGGCCTGGAAAGACAGGCCGACAGGACGTAATATTCTGGGCATAGGATAATAAATCCGTTGCAGAGTAGGTAAGCCTATGGCCAGAGTCTGCCGCCACGTCGGTCGCAGCCGTGACGCGGACGGGCGCAGACGGGCAGGACTCTGGCACGACTCCGGCACAGATCCGGCGCTTCCGCTGCCCGCGTCCGCTGCGCGGAGACATCCCTGCCCGTTTTTATGACGCTGCCAATCGCGTCACGACCAACTACCCGACCCAAGATGGCCGCAAAAACCGGTGCTCTGCTCTCGGCGTCAATACTCGGCCGAGAGCAGGACCGGAGCAAGAGGGGAGGGGGTGGAAGGGATCTGAAGCGCTACTGAGCGCAGGGGGACACAGCACTACAAATATTGCTCAGATGTAGTCACAGAGAAAAATACACAATTCGATTTTTAAAAACAGCTAAAATAGCTAAAATAAAGTGGAAAGGCAAGAGACCTCCCGGCTTCCGCCTCAGGAGGGGGAAAAGTGCGTTTGCTGTCAGAAATTTTCTCCCTAAAGCATACTATTCTCTATCTAAATTAAATGAATCTTTTCTCACCTTAGCAAATACTTTATGAGTTTCAAAACAGTCTCAGACACACACCAATTTGTCTTTAGCAGAGCAAAAGGTATGCACTCCAGAGGCTGCAACCAACAATGGCACAGAAATGCTGTAATTCATCACACATATCTCTCATGTCACCCAATCAAAACTCTTCCCTCACTTTTTTTAAATCAACACCCTTCCCCCCTCTGCCCTTTCTGCCTTTTTTCCATAGCAACCACCTCCTGAAAGACCTCTGATGTTTGCAAGTTCACACAACAATGTTTCAATTGAACTCTGAACTCTCAGTACACCTGCATATCCAGTGCAATCTTTCATAAAATGATTTTTTCTTGACCATTCAAATTACATCTTTCAAAGAACTCATCCATGCACCCTAACTTTCTGTTTTCAGCAATCAAAATCCACCAATCACTGCTACTAATTCATTAGCACAGAAACTCCACAGTTTTTTTCATTATAAACTCTTATTTTTTCAACTGCCATTTCATTCCCACACTTCATCTGACTGCAGCAGAACCTTCTCTCACCATGTTTTCTGTCTGGATTGTTGGACATAGTTACATCTACTGGGCTCAAAGGTATGCTGATAACAGAAATTTACCTAACCTCAATTTACAAAATGTGGAAATCAAGTGGATTGGCCACAGAGGATTAAAATGTCACCAATTGATACCATTGGTGAAAACCTTTTTGCATTTGCCAAAACCTGACCTGTTAATTGTGCACTGTGGAGGAAATGACTTGGGCACTTTGACTGGGGTAGGTCTGGAAATGCTTTTAAAGGACACCTTTGACCAATTGATGGCACTTTTTCCTCAAACTGCCTTGGTATATTCAAATATATGCCAAAGACAGAAATGGAGGTGGTCGAACCAATTTTGTCCACAAATTGAGAAATCAAGGAAGCATGTAAATAAGTCTGTTTCAGCTTACATGAGAGACCATGGAATGGGCTCCATGTACAACAATTACTTGCGTTACTACATGCAAGATATCTACCGAGGAGATGGAGTTCACTTCTCAGATGAGGGGAACAGAGTTTTCATCCTGAATTTAAGACTATGTATTGGTACCTACTTATAAGTACCAAAATCTACCACAGACCCAAAAGCTCTTCTCAGAGCTACCCTAACTATGATCACCATAAACAAATTTTAAATGCAACTTTTTTTTTACTAATTTTCACAATTTACGCTTTCCGGTGCACTACCCGGTACGCGCACCGGACGCTAACCGCGCGAAAATAAAAAAAAATGTTTTTTTTTCGCACATATGGACCTCCTCAGCCACCCTCAGAAAACCTAGGGGGTCAGGATACATCTACCGTGCCCCTTTCTACCCATTCTGAATATTATTTGCCCTCCATCTTGTATCTCAATTCTACCGAAACACAAAATGGAGGACTCCCGTAACGCTGCCGGTTCGCGTACCGGGGCGCGCACCGGGAAGCGCTCAATTAAAAAAGGTGGGAAAGTAATTCACAGAAAAAGGACTGGAGACAGTTTCACCAAATATAGATTAGCTCATACTACATACCAATCCCTATCATTTTCACAAATTTGATTAGAATTCCATTTAGCCATTTAGCCTGTAGTCCTCTCTAATACCCTGAGGTAAATTACTTCACAAAACACATCTGAAGTGTTGGAATTGACAACCAATTAAAATGTTACTTTCATTTTCTTCTTTTTTACCTGACATTTGATTGGTTATGTACCTGAATATATATAAAGAAAGAGAGAGAAACACAGCCATTTTGACTACTACTTCCTGAAGTACATTGCAAGAGCATTTTCACTAACAACTTAAACTTGTTTTTAAAAGGTAAGATGTTATTTTATAAATTTGACAGGAGAACTATG
Source organism: Lissotriton helveticus (assembly GCF_964261635.1). Lineage (NCBI taxonomy): Eukaryota > Metazoa > Chordata > Amphibia > Caudata > Salamandridae > Lissotriton > Lissotriton helveticus. The sequence continues at coordinate 149,505,216 of NC_136073.1, forward strand.
TTATGCACTTTAAATAAATTTGGGAAAACATTTTCAGATAGTTTTATACCAACCCTCTGTAAGAGTTAGACATTGAGAAAGGCTTGTTTATTATAATTATGGATTGATTTAGGTTTCTGTGGTATAATTATGAATTTACTTAGGCTTTTTCACAGGCACTTTTTAATAGTACTACTTCACGCCTAAAACCATACAGTGCCCATAGATAACTTCTCTGTTATAAACTCACAAGTACCTGTCTGAACTTAAACCCAACAGTGCCCTATCTCTACTGATATATTTATTTTTTATGCAAATTTCAGCACAAAAATGGAAGAACAGAACGTTTCCTTTGAAATTGTCCTAGAGATGAACAATGAGGAAATCATTGAACCCATTGACTTGGAATTCATGGATGAATCACGGGACCATGAACTTCTACAATGTGTAGAATCTGTGGATTTGTTACTTCAATATGAGGACGGTCAAATGTTGGAAATTATGTTCAGTCAAAAAGAAGACATTTCGGACAGTCAAATGTTAGACGTTTTATTAAATTTTGAAAAAGAATCACAAAAATAAATTTATATTTAATAATCATAAATATTGCTACTTAAATAAAAAAAAAAAAACAACAACAAAAAGAACAATCAATAAACATACAATATTTCAAAAGTCTATCATTCTTTTTGCCTCATAGTACGCTCCCCGGACCGCTTCCCGGTGCGCGTACCGGCCGCTCCCCACGCAAAAAAACGAAAAAATGTTGTTTTTTTTTGCCCCGCGGGGCCCTTTTAAAGCCTCCACATCAAACCTAGGGGGTCAGGGAGGATCTACTATACCCCCTTATGGTCATTTCCCCCTTTGTTTTGGCCTCCTCTTGTCTCTCGATCCTACCAAGAGACAAGATGGCGGCCGCTCCGGACTGTTTAGAATGTTGACAGACACCGGATACCCAATCAGCTTCGCTTCGCGAAGTTCCGTTACGCGTCAGGTACGCGCACCGGGGCGCTAACCGGGGCGCGCTTACAGATATATATATTTTTTTGAACGTTAATTTCTCAAAATCCACTGGAGCAGATATATTGAGACCTAGCAAAGGCACATTGGGCTAACAGTCCCTACAATTTTGCCAAGTTTCGTGCAAATTCATTCAGCCGTTCGGGCTAAAAGTGAGGCCAACCGCCCTATGGAAATTAACATGGGGAAAACGCGTTTTGGGACCCCCCTTTTTTCTCAGCCCCCCCTTGATGAATCCCCCCCAAATTTCCAGGGGCTGCTCAGAAACAAAATGTTCCATTTTCCTAAAAATTTCAGCCAATTCCGTCCACAAACGCCAAAGTTATTAGACATAGAATTTTCAAAAATCCCATAGAGAAAAAATCCTAACTATATATACCTACTGGCGACCGCCAGTAGGTAATATATATATATACATACATATATATATATTACCTACTGGCGGTCGCCAGTAGGTATATATAGTTAGGATTTTTTCTCTATGGGTTTTTTGAAAATTCTATGTCTAATAACTTTGGCGTTTGTGGACGGAATTGGCTGAAATTTTCAGGAAAGTGGCACATTTTGTTTCTGAGCAGCCCCTGAAAATTGGGGGGGGGGTTCGTCCAGGGGGGGTCGAGAAAAAAGGGGGGTCCCAAAACGTGTTTTTAACATTGAGTTTTCCATAGGGCGGTTGGCCTCACTTTTAGCCCGAACGGCTGAATGGATTTGCACGAAACTTGGCAAAATTGTAGGGACTGGTAGCCCGATGTGCCTTTTGTAGGTCTCAATATATGTGCTACAGTGGATTTTGAGAAATTAACGTTTAAAAAAAGATATATATCTGTAACAGCGGACCGGGCAGCGCTCCAGGACGCGTACTTTTCGCGCAACGGAGCTTTGTGAAGCGAAGCTGATTGGTTCTCCGGCATCTGTCAACATTCCAAACAGTCCGTAGCGGCCGCCATCTTGTCTCTTGGTAGGATCGAGAGACAAGAGGAGGCCAAAGCGAAGGGGCAAATGACCATAAGGGGGAATAGTAGATCCTCGCTGACCCCCTAGGTTTGATGTGGAGGTTTTAAAAGGGCCCCGCGGGGAAAAAAATAATAATAATAATAATAATCGAACGGCTGAATGGATTTGCACGAAACTTGGCAAAATTGTAGGGACTGGTAGCCCGATGTGCCTTTGCTAGGTCTCAATATATGTGCTTCAGTGGATTTTGAGAAATTAACGTTCAAAAAAAGATATATATCTGTAACAGCGCACCGCTTCGCGTACTTTTCGCGTTACGGAGCTTTGCGAAGCGAAGCTGATTGGCTCTCCGGTGTCTGTAAACATTCCAAACAGTACGTAGCGGCCGCCATCTTGTCTCTCGGTAGGATCGAGAGACAAGAGGAGGTCAAAGCGAAGGGGCAAATTACCATAAGGGGGCATAGTAGATCCTCGCTGACCCCCTAGGTTTGATGTGGAGGTTTTAAAAGGGCCCCGCGGGGCAAAAAAAAAAAATAATAATAATAATCGAACGGCTGAATGGATTTGCACGAAACTTGGTAAAATATTAGGGACTGGTAGCCCGATGTGCCTTTGCTAGGTCTCAATATATGTGCTTCAGTGCATTTTGAGAAATTAACGTTCAAAAACAAGATATATATCTGTAACAGCGCTCCGCTTCGCGGAGATAAAATTATATCTGTATTACCTAGCTGTTGCTAACACCAGTTAGCGACGGCTAGTAGGAGATAGCGACCATCTTGGGCCCCACTTTGCATGTGAGTGATATTTATCACTAATGACATGCAAAGTGGGCATGCCAAGATGTTAGCGACTGGAAACAGTCGCTAACATCGCTATCTCCTATTATCAACTTTTGGAAATATTCGAGATAAGCGCGAATATCTCCAAAAAGTAACAGCTGCCCTGAGCAGTTCTTAGCCATGTTATCCAATGGGAGGTGGATAACATGGCTAAGAGCATTAGCTCGGTAATGCATGAATATCGCTGAGTTTTCAGCGATATTAATGCATTGCGGTCGTTTTTTATCGTATTTGCGATAAACCTTGATAATAGCAAGGTTTATCTGCGATAATTTCTGACGGTAAAAAAATCTTTGCAATGCATCGTTAGGGATAAATATCGCTTAACTTTGGTAATATGCCCCAACGTCTGTTAACGTTCGATTCGAAGCAATCAGGAAGTGTTGAAAAACATTGTCTGCGCCATCTTGTCTTTTTTCAAATGCCACACTTTTGTCGTGCACGGCAGCCATTTTAGATGCCTTAACCAGACCCACTCTGTGCACGCTGTCGATCCTTAGCATGGCTCCCCACCCTCGCAAGCATCTCACCCAGGCAGTGGTCACCCCCGCTCTCTGTCTTATGCATGGGTAATAAACCTCCCCCCATCTGCGCTGCTCTTCCCTGAGAATCACACCCTGTGCCCGCCCGACACCTCCCTTTCGCCCTATTCACTACCGCACCCTCTGACACTCCTTTTCCTCTGTGTCCGATTGTCCAGGCCGGTCCTAGGCTATCAGCTAGCCCTGCAGATGTAGTTTATGGCCACAGCTGTAAAGAATCACCCCTCTTCAAAGGAGTTATAGTAGATCAAGGCCCACACTCGATGAGATCCGTCACAGCAGAAGCGTTGCTATTATCTGAAAACCATCCTTTATTGTGATTGGGGAGGGGACCGATCGTGAAGCGGAAGATTCCAGGGATGACTCTTTGTACATCAAAGTTTTTACAATTATGTGTCACATTAAAAATATATAGCACTCCGACAAAGTAGTAAGATTATAAAACTTTAATAATTTATAAATATATACAAGAAAACAAAAATAGTAATAACATATAAACATTTTTAGGGAAAAACAACGAAGTAGCTGTCGGCTGTGCGAATAGTCCCAACGCAGCACAATGTCCAGATTTCCGGCGTGGGGCGTCGCGGGGGTGGGTCATCAGTAGCAAACTGTTGTGCGAACAGTTCCAAGGCAGCAGAACGCGCCGAAATCTAGATGACACGAAAGTGATGTCTAGTAAGTTGCCACCCAGCAAATAACGGCGTGGGGCGTCGCGGGGGGTGGGTCATCAGTAGCAAACTGTTGTGCGAATAGTTCCAAGGCAGCAGAACGATGGCACCAAGGTGATGTCCAGTAAGTTGCCGCACTGGTTTTGGTATCCTACAATGCTGCTCCGAATAACGGCGTGGGGCGCCCCGGGGGAGGCGGCGTGAACGGGCCTCTCCAGGTGGAGTGTCATCTGTTGTAGTGGGGCGCCCCTTTACCGTTTCAGTTGCCATTCCGTCCGTTTTTGGTCCACTGTGTCAAAAGCCGCAATTCAGCTGAGTTGCGCCCACTCTTGCGGTGCAGCGATAGGCGGCTGTCACAGGACTCTCAAAATGGCGGCAGGCTCTTTCCTTTTTGGGCCTGGTCCACTGAAATGGCCCTGGGACACCTTGGAAATCGGACGCTTGTCTGCTAGGTCTTGGACCCCATTCTCGAAAGCGTCCCCTCCGCCTTGAGAATTCATCAAAAGTTTTGGGGGCCCCGACTCCTGCAGGCTTCTGGTGGGGAGCGGCTGCCATGATTGCTCGCGGAATGACCACGACGGAGCTACGACATGGTGGTGCTCTCATGCTGACGCCAGTTTAGTCTGAAACATCCAGAAACAAGGTGGGGCTTTCATCGTTTGGGAAAAAAAAAAAGTTTTCATCCAATGAAAAGTGTTGTTTTTAGGTCATATGATCAAGCCTTCCATCATTAGGAAACCAAAAGTAAAATGAACCAATGAAAAGTTTTATAAACAAGTCACATGACCTGTTATGCGGCATAGGGTATAAAATGCGGAAAAAATACGTTGGTACGTGAGGCGGCGTCAGTAGCGGACCGATGTGCGAATAGGCCGAAGGCAATACAACGCGCCAAGATCCGGATGGCACCGAGGTGGTGTCCAGCAAGTTGCAGCACTGGTGTGGCCATCCTACAATGCTGAAAGTCGGCGTGGGGCGCCCCGTTGGCCTGTGAGTTTGCGTCAGTAGCGGACCGATGTGCGAATAGGCCGAAGGCAGCACAACGCGCCAAGATCCGGATGGCACCGAGGTGGTGTCTAGTAAGTTGCCGCACTGGTGTGGCCATCCAACAATGCTGAAAGTCGGCGTGGGGCGCCCCGTTGGCCTGTGAGATGGCGTCAGTAGCGGACCGATGTGCGAATAGGCCGAAGGCAGCACAACGCGCCAAGATCCGGATGGCACCGAGGTGGTGTCTAGTAAGTTGTCGCACTTCTGTGGCCATCCTACAATGTTGAAAGTCGGCGTGGGGCGCCCCGTTGGCCTGTGAGATGGCGTCAGTAGCGGACCGATGTGCAAATGGGGCCAAAGGCAGCGCAACAATATTTTCTGACTGACACCACAAGGCGCTGAGATGCCAAGATCCGGATGGCACCGAGGTGATGTCTAAGTTGCGGACTGATGTGCGAATGGGGCCAAAGGCAGCGTAACAATATTTTTTGTATGGAAGATACCACTAGGCGTTGAGATGCCAAGATTCGGATGGCACCGAGGTGATGTCTAGCAAGTTGCTGTACTGGTGTGGTCATCCTACAATGCTGAAACTCGGCGTGGGTCGCCCCATTAGCCTGTGAGATGGCGTCAGTAGCGGACCGATGTGCGAATAGGCCGAAGGCAGCACAACGTGCCAAGATCCGGATGTCACCGTGGTGGTTTCATAGTTGAGAGGCACTTCATCTGCAGTGGGGCGCCGAGATCCGGATGGCACCGAGGTGATGTCTAGGAAGTTGCTGTACTGGTGTGGTCATTCTACAATGCTGAAAGTCGGCGTGGGGCGCCCCATTAGCCTGTGAGATGGCGTCAGTAGCGGACTGATGTGCGAATGGGGCCAAAGGCAGCGCAACAATATTTTCTGAAGAGAAGACACCAAAAGGTGCTGACATTCCAAGATCCGGATGGCACCGAGGTGGTGTCTAGCAAGCTATGCAGTTGAGTTGTGTGCGCACTTGCGGCGAATAGGTCGAAGGCAGCATAACAATGTTTTTTGAATAGAAGACACCACAAGGCGTTGAGATTCGGTTACCACCGAGGTGATGTCTAGCAAGTTGCCGCACTGGTGTGGCCATCCTACAATACTGCTCCGAATAACGGCGTGGGGTGCCCGAAGGGGGGGAGCCGGCGTGAATGGGCCTTCCTAGGTGGAGGCTCGTCTGCTGTAGTGGGGCGCCCCTTTACCGTTTCAGTTGCCATTCAGCTGAGTTTCGGCTGCTCTTGATGCTACAGCGACAGGCGGCTGCAAGAGGACTCTCAAAATGGCGGCCTGTTCTTTGGATTTGGGCCTGGTCCACTAAAATGGCCCTGGGACACCTTAGAACTCGGACGCTCGAATTTTTTTTTCCTTTCCTGTACATGCAAAAAAAGGTAAATGCCCGGTACGTTACACGCTTCATCTGCCACGATGAACTCTCCAGAGGAACCGAAAAAATATATAGTTCTGGTAACTATACCATGCATCGTCATATGGAGAGGTGGCACCAATTAATTATAGTGCTGCATAGAAGAGAGATTTGGAGGAGAACCCCTCACCTGCTAGTACATTCATCAAAGAAGTGGCACTGAGAGCTTCAGAGGCAAGGGAAACGGTCCCAAATATTTAGAAGAACTTTGGAAAGATTAAAATGACATGTTTAGATTGTGGCAAAATAATTTCATGTGGACAGATGAGTGTTACTCTAATAAATACAGCATATGAACATCATCATAGTCGATGGTTGGTAGAGACATTTTGACTATATCCTGAAACTGCCCGTCCTCGCCCAAAATGGCGCCGGAATAAATGGGACTCGTAACTCCTTGTTGTGTACTGGTTGCAGAACCTTGAAATCACGAGATACGTATGCAGTTTTGAAGCACATGGCGGGCGGGGACGAGAATTGATTGACTATTTCGACATCCCTATTGATATTAAGTTCTGATGTGTTATTGATTACTGTACTGTTGAAAGTTCGAATTAACGTCACCCATGGTACTTGCCCGCAAATGTATATCTAGATAATTTTATTGTAACTGGCCCTGTCGTATTTTAATTATAAAATGTACGTCCACCGATTCCGTAACTGTTAGACACCTTAGTTCTTGCAACCTAATGGCCCGCCCGTTACGTTCCTCTACAGTGTAAATGTCTATTCATCATATACGATTACAGTTTGCTCTGTGGCAGGCCCACGTGGTTATAGGCTCGTATTTGTATAATGAAATTTTCACAATAAAGGTTTTTAAAAGAAAACATGGTAGTAGTATATACATTGGTAAAGTTTTTAATAATAGTGACTGTTTTAGAATCATTAAAAGGCAAGTGAAATAAAGCAGACCAATTACATGAAGGGTAAAAGGTATAATACGAAGGAACGCAGTAAAGATAAATGGTCAAGGGCTGTTGTGTTTTCTATTCCTGCAACATAAAGTGATCGATAAGAATCTCATATTCAGGCGTATCGGCGACTAAGACAGCAGGTCGACCCTCTTTTGCTCAACGGCTCCGTCATGGGACGAAGAAACGCTCTTTTTCTCGAAAAAAGAATATATTTTACTTGCAGGACAGTTGTAAAATTTCCGGGAAAGTACATTAGCCTGGAACATTATAACATATATTTAAGAAAAAATAATGTTCGGAAGTAATGAAAAGCGTAATTTTTAGGTCATATGACCAAGCCTTTCATCATTACAATAAGAAAAGTAAAATGAACCAATGAAAAGTTTTATTAACAAGTCACATGACTTGTTATGCTTACGTTACGCGCTGCGCGCCCCGGATGACTTCCGGATGCGCTAACGCGGCGCGTCATATGACGCATTACGCGACAACGCAGGTACAGAATATAGTCAAAATGTCTCCACCAACCAGCGGTCGGAACACAACCCCTTTCAGCAGGCTAAATAGTTCTGTTAAATGACAACAGAAGGAACAGGCAACAAGAACCATCAGTCAAAGAGGGGAGGGCTATTTCTTCTCTACCGGGTTACATTGGGGCGCTACCGGAACTGATCGAATTGGTAGTCTACAGTGTTTCTGGATGTTTCAGACTGAAGCTGGGGTTAGCATGAGAGCAGCACCATTTCGTAGCTCCGTCGTGGTCATTCCGCAACCAATCATGGCAGCCGTTCTTTATCGTTATTTTGGGCGGGGTGGGTGGCGGAGCCGAGCTGTTTTGCAGCCATCATTGTGTGGAGTTCAGTTCATCTCACTAGTTTTGTATTTGTCATGAGGGGTTGTTCCTAATGTTTCTATTTTAGCGAGGTCAAAAAGAGATCCCATTAGTGGCCTACTGATTTTGCTCGATTCCTTTTCTTTTTTTTTACACGATTTTTCGTTATCTGCAAAGACTAAACAGAGTATTGCGACTCTGTGTTTGTTTGTAAATAGAGAATGAACCAAAGAGAACTAATTCTAAAACAGTAAATACTTGGATAACAATCAATCAAATGGAGAGAGAAGCAGGCACGACGGATTACAACGGGGGCAAAGGCCTGCGTTAACTACCTTTCACTATCTGCAAAGAGAGAGTACTCCTAATAGAAATGAGGGGGGGGGGCACCATTCATAGCAGATCAGTGTGCATAAACACGAAAATGTTTTCACTTACCACGTACTTGACATTCGACAGCTTATGATATTTGCTATTAAAAAACCATTGAAATTCACTGAAAAAACCATAGGTTATAGACCATATATAGTTAGGAATTAGCATTTACAAAACCTTGAAAATTCACTGAAAAAACCATAGGTTATAGACCATATATAGTTAGGAATTAGCATTTAAAAAACCTTATTTTACTCACACAAAACCATTGAAATTCCATATATAGTTAGTTGCACTAACTATATATCGCGCACCCGCAATCCACTGCTGATCATGTCACATATTACATCATTCATGACATGGTCAGTGACATCACTGATGACATCACTGATGACATCTCAAATGACATCACTGATGACATCACTGATGACATCTCATTTGACATCATTCTTGTGCTAATACGATAAACCTCTTCAGACTCTAATATAACCATAGATACACTCAGTGTATACAGACACTCACACACTGCCACTCATCCATGGAGTTACTCACACACCCAGTCAGTCATGCAAAGAAACAATCTCACCTCCATTTCTTCAACTATACAGTTAAACACACCTTACTTATTGAAACATATACTAACACATATTTACTCTCTTATACAATCCCTGATACAAGTTCACAATAATCGATACAACCACTCACTCATTCAGTGGCTCTCATGCACAGTTATTTATATATGCCAACTCTCACATGTACTGTGTTTTACATATGTACTTACTATGACATGTAGCATTGAGATATCCATTCACTCATCAATACACTCATGCACACAGTCAACTGCCCATGTAGCTGTTTCCACATGCACTCTTGAACTCATACACCTAGTGAATAAACTGCTCACACATCTATGCATAGAGTCACACACCTTCCAGCCACCCCCATACAAACTCAATCTCCCATAGAAATACTTGGGCAACCAATTAATAACACATATAGCCTCTCGTATAGCTAATGATCAACACATGCAGCAGTTTACAGAACAACAGACATAATGATGCACAAATTAAGACAGTTTAGTCACTAACCCATGCATTCAGTGAGACACATTTAATCACTCACTCATACAGTCAGTCACGCACCTACTAAATCCTTCATCCAGACACTTATACATCCACTCATTCTTCAATATGTAAGACATATTTTAACTTTACAGAAACATACAGTCACTGGATGTTGTCATCAGTGATGTCATCAGTGATGTCATTTGAGATGTCATCAGTGATGTCATCAGTGATGTCACTGACCATGTCATGAATGATGTAATATGTGACATGATCAGCAGTGGATTGCGGGTGCGCGATATATAGTTAGTGCAACTAACTATATATGGAATTTCAATGGTTTTGTGTGAGTAAAATAAGGTTTTTTAAATGCTAATTCCTAACTATATATGGTCTATAACCTATGGTTTTTTCAGTGAATATATATATATATATATATATATATATATATATATATATATATATATATATATATACATATATATTCACAGAAAAAACCTCACAGACTGTCTCTCATCCATGGAGTTACTCACACACCTCATCACTCATGCAAAGAATCAATCACACCTCCATTTCCTCAACTATACAGTTATACACACCTTACTTATTCAAACATATACTTACATATATTTACTCTCTTATACAATCCGTGATACAAGTTCACAATGATCCATACAGCCACTCACACATTCACTGGCTGTTATGCACAGTTATTTATATATGTCAACTCTCACATGTACTGTGTTTTACATATGTACTTACTTTGACATGTAGCACTGAGATATCCATTCACTCACCAATACACTCATGCACACAGTCAACCACCCATACAGCTGTTTCCATATGCACTTTTGAACCCATACATCTAGTGAATCAACTGCTCACACATGTATGTAGAGTCATACACCTCCCAGCCACCCACACACACACTCAGTCTCCCATACAAATACTTGGGCAAACAATCAATAATCCATATAGTTACTCATATAGCTAATGATCAACACATGCAGCAGATTACAGAACAACAGACACAATGATGCACAAATTAAGACAGTTTGGTCACTAACCCATGCACTCAGTAAGACACATTTAATCACTCACTCATACAGTCAGTCAGGCACCTACTAAATCCTTCATCCAGACACTTATAAATCCACTCATTATTCATTTTGTAAGACATATTTTAACTTTACAGAATTATACAGTCACTGGATGTTGTCATCAGTGATGTCATCAGTGATGTCATTTGAGATGTCATCAGTGATGTCATCAGTGATGTCATCAGTGATGTCATTTGAGATGTCATCAGTGATGTCATCAGTGATGTCATTTGAGATGACATCAGTGATGTCATCAGTGATGTCATCAGTGATGTCATCAGTGATGTCATTTGAGATGTCATCAGTGATGTCATCAGTGATGTCATTTGAGATGTCATCAGTGATGTCACTGACCATGTCATGAATGATGTAATATGTGACATGATCAGCAGTGGATTGCGGGTGCGCGATATATAGTTAGTACAACTAACTATATATGGAATTTCAATGGTTTTGTGTGAGTAAAAAAAGGTTTCTTAAATGCTAATTCCTAACTATATATGGTCTCTAACCTATGTTTTTTTCTGTGAATTTTCAAGGTTTTGTAAATGCTAATTCCTAACTATATATGGTCTATAACCTATGGTTTTTTCAGTGAATTTCAATGGTTTTTTAATAGCAAATATCAAAAGGTTTCAAATGTATTCTTCTTTAAATCAAAAAATATATTTTATATGTTTTTAATAAAAAAAATTTATGTATATATATATTTTTTTTATTTTTTTTTTTGTTTCGCTACCGGTCCGCGCACCGGGTAGCTTCCCGTTAGCTCAATTTGGTGCCGCAACCCGGTCCGCGAACCGGTAAACGTTCCGTTTGCGCAACTGCCGTGTTAGAAAACAACATCGTGACGCGTCGCGTCAGCGTGACGTATCGCGTTGTCGCGTGATACGTCATATGACGCGCCGCGTTAGCGTACCCGGAAGTGAACCGATACGCGAAGCGATCCGGGACGCGGCGCAAAGCGCGTAACGTAAACACAACAGGTCATGTGACTTGTTAATAACACTTTTCATTGGTTCATTTCACTTTTGGTTTCCTAATGATGTAAGACTAGGTCATGTGACCTAAAAGTAACACTTTTCATTGGTTTAGAACTATTGTTTTTCCCAAATGATGAAAACCCCTCCTTGTTTCCTCACTCTGACTTTCATCTTTGTGAGAGGAAGACCTTTTGTCATCACTGAGCAATGGCTTCATTAGTAGCTTCAGCTGGTGCTTCCCCACCACCTCCACCACCTCCAAGGAAGAGAGGACCACCTGCTGAAGTTATCATTCAGCAAGAGAAGGAAGAAGAGGAAGAAGAGGAACAGCAGGAAGAGAGGCTTTTTTTGCCTGAGGAGCCCAGGAGGTCTCATGTCAAAGAAAATTATATTTGGCAATTTTTTAAATATCCCCGGGGCCAAAAAAAAATGAATGCCCGGTACGTAACTTGCCTTATCTGTAAGAAAGATTTGTCCAGAGGGACAGATAAAAAATATAGTTATGGCAATTATACAATGCATCGCCATATGGACAGGTGGCACCCTATCAATTACAGTGCTGCGCAGTTACGTGACCAGCAAGATAATCCCCCTTCTGTGGCCAGAAGATCAGTTGTACAGGAAGTGACGGGACCAGAGGCGAGGGAGACGGTCCCAAATATACAGATGAGGTTCGGGGAAGTCAAACAAGTGTGCGTGCGTTGCAATCAGTTGATTTGCTACAGAGAAAGTAGCATCACTCTAATCAACAGAGCTATCGACAATCATGATTGTCCGAAACGCCCCAGAGAATAAATTCTTTTTTTTTTTTGCTCCTGTTGAGCCCTTTACAATGAATCGTTTTCGTTTCCCCCCAAAAAAAAATATAAAACTGTTAAAAAAATACAAAAAAAGTAAAAAATTGTTCAGAAAAATAATAAAAAAATATAAAACAACAAAAATAATTTTAAAAAAAGTTCTTTTCAGAACTACCTCCCTTTTATAAAAAAATTGCTAGAATGTTTAGCACTCTTGCAACCTCTATTTCTTTTGGTTCGCTTCCCGGTTCGCTCGCCGGTACGCGAACCGGGAGCGAACCAAAAAAAACATTTTTAAAAAAAAGAAGAGTAAGTATAAGGGAAGGAAACAGAGAGTAATGTTAAAAGAAAGACAGCTATAGGGACTAAACCAAAGATACTGTTTAATAGATCTATTTACCGAAGAAAAGATGGAAGAGGGTATAATTGTGAAAAACAAAATAGATAAGGTAGTGAAAGAAAAAAAGGAGAGTAGAAGAATAACAAACAAGAGTTTCTTAGAGAATGTGACTGAATGATCAAATTAAGAATAAAACATTGGAATAACAGTGAGAAAAAACAGAATGCAGAAAAGAAGAAGTAACAGAAAAGGAATGATTGAAACAGCAAAGAAATGTAAATAACATAGGGGCATATTATCAACATAGGCGATAAAAGTTTCGCTGCTTTTATCGGCAGAAATCTGCCGCTAAAGCCGCTTTTGCTGCAGTTTTCTGCCGATAATGACTGCTTTTATCGGCAGAAAACTGCTGCTAAAGCCGCTTTTGCGGAAGAAAACTGCCGCTAAAGCCACTTTTGCGGCAGTTTTCTGCCGATAAAAGCAGCGATAATTGTATTGCCTGTGTTGATAATATGCCCCTTAGTGTGCTTGAACTACAGAGAGAAAGCATAATGAACAAGTAGTGAAAGAGTGAACAGTCAGAGACAGTGAGAGTTCGACAACGGAGAAACAGCGGCCCTCATCCTCCTGGACCTCTCCGCGGCCTTCGACACAGTCTGCCACCGCACCCTAGTGCAGCGCCTCAGCAATGTCAGAATCCAGGAGAAGGCACTGGAGTGGATCATCTCCTTCCTCGCCGGAAGGACACAGAGAGTCCGCCTCCCCCCGTTCAGATCGGAGGCCACGGAAGTCATCTGCGGCGTCCCTCAGGGCTCCTCGCTCAGCCCTACACTCTTCAACGTCTACATGAGCCCCCTCGCAGCCATCGCACGCCAGCACAACCTCAATATCATCTCCTACGCCGACGACACCCAGCTGATCCTCTCCCTCACCAACGACCCCGCCACCGCCAGAGCCAACCTGCATGAAGGGATGACAGAAGTAGCCAAATGGATGTCGAACAGCCGCCTGAAACTGAACTCGGACAAGACGAAAGTCCTCATCCTGGGATCATCACCCTCCGCCTGGGACGACTCCTGGTGGCCCCCCGCCCTGGGCAGCGCACCCAAACCCACAGACCACGCACGCAACCTGGGCTTCATCCTGGACTCCTCCCTCTCCATGACCAGACAAGTCAACGCTGTCTCCGCTGCTTCAACATCCTACGCATGCTACGCAAGATCTTCCGATGGATCCCCACCGAGACCAGGAAGACGGTCACCCAGGCCCTCGTCACCAGCCATCTGGACTACGGCAACGTCCTCTACGCCGGAACCACCGCCAAACTCCAGAAGAGACTCCAGCGGATCCAGAACACCTCAGCACGACTCATCCTGGACATCCCCCGCCGCAGCCACATCTCCGGACACCTGAGAGACCTACACTGGCTGCCGGTCAACAAGAGAATCACCTTCCGGCTCCTCACCCACGCACACAAAGCCCTACACAACCAAGGCCCAGGATACCTCAACAGCCGCCTCAACTTCTACGCTCCCAAACGCCAGCTTCGATCGACCAGCCACGCCCTCGCCGCCGTTCCCCGCATCCGAAGAGCCACCACAGGAGGAAGGTCCTTCTCCTACCTGGCCGCCAAGACCTGGAACTCCCTTCCGACCCACCTCCGCCTGACCCTGGACCACCTCACCTTCAGGAAGCAGCTCAAGACCTGGCTGTTCGAGCAATAGCGGACCCCCTCCCCCCAGCGCCTTGAGACCCTCCGGGTGAGTAGTGCGCTATATAAATGCTCTGATTGATTGATTGATTGATAGAGACGGAGTGAGTGAACAAGAGTGAGGAAGTATGAGAAGAGAGGGACTGAGAAAAAGAGTGGAAGGAGTAGAGTAAGTAAGTAATAGAGAAAGGAATGAGGGAAGTAGCAAAGGCAGGAAAGTGAGGGTTAAAGAAATGAAGTAGTGGAACTAATAGAAGTTAAATGTGATAGAAATGTAACGAAAAGAGTACAAAACATTTACCTTATAATTGTCGTTAACTTAGTCACTTGTTATTTTTATACTTTCAATCTGTGAAAGAGAGAACAAACATTTGAAAAATATTAAAACATGTATTTAAAAATTAGAAAAGACAAGGGAAAAGATTGAAGGACAAACAGTTTTTCAACAACTTTGACACTTACAGAAGCCTCTGCTTCTCCATGCCCCCTACACAGTCCTAAATACATACATTTTAAACTAACAGTATCTTGATGCAGATGAAGTGAGGCCTATCTTGCAACATGGTGCATCTTTTGCACTGCTGCTGTCTCACAAAAGTGACGCAACGGCAGCGCAAAAGAGGTGCACAGCCATCATAAAACTGTCCCTAACATTTTAAATGATTGTTTCAGGATGCCAATAAGGTGTGTCCTATCCAGAGGTTTGTTTGAGGTGAGGCCTACTCAGGGTTGCAGATGAAATTTAGAGTTGTTGAAGAGTACAGAGGAGATAATACCTGTGCAGGCCTACCAATGAAGTGAGTCATGTCCACTGCACTCTTGAACAAAGGCCAGACCTCCTCTGTTTCCCTGGACAGGCCTAAACTTGATCTGCACAATGTGATTCGTAATATTAGGAAACACAGGTGATGTAATTGAAAAACGTGCAATTTCTTTTGCTCATTTCACAATCACATCACTTGTGTTTTCTTTGCTTAGGTATCTCATTGTGCAGAAGTAGTCCAGCATATGAAAGAGTACGCAGAAGTGCAGCACTGCATGCAACAACTTTGACACTTACTGAAGCCTCAGCTTCTGCATGCCCCCTACACAGTCCTAATTATATACATTTTAAACTGACGGTATCTTGCTGGAGATGAACTGAGGCCTACCTTGCAACATGGTGCATCTTTTACACTGCTGCTGCATCACAAAAGTGACGGAACAGCGGCGCAAAAGAGGCGCACGGTCATCATAAATCTGCCCTTAACATTTTAAATGATTGTTTCTAGATGCTGATAAGGTGTGGCCTATCCACAGATTCGTTTCAGGTGAGTCCTACTCAGGGTTGCAGATGAAATGTAGGCTTGTTGAAGAGTACAGAGGAGATAATACATGTGCAGGCCTACCAACGAAGTGAGTCATGTCCACTGCACTCTTGAACAAATGTCAGACCTCCTCTGTCTCCTGGAACAGGCCTAAACCTCATCTACACAATGTGATGTGTAATGTTAGGAAACACAGGTAATGTAATTGAAAAACGTGCAATTTTTTTTGCTCATTCCACAATCACATCACCTGTGTTTCCTTTGCTTAGGTATCTCATTGTGCAGATGTAGTCTATCATATGAAAGACTACGTAGAATGTGAGCACTGTATGCAACAACTTTGACACTTACAGAAGCCTCAGCTTCTCCATGCCTACTACACAGTTCTAAATGTATATCATAAATACAAAAAGTACAGAAATAATTATACATGTTAAATGGTTTATTTTTGCTGTTCTCCGAATTTATCAAATTTCACTAAAAACAGTGACTTGAAGGTATTCATCATATAACAGCGGGGGAAAAAACCACAATCAATTCAATTTCAAAGCTTTTTATTCGATTTGTACATCAAATCATACAAGCAGAAAGATACATAGTTTAAAATATTTAAAATTACCATACTAACACTTATAAGAAAGGGAGTAGGAAGATGTGCAAAGGCTGGGATGCAACAATTGAAAAATACTCTTGCCATTTTAAATTAACATACTATTACAGAAATACAAGACATTCATAAATGAACAGACAGGAAAACAGTAAGGTTTGCTCAATAGGCCTTTCCTGGCAACTGTACATAATAATTTAAATAATCATAATATACTGTGGACATCAACAAATAAAATAATACCTTTAAAAACTTAAATGCGTATATATATACAGACAGGAATGAAGAAGATAATAGCAGCATAATACAATTCCTGGCAGCTGTATAACATAGGTACAGACAGGTAAGTATATAAAAAATGTTATAGTACAATACTTTTCCTGGCAGCTGTACACTTCAGAATAAAAGTAGCCAGAAAAAAGCAGATTTCCTCATTCTCTAATGAAGATAAAAGTGTCAGTGCAGTTTCTGTAGTACGAATATTATATTTAATAAAAATCGGTTTAAGGTATTTTAATCTGAAAAAATGAAAGAATTTACAAAAAAGTAAAAAGTGGCAACTACTCTGGCGGGAAATACTGTCACACGGGCAGGGTATCTCTGAACTGGCTCTTGTATTTGGGAATGCAACCAGATGGTGAACAATACCCAATCTGACACGCGTTAAGACATACTGATGAGAGGGACGGGTCACATACATAAGATAGGGTTGGAACCCCGAAGTTAAATTCAGATTTTTATAAAATTTCACGGTAATTAGATTGCTAGAAACTTTAGCTCGCTCTCCCTTTCGGAAGTTTAGAAACGTTGTCTTAATTTCCTTTTTTGAGATAGAGACAACTTCTTCAGGCTCACGGAACACATCGATATTAAAAAGGAGGAGATACCAATGGTGGATGTATCTCAACCATTGAATGCGTAGAGAGTGGTCCAAGCCTATACAATCAAGAATAATATCCTGAGTAAATCGAGTCTCTGGCTTAGCCCAAATAGAACGCCACAATAAGAGTGGCCGGACTGCTGCTAAGTCAGATATAAACTCGACCCCAACCTCTTCATGGATCAGTTGTATGGAGGCAGAAGGGGGAACACACAACAACCTCCTTAGAAACTTATTTTGCTCCTTCTGCAGGGAAATACCCTCGCTGTGGCCCCATACACCTGCCCCATACAATGCAGAAGAGACACAGCAAACATTGTATATGTTCATCATATCTAAAATGCTTCGTGAGCCAAGTTTGGAGGCAAAGCGAAAAATACTGCTAGTAGACCGCAGCATTTTTAATCTAATAGAATCAAATTCCGAGGTCCAAGACCCACTATTGTTGTATGTAATTCCTAGATAACAAAAGGACTTAACATGAGTCAACTTTTCCTTATCCAGGAAGAAAGTATGTTTGGACTGCTTAGCTGCCCGTCCGCATGACATAACATATGTCTTGGTTTTATTCACACGGAGCCGCCTAACTTGAATAAACTGCATAAAATTATCGATTAGGTGCTGAAGGCCAATCTGTGTTCGGGATAAAAGAACAGCGTCATCCGCATAAAGTAACAGCGGAACTGGTTTACCACCAATCAGGGGGGCGTCTGCTGGGATGTCAACCAGGGAACGGTCGACATCGTTAATAAAAAGGGAAAATAAAAGCGGGGCCAGAACACATCCCTGGCGTATGCCCCGGGATACTTTGAAAAACGGGGTGCATTCGCCAAGGGTGCCATAGCAGACTTTACAGGAGAGTTTTTCATAAAGTCTAGCTAAGAAATAAACAATTTCCCTCGGAGCCCCTGCATCGAGCAGAACCTCCCAGAGAATAGCGTGGTTAACCAAATCTAAAGCGCTGCTCAAATCTGCGAAACATAAAAAGAGGTTGCCATTTTTAGCCACAGTAAATTTGTTAATTAAAAGATCCAGATTGACACATTGATCCAATGTGCCCATGCCTTTCCGAAAGCCATACTGGACTCTAGTTAAAATATTAAAATCAGTTGCCCAGTCTTCCAGCCTCTTGAGCAAAATCCTACTCATTACCTTTACAGAGGAATCCAATAATGATATTGGCCGATAATTAGAGGCATCTGATTTATTACCTTTCTTATGTAAAGGGATAATAACCGATTGACCCCAAGTAGGTGGGAAGTTGGTTTCAGCCGCACAATTAAATATCCTTGCCAGGATGGGAGCCCACAAAACTGGTTCATCTTTGTATAAATCCAGCGGGACCCCATCAGGGCCAGGGGCCTTGCCTCCTTTGCTAATAGAAATTGCTTCATGGCTTTCTTCTAATGTTATTCCCAGCGGGAGGGGAAGCCAAGGGGTAGACTTGGGTGGCAATGACTCAAGGGATAACCCTTCCGGATTAAACATTTTTGAAAAGTGACTAACCCAATCACTGCACGCCACATGAGATGTGAGTTCTGGAGCATCTTCTTTATTGAGAAAAGGGCTGTTAATTGTTTCCCAATAAAGTTTGCAGTTTTTGGTCTCGGCTGCTTCCTACAGCTTATCCCACGCCTCAGTCTGTAATACCTTTTTCCTATTAATAATTGCAATTTTATATCTAGCCCTAAAATATTGTACATCCATCTTATCACGTGGTTTGGTACCTAAAGCTTTTTTCAGTTCTCGGAGGGCGACTATACAGGTCTTATCAAACCACCCCTGCTTCGGACCACTATTGGATGACGGGGCCTTTGTAAAAATGCCATCAATAATACTGTTCATGGAAACAAAGTGAGCTAATAAACGGCCTGGGTCACAGTCATTATCTAGACAGTAATCAATTTGATACTTGCAACTAGTCAGAACCTCCTTTTGTTTAACCTTAGAATTAAATCCAGTCCATTTAATCCTTAGACCCTTTGGTCTTATAGGTACTAGGTCAGTTGTGCATTTTTCGCCTGAGGCTGTCGAAGTACCATGCCCTAAGAGGGTAAGACGAATGCTGTTATGGTCACTGAGACTTTCTTCATTTATATACAGATCAGTAAAGTCTCCACTGCTAGACAAGAGAATATGATCTATAAATGAACCTGCATCTCTGCCTGTAAATGTAGGGCATGTTATTGCCTGGTTGTTTATGTTACAGTTTAACAGGGTCATATCTAGTGTAGCTAGCATGTTATTTAGTATAGAACCATAACTGCAATGTTGGAAATGAGGAGAATCCTCCCTCACTCCCAAACCCCCCCATTGGCTACTCGTAACTGCTCCAAAGCCGCAAATGTTCCCATTAGACAAATGGCAAGGCTGCAAGTTAAAATCCCCTGCCCAGACAACCTCGGCCTTTCTTTTGGATTTACCCAAGGCCTTGACAATTTCCCTTTCCAGGGGTGGTAAAATATCTCCTCTGGTGGCGTCAAAAATATTGTTGTAGAAATTTACTACAACTAAATCAATGCTTTTCCTGCACTCCACCCTTATGACTTGACTATGGGTCCCAACTGTCGTGCTGCTTTTGACCGTACAATCACACAGTTTAGTGGATAAAAGCATCAAGAGGCCCCCCTTAGCCCTGCCCGAGCTAGATTTGGTGGCTTTAAGGCAGTAAGATGCGTACCCTTCGATATAAATGGGGTCCGGACACCATGTTTCCTGCAACAGGATCAGGTCCAGTCCCTCCCCCATAAATCTAGTCCAGAAGGGTGTACCTAATTTGCTGGCAAGGCCAGCAATGTTCCAGGAGACAAGGGAGAGTCCTACTGGTTTACCAGAATCGCCAACAATAGTCGACTCTGGCTGGATTACACGTAATGGGGTAGGACCACCTTCCCGGGGGTTGTTATCCGGGCTTAATCTGGGAGTAACAGTAGGAGTGCATGCATCAAGGCTGTCCCTGTTTCCTATATACGAGAGGGGTATTAGCGATGACGCCATTGGCACTTCTGAAGGCACGGGTAAAGGGGTAACTGGAGGAACACTCTCCATATCTAAATTGGGCATAGAGATGTTTAAGTCCAAAACATCAGTAAAACTGAGTCAATCTACCGCGTCTAACGCAGCATATCTATTAGGATGGGCAAATTGTGAGTACAGGGGCTCTTGGGAAGGGGGCGGGTCCTGCCATATTTGTTGCCGCTGAGGTTTAACTGATTGTAAGGGCTGAAAAGGTTGCTGCCACTGATGGGCAGGCTGAAATAAAGGTGGTAAAAAATGGGGAGGTTGTTGCCATTGAGAATTAACATGGTGCGGGGGAAAAGATAAAACATGCGATGGCTGCTGCTGAAAATTAGCATAATGTGGGAAAAAGGAAGAGGGCTGTAATGGCTGCTGCCAGGGTTTAGGGGCATGTTGCGGGGGATACACAGATCCTCCATTGCTTTGAAAAATGGGACAAGGAGGATTCGGTCTTGTTGACATCGGAAAGAAATAAGACAAAGGGAGTGGATTGATTTGAGTCGCAGGACCACTAGTAGGTGCATTACATATATAACTAGCTGCCCCTATATCCCTAAAGTTAACTGTGATTACATCCCCTACTATTGTTTTCTTGCTTCTGCCCACCCAGTCCCCTCTACGCACAGTAAGAATTTCCCCGTTCATATTGCTAGGTAGAGGTTTATGTAGATGGAGCCATTGAGCACATTTATTTCTTAGCTCAATGAAAGTTTCTTTTGCTCCCTCCTTCAGCGGGGGAACTGCTGTCAACACGACCACAAAAGGGGAAACTTCTGGTGGCAGATTAATAGACTTAAAACGTGCCTGCTTTGACTTGGGACCATCAGTCTTATTTGTGGGAAGACATGCTGAAGGGGTGTTCAATTTTCCTACAACGTCTATTACTTGAGGAGTAGTAGTTTTATTACAAACAACAGAGTGTTGGCGGGTCAGAATAGGGCCCCCCACCTTTGGAGTGGGTAAAGCTGTAGATTGAACAGAATTATTCCCTGTTTGCGACAAATGAGATAAAACAGGATTTCCGGGGGCTATAGTTACTTGAACATTATTCAGTACCTCTTTAGGGGGCTGGACACAGGATGAGCATTTAGGGACTGCTTTTGTAATCCCTTGTGGCTGATCAGGCCCTTGCCCATTCGTTTTATGTGGCCATTTCGAATGAATTAGAGACGTAAGCCTATAAAGTTTGGAAATTAATGGCTTGATTTGTGCTGCTATTGTGGCTTCAAGGTCCAATTTTAAATCTGTTACCATGTTTTGCACCCAGCAAGGAATACCTGATGCCAATTGCGGGGTAGGTGAAATCAGATTATGGTTCCTAACTCCAACTTTTGGTTTATGTTTACTCTTGGAAGTGACTTTTGGGGGATTAGTAACCCTTCCCCCTGGATCTATAGGTGCAGGAGCTATTACCACATCATTAAGCCCGTTCGGACTCAGCGCCGCTTTGCCAGGTGACTGGCAGGCTTCTAGATCTGGTGTGACCTCCAGATCGACAAAAGACGGGTCTGAGTCCGATAGGGCAACCGATAAATCAACAGCATTCGGTACAGTCGTAGCACTAATAGTAGGCATAGATAAAGGTAAAGAACAATTATTCGATAACTGCAAAGCGGGTGACTTAGCATTTGCAAGAGAACCCAGGGACAAGCGCTTGGCATTCGCAAGATCCATGGAGACTCTTTTTTCCAATAATACAATGCTTTGGTCAATAGTCTCATTCACCCGTGAAATAAAAAGATCTATGGGCCCAGTCACCTGAGCTACCACCGTAGCTTTTTTGGTACAACTTCTAGTTCTGTTACGCATGGCCGACATCTGTAGCGCAGGGACGATGGAAATATAGCTGGGAAACGGCCAATGGTATTACAGTAAGCAGATACAGGACTCAGTTCCGCCTACCTTAGGCAGTTATAGGATTAAGGGCAAAAAGGCAGGGGTTCAGGGCCAGGGCCGTCCTCTGCCGTCCTTGAACGGCCTTAAACGGCCCGCTCTTTGCCCGGTCTTCGCCCCGGTATTCGCCCCGCGCGCGTCCCGCTGCAACTGCATGAAGGAAAAGCTGTTGGAGGAGGCGGGAAGAGGACCAGCTGCGGCCGATGAGCGCCGCTCAGCAGGCTGGTCCTCGCAGTCCCGCCTCTTGCCTGGATCGGTGATTCAGCGGGTGTTCAGACCGCGTTTGTACTCCTTTGGGCGTTGCCTGCACAAGGACTGCAAATCTCCACCAAAGTCCTGCGCCTGCGAGCGGCGCCCGTGAAGCGGGGGCCGCGAGGCGTGATGTGGCGAGAGGGTCGGCAGACAGGTAGGCAAACTCAGCTCCCAGCAGTATCAGCAAGTACGAAGGAACCCAGGGAAATAATGCTCCACTCTGCTTTTATCCAGTGGAGGGGGCGGGAAGAGGACCAGCTGCGGCCGATGAGCGCCGCTCAGCAGGCTGGTCCTCGCAGTCCCGCCTCTTGCCTGGATCGGTGATTCAGCGGGTGTTCAGACCGCGTTTGTACTCCTTTGGGCGTTGCCTGCACAAGGACTGCAAATCTCCACCAAAGTCCTGCGCCTGCGAGCGGCGCCCGCGAAGCGGGGGCCGCGAGGCGTGATGTGGCGAGAGGGTCGGCAGACAGGTAGGCAAACTCAGCTCCCAGCAGTATCAGCAAGTACGAAGGAAAATGATTGTGTTTAAAAAACCCATATAACATAACCAATCAGAAATCAGAACTCCTGAAAAGTAACTTACTTTTCATGACGTTGAAGGATATCCTATGAACAGCTTACACTCTGTTGTGCTGTTATTATTTTCAGCCCGCCACTTTCTGAAAGAAAAGCTCCATCGTTTTGACAAATATGTTACATACAATAAATGACTTCTCGCTCTCTACCGCACTTTTCCACAAGGCCAAATCGTGTAAGAGCCATTTATAACTCTTGGAATTCTTCTAAGCAAATCCCGTCATTTTGTATTTCCGCAACTTTCAGAAAGAAAACGTTCAAGATCACTTTCACAATCCTGTACTAGTAATATCTCACCCTTCTTGCTCACTCATGTTCCACATTTCCTATGACACTGATACTGCTTACTATGAAGCAGACTTACACTACCTCTATGACTACTACAATTATTTAATTCTCTACATCACTTTTAATCACAAAGCAATTTAAAACAGTAGATAAAATTATATCAACCCCTAGAATCATTATAGGCCAGTTACCTACCCTAAATTCTCTTTTCTGAAAACAGAAAGTAAGAATATTTTTAAGTAAAAAGGCAACATTGTATCGTAGTCAAATGGGAATCATTTCCGAAACAGCAACTTTTTTTACATTTTCAATAAGCTGTGTAATAAGCGGATCTTGTCAAAGGACCATCATGTCATATAATAGCTGCAGTTACAAATGTTCTTCCTAAAATCAATGACTGTGTAGCCACAACATTTGTAATTAAAGTTGAAGACTTACTTTCATCAGGTTTATATAGTTGGAATTTTAAAATGACATTATAACCAAAAGTTTGGTCAAATAATCTAGACAGCATTGCAGACTTACATTACCTCTACTCCATGTTTTCATTGGCTGCTTGAATTAGCTTATAAAAAGAAACAGTTTTTCTGAACTCATTCAAAGTGCAGTTATTTTTCCATGACGTTAAGTGTTATGGTAAGAACACCGTTTGCTTTGGGAAATACTCTGTTGTCCTTTAACTAATCCGTGCCCACCACTTTCTGTAAGAAAACCTTCTTTTTTTCCAGGAACTATTTAAAACTCAAAAATAACTTTTGACTCTATACTACACTTATCCTCAAGGCCAAATAGTGTAGGAGCCATTAGAACCTCTTGAAATTCCTCAGAGCAAATCCCGAGATTCCTTCCCTAAAATTTTGGTTTTAAAAACACCAGGTAAGAATTTTTAAGGTCAAAAGGCAATTTTTTTTTTGAAAGTTAAAACAGAATCATTGCAGAATGACCAGCCGTTTCTAGACTTTAAATAAGCTGTGTAATGTCCTGATGTTGTTGAAGGACCGTCATGATATATAATTGCTGCAGTTACAAAAGTCCTTCCTGATATTGACAACTGCGAAGCCACAAAATTTTTAATTAAAGTTGTCAATTTTGTTCCATCAGGCCTACATCGTTGGAACATAAAAATGACATACTGGCCATATGTTCGTATAAATAATGTTGACAACATTTCAGACTTACATTGGCTACACTCCATGTTGTGATCAGCTGCTTTTACTAGCTTAATAAAGGACACTGATTTACTGTCTGGCAAAGTTAAATATATAAATTTTTCTGAGTCTACACTAGTAGTACTTGATACCCTACAGTTCTCGCAGTCATGCTGCCATTGATAAGAAAGCCCAAACAGGTGATCTACATCTACACCTTCATCATGCAATACATCAAGCATATACATTAAAAACTCCTGACAATCTTGCTGAATATTTTGAGAGAATTGTGTTTGACCTGAACATCTGTCTAACAGATTTCGAATTTCAGACACACTTTCTATTTTTGTTCTATCAGTGCTACATTTCTCTAACACAGAATTCAACAAACTGCAAAATCTTTGATCCGAATTGACCACAATCTCTTCTTTTACATTTTCTAGAGAAAACAAAACATTAACCACTACATTAGCATAGCAGTTGACACCAGAACTGTTTTCAAATTGAAAACCAACAACATCTTCAACAAAATCCTTTTTCTTTCTGCTTATAATTTCTGGTTCATTGACTTTTCGTCTTTTTGCTACAACCTCCCTACTATTGGTCATATTTCTTCGTTTCCGGCCTACCACACGTTTCTCAAACAAAGGATATTGAGGCAAATGTGGCGCATACTCTCTTCTTAACCTATTGTATTCCTTAACACAATCTAGATCCGCACAAATGTTTGTGACATCACACTCAATCAAGTACAATCCCGATAAAGTTCTGACTCGTGACAATGCCACATATGCCATACCCTCCTTGAACACAGAACTGCCAATATTCACCAATGCACTGTCTACACTTAAACCTTGTGATTTATGGATTGTCACCGCATATGCCAAGCAAACAGGAAACTGCTTACGGCGAACATATAAGTCTTTCACAAGCAAAAACCTAGCAGAGCAACAACCAATTAGCTGTACTTCCTCAATGCCATCAAATTACATTTTTTTAAATTCAATTCCATCTCTATTTCTGTATTTCACAAAATCAACAACATTACCCATTGATCCATTTACCAGACCTCTTTAAACATGTAAATTCCTTCTTAAAATTATACGGCATCTTAAGCACACATTCAGAGTCTTTTCAAAACCTGCAGTTTTAGATATAGTCTTCTCTAATGAATCCAATTTTGATTTCAAATTCTCAGACAAAATAATTGTTGATCCCATATGCTCTACTCTGTCAATAGCTTCCAGTTTCACAATCTCTTGGTTTTCTAAATGCAACATTTTGTTGTTGAAGATGGCACATTCTGCAAGAGTTGGCATCAAACATATTCCAGATTTCTTCTCAGTAATTTTCTGAAAAATATTCTCAGGCACAACGTCTTGTTCTGGATACAAATTTGACAGTAATCGTGCATGTAAAGCTTCTTTCCCATGCTCGGTCACTTTTCCGATTCTAACATCTTGTAGAATATTCTTGTAATCTTCATCCTTCGCCTGACGCATATTTTCACGCAGTTCAGCATAATTGAAGTTTAACCATATATTAACGTTGCCAATGCTCCCTAGGCACTTCCTGGTATCTTCATGCGTGAGCATTTTGAACACAGGTTGTCCTTTCACTGGTGTCAGCTGCAAAAGATCACCGAAAACAATGATGTGTTTGCCACCAAATAACACATCATACTCTGTTTTGAGAACTTCTTGCATTCTCGAATGCACAAAGGCAAGCATGACATTGGAAACCATGCTTACTTCGTCAATGATAAGAAGTTTCATTTTCTTCAAGACTCTTGAAACTGCACAACAAGCATCTCCAGATAACTTGTGGTATTGTAATTTGTTATCATGCTCCACTGGCAGCATCAGTAGACAATGCAAAGTAATACCTTTAATGTTATGTGCTGCCAGTCCAGTTGGAGCGGTGACAACACAGGACAGCGATGACTCAGTCCTTTTCTGCAAATAACATGAAATTGCTTTAATGAGGAAACTTTTTCCAGTTCCCGCTTCTCCACTCACGTACAGTCGGACAGGCTTCAACGACGTACATGAGCACTCTTTCTTCTCATGACTTCATCCATGATCAATTTGGTTGGTAACTTCGTCATATATTTTCCTCTGCTCAACGTTGAGTTGTCTTTCCAAGTCTTCTAAGTTAACCGCATCCTCCTGAGCATGTGCCATGGCTCTTTCCACTTCAATCATGGCAGTGGCAGCTTCATTTTCGATAACTGGTCCTCCTAGTGGATCCTGACTCAATGACACAGAACTCTGACTGTCCTGAGAACTGTCTCTAGCAATCTCGGGTGCAATCGTTGCTTCCTGCTCGATTTCCGCATTCAACATTTCTAGATATTTGGGAAAAACAGGACATTCTATGGTCTCCTTGGCGGCATTGAAAGAGTCTTCGTAACAGAGGAAATCTCCAAGCAGTTCCTCTTCTGCACGCCAAGGCTTGAAAAGTTGCAAAAGTGCTAAATAGAAAAACTCTTTTTTTTCAGGAGATTCGCCACTCAATTTTCGATGGTTTACCAAGTGGCATTTTCTTTGCTTGACCAGACATCCCTCACTTCCAATTACAGCATACACTCCTTTATCAATATCTTCTTTGATGTTCCTCTTGAATATGTAATTTTGTAGAACCTCATACAGACAAACATTCTCGAGGTGACTGCTTCTATTTGGGTAATATGTATCCAACATGTTGGTCTTCAAAATATCGGTACTGTTTGGCTCCTTTTCCGCCAAATACTCAATTTCCCGCACAGGTTTCAGAACTCGATTACACGTTGCAGCAAGACCAAGACTCGCCCAAACGATACTCCTGGATTTGGCATAGAGACTTGCTGAAGACAACCGGTCAGAACATTCGTTAGCTCCGATTTCTCGATGTGACAACATCTTCAGACTGAAACTGTACAACTTCTTACTGAGGCTCTTTTCATGGGAAATGTCCTCCCACATATCCTTCAATTCTGTCTTTTCTTTTTTGGTGATGTAAGATGTCACATACCGAGCCACAGCCATACAGTTATCAGCCACAAACTGTATATCCATGTTAGCATTCCACATGGACAAAATCACTGGGTTGTAGTCGTTGATGTACTTGGACTCTTCGTTCCTTTTCAAATTGTATGTGTTTTTAGGTGATTTCTTCATCACATTATGTCGCAGCGAAGACATCAAACTGTTCACTCTTCCTTTAGAAATCACCGGTCGTGGAAAGGCGAAACGACATTTGGTGTAGAACTTGTCCTTGTTTCTGAATTTACGACGACAGTACTTTCCACAACGATGGCTTTGGAAGCGTAAAACTTGTTCTCTTAGGCTTTTGTCTTCCTTTGCGTTTGGAACAGCACATGTAGAATACTGTTCTATGAAACTCATCACTAAGTCTTCTGGATCTGTTCCAAATTTAGGTGCATCCTTGATCCACAGCAGCATATGTATATGAGGAGCACCTCTTGCTTGGTACTCCTTTCTCCAGAAAAAATCCAACACCTCTCCAAGAGGTGGATTTTTCTTGTTCATGATGCAAGACATCATAGCTTCAAATCTATGATTGAAGTACCTGCATACATTGACTGGATCCAAAGAGCACAGTTCTCCGGGTGTCTTGAATTCGATATTTTCAATGTTTCCATTTGCCTCTCGTAGAAATTCAAGTAAGTCTTCCCAGCCATACTCGGCACAGCTGAGAGTGAGGAACCATGTGGGAGTTCCTAAGTTCCTCAGCATACATTTTAAATCACCATGACGACGGTACCAGTACTCATTAGTACCACGCTGACACGCCATGAGATTAATCAGGTGAGAATTCAAAATACTGTCTTGCACATTGACTTTATCCATAAAGTCACTTGCCGAGATGTTTTGCATCTGTATACCACTTTTCAAGATGTGGTTCACTGCTTATGACAGTCCAGACAGATCGCTTTCAAACAGGAGATGAAACAAATAGGGAATGCATTGTCGAAACCTAGGATCTTCTGCATACAATTGTAAAGTCCGGTATTCAGAAGCAGGAATTTGATGAGGTCGCTCATCATATC
This sequence comes from Lissotriton helveticus, assembly GCF_964261635.1. Lineage (NCBI taxonomy): Eukaryota > Metazoa > Chordata > Amphibia > Caudata > Salamandridae > Lissotriton > Lissotriton helveticus. The sequence continues at coordinate 149,533,795 of NC_136073.1, forward strand.
TTCCTCCTTGACCTGTTGGAAATAGCTGTGGGAAACACCGAGCTTCCAAACTTTCCTCCCAAACACTAATGGGACTCCCTTTGGCTTGTTTCATTTGAAACAACTCAATAGCATTCCCCATGACTTCCTTGGAATGCAAAGGATGAACACTATAATGTTCATATATTTCTTCACTTTTAGAGGGTTCTACTTTCTCAATTTGACCAGCACACAAATCGCTATCCTCTTCTTCACTTACTTCCTCTTCTGCAACATATACATTCTTATAGTACTTATTGTTTTTTTCAAATACAATGTTGCCTTTTTGACTTTCCTAACATCCACTAAATCTTGCCATATTTTCTTACTCTTTGTCGGAACCCCATTAACTAAGATAACCAGAGGTTCCTCTTCCACTTTTTCTACTCCAATTGTATTAATGTTTTTCTTCAAATCTAGAGGCAAATGAACAACTCTTCCCTTTAATCCTCTCTGTAAATCTGATGGAGGCAATTTCCCTGTCTTTGGCTCCATTCTTACAATAGCCTGAAAGGGATGGATACTTTGAATCAAAATAGATTCATAAGTATTTAAATCCTTCAATTCAGAAGGAATCTCGACCAATTCCAGATTATTATGAACCGCTCTAGCAGGCATCCGGTTTTGATTTAATTTGTTACAACAATAAGTACACACACGTTGATCCAATCCCAAATCAAAAAAATTTTCTACCATCAAGTATGTTGCGAAATCCTTCCATTCACTATTATTTTCCCTTTCACTTTTCGCATATAAATCCACTAACTTAGTCTGATTCTTATAATAAGTGCGTCGACAACACACACAAGTGAAATTAGGCCTCTCACTTGATTTCACCTGAAACGTAGCAATTTCCTTCTGAAAATGATCTGTACTGGAAACCTGTACACTATCTTCCACATTACCCTCTTCTTCTGGGTCAATTTCAACATTCTCCTCTTTACTTCCAAAGTAACAAAACTCAATTTCTTCACAAATATTCTTCACATCTATTTCAGAACCATGCAAAAGAGCAGTGCATAATTGTTTAAGCATAATTGCTGGACTCTTAGCATAACACAACATTCTAACTAATTTCCTCACTTTATTATGATGCACTGCTAGCATCCTGAAATGATGAAAAACACTCTGGCATACTCTCCTGGAAAGACAAGCCAGTGAATGACCATGCAAACCTGTCACTTCTCTCACTCTGCAAGGATCTAATTCTTGCAACAACATCATTTTCTGCTTCAAACTTTTCTTATTAAATGTCCGTACAAAATCACAAAGCAAATTGATGGAATCCTGTCGCACACTGCAAATACTACTACACTTCCAGGTGTACACAGGTCCCTTAGTACGTCTTCCTAAAACCTCATTACCTAACACCTCTTCTGCCTCTGTTGTCACAAGTTTTTCTTTTTCAACTGGACAACCATCTTTCCCCTCATAAGCTCGACCACTGGTGTCAACTGCATGCACCAAATCATTATCCTGGAAATAACTCTCCTCATTAAAAAATGCCTCACAACTTGAACTATGCATCCATTCTCCTGAAAAAACTTCACAAAAATTACTACGATTAACTGTTCTCTTCCATCTACTATTTCTTTTGAAATCATAAATTGCCTTGTTTAGCTTCCTAATTCTATTGATTATCAAAATAAATAACTTTCGCTTAATTTCAAATGCCTGATCAATAACTTTCTCAACTTTTTTTTTCTCTTATAAAAAAACACTTTCTGTTTACCTTTCTTAATATTTTTTAACAAATTGCCAATTATCCTGTTGCGGAACATTCGTCTACGAATGTCCCTAAACTGATTTTTCCTTCTACTACCATGCACAGAGTTATCTCCTGCTCTAGCAGTAACATTTTTGATTGGCCTTTCCTTTCCGTTTAAATTGCTTCTCTTTTTCTGGACTAAAACATTTTCTGTAGTACTATTTTTTTTTTCTACAAATGTTTCTTATGAATGATTTTGTTGTCTTACCCGGACCTTTCTTGGTGACTTGACGAGTTTTTATTGTAGAGGACTGCTGCAACAATTTATTAAGCTGCTGTCTTTGATGTTTGGTAGCCTTTCGCCTTCTGTCCTTCGAAGGCATTCTCTAATTTTGAAATGATCTGCAGTTGAATCTGTGGTAAAATATAATAAAAAATGGTATTAACCACTATTAGCAAACAGTAAATCGATAACAGTCGTCAAAAATTTAACACACTACTTGTCATTTTTACATAGAATAATTTTGAGTGCATTGGCAAATTTAGTATTCACAAATAGTAGCAAATAAATGGAATGCTTCTACATTGACCTGTGATGTTTTATAGGTGAATCTGAACTAATTTTATGAGCATATTTGATTTTTTATTAAAGACACTACACACAACCTGTTTTTGAAGTTGTGTTCAATTTTAAATGAAACGGTTTACATTTTTACTTTTCATTTCCAGTAACTTTTAAAAATAAATGTTTATAGTTCCATAGGCTCAAGCAGGTCAGCTTCCCACCCTAAGTCATACAATTCTGACAAATCGGCATCCTCATCATGTTCTTCATCATCCTCAGGATTTAAATCATCCAAGGGATCTACTTCCACTGACGTTTCAATGATAAGATCGAGATCAACAGATTGCTCATTATCACTCATGCTTGATGTTGTCGTTATCTTTAAAGAAAGAGAACAACAATGAGATGTTGCAGAGTAAGAGACAAATCTCAGAGACTATAATTGTACAATTTTTTAACAAGAGTAACATTTTGCAGATATTATTTAACCATGTCCAGCGATGCTGCGGAGGTGAGGCCTATGTCCAATTTTTCAGTGAACAGGACTCATCTCTTCTTAACCTTGGATAAGCCTCACCAACACTGTGTCCCCTGCTAATACTTAAATTTAAAGGAGCAGATTTATGTTAACTGGCGCATTCCCAGGGATGCACCAGTTAACGTGCGCCACTGCTCTGCCACCCATGATGTGCCGCATTTACAATGTGGAGCACCATTGAGCAAAAACAGCACAGATGCGTCACGCATCTGTGTCGCAAAAGCATCACATTGCAGGAATCACGTCGTAAGAGCGACATGTCTACTGCAATGCACAGGGGCAAGCCACACATTGCATGGTGCATCACTCCTTATGCCTGTTTCAAACAGGCGTAAGGATTTGATTCAGCAATGCCATAAAGCTGACTCAGTGAAATCTTCTAAATTTCACTGTGTTAGTTTTACAGGGCTTTCATGCAAATGAATGCCCACCCTGCAACAAAACGCCTATATGAAACCTGATGCAGGTTTCATATGGCACAGGACTTTACACCATGACACATCTGCCTAGATGCATCAAGTTGTAAATATGTCGCAACATAGCACATCTTTTGCACCGCCGCTGCGTCACAAAAGTGACGCACAGCGGCGCAAAAGAGGCACACGGCTATCATAAATCTGTCCCTAACATTTTAAATGATTGATTCTTGATGACGATAAGGTGTGGCCTATCCAGAGGTTTGTTTGAGGTGAGGCCTACTCAGGGTTGCAGATGAAATTTAGGCTTGTTGAAGAGTAAAGAGGAGATAACGATTTCATGTGTCTTAGGGCATTTTAAGTCACTTCCCGATGAATGTAGGTATATAATTGCTTTACATGATGTGTTTAAAAACGTTTTTTGAAATCAATTAGATTTCTGGATATGTACTGCTAGAGTTTCATAGGTTGCTTGGGGCATATTTATAAGGCCTTTGAGTCTCTCTGATGTTATTTTTCCCATTTTAATTTAAGACCTTTCCCCGTGGTGCAAGGTCCTTGTAAATACGCCCCCATCTGTGCTTGGCAAATTTAGATTTTGATTCTTTGAGTTACATGGCCATGTTCCATACAGTGCTCACCTTCTGCGGAGTCTAGACTCCATCTGCACAATGAGATATCTAAGCAAAGGAAACACAGGTGATGTGATTGTGAAATGAGCAAAGGAAATTCCCCATTTTTCAATTACATCACCTGTGTTTCCTAACTTTATGAATCACATTGTGCAGATGAGGTTTAGGCCTGTTCACGGACACAGAAGAGATCTGACCTTTGTTCAAGAGTGCAGTGGACATGACTCACGTCATTGGTAGGCCTGCACATGTATTGTCTCCTCTGTAGTCTTCAACAAGCCTAAATTTCATCTGCAACCCTGAGTAGGCCTCACCTCAAACAAACCTCTGGATAGGCCATACCTTATTGTCATCCTGAATAAATCATTTAAAATGTTAGGGACAAATTTATAATAGCCATGTGCCTCTTTTGCGCCGCTGTGCGTCAACATTTAGGACTTAAACCCAACAGTGCCCTATCTCTACTGATATATTTATTTTTTATTCAAATTTCAGCACAAAAATGCAAGGAGAACAGAACGTTTCCTTTGAAATTGTCCTAGACATGAACAATGAGGAAATCATTGAACCCATTGACTTGGAATTCATGGATGAATCACGAGACCATGAACTTCTACAATGTGTAGAATCTGTGGATTTCTTACTTCAATATGAGGACGGTCAAATGTGGGAAGTTATGTTCAGTCAAAAAGAAGACATATCGGACAGTCAAATGTTAGACGTTCTATTAAATTTTGAAAAAGAATCAGAAAAATAAAATTATATTTAATATTAAAAAATTGTTTGAGTCTTTAATCATTTTTATATGTAATTCATAAACTAGTACCAAATTGATTATAATGTAAAGTCAGACTTATAGTATACTGTGCACAATCCCAAAAATAAATTTATATTTAATAATCATAAATACTGCTACTTAAATTAAAAAAAAAAAAAAACAACAAAAAGAACAATCAATAAACATACAATATTTCAAAATATCATAGTCTATCATTCTTTTTTCCTCATAGTACGCTCCCCAGAATGCTTCCCGGTGCGCGTACCAGGCGCTCCCCACGCAAAAAAAACAAAAAAAATTATTTTTTTTGCCCCGCGGGGCCCTTTTAAAGCCTCCACATCAAACCTAGGGGGTCAGGGAGGATCTACTATGCCCCCTTATGGTCATTTCCCCCTTTGTTTTGGCCTCCTCTTGTCTCTCGATCCTACCGAGAGACAAGATGGCGGCCGCTCCGGACTGTTTAGAATGTTGACAGACACCGGAGAGCCAATCAGCTTCGCTTCGCGAAGTTCCGTTATGCGTCAGGTACGCGAACCGGGGCGCTGCCCGGAGCGCGCTTACAGATATATATATTTTTTGGAACGTTAATTTCTCAAAATCCACTGGAGCACATATATTGAGACCTAGCAAAGGCACATCGGACTAACAGTCCCTACAATTTTGCCAAGTTTCGTGCAAATCCATTCAGCCGTTCAGGCTAAAAGTGAGGCCAACTGCCCTATGGAAATTAACATGGGAAAAACGCGTTTTGGGACCCCCCTTTTTTCTCGGCCCCCCCTTGACAAACCCCCCCCCCAAATTTTCAGGGGCTGCTCAGAAACAAAATGTTCCATTTTCCTGAAAATTTCAGCCAATTCCGTCCACAAACGCCAAAGTTATTAGACATAGAATTTTCAAAAATCCCATAGAGAAAAAATCCTAACTGTATATACCTACTGGCGACCGCCAGTAGGTAATATATATATATATATATATTCACTGAAAAAACCATAGGTTATACACCATATATAGTTAGGAATTAGCATTTAAAAAACCTTATTTTACTCACACAAAACCATTGAAATTCCATATATAGTTAGTCACTGATGACATCACTGATGACATCTCAAATGACATCACTAATGAGATCACTGATGACATCATCCAGTGACTGTGTGTTTCTGTAAAGTTTAAATATGTTTTACATATTGAAGAATGAGTAGATGTATAAGTGTCTGGACGAAGGATTTAGTAGGTGCATGACTGAATGTATGAGTGAGTGATTAAATGTGTCTCACTGAGTGCATGGGTTAGTGACTAAACTGTCTTAATTTGTGCATCATTATGTCTGTTGTTCTGTAAACTGCTGCATGTGTTGATCAGTAGCTATATGATTAACTATATGGGTTATTGATTGATTGTCCAAGTATTTGTATAGGAGACTGAGTGTGTGTGTGGCTGGCTGGGAGGTGTGTGACTCTGTGCAGATCAATGTGTACTTGTATCAATGATTGTATAAGAAAGTAAGTATGTGTTAGTATATGTTTGAAAATGTAAGGTGCTCTATGTTTAACTGTATAGACAAGAAAATGGAAGTGTGATTGATTCTTTGCATGACTGACTAGGTGTGTGAGTAACTCCATGGATGAGTGGAAGTGTGTGAGTGTCTGTATACACTGAGTGTATCTAAGGTTATATTAGAGTCTGAAGAGGTTTATCGTATTAGCACAAGAATGATGTCAAATGAGATGTCATCAGTGATGTCATCAGTGATGTCATTTGAGATGTCATCAGTGATGTCATCAGTGATGTCACTGACCATGTCATGAATGATGTAATATGTGACATGATCAGCAGTGGATTGCAGGTGCGCGATATATAGTTAGTGCAACTAACTATATATGGAATTTCAATGGTTTTGTGTGAGTAAAATAAGGTTTTTTAAATGCTAATTCCTAACTATATATGGTCTATAACCTATGGTTTTTTCAGTGAATTTTCAAGGTTTTGTAAATGCTAATTCCTAACTTAGGGGTCGATCAGGATGGCGGACGGAAGAGCCACCGCGGCCCTGGAGTAGGCGGAAAAAGCCTTTTCCGTGTCCGCCTGCCGCGGATACTCCGTCCGCCATATCAGGATAGGAAAACGTGTCAAATTTCCGTCCGCGACGGAAAAACACGCTCCGCCGGCCAACTACACACGACCACGCGGCGGACGGAACACATCCGGACGCTCCGCCGTACGCACTGACGTCGAAGACCGTCCCCCAAATCAAGATGGCGGAAAACACACATAAAACCGCTGCGGAAAAACAACCTGTCTTAACACGGCGGAATCCCCACAGCGAACATAGGTGACACAGCCGAGATACCCACCGCAAGCTGACCACCACCATGGACCCGGCGCTACACGCTTTCCCGATGCTCTTCGCGATCCACCACGTCCTAGTCATGGCCTACTATGGACGACGACGCAGGTAAGGTACAAACCATTGGCTGTCTGGAGGGGAATACCAGCAAGGGACGTGACGTAGGGAGGGGGAGTGTCATGTTACCGAAACCACTGATGAGAAGCATATACGAATACACATTAGCAGTACGCAAGCAGGAATGACAACGACAGACCACGAGACTTGATAGACTACCTTTATTGTCAAATAATAGGGGTCAAATCACAGTGTATGCGTGAACATGGGCAAAGTGGGCACCAGAGCAGGTACAACATAGCAGGTAACGAGAGGGCAGCATGCAGTATCAGAGCATCAACAGGACATTGTGCATTACAGAGCAGGTACATCAGAGGCAGGTAACGAGAGGGCAGGTTGCAGTATCAGAGCATCAACAGGGCATTGTGCATTACAGAGCAGGTACATCAGAGGCAGGTAACGAGAGGGCAGGTTGCAGTATCAGAGCATCAACAGGGCATTGTGCATTACAGAGCAGGTACATCAGAGGCAGGTAACGAGAGGGCAGGTTGCAGTATCAGAGCATCAACAGGGCATTGTAGAGTACAGAGCAGGTACATCATAGGCAGCACGTGAGAGGGGCAAAGTGCATCAACAGTCCATTGCACAGAACAGGCCCATCAGAGGCAGCACGTGAGAGGGGCAAATCAATCAATCAATCAATCAGGTCATTTGTAGAGCGCACTACTCACCCGTAGGGTCTCAAGGCGCTGGGAGGGGGGGGGGTGCCGCTACTGCTCGAACAGCCAGGTCTTGAGCTTCCTCCTGAAGGAGAGGTGGTCTTGGGTCAGGCGCAGATTGGTCGGAAGTGAGTTCCAGGTCTTGGCGGCCAGGTAGGAAAAGGATCTTCCTCCTGTCGTCGCTCTTCGGATGCGGGGGACGGCGGCGAGGGCGTGGTTGGTTGATCTGAGGAGGCGCTTGGGAGTGTAGAAGTTGATCCGGTTGTTGAGGTAGCTCGGGCCTTGGTCGTGTAGGGCTTTGTGCGCGTGGGTGAGGAGCCGGAAGGTGATTCTCTTGTTGACCGGGAGCCAGTGCAGATCTCTCAGGTGTCCGGAGATGTGGCTGCGTCGGGGGATGTCGAGGATGAGTCTCGCCGAGGCGTTCTGGATCCGCTGGAGTCTCTTCTGGAGTTTGGCCGTGGTTCCGGCGTAGAGGGCGTTGCCGTAGTCCAGTCGGCTGGTGACGAGGGCTTGGGTGACCGTCTTCCTCGTCTCGGTGGGGATCCACCGGAAGATCTTACGTAGCATGCGCAGGATGTTGAAGCATGACGAGGAGACGGCGTTGACTTGTCTGGTCATGGAGAGGGAGGAGTCCAGGATGAAGCCCAGGTTGCGTGCGTGGTCCGTCGGTTTGGGTGCGGTGCCCAGGGCGGGGGGCCACCAGGAGTCGTCCCAGGCGGAGGGCGTGGAGCCCAGGATGAGGACCTCCGTCTTGTCTGAGTTCAGTTTCAGGCGGCTGGTCGTCATCCATTCGGCTACGTCTCTCATCCCTTCGTGCAGGTTGGCTCTGGCGGTGGCGGGGTCGTTGGTCAGGGAGAGGATCAGCTGGGTGTCGTCGGCGTAGGAGATGATGTTCAGGTTGTGTTGGCGTGCGATGGCCGCGAGGGGGCTCATGTAGACGTTGAAGAGGGTTGGGCTCAGCGAGGATCCTTGGGGTACGCCGCAGATGACTTTGGTGGCCTCTGACTTGTACGGTGGTAGGCGGACTCTTTGTGTTCTTCCGTCGAGGAAGGAGGTGATCCATTCCAGTGCCTTCTCCTGGATTCCGATGTTGCTGAGGCGCTGTACTAGGGTGCGGTGGCAGACAGTGTCGAAAGCCGCGGAGAGGTCCAGGAGGATGAGGGCCGCTGTTTCTCCGTTGTCCATCAGAGTTCGAAGGTCGTCGGTGGCGGCGATGAGGGCGGTCTCGGTGCTGTGGTTCGCTCGGAAGCCGGACTGTGAGGGGTCGAGGGATCCATTCGTCTCGAGGAAGGCGGCCAGCTGTTTGTTGACGGTCTTCTCGATGACTTTGGCCGGGAACGGGAGGAGCGAGATGGGACGGTAGTTCTTGAGGTCGGTGGGGTCTGCTGTGGGTTTCTTGAGGAGAGCGCTGAGTTCGGCGTGCTTCCAGCTCTCAGGGAAGGTGGCGGAGTCGAAGGAGGTGTTGATGATGTCCCGCAGGTGGGGTGCGAGGACAGCGTCGGCCTTGTTGAAGACGTGGTGAGGGCAGGGGTCAGTCGGAGATCCTGAATGGATGGAGTTCATGGTGCGGATGGTGTCTTCGGTGCTGATCGGAGTCCAGGTGCGGAGGGTGGTGGTGGGTGGCGTCGTTGCGGTTGTGGCTTGCGTTGGTTGGTTGTTGAAGCTGTTGTGTATGTCCGTGATCTTGTTGTGGAAGTAGGACGCGAGGGAGTTGCAGAGGTCTTGCGACGGTGTGATGTCGTTGTTTCCGGCGTTGGGGTTGGAGAGCTCTTTCACGATGTTGAAGAGTTCCTTGCAGTTGTGTGCGTTGTTGTCCAGCCGGTCCTTGTATTCATTTTTCTTGGTGGCGCGGATCAGTTGGTGGTGTTTCCGGGTGGCGAGCTTGAGGGTGGTCATGTTGTCCGTCGTTGGTTCCCTTCTCCAGGCTTTCTCGAGGGCTCGACAGTTCTTCTTGGAGCTCTTGAGTTCGTCGGTGAACCATGGTGTTTTTCTGCTGCAGGATCTGCTGGGCGGGGTCCTTAGAGGGGCGAGTTCGTCCGCGCAGTTGCTGATCCACTTCGTGAGGTTGTCGGCGGCCTGGCTGGGGTTCGCTGAGTTGGCGGGAGGGTGCTGGCTCAGGGAGGCGGTGAGCTGGTCGGCTGTGATCTTGTTCCAGCTTCTTCGAGCCACCTGTTGCTGGCGGTGGTGGATCGTCGTTCTTCTGAAGGTGAAGTGGACGCAGCTGTGGTCCGTCCAGTGGAGTCCTGTTGCGTGGCTGAAGGTGACGTCTTTGCTGGATGAGAAGACGGCGTCGAGTGTGTGTCCGGCGAGGTGGGTGGGGGTGGTCACCAGTTGCTTGAGTCCGAGGTTGTCGAGGTTGTCGAGCAGGGTGATGGTGTTGCGGTCGTTGTTGTTCTCCAGGTGGAAGTTGAGGTCCCCCAGGAGGATGTAGTCGGCGGAGGGGAGAGCGTGCGGGCTGACGAAGTCGGCGATGTCCTCGCTGAATCGTGTGCGCGGTCCCGGGGGTCGGTAGATCAGGGTGCCTCTGAGGGTGGTCTTCGGGTTGGTGTGGATCTGGAAGTGCAGGTGTTCAGCGGTGGTGAGGGTGTCGTCGGTGTTGGTCGTGATGCGGATGGTGTCTCTGTGGATGATGGCGATGCCTCCTCCGGTCTGGTTGTCGCGGTCCCTCCGGGTGATCTTGTATCCCTCTGGGATGGCGATGGCGATGTCTGGGGCTGAGGAGGCGTTCATCCAGGTCTCGGTGATGAAGGCAACGTCGGGGGCGGTGGTGTCGAGCAGGTTCCAGAGTTCTACGGCAAAGTGCATCAACAGTCCATTGCACAGAACAGGCCCATCAGAGGCAGCACGTGAGAGGGGCAAAGTGCATCAACAGTCCATTGCACAGAACAGGCCCATCAGAGGCAGCACGTGAGAGGGGCAAAGTGCATCAACAGTCCATTCCACAGAACAGGCCCATCAGAGGCAGCACGTGAGAGGGGCAAAGTGCATCAACAGTCCATTGCACAGAACAGGCCCATCAGAGGCAGCACGTGAGAGGGGCAAAGTGCATCAACAGTCCATTGCACAGAACAGGCCCATCAGAGGCAGCACGTGAGAGGGGCTAAGTGCATCAACAGTCCATTGCACAGAACAGGCCCATCAGAGGCAGCACGTGAGAGGGGCAAAGTGCATCAACAGTCCATTGCACAGAACAGGCCCATCAGAGGCAGCACGTGAGAGGGGCTAAGTGCATCAACAGTCCATTGCACAGAACAGGCCCATCAGAGGCAGCACGTGAGAGGGGCAGTATGCAGTATCAGAGCATCAACAGGGCATTGTGCATTACAGAGCAGGTACATCAGAGGCAGGTAACGAGAGGGCAGCATGCAGTATCAGAGCATCAACAGGGCATTGTGCATTACAGAGCAGGTACATCAGAGGCAGGTAACGAGAGGGCAGGTTGCAGTATCAGAGCATCAACAGGGCATTGTGCATTACAGAGCAGGTACATCAGAGGCAGGTAACGAGAGGGCAGGTTGCAGTATCAGAGCATCAACAGGGCATTGTAGAGTACAGAGCAGGTACATCATAGGCAGCACGTGAGAGGGGCAAAGTGCATCAACAGTCCATTGCACAGAACAGGCCCATCAGAGGCAGCACGTGAGAGGGGCTAAGTGCATCAACAGTCCATTGCACAGAACAGGCCCATCAGAGGCAGCACGTGAGAGGGGCAAAGTGCATCAACAGTCCATTGCACAGAACAGGCCCATCAGAGGCAGCACGTGAGAGGGGCTAAGTGCATCAACAGTCCATTGCACAGAACAGGCCCATCAGAGGCAGCACGTGAGAGGGGCAGTATGCAGTATCAGAGCATCAACAGGGCATTGTGCATTACAGAGCAGGTACATCAGAGGCAGGTAACGAGAGGGCAGCATGCAGTATCAGAGCATCAACAGGGCATTGTGCATTACAGAGCAGGTACATCAGAGGCAGGTAACGAGAGGGCAGCATGCAGTATCAGAGCATCAACAGGGCATTGTGCATTACAGAGCAGGTACATCAGAGGCAGGTAACGAGAGGGCAGTATGCAGTATCAGAGCATCAACAGGGCATTGTGCATTACAGAGCAGGTACATCAGAGGCAGGTAACGAGAGGGCAGTATGCAGTATCAGAGCATCAACAGGGCATTGTGCATTACAGAGCAGGTACATCAGAGGCAGGTAACGAGAGGGCAGTATGCAGTATCAGAGCATCAACAGGGCATTGTAGAGTACAGAGCAGGTACATCAGAGGCAGCACAACTACGTGTCCCTACCAACCCGTCACAGGGACCACAAGAGTGCCACACAGTTCTCAATGGACACACCATGTGAATTAACATTTGAGTGAAGTGTACAGCACGTCACATCACAGAATCAGGGGGGACTGCGTGAACTACCTGCCTCGGACACACTGGCAGCACCAGCAACAGGAGTGTGAGACACAGCCACAGCCCGAGTGACACACACATGGGCCACGGACCCAGACACACTGGCAGCACCAGCAACAGGAGTGTGAGACACAGCCACAGCCCGAATGACACACACATGGGCCACGGACCCAGACACACTGGCAGCACCAGCAACAGGAGTGTGAGACACAGCCACAGCCCGAGTGACACACACATGGGCCACGGACCCAGACACACTGGCAGCACCAGCAACAGGAGTGTGAGACACAGCCACAGATGTAGTCACTGACACGTGAGCCACTGACCCAGACAGACTGCCAGCACCAGAAACAGGAGTGTGCAACACAGCCACAGATCTTCTAACTGACACGTGAGCCATAGACCCAGATACACTGCCAGGACCTGCAACAGGAAAGGGCACAACTGACACTGTGCCACCATCTGATACATGAGAGTCAACTGCACCGGCGCCACTGGGACAACTGAAATGATGAGCCACAGGGCTGTATGGGCCAGGAGGCAGGGTGGGCCTGGGAGCTGGGGATAGCTCACCTAGAGCCAAATCGGGGTTTGCAGGTGTCAATGGTGTGTGTCTGCGTTTCTTAGGGAGGTGTGAGTGCACCCTGGACAGGACAGGACTGCCAAGTGGTGGGGAGTCCAAAGAATCACCACCCAGCATAGGTGGAGCAACTGCTGCCGGGGATCTGGTTTCGGGGGACGTGCTGGAGCCTGCTTGTCGTTTGCTCTGTGCCTGCCGCCTGGACTCGGAATGATGTGTAATGGGGGATGCAACAACAGGGGACACCCTCCTCTGCTTCTGACTGGCCTGGATGGGAGTGGAGGTATGGGGGGACTCCGCCGCGGAGACATCAGTTTGGCGTTTAGTAGAAAACATCAGCCTCAGTGCAGCCAGGGGTGAAGTATGCCTGTCCTTGATTGCGCCATTGTCCATGCTAGATGCCTTGTCCGTAGGATGTGCCTTATCCTTAGGTGGAGTGTTGTCTCTGGATGTAGCCTGTGCCCTGCTCGCCGCCCTGTTCCTGCCAGCAGACTTGTCGTCTGTGGTGCACCTGCCTCCAGCAGACACCTGCTCCTTGTGTGTGTCGCTGCCCTTGGGAGTGTTCCTATCCACTGCTGTGGGCCTGCTCTTGGGAGTCTCCCTGCTCTTAGTAGGTGCCTTAGTCTTCTCACTGTCCTTGGGAGTGTTCCTATCCACTGCTGTGGGCCTGCTCTTGGGAGTCTCCCTGCTCTTAGTAGGTGCCTTAGTCTTCTCACTGTCCTTGGGAGTGTTCCTATCCACTGATGTGGGCCTGCTCTTGGGAGTCTCCCTGCTCTCAGTAGGTGCCTTAGTCTTCTCACTGTCCTTGGGAGTGTTCCTATCCACTGATGTGGGCCTGCTCTTGGGAGTCTCCCTGCTCTTAGTAGGTGCCTTAGTCTTCTCACTGTCCTTGGGAGTGTCCCTTACCTCTGCTGTGGGCCTGCTCTTGGGAGTCTCCCTGCTCTCAGTAGGTGCCTTAGTCTTCTCACTGTCCTTGGGAGTGTTCCTATCCACTGATGTGGGCCTGCTCTTGGGAGTCTCCCTGCTCTTAGTAGGTGCCTTAGTCTTCTCACTGTCCTTGGGAGTGTTCCTATCCACTGCTGTGGGCCTGCTCTTGGGGGTCTCCCTGCTCTCAGTAGGTGCCTTAGTCTTCTCACTGTCCTTGGGAGTGTTCCTATCCACTGCTGTGGGCCTGCTCTTGGGGGTCTCCCTGCTCTCAGTAGGTGCCTTTGTCTTCTGACTGGCCTTGTCCAAGGAACAGTCCATGGACATGTGAGTATCCCTTGCCTTCGGAGTACCTTTCGTGTTGAATGCCTGTGTAGCTCCGGAAGGCATGTCCCCCAACAACACTTGTGGATCCTGTGTGTGTACTCCAGTGCATCTGACGTCGTCTACGTGAACAGATTTAGCTGATCTAGGGGATGGGGTCTGTGCCCTGCGTGCCCTGACGTGCTGTCTGACGCTGCTTCTAGTGCAATAACCTGTATTTGAGTCCTGCTCTGAATAATCACTACCCCCTGAGACATCCAGCGGTGTAGATGGGGAAACAGAAGTAGCACCCTGTTCATTCGACTGTACTATTGCAGACGACACACTGCTTGCCAATGACTGCACTGTCCTGTGTAGACCTGCAAGATCGCCATGCATCCCTTCCATGAATGCCACCACCTGCCCCAACTTCCTATCATGATCCTGGAAAGCATTTGTCATATTGGTCTGACCCACACACAGCTGTCGCAGCAGATCAACGGCCTCAGCACACAGTGCATTTTGGCTCACCGTGGCAGGGGCAGCGGTGCCTGCACCGAACGCCACTCTGCTCCCCCTACTCCTTCGGCCACGAACAATACATGGTGCAGTTGGCGGAAGTGTGGGCCCTGTGTGCTGTCTTCCGACAGAAGGTGATGAGTGCCCACTCCCAGTCTGTGACAACAGTGCAGGCTCACCAAGAGTGTCCGACGAGGAGGACGATGGTGTCTCCACATGCGAGTCCTCAGGGACGGTCCTGTCCCCCTCTCCGGCGCTGGCCTCCTCCGTGTCAGTCTGCGTGTGTGCGAAGTCTGAGCCGGACTCATTTCCTCGGCTACTCTCCACCGTCTGTGGCTGAGTGTCCTCTGTCAAAGCTGAAATGCACAGAAAAGATGTGTGAGTCATGGGCACACTCACGTACAGAAGGAACAGGATAGCCAAATCACATAGCAGACAAAGGTTCATGAGCCCTCATCCTGCACATGGCCCACCCCTACCAGTCATCCTCACATTTTCTGCCATGGGGACATGGACCACTAGGGGATGTGCTTTAACACTCAACTACTAAGCAAGTGGCGTGTCAACATGGCGGACCTGGATGTCAAATGAGTACCACCCAATGGGACCAAAATGCCATCACAGGCATACATACGCACCACGGAACTCAATAGTGTGTCTGTGCACCAATACATGCATAGCACTCACAAGTTTCCTACACAGACAGTATGCTCACCGCTAGTTTGCTGTTGATCGGCACTCAGACGTTCGGCCAGTTCAGGATGCGTCACTGCAATGATACGGTGCATGAGAGGGGTCATGGAGCGTCGGGCCAGACGGGGCGTCCTTGGAATCAGGCCCAGTGTTACTTCCGCTACATTCTTGCTCAGCCTGGAAATGTCGTCCCAGCGTTTGTGGCAGTGTGTATGTCGTCTGTTGCACACCCCCAATGCCCGTACTTCCCGTGCTATGGTCCTCCACAGGTCCTTGCGAAGGTGCAGCTTGACCTACCATGATGGGAGACAAAAGGGTTTAAGTCAGTGGACAGGTGGCCTGTCACACACATAGGGGCAAGACGTTACTGTCAGCAGCCATGCACAATCAGGAACATATGTCTAGCCCACACTACACAGCTAAGATATAAATAGGCCTGATCATTTGGCCCCCTCATGCACACCAACATGTCCCACACTGCACTTACCACCCGTCCCGGTGCGCCGTAGAGGCGTCCATAGTTGCGGAGTACACCGTCCACGAGGACATCAAGCTCCGCGGCGGTGAAGGGTCGAGACCGGATCTCTTTGCCACTCGACATGGCAAGATCACGGAGTATGGCACTAGAGCAGCAGTCGGTGGTCAGCTCAGCAGCAGCAGCAGCAGGTCGAGGTGATGGTCACAGGCAGCAGTCGGTGGTCAGCTCAGCAGCAGCAGCAGCAGGTCGAGGTGATGGTCACAGGCAGCAGTCGGTGGTCAGCTCAGCAGCAGCAGCAGCAGGTCGAGGTGATGGTCACAGGCAGCAGTCGGTGGTCAGCTCAGCAGCAGCAGCAGCAGGTCGAGGTGATGGTCACAGGCAGCAGTCGGTGGTCAGCTCAGCAGCAGCAGCAGCAGGTCGAGGTGATGGTCACAGGCAGCACTGGTCCCCAGGGTAGGAAGTTTCATGTTGGCCAAGACACATATATAGGGCCCTCAGCACGTGTCAGTGGCATACGTCGCCAGCAATTGGTCAGCCCTGGAAGCGTGATCGTGAAATGGGCCAATGACTGGCCCTGTTGTTGCGGTGCACAGCTTCCGCTACTTGCGATTGGCCGTATGCGGCCAGCGTCCCTCTTCCCATTGGCTGCATGTGCAGGGACCGTGACGGGCACACATCGGCAACCGCACGTGCAAGCTTCAGGCACGGATGCTTCAGTTGCAACAATGTACTATCACTGGCGCCTCCATGGCGGTGCACGTACACAGCGGGGGAGGTGCAGGCCTATACACCCTGCAGATGTACTCAATGGACATGCCAGTTCATGACCCCCCTTACAGTCACCTTGCATCATCCACCGTACACCGGCCGGAGCGGCCGGCCCATGAACATCCGCCGTGCCCGGCCATGAACACAACCGCCATGGCCGGGACCGGCGGTTGTTCATGGCCGGGCACGGCCATGGCGGTTGTGTTCATGGCCGGGCACGGCGGTTGTTCATGGCCGGGCACGGCCATGGCGGTTGTGTTCATGGCCGGGCACGGCGGTTGTTCATGGCCGGGCACGGCCATGGCGGTTGTGTTCATGGCCGGGCACGGCGGTTGTTCATGGCCGGGACCGGCGGTTGTTCATGGCCGTGCCCGGCCATGGCGGTTGTGTTCATGGCCGGGCACGGCGGTTGTTCATGGCCGGGCACGGCCATGGCGGTTGTGTTCATGGCCGGGCACGGCGGTTGTTCATGGCCGGGACCGGCGGTTGTTCATGGCCGTGCCCGGCCATGGCGGTTGTGTTCATGGCCGGGCACGGCCATGGCGGTTGTGTTCATGGCCGGGCACGGCGGTTGTTCATGGGCCGGCCGCTCCGGCCGGTGTACGGTGGATGATGCAAGGTGACTGTAAGGGGGGTCATGAACTGGCATGTCCATTGAGTACATCTGCAGGGTGTATAGGCCTGCACCTCCCCCGCTGTGTACGTGCCCCGCCATGGAGGCGCCAGTGATAGTACATTGTTGCAACTGAAGCATCCGTGCCTGAAGCTTGCACGTGCGGTTGCCGATGTGTGCCCGTCACGGTCCCTGCACATGCAGCCAATGGGAAGAGGGACGCAGGCCGCATTCGGCCTTTGGGAAGTAGCGGAAGTTGAGCACCGCCATGGCGGCGCCAAATATGTGATCTTGTCAGACGCTGCACCGTGATGTGTTGTGTGCAGTTGCGTCATGAGGGATGTGAGCGTGATTGTGAAAGGTCATATGTCATACAATATAGCATGTGTGTCCATACAATGGACATCGGTCGGCACACAATGGCCAACAGATGTGCATTCGTACGTGTTGACGTCGGGTTTGACCCTACAGACGTTGTTACATCTTCACAACTACACAGTACATCACGGCTGTGTGGCCAATTCATGCATCTGTTGTCGGTTTATTGTTGTGTCGAGGTGACTACAGTGGTGGTGGTACACATGCATTCCGTGTATGTGATTTATACGTTCTGTCACCATGCATGTCATTACCGTATGCACATCATCATTGGTGGTGGCATTTGTGCTTGATGACATGGCGTGTGTAAACTTATCGTTTGTGTGCATGCAGTTGCATGAGTGTCTGTGATGTGTCTACGATACATTAGGGTGACGACTGGAGTTATGTCAGTAAGGTACACATGTGATGGAGTTGTACACGTATGCGTCGTTTGTACGTTGACCTAAGTTACATCTCTCTCCCACACAGGAGGGCTCCAAATGTGCATCGCCCATACACTCAGCTGGAGGATATGGTAGACGAGGAGGTGATTCGGAAATTCAGGCTGGATCGACGTCGGTTGCTGGAGCTTGTGGCTCAATTGGCTCCTCATCTGCAGCCACGTAGAACGTATCCTGGCTCGTTTACACCCACTGCAAAGGTCATGGCGGTACTACATTTCTTCGCTACTGGCACATTTCAGTATACAGTTGGAGGTGCCGGGGGTATGTCACAGGCAATGTTCAGCACGGTTCTTCGGGATGTGTTAACAGCTATGATGCTGTACAAGGATGAGTACATACATTTCCCACGTCCGGAAGAGTTGCCAGCTGTCAAAGCTGGTTTCTATGCACTGGGCCACATACCTCACGTTGTGGGCTCAATTGATGGCACGCACATCGCGCTCATTCCACCACGGGCACGCGAACAAGTGTTCAGGAATCGCAAACACTTTCATTCGCTGAACGTGCAGGTGGTGTGCCTGGCGAGCAACATCATCTCCCATGTGTGTGCAAGATTTCCTGGATCCGCACATGACGCCCACATCATGCGAACCAGCAATGTCCCACGACTCATGGCAAATCTGCCACCCGGTCAAGCGTGGCTTGTTGGTGAGTGTGCAGTGGGGACTCTTGTGATCTCTGTGTTGCATGGGGTACCCACCATATCTTGTTCTGATGTTTGTCTCTGTCATCCCCCTACATAGGCGACTCGGCTTACCCAAACCGGCCCTGGCTCCTCAGTCCCCTACGTAATCCGAGGACGGCGGGTGAAATGCGGTACAATGAGGCACATGGAAGGACACGGAGAGTCATCGAACGTACCTTTGGACTGCTGAAGTCTAGGTTTCGGTGCCTCGATAAGACCGGAGGGGCACTGCCTTACTCACCAGGAAAAGTATGCAAGATCGTGATTGCCTGCTGCATGCTCCACAACCTGGCAGTACGCAATGACATCGAACTGCTGTTGGACCCTGAAGACGAAGGAGTTCCTCGGCCTCCCATCCCACCCATGTCGACTGATGAGGATAGTGGTGAGGAGGAAGGTGTGGACCAGAGGCGCCAGCTCATTGATCGCTACTTCCCTTGAATGTGAGTATCTACCTCTAGTGGCGGTTGACAATGCCTCATGTATGTTTTCTGGTGTTGTGTGGATATGGGGTTATTCAGCTGGGTGTGGTTTGTGATGGTTGCACATGTGTGTCTTCATGTCTTTGGACATAGGAGTGTCCATGATGTGTGTGCTCCCATCCCATGCTTGTGTGATGGTTGTCGTTTGTGTAATGTTGCTGTGCATTGTGTTGTGATGTGTGTGAATCTCTTTACTAACGTGTGTTTGCTGTCTCTGGTTTTCTCTAGGTCACTCCCGCAGCGCCATGATCATGTGCGACTATGATCCCTGTACCTGTTTACGTCTGTATCTGATGGCAATCATGTGAATAAACATGGAGGCAAAACATCATTGTGTGAGTAAATGCAATTTATTGACAGGTTGTGCTTTTGTGCTGGTGAATATTTACAAGTAAGTGGGAGGGAGGGAGTTGGAGTTGTAGGTAATGGCAGATGAAATGTCCGTGCTGACACCACATTGGGGGGTGTCAGGCTAGTCCAGCAGACCAGTGGCAATGATTGTCTATGTGGGACAGGATGGTTTGCAGGGTGAATGTCTGGCACAGGCAGTGGCATTGTCAAGGTCGTCCCCTCTTGGAGCGTGTGCCTGGCGCTCCAACACTGCTCTCAGCAACTTCCTGCCTCGGCCGCCCCCTCCGTCTCGGAGGTGGTACAGAGGCAGCTGGGAGGGCAGGTTGGTGATGGGCCACATCCGTCGCCAGGGGCTCAGGTGGTGGTGGCGGCGGTGGAGGCGGAGGCGGAGGTGACGGGGGAGGCGGAGGTGACGGTGGCGGTGGCGCTGACACACATGGTGGAGGGGGGGGGGTTGTTCCGGGCAACCCATTCCCTCCACATCGTTGCCTGCTGGCCCATGATCACCAACATCTGGCCAAGGATGCCAGAGATCTCGCGCAGGCTGTTGGTGTTGTCCACTGAGTCCTCGTGAACACGATCAGCGTTTGCCTGGGACCGGTCGTATGAGGCCTGGCACCTGGCAAGAGCTTGTAGGGACTGTGCCACTGGCTCGGGTAGCTGTCCCTCCTCTGACCGGCGGTGTGTGGGTCGCCTGATTGGCAGTTGTCCCGTTGCCTGTGTTTGTGGCCCACTCACCCTGCTTGTGTGTGGGGCCGTTGGACCAGCGTTGCGCGCTGGGTCATGCTGGGTGGCACCGGCAGGAGTCGTGGTGCTCGTGGTAGTGGTGGTAGTGGTGGTACTGGTGGTACTGGTGGTACTGGTGGTGGTGGGGACTGTGCAGATCACAGAGACGGGTGCCGCGGGAGTCACACATGCGACGTTGGTCGGTCCCGGGAGTCCCTGTGAGCCAGATGGCCCTGGCTGCGTGCTTGGTCCCGCTCCATCCTCCGCCCCGGAGCTGCCTGTGTCGTCGTCGGCAGAGAGTCCTGTAGGTGTGGGAGGCGAGGCTGGCGGCCGGGTACTGCTTTCCCCAGTCAGTTGACGATCACCTGAGGGACAAGATCGAGCAGGTCAGTAATGTGGACAGTACATGGTTACATTGATTTGTAGACATTTCTGTTTCCTGTCGCACACACCCCACCCTCCACCACCACCGCCACCCTCCCCGTGCACATGGGGGCCTGTTGGGAGTTGTAGTTTGGGCCTCTCACACACCCCACCCTCCACCACCGCCACCACCACCACCCTCCCCGTGCACATGGGGGCCTGTTGGGAGTTGTAGTTTGGGCCTCTCACACACCCCACCCTCCACCACCGCCACCACCACCACCACCCTCCCCGTGCACATGGGGGCCTGTTGGGAGTTGTAGTTTGGGCCTCTCACACACCCCACCCTCCACCACCGCCACCACCACCACCCTCCCCGTGCACATGGGGGCCTGTTGGGAGTTGTAGTTTGGGCCTCTCACACACCCCACCCTCCACCACCGCCACCACCACCACCACCCTCCCCGTGCACATGGGGGCCTGTTGGGAGTTGTAGTTTGGGCCTCTCACACACCCCACCCTCCACCACCGCCACCACCACCACCACCCTCCCCGTGCACATGGGGGCCTGTTGGGAGTTGTAGTTTGGGCCTCTCACACACCCCACCCTCCACCACCGCCACCACCACCACCACCCTCCCCGTGAACATGGGGGCCTGTTGGGAGTTGTAGTTTGGGCCTCTCACACACCCCACCCTCCACCACCGCCACCACCACCACCACCCTCCCCGTGCACATGGGGGCCTGTTGGGAGCCATGGACATGTTAGTGTGTTGGTGTCCAACGTGCATGGGTTGGGGCGTGGGGGATGTTTATTCTCAGTTGTGTGAGCCTGACCATGTCGTGCTGATCGTGGTGCTTGGTTTGTACTCACCAGTCTCTTCTCCTTCGTCAAGGCCGTCTAGGCTCTCTGGGTGTAGTATCACCAGCACCTTCTCCTCCCAATCGGTGTAGGGTATGGGCTCCGGGGGTGTGCCACCGCCAGTAAGATTGGCTCTGGCGTGGTTTTTCGCTCGGATGCCCTTGACCCTGGTCTTAAGGTCATGCCACCGCCTCTGAATGTCGTGCTTGGTCCTCGGCACAGTCCCCGACGCATTCACACGAGTGACGATCCTGTCCCACATGTGGTTCTTTTGCGCCACGGTCGTCTGCTGGACTTGGGCCCCGAAGATGTTGGGCTCCACACGGATAATTTCATCTACCATTACCCGCAACTCTGTCTCCGTGAATTTGGTTTTTTTTTTGGGTGCCATGGTGTGTGGTGCTCAGTGTGTGAGTTGAGTGAGTTGGGAGGTGCAGGTGTGTGGTGTGTGATGTGTAGGATTTGTGTGGTGGGTGTTTGTGTGGTAGGGTGGTGGGTGGGTGTCTTCTATGTGATTTTATGTGAGTTCGCAGTGTCTCGAATGGCCCTCTTGCTGGCAGCAATGCTGTGGTGCAAGGGATTGTGGTTGTGTGGGGGTGTCTTTTTATAGTCGTGTCTCGATGGTTGTTGGCAGTCAGGTGGTAGGTGGGCGTGTTGACTTGTGTGCATTATTGGATAATTGGGACGTGTCATGGTGGCTTGTGCTGGGGGGGGGGGGCCTTGTCAATGTTCGTATGTTTGCTTAGGACTTGCGGTGCACTTTCATACATTTGTTAGGCGCTAGGGATGTTGTGCGTGTTGGCCTTCCGCCCTGATGCTGTGGTTCTCGTTGCATTGTTTCCGCCGCGGACGTGGATGGCTGTGAGTTCCGTTGTACGGGCGGATTTATCCTAATTGCGGCCACGGAGTATTCTCAGGGATGGCGGTACATGTTTTATTTTCCGCGGTCATTTCCGTCCGCGGCAGTGGTTGTTCATTGGACTCCGTCCGCCGCGGACGGACTTGGTTGTGTTCCGTCCACCGCGGACGGTGTTGGTTGTGTTCCGTCCGCCGCGGTCGGAGTTTCGTGACATGAATATCCTAATCCCAACCGCGGTTTCTCCGCGGCGCAGCCGGGAGTAAAATTTCCCCCACCATGGCGGACAGTACCCATTTCCGTCCGCCATCCTAATCGGCCCCTCTATATGGTCTATAACCTATGGTTTTTTCAGTGAATTTCAATGGTTTTTTAATAGCAAATATCATAAGCTGTCGAATGTCAAGTACGTGGTAAGTGAAAACATTTTCGTGTTTATGCACACTGATCTGCTTTGAATGGTGCCCCCCCCCCCCCTCATTTCTATTAGGAGTACTCTCTCTTTGCAGATAGTGAAAGGTAGTTAACGCAGGTCTTTGCCCCCATTGTAATCCGTCGTGCCTGCTTCTCTCTCCATTTGATTGATTGTTATCCAAGTATTTACTGTTTTAGAATTAGTTCTCTTTGGTTCATTCTCTATTTACAAACAAACACAGAGTCGCAATACTCTGTTCAGTCTTTGCAGATAACGAAAAATCGTGTAAAAAAAAAAGAAAAGGAATCGAGCAAAATCAGTAGGCCACTAATGGGATCTCTTTTTGACCTCGCTAAAATAGAAACATTAGGAACAACCCCTCATGACAAATACAAAACTAGTGAGATGAACTGAACTCCACACAATGATGGCTGCAAAACAACTCGGCTCCGCCACCCACCCCGCCCAAAATAACGATAAAGAACGGCTGCCATGATTGGTTGCGGAATGACCACGACGGAGCTACGAAATGGTGCTGCTCTCATGCTAACCCCAGCTTCAGTCTGAAACATCCAGAAACACTGTAGACTACCAATTCGATCAGTTCCGGTAGCGCCCCAATGTAACCCGGTAGAGAAGAACTAGCTCTCCCCTCTTTGACTGATGGTTCTTGTTGCCTGTCCCTTCTGTTGTCATTTAACAGAACTATTTAGCCTGCTGAAAGGGGTTGTGTTCCGACCGCTGGTTGGTGGAGACATTTTGACTATATTCTGTACCTGCGTTGTCGCGTAATGCGTCATATGACGCGCCGCGTTAGCGCATCCGGAAGTCATCCGGGGCGCGCAGCGCGTAACGTAAGCATAACAAGTCATGTGACTTGTTAATAAAACTTTTCATTGGTTCATTTTACTTTTCTTATTGTAATGATGAAAGGCTTGGTCATATGACCTAAAAATTACGCTTTTCATTACTTCCGAACATTATTTTTTCTTAAATATATGTTATAATGTTCCAGGCTAATGTACTTTCCCGGAAATTTTACAACTGTCCTGCAAGTAAAATATATTCTTTTTTCGAGAAAAAGAGCGTTTCTTCGTCCCATGACGGAGCCGTTGAGCAAAAGAGGGTCGACCTGCTGTCTTAGTCGCCGATACGCCTGAATATGAGATTCTTATCGATCACTTTATGTTGCAGGAATAGAAAACACAACAGCCCTTGACCATTTATCTTTACTGCGTTCCTTCGTATTATACCTTTTACCCTTCATGTAATTGGTCTGCTTTATTTCACTTGCCTTTTAATGATTCTAAAACAGTCACTATTATTAAAAACTTTACCAATGTATATACTACTACCATGTTTTCTTTTAAAAACCTTTATTGAGAACATTTCATTATACAAATACGAGCCTATAACCACGTGGGCCTGCCACAGAGCAAACTGTAATCGTATATGATGAATAGACATTTACACTGTAGAGGAACGTAACGGGCGGGCCATTAGGTTGCAAGAACTAAGGTGTCTAACAGTTACGGAATCGGTGGACGTACATTTTATAATTAAAATACGACAGGGCCAGTTACAATAAAATTATCTAGATATACATTTGCGGGCAAGTACCATGGATGACGTTAATTCGAACTTTCAACAGTACAGTAATCAATAACACATCAGAACTTAATATCAATAGGGATGTCGAAATATTCAATCAATTCTCGTCCCCGCCCGCCATGTGCTTCAAAACTGCATACGTATCTCGTGATTTCAAGGTTCTGCAACCAGTACACAACAAGGAGTTACGAGTCCCATTTATTCTGGCGCCATTTTGGGCGAGGACGGGCAGGTCCAGGATATAGTCAAAATGTCTCTACCAACCATCGACTATGATGATGTTCATATGCTGTATTTATTAGAGTAACACTCATCTGTCCACATGAAATTAATTTGCCACAATCTAAACATGTCATTTTAATCTTTCCAAAGTTCTTCTAAATATTTGGGACCGTTTCCCTTGCCTCTGAAGCTCTCAGTGCCACTTCTTTGATGAATGTACTAGCAGGTCAGGGGTTCTCCTCCAAATCTCTCTTTTATGCAGCACTATAATTAATTGGTGCCACCTCTCCATATGACGATGCATGGTATAGTTACCACAACTATATTTTTTTTCGGTTCCTCTGGAGAGTTCATCGTGGCAGATGAAGCGTGTAACGTACCGGGCATTTACCTTTTTTTGCATGTACAGGAAAGGAAAAAAAAATCGAGCGTCCGAGTTCTAAGGTGTCCCAGGGCCATTTTGGTGGACCAGGCCCAAATCCAAAGAACAGCCATCTCACAGGCTAATGGGGCGACCCACGCCGAGTTTCAGCATTGTAGGATGACCACACAAGTACAGCAACTTGCTAGACATCACCTCGGTGCCATCCGGATCTCGGCGCCCCACTGCAGATGAAGTGCCTCTCAACTATGAAACCACCACGGTGACATCCGGATCTTGGCGCGTTGTGCTGCCTTCGGCCTATTCGCACATCGGTCCGCTACTGACGCCATCTCACAGGCTAATGGGGCGACCCACGCCGAGTTTCAGCATTGTAGGATGACCACACCAGTACAGCAACTTGCTAGACATCACCTCGGTGCCATCCGGATCTCGGCGCCCCACTGCAGATGAAGTGCCTCTCAACTATGAAACCACCACGGTGACATCCGGATCTTGGCGCGTTGTGCTGCCTTCGGCCTATTCGCACATCGGTCCGCTACTGACGCCATCTCACAGGCTAATGGGGCGACCCACGCCGAGTTTCAGCATTGTAGGATGACCACACCAGTACAGCAACTTGCTAGACATCACCTCGGTGCCATCCGGATCTCGGCGCCCCACTGCAGATGAAGTGCCTCTCAACTATGAAACCACCACGGTGACATCCGGATCTTGGCGCGTTGTGCTGCCTTCGGCCTATTCGCACATCGGTCCGCTACTGACGCCATCTCACAGGCTAATGGGGCGACCCACGCCGAGTTTCAGCATTGTAGGATGACCACACCAGTACAGCAACTTGCTAGACATCACCTCAGTGCCATCCGAATCTTGGCATCTCAACGCCTAGTGGTATCTTCCATACAAAAAATATTGTTACGCTGCCTTTGGCCCCATTCGCACATCAGTCCGCAACTTAGACACCACCTCGGTGCCATCCGGATCTTGGAATGTCAGCACCTTTTGGTGTCTTCTCGTCAGAAAATATTGTTGCGCTGCCTTTGGCCCCATTCGCACATCAGTCCGCTACTGACGCCATCTCACAGGCTAATGGGGCGCCCCACGCCGACTTTCAGCATTGTAGAATAACCACACCAGTACAGCAACTTGCTAGACATCACCTCGGTGCCATCCGGATCTCGGCGCCCCACTGCAGATGAAGTGCCTCTCAACTATGAAACCACCACGGTGACATCCAGATCTTGGCGCGTTGTGCTGCCTTCGGCCTATTCGCACATCGGTCCGCTACTGACGCCATCTCACAGGCTAATGGGGCGACCCACGCCGAGTTTCAGCATTGTAGGATGACCACACCAGTACAGCAACTTGCTAGACATCACCTCGGTGCCATCCGGATCTCGGCGCCCCACTGCAGATGAAGTGCCTCTCAACTATGAAACCACCACGGTGACATCCGGATCTTGGCGCGTTGTGCTGCCTTCGGCCTATTCGCACATCGGTCCGCTACTGACGCCATCTCACAGGCTAATGGGGCGACCCACGCCGAGTTTCAGCATTGTAGGATGACCACACCAACTTGCTAGACATCACCTCAGTGCCATCCGAATCTTGGCATCTCAACGCCTAGTGGTATCTTCCATACAAAAAATATTGTTACGCTGCCTTTGGCCCCATTCGCACATCAGTCCGCAACTTAGACATCACCTCGGTGCCATCCGGATCTTGGCATCTCAGCGCCTTGTGGTGTCAGTCAGAAAATATTGTTGTGCTGCCTTCGGCCTATTCGCACATCGGTCCGCTACTGACGCCATCTCACAGGCCAACGGGGCGCCCCACGCCGACTTTCAACATTGTAGGATGGCCACAGAAGTGCGACAACTTACTAGACACCACCTCGGTGCCATCCGGATCTTGGCGCGTTGTGCTGCCTTCGGCCTATTCGCACATCGGTCCGCTACTGACGCAAACTCACAGGCCAACGGGGCGCCCCACGCCGACTTTCAGCATTGTAGGATGGCCACACCAGTGCGGCAACTTGCTACACACCACCTCGGTGCCATCCGGATCTTGGCGCGTAGTGAAGCTGCAGCAGCTGCAAATAAGCTTCAGACAGTGTTACAACCGCTGCTCAGAACTCTCAACTATGACACCACCTCGGTGCCATCCGGATCTTGGCGCGTTGTATTGCCTTCGGCCTATTCGCACATCGGTCCGCTACTGACGCCGCCTCACGTGCCAACGTATTTTCTCCGCATTTTATACCCTATGCCGCATAACAGGTCATGTGACTTGTTTATAAAACTTTTCATTGGTTCATTTTACTTTTGGTTTCCGAATGATGGAAGGCTTGATCATATGACCTAAAAACAACACTTTTCATTGGATGAAAACTTTTTTTTTCCCCCAAACGATGAAAGCCCCACCTTGTTTCTGGATGTTTCAGACTAAACTGGCGTCAGCATGAGAGCACCACCATCTCGTAGCTCCGTCGTGGTCATTCCGCGAGCAATCATGGCAGCCGCTCCCCACCAGAAGCCTGCAGGAGTCGGGGCCCCCAAAACTTTTGATGAATTCTCAAGGCGGAGGGGACGCTTTCGAGAATGGGGTCCAAGACCTAGCAGACAAGCGTCCGATTTCCAAGGTGTCCCAGGGCCATTTCAGTGGACCACGCCCAAAAAGGAAAGAGCCTGCCGCCATTTTGAGAGTCCTGTGGCAGCCGCCTATCGCTGCACCGCAAGAGTGGGCGCAACTCAGCTGAATGGCGGATTTTGACACAGTGGACCAAAAGCGGACGGAATGGCAACTGAAACGGTAAAGGGGCGCCCCACTAAAACAGATGAGACTCCACCTGGAGAGGCCCGTTCACGCCGCCTCCCCCGGGGCGCTCCACGCCGTTATTCGGAGCAGCATTGTAGGATACCAAAACCAGTGCGGCAACTTACTGGACATCACCTTGGTGCCATCGTTCTGCTGCCTTGGAACTATTCGCACAACAGTTTGCTACTGATGACCCACCCCCCGCGACGCCCCACGCCGTTATTTGCTGGGTGGCAACTTACTAGACATCACTTTCGTGTCATCTAGATTTCGGCGCGTTCTGCTGCCTTGGAACTATTCGCACAACAGTTTGCTACTGATGACCCACCCCCGCGACGCCCCACGCCGGAAATCTGGACGTTGTGCTGCGTTGGGACTATTCGCACAGCCGACCGCTACTTCGTTGTTTTTCTCTAAAAATGTTTATATGTTATTACTATTTTTGTTTTCTTGTATATATTTATAAATTATTAAAGTTTTATAATCTTACTACTTTGTCGGAGTGCTATATATTTTTAATGTGACACATAATTGTAAAAACTTTGATGTACAAAGAGTCATCCCTGGAATCTTCCGCTTCACGCTCGGTCCCCTCCCCAATCACAATACAGGATGGTTTTCAGATAATAGCAACGCTTCTGCTGTGACGGATCTCATCGAGTGTGGGCCTTGATCTACTATAACTCCTTTGAAGAGGGGTGATTCTTTACAGCTGTGGCCATAAACTACATCTGCAGGGCTAGCTGATAGCCTAGGACCGGCCTGGACAATCGGACACAGAGGAAAAGGAGTGTCAGAGGGTGCGGTAGTGAATAGGGCGAAAGGGAGGTGTCGGGCGGGCACAGGGTGTGATTCTCAGGGAAGAGCAGCGCAGATGGGGGGAGGTTTATTACCCATGCATAAGACAGAGAGCGGGGGTGACCACTGCCTGGGTGAGATGCTTGCGAGGGTGGGGAGCCATGCTAAGGATCGACAGCGTGCACAGAGTGGGTCTGGTCAAGGCATCTAAAATGGCTGCCGTGCACGACAAAAGTGTGGCATTTGAAAAAAGACAAGATGGCGCACACAATGTTTTTCAACAATTCCTGATTTCCTTCGAATCGAACGTTAACAGACGTTGGGGCATATTACCAAAGTTAAGCGATATTTATCCCTAACGATGCATTGCAAAGATTTTTTTACCGTCAGAAATTATCGCAGATAAACCTTGCTATTATCAAGGTTTATCGCAAATACGATAAAAAACGAGCGCAATGCATTAATATCGCTGAAAACTCCGCGATATTCATGCATTACCGAGCTAATGCTCTTAGCCATGTTATCCACCTCCCATTGGATAACATGGCTAAGAACTGCTCAGGGCAGCTGTTACTTTTTGGAGATATTCGCGCTTATCTCGAATATTTCCAAAAGTTGATAATAGGAGATAGCGATGTTAGCGACTGTTTCCAGTCGCTAACATCTTGGCATGCCCACTTTGCATGTCATTAGTGATAAATATCACTCACATGCAAAGTGGGACCCAAGATGGTCGCTATCTCCTACTAGCCGTCGCTAACTGGTGTTAGCAACAGCTAGGTAATACAGATATAATTTTATCTCCGCGAAGCGGAGCGCTGTTACAGATATATATCTTGTTTTTGAACGTTAATTTCTCAAAATGCACTGAAGCACATATATTGAGATATAGCAAAGGCACATCGGGCTACCAGTCCCTAATATTTTACCAAGTTTCGTGCAAATCCATTCAGCCGTTCGATTATTATTATTATTATTTTTTTTTGCCCCGCGGGGCCCTTTTAAAACCTCCACATCAAACCTAGGGGGTCAGCGAGGATCTACTATGCCCCCTTATGGTCATTTGCCCCTTCGCTTTGGCCTCCTCTTGTCTCTCGATCCTACCGAGAGACAAGATGGCGGCCGCTACGTACTGTTTGGAATGTTTACAGACACCGGAGAGCCAATCAGCTTTGCTTCGCAAAGCTCCGTAACGCGAAAAGTACGCGAAGCGGTGCGCTGTTACAGATATATATCTTTTTTTGAACGTTAATTTCTCAAAATCCACTGAAGCACATATATTGAGACCTAGCAAAGGCACATCGGGCTACCAGTCCCTACAATTTTGCCAAGTTTCGTGCAAATCCATTCAGCCGTTCGATTATTATTATTATTATTTTTTTTTGCCCCGCGGGGCCCTTTTAAAACCTCCACATCAAACCTAGGGGGTCAGCGAGAATCTACTATGCCCCCTTATAGTTATTTCCCCCTTTGTTTTGACCTCCTCTTGTCTCTCGATCCTACCGAGAGACAAGATGGCGGCCGCTACGGACTGTTTGGAATGTTGACAGACGCCGGAGAACCAATCAGCTTCGCTTCACAAAGCTCCGTTGCGCGAAAAGTCCGCGAACCAGTGCGCTGCCTGGTCCGCGCTTACAGATATATATCTTTTTTTAAACGTTAATTTCTCAAAATCCACTGGAGCACATATATTGAGACCTACAAAAGGCACATTGGGCTACCAGTCCCTACAATTTTGCCAAGTTTCGTGCAAATCCATTCAGCCGTTCGGGCTAAAAGTGAGGCCAACCGCCCTATAAAAAACTCAATGTTAAAAACATGTTTTGGGACCCCCCTTTTTTCTCGGCCCCCACTGGACGAACCCCCCCCAAATTTTCAAGGGCTGCTCAGAAACAAAATGTGCCATTTTCCTGAAAATTTCAGCCAATTCCGTCCACAAACGCCAAAGTTATTAGACATAGAATTTTCAAAAAACCCATAGAGAAAAAATCCTAACTATATATACCTACTGGCGACCGCCAGTAGGTAATACATATATATATATATATATATATATATATATATATATATATATATATATATATATATTCACTGGAAAAACCATAGGTTTCACACCAGTTATAGTTAGGAATTAGCATTTAAAAAACCTATTAAATTCACTGAAAAAACCATAGGTTTTACACCAGTTATAGTTAGCTGGAAATTTTACTCGCATAAAACCATTGAAATTCCCACGTTATAGTTAGTTGGACTCACTATAACTTGCGGGTGCAATGCACTGCTGATGACGTTACATATTACATCACTCATGACATGGTCAGTGACATCACTCATGACATCACTGATGACATCTCAAATGACATCACTGATGACATCATCCAGTGAATGTGTATCTTTCTGAAAAATAAATATTTTTATATATGTATATCTAAAGGTTGATGGAAGAATACATGGGTAAATAAATGTCTAAATGGATGTTTTTTTGTGTAAAATTGATTGATTAACTGACTTATTAAATGTATCTTAGTGAATACATATATTAGCGAGTAATGTTTAAATATTTAAATATCTGTATCTGTGTCTCACTTTGTGTATACGTGGCTGCATGGGTTGGTGAGTAGCTACATGAGTGTGTATATGGGTTATTAGTTGTTTTTTTGAGTATCAGTATCAGTGTCTGTATGGTTCGGTGGGGGATATTACTTAGAGCACAGATGCATGAATGAGTGACTCACTATTTGTATGTATTTTGAAGACAGCTTGTGTGCAAGACTGTATGGGTGGATGATTGTGTGTATGGGTGGGTTAGTGAGTATGTGTTTTTATATTTGATTGTTTAAGAGAGTAAATATGTTTCCGTTTCTGTAGAAGTATGTGTAGTGGTGTGTATATAGCAGTATACTCAAGTAAATGTTTTTTTGATAGTTTATTTGCATGTGTGAATTTGTGTGTGAGTAACTATATGGATGAGTATTAGTGTGTAACAGGATGTATAGGTGTATGAGTACATATGATGAGTAAGTACATGCATCAGTGACTATATGGAACTGTTGGTGAATGAGTGGATGGGTATGTAGATGTTGGAATTACCTAATACGTTGTTGTAATTGGTGTTGGTTTCTCCTTTTTTAAGAAAATGTTGGTTTCTATTTTTGAATGTGTGTGTCAAAGGCTATTTTATGCTGATAGGAGGTCTGCCACTTTGTCACAAGGATGTTGTCATCAGTGATGTCATTTGAGATGTCATCAGTGATGTCATGAGTGATGTCACTGACCATGTCATGAGTGATGTAATATGTGACGTCATCAGCAGTGCATTGCACGCGCAAGTTATAGTGAGTCCAACTAACTATAACGTGGGAATTTCAATGGTTTTATGCGAGTAAAATTTCCAGCTAACTATAACTGGTGTAAAACCTATGGTTTTTTCAGTGAATTTAATAGGTTTTTTAAATGCGAATTCCTAACTATAACTGGTGTGAAACCTATGGTTTTTTCAGTGAATTTCAATGTTTTTTTAATAGCACATTTTTATAGGTATAAAAAATAATACATTTTAAAACGAATTTTATATTGTATAATTATGTCAATTTTAATTTTTGTAAAAAATTTTTTTTAACTTGGGGCGCGCCCTGGGGCGCGTACCGGGGAACGTCCCGTAAGCGCTATTCTCGCGAACGAAAACAACATCGTGACGTATCGCGTAGACGCGTGATGCGTCATATGACGCACAGTGTAAGCGCACCCGGAAGCACGCATGCGCATACGATCGCGGCGCGCCCTGGGGCGCCTACCGGGGAGCGTCCCGTTAGCGCTATTCTCGCGAACGAAAACAACATTGTGACGTATCGCGTAGACGCGTGATGCGTCATATGACGCACAGCGTAAGCGCACCTGGAAGCACGCGTGCGCATACGATCGCGGAACGTCTCGACGTGCTTACGCCGCGTGCCCCGGGGCGCGCCCTGGAGCGTGACTACGGGCCAGAAAATAACACTTTCTATTGGTGCAGAACAGTTTTGGTTTCCAAATGAGTAAAGCCTGGGTCTTGTGATCTGAAAATAACACTTCTGATTGGTTCAGGACAGTTGTTTTTCCCAAATGAGTAAAGCCTAGGTCTTGTGACCTGAAAATAACACTTCTGATTGGTTCAGGGCAGTTTTTTTCCCCAAATGATGAAAAACCCCACCTTTCTTCCTTATTCTGACTTTGTTCTTTGACTGAGGAAGACCTGTTTCGTCTATAGAGACAATTCTTTTGTACTTTGAAATGGCTACTGTAGCAGCAACAGCTGGGGCATCTGCACCACCACCACCACCACCACCATCACCAAGAGGACCACCACAACAATACATTGGTGGTGAAGAAGAGGAGGAGGAGGAAGAGGAGGAGGAGGAGGGGAGAAGATGACTGCCTGAACAAAATACCCCATACAAGCCAAAAGAACACATTGTATGGGAGTTTTTTTCACTCCCAGAGGGCAAGAAAAAAGTGAATGCGGCCAAGGTAATTTGCCTAATCTGTGGCGAACAACTCTCAAGGGGCAATCCAGACAAAAAGTATTCATTTGGTAATAATACCATGATTCGACATATGACCCGGAAGCATCCTAATAACTATTCTCGTGCAGAGATCAGGGAACTGGCCAGTCACCTCCCCCAGTGTTCAAGGACCAGCTCCAAAAGAAAGCAACCCACTCCATCGGGACCAGATACAACGGAGACGATGCCTTGTATTCAGCCACGATTTGCAGATTTTAGAATCACATGTATTGCATGTGGCAAGCTCATCGCCTATGGTGAACAGAGCATGAAGCTCGTCGTCCTTGCTGGTGACAATCACAAATGCCCCAAAAAACAGTAATTTTTCTGTTTTTTGTTTTTTGCTCCTGTTGAGCCATTTACAATTCCCTGTTTTTTGTTTCTCCCCATACAAAATACAAAAAAAATATAAAACTGTTTTGAAAAGCCAAAAAAAGTACAAAATGTTCAAAAAAACATTAAACAAAATATAAAACAACAAAAAGAAGGAAAAAAACTGTTTTAGAACTACCTTTCATTTATAAAAATAAACCTATATTTTTAATGAATCACTGTCAATTCTTTTTTCTTAGGGTACGCGCACCGGGGCGCGCCCCCCAAAAAAATAGAAAAAAAAATGTAAAGAAGGAGTTACCATGAGGGAAGAACACAAAGAGAGTAATGTTAAAAGAAAGAGAGCTACAGGATGAACACAGAGGGATTGTTTATTACATAGTAAAAAACAGAGAAGGTGTAATAGGGTGAAAGTAAGAAAAGTAAAATGACTAAAGGAGCGAAAGAAGGGAAAAGAGAGAGGAAGAAGACTAAAGTAGAGATAGTGGGAGAATGTGAGTGGGTGTTGAAAGAAAAAGAAAGGACAGTAAAAAATTGAGAATGAAGGGTAGTGGCGTAACCGGGATAAATGAATAACGGTGAGTGAGGGTAAGAAAATACCAGTTAGTGTAAGTAAAGAGGGGTGAAAGAGGGTGAAAAATTGAATTAGGATAAGACATGGGGAGTGACAAAGAAAAAGGACAAAGAGAGTAAAGAAAACAGTACCTGAATGGATTTGAGTGAAACAGCAAAGAAAGATAAGTAATGCAGGGTGTGTGACTTATAGGGAGTCAGTGGCTGTAGGTCGGGGTGTGGGTGTGTAAGGTGTGTCTGTGGGTGTGGGTGTGTGGGGTGTTTTGGTGTGGGTGGAGGTGAGGGTGTGTGAAGTATGTGTGAGGAGTGTATGGGTGTGGGGTGTATATGTGTGCGATGTATGTGTGTGTATGGAATGTTTGTGTGTATGTGAAGAGTGTGTGTGGGGGGATTTTTTGTGTGTATGAGGTGTGTGTGTGGGGTGTATGTTAGAGGTGTGTGTATGTGCTGAGAGGGGAATGAGGTGTGTGTGTACGAGTAAGAATAATAAATAAGAAAAACAAAATGAGTGAAGAAGCAAAGGAAGGGAACAGAGGGTAAGTGAAGTAAAGAATAGGGATTGAAAGAAGTTGAATATGAGAGGGGAAATAGGGAAATTGGAGTAAACATGGAGAATAAGAATAGGTGAGGGAAGCAGAATAAAGACACAGGAGTGAGGTTGGTTGAGAAAATATTAGTAAGCTTAAAGCAAAGGTTGATCAATCAATCAATCAAGGACATTTATAGAGCGCACTACCTACCCGGAGGGTCTCAAGGCGCTTGGGGGGGGTGGGGGGGGTGGCGCTACTGCTCGAACAGCCAGGTCTTGAGCTTCTTCCTGAAGGAGAGGTGGTCTTGGGTCAGGCGCAGGTCAGTCGGGAGGGAGTTCCAGGTCTTGGCGGCCAGGTGGGAGAAGGACCTTCCTCCTGTTGTCGTTCTTCGGATGCGGGGGGCGGCGGCGAGGGCGTGGCTGGCTGATCGGAGGTGGCGTTTGGGAGCGTAGAAGTTGATGCGGTTATTGAGGTAGCTCGGGCCTTGATCGTGTAGGGCTTTGTGTGCGTGGGTGAGGAGACGGAAGGTGATCCTTTTGTTGACGGGGAGCCAGTGCAGGTCTCTCAGATGTCCGGAGATGTGGCTGCGTCGGGGGATGTCGAGGATGAGTCTGGCTGAGGCGTTCTGGATCCGCTGGAGTCTCTTCTGGAGCTTGGCGGTGGTTCCGGCGTAGAGGGCGTTGCCGTAGTCCAGTCGGCTGGTGACGAGGGCCTGGGTGACCGTCTTCCTGGTCTTGATGGGGATCCACCGGAAGATCTTCCGTAGCATGCGCAGGATGTTGAAGCATGACGAGGAGACGGCGTTGACTTGTCTGATCATGGAGAGGGAGGAGTCCAGGATGAAGCCCAGGTTGCGTGCGTGGTCTGTCGGTGTGGGTGCGGTGCCCAGGGCGGGGGGCCACCAGGAGTCGTCCCAGGCGGAGGGCGAGGAGCCCAGGATGAGGACTTCCGTCTTGTCTGAGTTCAGTTTCAGGCGGCTGGTCGTCATCCACTCAGCTACATCTTTCATCCCTTCGTGAAGGTTGGCTCTGGCAGCGGCGGGGTCGTTGGTCAGGGAGAGGATCAGCTGGGTGTCATCGGCGTAGGAGATGATGTTCAGGTTGTGTTGGCGTGCGATGGGCGCGAGGGGGCTCATGTAGACAAACTACATTATTTTAGTCATACTTACCATATAATAAATGAAACTTTAATTATTTCTTTTTACTGCACTTTGTATCTGTGAAAGAGAGAAGAAAAAATAAGTTATAATTAGTAAAATGTGTATTTTAAATTAAAATATACACATGAATAGGTTAAAAATCATAACAGTGTATCTAGAAATAAAGAAAGAGTGAAGGACACAGAAAGGGAAATAAAGTAAGGTAGAAGGATAAAAAGAGAAAAAAAGAAATAGAATGAGAGCAAATTACTAAAAGTAAGGCATATAGATTCACTGACAGAGGAAGAGAAGAACAGAGCAATGAACTGAAGGTAAGAAAGATACTAAACAATGTGACTTAGCAAAACTAAATCAGGAAACAGTAGTAAGTAAAAAGATAATGACTGAGACGGAAAAGATAAACATTAGTGAACATAACACAAGGAGAATGAGGCACTGAGGACATAGAAGTGGTGAACAAAAAATATAGAGAAAAGGTCAAAAGTAAGGAGCAAACAAAGATAAGCGAGAGAGAGTGGGTGATTTATAGTGATAGAGTGCGATAATACTGCTGAGTGAGTAAACAGGAATTACTAAAAGAGCAAAGGAGGAAAATACGGAAAAGGGAAGTAAAGCAGAGAGACTGAAAGCTGAAAACTTATGCAAGGGAGAGAGGGGATGCAGACAGTTGAAATGAGAATGAGGGCTTGTCAAAGAAGTGGAGTAAAGGAACGGGGGTTACAGAGAGTGAGAGAAAGACATTATAAGTGAGTTAAAAAGAGCTGGAAGAGGATGGAAAAAGGAAAGTGAGTGTCAGAGAATGGGAATACAATTTAATTTACACAATCCAAAGTATAGAATAACTTGTACAACATGTTACATAGTTTATTTTTGCTGTTCTCAGAATATATTGAATTTCACTTAAAACAGTGAGTTCAAATTACTTATCATATGACAGCGGGAAAAAAAAACCACAATCTAAAAGATTGTGTTTTAAAAAAAAACTTAGATACTGACAAATGACAAATGTACACTAATCTTTGATTGACTTACGTTTCCTTGAGGCCAAATAGTATATCATAGAGGTCCTTTTCTCGTTGCAAAGTACTTTGCTGTTCAGTAAAAAATCCATTTCATCGACTTTCTAGAAGAAAAGCTCCAAGAACATCTGAAATATTTTCATTATTTTCATATACCCCTTTTTTTCAGTCATGACTCTTTACTCATTCCTGTACCTTTCCTTTTGGCCAAATAGTGTCAGATGTATGAGTATATTTTCAAATTAATTCAAAGAAACTCTGAAATGACCTTTTTTCCGACGTTCTGAAAGAAAGGCTCTACAACATTTTCACAATATTTAAGTATTTGTAAAACCATCTCTGACTCACTCATGTTCATCATTTTGTATAGTACTAATATCACTTACTATGAGATACACTTACAGTACCTATATGACAAGTCAATTTTTTTTATTACCTGGATCACTTTTACTCAGAATATATTTTTAAACAGCAAAATAACCTTTATTAACTACTCCCGTCTTCATAGGCCAATTACCTTTACCTAAATTTTGGTTGTAAAAACACTAGGTATGAATTTTTTAAGCCAAAAGGCAAACGTTGTTTGAAAGTCAAATGAGTGTCGTTACATTGGGTCCAACCTTTACAACTTTTTAAATAGCATGTGTAATGCCCTGATGTTGTAGAAGGACCTTCATGAAAAATAATAGCTGCAGTTGCAAAGGTTCTTCCTGATATCGATAACTGTGAAGCCACGAAATTTTTAATAGAAGTTGTCAATTTAGTTCCATCAGGTCTACATCGTTGGAACATTAAAATGACATACTGACCATCATTTTGTAGAAATAATGTGGACAGTATTGTAGACTTACATTGGGGACACACCATATTGTGATCCGCTGCTTTAACTAGATTATTAAAAGGCACTGATTTGCAGTCTGGTAAAGTCAAATATATAAATCTTTCAGTGTCTATTCTAGTAGTACTTCATAAAGTACAGTTGTCGCAGTCATGCTGCCATTGATAAGAAAGGCTAAAAAGATTTTTTATATCTACACCTTCATCTTCCAATACATCAAACATATACATTAAAAATTCTTGACAATCCTGCTGAATATTCTGTGAAAATTGATTTTGACCAGTACATATGTCTAGAAGATTTCGAATTTCTGAAACACTTTCTATTTGTGCTCTATCACTGGTACATTTCTCAAACACGGAATTCAACACACAACAGAATCTTTGATCCCGATTTTCAACAATCTGTTCTTGAATATTTTGAAGAAAAAAAACAACATTAACCACTACATTAGCATAGCAGTTGACACCAGACCTGTTTTCAAACTGAAATCCAACAACATCCTCAACAGAATCCTTTTTCCTTTTGCTTACAATTACAGTTTCGTCTACTTTTTGTCTTTTTGCTACTACCTCACTGCAATTACTCTCATTTCTTCTTTTTCGGCATACCACACGTTTTTCAATCAGAGGATATTGAGGCAAATGTGGAGCATACTCTCTTCTTAACCTATTGTATTCTTTAACACAATGTAGATCTGCACAAATCTTTGTTTCATCACACTCAATCTAATACAATCCTGATAAAGTTCTGACTCGTGATAATGCCACATATGCCATACCCTCTTTAAACACAGAACTTCCAATGTTCACCAAAGCGCTATCTACACTTAAACCTTATGAATTGTCACCGCATATGCCAAACAAATAGGAAACTGTTTTCGGCGAACATATAAGTCTTTCACGAGCAAAAATCTAGCTGAACAACGACAAATTTGTTCTATTTCATCAATGCCATCAAATTTAATTTTTAAAATTTCCATTCCATCTCTACTTTTGTAATTCACAAAACCAACAACATGACCCATTGCTCCATTTACCAGACCTCTTTCTCAAAATGATACTCTAATGAATCCAATTTTGATTTCAAATTTTCAGACAAAATAATTGTTGCTCCCATATGCTCTATTTTATCTGTAGCTTCCAGTTTCACTATCTCTTCATTTTCTAACTTTAACATTTTGTTGTTGAACATGGAACATTCTTTCAGAGTTGGCATCAAACATATGCCAGATTTCTTCTCGTTAATTTTCTTAAAAATATTCTCTGGAAGAATGTTTTCAATTGGGTACAAATTTGAAATTAATCGTCCATGTAAAGCTTCTTTCCCTTGCTCACTTACTTTTCCGATTCTTACATCTTGTAAAATATTTTTATAATCTTCATCCTTTGCCTGCCGCATATTTTGAAGCAGTTCTGCATATTTGAAGTTTAACCATATATTAACGTTTCCAATGCTTCCTAGGCACTTCCTGGTATCTTCATGCGTGAGCATTTTGAACACAGGTTGTCCTTTCACTGGAGTCAACTGCAGTAGATCTCCAAAAACAATAATGTGTTTTCCTCCAAATAAGACATCATAGTCTGTTCTAAGAATTTCTTGCATTCTCAAATGCACAAAAGCAAGCATTATATTTGACACCATGCTTACTTCATCAATGATAAGAAGTTTCATTTTCTTCAGGACTCTCGAAACTTCGGAACACGCATCTCCAGATAGCTTGTGATATTGCAATTTGTTATCATGCTCCACTGGCAGCATCAGTAAACGATGTAAAGTAATCCCTTTAATGCTATGTGCAGCCAGCCCAGTTGGAGTGGTAACAAAACAAGACAGCGGTGATTCAGTCCTTTTCTGCAGATAAGTTGCAATTGCTTTAATCAGAAAACTTTTTCCAGTTCCCGCTTCTCCACTCACATACAGTTGGACAGGCTTAAATGATGTACATGAGCACTCTTTTTTCTTATGACTGAATCCATGTTCAATCTGTTCTGTGACTTCGTCATATATCTGTTTCTGCTCTAGATTTAGTTGTTTCACCAAATCTTCTAAGTTAAGTACATCATCTTGAGCTTGTTCCATAGCTCTTTCCACCTCATCCATGGCAGTGGCAGCTTCATTTTGTATAATTGGTCCTCCAAGTGGATGCTGACTCAATGAAGCAGAACTCTGACTGTCTTGAGAACTGTCTCTAGCAATCTCTGCAGCAATTGTGGCTTCTTGCTCTGTTTCTTCGTTCAACATTTGCAGATAATTTGGAAAAACAGGGCATTCTATGGTATCCTTGTTTGCATTAAAAGAATCTTCGTAACACAGAAAATCTCCAAGTAGTTCCTCTTCTGTACGCCATGGCTTAAAGAGTTGCAAAAGAGCCAAATAGTAAAATTCTATTTTGTCTGGATTTTCACAACTCAATTTTCGATGATTAATCAAATGACCTTTTCTCTGTTTCACTAGACATCCTTCACATCCAATGACAGCATATATTCCATTATTGATATCTTCTCTGATGTTCCTCTTATAAATATATCTTTGCAGAACTTCATAGAGACAAGCGTTCTCAAGATAAGGACTTCTATTTGGATAGTATGTCTCCAACATGTTTGTCTTCAAAATATCTGTACTTTCTGGTTCTTTCTCCGCCAAATACTCTATTTCCTGTACAGATTTCAAAACTCGGTTTCGTGTTGCAGCAAGACCTAGACTCACCCAAATGATGGTTCTAGATTTGGCATAGAGACTTGCTGATGACAATCGATCAGAACATTCATATGCTCCAATTTCTCGATGCGACAACATCTTCAGATTGTAACTGTATAATTTCTTGCTTAGACTCTTTTCATGTGAAATGTCCTCCCACATTTCCTTCAGTTCTGTCTTTTCTTTTTTTGTGATGTAAGACGTCACATATCGAGCCACAGCAATAGAGTTGCCAGCAACGAATTGAATATCCATGTTAGCATTTCACATGGACAAAATCACTCGGTTGTAATTGTTGATGTACTTGGACTCTTCGTTTCTTTTTAAATTGTATGTATTTTTGGGTGATTTCCTCGTCACAGTATGTCGCAGAGAATACATCAAATTATTTACTCTTCCTTTAGAAATCACTGGTCGTGGGAAAGCTGAAACGACATTTTGTTTAGAACTTGTCCTTGTTTCTGAATTTTCGATGACAGTACTTTCCACAACGATGGGATTGAAAGCGTAAAACTTGTTGCCTTAAACTATTTTCTTCTGTAGTTTTTGGAACAGCACATGTTGAATACCCTTCAATGAAGCTCATCACTGTCTCATCCGAATCTGTTCCAAATTTGGGTGCATCTTTAATCCACAACAACATATGTATGTGACGAGCACCTCTCGCTTGATACTCCTTTCTCCCAAAAAAATCAAAAACCTCTCCAAGGGGAGGATTTTTTTTGTTGGTAATAAAAGACATCATAGCTTCAAATCTATGATTGAAATATCTGCATACATTCACTGGATCCTAAGAACACAGTTCTCCAGGTGTTTTGAATTCTATATTTTGTATATTTGCATTTGCCTCTCGTAGAAATTCAAGTAAGTCATCCCATGCATACTCGGCACAGCTAAGAGTGAGGAACCATGTAGGAGTTCCTAGGTTTCTTAGCATATATTTCAATTCCCCATGACGACGGTACCAATACTTGTTTGTACCACGCTGACATGCCATGAGATTGATTAATTGAGATTCCAAAATATTATCTTGCAGATTCACTTTCTCCATAAAGTCCCTCGCCGAAACATTTTGCAGATGTGCTCCACTTTTCAGTATATGGTTTACTGCATAAGAAAGCCCAGACAAGTCACTTTCATACAGTAAATGAAACAAATAGGGAATGCATTGACGACACCTTGGATCTTCAGCATATAATCTTACAGTTGGATATTCAGATGCAGGAATTTGAAGTGGTCGATCGTCATATCGTCCACCTCAACCTGTTGGAAATAGCTGTGGAAAACAACGAGCTTCCAAACTTTCTTCCCATACACTAATGGGACTTCCTTTTGCTGCTTTCATTTGAAACAATTCAATTGCATTCCCCATTACTTCTTTGGAATGCAAAGGATGAACTGAATAATGTTCATATATTTCTTCACTTCTAGACACATCAACTTTTTCAATTTGGCCGCCTGAACAATCACTGTCTTCATCTGCAGCTGTTTCCTCTGCTGCAACACATACATCCTTGTAATACTCATTGTTTTTGACTAAATACAACGTTGCCTTTTTGACTTTCCTAACATCCACTAAATCTTGCTAGATTTTCTTACTCTTTGTCGGAACCCCATTAACTAGAATAACTAAAGGTTCCTCTTCTACTTGTTCTTTACCAATTGTATCAATATTTTTTTGAAATCTAGAGGCAAATAAACAACTCTTCCCTTTAATCCTCTCTGCAAATCTGTAGGAGGCAATTTCCCTATCTTAGGCTCCATGTGAACAATTGCCTGAAAAGGATGGACACATTGAATCAAAATAGACTCATATGTATTTAAATCCATCAATACACGGGGAATGTCTACCAACTCCAGATTATTATGAACAGCTCTAGCAGGCATTCTGTTTTGATTTAATTTATCATAACAATATTTACAAATAAGCTGATCAGAACTCAAATCAAAACAATTCTCCACCCACAAATAAGTTGCAAAATCCTTCCACTCATAATTATTCATCTTTTCACTTTTTACGTATAAATCAACTAATCTAGTTTGATGTTTATAATGACTTCGTCGATAACACACACAAGTAAAATTCGGCCTTTCACTTGATTTCACCTTAAACCTGGTAATTTCCTGCTCAAACTTTTCTGTACTTGAAATCTGTACATTGTCTTCCACATTACCTTGAATTGCTGTGTCAATTTCTACACTGTCCTCTTTTTCACCAAAATAACAAATCTCAATTTCTTCACAAATCTTCTTCACATCTAATTCAGTTCCATGCAAAAGAGCACTGTTTAATTGTTTAAGCTTAAGTGCTGGACTTTTTGCATAATACAACATTCTCACTAATTTCCTCATTTTGGTATGATGCACTGCTAACATCCTAAAATGATGAAAAACACTCTGACAGACTTTTCTAGAAAGACAAGCCAGTGAAGGGCCTTGCAAACCTGTATTTTCTCTCACTCTGCAAGGATCTAAGTCTTGCAACATCTTCACTTTCTGCTTTAGACTTTTCTTACTATATGTACGTAAGAAATTACAAAACAAATCAATTGATTCCTGTCGCACACTACAATTACGACTACACTTCCAAGTGTACACTGGACCCTTAGTACGTCTCTCTAAAACTTCATCAGTTAACACCTCTTCTGGTTCTCTAGGCACAAGTTTCTCTTTTTCAATCGGACAACCGTCTTTCACTTCATGCGCTCGACCACTGGTGTCAACTGCATGCACTAAATCATTCTCCTGGAAGTAACACTCCTCATTAAAAAATGGCTCACAACTTGAACTGTGCATCCATTCTCCTGAAAAAACTTTACAAAAATTAGTCCGATTAATTACTCTTTTCCATCTACTGTTTGATTTGAAAACATCAATTGTCTTGTTAAGTGTCCTAATTCTATTGATTATTAAAATACATAAGTTTTTCTTAACTTCAAAAGCCTGATCAACAATCTTCTCTACACTTTTCTTTTTCTTATAAAAAGCAGCTCTCTGTTTACCTTTCCTAATGTTTTTAACAAATTTAAAACCACCCTATTGCAAAACATTCGTTTACGAATGTCTCTAAACTGATTCTGCCTTCTATTCCTATACATATTATTCTCTCCTGCTCCAGTTGTAGGATTCTTTGAGGTTCTCTCCTTCCTTTTCAAATTAACTCTCTCATTCTCTTTTTCTACATGCTGCCAACAATTTTTTTTGAAATACATATGTTGCGTATGAAAGACTTAGTTGTCTTACCAGGAGCTTGGTTCCTGTTTTTTGAAGTATTTGTTGTGGAAGGGTGCTGTAATTCCGTTGTAGTTTTTGTTTTTGGCGGTTATGTTGTTGTCTTCTCCTTTCCCTTGAGGGCATGTTTGCTTACTCTTGAAATCTTGATTTCAATCTGTGTTAAAAAAAAAATAACACATTATAGACCACTATTACCAAACAACAAAGCATTTACAAAAAGCAAACGATCTATTCAGGGTTACAGATCAGGTGAGGATTCTCCAGGGGTGCACAAAAGGTGAGGTCTGTATTGAAGAGTATAGTGGAAGACAGCTCTGTCCACAGGTACAAAGAATATGAGACCTGTGTCTAAGAGTCCAGTAGGGGATAGACTTCATGAAGTCTAGTCCACTGCACTCTTATACACAGGCTTCACCATCTATGCTTCCCAGGAAAGGCCTCTCTCCCACTACAGTCTTGATCATAAACCTCACCTCCTCTGTCCCTCTGGACATGTCTCACCTCATCTGCACAATCTACTTCCTAATCTCAGGTAACACAGGTGACATAATTGTGAAAAGGTCAAAATTTTTTATGTAATCATGCACACACTTTTAATTTTTTCTCAAAAATGTAAAAGCTATTAATTTGCACCAAAATAGATTTTTCAATAACATTTTAGAAACACAGTGCAGGTCCTACTATTTAAACTTTCTCAAAAATGTAAAACTCATTAATTTGCAGCAAAAATATTTAGTAGTGTAATGAAAAGCTTATACATATGACCTTTTCATTGTTTTTCAAATGTTATTCTAAAAAAAAATTATAAGGCCTAAGCAGGAATACTCATGTGATGAAGCCTGTCCAGGGGAGCACAAAACGTGAGGCTTGTGTCCAAGAGTGCAGTGGACAGCACTAAACTGGAGTAGTGTGTAAGAAAAAGATGAGCCTTATTTATAAACCCCTGCGTCAGTTTTGCGCTACTGATGCGTAATTTTTTGTGACGCATTGGCGGCATAAAACATGTGCCTTGTTGCACCATATTTAAAAAGTGACGCATGTAGGTAGATGCGTCATTTTCGAAACCTCTGCGCCACATTTTACCTCTGTCAAGTAAAATGTACACCGAGGGGTCATTTCTCCGCAAAAAGCCTCGTAATAATGACGCAGTGAAATCTATGAGATTTCACTGCGTCACTTTT
Source organism: Lissotriton helveticus (assembly GCF_964261635.1). Taxonomy (NCBI): domain Eukaryota; kingdom Metazoa; phylum Chordata; class Amphibia; order Caudata; family Salamandridae; genus Lissotriton; species Lissotriton helveticus. Next base: position 149,578,362 of record NC_136073.1, read on the forward strand.
AGCACACTGTTACGTCAAAATCTTGCACCTGCCTCACAGCAGGGATAAGACTGAGGCAAACGCTTTCACATGGGGCTTTCCCCATGTGATAGGATTCTGACACCTAAGCAGGAGTGCAGATGAAATGAAGACTGTCCACGGGAGCACAAAACGTGAGGCTTGTGTCCAAGAGTGCAGTGGACAGGACTAAACTGGAGGAGTGTGCAAGAAAAAGATGAGCCTCATTTATAAAGCCCTGCGTCAGTTTTGCGCTACTGATGCGTCACTTTTTGTGACGCATTGGCGGCATAAAACATGTGCCTTGTTGCACCATATTTAAAAAGTGACGCATGTAGGTAGATGCGTCATTTTTTAAACCTCTGTGCCACATTATACCTCTTTCAAGTGTAATGTACACAGAGGGGTCATTTCTCCGCAAAAAGCCTCGTAATAATGACGCAGTGAAATCTATGAGATTTCACTGCGTCACTTTTAGGACACTGTTACTTCAAAATCTTGCACCTGCCTGACAGCAGGGATAAGACTGAGGCAAACGCTTTCACATGGAGCTTTCTCCATGTGATAGGATTCTGACACCTAAGCAGGAGTGCAGATGAGATGAAGACTGTCCACGGGAGCACAAAAGGTGAGGCTTGTGTCCAAGAGTGCAGTGGACAGGACTAAACTGGAGTAGTGTGCAAAAAAAAAGAACATCATTTATGAGGCCCTGCGTCAGTTTTGCACTGCTGATGCGTCACTTTTTGTGACGCATCGGCAGCATAAAACATGTACCTTTTTGCGCCATATTTAAAAAGTGACGCATGTAGGTAGATGCGTCATTTTTTAAACCTCTGCACCACATTATACGTCTGTCAGGTGTAATGTACACAGAGGGGTCTTTTCTCCGCAAAAAGCCTCGTAATAGTGACGCAGTGAAATCTATGATTTCACTGCGTCACTTTTAGGACACTGTTACATCAAAATCTTGCACCTGCCTCACAGCAGGCATAAGACTGAGGCAAACGCTTTCACATAGGGCTTTCCCCATGTGATAGGATTCTAACACCTAAGCAGGAGTACAGATGAGATGAAGCCTGTCCAGGGGAGCACAAAAGGTGAGGCTTGTGTCCAAGAGTGCAATGGACAGGACTAAACTGGAGTAGTGTGCAAAAAAAGATGAACTCATTTATGAGGCCCTGCGTCAGTTTTGCACTGCTAATGCGTCACTTTTTGTGACGCATCGGTGGCATAAAACATGTACCTTTTTGCGCCATATTTAAAAAGTGACGCATGTAGGTAGATGCGTCACTTTTTAAATCTCATTATACTTCTGTCAGGTGTAATGTATGTATTGTATATATGCAATGTACACAGAGGGGGCATTCCCCCGCAAAAAGCCTCATAATAGTGACACAGTAAAATCTATGAGGACAGATCCTATTTACAAGCATTCATTTACACTACTAAAACCCATTGTTTTGCACTAAAATCGTTTTTCAATTAACATTTTAGAAACACTGCACAGATCCTATATACAAGCATTCATTTTCACTACTCAAACCCATTGATTTGCACTAAAATCGTTTTTCAATTAACATTTTAGAAACACTGCACAGATCCTATATACAAGCATTCATTTTCACTACTGAAACCCATTGATTTGCCCTAAAATTAATTTTTAAAATAACATTTTAGATACTAAGTGCAAGTCCTATGTACAACCATTCAACTTCACTACTGAAACATCACTATTTCACAAAATAAAAATCCTCTATTTTGCAAATATAGAAACCATGTATTTTTTAAAAGCATCACACAAACCAAAAGCAAAGAAAATCAATGTGCTTCTGAATCTAAACTCTCTATCTAAATGAATCATAACTCACCTTTACAAATGCTTTGAGAGATTCAGAACAGTGTCAGATACACACACCAATATTTCTATAGCAGAGCAAAAGGTATGTTCTCCAGGCACTGCAACCATTAATGGCACAGAAAATCTCTAAATCTACCCACATATTGCTCATGGTAACCAATCAAAACTCTTCCCTCTGTATTTTCAAACCAACACCCTTCCCCCCTCAGCCCTTTCTACCTGTTACCATAGCAACTCCCTCCTCACTGAGCTCTCAGGTTTAAAAGTTTATTCTACAATGTTGCAAATCACCTCAGCAAGGATGTTTGACCTGCGAATACACCAGCTTATCTGGTGCAATGTTTCTTTAAATGACTTTTTTTAACCATTCAAATTACTTCTTACGCAGAACACAACCATGCACCCTAACTTACAGTTTTCAACTATCTCAATCTACCAATCATTGCTTGTGATTCAAGAGCACTGAAACTCCACAGGTTTATTTTGCAAACTCCTACTGTTTCAACTGCCATTTTATTCCTACACTTCATCTGACTGCACCAGAACCTCCTCTACCATGTATTCTGTCTGGATTAGTGGACATAGATATATCCACTGGGCTCAAAGGTATGCAGCTACCAGAAATTTTCACAACCTTGATTTACCAAATGTGAACATTAAATGTATTGGCCAGAGAGGATTGAGATGTCACCAATTGATACCATTGGTGAAAACCTTTTTGCATTTGCCACACCCTAACCTCATAATTCTGCACTGTGGTGGAAATGACTTAGGCACTTTGACTGGGGTAGGTCTGGAAATGCTTTTAAAGGACACCTTTGAACAATTGATGGCACTTTTTCCTCAAACTGCCTTGGTATTTTCCAATATATGCCAAAGACAGAAATGGAACTGGTCCAACCAATTTTGTCCACAATTTGAGAAAGCACGGAAACATGTGAATAAATCTGTTTCTGCTTACATGAGAGACTATGGAATGGGTTCAATATACAACAACACTTGCGATACAACATGCAAGATATCTACAGAGGAGATGGTGTGCACTTCTCAGACGGGGAATAGAATATTACTCCTGAATTTAAGACTGTGCATTGGTACCTACTTGTAGGTACCTAAATCAGCCACAGAACCCAAAAGCCCTTTTCAGGGCTACCCTATCTCTGATCACTCCAAATGATTATCTTTTTCTAACTTTTTTCACTATTTTTCACCATAGTACGCTCCCCGGTACGCTTCCCGGTGCGCGTACCGGGCGCTCCCCCCGCGAAAATTAAAAAAAATATATATTTTTTTGGCATATATGGGCCTCCTAAGACCCCCTCAGAAAACCTAGAGGATCAGCGAGTGCCTACGATGCCCCCTTATACCCATTCCCAACGTTGTTTGTCCTCCATTTTCTATCTCAAATCTACCAAAACACAAAATGTAGGACTCCCGTAGTGCTGCCGGTACGCGTACCGGGGCGCGCACCGGGAAGCGCTCCCAAAAATTTTTTTAAGTTAATTTACATAAAAACCACCGGAGACACTTTCACCAAATATTGCTTGTGATTCAAGAGCACTGAAACTCCACAGGTTTTTTTTGCAAACTCCTACTGTTTCAACTGCCATTGTATTCCTACACTTCATCTGACTGCACCAGAACCTCCTCTACCATGTATTCTGTCTGGATTATTGGACATAGCTATATCCACTGGGCTCAAAGGTATGCAGCTACCAGAAATTTTCACAACCTTGATTTACCAAATGTGAACATTAAATGGATTGGCCAGAGAGGATTGAGATGTCACCAATTGATACCATTGGTGAAAACCTTTTTGCATTTGCCACACCCTAACCTCATAATTCTGCACTGTGGTGGAAATGACTTAGGCACTTTGACTGGGGTAGGTCTGGAAATGCTTTTAAAGGACACCTTTGAACAATTGATGGCACTTTTTCCTCAAACTGCCTTGGTATTTTCCAATATATGCCAAAGACAGAAATGAAACTGGTCCAACCAATTTTGTCCACAATTTGAGAAAGCACGGAAACATGTGAATAAATCTGTTTCTGCTTACATGAGAGACTATGGAATGGGTTCAATATACAACAACACTTGTGATACAACATGCAAGATATCTACAGAGGAGATGGTGTGCACTTCTCAGATGAGGGGAATAGAATATTCCTCCTGAATTTAAGACTGTGCATTGGTACCTACTTGTAGGTACCTAAATCAGCCACAGAACCCAAAAGCCCTTTTCAGGGCTACCCTATCTCTTTGGGGCCTATATGGGCCTCCTAAGACCCCCTCAGAAAACCTAGAGGATCAGCGAGTGCCTATGATGCCCCCTTATACCCATTCCCAACGTTGTTTGTCCTCCATTTTCTATCTCAAATCTACCGAAACACAAAATGGAGGACTCCCGTAGCGCTGCCGGTACGCGTACCGGGGCGCGCACCGGGAAGCGCTCCAAATTTTTTTTTAAAGTTCATTTACATAAAAACCACCGGAGACACTTTCACCAAATATAGAATAGGCCATACTACATATCAGTCCCTACCATTTTCCTACATTTGGTGGTATTCCATTGAGCCATTTAGCCTGTAGACCTCTCTAAATATCCTGAGGTGAATTACTTCACAAAAACACATCGGAAGTGTTAGAATTTACAACCATTTAAAATGTTACTTTCATTTTCTACTATTATTTCATGACATTTGATTGGTTATGTACATGAATATATATAAACAAAGAGAGGGAAACACAGCCATTTTGACTACTACTTCCTGAAGCACATTTCAAAAGCATTTCCACTGAGAACTTAAACTTCTTTTTGAAAGGTAAGATGTTATTTTGAAAACTGAAGTATGTTGTGCACTTTAAGTTAATTTGGAAAAAAAATTCTGATAGTTATATACTATCCCTCTGTAATAGTTATAGATTGAGATACGCTTGTCTGTTATAGTTATGGATGGAGTTAGGCTTGTCTTGTATAATTATGAATTTACTTAGGCTTCATGATATACACTTTTTTATATTTCTACTTCCAGCCTGATACCATACACTGCCCAAAGATAACTTCACTGTTAAAAAATCAAAACTATCTGTATGAACTTAAACCCAACAGTGCCCTATCTCTACTGATATATTTATTTTTTATGCAAATTACAGCAAGAAAATGGAAGGAGAGAAAAATATTTCCTTTGAAAATGTACTGGAGAGCAACAATGAACAAGTTATTGAACCCAATGAAGACTTAGAATTCATGGATCAATCACGGAACTATGAATTAGTTCAATGTGTGGAAGCGGTAGATGTGCTAATTCAACATGAGGACATTTCCGACAATCTGTTAATGGAAGTTATGTTAAATTTGGAAAAAGAATCTGAAAAATAAATTTATATTTAATAATTCTAAACTTGTTTCAGACATTATTCATTTTTATATGTAATTCATAAACTAGTACCAAATTGATTATAATGTAAAGTCAGATTTATAGCATACTGTGCAACTTTTTTATAGTAATTTTGCTCATAGATACTTCTTTTCTCCCAATATATTATCTCCAATGTCTATTTGACATCTCTTTTTCATCTCCTGGCTCCATGTTGTTTCTGCTTTCCTGACAGACTATGATGTGGTTTCCATATAGCACAATAACTTCTGTAACAACATGCAAGATATCTACATAGGAAACGGTGTACATTAAATTCAGCATTGGTACTACATGTTGGTACTTAAAACACCCAAACAATACAACAACTCTATGCAGAGCTACCCTACCTCTAATCACTTTAAATTATTATTTTCCTGTTTCACTGGGTTTTTCCCATTATACGCTCCCCGGTACGCTCCCCGGTGCGCATACCGGGCGCTCCCCCCCGCGAAAACCGAAAAAAATGTAATAATTTTCTTTTTTACCCGAGGGACCCTTTTATGGCCCCCACATCAAACCTAGGGCGTCAGGGGGGGTCTACCCTGCCCCCTTTTGATTATTTCCCCCTTTGTTTTTACCACCTCTTCTGTCTCGGTCCTACCGAGACACAAGATGGCGGCCGCTCCGGACTGTTTCGAATGTTTACAGACACCTGAGAGCCAATCAGCTTTCCGTGCGCAAGTCGCGTGGCGCGCCCGGAGCGCTCCCCGGTGCGCGTACCGGGGCACGGCTATACATATATAAAATTTTTTTAACCTAAATTACTCAAAATCCTCTGGAGCACATATCTTGAGACATAGCAAAGGCACATTGGGCTACCAGTCCCTCCAATTTTGCCAGGTTTGGTGAAAATCCATTCAGCCGTTTGAGCTAAAAGTGTGACCGACCGCCCTATGGAAATTAACATGGGACCCCCCTTTTATCTCAACCCCGCTTGACGAATCCCCCCCAAACTCTCAGGGAAGGACCGGAGCGCCGCGAGGCAAAGTTGCTGAAAATTTCAGGCAGATTCCTCCACCGGCGCCAAAGTTATTCCAAATAAAATGTTGCGATTTCCCTATGGAAATCAATCCTAACTATAACTACCTACTGGCGACCGCCAGTAGGTAATATATATATATATACATATATATATATATATCAATCCGTTTTCTGCCGAGGCAGAATATCTCTCGCACTCCCAGCAGTAAAGGACGACTCAAATATACACACACATATATATATAGATATATATATATATATGTATAAATTCTAATTCAAATTCAAAATCTTTATTCGATTGTAGATTTTACAATAATAAAAGTGCAATTTATAAACACACAATAAAAATAACATTAAAAACAATTCACTTCAATTGGCAATAGAGACACAGTATACAGTACAATATATTAGGCAGTACGAGCATGGGCAACATGTGATTAAAAATATAAATAACTGTAATATTAAAAACACCTAAAAGAATTGCAGTGTAATTAGCCATCCATGCTTTTCCTAAAGCTGATGGCTTTTTTAAGAAAATTACATACAAATAAAGTGCAATCGCTATTCAGTAGTTGTAAATAATAAAGTGCAGGTTTAATTTGTGAAAAACTCAGCTTTTTGAGGCACGGTTTGAAATATAATTTCCGTGGGATCGAATAATAGGGGCAAATGAAAAGGAAGTGTGCCAGGTCTTGTGGAGACTTTCCGTCGCAGCCACAAGCTGGCAACACTTCTCCCCGTTGAACCCCACTGGGGACTGCCAGTAAAAGATGGAAGAGGTCAAAGCGGAACCTTGTTAACAAAAATCTTTCATAACTGGACATAGACCAAGTCAGGTAAGGTTCCATTTGCAAGCAGGTTTTTAATAGAAAATGTTTCCTAACACTGGCCTTCTGCATCTCAACCTCTTCTCTGTCGGTACCTCTTAACAGTAGTATAGCGTTCTTAACCAAGCTAACATCTGATTTTGTAATTAAATTTGGGGCATAAAACAGATCCTGTCGGTCAATTGCCGTTAGGCTGTCCTTTATGTACTTCACCCACGGTATTTTGAACCTCCCATCTAGCTGTAAGGCTTCTTTCATTATAGCATGTGTTAATGGGATGTCATTGTTCAGCCAGCAATTCAGCCAGCACATAACAGGGCTTGCTGCTATTCTGTCACCTAAGTGGGGGATCCCCAGCTCCTCGTGAACCGAGAAGTTCCCAGTACCCCTGGGAAGTCTCAGAATCTTTTTTAGAAAATTATTTTCTGTGACCTCTAGGTCTTTACTCTTACGATAACCCCAAAGCTCACTCCCATAGCAGGCACCAGCCACGCTTTTTGCTTGGTACAGTTTGAGCAATGCGGCCATCATGTCATTTGAGATGTCATCAGTGATGTCATCAGTGATGTCATTTGAGATGTCATCAGTGATGTCATCAGTGATGTCACTGACCATGTCATGAATGATGTAATATGTGACATCATCAGCAGTGGATTGCGGGTGCGCGATATATAGTTAGTGCAACTAACTATATATGGAATTTCATTGGTTTTATGTCAATAAAATGTCCAGCTAACTATATATGGTCTCTAACCTATGGTTTTTTCAGTGAATTTTCAAGGTTTTGTAAATGCAAATTCCTAACTATATATAGTCTATAACCTACGTTTTTTTCAGTGAATTTCATTTGTTTTTTAAAAGCTAATATCTATAGCTGTAAAATATATTCTTTATTACGTGACGTATCACGTAGCCACGTGAGACACCTCATGACGCGTCGCATAACCGTGACGTATCGGCTCTGCAGCGCAAACAAAACCCGTAACGTAACGTACCGGAGCACGCTTACAGATATATATATTTTTTTTAACCTTAATTAGACAAAATCCACACGTGCACATATCTTGAGGCCTTGCAAAGGCACATCAAACAAACAGTCCCTACAATTTTGCCAAGTTTGCTGGAAATCTATTCCCTTAATTTTTTTTTTACTGTTTCTCTTGGTTTTCCCCTTGTTACGCTTACCGGGACGCTACCTGGTACGCGAACCGGACGCTCCAAAAACACAAGATGGCGGACTTCCGTTACGCTGCCGGTTAGCTGCCCGGTTCGCGTACCGGGAAGCGCCTCTACCGCAAAAAATCGCGGGGGACTTTAATATCCCCCTCATCAATCCTAGGGGGTCAGGAGGGGTTTACCTTGCCCCCTTTCCTTCATTTCCCCCTTCTTTTTTCACCACATCTTGTCTCTCGAGCCTACCGAGAGACAAGATTGCGGCCGCTCCGGGCTGTTTACAATGTTGACAGCTACGCTGCCGGTTAGCTGCCCGGTGAGCTGCCCGGTTCGCTGCCCGGTTCGCGTACCGGGACGCGCCTCTACGGCGTAAAATCGCAAAAAAATAAATGTTTTTATTTTTTGCCCCGCGGGGCACTTTAATATCCCCCTCATCAATCCTAGGGGGTCAGGAGTGGTCTATCTTGCCCCCTTTCCTTCATTTCCCCCTTCGTTTTTCACCACATCTTGTCTCTCGATCGTACCGAGAGACAAGATGGCGGCCGCTCCGGACTGTTTAGAATGTTGACAGACACCGGAGAGCCAATCAGCTTCGCTTCGCGAAGTTCCGTTACGCGTCAGGTACGCGAACCGGGGCGCTAACCGGAGCGCTGTCACAGATATATATATTTTTTTAAACGTTAATTTCTCAAAATCCACTGGAGCACATATATTGAGACATAGCAAAGGCACGTCGGGCAAACCATATCTACAATTTTGCCAAGTTTCATGTAAATCTATTCAGCCGTTCGAGCTAAAAGTGAGTCCAACCGCCCTATGGAAAAATGAATGGGAAAAACGCGTTTTGGGACCCCCCTTTTTTCTCGGCCCCCCTTTGACGAAACCCCCCCAAATTTTCAGGGGCTGCTCAGAAACAAAATGTGCCATTTTTCTGAACATGCCAGCCAATTCCGTCCACAAACGCCAAAGTTATTAGACATAGAATTTTCAGAAATCCCATAGAGAAAAAATCCTAACTATATATACCCACTGGCTATCGCCAGTAGGTAATATACATATATAAACATATATATTCTGCATATCTATATAAATATAAATGCATGCATACATATACATATATGCATACATATGCATGTTATTTACATGAAAGTTTTAAAAACACTAATAAAAGCAAAGCTAACAAGCCACCTCATTACAAACAGAATGGCTTTAACTTAAACGAGGGCGAGATCTATTGCATTTTCAATGCTTGTTTACTTTGGTTCTATCAAGAAGGCATTCAGATGTGTCACACATTTGCCATAAATTCTGAATGTTAGCACTCTAGTTGCTCATTAGATCACTGTAGTAAAGCTAGTGCTCACCAGGGAAGTCTGCTGCTAATCATGGTTTGCAGCCATTTTCCCGCATTTTTTATCCCGCAGACTTTTAGTCCGCATACCATTATCCCGCAAGGTCATTGACCTCGCATACCATTATCCCGCATTTTTTCAAAACGCATGTGCATTTATCGCGCATGCCTTTACAAAGAATTACGTTTTAAAGGCATGTATGGTAAATGCATTTGCGTTGTGAAAACCACGATGACGAGAGAGGTAAGTGGGTTTGTGTTAATTTTTTCGTGGGTTAGTGATTGTGTAGTGTAGTGTAGTGTTGTGTAGTGTAGTGTTGTGTTAGTGTAGTGTAGAGTTGTGGTGGTTGTTTAGTGTAGGGTCATGCTGGGGGTAGTGTTTTAGGGTTTAGGGTTGTGTTGTAGTGTTTGCGTAGTGTAGGGTCATGCTGGGGGTAGTGTTTTAGGGTTTAGGGTAGTGTTGTAGTGTTTGCGTAGTGTAGGGTCATGCTGGGGGTAGTGTTTTAGGGTTTAGGGTTGTGTTGTAGTGTTTGCGTAGTGTAGGGTCATGCTGGGGCTAGTGTTTTAGGGTTTAGGGTAGTGTTGTAGTGTTTGCGTAGTGTAGGGTCATGCTGGGCGTAGTGTTTTAGGGTTTAGGATAGTGTTGTAGTGTTTGTGTAGTGTAGGGTCATGCTGGGGGTAGTGTTTTAGGGTTTTGGGTAGTGTTGTAGTGTTTGCGTAGTGTAGGGTCATGCTGGGGTGTAGTATTTTAGGGTTTAGGGTAGTGTTGTAGTGTTTGCGTAGTGTAGGGTCATGCTGGGGGTAGTGTTTTAGGGTTTTGGGTAGTGTTGTAGTGTTTGCGTAGTGTAGGGTCATGCTGGGGGTAGTGTTTTAGGGTTTTGGGTAGTGTTGTAGTGTTTGCGTAGTGTAGGGTCATGCTGGGGTGTAGTGTTTTAGGGTTTTGGGTAGTGTTGTAGTGTTTGCGTAGTGTAGGGTCATGCTGGGGGTAGTGTTTTAGGGTTTAGGGTAGTGTTGTAGTGTTTGCGTAGTGTAGGGTCATGCTGGGGGTAGTGTTTTAGGGTTTAGGGTAGTGTTGTAGTGTTTGCGTAGTGTAGGGTCATGCTGGGGGTAGTGTTTTAGGGTTTAGAGTAGTGTTGTAGTGTTTGCGTAGTGTAGGGTCATGCTGGGGGTAGTGTTTTAGGGTTTAGGGTAGTGTTGTAGTGTTTGCGTAGTGTAGGGTCATGCTGGGGTGTAGTGTTTTAGGGTTTTGGGTTGTGTTGTAGTGTTTGCGTAGTGTAGGGTCATGCTGGGGGTAGTGTTTTAGGGTTTAGGGTAGTGTTGTAGTGTTTGCGTAGTGTAGGGTCATGCTGGGGGTAGTGTTTTAGGGTTTTGGGTAGTATTGTAGTGTTTGCGTAGTGTAGGGTCATGCTGGGGGTAGTGTTTTAGGGTTTAGGGTAGTGTTGTAGTGTTTGCGTAGTGTAGGGTCATGCTGGGGGTAGTGTTTTAGGGTTTAGGGTTGTGTTGTAGTGTTTGCGTAGTGTAGGGTCATGCTGGGGGTAGTGTTTTAGGGTTTTGGGTAGTGTTGTAGTGTTTGCGTAGTGTAGGGTCATGCTGGGGTGTAGTGTTTTAGGGTTTTGGGTAGTGTTGTAGTGTTTGCGTAGTGTAGGGTCATGCTGGGGTGTAGTGTTTTAGGGTTTTGGATAGTGTTGTAGTGTTTGCGTAGTGTAGGGTCATGCTGGGGGTAGTGTTTTAGGGTTTTGGGTAGTGTTGTAGTGTTTGCGTAGTGTAGGGTCATGCTGGGGGTAGTGTTTTAGGGTTTTGGGTAGTGTTGTAGTGTTTGCGTAGTGTAGGGTCATGCTGGGGGGTAGTGTTTTAGGGTTTTGGGTAGTGTTGTAGTGTTTGCGTAGTGTGGGGTCATGCTGGGGGTAGTGTTTTAGGGTTTAGGGTAGTGTTGTAGTGTTTGCGTAGTGTAGGGTCATGCTGGGGGTAGTGTTTTAGGGTTTAGGGTAGTGTTGTAGTGTTTGCGTAGTGTAGGGTCATGCTGGGGGTAGTGTTTTAGGGTTTAGGGTAGTGTTGTAGTGTTTGCGTAGTGTAGGGTCATGCTGGGGTGTAGTGTTTTAGGGTTTTGGGTAGTGTTGTAGTGTTTGCGTAGTGTAGGGTCATGCTGGGGGTAGTGTTTTAGGGTTTAGGGTAGTGTTGTAGTGTTTGCGTAGTGTAGGGTCATGCTGGGGTGTAGTGTTTTAGGGTTTTGGGTAGTATTGTAGTGTTTGCGTAGTGTAGGGTCATGCTGGGGGTAGTGTTTTAGGGTTTAGGGTAGTGTTGTAGTGTTTGCGTAGTGTAGGGTCATGCTGGGGGTAGTGTTTTAGGGTTTAGGGTTGTGTTGTAGTGTTTGCGTAGTGTAGGGTCATGCTGGGGGTAGTGTTTTAGGGTTTAGGGTTGTGTTGTAGTGTTTGTGTAGTGTAGGGTCATGCTGGGGGTAGTGTTTTAGGGTTTAGGGTAGTGTTGTAGTGTTTGCGTAGTGTAGGGTCATGCTGGGGGTAGTGTTTTAGGGTTTAGGGTAGTTTAGTTGTTTAGTGTATGGTAAAGGCATATTCATTCTAAAAGTTTTCGTTATTTTAATTTGCGGCCTAATAGTACATGCGGGATTTTTTTTGCGGACTGATGGTATGCGGGATTTCGTCATATATTCGCTAATCATACTTTCTATGGCAAAATGAACCCCCTCATTTTGTTCCTTTTTAAATTAAATGTTTTAAGAGTTACCACTTTATTCCAATCAAGATGGCTTCAGGTGTGCCATACCTTTGTAATAAGTAGGACTGTTAGCACTCTAGTTGTTCTTTAGAACACTCTGGGAGATTCCGTCATTGGGCTGTAGTTGGGCTACATCTGGCTGATATTTGGGCTACATTTGTTTTTTTTTGTCTCTGGTGGCCATCTTTGGGCTACATTGGGCTACATTGGGCTACATTGGGCTACATTTGGGCTCCAACATATATATAGCCCAATGTAGCCCAATATATATTTTTCAAAGTTAATTTTCGTAAAAACCACTGGAGCCTATATCTTAAGACATAGCAAAGGCACATCGGGCTACCAGTCCCTACAATTTTGCCAAGTTTGGTGTAAATCCATTCAGCCGTTCAGGCTAAAAGTGAGCCCAACCGCCCTATGGAAAATTGCATGGGAAAAACACGTTTTGGGACCCCCCTTTTTTCTCGGCCCCCCCTTGACGAAACCCCCCCAAATTTTCAGGGGCTGCTCAGAAACAAAATGTTCCATTTTCCTGAAAATGTCAGCCAATTCTGTCCTCAAACGCCAAAGTTATTCGACATAGAATTTTCAAAAATCCCATAGGAAAAAAATCCTAACTATATATACCTACTGATCCTTTATTCTAATATGATAAATGGAATCTAAGTCCCTGCACATTACCTGAAAAGGCAATGTTAAGGATACATTAATTGAAAAGATCACTTGCATATCTTGTTTTGTGGTCAGCCTACTTCACACCATTATTTCATAATATCTGTTTAGGTTGTATTAATCAATCCTTTTGCTCAAGATGACCACCACTTGAGCCTCAGTTACTTCTTTTCAATAAACAGCATATCAGTGTGCCCATAATCACCACACTCTGTCCATATTTAAAAATTAAACATATTTCTCATGCCCAGTCAAAACCTAGAGTGCAAAAATATTGCCAGCTAATATTTAAAAAAATTCCACTTACCAAAAGCAAAGTAGAATGGTGAGTGGCGTAATCATGTACAAATCAATAAAAGATATAAAAATCCTTCTCTTAATTCTCCTGTAAAACCAAACAACGCCGGTATTTAGAATGTATCATATTTAGATTAACAGTTTCACCAGGCCCCATCCCATGTCCAACGGCTTACCTTAGAGCCTTTCAATAGTCGAGGTGATAGTTATCCCTTAGAGTACTAGTGCTTCTAATTCCATTCCTCATTTGATAGTCCATGCATATGTCTAAAGTTCAAGGAGCCATGATAAGTTCCATCTGGAAAAAGAGGTTCATTCCCATTTCAATTATTTAAGGGGTCCAAAGTTTGTTATATATGTCTCTGAAATGTTATAAATATCACCAAAAGTGATTCTCATGTAATAATAACCAAGTTACATGCAGGCTGTCAAAGACACAACCTAGCCAAATACCGGTCTCACGCTCCCATAAAAACACCAATTTGCCCAACAGCTCAATCCTGTTATCCAACGTATGGTGCCAACCCTGATAAATTGCCCCTCATCAAGCTAGTGCTATCATACTGCCAGAAGTATGCCTCAGTGCCCGTTTTAACTTATTCTAAACCCCGTCAGTGTATTACACATTACATCAGGAGCTTGAACATGATACGTGTCCCTAATTGCCCTAGTTGTTTCACCTAAAAGTACACCTGACATGCAAACATTCAGCGCAGTACTCGAGCGCGTCTGCATGATTTAAACACTGCACCCGAATTCGATTTCCTTCATCCGGCATAACGCCCTCAGCGCTTTTAATAATCTGTCCAAGCCGTGCACGTTACTTGCGGCAACAGGGATGACAAAGGCAAATGTAATCATGGCTCCAATTCCTAAAAGCCTTCGATGTTAGCAACTCCTAAAAGCCTTCGATGTTAGCAACTGACCGCAACCTTCACGCAAGTGATTACAGCATGCCCGAGCCCGGGTCTTCACGAATTAAGGTTGCGCCCGGTATGACTGTCACGCGGAGACCGCGTCTTCTTCATTCTGTGCAGCATTCACTAAGTAACACAAGAAACCAGGTTTAAACTTACCGCCATTGCAAAGCCGGTCACGTCTCGGCAAGGCGTCTCCCTTCCGCGTTCGTCTGGCAGAGAGTAGCTGCATGAGCCTGGCCCACCTTTAATCTTAAACACTAAGGAAGGACTAAAACGAATGGTTACTTCGAACTAAGGTGAAAATCGTGGCCATCTTAGAACAATTCATCCAAGTTGATAACATATATACAACAGGCATATTCTTCTGGGTCCACAGGCAAAATCACACAGTATATACAATTTAAAAACTCAAAAACAACAACAAAACCTTTGCATCTCTTCTGATCTGTTATTGATCAAATCGTAATACACACATATTTTCATCGGACATGAATGTGTAATAGTTTATGGGCATATTAGATTATTAACATCTCATTCCTCTTTACCCAATTTGATGAACCTAACAACTTAGGTATTTACAAAAACTCACACATCTCTTTGTCCATATTTGCTCCTTTCTGCACCGCTCTCAGAGAAATAATCCATTTACTTTCCAGTCTTCGCAATTGCTGCTCACGGTTCCCAGATATATATCTGTAACAGCAGACCGGGCAGCGCTGCGGTTCGCGGACTTTACGCGTTACGGAGCTTTGTGAAGCGAAGCTGATTGGTTCTCCGGCGTCTGTGAACATTCCAAACAGTCCGTAGCGGCCGCCATCTTGTCTCTCGGTAGGATCGAGAGACAAGCGGAGGCCAAAGCGAGGGGGCAAATGACCATAAGGGGGCATAGTAGATCCTCCCTGACCCTCTAGGTTTGATGTGGAGGTTTTAAAAGGGCCCGCGGGGCAAAAAAAAAAAATAATAATAATAATCGAACGGCTGAATGGATTTGCACGAAACTTGGTAAAATATTAGGGACTGGTAGCCCGATGTGCCTTTGCTAGGTCTCAATATATGTGCTCCAGTGGATTTTGAGAAATTAACGTTCAAAAAAAGATATATATCTGTAACAGCGCTCCGCTTCGCGTAACGGAGGTTTGCGAAGCTGATTGGTTCTCCGGCGTCTGTAAACATTGCAAACAGTCCGTAGCGGCCGCCATCTTGTCTCTCGGTAGGATCGAGAGACAAGAGGAGGCCAAAGCGAAGGGGCAAATGACCATAAGGGGGCATAGTAGATCCTCCTTGACCTCTTAGGTTTGATGTGGAGGTTTTAAAAGGGCCCCGCGGGGCAAAAAAAAAAATAATAATAATAATCGAACGGCTGAATGGATTTGCACGAAACTTGGCAAAATTGTAGGGACTGGTAGCTCGATGTGCCTTTGCTAGGTCTCAATATATGTGCTTCAGTGGATTTTGAGAAATTAACGTTCAAAAACAAGATATATATCTGTAACAGCGCTCCGCTTCGCGGAGATAAAATTATCTCTGTATTACCTAGCTGTTGCTAACACCAGTTAGCGACGGCTAGTAGGAGATAGCGACCATCTTGGGCCCCACTTTGCATGAGAGTGATATTTATCACTAATGACATGCAAAGTGGGCATGCCAAGATGTTAGCGACTGGAAACAGTCGCTAACATCGCTATCTCCTATTACCAACTTTTGGAAATATTCGCGATAAGCGCGAATATCTCCAAAAGCTACGACCTGCCCTGAGCAGTTCTTAGCCATGTTATCCAATTGGAGGTGGATAACATGGCTAAGAGCATTAGCTCGGTAATGCATGAATATCGCTGAGTTTTCAGCGATATTAATGCATTGCGGTCGTTTTTTATCGTATTTGCGATAAACCTTGATAATAGCAAGGTTTATCTGCGATAATTTCTGAAGATGCTTTGCGGTAAAAAATATCGCTTAACTTTGGTAATATGCCCCAACGTCTGTTAACGTTCGATTCGAAGTAAATCAGGAAGTGTTGAAAAACATTGTCTGCGCCATCTTGCCTTTTTTCAAATGCCACACTTTTGTCGTGCACGGCAGTCATTTTAGATGCCTTGACCAGACGCACTCTCTGCACGCTGTCGATCCTTAGCATGGCTCCCCACCCTCGCAAGCATCTCCCCCAGGCAGTGGTCACCCCCGCTCTCTGTCTTATGCATGGGTAATAAACCACCCCCCATCTGCGCTGCTCTTCCCTGAGAATCACACCCTGTGCCCGCCCGACACCTCCCTTTCGCCCTATTCACTACCGCACCCTCTGACACTCCTTTTCCTCTGTGTCCGATTGTCCAGGCCGGTCCTAGGCTATCAGCTAGCCCTGCAGATGTAGTTTATGGCCCCAGCTGTAAAGAATCACCCCTCTTCAAAGGAGTTATAGTAGATCAAGGCCCACACTCGATGAGATCCGTCACAGCAGACGCATTCCTATTATCTGAAAACCATCCTGTATTGTGATTGGGGAGGGGACTGAGCCTGAAGCGGAAGATTCCAGGGATGACTCTTTGTACATCAAAATTTTTACAATTATGTGTCACATTAAAAATATATAGCACTCCTACAAAGTAGTAAGATTATAAAACTTTAATAACTTATAAATATATACAAGAAAACAAAAACAGTAATAACATATAAACATTTTTAGGGAAAAACAACGAAGTAGCGGTCGGCTGTGCGAATAGTCCCAACGCAGCACAACGTCCAGATTTCACTGATTTCGGAATCCGGTGTGGGGCGTCGCGGGGGGTGGGTCATCAGTAGCAAACTGTTGTGCGAATAGTTCCAAGGCAGCAGAACGATGGCACTAAGGTGATGTCCAGTAAGTTGCCGCACTGGTTTTGGTATCCTACAATGCTGCTCCGAATAACGGCGTGGGGCGCCCCGGGGGAGGCGGCGTGAACGGGCCTCTCCAGGTGGAGTCTCGTCTGTTGTAGTGGGGCGCCCCTTTACCGTTTCAGTTGCCATTCCGTCCGCTTTTGGTCCACTGTGTCAAAAGCCGCAATTCAGCTGAGTTGCGCCCACTCTTGCGGTGCAGCGATAGGCGGCTGTCACAGGACTCTCAAAATGGCGGCAGGCTGTTTCCTTTTTGGGCCTGGTCCACTGAAATGGCCCTGGGACACCTTGGAAATCGGACGCTTGTCTGCTAGGTCTTGGACCCCATTCTCGAAAGCGTCCCCTCCGCCTTGAGGATTCATCAAAAGTTTTGGGGGACCCCGACTCCTGCAGGCTTCTGGTGGGGAGCGGCTGCCATGATTGCTCGCGGAATGACTACGACGGAGCCACGAGATGGTGGTGCTTTCATGGTGACGCCAGCTTCAGTCTGAAACATCCAGAAACAAGGTGGGGCTTTCATCGTTTGGGGAAAAAAAAAGTTTTCATCCAATGAAAAGTGTTGTTTTTAGGTCATATGATCAAGCCTTCCATCATTAGGAAACCAAAAGTAAAATGAACCAATGAAAAGTTTTATAAACAAGTCACATGACCTGTTATGCGGCATAGGGTATAAAATGCGGAGAAAATACGTTGGCACGTGAGGCGGCGTCAGTAGCGGACCGATGTGCGAATAGGCCGAAGGCAACACAACGCGCCAAGATCCGGATGGCACCGAGGTGGTGTCCAGCAAGTTGCAGCACTGGTGTGGCCATCCTACAATGCTGAAAGTCGGCGTGGGGCGCCCTGTTGGCCTGTGAGTTCGCGTCAGTAGCGGACCGATGTGCGAATAGGCCGAAGGCAGCACAACGCGCCAAGATCCGGATGGCACCGAGGTGGTGTCTAGTAAGGTGCACTGGTGTGGCCATCCTACAATGTTGAAAGTTGGCGTGGGGCGCCCCGTTGGCCTGTGAGATGGCGTCAGTAGCGGACCGATGTGCGAATGGGGCCAAAGGCAGCGCAACAATGTTTTCTGAATAGAAGACACCACAAGGCGCTGAGATGCCAAGATCCGGATGGCACCGAGGTGGTGTCTAGCAAGTTGTGGCACTGGTGTGGCCATCCTACAATGGTAAAAGTCGGCGTGGGGCGCCCTGTTGGCCTGTGAGATGGCGTCAGTAGCGGACCGATGTGCGAATGGGGCCAAAGGCAGCGCAACAATATTTTCTGTATGGAAGATACCACTAGGCGTTGAGATGCCAAGATCCGGATGGCACCGAGGTGATGTCTAGCAAGTTGCCGCACTGGTGTGGCCATCCTACAATGCTGAAAGTCGGCGTGGGGCGCCCCGTTGGCCTGTGAGATGGCGTCAGTAGCGGACCGATGTGTGAATAGGCCGGAACCAGCACAAGGCGCCAAGATCCGGATGGCACCGTGGTGGTTTCATAGTTGAGAGGCACTTCATCTGCAGTGGGGCGCCGAGATCCGGATGGCACCGAGGTGATGTCTAGCAAGTTGCTGTACTGGTGTGGTCATCCTACAATGCTGAAACTCGGCGTGGGGTGCCCCATTAGCCTGTGAGATGGCGTCAGTAGCGGACCGATGTGCGAATGGGGCAAAGGTAGCGCAAGAATATTTTCTGAAGAGAAGACACCAGAAGGCGCTGAGATTCGGTTACCACCGAGGTGATGTCTAGCAAGTTGCCGCACTGGTGTGGCCATCCTACAATACTGCTCCGAATAACGGCGTGGGGTGCCCGAAGGGGGGGGGGGCGGCGTGAACGGGCCTTCCTAGGTGGAGGCTCGTCTGCTGTAGTGGGGCGCCCCTTTACCGTTTCAGTTGCCATTCAGCTGAGTTTCGGCCGCTCTTGATGCTACAGCGTCAGGCGGCTGCAACAGGACTCTCAAAATGGCGGCCTGTTCTTTGGATTTGGGCCTGGTCTACTAAAATGGCCCTGGGACACTTTAGAACTCGGACGCTCGATTTTTTTTTTTCCTTTCCTGTACATGCAAAAAAAGGTAAATTCCCGGTACGTTACACGCTTCATCTGCCACGATGTACTCTCCAGAGGAACCGAAAAAATATATAGTTATGGTAACTATACCATGCATCGTCATATGGAGAGGTGGCACCAATTAATTATAGTGCTGCATAAAAGAGAGATTTGGAGGAGAACCCCCGACCTGCCAGTACATTCATCAAAGAAGTGGCACTGACAGCATCAGAGGCAAGGGAAATGGTCCCAAATATTTAGAACTTTGGAAAGATTAAAATGACATGTTTAGATTGTGGCAAATTAATTTCATGTGGACAGATGAGTTTTACTCTAATAAATACAGCATATGAACATCATCATAGTCGATGGTTGGTAGAGACATTTTGACTATATCCTGGACCTGCCCGTCCTCGCCCAAAATGGCGCCGGAATAAATGGGACTCGTAACTCCTTGTTGTGTACTGGTTGCAGAACCTTGAAATCACGAGATACGTATGCAGTTTTGAAGCATATGGCGGGCGGGGACGAGAATTGATTGAATATTTCGACATCCCTATTGATATTAAGTTCTG
Source organism: Lissotriton helveticus (assembly GCF_964261635.1). Classification (NCBI taxonomy): domain Eukaryota; kingdom Metazoa; phylum Chordata; class Amphibia; order Caudata; family Salamandridae; genus Lissotriton; species Lissotriton helveticus. The sequence goes on from NC_136073.1 coordinate 149,598,065, forward strand.
ATGTGTTATTGATTACTGTACTATTGAAAGTTCGAATTAACGTCACCCATGGTACTTGCCCGCAAATGTATATCTAGATAATTTTATTGTAACTGGCCCTGTCGTATTTTAATTATAAAATGTACATCCAACGATTCCGCAACTGTTAGACACCTTAGTTCTTGCAACCTAATGGCCCGCCCGTTACGTTCCTCTACAGTGTAAATGTCTACTCATCATATACGATTACAGTTTGCTCCGTGGCCGGCCCACGTGGTTATAGGCTCGTATTTGTATAATGAAATTTTCACAATAAAGGTTTTTAAAAGAAAACATGGTAGTAGTATATACATTGGTAAAGTTTTTAATAATAGTCACTGTTTTAGAATCATTAAAAGGCAAGTGAAATAAAGCAGACCAATTACATGAAGGGTAAAAGGTATAATACGCAGGAACGCAGTAAAGATAAATGGTCAAGGGCTGTTGTGTTTTCTACTCCTGCAACATAAAGTGATCGATAAGAATCTCATATTCAGGCGTATCGGCGACTAAGACAGCAGGTCGACCCTCTTTTGCTCAACGGCTCCGTCATGGGACGAAGAAAAGCTCTTTTTCTCGAAAAAAGAATATATTTTACTTGCAGGACAGTTGTAAATTTTCCGGGAAAGTACATTAGCCTGGAACATTATAACATATATTTAAGAAAAAATAATGTTCGGAAGTAATAAAAAGCGTAATTTTTAGGTCATATGACCAAGCCTTTCATCATTAGAATAAGAAAAGTAAAATGAACCAATGAAAAGTTTTATTAACAAGTCACATGACTTGTTATGCTTACGTTACGCGCTGCGCGTCGCGCCCCGGATGACTTCCGGATGCGCTAACGCGGCGCGTCATATGACGCATTACGCGACAACGCAGGTCCAGAATATAGTCAAAATGTCTCCACCAACCAGCGGTCAGAACACAACCCCTTTCAGCAGGCTAAATAGTTCTGTTAAATGACAACAGAAGGGACAGGCAACAAGAACCATCAGTCAAAGAGGGGAGGGCTAGTTCTTCTCTACCGGGTTACATTGGGGCGCTACCGGATCTGATCGAATTGGTAGTCTACAGGGTTTCTGGATGTTTCAGACTGAAGCTGGGGTTAGCATGAGAGCACCACCATTTCGTAGCTCCGTCGTGGCCATTCCGCAACCAATCATGGCAGCCACTCTTTATCGTTATTTTGGGCGGGGTGGGTGGCGGAGCCGAGCTGTTTTGCAGCCATCATTGTGTGGAGTTCAGTTCATCTCACTAGTTTTGTATTTGTCATGAGGGGTTGTTCCTAATGTTTCTATTTTAGCGAGGTCAAAAAGAGATCCCATTAGTGGCCTGCTGATTTTGCTCGATTCCTTTTCTTTTTTTTTACACGATTTTTCGTTATCTGCAAAGACTAAACAGAGTATTGCGACTCTGTGTTTGTTTGTAAATAGAGAATGAACCAAAGAGAACCAATTCTAAAACAGTAAATGCTTGGATAACAATCAATCAAATGGAGAGAGAAGCAGGCACGACGTATTACAATGGGGGCAAAGGCCTGCGTTAACTACCTTTCACTATCTGCAAAGAGAGAGTACTCCTAATAGAAATGAGGGGGGGGGGCACCATTCAAAGCAGATCAGTGTGCATAAACACGAAAATGTTTTCACTTACCACGTACTTGACATTCGACAGCTTATGATATTTGCTATTAAAAAAACATTGAAATTCACTGAAAAAACCATAGGTTATAGACCATATATAGTTAGGAATTAGCATTTACAAAACCTTGAAAATTCACTGAAAAAACCATAGGTTATAGACCATATATAGTTAGGAATTAGCATTTAAAAAACCTTATTTTACTCACACAAAACCATTGAAATTCCATATATAGTTAGTTGCACTAACTATATATCGCACACCCGCAATCCACTGCTGATGATGTCACATATTACATCATTCATGACATGGTCAGTGACATCACTGATGACATCACTGATGACAACTCAAATGACATCACTGATGACATCACTGATGACATCTCAAATGACATCACTGATGGCATCACTGATGACATCTCATTTGACATTACTGATCACATCACTGATGACATCATTCATGTGATGATACGATGAACCTCTTCAGACTCTAATATAACCTTAGATACACTCAGTGTAAACAGACACTCACAGACTGTCACTCATCCATAATGTAATTATTTTTTTTACCCGAGGGACCCTTTTATGGCCCCCACATCAAACCTAGGGCGTCAGGGGGGGTCTACCCTGCCCCCTTTTGATTATTTCCCCCTTTGTTTTTACCACCTCTTCTGTCTCGGTCCTACCGAGACACAAGATGGCGGCCGCTCCGGGCTGTTTCGAATGTTTACAGACACCTGAGAGCCAATCAGCTTTCCGTGCGCAAGTCGCGTGCGCGTACCGGGGCGCGGCTATACATATATACATTTTTTTTAACCTAAATTACTCAAAATCCTCTGGAGCACATATCTTGAGACATAGCAAAGGCACATTGGGCTACCAGTCCCTCCAATTTTGCCAGGTTTGGTGAAAATCCATTCAGCCGTTTGAGCTAAAAGTGCGACCGACCGCCCTATGGAAATTAACATGGGGAAAACACATTTTGGGACCCCCCTTTTATCTCGACCCGCTTGACGAATCCCCCCCAAACTCTCAGGGAAGGACCGGAGCGCCGCGAGGCAAAGTTGCTGAAAATTTCAGGCAGATTCCTCCACCGGCGCCAAAGTTATTCCAAATAGAATGTTGCGATTTCCCTATGGAAATCAATCCTAACTATAACTACCTACTGGCGACCGCCAGTAGGTAATATATATATATATATATATATATATATATATCAATCCGTTTTCTGCCGAGGCAGAATATCTCTCGCACTCCCAGCAGTAAAGGACGACTCAAATATACACACACATATATATATATATATATATATATTACCTACTGGCGGTCGCCAGTAGGTATATATAGTTAGGATTTTTTCTCTATGGGTTTTTTGAAAATTCTATGTCTAATAACTTTGGCGTTTGTGGACGGAATTGGCTGAAATTTTCAGGAAAATGGCACATTTTGTTTCTGAGCAGCCCTTGAAAATTTGGGGGGGGTTCGTCCAGTGGGGGCCGAGAAAAAAGGGGGGTCCCAAAACGTGTTTTTAACATTGAGTTTTCCATAGGGCGGTTGGCCTCACTTTTAGCCCGAACGGCTGAATGGATTTGCACGAAACTTGGCAAAATTGTAGGGACTGGTAGCCCGATGTGCCTTTTGTAGGTCTCAATATATGTGCTCCAGTGGATTTTGAGAAATTAACGTTTAAAAAAAGATATATATCTGTAACAGCGGACCGGTTAGCGCTCTGGTTCGCGGACTTTTCGCGCAACGGAGCTTTGTGAAGCGAAGCTGATTGGTTCTCCGGCGTCTGTCAACATTCCAAACAGTCCGTAGCGGCCGCCATCTTGTCTCTCGGTAGGATCGAGAGACAAGAGGAGGTCAAAACAAAGGGGGAAATAACTATAAGGGGGCATAGTAGATCCTCGCTGACCCCCTAGGTTTGATGTGGAGGTTTTAAAAGGGCCCCGCGGGGCAAAAAAAAAAAAAAAAATAATAATTGAACGGCTGAATGGATTTGCACGAAACTTGGCAAAATATTAGGGACTGGTAGCCCGATGTGCCTTTGCTAGGTCTCAATATATGTGCTCCAGTGGATTTTGAGAAATTAACGTTCAAAAAAAGATATATATCTGTAACAGCGCTCCGCTTCGCGTAACGGAGGTTTGCGAAGCTGATTGGTCATTCTGTCACTGGGCTATAGTTGGGCTACATCTGGCTGATATTTGGGCTACATTTGTTTTTTTGTGTGTCTGGCGGCCATCTTTGGGCTACATTGGGCTACATTGGGCTTCATTGGGCTACATTCGGCTAATTAGCAAATAGCTCATCGCAAACTAGGAATGGTAAAGAATCGCTATTTATTCCTTAAAGTTCGCTATTTAGGAAATGCAAATAACTTTGATGATACATATGGCGGTTCATCTCTAACAAGATAAGAAGCATAGGGATAGATTTATGATGACTGGCGCATCACCAGGGATGTGTTAGTCATTCTGTGCCGCTGTTCCGTCACCTATGGTGTGCTGCATTTACAATGCGGCGCATCATGGGGCAAAAACAGCACAGATGCGTGATGTATCTGTGCCGTAAAGGTGGCGCATTGCTGGAGTTGTATCGCAAGTGTGATGAAGCTCCAGCAAGGGTCGGGGGTGCCCCTGTCGCAGGGTTTCTGTTCTCACACAGAACTGTGGACAGAGGATTGGAACCTCGGCGAATTAGGGTGTCCCAAAACTCACGTTAGTAATCAAAAACTATTTAGCAAGCTAGGTACAGTGTCACATTGGATATAACAAACTCTCAATGTTTAGACAATCCAGAATATGAACTTATAGTACCTCAGGATACGTGGAACTCATGAACAGTCGGTCGTTATATATTTCTTAGAAACCAGAACATGGAGTTAAGAAGAACACATGTGTATTTGAAATGTTTATTTACTAATGCCGTCTTCTCAGGCGTAGTACCTTAGATAATAAAAGTACACATATTATCAGTAGCAAAATTACCAGCATAGTTACTAGTACATAAAAAGTGAATGGTGATAGTATGTTAACATGCTGTAAATGAATAAGAGTTAGCAACACTTATAAGCAGCCGCGGGCCGTGGAGGGAGTTACGGTGAGGCAGGGAGGCGGGGAGGGGGAGAAGCAGGGTGGAGAATACAAGTACACATATTATCAGTAGCAAAATTACCAGCATAGTTACTAGTACATAAAAAGCGAATGGTGACAGTATGTTAACATGCTGTAAATGAATAAGAGTTAGCAACACTTATAAGCAGCCGCGGGCCGTGGAGGGAGTTACGGTGGGGCAGGGAGGCGGGGAGGGGGAGGGGCAAGGTAGAGAGGGCTCCACCCTGCTTCTCCCCCTCCCCGCCTCCCTGCCCCATCGTAACTCCCTCCACGGCCCGCGGCTGCTTATATCTCACCCTCCCTAATACACATATTATATTATTTTCTAAGAAGGTCTCTTTGTGTTGGTTTAGGGCGTGTCCATACTTTAGTGTCTTAGATTTGAAGGAATCACATCAGCATACACCAGCTCTCTCTTCATGTGAACCGCATCAACTGTTGTGTATGTGTGTTCGGCAAAGCAATATAAAACCCGCCTCATGCCCAGAATTGGCAGAAGTTGCACTTATGTTATGAGTATGAAGTCGTGGAGATCAGACCTCATAACAATTCTGTATCGTGTTGTTCTTGAAACTTTAGCACTCGCTGTACAGATATAGTTTAACAAGTAAAGCAGATAGTAGACCAATAACATATTATTCTCATGTAAACCACGATGAACTACTAGGTGGAAAGCTAAAGCAACAACTAAGTGTCGTGTGCAGAAGTTGCAAAAAAGGAAAAATGGCGTTTAAACCGGTAATGAGCCCATGCTAACTTAACACGGTGTAAAGATATCCAGGACCTAGATGACACCTCCTCATGATCCGGAAACGAACTGAATAAGATAATAGAAGTGCCATCTCATGAGAGCAGATTGCAAGTTTATATGTGGACGGTCCGCAAGGTAAAGCATTAAAAACTAGGAAAATTCAATGCTAAAGAAAAAATAAAACAGCCAAGTACTTTATCGAGTCTTAAGCCAATAGGCAAGGTAAATAATAAAAACTTGACAAATAAGTCAATGAATTGTCAATGAAATGCTAGTACTCAGCATATCAAACATGAAAAAGGTCTATGACATAACTGTGTATGCAAAATAAGCTGCAACAGCCTCCAATAGGAAGTCACCGTCTTCATCCGAAAACAGTTCAGCCATCCAATTTAAAAGCGGAAAAGAACATACGTGCTCTCCCAGCACCGGATCCTCTATCACCATCAGAGGACAGCTCGGTGGGTTTTCAAGAAAGCTGTGTTCCAAGAAAGACTGTGCTGCCGCCAGTAAATTCCAGGGACCAAGTAGTCCATGCATCAATGCCACAGCCATAATCCTTTCGCCAGGACAAATCAACTCGTGAGTAATGATAGGAGTCATCAGCTGATTAAAGTCGACGTCAGGAGAAACCGGTCCGCAGAGACACAAATCAATGGCCCAATCGAAATCACAGGTCAGGCAGTGAAATACAGGCTGGACACAGGTGAAGTAGGAGAACCGAAAAGATAATCCATATGCCGTGCTTAATATCGCCAACGGCATTGTGCCATAATATTCTAGCATGCGATTGCGGAACAGTGTCAGCAGCTGCAGGGTCGGAGGTTGCATAGGAGGGACATCCATATTTAAAAATGTAAAAAAGCACAAGAGCGTCCGCTGGTAATGCAAGTAAAAATGCAATCCACGAACCAGAGTGGAGAAAATGGAATGAAAGGGAGCAGGGATGACTCCAAAGATTTTCTCAAATGAAGTCACGAGACCACTGGTAACAACTTTAAAAAAGTGTGCCAGGGATTTTGTGGAGGATGCGTTAAAGATAGTCGGAAACATGTTGCTGAAATTGAAAGGCAAACCTGTGTACGGGTGTTCGCTATGTGAAGTAGGAAAGTTTCACGGGCCGAACTCAAGGCCACCTCTCTCTGAGACAAAAGAGCTCTTATTCTTGTCATGCCGTTGAAACGTGTCCCAAGGTTGGTATTTGTGGCCAGATTGAAAACTCCCTATGTTCATGTGTGGGAGGAAATAGAACATTTCTGCAGCAAATAACCCGTTCACTTACTGTTACGATAAAAGGAATACTTTTAATTAACTCAGAACAATCTTCATTATTGAGCATCAAATAACTACCATTTTCCAACAACTTGAACGTGGGGATGATAGCAGGAACTGGCGTGCCTTGCAACACGCAAGCCATATTTGGTCGGTGTTTGTTGCATGAATCGTGTAACTGTATGTGCCTACACATTAGTGAATGATCTGGCGTCTCAGTGCATTCCTCTCCATTCAGATAAACTTCTTGATCATCTTTGAAACATCTGTATGTGTATGGAAGCGACCAGACCTCATGAACAAAAGCACTACCTAAAGGTTCATAAAGACCTATTGGTATATATTTCATACAATTTGAAAACTTATATAAAGCAAAAGGCAGCGTTATTAAACCGTGGATAAGGCATGTTGCCAAAAAACCCGCAATCCTCTGCTGATGATGTCACTGAGCATGTCATGAATGATGTAATATGTGACATCATCAGTAGTGGATTATGGGTAATAGTATCTCTTGTTTACTCCCCTATAGCTGTCTTTCTTTTAACATAAGTGTGTGTTTCCTTCCCTTATACTTACTGTTTTTGGTTCGCTTCCAGTTCGCGTACCAGCGAGCGAACTAGGAAGCGAACTAAGAGAAATAGAGGTTGGCACAGTTCCAAATATTGTACCAATTTTTTAATAACGGGGAGGTAGTTCTGAAAAGAACTTTTTTTTTTATTTTTCTGAACATTTTTTTACTGTTTTTGAATTTTTCGGAACAGTTTTATATTTTTTGGGGTTTTTCTTGGAGGGGGCAATGAAAACGATTCATTGTAAAGGGCTCAACAGGAGCAACAAAACAAAAAAAAGAAGTATTTATTATTTTGGGCGTTTCGGACAAACTTGCATATGATAGTCAATAGCTCTGTTGATCAGAGTGATGCTTCTTTCTCCGTAGGAAATGAATCCATCGCAAAATACGCAGGTGTGTTTTACTTCACCAAATCTCATTTGTATATTTGGCACCATCTCCCTGCCCTCTGGTCCCGTTACTTCCGGTACAACAGATCTTCTGGCCATAATAGGGAGATTATCTAGGTCGTTCCGAAACTGTGCAGCACTGTAGTTGTTAGGATGCCACCTAGTCATATGGCGATGCATTGTGTAGTTTCCGAAACTGTATTTTTTGTCGGTCCCTCTGGACAGTCTATCTTGACATATAAGGCAAGTTACGTATCTTGCATTTACTTTTTTCTGACCTTTGGGAATTTAAAAAAATTGCCAAATGAAGTTTTCTTTCCGGTGAGACGTCTTGGGCTGCTCAGGCAAAAACTGCCTCTCTTCGTGCTCGTCCTCCTGTTCCTCTTCTTCTTCTTCTTGTTGAATTACAACTTGAGCAGGTGGTCCACTCTTCCTTGGATGTGGTGGAGGTGGTGGGGAAGCACCAGCTGAAGCTACTAAAGAAGCCATTGCTCAGTGATCACAAAGGGTCTTTCTCTCACAATGATGAAAGTCAGAGTGAGGAAAGAAGGAGGGATTTTCATCATTTGGGAAAAACAAGAGTTCTCAACCAATCAAAAGTGTTCATTTTAGATTATATGACCTAGTCTTACATCATTAGGAAACCAAAAGTGAAATGAACCAATGAAAAGTGTTATTACCAAGTCACATGACTTGCTGTGTTTACGTTAAGCGCTTTGCAGGGCCTCCCTGTTTGCTTCCAGAAACCTGCGCTTTGGCACTCGCTTCGCGTACCAGTTCGCTAACGTAGCACGTCATATGACGTATCAAGCGACAACGTGGAACGTCATGCGGACGGGAGGCGTCACGATGTTGTTTTCTAACGCGGCACTTGCGGTAAAGAAACGTTTACCGGCTCGCGGTCTATTTCGCGGCATCAAGGTCAGCTAACGGGAAGCTTCCCGATTCGCAAAGCGGGAACGAAGAAAAAAAAATATTTTAAAAAAAAATTATTCATAAACATATAAAATATATTTTTGGATTTAAAGAAGAATACATTTTACAGCTACAGATATTAGCTGTTAAAAAACCAATGAAATTCACAGAAAAAACCATAGGTTATAGACCATATATAGTTAGGAATTAGCATTTACAAAACCTTGAAAATTCACTGAAAAAACCATAGGTTATAGACCATATATAGTTAGGAAATAGCATTTAGAAAACCTTATTTTACTCACACAAAACCATTGAAATTCCATATATAGTTAGTTGCACTAACTATATATCGCGCACCTGCAATCCACTGCTGATGATGTCACATATTACATCATTCATGACATGGTCAGTGACATCACTGATGACATCACTGATGACATCTCAAATGACATCACTGATGACATCACTGATGACAACATCCAGTGACTGTATGCTTCTGTAAAGTTAAAATATGTCTTACATATTGAAGAATGAGTGGATGTATAAGTGTCTGGATGAAGGATTTAGTAGGTGCATGACTGACTGTATAAGTGAGTGATTAAATGTGTCTCACTGAGTGCATGGGTTAGTGACTAAACTGTTTTAAATTGTGCATCATTGTGTCTGTTGTTTTGTAATCTGATGCATGTGTTGATCATTAGCTATATGACTAACTATATGGGTTATTGATTAGTTGCCCAAGTATTTGTATGGGAGACTGAGTGTGTGTGTGGGTGTCTGGGAGGTGTATGACTCTGTGCATAGATGTGTGAGCAGTTGATTCACTAGATGTATGGGTTCAAAAGTGCATGTGGAAACATCTGTATGGGCGGTTGACTGTGTGCATGAGTGTATTGGTGAGTGAATGGATATCTCAGTGCTACATGTCAAAGTAAGTACATATGTAAAACACAGTACATGTGATAGTTGACATATATAAATAACTGTGCATAAGAGCCAGTGAATGTGTGAGTGGCTGTATGGATTATTGTGAACTTGTATCAGGGATTGTATAACAGAGTAAATATGTGTTATTATATGTTCCAATAAGTAAGGTGTGTATAACTATATAGTTGAGGAAATCGAGGTGTGATTGATTCTTTGCAAGACTGACTAGGTGTGTGAGTAACTCCATGGATGAGTGACAGTCTGTGAGTGTCTGTTTACACTGAGTGTATCTAAGGTTATATTAGAGTCTGAAGAGGTTCATTGTATCATCACATGAATGATGTCATCAGTTATGTGATCAGTAATGTCAAATGAGATGTCATCAGTGATGTCATCAGTGATGTCATTTGAGATGTCATCAGTGATGTCATCAGTGATGTCACTGACCATGTCATGAATGATGTAATATGTGACATCATCAGCAGTGGATTGCAGGTGCGCGATATATAGTTAGTGCAACTAACTATATATGGAATTTCAATGGTTTTGTGTGAGTAAAATAAGGTTTTCTAAATGCTATTTCCTAACTATATATGGTCTATAACCTATGGTTTTTTCAGTGAATTTTCAAGGTTTTGTAAATGCTAATTCCTAACTATATATGGTCTATAACCTATGGTTTTTTCTGTGAATATATATATATATATATGTATATATATATATATATACATATATATATATATTCACTGAAAAAAACCATAGGTTATAGACCATATATAGTTAGGAATTAGCATTTACAAAACCTTGAAAATTCACTGAAAAAACCATAGGTTATAGACCATATATAGTTAGGAATTAGCATTTAAAAAACCTTATTTTACTCACACAAAACCATTGAAATTCCATATATAGTTAGTTGCACTAACTATATATTGCGCACCCGCAATCCACTGCTGATCATGTCACATATTACATCATTCATGACATGGTCAGTGACATCACTGATGACATCACTGATGACATCTCAAATGACATCACTGATGACATCACTGATGACATCATCCAGTGACTGTGTGTTTCTGTAAAGTTTAAATATGTTTTAGATATTGAAGAATGAGTAGATGTATAACTGTCTGGACGAAGGATTTAGTAGGTGCATGACTGAATGTATGAGTGAGTGATTAAATGTGTCTCACTGAGTGCATGGGTTAGTGACTAAACTGTCTTAATTTGTGCATCATTATGTCTGTTGTTCTGTAAACTACTGCATGTGTTGATCAGTAGCTATATGATTAACTATATGGGTTATTGATTGATTGTCCAAGTATTTGTATGGGAGACTGAGTGTGTGTGTGGCTGGCTGGGAGGTGTGTGACTCTGTGCAGATCAATGTGTACTTGTATCAATGATTGTATAAGAAAGTAAGTATGTGTTACTATATGTTTGAAAATGTAAGGTGCTCTATGTTTAACTGTATAGACAAGAAAATGGAAGTGTGATTGATTCTTTACAGGACTGACTAGGTGTGTGAGTAACTCCATGGATGAGTGGCAGAGTGTGAGTGTCTGTATAGGTGTATGAGTGCATATGATAGTGTTGTAAAGATGAGTGATTGTATGTATGAATGATTGTATGGGTGAATGAGTGAATGTGTGTGTAGACGTAGGAATCAGTGAGTACGTATGTAGTAACTAGTATTGGTGTGTCAATGGTTTCAAAAATTATACTCTGTATTTAACACTGGGTGAAACAGAGGTTATATTAAAATGTGAGGAGATGCATTGTATTGTCACATGAATGATATCATCAGTGATGTGGTCATTGATGTCAAATGAGATGTCATCAGTGATGTCATCAGTGATGTCATTTGAGATGTCATCAGTGATGTCATCAGTGATGTCACTGACCATGTCATGAATGATGTAATATGTGACATGATCAGCAGTGGATTGCGGGTGCGCAATATATAGTTAGTGCAACTAACTATATATGGAATTTCAATGGTTTTGTGTGAGTAAAATAAGGTTTTTTAAATGCTAATTCCTAACTATATATGGTCTATAACCTATGGTTTTTTCAGTGAATTTTCAAGGTTTTGTAAATGCTAATTCCTAACTATATATGGTCTATAACCTATGGTTTTTTCAGTGAATTTCAATGGTTTTTTAATAGCAAATATCATAAGCTGTCGAATGTCAAGTACGTGGTAAGTGAAAACATTTTCGTGTTTATGCACACTGATCTGCTTTGAATGGTGCCCCCCCCTCATTTCTATTAGGAGTACTCTCTCTTTGCAGATAGTGAAAGGTAGTTAACGCAGGCCTTTGCCCCCGTTGTAATCCGTCGTGCCTGCTTCTCTCTCCATTTGATTGATTGTTATCCAAGTATTTACTGTTTTAGAATTAGTTCTCTTTGGTTCATTCTCTATTTACAAACAAACACAGAGTCGCAATACTCTGTTTAGTCTTTGCAGATAACGAAAAATCGTGTAAAAAAAAAGAAAAGGAATCGAGCAAAATCAGTAGGCCACTAATGGGATCTCTTTTTGACCTCGCTAAAATAGAAACATTAGGAACAACCCCTCATGACAAATACAAAACTAGTGAGATGAACTGAACTCCACACAATGATGGCTGCAAAACAGCTCGGCTCCGCCACCCACCCCGCCCAAAATAACGATAAAGAGCGGCTGCCATGATTGGTTGCGGAATGGCCACAACGGAGCTACGAAATGGTGCTGCTCTCATGCTAACCCCAGCTTCGGTCTGAAACATCCAGAAACACTGTAGACTACCAATTCGATCAGTTCCGGTAGCGCCCCAATGTAACCCGGTAGAGAAGAACTAGCCCTCCCCTCTTTGACTGATGGTTCTTGTTGCCTGTCCCTTCTGTTGTCATTTAACAGAACTATTTAGCCTGCTGAAAGGGGTTGTGTTTCGACCGCTGGTTGGTGGAGACATTTTGACTATATTCTGGACCTGCGTTGTCGCGTAATGCGTCATATGACGCGCCGCGTTAGCGCATCTGGAAGTCATCCGGGGCGCGCAGCGCGTAACGTAAGCATAACAAGTCATGTGACTTGTTAATAAAACTTTTCATTGGTTCATTTTACTTTTCTTATTCTAATGATGAAAGCCTTGGTCATATCACCTAAAAATTACGCTTTTAATTACTTCCGAACATTATTTTCTCTTAAATATATGTTATAATGTTCCAGGCTAATGTACTTTCCCGGAAATTTTACAACTGTCCTGCAAGTAAAATATATTCTTTTTTCGAGAAAAAGAGCGTTTCTTCGTCCCATGACGGAGCCGTTGAGCAAAAGAGGGTCGACCTGCTGTCTTAGTCGCCGATACGCCTGAATATGAGATTCTTATCGATCACTTTATGTTGCAGGAATAGAAAACACAACAGCCCTTGACCATTTATCTTTACTGCGTTCCTTCGTATTATACCTTTTACCCTTCATGTAATTGGTCTGCTTTATTTCACTTGCCTTTTAATGATTCTAAAACAGTGACTATTATTAAAAACTTTACCAATGTATACACTACTACCATGTTTTCTTTTAAAAACCTTTATTGTGAAAATTTCATTATACAAATACGAGCCTATAACCACGTGGGCCTGCCACGGAGCAAACTGTAATCGTATATGATGAATAGACATTTACACTGTAGAGGAACGTAACGGGCGGGCCATTAGGTTGCAAAAACTAAGGTGTCTAACAGTTACGGAATCGGTGGACGTACATTTTATAATTAAAATACGACAGGGCCAGTTACAATAAAATTATCTAGATATACATTTGCGGGCAAGTACCATGGGTGACGTTAATTCGAATTTTCAACAGTACAGTAATCAATAACACATCAGAACTTAATATCAATAGGGATGTCGAAATATTCAATCAATTCTCGTCCCCGCCCGCCATGTGCTTCAAAACTGCATACGTATCTCGTGATTTCAAGGTTCTGCAACCAGTACACAACAAGGAGTTACGAGTCCCATTTATTCCGGCGCCATTTTGGGCGAGGACGGGCAGGTCCAGGATATAGTCAAAATGTCTCTACCAACCATCGACTATGATGATGTTCATATGCTGTATTTATTAGAGTAACACTCATCTGCCCACATGAAATTAATTTACCACAATCTAAACATGTCATTTTAATCTTTCCAAAGTTCTTCTAAATATTTGGGACCGTTTCCCTTGCCTCTGAAGCTCTCAGTGCCACTTCTTTAATGAATGTACTAGCAGGTCAGGGGTTCTCCTCCAAATCTCTCTTTTATGCAGCACTATAATTAATTGGTGCCACCTCTCCATATGACGATGCATGGTATAGTTACCACAACTATATTTTTTTTCGGTTCCTCTGGAGAGTTCATCGTGGCAGATGAAGCGTGTAACATACCGGGCATTTACCTTTTTTTGCATGTACAGGAAAGGAAAAAAAAATCGAGCGTCCGAGTTCTAAGGTGTCCCAGGGCCATTTTAGTGGACCAGGCCCAAATCCAAAGAACAGCCATCTCACAGGCTAATGGGGCGACCCACGCCGAGTTTCAGCATTGTAGGATGACCACACAAGTACAGCAACTTGCTAGACATCACCTCGGTGCCATCCGGATCTCGGCGCCCCACTGCAGATGAAGTGCCTCTCAACTATGAAACCACCACGGTGACATCCGGATCTTGGCGCGTTGTGCTGCCTTCGGCCTATTCGCACATCGGTCCGCTACTGACGCCATCTCACAGGCTAATGGGGTGACCCACGCCGAGTTTCAGCATTGTAGGATGACCACACCAACTTGCTAGACATCACCTCGGTGCCATCCGAATCTTGGCATCTCAACGCCTAGTGGTATCTTCCATACAGAAAATATTGTTACGCTGCCTTTGGCCCCATTCGCACATCAGTCCGCAACTTAGACATCACCTCGATGCCATCCGGATCTTGGCATCTCAGCGCCTTGTGGTGTCAGTCAGAAAATATTGTTGCGCTGCCTTTGGCCCCATTCGCACATCAGTCCGCTACTGACACCATCTCACAGGCCAATAGGGCGCCCCACGCCGACTTTTACCATTGTACGATGGCCACACCAGTGGCACAACTTGCTAGACATCACCTCGGTGCCATCCGAATCTTGGCATCTCAACGCCTAGTGGTATCTTCCATACAGAAAATCTTGTTACGCTACCTTTGGCCCCATTCGCACATCGGTCCGCAACTTAGACATCACCTCGGTGCCATCCGGATCTTGGCATCTCAGCGCCTTGTGGTGTATTCTCTTCAGAAAATATTGTTGAGCTGCCTTTGGCCCCATTCGCACATCGGTCCGCAACTTACACATCACCTCGGTGCCATCCGGATCTTGGCATCTCAGCGCCTTGTGGTGTCTTCTACTCCGAAAATATAGTAGAAAATATTGTTGCGCTGCCTTTGGCCCCATTCACACATCAGTCCGCTACTGACACCATCTCACAGGCCAACAGGGCACCCCACGCCGACTTTTACCATTGTACGATGGCCACACCAGTGCCACAACTTGCTAGACACCACCTCGGTGCCATCCGGATCTTGGCATCTCAGCGCCTTGTGGTGTCTTCAAATCAGAAAATATTGTTGCGCTGCCTTTGGCCCCATTCGCACATCGGTCCGCTACTGACGCCATCTCACAGGCCAACGGGGCGCCCCACGCCGACTTTCAGCATTGTAGGATGGCCACACCAGTGCGGCAACTTACTAGACACCACCTCGGTGCCATCCGGATCTTGGCGCGTTGTGCTGCCTTCGGCCTATTCGCACATCGGTCCGCTACTGACGCAAACTCACAGGCCAACGGGGCGCCCCACGCCGACTTTCAGCATTGTAGGATGGCCACACCAGTGCGGCAACTTACTAGACACCACCTCGGTGCCATCCGGATCTTGGCGCGTTGTGCTGCCTTCGGCCTATTCGCACATTGGTCCGCTACTGACGCAAACTCACAGGCCAACGGGGCGCCCCACGCCGACTTTCAGCATTGTTGGATGGCCACACCAGTGCGGCAACTTACTAGACACCACCTCGGTGCCATCCGGATCTTGGCGCGTTGTGCTGCCTTCGGCCTATTCGCACATCGGTCCGCTACTGACGCAAACTCACAGGCCAACGGGGCGCCCCACGCCGACTTTCAGCATTGTTGGATAGCCACACCAGTGCGGCAACTTACTAGACACCACCTCGGTGCCATCCGGATCTTGGCGCGTTGTGCTGCCTTCGGCCTATTCGCACATCGGTCCGCTACTGACGCAAACTCACAGGCCAACGGGGCACCCCACGCCGACTTTCAGCATTGTAGGATGGCCACACCAGTGCTGCAACTTGCTGGACACCACCTCGGTGCCATCCGGATCTTGGCGCGTTGTGTTGCCTTCGGCCTATTCGCACATCGGTCCGCTACTGACGCCGCCTCACGTGCCAACGTATTTTCTCCGCATTTTACACCCTATGCCGCATAACAGGTCATGTGACTTGTTTATAAAACTTTTCATTGGTTCATTTTACTTTTGGTTTCCTAATGATGGAAGGCATGATCATGTGACCTAAAAACAACACTTTTCATAGGATGAAAACTTTTTTTTTTTCCCAAACGATGAAAGCCCCACCTTGTTTCTGGATGTTTCAGACTGAAGCTGGCGTCAGCATGAAAGCACCACCATCTCGTAGCTCAGTCGTGGTCATTCCGCGAGCAATCATGGCAGCCGCTCCCCACCAGAAGCCTGCAGGAGTCGGAGCCCCCAAAACTTTTGATGAATTCTCAAGGCGGAGGGGACGCTTTCGAGAATGGGGTCCAAGACCTAGCAGACAAGCGTCCGATTTCCAAGGTGTCCCAGGGCCATTTCAGTGGACCAGGCCCAAAAAGGAAACAGCCTGCCGCCATTTTGAGAGTCCTGTGACAGCCGCCTATCGCTGCACCGCAAGAGTGGGCGCAACTCAGCTGAATTGCGGCTTTTGACACAGTGGACCAAAAACGGACGGAATGGCAACTGAAACGGTAAAGGGGCGCCCCACTACAACAGATGAGACTCCACCTGGAGAGGCCCGTTCACGCCGCCTCCCCCGGGGCGCTCCACGCCGTTATTCGGAGCAGCATTGTAGGATACCAAAACCAGTGCGGCAACTTACTGGACATCACCTTGGTGCCATCGTTCTGCTGCCTTGGAACTATTCGCGCAACAGTTTGCTACTGATGACCCACCCCCCGCGACGCCCCATGCCGTTATTTGCTGGGTGGCAACTTACTAGACATCACTTTCGTGTCATCTAGATTTCGGCGCGTTCTGCTGCCTTGGAACTATTCGCACAACAGTTTGCTACTGATGACCCACCCCCCGCGACGCCCCACGCCGGAAATCTGGACGTTGTGCTGCGTTGGGACTATTCGCACAGCCGACCGCTACTTCGTTGTTTTTCCCTAAAAATGTTTATATGTTATTACTATTTTTGTTTTCTTGTATATATTTATAAATTATTAAAGTTTTATAATCTTACTACTTTGTCGGAGTGCTATATATTTTTAATGTGACACATAATTGTAAAAACTTTGATGTACAAACAGTCATCCCTGGAATCTTCCGCTTCAGGCTCGGTCCCCTCCCCAATCACAATACAGGATGGTTTTCAGATAATAGCAACGCTTCTGCTGTGACGGATCTCATCGAGTGTGGGCCTTGATCTACTATAACTCCTTTGAAGAGGGGTGATTCTTTACAGCTGTGGCCATAAACTACATCTGCAGGGCTAGCTGATACCCTAGGACCAGCCTGGACAATCGGACACAGAGGAAAAGGAGTGTCAGAGGGTGCGGTAGTGAATAGGGCGAAAGGGAGGTGTCGGGCGGGCACAGGGTGTGATTCTCAGGGAACAGCAGCGCAGATGGGGGAGGTTTATTACCCATGCATAAGACAGAGAGCGGGGGTGACCACTGCCTGGGGGAGATGCTTGCGAGGGTGGGGAGCCATGCTAAGGATCGACAGCGTGCACAGAGTGGGTCTGGTCAAGGCATCTAAAATGGCTGCCGTGCACGACAAAAGTGTGGCATTTGAAAAAAGACAAGATGGCGCAGACAATGTTTTTCAACACTTCCTGATTTCCTTCGAATCGAACGTTAACAGACGTTGGGGCATATTACCAAAGTTAAGCGATATTTATCCCTAACGATGCTTAGCAACCATTTTTTTACCGTCAGAAATTATCGCAGATAAACCTTGCTATTATCAAGGTTTATCGGAAATACGATAAAAAACGACCGCAATGCATTAATATCGCTGAAAACTCAGCGATATTCATGCATTACCGAGCTAATGCTCTTAGCCATGTTATCCACCTCCCACTGGATAACATGGCTAAGAACTGCTCAGGGCAGGTGGTAGCTTTTGGAGATATTCGCCCTTATCTCGAATATTTCCAAAAGTTGATAATAGGAGATAGCGATGTTAGCGACTGTTTCCAGTCGCTAACATCTTGGCATGCCCACTTTGCATGTCATTAGTGATAAATATCACTCACATGCAAAGTGGGGCCCAAGATGGTCGCTATCTTCTACTAGCCGTCGCTAACTGGTGTTAGCAACAGCTAGGTAATACACATATAATTTTATCTCCGCGAAGCGGAGCGCTGTTACAGATATATATCTTGTTTCTGAACGTTAATTTCTCAAAATGCACTGAAGCACATATATTGAGACCTAGCAAAGGCACATCGGGCTACCAGTCCCTACAATTTTGCCAAGTTTCGTGCAAATCCATTCAGCTGTTCGATCCTACCGAGAGACAAGATGGCGGCCGCTACGGACTGTTTGGAATGTTTACAGACACCGGAGAGCCAATCAGCTTCGCTTCGCAAAGCTCCGTAACGCGAAAAGTACGCGAAGCGGTGCGCTGTTACAGATATATACCTTTTTTTGAACGTTAATTTCTCAAAATCCACTGGAGCACATATATTGAGATCTAGCAAAGGCACATCGGGCTACCAGTCCCTACAATTTTGCCAAGTTTCGTGCAAATCCATTCAGCTGTTCGATTATTATTATTTTTATTTTTTTTTGCCCCGCGGGGCCCTTTTAAAACCTCCACATCAAACCTAGGGGGTGAGCGACAATGTACTATGCCCCCTTATGGTCATTTGCCCCTTCGCTTTGGCCTCCTCTTGTCTCTCGATCCTACCGAGAGACAAGATGGCGGCCGCTACGGACTGTTTGGAATGTTGACAGACGCCGGAGAACCAATCAGCTTCGCTTCACAAAGCTCCGTTGCGCGAAAAGTACGCGTAGCGGAGCGCTGCCCAGTCCGCTGTTACAGATATATATCTTTTTTTGAACATTAATTTCTCAAAATCCACTGAAGCACATATATTGAGACCTACAAAAGGCACATCGGGCTACCAGTCCCTACAATTTTGCCAAGTTTCGTGCAAATCCATTCAGCCGTTCGGGCTAAAAGTGAGGCCAACCGCCCTATGGAAATTAACATGGGAAAAACGCGTTTTGGGACCCCCCTTTTTTCTCGGCCCCCCCTTGACGAACCCCCCCAAAATTTTCAGGGGCTGCTCAGAAACAAAATGTGCCATTTTCCTGAAAATGTCAGCCAATTCCGTCCACAAACGCCAAAGTTATTAGACATAGAATTTTCAAAAAACCCATAGAGAAAAAATCCTAACTATATATACCTACTGGCGACCGCCAGTAGGTAATATACACATATATTACCTACAGGCGGTCGCCACTAGGTAGTTATAGTTAGGACCTAGCTACCATAGGAAATCCGCAACATTCTATTGGGAATAACTTTGGCGCCGGTTGAGGAATTTGCGTGTAATTTTCCAAAATTTAGGCCAGCTCCGCTCCGCTTCTTCCCTGGAAGATTCGGAGGGATTCGTCATGCGGGGGCCGTGAAAAAAGTCACGAGAGGACCCCACTGCACGCTGCGCAGTCCTGCAGAAGCGCCACCTGACGTTTTTGCATTGGAACAGGAGAGCCCAGTTGTTAGGAGTGAGCGGCATTCCAGCGCCTGAACTGTTATCACAGGCCCACTTGGGATTTTTTTTTGAAAAATGCTGTTGGTGAACAGCAACAACTCACTTGAGGAACAACAGAACACTACGTGTACCATCAGGCCACGCGGGTGGCCACGCCCACATGGGCTTCAAAAAGGGTGTTGTAAATTGCTGCGTTCATCACTGACATCAGCCCACAGCGGGGCAACAAAAAAAATAATAATAATAATCGAACGGCTGAATGGATTTGCACGAAACTTGGTAAAATATTAGGGACTGGTAGCCCGATGTGCCTTTGCTAGGTCTCAATATATGTGCTCCAGTGGATTTTGAGAAATTAACGTTCAAAAAAAGATATATATCTGTAACAGCGCTCCGCTTCGCGTAACGGAGGTTTGCGAAGCTGATTGGTTCTCCGGCGTCTGTAAACATTGCAAACAGTCCGTAGCGGCCGCCATCTTGTCTCTCGGTAGGATCGAGAGACAAGAGGAGGCCAAAGCGAAGGGGCAAATGACCATAAGGGGGCATAGTAGATCCTCCTTGACCTCTTAGGTTTGATGTGGAGGTTTTAAAAGGGCCCCGCGGGGCAAAAAAAATAATAATAATAATAATCGAACGGCTGAATGGATTTGCAGGAAACTTGGCAAAATTGTAGGGACTGGTAGCTCGATGTGCCTTTGCTAGGTCTCAATATATGTGCTTCAGTGGATTTTGAGAAATTAACGTTCAAAAACAAGATATATATCTGTAACAGCGCTCCGCTTCGCGGAGATAAAATTATCTCTGTATTACCTAGCTGTTGCTAACACCAGTTAGCGACGGCTAGTAGGAGATAGCGACCATCTTGGGCCCCACTTTGCATGTGAGTGATATTTATCACTAATGACATGCAAAGTGGGCATGCCAAGATGTTAGCGACTGAAAACAGTCGCTAACATCGCTATCTCCTATTACCAACTTTTGGAAATATTCGCGATAAGCGCGAATATCTCCAAAAGCTACCACCTGCCCTGAGCAGTTCTTAGCCATGTTATCCAATGGGAGGTGGATAACATGGCTAAGAGCATTAGCTCGGTAATGCATGAATATCGCTGAGTTTTCAGCGATATTAATGCATTGTGGTCGTTTTTTATCGTATTTGCGATAAACCTTGATAATAGCAAGGTTTATCTGCGATAATTTCTGAAGATGCTTAGCGGTAAAAAATATCGCTTAACTTTGGTAATATGCCCCAACGTCTGTTAACGTTCGATTCGAAGGAAATCAGGAAGTGTTGAAAAACATTGTCTGCGCCATCTTGCCTTTTTTCAAATGCCACACTTTTGTCGTGCACGGCAGTCATTTTAGATGCCTTGACCAGACGCACTCTCTGCACGCTGTCGATCCTTAGCATGGCTCCCCACCCTCGCAAGCATCTCCCCCAGGCAGTGGTCACCCCCGCTCTCTGTCTTATGCATGGGTAATAAACCACCCCCCATCTGCGCTGCTCTTCCCTGAGAATCACACCCTGTGCCCGCCCGACACCTCCCTTTCGCCCTATTCACTACCGCACCCTCTGACACTCCTTTTCCTCTGTGTCCGATTGTCCAGGCCGGTCCCAGGCTATCAGCTAGCCCTGCAGATGTAGTTTATGGCCCCAGCTGTAAAGAATCACCCCTCTTCAAAGGAGTTATAGTAGATCAAGGCCCACACTCGATGAGATCCGTCACAGCAGACGCGTTCCTATTATCTGAAAACCATCCTGTATTGTGATTGGGGAGGGTACCGAGCCTGAAGCGGAAGATTCCAGGGATGACTCTTTGTACATCAAAGTTTTTACAATTATGTGTCACATTAAAAATATATAGCACTCCAACAAAGTAGTAAGATTATAAAACTTTAATAACTTATAAATATATACAAGAAAACAAAAACAGTAATAACATATAAACATTTTTAGGGAAAAACAACGAAGTAGCGGTCGGCTGTGCGAATAGTCCCAACGCAGCACAAAGTCCAGATTTCACTGATTTCGGAATCCGGCGTGGGGCGTCGCGGGGGGTGGGTCATCAGTAGCAAACTGTTGTGCGAATAGTTCCAAGGCAGCAGAACGATGGCACCAAGGTGATGTCCAGTAAGTTGCCGCACTGGTTTTGGTATCCTACAATGCTGCTCCGAATAACGGCGTGGGGCGCCCCGGGGGAGGCGGCGTGAACGGGCCTCTCCAGGTGGAGTCTCGTCTGTTGTAGTGGGGCGCCCCTTTACCGTTTCAGTTGCCATTCCGTCCGCTTTTGGTCCACTGTGTCAAAAGCCGCAATTCAGCTGAGTTGCACCCACTCTTGCGGTGCAGCGATAGGCGGCTGTGACAGGACTCTCAAAATGGCGGCAGGCTGTTTCCTTTTTGGGCCTGGTCCACTGAAATGGCCCTGGGACACCTTGGAAATCGGACGCTTGTCTGCTAGGTCTTGGACCCCATTCTCGAAAGCGTCCCCTCCGCCTTGAGGATCATCAAAAGTTTTGGGGGACCCCGACTCCTGCAGGCTTCTGGTGGGGAGCGGCTGCCATGATTGCTCGCGGAATGACTACGACGGAGCCACGAGATGGTGGTGCTTTCATGGTGACGCCAGCTTCAGTCTGAAACATCCAGAAACAAGGTGGGGCTTTCATCGTTTGGGGAAAAAAAAAAGTTTTCATCCAATGAAAAGTGTTGTTTTTAGGTCATATGATCAAGCCTTCCATCATTAGGAAACCAAAAGTAAAATGAACCAATGAAAAGTTTTATAAACAAGTCACATGACCTGTTATGCGGCATAGGGTATAAAATGCGGAGAAAATACGTTGGCACGTGAGGCGGCGTCAGTAGCGGACCGATGTGCGAATAGGCCGAAGGCAACACAACGCGCCAAGATCCGGATGGCACCGAGGTGGTGTCCAGCAAGTTGCAGCACTGGTGTGGCCATCCTACAATGCTGAAAGTCGGCGTGGGGCGCCCTGTTGGCCTGTGAGTTCGCGTCAGTAGCGGACCGATGTGCGAATAGGCCGAAGGCAGCACAACGCGCCAAGATCCGGATGGCACCGAGGTGGTGTCTAGTAAGGTGCACTGGTGTGGCCATCCTACAATGTTGAAAGTCGGCGTGGGGCGCCCCGTTGGCCTGTGAGATGGCGTCAGTAGCGGACCGATGTGCGAATGGGGCCAAAGGCAGCGCAACAATGTTTTCTGAATAGTAGACACCACAAGGCGCTGAGATGCCAAGATCCGGATGGCACCGAGGTGGTGTCTAGCAAGTTGTGGCACTGGTGTGGCCATCCTACAATGGTAAAAGTCGGCGTGGGGCGCCTTGTTGGCCTGTGAGATGGCGTCAGTAGCGGACCGATGTGCGAATGGGGCCAAAGGCAGCGCAACAATATTTTCTGTATGGAAGATACCACTAGGCGTTGAGATGCCAAGATCCGGATGGCACCGAGGTGATGTCCAGCAAGTTGCCGCACTGGTGTGGCCATCCTACAATGCTGAAAGTCGGCGTGGGGCGCCCCGTTGGCCTGTGAGATGGCGTCAGTAGCGGACCGATGTGTGAATAGGCCGGAACCAGCACAAGGCGCCAAGATCCGGATGGCACCGTGGTGGTTTCATAGTTGAGAGGCACTTCATCTGCAGTGGGGCGCCGAGATCCGAATGGCACCGAGGTGATGTCTAGCAAGTTGCTGTACTGGTGTGGTCATCCTACAATGCTGAAACTCGGCGTGGGGCGCCCCATTAGCCTGTGAGATGGCGTCCGTAGCGGACCGATGTGCGAATGGGGCAAAGGTAGCGCAAGAATATTTTCTGAAGAGAAGACACCAGAAGGCGCTGAGATTCGGTTACCACCGAGGTGATGTCTAGCACGTTGCCGCACTGGTGTGGCCATCCTACAATACTGCTCCGAATAACGGCGTGGGGTGCCCGAAGGGGGGGGGGGCGGCGTGAACGGGCCTTCCTAGGTGGAGGCTCGTCTGCTGTAGTGGGGCGCCCCTTTACCGTTTCAGTTGCCATTCAGCTGAGTTTCGGCCGCTCTTGATGCTACAGCGACAGGCGGCTGCAACAGGACTCTCAAAATGGCGGCCTGTTCTTTGGATTTGGGCCTGGTCTACTAAAATGGCCCTGGGACACTTTAGAACTCGGACGCTCGATTTTTTTTTTTCCTTTCCTGTACATGCAAAAAAAGGTAAATTCCCAGTACGTTACACGCTTCATCTGCCACGATGTACTCTCCAGAGGAACCGAAAAAAAATATAGTTATGGTAACTATACCATGCATCGTCATATGGAGAGGTGGCACCAATTAATTATAGTGCTGCATAAAAGAGAGATTTGGAGGAGAACCCCCGACCTGCCAGTACATTCATCAAAGAAGTGGCACTGACAGCATCAGAGGCAAGGGAAATGGTCCCAAATATTTAGAACTTTGGAAAGATTAAAATGACATGTTTAGATTGTGGCAAATTAATTTCATGTGGACAGATGAGTTTTACTCTAATAAATACAGCATATGAAAATCATCATAGTCGATGGTTGGTAGAGACATTTTGACTATATCCTGGACCTGCCCGTCCTCGCCCAAAATGGCGCCGGAATAAATGGGACTCGTAACTCCTTGTTGTGTACTGGTTGCAGAACCTTGAAATCACGAGATACGTATGCAGTTTTGAAGCATATGGCGGGCGGGGACGAGAATTGATTGAATATTTCGACATCCCTATTGATATTAAGTTCTGATGTGTTATTGATTACTGTACTATTGAAAGTTCGAATTAACGTCACCCATGGTACTTGCCCGCAAATGTATATCTAGATAATTTTATTGTAACTGGCCCTGTCGTATTTTAATTATAAAATGTACGTCCACCGATTCCGCAACTGTTAGACACCTTAGTTCTTGCAACCTAATGGCCCGCCCGTTACGTTCCTCTACAGTGTAAATGTCTACTCATCATATACGATTACAGTTTGCTCCGTGGCCGGCCCACGTGGTTATAGGCTCGTATTTGTATAATGAAATTTTCACAATAAAGGTTTTTAAAAGAAAACATGGTAGTAGTATATACATTGGTAAAGTTTTTAATAATAGTCACTGTTTTAGAATCATTAAAAGGCAAGTGAAATAAAGCAGACCAATTACATGAAGGGTAAAAGGTATAATACGCAGGAACGCAGTAAAGATAAATGGTCAAGGGCTGTTGTGTTTTCTACTCCTGCATCATAAAGTGATCGATAAGAATCTCATATTCAGGCGTATCGGCGACTAAGACAGCAGGTCCACCCTCTTTTGCTCAACGGCTCCGTCATGGGACGAAGAAACGCTCTTTTTCTCGAAAAAAGAATATATTTTACTTGCAGGACAGTTGTAAATTTTCCGGGAAAGTACATTAGCCTGGAACATTATAACATATATTTAAGAAAAAATAATGTTCGGAAGTAATAAAAAGCGTAATTTTTAGGTCATATGACCAAGCCTTTCATCATTAGAATAAGAAAAGTAAAATGAACCAATGAAAAGTTTTATTAACAAGTCACATGACTTGTTATGCTTACGTTATGCGCTGCGCGTCGCGCCCCGGATGACTTCCGGATGCGCTAACGCGGCGCGTCATATGACGCATTACGCGACAACGCAGGTCCAGAATATAGTCAAAATGTCTCCACCAACCAGCGGTCGGAACACAACCCCTTTCAGCAGGATAAATAGTTCTGTTAAATGACAACAGAAGGGACAGGCAACAAGAACCATCAGTCAAAGAGGGGAGGGCTAGTTCTTCTCTACCGGGTTACATTGGGGCGCTACCGGAACTGATCGAATTGGTAGTCTACAGTGTTTCTGGATGTTTCAGACTGAAGCTGGGGTTAGCATGAGAGCACCACCATTTCGTAGCTCCGTCGTGGCCATTCCGCAACCAATCATGGCAGCCGCTCTTTATCGTTATTTTGGGCGGGGTGGGTGGCGGAGCCGAGCTGTTTTGCAGCCATCATTGTGTGGAGTTCAGTTTATCTCACTAGTTTTGTATTTGTCATGAGGGGTTGTTCCTAATGTTTCTATTTTAGCGAGGTCAAAAAGAGATCCCATTAGTGGCCTACTGATTTTGCTCGATTCCTTTTCTTTTTTTTTACACGATTTTTCGTTATCTGCAAAGACTAAACAGAGTATTGCGACTCTGTGTTTGTTTGTAAATAGAGAATGAACCAAAGAGAACCAATTCTAAAACAGTAAATGCTTGGATAACAATCAATCAAATGGAGAGAGAAGCAGGCACGACGTATTACAACGGGGGCAAAGGCCTGCGTTAGCTACCTTTCACTATCTGCAAAGAGAGAGTACTCCTAATAGAAATGAGGGGGGGGGGGGGCACCATTCAAAGCAGATCAGTGTGCATAAAGACGAAAATGTTTTCACTTACCACGTACTTGACATTCGACAGCTTATGATATTTGCTATTAAAAAAACATTGAAATTCACTGAAAAAACCATAGGTTATAGACCATATATAGTTAGGAATTAGCATTTACAAAACCTTGAAAATTCACTGAAAAAACCATAGGTTATAGACCATATATAGTTAGGAATTAGCATTTAAAAAACCTTATTTTACTCACACAAAACCATTGAAATTCCATATATAGTTAGTTGCACTAACTATATATCGCGCACCCGCAATCCACTGCTGATGATGTCACATATTACATCATTCATGACATGGTCAGTGACATCACTGATGACATCACTGATGACATCTCAAATGACATCACTGATGACATCACTGATGACATCTCAAATGACATCACTGATGACATCACTGATGACATCTCATTTGACATTACTGATCACATCACTGATGACATCATTCATGTGATGATACGATGAACCTCTTCAGACTCTAATATAACCTTAGATACACTCAGTGTAAACAGACACTCACAGACTGTCACTCATCCATGGAGTTACTCACACACCTAGTTAGTCTTGCAAAGAATCAATCACACCTCCATTTCCTCAA
This sequence comes from Lissotriton helveticus, assembly GCF_964261635.1. Classification (NCBI taxonomy): domain Eukaryota; kingdom Metazoa; phylum Chordata; class Amphibia; order Caudata; family Salamandridae; genus Lissotriton; species Lissotriton helveticus. Next base: position 149,624,712 of record NC_136073.1, read on the forward strand.
CTATATAGTTATACCCACCTTACTTATTGAAACATATACTAACACATATTTACTCTCTTATACAATCCCTGATACAAGTTCACAATGATCCATACAGCCACTCACACATTCACTGGCTCTTATGCACCGTTATTTATATATGTCAACTCTCACATGTACTGTGTTTTACATATGTACTTACTTTGACATGTAGCACTGAGATATCCATTCACTCACCAATACACTCATGCACACAGTCAACCGCCCATACAGCTGTTTCCACGTGCACTTTTGAACCCATACATCTAGTGAATCAACTGCTCACACATCTATGCACAGAGTCATACACCTCCCAGCCACCCACACACACACTCAGTCTCCCATACAAATACTTGGGCAACCAATCAATAACCCATATAGTTAGTCATATAGCTAATGATCAACACATGCAGCAGATTACAGAACAACAGACACAATGATGCACAAATTAAAACAGTTTAGTCACTAACCCATGCACTCAGTGAGACACATTTAATCACTCACTCATACAGTCAGTCATGCACCTACTAAATCCTTCATCCAGACACTTATACATCCACTCATTCTTCAATATGTAAGACATATTTTAACTTTACAGAAACATACAGTCACTGGATGTTGTCATCAGTGATGTCATCAGTGATGTCATTTGAGATGTCATCAGTGATGTCATCAGTGATGTCACTGACCATGTCATGAATGATGTAATATGTGACATCATCAGCAGTGGATTGCGGGTGCGCGATATATAGTTAGTGCAACTAACTATATATGGAATTTCAATGGTTTTGTGTGAGTAAAATAAGGTTTTTTAAATGCTAATTCCTAACTATATATGGTCTATAACCTATGGTTTTTTCAGTGAATATATATATATATATATCAATCCGTTTTCTGCCGAGGCAGAATATCTCTCGCACTCCCAGCAGTAAAGGACGACTCAAATATACACACACATATATATATATATATACACATATATTACCTACTGGCGGTCGCCAGTAGGTAGTTATAGTTAGGACCTAGCTACCATAGGAAATCCACAACATTCTATTGGGAATAACTTTGGCGCCGGTTGAGGAATTTGCGTGTAATTTTCCAAAATTTAGGCCAGCTCTGCTCCGCTTCTTCCCTGGAAGTTTCGGGGGGATTCGTCATGCGGGGGCCGAGAAAAAAGGGGGGTCCCAAAACGTGTTTTCCCCTTGTTAATTTCCATAGGACGAATTGACAAGGCTACAGCCCGAACGGCTGAACGGAATTAGACTAAACTTTGCAAAATTGTAGGGACTGGTACGCAGAAGTGCCTTTGCTATATTTGGTGAAAATTGCTCCAGTGGTTTTTTCGAAAATTAACTTCAAAAACACATATATATCTACAGGCGCGCTCCGAGTGCTTACCGGTACGCGTACCGGGGAGCGTACCGGGGAGCGCACCAGGCACGCTACGGGAGTGCGCGAGCAGAAAGCTGATTGGCTTTTGGATGTCTGTCAACATTCTAAACAGTCAGGAGAGTCCGCCATCTTGTGTCTCGGTAGAATCGAGACACAAGAGGTGAAAATAAAAATGGGGAAATGATTAAAAGGGGGCAGGGTAGACCCCCCCTGACCCACTAGGTTTTCTGAGGGGGCCTAGAAGGACCCTGAAGGGCAAAAAAACTATTTTTTTGTTGAAATTTTCGCGGGGTAAGCGCTGGGTGCGTTTCCATGTACACTTACAGGTACGCGTACCCTGAGCGCACCACGGGGAAAAAAAGTGTAAAAAATTAGAGTAAAAAAATTATTTAGAGTGCTTAGAGGTAGGGTAGCTCTGAAAAGAGCTGTTGTGTTATGTGGGTGTTTTTGTACCTACAAGTAGGTACCAATGCAGAGTCTCAAATTCAAGAGGAAGACTCTATTCCCCTCATCTGTAAAATGTACACCATCTCTCCTATAGATGCCTTGTATGTTGTAACGCAAGTTGTTGTGGTATATGGAACCCATACCATAGTCTCTGAGGAAAGCAGAAACAGATTTATACACATGTTTCCTTGCTTTCTCAATCTGTGGACAAAATTGGTTGGACCAGTTCCATTTTTGCCTTTGGCATATATTAGAAAATACCAAGGCAGTTTTTGGGAAAAGTGACATCAATTGCCCAAAGATGTCCTTTAAAAGCATTTCCAGACCTACCCCAGTCAAAGTGCCCAGGTCCATGCCACCACAGTGCACAATTATGAGGTCAGGGTGTGATAAATGCATAGAGGATTTTACCAATGGTATCAATTGGTGACTTCTCAATCCTCTCTGTCCAATCCACACAATGTCCACATTTGGTAAATCAAGGTTGGAAATACCTCTGTTACTTGCATATTTTTCACTCCAGTAGACAAAGCTATGACCCACAAACCAGACTTTTGGCATCTTGAAGGTAGATGTGCTTCTATACAGATGAGTTGTGGAAATGAAATGGCAGTTTGAAAGTAGGAGTTATGAAAAAAAGTGATTGAGATTCAGTGCACTTGAAGAAATGGTTGGTTGTTTCTTAAAATTCTCCACTGAAAATTAGGGTGCATGCTTGTGTTTTTTGAAAGAAGTAATTCTAATGGTTGAGAAAAAGTCATTGAAAGAAACATTGCACATTATTAGCTAGTTTATTGAGAGGTCAAACACCCTTGCTGAGTTCATTTGCAACATACTATGATGAACTTTTCACCTGTGTGCTGAGTTAGGTGGGAGTTACCATGGTAACAGGCTGAATGAGCACTGGGGGGATGGGTGAATATTATGTGAGTTTGAATGTGTTCAAATGTAGAACCAATTAAAATGTTAGTTTGGTTTTGAAAAAGTGTGGGAAGAATTTTAATTGGTTAAGTTCAGGGATATGTCTGAAGAATTACATGGACTTAGGGCCATTTCTGGTTGCAGTGCTTCAGGTGCATTTCAGAGATTCTGCTTAAGAAAATCTGGTGTGTGTGACTGACACTGTTCTAAACCTTCAAAAGCATTTTTAAAGGTGAGTAATGATTATTTTAATAAAGATAGACTGCTGTATGCACTAAGGGGAAGATTAAGAAACATATTGTGCTTCTTTATTCTTGCATTGTGTGTCATGTTTTTTTGTAATGCTGTTTAAAAATTGAATGGTGCATATTGGAAATGTATTTTGGAAATTAGTTAGGTTTCTGCTTTGTTTTGTTGTGGTCATTTAAATGGGCTGTGCTTTGTGTCAAAACGATTTACTATGGAAAATGTTTTCTGGTAAAATGTCTGGTTTTAAATTTTGGTCAAGGATCACACTGAGTGTCACTGTGAAATAAGGAATTACATTTTCAAATTTTTCAATAATGTCACCTGTGCCTGCTAACTATTTGCCTCTCTTAGCTTAAAGGGTACTCTGTGCTTGGGTCTCACCTTACTCTGTGCCTGTGTGGTATCTCATATATGATTCATTTAATGAAGATAGACTGCTGTGTGCACTATGGGGAAGATTAAGAAGCATATTGTGCTTCTTTATTTTTGCATTGTGTGTCATGTTTTTTTGTAATGCTGTTAAAAAATGTAATGGTGCATATTTGAAATGCATTTTGGAAATGAGTTAGGTTTCTGCCTTGTTTTATAGTGGTCATTACTATGGAAAATGTTTTCTGGTAAAATGTCTGGCTTTTAAATTTTGGTCAAGGATTACATTGAGTGTCTGTGTGAAATAAGGAACTATATTTTCACATTTTTCAATAATGTCACCTGTGTCTGCTGACAGTTTGCCTCTCTTAGCTTAAAGGGTACTCTGTGCCTGTGTCTCATGTCACTTTGCACGAGCATAATCTCTCTTTTTCTGTGTGTCATTTCTCTCTTTGTGTGTGTGTCATGACATGTGTCTCATGTGCCTAAGATCACACTGTGAGTCAAGCATGATTTTAAATGGATCTGGGTGAATAATTTGCTTAGTTGATGTGTTTAAAAATATGGAAATGCATGTATTCTTAAAGTCAGTTAGGCTTTAGTATATGAACTAGTAGACAATCTTAGGCAGCATGTCTGTTAGGCCTCTTACTTCACAAATAGGCTCTAAGCTGTGCAATCAAGATCCAGGGTGTGCCGTTGAAATGAAAAAGGAATGTTATGTCTTGCTTATATATATGTGGTCTGTTTTTTGCCAGTAGAGACAGTGAAATAGTATGAGCAGAGACACACATATTGCATGCAGAGACAGACATTGTAGATTACATGTAACATCCTGGTCATGTGCCTAAGATCACACTGTGAGTCAAGCTTGATCTTAAATGGATCTGGGTGAATAATTTGCTTAGTTGATGTGTTTAAAAATATGGAAATACATGTATTTTAAAGTCAGTTAGGCTTTAGCGTATGTGCTAGTAGGGAATCTTAGGCAGCATGTCTGTTAGGCCTCTTACTTCACAAATAGGCTCTAAGATGTGCAATCAAGATCCAGGGTGTGCCGTTGAACTGAAAAAGGAATGTTATGTCTTGCTTATATATATGTGGTCTGTTTTTTGCCAGTAGAGACAGTGAAATAGTATGAGCAGAGACACACACATTGCATGCAGAGACAGACATGGTAGATTACATGTAACATCCTGGTCATGTGCCTAAGATCACACTGTGAGTCAAGCTTGATTTTAAATGGATCTGGGTCAATAATTTGCTTAGTTGATGTGTTTACAAATATGGAAATACATGTATTTTTAAAGTCAGTTAGGCTTTAGTATATGTACTAGTAGGGAATCTTAGGCCGCAAGTCTGTTAGGCCTCTTACTTCACAAATAGGCTCTAAGCTGTGCAATCAAGATCCAGGGTGTGCCGTTGAAATGAAAAAGGAATGTTATGTCTTGTTTATATCTATGTGGTCTGTTTTTTGCCAGTAGAGACAGTGAAATAGTATGAGCAGAGACACACATATTGCAAGAATGTTCAATCTTCAACAAAAAAATTTTAAAGTTAGCAAATCAATAGATTGTGAAACTGGAAGCTATTGATAAAATAGAGCATGAAGGAGCAACTATTATTTTGTCAGAAAAGTTTAAATCAAAATTGGATTCTTTAGAGAAGACAATATCTAAAACTGCTGGTTTGGAAAAGACTCTGTATGCATCTTTAACCCCTTCAGCGCTAATGACAAGGGTAACTCGTCATGGACTTTCCATTGATTTCAATGGAAAGTCAATGGAGCTCGTTGAAGACCCTTAGCAGCCAAGTGGTTAAATTGTCGTATAATTTTACGACATAATTTACATGTGGAAAGAGGTTTAGTAAATGGAGCAATGGGTCATGTTGTTGATTTTGTGAATTACCGAAATAGAGATGGAATTGAATTTATAAAAATTAAATTTGATAGTATTGAAGAAGTACAACAAATTAGTCGTTGTTCTGCCCGATTTTTGCTTGTGAAAGATTTATATGTCCTGGCTTGGCATATGCAGTGACTATTCATAAATCTCAAGGTTTAAGTGTAGATAGTGCTTTGGTGAATATTAGAAGTTCTGTGTTCAAGGAGGGTATGGCATATGTTGCTTTATCTCGAGTCAGAACTTTATCTGGATTGTACTTGATTGATTTTGATGAGACAAAGATTAATGCAGATCTAAATTGTGTAAAAGAATGTAATAGGTTAAGAATAGAGTATGCTCCAAATTTACCTCAATATCCTCTATTTGAAAAGCGTGTGGTAGGCCGAAAAAGAAGAAATGAGAAAAATTGTTGTGAAAAAAAGTAGATGAACAAGTAATTGTAAGCAGAAAGGAAAAGGATTCCGTTAAAGATGTTGTTGGATTTCAGTTTGAAAACAGTTCTGGTGTCAACTGCTATGCTAATGTAGTGGTTAATGTTGTTTTTTTTCTCCAAACTGTACAAGAACAGATTGCTGAAAATCGTGATCAAAGATTTTGTTGTTTGTTGAATTCTGTGTTTGAGAAATGTAGCAGTGATAGAACAAAAATACAAAGTGTTTCTGAACTTTGAAATGTTTTAGACATATGTTCTGGTCTAAATCAATTTACACAGAATATTCAGCAAGATTGTCAGGAATTTCTAATGTATATGCTTGTTGTATTGCAAGATGAAGGTGTAGATGTAGAAAATCTTTTTGGCCTTTCTTATAAATGGCAACATCACTGCGACAATTGTTCCTTTTCAAGTACTACTACAATAGACACTGAAAGATTTATATATTTGACTTTACCAGACTGCAAATCAGTGTCTTTTAATAATCTAGTTAGAGAAGCAAATCAAAACATGGTCGGTACTCAATGTAAATCTGCAATGCTATCAACAATATTTACACAAAGATATGGACAGTATGTAATTTTAATGTTCCAACGATGTAGAACTGATGGAACTAAATTGACAACTTTAATTAAAAATGTTGTGGCTTCTCAATTATCAATTTCAGGAAGAACCTTTACAACTGCAGCAATTATTTCCCATGATGGTCCTTCAACAACATCAGGACATTACACAGCCTATTTAAAATGTCAAAAAGGCTGGAGTAATTGTAATGATACTCAATTGACTTTCAAACAACGTTTGCCTTCTGCCTTACAAAATTCTTACCTAGTGTTCTTACAACCGAAATTTTAGGGAAGGTAATTGGCCTATGAAGATTGGAGCAGTTAATAAAAGTGTGGGGCATATTATCAAGGACAGGCGATACATTATCGCCGCTTTTATCGGCAGGAAACTGCCGATCAAGCGGCGATAATGGCCTTGATAATATGCTCTATGAATTCCAAATGAAGCCCATGTTAGATGTGAACACATCTAACATGGGCTTCGATTGGAATTCATAGAGCTTATTATCAAGGCCATTATCGCCGCTTGATCGGCAGTTTCCTGCCGACAAAAGCGGCGATAATGTATCGCCTGTCCTTGATAATATGCCCCTTAGTTTGCTTTTCCAAATTACTTTGCGAGTGAGAGTGATCAAGATAATAAAAAATTTGTAGTTGTCATAGAGGTAGTATAAGTGTATCACGTAGTGTGTAATGTGAGTATTATAGGAAATATTAATCATAAGTAAGCCAGAAGTGGAAATAAAACTATTGTTTCATAATGTAAAAGATTTTGGAGCTTTTCTTTCAGAAACTCGGGTAAATGGGAGATTAAGAATACTACTGAGTAATTTCCAAAGAAAAGGACTTTCCATATACTATTTAGCCTCGTGGAAAAGTATGTGGATCAAAAGTGAGTTAAGATATGTTTTTTCTAAATTTTACATTATTTATTGAAAAGTTGTATGGGTTTTTTAAACACAATCATTCTGATTGTGGTTTTTTTTTGCCTGCTGTCATATGATGAGTAGTATTGAAGTCACTGTTTTAAGTGAAATTCAATATATTCTGAGAACAGCAAAAATAAACCATATAACATGTTGTACAAATTATTTTGTATTTTGTATTATCAAATATATATTATTCTCCCTTTGTCTAATGCTCACTCACCTTTTTCCACCCTCTATCACTCCTCTTAACTCACCCTCACTGAACTTCTCTCACTCTCTCTCACTTCCCTTCCCTTATTCCACTTCCCTCACTTATCCTCATTCCCCATTCCTTCACTGCCCTTTCCCTCTCTCCCATCCACCACTTTCCAGCTGTCAGTCACTCTACTTCACTCCCCTTCCCCTTCTTTCCTTTCTTTGCTCCCTCAATAATTCCCCTTCTCTCACTGACCTTACTCTACTTCACTCACTCCTTCTCTCACTCCCTCTGTCCTCTCACATCCTCACTCCCCTTCCCTCACTCCCTCTCTCTTAGCCTCACTCTCTCCGTCTTCTCACTCTCTCACTCCTCTTCCGCAACACTCACTCCCTATAACTCACCCACACTCCCTCACTTACCTTTCTTTGCTCCCTTACTCAGTCCTTTTCTCTCACTCTTTCCTTCACTACCTCTAGATGCTCACTCCCTCAGTTCCCTTGTCTTACACTCACTCGCCTTTATCCACCCTCTATCATCCCTCTTTACTCATGCTCTCTTCCGTTCTATCAGTTTACTTCACCCCGTTCCCTTACTCCACTTCTCTCAGTTATTTTCATTCCCCATGTTTACTGCCATTTCCCTAACTCCCCTCCCACACTCAACGTCTTTCAGTCTCCCTTCTTCACTTCCCTTCCCCTCTCTTTCCTTCCTTCGCTCCCTCACTCATTCTTCTTCCTTTACTCACCTTACTCAAATTCTCTCACTCCTTAAGTCACTTCCTCTGGCCTCTCGCTATCTCAGTTCCCTTCCCTCAGTCCCTCTCTTAGCCTTACTTTCTCCGTCCCTTCAGTCTCTCACTTCTCTTCTGTCTCACTCACTCCCTATAACTCACCCACACTCCCTCACTTACTTTTCTTTGCTCTCTCACTCAGTCCCTTTCTGTCACTCTTTCCTTCACTACCTCTATGTCCTCACTCCTTCACTCCCCTTGCCTCATGCTCACTTGCCTTTATCCTCCCTCTATTTTTCCTCTTTCCTCAACCTCACTGCTCTTCACTCACACTCCCTCACCCTTGTTCCCTTACTCCGGTTCCCTCAGTTATCCTCATTCATCATCCTTAACTCCCCTTCGTCTTTCTCTCCTCACGCACTCACCTTTTCCCAGTCCCTTTGCTTCACTTCTCTTCCCCTTCTTTCCTTCTTTTGCTCCCTCAGTCATTACCGTTCCCTCACTCACCTTACTCCCCTTTACTCACTCTTTCTCTCACTCCCTCTGTTCTCTCATATTCTCACTTGTCTTCCCTCACTCCCTCTCTGTTACCCTCACTCCCATTGTCCCCTCACTGTCTTACATCCCTACATTCACCCTCACTCACCTTCCATCCCTCATTGTCATGAATCCACCGTCACTCACTCCTGCTTCCCTGTCACTCACTCCCCTTTCTTTACTCCCCTTTCTTCATTTAGTTTTCCTAATGCACATTCCTTTAGTGTCTTACTCACCTTTACTTCGTTTCTCTCTCCTTCTCTTCTTCTCTGTCACTGAATGTATCCATGTCATTATCCTCTTAGTGATTTGCTCTCCCTCTATTTCTTTTTCACTCTCTCTGACCTTCACCATTCCTTTGTTTTCCTTTCTGAGTCCTTCACTCCTACTTTATCTCTTACTACCCTTTTATGACTTTTAATCTCCTGCTTTGTCTCTTGTATTGTGAAATATATATTATAAATATTATAACTTACTTTTTTTTCTCTTTCACAGATATTAAATTTACTGAAAATATGTAATTTAGTTTACATTACTTATAAGGTAAGTTTGACATACAAAATTTACTTTCTCAACACTCTTTTCCTTAACCTCACTACTCTTCTCTCACCCACCCACACCCCCGTTCCCTTACTGCGCTTCCCTCACTTATTCTCAATCCCCATGTTTACTCCCCTTTTCCTCACTCCCCTCCCACACTCACCTTCTTTCAGACCTTCTCCTTTACTTTCCTTCACTCTTTTCCCTTCCCTTACTCTCCTTACTCCACTTCACTAACTCCTTCTCTTACTCCCTCTGTCCTCTTACTTCTACACTCCCCTTCCCTCATTCTCTCTCTGTTAGCCTCATTCTCTCCGTCCTCTTAGTCTCTCACTCCTCTTCTGTCACGCTGACTCCGTATAACTCAGCCCCACTCCCACACTCACTTTCTTTCAGATCTCCTGGTTTACTTCCCTTCCTCTCTCTTCCCTTCCTTCACTCCTTCACTCTTTTCCCTTCTGTTACTCTCCTTACTCAACTTCACTAACTCCTTCTCTCACTCCCTCTGTACTCTTACTTCCTCACTCCCCTTCCCTCACTCTCACTCTCCTACCCCCATTCTCTCCGTCCTCTTAGTCTCTCACTCCTCTTCTGTCACACTCACTCCCTATAAGTCAGCCACACTCCCTCACTTATCTTTCTTTGCTCCCTCACTTAGTCCCTTTCTGTCACTCCTTCCTTCAGTACCTCTATCCCCTCACTTCCTCACTCCCTTTGTCTTACCCTCACTCACTTTTATCCACCCTCTTTCATCCCTCTTTACTCATGCTCTCTGCCGTTCTTTCACTCCCGTTCTCTTAGTCTGGTTCCCTCACTACCCCTCATTCCCTATCTTTCTCTCCCTTTCCCTTTACTTTCATCCCCCACTCACCTTCTCTCAGTACCTATGCTTCAGTCCTCTTCCCCTCTATTCCCTTCCTTCACTCACTCACTCATTCCCTTTACCTCACTCACCTTACTCCACTTCACTCACTATTTCTCTCACTACCTCTGTCCTGTCATATCCTCATTCTCCTTCCCTCACTCCCTCTCTCTTAGCTTCACTACCTCCGTCCCCTCACTCTCTCACTCCTCTTCCGTCATGCTTACTCCCTATAACTCACCTACAGTCCCTCACTTATCTTTCTATGCACCCTCACTCAGTCCTCTTATCTCAATCTTTCATTCACTCCCTCTGTCTCCTCACTCCCTCACTCCCCTTGTCTCACACTCACTTGCCTTTATCCACCCTCTATCACCATTCTTTCCTCAACCTCATTGCTCTTCTTTTAACCCTTCCTCATCCCCGTTCCATTACTCGGCTTTCCTCCCTTATCCTCATTCCCCAGGTTCACTCCCCTTCCCCTCACTCACCTCCCAACCTTCTTTCAGTCCCCCTGCTTCACTTCCCTTCCCCTCTCGTCCCTTCCTTTGCTCCCTCACTCATTTTTCTTTACTCTCTCACTGTACTCCACTTCACTCACTCAATATGTAAAGAATATAGCTCTTTTTGGAGAATTGGAGGTAGTTCTAAAAAGAACTGTATTTTTCTTCTTTTTTTTTTACTTTTTCCGAACATTTTTAATTTTTTGGGTATTTTTTTCAGAACAAAAACAAAACTATGGAATGCCAAACTGCTCAACAGGAGCAAAAAAAAGGGGAAAAATTAGGGCTGAGGGGCGCAGTGGTGTTCTTCCCTTTTTAGAACAATTAGTAGAATGCTCTGCTCCCCATAACAAAGCTGTTCGTCACACTGCTTTTACCTAATTGTAATGTCAGAAAAAACAGGCTGAATATTTTGTATCGACTCTACTGGTCTTACTCTCACCGATGATGTTGGTCCTCCGGTGGAAGTCGAGGGGCCATCTCTTGGGGGATTGCGTTCCAGGTCCCTGGTGCTCTTCCTTGCAAAATTATTTGGGTGCCTCCTCTGTACATGCCGGATCAAGTTGGCATTCCCAAAGCTATATTTCCGTGTGGGATCTCCATGTGACAAAGTTGTGTCACATATCTTGCAGGTGACTTTTGCTGCATTAACTTTTTTTTGTCCCTATGGGATACTAAAGAACTTCCAAATAAGGGGGCACACTAGGATGGCGGGTGTGGTAAACGGGACCGCCCACCTAAAGGGCGGGGGTCCCGAATTGAGGATTAGGATGCGCCCGCCACACAGGCGGGTGCATTCTGTATATTTACCATTGCGGCGGGCGGAGCTGAAATCTCCGCCCGCCGCAATGTTAGAAATGCACCATTTGCATTTCAAAGCGCAACATGACAGGCACCGCGCGGTGCCTGCCATGTTGCACCTTGAAATGTGGGGGGTACCATAGGTACCCTCCATGTGCACCCCCCCAAGCCACGACTCCCAGGGGGCCCGCAACAAGCCCCTGCAGGGAGTCTCTGCATGCCTTTCCGTGGCGGCAGTGCCGCCACGGAAAAGCTTTGGTGATAGCCCATTGTAATATGGCGGGCGGTGTCTAACAGACACCGCCACCATGTTACTCTTTTTCTGCCCCGGCCGCAAGGCGACCGGGGCGGAAAACATGCGGGCGGTGTTTCTCACCGCCGCGGTCCCCCCTGCCATACTAATATGGGGGGGGTAATTGGGCTGTGGATGTCGGGCAGATTTCCTCCGCCAGGCTGGCGGTGGCTACCGCCGGCCTGGCGGAGGAATCCGCCCGACATCCTAATGGACCCCAAAGTGTTCTTTCACTTTTCTCTGGGGGGTGTCCTCTGGTAGAAATTCTGGATCAGAGTCTGAAGAGGGCTCTCTGGAACCAGACATCTTTCCCAAAAAACAAGTTTTTCCAAGAAGAATGGAGAAGAGGTGTTCTCTCAGCAATTGCAAAGAGGTAGTGAGGGAAATGGGTAGAGACTTTCCATAGTTCTGTAAAAAAACTGTTATTAACCAATCAAAAGTGTTGTTTTAAGGACACATGGCTTGACGCGCTTACGCTACGCACTCCGGGGCACTTACGGGGGCGCTTACGCGGCACGTACGTAGGCGCTTACGGAGGCGCTACCGGGGGCGCTTACGCGGCATGAATGAATGACGTGTTGGTTGATTTTCGGAAATGTGTTTAAAAGTCAAAATGCGGGGATTAAAAATCAAAAATACAACTTTTGTGAGTATGCCAATAAATGTCTTGCATTATTATTTACTTTAAATACATACATATATTTTTTCGTTCGCGGGAATAGCGCTGACGCTACGTGTACGGCTGCGCTTACCGGTACGCGCTCCCTCAGCGCTCCAGGGTTTAAAAATAAAAAAAAAAGGAAAAATACATTCAAAAAGTAATATTATAAAATATAGAATATTGGAATGATTAGAAAAAAATATAATAATTTATAGCTATAAAAATTACCTATTAAAAAAACTTAATAATTCACTTAAAACAGCATAGGTTTGACACTCGTTATAGTTAGGAATTAGCATTTAAAAAACCTTTGAAATTCACTGAAAAAACCATAGGTTTGACACTCGTTATAGTAAGGAATTAGCTTTTAAGGAACATTTGAAATTCACTGAAAAAACCATAGGTTTGACACTCGTTATAGTTAGGAATTAGCATTTGAAAAACCTTTGAAATTCACTGAAAAAACCATAGGTTTCACACCAGTTATAGTTAGCTCAACATTTTAGTCATACAAAACCATTGAAATTGTTCATCCATGTGATAATACGATGCACCTCCTCACACTCTAATCTAACCTTTGATACACCCAGTGTTAAATACAAAACTACCATTCCTGAAATTATTGACACACCAATACCAGTAACTACATACGCACTCACTGATTCCTAGGTCTACACACTTATCCACTCATTCACCCATACAATCACTCATACATACAGACACTCATCAATGCAACACTATCATATGCACTCATACACCTATACAGACACTCACACACTGCCACTCATCCATGGAGTTACTCACACACCTAGTCAGTCATGCAAACAATCAATCACACTCCCATTTCCTCATCTATACAGTTATACAGACAACACCTCAAATATACAAACATATACTAACACATACATACTCTCTTATACAATCACTGATACAAGTACACATTGATCCATACAGCCACTCACACAATCACTGGCTCTCATGTATAGTCATTTATATATCCTAACTCTCACATGCACTGTGTTTTACATATGTACTTACTTGGAAATGTAGCACTGAGATATCCATTCACTCACCAACACAGCCATGCACACAATCAACCACCCATACAACTGTTTCCACATGCACTCTTGAACCCATATACCTGGTGAATCAACTGCTCACACATCTATGCAGAGAGACACACACCTCCCTGCCACCCACACACACACTCAGACTCACATACAAATACTTTGGCAACCAATCAATAACCCATATAGCCACTCATATAGCTATTGATCAACACATGCAGCAGCTTACACAACAACAGACATACTGATGCACACATTCACACACTTTAGTCACTAACCCATGCATTCAGTAAGACACATTTAATCACTCACTCATACAGTCAGTTACGCACCAACTAAATCCTTCATTCAGACACTTATAAACCCACTCATTTTTGAATATGTAAAACATATTTAAACTTTACAGAAACACATAGTCACTGGATGATGTCATCAGTGATGTCATCAGTGATGTCATTTGAGATGTCATCAGTGATGTCATTTGAGATGTCATCAGTGATGTCATCAGTGATGTCACTGACCATGTCATGAATGATGTAATATGTGACATCATCAGCAGTGGATTGCGGGCGCGCGAGTTATAGTGAGTCCAACTACTATAACGTGGGAATTTCAATGGTTTTGTATGAGTAAAATGTTCAGCTAACTATAACTGGTGTGAAACCTATGTTTTTTTCAGTGAATTTCAAAGGTTTTTTAAATGCTAATTCCTAACTATAACGAGTGTCAAACCTATGGTTTTTTCAGTAAATATATATATATATCTGTATCTATATACATAACAACGAATGTATGTCTGTCTGTCTGTCTGTCTGTCTGTCTGTTTGTCCTTTATGCATTACTACACCATTCATCTGATTGCCATGAAACTTTGGGAAGTTGTTGAGTACACTCCCGCAAAGGTTTCTGGCATTACATTTTTTTAAATATCGACCCACTAGGGCCCTCATAACCTTTCGAATACTGATGTACGCACCAGACGGAAAAACAACAAATCGTGTATCCACAAGCACTCGAATAAATAAATAGAATTAAAACACCATTCATCAAATCGCCATTAAACTTTGGGAAGTTGTTGAGTACACTCCCGCGAAGGTTTCTGCCATAAAAAAAATTCAACTATCGGCCCCACAGCGCCCTCATAAATAGAATTAAAACACCATTCATCCGATCACCAGGAAACTTTGGGAAGTTGTTGAGTACACTCCAGTGAAGAATTCATCCGATCGCCAGGAAACTTTGGGAAGTTGTTGAGTACACTCTGGTGAAGGTTTCTGAAATAAAAATTTGGTGTACGCACAAGACGGAAAAACAAAAAATCGTGTATCCACAAGCACTCCAATAAATAAATAGAATTAAAATACCATTCATCCGATCGCCAGGAAACTTTGGGAAGTTGTTGAGTACACTCCCATGAAGGTTTCCGGCATAACATTTTTTTTTTTTTTAATATCGACCCCTCAGGGCCCTCATAATCTTTTGAATACTGATGTACGCACCAGATGGAAAAACAAAAAATTGTGTATCCACAAGCACTCGAATAAATAAATAGAATTAAAACGACACTTTGAAATGTTTTCCATATTAAAATGTATACGTTTCAATAAAAATGACACAATGTAAATTGAATGTTTTCATGACGAGTTTCCTTGAATTTCCTTTCTTCGGAGATCGCAGCAATGCGCGACGGGTAAGTATATATATATATATATATATGTATATATATATATGCTTGTCCACCATGCAACGAAATGCGCGAGTGCACTCCCTCCGATAATAATACGAACTCCAAATTTGTTCAAATAGTATTTTATTCACTAGCACATTAAGTCAAGAAAAGACACCCTACGCGTTTCAGCAAGAAAATCGCACGGCTCACGGGTGGTTCAATACTTAAACGGATCAAACATATAAACAAAACATTGAAGTTGCCTGAAACATGACGTGTATAGACATAAACAGTGGACTATCGTTCAAAAAGTGCTTCGGACATCTTGTAATGGTTTAAATGTTAAACATTGCACAGTCTCCAATGTCTACCCAAAATAAAAAATCATAAATACAATTATTTCATGCAGCCATGGCCGTATTATAACCTAAATCATGATTACCTCCCACAGACAATATATTTGTTGATTATCGCTGCTTCAGTATGAGCTCCATAAACCTGGATTGCTCCTAATCAAACTGAGATATAATTCATAGTCAAACCCATTAGTTGCATGTACCGGCAAAATGCTGCAACGTATTATTATTCATTGCTCTCCCCCAGGAAGTCCATGTTACACCAGGTGGCAGACACAATTGTAAATTATAGAGAGTCAAATCTGAACATTGACATATGTAATGCATTTGACAGTTCAACATTTAATGCATCCTCATTGGTAAACAATGTGTGCTATCCGAGTGAGCCAGTAACACAGAATCCCAAGTGGGTTAATCCTGCCAATTCTCATAAAGAAAAAAGAAACAATCAAAAAGACAACCTAAATTTTAAGCCCCAGTGGGCATCCATACAGTTCTTTGTTAGGAAAATCGCTGGTCCTACAGATGCAGCTCATTAAATAACTTCACCCAAGTGGGCTTATACTTCATGAAGTGCCCCGGCGCTTCTGAGGAAGTGAGAAGGATATATATATATTTTTTTTCTTTATGTCACAAAAAGTTACCCCAGCAATTGAGGCCGCACTCTGTTACAGGTAAGGAAACATCCTTTATTTGAACAAGCCAGGCAGTTTCTAATTCCGTATTTCAGTCCTCTTGGCTAATGCATTTCAAAAAAATCCATTTTTCTTCTTCAGAGCCAAAGTGAGCAGTTGGGAATGGTGTGGGTGACGCCAGGACCCTGCGTGCTCTTTAAATTACTAATTGGCCTCTGGTGTGTCCTTTCATTTGAATACATTCGCATTGCACGCTGGTTTATGAAGTCATTAGTTATACATGTGTTTTGCCCTACGGTGGGTTCCAATGAATGCTCACTTACAATGGAAGGACAAATTAAGCAACCTACATTGAGCCTCTGGATCGAACTCCGTCTGGCTTGCTTGGAAATCCTGCAGCGCCGCATTCAAAGTGAATCTTCACCTCGGGTGTCCCCATGTTTGGTGTCAGAGGGGGATGTGTCGCCTCCACGGCCTGGAGTCACCAATCAACATGTCCCAAAAAGTTACCCCAGCAAATAGGGCCGCACTCTGTGACAGGTAAGGAAACATCCTTTATTTGAACAAACCAGGCAGCTTCTAATCCCGTATTTCAGTCCTCTTGGCTAACGCATTTCAAAGAAATCCATACTTCTTCTACAGAGCCAAAGTGAGCAGTTGGGAAGTTGTGGTGAGCATATTTACGTTCAGACTTAGTCTCTTTTTTGGAAGTTGAAAATCTCCAGTGGGCCGAAGCTGCAAGCTGTAGCCGACGAGGGCTGTACGAGGCCAGATACCCCTTCTGTGAAGAGCTGCTGAACAGAATTTGCTGTTGTGGAAAAAACATAGCAGGAGCTGTTGCAAAAGCAGGCCAATCTGCGATGCACCTTTGGTGGATCAATAAACAGGTAGGTCCTGGTCTCCTTTCGGTTCTCAGAGCACTTTTAACTATTCCAAGTGCAACGGTTTGGATTTTGCCCATCTTGGCACCTTTAGCACCCCTTCCAAGGGTACAGACCTGGCGAGGCACCACTTGGAGGATTAGGAATCACTCAGGCTGGGTCCAGGTGTAGGTTCAAGATAGGCATAGCCTTTTCTATCCCTGAGGCTCTGATCCAGAGGCCAGCCAACTAGCTCTTGGTGTCTTGAGATCAAGTAGTAGAACAGGGTTCAAGCAGCAGCACAGGTCTTTGAGGGTTTACGGCACGCTTCAGGCAGCAAAGCAGTCCTTCCAGGTGCAGCAAAGCAGTCTTCTGAAGTACACATCAGGCCACAAAAGCTGGCAGTCCTCTGAGAGTCCTTCTGCATGTCCAGAAAGTGAATTGAAGAGTGAGTCTGAGGGGTTTCTTTTTATATATGGCGCCTTCTTTGAAGTAGAATAATTTTCAAGAGATTCCTGTTAAAGTGCTCAGAATTTCCTGCCTCCTCTGCCGGGCTCCACCTCCAGCCTGGCTGCGGGCACAATGGACTGGTGTGAAGTCTTATGTGTGAAGGCAGGGCACAGCCTACATACTCAAATTAAATGCAGGAATTGGCGGATCACTGTCTCGGTCGCGTATACCTGCTCACTCTGTTCAGCCCGTTCTGTATATTGATATCTGCTTTTAATTCGAGTGTGACAGGAACACGTCCGGCACTACAATTATGGTTGTGCTGCCCCAATATTATCAGAAACCTCTGAAGAAGGGCAGATGTGTATGCCGAAATGCATTAGGATTGATGTTGAATCTGCAAGACATTGTCTATGTTTTCTTTACAACCATTTGAAATTCTCTTCGGAGACCAACGGAGGTTGCTCAATAAAAGAAGAAGATTTTCTTAAGCCATCAATTATTTGCATTGTATTGTAATTTTGTTTATTGTTGAAACTCTGGTTTAGGATTCGTATTTTTACACTTGTGCTTACTAGAGATATCTGTTTATCCTTAGAGAAATATGTAAAATAATCCTTCCGAGTACCCTTAAGTAATGCTCTTAAAGACTATGACAATTTTCACTTTTCTAGTAGGCAGTGGGCTGGACCTCCTCTTCAGGTGCACACTACATCTTATTAGCGTGAGTTTATCATTACACAATTTTGTTGTCAAATTTTTTTAATCTAATTGAGTGCATTCTGGCTGTGGTATTTTCCATTTTTTAAAGTGGCATTTTCAAAATCATGATTTCAAATCTGACTTTACTATTAAGGAGGATTTTAAGACACCAACTATGAAATTCCTACCTGCTCCCAGGAAAACTTTATCGCTTATTAAATGTAATAAGGCAACCCAATGTTATCCTATGGATGAGGTAGGCCTCACACTAGTGTAAAGTGAACGTGTGAGTTCTTTACTACCTGTACATGTAAAACTTAAAAGTACATGTCCAACATTTTAATTACAACGTACCCTGCCCTTTGGGCTATCGAGGATCTACCTGAGGGAGACTTATATGCGCTAAAAGGGGTGCTTAATATTTGGCAAGTGATTTATTTTTATTTTTTTTAAGTGGCAGTTTCAAACTGCATACAGGTTGTAATGGCAGGCCTGTGGCATGCTCTACGGGGCTACTGGGGTGGCAGAATAATGCTGTAGGCCTACTAGTACCATTTAATTTAAAGGTCCTTTCTATATGGTATACCACTTTACTAGCGAATTATACATAAATTAAATATGCCAATCAGGTGTAAGTCAATTTGACCATATATTAGGGAGTGAGCAGAAGCACTTTAGCAATGGTTAGAAGAGGTAAAGTGCACGCAGTTGTAAGGCCAGTGAAAACTAATTCATTAAAATAGGAGGGTAAAGGGAAAAGGTTTAGGAGAAGACCACCCTAAGGCTGACAGGTCTAACAGGTCTATAAAAGAAAAAACAAAAGAACACCAAATATGTAACACCCAGTGTTTTCATGTTATTGCAAACATAATCCAATACTACAGATAGACCCCTGAAGCAAAAGCAGTAGAAATATTACCCCTCAACTGAAGTCTTCTGGGAAGTTGAGTAACCGCATTACACTTGTGCTTAAGGGATACACACTTGCTCTTGTTGGTTTCCCCTTATTTGGATTTTGAGGCAAAGAATCACGCAAGTCAAAAATGTCTACATAACCTACTTACTCAAAGTAGAAGAATTTGAGCGAAGTCCCAAAACTTAAAAAGGAACAGGACCTTTCTGTACTCACCTTAACGGACCTTGTAGATAGATAAGGCCCTGGGAAAATATAACAAATGCAAAGACGCTTCTTTGCCCGAAGGAGGGGAGGCTAAAAAAACAGCAAAACTAGCTCCTCATTTAAATGAAAAGAACAGGCCACTTTTGGGAAAAAATCTGCATCAGGTCTTAGTACTACCTTGTCAGGAAAATGTAAGGGTTTTCTCCTCTTTCAGAAAATAACCAACCTCCCTCAGTCTGTAATAGAGACTAGAATAAAATATATGAGAGTTAAGAATGTATAAGTGAAAGATTGTAGAGATTAAAAATGGGACACAGGAGAGCGTTAAGACCTAAAGGAAGATCCCACCTCAGAATGTGAGAGTGGATGACAGGTCCTTTATAAGAAAAATGTATAAGCAATGTGACAACTAGATTTTCTATTTAGAGAATATCTGAATCCCTGAAGGCTCTAATTGCTGCTTATTGACTGCACAAGGTGAGAACTGCAAGTCCTATCAAATGAACATCCCTTAAAAGCTCTAGAATAAGTGCAGTGGGACGTGAGGTAGTAGATAAACCTCTTGAACCACACAAGGCAATGTTTTTTGCAATTCCTAGAACTCTTTATTGAGGGTGGAAGTGCTTCTAGGTTACTGGATTGAAGAGACCTAGTACATAAAAGGCTAGTTAGTCTTGACCTCTCAAGTTCTAAAGTGCTAGTATGAGCCTCAAGAAGGAGGATTCTGGCAGAAGAGGAACTCCAAATCGAGATGGTGAGTATGGAAAGTTTCAATGATCCCCAACTTGCAACCTGAGGAGGAGTGGAAACCAAGACCCCCCTGGCAAATAAGGGGCTATTAGGAGAACCCAAGCCTTTTCCTGAATTATGTTCCTAAGAACTTTGGAGATTAAAGGAACAGGAGGAAAATCATAGATCCGGGCATTTGACGACTAAATGGACAGAGCATCCTGGGTCCAAGCCTTCTGAGAAGGACCCAGAGAGCAGAATCAGGTTATCGAGTTCTGTTCTGTGGCAAACATGTTTACCCAAGGAAAACCAAACCTCTGGAAGACCTTTTTGAAAACTACGGCAGGTATTTTCATCGAGGTAATGAGGGGAACACTCTTCTTAACTGGTCTACAAGCCCATTATCTCTGCCCGGAAGTTGAATTAATTAAGGAGACAGGAGATTAGACTCAACCCAGGTTCATATTTCTCTAGTTAGGGTAGCTGGGACCCGATTTCCTATTCCCCCTTGATACATGATTGTATATTTTTATCCTGACTTCCTTTTTGTGAACTAGAGGCAGAAAAGCATGGAAAGCTCTACAGCCACCAGCTCTCTACACTTTGAAGATATTTTTCTTTCCTCTTGATACCAGAGACCCTGAATTTAAGGATTGTTCAACACAGCCCCCCTGTCCTATATACTGTCATCACTAGGATGCTTTCACCAGAGACCAAGATAAACAGTAAGTGTAAGGGGGTTACCCCCTTTGCATGCCTGATTTAGTGGTTTCTCTCCATAGATTTGTTTTTTATTGAACTTGTGATGGTCTACTTTGAAGGGGGAGCCTCATGAGGAAGGACCAGGACGAGGAAGACAGATAAGGAGGTAATGCTCTTTCTTCTTTATCCCTCCCTTTGACCTTCCTCCACAGTTCTTGCCCTCCAACTCCCTTTACCACAGGGGTCTCTTTAGAGCTTAGCCTTCTATTAATGCATGTTTCAGTTCTTTCCTCTACTCTATTGTGTTCCTTCTCCTATTTGCCAGTTCTATTTTGCACCCATCTGACATTCCTCCTCCTGACTTCATCTCTTTACCTCCTCTTTTGCGTTGTTCTCCCCCGCACTTCTGACTTGCCCTTTATTTTACAGTTCCATCGCTACCTGCTTGCCTGCTCTCACCCCTGAGAAGTTCACGATTTCTCTTCTTGTACTTAAAAAGTTCCTCATACCTATACGGTTCATGTGATCTGGTTGATATTGCATGCAAAGTTGTATTCTTGCATGTTTGAAGTTGTATGGAATATTTCAATATAATAATGGATTTAATTTTTTTCATGAAAGGTAAGCTTTGCTGAACATGTGTCCAGTTGCTTAACATTGTGATGTTATGTGGTACAAAGAACCTTGTAATACACACAAAACTTACTTTGCATGGGAGAAGGCTAACTTATATTGGGAAACCTTGCGAAAACATGAACTAGCCAATAGCAAAATCAAGAGTATGCTTTTGCCATTGTTCAATCAGAGTGAGAATTAATCTTACAAACACTAAAAGGTTCCTTGCAGTGAACAGATAACTGCAGAGGGTGACCTTACTATGAGAAACGTTGCAAAGTACATGAGGGTAGAAAATCACAAACTTTCCAAACTTCACCAGTGTTTAAAAAACACTTCTCACACCCCTGATTTGAGGTTGATTAATGTATTACTTTATTTTTAAAGCACAGAATATACCAACCAGTGGAGACTTGGTTCTGCAGTCCTAGAAAATGGTGCGATGTGCTGAAACCAGAAGTACAAGTAAAAGGGAGACACCCTGAGCCTGTGTTAGATAGGAAAGACGTAAGGCCTGATTGCGAGGTTGGCAGTCGTGCAGCAGGCCACTAAGCCATCTCCCCACTTCAAGGCCACCAAATCCGCAGTCAGACCGCCTTCCGGATTCCGACTGGAATCCAAGTCGAGCGGCCCTGCTACGGAGGTCCCATAGGGTGTGCATCTAAAACACATAGGTATGCCTTAGACATGCACCACCATGAGACTGCCTTGGCCTATTCCTGAATGGAAAGAACTGCAAAATATTGTGCATTTATTTCCGTGCAGGACGAGGGATGGCAAAAATACAAGGAGCACAACATGTGACCCCCCTGCATGCACCCCCAGTCACAAAGATAAAAGGGGGCCCTGTAACATCCCACTGAGTTGCCTCACCACCATCCTTTCCATGGCCAGCTCACCATCATGGAAATGATGGCTGTGAGGCAACTCGTAATATGCCTGGGGGAGCTGCAGCAGCACCGCAAGCATATTGCAGCTTCTGACCGCTGCTCCACTGCTGCTAGATCAAGGAACCCAATGGTTACAGCGGTCCTGTGGTGGTCCAAAGTTGTAATACGGTGGGTGGACCACCACCGTGCCTTTGGCGGTCCAATGGGCCTCTGTAGTCGTAATCAGGCTCCTAATGTTTCTTCTTGAAGAACTTCTGAATGGATATTTGTCTTAAAGACTAAAGGAGCTCATTCCAGAATATGATAACGTAAAGTGTGATTCCCATTGCAGAATGTATTTATTTTGGAAATCTGTAATGCAACTGGCCTGCTAGTCTCGGAGTCCTTTGAAGACAGAAGTGCCTCAGATGAAGCCTCGCACGCAGAGTGGCTTCCCTGAAACAGATTTTGTGAGCCAGTCACAGGACCCTGAGGCTGATCCTTTGATACACAGGAAACCAGTGCTGAAGTCTAGCAGTCAAGATGTGTTCAAGTTTCTTCATATTGCAGACTAGACTACTAGACACACAGTAGCCAAACAACTGATATAATGGTAGACTGAGATATAGTGCAATACAATAATCTAGTCTGGCCTTGATATAGGCACATACTACAGCTGATTGGGCCTCTCAAACTGTTAAAAGTTAGGTTCTTATCCATCCTAATTTCCATAGATGTAACCTTATTATCACGTGATGGTTGCTTACCGATTGATTCAGGTCTGAGACACTTGTGCTGTTCAGCTGTTAAACTTAAAAAAATTATGACCCATCAATGGCTGGAATGCGAAGAGGCAGGCATGTAACTTTGTCTGGTTATTTGGTTATTCAATCGTAGGACAATCTGGGCGTCCTCTTCACAGGAGAATGCACAACCACCAAATGAGCGTTTTAAGTGTCAGACCAGATTCAACATGAATGTATTTCCAAACACAAATTTCTTTAAAAAGTTCTCTTTCATTTATTAAAAAAATAGTTTAAAAAAAGAACAATACATTGTCTCATTTACATTATACATCTTGTACTACACAAATCAATTACAAATATTATTTGACTTAGTTTAAAAACTTGGATTTCTAAACTTTGCTTATCGGCATAGTTCAAAAAACTTTTCACTGCAACATATTTTATAAAAACAGAGAACAAACAAACTGTCGACGCGGCGTTTCGGTGCCAAAGACAACCTTCACCTTCTTCAGGACTTGTTCATTACAATGATATCTAAAAAAGACATGTTACAATGGATTCCATTAGATCCTGTTTTAGCCTGACATTTGCACATTGAATGTTTAACATTTTTATTAGTTTCCCCCTACCAATTGGTAACCCCGCTAGACTTTATTGGGAGTACTTTACTTCAATCCCCAGTTATACTAAGGTCCTACACTTTAGCATTACTCATAAAAGACAAACCTAGCAACTTTTCACTTATCACCAGGATGATTAGTCCTCAACTTGCTTGATGAGACACGATTATAGTGGGCTGCAATTGATTTACAAAAACAGGGGGGGCGGCAGTTCAAACCTCTATTCCCTCTTGGTCACAAAGCTCTACCTACAGAGACCACTATGTTCTTACCCAGGTTTCTATTTTCTTCCTGGCACACCCTTTTCAGTTTTAGGAGCAAGTTGTCTCCAGTTGTATAGGCAGAAGATGTTTGTTGTTTTCTCTTCTGTATACTAGGAAGAATCAAACAGGGACCCCATTTTTAGATTCCCTGAATTTAGAGTATATTTGCTAAGCTTTTTCTTCCCCAATTTTTTAAATGGTGGATTTACCTTTGATGTTTGATTCACTAGGTTTCATTTAAAGTTGATTAATAGGGACCATTTTCAATCCTATGTGAGAAAAAAATGTTTTATAATGCATTCTCCAGATTCAAAGTAGGCTATCCCTACCGGTTTATCTTAAAATTGGGCCTTACCGGTCCTTACTTATGATGTCATGGGAAGTTTGGGGGACGCCTCTGGGAGCTACCACTTGCTGCTCTTTTATCGTTCTTTTCTATAAAGCAATTTTACAGTTTAGACTTCAAGATTTTTATTATTTTAGGCCTAATGCATGCTGCTCAATTCTTTTTTTCAGGGCAATCTTACCTTCATTTAATAAGTAGTGGTCTACTCATGGGTTGATTTCCTCCTTTTCTTTTGTTAAATATAAAATCAGGGACCACTATTTTGGAGTATTGTCAATCTACTGCCAACTGTGGAGAGATGTTAAACAATATACATATCACTAGTGGGGCCATATGAGAGCATGACCCATTGCATATGTTGCACATAGAAGGTGTATAGCATGGAGGATAGTGATGGACCTTAAGCTATTCCAGAGTTGCTCAGAGCTTTCGAACAACAGAAGGTTGAAGTCATAGTGATAGAGAACATCTTGTGAAAAAAGACCTAACACATTTCCACAACATGTTCTTGAATGCTGTACTGGCTAGCCTTTTCATGAGAACCTGGTGGTCTTCCATATCAAGTGCAGGTGAGACCTTCATTATCAGGACTCCAATTGCAAAATCTTCAATGAGGAAACCTCTGATTTCTTTCATCATGGCAATTAACACTATTCTGGAGCTTCTGCTTGGATGGAAGTCCTTCTATCAGTCCTGTAGCTAGCAGATTGTCTTCTTCAACTAGCTCTGTCAATTGAGTAGCAACTAGCTTGTCCAGGAACCTTACCAATTGCCTGTAACTGAGCAATAGATCAATTGTTACTATCTCAGAGGCATTCAGGTTTGCTTTTGCTTTTAGGAAGGAAACACCACTTCCTGCTCAAAAGGCTTCACCAAGTTGCCTAATACCAAAGCAAGGGTGAACAGGTTAGTGACCTTAATTGATAAGGCAAGAGAAAGAACTATTTGAAGACGAGGAAGAGTAATCAGAAGGAGAGCCTGATTTTATAAAGGAAAGAAGGGGACACACATCCTTTGCTCTGCCTTTACTAGTAAGACCTTAGAGAACTCTTGGATTGCTCCTGTAAGGAGTAGTAGACAGTTTGTGCTGCTAACTTTGCTGTTCGTAACTTCCTTGTAAGTGGCATGAATATTTTAAGAGAAGAAAGCTGTAGGTGGATTACAGAGCCCATGCATGACAGGAATATTACCTGTTTCTAGGAGTGGTTAGGACGTTTCTGTTCACTGTGAATAATCGCTAGTGAGATGAATTGACTTTCAAAATGTCATTGTCTAGGAACTGTGATTTGGCTATCATAAAACACTGCTTGTAGTCTTTTATTGAAGCTTGTAGATCAGCTTCAGACCAATTCCATTTACGCTTGTCACAGGCAAAGGTTCTCCTGCTTGATCTCAGTTAAACATCCTTTAGTTAATTTTACAACCTTTGCTTGAGCAATTTTACTGGGAAACCCTAACCAAGGGCTCACTCAGTGCAATTATGAAGGTTAGTTAGAGCAGAAGCAACATCAACCTCCATTCAAAGGAAGCTCAGTAAAGTTCATAGGGTCCAGGTGTGCAAAAATGTCCCAATGTATCCCAAATAAAATTGGAAAAGCGAACGGGGGACTTAGAATCTTACTCTAGGGGTACTCTCAACCAAGGGTGGCCTTACAATTTGCACTAAACTAGTAAACTAAATTACTAGTTTAGTGGACATCATAATAAATACATCTAAGTCGCAATATCAGCCTTAATCAAACAAAATCAAAAGTGCATAATGTGCAGCTGTGCAATTGTGCATGAAAAGAAGTTCACTTCAGTGCCTGGCACACCTTGGGGAAATTCAACATTTTTTTTCAACTTTAGTTAAATATTAAAATCATTGCAGTCAGTCAAGCCTTACGTATGATACAATAACATCTATGCAAATTCTGTTTCTTATATCCAACTGTCAATCTCAATCACACTGTAAGCAATTTTGTGGTTATCATTTTATGTCTGCCACTTTTATGTCCTCTTTATGGATGTGATTACGACATATGAGTGCATGCCCCTCCCACATGCTACATACATTTCTGTACATGTGTTAGATGTCCATCCCGGGTGGCTTATTGGTTACCCCACCTGTCACCCATCACATCAATCAATACCTGTTCTGTTTTTCCCCTACGGCTCTTTGTCTTCAAAGGACTTCTGTGCCAGATATGTCTGATATGGCCCTCATATATTTTTGGGTCTACAATGGACCAGAATTGGTGCCTTATAGTTGTCCGATTGAGTGGAACAGTAAGCTAGGTCTGGGTGCCAATTTGATAGCTTGGGTAGTGGACCAGTCATCCACTGCCCTGCAATTCTACGTTTAGCTAATAGTAGGCCAATAGCCGCCAGTTTGTGGCCTGACTTCTGTTTCTCCTTATCATATCCTAGCAGTGCAACCAGCGGGATCTCTGGTATTGACATCTCCAGTATCTTTGCTAGCACCATGTACACTTGCCTCCAGAACTTGCAAACTCCGGGGCACTCCCATTCGAGGTGGGTGAAATTCACATCACCAGACTTGCATCACATGCACCTGTCATCCTCCCTCAAACCATATTAATACAGACGAGCTGGGGTATAGTATACTATGTGAAGGTATTTGTAGTGTATTAACCTATGTCGCCCAATCTGTGAGATGCACTTTGTATTTCTAAAACAATGCGCCCACTGTACCCCCGTGATTTCTATGTGTTAGAGTGTGAGTGTTATGTCCCTTGGTAAGTACATATAGCGTTGTGACGATTTTGCCTGAAGAAGATATGTCAATGACTTCATCTCTTGCAGCTCCATAACGCCCTCCCCTAGGATGGTGCGCAGCGCCTGCCGTACCCTGTAGTATTGATAAGCATCAAGCGTTGAGACCTGAGGTGCATGTGCTAGCGTTTGGTCCTATGTTCTCACTGTACCATCAAGAAAGAAATCCTCCATCTGCTCAATTTGTAATGTGCAAAGTGTTTGTATTACTGCCCTATCTTCACATGTATCCAGTAATATGCATGTAGCAACTGTGCAGCCCTATAGTATCTTTCCAAGTCTGGGGCATTTAAACCACCTTCTGAGTATGTTTTTGTTAATGTGTCCCGTTTAATCTGGGGGTGCTTCCCAGACCAGGCGACCCGTATCATGAGAGTTCGAAGGCTCTGGAAGAATGATTTAGGTATTATGATTGGGATGTTCGCAAATAAGAAAAGGAGCAGAGGAAGTACAATCATTTTCATTAGTGCAATGCGGCCTATTAGAGAAAGTGGGAGCCTTATTCATTTGTCAATTGATTCTTTTAATTTCTGTACTTCGCGCCCATAGTTTTTCAGCATTACCACTTCTGGGTCAGTGTGTATCTGTATTCCCAGGTTTTGTACTGGTTTCAGGTCCATTCTGTAAGCTATTCAGTGTGGGTGGGGTCAGTTACGTTTGTAAGTGGAATTATCGTTGATTTATGCCAATTAATGTGTATGCCTGAATGTTGGTTGAATCGCTCGACCTGTTGAAGCATAGGCATTACATTGTGTTCAGGATTGTGTATATACAGCAGTGTGTCGTTTGCATATGCTGCAATGACCAAGTTATGATGTGGGGAACGTATGCCTCTGTGTGCGTGATATTAGGGCTTTGCGGGGGAGCGGCCGACCAGCGGGAGGCCTGTTACCCCGGGGGATTTTGGGGCCCCGGGAGGGGGGGCGGTCAGAGAGGTGCAGAGCCAGCAATTTCGGGGCTGGGTCCCTTTAAGGGCAGTGTCAGGTTGGGCTAGTGTTGGGCTGGTTAGGCTCCTTTTGGGCTGGGGGGGTTTTATAGCCAGACATTTTGTGTCACTTGTCACCATTTTGGTTGCAAGTGACACAGCAGCCGAGGGAGCCTTGTTTGCGAGCGTTTTGTGCGTGGGCGAAGGTTTTTCTGGGATGTGTGGGCTTCCTGGCGGGTGAAGGTCAAGCGCGGTTGGTGTGCTCAGGCGGTGGTGCTATATATCGTGTGGCTTACCGAGGTTGAGTGCGGGTATGTCGAGCAGGATGGCGGCGGTGGCGGGCATGGAGGACCCGCGCGTTCAGGAGGCCTTTCGTCTGCTTGGGGAGGCGGGCTGCATGGATTTAGTGCTGCCCGAGGTGCAGGTGAGAAAGGGGGATGGGGCGGGGCGTCAAGGCGGCGGTTGCGGGCGGGCTGCGGGGCCAGAATAAGAAGGTGGCGGGAGGGCGGAAGAGGGCGGGTAAGAGGCGGGGGCTGGGAGGAGGCCGGTGCTCACCATTGTGGGGGGTGCGGGGGGGCGGGAGAAGGAGGGGCATGCTGGTGGATTGAGGGAGGTGGAGAGGGGAGCAGGGGAGGTGGGCGCGAGAGGCCTCGGGTGCAGGCGCGGTGGAGGGCAGTGGGGGGCGGGGGGAGGGTGGTGAATTCAAGCGCTGGGGGTGAGGAGAGCATGGGGGCAATGTGGGGGGGGTTGGGGGGGTGCCTGTGGTGGTTCCAGAACGGGAGCAGGTGGGAGCAGGGGGGCTGAGGGCAGGGGGCGGGGGGAGGGGGGTGCCGAGTCGCCGTTATTGATCGAGGAGTCAGAGGTTGAGGGGAGGATGGTATAGGGGCGGGGGGGACGAGTTGAATTGGGGGTCATCCTCGGGGGAGAGGGGAGTGTGGTGGGGCCGAGTGGGCCGCCGTCGCCGAGGGGGTCCGGCGCGGAACGGGGTGGGGTCGGGGGCGAAGGGCGGGATGGTTGGGGGATGGGTGAGGGTGTGTTTGAGTGGGTGGGGGGGTTTGTGGGGGCAGTGCGGGGGAAGGGGGTGGTGGGAGGCCGGTTCAAGGAGGAGGGGGGCGTGCGGGGGTCAGGGGGCCCATGCGTGGAGCGGTGGTTGGGACCGGGGGTGGGGGGCGGCGAAGGACATGGTGGAGATGGTGGGAGGGTGGGGGGAGTGGTCGGCGAGGAGGGGGGACACTCCGGTGGGGAAGGGGGTCGCAGAGGGGGTGGGGGAAGTTCAGTGGCATGGGGGGTGGGGAGGGTGTTTTCTCCCCGGCCTGCTGGACCTCACCTTTCTTCTCTTGGCAGGAGCAGCTGGCTAGGCGCTCGGGAGAGCAGCATGCGGCTCCAATCCACTGAGAGAATGGGCCGGCTCAGCCTGGTACGGGCGGTCGCGCTCCACCGAGGGACCGCTTGGTAGGTCTTCGCCGGCCCCACCCCAAAGGGTCAAAATGGCCGCCGGTGGGCGAAGAAGGTGGATGGATGAGTTTGAGCAGGGTTTCCATGCGGACAGCGAGCGGAGGGAGAGTGTGGACTTGGGTGTTCTGATGAGGGATTGTA
Organism: Lissotriton helveticus; assembly: GCF_964261635.1. Lineage (NCBI taxonomy): Eukaryota > Metazoa > Chordata > Amphibia > Caudata > Salamandridae > Lissotriton > Lissotriton helveticus. The sequence continues at coordinate 149,654,113 of NC_136073.1, forward strand.
GGAAGAAGGCGGGGCTGAGACGGCTGTAGTCCATGGGGGACGGCCGGGATGTTTGGGGGCACCAGGTCGGGGTGCAGTAGACCTGGAGATGGAGTCGGAGGAGGAGGGGGAGGTTCGGGAGGGGGGATGAGTAATGCTGTTGGAATTGTTTTACAGGTATGCCTCCGACAGGAAGCGCAGAGAGTGACGGCCCCGTCAGCTCCACTGGTTAGGCGTGGGGATCCAGTACGGATGCCGGCCTTGACGCCACGTAAGCACGGTGGTGGAGTGGGGAGTGGTTAGGGCCAGCCCCAGGGAGCGCAGGTGTCAGTGGGTACAGATGCATGGGGGAGGACATGATAAGGCTGGTGAAGGGTAGGTACGTGACTAATGCTGGAGTCGGCACAGACAAGGCGGGGACTGCGGACGATGGGTCGGGGGTGCGACGGCGGGGACATCGGCCAGTGGCGCTGGGGCGAAGGAGAGTTGCGACGTGCCAGTGCGCAAGTTCCCCTACATGGGGGTGACAAAGCCCTTGGGGGCACACCTGTCTTTGGCAACAAAGGAGAAGATTTGGAAGGGGGAGTACGTAGAGCTCCTGAAGCTCCTGCAAGGGGAGCTGACGGCGAAGTAGGGGTTGATATGGGGCGGTGTACTTTTTAGGGAGGAAGGCGTGCATCTAACAAGGTATGGGATGGAGCTGTATATAGTTCAACTGAAGTAGGCTCTGGACCAGGCTATTGGGGTGCGTAGATACCCGAAGGTGTAGGTGTCCTACGGGGGGGGTCGAAAGTTGGTACTGCGACTTTCGAGTGGCATTTTCCTAGTCCATGGGGGGAAGTCAGGGTAGGAAGGCCTGGGGTTGTCTGCAGGAGGGGGGAGATTTACAGGCGAAATGTTATTTAGTCAGGTAGTTAGGCACTGTGCAGTTTGGTATATTGTGGGTATGTTGTTCTTTGGGGAACCATTTTAAGGGTGGGGGTGGGGGGCAGTTAGGCAGTTCATATTTAGTGAGGTTTAGTTTTGTATGGCGCAGGCCAAGGGTTGTTGTGTTTTGTAAGGTGCCCCTGCTTCCAATAAAGCGGCCTTGCCACACCTAAGCCTGTGTCTGTGGTCGGTACTGTCTCCCCCCCTCTCCCGATGGGCCCCAATAGGGCTTTGCGTGGGAGCGGCCGACCAGCGGGAGGCCTGTTACCCCCGGGGGGGGTCAGAGAGGTGCAGAGCCAGCAATTTTGGGGCTGGGTCCCTTTAAGGGCAGTGTCAGGTTGGACTAGTGTTGGGCTGGTTGGGCTCCATTTGGGCAGGGGCGGTTTAATAGCCGGATAGTTTGTATCGCTTGTCACCAATTTGGTGGCAAGTGACACAGCAGCCGGGGGGGCCTTGTTTGCAAGCATTTTCCCTCCCTCCCGCCCTATGTTTTGGCATTGGTTGCTTGCTTGGCAGTTTTTTTTTTTATGGGGTTTTGGCCGGTGTTGAGGGGTTTTTTGGTGAGGGGTTTTCTTGGGAGCCGGTGCATCATAGGGAGTTGTGCTGTAAGGGGTACCGTGTCGCTGGAGCAGGTGCTGGGTGTGTTGCTCGTCAAGGGACGTTTTCCTAGTCCATGGGGGGAAGTCAGGGTAGGAAGGCCTGGGGCTGTCTGCAGGAGAGGGGAGATTTACAGGTGAAATGTTATTTAGTCAGGTAGTTAGGCACTGTGCGGTTTGGTATATTGTGGTTATGTTGTTCTTTGGGGAACCATTTTAGGGGTGGGGTGGGGGGCTGTTTGGCACTTCATATTTAGTGAGGTTTAGGTTTATACAGCACAGGACAAGGGTTGTTGTGTTTTGTAAGGTGCACCTGCTTCCAATAAAGCGGCCTTTGTCACACCTAAGCCTGTGTTTGTGGTCGGTACTGTCTCCCCCCCTCTCCCGATGGGCCCTAATCGTGCATGGCGCAAGTGAAGGGCTCCGCTGCTGGGGCGTACAATAGCGTGGAAAGGGGACAACCCTGCCTTGTACCGCTGGTCGGCTGCAGTCCATGCGGGGAACAGGGGTGGGGCCGTGTAAGGGGGAATTCCAAGAGACGATGCTGAGGGAAAATTAATTATTTATTTAAATTTCCCTCGGCATCGTCAATCGGAATCCCCCTTACATGGCCCCACTGCTATTACCTGCACGGACCTCAGCTGCCTCTGGTGATTTTTATTGGTTGAGAGAATGACCCGTTGACCCGCACATGCGCTGAAGGCTTACCGTACAGAACCTAAAATAATTTCAAGAGCACCTCACCCTCTCCGACCCTCCTGAGGACCCCGAGCTAAAAAGGGTTCTCAGATTACTTGTGAGAGAATGGCTGGGAACAAAGCCTATCTACTCCTGTCCCACCAGTTTCAGCAATAAGGGTGCCAACCTATTCGCCAGAATCTTGGCGAACAGCGCAGCGTCCGTGTTGAGCACTCATAAAGGTCTGTAGGAGGAGCATTGATCTGGCTGCTTCCCCAGTTTTAGTAACGTAATCAAGGTGGCTTCACGCATCCAGGATGGCATTATTCCCTCCTTCGCCATTTCCTCAAAGAGATTTATCAACTGTGGTGCAAGCCGTTGCAGATATGCTTTGTAAAAGGCCATGGTCAGGCCATCCGACCCTGGCGCTTTTTCATTAGGCATGTCTTTTAATGCTGCCGTGATTTTCATACGGTGGGGAGGGGCCATAAGTCTATCCCTAGCTGTGTTGTCAAGCCATTTCATCACAATATGGACATGATAATCTTCATCTGATTCATCTGCAGTGGGTTTGTGCGTGGTGTATAGTTTTTTATAATAACCGCTAAAGGCCTCCACTATCGTAGGCGTACTCGCAACCGAGCCTCTATGTTCAATGTATATTTGCGAAATGTCATTATCACTTCTGCTGGGAAATTAGACATTTTTATTAAAATTAATCTAATTATCCCCTTTTTACATTTTTCAGAAATCCATTGGAATACCAAATATGCAACTTCTTGTGAATCTCTAGGATCTACTTTTATTATTTGCACTTGGGCAGGAACTCCAGTATTTGTAAGCTGAGAGCCTGTTGTGCTCCATGTACAGCAACTGAGTCCACAGAGTGTGGCACTCATCTTTGTACATGGTCTTATACAATGCGGTGCCACAAAATGTAGGTAATACATGAACAATCTCAAACAAAAATAAAAAAATCATTAAGCAAAACTTTGTACTTACAGATATCCTGATAATATTCTCCTATGGAGCATCAGGGGCTCTTTTCCCTGCACCAATTCAGCCCCCTCAATGGCCACATGTACACTCCTAAATCATAAACACAGCAAATATCAGTTCTACAGGCAGCCGGTTCTGTTCTGTCCCTAGTACGGGGTTTCTATTTATCAAACTACTGAATTGTACAAACCCACGTTACTAGAGGTAAAACAGATCTTGTTGCTGTTATAAAGATGAGGCTCAGCATTTGAACAAAGACCACAAATACAGCCTGGAGTTATGTAGCATGTTCCTCCTACCTCTCCATCAATGACTTTTATAAAACATTAATCTCCAGCAGGATGAGAAACATATTGAAAAAAAAGGGCTAGGCATGCTAAGTTCTGATTTGGTAATTTTTGTTACGGAGTGTGAGAAAAACCTCCTTTTTGGGAGATCACCCACATATTTTGCTGAATTTATTGCTGGCTTTTCTGACTCTGCACACTTGGGCACTTTTCTCCAGTGCACAGTGTATGTGATATGATGACTACAACATGCAGAAACTGGCCATTACCTGACTGGCAATTGTAACATTTCTATAAGGCCACGCTATTCGTTGCAGAAATACACCTATGGCATGCAGGGTTAATCGTCACATATGGACTGCAGCACTTATTGTGCCATCCATTGGTGTGTGTAAGGAAAACATGGCCTCATGTTTACCATTGTGGCCTGACTGTTCCAGTTTAAAACTTGCAGTGCGACCTGGTAAAATAACCCTTTTAAATATCAGTAAGTCACCGGTATGTAGGCCTTGTAGCTCACAATGTAGGGTAAGTGGTATATAAAATTGGGACATGTAGAAAATTAATATGATCTTGTCTCTACAGTGACAAGGCCTTAAAAGGTATTTTCACTGCGGTATAAGCTGTCCCATGTAGAAAATTAGAGTACAGATTAAAATCACAATTAAATGCTAGTACTGTATGCCCAAATGGGAAATGTTAGAAAAACAATTAAACCACTATTTGTAAGAGTCATTAAAATACAATTTAATCCTGAAGTTGGATTTTTTAATACATACTAAAGAAAGGTTACTTTTGTAAGCTTACCCTTTACCTGCCTTTACTGTCAGAAGTCTAATTAGCATATGCGTCTGTCAGCTCTCAGCCTACACTAAATCACGGGAATAGGTGTAACTGGCTGGGGCTCACATATAGTGACAAAAACGTACAATTTCCTTTCGAAGGTACTTTCAGTGTCAGGAAGCTTGACTACCTGAGGCATGTGATGTGTAAAAGGAAGCCAAAGCTGAGACCTTCAGAATTTGATGCATTAAACAAGAGGGATCAAGTGGCCATTGAGAAGGAAAGGAAAAGAATAAGAAAACAAGTTTAAATAGCAGTGTGTTTATGGTTGGCAACCAAGTGGGGAATGCTGAGAAAAGCGTAGAGAGAAAACACAATGCAAGGTGTGGGTGTATTTCTTGAATATTTAGTGAGGCAGACAAAAGGAAAATTGAGACTAAATCTGATAATTCTAAAAATAAAAAGCATAAGAGAGATAAGGAAAATTATTAAAGTTAATCTTATGAGGAAGATAATTTCTTATATGACCTATTTGAATTATACGTCTATCTTATACAGGTAATGCACAGACACCAATACTGCCAGCAATAGATATGTGTGCAGGTGAGCATAGTCTGATTACTCATGAAATAACAGCATTCAGTACTGTGACATTCTCCACCTGAGTATGCTTTACCAGCTTTAGCTATTACTAGTGGAAATACGACTGCTGTTGGTACAATAGTTCCAGTTATTGAGGCTGTTGTTACTGTACCATAACCAACTGAATCTGTAAGGAGTGAAATTAATATTGCCAATCTGAAGATTAAGTTTGGAGACATTTTTAAGGGTATGATTGATGAAGAGAGACTGTCTATGTACAATTCAGATGAATTGAAATATCTGATCAAAGCAGCAGCTATATGTGTGTTTAAAGCACATTACAGCTTTGAGGAATTGGCAGAAACATATGACATAGATTGGTATAGAAAGAGGAAATTGCGTAGAAATTTTAGGATGGATGTGAGTGAAGCTGAAGTAAAGAACATTGGTTTGCTATCTTTTTGAGCACATCTCAGTGATTTAATTTATTGTTTCTAAGACTGGAGTGATTTGAGAAATGGAAGAAAAAGAGTTATAATAAAAAGAAACAAGCATTTGCAATGCAATAAGTTTTGCATTTAAACGGGTTTATACTATTGTCATTGTAAATGACAATGCCTTTTATTTATCTGTTTTAATAATTAACACATAAATAAAAGGCATTGTCATTTACAATGGCAATACTCTGGCAAATGCGAGCCCTTGACCGACACAGGCTGCATGGAACGGACGGGCTGCTCGGAAAGTGAAAGCGCACATTGCGTGCTGAAAGTTGCCGGAAAGTATGTCATGCCTGCAGTAGGAGTACCACATTAAAGAAAATAGCATATCAACTAAATAAGACATACTGTGTAACAACTGAAGTAAAAGGGCCAGTCCTCATGAGAGGTTACAAATGAAGACTAGGCGGTACTAAGGAGGGGCTAACAAGCCTATTAACAAATCAGAAGCCAGCATTTACAAGGAACAATGATACGAGCCAAAGAAAAATATGGGCGATGAATGGGTAGAGCTTGAAGTCCAAACTTGAATACAGTATGCCTCACAGAGCAGTGCATGCGCTGCCGAGGTTTGACCTAAAAAGGACCCATTCACTACTACTTTGCTATACGCTACTATGGCCTTACTTCTACTGCATAATTCCTGTTGAAGATGGTAGCCTTCCATTACTATGAGGAAAGTGCTGTGGATTTCCCTCCCGGTCCAACAAGACTGCAATCCGTAAGACAGGCCTATGCCATGGCACACACTTATGATACATGTATGTCTATGATCATAATTAAGGATCTAGACATCAGTACAGAAGGGCATTCAGTGTAGGGGTGCATGTCCATTACCAGGCAGAGGGTTTTTATGTCTCAACAAACATGTACTATTTTTGATATTTGTAACATTAAATTATATTTATTTTTATTTTTGCCAATTCAAATTAATAGAATCTTATTTTACAGTATTTCCTATGTGGTTTTAGACATTGGCTCAATTCATTTCTATAGGAGGGTGTTGTTATACCAATGGTTGTCCATGTTCGATGCTGGGCTTACTCCAGCTCTGAGTTACCATTTGTGGTCCCTTTATGGCTGTCGTAATTTTAGAAGTGCAGTGTGTGAATATGAATGGGGTTAGTCTTGTTTCAGGAGGTAGACGTCCCACTCCTAAACCCTACTTACTCCTCCCAATTCCCATCACCTTTAGTAGTAACTATTCCCCAGTCACTCCTCTCTGTTCCTCCCACATTTACTACTAAAATGTATACTTATATGGGCAGAAACTCGGTACTAGGGCAGAGATCTCTGCACAGAAAAAGATAGGAGGCCCGGAGGTCTAAACACAGCACATAGCATTTTGTAGTATGTTTTGTGGTACTACAAAACAGTTTGCGAATACCCCTGCTATTGTCTAATTGGTTACAGATGTTTTATTACTAACTTCATTTGGGCAACACTTTTGAAAATAATATTTAGGACACAATATTTCTCTTTCAAGACAAATTTGGAACACAATTATCTGATAGAAACCTTTTTGTCCAGATATAGATATGTACATTTTGTTTACATTTACTTAAGTTCATTTCATCATGAATAACAAAAACTACAGTACCCCAGCTCTAACTGTAAAATGGATCCATTCCCATTATTGTGAGGATAAGATAGGACTGTTAGATGACTTCCTGCAATATCACTTCACATTACATAATTGCACATTGCCTATGTTAATAATTTATAAGATTTGTGCCCTGACAGAACTTGGTTTTGACATTAAACTTTGATACAGCGAAATTTAAGAGACAAAAGCATAGAAGAGAGAAAAATAAAGTAAAACAGAAAACATAAACCTCAAGAGTGAGATGCAGTGATAGGAAGCGTAGGAAAGAATTAAGAGTTGAAATCAAAGCTTGTCAACCTTGTTATTCGGAAATACAACATCCTCCACAAACTGCTGCCCCTCCCCCTCCCTGCATTCTTCGCTCCCATATTCTGTGCAGTTACTGCTGCCTCGCGTGACCGCCGGACCCGAGGTCTGCATCCTTGTTTCTCATGGGGCTGGCTCTTCCTCCACACATAGCTTCCTGCCCTGTATGTGTGTGCGCGCGGCGCCTGCAGCGGGTGTCCCACGCAGTTACTGTGACACATGGTATTTATTAAAGTGCACAGAGAAAGGTGTCTCTGCTCGTTAGTGTGAACATCGGGCATGTGAGGTTGTACCAGATCACGCAGGAAGGGTGGCTAGCATTGGTGACAGCCTTCTACAGGATCTCTCTGATGTGCACCCATCTCCAAAAATAACAAACATTTACAATGCGATTGCTCTCCAATTTACACGAGACCTATTGCATTGTAAATGGTTAGCAACTTGGCATGACGGACAAGGGGAGGCCGGGGGGGAGAAGGCACGGACAACGGGAAGGCGGATGGTGGGGGGGTGAGTAGGGGAGGAGAGGAGAAGGCATGGACAAAGCTGCGTGAATGGGAAACTTAATTTAGGAAATAGTACACGCCCCATGTAAAGGGGCCAGTAGCCATCAGAGGATACAAATGATGACATGGCTGTACTAAGGAGGGACTAACAAGCCTCAAAATGGATCTGAAGCCAGCATTTACAAAGGACAAACACACAAGGTAATGAACAAGCATTGGAAATGCAATAGGTCTCGCAATAACGCGAGTCTGAACTATTAGCATTGTAAATGATAATGCCCTTTATTTTTGCGTTCTGGTTTTTGGAACATAAATAAAAGGCTTTGTCATTTACAAGGCCTATAGCTTAAATTTGCGTTAAAACGAGACCTATTGCATTGCAATGGTGGTGGTGCTGCTGAGTTTTCTCTGAATCTGCACTCTGAATCTGCACTCTGCAGCGCTGCGAGGCCTCAGGGTAGTTACGCGCTATACAAATGCAATTTTTCATTTCATTTCATTTCATTTCATTCATTCATTTCATTTCATTCATTCATTTCATTTCACTCTGAATCTGCACCCACAATCTGCACCCACAATCTGCACCCACAATCTGCACCCTGAATCTGCACCCTGAATCTGCACCCTGAATCTGCACCCTGAATCTGCACTCTGAATCTGCACTCTGAATCTGCACTCTGAATCTGCACTCTGAATCTGCACTCTGAATCTGCACCCACAATCTGCACCCACAATCTGCACCCACAATCTGCACCCACAATCTGCACCCTGAATCTGCACTCTGAATCTGCACTCTGAATCTGCACCCACAATCTGCACCCACAATCTGCACCCACAATCTGCACCCACAATCTGCACTCTGAATCTGCACCCACAATCTGCACCCACAATCTGCATCCACAATCTGCACCCACAATCTGCACCCACAATCTGCACCCACAATCTGCACCCACAATCTGCACCCACAATCTGCACTCTGAATCTGCACCCACAATCTGCACCCACAATCTGCACCCACAATCTGCACCCAGAATCTGCACTCTGAATCTGCACCCACAATCTGCACCCACAATCTGCACCCACAATCTGCACCCACAATCTGCACCCTGAATCTGCACCCTGAATCTGCACTCTGAATCTGCACCCACAATCTGCACCCACAATCTGCACCCACAATCTGCACCCACAATGTGTGAGTGGCGTTGCGTGTGTGAGTGGCGTTGCGTGTGGGAAACACAAGTACGGCAGGCCACATAATTAGGGGAGGAGAAGCCGCACAGCACACGCTGGGAGAAGCCCTTTGATGTGCTGTGCGGCCGCGATGCGCGCTCTGTGCTGGGGGAGGGCCATTAGCCTGAACTCGCGGCAAGATCAAACGAAGGGTGGGAGGGACATTGAGGAACAGATGGCCATGAAAGTGTATGGGCCAAAAGCGCGTGCCTTTGGCCACGTGCACTCGAAGAAAACGCCACGAAAAAAAGCGGTGGTTTGACAATCAGTTCGAGCACTTGAATTCTCGCCATTTCCCATTCCTTCGGAATGGTAAAGACGAGACCTAAAAATAAGGGTGGGCGGAGTGGACAAAGCTTCTCTCCGTACTGAACTGCCACAGATGTTCACAGAGCGAAAGTGAATACGGTCATGAGCCACCCTGAAATGGAGATTGTTTTGGCAGATTTCTCTCTTTGAGAAATTAATGGAGCAGAGACATTTTAGGGCATGGCAAAGGGCCCCAGCCTTTCATGCCCCCCCCCCCCCATAGAGCCAGCTCTCTTCTGTAGAGTCTTGTCCTGATGACTTTGAATAATTCTTAAACTTATTGTTTTTAATACCGTTTTCCTTTCATTTATTTTATTTTGGGTGATGTGTGAGAATCTATTACATTTTGCAAATAAATGTTTTATGATTCATGCAACATTCATAAAAAAGTTATTTTAGATCAAAACACGACCTCACATATGAGAAATGGGAGGGTGTCGTGGAGAATAATTACAGTAATATTAGTGAGCTGCTGCTTTGTTACAATATTGAAAACACACATCACAAGCCCTGAATATTAGATGTAAACACATTTAGAATTTAGAACATTGTTCCTGTGCACTGTATGTGACCTGGCCAAAAAAGGCATGAAAGAGCCGAAATTGGATCATAAATTCAAAAGTGTTCCCAAAAGGGCCCACAAAATATGTTAGGCCCACAGCTCCCAGAATCCTTAAAATGCCCCTGTAATGGAGAAGCGTATATGCATGTGCCTTGGACAAGATCTGATCTCTATGCACTGACAACTAATTTTCCACAGCTGAGAGAGGAACCAGATAAGTGGAATATGGAGATTGGAAGACTAGTGATTATTTTGAAAGTGCTTTCCGAAAATCTGAACACACTTTTTGAGCTCATAAGTGGACCTTATGCAGAGTGAACAAAAGCCTTGCAAACCCTCACTGCATGGCCTAATCGGAATTGAAGAGGGACACCACAAAGTTTGCAAAACAGCACCATGCATACCTTGCACTAAGGGAATAAGGTACAATTCTTAGCTGGCCAAACCTGGTCCTGTGCCCAGACTGCACTCCATCACAGTTGGTCTCAACTTGTGATTCTGATCCAGTCCAGTGCAACCAGATACCCACAGTTAGCTCTTTTTGCTTCTTGGTGCTATTCCTACTTACACCTTTAAAACTCAATATATCCAATTCTACTGATTAGTGGTTTCTAAATTTGGTCTCATTATATATATTAAAAGTTATCCTATTTTTCTAAATTAGTTTGGGGTTGTTCTTGTGGTTGCACAGTGCCTTTAAATTAAGCCTGACTTCTTATGTGCAGAGTTACCAGAGGGTTAAGCACAGGTTAATTTATTACCTTTTTTGGTTCACCTTGACAAGAATTGTGGTTGTTGCTAGAATAAGGTTTCATCCTCCTCAACCGATAACCCATTTTAAAAGCATATATTTAACAGCTAATGAATCAAAATAAATAAAAAACATTTTTCGATAAAAAATAAACCAATTTATAAACAGCATAAATACCATGCAAAATTAACTTTCAAGATAGTATTAATTACTACAATATTTCTGTCTACTATATTTTAAAAGTATAAAAAAAACAACACTTAAAATATTATTCTTGCCTTCGTGGTTATGTGATGATATTTTGAAAATCACAATATTCTTACAACAAATATTCTGTAGCACAATTTTGTTCCTTGTTTTGTCCAAACACTATTGCTTTTGCAATATCTACACTCTACAACAGTGATGTCAGAAGGGAATATTTTTAAATGCAGATTTTGATCCTGGCACTAAACTATTAAAACAATTATCTGCCAAACTTATTGTTGTTGTTTTGATGCTGATTTTGCTTCTTGTGAAATGTCCCTTGTTGAGAAGCTGGAAGTCATAATAATTCAGAACAAGGAATTGCCAGCACAAGTTGCTATGTTTCAAAATAGCCAGTGATTTCAATCGAGCAGACCCTTATATTATGTGCATAACCTGTGCACAAAGTGACTGTTTTGGCCCATCTTAAAATGTTTGTGTACAACAAACACAATAAGAAAAAACAGCTGTTATGTGTTGCTTTCTTACTCTCTGTATTTTGAAAATATGCTGTCCAAAATTACTACACACCCACTCATCAATGGTAAATGTGCTGACTGCCTCTAGGCTCAATCGCAGGCAGTCCAGCTAACATACTTTTATCTCTCACAAATGTCCTCTGTACTATTCCTCCCTGAGAGCATCTGCAGGCACTGCCTCACTGACTGACCTGCTCTCTTTGTTGTCAGCCCTACGCGCTCTGCTGCTGCCTCTCATGAAAGCCCTTTATCATTGCCCTCACTCCACTCTACTCCCTCACTTACTGCTTAGGAATTCTCAGTAAAAATGTCTGCCCATTCCTGGACTGTGAAACTCCAGAGTAACCAGCCAATTATCTTGACCAGCATTGCTGGTGTCGTTGGATCTAAAGAAGCCAGAAACAACCAGTCCATTTGTTTTGTAGTTTTATATAGCGCAAACTTGACTGAAAGGTATTGAAGCGCTTTACATGGGCCCCAGTTACATTACACAAGGCCACATTTCTTTTCGGTAGGCACAGGGAGATTAAGTAATTACACAGAATCACAGGATGTTGAGCCAACGTATAGACTCCAACATGGTTCCCCAGCTCCAAAGTCGGCAGCTCTGGATGTTAAGCCACATTTGATGGAGGGTCAAAAGGCCACAGTGTGGGGCCAGCTGTGGGCCACCTATTTTTGAAATTATTAACTATGCGCAGCCCCACATATCTGGGGTGATTTGGGAGGTGCTGGCAGCTGCTGCCGCTGCAGATAGGAGCGGTGGGACCAGCTGGGGGGATTTCGAGAGATGACCTCGAGGGAAAATTGTTTATTTATTTAAGTTTCCCTCGTGGTCGTTTCTCGAAATCCCCCCAGCCAGCCCCACTGCTCTTACCTGCAGCAGCCGCGTCTGGATGCGGATGCACAAAGAAAAGCAAATTATTGTGCTTGATACAACACTGAAAGTAAGGCAGATTCTTTCTCATGAACAGATTAATGAAAATTAGCCTCCCTGGGAGGCAGTGGTGTAAAACTAGCCCCTCCCGCCCCCACAGTGTGGGGTCCGCAAGCTCCAGGGGGCCCCCACCCAGTACTGTGTATGGGTGGTGGACCCCTGGCCTGAGAGTTTCTGACTGTATAAGGAGCATGGGGTCCTCCCCCCTTGTACTTTCCATAGGTTACCCCTCAGATTTCGTTATGCTACTGCTGGGAGGGCACAGCATCACATCCGGGTCCTTTCCAAAATACTGAAGCCTCTGGGAGCTTCTGCTCTGCAGCTCAATTAACACCGCCCTGTCCACGTTAGGGGGGGTTGTAGGTGGGCATTGAGGCCAAAACAACTTTCTCTTGCAAAGGAAGTGCAAGATCGCACTCCCGCCTCCCATTAACAGCGAAGTAGGGGCCGCAGGGGGAGCAGAAAACAATTATTGTGAGACTCTGCCTGGGGCTTAGTGCTTAAAAACAGGTTTCTGCTGGCTCTATCTTCATGTACTTAACTGTATAGGCAAAAATAAGAGTGATTTCTCAAAAATGACTGTGAAAACCCTTAAGGTAATTCATTGAATAAATTTCTCCCCTGTTTACGTTTTGCATGTTTACTTATTTCAACATCCTCTAAGTAGTTGCTTTTCCCAGACCTTGTGTTTCTATAATTTTGTTTATGCACCACCTGACTCTAGTGTAGTGCATACTGTGAAATGAGTCACCTTGATGTGCATTTAGGCTCAAACCAGTGTGAGTTTCTTATGCCTAGATGCATCAAACAGAATTGCATTCGTAAACGGTGCGAATCGCAATTTTCGGCCGTTTGAGAATGCAATTGACTAATTTGGAATGCATCATGCATTTCGCAATTTTAGGAATCGCAACCATGTTGCGATTTCTAAAATTGCGATTGCATTTAAGAAATCGCAATTTGAGATTTCTAAAACACAATGCATGATTATTTTTGAATTGCGAATTCGCAATTTGGAAGTGGTAAAATAGCATGAAATTGAACTTCATGCTAATTTACAGAAAACTATCAAATATGCACAAATTGCATTTTTGGAAGATTAAATTTACACACACACATGCCCTTAGGGCATGTGTGTGTGTAAATTGCATTTAAAGTTACATTTCAGGGGTGCAGGGAGGGGTTCTTTGGACCCCACCCTGCACCCTTGAAATTGCATTCACATTTTGCGAATCCCAATTTGAAATTCGCAAAATGTGATTGCCTTCCCATTCATTCCTATGGGCATTTTGGCCCATAGGAATCAATGGGAAGGCTTTTCCTTAATTGCGATTCGCAAATTGTGAATCGCAATTAAGGAAAAATACAGAATCGCAAAAATAAATGCGAATTGTTCATGCATTGCCGTTTGCGATTTCTAAATTGCGATTCCTTAATTTTCGCAATTTAGGAATTGCAAACGGCAACAATGATGCATCTACCCATTGGTGTAGAAAATTGAGCTATTAGTTGAGCAGAGTGTGAAGCCCGTGCATGACATAGGTCTACAATTTTCTCTTACTAGGAACCAAGTACCCGATTGTAGTGCTTGACTCTCTCTGGGTGGAGATGAAGAGCATTTCATGGCATATTCAGGGGAGGTCGTGTAGGCTACTAATCACTATTTGCTGGCACGCATAAGTAACACTCTATACATGATTTTCCAGCCAGTGCTTTTTCTTTAGAAGACAGAAAAGCACATTTATTACACACACACAACTAAATACTATGCATTCATTTACAAATATATACATTAGGCAGATTGAAAATACCCCAGATGACATTGTGTAATCACATTTGACCCCTAAAGGATCATGATCCCCAAAATCACAGTACAGCCCCACCTGTACCAAATAGCACATCACATTCAAGGGGATATCACTTTAACTAAAACCGGCCTATTGGCTTTATCGAGGGTTCAACAAGCCACATGTTAAAATCACCATCATTACCTGCGTAAATGCAATAATCAATAATAATCATGTGTAAACGCACTTATTAATTTTAATAAAGCATATTCGCCTTGATCAGCAATCATTTTCAACATTATTATGTCAATAAAGCATTTTACAATGAAAGTAACATGTCTGTGTGCTTTTTATATACTTTCAAGCCATGGAAAATGCAATTATGAAAACCACCTCTAGAGAGCAACACTTTATGATCAAATGAAATGCAAACATAGATTCACCCACTTGAGGGCATTTGATTACATGTATCTTCCATGTACTCCTTCAGGCTACATTAAATACAACCATAGAATGAGCTGCTGGCGGGTGTTGCACTACCCGCTATACAGCAAAAACTCCAACCTATGAAGTACTTTTAAAAATTAAGTAAAAATCCCAGAGGGTCATGGATTCGTGGACCCCACAAAATTAGGGTCAGTTTTCAAATATTGCTGCTGGGGGGCAGCTGTAACTTCTACAAACCCCCCCACAACACTTTTTGGATTCATTGGGGGTGCCCCCATCCTCCTGGGGTCACCACAAGAATGGAAAAAACATATGCAAATTAGCCCTGCAGGCAGTTTGGGTCACCTCTGCCAGGAAGCAGTGACTATCAAGTGAGCAGCTGTCCTCCCGCTTCAAGAAGAGTCACTTTTCCATTTTGTGGCTGCATGCCTCATTTTCCTTTTTTGTCCCTTTCTTAGTCTTGGGGGTGCCCAATCTCATCCAGGCTCCCCGCATGATTTCAACGTTGAGGCAGCTCAAGGACCCAACCCCTGGCTGTCCTTCTGGCTCCAGCGCCTCAGCCTCTCTACAGCTAGAGAGGGAGTCGGCAACTCTTTTCTCCTTTGCCTGAGGGATTGAAGGCTCTAAAGACAGATCCCCTGGCCAATCATGGGGTGCCCCTTTACTTTTCCACTACTGTCCCAAACCTCCTTTACAGCATGCTGAGACAGCTCCAGTTGACATCATCCAGGAGTCACTGGTCACTTTTGCTCCTGGGGTCTCAGCTCCGCCCCTCACTGACATCCAGGGTCATTCCCACCAAAAGTTCAAAAAGGAGCCCCTCTTTTGTTGGCTCCAGTTATCCTTTGTTCACTGGGCCTGGGCTGTCCCCAGCCCTGGTGCAGTGTGACAGGTAATTAACAGATAGATATTTTGTATCCCCACCATTTCCTCTTCAGGAGCTGAGGAGAGCACTGTTAATCACTCCTTTTGTGGGTGATGGAGGGGCACATGCATTAATATTGCATTTTGCGATTCCTTAATTGCGAAAAATAAGGAATCGCAATTAAGGAATTGCAAACTGCAATGCATCAAGAAATCGGTACAAAAATAGCGATTTCTTAAAATTCCTTAATTACGATTCTCTAATTGAGAATCACAATTAAGGAATACTTCCCCATTCATTCCTATGGGCCTAGAGGCCCAATGGAATGAATGGAAAGACATTCTCAATTTGCAATTCACCATTAAAAATTCGCAAATTGAGAATGCAATTTCAAGGGTGCAGGGGTGTCCAAAGGACACCCTGTTGCACCCCTGAAATCTGCCTATAAGTACATTTTGCACACACACAAGCCGCAAGGGCACGTGTGTGTGTAAAATGGAACTTTGAAAAATGCACTTTAGTGCATTTTTCAAAGTTTTCGCAAATTACCATGAAGGTCAACTTCATGGTAATTTGCTCCCCTTATTTGCGAATTAGCAAATTTTTACAGTTTGATGCATTGCATTTAAGGAATCTCAATTTGAGATTCCTTAAATGCAATTGCAATTTAAGAAATCGCAATTTTGCGATTTCTTAAATTGCGAAAATTAAAATTTTTTTAATGCATCCCAAAAATTGGAATTGCATTCGCAAACGGCCGAGTTTTGCGATTCGCACCATTTGCGAATGCAATTTCCATTGATGCATGTGCCCCTTTGTTCCTGCAGCTGGAGAGACATACAATTACCATAGCCCATCAGGGTGACCAAAGATCTTGACTTTGATCCTGAGCTGAGCCAGAGAAATATGACAGTATTGGATGAGCTATAAATTGTCGAGATATCTTCTTGGAACTCCCAGATTTTATTTTGGTGCACATGTTCCATCCCATTTTGATATGTCTCTGGACTTTGTAGGCCAAAGGGAAGAAAAACCAAAGGTGGTGATGGACGGAGCGTTGACAATACAAATTCTCACCCCCAGTCAACTGATCTGGGTTTAATCCATCACCGTTCTTTAGCTCACTCCGCCACCCCAGTTCAGACATGGCCATATACAAATCAGTCTGACCCTGTGCCTCATGGGAACAGTCTAGCCCGAACTGCCAAGCCATGTCTTCCCTGGGCCGGAATCAAGCTTCCCAGGACCGGTTACTGGCATTACAGCCGTCTTCAGCCGGGCTTGCTTGACTCCAGTGGCAAAGTGAGCAAGGGACTCACGTCTGAGCATACCCTGCCAACTTAGGGCAAACAAAGAAAAACCAAAGGTGGTGATGGATGGAGCGTTGACAATACAAACACTCACCCCCAGTCAACTGATCTGGGTTTAATCCATCACCGTTCTTTAGCTCACTCCGCCACCCCAGTTCAGACATGGCCATATGCAAATCTGTCTGACCCTGAGCCTCATGGGAACAGTCCAGCCCGAACTGCCAAGCCATGTCTTCCCTGGACCGGAATCAAGCTTCCCAGGACCGGTTTCTGGCATTACAGCCGTCTTCAGCCGGGCTTGCTTGACTCCAGTGGCAAAGTGAGCAAGGGACTCACGTCTGAGCATACCCTGCCAACTTAGGGCAAACAAAGAAAAACCAAAGGTGGTGATGGACGGAGTGTTGACAATACAAACACTCACCCCAGTCAACTGATCTGGGTTTAATCCATCACCGTTCTTTAGCTCACTCCGCCACCCCATGTTCAGACATGGCCATATGCAAATCAGTCTGACCCTGTGCCTCATGGGAACAGTCCAGCCCGAACTGCCAAGCCATGTCTTCCCTGGACCGGAATCAAGCTTCCCAGGACCGGTTTCTGGCATTACAGCCGTCTTCAGCCGGGCTTGCTTGACTCCAGTGGCAAAGTAGAGCAAAAAAAGGTGGGCACTGGCAGTAAAGCTGCATAATCCATTTGACATGTGCTTACCATGGATGAGACACGTAGTGGGACCCATCCACAGTAAAAAGTACAAAACCGGGTGATCCAAAAGCATAGGACCCCTACATACTGAATGGGTGGAGCCAAATTACAACACTCAGTTTCCCAGAGTGCCTGTCAGTGGGTTATAAAAATGTACAGATTACATACACATCCAATCCTTCACCTATCTATCTGCTGAGCACACAGGGCCATGGTCACATATGGAGTGTTTGACCTGACAACTTTGGTGTAGTATTCCCCAAAACTGTTGCCTTAACTATCTGATTTTTGTAGAACTCCTTTTTGTTGACCTTAGGACTCTGTGCTAAAGTGCATGTGCTCGTTCCTTTTAACATGGTAAAATTGAACTACACCTAATTGGCACAATTAATTTACTTGTACGTCCTTAATAAATGATACTACTTGTACCCAGGGTCTGTAAATTAAATGCTACTATTGGACAGCAGCACTCATTGTGCCATCCACTAAAGTAGCACTGTAAAACATGTCTCAGGCCTGCCGTTGCAACCTGTGTGTGAAAATTTTAACCTAGCAAAATAAAACGTTTCCAAAAGGAATTATTAATTCCTTTTTAATACTAATAAATCACCTCTAAGGTAGGCCGAAGGGCTCATAGGGCAGCACATTGTATTTAAATTTTACATGCTCTGGCAGTGGAAAGCTCCTAAAGACATTTTTCACTGTTGTAAGGCCTATCTCTCCCATTGGCTAACCCCGGGTTACCTTTTTACATTTGTTATGTGCTGACTTAATATTGGGAACAGATAGAGAAATTATGTTTACACTCAAATCAATTGTAATGAAAAACCCTCTTTAATGGGACAGTCGGATTTTGAGTTGCAATTCTGAAAATGTCACTTTTGGAAAGTTGGCTTTTTTATGCCCCAAAACCATTGTGCCTTTCTGCCCGCAAACATGACTGAGGCTTTCCTGCAGTGGGTTGTTGATTCTATCAAGAAATGAGACAAAGGGGGCTTGGGCAGGATTGGCCATCCTGACAATATGGCAGGGGTGGGGCTTACTTTAAATTGCTTTGCCTATGGCACACACAAATGTGTCTGGCACTGGGCCTGCCCTTGCTTTTCTCCCCCTCTATATAAGGAAAACAAAAAGGAAGCACTAGTGGGATAGATGTATACAGGATTCAAATCGGAGGCTGACTTATTATTTGTAACCTCTGGTGGGTTAACTCACCTAATACGATTAAATCATTTTTGTTCAAATAATGTGAGTCACTGTAGTTATGGAGGTATTGCTGCACCACAGTCAAAAAAGGCACCAACTACATATAAATGCTTACTTATTTTAAAGTCACATCTGCTTTACAAAATAAATACAGAGTGACAACAGATTGAGGTGTAATACAACATGTCAACTGGTCTTGCAAATATCTGGCAATATTAAAAAGGGCAACAAATAAATAAATCAATGCTTAAGTGTAGGTGAACAAAGTAACTGGAATGATGGATAATGTGAAGGCAACAACAAGTAGGAACCATCTCCAGGTTACAATGTCGCTTGTACTAGACCAACTTATGATGAATTGCATTCAACAGCATTTTATTTCTTTGGTCTATAGTCCAATAAGTTTTATCTAGTTTTTCTTAATTGAATAGCAATGGTCCTGGATAGTCAGGGCCGACACGTTTCAGCTTTCTGTTTTATGGCCTCCTAAGGGCAGTGTGAGACCAGAATCACCCAAACTTCCAGAGAAAGTAACTCAATTGGTTTAATGCACAATTAAATAGTACTAAAAAAATGACTGAAGTGTGCATCCTGCATATATAACTCAGAAATATTTGCTGCATGCTTTTAGGAGCCAATCATAAGGTGCACTATTAACTTTTTGTGAATCAATAGAGAAAAGAGTTGAATTATGGAGTAGTACATAGGCAGAGTTTGAGAAACCCCATACCAAGGTGGTGACACTCGAATCGCTTTAGGGACAAGAAAAGAAATTGATGAATTATAGAGCCAGAAATAGCAACAAATGCTTCGCCCCATGCTACAGTGATGGATTTTGTTCACAGACTCTCGGAGCCTGTGCCCGTCTTTACTGGTGTCTAAAATCATCCAATGGAACACATCAGAAAATAAGTCAACACGTGTAGGGAATTATCAGTGTGGTATTTGTGACTAAAAAACTTGTGTCTTCCACATGTATGAAAAAAAACACTTGTGCCTACCCATGGCTGAGTCAGACAGTCCTCTAGATGAATCTTGAAAAAAAAAAGGAAATCTTCAGTGGTTCGTCGCCCTAATAAAGCCCATAAGCACACTCTGATAGTCTAAATCAAATTTACAAGGAAGCCTCTTAGGAAATGCTTATCAGATGTCTAATGCTAAAAAAACAGGGATGCCTTTCAAAAGGCTCCCCAGTCATAAAAAATAACCTGACTTGGCATAAATGGAAATGGGACCTCCAAATGTAGCACCACTTGTAACGTGTTAAAAGTCTGATGCCTATAGAAAGTGAAACTCTGTGTTCAGCATGCTAACAAATGAATGGAAAACTGCGCATGAACTAGGACTTCATTGTTATGCCATGCCATTGTGACGGACAAAACTCTCAGCTGGTTTGGTTTGTGTCCACGATCCGCAAACAGGCATGCGAAAATGCTCTCTCACAATGCCTTGCTCAAGGTTTAGTCAGGTAGTCACTATTCGTATTATAGCGTCAGATGCATTGGCTATGGGGCGGATCTGTCTTCAGCGGCATGATGAATTCGGGAGTGGAAATGCATCCCTGGTTTGCAAAGGTCTCACTGCTGCCGCCATCAAACTGGCGGCACACTGGGTCCATAATAATATCTCCACCCCACAGAAAAGTGAGGAAAGATGCAACAGAGGCGCTTTGTTGGTGTGACCTAATTAAATAAAAAATATACCAATCCTGCAGTTGAGATTGGAAAAGTTCCAAATGTGTCTATGATGTAACTCTGCCAGCATGCTTTAATGAAAGAAATTTGAAAACAGAAATGTGACGAACATACATTAGAGAAAGGGAAGGAATTTTTAGTCAAACGGGGTATTATATGCCAGTTTGCGGTGTGAAATAGGATTAAAAGATGGTAGAGATGAAATGGGGTGGGCACCATGTGTTCTATTCCAATAGAGTACACTGAAGCAAAGACAAAAACAAATCATAAAAAACACAATCACCTATTATTTTCTTCAGGCATATGTTATAGTCTGGATGACAACATGGATGCAAAAATAGCAGACATGAAAAAAAAGACATTTATAATCACAGATGGAAAAATATATGCCCTTTCACTTTGACTATAAACAGATCTAGTAGTATGGAGTCCAAAAGGACTTTTGAGCATAACATTCTGATAACGATAAGACCAAGCAAATTCATAAATAATCACCATAGCTAATCATTTATGTGCAAGCTCCCCTGAATTGTGTAATACGAGCTATACATGCTCCTACTCTGGCAGAGGGGAAAAAAATGACCTTCTGGGGTCTAATCAGAACCCCTAGTTCTACCTGTTCATTGAGGCCCTGTTCATATGTGTGGTATTAGGTAATTAATTTGTCCTCAGGTTGGAGCAGCAATGATTCTATCATTCCACCACGTTTGTCTGGTAGAGCTACAAAAAGGATGCACCGTTTGAGGTTGTTTCACAGAGAAATGCTCAACTAGAGGTGCCCCCACTGTTTTGCACTGAATCCTTGATCTATGTTGCAGGATAAAAATTTTTTATAGGCTGAGTAGTTTGGCCTATATAGCATTTATCGCAAGGGCACCAAATGCAATAGACCACATTTTTTGGTGTTGCAATTGGAGAATTTATGTTGTTTGTGTCTCACTCCATGTACTATGACTTATTTAGAATTTGAAGTGAAATTGCATGCTCAGCTTTGGCTACATATGTCATGCCCAGTTACAGGAGAAAAATTCATGAGTCCAGTGAGATTTTTTAGTTCAGTTTCTCTGAGTGCCCTTACCAGATGCTCTCTCAAGTTTTTAAATCATTTATAAGAAAAGAATGATTTCAGGATCTGAAAAGAAGTTAATATCTTCATGTTGTCTGCAATGATCTTTTTGATCTTATAAATATATTAGAAAAAGTAAGAACACAGGTTAAAGGAATGCAGGTGTCTTTAGCTCTTGGAGACGAGGTTCTCATGGTGTACACCACGGTCACCTTATAGAGTGCTGGATAAGTTTCCTACAATACCCTCGTTCAATCAATTTGTTACAAAGGATCTAGTCTTCTTGATGGCTGAAATTTCTAAGAATGTGCAGAAATTGCCCATTAGGTAAATTGTCTTTTAGAGACTTCGAGTGTCTGCTGTTCTAAAGGAGCAGGGTATTGCGATCAGTTAGCTTACTGTAGGGATTGGTATAAATGCAACCTTCATCAATAGATACCCACATGGCAAGGAAGTTCAAACTTTCCTTCCCGTACACCATTGTGGAAAGTAAAGTCCGTAGATCAATGATTTTGCCACCCTTGAAACTCTGTCAGGCTATTGGTAGACCCTTGTCACACCAGAAAAATATTGGCAATATACATGTGTTTAGTTGGACCCATATGTTCACTTTTCCTCAAAATCAGACAGATAGATATTCACTATTTCTGAGGCAAAAGAACATCCCATGGCCACTCATTAGACATGTAGATATAACTGATCTTTAAATGCAATAAAAAAATCTTCTTCAAGCAGATGGCGGCTAGGTTGACTAGAAAATGTATGGTGACAGGTCTATGATGGCCATAGTTATCCAAAGAATGTTCCATGATTGCTAAGGCTTCGTCTTGTGGTATATTGGTATACAAGGACTCAATGTCCAATGTAACCAGCATATCAGAGTTGTAATGAAAAGCTAGCCTTTCATGCTTGGCAATAAAGTCTATTGAGTCCCTAATGTATGAATTTGTCTCTCGAATTGCAAGTTTAAAAAATAAGTCTACATATTATGCAGGGGGTCAAGTATTTCAGGATAATATATGCAAGGTGCACACTTTAGTCTTCTTTTTAGTACTACTGGATTGCGCATTAAACCAATTGATTTATTTTCACTGAAAGCTTGGTTGACTCTGGACCTGCACTGTTCTTAGGAGGCCATAAAACAGAAGGCCGAAACGTGTCTGCTCTTACCATCCAGGACCAACGTTATTCAAAAAAGAAAAAAAAATATAAAACCTATTGGGCTACAGACCAATACAGAAACTGCTGGTGGATCCAATTAATTTGAAGTTATGCATAAGTTGGTCTAGTACAGCAAGTAGACATTGTTACCTGAAGATGGTTCTTTCTTGTTGTTGCCTTAACAACGGCACATTATCCGTCATTGTGTTTACTTTGTACACTTACACTTCAAGCATTGATTTGTTTATTTGTTGCACTTTTTGATATTGCCAGAAGTTTGGAAGACCAGTTGACATGTCTTATTGTCTCTCGATCTGTTGTCACTCTGTATTTATTGTGTAAAGCAGATAAGTAACTTTAAAATAAGTTAACATTTATGTGAGAAACTACAGTGACCCACATTATTTGAACAAAAATCATTTAATCTTATGAGGCAACTTAACCTGCCAGTCGTTACAATTAATAAGTTAACCTCCAGTTTGAATTCTGTATATATCTACCCCAATAGAGCTCCTTTTGTTTTTCGTACGTAATGTGTGTAGCCTAGGCTATAGAGGGTTATGTGCCCCGCTTCTATTTTGTACACTTTGTCCCCCTGTACAGCTGGGAGCCATATGCAGAAAGAACAGGGGGACTGCTCAGAGGTAGTTTGGGAGTGGGCTAGGGATTTCCTCTAAGACAAGTACTAAAGTAGCAAAAGTAGCCCACCAGACACCACTCTGCACCTCTGCTCCGCATCCCTTTCTCTAATCCGCTGTAGTAAATGCTTAGGTTAATCCTTCTTCTACCTAACAACAAGTTAGCCTTACATATACAGACCTCCCCTTCTCTTCCAGAGTCTTAAAGGTCCCTGAAGGCTTGGCTATCTGGCTAATCAACTGGACCCTTCCAGTGCCTGCATACCCTCACGGTTGACAAGTAGTACTCTTTAAATCTACTGATTGATTGATTGATGGCTGACACTGGGGACAAAATGTGGCACTCTCAGACCCCAGAACAGACCATTCCTGGACCTGTGGACCTAGTCTACACAGAATGGCTCCAATGGTCATCTGGCTGATCTCCTGTTTTAGCTACAGGAACACAACAAGCTTCCACAGTCCTGCCCTGCAAGTGCAAAGCTGACTAGCCCCCTCTGGACCTGCCTGAATCTTACAGATGGCCTCTGCTGGAGTGCGTCCCGATCCCCAAGAGGTGCCCTCTAGGTCCCAGACGATTGGCTGACATCAGAGAGCAATGCTCCTTGCCTAACTGAAGATTCCAAAGGAGGTGGCATAAAGCCATGCAAAGCCACGCAGAGTACATCTGAAAGCTTGACTAGACCCAATGCAGAGCGATGCTGAGCATCACTGCACAGCTGAAAGATTCATTAGAACTGACGCCGAGTGATGCAAAGCCCTACAAAGCCTCACCGCACAGCTGGACACTTAATTGGAACCATTACCGAGCAATGTGAAACCACACAAAGCCTCACCACGCAGCTGAACATGTCACTGGAACCAATGCTGTGCAAAGCGGAGGAAACAAAGCAATGCCCCACGCATGTCACATCAAGGAAATAAGCTATAACTCCCAGTGGTGCAAACTCAGTCCTGTGCCCAGACTATGCTCCATCGCGGTTGGCCTGTGTGGTGTCATGTGAGTTTGTAATGATGGAACTGTTGTGGCTCCTGATAGACTCCGTAAAACTGGGACGTAAGCATCAGAGTGTAGTGAAGTAAATGCCAGTTTAGAATGTTAATTTCACAGTTACCCAGATAAGAATAAAGACGTGTTATACTAAGCTCCGTGTGCGGTGTAGTCATTGCTGAGTACCCTGGCGGGGAGGACGCTACAATTGGTGACGAGATAGGGTATAAGTAACATGAAGATCGACAGTTCTCTCCCAGAGAGTTTGCTGTGTGCCTTGGTCGAATTGCAAAATCAATGTTTACCATATGTGGAGACAAAGTGCAGCCTCAGTTCCATAAAAAGCAGTTAACAAAAGGTTCACTGAAAAGTCTACACACTGGTGGCCAAGAACCTGCTGGAAAGGGTACAAAGAGCAGTACTGCGCAACTACGCAACTCAAGGCCGTACATTCATATGGAGTGATAAAGCTACAGGCAGTTGCAAACTGGTTTTGAAAAAGCAGCAAATTGGGAGATAATTCTGCGAACAGGACCGCTGTGAGGCACAGATCAACCAGGGACAGCACCAAGAGATGCCTAAAAGTAAAGTGATACAAGAAAAGTTCATCTGCTTCCCAGTACTGATTAAAGCGAGCCATCATGCCAGAGTGCCTGAGGGAGTGAGCCCAGGGGAAGAACCCAGGGTTGTGCTTGCAGAGCCGTCCATACCTCCAGTGACACCCCACCAAAGCTCCCTAGTAGGACTAATAATCTCCGAAGTTCAGAAAGCAGAGAGTGGTGATCAGAATCATGCTTTTCCAATGGAGACCAAGAGAGAAGTCACATTTGCTGTCATTATTGAAGATGATCAAGAGGCCAGCACGTCGCAAGGCCTGAGAGATAGTTTGTATAAACAAGATCACCAAGCAGCATCAGAAATAACTCTACTCTCTACATCAGTAAGTTCCACCAATGGTTGCAATGCCGCTGTATTTTTTTAAACCACCACAGCCATTTGTAATCACCAAAAAGCTGAATATTAGTGACAGGTGGACTACCTGGATAGAGACATTTAATGATTTCATTGATGTGATTGAAGAAGCAGATAAGAGATTATCAAGTACCTTAATAAACTTGCTGGTGAAGGTGTAAAAGAATTCATTAGGAAAATGTGACAAACTGACACAATTACATAAATCAAATCAAAGCAGCTGTAAATCTCAAAATCAATCCAATGCCAGATGTAGATTAAGAAAAGTTCATCTTCAGTCAAGAAAGACATAAACCCAGTGAGACCATCGACAAAATTGTTGAAAGACTGGATGCTCTCATCAAACGTTGTAAGTTTTGTTAATTTAATGTTGAGGAACCTATATTCCTCAGAGTGATTGACGGATGCTTGTCCCATTAATTCGGGCTATGCATGCTGAGAGAAACTATTAGTCTGGAACGAATTCTCATGGCTGTCAGAGCCGAAGAGCGTGCTGATTGACAAGCTGCTGACATTGAGAACTGAGGTGCCCAGAGTGAGGCAGTCATGAATATGTTAAGATTGATAAATACAATAGCAATGTACAACCTGATGTATGCGCACATGGCAGTACCAATAAATGAATATCAATATACGCTGGAATCTCTGCACTGACAATTATGTCAATACCAGTAAATGCAATACCAATGTATTCTGTAACCTATGCACGCACAGTAATGTCAATACCTGTAAATTCAATGTCGATGAACAACTTATCTTATGCCTGCATAATGACGTCAATATTAGTTAACGCAATGTTGATGTACGATGTAGCAACTGTACGTGTAATAATGAGAATATTGGTAAATATGATATCCATGACCGCCATGTTACACATGCTCCCATTCACAAAGCCTGTATCATTGCTGTCAGATTTATCTGAGATGACATCCGCATAAACCCAAAGTTAGAGATACGTGGTCAGATAGACCCTGCGACCCAAACCCAAGCCTACCAATTGACCAGTCACTTGTGGGGTCACACTTAGTTCAAATACAAACGCGTACCCTGGGAAAACCATGAGCCATCCCACAGATAGGTGGTCACACTACAAACAGGCCCCAGGAGATTCACCTCAACAAAACACACTTGGCCAAAGGTGCAACTTCCCAAAATACAACAAAGTTAGGTGCTACATGTAGTTAGGAACACTCAGCCAAGCAGGACACAACATGCACATCGCACAAGGTAATCATGCGCTCACCACACCAGTCATCTGGACACGCACACACCGGCCCACACTAACTTTCCTCGAGGTCAAGAGCCATCTGCGTCCCCCCTATTAGATATTTTTTCTTGTTATTTATGACTCTGGTGCTATTCAAAGAATGTCAAAGGGTTTTATTGTACCCACAAAATGTATATATGTGCAGCCAAAACTTCTGTACTTTGAGACTGTCTTCAGAAGCGCCTCTGTTGATACTCTCCCAGCTGCTGCATTTAATTAAACCAACTTGTTTCTGTTTTGCCAAATGCCTCTTGTCTTTTCACGATAAAATCATACTCTAGCAACAAATATGAACAGTAAGAGAGCAACAGTAAGGGGGTGTTATTCATAACTGGGAATGTAGTGGTACTAAACCAATGAGCTTGAGGTTGGTAAACCTGTAAATTGCGTATGCGGTGCTACAGGTGAGGGAGAAAACCCCAAACCCTCAAATAGGACCAAGGTCCATCTCAAACAGCAGCTAGTCCTGAAGCTTCCGGGTCACGCCTCAACTGTTTCCGGTGCAACGTGGTCCCGGTAGCACGGATCTGCAGAAAGTTATTGCCTAGCTGTGTTCAATGGCGTTTGGCGCCGTACTGATTTGGCTTTGCCTTGAGATGCATTTGGATATTACATCAAAAGTTTGGGAACATGGCTTTTATTGCCTGAATTAACAAAGTCATATCGAGGACCTTGTTTTTTTATCTTAGATTTGGGACATAAAGAATTACAAGATAAATCGTACCGCGCAGTGAGACAAATTTTTCTTTAGGACCCGCTGGGTCAGAATTATCACCAGCGGCAAAGTCCAAAGACTCACTGTATCTCCATACAGCCCTGAAGAAGTCAAGGATTTCAAACCCAATTGACGAAAGATGTGTTGGCTGGCCTATGAAGGTATACTCAATTAAAATCGACACCTCAAGGAAGAATACTTGTCTTTATCAATAATTATATTGTTTATTGTGCATCCACTTTCTTGCGTGTGCACAGGACTAGCTGTTGAAATATATGAAAAGTAAGACAAAGAACAAAGCTGACAGATGCAGTGTGAGTTGTCCACTGAAAAAGAAGTTGTGCTTCAGTTGTGCATTTTCCCACCATTGGGTAAATATGCAAAGGCTGTTGAAAGGAGAACCATTTTGCAACTGATTGCAAGGAGAAGAAAAAAGTACGTGCATCACAGCCCGAAGACAAAATAACTGCCCAAACATTCCAGAAATGACATTTGACACAAGCCCATAAGTCCAAACAACCACATCAGCTGAGGGAAATCAACACCACACTATGGGGTCCATTAGGATGGCGGACGGATGCAGGCGGTGGCGATTCGTCCGCCATCCTTGCCCGTCTGCCACCTTTCTTCCCCCCACCATATTACAGTGGCGGGGGGGACCGTGGCGGAGGGGAAGACCGTCCGCCGCTTTATCGCCACGGTCGCCTTGCGACCGCGGTGGAAAAGGCCTGATATGGTGGCGCCAGCCATATTAGGATGACCTGGGAGGAATGCCTTTCCGTGGCGGCAATGCCGCCACGAAAAGGCATACGGTTCCTGCAACGGGCCCCCAGGTTGAAGGGGGTGAGGGGTGCACATGGGAGGTACCTATGGTACCCCCATGACTTTCACAGCACAACATGGCAGGCATCGCGCTGTGCCTGTCATGTTGTGCTGTGAAACGCACAGGAAACATTTTTCACATTGCGGCGGCCGATGCTTTAAGCACCATCCGCTGCAATGGTAAAAATGCGGGATGCACCTGCCACTGTGGCGGTTGCATCCTAATTGGGGGCACGGTTCCTCTGCCCTTGTGGGGGACGGTACCGGCCCCTGACAGGATGGCGGACGGACTTTGTCCGTCCGCCATCCTAATGGACGCCTAAGTCAATCTCCATCTAAATATTCGTCAAACAGTTCTACAATGTCAATGTCAAGTGAAAGTAAAGAAGAAAGTTGTGCCATGACGATGTTTACCTCAGAGAAACGTGTGCATGTTGAACTGGCCACATGTCAGTAAAAATACCGGTCCAAGGAAAGATGAATTGACAAAGCACCAAAGTAATTCCAACAAAGTCTGAAAATCACACTAAAAGTGAATTGTTGTACAATCCCTTTCATTATTAATAGTAGAGCATCAATAAATATTATGCATGAGGAGAAATATAATGAACTGTCTCCATTGCCCCTACTTAACGCCATTGTAAACTAAAGTGTATACCTGAGTTGCATCAGCGCCACTAAAAAGTCATGGTTCATTTGTAGCAATGATGAAGCATAATATAACAAAAGCAGGCAGCCATTCATGTACTTCAAGGTAGAGCATCAAGCGCCTCTTTACTAAGCTTCAGCACAGGTGATGATATGGGACTGATATCCGTGAACTATAACATGAATACTCATAAAAAAATAGTAGATCAGTTCCCTTTGTTGTTTCATGGGTTGGGAAAACACAAGACTATGAAAGTCCTGTAAGATATTAATGAGGACATCGTCCTATTGCTCAAAGATACAGATACATTTCCTTTCATTTACAAGAAGCTGTTGAAAAAGAACTTGAATTCTTACTCAACCATGGAGCATTCCATTTGTTCAACTCCATGGGTTTCTCCTATAGTCGTAGTAACCAAAAAGGACAGTGAAGGATCTGTACGCATCTGCATGGATATGCATCCAGCGAATAAGGCATTTTAAAGAGAATGACATCCAGGTCAGCACAATGCTGACATGATAACACAATTGAATGGTGCAAAGTTATTCGCTCGCCTTGATCTGAATAAAGGATACTATCAGTTGGAACTCAAGGAGAATTGCACGTATGTTACAACCTTTTCTACACATGTTAGCCTGTTCCATTAAAAAAGACTAAGAACCTGATTTAGCACTCAGCAGACAGGTTACTCTGTCCCAACGGTGACGGATATCCCATCCGCTGAAAGATAACTCCTATAGAATGTAATGGGATTTCTATTTCAGTAGAGGGGGTATCAATCATCATTGTGAATGAGTAATACATCCGCCGAGTTCTAAATCAGGCACTAAGTTTTGGTCTGGCATCATCTGCAGATCTGTTCTAAGATTTCACTCGACGTATCATACAGCTTGTCATAAATGCTTTCAATTATAGTGATGTCATATATCTTTCATGGCTACACAGAAAGAGTACGACGAAGCTCTTACACAAGTGGGTCAGTTGCTTTCTGATGTTGGTTTGACTTTGAATGCTAAGAAATGTGAGTCTCATAAGACAAAGTTAAAATTATTTGACCATATCTTTACTGATGGGGGCATGACACCCAATCCAGCTAAAGTGCAGCAGCTGTCAACTGCCAGACCCGCACTAGATGTTTCCATGCTACGTTCATTCCTTGGCATGGCCAGCAATTGCTCTAGATACATACAAGACTTTCCTACTGTCAGTGCGCCAATCAGAGAATTGATGAAAAAGGATGTTTATTTTCTTTAGTCACACGAAGGTGAGTAAATAATAAAATCCAGTAAATCAAACACGCTATTGAGAATACTACTGAGCTTGTAACTTTGTTCCGGCCCAGCACGACCAATTAGTCCCAGTTGGTGTCTTGCACTGTTTGGTGCCATTTTTATCTAAACATTTATAAACTCATATCTCCCGTTCTACTGATTGGAGTTTGAACATGTTGGTGTCATTTTATTTATTAAAATATTAACTATTTTCCTAAATTGGTTTGGGATTTTTCTTGCATTGCATTTTTACTTGTTTTAAACATTGCATTTAAGTTAGGCCTCACTGCTTTTGTACCAACCTACCGGAGGGTTAAGCACAGGTTAATTTAGTGACTTTTGTGGTTCACTTTGACGAGTATTGAAGACCCTTTTCAACCAATAACCCAGTTTCTTACATGTGGCAATAATAATTGGTTTACAGTACATGAAGGAATGCAGTGATTAGAGATGAGTGGGCGGGTTGCTTTTGTCATGGGACAGGAAGTATCTTTAGGAAAGAAAGTACCAGCAGGAGAAGCAAAGCATTGATGTGAGAGACATGTAGATTTCAAAGAGATGGGGGAGAAAAATGGCATAAGTGTCTAAACTAATGAGAGACTGCAGAGGAAATTGGCAGGGAACAACAACCCCTTCACAGACCTTAGTAATTGTAAATGCATAATCTATATTTCAGAAGCTCAATGGTTCTAATTATTCACACCAAACTGGTTATTGTTACTCCTTTGCTAGCTACTTCTAAGAAACACTGGCAAAGGCAATACTTCTTGTGTCTTTAAAGCTTAGGCCCAATGTCATGTTATATACCAGGATGCGAAAACAAAAGATTCAGCAGCAACATAATACTGGTCCTTTGGCCCTATGAGTGAAACAATGGAATTATGTTTACATGTTTTAAGCCACATTTAGAATTAAATAGCCTGTACGTCTTGCATAAGGATTCCTAGTTAAGCTTCATTGGATGCACAGCTTTTAGAAGCTCCCCCATACATTTTTCATTTCACTGAAAGCAATGCAGGGCTGCAGTGATGTCATTGAAGCACAGAGGCTTCTCTACGCTTTAAAGAGGAGCTGACCAAGGTGCATGCCCCTGGATGGGAGGGAGTTTAGCTGAAGCTTTGGAGAAATGGAAAGATGAGATAGAACCAGACTCACGGTAGGCAACGAGGAGCAAAGAGCAATCTCTGACTCTCCAAAAAGAGCCTCTCATTTTTATTCAAGATATCTCTCCCTCCTAGTAAAAAACTGCATCCTCCAAATGTCTTCTCATTCCCAACGTTTAAACCAAGAGTTCAATGTATTTGTGGACTTGTATTTCACTTTTAAGATTCTAAGCCTGTTTTGAGAAATACCAGACGACAAAGCGCTGTCACCTGTAAAGTCAGAACTAGCTGAAGATATCACATATGACAAGGGATCACTTGTTTACCATGCCTCCTTCTTCAGTGGCTAGGTGGTGGATGAGCTAGATTTCACCACTTTGTGCAGCCAGTGTGTTCTTCAGTCCCTATATTCCACTTTTAAAAGCAATTTTCAAAGAACATTGATAAAAAATGTCAATGACAATGTGTTTACTTTTTGTTTGTTCCCGATATATTTATTTGTGCTTGTGGATGATTACTGCTAGAGATCGCGGGTCACCCGACCAATAATTTCGCCACTTCTGGCTTCGGGCCCATATACTTTACTTTATCATATACATTGATCAGATGACCACACAATCTACTACCAATAATTGTGAGTTCCTTTTCGATTTATTTTCAGTGTACCCAACTTACCATCCACCGTTATGGGTACCTATGACCACGATGGGTCAGGGAGCTAGCTGTAAAAGGAAAGGCAGCAAAATACAAACCCAACTTTTATACTTTATTTTATGAAATGACCACGGACAACTGGAAGTTTTGAAAGTTTATCTTAAATTCAAGTAAAGGGCAGTCATACAGCGTTATCAAAAGACTGCTACTGCGACAGGGAACCCGCTAAGTGAGAGGAAAACTAAGATAAGGGGCAAGATGAAAACGCTATAAATCTGAGTTACTTAGTCAGTTTTCGAGAGAAAACCCAAGACCATATCAGGAAGTTGCAAACTGCAATACAGAAAATGATTTCTAAAAGGTAGGGTAACATAGGAACACGCTATGAAATCAAATGCAAATGACTTTAGGAAATGCAATGGTTGCAGGAGAAAGCATGGAAAATTATTCACGTGCAAAGGTATGTCTTTATTGAAGCAAAGACAGAAAAAATAGAAAGGTGCAGTTTTAAGAATTTCAGAGCAATATTTACCTAGACTGGTGTGAAAACCAAACCTGGCCACGGGTCAGTTAAGGACAGGAAAACCCTCAAGGAAGGATAACCCTCAGAGGGACAGCAGGTGCAGAATGGACACCCCAGGACAGGACAGGAAACCCAGATTCGGATCAGGACAGGACCACCAGGATACGACCAGCACCCGCAGTTCGGAAGCAACGCCTGCGCTCCACCCTCTCTGCAGCTATCGATCAGGACCCCGATTGGGTCAGCGAATTACCCAGCAAAGTGCTTCGCCAGCACTTAAGGTTCAGTAAAACCTTCAGAGTCTATGGTCAAATTTCGGACAGAGAGCTCCGCAGCTCCTCTGTATCAAGTCACCTATTGAGTGCGTTGGGTCAGTGACAGGTCAGCTATTCAGACAAGTCGGACAATTTCTCTAGCTAAACCTAGGCTAGATATACTCTTTTGGGTCAGTGTACCACCCCCCAATGTTGCAAAGTGTCAGAATCCCCAAATTTCGATTGGTCCTAAGGTAGGATTTGGTTAACACACCAATCAGAACAGACTATTCTAAGGCCTAATTTGCATGTTAAGGTGCCGCCTAGCAAGATTAGGGTTCCCACGAGAAGTCGCACAGAATACAATGGGAAGAATACAATTTGAAACAATTAGAATACAATCATGATGCTCTTGCTGGGTGAAGGTGCATATTCCCAGGCAGGCTCTGGCATCGACCTTCTTTGGCTTGGTTTCAATACCGCCGCACCATGGATTGATTCTGCGTAGACGGGCCCTCCAAGATGGACTCCCCAGCCCCATCACCCCTCAATTGCCGAGGATACATGAAAAGCAAGCGAAAACAAATTAATACATGGAAATAAATGAATGTATTACATATTATAAGTTCGTACTTTAGTTGCATCATTTATAAAAATATACTATGCATTAGTGATAAGTGCAACGAATAATTTCACAAAAGCAGCAGCACAAAGCTTCAGCACGTTAATACAAATGTGCGCCATCTTGTGGCTGTTACGCATGCGCACCCTTTCCCTCCAAAACTATCTCTAAGTGTAGTCACGTGAGTGTGACTGACGCATGCGCAGAAGAGGAAAGTCAAGCAGCGGCCATTTTTAAAACACGGATTAATCGTATTAGTAAAACACATAGGCAAGCTTCTCTATCATACATATATATCGAAAATAAAAGATATTAGTAAAACATACAATTCGTTACGAGGTTACAATGGTTTCGAGGTTCATGAATCGAGCAAGTCGCGATGCGAAATCTTGCTCTATCAATCCCCTCTTTGATGATATTTACTATTATCACAAAAAATGGAACCAGATGCCAACTTTCTTTCACACCTTGTACTTTTCTATCTCTTCCAACAAGCGATTCAGCTTCTCTTTCTCAGTTTTGGTAGGGTGAGAATTTTTCACCTTTTTATAAATCTGATTATTCATTTCTTCCAATTCAAGCTCATCCGCACTTCGTTTCACTCCTCTCGCATTCACTTGGTATTTCTTTCGGTGTTTGCGACATTTGCAACAGACGAATATGAAAAATAGGATAAGACCTATCACTCCAATTGGCACCAGTACCTTAAACAATAAGCTTTTACCTAAACTAGCAAACCAATGACCTACATTGGAGAGACCATCAACCAGTCTCTTCCAGGCACTGTCAACCTCGAGTGGTTTGAGTTCCTTTTCCAGATTAGTAATGTTTTTCACATATCTTTTGAGCTGTACACTTTTGTCCGGAATGTAAGTGCAACAATGTTGCGCCTTCAACATCCGGCAGACTCCGCCCTCTTTTGCTAATAGGGTGTCAAGAGCAAGTCTGTTCTGCAAAACCATTGATCTGATCGCAACCATTTCAGTATTGACCAGCAGAAATCCATGAGCTGTGTCAGTAGACAACACATCCACTATAGTGGATAATTTGCAAATTCTGTGAGTGTTCAGAACCACTCCCACTCCAGGTATCAGTGCACTAAAAATACTACCCATTATTTCACCTACGCTTTCTCTTTTGCTACGCACTAAGCCATTAGTA
Organism: Lissotriton helveticus; assembly: GCF_964261635.1. Lineage (NCBI taxonomy): Eukaryota > Metazoa > Chordata > Amphibia > Caudata > Salamandridae > Lissotriton > Lissotriton helveticus. The sequence goes on from NC_136073.1 coordinate 149,688,256, forward strand.
TTTTCACTGCTTCCAGCAATTTCATTCACATGGTATATTCTCGGGAAAACAATGCCAAAATAGCAGCTTCCATACCAGTGATCCGGCAATTTGAAATAAGCCTTGTCTCCACATATATAATAAATTCCAGGAAACACAGGCTCTGACCCATTTTTAAATCCCCAACCTCCAATTACCTTGTAATTGTGTTCACATTGACTGGAACCAATGAAAATATTATTATAATAACTAGTCTTCTCGCGGTGAAGACAGAGTTTTCCTCTCTTCTCGAAATCCAGCAACAAAGCAGGCCCTGCCCCGCCATTTGAGGTGCTTTCCATGTTTTCAGCCCATTTAGGTGTTTTCTGTTTCTTGTCATTAGCCTTTCTTTGGAAACTCTCCCTTCTCTTCTCTGCCATGTTCAAAAATATCTTTTCTTGTTCATGTAATGTACAGGTCAAGTTATCTCTGTGTGCTTCAGCTATGTCTATATTGCCTATAGTCAGAAAATAGTCTCCCATATATCGTATTACGTCACTTTTGGTATGTACAGGATTCAAGTTTCCACGAATGGGAAGTTCAGAAAAGATCACGTCATTATTAGAGTAATAGTATTGTAACGGTCCTCTTTTGTAAAATAAGCTTGCTAAAATACTACAGGAGATTCCATAGGTCAGAGGTAGGTGATGATATGTCACGCCTTCAGCCACAGAAGTAGGCAGCTTCATGCAGACATAGAAATCTTCTATTTCCATAGTTTCTACATAATGCACTAACAAATTTGCGAAAACATTTAAGTGTGTCTTGTTTCTAACTCCGTGGTAATGTAGTCCTTCCTCATCTGATGCTTCTAAGTCTCGTTTTGTCTGTCTGAGTGCTTTCTCACGTCTTTCTACACTTCGTGTTGTCAGTTCTTCAGTGTCGGTAATCTGAGTAGGGTCAATATTAGTATTTTTGCTTACCATAAAGGGAATGAAAACTGTTAATCCTATCCAAATTAATATTACTATAACTATACTACATATACACACTTTGCAGCATGTTTTTCAACAACTGCGGCTAGGTCTACCACTCACGTTTGTATCAGACATTTTGGCTCAGAAGGAAATTTTAACCCCTCTTTGCAGCTCTTTCCAAGTATTTTTATTGCTGAGCAATTTCACGGAGGTTCTTCCTCTTCCTCTGCAGAGTAATCAGTAATCCGTTCTCCGTCGCTTTCATCAGTAATATCAAGATCCTCAAAGTTTTCCAAGATTAAGTAGGTCCACTCTGGATCCTTGTATTTTTCGTTTTGTCTTTTTATTCTTTCACTCCTTCTCTTGGCGTTATCTTCAGGTATTTCTGCAATTCGGGGACTTTTTCTTATGTCTGCAAGTTTCTCTTGGACTGTTTTTATTCTTAATCTTAGTCTCTTAATATACCTTGGCTCAATGTGCTTCTTTTTCTTGAGTCTTTTAGCTGGTACTGTTATTTGGCTTTCCTCTAATGTTCTTTTATTTTCACTTGTTTGTGGCACTTCAATTTCTGTCTTCTCCCTTTCTGTCTGACTAGTCCCAGGTCTTGTATCTATTTCTTCTGCCTGGTTACTAAGCTGGCCTTGTTCAGGGGAGTTTTGATTTTTGCTTTTGAAAGTCTCTGTTTCTGTGTCCTGAACACGTTCTTCTAGTTCTGCCTGATCCTGCTCGAGCACTTCGATCCCTTGATTTTCTTCTGCTCGAACTATTACACTATGTCTAGTCTGTCCCTTTTCGATATCAGGAGTCTGTGGAGGAGTATCGATCACTTGTTCTGTCCCTGTCTGACCTTCTTCTTCGTCCTCAGATTTGATGTGAATCTCAATGATCTGGGGGTCTTCGCCTGTGCCTTGCTCGACCTCTCTATTCCACTCTCTGTCTGCTCTTATTCGCTCTCTTGTTCTGAGTGGGTCTCCAGGAAGGTCGATTATGGGTATCCAATCTTCGGGCCAAATCCTCTGCAGCTCGTCATCAGCTACTTTCGAACCAACATCTGTGGGATTCTCAGCAGTACTGGTGCTTGGCCAGACGTCATCAGTTACCTCTGGACCAACTCCTACAGGACCCTCAATGGGACTGGTGCTCGGCCGTCTGATATCAGCTACTTCAGGACCAACGTCTGTAGACCCCTCAGCTGGACAACCTTCAGCTCCAGGCTCCTCGTCTGGTATCACCTTCTGGGTATGGCTGGCATGGATCCACTTGGGCACGCCTGCACACTTCACAGCGGTCGTTGTTACCAGGATTACTTGGCGCTTTTGTCCCCACCTGGGTTCAAGGCAACTCGAACGAGTATGCTTCTTTATCTTAACCCAGTCACCAGGAACCAATTTGTGAACTGGTGTTGTCGGGTTGGCGACGGCGTCTGCCCCAATCTGGCGAGAGATAGAACGCACTTGGTCACCCAGTTGCTTGCAGTATTCAAATACCAAATCATCAGAAATGCTTAACAGTTTGTATCCTGGTACCCAAGCTTGTCTCATCACTCTTCCCATCAATATCTCATGGGGACTCAGGCCTGTTCTTCGATCTGGAATGCTTCTGAGTCCCATCAGAACAAGAGGCAAGGCTTTTATCCAGTTCAAGCCGGTAGAATCACATATTTTTGCCAATCTATTTTTTATAGTGCCATTTATTTGTTCTACCACTCCAGAAGCCTCTGGATGATATGCACAGTGCAACTTTTGTGTGATCCCGAATGCTTTGCAAAGCTGGGCCAAAATTTCATTCTGAAAATGTGTACCTCTATCTGAGTCAATAAAGACTGGAACCCCGAACCTTGGTATCAACTCTTTTAGTAGGAGCTTAGCTACTGTTATGGCGTCATTCTGAGTGGCAGGGTAAGCTTCCACCCACTTTGAAAATAAGCAGACAATGACTAGGACATACCTTTTTCCTTCACAACGGGGCATGGTAATGAAATCAATTTGTATTCTCACAAAAGGACCCCCTGATCTCCCAATTTTCATCAATTCAACCACTGTTCTTTTGCCAGCGTTGAACTGCTGACAGGACAAGCACCTCTGGCAGAGAGATTCTGCTACTTTCCTGAACTTCTTGTTGTACCAAGTCTGTTGAAATACCAGAACCATGGCATCCCTCCCAATGTGTGATCCCTCATGTATCAATCGAGCCATTGGGGCAAGCAGGTGTCTTGGTAACACAGGCATACCATTTGGGCCTACAATGACACCATCCTCACGTCTCGGTTTACAACCTTCTTCTTTCCACTTCTCTTTCTCTTCCCAGGGCGTCACATGCTGCCATTCTCTCACCTCATCCCATGTAGGCACTTCTTCAAACATTCTAAGTTGGCAGCTGTTTCCAACCCCAGCCCGATTGGGATTTATTCTCATTTGTTCCATAGCACATTGTTTTGCCACCCGATCAGCGAAATCATTTCCCAATGATACAGGGTCAAGGCCCTTCTTATGAGCAACACATTTGACCACTGCCAATTCTTTTGGTAATTGGATTGCCTCTAAAAGGTCTTGGACAACCTTTCCATTCCGAATGGGGGTACCTGAGGAAGTCAGGAATTCTCTTTGTAGCCATAATTGGCCAAAGTCATGCACAACCCCGTAACAGTACTGACTATCAGTATACACTGTTACTTTTTTGTCTTTTCCCAATTTGCAAGCTCTTATCAGGGCGATCAATTCGGCTACTTGTGCAGACTTTACTCCAAATAGATAAGATGCTTCTTCAATTTTGCTTAACGTGACCACAGCGTAGGCAGCACTTAGGCCTCCTAGTTCATGTCTTAGGCAGGAACCATCCACGAACCATTCCACATCATGCACAGGCAAAGGAGTTTCTTTAATGTCTGGGCGAGGTTTGGTACTGAACTCTGTCAGGTTAATGCAGTCATGCTCATTATCTCCCTTATCTTCCATTACCATTGAGTCAGGGAGTAGAGTGGCAGGGTTTAAAATGTTACATCGGGTAATAACGATATTTGCAGCACCCATGAGAATCCTCTCATATTTAGTCAGCCGACTAGGGGTGAGATACTGAGTTTTTGTACGAGTCAATAGTATCACAACTGCATGTGGAACATATACAGTTACAGGATGTCCCATAATGATAGACTCACTTTGTTCTAAACTGGTGCAAGTTGCAGCTACTGCTTTTAGACATCCAGGTAGTCCAGCAGCCACTGGATCCAAAGTGGCAGAAAAATATGCCACAGGCCTTCTGGTCAAACCATGCTCCTGAGTCAGGACTGACAATGCACAATTGTCACGAGTGTCACAGAATAAGCCAAACTCCTTGGAGTAGTCAGGCATTCCCAGAGCAGGGGCTGTACACAGGCAATTTCGCAACTGTGTGAAAGCTGTTAAGCTCTCGTCATTCCATTCAACTGGGTCCTTTGCTCCTTTCTTTGTCATTTGTATCAAAGGTTTTGCAAGAACTGCAAATCCCACAATCCATTGCCTGCAATAACCTACAACTCCGAGGAACATTCTGATTTCTTTCTGAGTACGGGGTAACTGCATATTCTGAATTATTTTGACTCTCTCTGAGGTGACTTTTCTGATACCTTTTTCTATCTGGTGTCCCAGATATTTCACTGATTTCGAACAGAACTGTAATTTTTCAGGGGCCACTTTATGTCCCTTTTCACTCAGGTGATTCAGTAGGACAATGGTGTCAACCACGCAATCCCTATGGCTTTTAGACGCCACCAATAGGTCGTCTATGTACTGTACCAAAACAGATTTTCCAGGTAAGACTAAAGTTTCAAGGCATTTTTTCAAGATCTGATTAAAGATAGAGGGGCTTTCTGTGTACCCCTGGGGGACCCTGTTCCAGACATACACGTTACTGTTGAAAGCAAATGAGAAAAGAAATTTGCTATCTGGATGCAATGGGATCGAAAAGAAAGCATGACATAGGTCTATCACAGTGAACCATTCAGCATCCCAGGGAATCTGATACAGGATGACTGCTGGGTTTGGGACAATGGGACAGCAAGGAACCACAATTTTGTTTACCTTTCTCAGGTCCTGCACTACTCTGTACTTGCCATTAGGCTTTTTGATGCCCATAATGGGTGAATTACACGGGCTACTCATTACTTCCTGTATGATGTTTGCTTCTAGCAATTTCTGTACTTCATTGGCAACACCTGCTCTCACTTCGGCACTCATTTTGTAAGGCTTAGTGTTAGGGTAAACTGCATTTTCTTTCATTGTTATCTGTATGGGATCTACGTTTTTCATTAACCCTACATCCTTTCCAGTAAAGTCCCACACTTCTGACTTCACTGTCTGCTGGAGTTCTTCAGGTAAGTCCTGTATAGTCATTCGTTTTATTTCTGAGTCAGGTCTAATTAACATTAGCTTGTAGATACCGTCTTCATCTGGGGTTTGAATTTCGACGCCCTTTGGTGTGCAAAAGATGGTACAATTCATTTTGCACAGCAAATCACGTCCCAGCAAATTTACCGGACTGGTATCACAGACAACAAATCTGTGCATTTGTTTAAAGTTTCCAATTGAGATCTCCATGGGTTCGGTAACAGGTGTACTAATCAATTGATTAGATACTCCTACTACTTGGATTGCTTCTCCCGAGAGGGGTAGGTTTGGAACGTCCACTGTTCTCACAGTAGAACGGGTAGCACCAGTGTCCAATAGAAAGGTGACATCATTTCCATCAACCTTTCCTTCAATGTATGGCCCTGACTGGTCTACCGGCAAAGAGGCGCCAAGTACGCACTCCTCGTCCTCCCCTCTCAGGCCCCGTCAGTATTGGTCATCACAGAAAAAGGTGTCGTTCAACAAATACTGCGAAGTTGCTGTATTTCTACCCTCATTGTCTCCCCAGACTTCTACATCATCACCCTGTGGTGACTTCCCTTTAAATATAGGCTTTGGCGCTCGAGGCACTTGAATCGTTTTTACCTGTTGCTGGGTCTTTCTATGCTTTTCATTCTGCGTCTGTGGAATTAAATCAGGTGTTTGGGCATTATCAACTTGTAAATACGGACACTCGTCTCGCAAATGTCCAATTTCTCCGCACTGATGGCAGGGAAATTTCTTTTTGGCTTCCTCTCCACTCATTTTAGGTCGGGCTTTCCTCCATTCCCTCCCCCAGGACCTTGGTTCTGAGCAACTTTATTTAATTTACTCAGCTGCTTTTCCTGTTGTTCTGCAAGCTTTACTTGAGCCCACATCACTTTCTCCTTCAGGGCCTTTTTCTTTTCTGCCATTTCGTCCTCACAGTACTTTGCGTACCGAAGGACCTCATCTATCTTTTTGGTATGCCAACAGATTTTATTATCCTTTATCCACTGACAAATTTCGGGTCTTAAACCGTTTACAAACCTGTAAATGAAATGGGTCATGTCCTTCATCTCGATGTTATCTATACCACTGTAGGTTTTGAACACCTGCAACAGCCTTTCATAAAACGAGTGCACTGTCTCATCTCTTTCTTGCGTGGTTCTATCTATCTTGGTCCAATCAGTTTCCTTTGCAGGTACTTTTATTTTCAAATGTTGGATTACTTGTTCATACTTCCTCATCACTTCCTTTGATGGTTCCCCTGTTTTGTCATCTCTCGGGTATTCCTCACTAGGCCAGGCAATGGCTATTTTACGGTAAACACACATTACAACGCATTTTTTACAACGCACTACCATTACAACGGAACTTTTACAACGCAAATACCATTACCACGCATTTATTTACAACGCATGTTTTTACAACGCAGGTACTTTTACAACGCATACCATTACAACGTAAGTATTGGTAAGTATATAATTATATTTAAAATGTTATATGTTAGGTTTTTTTTAAAGGGGTATTTTTAGGGTTTAGGGTCAGTTTTGGGTTTTTGGGTAAAGGGGTATTTTTAGGGTTTAGGGTCAGTTTTGGGTTTTTGGGTAAAGGGGTATTTTTAGGGTTCAGGGTCAGTTTTAGGTTTTTGGGTAAAGGGGTATTTTTAGGGTTCAGGGTCAGTTATGGGTTTTTGGGTAATGGGGTATTTTTAGGGTTCAGGGTCAGTTTTGGGTTTTTGGGTAAAGGGGTATTTTTAGGGTTCAGGGTCAGTTTTCAGTTTTTGGGTAAAGGGGTATTTTTAGGGTTCAGGGTCAGTTTTCAGTTTTTTGGTAAAGGGGTATTTTTAGGGTTCAGGGTCAGTTTTCAGTTTTTGGGTAAAGGGGTATTTTTAGGGTTCAGGGTCAGTTTTCAGTTTTTGGGTAAAGGGGTATTTTTAGGGTTCAGGGTCAGTTTTCAGTTTTTGGGTAAAGGGGTATTTTTAGGGTTTAGGGTCAGTTTTCAGTTTTTGGGTAAAGGGGTATTTTTAGGGTTTAGGGTCAGTTTTGGGTTTTTGGGTAAAGGGGTATTTTTAGGGTTCAGGGTCAGTTTTGGGTTTTTGGGTAAAGGGGTATTTTTAGGGTTCAGGGTCAGTTTTGGGTTTTTGGATAAAGGGGTACAGGGTAAAAATAAAATAAAATTAAATTTAAATTAAATTAATTAAATGAAATTAAATTAAATTAAATTAAATTAAATACAATTACATTACATTATATTAATTTTAAATAATATACAATAAAAAAAAAATATATACTTACCAATACTTACGTTGTAATGGTATGCGTTGTAAAGGTACCTGCGTTGTAAAAAAATGCGTTGTAAATACATGCGTGGTAATAGTATTGGCGTTGTAAAAGTCCCGTTGTAACGGTATGCGTTGTAAAAACATGCGTTTTAACGTCATATATCCCTATTTTACACTCAGTCCATAGATCTACAGGGACCACTATGTCAAAGAACCCATCCAGGTCCTTCCATAGGCATTTCTGCACTTTTACAAATCTCTCTACCTGCCGGTACCAGTCGACCGTTTTTTCTCGTAATTTTGGGAAGTCATTGGTAAAGGACACAATATCCTGACAGGACCATGGGACATGTACATATTTACCCCCTGGCACTTCACGCATAGGGCATAACTGTTCTTGTTTCTCAGCTTCTCTTAGAGCGAATTCGGGAGTTACCTGCCTAGACCTGGCCTCATCTTTCTTCCTAGCCCATCTGGCTTTCCATTTTTCCACGTCTCCCCATTTCTGCAATACTGTCAATAGTTCCTTGACCTGTGCCTTTTTCCCTGACACATTCAGGTTTTCCAAATCTTTGTCTGAAAATTCTGCTCGGTAGGGTTTCTGCAAGGGTTTCGATTTTGAAATGTCTATTCCCACACTAGCAGCAGTATCTGTCAATTTTTCATGAAGTACTCGGACATTGCGGGTAGGACTTTTGCACATAAACAACAGCTCTTCTTCAGAGTAGGTATTTAATCTGTCTAATCCTACGTTTCCTGCCATTAATTCTTCGATTTCTACCCTCAGTTTGTAGAGGTCTAAAGGTTTCGTTTGCGAAGTTTGTTTCTCTAATTCTTGACTCCATCTTTCAATTTCTTCAGGTGTGACTAAAGTGACACTTCTAGTACCTGAAGTCGATTCCATTTGAATCTCCCTCGCGTTGAAAGGATTATGTCTTTTCTGCATTCTCTTCCCTGTATTTCTAATGGGCAGATCCAGCAGTGAGACTTCAGATTCAAATTCGCCCGTCTGTTCATCTACAATTAAGGGTTCTGGTCTGGGTTGTGCTATTACGGGAGTAATAACTGGAGGTTTTGGACTTTCATGCCGATCCCCGTACAATGAAACTACGGGTCCGATTGTTACTGGGATTGTCAATGCTTCAGGACTGGTATTTAACTGGGTCATTTTCTGAATGATCTCAGCTCTCTGTTTTGCTAGAACCTCCCGCTCCTTTTCTTCCAGTAATCTCTCTATGGATTTGTCATGTAACACCTGCGGGGTTAGTGTGGGAGCATAACTTGGGGCAGTGGGATGAGTCTCACTAGGTCCTGCACCATAATTTGGTCTTGGGAGTAAACTTCCTGTACCTAGGGATCTTCTTTCTTCCTCATACTGTGACTGTAATAACGGCATTCCTGAACTTGAGGGTCTCCTCTCGCCTCCATAGGGAGGTCGAGAACAAAAATCTCCTTCACGGGAATATCCTGTCTCCCCACTAGCTGACATCCTGGGGTAAATGTTTCTGGTATCCACTGGTCCTAGACTCTCGGTATAGGGAGGAATGTGGTAACCCCCTCCTACACTTGCGGACCTAACTTCTTCCTGAGGAGGAAGTCTTCGGGAAATATCTCCTGCACTGGAAGGTCGATGTCCCTCATTATAAGGAGGCGGACTTCTTGTACATAGGTCATCTAACAATTCATCATCTGACTCTCCGACGGGTACCCAATGTTTGGATTTTTCCAACCGTTTCTGTCCCCCAGAAGGATCATCTGCTGGCATCATGGGAAACAATCCCTCCACTATCATATTCTGCCTCCACTGTTTCATCTTTTTAGCTCGTGCTTCCTGTTTCAATTTTGGATAAAATTTTGTTAACCCTTTGTCCATCCGTGGCTTATCCCTTTCGAAAGCCTCGATTTCCCATTCCTCTAGCGCTTCATACTGCGTTAATCTAGGTCTGGGATGTAAATCATTCATTCGGGTTCTCAAATTGAATAGTATTCTGCTGTTAAATGTTCCATCTAACGGAAAAGCCAACACTCCGTCATCTTTCGTGTATTTCACCCAATTTTCCAACCATACACATGTGTTGTACCCTTTATCGAACATCATGAAAGATGCGGGAGTGTTGGGTTGTGGTATGACAACACCTTTCTAGTTTTAATCGGCTTGTCCTTTTTGAAATAATTCTTCACCTTATTTACAAGAGATACTTTTCTCTTAGTTCCGTACATAATGTCGTATCTATTAGTCTTCCACTGATCTCTTCCAAACCCTAGAGATCTGGGATCGGGTCTAGTCTCCGGAGTATACGAGTGCCACATACGATTCCTGCAAGCGGCTTTGTTTACAAGTCACTCCCAATCCGAATGCGTCTTTTATTTTCGTGCGGCCAATAAAATGCACGAGTTCAAATATTTTCGACCAATGTGTGCGCGGCCCCTTCGTGAGACAGTTCCCACACTCCGGCGCTCGCCCCTCCTTTACAATCCCAGCTACGCTAGCAGCCCGCTGTGTCTACCAATCCCAGCGCGGCACGGAGTGACGTCAGAGCCGCTTCGCGACTGACTCCCTCCTTCACAAGGTAACGGAAACTTTCTTTCTTTCTAAAGTGTTCAGTGCTTGGTTATTTAACAACGAATACACATTCGCCACTGTGCTCAAGTGTCTAGACAGGAAAGATTTGTTTTACTGCAAGTAAACTACTTCCATTTACTTTTCACTCACTACGAGTAGATCTCTTCTGCCTACTCTTCACACCAGCATTGGAGAACCTGTTACTCCCCTAGACTCATCCACCTTTTCCGGGATATATCCGAGCCTAAAGTTTCCCTAGCGAACCCCTTTTGCTTTCACTCGAGCTCCGATGAACCTGCTTCTCTTCCGGTGCGACCCTCACTAGGTTATGCCACAGTAGGAATTTTGCCAATGAACCTCGTCACTATCATTTATTCAATCATACATTCAGAAAACCCTAGTCAGTGCTTCCAGTTCTGCCTAACCTACACTAACTTTCCTTGGGCCAGTGACCTCAAAGCAAGCGGATTCTATTCACCACTCGCTATTCAATTCCCCGGGGATTTCCTTAACAACATGCAAGACGTTTTACGTACGACTGGATTAATACATATAACAGTATAATAATAAGAACAATAATTTTAAAACATTTCATAATTTTTCAAAGTAAACAATTTTCAAGCGAGTGATCAATTCTCTTGAAGCGCCTACTCTTATAGCAGCATCCGACTTAGCTAGACTAACTACTCCTACCCAACCTTTAACTATTCCCTAACCATCCTCTCTGCTACCAGAAAATTACTGCTAGAGATCGCGGGTCACCCGACCAATAATTTCGCCACTTCTGGCTGCGGGCACATATATTTTACTTTATCATATACATTGATCAGATGACCACACAATCTACTACCAATAATTGTGAGTTCCTTTTCGATTTATTTTCAGTGTACCCAACTTACCATCCACCGTTATGGGTACCTATGACCACGATGGGTCAGGGAGCTAGCTGTAAAAGGAAAGGCAGCAAAATACAAACCCAACTTTTATACTTTATTTTATGAAATGACCACGGACAACTGGAAGTTTTGAAAGTTTATCTTAAATTCAAGTAAAGGGCAGTCATACAGCGTTATCAAAAGACTGCTAGTGCGACAGGGAACCCGCTAAGTGAGAGGAAAACTAAGATAAGGGGCAAGATGAAAACACTATAAATCTGAGTTACTTAGTCAGTTTTCGAGAGAAAACCCAAGACCATATCAGGAAGTTGCAAACTGCAATACAGAAAATGATTTCTAAAAGGTAGGGTAACATAGGAACACGCTATGAAATCAAATGCAAATGACTTTAGGAAATGCAATGGTTGCAGGAGAAAGCATGGAAAATTATTCACGTGCAAAGGTATGTCTTTATTGAAGCAAAGACAGAAAAAATAGAAAGGTGCAGTTTTAAGAATTTCAGAGCAATATTTACCTAGACTGGTGTGAAAACCAACCCTGGCCACGGGTCAGTTAAGGACAGGAAAACCCTCAAGGAAGGATAACCCTCAGTGGGACAGCAGGTGCAGAATGGACACCCCAGGACAGGACAGGAAACCCAGATTCGGATCAGGACAGGACCACCAGGATACGACCAGCACCCGCAGTTCGGAAGCAACGCCTGCGCTCCACCCTCTCTGCAGCTATCGATCAGGACCCCGATTGGGTCAGCGAATTCCCCAGCAAAGTGCTTCGCCAGCACTTAAGGTTCAGTAAAACCTTCAGAGTCTATGGTCAAATTTCGGACAGAGAGCTCCGCAGCTCCTCTGTATCAAGTCACCTATTGAGTGCGTTGGGTCAGTGACAGGTCAGCTATTCAGACAAGTCGGACAATTTCTCTAGCTAAACCTAGGCTAGATATACTCTTTTGGGTCAGTGTACCACCCCCCAATGTTGCAAAGTGTCAGAATCCCCAAATTTCGATTGGTCCTAAGGTAGGATTTGGTTAACACACCAATCAGAACAGACTATTCTAAGGCCTAATTTGCATGTTAAGGTGCCGCCTAGCAAGATTAGGGTTCCCACGAGAAGTCGCACAGAATACAATGGGAAGAATACAATTTGAAACAATTAGAATACAATCATGATGCTCTTGCTGGGTGAAGGTGCATATTCCCAGGCAGGCTCTGGCATCGACCTTCTTTGGCTTGGTTTCAATACCGCCGCACCATGGATTGATTCTGCGTAGACGGGCCCTCCAAGATGGACTCCCCAGCCCCATCACCCCTCAATTGCCGAGGATACATGAAAAGCAAGCGAAAACAAATTAATACATGGAAATAAATGAATGTATTACATATTATAAGTTCGTACTTTAGTTGCATCATTTATAAAAATATACTATGCATTAGTGATAAGTGCAACGAATAATTTCACAAAAGCAGCAGCACAAAGCTTCAGCACGTTAATACAAATGTGCGCCATCTTGTGGCTGTTACGCATGCGCACCCTTTCCCTCCAAAACTATCTCTAAGTGTAGTCACGTGAGTGTGACTGACGCATGCGCAGAAGAGGAAAGTCAAGCAGCGGCCATTTTTAAAACACGGATTAATCGTATTAGTAAAACACATAGGCAAGCTTCTCTATCATACATATATATCGAAAATAAAAGATATTAGTAAAACATACAATTCGTTACGAGGTTACAATGGTTTCGAGGTTCATGAATCGAGCAAGTCGCGATGCGAAATCTTGCTCTATCAATTGCAGTACAATGTTGTTGCTTGTGTTCTTTTTTTTAATGTTGCCCTTCCTCCCTCTTCCCCCCCTGGAGTTCCCATGGGCTCTGGTGGGACACCTGCAGTTATTTACTGTATTTCTTTAATTTATTGCCTTCCTCCCTCTCGCTCTCTAATAAAAGAGAGGGACCCCAACAACCAAAGGGGTGGGGTTCCAAAAGACAATGAGTCAAATACAAAATCACCTGTGGACAAGATACAAACTGAATACTACATTTACAACCTCATCAAACAAAATTCATTAAATCAATACAATCTAGCAAAAGCAAAGATGATGCAAAAAATGAAATTAAAAATATGTATACAATTTATTATGACATTCATAAAAACAAAATTGCAGTAAAATAAATATCTTTACACAATGAAAAAATATATACAGACATTAATGGAAACATGGGAAAAGTACATAGAAAATATTTCTAATTAAAATAGAAAAGGACACAATAGTCACACAGAATTAAATCAAACTTCAAATTGTACATATATCTTTTGAGATGGAGAAGTTATTTAGTCCAATGACTTAGCGTGTCACAATTCAGACTGGCATTGATGCGTTTCGGTTTTGGCAACTTGATTTAAAAGCCAACACCTTCCTCAGGATTAAAATATAAATTCCCACATTTAACGGTATATCTCTTTCGGGACAGAATGGTACTCCCGAATCTTCTAAAACTGGGTCCAAAACCTACTTGGTAGGTAGGCCGCACTGAGTAGCCCTCTATTACGTATTGTTTGAATCCGTCACATGGAAACTCGATAATAGTGCCACTTCGAACCTTTGTGTCTCTAAAAAACAAAGCCGCTAGACGTTGCACGTAAAACTACGTTGCATTAGTGCCTCCTGCATCCGATAGCATTCAAGATGAAGGGTAGTATGAAACTCCCATTTGGAGCTAGACTGCCTGCAGTCTGCTCGTATATGTATTGCTACAGTAAAGGGGGTGGTGATGGACAGAGTATTCCGAATTAATGCAGAACACTCCTACCCAGTCAAGAGATCAGGGCTTGATCCATCACCGTTTTTTAGCTCACTGCACCATCCCAGTTCAGAACCTGGCTATATGCAAATTAGTCTGTCCCTGGCCCAGTGCATCATGGGAACAGGGCAGACCAAACTACCAAGCCAATTCTTTCACTGGAAAGGAAACAAGCTTCCGGGGACCAGTTTCTGGCATTACAGCCGTCTTCGGCCCGGCTTGCTTGAATCCTGATGGTGCAGTGAGCAAGGGACTCGCATCCGAGTATACCCTTCCACGCTTGTGGTGGCCAAAACGATACAGTAAAGGGGGTGGTGATGGACAGAGTATTCCGAATTAATGCAGAACACTCCTACCCAGTCAAGAGATCAGGGCTTGATCCATCACCAATTTTTAGCTCACTGCACCATCCCAGTTCAGAACCTGGCTATATGCAAATTAGTCTGTCCCTGGCCCAGTGCATCATGGGAACAGGGCAGACCAAACTACCAAGCCAATTCTTTCACTGGAAAGGAAACAAGCTTCCGGGGACCGGTTTCTGGCATTACAGCCGTCTTCGGCCCGGCTTGCTTGAATCCTGATGGTGCAGTGAGCAAGGGACTCGCATCCGAGTATACCCTTCCATGCTTGTGGTGGCCAAAACGATACAGTAAAGGGGGTGGTGATGGACAGAGTATTCCGAATTAATGCAGAACACTCCTACCCAGTCAAGAGATCAGGGCTTGATCCATCACCGTTTTTTAGCTCACTGCACCATCCCAGTTCAGAACCTGGCTATATGCAAATTAGTCTGTCCCTGGCCCAGTGCATCATGGGAACAGGGCAGACCAAACTACCAAGCCAATTCTTTCACTGGAAAGGAAACAAGCTTCCGGGGACCGGTTTCTGGCATTACAGCCGTCTTCGGCCCGGCTTGCTTGAATCCTGATGGTGCAGTGAGCAAGGGACTCGCATCCGAGTATACCCTTCCACGCTTGTGGTGGCCAAAACGATACAGTAAAGGGGGTGGTGATGGACAGAGTACTCCGAATTAATGCAGAACACTCCTACCCAGTCAAGAGATCAGGGCTTGATCCATCACCGTTTTTTAGCTCACTGCACCATCCCAGTTCAGAACCTGGCTATATGCAAATTAGTCTGTCCCTGGCCCAGTGCATCATGGGAACAGGGCAGACCAAACTACCAAAGCCAATTCTTTCACTGGAAAGGAAACAAGCTTCCGGGGACAGGTTTCTGGCATTACAGCCGTCTTCGGCCCGGCTTGCTTGAATCCTGATGGTGCAGTGAGCAAGGGACTCGCATCCGAGTATACCCTTCCACGCTTGTGGTGGCCAAAACGATACAGTAAAGGGGGTGGTGATGGACAGAGTATTCCGAATTAATGCAGAACACTCCTACCCAGTCAAGAGATCAGGGCTTGATCCATCACCGTTTTTTAGCTCACTGCACCATCCCAGTTCAGAACCTGGCTATATGCAAATTAGTCTGTCCCTGGCCCAGTGCATCATGGGAACAGGGCAGACCAAACTACCTAGCCAATTCTTTCACTGGAAAGGAAGCAAGCTTCCGGGGACCGGTTTCTGGCATTACAGCCGTCTTCGGCCCGGCTTGCTTGAATCCTGATGGTGCAGTGAGCAAGGGACTCGCATCCGAGTATACCCTTCCACGCTTGTGGTGGCCAAAACGATACAGTAAAGGGGGTGGTGATGGACAGAGTATTCCGAATTAATGCAGAACACTCCTACCCAGTCAAGAGATCAGGGCTTGATCCATCACCATTTTTTAGCTCACTGCACCATCCCAGTTCAGAACCTGGCTATATGCAAATTAGTCTGTCCCTGGCCCAGTGCATCATGGGAACAGGGCAGACCAAACTACCAAGCCAATTCTTTCACTGGAAAGGAAACAAGCTTCCGGGGACCGGTTTCTGGCATTACAGCCGTCTTCGGCCCGGCTTGCTTGAATCCTGATGGTGCAGTGAGCAAGGGACTCGCATCCGAGTATACCCTTCCACGCTTGTGGTGGCCAAAACGATACAGTAAAGGGGGTGGTGATGGACAGAGTATTCCGAATTAATGCAGAACACTCCTACCCAGTCAAGAGATCAGGGCTTGATCCATCACCGTTTTTTAGCTCACTGCACCATCCCAGTTCAGAACCTGGCTATATGCAAATTAGTCTGTCCCTGGCCCAGTGCATCATGGGAACAGGGCAGACCAAACTACCAAGCCAATTCTTTCACTGGAAAGGAAACAAGCTTCCGGGGACCGGTTTCTGGCATTACAGCCGTCTTCGGCCCGGCTTGCTTGAATCCTGATGGTGCAGTGAGCAAGGGACTCGCATCCGAGTATACCCTTCCACGCTTGTGGTGGCCAAAACGATACAGTAAAGGGGGTGGTGATGGACAGAGTATTCCGAATTAATGCAGAACACTCCTACCCAGTCAAGAGATCAGGGCTTGATCCATCACCGTTTTTTAGCTCACTGCACCATCCCAGTTCAGAACCTGGCTATATGCAAATTAGTCTGTCCCTGGCCCAGTGCATCATGGGAACAGGGCAGACCAAACTACCAAGCCAATTCTTTCACTGGAAAGGAAACAAGCTTCCGGGGACCGGTTTCTGGCATTACAGCGGTCTTCGGCCCGGCTTGCTTGAATCCTGATGGTGCAGTGAGCAAGGGACTCGCATCCGAGTATACCCTTCCATGCTTGTGGTGGCCAAAACGATACAGTAAAGGGGATGGTGATGGACAGAGTATTCCGAATTAATGCAGAACACTCCTACCCAGTCAAGAGATCAGGGCTTGATCCATCACCGTTTTTTAGCTCACTGCACCATCCCAGTTCAGAACCTGGCTATATGCAAATTAGTCTGTCCCTGGCCCAGTGCATCATGGGAACAGGGCAGACCAAACTACCAAGCCAATTCTTTCACTGGAAAGGAAACAAGCTTCCGGGGACCGGTTTCTGGCATTACAGCCGTCTTCGGCCCGGCTTGCTTGAATCCTGATGGTGCAGTGAGCAAGGGACTCGCATCCGAGTATACCCTTCCACGCTTGTGGTGGCCAAAATGATACAGTAAAGGGGGTGGTGATGGACAGAGTATTCCGAATTAATGCAGAACACTCCTACCCAGTCAAGAGATCAGGGCTTGATCCATCACCGTTTTTTAGCTCACTGCACCATCCCAGTTCAGAACCTGGCTATATGCAAATTAGTCTGTCCCTGGCCCAGTGCATCATGGGAACAGGGCAGACCAAACTACCAAGCCAATTCTTTCACTAGAAAGGAAACAAGCTTCCGGGGACCGGTTTCTGGCATTACAGCCGTCTTCGGCCCGGCTTGCTTGAATCCTGATGGTGCAGTGAGCAAGGGACTCGCATCCGAGTATACCCTTTCACGCTTGTGGTGGCCAAAACGATACAGTAAAGGGGGTGGTGATGGACAGAGTATTCCGAATTAATGCAGAACACTCCTACCCAGTCAAGAGATCAGGGCTTGATCCATCACCTTTTTTTAGCTCACTGCACCATCCCAGTTCAGAACCTGGCTATATGCAAAATAGTCTGTCCCTGGCCCAGTGCATCATGGGAACAGGGCAGACCAAACTACCAAGCCAATTCTTTCACTGGAAAGGAAACAAGCTTCCGGGGACCGGTTTCTGGCATTACAGCCGTCTTCGGCCCGGCTTGCTTGAATCCTGATGGTGCAGTGAGCAAGGGACTCGCATCCGAGTATACCCTTCCACGCTTGTGGTGGCCAAAACGATACAGTAAAGGGGGTGGTGATGGACAGAGTATTCGGAATTAATGCAGAACACTCCTACCCAGTCAAGAGATCAGGGCTTGATCCATCACCGTTTTTTAGCTCACTGCACCATCCCAGTTCAGAACCTGGCTATATGCAAATTAGTCTGTCCCTGGCCCAGTGCATCATGGGAACAGGGCAGACCAAACTACCAAGCCAATTCTTTCACTGGAAAGGAAACAAGCTTCCGGGGACCGGTTTCTGGCATTACAGCCGTCTTCGGCCCGGCTTGCTTGAATCCTGATGGTGCAGTGAGCAAGGGACTCGCATCCGAGTATACCCTTCCACGCTTGTGGTGGCCAAAACGATACAGTAAAGGGGGTGGTGATGGACAGAGTATTCCGAATTAATGCAGAACACTCCTACCCAGTCAAGAGATCAGGGCTTGATCCATCACCGTTTTTTAGCTCACTGCACCATCCCAGTTCAGAACCTGGCTATATGCAAATTAGTCTGTCCCTGGCCCAGTGCATCATGGGAACAGGGCAGACCAAACTACCAAGCCAATTCTTTCACTGGAAAGGAAACAAGCTTCCGGGGACCGGTTTCTGGCATTACAGCCGTCTTCGGCCCGGCTTGCTTGAATCCTGATGGTGCAGTGAGCAAGGGACTCGCATCCGAGTATACCCTTCCACGCTTGTGGTGGCCAAAACGATACAGTAAAGGGGGTGGTGATGGACAGAGTATTCCGAATTAATGCAGAACACTCCTACCCAGCCAAGAGATCAGGGCTTGATCCATCACCGTTTTTTAGCTCACTGCACCATCCCAGTTCAGAACCTGGCTATATGCAAATTAGTCTGTCCCTGGCCCAGTGCATCATGGGAACAGGGCAGACCAAACTACCAAGCCAATTCTTTCACTGGAAAGGAAACAAGCTTCCGGGGACCGGTTTCTGGCATTACAGCCGTCTTCGGCCCGGCTTGCTTGAATCCTGATGGTGCAGTGAGCAAGGGACTCGCATCCGAGTATACCCTTCCACGCTTGTGGTGGCCAAAACGATACAGTAAAGGGGGTGGTGATGGACAGAGTATTCCGAATTAATGCAGAACACTCCTACCCAGTCAAGAGATCAGGGCTTGATCCATCA
The DNA here is from genome assembly GCF_964261635.1 of Lissotriton helveticus. Classification (NCBI taxonomy): domain Eukaryota; kingdom Metazoa; phylum Chordata; class Amphibia; order Caudata; family Salamandridae; genus Lissotriton; species Lissotriton helveticus. The sequence continues at coordinate 149,706,969 of NC_136073.1, forward strand.
CCGTTTTTTAGCTCACTGCACCATCCCAGTTCAGAACCTGGCTATATGCAAATTAGTCTGTCCCTGGCCCAGTGCATCATGGGAACAGGGCAGACCAAACTACCAAGCCAATTCTTTCACTGGAAAGGAAACAAGCTTCCGGGGACCGGTTTCTGGCATTACATCCGTCTTCGGCCCGGCTTGCTTGAATCCTGATGGTGCAGTGAGCAAGGGACTCGCATCCGAGTATACCCTTCCAAGCTTGTGGTGGCCAAAACGATACAGTAAAGGGGGTGGTGATGGACAGAGTATTCCGAATTAATGCAGAACACTCCTACCCAGTCAAGAGATCAGGGCTTGATCCATCACTGTTTTTTAGCTCACTGCACCATCCCAGTTCAGAACCTGGCTATATGCAAATTAGTCTGTCCCTGGCCCAGTGCATCATGGGAACAGGGCAGACCAAACTACCAAGCCAATTCTTTCACTGGAAAGGAAACAAGCTTCCGGGGACCGGTTTCTGGCATTACAGCCGTCTTCGGCCCGGCTTGCTTGAATCCTGATGGTGCAGTGAGCAAGGGACTCGCATCCGAGTATACCCTTCCACGCTTGTGGTGGCCAAAACGATACAGTGAAGGGGGTGGTGATGGACAGAGTATTCCGAATTAATGCAGAACACTCCTACCCAGTCAAGAGATCAGGGCTTGATCCATCACCGTTTTTTAGCTCACTGCACCATCCCAGTTCAGAACCTGGCTATATGCAAATTAGTCTGTCCCTGGCCCAGTGCATCATGGGAACAGGGCAGACCAAACTACCAAGCCAATTCTTTCACTGGAAAGGAAACAAGCTTCCGGGGACCGGTTTCTGGCATTACAGCCGTCTTTGGCCCGGCTTGCTTGAATCCTGATGGTGCAGTGAGCAAGGGACTCGCATCCGAGTATACCCTTCCACGCTTGTGGTGGCCAAAACGATACAGTAAAGGGGGTGGTGATGGACAGAGTATTCCGAATTAATGCAGAACACTCCTACCCAGTCAAGAGATCAGGGCTTGATCCATCACCGTTTTTTCGCTCACTGCACCATCCCAGTTCAGAACCTGGCTATATGCAAATTAGTCTGTCCCTGGCCCAGTGCATCATGGGAACAGGGCAGACCAAACTACCAAGCCAATTCTTTCACTGGAAAGGAAACAAGCTTCCGGGGACCTGTTTCTGGCATGACAGCCGTCTTCGGCCCGGCTTGCTTGAATCCTGATGGTGCAGTGAGCAAGGGACTCGCATCCGAGTATACCCTTCCACGCTTGTGGTGGCCAAAACGATACAGTAAAGGGGGTGGTGATGGACAGAGTATTCCGAATTAATGCAGAACACTCCTACCCAGTCAAGAGATCAGGGCTTGATCCATCACCGTTTTGTAGCTCACTGCACCCTCCCAGTTCAGAACCTGGCTATATGCAAATTAGTCTGTCCCTGGCCCAGTGCATCATGGGAACAGGGCAGACCAAACTACCAAGCCAATTCTTTCACTGGAAAGGAAACAAGCTTCCGGGGACCGGTTTCTGGCATTACAGCCGTCTTCGGCCCGGCTTGCTTGAATCCTGATGGTGCAGTGAGCAAGGGACTCGTATCCGAGTATACCCTTCCACGCTTGTGGTGGCCAAAACGATACAGTAAAGGGGGTGGTGATGGACAGAGTATTCCGAATTAATGCAGAACACTCCTACCCAGTCAAGAGATCAGGGCTTGATCCATCACCGTTTTTTAGCTCACTGCACCATCCCAGTTCAGAACCTGGCTATATGCAAATTAGTCTGTCCCTGGCCCAGTGCATCATGGGAACAGGGCAGACCAAACTACCAAGCCAATTCTTTCACTGGAAAGGAAACAAGCTTCCGGGGACCGGTTTCTGGCATTACAGCCGTCTTCGGCCCGGCTTGCTTGAATCCTGATGGTGCAGTGAGCAAGGGACTCGCATCCGAGTATACCCTTCCACGCTTGTGGTGGCCAAAACGATACAGTAAAGGGGGTGGTGATGGACAGAGTATTCCGAATTAATGCAGAACACTCCTACCCAGTCAAGAGATCAGGGCTTGATCCATCACCGTTTTTTAGCTCACTGCACCATCCCAGTTCAGAACCTGGCTATATGCAAATTAGTCTGTCCCTGGCCCAGTGCATCATGGGAACAGGGCAGACCAAACTACCAAGCAAATTCTTTCACTGGAAAGGAAACAAGCTTCCGGGGACCGGTTTCTGGCATTACAGCCGTCTTCGGCCCGGCTTGCTTGAATCCTGATGGTGCAGTGAGCAAGGGACTCGCATCCGGGTATACCCTTCCACGCTTGTGGTGGCCAAAACGATACAGTAAAGGGGGTGGTGAAGGACAGAGTATTCCGAATTAATGCAGAACACTCCTACCCAGTCAAGAGATCAGGGCTTGATCCATCACCGTTTTTTAGCTCACTGCACCATCCCAGTTCAGAACCTGGCTATATGCAAATTAGTCTGTCCCTGGCCCAGTGCATCATGGGAACAGGGCAGACCAAACTACCAAGCCAATTCTTTCACTGGAAAGGAAACAAGCTTCTGGGGACCGGTTTCTGGCATTACAGCCGTCTTCGGCCCAGCTTGCTTGAATCCTGATGGTGCAGTGAGCAAGGGACTCGCATCCGAGTATACCCTTCCACGCTTGTGGTGGCCAAAACGATACAGTAAAGGGGGTGGTGATGGACAGAGTATTCCGAATTAATGCAGAACACTCCTACCCAGTCAAGAGATCAGGGCTTGATCCATCACCGTTTTTTAGCTCACTGCACCATCCCAGTTCAGAACCTGGCTATATGCAAATTAGTCTGTCCCTGGCCCAGTGCATCATGGGAACAGGGCAGACCAAACTACCAAGCCAATTCTTTCACTGGAAAGGAAACAAGCTTCCGGGGACCGGTTTCTGGCATTACAGCCGTCTTCGGCCCGGCTTGCTTGAATCCTGATGGTGCAGTGAGCAAGGGACTCGCATCCGAGTATACCCTTCCACGCTTGTGGTGGCCAAAACGATACAGTAAAGGGGGTGGTGATGGACAGAGTATTCCGAATTAATGCAGAACACTCCTACCCAGTCAAGAGATCAGGGCTTGATCCATCACCGTTTTTTAGCTCACTGCACCATCCCAGTTCAGAACCTGGCTATATGCAAATTAGTCTGTCCCTGGCCCAGTGCATCATGGGAACAGGGCAGACCAAACTACCAAGCCAATTCTTTCACTGGAAAGGAAACAAGCTTCTGGGGACCGGTTTCTGGCATTACAGCCGTCTTCGGCCCGGCTTGCTTGAATCCTGATGGTGCAGTGAGCAAGGGACTCGCATCCGAGTATGCCCTTCCACGTTTGTGGTGGCCAAAACGATACAGTAAAGGGGGTGGTGATGGACAGAGTATTCCGAATTAATGCAGAACACTCCTACCCAGTCAAGAGATCAGGGCTTGATCCATCACCGTTTTTTAGCTCACTGCACCATCCCAGTTCAGAACCTGGCTATATGCAAATTAGTCTGTCCCTGGCCCAGTGCATCATGGGAACAGGGCAGACCAAACTACCAAGCCAATTCTTTCACTGGAAAGGAAACAAGCTTCCGGGGACCGGTTTCTGGCATTACAGCCGTCTTCGGCCCGGCTTGCTTGAATCCTGATGGTGCAGTGAGCAAGGGACTCGCATCCGAGTATACCCTTCCACGCTTGTGGTGGCTAAAACGATACAGTAAAGGGGGTGGTGATGGACAGAGTATTCCGAATTAATGCAGAACACTCCTACCCAGTCAAGAGATCAGGGCTTGATCCATCACCGTTTTTTAGCTCACTGCACCATCCCAGTTCAGAACCTGGCTATATGCAAATTAGTCTGTCCCTGGCCCAGTGCATCATGGGAACAGGGCAGACCAAACTACCAAGCCAATTCTTTCACTGGAAAGGAAACAAGCTTCCGGGGACCAGTTTCTGGCATTACAGCCGTCTTCGGCCCGGCTTGCTTGAATCCTGATGGTGCAGTGAGCAAGGGACTCGCATCCGAGTATACCCTTCCACGCTTGTGGTGGCCAAAACGATACAGTAAAGGGGGTGGTGATGGACAGAGTATTCGGAATTAATGCAGAACACTCCTACCCAGTCAAGAGATCAGGGCTTGATCCATCACCGTTTTTTAGCTCACTGCACCATCCCAGTTCAGAACCTGGCTATATGCAAATTAGTCTGTCCCTGGCCCAGTGCATCATGGGAACAGGGCAGACCAAACTACCAAGCCAATTCTTTCACTGGAAAGGAAACAAGCTTCCGGGGACCGGTTTCTGGCATTACAGCCGTCTTCGGCCCGGCTTGCTTGAATCCTGATGGTGCAGTGAGCAAGGGACTCGCATCCGAGTATACCCTTCCACGCTTGTGGTGGCCAAAACGATACAGTAAAGGGGGTGGTGATGGACAGAGTATTCCGAATTAATGCAGAACACTCCTACCCAGTCAAGAGATCAGGGCTTGATCCATCACCGTTTTTTAGCTCACTGCACCATCCCAGTTCAGAACCTGGCTATATGCAAATTAGTCTGTCCCTGGCCCAGTGCATCATGGGAACAGGGCAGACCAAACTACCAAGCCAATTCTTTCACTGGAAAGGAAACAAGCTTCCGGGGACCGGTTTCTGGCATTACAGCCGTCTTCGGCCCGGCTTGCTTGAATCCTGATGGTGCAGTGAGCAAGGGACTCGCATCCGAGTATACCCTTCCACGCTTGTGGTGGCCAAAACGATACAGTAAAGGGGGTGGTGATGGACAGAGTATTCCGAATTAATGCAGAACACTCCTACCCAGTCAAGAGATCAGGGCTTGATCCATCACCGTTTTTTAGCTCACTGCACCATCCCAGTTCAGAACCTGGCTATATGCAAATTAGTCTGTCCCTGGCCCAGTGCATCATGGGAACAGGGCAGACCAAACTACCAAGCCAATTCTTTCACTGGAAAGGAAACAAGCTTCCGGGGACCGGTTTCTGGCATTACAGCCGTCTTCGGCCCGGCTTGCTTGAATCCTGATGGTGCAGTGAGCAAGGGACTCGCATCCGAGTATACCCTTCCACGCTTGTGGTGGCCAAAACGATACAGTAAAGGGGGTGGTGATGGACAGAGTATTCCGAATTAATGCAGAACACTCCTACCCAGTCAAGAGATCAGGGCTTGATCCATCACCGTTTTTTAGCTCACTGCACCATCCCAGTTCAGAACCTGGCTATATGCAAATTAGTCTGTCCCTGGCCCAGTGCATCATGGGAACAGGGCAGACCAAACTACCAAGCCAATTCTTTCACTGGAAAGGAAACAAGCTTCCGGGGACCGGTTTCTGGCATTACAGCTGTCTTCGGCCCGGCTTGCTTGAATCCTGATGGTGCAGTGAGCAAGGGACTCGCATCCGAGTATACCCTTCCACGCTTGTGGTGGCCAAAACGATACAGTAAAGGGGGTGGTGATGGACAGAGTATTCCGAATTAATGCAGAACACTCCTACCCAGTCAAGAGATCAGGGCTTGATCCATCACCGTTTTTTAGCTCACTGCACCATCCCAGTTCAGAACCTGGCTATATGCAAATTAGTCTGTCCCTGGCCCAGTGCATCATGGGAACAGGGCAGACCAAACTACCAAGCCAATTCTTTCACTGGAAAGGAAACATTCTTCCGGGGACCGGTTTCTGGCATTACAGCCGTCTTCGGCCCGGCTTGCTTGAATCCTGATGGTGCAGTGAGCAAGGGACTCGCATCCGAGTATACCCTTCCACGCTTGTGGTGGCCAAAACGATACAGTAAAGGGGGTGGTGATGGACAGAGTATTCCGAATTAATGCAGAACACTCCTACCCAGTCAAGAGATTAGGGCTTGATCCATCACCGTTTTTTAGCTGACTGCACCATCCCAGTTCAGATCCTGGCTATATGCAAATTAGTCTGTCCCTGGCCCAGTGCATCATGGGAACAGGGCAGACCAAACTACCAAGCCAATTCTTTCACTGGAAAGGAAACAAGCTTCCGGGGACCGGTTTCTGGCATTACAGCGTCTTCGGCCCGGCTTGCTTGAATCCTGATGGTGCAGTGAGCAAGGGACTCGCATCCGAGTATACCCTTCCACGCTTGTGGTGGCCAAAACGATACAGTAAAGGGGGTGGTGATGGACAGAGTATTCCGAATTAATGCAGAACACTCCTACCCAGTCAAGAGATCAGGGCTTGATCCATCACCGTTTTTTAGCTCACTGCACCATCCCAGTTCAGAACCTGGCTATATGCAAATTAGTCTGTCCCTGGCCCAGTGCATCATGGGAACAGGGCAGACCAAACTACCAAGCCAATTCTTTCACTGGAAAGGAAACAAGCTTCCGGGGACCGGTTTCTGGCATTACAGCCGTCTTCGGCCCGGCTTGCTTGAATCCTGATGGTGCAGTGAGCAAGGGACTCGCATCCGAGTATACCCTTCCACGCTTGTGGTGGCCAAAACGATACAGTAAAGGGGGTGGTGATGGACAGAGTATTCCGAATTAATGCAGAACACTCCTACCCAGTCAAGAGATCAGGGCTTGATCCATCACCGTTTTTTAGCTCACTGCACCATCCCAGTTCAGAACCTGGCTATATGCAAATTAGTCTGTCCCTGGCCCAGTGCATCATGGGAACAGGGCAGACCAAACTACCAAGCCAATTCTTTCACTGGAAAGGAAACAAGCTTCCGGGGACCGGTTTCTGGCATTACAGCCGTCTTCGGCCCGGCTTGCTTGAATCCTGATGGTGCAGTGAGCAAGGGACTCGCATCCGAGTATACCCTTCCACGCTTGTGGTGGCCAAAACGATACAGTAAAGGGGGTGGTGATGGACAGAGTATTCCGAATTAATGCAGAACACTCCTACCCAGTCAAGAGATCAGGGCTTGATCCATCACCGTTTTTTAGCTCACTGCACCATCCCAGTTCAGAACCTGGCTATATCCAAATTAGTCTGTCCCTGGCCCAGTGCATCATGGGAACAGGGCAGACCAAACTACCAAGCCAATTCTTTCACTGGAAAGGAAACAAGCTTCCGGGGACCGGTTTCTGGCATTACAGCCGTCTTCGGCCCGGCTTGCTTGAATCCTGATGGTGCAGTGAGCAAGGGACTCGCATCCGAGTATACCCTTCCACGCTTGTGGTGGCCAAAACGATACAGTAAAGGGGGTGGTGATGGACAGAGTATTCCGAATTAATGCAGAACACTCCTACCCAGTCAAGAGATCAGGGCTTGATCCATCACCGTTTTTTAGCTCACTGCACCATCCCAGTTCAGAACCTGGCTATATGCAAATTAGTCTGTCCCTGGCCCAGTGCATCATGGGAACAGGGCAGACCAAACTACCAAGCCAATTCTTTCACTGGAAAGGAAACAAGCTTCCGGGGACCGGTTTCTGGCATTACAGCCGTCTTCGGCCCGGCTTGCTTGAATCCTGATGGTGCAGTGAGCAAGGGACTCGCATCCGAGTATACCCTTCCACGCTTGTGGTGGCCAAAACGATACAGTAAAGGGGGTGGTGATGGACATAGTATTCCGAATTAATGCAGAACACTCCTACCCAGTCAAGAGATCAGGGCTTGATCCATCACCGTTTTTTAGCTCACTGCACCATCCCAGTTCAGAACCTGGCTATATGCAAATTAGTCTGTCCCTGGCCCAGTGCATCATGGGAACAGGGCAGACCAAACTACCAAGCCAATTCTTTCACTGGAAAGGAAACAAGCTTCCGGGGACCGGTTTCTGGCATTACAGCCGTCTTCGGCCCGGCATGCTTGAATCCTGATGGTGCAGTGAGCAAGGGACTCCCATCCGAGTATACCCTTCCACGCTTGTGGTGGCCAAAACGATACAGTAAAGGGGGTGGTGATGGACAGAGTATTCCGAATTAATGCAGAACACTCCTACCCAGTCAAGAGATCAGGGCTTGATCCATCACCGTTTTTTAGCTCACTGCACCATCCCAGTTCAGAACCTGGCTATATGCAAATTAGTCTGTCCCTGGCCCAGTGCATCATGGGAACAGGGCAGACCAAACTACCAAGCCAATTCTTTCACTGGAAAGGAAACAAGCTTCCGGGGACCGGTTTCTGGCATTACAGCCGTCTTCGGCCCGGCTTGCTTGAATCCTGATGGTGCAGTGAGCAAGGGACTCGCATCCGAGTATACCCTTCCACGCTTGTGGTGGCCAAAACGATACAGTAAAGGGGGTGGTGATGGACAGAGTATTCCGAATTAATGCAGAACACTCCTACCCAGTCAAGAGATCAGGGCTTGATCCATCACCGTTTTTTAGCTCACTGCACCATCCCAGTTCAGAACCTGGCTATATGCAAATTAGTCTGTCCCTGGCCCAGTGCATCATGGGAACAGGGCAGACCAAACTACCAAGCCAATTCTTTCACTGGAAAGGAAACAAGCTTCCGGGGACCGGTTTCTGGCATTACAGCCGTCTTCGGCCCGGCTTGCTTGAATCCTGATGGTGCAGTGAGCAAGGGACTCGCATCCGAGTATACCCTTCCACGCTTGTGGTGGCCAAAACGATACAGTAAAGGGGGTGGTGATGGACAGAGTATTCCGAATTAATGCAGAACACTCCTACCCAGTCAAGAGATCAGGGCTTGATCCATCACCGTTTTTTAGCTCACTGCACCATCCCAGTTCAGAACCTGGCTATATGCAAATTAGTCTGTCCCTGGCCCAGTGCATCATGGGAACAGGGCAGACCAAACTACCAAGCCAATTCTTTCACTGGAAAGGAAACAAGCTTCCGGGGACCGGTTTCTGGCATTACAGCCGTCTTCGGCCCGGCTTGCTTGAATCCTGATGGTGCAGTGAGCAAGGGACTCGCATCCGAGTATACCCTTCCACGCTTGTGGTGGCCAAAACGATACAGTAAAGGGGGTGGTGATGGACAGAGTATTCCGAATTAATGCAGAACACTCCTACCCAGTCAAGAGATCAGGGCTTGATCCATCACCGTTTTTTAGCTCACTGCACCATCCCAGTTCAGAACCTGGCTATATGCAAATTAGTCTGTCCCTGGCCCAGTGCATCATGGGAACAGGGCAGACCAAACTACCAAGCCAATTCTTTCACTGGAAAGGAAACAAGCTTCCGGGGACCGGTTTCTGGCATTACAGCTGTCTTCGGCCCGGCTTGCTTGAATCCTGATGGTGCAGTGAGCAAGGGACTCGCATCCGAGTATACCCTTCCACGCTTGTGGTGGCCAAAACGATACAGTAAAGGGGGTGGTGATGGACAGAGTATTCCGAATTAATGCAGAACACTCCTACCCAGTCAAGAGATCAGGGCTTGATCCATCACCGTTTTTTAGCTCACTGCACCATCCCAGTTCAGAACCTGGCTATATGCAAATTAGTCTGTCCCTGGCCCAGTGCATCATGGGAACAGGGCAGACCAAACTACCAAGCCAATTCTTTCACTGGAAAGGAAACATTCTTCCGGGGACCGGTTTCTGGCATTACAGCCGTCTTCGGCCCGGCTTGCTTGAATCCTGATGGTGCAGTGAGCAAGGGACTCGCATCCGAGTATACCCTTCCACGGTTGTGGTGGCCAAAACGATACAGTAAAGGGGGTGGTGATGGACAGAGTATTCCGAATTAATGCAGAACACTCCTACCCAGTCAAGAGATCAGGGCTTGATCCATCACCGTTTTTTAGCTGACTGCACCATCCCAGTTCAGATCCTGGCTATATGCAAATTAGTCTGTCCCTGGCCCAGTGCATCATGGGAACAGGGCAGACCAAACTACCAAGCCAATTCTTTCACTGGAAAGGAAACAAGCTTCCGGGGACCGGTTTCTGGCATTACAGCGTCTTCGGCCCGGCTTGCTTGAATCCTGATGGTGCAGTGAGCAAGGGACTCGCATCCGAGTATACCCTTCCACGCTTGTGGTGGCCAAAACGATACAGTAAAGGGGGTGGTGATGGACAGAGTATTCCGAATTAATGCAGAACACTCCTACCCAGTCAAGAGATCAGGGCTTGATCCATCACCGTTTTTTAGCTCACTGCACCATCCCAGTTCAGAACCTGGCTATATGCAAATTAGTCTGTCCCTGGCCCAGTGCATCATGGGAACAGGGCAGACCAAACTACCAAGCCAATTCTTTCACTGGAAAGGAAACAAGCTTCCGGGGACCGGTTTCTGGCATTACAGCCGTCTTCGGCCCGGCTTGCTTGAATCCTGATGGTGCAGTGAGCAAGGGACTCGCATCCGAGTATACCCTTCCACGCTTGTGGTGGCCAAAACGATACAGTAGCGGGGGTGGTGATGGACAGAGTATTCCGAATTAATGCAGAACACTCCTACCCAGTCAAGAGATCAGGGCTTGATCCATCACCGTTTTTTAGCTCACTGCACCATCCCAGTTCAGAACCTGGCTATATCCAAATTAGTCTGTCCCTGGCCCAGTGCATCATGGGAACAGGGCAGACCAAACTACCAAGCCAATTCTTTCACTGGAAAGGAAACAAGCTTCCGGGGACCGGTTTCTGGCATTACAGCCGTCTTCGGCCCGGCTTGCTTGAATCCTGATGGTGCAGTGAGCAAGGGACTCGCATCCGAGTATACCCTTCCACGCTTGTGGTGGCCAAAACGATACAGTAAAGGGGGTGGTGATGGACAGAGTATTCCGAATTAATGCAGAACACTCCTACCCAGTCAAGAGATCAGGGCTTGATCCATCACCGTTTTTTAGCTCACTGCACCATCCCAGTTCAGAACCTGGCTATATGCAAATTAGTCTGTCCCTGGCCCAGTGCATCATGGGAACAGGGCAGACCAAACTACCAAGCCAATTCTTTCACTGGAAAGGAAACAAGCTTCCGGGGACCGGTTTCTGGCATTACAGCCGTCTTCGGCCCGGCTTGCTTGAATCCTGATGGTGCAGTGAGCAAGGGACTCGCATCCGAGTATACCCTTCCACGCTTGTGGTGGCCAAAACGATACAGTAAAGGGGGTGGTGATGGACAGAGTATTCCGAATTAATGCAGAACACTCCTACCCAGTCAAGAGATCAGGGCTTGATCCATCACCGTTTTTTAGCTCACTGCACCATCCCAGTTCAGAACCTGGCTATATCCAAATTAGTCTGTCCCTGGCCCAGTGCATCATGGGAACAGGGCAGACCAAACTACCAAGCCAATTCTTTCACTGGAAAGGAAACAAGCTTCCGGGGACCGGTTTCTGGCATTACAGCCGTCTTCGGCCCGGCTTGCTTGAATCCTGATGGTGCAGTGAGCAAGGGACTCGCATCCGAGTATACCCTTCCACGCTTGTGGTGGCCAAAACGATACAGTAAAGGGGGTGGTGATGGACAGAGTATTCCGAATTAATGCAGAACACTCCTACCCAGTCAAGAGATCAGGGCTTGATCCATCACCGTTTTTTAGCTCACTGCACCATCCCAGTTCAGAACCTGGCTATATGCAAATTAGTCTGTCCCTGGCCCAGTGCATCATGGGAACAGGGCAGACCAAACTACCAAGCCAATTCTTTCACTGGAAAGGAAACAAGCTTCCGGGGACCGGTTTCTGGCATTACAGCCGTCTTCGGCCCGGCTTGCTTGAATCCTGATGGTGCAGTGAGCAAGGGACTCGCATCCGAGTATACCCTTCCACGCTTGTGGTGGCCAAAACGATACAGTAAAGGGGGTGGTGATGGACAGAGTATTCCGAATTAATGCAGAACACTCCTACCCAGTCAAGAGATCAGGGCTTGATCCATCACCGTTTTTTAGCTCACTGCACCATCCCAGTTCAGAACCTGGCTATATGCAAATTAGTCTGTCCCTGGCCTAGTGCATCATGGGAACAGGGCAGACCAAACTACCAAGCCAATTCTTTCACTGGAAAGGAAACAAGCTTCCGGGGACCGGTTTCTGGCATTACAGCCGTCTTCGGCCCGGCTTGCTTGAATCCTGATGGTGCAGTGAGCAAAGGACTCGCATCCGAGTATACCCTTCCACGCTTGTGGTGGCCAAAACGATACAGTAAAGGGGGTGGTGATGGACAGAGTATTCCGAATTAATGCAGAACACTCCTACCCAGTCAAGAGATCAGGGCTTGATCCATCACCGTTTTTTAGCTGACTGCACCATCCCAGTTCAGAACCTGGCTATATGCAAATTAGTCTGTCCCTGGCCCAGTGCATCATGGGAACATGGCAGACCAAACTACCAAGCCAATTCTTTCACTGGAAAGGAAACAAGCTTCCGGGGACCGGTTTCTGGCATTACAGCCGTCTTCGGCCCGGCTTGCTTGAATCCTGATGGTGCAGTGAGCAAGGGACTCGCATCCGAGTATACCCTTCCACGCTTGTGGTGGCCAAAACGATACAGTAAAGGGGGTGGTGATGGACATAGTATTCCGAATTAATGCAGAACACTCCTACCCAGTCAAGAGATCAGGGCTTGATCCATCACCGTTTTTTAGCTCACTGCACCATCCCAGTTCAGAACCTGGCTATATGCAAATTAGTCTGTCCCTGGCCCAGTGCATCATGGGAACAGGGCAGACCAAACTACCAAGCCAATTCTTTCACTGGAAAGGAAACAAGCTTCCGGGGACCGGTTTCTGGCATTACAGCCGTCTTCGGCCCGGCATGCTTGAATCCTGATGGTGCAGTGAGCAAGGGACTCCCATCCGAGTATACCCTTCCACGCTTGTGGTGGCCAAAACGATACAGTAAAGGGGGTGGTGATGGACAGAGTATTCCGAATTAATGCAGAACACTCCTACCCAGTCAAGAGATCAGGGCTTGATCCATCACCGTTTTTTAGCTCACTGCACCATCCCAGTTCAGAACCTGGCTATATGCAAATTAGTCTGTCCCTGGCCCAGTGCATCATGGGAACAGGGCAGACCAAACTACCAAGCCAATTCTTTCACTGGAAAGGAAACAAGCTTCCGGGGACCGGTTTCTGGCATTACAGCCGTCTTCGGCCCGGCTTGCTTGAATCCTGATGGTGCAGTGAGCAAGGGACTCGCATCCGAGTATACCCTTCCACGCTTGTGGTGGCCAAAACGATACAGTAAAGGGGGCGGTGATGGACAGAGTATTCCGAATTAATGCAGAACACTCCTACCCAGTCAAGAGATCAGGGCTTGATCCATCACCGTTTTTTAGCTCACTGCACCATCCCAGTTCAGAACCTGGCTATATGCAAATTAGTCTGTCCCTGGCCCAGTGCATCATGGGAACAGGGCAGACCAAACTACCAAGCCAATTCTTTCACTGGAAAGGAAACAAGCTTCCGGGGACCGGTTTCTGGCATTACAGCCGTCTTCGGCCCGGCTTGCTTGAATCCTGATGGTGCAGTGAGCAAGGGACTCGCATCCGAGTATACCCTTCCACGCTTGTGGTGGCCAAAACGATACAGTAAAGGGGGTGGTGATGGACAGAGTATTCCGAATTAATGCAGAACACTCCTACCCAGTCAAGAGATCAGGGCTTGATCCATCACCGTTTTTTAGCTCACTGCACCATCCCAGTTCAGAACCTGGCTATATCCAAATTAGTCTGTCCCTGGCCCAGTGCATCATGGGAACAGGGCAGACCAAACTACCAAGCCAATTCTTTCACTGGAAAGGAAACAAGCTTCCGGGGACCGGTTTCTGGCATTACAGCCGTCTTCGGCCCGGCTTGCTTGAATCCTGATGGTGCAGTGAGCAAGGGACTCGCATCCGAGTATACCCTTCCACGCTTGTGGTGGCCAAAACGATACAGTAAAGGGGGTGGTGATGGACAGAGTATTCCGAATTAATGCAGAACACTCCTACCCAGTCAAGAGATCAGGGCTTGATCCATCACCGTTTTTTAGCTCACTGCACCATCCCAGTTCAGAACCTGGCTATATGCAAATTAGTCTGTCCCTGGCCCAGTGCATCATGGGAACAGGGCAGACCAAACTACCAAGCCAATTCTTTCACTGGAAAGGAAACAAGCTTCCGGGGACCGGTTTCTGGCATTACAGCCGTCTTCGGCCCGGCTTGCTTGAATCCTGATGGTGCAGTGAGCAAGGGACTCGCATCCGAGTATACCCTTCCATGCTTGTGGTGGCCAAAACGATACAGTAAAGGGGGTGGTGATGGACAGAGTATTCCGAATTAATGGAGAACACTCCTACCCAGTCAAGAGATCAGGGCTTGATCCATCACCGTTTTTTAGCTGACTGCACCATCCCAGTTCAGAACCTGGCTATATGCAAATTAGTCTGTCCCTGGCCCAGTGCATCATCGGAACAGGGCAGACCAAACTACCAAGCCAATTCTTTCACTGGAAAGGAAACAAGCTTCCGGGGACTGGTTTCTGGCATTACAGCCGTCTTCGGCCCGGCTTGCTTGAATCCTGATGGTGCAGTGAGCAAGGGACTCGCATCCGAGTATACCCTTCCACGCTTGTGGTGGCCAAAACGATACAGTAAAGGGGGTGGTGATGGACAGAGTATTCCGAATTAATGCAGAACACTCCTACCCAGTCAAGAGATCAGGGCTTGATCCATCACCGTTTTTTAGCTCACTGCACCATCCCAGTTCAGAACCTGGCTATATGCAAATTAGTCTGTCCCTGGCCCAGTGCATCATGGGAACAGGGCAGACCAAACTACCAAGCCAATTCTTTCACTGGAAAGGAAACAAGCTTCCGGGGACCGGTTTCTGGCATTACAGCCGTCTTCGGCCCGGCTTGCTTGAATCCTGATGGTGCAGTGAGCAAGGGACTCGCATCCGAGTATACCCTTCCACGCTTGTGGTGGCCAAAACGATACAGTAAAGGGGGTGGTGATGGACAGAGTATTCCGAATTAATGCAGAACACTCCTACCCAGTCAAGAGATCAGGGCTTGATCCATCATCGTTTTTTAGCTGACTGCACCATCCCAGTTCAGAACCTGGCTATATCCAAATTAGTCTGTCCCTGGCCCAGTGCATCATGGGAACAGGGCAGACCAAACTACCAAGCCAATTCTTTCACTGGAAAGGAAACAAGCTTCCGGGGACCGGTTTCTGGCATTACAGCCGTCTTCGGCCCGGCTTGCTTGAATCCTGATGGTGCAGTGAGCAAGGGACTCGCATCCGAGTATACCCTTCCACGCTTGTGGTGGCCAAAACGATACAGTAAAGGGGGTGGTGATGGACAGAGTATTCCGAATTAATGCAGAACACTCCTACCCAGTCAAGAGATCAGGGCTTGATCCATCACCGTTTTTTAGCTCACTGCACCATCCCAGTTCAGAACCTGGCTATATGCAAATTAGTCTGTCCCTGGCCCAGTGCATCATGGGAACAGGGCAGACTAAACTACCAAGCCAATTCTTTCACTGGAAAGGAAACAAGCTTCCGGGGACCGGTTTCTGGCATTACAGCCGTCTTCTGGGATGGGGCAGTGAGCTAAATAACGGTGATGGATCAAGCCCTGATCTTTGGACTGGGTAAGAGTGGTCTGCTTAATTCAGACACTCTGTTCATCACCACCCCCTTTTCTGAATCGTATATGTATTGCAGCGGAGTATGTGGGTGTCCGTGCCTCGAAACAGCTTCCTCCCTCTCGCCCATAATGTCCTCATGGTCCCTAGTGGGACAGGAAAACGTATGTAGGGGGTCCTGCCTGCTAATAACTGGAAGCACTTTTGGAAGCAGCCAGAGTTTGTTAGGGTTAAATAACCCTGACACGACGGAGGAGTGTCTATGTCATTAATTGCAGGTACCCGCAAACTGAATTCTTTAACAAAATGAGGACGAACATTTTTAACAAAAATACGTATAAAATATGGTACTAAGCCCTATATGGAATTGAAACCTTCCGTGAGACAATAACAGTATTGTATTGCGATCGATTTTTGTGACAAAGACATTGATAAATGTGGTTTGAAAAACGGAAGGACATGGTGCTGAAAAACCTGAAACAATGCATTGTGGACTGGGTAGTTCCATTAACTTGAGAATTACGTGATCAGTGACCAACTCGAACATTTTTACCATCAAAACAATCAGGACGTATTGTTTAAGAGTATGGGATTGTTAAAATATACAAACTGATATCCCATGTTTTGAAATCTATATAAAAGTATTGTGATGAATAAGACATGTTTTGAGAATGAGCATGTTAGTCCTTCCTCAATGTCATGGTGCTTAGCAGTATTTAAACTCAAGAGCAACTGATCCTCATTTTGGCATATGATTAAGAAGACTATTCGGTCGAAACGTGTAATGCTTATCTGCCGGTACCTGCTGGAAAAAAGAACTCTGTTTTACTTTACTCCCGACTGGAGGGCTGCTCACATTGTGAAGGCTGAGTGGGACTGCATTTGGAATTTTTATATATAAACTAGCAGCCCGTCCCGACGTCGTCCGGGTATGAATTGCTGCCGGCCAGTAGTATATTGTTTTGTAGGATTTCGTTTTGATAGCATTTCTTATCTGTGACAGGCCTGTGAAACGCTCCGATTCACAGTGCACTGCTGATGCACTTAAGAGTGCGCGTTCAGTAGTGTGTGAACTTGAGTTTCTCTACTTTATTTTTCCTTGCAATATTATATAGCGTGAACTCGACAACATGGCATGAGCACAATTTACATTACAGAAGAACACATTCATTTGTGGTAGGCACGGGGAGGCAAAGCGATTTGCCTGGAATCACAGAATGTTGAGCTGATGCCGAGATTCGAACGTAGCTCCCCAGCTCTAAAGTTCGCAATTCTAGAACTTGTTGCGGGAGGTGTGTCTAAAAGTGTATGTCGGTGCTGGCCATCAATGAGAGAGACCTGTGCATTTTTCAAATGGGTGGTGAAAAAATATGAGTATGTTGCTGGAGATGTGGGCCGCCGTACCACCAATGTACTTACCCATTACTCCGCAACTTTCTTTCCGCATACCATCACTCCGCATACTTTCATTACGAAAGTACCATGACTCCGCAATGCCATTATAACGCATGGCATTACATTTTATATGCTTTTACCATGCATAGATTTACAACGAAATTTGTTGTAAATGCATGAATGGTAAAAGCATGTTTTTTTTATGTTTGGATAGGTAAGTATGGGTATAGGGGTATATGTTTTGGGGTACTGAAGTATATGTTTTGGGGTGTTTGGGTATTTTAAGGGTTCAGATATAGTTTTGGGTTATGGGGTACAGGGGTAGTTTTAGGGTTTAGGGATAGGTATGGGGTTTGGGTACAGGGGTATTTTAAGGGTTCAGGGCTAGGTTTGGGTTTTGGGATACAGGGGTATTTTTAGGGTTCAGGGGTAGGTTTGGGTTTTGAGGTACAGGGGTATTTTAGGGGTTCAGGGCTAGGTTTGGATTTTGGGGTACAGGGGTATTTTAGGGTTCAAGGGTGGTTTTGGCGTACAGTGGTATTTTTAGAGTTCAGGGCTAGGTTTGGGTTTTGGGGTACCGGGGTATTTTTAGGGTTCAGGGGTAGGTTTGGGTTTTGAGGTACAGGGGTATTTATAGGGTTCAGGGCTAGGTTTGGGTTTTGGGGTACAGGGGTATTTTTAGGGTTTAGGGATAGGTTTGGGTTTTGGGGTACAGGGTATATTTATAAGGTTAAGATGGGTTAGTGTTTAAGGGTGTTGGGGTATTTTAAGGAGTAAGGGTGGGTTATGATTATGGGGTGCAGGGGTATTTAAAGGGAGCAGGGTGGAATTAGCACACGATATGAGACATGGCCTGAAGGACGGAACGTACCTCGCGCCCCCAGCATTTGTCACACCCCCAGCACACTCCCACAGCACAACGCAGACACGCCCACAAGGGACTACTTTGCTGGCACGGTTCTTTTACCTTTTAAATGTATATGGTGGGCATCTGCATTGCCTATGTCCCTCTGCTGCCACTGCCCTTTCCAACGCTGTATTGGGTGTTGTGATTGGTGCTGTGGTTCCTGAGATTACCCTCCTCAAAGGTTTGGGCTCTCTCTTTATTATATATATATATATATATATATATATATATATATATATATATATATATATATATATATATATATATATATATATATATATATCGCGAAGCTCAGATTCTTAACAGTTACTTAAGAATAACCGCACTCACAGGTAGAGTCGTGGCACACACATAATTTATTCACCGGTTTCCAACAAACGCATTTCAGCTACAAGCCTTTGTCAGTGTCGATGACACTCCACGAGGCAACATGTTTAATAAAGTTTCTAGTCTGTACATAGACAAAGAGAGGGGACTAAGCACTTTCGAAAACAGCATGCACCATCTTGGAAGGTACTTCTATACATCAATATGTAACATTTCCAAATGTATATACATATATAATCATAGCGCATGTTTGCATTATTATAAATACCACACACAAACAGTCTAAATTCAATCTTGCCGTGAATCGGCATATCTCCCTAGAGCAAACTACTGTAGGGACTTTGCTTTGTGGCCCAGCCATTTAGGTGCACGCTCGTTTTGCCCCACTACAAGATTGCTGCATCAACATTGCATCTTGGAACTTGTAGGCGCAACCATCCCAGGCGCGCTACACTAATTGAAGGTGTTGATCACACTCACCTGTGGGCGGAGCGGCACGTCAGCAGAGAGATGGGGCGGGATATTTATATCCGAGAGTGAGCGCCCTCATCTCATTAGCACAACAGGCGCTGAAGAGGCAGGAGCCGAAATGCATACGCCGTACATATTGCTGTGCTGTTTTTCCTTGCTGGTGCTGTGAATAAAGTCCTCATTTGTTTCCCCAGACGGGCCTCATCTCTTTCTTCGGAGGAGTGTGTTCTTAGACTTGTCAGCGCGAGTGACCAGTATCACGCACATGAGGCCCCCACACTACAAGTTGGCCTCGGTCCTATTGGTCTCTGCTGCGGTGGACTTTGTTTTTGTTTCCAGGCTACTGGATGGACCTTGGCCCACCTCCACACACCGGGATGAATTGGAGCGGTGTTGCAGTTATTTACTGCATGTTGGGCGAGGCATACTTATGCTTTACCCCCGCGGAGATGGATCCCTGTGACTTTGGGGGTTGGTGTGGTTATGAGGACTCGGGGGACTTTGCTTTGTGGCCCAGCCATTTAGGTGCACGCTCGTTTTGCCCCACTACAAGATTGCTGCATCAACATTGCATCTTGGGACTTGTAGGCGCAACCATCCCAGGCGCGCTACACTAATTGAAGGTGTTGATCACACTCACCTGTGGGCGGAGCGGCACGTCAGCAGAGAGATGGGGCGGGATATTTATATCCGAGAGTTAGCGCCCTCATCTCATTAGCACAACAGGCGCTGAAGAGGCAGGAGCCGAAATGCATACGCCGTACATATTGCTGTGCTGTTTTTCCTTGCTGGTGCTGTGAATAAAGTCCTCATTTGTTTCCCCAGACGGGCCTCATCTCTTTCTTCAGAGGAGTGTGTTCATATATATATATATATATATATATATATATATATATATATATATATATATATATATATATCGCGAAGCTCAGATTCTTAACAGTTACTTAAGAATAACGGCACTCACAGGTAGAGTCGTGGCACACACATAATTTATTCACCGGTTTCCAACAAACGCATTTCAGCTACAAGCCTTCGTCAGTGTTGATGACACTCCACGAGGCAACATGTTTAATAAAGTTTCTAGTCTGTACATAGACAAAGAGAGGGGACTAATCACTTTCGAAAACAGCATGCGCCATCTTGGAAGGTACTTCTATACATCAATATGTAACATTTCCAAATGTATATACATATATAATCATAGCGCGTGTTTGCATTATTATAAATACCACACACAAACAGTCTAAATTCAATCTTGCCGTGAATCGGCATATCTCCCTAGAGCAAACTACTGTAGGGAGTAACAGTATTGCAGGTACAACCCACATACTTGCCGCTTCCCGTGAAATTAACTTCGAAACTCCAATTCTGCCATATATTGGTGACTGTCCTCCTCTCCCACTATACAGAATATCATAAAACAAGCAGCTGCTTCGCGCTAGCTCCAGCGCAACCATTACCACACCACAGCTCATTGTATCTGTTAAATTAATACACAGACACCTAATAATGCTAAACAGTGCTCAAAACCCCCTCCAGCATCTCCTGAGAGCAGGAAATCACACAGTTCTCCAGGGAGGGGGAGCTGGGGGGGAAGAAATTTGGGGTTCGGGGGGAGGGGCTAGTGAAGGAAAGGTCATACGGAGATACCAGACTCTACACAAAATATATATCTGAACAGTGTTCCACCAATTTTGATCATTGCCTGTCGATATATAAACACTCCTGATATATCCATTTCTATCGCACCCATTTCTCCTACACAGTTCATCCTATCAATCAGACATGAAGGACATTTTCAAATAGGAAACTGTCAATAAATCTTGACAAATGCTCCGTAAGACCGTTCACCGATGACACAATAGGTCTGCCGGGGGTTCTTTTTCATGCAGTTTCGGCAAATGGTAAAACGTGGGAATTGTAGGATTATTACTCCGTAGGATAAATGTTCATCAGTTCCCAACATCGATCTTTTGTACCATTTCTGTACTAGCTCATCATATTGCCGAACACTTTCTTTATATGTTTCCAAGTTGGTTTTCTGATAGTATTGGATATCAGAGAGTTGCCTTAGCGTTTCTTTCCGGTACTGCTCTTTAGATAATAGGACCACGTTCCCACCTTTATCAGATGGCTTGATAATAATCGTGTCGTCCTGCATCAAACTTTGAAATGCATTTCTTTCCTGTAGTAAGATGTTATCTGCAGCCGCCATATTCCCTTGCTTCCCTCTAAAGGCCAGCAAGCAAGTCATTCATTACTGCCTCCGCGAATGCGTCAATTGCATCCCAGGGCATCTGCGGGTTAAATGTAGAAACCGGCTTAAACAAACTCTCTTCTCTATCCTGCTCGATTTCCCTTTCAACGGCTCTTTCGACCATCGATTTATTTCTGGCTGGGTATTCCTCCCGTTCTTCCCTAAGATCATCCAAGAGTTCCATCTCAAGCAAATCTTCACCTGTTAGAATATCAGTGGCAGTAAGTCTCAGGGGCAAAATCCTTGTGTTCTTAACAGGAGGTCTAAGTTTGAAGTATTTGTGTAATTTGAGTTTTCTTATGAAACAGTACAAATCAATTCGAGTCTGTGTATACTCAAGCCTATTGTTCGGGCAAAAGCTCAGTCCCAGAAGAAGCCTCTCCTCGGCTTCAGACAAAGGTCTGTTGGTGAGGTTAACAACAGTTAGACTGTCCGTCTCTATTGACGCCTGTTGGTTTTCTTCTTGCTTTTGTTCATCCATGCTTGGCCTCTTCCTCTTCCTACCCCGCCTGCTATTCGGGTCCTACGGTGGGGCTTTCTGGAGGCTTGTTCTTTCCGCCCCGCAGCCAGGACTGATGGATGACCCTGTACTCGTCGTGAAAAGGGGGAATAGCTACCACAGACGTGGAGCTTCCCCTACCCTCCGCTCTACTTTTCCTCTGATCATCGCTTGAGTCATTCTCTGTTATTTCAGATTCCGATGTTTCTACCCGTGGTCCCGCTGCTTGTTGGTTCCTGCGGTGTACTTCTTTCCTCGGGGCATCGAATTTCTTCGCAAATGTTAGTACCCGCCCCTGCAGGTAAGCGCTCTCATCTTGGGCATATTTTTCCTGCTTCCTGGTTTTGATCTTTTCTTCATACTTATTTAGCCTCAGTTTCATTTGATCTTTAGGAATTTCTATCCGGCTCACTTCATCCTCCTTCAGCAGCTCTTCTTCTAATGTTTTTATTTCTGCCAGCGCCTTCTACCTATCACTCCAGGCGTATTGGACCAGTATTCGGCCCAGAAGCAGAGATCGGCCCGGGACCAGGGTTCGATTCCCGACACGGCAGGGTCTTGGGTCAATGTCCGCGGACTCGATAATTCTCGCCGAAGTGCCTACGCTAACCATGGGTCCCACTCTGCAACTCTGGGCAATAGCTTGCTTAATCTCCACAACGGTCCCATCAGCGCCGGGGATGCCTGGCTTCACCTTGGAGGTGCCCAGGAGGGACCATCTCACAAGGAAAGCCAGGACGGGTTCCCCAGCGGTATACAGCGCCAGCACACTCCGAGATGGAGTAACAGTGCGCTTTACAAGTATACTTACCTTACCTACCTTACCTATTTTTAAGGTCCCTTCGCAGTATAGGGCTGTGTGTTCCGCCCAATCTGTGAGGAGTTGTGGGTCCGGGTTCTCATACGATGGTATGGTATATACCCGCAGACCTCTTGGAACCCGTTTGTCCTCTATGTAACTTTGTAGGCTAGTCGCCTCTCACCATTTCCGAACCTCGCGCTCATACAGTCTTTCAAGCTTCTGTAATATATCATTTAATTTACTCTGCTGCTGCGGTGCTGGTACACTGGCGCCTGCACCCGCTGCTCCTTGCTTTTTAAACATGCCCTTCACCGCATCTCGGCGTGTGCTTTCACAGAACATGGTGCCTCATGGATTGTTGTTATTCCAGCAAATAATCGCGTGTGCCACCCCCTCTGTCTGTGGACGCCTTACTGCTTGTCTCGCTGTAGCGCTATAGCTGACGCTCACCGTAAGGGTTCTTTATCGGGGGATGTCACTGACTACTAAAGTTCCTCCTTCATATATATATTCGTTGATCTGTTGAATTAATATCTTTTTTAATGTTGTCTGCATGGACAGAATCGTGGAAAAGGTTCTGAATCTATTTAACTTGGTTCTATGAATGTGTATATTTATCATTTTTTGATACTCTTCTGGGGTAGACCGCTTGTATTTCCTGGGTTCCACCAGAATTTGGAGTATTTTGATTGTGTCCGTTATACTTGTCTTTGCCTTCAAGATGAATGTTAGGAGTGCGGGTCCTCCTGGATCTTTAATGCATTTGCCCATCCTGGGCTTGATTGGTGATGCATGTGATCACGTATTTGAGATTGTGCGGGGGGAAGGGGTTTATACAGTAGATATATTGGAAGGACGAGTACATTTACATATATTTTTTCCTTTCTTTAGGATATACTGTTTATTTATTTATTTTATTCATTTTTACTGGTAATAACAGTAAGTTACTGTGTTTCCACATATTTGTGTACTGCGAGCCATGCCCATCCTGGGCTTTATTTTGTATTTTAGTCTTGGTGTATAATGATTTGAGACATTCCAAGATGGCGCCTATCCTTACTGTGTTTCCCTCCCCGCCCCATAGGCTAGTCCTATGTTTATGGTTTTGACCCGGATGTGGGAATATATGTGAGACGCCTCTGTCGGTTCGGTAAACTTCGAGGAAGGTTCCGACCGAAACGCGTCAGTGTGCTGTGAGCTAATAAAGTTTTGAATTGAGACCCCTGTGAGTGCTTCCTTCGTCCTGCGGGTGATTGCCGCGTTGGGAGGCTGAGCGGTACTGGTTTTGCGAGTGCACCCTCGCAACGGGAGCACCCGCCTGTGAGTGCGACGCTCTGGTGCTTTTTGAGCTTCAATATATATATATATATATATATATATATATATATATATATCCAACTCCAAAGTTTGGCGCGAAGCATAAGTGGCCGCTTGCAGCGGCGGGCCAAGACGGGAGCGCCACTCCCAACGTATTCACAGCACACGTTCTGCAATCTTGAAAGAACGACGTCCAGGCCAGCTAAGTTTTCAAAAACCGGTGTTTATTCACAGCCCACTCAACGTTTCGGGAACCACTTCCCTTGCTCACGAGTGATCATGTCTGTTTACATCCAGTGTTTTATGGTATGACATGTGATCAGAAAAAAGTAAACATAATAAACAGACTCCCAATTCGTTCGTTTTCTGGAGCTGCGAGGACAGACTTCTATACATAGTCAGTAGAACGTGGCACATTTTTCATTCCTCATTTAAATAAATGAAATAAGCATATGCGTCCATTAATTGTAAAATATAGTTTAAAATAAATTAAATTAAATCAATTAACAGAATTCCATACTTGCATTGGCGGTCTGCTGTGGCCATACTTATACTGCTCGGGGTTAAACACTGTTTCTCCTTTGTTAACCCTAATGGTGATGTGGTAGTATTGTCACGTGATTCCATGCCCCAGTGGGCAAACCAAACAGACAAATCATTGTCAATTTATACTTTGCATAAGCCATGCAGTGTCAGTTTAGCATACTCCAAGTTGACTCACTCGAGGTAGTTCAAATCCTGCTGCTCACGTCGTGAATACTACTCTAATGTAGCCCAAGTGGGCAGAAAGGTCACCAGTTCTCAGTCAATAGCCAATCATTTACCACTTGACGCATTGTGTCACATTCTTTCCGTGCTGCATTAGTTGTCTCACACTCTCCCAAAATAAACGTTTTAAGGTACCTGTAAAATAAATAAATACAGTGATTAACTTGATTTAAGTAATCTTCCTACCAACCATTAAAAACAACAAAATACTTTGAAACAGCCAGAAACATTATTACATGTGATTATCATACACTGTCAGTTTTCATCCAAGGTGGACACTCAATGCCTCATCCGAATTGTGCCCCACCGGTTGCATAGTGTGGTACTTGATATATATATATATATATATATATATGTATGTATATATATATATATATATATATATATATATATATATATTACCTACTGGCGGTCGCCAGTAGGTATATATAGTTAGGATTTTTTCTCTATGGGATTTTTGAAAATTCTATGTCTAATAACTTTGGCGTTTGTGGACGGAATTGGCTGAAATTTTCAGGAAAATGGCACATTTTGTTTCTGAGCAGCCCCTGAAAATTTTGGGGGGGTTCGTCAAGGGGGGGCCGAGAAAAAAGGGGGGTCCCAAAACGCGTTTTTCCCATGTTAATTTCCATAGGGCGGTTGGCCTCACTTTTAGCCCGAACGGCTGAATGGATTTGCACGAAACTTGGCAAAATTGTAGGGACTGGTAGCCCGATGTGCCTTTTGTAGGTCTCAATATATGTGCTCCAGTGGATTTTGAGAAATTAACGTTTAAAAAAAGATATATATCTGTAACAGCGCTCCGCTTCGCGTACTTTTCGCGTTACGGAGGTTTGCGAAGCTGATTGGTTTTTCGGCGTCTGTAAACATTCCAAACAGTCCGTAGCGGCCGCCATCTTGTCTCTCGGTAGGATCGAGAGACAAGAGGAGGCCAAAGCGAAGGGGCAAATGACCATAAGGGGGCATAGTAGATCGTCCCTGACTCCCTAGGTTTGATGTGGAGGCTTTGAAGGGGTCTCGCAGGGCAAAAAAAAATATACCGTTTTTTTAGTTTTTTTGCGTGGAGTGCGCCCGGTTCGCGAACCGGGAAGCGTTCTGGGGAGCGTACTTTCTTGAAAATTAGTGAAAAAAGTTAGAGTAAAATAATAATTGTGAGTGATCAGATGTAGGGTAGCTCTGAGAAGAGCTTTTGGGTTTATGGTACATTTAGGTACTTATAAGTAGGTACCAATGCACATTCTTAAATTCAGAGTGAAAACTCTGTTGCCCTCATCTGAGAAGTGAACTCCATCTCCTCTGTAGATATCTTGCATGTAGTAACGCAAGTTATTGTTGTACAGGGAGCCCATTCCATGGTCTCTCATGTAAGCTGAAACAGATTTGTTTACATGCTTCCTCGACTTCTCAATTTGTGGACAAAATTGGTTCGACCACCTCCATTTCTGTCTTTGGCATATATTTGAATATACCAAGGCAGTCTGAGGAAAAAGTGCCATCAATTGCTCAAAGGTGTCCTTTAAAAGCATTTCCAGACCTACCCCAGTCAAAGTGCCCAAATCATTACCTCCACAGTGCACAATTAACAGGTCAGGTTTTGGCAAATGCATAAAGGTTTTCACCAATGGTATCAATTGGTGACATTTTAATCCTCTGTGGCCAAACCACTTAATTTCCACATCTTGTAAATTGAGGTTAGGTAAATTCCTGTTTTCAGCGTACCTTTGAGCCCAATATATGTAACTATGTCCAACAATCCAGACAGAAAACATGGTGAGAGAAGGTTCTGCTGCAGTCAGATGAAGTGTGGCAATGAAATGGCAGTTGAAAAAATGAGAGTGTAAAATGAAAAAAACTGAGGAGTTTCTGTGTTAAGGAAGCAGTAAGAGTGATTGGTGGATTTTGATTGCTGAAAACAGAAAGTTAGTGTGCATGGATGAGTTCGTTGAAAGATGTATTTTGAGTGGCGAAGAAAAAATCATTAAATGAAAGAATGCTCTGGATATGCAGGTGCACTGAGAGTTCAGAGTTCAATTGCAACATTGTTGTGTGAGAGGTCTTGCAAGAGGTGGTTGCTATGCAGAAAAAGCAGAGAGGGGGCAGAGGGGGGAAGGGTTTTGCTTTGAAAAAAAGTGAGGGAAGAGTTTTGATTGGGTGACATGAGAGATATGTGTGAGGAATTACAGCATTTCTGTGCTTTTGATAGCTGCAGACTCTGGAGTGCATTCCTTTTGCTCTGCTGAAGACAAATTGGTGTGTTTCTGAGACTGTTTTGAAACTCAAAGTATTTGCTAAGGTGAGAAAAGATTTCTTTAATTTAGATAGAAAATAGTGTGCTTTAAGGAGAAAATTATGAAGAAAGTTGTGTTTTTCAAATGTTGCTTTGTCTCAAGTGTTTCACAAATAGATTTTGTTTCTTTGAGAAATTGTAATTGGAGAAAATGTGAAGTATTAGTACTGACAGGGCTTTTATGTGCATAGGAGCTGTGGAGTGTTTTCAAATTATGACTTGTAAATCGTTTTTGAGAAAAAGCAATGGTTTTAATATTGATGAGAAGGACATAATGGTGTCTGCTTCTTTATAAGGTAATTGAGAGTCTCTGATGTTATTTTTCCCATTTCAATGTAAGAAGTTTGTCTGTGGAGCAAATTGCTTGTAAATATGCTCCCACCTGTGCATGGCAAATTTAGATTTTGAATGTTTCCGTTACATAGGCATGTTAAAGGTGATTGAAACATGCTGCAAAGGCAATCAAAAAATGCTTTTATGTGTCTTAAGGACATTTTAAGTCATTTCCCCATGTGCAGTGTTTTCAAATTATGAGTTGAAAATCGTTTTTAAGGTAAAGGAATGTTTTCAAAATTTATGTGCGCCATATGACCCCAAATTTCTTTTTCAGGGGTGCAGCAGGGTGTTCTTGAGACACCCCTGCACCGTCGGAAAAATTCGTAATTTGCGATGAGGTAATTGCTAATCGCAAATTGCACCTTCATTCCTATGGGCCTCCTGCTGCATGGAAATGAATGGGTAATTTGTAATTAGCAAATAGCTCATCGCAAACTAGGAATGGTAAAGAATCGCTATTTATTCCTTAAAGTTCGCTATTTAGGAAATGCAAAAAACTTTGATGATACATATGGCGGTTTATCTCTAACAAGATAAGAAGCATAGGGATAGATTTATGATGACTGGCGCATCACCAGGGATGTGTTAGTCATTCTGTGCCGCTGTTCCGTCACCTATGGTGTGCTGCATTTACAATGCGGCGCATCATGGGGCAAAAACAGCACAGATGCGTGACGTATTTGTGCCGTAAAGTTGGCGCATTGCTGGAGTTGTATCGCAAGTGTGATGAAGCTCCAGTAAGGTTGAGGGGTGCCCCTGTCGCAGGGTTTCTGTTCTGACACAGAACTGTGGACAGAGGATTGGAACCTCGGCGAATTAGGGTGTCCCAAAACTCACCTTAGTAATCAAAACCCCTTAGCAAGCTAGGTACAGTGTCACATTGGATATAACAAACTCTCAATGTTTAGACAATCCAGAATATGAACTTATAGTACCTCAGGATACGTGGAACTCATGAACAGTTGGTCGTTATATATTTCTTAGAAACGAGAACATGGAGTTAAGAAGAACACATGTGTATTTGAAATGTTTATTTACTAATGCCGTCTTCTCAGGCGTAGTATCTTAGATTATACAAGTACACATATTATCAGTAGCAAAATTACCAGCATAGTCAATAGTACATAAAAAGCGAATGGTGACAGTATGTTAACATGCTGTAAATGAATAAGAGTTAGCAACACTTATAAGCAGCCGCGGGCCGTGGAGGGAGTTACGGTGGGGCAGGGAGGCGGGGAGGGGGAGGGGCAAGGTAGAGAGGGCTCCACCCTGCTTCTCCCCCTCCCCGCCTCCCTGCCTCACCGTAACTCCCTCCACGGCCCGCGGCTGCTTATATCTCACCCTCCCTAATACACATATTATATTATTTGCTAAGAAGGTCTCTTTGTGTTGGTTTAGGGCGTGCCGATACTTTAGTGTCTTAGATTTGAAGGAATCACATCAGCATAGAAAAGATAATCCATATGCCGTGCTTAATATCGCCAACGGCATTGTGCCATAATATTCTAGCATGCGATTGCGGAACAGTGTCAGCAGCTGCAGGGCGGGAGCTTGCACAGGAGGGACATCCATATTTAAAAATGTAAAAAAGCACAAGAGCGTCCGCTGGTAATGCAAGTAAAAATGGGAATCCACGAAGCACAGTGGAAAAATATAGAATGAAAGAAAGCAGGGATGACTCCAAAGATTTTCTCAAATGAAGTCACGAGACCACTGGTAACAATTTTAAAAAAGTGCGCCAGGCCCTTTGTGGAGGACGCGTTAGAGATAGTCCGAACCATCTTGCTGAAATGGAAAGGCGAATCTGTATTTAAAAGGGTCTGCACCTCTGTACGGGTGTTCGCTGTGTGAAGCACGAACGTTTCACGGGCCGAACTCAAGGCCACCTCTCTCTGAGACAAAATAGCTCTTATTCTTGCCATGCCGTTGAAATGTGCTGCCAAGGTTGGTATTTGTGGCCAGATTGAAAACTCCCTATGTTCATGTGTGGGAGGAAATAGAACATTTCTGCAGCAAATAACCCGTTCATTTACTGTTACGATAAAATGAATACTTTTAATTAACCCAGAACAATCTTCATTATTGAGCATCAAATAACTACCATTTTCCAAGAACTTGAACGTGGGGATGATAGCAGGAACTGGTGTGCCTTGCAACACGCAAGCCATATTTGGTCGGTGTTTGTTGCATGAACCGTGTAACTGTATGTGCCTACACATTAGTGAATGATCTGGCGTCTCAGTGCATTCCTCTCCATTCAGATAAAGTTCTTGATCATCTTTGAAAATCTGTATGTGTATGGAAGCGACCAGACTTCATGAAGAAAACCACTACCTAAAGGTTAATAACGACCTATTGGTATATATTTCATACAATTTGAAAACTTATATAAAGCAAAAGGCAGCGTTATTAAACCGTGGATAAGGCACGTTGCCAAAGCAGTCAACCTTTTGGATTTATACTGGAAATGTTAAAGGAAGAGTTACGGAGTAGGGCCTGTAAATCTTTAATAGACAACGAGTAAAATTACTCCAACCATCATATTCCTCTAACTCCGGGATAGTAGGGGTGTTTAATTTTTTAGAAGTAGCCAATCCAAAGCATTTGGTCTGGGAAATTGTTTCATTCACAAACCACATATGTTTTGGGATGAGACATGCACGGTGGAAAGCCTCAGTGCCTTGTACCTGCCAGGTTCGTGAACCCCAAACTGATGTAGATCCTGGATATTTTTACTCTGTATTACGTTAGCATGGTCTCATTACTGGTTTAAACGCCATTTTTCCTTTTTTGTAACTTCTGCACACGACACTTAGTTGTTGCTTTAGCTTTCAGCCTACCTGCGTCAAGATCTATGCCTGCTTCAAGCAGGCGCAGGGTTTTGATGTAGCTTTGTCCTATCTGATTGTAAATGCGGCACACCGTGGGTGGCAGAGCAGCGGTGCACGTTAACTGGTGCATCCCTGGGGATGTGCTAGTTAATATAAATCTGCCCCTTTACATTTAATTATGTGCAGGGGACACAGAGTAGGTGAGGTTTATCCAAGGTTAAGAAGAGATGAGTCCTGTTCAGTGAAAAATTGGAGATAGGCTTCAGTATATTATATACTTAAGTAGTGTGTTAAGTTTTTGATGACTGTTATTAATTTACTGTTGGGTAATAGTGGTTAATAACATTTTTTATTATATTTTACCACAGATTCAACTGCAGATTATTTCAAGATTTTAGGATGCCTAGCAAAGAAAGAGTAAGAAAGGCTGCAAAACGTCAAAGACAGCAGGACCATGGAATAATGCAGCAGTCCTCTAACAAAAAGATTTGTCAAGTCACCAAGAAAGCACCGGGTAAGAGTCGAAAAACAGTCATAAGAAATATGTGTAGTAAAAAAAATATTACTACAGAAAATGTTTCAGTCCAGAAAAGGAGAAAAAATTCAAATGGTAAGGAAAGGCCAATGAGAAATGTTACTGCTAGAGTAAGAGATAACTCTATGCATGAAAGTAGAAGGAAACAACTGTTTAGGGATATTCGTAAACGAATGTTCCGCCACAGGATAATTTGGAATTTGTTAAAAAATATTAAGAAAGGTCAGCAGAAAGTGGTTTTTTATAAGAGAAAAAAAATAGTTGAGAAAGTAATTGATCAGGCATTTGAAATTAAACGTAAGTTATTTATTTTGACAATCAATAGAATTAGGAAGCTAAACAAGGTAATTTATGATTTCAAAAGAAATAGTAGATGGAAGAGAATAGTTAATCGTAGTAATTTTTGTGAAGTTTTTTCTGGAGAATGGATGCATAGTTCAAGCTCTGAGGCATTTTTTAATGAGGAGAGTTATTTCCAGGATAATGATTTGGTGCATGCAGTTGACACCAGTGGTCGAGCTTATGAAGTGAAAGATGGTTGTCCAGTTGAAAAAGAAAAACTTGTGAGAACAGAGATAGAAGAGGTGTTAGGTAATGAGGTTTTAGGGAGACGTCCTAAGGGTCCTGTGTACACCTGGAAGTGTAGTAGTATTTGCAGTGTACGACAGGATTCCATCAATTTGCTTTGTGATTTTATACGGTCATTTAGTAAGAAAAGTTTGAAGCTGAAAATGAAGTTGTTGCAAGAATTAGATCCTTGCAGAGTGAGAGAAGTGATAGGTTTGCATGGTCATTCACTGGCTTGTCTTTCCAGGAGAGTATGCCAGAGTGTTTTTCATCATTTCAGGATGCTAGCAGTGCATCATAATAAAGTGAGGAAATTAGTTAGAATGTTGTATTATGCTAAGAGTCCAGCAATTATGCTTAAACAATTATGCGCTGCTCTTTTGCATGGTTCTGAAATAGATGAGAAGAATATATGTGAAGAAATTGAGTTTTGTTACTTTGGAAGTAAAGAGGAGAATGTTGAAATTGACCAAGAAGAAGAGAGTAATGTGGAAGATAGTGTACAGGTTTCCAGTACAGATAATTTCCAGAGGGAAATTGCGACGTTTGAGGTGAAATCAAGTGAGAGGCCAAATTTCACTTGTGTGTGTTGTCGACACACTTATTATAAGAATCAGACTAAGTTAGTGGATTTATATGGAAAAAGTGAAAGGGAAAATAATAGTGAATGGAAGGATTTTGCAACATACTTGATGGTAGAAAATTGTTTTGATTTGGGATTGGATCAACGTGTGTGTACTTATTGTTGTAACAAATTAAATCAAAACCAGATGCCTGCTAGAGCAGTTCATAATAATCTGGAATTGGTTGAGATTCCTTCTGAATTGAAGGATTTAAATACTTATGAATCTATTTTGATTCAAAGTATCCATCCCTTTCAGGCTATTGTAAGAATGGAGCCAAAGACAGGGAAATTGCCTCCATCAGATTTACAGAGAGGATTAAAGGGAAGAGTTGTTTATTTGCCTCTAGATTTGAAGAAAAACATTAACACAATTGGAGTAGAAAAAGTGGAAGAGGAACCTCTTGTTATCTTAGTTAATGGGGTTCCGACAAAGAATAAGAAAATATGGCAAGATTTAGTAGATGTTAGGAAAGTCAAAAGGGCAACATTGTATTTGAAAAAATATAATAAATACTATAAAAATGTATATGTTGCAGAAGAGGAAGTAAGTGAGGAAGAGGATAGCGATTTGTGTGCTGGTCAAATTGAGAAAGTAGAACCCTGTACTAGTGAAGAAATATATGAACATTATAGTGTTCATCCTTTGCATTCAAAGGAAGTCATGGGGAATGCTATTGAGTTGTTTCAAATGAAACAAGCGAAAGGGAGTCCCATTAGTGTTTGGGAGGAAAGTTTGGAAGCTCGGTGTTTCCCACAGCTTTTTCCAACAGGTCAGGGAGGAAGATATGATGAGCGACCTCATCAAATTCCTGCTTCTGAATACCGGACTTTGCGATTGTATGCAGGAGATCCTAGGTTTCGACAATGCATTCCTTATTTGTTTCATCTCCTGTTTGAAAGCGATCTGTCTGGACTGTCATATGCAGTGAACCACATCTTGAAAAGTGGTATACACATGCAAAACATCTCGGCAAGTGACTTTATGGATAAAGTCAATGTCCAAGACAGTATTTTGGATTCTCACCTGATTAATCTCATGGCGTGTCAGCGTGGTACTAATGAGTACTGGTACCGTCGTCATGGTGATTTAAAATGTATGCTGAGGAACTTAGGAACTCCCACATGGTTCCTCACTTTGAGCTGTGCTGAGTATGGCTGGGAAGACTTACTTGAATTTCTACGAGAGGCAAATGCTAACGTAGAAAACATCGAATTCAAGACACCCGGAGAACTGTGCTCTTTGGATCCAGTCAATGTATGTAGGTACTTCAATCATAGATTTGAAGGTATGATGTCTTTCATCATGAATAAGAAGAATCCACCTCTTGGAGAGGTGTTGGATTTCTTCTGGAGGAAGGAGTACCAAGCAAGAGGTGCTCCTCATATACATATGTTGCTGTGGATCAAGGATGCACCTAAATTTGGAACGGATGCAGACGACTCAGTGATGAGTTTCATAGAACAGTATTCTACGTGTGCTGTTCCAAACGCAAAGGAGAAAAAAAGCCTAAGAGAAAAAGTTCTACGTTTCCAAAGCCATCGATGTGGAAAGTACTGTCGTCGTAAATTCCGGAACAAAGACAAGTTCTACACCAAATGTCGTTTCGGCTTTCCACGATCGGTGATTTCTAAAGGAAGAGTGAACAGTTTGATGTCTTCGCTGCGACATAATGTGATGAAGAAATCACCTAAAAACACATACAATTTGAAGAGGAACGAAGAGTCTAAGTACATCAACGACTACAACCCTGTGATTTTGTCCATGTGGAATGCTAACATGGATATAAAGTTTGTGGCTGATAACTGTATGGCTGTGGCTCGGTATGTGACATCTTACATCACCAAAAAAGAGAAGACAGAATTGAAGGATATGTGGGAGGACATTTCCCATGAAAAGAGCCTCAGCAAGAAGTTGTACAGTTTCAGTCTGAAGATGTTGTCGCATCGAGAAATCGGAGCTTACGAATGTTCTGACCGGTTGTCTTCAGCAAGTCTCTATGCCAAGTCCAGGAGTATCGTTTGGGCGAGTGTTGGTCTTGCTGCAACGCGTAATCGAGTTCTGAAACCTGTGCGGGAAATTGAGTATTTGGCGGAAAAGGAGCCAAACAGTACCGACATTTTGAAGAGCAACATGTTGGATACATATTATCCAAATCGAAGCAGTCACCTCGAGAATGTTTGTCTGTATGAGGTTCTGCAAAATTACATATTCAAGAGGAACATCAAAGAAGATACTGAGAAAGGAGTGTATGCTGTAATAGGAAGTGAGGGATGTCTGGTCAAGCAAAGAAAATGCCACTTGATAAACCATCGAAAATTGAGTGGCGAATCTCCTGAAAAAAAGGAGTTTTTCTATTTAGCACTTTTGCAACTTTTTAAGCCTTGGCGTGCAGAAGAGGAACTGCTTGGAGATTTCCTTTGTTACGAAGACTCATTCAATGCTGCCAAGGAGACCATAGAATGTCCTGCTTTTCCCAAATATGTAGAAATGTTGAATGTGGAAATTGAGCAGGAAGCAACGATTGCAGCCGAGATTGCCAGAGACAGTTCTCAGGACAGTCAGAGTTCTGCTTCATTGAGTCAGGATCCACTAGGAGGACCTCTTATCGAAAATGAAGCTGCCACTGCTATGAATGAAGTGGAAAGAGCCATGGCACATGCTCAGGAGGATGTGGTTAACTTAGAAGAGTTGGAAAGACAACTCAACGTTGAGCAGAGGAAAATATATGACGAACTTACCATGCAAATTGATCATGGATTAAGTCATGACAAGAAAGAGTGCTCATGTACGTCGTTGAAGCCTGTCCGACTGTACGTGAGTGGAGAAGCGGGAACTGGAAAAAGTTTCCTTATTAAAGCAATTTCATGTTATTTGCAGGAAAGGACAGAGTCATCGCTGTCTTGTGTTGTCACCGCTCCAACTGGACTGGCAGCACATAACATTAAAGGGATTACTTTACATCGTTTACTGATGCTGCCAGTGGAGCATGACAACAAATTAGAATATCACAAGCTATCTGGAGATGCTTGTTTTGAAGTTTCAAGAGTCTTGAGGAAAATGAAACTTCTTATCATTGACGAAGTAAGCATGGTTTCCAATGTCATGCTTGCCTTTGTGCATTTGAGAATGCAAGAAGTTATCAAAACAGAGTATGATGTGTTATTTGGTGGCAAACACATCATTGTTTTCGGAGATCTTCTGCAGCTGACACCAGTGAAAGGGCAACCTGTGTTCAAAATGCTCACGCATGAAGATACCAGGAAGTGCTTAGGGAGTATTGGCAACGTCAATATATGGTTAAACTTCAATTATGCTGAACTGCATGAAAATATGCGTCAGGCAAAGGATGAAGTTTACAAGACTATTCTACAAGATGTTAGAATTGGAAAAGTGACCGAGCATGGGAAAGAAGCTTTACATGCACGATTACTGACAAATTTATATCCAGACGAAGATGTTGTGCCTGAGAATATTTTTCAGAAAGTTACTGAGAAAAAATCTGGAATATGTTTGATGCCAACTCTTGCAGAATGTGCCAAATTCAACAACAAAATGTTGCATTTAGAAAAGCAAGAGATTGTGAAATTGGAAGCTATTGACAGAGTAGAGCATATGGGATCAACAATTATTTTGTCTGAGAATCTGAAAACAAAATTGGATTCATTAGAGAAGAGTATATCTAAAACTGCGGGTTTTGAAAAGACTCTGAATGTGTGCTTGAACTGCCGTATAATTTTAAGAAGGAATTTACATGTTGAAAGAGGTCTGGTAAATGGATCAATGGGTAATGTTGTTGATTTTGTGAAATACAGAAATAGAGATGGAATTGAATTTTTAAAAATTAAATTTGATGGCATTGAGGAAGTACAGCTAATTGCTCGTTGTTCTGCTAGATTTTTGCTTGTAAAAGACTTATATGTTCGTCGTAAGCAGTTTCCTGTTTGCTTGGCATATGCGGTGACAATCCATAAATCGCAAGGTTTAAGTGTAGATTGTGCATTGGTGAATATTGGCAGTTCTGTGTTCAAGGAGGGTATGGCATATCTGGCATTGTCACGAGTTAGGACTTTATCGGGATTGTACTTGATTGAGTGTGATGTCACAAACATTTGTGCGGATCTAGATTGTGTTAAGGAATACAATAGGTTGAGAAGAGAGTATGCGCCACATTTGCCTCAGTATCCTTTGTTTGAGAAACGTGTGGTAGGCCGGAAACGAAGAAATGTGACCAATACTGGGGAGGTTGTAGCAAAAAGACGAAAAGTCGATGAACCTGAAATTATAAGCAGAAACAAAAAGGATTCTGTTGAAGATGTTGTTGGTTTTCAATTTGAAAACAGTTCTGGTGTCAACTGCTATGCTAATGTAGTGGTAAATGTTTTGTTTTCTCTACAAAATGTAAAAGAAGAGATTGTGGTCAATTCTGATCAAAGATTTTGCAGTTTGTTAAATTCTGTGTTAGAGAAATGTAGCACTGATAGAACAAACATAGAAAGTGTGTCTGAAATTCGAAATCTGTTAGACAGATGTTCAGGCCAAACACAATTCTCTCAAAATAGTCAGCAAGATTGTCAGGAGTTTTTAATGTATATGCTTGATGTATTGCATGATGAAGGTGTAGATGTAGATCACCTGTTTGGGCTTTCTTATCAATGGCAGCATGACTGCGAGAACTGTAGGGTATCAAGTACTACTAGTGTAGACTCAGAAAGATTTATATATTTAACTTTGCCAGACAGTAAATCAGTCTCTTTTAATAAGCTAGTAAAAGCAGCTGATCACAACATGGAGTGTAGCCAATGTAAATCTGAAATGATGTCCACATTATTTATACGAACATATGGCCAGTATGTCATTTTAATGTTCCAACGATGTAGGCCTGATGGAACAAAATTGACAACTTTAATTAAAAATTTTGTAGCTTCGCAGTTGTCAATATCAGGAAGGACTTTTGTAACTGCAGCAATTATATATCATGATGGCCCTTCAATAACATCAGGACATTACACAGCTTATTTAAAGTCTAGAAATGGCTGGTCATTCTGCAATGATTCTGTTTTAATTTTCAAAAAAAAATTGCCATATGACCTTAAAAACTCTTACCTGGTGTTTTTAAAACCAAAATTTTAGGGAAAGAATCTCGGGATGTGCTCTGAGGAATTTCAAGAAGTTCTCATGGCTCCTACACTATTTGGCCTTGAGGATAAGTGTAGTACAGAGACATAACTTTTTACCATAACACTGGACGTTATTGAGAAATACGTGCACTTTGAATGAGTTCAGAAAAACTATTTCTTTTTATAAGCTAATTGAAGCAGCCAATCAAAACATGGAGTAGAGGGAATGTAAGTCTGCAATGCTGTCTACTGTTTTACATTGCTTTGTGATTAAAAGTGATGTAGAGAATTAAATAATTGTACTAGTCATAAAGGTAGTGTAAGTCTGCTTCATAGTAAGCAGTATCAGTGTGATAGGAAATGTAGAACATGATTGAGCAAGAAGGGGAAGATATTACTAGTCCAGGATTGTGTAAATGATCTTCAACATTTTAATTCTGAAAGTTGCGGAAATGCGAAAAGACGGGATTGGCTAACAAGAAATCCAAGAGTTATACATGGCTCTGACAAGATTTGGCCTTGTGGAATCTTGTGGTAGAGAGCAAGAAGTCATTTATTGTATGTAACATGTTTTTGAAAACGATGGAGGTTTTCTTTCAGAAAGTGGCGGGTTGAAAGTAATAACAGCACAACAGAGTGTAAGCTGTTCATAGGACATCCTTGGCCGTCATGGAAAGTAAGTTAACTTTAAGGAGTTCTGAATTCTGATTTCTAATGGTGTATGGGTTTTTTAAACACAATCATTTTGATTGTGTTTTTTTTTCCCCGCTGTTATATGATGAATACCTTCAAGTCACTGTTTTAGTGAAATTTGATACATTCTGAGAACAGCAAAAATAAACCATTTAACATGTATAATTAATTCTGTTCTGTTTGCATTTATGATGTACATGTAGAACTGTGTAGGAGGCATGGAGAAGGTGAGGCTTCTGTAAGTGTCAAAGTTGTTGCATACAGTGCTCATATTCTACGTAGTCTTTTATATTTCATTACTTTCACTGTTTCTGACTGATCTAAAAATTTTTTTTTAAAAAGAACAGTAAGTATAAGGGAAGGAAACAGACAGTTATGTTAAAAGAAACACAGCTATAGGGAATAAACTAGGGATACTGTTACCCGCAATCCTCTGCTGATGATGTCACTGAGCATGTCATGAATGATGTAATATGTGACATCATCAGCAGTGGATTACGGGTAATAGTATCTCTAGTTTACTCCCTTATAGCTGTCTTTCTTTTAACATAAGTGTCTGTTTCCTTCCCTTATACTTACTGTTCTTTTTTTAAAAAAAAATTTTTTGGTTCGCTTCCGGTTCGCGTACCGGGGAGCGAACTGGGAAGCGAACTAAGAGAAATAGAGGTTGGCACAGTTGCAAATATTGTACCAATTTTTTAATAACGGGGAGGTAGTTCTGAAAAGAACTTTTTTTTAAATTGTTTTTGTTGTTTTATATTTTTTTTATTATTTTTCTGAACATTTTTTTACTTTTTTTGAATTTTTCTGAACAGTTTTATATTTTTTTTGTTTTTTTTTCGGAGGGGGCAACGAAAACGATTCATTGTAAAGGGCTCAACAGGAGCAAGAAAACAAAAAAAAAGAATTTATTGTTTGGGGAGTTTCGGACAAACATGAGTATGATTGTCAATAGCTCTGTTGATCAGAGTGATGCTACTTTCTGCGTAGCAAATGAATCCACTGCAATGTACGCAGACTTGTTTTACTTCACGAAATCTCGTTTGTATATTTGGCACCATCTCCCTGCCCTCTGGTCCCGTTACTTCCGGTACAACAGATCTTCTGGCCATAATAGGGAGATTATCTAGGTCGTCCTGTTCCTCTTCTTCCTCTTCTTGCTGAATTATAACTTTAGCAGGTGGTCCACTCTTCCTTGCATGTGGTGGAGGTGGTGGGGAAGCACCAGCTGAAGCTAGTAAAGAAGCCATTGCTCACTGGTAACAAAGGGTCTTTCTCTCACAATGATGAAAGTCAGAGTGAGGAAAGAAGGAGGGATTTTCACCATTTGGGAAAAAAAATAGTTCTCAACCAATGAAAAGTGTTCATTTTAGATCATATGACCTAGTCTTACATCATTAGGAAACCGAAAGTGAAATGAACCAATGAAAAGTGTTATTACCAAGTCACATGATCTGCTGTGTGTATGTTACGCGCTTTGCAGGGCCTCCCGGTTTGCTTCCAGAAACCTGTGCTTTGCGACTTGGTAAGCGTACGAGTTCGCTAACGTAGCACGTCATATGACGTATCACGCGACAACGCGAAACGTCATGCGGACGGGAGGCGTCACGATGTTGTTTTCTAACGCGGCAGTTGCGGTAAAGAAACGTTTACCGGCTCGCGGTCTATTTCGCGGCATCAAGGTCAGCTAACGGGAAGCTTCCCGATTCGCGAAGCGGGAACGAAGAAAAAAAAATATTTTAAAAAAAAGTTATTAATAAACATATAAAATATATTTTTGGATTTAAAGAAGAATACATTTTACAGCTACAGATATTAGCTGTTAAAAAACCAATGAAATTCACTGAAAAAACCATAGGTTATAGACCATATATAGTTAGGAATTAGCATTTACAAAACCTTGAAAATTCACTGAAAAAACCATAGGTTATAGACCATATATAGTTAGGAATTAGCATTTAAAAAACCTTATTTTACTCACACAAAACCATTGAAATTCCATATATAGTTAGTTGCACTAACTATATATCGCGCACCCGCAATCCACTGCTGATCATGTCACATATTACATCATTCATGACATGGTCAGTGACATCACTGATGACATCACTGATGACATCTCAAATGACATCACTGATGACATCTCACTTGACATCAATGATCACATCACTGATGATATCATTCATGTGATAATACAATGCATCTCCTCACACTCTAATATAACCTCCGTTACACCCAGTGTTAAATAGAGAGTATCATTTTTGAAACCATTGACACACCAATACTAGTTACTACATACGCACTCACTGATTCCTATGTCTACACACACATTCACTCATACAATCATTCATACATACAATCACTCATCTTTACAACACTATCATATGCACTCATACACCTATACAGACACTCACACTCTGCCACTCATCCATGGAGTTACTCACACACCTAGTCAGTCCTGAAAAGAATCAATCACACTTCCATTTTCTCATCTATACAGTTAAAGACAGAACACCTTACATTTTTGAAACATATACTAACACATAGTTACTCTCTTATAGAATCACTGATACAAGTACACATTGATCTGCACAGAGTCACACACCTCCCAGCCAGCCATACACACACTCAGTCTCCCATACAAATACTTGTGCAACCAATCAATAACCCATATAGCTACTTATATAGCTACTGATCAACACGTGCAGCAGCTTGCACAACAACAGACATACTGATGCACACTTTTAGACAGTTTAGTCACTAACCCGTGCATTCAGTAAGACGCATTTAATCACTCACTCATACAGTCAATCACGCACCTACTAAAACCTTCATTCAGACACTTATACATCCACTCATTCTTCAATATGTAAAACATATTTAAACTTTACAGAAACACATAATCACTGGATGTTGTCATCAGTGATGTCATCAGTGATGTCACTGACCATGTCATGAATGATGTAATATGTGACATGATCAGCAGTGGATTGCGGGTGCGCGATATATAGTTAGTGCAACTAACTATATATGGAATTTCAATGGTTTTGTGTGAGTAAAATAAGGTTTTTTAAATGCTAATTCCTAACTATATATGGTCTATAACCTATGGTTTTTTCAGTGAATATATATATATATATATATATATATATATATATATATTTATTTATTTTTTGCCACCAATTCGTTCCTCAGAAGGTGCACACTTTTAACGGTCGGTGCCAGACAGCAGGGATGAACGTGTCCCCACAAGTAATCCTTCACCAATTAGAAATAAATGTCTGCACTCGTCCAATTGCTAAAGTTTGGGTTTTATTCAAGAGACTCAAGGAGCCCCATTCACCTACGCGTTTCGACCGCAGGTCTTGATCACAGTGTTGCCACTGGTCCATTTTCTATTTTCATCTTATATATAATTACTACCCATCAGCTTATAATGAAGCATCTTGGGAGATGTAGTTTATCAAAGCATTATGACATCAAGAAACGTTTTTAAGCATTGCATTTAAATACATGTTGTCAAGTTAGACATTCAATTAATCACTTTTAACTTTTTTTTCCCTTTCCTTCTTTTTTCTCTCAGTAGTGAAAAAGGGGATAGGACAGTCATTAGAGGGGTTTTATATGAAAGTCGGTTTTACATATGGAAAAATTCCATCTAACCTAAGTATTGGTTATGCCGACACCTAGTGCATTATTTACCAAATTTTTGAATATAATGTCACTGTTGTAGTAGTTCATGCAACGGCTTAGTGCCATAGTTAACTCCTCATCGATAGTCCCGTCCTCAAATAGACTTTGTACAGGGCTCAGTGCCCTTAGAGTTATAATAAAAAAGTGATTTTCATAAAGTCTACAAAATACATGGAGTCAAGACCTCGCATATCTGACTTAGTCCCCAATAGTCAATAGAAGATCATTAGAGATGTACATACATCTCATCATCCATATTCAATCCTCTTGGTGCCTTGGTTTGAAACCGTATGATTAGACGCGACTCTAATCTCCTCAATTGCAGTTTTCGATTTCCTCCTCTTTCATTGGGAAGTATTGTCGCTATACCACTATAGCGTATGTCTTTCCATGTTTTGCCAATGTGCAATGACATATGCTTGGCAATGGCGTAGGACATATCCCCATTCTGAATTGCTCGATTATGCTCCAGAATTCTTTTATGTAACGGACAAGTCGTCATTCCAATATAGTTCTTGCCACAAGCACATGTTAAAATGTAAACTACATATGTGGTCTTACAAGTTATTGTATCCTCTATATTGAAGATTTTTCCTTGCGGATCTTTTAAGGATTTGAGGGATGATCCTACTGTACACGCCTGTAAAAGGCTGTGTGGGACTGCATTTGGAATATATATATATATATTCTACTGGCGGTCTTCAGTTGGCAGTTATAGTTAGGACCAAAGTTTCCATAGGGGAAGCGTTTTTGGTTTTGCAAATAACGTTGGTGCCGCTTGACGAATCATCACAAAGTTTTTTTAAAAGTCCCCTTTTTAATTCAGAAGCTGTGTTGAAAGTTTCGGGGGGATCTGTCTAGCTGGGGCGGAGAAAAAAGGGGGGTTCCAAAACCCGTTTTCCCCATGTTATGTCTATGGAGATTTTCCATTTTTTTAACACAACTACAGCCCAATCCACTGAACAGAATTATACCAAATTTGGCAGAAAGCTAGATGTTGGTCTGTTCAGTAGTTTTTGAGATATTTAACTTGAGATATATAGCTGGAGACGCGAGTCCTTGCTGTGGACTCGCGGATCCTACTAAAATATGATTGCCTGCCAACACTTCAAAAAATGGAGTGTTGGCAGCTATCTTGGGACTCAGCTTGAAGCCAAGATCCACAAAAAAAAGTCAAAAATAAAGAGAAGGGGTCAAGGTAGGTTCAAAAGCATTTTTTTTCATTTGGCCACACATTCGCGGGTGGATCCACGCAGAAAAGACGCACGGGCTCTCGCTAGTCATTTCCATTAAGGCCAAAGGGTCTGGGTGACTGGGTTAGACCAGGGCACCACTAACTTCAACGTGTCCGCTGCGCGCTCCGCTTTGTGGTGACATTTATGTAAAAATCGGCGTGATCACAAGAACGCCAACCAACCGGAACTGCCTGTTTTCCCTCCACTGAATCGGGATTTAGAGCCCGCGGTGGACCGGGGAATGAGGCCGGAGGTGGGGCTAGGCAGAAAACAACAGTGCCGTGAGTAGTTCCCGTTTTTTTAAAAACAACAATAAAGAACAAAGTATATCTGGAATATACGTATTAAAATGACATAGGAGATAGCATTTAAAGCGGTTTTGAAGAGTCAACAACTAGCGCTGTGGCAGCATTAAATCAGTTCAGCAGCACCACTACCTTCAACGCGTCCGCTGCGCGCTCTGCTTTGTGGTGACATTTCTGTAAAAACCGGCGTGATCACTAGACCGTCAACCAACCGGAACTGCCTGTTTTCCCTCCACTCAATCGGGATTTAGAGTCTGCGGTGGACCTGGAAATGAGGCCGGAGGTGGGGCTAGGCAGAAAACAATAGTGCCGTGAATAGTTCCCGTTTTTTTAAAAATAACAATAAAGAACAAAGTATATCCAGAATATACGTATTAAAATGACATAGCAGATAGCATTTAAAGCGGTTTTGAAGCATCAACAACTAGCGCTGTGGTAGCGTTAAATCAGTTCAGCAGCACCACTAACTTCAACGCATCCGGATTACGATAGGAATGTGATGTATTAGAAACATGTTAAGGTTAGCCAAGTGTATGGATCAAGGTATCCAGACTATCTGCGTAAGTGTACATAATGTAAATAATATCAGTGTTTTAATTGTATAATAAATACGGCCGGAGGTTACTCCCCCTAATCCAAAAGAAGGTGGTCTGAAATGCTTGCCTCTGAGGAGGGAGGGAGTCCACATCCAAGGGCGGTCTTGGCACTTAAAGAAAAGGGGATTAGGCAGTACCAGGCCATTTGCACATGAAAACGTTGTGGCCGTGTTGCCTACATCCTTTAAGGGGTCATGATGGGCAAGTATGTGGTAGCTGTGGCAGCACCAGGAATGTCCTTAAGCTACCAGACAAGGGACACAGAAGAGCTGTGATCAGGTCCCGTTTTACCCATTTCAAGTATGCAAAGGTTTAACGTGTGCCTCAGATAGGCCTTTTAGGCAAGATTTGACATTGTTGTGCCAACAGGAGGGGAAACAGACCCCACCCTGAATTTTCAACTGAACTCAGCTAAGTCATCCCAGCCCACTCAGGTCAACTTGTTAATCAAAGTGGTCTATTTTGTGTCTTTTGAAAGGAATTTCATTCAGGTCAAGCACTTGATTGACAGGTGCTGAAGAGCTAATGTAAATTAGCCTCCAAATGTTTCAGACAGGAAAGGTAACTTACCAGAAGTAAGTTTTCCAAAATATATCAATTAAA
Organism: Lissotriton helveticus; assembly: GCF_964261635.1. Classification (NCBI taxonomy): domain Eukaryota; kingdom Metazoa; phylum Chordata; class Amphibia; order Caudata; family Salamandridae; genus Lissotriton; species Lissotriton helveticus. The sequence goes on from NC_136073.1 coordinate 149,750,629, forward strand.
AATCCAACTTCACCATGGAATTCGACTTTTTATAAATATTAAAAAGAGTGGTTGAATTATTTTGCTATCTGGTCCCAAACCAGAGATACAGAATTAAAACTTCAATTTGTATTCTAGTTGTCTCTTTAGGAGTGCTAGGCCTGCCACAGTGAAAGTAGCTTTTTGGGCTTTGTCAATGTAGGGACATGGTGACATTACATTTCTACATGTCCCACATTTAAATACCATGCACCCTATCTTGTAGGCTACAAGGCCTACAAAGGAGTGACATTAAGTTTTAAAAGGGAGGTCTTTGCCTTTTAGTAATGGTTATTTTGGCAGATAGCACAGCAGGCTTAACCCTGCAGCAGTCAGGCTACAATGGTATAGTGCTGTGGTAATAATGAAAGATGTTCCATCTAACCAAGTTCTAGCCACAGTTCAATAAAATAAATAGACATTTTTAAATGGTGTAACATAAATCGATGGGCCACCCTATGAAAACTCTAAAGTCCCATATTTCACATATATTTTTAGTCTTGGGGCTGAATGGGGCCCCCATGGAGGGTGGGAGTCTCCCACACCACAGGTGTTGCAGGGGCATGTTTTGTGCCCCTGATTTCCACCTAAGAAGTGGAGGAGACAGATATGCACATAGCATACCAGCAGAGCCCTGAAAGGAGGAACAGAGGGAATATATAACACCACACCTCAAGTAAGCATCAGCCCACAGAAAAGCTCATTCTTTGTCAATATATAATTTCTTTTGTCGTGTTTTGAATAGCTTTATTGTTGGAGAAACTGCTGGACTCTTAAAAAAACACTGCCTCAAACAAAAAATATGTTGTGGTCTAAAATAGTACACATTGTTAAAATTGTCAATGCTACTAAATGAAAATACTTTGAGTGTGGATGTACTCCTTATTAAAGGGCGGAATACCATCACTAACAGTGAAGTTAGCCAATGGCTGAAGTGGACTGTCCCCTTGCCTCATGCTGTCTAAAGTACTTGCTGGAAGAAAAATGAAAATGCTAGAATAACAGGCCAATGGATGAAGATGGCTGACTGAAAGCCCCCAATGAGCAAATATATTATACTATTGTTCATCATATAAAAGAAAAAGCAGTCAGGAGTCAAGCTAATTCGTCTGGCATCAACGTCCCAGCGGAGCCGCAGAGTGAAAGGAAGTGCAGTGGTCAACAAGGAGTAAGTGGTATTCCTCTTACTGCCATTCCAATATCTAATAGATATTCACCATTATCATACTTAAAAGAGCAAAACTGATATGAGAGAGAATCTTATAGAATGAATTATGGCCGGGGGAAGTGAAGGAAATAGGGCCAATAGAAAATAGTGAAATAAGGGGAGAAAGAACTCATAACACAAGGGAACAACTGACAATTATGAGCTGAAATACGGCCGGGTTGAAGTCTAAAATAAATAATTTGGATTGGCTTTGAATTTTTAAAATTCGCAGACATTACCTGCCTCCAAGAAACTTGGTTGGAGGAGAACTTGTATGTATATGTTTACTTTTCCATCCCAACTCCTGCCATATCATCCGCCCAGGGGAGAGCCAAAGGTGGCCTACATACCTGCAACTCAAACCATTCAAATATTAAAGTTGGGAAAATGATGATTAATTCTCACTTTTACCAAATAGTTCCTCTTATACTTAACCAAAGTGTGGAGGCTGTTCTGATTAATTATTATAATAACCCTTTTGACAAAAGCAGAAGCAGAGTTGCAATGGAATTAAGAAAAGACCTGGAAAGTTTTTTTACATCAGCTATCCTCGGAACCAATGTATATTTGGGTGGGAGATTTTAACATTAAAACATAAAAAAATGTCAGACTGTTGGTAACACTGTGTGTGGCCTTGTAGAATGCTCAGGGGTCTATCAACAGCATTTCATTTTCTACAAGAAGCCTATGGGGATAGTCTAAATGAAATGCTGTATCACTTTAATATAGAGATTGTTGCCCAGAATTTGAAGGTCAATGGAGTAGATATACCAACCTTTGTTGGTAAGAGGCCTTGTTCCGTTATCAACCACATCCTTGTTTCTGCCAAGGACTTACCGTTAGTTACACTATGTAGAACAATATTTACAGTCCTTAGTGACCATGTTGCTTTAGTTGACTCTGGACATCCCACGGATCAGAGGGGATATGAGGATTTTAATGGGCAAGCACCTTTTATTGAGTGTGCAGGAGGTAAAATAGTTGTTCTTAAAAGGTCTGGTATTAATAAACCTCTGTTACACAGATCAGTTACTTCTGAACAATAGGAGTCCATTTTGATTTGTACAGAATGGGAGGGCAAATTATAATAGAATCTTAGAAGCATTTGGTAAAATCTCAGTGGCTATTTTGGACAAACTTCATAGGTCCGTCTGAAGTAGTAAGAATGAAATAATTTCTCTGCGATGGTTTAATCGACTATGTTCTAAATCAAACCAGAACTTGAGAAAAGCCATCAAGAAAACATCAAGTGATAGGGAAAAAAATCGGAATATTAAGAGTGAACTATAATACCAGAATCAACAATTGGAAAAAGGAAGTCTGTGAACAGTCATGGGCAGATTTGGAGCAGTTGATACCGGTAATGATATATTGTTCTGGAAAATCATAAGTTCACCCTTTCTGAAAGATAGCTCCATGCCAGCTTTGACTTCTCGGTCCCGCCAGATGCCTGGATGGCCCATTTTGGTGCTATATTTAATATAGGGACCACAATTAAGAATGCACCTATTAATGATGAAAACTATCCTGCTTTGGAACTTATCACCATGGAGAAAGATAGCATAGCCTTAAGAAATAGCGCATTGGAAAAGGCACCTGGGCCTGATGGAGTCCCGGTGGATGCCTTTAAGTTGTATTTGTCCCTATTGGTCCTGATCCTTACCTAACTTTTTAATGCTGCCGCCCAAGGTAATTTTCCATCTACCTGGGTGTAAAGTGTGCTAGTGCTCATCTTCAAGAAAGGGGATAGAGGGGATGCCTACTGCTATTGCCCCATATCACGTCTAGATTCCTCTCTGAAGGATATGAGAAGGGTGATAATGGCAACATTGGAAGTGTGGGCCTATAATCATGTGGTTATCTTCGATGTAAAATTTGGGTTCAGGAAAAAAATCATCACTATAGAACAAAGGACCAACTTTCACCTTATTAAGCACCGCATTGTGCCTATTCCAGGAACATTACCATACTTGTGTATCTATATCACTAAACATAGCCAACAGTCATTGTATTTTGTGGTGGTTGTTGGCCACAGTTTTATTACTCATTACATACGTCCTATTTCTACACCTTCTTGGGGACGGGGTCATACATCATTATCATACATTATCGCAAATTAGTTATCACTCAGTGTTATTTGGACATTATAAATCAGGGGTCATAAATCATCAGGATTTCATAAATCACCCTGTCTCAAATCTGTCATCAATCATTCTGCATGAGCATCATAAATCATCAACCATGAACCATCGGATGGGCATAAATCATTGGTTTGTCTTTTGCATCTCCTAGGGTTGTAAATCACCCTGACTGCTCGTAGATTGTTCTTTGTTGTTTTCCACGCCCTTTTGCGTGTGGGGGGGAGGCTATCCCCGGAGTTAGGCCCCAACTTGCTACCTTGCTAGTCTCTTTTATGCCCTACTGTCTGGTGAGGGCTGGGCTGCGAGTGCTGTCTCTGTTTGCTACCCCGATTTTTGTCAAGCATACTCACCCAGCTGTGAGGCATCCCAGAGTGAGTGAAGGTGAGCTGCCTTATATCCCCCTTCCCTTCCTCTCTTCCCTTTGTTCTTGGAAGTGGGAGAGGGCCTCAGGCGCATTTCGGCGCACGTCCTTTCCTGGCGGCGCAAACCAGCGCCAACCAGATCAATTTCTTTGTGGGCTCTGGCAGCCGCTATGGTGCCGGCCCTCTAGGCCCCCTTCGGTGGCTGCATTTGCTAAACTAGTAAATATACCCAGGCTGAAGAAGGCTATTTTTGTTTATGTTTTGTGGATCTGTCAAGTGCCTTTTACCTCGTAAATCATGCCAAACATTGGCAAGTATAAGTATATTATTTGTTTCCTTTCTCAATTATAGGCTATTTTAACAACATTTGTACGATATGGCCAAAATGGAGAGCACACAAAAAAGTTCCTGGTGACTAGGGAGATTAGAAAGGGTTGCGTACTTGCACCCCTTCTATTCTCTTTGTATTTGGGTATACCGCTCCCTGCAAGACGTTAGTGCTAACGCCCCTAGGGAAGGCACCCGCCCAACTCCTATTCTGCTTTATTCTGATAATGCACAGCTATCCCTAGGACACCAAATAGCCTAGAATGGCTTATTCATCAGTTTGTAACATTTATGGAAGATAGAGCGCTCAAATTAAATGTAGGGAACATTTTTGTTATGTCCTGAGGGAAAAAGGAGAGACCAGGGAAAAGCTTCTATGTACTTGGACAGAAATTGACAGAGGTTAAAACATTTAACTATATAGGGAGCATATTTTCCCAAATAAGCACCTGGGCATCACATATAGAAATAGCTAAACTTAATTTTATAAGGGCTATATCAGCGATTTTTAGATTTTCTAAAAAGATAGGAAATAAGCCTCTTAGAGAATTGGTGACACTGAACAGAAGCAAATGGTTACCAGCAGCTCTGTACAGCTCCCCATTCTGGGGTGGGGATAAGTCTGTTTTGTCATAGGTGCAAGAAATTCATTTTTTACAAAGATTACTAGGTGTACCCAGGTTAACCTCGTCCTCAATCATACACAAAGAACTGGGTATGGAATTTTTGAAGACACTATCCAAATAAATATTCTGAGAAAATGGTATGGTATTTGGGCTAAGAAGGGGACTAAATTCACTAGAGAGGTGATTAAGGACTGTTTAGGACTGAATTACTCAAGGAAAATCACATGGTTGCAAAATATGAGACCTCTGTAATCAGAACTAGGGAAAAATTTGAATGTCAAGGAATCGCATGGTATTCTAAAAATTAGTAAAAAAGAGATTAAAGCTAAGTTTTTGGGGAAAAACAACACGCAAAGGAAGTACATGTAAATGACGAAAAAAACGGTGACCAGATATCTCTTAGGATATATAGTACAAGGGATTGAAGACTATCTGGTCGAAGTAAAGAGTGCATATGTTTTTACTTACTAGGCTGTGGATGGCGGTTGGAAAATCACTCTGACCCCCATGGTAGCGGGAAAACACTGCCCTCTAGGACTGCGGGTAAACCGCTGGTCCAATTCGTATGCTCCGCAGACGAGATCCGACTGCGGCGGTCGGATCACGGCAATTAACATTGCGGTGGTTGCTGCTGCCAGCAGCACCGCCGCGATGTACACAGAAGCATGTACTGCATGTCCCTGCACTGCGTGGCAGGCACTGCACAGTGCCTGCCACCTGGTATAAGGACACCCAGTGCACCCACACACCCCAACACATTGGGGGCACGCAATGGGCCCCCGGAGACATTCTCGCATGGCTTTCCATGGCAGTCCCACCACCGCGGAAAGGCTGGCTACCGCTGGCATCATAATCATGCCGGTGGGGCCTGGCCCTGAACCGGCTCCAGTTCTGTCGGCAGGCATGCGGACTCCTACCGGCGGAAACGTGGCGGGCGGTAAATATCACCGCTGCGGTCGTCACCGCCATGCTAATGGGACTGGCGGTTTTCCGGGTTGCGATCGCGAACGGATGTCCGCCGCTGGTCCGGTGGTTGCTACCAAAGGCCCGGCTGTGGCCATCCATCCGCCATTCTAATCGACCTCTGTGATTGGAGTTACTTCATTTTTTTGGTGGCCTTTCCAAAAAATGCCTCATGGGCACGAAACCTACATAGATGCCCCTGTGACTGAAAGGCTATACAATGAACCATGAACTTTATGCTTTTCTGTAAATTTGATAGTGACATTAGAAAGATTTTACTGCACACTCGTTGTCTGTCTATTTGTATAATATATCATGAGGAGGCTTTTATCTATTTAAAGCAATTATCAAATGTCCATATGTGTTAGTGTACTGTCACCTTTATCAAAATGGCCTTACAAAAAAGAAAATCGTTGATCTTTTAAGATGACCTCAGATGTGAAGACAATGAGTAGAATGAGTGTACGAACTGTTAAAGTAATTGGATGTAATGAGGTTGTGGCTACTTTAAAACATCTTTAATGTTGTTTTTATTAATTATACGTGATTCATTTTTATGGAATTTAGGTTATATCCCCATGCATGCAGCATGTAATGGCTTCTTTTAATGTAATTTATACATTGTGTACCTTTATGAATTGGACTTGACTTGAAGTGCAGTGATCATGACATAGCAGTATCTATGAATATCTGACATACACACTTAAGGTAAGCAGCACCCCCAGAGAAAGTCTGAGCAGTATGAGTAGGTAAAGCAACAGATGAGCTGTGAGGGTTGGGACAGTAACACGCAGAGCATAGGCCAGGGGAAGCAGCAGATAGAAAAGAAAGCACAAGAACAACAAAAAATATGCTTTTCTTTTTTAAATATTTTTGTCCTCATACGCCATTAAATCTTACCAGAGCGAGGTTAAATTTGTCTACTAAAACCAGCGCAAGCTCACTCGTTTAATAGTTTGCACTTTACACAGAACTCTCGTGCTTTGTCTGTTCTTTACTTCTATCTATGGACCTCAGAACTGACCGAGAGGTAAAGTAATTCCGTGTAGAGGCATAATCATTGGACAAACATACCCCTAAAAACCACTATAAAAAAAATAAAAAAATAAAAACACATCATAAGATACTCATCCCTCTAGCCATTCTCGACATGGAATCAAAAAAGCCCTTTTCTTATTTTTATCTTTTCGTGTAGCTATATCTAATTTCATTATATATTTCAGGGAATTAAACCAATCTAAATACACCAGAGGGGTACATTTGATCCAACATTTACAAATTTCTCTGCACGCTAGTAAAATTAGATAGAAACTAAGCTTATTAATATCTAAAGACAACAGGTTATAATTCGGGAAAATGCCGATGAATATTAAAAGACTACTCACCTGGATTTCGAACCTAAATATTTCTTCCATACCTTTCCTTACCAAATGCCAAAATGTCTGTAGATTAGGACAGCTTACAAACATATGTACATCATCAGCCTTTTCCCTCCGACATTTTGGGCAGAATGGGATTGTGCCTTTTGCAAACTTTGATAATTTTTAGAGGAGACCAGTATGCTCTGTGGAGAGAGAACAGATGATTCCTCCTTAAATTGGCAGCTTGCTCTGTAGAATATAATAGCTCAAAAGATACTTGCCATATATCTTCTAAGCTTGCGCTTGGCAAGCACTCGCCCCACAGTTGTACTGGTAGTATGAAATCCCCGTCCGCCAGCTCTATCAAGAGCCAGTAAAGAGTTGCGACTTCTATCTTGTTTTGTTGTGCAGATCTTAACACGTTCTTGAACTCATTAGTACTAGCAACCAAATCTCAAACCACTTGCGACGAGCTTTTAATCTGCAAATATTTAAATTTCGCTTTTCGATTATCCGTTATCAATCTTAGATCTTCCCAGGATAACAAGGATCCCTCTGGCATAAGTTGTTCCCAGCGAATTACACCAACCAATTTTAGCAGGGTAGCTAATGAGTCTTTTGTCCACTCCGGTGAGCCAGGTGTGTCCCATTTAGGTGCCTTTCCGCTATAATAACTGATTTTTAAAAGCTTTCTAATTTTGCTCCATGTAGTCACCAAATCTCTTAATGATTTTAATCGAACCTTTTTAAAGTAGCGAGGTTCTCCAAATTTATACAAATATGCATGCTCTGCTCCTTTTACATCCTGCAACATTTCCCTGTACATTATGCCTATATCTGAGAAATTGGGCTCCTCTAAAAGCATCCTACCAGCCTTCATTAAAAAGATCCATGCATAAGTGATTATATCCGGTGCGTTCAAGCCGCCCTTATTTTTCCTCCTTTGGAGCTTCTTCCAGGAGATTCTCGTCCCTTTTGAAGCCCATATGAATTAATTAATTTTTGATTGAATTTTCTTCAGACTTTCTTCTTTGAAGGCTAACGGTATATTTTGGAAGATAAAAAACAATTTTGGTAAGAGCTTCATTTTTACTAAATTCACTCTGCCTATCAATGTTAAGGGTAAGTATGACCAACCTTTCAGAGACTCAGCAAATTCTTTATCTATTTTTTGTAAATTTGTACTAGGTATCTCGTTTATGTCTTGGGTAATTTGTATTCCTAGATACCTTCTTGCTTTCTTTGGTTGAAGGGAACAAACTGTATAATTCCATGCCATGCATTCTGTGTTCGATTGGTTTATCTCATATCCTGAGATGTTACCAAATTTTTCAGCCAGGCTATATATGATAGGAATGGTTTTCTCGAGATCTGATGTATAAACCATGATGTCATCGGCATATAGTGAGACCTTTTTTCCCATTTACCAAGTCTAAACGGCAGAATTTGATCCTGACTTCTTATACTTTCTGCGAAGGACTCAATGTACAAGTTAAATAATAATGGTGATAGAGGACACCCTTGTCTCGTGCCTCTTTGAACATATATTACAGAGGAAGTATTACCTTTAACCAAAACTCTGACTATAGGGGCACGATAGATGGCTGAAATCACTCTGAAAAATTTCCTTCCCAAGTTTGATTTCTCTAATACTTTGATCAGGTATCTCCAATTAACCCGATCGAAAGCCTTTGTGGCATCTAACGTAATAACAGCCAAGGGGTCTTATACTATGTTGCTACATCAATGGCACCAATCAAATTATAGGTTAAGTCTTGAATCCCTCTGCCTCGCACAAACCCCTTTTGATCCTGATGTACCAACCCCCCCATAACTCCATTTAGTCTCTCTGCTAAAACCTTGACAAAGATCTTGAAGTCTAAGTTAAGCAGAGAGACTGGTCTATATGAGTCACATTGGTACACAGGCTTCATAGGCTTTAAGATCAATACCAGCGTTGCCTCATTCCATGAGGGAGGCATAGTCCCACCCTTGTCAAATATACCAGAGAACAGCCTTTCCATTATTGAGGTCAGAACTTCAGCCATAGATTTATATAGCTCGGCTTGGAGACCATCCGGCCCGGCGCCTTTTTTCTTTTACATGACCCTATTGCCTTCCTGATCTCTACTTGGGATATTGATTTACTGATGTTATTGGTAGCCTCATTGCTTACTGCTACTGGTGGATAACTCTGAAGCCAAGCTTCTATTAAATCTTCCTGAGGCTCAAGTTCCTCTCTATAAACTCTATCGAAATGCCTTCGAAAAGCTTCTTCAATATCCTCCAAGTCCTGACATATTTTTCCTGTAACATTGCACCTTACTTCTCTAATATTGCTTTTAGTTAATTCTTGCTTTGTTTTCCACGCAAGAAGTTTGCCAGAGCTTTCCCCGTATTCAAAATGTGCAATTTTACTGGCTTCCCATTTCTTCTTCAGCCTACCATCTAGTATCCCTGCTAAGTTCAATCTACATGATAATAACCTATCTGTTAAATCCATCCCTATACTTTCTCCTTGCGTCATACTCTTTAGTTCTAGTTCTTGAATTTTATCCTCTATTTCTTTTATCTCGGCTTTGTATTCCTTCTGCCTAACAAGCTGAATAGAAGAAAAATATGCTTTTCCTTCGAGTGTGGAAAGCAAAATACCTCTATGAGGTTAAGCAGTGGGGGGATGCCAGTTGTCCACACAAAAGCATTGTGAAGAAGTTATGCTCTAGGGGAAAGAAAAACGCAAAGTTGTAGTAAAGATATTGGACAAGAATCAAGTAAATTAATTAGACAAAGGTGCCACCCAATGATAATCAATGAACAGACCCAAAACCCACTGTAACCTACCAAGTCTCTTTGTGAGACTTGAAAATGAAGTGAAGAAAGATGCTTTATGTATTTTAACATTTGATAGGCCAGGTGACCTTACATGTCAAGATATCTTTTCACTGTCTCTAAAATGTATTAATATTTCTGCAATTTTTAGTGAAATTGTGCTGGAATACCACTGTTCTGGCACCTTTTAGCCAAGTGTTTCTTGATATGTCATTACAACATCATCACACATCTCTATTTGTAGCCTGCTAATTATGAAATTGTCATCGGAAGCCAATATCTGGCACTATATTCTTTCTGATGACAACAGGACATAATGAGAACCCATTGAAACCAAATAGAAGGGAGATTTTATGAACTGATTTATCAAAGAGTAAGAGATGCATATAGCAAACAGTAAGTAATTAAACATGGTATGGCCCTAGTACTACCCCACATATAAACAAGTGTTTTTTAAATGAGTCACATTAATATTGGGTAGGTTTGGAAAGGCAGTTCAAGCATGGTCGGATTTTTGGAAGTTGAACCTTTCATGAAAGCAGGTCTTATGTCCACCTTAGTAGAAACTGAGCATACAATAGTATGCAGATCAGATGTGAAACTGCTTGGATTGTGAAATTATAACACTAAATAAAATCTAAATTTTACAGAAAAGAATCCAAGCAAGATATTGGCAGCTGCAAGGATGTTATAGAAATACTTAAATGTGATAAAACAATTTCAAGTCACTTATTTATTTATTTGAAAGTTTTATAGAGCGCGGAAAATACCCTTGCCGATATCAGAGCGCTTTACAGTAATTAAAGTTCTTTATACATCAATTAAAAGCAAGTCAAAGCACGTATACATAACATATTGTAACATCTTGTAAAATCAAAGTATTATGGTACAACACAAAACTATCCCATTGAGTCAGGTTAAGGGAAGATATAATGTCTAGATTGCCTACATGGTCCCTTGTCATAATAAGGGTTAGTAGCGAGGGTACGTTTGGTCTCGAAATTTCTTTAGACCATGCTCAGGTGAATTTGGCCATGAGAATCAATTTTAATTCCATTTTGAAAGATGCACTAGAGGAGTTAAGTCTGGTTTCTGGGGGTAAGGCATTCCAGATTCTGGGCGCCATCCCTGAGAAGGTTCGGTTATATGTTTTCTTCTTGTTGAATCTTTACAGTTTGAGTAGTAGGTTTCCCTCGCTCTTCTTGAAGATCTGATCCCACCAGAGATCCTCAGTTTCTGTGCCAGATAGCTGGGTGCTTTGTGGTGCATGGCTTTATGCATCATACACGCTATTTTCAAATGAATTCTGGCTACCAGAGGTAGCCATTTCAAGGATTTGAGGTCTGGGGAGATGTGGGAGCTTCTTTTAGAACCATTGATGAGTCTCGCTGCTGCATTGATTGAAGCTCTTAGCGGTGCCGTTGTAGCTTTGGGTAGGCCACAAAAAGAGACGCTTCCGTACTCCACTCTAGGGATGAATAGAGCTTGTACTGTCTGCTTGAAGTCATTGACTGGCAGGAAGGGTTTCAGCTTCCTCAGTGTATTTATCTGAAAGTTTGCTCCCTTTGTAGCGTTGCTGATGTGTTTTTGCACATCGAGGTTACTATCAAGAGTTATTCCCAGTGATTTCGCTGAGTCCACAATGGTTGGTTGAATGTTGAGTGCCGTAAGATGTTTGATCTAGTTTTGCATTATGGGGACTTGGGCGTGTGGAGTTATTAGATGGAATTCGATTTTTAGGGCATTCAATTTGAGATGGTTTTCTGCCAGCCATGTCTGGGTATTCCTAAGCTTTGTGTTAAGCAATTTGATGTCTTCGAAGGTGTGGATCTTAAGGTATAGTTGTGTGTCGTCAGCGTACATGTGATATTGCACGTTAGACGCATGTAGAATTTCGGTGAGTGGTTCCATGAAAAGATTAAACAATGTTGGGGATAGTGAGGACCCTTGCGGGACTCCCAAAAAAACTGGGACGGGTTTGGACAGGGAGTTGTTTACCTTGAATTGTTGTGTCCGATTTTGGAGAAATGAGGTACACAAATTTAGCACTGACCCTTATAATCCTATTCTATGTTTCAGAAGATCTATCAGGTTCTCATGTTTGACCGTATTAAAGGCTGAGGAGAGGTCTAGCAGGAAGAGCAGGCAGGTTCCATTCTGATCAAGGATTTGTAGTGTGTCCTCAATTATATGTGTCATGGCTGATTCAGTACTGTGACCTGCTCGGAAGCCTAATTGGTGTTTGTTAAGAAGGTCAAAGTGATCATTATGCCTTGTCAGCTGGAGGTGTACACATTTTTCCAATAGTTTGGCCAAGGTAGGGATATTGGAAATAGGTCGATAGTTGTTTAGGACTGAAGGGTCGGCCGTGGGTTTCTTTAGAATGGGTGATACCTGTCCAGCTTTGAGGGTGTCTGGGATGCAACCTTGTTGAAGTGCGCTGTTTATGATCTTGGTCCAGAGAGGCAGAAGCAGTGGAGTTAAGTCTTTAATAGCGTTTGCAGGGGGAGGATTGGTGAAGTGATTGGCAGTGTTCAGGGCACTAGGTATTTTGCATATAGCTTCTTCAGAGTAAATATCACAGGATGACCAACTTGTGCCATTTTTCAGGTCAAGCTTTGATGGAATTTGGTATGGCGCAATTGGAATTGCTGGGGAGGTTTTCAATAGAGGTCCCAAGTGTAAGATTAGATCTTTGAGGAGGTCCTTCTTGATGTTGTCAGTCTTCTGAGTAAAGAAGGCAGAAAATTATTCGCAGTTGGGTTGCGGACAAGCCATGTCTTGTGGACGTTGAGGTGCATCCTTAGATTGGGTTTTGATTAATTCAAAACTTTTTTTGGACGATTTCTTGCTTGGTCTGGTTGGGGGCTGAAGAAACCCGCTTTACTGCGCTTTATCTTTCTGTAATATGCATTTCCCCTTTTCCTTAGAATCTTGAGGTGATTGGCGGATGGAACAGATCTCCAAGTGCATTCAGAAGTTCTGAGTTCGTTGAATATTCCATTGTACCAGGGCTTAGAATCTTTTATGGAGGCTCTCTTTAGTTGAAGGGGGGCTCATTTATTATCGAGGTCATGGAATTGAGGTAGTGATTGGTGAGATCCTGGACTTCGGAAGACCCTGCAGGGGGCAGAAGTAGGTTGTAGCTGGAAGATGGTAACATTTTAAGGTTGATTTTTTTCAGGTCTCTTTTCCATACTTTTGGTCTTGTGGATTGAACCAAGTTAAGTTTCACTATTTCCTTGATAAAGAAGGTAATAATATGATGGCCTGACCAGTCGCAGGGTTGAATCGACTCTAGCTGAATGGAATGTCTGTTAGAGATTATAATATCAAGGATTGAACTTTTATCGTGTGTTTGGCTGTTACAAATTTGTGTGGGGTCTAGGTCATCTAGGACATTTTTGAGACTATTGACCACTGCATCATTGTGGTCATTCCAATGGAGATTGAAGTCGCCAAGGAATATTTGGGTATTTTGGTGCCTGGTGCTCGTTGAGACCATATCCATGAAGTGTTTGGTGAAGGCGAGGTTGTCACCTGGTGGATGATAGATGGTGTGTGAAGAGCATAATGGTTTGCCATTACTGGTGATGTCGAGGCATATGCATTCGCACAGGGATATGGATCTGTTTACTGAGATATTGCTATGGTGTATACAGTCGATACCTCCCCCTGTCTTATCAATTCTGTCCAGTCTGATGATGTCGTGCTTTGGGGGTACTAGTATGTCGATGATTGGTGTGGAGGATTCCTTTAGCCAGAATTCGGTTAACATTATCAGGTCCGGTTCTTGTGTGAGAATGAGGTCAGCTATGTCCGCTGCATGTCTAGAGGCCGACCTCAAATTTAAGAGTATGCATTTAAGACGGGGCGTGATGAGGGATGAAGTAGGCTCTTGAATGAGGGGGACTCCTCTTAGGTTGTTGTCAATGACGCCTCTAGTGTTATGTTTAGTGGTCCTGTGAGGGTTGGGGGGGATAGTTGGGATAGTCATTGAAGTGGGAGCAAGAGGGTTCATGAGGGATGGTTCATATGAGTGTAGTAGAGAAAGTAGAACGCTCTCCGAAAGCGGATTGGTGCTTCAGATAGGGGGGGTTGATTTATTACGGGAGGGAAATGATTTCAAGCTGGGTAGAGTAAGTTTCGAAGTGACTGTTAGGTGGTTCAGGTGCCCGCTAAATTTAGACTGTCTTGTAGCTCTGGTGAGCCACGGTTGTCTCGATATCAACTCATTAAATGCTTGAAGTTCTTCTTTGAGTTGATGTAATGAGATCCTGATCTCATCACGTCTGGGGTCTGGTGCGGATATGAATAGGGTTGGTGGCTGTGTTATCGATGTAGATGGCTGCATTGTGGTCTGGTCAGGTTTGTGGTCTGGTGCAGGTAAGAGTGGAGTTGGAGGGGGTGTTACGGGTGTGGATGGATGAGTTGTAAATGTGGAAGGCTGAGCTGTGGATGTAGATGGCTGGGATGTGTGTGAGGGAAGTGTACTTGGGTCCAATGTGTGATCAGAGGGTGGCATGTCTTCTATGTGGTAATGGAGTGTCCTATTATGTTCCAACACCTGAACTGGGGGTGGTGGGCTGGTATAGGGGATGTACGTGCTAGGAGTATCAGTGTACAGCAGGGATGAAGTAGGGGGATTGTTTGTTGTGGAAGATATGATGTTAACAGGGGGGAGCTGTGATCATAGATGGGGGAGTCAATATCTATTGGGGGTGGGTATGCTGCCGCAGTCGTGCTGGGTAAGTGTATTATGTGTGGGTCAGGCGGCGTGGTAGTGGCATGTGTCTCCAATGTGAATAATAGTCGGCATAATAGAGGGACGTGGTTGGTGGGAGGGTTTGGTGAAGTGATGTGATGTGTGTTGGTGTAAGAGGTAGTCTGGGTGGATGTAAAGTATTATTCGGATGCAAAAAATGGTCGGAATAGTAGTGGGGCGTGGCTGTCAGAAGGGATAGGCATTGTGATATATTGTGTACTGGTAGTGGGAATAACCTGGGCGGCAGTTTGGGGTTTAGACACTTGTTCTTTAATAATGGGGAAGATGTTATTCAGGACATTTAAACTACGGTCAGTGGATTGCATGAGGATGGTTCCGTTATTGTAGATGGTGATGGTGGCTGTCGCTTGGAAGAGCTGGGAGGGGGAGGTATAAATAACTAGACCATGCGCAGTTTTTCTAGTGGAGGAGATCACAAATAAGTCTAGGAATGCTTTCCTCTATTGTGCTCTTCATTTAGTGTGGAAAATGATATCAGTGGTTCTGTGCCCGTTGTGTATTGAGAAGTAGGGATCAGCTATGGGTGTTTCAGGGTGAAGTTTTATAAAAATTGTGCTTAAATCGTTTGGCTGATTTTCTTGAGAGGTTGGGGGGATAAATGATGGTGTAGGTATATGTGCCTGTGAGCTCCATGATATGACCAGCGTAGTTGGTGAGACGTTATGGGGCGCAAAGTGTGTATGGGGTTCGTATAAGGTCCGTGCTATGTGGTGTGATGGACTTGGGGAGGTGGGGAGGTATTGGAGGGGGAAGTAGCAATTGTGGTGTTGGCTATATTTTGGGGAAAGGGGATTGGTTCTAGAATCCTAATGATTGCACCATGGGCGTCATGTGCGGGGTAGGATGTGGGGCAGGCTAGGTAAAGGACAGAGAGGCATTGAGATAGATTGAATTGAAAGAAGTTTACAGAGAAATTCTGGCCTGAGATAAGTAGGTAGAGAGGTCGGTGGTCGTAGACTATGTGATATACCCTTGTATTGGAGTCATTCTAATGTGGCCGCCTCCTTTGGCAAGAACCTCATAGACAGCTGTGCAGTCCTTTGTCTTTTTCCATTGACTGTGAAAATCCCAGTGTAGTCCTGTTTCCATCCATCTGGCGATGTTCTTAGTCCTTTTTCAGTTGGTATGATTTGGTTCCACAGGGGTTGCTTTTGATCTCTGTTAAGAGTGAACAGTGGCTGGAGGTGGACCCCTCGCCCTTGTTGTTTATGTGGTCGGCCATTTTGCTAATAAGTGACCCAAAGCTACTGCCAGCCAAGCTAGCGTGATGTCATAAATGATGATAAAAGTCAAAATAAAAATAAAATTAGTAAAGGTACCATTAAGGCACCCATGATGTCGCCGCTACAGTTGTTGTTTACCCAGTCTCATCGCGCTGCGGGCTACATCAGGGCCACCCTTTGATGGCCAAAGGTTCTGTTGCCATGGTGCTGTGGCAGCTGTGTGCTTATTCTATTGTTCAAAAACTTCAGTGAAAAGAAATCAAATAGACGCGCTCTCGGTGTTGTTATGCACTGATCCTGAGGGGGCGGGGCTGAGTAGCGACTTCTTCCGCAGAGCCAAGAAGCGTTCCGCATGGCGTGGCCCCTGAACCCTCAGTCCATGAGGAGATCATGAGCTTGATGTCCGCGATGCTGTGGGGAGATCCTGCCTTGTGGAAAGCAGCATGCAGCTTTGTCGGGGGCCCCTGATCTCTTGGTCCGTGAGGAGACCAAGAGCGCGATGTCCTTGATGCCGTGGGGTGACCCTGCCGCATTGAGGATAGCCCCCAGCCTCTCTCAGGGGTTGCAGGGGTTTGCTCTTGATGCTTCGAAGGTAGCCAGCAGCCTTGTCCGGGGGTCACCGGGGCTTGACCCATGCGTCTCAGACCCAGCTAGCCCCTTCCCTCTTCTATCTGGGTCAGAACACTTCAGGCTGCCCTCGGATTCATCTTCATCCCACAGTCGGTGATCCTCGGTGACAGTTCAGAGCCTGAGCTTGTGCGGATGGAGGTGAGCGGTGATAAGCTCCACCGCCTCGACGACAAACACTCAGCTTCCCTGATGGCACCAGTCACTCATTCATTCCAAAGGCTGTATCAAGGTGAGTGACGTTATTTGGCCCCGATCCTTGTAAGATTGTCTCCACAAGATGTGTGAATTATTCCTGTTACGCTTGTATGTTCAGTTCCGTTCGGTGACTGCCACTGACAGGGATATTCCAATTAAGGGATCCCAAGAAAGGATACAGCCCCAAACATAGCACAAAATGCAGGCAGCTGTAAAGTAACCCCCATAAAAAAACAAAATCGTACAGAAAGTCCAGTGCTTCGTAAAAGGTCTCAACATATTTATGTTGTGGTTTTCAGGTCCCTTTTACCTTGTTGGGGTCCCGGGGAGAGGGTGACTGGTGAAATGTCTCACATCTGACAGAAAAGTGATATAAGTGGCACAGTAATTACCAATAACACACTAAATCTGAAAAACTGCTATTTAGGATGCAAGGTATCTGAAAACCAAGAGGTTATTTCACAAGTACTTTAAAAGAAGAAATTGCCAAACAACCATATAGTAAGGCTGGTTTAACCGCATTAGAAGCCTTGGCTGTCGGGCCCTGTTTGGGGGGCGGGAGCACAGGGCAGACACTGGCTACTAGACCCCTACCGTGATTGTTGAAATAGTGTGCCACTTGTGTCCAGATGTCTGTCCTGCTATCGTGCTGCAAACTAGGCCACATATAACCATTTTCACCCTTGACTCTCAGGGTATCGGGGCAAGCAGACACATGCTACTCAGGGAGGCAGTCTTGGGGCAAGTTCTCAGACCTCAACAATAAACCACGACACAATAACCTAATGTCCAGCCAAGTTCATGTTTTTTTTAAAAAGCCAGTCTATTAATCACAAAACAGAGCTAAATACTAAATAATTCAAGTTATGGCAATCAGTATCTGGTGGTTTTGGCATGAATTAGGCACATAAGCAGTTTATCACCTTTTTTCACTCTCAGACTTCGAGCATAATTCAGTCAATTGTTCTTACACTTGGCTTACATTGAGGGGAAAGTCCCAAGGCTCCATGCTCAACTCCAATGAAGGGAATCTAAGTTGTTTTACTCTTGTCGTGGTGGAGCCTCAGGATGCCACCACATTAGTTCGCGCAGGTTAGGTGGTGAGGCAGCCAGCGTTATTGAGTGAGGGCCTCATTGCTAGATTGGGACCATTGCGCATATTCTCCAGCAGTTGTTGTTTCCTATGCCAATCAGGTTTAGAGTACCACGGTACAGCTACAGGCAGATCAGGCTCACTGTGGCGAGATGCCTTACTTATATTCTGATGTCAGAGGAAGCACTAGTTCACGATCCGCAGTGGCTGGCAGGCTATGTTTGATTTGCTGCCTTCGTTGAGCTATATCTCAGTTAGGAAGCTTTCAGAAACCAGGGTACCCACTCACTTCTCAGGTTGCTCCTGGCTTTGCTCTCTGATACCATCTGCTTTCCCTGGTGGTATTGGTATTGGTGGTGGTGATATTGGTGGTGGTGTTATTGGTATTGGTATTGGCAGTGGCATTGGTATTGGTGGTGGTATTGGTATTGGCGGTGGAGTTATTGGAGGAGGTATTGGTGGTGGTGGTGGTATTGGTGGGATTGGGGGTGTAGGTGGTGGTGGAATTGGTAATGGGGTGGTATTGGTGGTGGTGGTGTTGATATTGGTAGTGGTGGTGGTATCAGTGGTGGTGGTGGTATTGGTGGTGGTTGTGTTGGTATTGGTGGTGGTGGTATTGATGGTTGTGGTGTTGGTGGTGGTGGTATTGGTGTCTGTTTAGGTGCTGGTGGTGGTATTGGTGGTGGTGGTAATGGTATTGGTGGTGGTTGTTGTTTCAGTGGTGGTGGTAATGGTGGTGGTGGTATTGGTACTAGCTGTGGTATTAGTATTGGTGGTGGTATTGTTGGTGGTATTGATATTGGTGGTGGTGATAATGGCAGTGGTGGTGGTATTTGTTTGTGGTTTTGGTGTTGTTAATGATATAGGTGGTGGTAGTGGTATTAGTGGAGGTGGTGGTATTGGTTGTGAAATTGGTGGTATATGTGGTGGTGGTATTGATGGTATTGGTGGTGGTATTGGTAGTATTGGTATTGGTGGTGGAGGTATTGGTGGTGGTATTGGTGTTGATATTGATAGTATTGGTGGTGTTTGTGATATTGGTGATGGTGGTATTGGTGGTGGTGGGGGTACTGGTGGTGGTGGGGGTATTAGTGGTGGGTTTGGTGGTGGGATTGGTGGTACTGGTGGTGGTGGTATTGATGGTCATAGTAAGGGTGGTATTGGTGGAGGTGGTGGAGGTGGTAGTATTGGTGGTGGTGGTGTTGGTGGTGGCATAGTTGTTGTTAGTATTGGTGGTGGTGGTTTTGATGGTATTGGTGGTATTGGTGGTAGTGGTGATATTGGTGGTGGTGGTATTGTTATTGGTGGTGGTATTGGTGGAGGTGGTATTAGTGGTGGTGGTAGTATTGGTATTGGCAGTGGTGTTGGTGGTATTGGTGGTGGTGGTATTGGTGGTGGTGATATTAGTGGTATTGGTGATGGTGGTGGTGGTTTTGGTTGTGGTGGTGGTATTGGTGGTGGTGAAATTGGTGGCATTAGTGGTGGTATTGGTATTGGTGGTGCTATTAGTATTGGTGGTAGTGGCATTGGTGGCGGTGGTATTGGTGGAGGTGGTATTGGTGGTGGTGGTATTGGTATTGGTGGTGGTGGTAATGGGGGTGGTTGTGCTATTGGTAATGGTCGTGTTGTTGTTGGTGATGGTATTGGTGGTGGTGGTGGTGGTATCAGTGGTGGTATTGGTGGTACTGGTGGTAGTGGTAATGGTGGTCACAGAAATGGTGGTATTGGTGGTGGTGGAGGTATTATTGTTGCTGGTGGTACTTGGGATTGGGGAATTGCTGCTGGTGGTGGTTCGGTGGTATTTGTGGCATTGGTGGTGTTAGTGGAGGTGGTATTGATGATATTGGTATTGCTGGTATTCTTATTGGTGGTGGTAATAATATTGGTGGAGGTGGTATTAGTGCTGGTGGTATTGGAGGTGATGGTATTGGTTTTGGTAGTATTGGTGGTGGTGGTGCTGGTGGTATTGGTGATAGCATTGATATTGGTGGTATTCATGGTGGTGGTTGTGGTGGTGGTATTGGTGCTGGTAGTGGTATTGGTGGAGGTGGTGGTATTGGTGGTGGTATTCTTGGTGGTGGTATTGGTGGTGGTGGTTATTGGTGGAGGTGGTATTGTGGTAGTGGTAGTATTGGTGATATTCGTGCTGGTATTGGTGGTGGTGGTAATGGTGGTGGTTGTGCCGTTATTGGTGGTGGAATTTGTGGTGGTATAGGTGGTATTTGTGATAGTATTAGTGGTGGTGATATTGGTGGTGGTGGTGGTGTTGGTGAGATTGGTGGTGGTATTAGTGGTGGTGGTGGTATTGGTGGAGGTGGTTTTGGGGTATTGGTGGTGGTATTGGTTGTATTGGTATTGGAGGCGGTGGCATTGTTGGTGGTGGACTTGATGGTGGTGGTATTGGTGGTGGTGGTTGTATTAGTGGTAATGGTATTGGTGGTGGTTGTATTGGTGGTGGCAGTATTGGTGTTGATATTGGTTAGGGTGGTATTGGCATTGTCAGTGGCATTGGTATTGCCGGTGGGGGTGGTGTTGGTGATGGTATTGGTGGTGGTGGTATTGGTGGTGGTGCTATTGGAGGTAGTATTTGTGGTTGTCGTTTTGGTGGTGGTATTGGTGGTGATGGTGGTGATGGTATTGGTGGTGGTATTGGTGGTGGTGGTATTGATGGTGGTGATATTGGTGGTGCTGGTATTGGTGGTAATAGTGGTGTTGTTGTGTATCGATTTAGATTCCGTATGAGTTTCCCGATTCATGCCCTTATATAGGTACAATTCACATTGCCCTTATGTAGGCATAGAAATCCAGTCCTTATTTAGGCATAGTCCATGCTACCCAAATACAGGCATGGCTACTTACATCTGTTCATCTACGTCACAACGAGTTCTTAGAAAATCAGAATCTTAAGCCTTTAGGACTTCCCCTTGCTTGGATATTGATTTCTCCAAGAACTCATCTATTATGCATGAACATCTATTCCTTAACGGTTCATTTATGATGTTCTTATGCCCGACTTCTAGGTCAAAACTGGCATTCCTAAACACCTTCAAGGTATAAATATACCTTCACTTGCTATGGCAAGGCACGGTTCGGTGCAGTGGGGCTACCTACTTGGACTACGCGGCTCGCCACAGCAAGTCCTGAAGGAAGTCAACTCCCCAACTGACGCACCGACCAGACGCAGTCATCCTCCTTCCCGAGAATCCAGCTCCAGTGTTTCTGCTCCCCTTGCGGGGTGTTAGAGATCGAGTCCCAGGAAAGAGATACCAACCCCTCTCATTCAAAGGTATAGAGATGATTAGAACCTAGAGAAACCTTTGGCAATTCTTGGTACAACTAAACTAAACTATAGCTAAAACAGCACCTACTTCTTCCCTCATACTAGAATTAGGTTAGGTACACTGGGGTAGGATTATTTTAGAAGCACCAGTTGAGTATTTTAGCCTGTGTTATTTATGTATGTATTTTTATAAATGTCATAGCTACAGACCATGCTATTAGATTATTATTTTATATTACTGTTTACATGGTACGCTTTATACTTCGCATTCTGTCTTATGATTGTAGCAGTTCATATCTCTTGCATGAGAAATAAAACTGTTCAATAAACCCTTTTTTATTGAAACGCCCCGTCTATCTATTTCTATGCAACTCTGTAGAAACAAAGCATGCACGATTGACAGAGTGAAATGGTTATCTATTGTTTCCATGACTCTTAAGATATTGTTCTGACTCTAAGGGAGAAAAAGTTGTCATGTTTATGAGGTTGTCAGAAATTAATCCTTTCCTGTTCATTCGAGAAAGGTTCTAGTGACCTCGGAGTTAGCTGGCACACACAAGTAATTACGTTTTATGTACTTGATAGTAAGTATGGGCGAATTTTGCGAATTCACAATCCGCGAATTTGCGGATTTGCGAATTCGCAATCCGCAAAATTTGCGAATTCGTGCGAATTTGCGGATTTTTTTATTTTTACGTGTTCGCGGGGCGGTTTGCGTGTTCGCGGGGCGATTTGCGTGTTCGCGGGGCGGTTTGCGTGTCCGCAGGTTTTTTTTGTGCGAGACCGCTCGTTGTTGTACCCTTCTGCCCTCTGACCCACTCGTTGTTGTGCCATTCTGCCCTCTGCCCCACTTGTTGTTGTGCCCTTCTGCCCTCTGCCCCACTCGTTGTTGTTCCCTTCTGCCCTCTGCCCCTCTCCTGTTTTATTTTAGAATGGCGCCGGCAAGCTGCCAGCGCCATTCTAAAATAGTTACTAAGTTAGCTTCATCAGGAAGCACTAATAGATAAAATAAAGCAGGTGCTCGAATTCAGTTAAACTCGAGCACCTGCTTCTATTAGTGCTTCCTGTTGAAGCTAACTTAGTAACTATTTTAGAATGGCGCTGGCAGCTAGCCGGCGCCATTCTAAAATAGTTACAAGCTTGAAGCTTGAACTTTTGCCCCCCGGATCCGTTCCGCTCGCGAATTTGCGGGAATTCGCGGATTGCGAATTTGCCGAAAATCCGCAAAATCCGCGAGTGGAACGGATTTTGCGCCCATGCTTACTTGATAGAGACATGCTGACCTCAGTCCAATTTCAAATCTATAGTGTATATTTTTCCAATGTGCAGACCCTATCAGGGATATAGGAATTATACTACATGGCGCCCAACGGTTTGATAAGGCACTAATTTAACGCTAGATACTGAAGTAATTCAGTTGTGCTTTTCTCAGAGACCCCTTTACACAAAATACTCCAATAGACGTCTGGAGTGGGTAAGGGATAATATCTGCCATAGCTGAGTAGGACGAAAAAATCCTATTTATTAGCTTTTTGGTTTGTTCAACGTTGAAGGACACAAAGTTCCAAAATATTGTGCACCATATCTTTGTTCCCTTGACACTTGCTCTGCAACTTTCATGAAACAATGGCCGACGAGGCCAACCACACCGAAAGCGATGGAGCTACAGGCAACAATGCCAACAGAGTTTTAAACTTTAAAGGTTTCCAAGAAACTTATGAGAATGCTGTAATCATACTTCCAAATTTAAGGAGAGCCATCACCCTAAAACTTATAAAACATGGCCTAACATCAAGAAGTGTTAGAGCAGATAGAGGCACATGAATATCACCAGACAGAGATATTCTATTCATGGACAGTATTCCCAGAATCAAATCCAGTAACACATATGTTTCACTTCTACAAAGAAGATGATCCACCAGAGGAATATATTCCTTTCGAGGATATTGAGATTCCACTCACATACCAGGAGCATGAGCTCTGGTTTAAAGGCGCCCTAAAACATTTAAATCAAATTACCAGGCCTGGGTAACTAGGTAGACCAGGAGCAACATGGCCAATTTTAGCCGGCTGTACACCACATCCTGACATTGGTGACATGTCAGATGTAGAATTACTAACTCAACTCAAAGAGTTAATCAAAATGTATAGACAATTGGTTCAATAGGTCATGCGGACTCTCACAGTCCAACCTCCAATAGTTATTCCACAACAAACCTCTCACCAGGGGAATACACTAAAAATTAGTCCACAGACTTTAAAGGCAGTCATGGGTAAATTACCCACAAAACGTGAACAAATTCCGTTCTGAAAAGCTCAGAAATTTACTCAAATCGAAGCAGTATTTCCTAATACTAGTCCTCATGAGAAACACAGAATTTTAACAATCTGTTTACCAATGGGGGTCACACCACATCTGGAGCACTGCACCACTTGGAGTACAATTTTCGCTGCAATCTACACTAAAACACATGGTATTCCGTCTATGGCGATGATACCTGACGTCCTGAAACAGATTCAAAATGAATACAGGGCAGAGCTGGTCTAAATTTAGGTATGAAATTACTGAAAAATTTCAGCCAGGTCTCATCAATAATATTATCTAATATTAAAGGAGACGCAGCATCAGTGGCGATCCGCCAGAAATTAAGGGAATTTGATGTAACAGAACAACCACAAGAACTAGCCAGAATAATTTAAAAATCCTATGAAGAATTAGGCAGAGACAGTTTGGGTGGGAAACCAGTAAAACCACAACTGTCTGAAAGCTCTGAAAAGGTCTTAACTAAAAACACTCCTACATCTTCTAAAAAGAAGTGGGAAAATAGCAATGAGAAGCTTTCTCATTCCCGAGGTAGGTCTCCTCAAATTGAGCCCTCTGAAAGGTGGTACAACCTCAGGAATAGAGATAATTTGGGAAAACCTGACAGGTATCAAGATACTGATACATGTTCCTCTCGTACCTTTCAGGTATCGTCACAGACATACGAAAGAAGAGGACGGTCAGAGAACAAAGAAGAATGAGTCAAGTCTAAAGACGATCAACACGTTCAGAAAAGTAAACCAAAACCTCAATACACAAAAAAAAGGTAGCAGGTCTAAATATCAGACATGCCGAGGATCTTGAGGACACAACTCAAGAACGGAGAATGGACTCAGACAATGCTGGACAGCGCAGCAGAAGTAACAATAGCCTGCCAGAACCTGAATGGACTTCTGGAGACAGTGGACCTGAATGAGGACATTAAAGGTTGAAACTGCAGATACCAGGGTTAGTTCTCAACATAGTTTATATGACATAACACTCCGGATGGTGGGAGACATACCAAGAAAAGTAAAAGCACTCTATTGGGAACAACTTTTCAAAGGCTACGATATACTTCTAGCCGAACAAGACTGGCCTCCAGAGTTTGTCAGGGAGCACCGATGACGCGCTCAGCACTGCCGAACACATGCACTTCCAGATCCACACAGACCCTAACTCCACCCTCAGAGGCACCCTCATCTACTGACCCCCCGGACCCAATCCCCACTTCAGCGACTCCATCGCCGACTTCATCAGCACGCACACCATGACCTCCACCGACTACATCCTCCTCGGAGACCTGAACTTTCACCTTGAGAACAACAACAACAACAACAACTCCACAACCGCTGAAGAAACCCCCCCACAGAGACACCAGCAAGAGGGCCAGCTAGTTCACCCCAGAACTCTTTGCCTCCAAGCAAGCCTGCCGGAAATTGGAGAAGGAATGGCACAGTGAACAAACTCTGGACAGCCACGCAGCACACACGGACGCCATCCGCAACCATCACCACCTCATCAGGGTGGCCAAGAGGACCTACTTCAAAGACCGCCTCAACAACAATGCACACAATAGCAAGGAGCTCTTCAACACCATGAAGGAACTCTCCAACACCAAACGACATCCTGTCGTTGCAAGCCCTGTGCGACTCCCTCGCCACCTTCTTCCACCGCAAGATAGCAGACATCCACAACAGCTTCAACACCCAGACAGCCTCAACAGACAGCAACACAACAGACCCTCCATGCACCATCGACCACGACCCCCTGCTAGCCTGGGCCAGTGTGAGCATCGATGACACCATCGAGACCATGAGCACAATACACTCTGGCTTTCCGTCAGACCCATTCCCGCACCACGTCTTCAAAAAAGCAAGCAGCTCCATCGCACCCCACCTGCACAACATCATCAATCTCTCCCTCGAGACCGCGACCTTCCCAGGGAGCTGGAAACATGCTGAGATCAACGCCCTACTCAAAAAAACCTATGGCAGACCGAAGAGACCTCAAGAACTTCTGGCCCATCTCTCTGCTCCCCTCCCCAGCCAAGGTCATAGAGAAAATCACCAACAGACAGCTAACCCGATTCCTTCAAAGAAAACAGAATCCTGGACCCTTCCCAGTCAGGGTTCCACAGCAACCACAGCACCGAGACTGCCCTCATCGCCGCCACCAACGACATCAGGACCCTGCTGGACAAAGGCGAGACTGTAGCACTCATCCTCCTAGACCTCTCCGCTGCCTTCGACACTGTCTGCCACCACACTCTATGCTCATACCTCCATGCCACAGGGATCCGAGACAAGGCTCTGGAATGGACAACCTCCTTCCTCTCCGGCAGAACCCAGAGCATCCGCCTCCCCCCATTCCATTCCAAATCCTCCGAGATCATCTGCGGCGTACCCCAGGGACCCTCCCTCAGCCCGACACTGTTCAACATTTACATGGCCCTGCTCGCAAACGTCGCTCTACAGCATGACCTCAGCATAATCTCCTGCGCCGGCAGCACTCAACTGATCCTCTCCCTCACCAAGGACCCCATCACCACCAAAGCCAACCTCCACGAAGGAATGAAGGGTGTCGCCGACTGAATGAAGATCAGCCATCTGAAGCTGAACTCGGACAAGACAGAGGTCCTCATCCTCATTTCCAACCCTTCAGCCTGGGACTACTCCTGGTTGCCGACAGCACTGGGGGCAGCCCCAACACCCACCGACAACGCACGCAACCTGGGAATCATCCTCGACTCAACGCTCTCAATAACCAAGCAAGTCAACGCCATCTCCTCGTCCTGCTTCAACACCCTCCGCATGCTCCGCAAGATCTACAGATGGATCCCGTCAGCAACAGACTTGACTACGGAAACGCCCTCTACGCGGGTGCCCCGACCAAGCTCATCAAAAGACTACAACGCATCCAAAACGCCTTGGCACGACTGATCCTCGACATACCATGACACGTCCACATCACCCCCCACTTGAGAAACCTGCACTGACTCCCCGTCAACAAGAGGATATCCTTCAAGCTCCTCATCCACGCACACAAAGCACTCCACAAGACCGGCCCATCCTACCTCAACAGACGGCTCTCCTTCTACATCCCCAACCACCAGCTACGCTCCGTCGACCTCTCACTCACCACCATCTCACGCATCCGAAGAACAACCACCGGCGGGAGATCCTTCTCCCACCTCTCTGCCAAGACATGGAACACCCTCCCACTGAGCCTACGACAGACCCAAGACCTGATGACCTTCAGGAGGATAGGCTGTTTGATCAGTAGCGGCCCCCCTTCCCCAGCACCTTGTAGAGCCTTGTAGTGCACTTTACAAATGATTGATTGGTCAATTGAGTAGGGCCCATGTGGCGGAGACATCATTATGCAAGCCTTTTCTAACCATATTCCAATAGATTTAAAATATATTTATGCCAGGAAATGGGCAGTTGCCCATGAGGACTCACCTCACCACAAAACGCAGTTAAGAAATACACCAACTTCAGAAAGGCAGTATCCTATTAAGCAAGAAGCTAAAAAACAGGTCAGGGAGATCTTAGATCAACTTGAATACCAAGGGGTGACTGAAACATGCAACTCATCAATGAACAATCTTTTGTATCCTGTCTCCAAACCAGACAACTCATATTGTCTAGTTTTGGATCACAGACATCTAAACTCTTGTTGCAAAACATTTTCAGTGCAAAATGCACACAGTACAGCATTAATGAATAACATTGAGCGTAAAAAAATAAAACCAGATTAGACATTTCAAATGTTTTCTTTTGTCAAAACAGAGCACCTGAAAGTAGGTATTTGATCACTTTCTCAATAATGTGGCCTCAGTGTCACTTCTGTCGTCTCCCTCAAAGATTCAAGAATAGTCCTGGGTTATTCTCAGCAAAAGAAACAGAGTTACTACAAACTTATGATGACGAGGCATTGTCATATGTCAATTATATGTATCTGACAGACAATGACCTGGATAGGCACTTGAACAGGGTGAACACCATTAGTCTGGGTTTCGCCTCTGAAGGGTACAAATTAAATTTTAAGAAATCAAGAATTGCCCATCTCAACGTTCTTTTTCTAGGATATGAACTATCAAGTGAAGGAAAAAGCCTGACAGCCAACTTTTTAGAAAAATGTGTGCTGCACCAACCTCCAAAAACACTGAAAAACTTAGGGTTAATTCTAGGTTTCCTAAATTTCGGAAGAACTAAACTATGCAGAAAGGGTTAAACCTCTCTGCAAATTACTCAAACATGATTTTTAAATCATTCATTGGAAAAAAGAATACACAGAAATTTTGCGTTCACTCCAAACAGACATGTTAGCAACAAAACATTTGCAAACACACGTAAAAGTATGCAACTTAGTGATCCGAATCATTCTGGGTCAATGCGGATTCATCTACTTCACTTTTAACAAAGGTGAAAAAGTACCAATTGCATACAAATCTCATTTGTACACGCAAGCAGAAATGAAATTCAGTTCAAACTGCTGTAGCAAAAGAAAGAGCCCTAGCACAGGGGAAACACATAATGGTTGTAACTCCTGTACCTGCCTTAGAGGCAGTGACAAAAGTGAGCATTCCAAACGCTAAAGCTTTACATCCAAAATGGATACAATGGGTTAATTCTCTTGCTGAAACTGATGTTGAATACGGTTTTGTTCCTTATTTGAAAAACCAAGCATTCCTGCTATACGAACAAGAATTTCCTCTGCTTACTGAAATTCTGCCTCTAGACCAGTATGAATGTATAATTTATATTGACGGATCAGCATAACATGCTATTGGGGGTAAATGAGCTTATAGTGCTGCATGCGCGATCATTAAAGGTTGTAAGCGCGATGGCAAATTCAGACCTATGGTCACAAAAACACAATCTCTAGGAGATTGTACAGCTCAGCGAGCTCTACTACAACCATTCATCATGGCAATAGAGAATATGGATCACAAATTCCCCACACTCATAGTGTGCGATTCTTTCTATTATATACAATCATATAATGAATATTTACAGAACTGGCTTCAAAACGGGTAAAAAGATGCCAAAGGTGGCACAATCAAGCATAAAACTCTTTGGGAACAAGTAGTACAGTTGCGAAATGGACTACAAAGCACTCATGTGATACACATGCTGAGTCATCAACGTGATGGCGTTCACGTTGAAGGGAATCCATTGGCTGATGAAGCCACAAAGTCAGCTGTGCAAACGGCTTCAGTAGCTGCAATCACTTGTTCAAAAACAAAAATAGACAGTGAAATAATACTGGCTGTCAATGCAACAAGCAAAGGCAGCGGTAGTACTTTACCTAAAGGGTTTCCACCCAAATACTCTTATATAACTGATA
Source organism: Lissotriton helveticus (assembly GCF_964261635.1). Taxonomy (NCBI): domain Eukaryota; kingdom Metazoa; phylum Chordata; class Amphibia; order Caudata; family Salamandridae; genus Lissotriton; species Lissotriton helveticus. Next base: position 149,779,327 of record NC_136073.1, read on the forward strand.
CAAATAATGTTCCCTTTGCTCGAATCCCTGGAGTGGGGGATACAGTAATTCCAAACATGGAAAATAGATTAGGACTAATCCTAGCAGCACATGAAGGGCTCGCCTCTGCTCATGCAGGTGTTTCTGCCACAGTATTCTTATTAAAACAAAGGTACTGGTGGCAAGGCATTAGGAAACAGACCCTGGACTATGTTTTGTATTGTGAAATATGTCATAAGATGAAAGTCTCTACTATGGAATGTCCTGCGCAGACGCCTCTGTTAATTTCAGATGAACCATTAGCTTGCGTTTACCTAGACCCCTGCGGTCCCTTACAAAGGGATGGTAATTATAAATATATCATGGTCGCAGTGGACTCGTGTTCTAGGTTCCTTTGGATTTGGCCTCAGAGTTCGGCTGATGCTCGAACTGTGATAAAAGATTTGCGAGTCTTTATCGGCACATACGCAATAGGCACACTACATTCTGACCAGGGCCCTACGTTTAGCTCTCGAGCTTACGAAGAAGCCATGACCAGTTTAAGCTTTGCATTGCGGTACTCTTCTCCATTCCATCCTGAGGGAAATTCTGTTGTGGAAAGAAAAAAACGGAACATAAAGCAGTCTATAACACCTAGGGTATTAGGTTCGGGTGACGGGTGGGTCAAACATCTAATTAGTGTCCAACGTAATCCTAACAACTTGCCAAGAGGTTCTCTAGGGGTGTCACTCCATATGAGGTCCTATTTGGGATAAGAATGTTGGTTCCGGACCTTAATAGTCACACATCAGTAGTGGAAACTAAGAAATGTGATAGCAAAGATCGTTTGGCTGTTTTATAGGAATTAAATGAACTAAGAACGTCCCAGTAAGGCCTGTCTGGATCCCAAAGCTTGGTGATCTAGTCAGAGAAAAGATCGCAGACAAGAAGGAATTCGGACCTTCTCACAAACAACCAGTACCTGTCCTAGCAATCCACGGATCAAGAACAGTTTTACTGCCGCCCCTTGCTGGTAAAAAGGAAAACAGGTTTGTGTCCATCAACCTGATCAAACAACACTATGTGATCTATACTAAGCAGTAGGCCAAGTGGACTCCGACTACGTAGCAGACGCTTTCCTCTAGCTACAATCCAAGAGGTTCAAACTGAAAGACTCATCACCATTGAAGAATCTGCAGTGAGAAGAGAAGGACTAAGCACCAAAGCTTTGGAACTCGTTCCTCTTGAGACCCAAATAACAGTTCGTCCTGAAGCACCTGTCTACAGTGAAGTAACAAGTGATCAAGAGGTTCCAGCGATTTCAACAAATTTGTATGCAATTCCAACCATTGACAGAACTGCATCTGGCTATTTCATTAACTTTGATACGTTTTCTGAGGATCCCAGTGAACCTGAAACAAGACCAGCAAAAAGAACTTTCAAAGAACAAGCAACTGACTTTTTTCATTACTTGAAAAAGACTTATCTGGCTTCACCATGGAATGAACTATGGATTGTGTTGGGAATATTTTTTCTTCTACTTTTGTTAGCTCTAGTAATAGCTCTGGGTATGCTGATGAATGGAAGATATGTCAAAATGGACACAGCAAGTAAAAAAGTCAACTTACTACTCAATCCACACAAATCATCCCACCGTGAACAAAGAGACTTGTCAGCAGTGAACATCACAGCCGTTCCTATACCAGATGGTATAGCTTGGGACAGAACAGATTATGACATTTTTGGCCCATCAGAGCTGTTGAAGATTCTACACTTATTCAAGATTTCATTAAGTGACTTTATTACCTCTAGTACCTCTGCACTCCTGATCCTCGACGTCCTGCGCCGCTACCACATCACCCCACACCTGAAGAACCTGCACTGGCTCCCTGTTGACAAAAGAATCTCCTTCAAGCTCCAGATCCACGTACACAAGGCACTCCACAAGACGGGCCCAGCTTCTCTTAGCAGCCGACTCTCCTTCTACGTACCCAACAGGAAACTCAGCTCCGCAGACCTCTCCCTGGCTACCGTCCCACGCATCTGTAAAACCACAGCCGGAGGCAAATCCTTCTCCCACAGCGCCGCCAAGACCTGGAACACCCTCCCCTCATCCGACGACAAACCGAAAACCTTCTATCCTTAAGGAGACAACTCAAGACCTGGCTGTTTGACCAGTAGCAACAGCAAACCCTTTCTCCCCTCCCTTCAGCGCATTGAAACTCTCGCGGGTATGTAGTGCGCTTTACAAATTTTTTGATTGATTGATTGATTGATTAAGTACCTTTTCTGATGATTGGGACTTTGAGACTGTTAATAATATGATGTCTGATTGTGAGATATCTTCAGTATTCACGAATCATAAATATTTTGAAGGTTCATCAGACTATGAACAAATGCATTGTTATAACCATTATGGTCATCATTTCTTGCACAAACTCTCAATGCCTAGAAATGCATATATGTCTAATCAATGGGAACATTGTCCTACACCTCCAGAGGGTAGGTCAAAAACTTTTGCAAATAAGTTTCCATATTTTTCAGGGTTCAGTGTGTCCAAAGCTGAATCATTTTACTTTAGAAATGTAAGCAAAACAGGAATGAAAAATATGGTAACCAATACAAAGCAGATTTATTCTGCAGCCTTTTATGCTCAACTGTCTGACAGGGTTTCGACTTTTGGAAAGACAACATTGAGACAAAAACGGTCTGGGGTTTAAAAGATTGGCAAGTGCAGGGGGTAGAAGCTTTGTTTAGAGCCTGTGTGATCCCTGAGAAACTTATGCTTTTGAATGACACTGTCAACAAACGTCTTGCCTTGGTTTAGCAAAAAGCAAGTACATGAACACACCAACCATACCAATGCCTGTGAGTAATAGCTCCACACGGTGGGAGGTCGAGGTACATATTATTTTGCATCACAACAGAGCAGATCCAGATTGTAACAAATGATTGCTCTGGCCCTTAGACAAAAATAACTGTCACGATTGATTCCTGAACAAAACTCAAGGTTTCAAAGTCAATAGGCCAGACCCAAGATATGTTGAAAGACAGCATCCTGGGGTAATAACAACATACAGTGTAGGGAAGCTATGCCTTGATTGGCTACAGAAAGCTACACTACAGGATGTAAAACAACACTTATCTTTACTTAAAGATGGCGCAGACCTTAGGGATTTCTTGCTAGGACCAAGAAAACCATGTCAAAAACGTTTCATATATGCCGGGATATATGCTGCATATAACGAAACATGGAAGATTACTCAAGCAGAGACTGCAGAACGAATACGAGAAATTGATTGTAATAATTTAGAGAAATCTCTCTCTGGAGTAGACAATGGGTTAACAACTCTGTCGCCCAGGATAGATTCATTGAACATCTTTGTGTCTTTAGCCATAGACATCATGGAACAAGACTTGGTCATGATGCAACGTGATCATTCTCAGCTACGTTCTATCATGCTATTAGGTTGGACGCTCCAAAGCTTGCGTTAAGGCTATATGCCTTGGTGTTTAATCAATACTACGTCACTGTTTTCAGAATTCAATCTCACTGATAAACAGATCAAACTGGCACAAAGGGAAGCAGACTATATGGTGATGAGCATTGAAATACTGGAAAGATTACCATTAACAGTGGTAGAAAAACCAGCTAATGAATGGATAACACATGGAACAATCACTCTGCTGGTTACAATTTTCCATTTTCAGTATTGCCTAAAACACATACCAGCAGGCAAATATGAAAGGTTGGGTAAAGAATACATCAAGCCCTCCTGGGATTTACCATACACACACAGATGTTGGAGTGGGGGACGTGAAGTGTTTCTTAGCGGTATAATCTGTGAAAACACACTAAGCGGTACTCTCCTTTGTTAGGGTATTAATTTACACAGGGCCTGTTATGGATCCTTTAACAATTTAGATAGTGCGCGCATGTACTGTGAGCGCATCCCTGTGATTTGGCACACCATCGGTTCTTAATTAAAGACTCCTTAGTAAGTTTGATGAACACTATTAATTTTATTTAATGCTCTGGTTAGATATTCGTATTCATATCCATTTTCACTTTGTTTGTCCAATAACTCATATTTCACATTTCATTCAATATGGTTTTCCTTTCAACACACTCCAATGCATTTCGGGCATCTTAGCCCTTTATCCAGGAGCACTGTAAGCAAAAATAAACAAGATATCCCATGTGATACAATACATGCATACAAGACTAGTAATATGCAAACAAGTTTATACATGCGCTGTTCAGGTGATTTCTGGTGTGTGAGTATCATGCATACGGCGATTGCAAAAAACGTCGGCGCAAAAAAGTGAAACCGACGTGGCTACTATTAATCGGTGACGCGAGGGTAATGGGAGTAAAGGTACTTACAGGAACTAAGTCGCGGCTGGCGGATGAGTCCTAAGATACAAATAATCACAAAAAGGTCTGAGCAACGTCGTTTGCTCGGGGTTTAAGTTAAAAGCTAGGGTTTACGTCGTACCACTTACTAGAGATACGCGACGCGTTTCTTCCCGGTTAGTTGCACTGATCATCGGTGGTGTTCGTAAGGCTCTATGGAGGCTTGTGGTGTTTATCTAGCGTTCCCGGAGGTGTGGGCAGATATCACGTGATAGGGATCACGTGAGAGCCTGAACTTGGCAAAAACTAAACAAAAACTAAAAAACTGACTAATGATCCACGGCGCCATCTTATCTGTGGGTGTATGTCCCGGTGTGTGTATGGTGTAAATGAGGATCATAACATTGAAAATACTGTGCGAATGTATAAAGACACAGATATTGTACAACATATATAGACAAATATAAACAGGGCGTTGCAGAGGTACAATGGGTCAAAATACCAGACTACCTGGTTAAAGGAAGCAACTAAATTCGGTACGATCATTGAGCCCGTAGGGCTTCATTGCTTGAAGTTTGTATATCCACGCTATTTCTCTTTGGAGTAGAGTCTTTTTATTATCTCCTCCCTCAACCTTTTCAACAATTTCAAGGACCAAATACTTAAGTTGTGAGATATTGTGTTTTTCTTCCTGAAAGTGTACTGCGATGTTTGATTTCATATTTTTGGTACGTATATTCGATTTGTGTTCATTGACACGTACTTTTATTTTCCTTTCGGTCTTTCCAACATAAATTTTCCCACAGGGACATTTCAGCACGTATATTAGGTTTGAAGAGTCACATGTGGCATTTACTTGAAGTTTAATATTCTGGCCTTTCATCGGATGTGAAATGAAATTCCCTTTGATGACATTGTTGCAGTTCATGCATGGGATTGTTCCTTTTGAATTCTCATAAGGCGTAGGTTCTTTTGATAGGATTTCCTTAATGTTCTTATTTCGGGTATATGCGAAGATCGGCGGTTGGCTGAATATATTGTTAAATTCAGTTTCTGATGTGAGAATTGGCCAATGGCGCAGAATAATTTTCCTGTATGTTGAACTGGCTGTTGAAAATTTTGATACAACGACCATCCTTGTGTCTTTAGCTTTTGTTGATCTTCTCAATGCATGTTCTCTAGGTATTGTTGACACTCTTTCTTCTGCTCTTTGTATAACTTCATTTGGATACCCTCTTTCTGCGAATCTACTGCCCATTTCTTCGATACGTTTTTCACTCAATTCTGTGTTTGACGTGATTCGTTTAGCTCTTAACATTTGAGAATATGGAAGGTGGTTTTTTAAGGCGCCTTGATGAAAACTTGAAAAGTGCAATGTATTGTTGCGGTCAGTTTTCTTGTGAAAGATATCTGTTTCAAATCTTGTAGGTGTTTTTGAGATAGAAACGTCCAAAAATGTAATCGTATGGTCATTAATCGACCATGTTAGTTCAATTCTGTCATTTTTGGTGTTGAGTTGGGTGAGTGCATCGATCAAATTTTCTTTGGTGTCCTTCCAGATGAAAAACAAGTCATCTATGTATCTTGCATACATTTTTAGATTATTGGTCCAGATAGCATTGCCGTAAATGTGTGTTTCCTCAAATTCTTTCATATAAAGGTTTGCGTATGTGGGTGCTGCGCAGTTGCCCATAGACATTCCAGATAGTTGTCAGTACCTTTTCGTATTCAAAATAGCTTTAATATAGTGTAAATATCATTAACTCCATAAGGAATAATTGCATCCGAGTCTCAATCTCACTATTAGCAATAGTTTTCTCAATGGCCTCTATGCCCCCTCCATGGGGGATCGACGTATACAACGATTTGACGTCTGCTGTGCACAAGATTAGTTGTTCATCTTCTTGTATTTGAATTTCTGATAATTTCAAAAGAAAGTCAGTGGTATCTTTTAAGTAACTTTTCATTTGTTGAACGAAAGGTTGCAAGTATTTATCTACGAATTTCCCCACTGGTTCATGTAGGGAACCCCTAGTAGAGACTATCGGTCTAAAGGGAGGATCCTCTAAGCTTTAGTGTATTTTCGGGGTCATTTGTATCGACGGGCTTTTCGGATATTCCACCAAAAGGTATTTGAAAAGTTCTCTCATCAATGGTACCCTTTTCCAATGCGTTCAATAGAATTTCTTTCAAACTATTTTTTATAGCTGTTGTTTGGTTGCTTTCCAATCGCATGTAGGTTTCTGGGTCTCCTATATGTTCATAGATTTTAGTTTGGTACATTTGTGTATTCAAAACGACAAGTGCACCCCCTTTGTCAGCTTTAATACATTTGATTTCTTTGTTGTTAGCAATATTTTTCAATGTATCCTGGTCTCTTCTGGATAACTTAGGTTTGATTTTTTTGTTGTAATTTAGTTTTGCAAGGTCCAGTTTCACAAGCGTTTCAAAGGTATCAATACATTTATGACTGCATGGAGGTACAAATGAACTTGTGGGTCGTAGGCCCATTAGTTGGTCTGTTTTAGTATCCGTTTTTGGGGGTAAAACATTATCGAAAAAGTGGCGTAATCGTAGTTTCCGTGTGAGTTTGTATGTACTAATCTCCAATTCTAGAAGGTTTGTTTTAGCTGTCGGAATGAATGAAGTGCCTTTTTGTAGGATAGACAACTCATAGGGTGTTAGTGGCGTATTTGAGATGTTGATGACTAGGTGTTCCGTTTTTTGGTGTCTTTCTTCAGAAGTGTGCTCCTGGTGATAGGGGGATTTTTCTCTTTTTCTTTTTCTCTGGCCCCTCCTGGGTCTTCTCTTTCGTTTGGGCCCTCCTCTAAAAAAGGCTCCGATGTGGTTGGAATATTTTCTGTCTTTTTAGTCTGTTTTCTTGATGTGGATGTACCTGCACCTGTTTGTGTTGTTCGGCGGGTTGATGATTCACTTCCCGAGGATGATGTGTCTGTCTGTTGGTTATATGGTTTGTTTCTACGTCTCTGGGCGTAGACGTCTGCCCAGGTGTAGACTTCTCCAAGTTTGTAGTCTAGCGTGTCATGTCTAAATTTTCGTATTTTTCTTTCATTCACTTCACGGGCGTGTTTATCCAATTGAGTTTTAATGTCTTCTAATTGATAGCTTGTTGGTCTCCTGAGGTGGAAGCCGGGAGCAGCGCGAAGAGCGTTTTTAAAATTTTTAGAATTGTTGTGTAATATCACTTATTTGCTCACTTTGCACATCCCACCTACCCTTACCCATTTTATTCAGTGACCGTGCCCTCTACAGCCGATTAGACGCTGAGAGGGGAAAACTGATCACTAGTTTGGCTGCCATCTTAGGAAGGTGCTGGGTGAGGCTGCATTTGGCCGGACGATCCCACTCCCGGTCAGTACTTAAGGCACCCATTCAACAGCGCATATCATTGATAGCTTGTTGGTCTCCTGAGGCGGAAGCCGGGAGCAGCGCGAAGATCGTTTTTAAACATTTTAGAATTGTTGTGTAATATCACTTATTTGCTCACTTTGCACATCCCACCTACCCTTACCCATTTTATTCAGTGGCCGTGCCCTCTACAGCCGATTAGACGCTGAGAGGGGAAAACTGATCACTAGTTTGGCCGCCATCTTAGGAAGGTGCTGGGTGACGCTGCATTTGGCTGGACGATCCCACTCCCGGTCAGTACTTAAGGCGCCCATTCAACAGCGCATATCATTGATAGCTTGTTGGTCTCCTGAGGCGGAAGCCGGGAGCAGCGCAAAGAGCGTTTTTAAAAATTTTAGAATTGTTGTGTAATATCACTTATTTGCTCACTTTGCACATCCCACCTACTCTTACCCATTTTATTCAGTGGCCGTGCCCTCTACAGCCGATTAGACGCTGAGAGGGGAAAACTGATCACTAGTTCGGCCGCCATCTTAGGAAGGTGCTGGGTGGCGCTGCATTTGACCGGACGATCCCACCTCCCGGACAGCATAAAATGACATCACATGCTCGGCCGCGCTGCGGCCGCGCCGGAGGCGCGCCTAAGGCAAGACCGTCTGCGCCCGTCCGCACCGAGACCGGGCCCAGGGCCATACCCCCTGTCCAAAACAATCCCGATAAAAGACACCTGAAGTATTCCAGCCAGGAGCTTCTATCACTAAGACCCAGCGCCACATGTGCCCTGATCGAGCTCCACAAAGAAGGTAAAAATTGTCCATCTTGCTCGTGTACTTTTGCATTTTCACCTATTAGGGTCCTGAAAATGCCCCAAAACAAACCCAAGATACCAAACTATAGAAACAGTAATATTAAGGCTGGCTTAATTAATGTCAGGTCCTTAGTTAAACATAACATACATACAGCTGAATTAATTGAAAGCCAAAACATTGATATACTGTTTGTCACCGAAACGTGGGCAGACGAAGCATCAGATACCGCCTAGACCCTAGCTATTCCTGAGGGTTTTTCTATCTTTAGAGCTGACAGAAAAATGAAACGTGGGGGAGGATTAGCAATAATAGCAAAAGAGGAACTCAGGATTAAGAGCTCAGAAAGAGGAAGCAACTTGGACTGTGAAACCTTGACCTTCCAAATCAAGATTACAGACAACTACACGTTCAACGGATTATTAATTTACAGACCACCTAGTGCAAAGACGCCTCTAATTGAGCTTTTAAGTCCATTCTTAGAATCAAGTGTGACAGGCCCTGATTATACAATTTTAGGAGATTTTAATTTGCATCTAGAGAAAACCTCTGACCACAAGATAGCTTCATTTATGGATGCAATGTCAAACTTTGATTTGGAACGAAAGGTACACCTAGATACCCATTACGCTGGCCACACCTTGGATGGTATATTCACCTCATGTCAGAGCCTAAATAAAATTGATACTCTCATGGTCCCATGGTCAGACCACAAGATGGTCTTGTTTATATTAGAAATTAAAGAAGATACGGGAAGACCTGTTGAAACTCTGAAGAAAGCAACATACCCTGACTGGTCTAAAGTTAACCACCAGGCATTTGTTGACACACTCCAATCATCATATCCCACACTTGATGTAAACTGCAATATAGCCTGTAAACAATTTAACAAGTGGTTGGATACTGCAGTTAAACTCACAGTCCCACAAAAAAAAGTCACTTTTAAAAGAAAAACCCCCTCACAACCATGGTTCTCAGAAGCACTGAAGGCACAAAAACCGATGTGCAGAAGAGCAGAGAAAAAGTGGAGAGCCAACTATGATACCCAGATTAGACAAGAATATAAAGCTGCTTTAGCCAGTTATAAAAAATTAATAATAACAGAAAAAAGTAAATATTTCGTTCAGAAAATCAACGAGTAAAAAAACTCTAGTAAAGCCCTCTTTGATACTGTTAAAAAAATTTGAAAATAACAGCTCAGAAGAAATGTCATCAGAATTCTGTAATACATTAGGCGAATTCTTTGTTAGCAAAGTATCTTCAGTCTATGACTCCTTTAAAAACCATAACACGGATATGGCAGATCAGGATACCTTACACCCAATAAATCCAGTGGAACAATCAGTTCAACCCATATTGTTCCATTTCACCCCTCCTACACTACATCAGATCCAGAAAGAGTTGCTTACCACTAATTCAGGTAGCCCAATGGACCCCTGCCCACCTAAAATGATGCAAATCTGCTCAGAACAGCTGAGCCTGGTGTTAGAAAAACTATTTGCCCAAATTATCGAAACCAACATCTTTCCAGATGAATGGAAAATTATATCGATCAGGCCGCTACTGAAAAAACCAAACCTAGACTGTGAAGTACCAAACAATTATAGACCAATAGCCAGGATCCCTTTTGCCGCGAAAATTACCGAGAAAGTTCTAAACAAACAGTTATCCCGATATCTGATGGATGGCAACTGGCTGGACCATTCTCAGTACGGTTTCCGAGAGGGACACGGAACGGAGACTGCTCTACTCACAGCCGTGGAGGAACTTAGGAAAGTGTTGGACAATGGAGCGAAGGCCGCCTTGGTGTTACTTGACCAATCGGCGGCCTTCAAGACGGTCAGCCACGAGATCCTCCTAACCCGACTGAAAGCAGCAGAAATACATGACTCAGCATGTGCCCTCATTCCCTCATACCTAGAGAACTTTCTCGGTAGAATCAGGAGGAGCTAAATCCAATTTATTCAATCTGCCATGCGGGGTCCCGCAGGGCTCCTCGATGAGCCCCACTCTATTTAATCTATACGTGGCCCCTCTTGCAGAAATTATAAGGAACTGTGGATTCACTCCAATATCCTACGCTGACGATACCCAAATCGTGGTGTCCATCAACAAGGATGTGGAGGACAGAGCAGAAAAATGTCAACATTGCATGGTACAAGTCAGCCAATGGATGAAAAGGAACTGCCTAAAACTTAACATGGACAAGAGCGAGGTCATGATACTAGGAGGTGACACAAATATATGGTCTCCCTCTTGGTGGCCTAACAATCTGGGTAGATGCCCAGAGTCATCAGAAAAAGTGAGAAACCTGGGTATCACGCTAGACACCAATCTCTCTTTCGACGCCCAAGCCAGCAAGCTGGCATCAACACTCTGGTACATTTTAAAAATGATAAAAAAGATACTACCTTATCTACCGCAGGATTCAAGTAAAACAGTGGTGACAGCTTTAGCCTTGTCAAGACTGGACTACGGGAACGGCCTTTATGCTGGAGCTAGGATGAAAATCTTAGCCAAACTGCAACGCCTGCAAAATGCTGCAGCCAGGCTTGTACTCAGCATACCTAAGTTTGAGCCAATCAGTCACAAACTAAAAACCCTGCACTGGCTACCAATCGCAAAAAGGGTACAATTCAAATCATTATGCCTGGCATACAAGGCAATTAATGGAACTGGATCGCAGTTTTTGAAGTCACATCTAAAACATTATGAGCCAAACAGACTTCTTAGATCCGGCCAAAAGAAACTCATGAAGGTCCCGAGATTTAGAAGAGCCAATTGGGGCGGAAGAAGCTTCCTTGTACATACAGCAAGAACCTGGAATCAGCTGCCTCTTGCCATAAAAATCAACCCATCCTTGAAATTCTTTAGAAAGGACGTTAAAACCTGGCTTTTCTCAGCATAGCTCTAATGAACATTTTCAAGAGCCAAGGGTCTATCATAGCGCCAAGACGCCTTCGGGCATTCGCGCGCTCTACAAATTGACAAATCAAATCAAATCAAATCTAATTCTCTTTCAATGTCTTTATTCTCTTTTTCTAGTTCAATGAGTATATTAGAGAGTTCCTCCACAATTAGTAGTATTAGATGTAGGCTACATTTGTTAAGTATTGCATTCCATCTTTCTAGGAACATTTTGGAATTCTTACATGGGGATGGTTTGAGCGCTATCCTTAGTCCACGGGGAATTCTGAGAGCTCTGTGATATTTAATAGGTGTGTTAGCGTGTCAATGAACACAAATCGAATATACGTACCAAAAATATGAAATCAAACATCGCAGTACACTTTCAGGAAGAAAAACACAATATCTCACAACTTAAGTACTTGGTCCTTGAAATTGTTGAAAAGGTTGAGGGAATAGATAATAATAAGACTCTACTCCAAAGAGAAATAGCGTGGATATACAAACTTCAAGCAATGAAGCCCTACGGGCTCAATGATCGTACCGAATTTAGTTGCTTCCTTTAACCAGGTAGTCTGGTATTTTGACCCATTGTACCCCTGCAACGCCCTGTTTATATTTGTCTATATATGTTGTACAATATCTGTGTCTTTATACATTCGCATAGTATTTTCAATGTTATGATCCTCATTTACACCATACACACACCGGGACATACACCCACAGATAAGATGGCGCCGTGGATCATTAGTCCATTTTTTTGTTTTTGTTTAGTTTTTGCCAAGTTCAGGCTCTCACGTGATCCCTATCACGTGATATCCACCCACACTTCCGGGAACGCTAGATAAACACCACAAGCCTCCATAGAGCCTTACGAACACCACCGATGATCAGTGCAACTAACCGGGAAGAAACGCGTCGCGTATCTCTAGTAAGTGGTACGACGTAAACCCTAGCTTTTAACTTTAACCCCGAGCAAACGACGTTGCTCTGACCTTTTTGTGATTATTTGTATCTTAAGGACTCATCCGCCAGCCGCGACTGAGTTCCTGTAAGTACCTTTACTCCTATTACCCTCGTGTCAACGATTAATAGTAGCCACGTCAGTTTCACTTTTTTGCGCCTACTTTTTTTGCAATCTCCGTATGCATGATACTCACACACCAGAAATCACCTGAACAGCGCATGAATAAACTTGTTTGCATATTACTAGACTTGTATGCATGTATTGTATCACATGGGATATCTTGTTTATTTTTGCTTACAGTGCTCCTGGATAAAGGGCTAAGATGCCTGAAATGCATTGGAGTGTGTTGAAATGAAAACCATTATGAATGAAATGTGAAATATGAGTTATTGGACAAACAAAGAGAAAATGGATATGAATACGAATATCTAACCAGAACATTAAATAAAATTAATAGTGTTCATCAAACTTACTAAGGAGTCTTTAATTAAGAGCCGATGGTGTGCCGAATCACAGGGATGCGCTCACAGTACATGCGCGCACTATCTAAAGTTTACTAAGGACATAACAGGATGGCTGTGTCACCTGTTGGAGCACCCAAGTTGAATTTAAACCATCTTGGTAAAAGACTATACCCTACTTTCAAGAATCAGGTTGTGCACCTTACCCTACACCTACATACTCCTTTAACAATTTATCCTGTCACCTGCAAGATTCACCAGCCGCAGTGATTGATACAATTTTTGGACAACTTTTAAATGGAAGTTACCTCATGTTGAACGATCACAGCTGCTGTGGTATGTTGCCAGGCATTCCATAACTAGTAACTGTGTCCTCCAGGGTCACTTGCTGTATGCAAGTATTGTTTCCACAAACCAAGACAGTCAGGGAGTCACCTTTATGGCCTTCACTGAACATCTCTTCTATACAAATTAATACTCTAAGCAGAATGAAAGCCATTATTTTACAAAAGACTGTGCCACTGACCTCGGCCAAAGAAACCGATGATCTACAAGTTGCAAGGACTTCTGCCGAGACACATGCCCTTTTGAATACAAACTGCCCTATACTCTTCTCGGAAATGTTAAGTTGTATCTTAAACATGTCTGATACAACCAGTATTGTACATGTATTTAAGACTGTATTTTCTGGACAGTTAGCAACTTTTCAAGCAGTCCTAGGGATATTTCCAAACTTCGTGCACTCTGTGTTTGGCGGACTGCCCCTCCTTTTGGTACTCGCTGCAGGAATATTATTTTTGCTCCTACTGCTACGATATGGCAAGCCAAATCACCAGGGACACCCAATTCACTGTGGAGAGAGCTCGACTGGAGATGAAGTGTCATGAGCGCATTGTCCAAATTTTGGGTTTACCTCATTTACGAGAAGTAAATACCACATGGTTTCTGTCATTCAGACCAATCTGGCAAGATTGCATCTTACCTGTTCAATGCTGTCTGCTATGTGGTGAAGAATGCATGCTAGACATCTGTCTAACACTCCCATCAGTCATGCCAACGGATGTCGATACTCTGCTGGACCCTGTAACGGCCCATGCTCTGTGTTGTCCCCAGTGGCTACCAATCCTGATGACGGCATTCATTGCGATCTCACAGACGCAAAATGCAACTGCTGAGGTACGAGAGGAATCAACAGCCACGCAGGTAACAACCGATTCGAACATTGCTGATGCGACCAATGCTGAAGGCAAAAGTTCTCATTTCTGTGCGGTTAATCTTCTAAACAAGGTAATCCAACTTTCACCTACAATGATAGACGACTTTTTGTTTACAGACATAGAAGATTTCATGTTTTCTCCAAGCCCTAACACTGACTTTTGATTTTGGCACACAGTGTTTTGAGAGACTTTGAATTTGACCTTCATTTTTCAAAACAAGGTACTAACTTTGGAACTTTTTCCTAAGTTAAATTTTTTTTTCCAAATACATATTTTTCATTTTTTGGCACAAGTAATCTGCTTATAGTAGAACTAATCAGAGAGAACATGAGTTCTTTGAATACTTCCAGAGACAATATGTGAATGTGACCTTATCCATAAACAAACAAATGGTATGTAATCTGACATGAAATAGTTTTGACCTTTTTTCTTCTGTATTTATGAGCCATTTCATAAATGCATATTTTCATGATTCATTCGAATTTGCATTTCAAATGCCAACATATGCTAAGAATGAAACATTGCTTAATGTGTACAGCACCAATGCATTTCCATGTGTAGAGAGATTTTAGATATGGTCAACATGTTTAGAATTTAGTAACGTCGTACATACGAAAGTGGAATGGGTGCTGTGTATCAATTTAGATTCCGTATGAGTTTCCCGATTCATGCCCTTATATAGGTACAATTCACATTGCCCTTATATAGGCATAGAAATCCAGTCCTTATTTAGGCATAGTCCATGCTACCCAAATACAGGCATGGCTACTAACCTCCGTTCAGCTACGTCACAACGAGTTCTTTGAAAACCAGACTCTTAAGCCTTTAGGACTTCCCCTTGATTGGATATTGGTTTCTCCAAGAACTTATCTTTTATGTATGAACATCTATTCCTTAAGGGTTCATTCATGGCGTTTTTATGCCCGACTTCTACGTCAATACTTGCATTCCTAAACACCTTCAAGGTATAAATATACCTTCACTTGCTATGGCAAGGCAGGATTCGGTGCGGTGCTGCTACCTACTTGCACGACTCGGCTCGCCACAGCAAGTCCCGAAGGAAGTCAACTCCCCAACTGACGCACTGACCAGACACTGTCATCCTCCTTGCCGAGAATCCAGCTCCAGTGTTTCTGATTCCCCTTGAGGGGTGTTAGATATCGAGTCCCGGGAAAGAGATATCAACCTCTCTCATTCTAAGGTATGGAGCTGATTAGAACCTAGAGAAACCTTTGGCAATTCTTGGCACAACTAAACTAAACTATAGCTAAAACCGCACCTACTTCTTCCCTCGTACTAGAGTTAGGTTAGGTACACTGGGGTAGGATTATTTGAGAAGCACCAGTTGAGTATTTTAGCCTGTATTATTTATGTATGTTTTTGTATATATGTTATAGCTACAGACCGTGCCATTACAGTATTATTTAATATTACTGTTTACGCTGTACACATTATACTTCGCATTCTGTCTTATGATTGTAGCAGTTCATATCTCTTGCATGAGAAATTAGACAGTTCAATAAACCTCTTTTTATTGAAATGTCCTATCTATCTATTTCTATGCAACTCTGTAGAAACGAAGCATGCACGATTGACTGAGTGAAATAGGTATCTATTGTTTCCACAACTCTGAAGATATTGTTCCGACTCTAAGGGGAACAAAGTTGTCATGTTTCTGCGGTTTACCACGAAAGGTACAAAGTTCCCCGGGGGATAAACAATAGAATGTGTGTGTGCAAAGGAGGAGAGCAAAGGCAGGGAACAGGGTGTTCCCTTGCTGGAAATAGAAGGCCTCACACACCCAGTAAGCTAGATGTCATGCTTCATCATTGGCCTCCTGCTCCTCGTCAGACTGGCGCTGCAAACGACGTTGCTCTGACCTTTTTGTGATTATTTGTATCTTAAGGACTCATCCGCCAGCCGCGACTGAGTTCCTGTAAGTACCTTTACTCCTATTACCCTCGCGTCACCGATTAATAGTAGCCACGTCAGTTTCACTTTTTTGCGCCTACGTTTTTTGCAATCTCCGTATGCATGATACTCACACACCAGAAATCACCTGAACAGCGCATGAATAAACTTGTTTGCATATTACTAGACTTGTATGCATGTATTGTATCACATGGGATATCTTGTTTATTTTTGCTTACAGTGCTCCTGGATAAAGGGCTAAGATGCCTGAAATGCATTGGAGTGTGTTGAAATGAAAACCATTATGAATGAAATGTGAAATATGAGTTATTGGACAAACAAAGAGAAAATGGATATGAATACGAATATCTAACCAGAACATTAAATAAAATTAATAGTGTTCATCAAACTTACTAAGGAGTCTTTAATTAAGAGCCGATGGTGTGCCGAATCACAGGGATGCGCTCACAGTACATGCGCGCACTATCTAAAGTTTACTAAGGACATAACAGGATGGCTGTGTCACCTGTTGGAGCACCCAAGTTGAATTTAAACCATCTTGGTAAAAGACTATACCCTACTTTCAAGAATCAGGTTGTGCACCTTACCCTACACCTACATACTCCTTTAACAATTTATCCTGTCACCTGCAAGATTCACCAGCCGCAGTGATTGATACAATTTTTGGACAACTTTTAAATGGAAGTTACCTCATGTTGAACGATCACAGCTGCTGTGGTATGTTGCCAGGCATTCCATAACTAGTAACTGTGTCCTCCAGGGTCACTTGCTGTATGCAAGTATTGTTTCCACAAACCAAGACAGTCAGGGAGTCACCTTTATGGCCTTCACTGAACATCTCTTCTATACAAATTAATACTCTAAGCAGAATGAAAGCCATTATTTTACAAAAGACTGTGCCACTGACCTCGGCCAAAGAAACCGATGATCTACAAGTTGCAAGGACTTCTGCCGAGACACATGCCCTTTTGAATACAAACTGCCCTATACTCTTCTCGGAAATGTTAAGTTGTATCTTAAACATGTCTGATACAACCAGTATTGTACATGTATTTAAGACTGTATTTTCTGGACAGTTAGCAACTTTTCAAGCAGTCCTAGGGATATTTCCAAACTTCGTGCACTCTGTGTTTGGCGGACTGCCCCTCCTTTTGGTACTCGCTGCAGGAATATTATTTTTGCTCCTACTGCTACGATATGGCAAGCCAAATCACCAGGGACACCCAATTCACTGTGGAGAGAGCTCGACTGGAGATGAAGTGTCATGAGCGCATTGTCCAAATTTTGGGTTTACCTCATTTACGAGAAGTAAATACCACATGGTTTCTGTCATTCAGACCAATCTGGCAAGATTGCATCTTACCTGTTCAATGCTGTCTGCTATGTGGTGAAGAATGCGTGCTAGACATCTGTCTAACACTCCCATCAGTCATGCCAACGGATGTCGATACTCTGCTGGACCCTGTAACGGCCCATGCTCTGTGTTGTCCCCAGTGGCTACCAATCCTGATGACGGCATTCATTGCGATCTCACAGACGCAAAATGCAACTGCTGAGGTACGAGAGGAATCAACAGCCACGCAGGTAACAACCGATTCGAACATTGCTGATGCGACCAATGCTGAAGGCAAAAGTTCTCATTTCTGTGCGGTTAATCTTCTAAACAAGGTAATCCAACTTTCACCTACAATGATAGACGACTTTTTGTTTACAGACATAGAAGATTTCATGTTTTCTCCAAGCCCTAACACTGACTTTTGATTTTGGCACACAGTGTTTTGAGAGACTTTGAATTTGACCTTCATTTTTCAAAACAAGGTACTAACTTTGGAACTTTTTCCTAAGTTAAATTTTTTTTTCCAAATACATATTTTTCATTTTTTGGCACAAGTAATCTGCTTATAGTAGAACTAATCAGAGAGAACATGAGTTCTTTGAATACTTCCAGAGACAATATGTGAATGTGACCTTATCCATAAACAAACAAATGGTATGTAATCTGACATGAAATAGTTTTGACCTTTTTTCTTCTGTATTTATGAGCCATTTCATAAATGCATATTTTCATGATTCATTCGAATTTGCATTTCAAATGCCAACATATGCTAAGAATGAAACATTGCTTAATGTGTACAGCACCAATGCATTTCCATGTGTAGATAGATTTTAGATATGGTCAACATGTTTAGAATTTAGTAACGTCGTACATACGAAAGTGGAATGGGTGCTGTGTATCAATTTAGATTCCGTATGAGTTTCCCGATTCATGCCCTTATATAGGTACAATTCACATTGCCCTTATATAGGCATAGAAATCCAGTCCTTATTTAGGCATAGTCCATGCTACCCAAATACAGGCATGGCTACTAACCTCCGTTCAGCTACGTCACAACGAGTTCTTTGAAAACCAGACTCTTAAGCCTTTAGGACTTCCCCTTGCTTGGATATTGGTTTCTCCAAGAACTTATCTTTTATGTATGAACATCTATTCCTTAAGGGTTCATTCATGGCGTTTTTATGCCCGACTTCTACGTCAATACTTGCATTCCTAAACACCTTCAAGGTATAAATATACCTTCACTTGCTATGGCAAGGCAGGATTCGGTGCGGTGCTGCTACCTACTTGCACGACTCGGCTCGCCACAGCAAGTCCCGAAGGAAGTCAACTCCCCAACTGACGCACTGACCAGACACTGTCATCCTCCTTGCCGAGAATCCAGCTCCAGTGTTTCTGATTCCCCTTGAGGGGTGTTAGATATCGAGTCCCGGGAAAGAGATATCAACCTCTCTCATTCTAAGGTATGGAGCTGATTAGAACCTAGAGAAACCTTTGGCAATTCTTGGCACAACTAAACTAAACTATAGCTAAAACCGCACCTACTTCTTCCCTCGTACTAGAGTTAGGTTAGGTACACTGGGGTAGGATTATTTGAGAAGCACCAGTTGAGTATTTTAGCCTGTATTATTTATGTATGTTTTTGTATATATGTTATAGCTACAGACCGTGCCATTACAGTATTATTTAATATTACTGTTTACGCTGTACACATTATACTTCGCATTCTGTCTTATGATTGTAGCAGTTCATATCTCTTGCATGAGAAATTAGACAGTTCAATAAACCTCTTTTTATTGAAATGTCCTATCTATCTATTTCTATGCAACTCTGTAGAAACGAAGCATGCACGATTGACTGAGTGAAATAGGTATCTATTGTTTCCACAACTCTGAAGATATTGTTCCGACTCTAAGGGGAACAAAGTTGTCATGTTTCTGCGGTTTACCACGAAAGGTACAAAGTTCCCCGGGGGATAAACAATAGAATGTGTGTGTGCAAAGGAGGAGAGCAAAGGCAGGGAACAGGGTGTTCCCTTGCTGGAAATAGAAGGCCTCACACACCCAGTAAGCTAGATGTCATGCTTCATCATTGGCCTCCTGCTCCTCGTCAGACTGGCGCTGCAATGTCTGACGGGCGCCTAACAGGCGCTCTTTGTTGGAGTTCTTTTGTTCCAGCCAATGGTTGAGTGCGTGTGAGGGGTCAAGTGAAGGTGTAGTCGTGAGGGAATGGTGGTTAAAAAAGGTGGGTCAGTTCACAAGGACCTTTATTCACGTGACTGACTCCCTTGATTAAAAGGGTGGGAGGGGAGATAGGGACTGTAAGGGGCACAGCGGACTACCCCAACCCTCTGATTAGGTCAACATGTTTCATGCCCAACTGGCAATTCTTCAGGACCTCAGGTGCTCGGTACTACACGGTGATAAAAAACAACAAAGAAAAAGAAAGGTAAAAGATACAACCTCTTTGGGTCAGTAAGGGAGCAGGCCAGGAGGTCCTGCTCTAGCGGGGTGACCTAGAAAAAATGTGTAGAAGTAAGCCAAACATTTATAGTGGCGTTATCCCATCAGCAATTGATCACCACAGCTCTCCAAAATAAACACACAAGAAATAGGAAACATAATCAAGGGCATCTCCAATGTATTTGCCCATGATCACATATGTACAATTTAATAGTATAAAAACAGAAATAGGATGAAGATGTCACAAGGTATGGAATGCCAGGGCTAATCCTTACCCAAGGAGTGTCCCTAGTGGGCCCCGCAGTCTGTTCCCGTGGGGCTGCGCAATAAGGTACGGTGCCTGTAAAAGAGAGACACGCGCACCGGGTGCCAGCTTAAAAGGGGAGGGGGAACAAGTAAACACAACGTTGAAAACAGCCACTCAAAAGGTGGTGGATGTACGGATGTCTGGATATCGGTTGTCAAAGCATGATCGTTTGTTGTACTCGCCCCCGTTTCCAAGATCATAGCGAGCCAGACCAAGCCACCAGGACCTCCTGATTGACTAGCGTGTAGTGCAACCCACGCAATGTTAATAAGTGGACAATCAGGGCATGTAAAGAGGCTTGCTCAGCATTAAACAAAACAAAAAAACCTTGTTGATAACGTCCCCCTGGGGTGGCGAGGGGATGTGGGATATCTTGCCAAGCTCCCTCACACTCCCCTATGACCCGACTTAATACCATCCATGGGCAGTCACATACATAAACCGCCAGTCTTTGTTTTGTTTTATACTGAGCAAGCCTCTTTACATGCCCTGATTGTCCACGTATTAACATTGCGTGGGTTGCACTACACGCTAGTCAATCAGAAGGTCCTGGTGGCTTGGTCTGGCTCGCTATGATCTTGGAAACGGGGGCGAGTACAACAAACGATCATGCTTTGACAACCGATATCCAGACATCCGTACATCCACCACCTTTTGAGTGGCTGTTTTCAACGTTGTGTTTACTTATTCCCCCCTCCCCTTTTAAGCTGGCACCCGGTGCGCGTGTCTCTCTCTTTTACCGGCACCGTACCTTATTGCGCAGCCCCACGGGAACAGATTGCGGGGCCCACTAGGGACACTCCTTGGGTAAGGATTAGCCCTGGCATTCCATACCTTGTGACATCTTCATCCTATTTCTGTTTTTATACTATTAAATTGTACATATGTGATCATGGGCAAATACATTGGAGATGCCCTTGATTATGTTTCCTATTTCTTGTGTGTGTATTTCGGAGAGCTGTGGTGATCAATTGCTGATGGGATAACGCCACTATAAATGTTTGGCTTACTTCTACACATTTTTTCTAGGTCACCCCGCTAGAGCAGGACCTCCTGGCCTGCTCCCTTACTGACCCAGAGAGGTTGTATCTTTTACCTTTCTTTTTCTTTGCTGTTTTTTATCACCGTGTAGTACCGAGCACCTGAGGTCCTGAAGAATTGCCAGTTGGGCATGAAACATGTCGACCTAATCAGAGGGTTGAGGTAGTCCGCTGTGCCCCTTACAGTCCCTATCTCCCCTCCCACCCTTTTAATCAAGGGAGTCAGTCACGTGAATAAAGGTCCTTGTGAACTGACCCACCTTTTTTAACCACCATTCCCTCACGACTACACCTTCACTTGACCCCTCACACGCACTCAACCATTGGCTGGAACAAAAGAACTCCAACAAAGAGCGCCTGTTAGGCGCCCGTCAGACATATCAGCGCCAGTCTGACGAGGAGCAGGAGGCCAATGATGAAGCATGACATCTAGCTTACTGGGTGTGTGAGGCCTTCTAGTTCCAACAAGGGAACACCCTGTTCCATGCCTTTGCTCTCCTCCTTTGCACACACACATTCTATTGTTTATCCCCCGGGGAACTTTGTACCTTTCGTGGTATATGGTTGACTGGAGATGTACACTGGACCCTGTTAAATATCGGCCATATATGGCTCCCTCTTTTGTATTGAATGTTTCTGCGGTTGTCAGAAACGAATCCCTTCTTGTTGATTTGAGAAAGTTTCTAGTGACCTCTGAGTTAGCTGGCACACAAAAGTAATTAGGTTTAATGTATTCGATAGAGACATACTGACCTCAGTCCGATGTCCAATCTATAGTGTATACTATTCCAATGCGTAGAGTCTATCAGGGATATAGGAACTACACTACAGTGTTATTGGTTGTGATATTGGTGGTGGTGGGGTGGTATTTGTGGTGGTGTTGTTGGTGAGTTTGGTGGTGGTGGTATTGGTGGTGTTGGTATTGATGGTAGTGGTGTTATTGGTGGTATTGGTATTTGTGATGATGGTATTAGTGGTGGTGGGATTGGGGTGGTGGTGGTATTGTTAGTGGTTGTGGGTGGTATTGGTGGTGGTATTGGTGCCGGTGGTATTTGTGGTGGTAATGGTATTGGTGGTGGTGGTATTGGTGGTGGTGTTATTGGTGGTGGTTGTGGTGGTATTGATGGTATTGGTGGTGGTGATGTTATTGGTGGTGGTGGTGATATTGGTATTGTGGTGGTGGTATTGGTGGTGGTGGTATTATTGGTAGTATTGGTGGTGGTATTGGTGGTGGTGGCATTGGTATTGGTGGTGGTGGTGGTATTGGTGCATTTGGTGGTGGTGGTGGTGCTATTGGTGGTGGTGGAGGTATTGGTGGTGGTATTGGTGGTACTGATGGTGGTGATATTTGTATTTTAGTGGTGGCATTGGTGGTGGTGATATTGGTGGTGGTGGTGGTGGTATTGTTGGATTTGGTGGTGGTTGTATTGGTGTTAGTGGTGGTGGTGGCATTGGTGAGGGCGGTGGTGGTATTGATTGTAGTGGTATTGGTGGTGGTGGTGTTATTGGTGGTGGCGTATTGGTGGTGGTATTGGTGGTGGTGGTGGCATTGGGTGTGGTGGTACTGCTGGTGGTGATAGTAAAACAGGCTTTTGAAAACAACCCGTAAGATGGCTTTAGTACAGATGACATGTAACACAGATGTGCTGTTGTCAGCTTCAGCCCATTAGCACAGGATAAAGTGCTACCTGAAATTCACATGACTTATTTGCTAATCATTTCTAAATCTATTTTACTTGGGGGGAGGGAATTAATCCGACTTGAGATAATGCCTGGTTAAAGTGATTGAAAGTGGGCGACCCTGTTACAGGGCGGTTGTGCTGCTTAAAAAAACACAAGCAGTTTCAGCTGAAGCAGCGCATGTTCAGCCTGCCCTAAGAGAAACTCAATAAAGTAAATAGTACTTACAGAATAAATAACAGGTCCAGTGTAAGAACCGAAGTTAAGGGGCCAGTAGCCATGGGAAGGTACAAATGAAGACAAGGTCGTACTAAGGAGGGACTAACAAGCCTATTAACTAATCTGAAGGCAGCATTTACGAAAGACAATGACACAAGCCAATGAAAAATATGAGCAGAGACAGGGCGTGGCTTATCTCCCATACTCTACTACTGCAGAGCATGTGCGCTGTCACTAGGCTCGACCTAAAATGCAGATATAGAGACGGGTCCCTATCGGGCTCTCCATTTTTACCATCACCCTCCGGGTAAAAATCTCTTGAGCAGTACCACCCTTCACTGCCTTTGAAGGTGTAATGTTTTTGTATTATATAAATGGATGCAATGACAGAAGCAGCAAAATACTAGTAGGGCGGAACACAATGCTGAGCACAGATTTTTCGCTTATGTGTTTTAAGCCACACCCTTAATTGCATTAGTCACGCCCCTTTGAGAGACCCCCCAGTTTTTTATTCCCACTTAAAGCCCTGACTATAGTACTGCTCATGTATTGCAAAATACTACTCACTAATCTACTTGTGCAGGTTCACGCCTCAACCTCTGCTATATTTTCTGTGTGTAGATCTCCATCTCAAATGAAAGGATCTCTGTGCACATATGCCTGTTTTAGTACTAAATATGGGAAGCAAATGGAGCACGGCTGGGAAATGGACAATACTTACTACTAAATGGAGAGTTTTAGGGGGTAGTAAGGAGGGATTAAGGGAGGGCTATGGAAGAATATAGAGAGGATCATGCAACCAGCCACAAAAGAGTAATCCAATTGCCATTGACAAACTGCACTTCTGTAGGTATTATAGTAAAAAACTGCCCCAAACAACAATATTTGTACTCTAGCATAGACCTGTAGTCAGCCCAGCACCACACATGCCCAGCCTCTGGTGCTGCAGCACCCTCCCATACACAAGGGAGGAAAGGACTTAAAATAAAACCCCATGGCAAATAATGTTAAAATAAAGACATTTACTTAGACCTTTTAAAAGAGATATACATTTAATTGAATACGTAAAAAATACAAATAAAAATAAATATTATTTTATTATCAACATTTATAATAACTTTTCAGTGTTAAAAATGAATGCAATTATTTTTCAAAATAATTTTATTGATTAAAAATAATGATATACATAACATTTACTTCAATTAATTAAATATATATTGCAGAATGATTATTGCAGAATTATTAGTGCTTTTTAAAACAAAAAAGTGTCTGTATTTTCTACTTATTGTAATAGTTTTATCTACCTATTGTAGTAGGCCATGGATTTATTTCTGTAATTTTTGTTTACTGTTTGAGCTTTATTTCATCGGTGTGGTTTTAGTAAACTAATGAACTAACGGTGTCGGTTCCGTACGGCTGGTAAATCGTCCGGGCAAAAATATTGTTCACAAAATGTGCTAAGTATGGGAATTTGACTTGAACTCGTTTTTCTGAGGAAAATGTGGTAGTTGCCAAGAGTCTCTGAGGTGAATCCAAGTCAGTCATCTGACGTGCGCACCTGGCACGGATCTGGGCCGGCCTCCTTGGGGGTAAAACTGGAGTTGGGTGTTTATAAAGGCGCTGCTGTGTGCCTTTCTTAAAGAAGGGATTCAGCCCGTGTCACCCAGGACCGCAGAGCTGCTCTCGAGGACATGGCTGCCTACAAAATACGGGTGGAGACCGGCACGGCCTTCCAAGCCGGCACCATGGACTCCATCTCCATCACCCTGGTGGGGTCCCGGGGCCATGGTGAAAAGCGGAAACTCGATCACTTTGGCGGTGATTTCCTGGCAGGCGCTGTAAGTAGAGGCGCGGACTGACAGGTTCAACGCACGTGCTGGGTAGGGAGTGGAGACAGTAAGGTGTGTGACGAATGCTCGATCGATAGTTATTTTCAATAATTACAAAGCATCACCTGCTAATTGAGAGCTTTTGGGACCGGAGCTGAAAGCAGGAGGTATCAATTCGAAGGACCACGGGCACAGCGCAGCGTGCCCACTGCCCGAGAAGCGCCTGCGGTTAGGCGCTTTCCGTTGGTTTCAGTGTTTACTTGCTGTCTCGTACTAGTCGCATTTTCCCTCCTCTTCACGCTCAATCCTACCCTATTTTCTTTCACTATCACTCATCGCCCCCTCTCGCATTTTCCCCGATGTATTTCCAGTGAGCTGTTCCCGTAGCCCTGACTCTTTCTCTTATGTCCAGTTCCTCCGCACTTCCATCGCCCTTTTCTCGCCCCTACTCTTCCCCTTTATCTCACCCGTCATCGCACTCTGCCTGCTTCATTTTATTCTCTTCAGTTCTTCCTGAACGAAGGAACACCCAATCAATCAAAATCTCTCTCTCTCTCTCTCTCACACTCTCTCACTCTCTCTCTCCCCCAAACTGCTCCCCCACTCCATCTGGATGAAGTTAAACGGTCAAAACTCAACACGGATAGGACAAAACAGAAGTACTGATCTTTCTGTTTAACAAAAAAAGTTCTTCAAGTGGGACGAAAAAGGTGTGTGCGGGGAGGGTTTAAAGAAAATGCTTCCTAGCAGCTAATCATTGTATACACGCAGTGGTGGCTGGTGACATTTGAAAGTGTTGTGGTGTAAAATTATCAAGCGAGCGCAGTGAGCGAGTCCGAACCAACTATAGAGGGTTCGGCGGGAAAATTTTGAAAAAAGAGTGGACAAATGGTGCATTTTCAAACAAATTTGAGGAAGCAGGAAGGTTAATAACAAGTGTTCAGAATCACCATAAGGAGGTTCAGTAACTCCTTAACAAGGGACATTCCCTCATAAATCCGAAACCTGCTGGGATTAGTCAGTTGTCAAAGTGACCCCCGCAAGTTCCCCTTCGTGGGTCCAGCCTCTTAAAGAGTGGAGCACGACAATAGGGAGGCTGCATGTGTGTTTTCACTGTCAGAGTTCGACAACAGTATTAGGGGTCCCACAGATCCCAATCACAGATCAATAGGCCCAAAAGACAATGGGAATTAGTATTTGCAGATAAGGTCCGCATTCCTTCCCAGAGCAGGCTGGAAAGAAGAACTTTGTGCTATCAATTGATTTTTTTAATGTAAGGCATACATCACCGTCTGCAGCTTTATAACCCTTATCCACAGTAAACCATAATCTTGGTACTGCAATAATATTACCGAATGCAGAAAAAGCTGCAGTGTGACTGAAATTAAATATTTATCAAACTAGTACGTTTGTTAACCATGCATATTTGGGAGGGAGGGCGAGGGGTGAGAGAAACGTAGACCAGAATTGTTTTGTGTGTGAAAAAGGCCGCTTTATTAGGAAACAGGTGCACATTACAATTATAAAACCTTGGCAACGCCTTACAAAACTATCTCTCACTAAATAAATAATTAACTACAAACCCCGCCGCCCACCCCCTCCCCTAAAATTCTTTGACCCCTCCCCCACCCACAATTCAGCATTACAACAACATTATAAACATAACATCATCAATAAACATTACGTCATTAATTCAATCATTACGTCATCAATTAACCCCTTATTCATCAAAACCCCAATCACATATTGAAAGCCAGGCCCTCTTTAACCATAAACCCTGCCTGACCCTTCACTCCTGCCAATACCCCCCAAAACCTGAACGGTCAAACAATGACCAACTTCCCCTGAACCTGTCAATCAAAGAATCAATCCAATACCCATCAAACAATCTACCATAAACAGCACCGGGGCAACCAAAAACCCTGCCAGCACCTGTTCCTAGCGACAATACAAATCACAAGAAAGACCCCGCGCACACCTGCATCTAAGAAAACAGCCTTTTGAATTAACCATAAAGGAGAGAAAATTGTAACGGACAAAAATTCGGAAAAGAAAAAACCCAGGAGATGAAAGATAATATTAATAAATGGGAGGGAGGGGGGGACAAAAACGCTACAGCCCTCCTAGCCACCAGGTCACCAAACCTAAAATGGTGGCTAGGGGGCGGGAACAGGGAGGTTTACAATTGGGCTGGCCAGTCCTACTAGGCCAGCCCAAATCCAGAACATTCTGTCCTCTACGTAATGTAAAACCCCTCGCGCCCTCCCAAACAGCCCGGGGGAGGAGACCTCCCTTCGGTCAGCTCCCTCCCCCAAGCCCCCCTTGGGAGGGAGGGCGAGGGGTGAGAGAAACGTAGACCAGAATTGTTTTGTGTGTGAAAAAGGCCGCTTTATTAGGAAACAGGTGCACATTACAATTATAAAACCTTGGCAACGCCTTACAAAACTATCTCTCACTAAATAAATAATTAACTACAAACCCCGCCGCCCACCCCCTCCCCTAAAATTCTTTGACCCCTCCCCCACCCACAATTCAGCATTACAACAACATTATAAACATAACATCATCAATAAACATTACGTCATTAATTCAATCATTACGTCATCAATTAACCCCTTATTCATCAAAACCCCAATCACATATTGAAAGCCAGGCCCTCTTTAACCATAAACCCTGCCTGACCCTTCACTCCTGCCAATACCCCCCAAAACCTGAACGTTCAAACAATGACCAACTTCCCCTGAACCTGTCAATCAAAGAATCAATCCAATACCCATCAAACAATCTACCATAAACAGCACCGGGGCAACCAAAAACCCCGCCACCCAGAAAGGTAGGAGGGGGAGGGAAACTACACCACCTCCCTTTCTGCCCCCCCCACCGGAAAACGAAAAAGCAAACCAGACCAACCTTAACGGTGCATAGCTAGCGAACGCGCCAAAACCTCACGTAACTCCAATAAGTATAAATCCATGCCCACTCTGGACAGGTGAACACCATCATCTCTGAAGAATTCCACAGTCTCAAACTTAATTTCCCTATGGGAAATCCTGCTAAAACCCAGACCACGGCAGCAGCGCGAAACCTCTGAGTTTACCTTCTTCCTAGCCCGGTCAACCGCCTTGGGGTTGACCGCTCCTCTCCAGATCCTACGTGGAATTAACTCAGTCCAATATACATGGCACCCGGCCCAAAGTTCCTTGATAAGGCCCAAATCCTTCTTAATAGCACGAAGTAACACCACACCTTTTGTAGCACAAAGGTCATTTTCCCCCAGATGGATGACCAGAATATCAGGACACAGCCCACCCACCATATTGGTGTTAAGACAAGGGATTAACTCTCTCCAGAGCATCCCACCTTTCCCCTTCCAAACCACATTGAACATACTAGCGTTAAAACCTAGAAGCTCTCCAAAATAACTCTGAGCTGCCTGGACTCGGGCCCACTTCACGAAGGAATGCCCAACTATCCAGACCGTCACCACCGGAGAACGAGGCCCAGCAACAGAACCTATAAAAGAAAACAGAGTTAGAGCTCATGGGAAGGAAGATGACGCATGCGCCTCCTCCGCCTGACTTCTCACGTAGCGCTGAAAGCAGTTTGAAGACCAACGCCCCAGCCTCATGATATCCCTTTGAGTTCAACCTCTGTTAAAAGCCTCAGTTGCAGCCCCAATCCGGAAGGAATGTGTCCCATATAAGCTCCCATCCAAACCCAGATGTTCCAAAGCTTTGCGCAGAACCATGCGTAATTGGTATGCTGTAACCAGGGTGCCATCAATATGTTGAAATACTAGAGCATCATCACCACCCCGCATAAAGAACGCCAGCGCCGCGTCAGCAGCAAAGGGCAAGTAATCCTAGGAGCACGTGCTTGCAGCCACACACCCTTCCCTTCTTAGTCTGATCAGTGTTAGAGCTGGCTAACCAAATGTGCACCCCCTCATCAGAACAGAAAACATCCCGCCAAAATAGGCCACACTTGCCTTTTGAACCTAACAACTCTGAAACCCTAAAAGCCCCAAAAAACATGAAGGCCATTAACATGGAAAATAATCATGACTCAAAGTCATCTGAACAAACCTAAGGGAGAACAGTTATTAATCGAGCCAGGATCTGCCAAGACAAAGGAGCCCTAAGTCTACTGGTGTGCCCCTGTTCCCTGGACCAACCCTCGAGCATTCTCCTGCCAATCTCCCCCGCCGACGGAGGATAACCCCATAATAACTTGCCCATAAATGCTATCCCCGCTAATTTACCGGCAATAGTCACCTTAGTAAGCCCTTTGTCCATGAGGTCTAAGATGAAATTCACTACATCCTCCGAACGACGCCAAACCTCCTCACGCCTACAGGCGCCAGACTCCAGAAATTCCCTCCAGGCCAGAGAATAAGCAGAACGCGTAGACACAGACAAGGAACCTACCACCAGTTGTAAGACCCGACGTTGCCTACGTGCCACAGATGAAACGGGATCGGTGTCGGTGTTGGGTCTGCCTCCCTCGCCAGTCCACGGAATCTGCCCCACTGTGAACGAGACAGAGCATCCGCAATGTCATTGTCCACCCCAGGAATGTGCAAAGCACGAAAGTGAATATCGTGTTTCAAACAACCCAGCACAAACACTCTCATGAGCTTCAAGACCTGTTCGTCCCTGGCAGACTGTCGGTTAACAATTCCCCACCACAGCCATGTTGTGCACACGAAAAAGCACTTTCTTATGTGCCAAGACCTCCCCCCACAGTGTCAAAGCCACCAGCAAAGGAAAAAGCTCTAAAAAGGTAATGCTGCGGCCACCATTCAACCACTCATCCGGCCAACGTTCCGCACACCATCTTCCATTCCAGTACAAACCAAAACCATCACTGCCAGCTGCATCTGAAAACATTTGCACATCCCATTGGAAATCAACGTCCCTGAGCAAAGGAACACCATTAAAGGAAGAAAGAAAAATCTCCACATTCTCAAATCCTCCTTGACTCCAGCAGACAATCGAACCCTATGGTGCGGCAAATGGTGACCAGCAAGAGCCCTGCCTAATCTGCGACAAAAAGTCCTTCCTGCTCTCACGACCCTACAAGCAAAGTTAAGATGGCCTAGTAACACCTGAACCTCTTTCACCAACACTTTCCGTTTTGCTAACATATCGTCCAGCAAATCCAGCATCTTCACTTTCTTGTCCTCAGGCAAGCGAACCCGCATTGCCACCGAATCAAGTTCAATCCCCAAAAAGGACAAGACTGTGTCAGGACCCATAGTTTTCTCGGGAGCCAAAGGGACTCCCAGATCCTCCATGAGCCCTTGGAAAGTGTCCAGAGCAGACTGGCACTCCGCGGAGCCCGGGGACCCGACAAAGAAAAAGTCATCGAGGTAGTGCGTTACCAGTGAATGACCAGACTGATGAATAAAATACCATTGTAGAAAAGTACTGAAGCACTCGAAAAGAGAACAAGATATGGAGCAGCCCATCGGCAAAGCCTTGTCCACATACCATTTTCCTGAAAAATGGATACCCAGGAGACACCAGTCGTCCGTATGGACAGGCAGCAGCCGGAAAGCAGACTTTATATCACACTTGGCCATCTCAGCAGCTGCGCCCGCGGTCACAACAAGTGACATGGCGACGTCAACTGAAGAGTAAGAGACCGCAACAGCATCTGGATCAATAAAATCATTGACCGACGGCCCTTCCGGCCACGATAAGTGTTGTATAAGCCTGAACTGTCCCGGATCTTTCTTCGGGACCACTCCAATAGGTGATATTATTAAATGAAGGATCGGCCAATCGTGAAAAGGGCCAGCCATCCTCCCTTCCTGCACTTCCTTATTCAACTTGTCTTGCACCACTGTACTATGCTCAGATGCAGATTTCAGATTAGCAGACCATCTTCTATGTCTAGGACCCGTGTAACCTAACTTGAAACCAAATTCAAAACCATCCAACAATGTTTGTTTCGCAGCTGCATTATCATAGTCACTAAGGGCAAGGCGCAACTTCTCCAACCTAACCGGTGTATGAGCCCTTGGACCCAGAACCCCGATTACCTCTGAATCCCCTACCACCTGCAGAATGTTGGGAAGTCCCCGAACCGCCTGCACCTGACCAGTTCCCCCCACTTGGCCTCTGGATCCCAAGCCATTCTAGCCCTGAACTCCTCATCATATTGAGACCAAGCAAACCCCCCCCCCAGTAAGCTGCGCCTTGCGAATTACATCCATGTATTTAAAAAGGGACACGCTGCGCTCTGGGAATTTCTCACAATATACACTGGCATATATTAGGAAGGCAGCTGTCTAATTCTCGATGGTTAGGGGAACTCTAGGTCGTTTTGCCAACTCAAATTCTTCTTCCTTGGACCCTTCTTTGGACCGTACTTCTCTGTGTAGTAACTTAAGTATTTCCACATACTCACCCTTCCAAATTCTTTCTTTTGTACTCAACATCAAATGAGCCCCCAAAGGCTTTGTAACTCCCATATAGGGCAACTTTTTGATTTTCAACTCTTTTACTTGCCACTGGCTCTTTAACACTACCTGAAGGCTCTGTAGCAGTACTATTGTCAACTTTACCTGCAGTGTCCAGCACGTCATCCGTGCCCACCGCGGTGTCTTTCACATAACGTCCCTTTAACAACCGCCCCTCCCCCCTCCCAACAGCCTCATTCCCACCTGTGCCCACAGACACCATAATTGGTTTGGCCTGTGCAGCTAACTGCTCACCTGGCAACAAAGACCACTCTTCCCGGCTCCGCCTGTGATGCCGAAACCACTGTGTCACGTCTTGGAGGCGCCCTGACTGACGGGCCGCGTTCTCGTCTCTCCTTGACTTGTTTATGCACCACTGGAGCCTGAAAAACACTTTCAACAACATGAGAGGGCACCCCCCTTTCCACGTCCCTCAACTCTCCTTCTTCGGGACTCTCTTCATCGTAATCCAGAACCACTGAATCAGGTTCATCAGGAAACATCACACCACGGGTCTTACCGAACCCAACATCATCCATATTACATTTAAGATTATGTGTAGAAATTCCCTGAGGGGGAGCAGACTGTACACGCCCGTACCTCCCCTGGCGCTGACTCTGCGGCTCCATAGCCGCCGGTAAGGTAGGGTACCTATACCTGCTACTCGGTGGGGCCAGCGGGGTCACGCCGGACCCTCGTGTGCTGGCCGCGGCGGGTTCCGGAATCAACCAGAAGGCAACACATCACCACGGGTCTTACCTAACCCGATATCAACAATATTACATTTTAAAGTTTTTGAGGAAACTCCAGGAGGGGGAGCAGACTGTACCCGCCTGTACCTCCCCTTGCGTTGACTCTGCGGCTCCATAGCCGCTGGCAAGGTAGGACACCTATACCTGCTACTCGTTGGGGCCAGCGGGGTCACGCCGGACCCTCGTGTGCTGGCCGCGGCGGGTTCCCTCGGTGGAACAGAGAGGGCCGCGCTAGGCAATCTCCTCGCTTCACCTTGGCGAAAATGGACTGGACCGCGCCCTGCCAAGTCTGGACCGCCGCGCCTATCCCTGACCTGAAAAGGAAAAGTTTGGACTGGTGTACTAGGGTCCCTGACTACAACTCCTGACGCGGACCTCCTCCCTTGCATATTATCACCCATAACCTTCCCTTGCAACCTAACCAAAGAACATCCGCATTCAAAAAACCAAAATCAGCGCCAGAGACTGAACCCCCTTCGTCCTTTTGGGTCCATTCCCCCTCTCCCCTGGAACCCCCCACTGACAATGCCACCCCCACAGATGAGCCAGGCGTGGAAACAAAAGGGGCTTCCTAAATTATCCTCCATCTCATTCAGAACCCTAACTGTATTGGCACCACACAACACTGGACCCCCTTGCTGTTCCAAACCCTCAAAACCCTCTAAACCCCCTGAAAAAGCCTGCCTGTAGCATTCTGTTCAGCAATAGGCATCCCTGGCACAAAATGCTCTGAAGGTGTAAACAATGCCCCCTCCTCATTGCCCAATAACCATGTGTCTCTAATACAATAGGTCTTGAAGGGGTTAATGTCTGCCCCACCGGCTCCCTCAACGGCTGTCATGACTCCCGAGATTCTAACTGAAGGGAGCCTCTCCTCACACTGCGCACTGCCCGTCATCTCGCAGGCTCTGAAAACTCCCCATAACCGGGTCAGGGGCGGAGCGCTTCCCACTCGCTCTCCGCCCCCCTCTTGTCGGTCGCCTTCGCAGCAGCTGGTGCTGCCGAGCCTAAGGTGTGTACACTGGAAGCCCCGCCCGCCTGCACAATCAGCGCGCTTGACACCGCGCCTCCCGCCTCCCTCCCCAGCGTCACGGGAACAGCAGACACCCCCGGAGCTTTCCCCCACCTGAAGCGCCACTCGCGCTGAAGCAGTAGGGACCGGGCGCGCCTCATGCGCACCTGTAGAATTAGCGCCAGATACCGCTGGCGCTCCCTCCGCCCCCAACACCACAACACGCCTGAAAATGAGGGGCCGGTCTCTTTAACGTACCTGCACAGAGCCTCTCTCCTTCGGCGATGAAAACGCCATCACCGCCACAGACACGCCAGCGGAGGCCTGGCGCTGGGGGCTCGCCGGCCCCCCTCCCACCATCAGTTCCGTGCGACCCGCTTGAGACAGAGCCTCATCGCTTCTATCATGCAATAATCCGCCATGTAAGCGATCCAAAAACAGCCACAAGAAACACTAAATAAAGCTACCCTAACACTCTACAATTAATCTCATACAAAAAACGCTACAGCCCTCCTAGCCACCAGGTCACCAAACCTAAAATGGTGGCTAGGGGGCGGGAACAGGGAGGTTTACAATTGGGCTGGCCAGTCCTACTAGGCCAGCCCAAATCCAGAACATTCTGTCCTCTACGTAATGTAAAACCCCTCGCGCCCTCCCAAACAGCCCGGGGGAGGAGACCTCCCTTCGGTCAGCTCCCTCCCCCAAGCCCCCCGTGTAAACATTTGCAGAGATCTGAATACTCCAAGATGGAGGGCTGAGCACACAAACGTTTTAGAAACAGCTGTTGCCAAGCACAGCAGATTCCTTCTTTGGTTGCCTCATTGACAATCCGAGGGGTTGTGTTTAAGAAATTAAATTGAAAGTACACATAAGCAGACACTTTTTGGCGGGTGTGCTTACAATACAGCATCACAGGGATGTACGTGTCACAGGGTAACAGCGACCACATGTGTCTGTGCCAGGCTTGCTGCTCTAGAACAGACCGGGGGATCTCAGTAACTGCACTGGTGTGGGGATATTTTTAAACACCTCGGTCCAACCCAGCCCGTTAGTGCTCGTGCACTGGTAATCTCATCTACCCAGGTACATGTTCTGGCTGCTTCCATGTGTGAACCATCACTCTGGCGGGTAATCGCTTCCTTTTTACGGGTATCTCATGTGCTGCGGGCGGGGTCTCTAAAATCTAGAAAAGCACTGTGTGGGTGGCGCGAGGATAGGGATTTCGAATTAATGAGTGAGTGTGCGTGCAGTTAGAACAGGGAGTGTTGTGAGTGTGTGAAGAACTTTCAAAAGGGAAAGAAGTGCATTGCGATATGTGCAGTGATAGCCCAGCAGCAGTGCCCTGTAGGGAGTTCCCTGTCATGATCTGGGCAGGTATGCCGTGAGCAGTGCT
This sequence comes from Lissotriton helveticus, assembly GCF_964261635.1. Classification (NCBI taxonomy): domain Eukaryota; kingdom Metazoa; phylum Chordata; class Amphibia; order Caudata; family Salamandridae; genus Lissotriton; species Lissotriton helveticus. The sequence continues at coordinate 149,813,797 of NC_136073.1, forward strand.
GCAGACACTGGGGAACATAGTACAAGCAGACAAGTCTTCCATGGGTACATTAGGGAACTTAAAACGTATTTTAAAATGTATTCATACACGGTTTAATGTAAACAGATCATACTTGGTCAAGGTCTGATATAAACAACCTGGATACCAGGTAACACAAAAGGGGTGAATCTAAAACCTTTTTGACATACGCCTACCGTCAGACACCTAATGTCCAGTCGCAATCACGAGGGGGGGAGGGAGGGAGGGGCGTCACGCGGGGGAGGGGGGGGGGGGGCGCGCGCGGGAGGGGTTACGGGGCTCTGGCCCTAAGACAAGTATTGGCGCCATCAAAACATGTTTTGTTATATGTCCCCATTCCTTTTATATGTCCACTGAATTTCATGCAAAGCTGGAAATTAAAAATAAATTTGCACAGTGTATGTGAAGTAAGGCGCTCTATCCATCAGGCTGGATTCTTTTCTCTCACGTCAATATCGGTCTGAGTATACACTTTTTGTATGCTTTTCTGCCATCACATGGCTCACTGTATGCACCTTACACTACCTTGCAAGCCCTGCAATTGGTCCAGTGGGACGACTGTTGCCACCACCTACTTTGGGAGTCGCAATCGCCAGATTGTGTTCAAAGGGCTCGAAACGGACCTGTGTTAGCATCTGTTTTTTTAGAGCTGCTAGTGCTGAGCAGGACCTGTTACACTTAAAGCCCTGGCAAAAACACCTCTCACTGAGACTCTACCTGAGTGTCTGCTGACCTAGGACCAAACCCCACTCCAGGTCACATGCCAGGAACCTGGGGATCATCATGGACAACAAGCTGGACACGTCCAGCCAGGTAAACGCAGTACAGCATCCTGTTTCTGCGGGACAGCAAATTCAAAATCTACAGCATTCCAATTGGCCAAGAGAGCTTTTTTCCTTGTCTGCCACTTGCTGCTGTGGGAGTTTGTGCTATGAAATGATCGCGCAGGCACTTACACAGTGATTAACTATTCATAGCCTGAACAAACATGTTGCAGTCGCCATTGCAGGACTGAGGGACTCAACCCATGTCCTGCATAAAAACGTAAGGTATAAGGGGGCAAAATCCTTGCATTTGCTTCTGTGCTAAAATGAATAGAGACAAGCTCCATGCACCTGACTTCCATTAATTTGCATAAGATTGTTATTTCTGATAAAGTGCCAGTATGTTAACTCAATGAGGATGTTGTTTACATTTATGCAGAGACGGATAATGACAACATAGCTTCTGAAACTCAATTCAATATTTTACTTGATTGGCTCTATCACAATCCATTTCTGACACTTAGGGGCTGATTTAGAGTTTGGCAAAGAGGGTAATCAGTCGCCGCAACACTAACCTGAAGGTCCACCCTCCCGACTTAAAGCTGGGCATACCTTTAGTATGTCAGCGTCAGAGACTGCTCTGTCTCCGTCACCAACACACTCTTCCTATAGGGTTGTCTGAGGTTTGGCCATTCGACTGCCCGTCTGATTTACAATAGGTGGTCAAATGGACTTGTTGTTAATCTCTCTTACTGCTGTGAAAAAAAGTGGCAATAAGGGACAGTAAAAAGGTTTACCTGGCTCGCACACCATGGAAGAAAGCGCCCATGGTGTGGGGGTCATTAAGGTTCATTATTTCAAAAACAAAATCCTTCTTTCTACAAAGTAGGCTAGGCGGTTCATTGGGAATTCTAACACTAGTGGTGGAATCTTTGAGGGAAAGTTAAGAATTTCACAAATATTTTAAAACAAGTTTGAAATGTAATTCATAGCCTGTCAAAAATAACAAGGGAACCCTCAAGGTAATTAAGGACCTTGGGTATCAATTTATAAACATAAACAGTGGTCCTTAAATAATCAGATCTCTAGCACGATAAATATAGACTGAAATCAGAGCTATATAACACATGTCCAGCCGCACAGTCATTTTAATAATGAGAACAATTGGACAACCGTAGTTGAGAATATCAATCTAGTGGGAACCAGTCCTGAATCCTCTCTAGAACATGCAACATGACAAGTACAAAACATACACAAAGACATTTCAGGCAAGTCGAGTATAGCTTGTCAAATTGCAAATTCCTTTTCCCTACCCCTCTTCCTTTTCCACAGGCAATTTCTTAATCATATCAGGCATGTACTTATCAATGTCCTGAAGATGATCCTATTATCTTGCTGAAAGGATCGAAACATTGTCTACTCTTGTTAGACAGCTTTGCGCATTACTCCACTGGGTAAAACAAGTGCACCGACTGTCTTTAATAAGCTTGATAGAATTTGCAATTTGACAAGCTATACTCGAATTGCCTGAAATGTCTTTGTGTATGTTTTGTACTTGTCATGTTTATGTTTATATATAATGTAATTCATAGCCGGCACAATCACAGGGGCTGACGCCCTTAGATTGTGGCTGAAGAGTAACATTGGTAATACCGCATAACTAGCAGTTTAGCAACCCTAATAAATACTTTTGAAACGATTTTCTCATTCAAAATATTATTTTCATTTTGAAACAGAGTTCAAAAGTAGTGGGACCAGGGCATAGCTACCAGATGCGCACATAATGTGTGACAGCTTCCAACACCTGTGGCTTTTTAGCACATTGGATTCTGGGGCCTGTAGATTAGCTTTGGACATTGTAAGTGTGGGTTCAAAATAGCAGCTTTCAAAGTGCAATTGGATAAAAAGACAGACCTGACTGAAAATCTCACACATAGGAAGAGGCCACTTGGTAGATGGATGTTTTTTTTTTTAATGCACAGATAGGAAAAGCTTTAGTCTAAGTACATAGCAGCAATGCAAATGCTTTGCTGCATAACTCACCTAACAAGAAAGAACAGAAAATACCTCTACAAGGTGCTACTCGCCACCCACTTCCCGCTTTCTGATCATGCACTGATGATGAATCAATCTTCTTAACTTGTTTCTTCACAGGACCATAGCTTTCTGTGTGCTCTTCCCATTGCCCCTCAAGAAATTCAGTGGTGCTTTTGGCTGAGAAGATTGGACATCACACCCCAGGCTGCCCCCTGACATGTAATGCATTTACAAGGGGACCCGGTCCTGACACATTATTAGTAAATAAATAACACACATATCTGCCTCTAGCCCCAGACTTTTTGACGCTGTAACCATAAAACGATGAGCATAGTTTAGGGGCCAGAGGACCCTTTAGGCTCAGTGACAGGTTGCACCTTGGTCGAGCTAAGCAAACGGCAGCAGTTTCAACTTGTTAAGATGCATAATGTCCAGCACACCCAGCCTGCTCAGCAACTGCTGTATTTATACCTCCAATGTGGAAAAATATAACAATCTGTTTCAATAACTGCACTATCTTTAAGATCCTCTGATAGGAAGGGTCACCAGGCTCATGCCCGGTGCTGCAGCTGCAACTCCGGGTAATACCCAAATGACATCCATGCAGCACAGCTGTCTTTATGACCAGCCCTGCCAAGTACTACACATCAGTATTTAGATTGATGCATTGTAGTGCTAATGTACGTATAACTGCAATAAAATGCATTAGTCACGCATTAGGAGCTCCTAGCAGTATGACAAGACACCAGAGGCAGCTCTGTGGTAGTTAAGGCTGCCAGCCCGCTTACTGTTTACCACTTACCACGTCCTGATGCCCCAAGCTATGTGAATGATAAACTGCTGGGTTTAGAAGATGGGGACTTTTTGGTAGGAGGTGGCTTTTTGGTAGGTGGTGGCCTGGGCCCAGCTCTCTTAGTTGTTAGTTTGCTTACACATACAAATTAAGTACAACATTTGCTGTGCTATGTGGATCTAATGCGTCACACTCTTAAAACAAATAAACAGGGGCTGGCTTAAGCCTAACATGGATCCTGTGCCTTCTCTGTTCTGGTAGCCTTAGTTCCTGTTGCAAGCAGCTGCTCTTTTACAGGGTCAGTTGTAGGTCAGTTGTGTGGCACGGTCAATTCTCAGGTGCCTGTATGTTAGCATTGCTAAGTGTCACACTTCTGCAAGTCCCCACATCATCAGAAGGATTATTACAAATTCAGCATTACAAATATTCTGGGTGCATCTCTATTTCCTTGTGGCTGCACGGACCAGCACTACATTTCTCATCACTTGGCTCTCTGCAGCTAATCTAAGGGGAACCCCTGGAAAAATAAGGTGGTGGAGCATACATAGAGACAGATGGCATGGAATATATCATAATCATAAAGAAGCACCAAACGCTCCATCTTTCAAGCAGGGAAGCCCCTGGATTAAAGCTTTGTGATTCGTGCAAAGGTGTGCCGCCCAGTCTGGGATGTTGTTCAGATATTGGTAGAAGAGAGGGAAATTCTACACACCACCTGAGGAGCTTCAGACCACCACAACCATGGGTGACATTTTGACCAGAATTATCAGAAGAGCATTGATAACAACAGCCTACCAAAGGTGGCGGACCTGTCTCTTGAGCCGCTAGAGTCAAATTGATCATTATGCGAAGCTCAGCCACTGTTTAACGCTCACTCTACCCAAAGAAGAATGAGATACTGTGCGGCAGAAGGAATACTGGTGAGTCAAATCCCTGGCCCAGTGGCCGAATGTGACACAGAGCTTCAGGACAGTTGCCTAGGGAGCCCAGGTCTGTACATATAGGCCACATGTATGCATGGAGAATTACACAGAACGGTAATAGTTAATAATTTTAACAAAAGCAACTTGTCATCATTTGAGGCAAAGCCCAAGAGGCTATTGAGGTTTGCCTCTGCAACATACATAAAAACAAAGCTTCAACTTTGCACATGGGAAGGTTCTGGATGGGGTTCCTTACAGAAAGCATTTCATTAGCCAGAGCATCCCGAGAATGATCATGAACGGTCTCTTTGTCCCAGGGCGGAACAATGGTAAAGTGCCTGTAACTTTTGGGGAAACATAGGCAAGAGAATGTACCAGAGACCATAGACAGACCCCAGGGAGCCCTGCCCTGTCCTCGTCTGAGGGAGAAGGGGATGAGGAGGTGGCAATCACCATATCTCAGGACTATTTGCAACACTTCTTAAAAGAGATACAAAAGGAAATTATCATGATTTAAGATGACTTGTAAGAGTAGATGGGATGTGAGTGACCTGGGCCACCGAGTTGACGACATGGAATGCTGCCTTAATAAAAAGAAAGGAGGAAATACACAAGATTGGCAGTGACTTGGTGCACCCAGAGAAACAACACACAGACATCATACTGAAACAAGAAGACCTGGAGAACTGAACCTGATGTAATAACATCCGGATCATAGACTTCTGCAAGGGGATATTTAGCCATACAATTAAAAGCTGTTGCACCATATCTGGGCAGGGCCGGAGAGCCTCAAATATGCCTTGTCTGTATTTGCAAGGTACCCCCATGGCCCAAGATGGGAGGTCACTCCAGACATCTTAACAAGAGTTCACTCTTTGAAGGGAAGGAGGAAATCATGATATCGATTAGGATCCAGAACATAGTGGAATATGATGGCCATATATTAAGCTTATTTCATAGTATAGCAACAGAAACCTTGTGAAAATGGAGAGAATTCTACTAAGTGACAGATCATCTATGCAAACAGGAGGTTCGCTACCTAAAAGTGCACTCATTTCATCTCACATTTACATATAATGATGATAAATATGTCATGAAAATAACAGAGGATGGTCTACAATCGGACTCATTGCCAGAGTCCGGCAGTAAAAGAAACCGAGCAAGACCCTTACGGGCTCAGCAGTTGCAAACTATACGCAACCCCAAATAGGTTCCACTAGCACAAAGAAATTAAAAAACAAGAAAGGAATCATTGAATGAATCCAGAAACTGACACCCTACATGACACACTACAAAGACAATGGAAGTCCAGGGGTCCACAGAAATGGACGATGGCTAGTCGGAGTGTGGCGAGAATTCGATGAAGATAACAATGGAAGACTGATGCTGTTAGCATAGAGAGTGCTAGGAGGCCATTAGGGTCAATCAATCCCACCAAAAACCATGGTCTAAGCCAAGTTTAAAGGCTTGTGGTTTTGGGGCTGGGAAGGAGGGAAGGAAGGGAAGAGGTGAGAGTGAGGGGATCTTTTGACACAAGGGAAGTAGTAAATATTATTAAAAGCTACACTATGCACGAAACGGGCTGACATGATCGAGGCAGTAAATAATTTTTTGCACATACAGAATACAGAGGTTCTGGCACCAGATGTAGACAACACAGAGCAGGAAACAGGGATCCCAGGCATGTAGGAAGTGAAGAACACAGAGAAGAGTCCCTGAGGTTATTGTGCAATGTCTTCACACCCTTTCTGGAATTAAAATGGGAAGAATAATTAATTTCAATGTGAACGGGCAAAATGTGCGAGCCAAACAAAGAGCAATCACCAACCTTCTTTGGCACTCACAAATGTTCTCCTCACATTCCACTAAATCTGCAGAAGTTGCTATTTCATGCAGTGCCCATTTGAGGGAAACATTAAAAAGATACTAAGGGAGATACCTATGTGTGGCCTTAAAAATGGGCTACAACATAAATGCTATAGGTACAATTTACATCCTTAACATGGGACAGGAACCTTTCCTTAAGTCCTCACTCTCAGCAATCTTTGAGTTCATTGTGGGGAGGTAATAGTAGAGGGGGATGTGAATATGATGATGGGGAGCCGCGTGGATTGGTCACATCAAATATATGACTTGGAAATCACAGCCAGTGGGGAGATAACAAGAATGGCTAACAGAGGTGTGCCTCATGAATGCCTAGAGCGAGAACCATGGCATAGAAAGAGTCTACTCATACTACTCCCATGCCCACATGATATAGGTCCACTTATACGACTTTTTCAGTGGACCCTGAAATACCAGCTCAGAAGAGGGATATTACTATTGGTCTCATGCCTCTCCTCAGACCATGCGCCATTGACCCATACACTACAACTGCCACCCTTATCGCTCAGGGATCCCTAGTGGGCAGTTAACAACTTTCTGTTACATGGCTCAATATTAAAAGTCAAAGGGAAGATGGCGATTACAGACTATCAAGCAAATAGTGACACTCCCAAAAGCTCCATAGCTATGATTTGAGATACTCTCAAAGCAGTTCTCATGGGTATCTTTATCTCTGTAGCAGCAGAGAAGACAAGACTCAGTAAAGAAAAGACAGAACACATAGAATTTCAGTTTAGCATCTTAGAACAGGAACACAAGTGCACCTCCTCACAGATTCTATGTTGGAAGATCCTGGCATCCTGCGCCCAACTAAAGCACTTGACATGGACAAAGCTAAACATGCATTGCTGCATTACAAAGCAGAAATACTTTCCCATGAGCAATAAAACAAGCAAACTCCTAGCTTCACAACTCGCACATTAAAATAGAGTAAGGGTATGAGTAATTCGCACTCCAGTGGGCAGACATGTTATTGAAGCTAGGGATGATGCCATAACATTTGATCTCCTTAACAAGTTTCTAAACTGAGGCAAAGTCACGGTCACTTGCACAGGCATCTGTGGAATCAACTCTCCATCCAACAACGCCCAGAGTCTGGCTAGACCAACTAGATAAACCCATCTTGATGGAAGTGTTCATGTTAGGGATTGCTAAGCTCAAACTTGGCAGAGCTCTGGGGCCAGATAAATACACAGCTACATTCTATGGAATGTCTGTTCAAAACTGGGTCCTATTCTTGGCAGGTTCTTTAAAAGCTTTAGGGAGATGGAGTAAATAACAGTCACTAAGAGAGAGGCGCCAATGGTGCTATTACCCCTGCATTTTAAGGACCTGAGGTTATGTTCATCCTATAGACCTGTATCACTCTTGAATCTGCATACTAAACTCTTTACGAGCATGTTAGCAATATGCTTGAACCATCTCACGTTCTGAATGATAGACACGAATAATCAGGCTTTGTATTGGTTCAGCAAAGTGGACAAAAAAAGTGTTCAAATTATCGAAGAAGCCCATAGAACAGGAGGCAACACCATCTTTCTGCGGCTCGCCACTCAGAAAATCATTTAATAGGGTGATTTGGACACTAATGCAGCAGGTTATGACAAGGTCGGCCTTCGGTCAGAGATTTCAGCAATGAATATTAAAGAGCTATCCCTCCCCAAGAGCCTACATTGGGATGAACAGAGTCAGATCTACACCAGTGGAGATTGGAAGGTGGCACCTGACAGGGCTGTCCTTGATCGTCACTTTTCTATGACTTTAGAACACTTTGCCAACGCCCTCAGACAGCATGAAGATATATGGTGGGCTCATTGCTCAACGGAAGGGCTCATGGCTCAAAATAAATATCTTCAAGCAAGAGGGCCTCATCCTACACCCATTACCTCATCAACAGACCCTCCTGAGTAAACTGATTCCACTTAACTGGGCAGCCCAATTGGTAAAGTTGCTAGACATTAAGTTAGCTCACACCATGTCCCAAATAGTAAATTTGTTCTACATGCAGCTACTGTCCAAAATTAAAAAAGATCTGCCTTCCTGGTGACTGGACATTTCTTGCGGCTAGGCAAGGTGGCAGCTATTAAATTGAATAAACTCCCCCCAGAATATCATATGTGTTTCCAATTATACTGTTGGCAGTCACCTTCACTGACCTGAAGCAGATGCAACCTGTAATCAACCAATCTATCTGGCAGGTAAAAGACTCAATCTATACTAATATAATAAAGAGAGAGCCCAAACCTTTGAGGCGGGTAATCTCAGGAACCACAGCACCAATCACAACACGCAATACAGCGTTGGAAAGGGCAGTTGCAGCAGAAGGACATAGGCTATGCAGACGCCCACCATATACATTTAAAAAGTAAAAGAACCGTGCCAGCAAAGTAGTCCCTTGTGGGCATGTCTGCGTTGTGCTGTGGGCGTGTGCTGGGGGCGTGACAAATGCTGGGGCCGTGTGGTACGTTCCACCCTTCATGCCATGTCTCATATCATGTGCTAATCCCACCCGGCACCCTTTAAATACCCCTGCACCCTATAATCATAACCCACCCTTACTCCTTAAAATGCCCCAACACCCTTAAACACTAACCCATCTTAACCCTATAAATATACCCTGTACCCCAAAACCCAAACCTATCCCTAAACCCTAAAAAAACCTGTACCCCAAAACCCAAAGTTAGCCCTGAACCCTATAAATACCCCTGTACCTCAAACCCCAAACCTACCCCTGAACCCTAAAAATACCCCAGTACCCCAAAACCCAAACCTAGCCCTGAACCCTAAAAATACCCCTGTACCCCAAAACCACCCCTGAACCCTAAAATACCCCTGTACACCAAAACCCAAACCTAGCCCTGAACCCTTAAAATACACCTGTACCCCAACACCCAAACCTACCCCTGAACCCTAAAAATACCCCTGTACCCCAAAACCCAACCCTAGCCCTGAACCCTTAAAATACCCCTGTACCCCAAAACCCAAACCTACCCCTGAACCCTAAAAATACCCCTGTACCCCAAAACCCAAACCTAGCCCTGAACCCTAAAAATAACCCTGTACCCCAAAACCCAAACCTAGCCCTGAACCCTAAAAATACCCCTATACCCCAAAACCCAAACCTAGCCCTGAACCGTAAAAATACCCCTGTACCCCAAAACCCATACCTATCCCTAAACCCTAAAACGACCCCGGTACCCCATAACCCAAAACTATATCTGAACCCTTAAAATACCCAAACACCCCAAAGCATATACCTCAGTACCCCAAAACATCTACCCCTATACCCATACTTACTTTATCCAAACAATAAAAAAAACATGCTTTTACCATTCATGCATTTACAACGAATTTCATTGTAAATGTACGTGTGGTAAAAGCATATAAAATGTAATGCCATGCGTTATAATGGCATTGCGGAGTCATGGTACTTTTGTAATGAAAGTATGCGGAGTGATGGTATGCGGAAAGAAAGTTGCGGAATAATGGGTGTTTACCCTCCCCCGGTAAGTACATTGGTGGCACGGCGGCCCACATCTCCAGCAACATACACATATTTTTTCACCACCCATTTGAAAAATGCACAGGTCTCTCTCATTGATGGCCAGCACCGACATACACTTTTAGACACACCTCCAACCACAAGTTCTAGAATTGCGAACTTTAGAGCTGGGGAGCTACGTTCGAATCTCGGCATCAGCTCAACATCCTGTGATTCCAGGCAAATCGCGTTGTCTCCCCATGCCTACTACAAATGAATGTGTTCTTCTGTAATGTAAATTGTGCTCATGCCATGTTGTTGAGTTTGCGCTATATAATATTTAAGGAAAAATAAAGTAGGGAAACTCGAGTTCACACACTACTGAACGCGCACTCTTAAGTGCATCAGCAGTGCACTGTGAATCGGAGCGTTTCACAGGCCTGCCACAGATAAGAAATGCTATCAAAACAAAATCCTACAAAACAATATACTACTGGCCGGCAGCAATTCATACCCGGACAACGTCGGGACGGGCTGCTAGTAATAGCGATAAAAAACTGGTTTGTCAAACCGAACAAGGTGAATTGGCAATACCTCATATTCTCTCATACTACCAAGCATCCCATCTGAGACACATGGTAGAATGGGGTAGATTGGACACTGCAAAACAATAGTGCTGCATTGATTATGTCATAGCTGCTACACCTCGTGGCAGGTCCTCTGGTTACGCAAATCACTAAGACATTGGGGACTCTATTCATCCCCCGCTACTGAGTCACACTAGGAATTTGGGGAAGGATTCTGGGAGTGATGGGATGGTAATCTACACACCCCTTTAACACTCATTTGCTTCAACAAAAAACTTCATACTAGCCACTGACAACCATGCATACATTACTAGTGAACCAATATATTCATTATGATTAGGGCTCCCGGTTTTATGGTATTTCTTTTTTACATTTCTGTCTGCATTTATCCATAGTTAATTTTTGCTAAGTTTATCTGTATTTATCCATATTTATTTTGGATTTTGAGGAAAAATGAAGCTGAAATTAGTATATTTCCACATTTATTTAACTGGCAAATATGCACCCATGCTTGAATGCCTACTATGTTTCAATGCTGTAAACACCCGCAGAAGATAAATGAAAGCACTTTTAAGAAAATATGCACACTTCAGTATCAACCTTGTGCATATCTTCTGCTGTTAAACCCTCTTTACGAAAATTCCTTTCTTTTGTTTTAGCCCCCTTACCTATTAATCCACACAGCTATTGGCCTAGCAGTCATTATTTAGAAATACTCAAAAAGTAACCCAATTTCCGTTTTTATCCACATTTAAAAATAAATACAGACAAGAAAATAAATGTTTTCTGTCTGTATTTATCTGTAAAAATCAGTAAAATTGGATGTTTACCCTGTACATTTCAGCCACGCCCATAATTACACTAGACACACCCTAATAAAGACCCCCCACTTTTTCATCGCACTTAGAGGGATAGTTATAATAAAATGTCGTAGTGCGGTGTTACTCCAAAATTGGTATTGCCATGTGCTCACATTGTTTGAACACAGGGATTCACCGTACTGACCAAAATACTGCGCACCCCTTACATTTCTCTTAGCGCCAGCGCTAAAAATGCTGCCTGGAGCCAGCGCAGGCACCCTTGCGCCATGTTGAAAGGGTGCCTGCTCTGCAGGGGTAATCGCTTATGTGCAGGAAGGGACACCTTCCTGCACATAAACAATCTTTAAAGGTGATTTGCTGTTTCTATGTGTGCTGCAGAATGCTGCACACATAGAAAGAGCAAAATAGGAGGAGAAATTAATAATTTCTTCTCGTATCATAATCCTAAAACCAGGTTTTACCTGGCTTTAGTTTTTGGCGCTGCCCCATCCTTGTAAATATGGGACAGCGTCAAAAAGCAAGGGGTGTTGCGGTGGAACCTTGCAGCAACACCCAGTTCCTGCCCCTTTGCCGCAGCAGACTGCTGCGGTAAGGAGCATATTCACAAGATGGCGGTAGGTCTCGTTAAGGGGCTTAACGCCACCTTATTAACATGGGGTAGAGAGCAACGCCACTTGAGCTTCAGAAAAAGTGACACTCCGGTGGTGTTAGGGGCTTGCAAATATGCCCCTCAAAGTCCTATCCCTGTTCAATAGAGATCAGATAAAGACCCTTCAGATAAAAAAAGAGACCGTATAATCTATCTAAATCTGAACAATTTGCTTATAAGCAAGTGTGCCATTGGGTTTCACATCCACACATCAAACGGGCCTGTTGAAAAGTGGACGAAGGATGGTTGACACTGTAGGCACCTAACATCAGCAGTCTATAAATACAGCATGACCTTCACAAAAGGGGAAAACAACAGGCCAGGAGTGTTGGTGCAGATAACCGTGAACCAATGGGAACGCATGTACAATGGAGCCAGGAGGATGGTGCACAATCAATAAAGAAGCATGATATAAACTCTTATAACATGAGTCGAGAACCCCCGTTAAGATGGTGATGGGGAGGCGTAAGGCAGAGATATGTTGGAGAGGCTGCAGAGCTGCGGGAACTTTGCTACAAAGTGTATGGTCATTCTCCAAGCTTAATTTGTAGTGGAAAGAGGTGCTTTTGGAGGCTGACAGATGAAGATTCAAGGGGACCTTGGGGTGGTGGTTCTTGGCATCTAATACAAAGGAGGGGAGCCCCACAAATCATTTGTCGGCCGATGGATGTAGGTGAAGCTACTAGTTATACACATTAATAATTTTATTTTTTACGTTCCTTTTTATTAAACATATGATTCAGACATTATGCAATACAATACATAAACAGAATGGAACCTGACATGTAACGAGTTAACAAACTCACACTGCATCTATTTGCAATGCAATACACAGCCAATTTACGCAGAGCGATGCGCGGGCCACTGCCCCCCCCCCCCCCCCCGCCCCACACACAGCAGGGCACGTTGTTCTGCCTTGACTGCCAGAAAGAAGGCCTCAGGTATCTGGTACAGAGTGTTCTGCAGGGCATACAGCAGGCAGGGAAGAGCCATCATTTTAAACAGGACCGCTCTGCCCATGAGGGAGACCGTCAGGCGCCGCCACTAATAAAGTATTTTAAACCATAAAATGTTCTCCAACTCTACCCATTCCCAATTTTTTGCAGTACATTTTGTCTTTGCCCTCTTTGTATTTACTAGTCTGATTTATTCAAGTCTTCCGGATGCACATTTAATAATAGACATTTGCATATGTTAGCAGTACAGTGTAAACATGCATTTATAGTGCTTACATAAGAAGTGTTTTTCACTGACTGCAAAAAGTCACGCTGTCATTTGCATTCAGAATAACAATGAAGCCCTCAAGACATTCATAAACAAACTCACAAGTTACGCACCAATGTCTCCAAAAGGCGCATTTGCTCAGTGAACTATCTTGACTTTACCTCTGCATGTCCTTAAAAACGGGTCATAGAAGTGAGGCATGTACTTGTTATCAATTCTGTACCTGAAGTCAATTAAAAAAACTTAGAGGTGTTTCCTTACTACGCAGGGTGTTTTAGGCTCCACGTGCCATTCATACAGCAACTTCGTGGTGGGCAGAATTTTGTGCACAGCTCTCCGTCACTCGGCGTTTGTGGAGAAAGTGTCTCAAAAATAACACAAGTCATGCGCATAAGCCTTGGGCATAGCTGCTCTGGAGGACTCCATGTTATGCATGACACTTTAGACTTCATTATCATCTTAAGCCACTGTTAAAATGAAACTGCAACTTCCATAATGCAACATGCTGTTACTAGGAAGCCAGGACTGGCTGTGCCACACCTGTCAGCTTTGCACATTATTAAGGGCTACCTGCAAGGTTTTACTACAACGGTGTCGATTTTCCCTCCAAATGGAAAACATTATTCATTCTTTTTGTGACAAGAGAGATACACAATTTATATAAACTATAAAAGTGTGGTTTAATGTGTACTCCCTAACAAACTGCTTATAAATTAAAGTGCATTTGATAAAAAGTCCTTCTTCTTAGATTATTACTATTTGTTTATTCTGTTCTTCTGACGATACGTATCAGTCAGTCAGTCAAAATTACTTTATTCGGTTCATATTAAAACCACAAAAGTATACTAAATACTTCATACAGTCAGACTTAAAAAGAGTAATAATAAACACATCTGGAGGGCTGGTTTAACTTGCAAAAAGCCTTTGTCTTTTAAAATTGGGATAATAAAACGTTTCCGAATTTGAAGAAAGTGCACACAGAAAAAAAATAAAGTGCATTGTGTCTTGAACAGAGAAACCATCACAGGAACAAACCCCCAAATTTTCCTCCATTTTTCACCCCGGAGAGTCAGCAAGGAGGAAATGAAACTGATTCAACCTGAATCTGACTAATAAAAAACTGTGATTTGGTTTAGTGACGATGTCAGGTATGGCTCAATTGCACCTGATGTTCTTAGCAATTGGTGAGCTCTAACAATCGGCTTTGCCAACTCCCTTTCTTCTCTAGCCATAGCAGCCATTAACATATATGTATCCTTAGCCCATTTAAAATCCCCTTTCAGCAGCATTTCAGGCGAGTTATATAACTCTGGTCGACCCAGTTTTACTGTCAATTTGTAAACATAACTCAGCCAGGGGATACGATTCCCGTAATCAAGAGTTAAACAATCTCTTAGGATTTCCTGATTCAATTCCAATTCAGGGTTTAACCAGGTTAAGATCCATTTTAAGAGCGGTGCAATGGCTATTAAATCCTCCACAAAGCCAACTCCACACTCCTGATGGACGATATAACCGGATGTGGACTGTGGAGCAGATAAAATATTTCTTAAAAACTTATCCTCAACCACTTGGATTGCCTTCACATTCCTAACACCCCAAAGATCTGCCCCATACATTTTGAGGGAAATGCATTTTTCTCCGTATAGTTTTTTAAAGGGCTTGCATTGGTCTGGCCCCCAATTTACCGGCAAATCCCAGGACAGCTGAAGTCGATCTGGCCAAAACATTTCTTTTTGCTCGTATTTGAGGTGACCATGTGCCTTGATCGTCAAATATAATACCTAGATATGGAAAGGTGGAAACCCTAGACAACACATTCCCCTCACAATGCCAGGTTTGTACCCCTTTTGCTTTGCAGCTAATTATCATGACATGGGATTTAGAGAAATTAACACTAAGATCTAAAGATTTCATGAAACCAGCAAATAAATTTAAAAGGAGTTACAACCCGACCGCGGTTCATGCTAAAAGGGCGGCATCATCCGCGTACAGCAGTGCCGGAATTAGGTGTTTCCCTGCCGCGGAATGTCTTTGCAACACCTCAGATAAAATTGGGGCCAAGTTGTTGATGTAAAGGGTAAAAAGCAGAGGGGCCAAAATGCAACCCTGCCTAACACAGTTGGCAATGCGTATCTTCCCTGTGCAATTTCCCATATGGTCATATCTCACGGTGGCAGATAGATCCCTATGCAGATCAGCAAGGAAGTACACAATATTTTTATCCACGCCTAGTTGGAGAAGCATCACCCATAATTTGGACCTATTCACTCGGTCAAAGGCCGAGGAAAGGTCCATAAAAGCTAAATAGAGTGTGCCCTTTTTGGCGACTGTGTACTTCCCAATTAAAAGGTGTAAGTTGAGGCATTGATCGATTGTGCCCCTGCCTTTCCTAAATCCAAATTGCAGATCTGAAAGGGTTTTTGTTTCAGTCAACCAACCCGTGAGCTTACTTAGTACCACCCTTCCAAACACCTTAACAGCAGAATCAATAAGGGAAATTGGTCGGTAACAAATAGGGTCCCCTCTATTTCCTTTTTTGAAGATAGGCACTAATACTGTTACAGACCAAGTGCTAGGCAATCCTGATTTACAGGCCTTATTAAAAACATTATACAGCATTTTGGACCACGTCTTGACATCAGATTTAAAAAGATCAGCTGGGACGCCGTCCGGTCCCTGAGCCTTATTGCACATCATCTGGTTAATAGCCTCTGCTATTCTAACTGTAAACGATAAAATATATGCCTAACTCTTAAAGGTAGTGTTGACGTCACATTGTGGGTCCTCACCTTCATACACTGACTTAAAGTGAGTACACCAGGCCTGCTCCTGGATACCACAGTCAAAAAAGGTTTATTAACCACTTCCCAAAATGTAGAGCTATTTTTTATAACGTTAATAGATAATAGCTCATTCAAAGCCTCACTTCTGATCTCCTTTTTTCTATTTGCTAAAACCACTTTATAGGTTTTCCTTAAAGCTGCTACGATGGACTTGTCCAACGGATTTTGCTTCAGAGCCACCAGCAGCTTCCGATGGGCTAGCGAACAATTATGGTCAAACCATCTCTCCCCAGATTTATCCTGCACCCTACATGGCTGTTTAAGATCTGAGGCAATCTGGGCACAGATTTTAGTATAAGCCACAAGAACGTCCTTATCCCCTGCATTTTCATTCATGCACATACGCATATCACAATCAGCCTTGGTTAGTAGATTGGCTTGAAAATCTTGTGGTACCACCCAGCACCATTTAATTCTGCAGGCTTGATCTGTGGGCCGTATATCCAATTTGCCCACCTTCCTATTGCATTGCATTTCTCGGGTTTCTTAAGATCATCCACCAAGGTCAAAACCACTAGATTATGGTCACTAAACGTAGACCAAATTGCAGTATAGCCACTGACCCTGGTGCTCAACATTGCACTGATGAACATATAATCCATGATTGAACGTGTACCATTACCTTTAAAGGTGGGTACATCAATAACCCCTTTAGATGTACTAGGACAAATTAGGCCATTTTCTGCCATCAACTCCTCCAAATATACTCCCTGCGCTGAATGTTCAAAATGGGTTTCCCCTTGATCTGCTGGGCCTAGACTATCCCAGACATGACAATTCTCATAACAACTGTGTACATTAAAATCGGCTAAAACAATAACCGAATAAGAATTTGTATTTTTCTCTTTATACAGATCAAGAAAATGATGCAGACTGACCAAATGTTCATTGGGGAATACTCTATCAAAAGAATTCTAAAAGTTTACAATAAGGATAGTGCCAGCATATGTGAATGCGATTTGCACTGCTAGACAATAGGGTGAGCCTGTATCCAATTTGGTATGTCAATAATCCACCCTTCGCCCTCCCCATAGCTGAGGCTAACACTGGTGTAAAATAAGTAGTATAACCATCCAAACAGAAGAAGTTATTAGTGTCCCATGTTTCCTGCAGCCCAATGATATCCGATTCACTTAAAAAGTTTCTCCAGCTAACATCATCTAACTTATTCTTTAAGCCTGCAATATTCCAGCTAAGTTTCTTCGTGCCCTCATTGATTTCAATAAGTGCTGCCCTGTCTCCAGTCGAGGTAACTAGAGCTAGGGTTTCCTTAGAATAAACCAGCTTCCTATGTGTGATAGTCTTGGGTGATGCTGGAAGGCCCAGTCAATCTATCTCTTCCAGGCTTGTAAATGCCTCAAATCTATTTTGGGTGAGTACAGTAAACTCATAAGGTCCCTGGGCTTGTATTTTGTCCATGCGTTTAGGCCTTCCTCTTGACATTGGTGACTCGTTTCGGTAAAAAAACCTTAAGGGAAGAATGCTAATAACATCCTCATTTAGGTGCCTAGTTCCAGCCCTATCCAAGATCAATTTAACAATCTGCGGAGACCCAAAATTCAATATCACACAGTCACCTCTACTAGTTTTAACAGAGTTCCCTATCCAGGTAATCCTACGAGTCATTTTAAATTCTTTAAATAAACGACTACCTAGCCCTGTCAAGTTGTTTAGATGGTGCAGAGCCTTATTCCTAAGGGAAACACAGTGTTCCTCCACTCCACTCTGCAAGGGGGGTACATTTGACAGAATAACGGTATATGGAGTAGCCTCAAGGGGTAGATTTAGCCTCTCGCCTCTACTTTGACAAGGATGATCACCCTGGCCCAACCCATTATTTATATCCCCTCTTAAATCATTCCTTAACCTTTTGGTAACTTGTGGAACATACTTACTACCTGTATTAACTGGTGGAGCTTGGGCAACAGCAGTGCAGCCTACATCAGCCATATTTGGTGTCTGATTTGACACAACCGCTGATTCCCTAATTGAGGCAGTGGGCACCCCCGGTTCCTCCGCTTGATGGATTTTGTTCAAGAGAAAGAAGCTGATTCTCAATTATGCTCAATCTAGAATCAATATCAGAGAGTTTAGAGGAAATGGGTTTCAATAATACCAATAATTTCTCCTCAAGTTTTGCTACAATTCGGTTTTCCAGGTCGCAAGACAACTGCTCAGACCAGGCCTGTGAGCTAGTGCCCATTACACTAGGTGTACTTATGGTAACAGCCTCGAGCACACAGCCTTTCTTGCCCCTGGTACTTCCTCTCGTTTTCGACACTTTGCTGGCCTGGTGTTAAGTAGCTGGCAAACCACCCGCTTTCCTTTTTTTAGCTATAATGGTGGCCGTACACTTCCCTTCTCTGCCATGGGTCAAACGTTGCTGGCGAGTCAGGATTTTGGAGGGGGAGGGACAAGTAGGGGTTGGAGCCCCAACTTAATAAGATGCATCATCTGTTGGGGCAGCCGATAATAAAGATCCCGGGTGCTACATCAATTCTACATGGCCATCTAATTTGTCTACTGTGGCTTCTGTTTCTGATACCAACAACTGGCCAGTTAAAGAGAATCCGGTGGAGGTACGACGGTGGTCAAGCGAAAGTCACCTTTGGGTCAGTTCTATCTTGTGGTTGAGTACCGATTCTGCTCTTAAGAGAAATGCATCAAGGTTTTCCACCACCCCTGGGCCCACTGCCCTTGCTCATGACAAATGATTACTGCAGTTATTAAAATATACAAATAATGTTCATGTAACAAATGCGCCTTAAGGTATAGAATTTAAAGTCACTAACCGAGTCTTAGGAGACACAAGAATGTCAATGGTAAGGGGGTGGCCCAGCCCTGCCTCCTCCTGGCTACGACTGGCGCGGACGGGCACGCCCACATGCGTCCCGCGCTGCGGAAGGCCTCGCATCTTTTGAGCGCCTCCTGGCTCTGAGCTCTGACGCTGTAGACACGCGCCACCAAGGGAATTCTGATGGATGTACTCCCCGTCCGCTGCTAGGTGCTGTGGGGTCGGTCCCCTCCCCCCCCGTCGTGTGTGTCAGCCCGGTCGGACACAGCTTCGCGGGCTGGCTAGCATCTATTTGTAGCCGAACCCGAGTACTGAGCAGGTCTTTAAAAGACCATTTACTTGTAAATGAGGCTTTTGTTGTGTGTTCACCCCTTCTTACAGCCACTCTTTGTCTATGGTTGGAAGAATTAGTCCCCCCAGAAATATTTTTCAGCCCCTCCCCCCCCGAAATTTGGCTCTTGTTGCCCGCCTGCACGGCAATATTCAGTCGCTTAAGGAATAGTAACAGAAATATGGCACCCCTGAGTATACATATCACTGCTGATGTATGGGTTAAACACTTTCCTGGTGTATTTAGCCTGAGCCTGAGCAGTAAGGACGTCAATTTAGAACCCTAGAAGCTCAACAGAGGCATTTGTGTCAGTTTGGATTTTGGTTTAGCTGAAATGGTCGCTGCTCTTAGCGATTGTTCCCACCCAAAAAAGCCCCAGGCCCCGGTGCGGCCCCAATTTAAAAATAAAAATGTAACCTGGATATTTTGGTGCCCTTCTTCACCAATATTATTAACAGTGTGACTAGCTCACCCTCATCTCTACAAAGGGCCTCCACTGAATTAGTACACATCTTTAAGAAGGGTGATTGATCTGACCCAAGATATTATCGACCAAACTCTCTCATTGATTTCAACACCAAAGTCTTGGGAGAGTAGCCTTTAATCGGATCGGAGACTGGGCTAACAACAAAGGCATTCTGAGTTTTTACAGGGAACACCTTGGTACATTGGAACATTGTTTAAATCATGAATTGATTATTGGTAGATAAGTTGGGGCCAAACACTTTCTACTGTGCCTCGTTTTCAAGGACCTGTCTTCTGCCTTTGACAGGCTAAATAGATCCATGCTATGTTCAATACTTTCAGGGAATGGTTTGGATCTGTTGCAGGGATTCTGCTCTGAAACAGAACTATACTTGGAACCATAGAACATCAGTATGTATGGACTGCGTCTGCATAGCACCTCAGCATCCATGAGCCTGAGTCCAACTAGCTAGAGTGCCTCATTTGCACTCCTAATCTTTCCAGAAAAACAAAAGAGTTGGCACACCAGAAAAAACAGTTTTGACCCCCTCAGGACACACCCTTTCACTCTCTTACTCGTATTTGCACACAATAAGATAACGAGGAGACAAAAAGAAAGTTTATAATATTTATTTAAACTACTGTGCTCTGAAATGCAGTATAAGTGCCACAATTAGAAAACAAATACATACTAAAAATACTGTTAGCATGGTTAATAATCCATATACCATGAAAAGCCCTGGCATTTTATAGGACAGAGTAACCTAAACCTCCCTCCCTTGCTAATAAAGCTAAATGATTATATATAAAAAATCACTGTGATTAGTGTCAGACCCCGTACCTTAGCATACACAGATGGATGTTCTACATCTCAGCAGATGCAGTCCTCTTGTCCTAGAACTCTCGTTCCATGACTGTCTTTTTGTTCCTGTGCTCATCTATATGACAAGACATGTGTGCACATAGCAACAGCTGCATTCTTGTCTTATGTCTAGGTGTTAGTGCCTCACCAGAAAGAATAAAAAGGGACATTGTTGTTTGATCTTGTTGGTGGTGTTCAGACTAAATCCCAGGAAAAGAACAGAACGTGCAAACATTTGCAGGGTCCGTGTGTAAGTGCAATGTGGTACAATAGCAAGCGTGTTTATATAGTAACATGAGCAAAGTAAAAATAAGGCCTACAACGTGCACAGTTAGGCTAACATAGGGAGAACGCACATGGCAGACCCAATCATGGTACATTTTATGGCTCCCTTCCTTCAAAATATAATTGAAAAGCTAGATTTGGCACAAATGAGGACTGTACTGAGCCATTCAACCTAGAACCAGGAGTCAGCCGAGGATGTATTTTAGCCCCATAATTATTTATTATATATATATTAACGATTTGTGTCAATTTCTAACTTTTTACGATCAAGACATCCTAGTGATGGGGAACCTCTAAGACCCAGATTTATTATATGCCAACGACCCAGTATTGATGGTGTGCAGGCCCTAGAGCATATCCCATTTATTACAAAGGCTCCCTGTATTTATGTGAGGGACCTTGACATGGACATAAAATATTCTAGATCACTTGTAATAGCTTATGGCCCCAAGAAGTCCAGAATGAATTCTGTGTAGGTTGGCTCCAATTTGTTAACTTCGGTGACCAGTTTACCATATTTGGGAATCAACATTTGAACTATCTGACCACTGTTATTCAAATATATTTGCCAGATGGATGAAATTAATTCAATTGATTGACACCCTTTTTAACCTGTGCCCTCTGGTAGGTGGCAAACCTGTAGCTGCCTTCTTAAATATTTTTAAAACATAGTGTTGCAACAGCAACATATTGGGCAGGCATTTGGGGTTAGGAGAAAAATACACATTTTGTAGGAGGCTTTTATCTCAACCCCCCGAGCCGTCATAATTTCATCTACTACGAAGTGTTAGGGCTTGCCTATATTGAAGACCATATTAAGCTTGCACCCTTAATGCTTTGGAGAGCTATATGCGGCAATCCTTGTGCCCAGTTCAACTATCAGGTGGGTCATGACTGGCTGAGATGTGAGCAGGGGCTGAATTTACTCTGGCTAGCATATGTGAATAATTCTTTCTCTCAACTAGGTAGACCGGATCTCTTTACAAACCCTACCTGCATAACGAAGTTGGATAAAATTTGGCCTAAACATGCTTTTATGGACGCCAGGTATCTCCAGAGAGTAGTCAGGGAAAGCACTGAGGAAACTAATAAACAGTACCTTCACCTGCAGAGGGCTAAAGGAATCGAACCCTACTCATTGTATAATCTACACCGTTGGGAGAGATCCCTACTGCTGAGATTTAGAATTGACTCTATTTGCACCTTGTTATGTTTTCCCTATGGCTGCTATGGCTGCTATGGAAAGGAGAGCTGCCCGCATTGTCTGTGTGATCAAGTATGAAATCAAACGATACTGCGTCTTACTTATTTTTTGTGCAAATTTTCTGGAAAATTGATCCGGTTTTTTATTGCTTATCTTAAAATTGCTCAATTTAGGTCGTGCAGGCCAGCTCTAATTTTCTTACAGACTTTTTTTTGACCAAAAAACATGGCTTTTCTATTTTTAGCTTTTTTTAAAAGGGCTGTTTGTTGCTGTAAATCCATGTAGGAATCATTTTTATATCAGTATTATTTAGCATGTTCTATGCATTTGTTTTCGTAATGAAATCTTGTGATTTATGATTAAGTTGCTTAATCTAATAAAGTCTTTTGACATTTGAACTTATGCATAATTATGTGGAAAACGCAGCAGAATCACATAATTCTAGTGGCCCTAACATCGATAGCCAATCCATGGATTCCCTCACATGGGTCAATAGATGATCTGTTGCTTTGTTCTTCTTTACTCTACACAAGGTACAAGCGAATCACCATCTATGTGGGAGTTCCTACATCTCCTTGGCTACTTTTCCTGGGGGTATCTAATTATAGGGAACACAGTGAGGGAACAGTGGATACATTGGCAATGTGCTGCTGTCTGGAGGGGCAGGGTAGGACTTTAAAATTCAAACTTGCAGCTGCATGGGTACGGCTATTTATATTAAGGGAATCAATAGTATGGGGATCTCTGAGTTAATTTGAGTTGTACTATGTCTGCAGAGCAGTGGCCAATGTAATCTTTACTCTGGGCTCTCCTGTGGCACTGCACTTCTTAGGGGGGATCCTGCATCCAGCTGAGCTAGTGAGCACAACCACCTAAAAGGTCCTGTGTGTGTCAGCTGGCACTCTTTGTTTTGACTGGCTTGTGCCAGTCATCCACTGTCACATTCATCTGCCTTTCATTCGAATAGGTCCCCGGGTACACATGAGGTACTGGCCTTCTAGCAAAGAGTGTTTTGCATTTTAGTTCATGTAGTGGATTTCTTTTATATGAATGAACTAAAGTCCCATAGCAATTGGTAATAAGTGCAGGACTAGATGATAATGCTATGCATGACATAGGTCCACTTAGCTGCAATGTGGTCAAGTCAGTGCAGTGTCATAGGTTATCTATTCTGCCGTCATTGGAGCTTTGGGGTTCCTTGTTTGATGTGTCACGGTGGGTTTTAGCACATCTGGCTATCTCTAATTGATATGGGATCCCTCTTGTCTCAGGAATATTAAGACAATTCTCATCCAAATAACTTTCCAAATCTGTATTCCTACAGAGAGGAGGTAGCTCTCAAAGGTGGGTTGGTAGTGACCAATAGGCTGGTAGGAATGTGTATTGGGTCCTTTCCTGATGAGGAAAACTGCCCTACCCCACAACTATATAACAGATAGGTGACCATTAGTTGAACCGCATGTTATAGCTCTGCATCACCTGGAGTGTTGCAGAGGTAGCACCAAAGGACTGTCATCTTTCCTTAAAAGGTCAGTGCTTAGACCACTGCAGTGCTGTTAAGAGCCAGCTGGGACTCTCACTGCCATCTGTCCTAGTTGTAATATTTACATAGTGGGTGTGTCATAAAAGGGAAATGGGACATCATGCTTTATTCAAACACTCATAATAAATTCTCACTCAAAGTGTCACAGATAAGGCAATGTCAATCATAAACACTAGCAACAAAGAAATGTCACCATAAACAAAATGAAAACTTGGCATCTATCAATGCCTTTTTTTTTGACCTTCCAGCAGGGTCACTTCAGATTTTTGGCATTCTTTTGCTGAACCTGTTATTGTTGACTACAGGATTCTGCACACTTTACTCCTCTTAACCAATTGTAAAGTGATTGGGCTCTACCTTTTAAACATGGTTAAATTGGCTTGAGCTTAATTGGCACACTTAATGTGATTGTAAGTCCCTAGTTTATAGTACCACATGTACCCAAGGCCTGTTTATTATTTAAATGCTATTAGTGGGCTGCAGAACTCATTGGGCTACCTACCAACGCAGCACTATAAAACATGTCTCTATGCCTGCTCCTGCAGCCTGGGTGGGCAGTTTGAAACAGCCATTTTGAATAAACCATTTTACAAGCCTAAACCTTTATTGTTGATACTTATAAGACAATAAAAAACTGGACCTGTGTATGTAATTTTTTACATGTCCTGGCAGGTAAGAAAACATCAACAGGAAACAGTGGATTACATTAGAATATTTTATATTGCTTAGTTTCATTTTGGGAGCTGCTAGAAAGATGATTTAAGGACTCATTGTATTATTAATTTAAAATCCAACCTAATGGCCAGATCAGATTTTACATGACCATTTTGGGAATTACATTTTTAGAAAGTTTTAATTTTCCTCTCTAAGCAAAATGGGCCTTTGCTGCCAGTGCCCAGTGAAATCTGACTGCTGATGGCTCCCCTATGGAGATATGTAGATTGTTCCCAGACAGCAGACAAAGGACTTGCATGTGGAGAGATGATTTTCTTCCTTGAGCAGGAGGGCCTGGGGCATTGCACAACCCCTTACTGAGTTTCAAGGATGCCTAGCCTGTCACAGGCAGATGCAGCTCACACCTGGGCCTGCCTCCCCTTTGTCTTGATAGTTAGCTTGGCTCCAACCCCTTCTTGTCTTGAACTCAGGACCCCAGAATTGACTTAAAGTAAATCATAACCCTAGAGCGTGCCTGGCCTGCACACTTGTCTGGTGTTAGAGTGCTCTCCTTCTGTCCTAACTGCAAAAGCTGGGATTTGGAAACCTTTTGCCTACTTTCTGTCTGGGGAACCAGTAGAGACAGAATAGCCATCGGAGCCGCAGCTATCAATGTTGAATTGTCAATTGGCCTCAGCTTGCTGGTTTGCCCTGCTGAAGGAGATGTGACTTCAAGAAAAGTTTCAAAGTCTGAATATAAAGGGCTCCATCAGGACCTACTCCAAGCAGCAACCCTTACCGGGCATAGACTTCAGACTTCGCCTGCTTGGAGCTTTCCCGGTTCGGTTGATGATTACATAGGGACCCCCCTCTTCAGCAACCCAGCATCACTGAGCCCTGCTTCGGATCCAATGTGTGGCTTGCTCCAACCGTCACAAGGTAAACTTTCCACTAGGACAAACTTGGTCCCTGTATTCAACACACGCAGGATATGCGTAGTCCTTAAGTTTTTACTTTCACCCAGTCTATCACAACTAGACATCCACAGCATGGCGCCTTGTGCTTTTTGGACAATTTTTAATTCAAACTTTAAAAATTCAATCTCTCATTCTACTTTTTGGATTGTTGTCATTTTGGTTTGAGATTTTTCTTTTGTAGATTTTCAATATATTACAGGTACATCAAATACAAGTTACATCTGTTGATACATGGCGTGTAAAAGGGTAAGGGGGTAATGTAAACGTGTGATGGAGAGGGAGATTTAAGTGGAGCATAGGCACAAGGATAAGAAATGCAGGCAGGGGGAGTGAGATTCAGGGGAGAGAGGAAAGGAATAGGGGAGGCAGGCAAATAATGTAGGAGGGAAGAGGTGGGGGAAGGGGTAAGAGACACAGCAGGAGACGAGGAAGTAACTGTGTCTGAAGTCCGGCTGGGTGGGAGACGGCTCCCCGCGGTAAAGAGATCCTTCACTTAGAAGAATGAAGGAAGGAAGAGGTGGGGAGGGGGTAGAATACTCAGCGTGAACACAGCGTCCGACGTCCGGCGGGGTAGGTGACAGTTCCCAGTAGTAAAGGGGTCGATCCAAGTCCTCCACTATGTGTCACTTCCTAGTCACTGTGGACTCTCTCAGAGGGGTCTCTGAGACGCCAGGGCAAAAATGCTGGATCCATCCCCAACAAGGGGAATGGTCGTGCTTTGGAACAAGGGCATACTTATGGGGGGCCATTTTAGGGAGTCAGGCTGGTAGAGAGAGGTACTCACTGTAGAGGGGGAAATGAGGTGCGCTGACTTGGATATTAGTTAGAGTGCGCCAACGGCACAGTTTGGGAGTACCCCGGAGCCACGGGGGTCCACCAGGGTGGTGATTAAGGCTGGTCCCAGCCCCATCCTGACAGAGAAATGTGGGCTCATCTGGGTGTTAGTGTTGATCGCGCTTTGATTGCAGGAAGGTCCGCCATCTTAAGGTCAAGCATCTGGGACAGGCATAACGGGGGTTTGTGAGGTGAGAGGGCATGAATTGCATTAGGCAAGGGAAGGGCTTCCTCTTTCCGCAAAATACCTTAAAGACTTCATACCAATGTTACTACCACTATGGACCAAGATTATAAAGCCCTCTCTACTTCAAGGAATCATCCCAGAAATCTTTAAATCTGGACAGGTATCCCCCATCCCAAAGAAGCTAACGGCAGACCTCTCAGACTTAAATAACTACCACCCAATATCGCCAAACTCTTAGAAAAATGTGTTCACATACAACTTAGAAACCACATAGACCATTTCAACCTGCTCAGCCAATACCAATCCTGTTTCCGTGCAGGACACAGTACTGAATCAGCCATGACCCATATTGCATATGACGTACTAAAAATCCTGGACCAAAACAAAGCCTGTTTGATAATCTTACTCATCCTATCTTTGGCGTTTGATACCGTCAAACACGACAACTTGTTAGATCTACTGAAACACAGAATGGGATATCTGGATCAGTTCGCAATTGGGTCAACGCTTTCCTGCAAAATATACCACAAAGATTCAAGTCTAATCAATCCTTGTCCAACTCCGTACCAGTCACTTTAGGAGTTCCGCAAGGATCATCCCTCTCTCCTACACTTTTCAAACTATTCATGGAGCCACTCACAAAAATTCTCAGCTCTTCAGATGTCCATTGTCACATGTAAGCGGATAATACCAACTATATTGAAAGATCCGCTCTCTAGAGGAAATCAAATCTCTCAAAGCAACACTACAAAAACACTCAAACCTGGCTGGCCAAAAACCATCTGAAACGAAACACCCCAAAACTGAATTCCTCCTAATCGCACCTCTCAACCAATCTACCATCATTCAATGATGGATGAAACATCTAACAGCACTCAACTGCCAACCTCCTATTTTCGACTCGCGAAATCGCTGGGATTAATTCTTGACCGAAATCTAAACATGCAGAAACACATTAGAGCCGCAACAAAAGGAGCACATTTTCAGATGAACACCTTGAGAAAACTAAAACCCTTCCTTCCCGCAAATGACTTCAAAATGGCAGTTCAAGCACTAGAATGAAATATGGAAGTGTTTCTCTCTGCGGTCTTCCCAGATCGGCAACGGCTCCTCTAAGAGCATCAATCAATGCAGCAGCCAGGCGCATCACAGGCTCTAAAAGAAACTGTCACATCTCCCCTGAGTTTACAGCTCTCAACTGGCTACCTTTCAAAGCCAGAATTCATCTAAACATCGCATGCATGACTCACAAGGCCATACATCACACCACTCCGAGCTACCTGGTTCAGAAATTGGTTCTTTCCTGTGGTAACAGATCCTCAAGGAGCACCAGTAACCTTCTACTGAAACCACAATGATTTGCCAAGAAGAAAACATACAACCGTGCCTTCTCGAGGATTGCTCCCCGGATTTGGAATGCACTGCCCCCAGTAACCAGACTGACTACCTCTACTGCATCTTTCAAAGAAGAAGTGAAATCTCTTATTATGTCCAAATTCACATGAATCTTGTATATAACTCATAATATGACTGTTGTCTTGTATAGTGCATAGCTAAATTTCGCAAGGCTTTCTCTGTTTCAAATGTTTCCCCTTGTAAAACGCTCTGAAACCCATAAGGGTCTTGTTTGCGCTATATAAAACCTTCAAAATAAACATATAATCTAAACTCCTTATGCCATTTTCACTCTAACTCTGTTTCAACAACACTGTATGACACAACACGCAACTCCACTGTACGACACACCACTCCACTCTTTCACATATCACTCCATTCTTTGACAATCCAATCCATTCTACGACAGTCAACTCCCCTCTATGACACTACATGCTACTCCACTCTACAACATGTCGCTCCAGTCTACCAGACCCCATTCCATTAACGACATGCAAATCCACTATATCACACTTGACTCCACTGCACTCAGCTACTCAGCTACACACCACTCAACTGTACGATACAACACTCTACTGTGCCACATGCCATTCCACTTTCTGACATTCCACTTCATCCCAGATCATTCTACGCCACTCCACTTTACACCCCTCCAATCTAAGACACTGTACCACATGCCACTCTATGACATGCCACTCCACTCTACTCTGCAATATGCCACTCAGTTGTATGCCACTTCAATGTTCAAAACGCCACTCCACTCTACGACAGTCCACTTCACAGTGTGACACTCCACACTATTCCATTTTATGACACATCACTCAACTCTACAGGACGTCACTCCAGTTTATGACATGCCACTCCACTCTATGCCAATGCGCTCTCTGCCACATCCACTCTAGCCTACGACAGGATTTTCAAACTCATACCACTACCATGATTTTAAATTCACTCACATCTGACATACCTATACTATGCAATACACTACCATGGACACTTTTACCATGATTACAGTTACAGAAAAATCCAGTCACAGTCTAACACTGCCACCTACTGTTCAAAAATTATACAAGAAATCTTACAACTATATTGTAAACAAAATATATATATTTTAGTATATGTGCCGCCGAAGCGAGCACAAAAAATATATATTTTAAAAAAAATTACATTTATGTTAATTACAGGTTTACTTTTATGGGGGAGGCCCCCCAAACACCCTTTTTGCAATTATCCTTAAAATATATATATATATAAACTAAATACTGCATGGTCACCAATACAAACATATACGCTTTGTAAAGACTTGCGTGGGAAAGAGAAGCATGGTAAACGTAATTCTGATGCAAAAAAATGCGTTGTACTTGCATTTCATGGAAAAAACTTCATGGCTGTTCCCCACTCTACTGCATACAACTTCACTCTACACTATTCTACTCTATGTGACTCCACTCTACAGCACTTAACTCTTTTTTGCAACGTGCCACTTCAGTCTGTGCTGGTCCACTATATGCCACTCAACTCCACTCTACTCCACTCAACTCTACACCACTTCAACCCACATTATACCACTGTACACAACTCCACTCTACCCCACTCAACTCTATGCCACTCCACTTTACACCACTCCCCTTTATGCTATTCCAATCTTTGCCACTCCACTCTAATCTACAATGCACTGCTCCACTTTACACCACTCCACTTCACTTTACAGCACTGCACCCTACCCCATGACCCACCAATCCCCTTTACTCTGTGACATGCTACTCCTCTCTACGTCACTCCAGTCTACCCCACTCCACTATATGCTATTTTACTATATGGCACTCCACTCCATGCCAATCCACTCTACACCACTCCACTCTTCGCTGTTCCACTGTATGCCACTCCACTGTATGACACTACACTCTACACCACTCTACAGTACCTACCTTCAATTCTGACAACCAAGACGACCTTCGGCCATTTAAAATAATGAACACGCCAAGCCACCCACAATGACAGGGCAACCAAAAACGGGTGGATTCGAATTTGGCCACTCCGCTATTGAAACTGTGCTCATGGAATTTAAATGGGCACAACAACAAGGCAGCGGATACCGAATTTCTTCACTATGTGAAGTCATTTGACATTATCCTCCTTGAGGAAACATGGCTGGAGGAGCCTGTTCACATAGAAGGCTACACCTGCCATCACTCACCAGCCACAAGGAAAAGCAAATTCGGTCGGGTAGCGGGCGGCTTAGCAACCTACATTAAAATCTCAAACATTCACAGCGTGCAGGAATTAACTGCTCACTCACTCTCCGGCCATAAACACTGTTCAGATCAAATTACATCTTAAGGGGAAGCAAGAAGAGGTGCTGCTGATCAACATCTATATCAATCCAAAAAAGAAGAAACAGGAGTCGAAACTTCTAATGGACCATCTTCATCACCTAATGGCTGTGTACACTCCTTACAACTTCATTTTGTCTGGGGACTTCAACCAAAATATTCTAGGTTCCTCCACAAATAAGGACACTCAGGCCCAGTCCTACTATTGGAACATTCCAACTCAATCCTTTATTAGCCAAGGAAAAACCTCTAAGCTGGTGAAGGAGCTGCTAGAAGTCCTGGAGCACATCGGCCTGAGGGTCTTAAACGGAAGATTTGCCGACGACTCACAATCTGTTGCCTCATTCAACTCAGGCAACGCAACCTCAACAATAGACTATACGCTAGTTTCCCTTCCTTTTTTCCATCACATACTAGGCTTCAGCCAAGGAGACAAGGGAGATAGCGACCATCGTCCCCAGGAAGTTTCCATCCTTGCCTCTCTGGATCCAACTCTTCCCAATCCAAAAGGACCACACACCTGTCATACCATTTATTTATTTATTTATTATAATGTTTTGTAGCCTTACTACTATTTATGTCGAGTCTTCCCCTTCTGATGACATAACTGTTCAGTGTTAGGACAGCAATGGATCATAACAGTGATCAATAGGCTTTCCTATGCAAGGAATCTACTTATCAAAAGGCTCTTCACTTCCCGCTTAAATGTTACAATATTTTGAATCTTCCTGATGTTTCGGGGGAGTGAGTTCCAGATTCTGGGGGCCGCTCCTGTGAACGCTCTGTCATAGGTCCTTTTCTTTCGGAAGAGGGCTGGTCGCAACAGCAACTCCTTGGCGCTCCTAGCTGGTCTGTTACCTCCAGATAGGGACGATTTTCTTGGCTAAGTATCTTGGAGTGTTGCAATGGACCGCTTTATGAGTGATACATACTATCTTCATTTGGATTCTGGCTTCATAAGGTAGCCAGTTTAATGCTTTCAGGTGGGGAGATATATGATCAAATTTCCTTGATCCAGTGAAGAGTCTTGCCGCTGCATTGAGGCAAGCTTTTAGTGGTGCATGAATCTCAAAAGAATTATATCTTCTGTTGCAAACACTATGGAGGTACTACAAGCAGCAAAACTACAACTAAACAGCCTAAACTATCCTATGGATAACCCAGTTAACATATGGGAAACCTTCACGGTCGAACTTGCAAACACATACTCAACCACAGTACGGCACTTCCCATCTCCTGGCCCCCCGGACACAGGGAAGACTACAAGCACCCAGAAACTGGCACTAAAAAATCATAAAAAGCGATTAACAATAAGGCTACTGAGAACAAGCCCAGGTAAAAGCAGTCTTCTCCAACAGCTTCGCAAGCACCGGGCTGATCTTAGAAAACTCAAATGGGAGATCAAAAGATCCAATGAAGAAGATTTTTGGGCTAAACTTCACTACGACTCCAAGGGAAATAATAGTGCTCGATTTTGGTACACACTGAATAAATTTTTAAACCCAAAACATGGTGGACTAACATCACACATAACCAATAACTCCTGGGAGTCTTTCTTAGACACTCACTTCAACCAACAGGCCGCTGGAACAAACATGCTCCAGGACGCCCAGGAGGGCCATCCTCCACAAACAGTAAAACCATACGAAAAAGCAGAAATGTAAATCAATGCTGTTATGATTAGGAAACCAATCTCCAAAGGAAGGAAGGATGGAGCTCCAGGGCCAAACGGAATTTTCCCAGCCCTCTTCAAATTTGATCCGGAATATTGGGCAAAATTTCTGACCCCACTTTATATGTCGGTCAGCTACTGTGGGCGTCTCCCAGCATCATGGAAGGGCTCAGTAATTTCAGCAATATATAAAGCAGTGGACAGAACTTTCCCAAAAAACTACCGCCTGATAGCCCTATTGGACATTGAGGTAAAATACTTTGCAGGGCTTCTACTGACATAGCTGTGCGAATGGGCTACCAAGCACAATATAATTCCACCCAGCCAAACTGGCTTTTGCAGAGACGCAGGAACTACTACAAACCTCCTGGCAATATCATCACTTATAGACAAAGCAAAACTGACTAAACAAACCCTTCACTTTTGCTTTGTGGACTTCAAAGCGGCCATCAACAACGTCAATCGAGCCAATCTTTGGAGAAAATTAGCCCTTTGGCATTAAGACGTACAGACGCGATACTGCTGGACACAATCATTTCAAAAGCGTACAGACTCCTCTTAAATCTGCCATCTTACACCTCACAAGCCCAGATTCGGCTAGAACTTGGACTAACAAAACAAACGTTAGCAAGGAGAGGATCATACATTAAGTGTTGGTACAAAATAAAGAATTCACCGGAGAACACATTGAACCATCAGCTTTGGCAAGATTTGTGCAGCTGCTCCAAAATGCCTGGGAGAAAGTACCAAGAGGAGTCCCTGGCTACTACAGGAATAAAAGACCTATGGGAAACCTCATTATCGCATGCACAATTTAAGCATGTAGTAAATAAGAGTATAAAGAGACTCGCTTTTATAGAGGACAAAGCCACCTTTGCCCATAGGCGTCTCGCCTGGATGACTCTGAGTACATGCAAATCACCCGGGTTACAAGCTTACTTTGGATTGGGGTACTGCAGGAAATCAAAAGAAGCCTTTTTAAAACATAGGCTAGGAGTCCTACCAGCCATACCACCTCTACAACCATGGCTGAGAAGGAACTGTGGGACAACATGCAGGTTATGCGGTGCAGGGAAAGAAGACATCGAACATTTGCTATGCTCCTGCTCGAAGTTGAAAGAGGAAAGACTGGCTCTTCTAAAAACAACTTTTAACAAACATAGAATACGTACACGGAGACAAGCAGTCCTTGCATGCTTTGACCCAGGACTTCCATCACTAAATGGGAAGTTGGTGAAATTCCTGAAATTAGTGGTGCTTAAACTAACAAACCAAGATGTCGGTGGCCCAGATAAAACATAAGGAACTATGGACACTTCTCAAACCCTTATCTTATAACTGTTATATCTTTCAATAATTAAGAACTCTCTTTTAAGACTTTTTACTGATGAAATGCGCATTCAATTGTATCTTTTTTGTAATAGTTTTAATTAATCAGAAACAATACATTTTTTACTTACTTACTTACACTCTACAGTAAACCACACCATTCCACTCTATGTCATTCAACTCTATGCCACTTCAAAATACATCACTCCACTGTATGCCACTCCATTCTTCTCTGCTGTATGACACTCTGCTCCACTCTATGACACTCTCTGTTCCTCCAGTCTGCCACACTCCACTCCACTGTATAGCATTCCACTGTACAACAGTATACTCCAGTCTGTGCCGGTGTATGACACTCTACTCCATGCCACTGTATGGCACTCTACTTCAGTCTACAACACTCTACATAACTCCCTCTATTTTACTCTATGTTACTCTATTCTATGATACACTACTCCACTCTATGCCACTCCACTCAATGCTACTTCATGCCACTCAACTCTTTGACACTCCATGCTACTCCACTCAACCACACTCTACTCCATGCCACTGCACTCTACAACACGGTACTCTACTATATGTCACTCTACTTCAGTCTATGACATTTTCAGACACTTAACAACACACCACTCCAGTCCACTGCATGACAAATCATTCCACTCCATGACCCTCTACTCCACAGTATGATACGGTACTCCACTGATCTCCATGCCACTCTACTCTGCAGCACACCAATCCACTCTGAAAATGTACTCCACTCTGCAATACTACTCCACTTGACTCTATTCCACTGTTTTACACTTTACCGCACTCTACACCAATGTACAACACTACATTCTATGCCACTCCAATGTATGCATCTTCACTCTTCAAGACTCTACTCCACACTGATACTCAACGCAACTCTCTGCAGGCCAGTCGACTACACACCACTTTACTACACTCTACTCTATGACATACTACTCCACTGTACTCCATTACTCCACTGTATGCCATTCCACTCTATGACGATATCATTTCCCTTTCCCAATGCATTTCGGACACGTGGTCCTTCATCAGGGGAATCCTAAAAGAACAGTAATGATACAATCTAAGTGTGATCCACCGAGTAAAAATAAACACAAAAATATACTGCCTTGATTGTGAAAATGTCTTATGAAAAATAACAAAATGTGCGCCTAACGTGAAAGACTTAAAAACACCCGAAATAAGTGTTTCCCAGAGATCAGCGGTTGTGTGTTTAAACTGAAAACGAACTCGCAAAAGTGCCTGCAGATGTATAAACGGTTATACATCTGCAGGCACTTTTGTCCGAAATGCATTGGGAAAGGGAAATGATATCGTCATACATACAATGAACTTGGATTGTTATGTGAAATGAACTTCATGGATATTAAAGAAAGACTCATGTGAATTAAACATGATAAAGATGAACACAAATTTGGTTTAATTTTTTGCGACAGTTGAAGAACTTGCCAAAGAAACTCGTTTGTTTCATTAAGGTTGTGCTCGAAGAGTTGACACCTATCCTAGGTGTCACAAACCATTATCAATCTAATAGCCCCAGTAATAGCGCAAATCTGTAATTCTATGTTTACAAATGGAATCTATCCAGATTCACTGAAAAACACCTTCCTCAAACCACTCTTAAAAACCCCACCTGAATCCAGAGGACACTAAGAACTACAGGCCTATAGCCAGCCTACATTTTATGGCCAAGGTGGTAGAGAAGGCGATGAATTCACAACTCTCCGAATATATTGAGGACCACCACTTGCTGGATGACACTCAGTTTGGGTTCTGCAAACTACACAGAACTGAAACTGCTTTAATTAAAGCCTCTGAAGATATAAGAATGATTAGGGACCAGGGAGGCACAGCTGTGCTCATATCAATCAATCAATCAAGCAAATTTATATAGCGCACTAGTCACCCGGGAGGGTCTCAAGGCGCTGGGGGGGATGGGTCCGTTTCTGCTCGAAAAGCCGTAGTCTGGACGTGGCGCCAGGCTTTTTCAAGGGTGCGGCAGTTTTTCTTGGATGTTTTGAGTTCGTCGGTGAACCACGAGGCTTTCTTGCTGCCGGGTCTGCTGGGAGGGTTCTTCAGTGGTGCGAGGTCGTCGGCGCAGTTGGTGAGACACTGTGTGAAGATGCGGGCTGCTTCGTTGGGGTCCGTTGCGCTGGCGGGAAGGTTCTGGCTGAGGGAGGTGGTGAGCTGGTCGGCGGTGATCTTGCTCCAGCTCCTGCGGGGAACCTGTTGCGGGTGGTGGTGGGTCGTGGTTCTCCTGAAGCTGAAGTGGACGCAGCTGTGATCAGTCCAATGAAGTCCGGTGGAGTGGCTGAAGGAGATGTGCTTGCTGGAGGAGAAGACTGGGTCAAGCGTGTGGCCGGCGTAGTGGGTGGGGGTGTTGACCAGTTGCTTGAGTCCGAGGTTGGTGAGGTTATCCAGCAGGGCGGTGGTGTTGCTGTCCTTGTTGTTCTCCAGGTGGAAGTTGAGGTCCCCTAGGAGGATGTAGTCGGAGGAGTTGAGGGCGTGCAGGCTGATGAAGTCTGCGATGGCTTTGCTGAATTGTGTGCGTGGTCCCGGGAGTCTGTAGATGAGGGTGCCTATGAGGGTGGTCTTGGGGTCGGTGTGTATCTGGAAGTGGAGGTGCTCGGCGGCGGTGAAGGTGTCGTCGGAGTAGGTTGTGATGCGGATGGTATTCCTGTGGATGATGGCGATGCCTCATCCGGTCTGGTTGACGCGATCCCTCCGGGTGATCTTGTATCCGTCCGGGATGGCTATGGCGATGTCGGGTGCTGAGGAGGCGTTCATCCAGGTTTCAGTGAGGAAGGCGACATCTGGTGATGTTGTGTCGAGGAGGTTCCAGAGTTCGACGGCGTGTCTGTGGACGGAGCGGGTGTTGAGCAGGATGCACTTGAGGTGATTGTTGCTGGTGCCTGGTCTTTCGGATGCGGTGCAGGTCCGGAGGCAGGTGAACTTGCAGGCTTGGCAGGTGAAGGGTCCGTGGTTGCGTTTCGGGGTGGCTCGGTAGCAGGCGGGTTTCCGATCGGGTTTTAGTGCGTTGAGGGTGGCGGCATCGTAGATCCGTCGTGTGGGCTGACAGCGTCAGGGGCCAGGGGTCATGGTGCTGGGCGCGGTCCGGGCGCAGACGGGCTTGCCTTTGGCACGCCTTCGGCGCACAATTGGCGCGCCCACTGCGCGTGAGCGCGGGCTCCATATGAGGCGAAGTGGGAGGGAGGAGCAGCTGGGAGGTGGGAGCGGGGCGGCCAATGGGTACAGAAAGAAAAGTGGGCCGGGCCACGAGGGAGCCGCGGCGGGAAGCAGGGAGTGGAGGAGGACACCAGGGGTACTATAATAACAAATATTCAATAAAAACTATAAAAATGATAACAGGAAAAGAATGTAATGTACAAAACAAAGCACGAACACTGAGGGCAACAGCGGTGAAAAACGAGCATTAGCGAGGGGGTGCCGAGGTCAGGGGTGAACCTGTGGCCTCAGCTGGCGAGCCGCGCGGCGTGGAGGGTATTGCTAGATGTATCTGCTGCCTTTGACACGGTCAATCATTCCATCCTGATCGACCGTGTCTCGGTTATGGGCATCCAAAACAGGGTAAAAGAACTGCTCTCCTCCTTTCTTTTAGACAGGACTCCGGCTGTGACCCTAGGCTCCTTTCAATCTGCCCAACTGACTCTACCGTTTGGAGTTCCCCAAGGCTCATCCCTGAGTCCCAATATCTATGTGTCGGACCTAGCTAGAGTTATAAAAGCTCACGGGATGGGCCTTACGTCCGACGCGGATGACACCCAGTTGGTGCTTGCAGTAAACAATGATGGAGAGAAGGTTGCTGAAAGCTTTCAAGAAGGCATGCTGGCCATCAGTAATTGGATGGCCAGCAATTGCCTTAAATTGAACTCCGAAAAAACGGAGGTCATCATTTTCGGAAAGCTGTCTCCTTCATGGTCCAGTTCCTGGTGGCCACCGTCATTGGGTACTCTGCCTAACCCGGTTACCAAGGTTAGGAATTTAGGAGTTATGTTCGATGACAGTCTGAATTTTGTCTTTCATGCCAACCAAGTTGTCATGAAGGCATTTTACAAACTCAGATTGATCAAGAAAATCATTCCTTATCTTCCCAAAAGCGCAGGAAAAACCTTGGTTAGTACGCTAGTGATGTCATCTTTGAGCTACTGCAATGGGTTGTTTGCTAATGCACAAAGCAGGGTAATCAACAAACTGCAAACTGTTCAAAATGCCACCGCTAGAATGCTGTCAGGGACCCCTAAATTCAAACCTATATCCCACGTGATCAAAAATTACCATTGGTTGGCAGTTAGGAATCGTATAAAATTTAAAGCTCTATGCATTGCCTTCAAAGCCTCACGTAAACTAGGCCCTCAGTTCCTGATAAATCAGCTATTCATATACTATCCCAACAGACAACTTAATTCTTCCACTACATACCAGCTATAGGTACCACGAACAAAGACAGTGTCTTGGGGAGACAGGCGTTTCGTGGTGACAGCGGCAAGATTGTGGAATGCTTTACTACTGCAGATTCGTTCCTGCCAGTCACTGTTGTACTTCCGCAAAATGATAAAAACATGGTTGTTTAACCAATAAGCTAGCCTCTGACTCTGCCTAGTCCACAGCGCCGCGACGCCCAAGAGCATTTGTTGCGCAGTATAAGTTTAAAAAACTAAATAAATAAATAAATATGGATGGGTGAGTATGTGTATGAGTGTCTTAGTGAGTGAATGGATGCCTGAGTGGTACATATGTGAGTAACTGCATATGTGAAAGCCAGTATATATGAGTGTTGGGCTGTATAAATGACTATATGTGAGAGTGAGTGATTGTGGGAGTGCCTGTATGGATCAGTGTGTGCTTGTATTAGTTATTGTATTAGAGTGTAAGTATGTGTTAGTATATGTTTAAATAATTGACGTGGTATGTGTAAAACTGTACAGGTGAGTA
The DNA here is from genome assembly GCF_964261635.1 of Lissotriton helveticus. Lineage (NCBI taxonomy): Eukaryota > Metazoa > Chordata > Amphibia > Caudata > Salamandridae > Lissotriton > Lissotriton helveticus. The sequence goes on from NC_136073.1 coordinate 149,851,669, forward strand.
AATAAAAGTGTGATTCATTATTTCCATTACTGAATAGGTGTGTGAATAACTCACATATGAGTGTCTGTATAGATATGTGATAGGATATAATAATGATGTATTGATGGCTGACTGTATGTATGAGTGACTGTATGGGTGAATGAGAAGATGTGTGTGTAGACCTAGGAATTAGTGAGTGGATATGTACTAACTGGTATTGGTGTGTTCATGGTTTCGAAAATTATACTCTGTATTTTAGAGTGGGTGTTTCAAGTGTTATATTATGGTCTGATGAGGTGCATCAGATTTTCATGTTGATGATGTCATCAGTGATGTTATCAGTGATGTCATTTGAGATGTCATCAGTGATGTCATCAGTGATGTCACTGACCATGCCATGAATGATGTAATATGTGACGTCATCAGCAGTGCATTGCGGGGGCGCGAGTTATAGTTAGCTCAACTAACTATAACAGGGGAATTTCTATGGTTTTCTATGGGTGAAATGTCCAACTAACTATAACGTCCCTGAAACCTATGTTTTTTTCAGTGAATTTCAAAGGTTTTTAAATGTTAATTTCTAACTATAACGTGCCTGAAACCTATGGCTTTTTCAGTGAATTTCAAAGGTTTTTTAGATGCTAATTTCTAACTATAACGTGCCTGAAACCTATGCTTTTTCAGTGAATTTCAAAGGTTTTTTAAATACTAATTTTTAATTATTATATTTATTAAACCTATCTTTTTTACTGTGGTTTTTAATTATCATGCCATTCTCAACCTGGTGAAAACTGCAAATCTCACCACTCTTCCATCGATACCTTCCGCCAACAAAATCGCCACAAATGAGAGCCACAACTAACGCTAATGATATGCAAAGCAGGCATTCCCATGCAAAAAAAACACGAAAACACCACTTCCCCATATTTTCAATGACCAGCCAAATCTGCAATGTGATCCAAAAAGCAGGCGATAAGCCAAGTTAGCAGTAACAAAATAACATCAACCTTTAACTGGAGTAAGGAGGTCGACTATCTACTGCGTGAATTGGACCCAACTTAAAGCCACATCTAAAGAGCAACAGGTGATAGAGCTGCTGATCATGCAGCTCCAACACCCTTACAAGGCCACAACACCCAGCGCCACCACCACCAGAACCTCCTCCCTGGACCACCCCCCTACTACCACCGAGGCAGCGCAAAACAGGACAACTGACCTTCCCAAAAACCCATGCCCCTCAGCCGCACAATAGCTGAATGTTTGGAGATGTGGGAACCAAGTATGTGTGAAGGAGGCAAGTCACCCATCAATAATAATGCACACAATGCCAAGTGTAAAGCTGATGTGCTGCACAGACCTCACTATGCAAAGCACAAACCTCTCCATGTGAAGATATACTGTTGATACTTATAGTGTAGTGCACTGTGGACCCAACCATGTTAACTCAGGCAGTAGGAAAGATCTCGGTCATGTAACTTTGTTGTCCCCTCCTAGAAGCAGAATCAGAGTGGACTGGTCCAAGGTATGCCACTCCAGTGTAGGAGTATGAATAAATAGGCCAGGCCCTAGGCGTGGTTCACTTGTGGGAAGACCAACGAGTCTGCCAGACTGGCAGCCCTCACCTTGGCATGTGGCTGCCTCCATGACCTTGGGCCTCCTCCACACAAGCCCCCTGCGAACACAGCGGCACAGCACCACAGACTTATGTCTGTACCGACTACTGCCTTTGATCTAAACTGCAGACAGCAGGGCTCACAATTCAGATGCAGTGGCGATTGCAGATGACGCACTCCATTTCGCAAGACACGTTGCTCCCAGTGCGGACCGCCCAGACTACGCATCATCTCAGGGTGCGTACATACTGTGTGCATCAGGTGCTACTAACTCACTGCACCATAAGTCATTGCCACTTGGCCTTATCAAGGCAGAATTCATTAGACGAAAGACATTGCTCCCAGTGCCGCACGCCGGGACCACATATCATCCAGGGTGCGCACAAGCTGAGTATTCCAGGTGCCACTAACTGTGCAGCTCAACTCAATGCCACATGCCTGTGCGCCTAACTTGACCGCTGCCTCCGCCCTACACTGGGGTTACACGGTTCACAATTCAACATTAGTAGCGACGCTAATTGTGTAAGAGACTATAAGGGGTTAAGAAGACCAAATGCTCCCAATCTATGCAGCTCAAGTCAATGTCACATGCCTGTGGGTCTTTGCTGACCGCTGCCTCCGGCTACACTGTGGAAGACCGGCGATACGTGGTGCAACTAGCCCTATTCAACACAAGCCAATCCCACATGTGTAACTGTGTCCTGAGTCCTGAATGGCAGTGACCTCAACTTCTTGGCAGCGACCATAGCACCAGACTCCCTTCAATCAGTGAGGGATATTTGCATATAGAAGGCTAGCGACACATGGTGCCACTGAACCTGAACTACGCAGGCTGGTGGGACCACCAACGTATGCAAGTGGCTGTGGGCCCTTGCTCACCGCTGCCTCCAGCCTACACTGTGGAAGACCGGCGACACATGGTGCCACTAACCGTCTTCAACACAAGCCGATCCCACATGTGTAACTGTGTCCTGAGTCCTGAATGGCAGTGACCCCAAGACCGTCGCAGAGACCACAGCACCAGACTCCCTCTGATCAGTCAGGCATATTTCCATAAGCAACTGTGGCGACACCTGGTGCCACTAACTCTCTTTAACACAAGCCGATCCCACATGTGTAACTGTGTCCTGAGTCCTGAAGCGCACTGACCCTTAGTCCGTGGCAGCGACCACAGCACCACACTCCTTTCGATCAGTAAGGTATATTTCGATATGCAAGGCCGGCGACACGTAAGCTCACTAACCCTCTTTAACAAAAGCCGATCCTACATGTGTAATTGTGAACACAGCACCACTCCCTTCGATCAGTGAGGGGTATTTCCATATGCATCTACAGACTCAAGTACGCAAGTAACTATTACAGTCCTACACCCTATATATTATCCTTTTAGTATCCTTGCTTCAAGAACTTTTTTTTATATCAGTTATAGCTTTAATATAATGACCAAATTAATCTTCAAATCCAAACTAACATGGAATATCAGTCTACACTGCGGGCAGTACAGCTCGCAATTCCAATTTTAAATGCTAATTTCTAACAAAAAGATTGTACTCAGAAAATGCAACACTTCGTCACTGTATTCTATACTTATTTCATCTTTCCATCATACGCCTACACTGCACTCAGTAGGGCTCACAATTACAATTATTTCTTCATTCATTAACTACAGAGTCCAGTAGGCAAGTAACTAGTACAGGCCCAAAATCTAAATAATGTCCTTTTAGTATCCTTTCTTCTTGAACATGTTTTATATCAGTTATAGCTTTAGTACAATCACCAAATTCATTTCAAGTACAAATGAACACTCATTAGCAGTCTACACTGCGGGCAGCAGAGCTCACAATTTTGGACACGTGGTGCCACCTAATCCTGTTCAACACAAGCCGATCCCACATGTGCAACTGTGTCCTGAGTCCTGAATGGCAGTGACCCCAAATCCACGGCAGCAACCACAGCACCAGACTCCCTCTGATCAGTGAGGCATATTTCCATATGCAAGGCTGGCGACACATACTCCCACTAACCCTCTTTAACACAAGCCGATCCCACATGTGTAACTGTGTCCTGAGTCCTGAATGGCAGTGACCCCAAGTCTGTGGCAGCGACCACAGCACCACACTCCCTCTGATCAGTGAGGCATATTTCCATAAGCAAGGCCGGTGACAAGTACTCCCACTAACCCTCTTTAACACAAGCCGATCTGACATGTGTAACTGTATCCTGAGTCCTGAATGGCAGTGACCCCAAGTCCGTAGCACCGACCACAGCACCACACTCCCTTCGATCAGTGAGACATATTTCGATATGCAAGGCCGGCGACATGTAGTCCCACTAACCCTCTTTAATACAAGCCGATCCCACATGTGTAACTGTGTCCTGAGTCCTGAATGTCAGTGACCCGAACTTCGTGACAGCGACCACAGCACCTAACTCCCTTCGATTAGTGAGGGGTATTTGCTTATGGAAGGCTGGCGACACGTGGAGCCACTGAACCTGCACTATGCAGGCCGGTGGGGCCACCAACATATGCACGTGGCTATGGGCCCTTGCTCATCACTACCTCTGGCCCACACTACGGTCAGCATGTCTCACAATTCAGATAGAGTCCTGATTCCACATGACGCAGTCCAGTAGGCAAGACACATTGCTCCCAGTGCGGCTCGTCCACACCAAGCATCATCACAGGCTCATACAGTCTCAATGCTTCTGGTGTGACTAACCCTCTTTAACACAAGCCGATCCCACATGTGTAACTATGTCCTGAGTTCTGAATGGCAGTGACCCCAAGTCCATGGCACTGACCACACCACCACACTCCCTTCGATTAGTGAGGCATATTTCGATATGCACTAGGTCTGGGCGGTAAATTCCGTTCCGTTCGCAGAATTTGCGGAATTAGGGTAATTTCTCGTTCCGTGGAGAACGCGAAATTGCCCAAAATTCTGCGTTCCGTGACTTCGCACATTTTTTTGCTTGTTCGCGTTCTCAAATGCGTGTTCACGAGATATTTCCCCCGAGCACGCACACAGCGATTGCGAACAGTAAAAATGCATCGCGAACAAGCAATTCCGCATGTTCACGGAATTTCTGTATGTTTGCGGAGATTTTTTACCGTTTCGCAGAGATTTGTGTAACATGATTACGCAAATTCCGCCCACCCCTAAATTATGCAAGGCCGGTGACATGTAGTCCCACTAACCCTCTTTAACACAAGCCAATCCCACATGTGTAACTGTATCCTGAGTCCTGAATGGCAGTCACCCCAACTTCATGGCAGCGACCACAGCACCAGACTCCCTTCATTCTTATTTGTTGTTCTTTTCCTTAAATAATTTTTTTAATATGTAAATCTATACATGACTAAAATTCTTCTTTGTCCAACAGCACAGGGACACTTCCGGGCCCAAAAAGGTTGGTGGCGGTATGTTGGTAATGTGGGAAGAGGGTGTGTTACGTGCTGATGCGGGGCGAGGCAGCGTCAACGGGGTATCTATCACAGAAAGAACTCCAATATGTTTTCATAAATGCCTCGGACAGATGCCAGCTGACGGTCTGAATCATAAAATTATTTTTCAATACTTATGTAATGTGAGTTATGAACAGTTCGCACCCCAGCTTGCAGAGGGACACCTGTGGCCTGTCCGCTTGACTCACGGATGCAGTACTACGAGCCGTCCGCGTTATTGGAGCTATCCCTGGCCTGTTCCGTCGTATGCCACGCCATGCCACATCCGGTTACGTTCCGACATGGCCCCACATAGCTACCTGTTGCAGGCATACTCGCTGTTGGTGTGCAGGTCAGTGGTCTAGTTCTGAACATCTCACGGCCACTCCCTGAGGGAAGGTTTGCACATACACCACACCCATCCAGCACATGCGTCACAGGCTATGTGACCATGCTAATATAATAGATCGACAACGTCACATCCTTTATCGCCGGTGCTGACTGGATGGCGGACTCTCCACGGGTATTAACCATAAAGAGTCTTTGAAAAGTTGCGCAGAAGGTTAGTCGCACCCTGATCTGTATGGCCGTCAGGGGCCTACCATCCTCTTGGGGCGGACTTCAGATGCACAGGGTTAGTGCCACCCGAAGCTCATATGGCCATCAAGGGCCTACCACCACGTGGCACGGACTTGAGATACAGACGTACCTCCCAAAGCTCATGTGGCCATCAGGGTCTACCACCACGTGGCACGGACTTGAGTTCCCCAGGGTTAGTGGCACCAAAAGCTGATGTGGTCTCCGCCATTGGTGACTCAGGACTCAGCGACATGAGTGAGATCTGCCGGGCCGTGGAGAAGATGATGTGGTCTCCGCCATCCATGACTCAGGACTCAGCGACATCTGTGAGATCCTCGGAAAACCTGATGTGGTCTCTGCCATTCATGACTCAGGACTCAGCGACATCTCTGGGATGCGCAAAGTTTTGATGGGCACGTGGAGTGCCCACTTCTGCACACTGCAGTGGCACCAGGTAATTATCTGCCTATGGATGCGCAGGAGCGGCAGTCTCTCTCTCTCTCTCTCTCTCTCTCTCTCTCTCTCTTCACTCTCTCTCTCTCTATCTCTCTCTTCCTTCTTTTCCTTAAATCACTCTAACTCTCTCTCTTCCTTCTCCCTTTCTCACTCCCTTTATTTCCATCCCTCTCTTTTTCTCTCTGGCTTTTTTTTCCTTCTCTGTGCCCTTATTTTGTGCTTTATTTTCCAGGCTCTGTCGTCGACATCCATAGTCCCCACAGGAGTGTTCCGCCTTGTTGTTTTGTATTATTTTTGTTAAATTTGGTTTATTAGTTTATCGTTCATATATATATGTTAATAAAAAAATAAAGTTTGAAAATAGTTTATCGTTACATTTATATAAAAAAATAAAGATTGAAATTTTTTTTTATAACTTTTTGGGTTGTATTCCTGTTCCTATTACTGTTATTTGATGGTGTCCACCATGGTGTTAAATGTTGGGGCACTTAACACGGGAATGCTGGTGATGTCTGCAGTTTAGACCAATTTCTGAATAGTGTGTTAGATTTATCTTAACTTTACTTCCATTAAAGTGCTGATAATGAAATGCAGACTAGCCTTTGCCGTACAAAAAGATACGAGGTGCACCTTTGCTATTTATTCTAAATACTAAAATCCTGATTTGAATTGTACTGAGGTAGTGGCTGCACTTAGAGTGTACACACAAAATCAATTAAGAAAGCTCATTGTATTTATATTGATTGGGAATAGTGCGTCAGGTGCTGGATCTTGGCGGGATACACTGCCCAGTTTGTGTATTGTTCTGCACATGAAAAAAATCACATCACAACTTTCACAACAACTGCAATGCAAAACAAATTCCATTGATAAGTCACATTACCACCAGGGATTTTACACCTGCTTTCTGCTGGTGTTAAGCAGGACGACTACATGCACCATGAAAGGGAACACAGCCAACAGCCGCACCAGAACACCCACAGGTGCCATAGAGTCAATGAGCATGATACAGGGATACTCATGAGGGCCACAAGACTCATCGCAACAACCCCAGGACTGCCAACGCCCACCAAACCCGCATCTGAGCAAGTGTGTCCCTGTGGTCATTGTGTTAGTATGATAGGCATGGGCCCTGCAACATCACAGTGTGCTGTCACCTCAGCGACCAGGTTGTCCAGGGTCCCCTCAGTGACCCTGGACATGTAGCTACGCACGCATCCTCTTGCATGCACAACTGGCATGTACTGGTCCGGCGTACACAGGTCAGCGCAGAGGTGTGCCTATCCGGCAAGGGGAACGAGGTGTCTCGGACATGTCCATGTACAGGAAGTGCGGTAAGTGTGTCTCTGTGTTCTGGTGTGGCCTGCCACAAGGGCCACAGCAGTGGATGTTGTAAAGTGGCATGCACCACCTCCAAACGGCACTGTCATGGTGTAGTTGGAATGCAGAAGGACATGCCCAAATAGGCAATACAATGGTGCGCCCTATGAGTGCACGAGATACAACAGCGCACCGTACAAAACTGTGGGGGCTCATGGGAGGGAGGAGCCGCTGTTTGGCAACGTATCAAAAAGTGAACCAGCCCATGTGCCACATGCTGGGCATCTCATCCATGATGACCACGGTTGCAGACATCCTACAACACCCACGACTGGCCTTTGTACACATCCTGTATGAATGCAGCGTGGTTTTCACTTGTATGCTCGTTCAGTGGTGTGATGTTGGTGGGTTGTGTGACTTGTGCCTTTTGTTGGTGTGTTTCATTTAGGCCATTGTTTGTATATAGTTGTGCTGTACTTAATTATGCATGTGTGCCATTGTGCCCATCTCCCCCGTCCCCCCACTCCCTGCTTCTTCCTCTTACTGGTGCTGTTGTGTCTATAATTTTGTTGCTCCACACATAAATACATATAAAGAACAAATTAGAATAGTTCCTTGATTTTTTGGGTTTCAAAACTTCTCTCTATTGGTGTCTTTTTAATTTTCCATATAAATAATTTTTTTAATATTCAACGACACATAAAAGTCAGACGTGCAACGTATTCTATCAACACACTTTCTAGAACATTCTACAACATGTGCAGGTTAAAAGTTCATCAATCTTTTTAAATCTAACAATATTTTTTTGCAACATTTCTCGAACATTTAACAGCACCTGAAGGTTAAAAGTTCACGATTGTTTTAAGTTCGGACAGTGCCTTCCAAATACAAATAGCAGGTGTGGTTGAGTTGAGCAAATGTTATCCTATGATATGTACTCCACGTTGAAACTGCTTTTTCTTAACCAATCACAAAGATGCTTTTCCAGAAAACGATTGTGCACCCTACTTTTAAAAAACAATGCTTTTCATCTCCCATTTCATGAAGATTCATCAAATGATGCCTAAGTTATAAGCAAAACAAAAAATGCTCTTCCTATGGAAACTTGGTCCTAACTAAAACTACCTACTGGTGACCGTCAGTAGGTAATATGTATATAATACGATATATATATATATATATAAATATATATATATATGTATATATATATATATATATATATATATATATATATATATATATATATATATCCTTTGCTGCAATTGCGTTCGCCGGACGGCTTCCTGAGTGCCGGGGGTGCTCGTGAAAGGGCTCGAGCTTGTACTTGTGACCAACTCCTGTCCTCATACAATATAAAAGAACGAGAATGGCACTCCAGGCAGTATGGATTGTTTTATTGTTTTAATCACCATCAACTCAGCAGTAAACAAACAAGATCAACACATTGCGGCTGTCATAGCCTTGTTCATTATGCCAACTTTATTGAGTCAGATAGAAAAAGGACAAAACACAATTGGAAAATAAAGCACCATTTTGGAATGGTTCACATTTTGCAGCAATTTTCTAATAATACTCAATATTCACATACTTGCAACCTGATTAAATCGAGCACAGCTTGATCTCATCCATGATACAAAAAATGTTACATAACAGCTGATTGCTCAAGTGGGCAAGCTTCCCTTCAGTGGTGACTTTGCCAAACTATTTTCATTGCAAGTTGCCACAATCTAATCTGTTTATGGTGCTATCTACCAACAACTCGAACTGCATTCCTACAGTTATAAAACGAAAGTAACTTTACTACAGTAATAGAATACTCAACAAAACTAAAGCATTGCAATAGTTAAAACTAGGAGCATCATAGATGAGTGTACATTTATTCATCAATGTTGAGTATATTAGACGGTATCGATTCTTAGGATATATCTAGTTTTTAGCCTTCTCGTTGTTTTTTCCTGTCTCCCCCTCACTGTCTTGAGTACGCAATCTATAGCACTATATGTAAGTTGGTTAGGTTCTCCCATATGGACTTTTTTTAAAATAGAGTACTGTGGGGTAATGTTCATCTAGGTCCTTGATGCCCTTAATTGTTGCAGTATGCTCTAGTGCACTGGTTATTTGGTTCTGCCAGTGTATGTTTTTTGGACAGTGGTAAAAAAGAGCATAGACTGAATAGTCTGTTGTGCATTTCAATGTGAGTTTTATCTGCACTCTGTCATTGGGATTTGTGGTCATCTTGGTGATATCGATACCTTGTTGGCAGGTTTTGCACTTGCTGCATTTGGTAAAGTCTTTCCTTGGTTTCAACCAATGGTCTTTCTTTTTAACCACATTGCTAACTAGGATATCCTCCATAGAGGGTGCCCTTCTGTACATTATCTGAGGTTTTCTCCATACTTCTGTGCCAATGATGAAATCATTGCGAATCAGAAACCAATACTTTTGTAGACCACTAATGAATTGATCTTGATGATTATTGTATGTGGTTTTAAATTTGCATGCTTGTGAGCCTCTGTCTTCCTGGTTTTGTCTGTTGAGCAAAGCTGTTTTTTTTTTACATTTTGAAATGTGTTTCTTTGCTAATGTTGGCGTGCATTCTGAGTACCCTCTTGCTCTTAATCTACTGGTCATTTCTTCTTGTGTTGTGTCAGATACTTCATTATATATATATCTATCACTGAAAAACCAAGGGTTAAAGGAACATTGGGGCATATTATCAAGGGGCTTTATCTCCGCTTTTTTGGCTTTAAAAGCCAAGAAAGCGGAGATAAAATTATCTCCCTATTACCAAGCTGTCGCTAACACCAGTTAGCGACAGCTTATAGGAGATAGTGACCATCTTGGGCCCCGCTTTGCATGTCAGTGATATTTATCACTAATGACATGCAAAGTGGGCGTGCCAAGATGTTAGCGACTGAAAACAGTCGCTAACATCGCTATCTCCTATTACCAACTTTTGGAGATATTCGCGCTAAGCGCGAATATCTCCAAAAGCTAACACTTGCCCAGGAGCAGTTCTTAGCCATGTTATCCAATGGGAGGTGGATAACATGGCTAAGAGCATTTGCTCGATAATGCATGAATATCGCTGACTTTTCAGCGATATTCATGCATTGCGGCAGTTTTTTATCGCATTTGCGATAAACCTTGCTAATAGCAAGGTTTATCTGCGATAAAAATCGCCGATTTGCGGCGATAAGTTTTGTCTCTAAACAAGTTAGAGACAAAAATTATCTCTATTGGTTGGTAATATGCCCCATTATTATTAGTTGAAAATGTCAATGAAAGCATACAATTTTAAATGAACAAAACAACTGAAATTCACAAGCTATAGTTATCTCAAGTAACTATAAGTTGTGCACTAAAGTAACTATAACTCACATCCCACCATGCACCATCTTGCCATCAATGATGCAATTTCAGATGTTGCAATACTGTTATCAGTAATGTTGTAGATCAAGGCATGAGTGATGTTTTATGTGGGGTAATTAGCAGTGCATGGAGTTCAAGGCCCTCTTCTGGTTGTTTTTATGATTGCATTTTGTGGACGGAAAATGTGAAAAGGAAGAGTCAGTGACATGTTAGTTTTATTTAAAAAAATATATATATAGTCTTTCTTTTAACATTTTTCAGCACAAAAAATGAAATACAAAAAAATATGTTAAAAGAAAGCCATATGTTTTCTAATTAAATCTTTATTTAACATTATTATAATTGAACGGAGCTGCGTACACCCCCCCCAGCACCTTGAGACCCTCACGGGTGAGTAGTGTTATTTCCAATCCCCTGATTGATTGATTGATAATAATCACTATTGTAAAACATTGCATTGTGTGAATTACTGTAAATATACATTAGATTAAAAATATTGGTAATTTATAGGGAAAATTATGGATATGCTTTATATAAATTAATATGCTGTCCCCTTGATTGAGCGAGTCAATAGATTCACTTTTTATATTTTGGTTTTGTGATTTTTTTTTTGACAAAACCAATAAGTGTACCTGAGTATGGCCAGAATTTGCAAGTCCACCCACATGCTGCACATGCTGGAAGACTGCATTTGGTGTGGCATTCCTTGCCTGTGAGGGACTGGATGCAGGGCCTGGCTGCCTGGCCATATAGCTAACCCCCATGCAGTGTGGGGGAGGGGTGGCTGTACTTATGGTGTTAAAATATTACTTTACGTTAAAAAATATTTACGGAAAGAAACAAAGGTTTTGCCATGCACTGCTAATTACCTCACATATTACATCACACATGACATGATCTATGACACTATTGATAATATCACTGGAATATATGAAATTACATAATTGATGAAAAGATTGTGCAAGGTGTGGGCGTGAATTATAGCTTCTTTTAGGTACAAGTTAAAGTTACTAGAGATAGCGATAACTGGAGAATTTCAGTGTTTTTTTGTTTAAAATGTTACATTGTCACTGAAATGTTTACCTAACTATACCGAAACGTAAACCTTTTTTTTCAGTGAATTTAAATATATGTAACAGGTAGTGAATCACGTTCACTATTTGCTCCTCAAATTTATAAGGAAAACACTGGCACCGCACCCAAGTTTATTTATGATGATGCATTTCGGCAATCCCACAAATAAACCAAAATATTTGTACAGATTAAGTGACTGTCCAGTGCCACATGGTGGTACAGTAAATCAGATAGATTTGAAGACATTAGTTTCCAGCCACAATATTCTCTCTCTTTAATATTTTTTTTAACTTTTTTTAATGTTTGCCGGTTTCCCTTTTTAAAATTATTTAATTTCTGTTTACTTAAATCTTGGTCTTAGCCATTTAAATGTTGGTGGTGGTACATGTGGCTAGTATTAATATTATGGAGACATTTTTGCTCGGGAAAGTTGAAGGTTCTGCTCTTAAGTGACCAATGTCTCCATTGTTGCACTGAGTCCTGAGATTGACCACGTTTTCTGCGAAATATGACAGTTTCCATTTTAGGGATTGTTGGGTTTACACTTTATACAGACTCCAATTTCTCTTTAAGGACAATCCCTACTGTCCAGTTATCTAATGAGTGGTACTGATTCGGGGTGCTGCATATTTTGCTTTGGACATTGGACTCTGTAGGGCTACTGGCCCTACTGGAAATTAGACTCATTACATAACATTAGCAACTGGAACAAAGCTCTGCCATTAGACAGCAAAAACAATGACTTTGAAACCCAGTTCTGAGACATAAATGACACTTCTCTATGGTTAGGTAGTTTGACAGCATTTGTTTTCGAGGAGATGTTATGTTATGTTATGTTATGTTAAATGGTTTTTTGTAGAGCGCACGGCTACTCAAAAAGAGTGTCCCGGTGCTTTTAATTGAAGAAGGCTGCAGTAAACTAACATAACACATTAAAAGAGAAAAAGACACCAAAGTAAAAAAAAAGACAGCACACAAAAAAGGCCTACTGGACAAACAGCCAGGTCTTAAGGTCTTTTCTAAAGGCTAATAAGCCAGTGGATCCCCGGAGGGAAAGGGGCAAAGAATTCCATAATTGGGGCGCCAGTAATCCAAAGGAGCGACCTCCCAGACGTGCTCTCTTCACTCGTGGAACAGTAGCCAGAAATAAGGATTCTGACCTCAGAGAGAGAGCTGGTTGGTAGAAAGTCAGTCTCCTCTGGAGATACTTCGCTCCCAACGCATGAAGGGCCTTATATGCCAAAGTCAGAGCCTTGAAGGCGATCCGCTTACGGATTGGGAGCCAGTGCAGGGTCTGGAGCAAACCCGCAGCACTGGTACGCCTGTTCACTCCGTAGATCGCTCTTGCCGCAGCATTCTGTACAACCTGTAGCCGCTGTAACAGGTACTCTGGCAGGCCCAGGTATAAAATGTTCGAATAATCCAACCTGGAGCCAATCAGGGCCTGTACAGTCAGCTTCCGGTGCTCCTCCGATAACAGGGGAAGAAACCTCCGCAGCATCCTGAGGAGGCCAAAACACATGCCCGACACCCCCAAAATCTGGGCTTTCATTGTCAGCCCCGTGTCCATCTTAACACCCAAATTTTTAGCTATTTGGGATGAACACGTAGGGGGGAACATGTCGATAGGCCACCAGGCCTGCCAGTCTGGCTCCGTGTCGCACCCAAAGAAGAGTATCTCGGACTTGTCGGAATTGCACTTGAGGCTGTGCAGTTGGAACCATTGAAACACAGCCCCAAGGCAATCCCGGATACTCTCCCCCTCGAAGTCTCCTCCTCTCTTACACGAGAAGAGGAGCTGGGTATCGTCGGCATAAGATACGATCCGGGCCCCAAGCGACTCCGCCAATGCCGCCAAAGGGGTCATAAAGATATTAAAGAGGGTCGGGCTCAAAATAGAGCCCTGAGGGACCCCGACTCCCAGTGGAGGCATCACGGCGGAATCTGGTGAGGCCCAGACCGTTTGCCGGCGGCCGGCTAGAAAGGAAGAAAACCAGCTGAGCACCGTTCCCCGAAGTCCTATCTCATAGAGTCTTGTGAGAAGACCATCATGGGGAACGGTGTCAAAGGCCGCCGACAAATCCAACATCACCAGCATGGCTTTACCCCCGGAATCCAAGATCTCCTTGATTGTTTCGGAGACCTCGAGGAGCGCGGTCTCCGTGCTAAGATTAGGGCGAAAACCTGACTGGGTGGCATGCAGAATCTCGTTCGCCTCTAGAAAATTGGAAAGCACCGTCTGCACGTGCTTTTCAACAATTTTCGAAAGGGCCGGCAGCAGAGAGATTGGCCGATAGTTAACAGGGGCCTTAGGGTCCAGACCAGGCTTCTTGAGCAGCGGGATGACCATTGCCTGCTTCCAAGCCTGCGGGACCACTCCCTGGCTCAATGAAAGATTTAGCAGCGGATTGACCAAAGGATTGATCACATCAGCCAGTTTCGTCAGTATCTTAGCAGGGCAAGGATCCAGGGGCGAGCCAGATTTCAAGTTGCCCATGAGTGCTAAAGAGGCGGGCTCCGATATAGATGGAAAAGCGCCCAGTATCAGACCTGGCAAGGCCGGAGGCGGTCGAATGGCCTCAGTGGCAGTTCGCTCTGCGGATGTAGCCGATGGGAAAGAGGCCTGTATAAGTTGGATCTTGCTCGTAAAAAAACCAGCAAGATCCGCCGCCCAGGAGTCGGAGGGCCTCTCCTCAGTGATGTTTATCCGTGGAGATGTAAATTCCCTGACTATAGAGAAAATCTCCTTGCAGGAGTTGGAGGCAGCTTCTATCCTCCCTGCCAGGTAGGCTTTCTTACCTAGGCGAATCTCCCGGTGATACTCCTTAACCATGTTCTTAAAAGTCACCTTAGCCACCTCATCATAATTAACCCGCCAAGCTCTTTCGGCTACCTTACACTGCTGCCGCTTAGCCGACAGTGCAACGGTAAACCAGGGGGCGGAGACTCGTTTAGGAGTACGACGAGGGGCTAGTTCCGGGGCAAGATCGTTAAGCCTGTCAGTCAGCCATACCTGCAGGGACTCCAAGTCCTTCGTCAGGTCTCCCGAGAGAGGGCAAGGATGATCCAGGGCAGCCTGAGCCAGCATCTCAGGGGTCACTCGATGATATGCCCTATGGGTTTGACCATGCTGCAATGGGGCGGCCACAGTCAGTTTAACTGTGCCACAGATGGAAAATGTAGCCAGCCGATGGTCTGACCATAGAACCGGGATAATCTCTAACCCCTCAAGAGGGGAGGTCGAGAAAACCTGGTCTAAAGTGTGCCCCTTGTCGTGCGTCGGCCCATGCGGATAGGGATGCAATCCCAATGGTGCCGTGGCCTCTATGATTTTAATAGCGGCCGCATCTAGCGGATCGTCCATCCGGAAGTTAAAATCCCCGGCCAGAATGCAGTGTTCTGCTTTCAAGGCCAAACTCAGTAACACGGAATCAAGATCTTCAAAAAACATTCCGTGAGGGCCAGGAGGTCTGTAGACCAATAGCCCCTTTACTGATTGCTGCGGGGCCAGAGAGATGGAAAAAGCAAGGGCCTCCGAGCCACGAATATCCTCCACTGGCAGGATAGTACAAGCCAGATCTTTCCTCACCACCAGTGCCACTCCGCCGCCCCTTTCCACCGCTCTGTCCTTCCTGAAGACATTGTAATCAGGCGGGACAGCCATGGCAACGTCCGGATTCGACGACTCTCCCCACCATGTCTCAGTAAGCATGAGGCATAGAGGTTTGGCCGTGTCCAGTAGCTCAAAGATATCTTGAGCGTGTCTGCATGCTGATCTGGTGTTAAGTAGCATGCAGGGATATCGCACACTGGCGCTGGAATTGCCAGGGGGCCCGGGCAGAGCACGTGAGGGGCGCCAGCCGCAACCGGGGCAGATGGACTTACCGCGGTGACGCCCAGGGAAGACAGTACAGCAGCCACTGGAACCAGTGAGGAGCGCACGGAGCTCCCCCGCGGTATAGCGCAGCGTGAGAGGTCCTGACCGACACATAATGCAAGACCGAGCCTGACCCGCCGCCCCGAGCGCCTCCGAGCCGCTGACGGGCGCAGACGGGCAGGACTCTGGCTTGACTCAGGCGCCGACCAGGCGCTACCGCTGCGCGTCACCGCTGCGCGGGTAAAGCGAGCGTTAAATAGGGCACACCTGTTGGTAGCAAAAAGCGCTAGAGCGCTCAGCAAATGGCACACTCGCCACAACCACCCCCAAGATGGCGGCCACGCGCGAAAACGCTAGCACTAGAAGACAAATCCGCTCAAAACGCGGTGAGGGGAACGATTTAAGGTGCAGGTATGTGGGCGCTGCAAGCGCAGATAAAACAGGGCTCAATGTAAATTAAAATAAAGAAAATAAAAAAAAGCGACAATTTTTAAAATGACCAGCCTGCAGCCTACTACAGCAGCAGCATAGTGCGCGTGCGTGCTGTTCCCTTGTGCAAGGCCGAGCTACAGTAAAGCTCACCTTAAATAGGGCACACCTGTTGGTAGCAAAAAGCGCTAGAGCGCTCAGCAAATGGCACACTCGCCACAACCACCCCCAAGATGGCGGCCACGCGCGAAAACGCTAGCACTAGAAGACAAATCCGCTCAAAACGCGGTGAGGGGCACGATTTAAGGTGCAGGTATGTGATGTCACTGGTCAGGTGACACAGCATTAATAAAAGAGGCCGAGCCCACGTGCTCTGGGCCAGTTGCACCCAGTTACCAGAGTGTCTGTGTCAGAGGTTCTTTCCAGCATGAGGGTCTAAGGCCCGACCCTACAATGGCGACGAGGCGGTAAAGCTAGCCATGCGTGCCACAGCTAAGAAAGAAAACTTCGAGGAAAAGGGAGAGCTGCCTGCTGCAAAGGCACACCCCGTAGGATGAATCGAGCCGGCTGCCGAGAGGCCCACGAGGCGTGTGTCGAGCCCCGGGCCTAGAGAAAAGGAAAGAGGTGACCGGAGCCCACCCGCACCTCTCCAGCCTGCCGTGGCTGTGCCCTAAGAGAACAGAGAAGCCATCGCGGTGCCTACCCGCGAAGAACAGGCCCGTCGGCTGAAGGTGAGCCCCGGACTATAAAGCACCAAAAGCGGAGCCCACCCGCCATACGTTATAGACACTAACTGTGCCCCCTGAAGTGAGAGCGGCGCCAGCTATGCCCAATTATTCAAGCTAGGATTCGGGTACCCACCCGCGGCCTGCTTACTGCGACGCGGCGTCGGCCGCAACTGCCCCCGTAATTAAGCAAGGCTTGCGGAGCCCACCCACGGCCTGCCTGCAGCGTCCCCTGCCGCGTGTGTTAAGTGTGGAGGCGGGGTGAGCGAACTTTAATCGGAGCGCCCGCAGCATGCGAGGAGCTGCGGGACACTAATACAGAAGCGGAGCCCACCCGCTGTAAATGTGAACGATGCCCCAAAAGTGCAAATGACGACAGATACTGGCTCCCCCAGTGAAGCGAGGCCAGCGGAGCCCAACCGCGGCCTGCTTGCAGCGTCCCCCGCCGCACAGCGTGTGTTAAGTGCAGCGGCGGGCAAACAACTTCAAAGGACGGCGACTGCAGCGTGATGAAGGAACTGAATCTTCAGCAGAGCCCACCCGCAGTGGAGCGCTAATCGCTCCCCACCCCGCGCCGCGTGTGACCGTGTGGCTGCGGTGGTGGGGGAGGGGAGGTGGTAATTTCGGCACCCGGCTTGCAGCCGGTAAAAGCAGCACCAGCCGGCACCACAGAAACTGAAGGATGAGCCGGCAGAAAAATAAGACTGCCGAGAGTGCACAACCCAAGTGCGATGTGTGAGTAAAGCGGAGCTCACCTGCAAACACACCGCTGTGCTAGAAGGAACTCTGCCCCCAACTGCGCAGGCAGGTTTTGGCAACAGCGCCGCGAGAGGAAGGCAGAACGGCCGCCGGCAACATGAGTATGCCCCCACCTCCTGGTTTCCCCGGCTAGAAACGAAACCCAACTGTGTGTCCTCCTGCCCCCAAAGGTGAACAAACACAGAACAGGGACTCACCAGGAAAACAGCGTGGCTCCAGCCCCTGTGCAGCCGGAGAGTGGCAGGGACAGTAGAGCGTGAAGACAACCAGGGAAGAACGTCCCGGGGCAAAGCAGGCTGCTGCTGGATGGAAGCATACAGCCTCACTGCCATCTAGGGGGCAAAAGGAAAAGTGCACCTGCCACCAGAATAGAACTCAGCAGCAGGGCTGAGGAAAGTCCAAAAGGAGATCAGGGCAGTATCACAACTGTGTCAAGGGGCAACAGACTAAGTAGCGCCACTCCAGTAAGGCATTTACACACACTCAGCAAGCAAGTGCGCAGCAGCCCAGGAGATGCCTGCGCACAGCAAGGAGCCTGCGGCTGCCACTTCCAGCGCAGCGTGGTAAAGAAAGCCAACGCAAGGAGGACCGTGAGACAAGGTGAAGCACTAGCGCCTCAAGTAGCAAGGAAGCACGGAACGCGCCACAAAGCACAAGGAAGGTTTGCAGCAAAAGACTACAAAGTGCAGCAACCTGCCTGCAGCCACGTCAAAGGAAGGTTGCAGCACACAGGTGTGCCAGAGTGAGACAGGGACGTCTCCCAGTCACAAGGAGGAAGCTAGAGGACAGGCCACATAGCCACGCAGCAACACGAAACTGGCGCAGCAACGCACCAAGGCACCAAAGAAGTAAGGGGAGGATTTAGAGTGCGATGCGGACAGGAGCTGCGCAAGAGAAAAGACGACAGTGGTCAAGCAAGAAAGCACCAGGAGTGCCCAAAGTGCTCAAAGAAGAGAGCGAGGAACGAAAGTCAGCACTGCGACTCCAGAAGCGCAGGTACTCTCCAGAAAGCGCAAGGAAGACGCCAGGAGACAGCGCAGGAATGCGACAGGAGTGCAAGAATTCCACATCCCGCATGACAGGACCACGCAGCACTTCCGTCGGAACGTGCCAGGAGAGCCAGGAATTCGGAGCGCCAGAGTGACGCTACACAGCGATGCGCCAACGCCAAAACACCGTGACGGTGAATAGCGACCACGAAGAAGATAGCACAGCATGACGACTCATGCCGAAGGTGAAAGCCGACCACCCAGTTTGGTCGCCAAGGAAAGAAAAGAAGCAACTGAGAAGATAGCGACAACCGGTCCAGTCACTAGAAGAGAAGACCAGTGTCTGAGAGCCATGCCCAGACCAGAGAGAAACAGGTGGAGTGCACGCTACCTGGAGAAGACTGGCTGGAAGGACCAAGGCAGTACAGTGACTGGATCACGTCGCAAGAAGGAACAGGGAGAAGAAGGGCGCAACGCCATAAAGAAAAGGACATGGACCCACGAAATTCAACCCCGTAATTATTGAAAGCGACAGAAAGAGGAAGTGAAGGTCGCGACGCTAACCCTGGGAAGTGAGTGACAAGAAGACAGTGTCCTAGTACTAGGACAAGACCAGGGTAACACGTGCAGAGTGCGCGCGCTGCATGGGGAAGCCTGGCCAGAGAAGATGAAGAAAAGGGGACCAGGGTACGTCGCGAGAAGAGGAGAAGAGAAAAGAAAGATTGGAGTGGCACTCCGCCACTAAGAAAAAAAGAAGAAGGGAGAAATCGGAATGGCACGCTGCCACTGCAAGAAGAAGCTGCCCCTGCGGAAAGAAGCAAGGTGACAGGCACTGGAACACCTGAGTGCAATGGAAGACATGCCTGGCAAGAGCACCGGCAGCGCAGAACAAGGACAACCACCTACGAGCCATCCATCCACATGGCGATCGCAGGAGAGAGCAAGCTAGACCGTTGACGACATCTACCTCTGGGGTTTGAGCGGAAGATTGGATGGCGAGACTTCTCAGGCCTCTGGAAGTTGAGGACCTGACCACCTCGCACCAGCCCGTGGCAAACCAGAATCAGAGGCCTCAAGGGACTCTGGTGGCAGCAAGTCCCGCACGGGAGACAGGTCTACAGATGCACATCTGCAGGACCCAAGGGGATGAAAGCCTCGCAAGCGAAGAGAAGAGTCGACAACTCAACCTTCAGGTGGAACTAGGACACGACGGTGAGGCTCGTGGAGCGCCCTGCTCACGGCCGGAAGGCTATGGTGGAGCAACACGACCGAAAACACCAGTCCGGTGGAAGCCTGGCAAAGAGGTCCTCCCGGACATCTGGTGAGAGAAGAATACCGGCGAGAGGGGCATCCTAGTGAGAGGGATGTGTGCACCTACTCTATTCACCTGCCAAGAGTCAACACAAAGCCTGCCCGTGAAAACATCACGATGCCAAAAGAGAGAACAAAACCAGAAGACTATTGACACCTGTGTCATCCATTTATCTCTCATCACCAACGGAGCGAAGCAAAGGCAGGGCTGAGAACAGCAGACAGACAGCACAGACAAAGAGTGAACCCGCCGAACAACTGCAAACCGTGCCACCGAGAACTATTAGTCCTGAACACAAGAACTATACTGCCTGCGGCTTGCAAGCAGCCAAAGAGACTCATTTTGAAAGTGCAAGTCCAATGTTATTTTCTGTGTTTTCTTTCCCACACAGGTTCTTGGACTTTTTCTGTTTGGTTTAATTTTTTAACCAATTTGGGAAGGGATGTAATGCCCAGCATAAGTCAGCATTCTAGTGCTGAAGCCTGTATTCACACTAAACACCCACCCACCACTGATGCCACTGCTCAGGTGACACAGCATTAATAAAAGAGGCCGAGCCCACGTGCTCTGGGCCAGTTGCACCCAGTTACCAGAGTGTCTGTGTCAGAGGTTCTTTCCAGCATGAGG
This sequence comes from Lissotriton helveticus, assembly GCF_964261635.1. Taxonomy (NCBI): domain Eukaryota; kingdom Metazoa; phylum Chordata; class Amphibia; order Caudata; family Salamandridae; genus Lissotriton; species Lissotriton helveticus. Next base: position 149,872,225 of record NC_136073.1, read on the forward strand.
GCCTAAGGCCCGACCCTACAGTCTTCTTCAAGGTGGAGAGTGCTGTTACTACGAGCCTGCTGACAGAAGAATGCTTACTCAGTGTGCAGCTTTATTGCCTGCTAGCTTCAGCTACCGTATTGTGTGCCTACTTGCTGAAGAATTCTTCTTCCCTGAGCAGTTTGCCTTCCTATAAATGCTGTGGTGAGTGTTATGCACTCTCAAGGCTGCCTGCTGTGCTACATTTTGCACTTTCAAATCTCCCTCAGCTGCACTCAGACAATGTTTATTCCTCTCAGCTGGTGGATGCATAGGCAACATGGCCTGCGCTCTCACCTCTTTGGATTCCTTTAGCGCTGTGTTGACTTTAGCGCTGTGTTGACTTTGCCGTTGGAGGGTATCGTCTGACTTTGTGCCTCATTTTTCAGTCGGTCGGCTGACCCCGCTATAGCTCCTGACACCGCTTACTTCCTGGTTCCCACCCCTTTACCCTCAGCTGTTTCGGATGACACATCACGCTGCTCCGCTCTATTTCCTCAGAGCCTCGACCGCTGTGTCAATTTTACAGAGGGAGGGGCGGTGAGCATTGGTTTGCCAGTCCGATTGCCTCAGCTTTCTCTCAGTCACACGGCATATCATACTGCTCTCTCCTTCTGTGCCTCGTGCGCTGCCTTGAGTTCACAGAGGGAGGGGCCAATGTAGTTTTCTTCAGCCTGCCAGCAATTTTCATCGCTGATAAGCACAGCCTATTCTTTGTGCATTATGCCACTCCGCTCTTTCCCTTAGAGCCTGGGCGCTACGTTCATATCCACAGAAAAAGGGTCTGCCATCAATCACCTCAGCCTGCCAGCAATTATTTTACAGCTATTTGGCACATTTACCAAGCTCGGGCTACCATTATTCTCCACAGCCTGCCAGCATTTACATCGCTGACAGGCACAGCTCGTCATTGGTACACCAGAGTGCAATTTTCTGTTCAATTGCATTCACATATGAAGGTTTCCTGCCCTGTTATCATACATTCTGTCCCAAGGAGGCTGTTGCTGAACTCATAATTTATGTGCTACCTTCCTGCAAAGTGCTTTGATTCATTGCTATAGCGCAGTTATTAGTTCTGAGGATTTCTCTTGTCTAAGGTCCTATTATTCTTGTGAACTGCCTTTACTATGCCTTGTGGCACAACTTCCAGAACATTTTGATACTAATGTAATTTGGTTATTTATGAATATACTAGTATTGCTATCAGGATTTCAAGCTGCAGGTATATTTTGTCCTGCTTTTCTTTATTCTCTGTATTTTCCTCTGAATTCTTCCTTTTTCACAATTCCTTGCATTGTTATCTCTTTTCCTTCATTACTTCTCTCATCCATCTCTCTCCTTTCCCTATGGCAGCATTTACAATGTCTCAATCTCCTTCATTTCTTAATGAAGCAGGTGAACCTCTTATACCATGGAAAAAATGGGTACATCTTTTTGAGTCTTATTTAATTGCCATAGGGGATGAGAGGTTTTCATCCTTACATAGACAACATATCCTGCTGCATAATGTAGGAAAAAATGCTAGAGAGTTCTTCCAGATTCTGTAATTGGAAATTAGGATCTTAATGAGGGTGTGCATGGTGATGTACAGCATGATGTGTCTCAAAACACTCTCAAGAAATCAGAAGCACAATTTGGGGAGAAGATGAATGTTGTTCTAGAACAGCACACAACTTTTTCACAATTGCAAGGTAAAAATGAAAAAGTGTGTAATTATATTGCAGTATTGAGGGGGTTAGCATCAACTTGTGACTTTGGAACTTTGACCAAATCTCTTATCAGGGACCAACTGGTTAGATGTACCAGTGATACAAAGATACAAGAGAAACTGTTAGCTGATGACCCAGATTTAAATCATGCTATTGATATTGCGAAAAGTATAGAACATACTTCATTTTGCATGAGTGAGATGAGAGACGTAGTTGATGTCAAGCAAGTGATTGACCAAGGGGTATATAAAACATCTACAAAAGATCATAAGAACAGATCATTTTCTACTGAAGTAGTGAAACAAAAAACTGAAGGTAGCCAATTTAAGTGCTACAGATGTTGTAATCTCAACCAATTAGCCAATCACATTAAATGCCCTGCCAGAAGTGTTACATGCAGAAAATACAATAAAAGAGGACACTTTGCTAAGGTCTGCAAAGAAATTCGGAGAAATGTTACCCATCTGGTCAGCAATGAACATGTCCTCAGTGAGGAGATTATTTTTCAAGTAGCAAAACTATATGGAACTCTCTTGCAACAACTACCTGAAATATGGGATCATGCTAGATCATGTCCCCTATATAGTATTTGCTGACTCCTGTTCCCCATACACTCTCATCAATGAATCCACATTTCAAGAAAACTCAGGGAACAAAGACTGTACTCTATTGCCTCCTAACATCAAACCGGGAGGATACAACCATTATCCCATACCTCTTGTGGGCAATCTTCTATGCACATCAAAACCAGTTTATCTTGTGTAACGGTCTAATATTGGTAAAGATATATGCGGGCTATTACCTGAAGTATTTTCCGATAAATTTGGACTGTTGAAAGTTTCACTACACAAAATCAAGCTAAAGGTTCAGCCTAAACCGGTTGTCCACAAGGCCAGATCTGTTCCTTTACTTATAAGGGACTCACTCAAAAAAGAACTTGACAGATTGGAAGCCAACGGTGTGATAGAACGTATTGAGAGTTTTGAATGGTTGGCTCCCATAGTGGTAGCATCTAAGGAGGGAGTAAAGAACATTTGTTTATGTGTCGATCTCAGAGACCTGAATTCTAACATTTGGGTGGATAGAAATCCCCTCCCAAATTTCAGCGAGATGCTCAGTGTCATACAAGGGGCAAAGTTTTTCAGTGTTCTTGACCTCTCTTCCACTTACCACTAGGTAGCCCTCCATCTTGACTCCAAGTCCCTCACCTCTCTCATAACTCCGTTTGGGGCATATCAGTTTTCTAGGATGCCGTTCGGCCTAACATCAGCCATGGCAGTGTTTCAATGCATAATGCAACACATTCTTCAGTACTGTGCTTTCAGGACGACATCTTAATTTAGGGAGAATCAGAGGCAGAGCATAATAAGGTTCTAGCAGAAGTTCTAAACAAACTGAATACAGCTGGGTTCACTACACAAAAAGACAAATGCAAAATAGGTGTAGAATCTGTAGTTTATCTAGGTCACACCATATCAGGTGAAGGAATCAAACCTAAATCTAGTTTAGTGGATTCAGTCAAGCTAGCTCCTAGCACCTACAAATAAAGAAGAACTAAAATCTTTTCTGGGCCTGGTTGAGTACGTGTCCAAGTCTCACAGATTAAACAAGCCTTAGTAGAAGAAATCCATTTTAAGTATAATTGACCCTAATGCTAAAACCACCTTTACAACCAACGTCAGCATGAAAGGATTAGGAGCCTCATTTACACAAAATGTAAAAGGGCAAGAAAGTATGATAGCTTTTGCATCAAAAACTTTGAAAGAACCAGAATGCAATTATTCCACAATTGAAAAAGGGGCTCTCGCTTGCTATTGGGCGACAAACCATTGTAAATTCTTTCCATGGAGATTTCCATTGATCCTAAAAATGGATCACAAACCTTTGCTTCCTTTGTTATCAACTAAATGCATTGAAAAGACCACCGACATATCGCCAAATGGATTCTAGGCCTACAAGGGTATAACTACTCCATGAGTTATGTACCTGGCAATGAAAGCCTAGATGCAGGCTGTCTCTCCAGACTCCCCATCACTAATGAAAACTCACAGTTTTACCCCCCTGAAGAGACCATTCTTTCAGTTGACATCCCTGTCATTAGCAAAGATGAATGGGAAGAATACATGAAAAGTGACCCTTTACGCACAGATCTGAAGAACACTATCTGTAAAGGGTGGTCTAAGAGTGTTAAAGAGTTAAAAGAAAATCTCAAACACTTCTGGGTAGTGAAGGACGAGTTAAAAGTCCTAAATGATCAAATTTACAGAGGAAATAGGATTGTTCCTCCAGAAAAAAATGTATGTATGCATAATTGAGATAACTGACGAAGGCCATCCGGGCAGAAGCATGACTAAAAGCAAAATCAGGCAAGACTATTGGTTCACCAACATGGATTCCTTGGTAGAGAGGATTGTGAAAGACTTCCTGGCGTGTGGATCCAGTGACAAATTGAAAGTCATTTGCAAAGCTCCACTCATTCTTGTACCAATCCCCACTAAACCATGGGACAAACAGGTCTGGATATTATAGGACCATTAAACTTGCTCAACCGTTCTCAAAGATTCATGTTCATACTTATTGATTACCATTCTCACTGGATTTCCATAAAAATTGTCTCTACCATCACTACATCTCCATTAATTGAATTTCTTAAAGAAACTTTTTTCAAGAGGGTGCACCCAGCACATTGATCACCGACAATGGTGTTCAATTCACTTCTCCGATGAAATAAAACAATTTATGACCACATTATATATATCCTATCTCAAATCACCCCTCTACTGTCCTAAAGCAAATGGATTGGTAGAAAGAGCCAACAGGATGATAAAGGACGCTATTCAATTGTCCTTAGCATCTCGCAAACGTGTTGAAGAAGACATATGACAGATGCTATGGTCATACCACATCACGCCTAATGGTATTTCTGTTGTTTCACCATTTGTGTCCCTCAAAGGGAGAAATCCTGGTTCCAAACTCACGCCCAATTGGCTCAATGGGGGGTGTCATGTTTGGGTAGACAGGAATTCTGCTTTGGAAAATGTTTGGTGCCATAAACAAGATTACAAATTCAGATACAAACAGAAATGGGGTACCGTCAACGAGGACTGACAGTAAGGTCAATGGGTGGTCATAAAGAGGCCTAATGTTCTTCCAGCCAAAGTTTCCTCGTTTTCCAAACCTATGAGAATAAAAAAAGTCAATAATAACTCTGTTGTGTTAGAAGATGGAAGCACCTGGAGCATGGACAATGTGGCCCACCGTTCCAAGCTACACTCCTCGTTGTCTTCCAGTAAGGAAAGTCGAAACAAATCATCCTCCATTTCACAAGGTTCTAAAGAGTTCAGATTTTGCTGACTGCCAGCTTGGCAGGCGGTATACAAAATGTCAATCTTTTGTATTTTATGTGACAAATATTAATGTATTCTCCAAGGTGAATGTTTTACTATTACTATTGTTCTATCTTTAGTTTTACCTTATTCAAAGGGAGATGTGTTGTAATTAAGTGCTTATCCCTATTTCTGTCCCCCTTCCTTCACATGGTTTAGCCCTTCTTTCCTTCACCCATTGCTCCCTTCCCTTCTCCTCCCAGTGGTACATTCCTTCCAGTAGAACCTTGATGTGAGACTTGTGTGAGGCATTTATTTAACAATACTCCCTTTTTATTTGCCTTTGCCTTTGGCAACAATATGAAAAAAGCAAGGCCTTGGTTTGTTTATTGATTTCAATTATTGTTTTAATTTAAGAATAGTCAAATTCAAGAAACTCAATCAATCAATCAATCACAGCATTTCTAAAGCGCGCTACATACCTGTGAGGGTCTCAAGGCGCTGGGGGGGAGGGGGGCCACTACTGATCGAAGATCCAGGTCTTGAGAAGTCTTCTGAAGGCCAGCAGGTCCTGAGTCTGTTGTAGGCTGGTGGGGAGAGCCTTACAGGTCTTGGCGGTGAGGTAGGAGAAGGATCTGCCGCCAGCGGTGGCTTTCTGGATGCAGGGGACTGTGGCGAGGTTGGATGATCGGAGGTTTCGGGTGGGGGTGTGGAAGCTGAGATGGTTTTTGAGGTATGTAGGTCCGGTGTTGTGTAGCGCTTTGTGTGAGTGGATGAGGAGCTTGAAGGTGATCCTCTTGTTGACGGGGAGCCAGTGCAGGCCTCTCAGGTGGAGTGTGATGTGGCTGCGTCGGGGGATGTCGAGGATCAGTCGTGCTGAGGCGTTCTGGATTCGTTGTAGTCGTCTTAGGAGTAAGCATGGGCGTAAAATCCGTTCCGCTCGTGGATTTTGCGGATTTTTGGCAAAATCGCAATCCGCAACTCTCGCGAACTTGCCGAAAATTCGTAAATCCGTGCGAAGCGGATTTTTTGCTTGGTCGCACTTGCCAACTAGAATACTATACAATTTTGCGGGAGTAAACGCTTGCAAACATGTAGATGCGGCAGGCAGCGACAATCTCGCAATTGCGAGATTGCAAAATTTGCAATTTCACACAAGAAATCCACCAGCAGGCAGCATAAACCTTGAAAATTATGATTTTTATCAGAATAACTCCTCAGGTTGACATTTGCCTGCACTTTTTTTTGGCAAGGAGTCCATTTTTTGGGGGGGGGAGGAGGGAAGTGCCCCACAATCTCCAACTTCCTGTTCCTGTCCAGCAGGCTCCTCCCAGTGCTTTCTTCATGTGCTGGTCACTTTGATTTGGATCTTGACCTGGAAGGATTACTTTTTGTGGATGCTGCTGGATATTTGGAGTTTTGCAAAACTGAAAGCACTCAGCAGGTGCAAAAGTTCAATCTTATCATTAGTAACCATTCCCTGTAGTGCCTGGAAGGTTTACTTTTTGTGTATGCTGCTGGATATTTGGATTTTTGCAAAACGGAAAGCACTCAGCAGGTGCAAAAGTTCAATCTTATCATTAGTAACCATTCCCTGTAGTGCTTCCTGAGGGGCCCCTTCAGAGTTCAGTTGCCTACTTGCAACTATTCTATGACCCTGCTCTGACCCTCACAGCAGGCTCAGAGAATAGCTACAAGTATACAACAAAGGTCCTGTTAAAAAAATTATACTGCAACAGAAAGCAATTACAGATAAGGAAGCAGGTGCCAGCCTGGAAGTTCAAATTCAGTGACACATTATTGTATTGTATTGTAGCATACTTGTATAGCGCAGCCTGTCACCACCAAGGGCATCCTGGCGCTTTGACCCATGATCCAGCGGAAACAGTGGCTCAACCCATCCTGGGAAAAAGATGGTTTTTTTTTTAATCAGCCCCTAATTCATTCATGTCAGTTGAGGCAGGGCAGGTGTGCTTTTACCCCATAATCTACAGTGATGAACTAGAGGGTGGCATGGGTGAGCCAGAGGGTGGCATGGGTGAGCCAGAGGGAGGGTGGCAGTGGTGAAACAGAGGGTGGCAGTGGTGAAATAGAGGGTGCTGTGATGAACCAGACGTAGAAGCAACATGGTCGCGACCGTTGCTACCCGACAAGTAAGTTCGCGTTTGCGAACTGGTAAAAAACCCTTGCAAAATGGCAGAAACACTTGCGAACACAAAAAAAAGGAATCCGCAAAATTCGCGAGAGTTCGCGGATTGCGAATCTGTAAATACGCAATTTCGCGGATTGCCAATTCGCAAAATCCGCCCATGCTTACTTAGGAGCTTGGTTATTGTTTCTGAGTAGAGGGCGTTCCCGTAGTCCAGTCTGCTGGTGATGAGGGCATGGGTGACTCTTTTTATTGTGTCGGGAGGGATCCATTTGAAGATCCTGCGGAGCATTCTGAGGGTGTTGAAGAAGGACACGGAGACAGCGTTGACTTGCCAGGTCATGGAGAGGGTGGAGTCGAGGATGACCCCCAGGTTGCATGCGTGGTCTGTGGGTTCCAGGGCTCTGCCTAGCGATGTGGGCCACCAAGAGTCGTTCCAGGCTGATGGGGTGGGTCCAAGAATGAGGAACTCCGTCTTGTCTGAATTCAGCTTCAGTCTGCTGTCCTTCATCCAGTCGGCTACGGCCTTCATTCCTCTGTGGAGGTTGGCTTTGGCGGTCTTCGGTGAGGGATATGATCAGCTGGGTGTCGTCGGCGTAGGAGATGATGTTGAGGTTATGTTGTCATGTGACGTGGGCGAGCGGTGTCATGTAGATATTGAACAGCGTCGGGCTGAGGGAGGATCCCTGTGGGACGCCGCAAATTATCTCGGTGGTTTTCGAGAGGAAGGGAGGGAGGCGGACGCTCTGGGTTCTGCCAGAGAGGAAGGAAGTGGTTCAGGCCAGGGCCTTCTCTTGGATTCCGGCGTCATGGAGGCGAGCTGATAGGGTGTGGTGGCAGACTGTGTCGAAGGCTGATGATAGGTCCAGGAGGATGAGGGCGGCTGTTTCTCCCTTGTCCATCAGGATCCTGAAGTCAGTGGCAGCGATGAGGGCGGTCTCTGTGCTGTTGTTGCTGCGGAAACCGGATTGGGAGGGGACCAGGATGTTGTTGTCTTCGAGATAGCGGGTTAGCTGTTTGTTGACAATCTTCTCTGTCACTTTTGCCGGGAACGGGAGCAGGGAGATGGGCCGAAAGTTCTTGAGGTCCTTGGGGTCCGCCTTGAGCTTCTTCAGAAGGGCGTTGATCTCGGCGTGCTTCCAGCTTTCCAGGAAGGTTGCTGTCTCGAAGGAACTGTTGATTGTTTTCCGGAGGTGGGGCGCGGTGGTTTTGCTGGCTTTGTTGAAGACGTGGTGAGGTCAGGGGTCAGATGGGGATACGGAGTGGATGGAGTACATGGTTTTGATGGTGTCTTCGTCGATGACGTTGGACCAGGCGACTGGTGCGGGTGGTGGTCGCAGTGGTGGTGGACTCGGTGGTGGGTGTGTAGGAGTTGAAGCTGTCGTGGATGTCGGCCATCTTGCGGTGAAAGAAGGTGGCCAGGGAGTCGCACAGGTCTTGTGATGGTGGGATGGCGCTGGTGTTGGCGCTGGGGTTGGAGACTGCTTTCACGATGCTGAAGAGCTCTTTGGTGTTGTGTGCGTTGTTGTCTAGGCGGTCCTTGAAGGCGGTCCTTGAAGGCAGTCCATGAAGGCGGTCCTGATGAGTTGGTGGTGTCTGCGGGTGGCGTTCTTGTGGGCTGTGTGGTTGTCTGCTGTTCGGTCGTGGAGCCATTTCTTCTCCATCTTCCGACAGGTGCGCTTGAAAATCCAGAGGTCTTTGGTGAACCAGGCAGCTTTCTTGTTGGTGTGGTTGGTTGTGGAGGTCTTGAGAGGGGTGAGGGTGTTGGCGCAGTCGTTGATCCACTGTTTGAGGTTGGACGCGGCGGTGTCTGAGTCGGTGGGGTTGGCAGATGGTTTCAGGGCGAGGGTGATGGTCAGTTGGTCCTTGGTGACCTTGCCCCAGCAGCGGCTTGGCAGCTGTTGGGTGCGGTGGTGTGTGGTGGGTTTCCTGAAGGTGAAGTGGATGCAACTGTGGTCAGTCCAGTGGGGTTTGGTGGTGTGGTTGAAGGAGACGTGGGGGCTTGTGGAGAAGATGGGGTCCAGTGTGTGTCCAGCAGCGTGGGTGGGTGTCGTCATCAGCTGTTTGAGTTCTAGGTTGGCGAGGTTGTCGATCAGGGCGGTGGAGTTGGCGTCGTTGTTGTTCTCGAGGGGGAAGTTCACGTCCCCGAGGAGGATGTAGTCCTTGGAGGCGAGGGTGTGGGTGCTGACGAGGTCGGCGATGGTGTCGCTGAACTGTGTTCGTGGTCCGGAAGGTCTGTAGACGAGTGTTCCGCTGAGGCTGGTGTTGGGGTCGGTGTGGATCTGGAAGTGCATGTGCTCGGCAGTGGTGAGGGTGTCGTCGGTGTTGGTCGAGACTCTGAGGGTGTCCTTGTGGATGATGGCGATTCCCCCTCCCACTCCGTTGGTGCGGTCTCTGTGGGAGATCTTGTAGCCCTGTGGGATGGCTATGGTGATGTCTGGTGCCAAGGTGGCGCTCAGCCAGGTCTCCGTCAGGAAGGCGACGTCGGGGGCGGTAGAGTCTAGGAGGTCCCAGAGTTCGATGGCGTGTTTGCGAGCGGTGCGAGTGTTGAGGAGGATCCAGTGGAGGTGGTTGGGTTGTCTGGTTGGTGGTTTGTTGGGCTGGATGCTGGTGAATCAGCAGTTCCGGCAGGCGAAGGGCCCTTGGGTGCGCTTCGGGGTAGCCCGGTAGCAAGGGTGATCTCGTCCGGTGTTGAGTGCATGTAGGAAGCTGGAGTCGTAGTGGAGTCTGGCGTTGTGGGGGGCGCGGGGTCCAGGGGTTCTGATGCTGGGCGTGGTCCAGGTGCGGACGGGCTCAGATGGGCTTGTTTTGGCGCGCCTTCGGCGCGGCCGCTGCGTGGCTTCCATATGAGGGGACGAGGGAGGGAGGAGCAGCTGGGAGGTGGGAGCGGTTCGGCGAATGGGGAACCAGGGGGGGCGGGGCCGCAGGGGACGCAGCGGTGGGAGTAAGCGAGGGTGGGGGGTGTAACAGGAGGAAGAGGGCATGGAAACAACGAGCACACAGGCCAGGAAATACAATGGGCACAGAAGAGACCAACAACAACAGAATGGCAACAAAATTACAGTGGGAGAAAAAACAAGCAAGAAACGAACAACACTGCAGAACAATGCGGGGGACACGCGGTACGAACCGGGGGACAACGGGCACAGCGAGTGGTAGCGGCAGGGTTAGCGCCACACAGGAGGACCGTGTGGTGGCTAAGGGGGCAACCTACCTAGTTACAAATCTAAATCTAAATCTAAATAGAAACTTGTGCAGAAAAAATAATCCTGCTTTTTCTCTTGCTCTTCAGACTGACAAGTACCACATCCATGAAAAACAGGACCTGGGGGATATTATATTGATCCGCCTTCACAAGGAGCGCTTTTCCTTCTTCCCTGAGAACAGCTGGTTCTGCAACCAAGTCACTGTGGAATCTCCTGCAGGGAAGATCTACTACTTTCCATACTACCACTGGATCGAGGGATTCATCACCGTAGAGCTCCCTGAAGGAAGAGGTAGAACACTGTTTGAATTAGAACACTCTACCGAAAAGTTCATAATCCTCATGTTGTAACTTTTTCCTTTTTGAATGTTCTAGGGTATGGTACCTACTCATGGGGAATTGATATCCAGTTTTTTTATCAGCAAAAACATCACATCATAAACATACGTGGTTAAAGTATACAGACACAAAATGAATAACACATAAAATAAACATATGTGGTTAAAGTATACAGACACAAAATTAGTAACACATAAAAAAAAAATCATAAAGATACTTTGTCTAAAAGAAAATTTGGTCAACAATATGGAAATTATAGAAAAAAATCATGTTGAAAACAGATTATTCAAAAAGTATATGTAACAACAAAATTATACAATGGCCATTATTGCATACGTTTGTTCTCAACTTTGCTTGAACTATTTCTACATACAATCTGAGTCCTCTCTAAGATTTGAGCTGCAGCAAATTAATTTCATTCACTGTATTGCTGAGGAGCATTCTTTGTTTCTTTATGGAAAAGCAAAAATAAACCCTGCTTGAACACCTGCTGGGACAGCAAAAGACAAAACGGTGGTCAGTTCATGAGTCGATCTTTTAGAATTGTAGCTGTATGATAACAAAATAATACCAAATTAAAATTTGGCAGGATTCTCACATTCCTACCACGACCCTCCAAGGTTTTATAAAGTTGTTTCTTTTATTGAAGTCAGTACGGAAGTTCCTTTCCTTGGTGCCTGACTTCACAAGAAAGACCAGAGTGCATGCCTTAGTCTGGACTATGCCAACACTCCCTATTTGGGCCAGCTAACATATTTGTAATGCAGACTAAACAGAGTCCAGAATACGGCTGTCAGTCTTACCCTAAAAATACTGTCTTGACGCACCATTTCTTCATACCTGAAAGTCCTATATTTGATACCAATAATTAAAAGGATTAATTTAAAAGCTCCGGTTATCACCCACAGGACTTTTTTTATCAGAGGTGCCCTCTGAATCTGAGAATGGTGATGACTCAATATCTTACTAACAGAGCTTTGCGCTCACCCAGCCTCCTTCTACTGCGCATTCCAAAAGTTTTTTAAATCAGTAGAGGTGGACGCTCTTTCTCCATGTTAGTAGCTAGACTCTGGAACACGCTCACAGTTTCCCTTAAGAATAATTGCTAGCAAAGACCTTTTAAAAAAAAAGGATAAATACCAATTTTTTCAGCAAGTAACCTCTTTATGAGTTGTATCTTACCAAAGTGCCAGAACACCTCTTTGAGGGCAGCTGCGGTATTATATACTTTGTATTTCATTCATTCGTTCATTCATCCCGTGAAAGGGTTCTTGGCACCAGAATAATGGCCCTCACCTCAAGCTCGAGCCTCCTCATTTTGTTGGGATACCTCTCCTTGAGGTAGCTCAATTCTAGCACATAGTCTGCTAATGGGATGTCTCAAGACTAGATGTGCCTGCATTAAAGTATGTTTCATATTTCATAGTCCTAATTGAATTACTTGAATAATGTTGTACTAAACTATTGCAAAGCATTTGTTTGTTTTGATTGTAAGGATTTCAGAGCTGCACATAACTTCACTGGATCAGTAACCATTTCTGTTTTAAAATGTATTGTCGGAGAAACATGGTTGAATATCAGTAAATCTCAAGAAAGTAAATTACATAGGCTGTGACTAAATTAGTTTAAAAAGCCTCTAAGTTCAGCTCTGTGCAAGGTTCTGGAAACAGCCCTACGGCAATGGCTGCTTCCTGCTGTAGTAGAGAGGACGACACAGACCGACGACGCATGACCGGGTGACAAAGGCAAGTAAACTAGAGGCAGTTGTCAGAGAACTAAATAAAAGAAAGTCCCTCAGCAGAAAGCAACTCTAGTATTTTACTGACCTCTACTGGTCCTTTTCTATTAAGACAGTTAAAGAGAGGCAGTTGAACAGAAAAACAGTCCCTAAGCAGAAGCAGACAAGTCCTAGGGCTGATCTCCAGAGCTCACATAGTACATACACATATAAGTTTATACTAATATATAAGTATGTACTAAAGTATATACAAGAGGTCTTGAAAGCTCGACCTAAACAAGAATTTGCAATGCAATAGGTCTCACATTTACGCACGTTTGAGCAATTGACATTGCAAATAACAATGCCTTTTATTCTTGTTTTCGTTTTTGAAACATAAATAAAAGGCATTGTCATTTACAATGCCAATAGCTTTAACTCGTGTAAATGCGAGACATATTGCATGCTTGTTATTTCTAATTCTTGATGTACTGTGTCTCCTGTGGAGTTTAGTGGACGGATTGTGCAGTTTTAGCTTTTGTATTTGGAGCATAGCATTCCAGGCGTGCTTAAATCATGCACAAGGCCTCAATTCTTTCCTCAGCAGGAGCTGCAGGGGATGAGGCGGCCAGCCGCAGTCTAGGCCTCTTGCAGGACCAGCCCTGACCTTTAGCTGGCAGTTTGCAAGCTGAGATGTTCATGCACAAACCTGTGGTGTAATGCCAAGTGATGACCCTGAAGAATGTGATGAAGGGAGAGAAATACCCATGGCAGATGTACATTGGCCTTACTGTGGCCCCCCTGAAGGGTTGGCCTTCCCCACGCTCTTGGAGCAAACGTGTATGGTTAGAGTGAAACTTCAAGACCCAGAATGCACAGCGCCACTGGCTAAAGATGTAAAGCCTGGCCAAAGTTGTCCGTAAATGGCAGCTATAGGTTTGCTCAGCTGTTTTAGAAGGTTATCAGCCCCAAACCAACTTAAGGCCTCGAGTTGATTAAGTAGATGTTACGAGAAGATCACAGACGAACAGGAGGAGATGCGCACTTGGTCATTTAAGTGCCCAATGTGGGGCAAGGGTGACAAGCCCTCCCGACTGCCCCCATGACGGAACAGGTGCGCAGGTCACTCCAATATCCACCCCACCCCAGCCCCCTACAACCCGGAGATCTACAAAGGGGAGAGCCCTAACATCTCTAGTCCTGCAAAGTACAACCGCTTCACCCAAGATGATGCGAGCGACTCCTCAGAGATCAGATGTGGAGGAGGCTCGTGATAGCAATGAGATGGTCACCAGCCATGCTGACAGCCTGCTATCGGTTTGTGGTATCTAGACCCCCTCATCCCACATCTGCATCATCACACTTTATGGGCATAGCAAACGATCAACCATGGCCAAAACCTATGTTGAAGTGTTTTATTTTTACATAAGAAGTGTTGTCAGAACACCACATTATCCTTAAAAGAATTGCTTTGTTTGTAATCCGCAGTGACCTCTGTGAACAATAGAGTGCGTGGGGGGGGGGTGAAAAGGCAGACACTACGGGAGAGGGGAGGCACGGGAAGAAAATAGTGCTCACAATCTAAATCAAACATCCTGTACACCCCTCAAAGTAAAGGGGCCAGTGGCCATGGAAGGATACAAATTACGACATGGCCGTCATAAGAAGGGACTAACAAGCCTAAAACCAATCGAAAGGCAGCATTTAGGAATGACAAAAACACACACCAATGAAAAAGATGGGTGGAGAGTGAGTGGAGCTTTCACAGAGCTTCCCACGCCATACTGAATACTGAAAGCCTCGCAAAGCGAGCAGCGCATGCACGCTGCCGCTATAGGCTCGACCTAAAAATTACATGCTGTGCCAACTGCAGCCATCAAACGCACAGCAATGTCTGCAGTAAAAGGACATGTAACAGAAACTGCAGCTGCTTAACTAGAGGAAAGCGTACAGCACTGTGGCAGCACCAGCTGCAGTAAAAAAAACGCACAGACCGAAAACAGTAAATAGCGTAATTTATGACAGACGATGTGGTAAAAACAAAATGCGGTGCCATTTACAGCCAACATTGAAAGGTAAAGCATGCAGCGCCCCCGACAGCTGCATCTAAAGTAAACAAATTGTGCACCACTGAAAGGTAAAGCATGCAGCGCCCCCGACAGCTGCATCTAAAGTAAACAAATTGTGCACCACTTGCAGCTGCCATGTTAAAAGCAGACACAATTATAGTAAACAAATGTGGCACTATTGCAGCGGCGTTTATAGCAAAGCATGCATTGCCTCCAGCAGCTGCATCTAAAGAAAACAAATGCAACAGCTGCATCAAAAGTAAACAAATGCAGCAGCCTCATCGAAAGTAAACAATAGCGGAGACCAAAGGCAGCAACTGAGGAGGTAATGACACCATAAAAGACAAGGCAGAAAACCAGTAAGTTACTGCCACAATAATGCCACCCTAGGGGTCTCCATGGGCAAAGATATTCACAAGTCATAATTTTACTGAAAGAAAGTAAAACAAGAATGCGGTACCCCAAGCATTCACCGAAAACATACGGAAAGTGCTCCACAGTGTTAAGGTGACAAGTACGACACCCAATCAGCCAATGCAAAAATAACAATGATTCTGAAGCAAAAGCTTATCTTACAGAGATACAAGCTAAACCCAGGGACCTGAGCACACTGAAACATGAAAGAAGGTTGCCCCAGCAAACCTTCAAACTGCCCTCGTAGTGGAACAACAGGGCCCAAAAAAGGAACAGAAAGTGTTGAGCGGGGACAGTTTAGGTCTAGTCAAAATTTTGAGAGAAGTTAGAAAGGCACCCATGTCTTTTTGAGTCCTTAGCGGCCATATTTGAATGGTGATAATTGCAAACCTTTTAAACAAGAGATGTAGACAAACTCATTATTTAATCTAGTTGCTTGACAATACTCTATCAAGTAAAATTGTTAACGTACATGTGAGTGTTTTGTAAGGACATTATGTAATGCCTAACATCTGAAAAAAATTATCATAGCACTACAGTTATTTAAATCACTAAATGTTCGGTAAATTTTGTACAGATAAAACGACTGAGAATATCGACTGCCATGTGCCTTGTTGTAACGTACGTCGCTTGGGTTTAGAAACCGAGGCTGCACATGTTCTGTATGCTCAAACAGCTAGAGCTACTTGAAGTCAATAGAACCCAAAAGAGCTGGGCAAGGGACAAAAGGGCAAAGCAGCCTAGAGAAGCCTCGATGATTAAGACATGCTCACACGTAATATGACCTTTCCTTTCTTGTTTCTTTATTAAACTTAATTCAGCAAAACCGCATTTGAGATCACGGGTGAAAGGATTGACAGGTGGTTGATTAGACGAGTGACTAGATGGATGTATGGAAGGGTGAATGGATTAAATGAATGATTGAATGCATTTGCGAGTACACTGCTTTTAATTAAGGGTAACGAGGCTGTCACAAGCCATGCATTGGCAAATGCACAACTAACACATACAAATGAGGAACTTACCACTGATGGCTTAAGGCTGATGTTTTAATTTTAAAACAAGCTCCAGCCTTTGATACGGCTTTAGAACTAGAGTGAGTCCCTGCTTCGGACCCGTGACTACAGGTGAGTGCAGAACTGGGATCATGAGGTCTCCACTGAGACCAGCACAGCCTACTGAGCCTAGGGCACTCGGGCAGCGCTGTAGCTTCAAAGCAAGGGTGTAGATCATGTAGTGACAGCAGGGGTGCTGAGATGATTAAGAGAAGTTTCACCAAGAAAACATCGGAGACTGACTGATAAGCGAAACATAAGAGGTAAGTAGGCAATAGTATGCTTCAGACACTAGAATGGAGGAAAAATAAGTGGCAAGCACATAAATCAGTGAGAAGTAAGGCCGGGATGTAGATGCCTTTTAAGATTTATACTAGATAGAATCACTTTCACAAGCATAGCGCAAGCAATATGCAGGAGAAACCTAAAAAATTACTGCATGTCTGCCCATCTAAATTGGGTGGCGGACGTGTAGCTATTTCTCCGATGGCCCTTACTCCCAAGGGCCGTCGGAGAAGTTTGGCCACAGCAGAGAAACAGCAGTCTCCAACTGACAATACATTAGGCAGACAGACCATTTAGTTGGAGGGGAGGGAACTCCCCGTTCCCTTCCCACCAGCATATAAATCAGGCCCATATTCTGAACCAAGGTTTTGAGTGTTACAGAACCCAGGTGATATGCATTTACTATTTTATGGAGTGATTCTTAAAGTCCATGGAATGCCCAAATCAAAAGGAGCAGAACCTTTTAGATATCTCTTACTTTTGAGCAGAAGAACACTGCATAAAGTTCAGATCTCATCCAATGAAAAGTGGCTACTTGTCTAACTACATTAAAGCCACAGACACACAACAGGTGTATAAAATAATTACAATGTCAAGACTGGCATAAAAGACAGTCTGAAAAATAAACTATGACACAAGTGGAAATGCTATAGAATATTAAATATAGGGAAAAACTGTGCACTGTATTTACTGTGAATACAAAACTACTACCAGATATTCAGTAGGTGTCCCTAGGTTTGAAATGTAGATTTACAGACATAGAAAGAGCTGCAAATCAGAAGAAGACAGCTACTGTAAGCAATACAACTTGGATCTCATAGAAAATTAAACACACTTTCTTATCCACTCCACCAAAATTTCAGAAGGCACTACTTCAGGTGTTTTAAAATACAAACACACTTTGAAAACCTAACTGATGAAGACAGATGTGACCAGAGTAGAGCTTAATTTTATTTTCTATCACCCATGACGTAGAAGCAAAGGAGTAGGGACATTTCCCTTTCTCTTTCAGCTGCCAATAGTAGCTCTTTACAGTATTTCATTATTTCTTATGTTACTGATTAAAACTATATTGGAGGCAAGCAATGCAATAATTTGCTTGTATTTTAAAGGTAAATCTAATGCATAGTTGCATTCTTCAGTTTTTATAAACTTTTTTTTCCCCACAACTATTTGATATATGTTCCACATAAATATAACAATGATAAATGTCAAGCTCAAATCAAAATGACTAAAGGTATGTATATTGTAGTTTTATATCACATAGCTTGGCTACATTCGACATCTGTCATAAGGAATCTATGTCTTTTTCTATGTAGGAAATATTAATTTTCTACTTTTTCTTTGGTAATTCTTTGGTAATTCCCCAGATATTGGATTTCTCATCTGCTCTGACCCCTTATGGTATGTTTTGGGTTTAAACTGAAAGGAATTGTTTAGTTTGTATACCAAAAGTAATTTAGAATTAATACCTAACCCTTTAATAATAACATTTCCAACTAAGCAGTGAGTGAATGTTTACATCTATGAATGGCAGATGTTTTGCACACATCAGTATTTTACATTATTCCGTCAACGGCATCTCTTGCAAATGAATGATAGTTTATAGATATCCAGGATTGCATTACAACTCATGCATAGATTGATAGTGGTGATCCAGCTGTACTGTAATTAATGTTAAATCGTTTGTTAGGCTGTAGCTAGTGCCAAAGGTAAGATTTATTGGACACTAAGCATATAATAATTGTTAATTTTTCGTGTCTTTTACTACATTATATTTCAAACCCATCAAATTGTATGCATTGTTCTCAATCTCTTAAATATCAAGAAAACACTTTAACTCAATAGAAACACCCTAAGCAGTTATTATGCATTATGCCCTACAGCCAAGGCCATGAAGACAGAAACTAAAACAGAAGGTATTCAAGCACCCATGGGCATGGTAAAATTGACTACAGCTGTCTACTCACTCGTGTAATACTAAGACATCTTGTTTTTCTGTGGTTGTGAATAGTTGAGACATGGACGTTTCCCATGAAGAGCAAGTGAAACTAGATAATTCTTTGAATTACACTGGAAAATTAATTCTGAAATGTACATTCCAAAAATGTAATTGGAATTTACTTTTCTGAATCTTATAAATGTAAATGAGTGTCTGAGCAAAACAAATAGAATAGAAAGGCAGAAACCTTATGGGAAAAAACACTTTATGTGCAAATATGTGAAGTTCTTCACAAACAAGCCAAAAGACGGCTTAGTCAATTTTCAAAGTCGTCTGTAGTATTAAGTATTAAAAAGTTATTAAACAAACTACTTTGAGAATGTGGAAGATAATGGCTAGGTCTTTCTGTGACTAGTGAGTGGTTGAAGGTTGGCTGGTATAGGTCTAAAGTTGTACTGTCATTGAAGTAGGTGCCAAGCAAAAATAGTGTTACCCCCACCAGAGTTCTGCGGTGGGGAGGGGATGAACAAGAACTCTTGGCTAAGATTCATCCATACTCAAAACAGGACCATCCTCCTCCACATGGTTAGAGGAGTGAGTTTTCAGCCCTTCAGTTTATTGAGGTGAGTGGCAGTGCCATGTGACAAGCAAGTGGCATAAAGAGGTCTGGCCCACAATAAATAAACAAAAGCAGTGAAGCATACATTCTCTAAAGGGGAAAACCTCATGAATGTGCATATTCTTCTGCCATTATGAAAGAGCTTTATTACAACATGTCAATGTTCACTTTAGTATTCTTGGTTGCCCAGGGAATGGGTAGGTATTTGTATCATAGCTCATCTGTACCATCTTCATACTGGTAAGCCAAAAAGTAGCACCTTATGAGTTTCACTGACCTTCATAAAGAACTATGATTTGTCATGGGGAAAATGGTAGGTTAGCATCCAATCAGGTAGGAAGTGCCTGTATCAACATCTCCCGGTCTGGAGGGAGGTTCCTGAATTATAATTGATTGCGTTCAGATCTCAAAATAGGGATGATGGTGTTTCGCAGTCAGGGGACCTACACAGTCAGAGATGTGGCACAATGATAATGCTTCATTGATCATTGATGAATTAGAAGTATGGATGATGATAAGAGATTTGTGGCTGTGGAGTAGTGTGTGACGGCGTTATGCAGATATTCTGGGCATTTGCCCAGTTAGCTTCATGGGCTGTGTAGAGAACCTTCGATTTAATTAAGAATTCTGCTGGAAGCCGGTGAAGAACATTCAGGGAGGGCATGATGATGTCTTCCCATTTACTGAAGTTGATCCACAATCTGAATGCCTGTTTCTGTAGCCTGGCAATAGGGCTCTTAGAGTGTCTATCAAAGCTAATGTTGAAGTAGTTCAAACATCCTATGACAAGGGATCTTGTCAACTTCTTTCTATGGTCACTCTGGAGTACTTGAAGTGTGCGCAAACAAGACAGATACCCATGGCTGATACGTTGGTTTTGAATAGGAGGAGAGGAAAAGTCGGGGGAGGGGTAAGAGAAGGAAGAACACATTGTCAGTCAAAAGTGAATTCCGGTTCCACTTTCTGTCCTCTTTCTTGCACAGGTCTACAAAACTAAGCAGGAATACTTCATTGAAGGAAACTATATCACAACAGGGACTTGAAACATTTTAAAATGTGTTGTTTTTAAACCACATCCTTCTCTGCCTGGCACAGTTTAACTTCACTTGTATCAGTTATTATTTTCTTGCATCATGACGCTATTATGTGATATTTTCCTTTTATTCTATGAAAGATTTCACTGAACTTCAATGTTCTCTTTCTTGAGCAGCTACCCTGGTCTCTGAAAAAACTCTCAACCCCCTCCTCCTAAAGCAGAGAGAGAATGAGCTGAAACGGAGACGAGAGATCTACAAGTGAGTTATGTGAATCATATTGTACTAAAACCTCAGCAAGCCAGATACAAAAAACCTCCATCTTTACATTTTACAACTGCTATTTTTCTTCTTATAACTGTTTCACAATTACAGCACTATAAATGATACCAATGTACAAAGGAAAATCTAATAACATATGTAATTTACAAAGACAAATCTATTAACATCTGTGATTAACAATTTAACAAGTAGCTAAATATTAAATAACATTTAAGTGAAGTCAACAATGGCAATATGTGGTTTCCTTCATGGGTGATCTGATTCACTGTGTAACAAGAACTCAAGTCTGTTACCTTCCCTTTAGTGAGGGAGTCAGTGTTAGAACTGGGGTTTCTGATTGGGAGAGGATGCACCCTGTCCAAGCAGGAACTACCACTACAGTCAGGGTAAGCTAGATACACATTAAAAGATAACCTGTGCTTACCCTCTGGTAGCTTGGTACAGAACAGTCAACCTTATCTAAAGACACAATGTGTAAAGAATTTGTGAAACACACACACACACACGCCCACACACAGTAACACAATGAAAACACCACCAAAATACTCCACATAGGTTTAAAACAAGAGATAATAATTGTATGAGTAAAACAAGACGAAAAACAATAAAAATCCAATACGTTGAACCAGATTTATGAATTTTTAAAGAATAAGTCCCATGTAGTGCTTAGAAGCAAATAGCGCTTTGGGGTGAATCCAAAGTTTGGGTCGACAGGGATGGAGGGCAGGCTCGCTACAGGATTCACACAGGTCCTGTGAAAAAGTACCTTGGATGGAAGAAGCATCAAAGACTTGTTGCATGGGTTCCGATCCACGCACACAATGAAACATTCGTCAACAAACCCCTTCACGATACAAGAGATGCCTTGTCGTTCAACCATGCTGTCTGTCACCATTGTGCCACACAGTCCAACGAATCGATGTTGTCAATCTGCTCCTGCATCAGCATCGAAAGTCAATGTGTTGGTTCCAGTCGGCGGCAAGTTGTCTCTGCTTCGATTTTGATGATTCTGCACAGCAGAAGCTCACATTCAAGGTGTCAGGGCTGGATTGGCACTACTCGGCAGGACTTACAGATAGCAGAGTCCAGGTGTTGTTGCAAGGCTGAAGGAAGTCGTTGATGACCCTGAGACTTCAGAGCAGGGGGCAAGCCAGCAAGCCCGTAGAGTCATTCTGGGTTCAAATGAGATGGGTCTCATCCTTGCCCTCAACAGGGCAGAGTCCAGCAGGCAGTAAGTCAGCAGAGCAGAAAAATAGTTATTCCAGAGCAGCAAGCAGAGTTGCAATCCTTGTAGCAGAGCAGTCTTTTATCCCTATTTTTCACCCCATACCATTCTCAACATATCCTCTAACTGAACTCTCTGACTCATCTCAAACCTCTTACTAATATTTCCAATGCACCAGCCTATTTTTCACCCTATACATCTATCAATAGATCCCTTACCTCCACTCTCTCACTCATTCCAAACCCCATTCCATAACTAAGACCCCCAAAATAACCCTTTCAAGTCTCTTCCCTACTCCACCCCTCCTTGAATCATCTCATACCTCTTTTTACTATTTCGATCCATCAAAACAAG
The DNA here is from genome assembly GCF_964261635.1 of Lissotriton helveticus. Lineage (NCBI taxonomy): Eukaryota > Metazoa > Chordata > Amphibia > Caudata > Salamandridae > Lissotriton > Lissotriton helveticus. The sequence goes on from NC_136073.1 coordinate 149,893,967, forward strand.
CCTTTCTAAACTCTCCCTTTGATTCTTCCTTCCACCTCCTTTGTAGTCATCACCCTCCACCTCCCTTTTACTCATCCCAAGCCTCCTCTTGCTGCTACATGCTCCAAAACAAACCACAAAAAAAGAAATTCGAAATCCTTCCTTCTATCCCTCCACTAACCTTTTCAACCCAAAAAACAGACCGACATGTCCACCTCTAAAATTAATTTCATATTTCACAATACTAATTCACCTCTAATCTTTTTTGGGTTCCGGAGTAGTGTGCTCAACAGCTTATCAGGGGTAGCTAGCACAATACAAATGCAAACCTTTTTACCTCTTCTAACATTTTGCTGTCCTTCTCGATCCAAATAACTGACTAACATATGCACCACTCAACGTACTTTCATATTTTCACTATACTAATTGCCCACTAATCCTTTATGGGTCCCAGAGTAGCATGCTTCTAACCAAAAAAACGTTGGACACCTCATCAGTGGCCGTAAACACTATATAAATGCAATTACAATACAATACATTACCGACAGAGGCCTTCACAGGTCCAGAAGTGTACTGTCTTTGTAGGGTCAGAGGCCACATACTTATACCCATTTGTGCCTTTGAAGTGGGGCTGACTTCAAAGCAGGCCCTTGAAGTGCACAGGTTCCCCTTTCTTCCCTGATCTGTCTTCAGAGTATCAGTATGGGTAATCAGCCCTTTGTGTGAGAAACAGGACACTGCCTATTCAGGTGTATGTGTCAGGTCCCCTGCCTCTTCCAACTCAGGGAGAGCTATCAGAATATAAAAGAATGCAGATGAGTTCTCTGTCACACCCACCCTTCCTCTGTTTGTGGCTGTCTAGAGGGAATGCACAAAGTGTAGGTGTTACCCACCCCAGACGTGTATTGGAGTCAGGCTGTATGGCACACAGAACAGTAGGAACAGAGAAATGTCCACTTTCTAAAAGTTCCTGTGGTGTATCTTGGACTCCCAATTCTATTTACCCAAATAGTGTGTTCCACCAGGGCATCTTTGCTTGTACATCTCAGCCTGTAATATGAGGCTTGACAAATGAATGGACTAACTGTGTGTACAAGATCAGCGTATTGCAAATGAGTTAACGCATGTCACCAAAGTGCATTTCATCGGGAACCGGCAAGCATCTGTTACCCTTTTTATAATGCCAAAGTACTCTGGGACACCTGTGAGACTCACCTGGCGCAAGCATATAAATCAGACTCTGGTAAATTTTATCCAATGGTCATTCATTGATTTAACAGTCTTTCACACTAACGCAAGTTAGACAGATGTACTTTTCTAGGGTGGTGGGGCAGTTCAAAAGCACGATGCAGATAAAAAATGTATTTCATATATTGTCTGTATCTTACGCAATGTATAAATATATTACACACATGCTTTCCAGTTTTGACTTGGAATCAGGTTGGGTTTCAAGGTGATTAGAAGATTGATTACAAGATTACAAGTGAAGACACATGGAAAATATTGTGACAGGTACATATCCATCAGGCCTAGACACTCTGCCCAACTCACAGATTCATATCACTTACACCCGAGATACACTGCTCGCCCGGAACCCTATGAAACATCCCCAGTGCAAATACATCCTCAAGGAAGACACTCCCTATGTAGGCTGTAGCCTTTGTAACACACCCGTGGTAACGGATGAACACCAAGGACTCCGCCTTGGCCTCCTGAATTGCAGATCCTTAGTAAAACATGCCCACGAAACTAACATTCTCGTCCAGGACTTAATGCTAGACGTTCTGTTTCTGACTGAAACATGGCTGACCCCGCACAGTGACTTTGACATGGTCAATGCAACACCCCCCGGTTACCAAATTTGCAGCCTTAACAGACCGATCGGGAGAGGTGGTGGCCTAGCCATACTCCACAAAAACCATCTTAAGTGCAGAATGGAATGTGGAACTATCAAAGACTGTGAAAATTGTAATTTCACTATTCAGATCTCTCCATCAATCTCTCTCTCGGGAGTTTTAGTGTACCGCCCGCCTGGCTCACTGGGAGAATTCACCAGCACCCTGATGGATCACATCTCACTAAAAACTATTTCAGTCTCTAACTTCCTCCTCCTAGGGGACTTCAACCTGCACTTTCTGGACCCAGCGGACAATGCCGCAGCTAATTTACTTGCTGATCTCACTACAGCCGATCTCCATCTCCAAAATACTAAAGCCACCCATGAGAAAGGCCAACTCTTGGATCCAATTTTCACCAACATTAAGAACCTAAACACCCAGGATCCAACCCCTTTGCCCTGGACAGACCATATGCTGATCCCTATGCACTGGTCACTCAAAACCACCACTGCTCTTAAACAGAAAACAAGGATACGTACTAGACGGTGGTATAAGCTAGTACCGGAGGAATGGGAAGCTAAATTACGTGAAACCACTGGCCCTCTGTCCACGGACCCCAACTCCGCCGACAGAGAATTCAATGATTGGCTAGCCCACCCCCTAGACAGTCTTATTCCTCTAACCAGCACTTTAAAACACGTTAAAAGAATTAATCCCGCTCCCTGGTACACACCCGCCCTCAACGCCCTTAAGAAGGAGTGCAAAAAGTCAGAACGCTCTTGGAGGAAAAACAAGTCGACATCAGGAAAAAACGCGTATCAATCCTCCATGAAAGCATACAAACGAGCCCTCCACGTCGCAAAAGGTGCCTTTTACGAGGAAAAAATAAAAAGTTCCTCCTGTTCAGCCAAGGAGACCTTCTCCATCCTCAAAGAGCTCCTCCATGTCCCTGATCCCCCACAGAAACCCATGGACCTCAAAGCAGCGGAGGAAAAATGCGTCAATCTGGCCACCTTCTTTGACGATAAAATTAAAAAAATCCTCATCTCCCTTCCTGCCGCTAATCCTGACATCAGAATGAGAGCTAAAGAGTCGTCATCCCCACCCAATGAGCCACATCTAGCCTCATTCGGCCCAGTTACAGAAGAGGAAGTGATGGCCACACTCATTTCCACTAAGAGCGGAGCCCCCAGCGACCCAGTTCCCATACGGTTCATCAAAACCATCCCTCAGACCATAGTCCCTCAATTGACGGCCCTCATTAACATATCGCTGGCACTAGGAGAAGTCCCTTCAAACTAGAAGGAGGCCGTCGTTAAAGGGCTTCTCAAAAAACCATCGCTAGATCCTGCAGACCTATCCAACTACAGACCTATCTCACTCCTCCCCTGGATAGGCAAGGTCGCGGAGAAACTAGCAAATAAAAAATTGTCACACTTCCTGGAGTCAAACCATCTCCTCAATGACTCACAGACGGGCTTTAGACCAGGTCAGGGTACGGACACCGCCCTCCTAGCAGCCGTAGAAAAGACCAGGGAAATTATCGACACAGGAGGATCAGTGGCAGTGGTCCTCCTGGACCTGAGTGCGGCCTTTGACACGGTCAGTCACCAGGTCCTAATCCATCGTCTTGATAACATCGGGGTGAAAGACAAGGCGCTAAAATGGCTCTCGTCCTTTCTCTCCCGACGTTCCTTCCAAGTATGGGAAGGTGAAAGCCGCTCCCCCTCCATTCCCCTCCAGTGTGGTGTGCCACAGGGCTCATCCCTGAGCCCCACGTTGTTCAACGTGTACATGGCCCCACTGGAGGAACTGGTGTCACCCTTTGGAATCTCTATAGTTAGCTATGCCGACGACACACAGCTGGTGGTAACGCTCTCCCACCCCAAGCTAGAGCCCTCCAACCTCCACGACTGCCTATCGAATGTACATCAGTGGATGAGCGACTCTGCCTTGAAATTAAACGGCTCCAAAACAGAGATCCTGCTACTAGGACATAACGCCACGAACCTTCCCCCTAACATCTGGCCCGCCTGCATGGGTGAACCCCCCACCCCTAAGACAGAGGTCAAGAGTCTTGGAGTATGGCTGGAGACTGATCTCACCTTCAGGACACAGGCAAGAAAGACTGCCGGCATTTGCTACGGACTACTGAGATCTTGCAGGAAGGTACTCCCTCTACTGCCTTTTCAATCGCGTCTCCTGCTGATCCAAGGCCTAATTTTATCCAGGCTGGATTACAGCAACGCCATTTACCTAGGGTCTCCAGAATCCACTCTCCAAACTCTTCAAAAAGCCCAAAATGCCGCAGCCCGACTCCTAACGAACACCCCGGCTAGAACATCTGCCAAGCCCGCACTGAGGACGCTGCACTGGCTCCCCATTAGGGAAAGAGTAACTTTCAAGGCCCTCTGTCTGGCCCACAAGGTGCTGCACAAAACTGGCCCCCCAATCCTTGGGAATTGGATTACACCTTACAGACCCACGAGAGCGCTCCGTTCCGAACATGGAAACTTCATCACGATCCCCAAGGTGAAGAAAGCCCGGATAGGTGGCCGTCGTTTTTCGGTCAATACGGGAAAAAAATGGAACACACTCCCCCTGAACCTCAGAACAGAACCAAACCTCCTACGGTTCAGGAAGTCCCTCAAAACCCTACTCTTCCCCTGAGCCATTTTGCACTCTCGACTATCTACCCTTGGTGAGGAAGAGGTTCAGCGCTGGGATACCCTTTGGGTGACTACGCGCTTTAGAAATCCTTTAAATAAATAAATAAATAAATAATAAATAGGTAATTTGGGTTTGTGCCCAGATTTATTTGAAACACCAGATAGAATTTGTAAGGAAGATGTGAAGTGGGTCAAGAATAATTTTATGAATTTATTGCTGATGGAACGGGAGGATCAGGAGATGAAGAAGCCCCTAGTTAGGGCTCATGTTTTAACTAAATCTACCCTGCTTATTGAACCCTATCTAAAATTGGTGAATCGGGCCTTCCATCGCTGGTTATTGATCAGGTTCCATTTTAATTTGATCCACCTGACTTTGGGTGAATTCCGTGTGTGGTCTAAACCAGAAGATACAGCCCCCTGTCAATGTGACAATTATTCCGTACAAAACACTATGCACTTTATGATGTTCTGTGACCTTTTTAACCGCATGCGTGCGGCCGTTTTTCCCGCTGTGTGCTGCATTTTTAAAATTACCGCGATTCATGACGAGCTCAGCTCGTCATCAGCACACGGCTGGTAACGCTGATGACGAGCTGAGCTCGTCATCAGCATGGAAGGGGTTAATGAAATTCAAAGGAAGTTTTTAATCCCTATATTGAGTGGCAAGGTCTTTTTGCAAGTTAGACCTGTCTTGCTCTATCTTCAAATGTTGAGTAGCCCCATGGACATGTTTGCCATTTCTAGTTTTCTTGTAGCTGCTGTTCGTATAAAAAAAAAGAAGTGCCATATTAACAATATTGTAAATATTCGGTCTATCTCGTATGATTTTTATTGTTTTTACCTATATAGGTTATTTTATGGTCATGAAATAATGTACACTGATTTCATGAAAATGTTTTAAAATATTGATTAGTTTAATTCTGTTCAAATCTTGAGTGTATTTTTATGATTTTAATTAATCGAAGAAAGTGGATTGTCTGTCTGTCTGTCTGCCTAGACAGATGTACTTTTTAGGGTGATGGGGCAGTTCGAAATCATGAAGCAGATAAAAAAATGTATTTCATATATTGGCTGTATCTTACGCAATGTACAAATATATTACACACATGCTTTGCAGTTTTGACTCAGAATCAGGTTGGGTCTCAAGGTAATTACAAGATTGTTTACAAGATTAAAAGAGAAGACACATGCAAAAAAATTGTGACATGTACATATCCATCATAGGTAATTGGGTTCCATAGGTATCAGTGATATAGCTAAGAGCAGCATGTAATTTAGCCTCCACCAACAGTCTCCCTGCCCCCAAGTTATAAGCCCCCTGCACTGTATGTTTGCCCACTCGTTACAAAATAAATTAGGAAATATGTTAGGCTGGCTCTTGTCCTACCAAAATGTTACCAATGTGCCTGACTAAGGCATTGTCTACACTAGTATAAGGTCTGTCTTTGTAGCTATCCCCAACAGGGTAAGGGAAGTATATTCTCACTGTGACTCATGTGTACTCACCTCTTTGTCTGAAAACATGCTCTGTTTTAATTTTCTTTTTGGTGCATGTTAACCTATTTATCAGCTGGAATCAACAATGCTTTAGTCAGGCACATTAGTAACATTGGTATCATATATTATGAAAATAGATGTTGGTGCGTTTTCACTGTAAAGACATGTTATGTTATGTTATGTTAATTTGATTTATTAGGCACACAAATGCTCCAGCAAAGGAGCGTCCCGGCGCCCGCCAGGTAGCAACACAACACAACAAGGCAAGGGAAAAAGAACAAGGGGCTAAGGAAACAGAAAAGTTTTTACAGCCCGCCGGAAGGAGAACAGGTCCCCGAGTGCACGAATCTCAAAGGGAAGGGGGTTCCATAGCGCGGCTGCACGCACTTGAAAGGAATGGCCGCCGGCCCGGCATCGCTTAAACCGGGGAACTACCGCAAGCTGTACGTCAGAAGATCTTAGAACACGGCCAGGGATATAACGGGACAAGAGATTGGCAAGAATCAAGGCAGGGGATCCCTTGATAATTTTGTAGGCAAGGCAGAGGGCCTTAAATTGAATCCTACGAGCGATCGGAAGCCAATGCAGCGTACGCAAGGTGTTGGTAGTAGAGCAAAATCTGGGCAAGCCCACGACCGCTCTTGCTGCTGCGTTCTGTACGCGCTGCAGGCGAGTGAGTTCCACCTGATTTAAGCCCAATAAAAGGGCGTTGGCATAATCAAGGCGTGACATCACGGTGGCCTGGATGACAAGTTGCCTGGTTTTCGCATCGAAGAATTTTAATACGGGTCGAAGACCCCGCAGGGTGCCGAAACAGCAGGCGGCCGTGCGCTTAGTGTGGCATTCAAAAGAAAGAGATGGATCGAGCCACACCCCAAGATTTTTCAATTGGGCAACCGGGATAGGTGTGGGGCCCAGGTCCGATGGCCACCACCTGTCGCCCCAGAGTTCCGTCTGCTTGCCAAAGATCATGACCTCCGTCTTACCTGCGTTCAGCTGGAGACAGTTGGAGGTCATCCAGCTGGCGACCGCCCACAGTCCCTCCTGGAATCTGGGGGCATCCACCTCCGCATCCCCGCTGATTGTAACCGCTAGCTAGGTGTCATCGGCATAGGACACCATAGTCATGCCCCAATGCCTGACAACCTCAGCCAGCGGTCTCACATATAGGTTAAATAATGTGGGACTCAGCGAGGAGCCCTGGGGGACCCCCAGTTCCAGAGGATGGAATTTGGACTGGTAGGGCGGAACGGCCACGCAGAAAGAACGGTTGGCAAGGAAAGATCGGAACCACTGGAGTGCAAGACCGGTAACACCCGCTTCCTCCAAGCGCTGCAGAAGGATCGGGTGGGCCACGGTGTCAAAGGCGGCGCTAAGATCTAATAGCACCAGCGCCGCCGTTAGACCCGCATCAAGCACGGAACGCAAATGCTCCACCATGTAAAGTAGAGCCGTCTCCGTGCTGTGCCCCGCTCGAAAGCCATTCTGCGTCCTGTCCAAGTCCTGTCCTGTCCTGTCCAAGATGTTAGCTTGTGAAAGGTGTAAAATAACATTTCCGCACAACCTACTTTTAAATACAATGCACCCTGCAGTATGGGCAGTAAGGCGTACTTATTTAAAAGGAACGTTTTTAGCTATCAAAAAGGTTTATTTTGACAGGTTGAATGGCAGGCCTGACACCGTGTTTTATACAGCCACAGTAGTGGATGACACATTGGTTGTTGCAGTCCTTAAGTTTTATTCAACTCACAAGCCCTGGGTATATGTTGTATCATATACTAGGGACATACAGATAAGGTAAATATGCCAACTGGTGGATACCAGTTTCATCATGTTGAAAGGAAGAGCACATGCACTTTATCAATGGTTAGTTGGGGTAAAATACACAGAATTCTACAGCCAGGAAACACAGTCAAGGCACAAATCTGGGCTTACATTGGGCAAAAGACGGTCATTTCCTACACATACTCTACTAAACAATCTCCAGAAATGCACAGCACGAGCAGCACAGCATAGGTTTGCAGCTAAATTCGTCAAGATCTTAGGTGGTAACGGCTGCTAGTCTATCACTTCATCTGTTGGGCCCTGAGTGTCTTGTGTTCAGTTGTGTACCAGTCATACCTTGGATTTCCCAAAAATGTTTCTGAAGCAAACCACAGTAAAGGCCATATGCTAGACTCTGTTGGGTACTCCAAGTCTCTAATCTTACCATTTTTGGCTTCCTTTTTTTTTTTTAAAGGAAGGCAGTAAACTGTCCATGCCAGATTTCTATTTCCTTGAATTGGAGAAACTGGAAATTCAAAGTAATTTTTTAAAATATCAATATTAGTTTTCTTTGTTTTGTTTTATTTTAATTTAAATGTTATTTACTTGTAGTGTCCCAGGCAAAAGAGGTTGCATGGTAGGCACAGGAACGGTTGGGCTCTAGTTCTGGTACCAATTTATCCACCCCACTTAATACTATTCTCAGTGTCTTCTGCACTCCTATCATGACATGCTCTAGATGTTTTGTAGGCCACATCCCTCTCTCACAACTGACTACAGGAAATCGTCTGTTGCGCATCAAGTGCACCAGTAGTGTGCCAAAAGTGTGCCTAAGGCAAGCCTGTCTGCGACCAGACCTCTGGCCCTTCTGCCACAGACAACTGATTTACATAATCCTACCAAGACCTTGCAAGCAATCATTAGACCTTAAGTCTAGGAGAATTAATCAGAAAATATTATTCTGGAAGCAACAGTTTAGTATGGTATCTTATGAATGTCAGCTCACTGCCCAAACAGAGCAGCCACTGCTCAGACTTAATATCCACAAATAACCCTGATGTACTTCTTCTTACCAAAATCTGGACTTATGATTCCTCCATGCCTGATTGCCAGTGCACTTCTGCAAGGCTACTCTGTTGGGCATCAAAGCAGGTCACATGGAGGAGGGCTACCCGCTTCCACTTTGTCTGCTCAGTGTTCAACATCAATTTATCCCAGGCAGAGGTGTCGGCCTTTTCATTAAAAATGAATACTGCATACTCTTTTACTGGTACCCTAGAGTATCTTGCTTCCACCTATTATCATGCAAAGTTCTCCATTCCGGGGAATTTTAACATTTGTTGTGATAAACCTGCAACAACCATTGTGCAGCACCTTTATATGGCTTGCACACATTAAACAGAGCTGCTTGCCATCTGTTCCCTTACTTACGGTTAGCCACACATTTGACCTAATTCTCACCAAAATGCCCAAAGTTCAATTTGGACCACCTATTGTACTTCTATGGCCTGATCATTTGGCAGTCCCTTTTCAGCTCTGCTTTGCCAACTGACCCTCATTGAGGACTAATTGTCATAAATGTCAAGAACTTGAGGTAGGATTAATCCCTAAAATGTAGCCAAACGTCTTACTTGAGTTCTGTTATCATTTATGAAGCCAGTGTTGGAATACACTATTAGCTTTATCTCATGAATGTTGTTGGTGTTCGACACCATTATGTGAAATCTAGGTCAGGGACAATCAATATTTGCCCGGCGGTATCGCCTCTATAACCCACAAAATATTAATCAATGAAGAGGCAGGCGCTGGAGACGGGAAGGCAGGAAACAAGGTTTATTCTCTCCGGAGGAGAACACATCGGTTCAGACAGCAGGTATCGTCACGAGGTGCTCTAACCGCATCTCTAAGGCCTGGCCTCTTATACACAGGTTTATTGCTTTATTACATACAACACATTCTTGGCAATGCTTTGATGTACGGAAAGACATTCTCGGAATCCCCGCTCCAAGCCCATTCCCACACACATATACAGTAGAAGTCCCCACCCCGATCACAACAGGTGATGATTATCGCGCAGCTGGACATTCCGCCGATTCACGGAATGTGTGGGGTTGATCGGATCTCATAGGGTGGGGGCTTTGATCAACTCGGGGGTCCTTTGATGAGGGAAGCTTTCTACTGTACAGGGAGGGGCAATAAACAGTATCGGCAGAGCTAGGTGTCGGCCTGGGAACGAGGAAGACAAACGGGCACACAGGAAAGGGGGTTTGTATCAAAGGGCCTGGGACCATGAAAGGAATGAAGGGAGGTGTTGCGCTGGGGACAGGATGGGGTTCCGAGGCAGAGCTGCGCTGAAGAGGGGTTTATGACCCAAAGCATGTGCGAGCGGGGGGGGGGTTTGTCAGCGTGCGGGCTTTGTGAGGGCGAAGGGCTATGCTGGGGGCCAGTGGCGTGCAGAGGGTGGTTCTGATCGAGGCACCTAAGATGGCGGGTGCGCACGACAAAAAGTGTGGCATCAGGGGAAAAGGCAAGATGGCGCAGATAATGTTTACCAAACCGTACTAATTTTCCACAGTCCTCCCTTTAACATATCCAAGACATCTTGCTGGCCTATTTCCTATTCATGTCTACTGTGGTGGTCATAAGAAAAAGCAGTAGGAACCCAGGTGAAGGAGTCATAAACATTACATTTAAGATCTCTCGTCTTAGGAGGCGGGTCTATCGATAAAACTTGTTTGTAGGAAAGTCATAGTAATGCAATATCGGACAAAAACGATTCTGTAGTGAGAGGATTGAGTACATTTCATAGACACTTATAGTCATTCGGAATGTGAACTGATAGGTTATTACATATACAAGTTCTGTTCATATTTGGTTGGAGCATAATCAATATGATGGTGGCTGGGAGAGAAATGAGACATAGTAAAAACAATAATCAAGGGTGTCGTTGTTCGAAGTTAGTGAGTTCTCAGCATTCGTTGTCGTCGTTTGTTGGCACTGTGGAGCACCGGCGGTGGAGCTATGAGTCCAGCTCTATTCTAGGCTCCGCGTTGCAGGGCATGACCTTTTTCTCGCTTTCCCGGTCAAAAAGGTCCTTTTCGCCCTGTGTCCTTTGAGTCGATTGTCAAAAAAGTTCGGGTGGAAGAAGTGCGTGAGTGAGTAGTCTTTAGGGTAGGTCGGAGAAAAAGGGGGATGGAGCAGGGCCAGATCGGGAACAGACCAGGGGGACGGAAAATCCCAGGTAGGCGGGCTCATGACCGAGTTCAGAGAGCGGGGACTTTTCGGCACACGTTGAACTTCGAGCAGGGGCATCAGGTCAGCCCTTTCCTCTCATGTTGTCGGAAACAGTGCCTCGTCCTGCAACTCCTTACTGTCGCGGTCTCGCCTTGGGCAATGTCGCAGATGTCCCATAATCTGTAGTCAGGCCACGTGCTCCCACATCCGGTCTCTTTCTCCTCCGACAGTGGTACCCTTAAATGAGTTTGAAAAGACAGTCTTTAGAGAATTGGCAGAGGAAGGTAATCACATAAGTCTATTTCTCTCCCAGCTCCAAGCAAATAAGAAACGTCCGTTACATTGGGATTCACAACCAACATAGATAATTGATGATGGGCTTGTTGGATTTCCTATAACTTTCCTTCCTAACTATTTCTTTGGTGTTTGTCGGTGTTACATTCATTGTCGTGGTACGAGATCTGGTACCTTTTATTGCATTACAGTTACGTCAGTTCTTCTGACAGAGACCCACCTTCCTAGTACGAGCCTTACAAAGCTATACCGTTCTCCAGGGCTTTACATTTAAAAAGGTGCAACGTGCTATCACCATGGTCTGATAGGTATCTTTCTGAGGGACGAACATAGGCTAAACATTTTCCATTCTATCAATGCATCCTGCCTTTCAGCTAAACATTTTACTTTCAACAGGGTTCATTGCAACGATTTCTTCACTTCGGTCTAATCTTAACTTTGCAAACATCATTCTAGTTCCTACATAGCCTCTTACAACCTGACTACTTAATTAAAAACCGGGGTCTTATGGGAAACAACTAGGGACATAGAAAACTGTGGTAAGGGACTATCGTCTTGCTTTGTGTTATAAGGGCATTATATAGCAGAAGGCCACAGTTCAGTCGGTAAGCGTTCAGTGATATTTCACGAATTCTAAACTCTGTAGTTTGCTTATCAACAAATCATTTCTAGGAACAGCGGCTGGCCTGCGTTAGTCGCAAATTGACCCATCTCTTACAACCGGGGGTGAGGGACAGTTTTTAAAACTCTCGTCTGGGGCAGCTGATACAAAACTGGGGGCGTTCTGGGAAGATGGGGATGTTTCGATCACCTTTACTGTTTGGGTATTGCGACAATTCGGGACGGGGAAGGTCGCGTTGTCTGAGGCATCTTTTTTTATCATAGACGCCGCTGACATGTAGTTCCCTTATTACGGGTCAGATTAGGGAACCTCAGTCGTCTTACCTGTCCTTTCCCTTATGGCCAATTCTCGGTTTCATCAATTTTTAGCAGAAAGGAGAGGTAGTGACACGGCGTCAGGGTGATTTTATTTAGGATAAATTTTGTGCAAATACTTGCGGTATTTGGAGCCAATTGGGTGGTGCACTAGGGGTGGCGGTTTGCCAATTTAGGTGCTAGTCGTTCGGAAGAGCGAGAGAGAGAGAGAGAGAGAGAGAGAGAGAGAGAGAGAGAGATGTGCAACAACAGGCTAAATAGTACACGTGCGACATGGGGAGTGGCCGTGTATTAAGATAGGCTATTCAGCGTATTACACAACATAAGACATTACGGGTCTGTGTTAGAATTTTGAAAGCATGCAGTTTGGGACGGACGAGCATTAGGCCGGGTACAGGGGACACGCATCGAGTAAAAAGGGCACCATTGTGTCGCATTTCTTGCATTCTCGGTCCTTTGACCAGTTAAGTCAACGCTTCAGTCACGCAAAAACATTCTCTCATAGTTTCAGACATGCGTGACATGTGTCCATTCACGCAACACGGATTAAGGGTGATCGTTTTTCATCATGTCATACAACTTATTGGTTCTTTCGTTACAAGAGCAGTTTGTGGGTGTGTTTAGGTGCCACCTGGCAGCGTTAGTCCGCTTCGTGTATCAGACATGGCGAGGCTTCAGATCTTCACCATACCTCGGTCGTGATTCCGATGTGGCCTGTAGGGGGAGGAAAAGAGGGGAAGGGAGGGGGAACAACATTCGAGCACATCAAATGCACGGGTACGAAAGTCTTTTACTTACCTCTTACTCGTCTTATCTCCTCGGGATAGAATCCCTGGGGTTTTGGTTTCTGGAGCCAAGGGGGAGGGGCGGGGTAGTGTGGCAAAAATGGCGAGCGATAGGTAGTTCATGAGGGAGACGGTTCGAATGGGACATCATAGGCTGTGTATAGGGAAACGTTTAGTGTGAGGTATCTAGTTTATAGACATATCTAGCCATCGGGATCCTTAAATCTTTTCCAACGCTGTGATGTTCTAAGGCATATCGGCTCTTCGGCCAACTCTGTTCCCCAGTACCTTTGAGTGCCGTACCTTTATAACATTCTATCATTTACACCGCTTCACTTTACCCGTCCTCAGAAGTCGAGGTCCTTCTTCGTGCGTTAGTTCCTGAGCCAGTCGCATACTTGGAGGCAGGGTATCGTGTCGTAGATCGGATCCTTCATCCGGGGCTGGGCACCCATCTTTCGATAACCTTAAAAAGAGAACAAAGCAGGGTGCACAGAAAATCTCTCCCGCTGATCCCACATTTTACAAAAAGCATGCAATACCCATTTCATAGTTTGGAAAACCTTTATTTGCACAATCGTTCAGCATGTTGATATGACAGGGCGATCTCGGTTGGCCGGGCACGGCAATGGCTAAAGTGCGTACAGTAGGGGGGGGCTGTTTTGTAGGATTAAAAACATGTTAAAAAGTTTTATTCATTCATTTGCAGGGAACTAAAAACGTCTATCGAATAGTTGAGGGATCAAGGGGCATTCATTTCATAATTGGAAGCACAGTTGGACTAGTTGCAATCAAATTTCCTATAGGTATACCATGGGTGTGTGTCATAAGCGAGGTTACATGTCAGTTATGATAATATCATAATGAATCGTGCATTGAAAAAACATTTTTCACGTGGTCCTTTTACATGTTCGTCGAGTGAATCCTCCCTCTTTTCCGTTAAGTGTACAAAGGATTATAACATATCTCGGAACATCGAGTCTTTTTAGCTAAAAAACACCACAAGACGTTCGTAAGTTCCTATTGATACCGGCGCCATTTTGGGCGGGGCCGGGTTAGTCCGGAAGTAGCATCAGGGAAAAATGTTTCCTACAACCGGCAGTTGGACCAGAGTCCTTTTCGGCAGTTCAAGAATTCATGCTAACAGAAGGAGTGGCTATGTCATGCTTATTTCGTTAGCGATCAAGGCAGTTGTCCCTCACCGGAAGCCTGCAGGGGCCGAGGGCTCCGGGGACTTTTGTAGAATCTTCAAGGCTGTGGAGATGCTGTCGGAGGTGGGGGCTCGTGCCCCGGTGGGCAAGCGCCCGAGTTACATTGCTGGTCAAAGTTACTCTAGCGGCCTAGACCCGCCTTCCAGGGGACCCAGACGCCATTTTGAGGCCCTGCAGCAGTTCCCCCCCTCGTCGAGTCTGCAAGAGTGGAAGAGACCTTTTTGGGAAAAAGGAAATGGAACTCCGTGTTGTGGAAGCAGGACATTCGGCTAGGGTGCAGCTGTGGTGCCCCCACCTGGGGGGGCGAGGGAGACTCGTTCGCGCCGTCTCCCTCTCCCGGTGCACTCCATGCCGCTCTCTTTCATGGGCATGCACGATGGCCTCTCCACATCCCGTGCTCCACAAGTCCCATGCCCAGTGCTGCGGAAGTATGGCCACCTGCGGCGCATGTTCGGTGCTGCGCAATTATTGGGGCGCCACCATGGCATGTTCGGTGCTGCGCAGGTATTGGCGCCGCCTGGCTGGAGGAGTTCGGCGCTGGGCCGGGGGCTGGGAAGCCTCCTATCCGTGGAGGTGGGAGAGGCTCGTCCGCGTCGCCTCTCCCCCCCAGCCCGACCTGGACTAATTTTCGCGGAGGTATGTACAAGACATCCCCCCTCCAGAGTTGTCGCAGCCATTATTCAAGAAAGAAGTGGCGCCTGGCGTGTTGCTGCTGCCATTACGGAGGAGAAAAGAAAGAAGTGTCCCGTCCGTCTCTGGGCCGGGCTTCCGGTGGATGTCGGCCGGACGCCCCTTGCTCTGGCCCCATGAACGGGTTCCTTGGCTCATGGGCTGCAGCCGGATCCAGTTGGCCCCAGTCCCCGGCCATTGGTGGCCGGACCGGGAGAGCATGTGGCGGGACTATCTGCAACTCTCACGTGCCACCGCGGCCGGACTGGGAGAGAGAGAGAGGGGGGTCGAGGACATAGACATCCCCCCCCTACAACTCTCCAGTGTGGTCAAGGCGATGCCCTGGCTGGGTCCCGCTGGCCCCTGTCTCTCCTCCGGCTCCACCCTATGTTACGATTTCCTGGCCGACTGTTGGCAGCAGGACCCGCCTTATATGGGTTGCTGCCGGCTGGGCGTAGCCGCAACCCTGCCCCACCTTGGAAGTTTCCAGAGTGGGGGGGGGGGTGGATGTTCTGCTGACTTTCATTTTCTACAGTTTACCGTTCTTGTTTCTAACGTTTCCTGTTGTTAGGGCATTAATATGTGTTATTATTACGTATTGTTATTGTTTCTTGCTTGTTATGTTAAATAAAAGTTCGTGTTCATCAGTGGCCTACTGATTTCGTTTTCCCATTCCTTTCTTTCCAGGTGGTTTCATGCTAAAGCTTCTGTTAACAGAAGTTAAGTAACACGGAAACACAGGCAGAGGGATGACGTAGATTCATGCATCACGCACACACAAACTCAGACGGGGAGACAGTACAACTATTATATACAAAGACCCAAGACAAACATAAAACAGTTATTGGCCATAATTATCTTTTTCTGTATGCTGCGCATACTTATTGTTCTGAGTTCTTTTTACCCGTTTCTTATCTTTTTATTCGTTGGCTGCCTTTTTCTGGTGGCTTTCTTTCTTTTTTTTGTTGGGGAACAGTAGTGGTAGTACGGGGTTTGTCGCCTGTTAATTTAGAGCTAGACTGGGTTTCCCGTCTTAGCGTTGTTTGATCTATGAGGACTCGAACATGCCGCTGAAATTGGCCTGGCGAAATCTGTGCCATCGGGCATAATCGAACGTGGTGGTTCTATCTGGCCTGTCCATGTCGGTCTGGTTCATCTTTGTCTCGCGCCTTTTCCCTTTCTGCCGGCCTGTTATTCCGGTCGGCCCTCTGCTCCTACTCTCGTTCAGTAGAGTCGGACATTGGGCTTTCCAGTGCCCGGCATATTTACAAAAAGCACATTGGTTTTGTCCTAAGTCTGGTCGCCCTGTGCGCAGCGTCGGGGGATTACTTTCGGGTCGTTGTGTCCTGGGGTTGTCCTGTCGATATATTCCTTTACCTGCTCTGTCCTCGTCCCTTTTTTTTCGTTGCATTGCTTCTTTGCGCCACATACCGAGGCTGTCGAGCATAATAGGCGTTGTCTTATTATTACAAAGGGCTATTTCTAACGTTTCTATTTTATCAAGATCGAAGGATCCTATCAGTGGCCACTGTTTCTCTTGATTTTCTTTGGTATACCTGTGCCACAGTTTACAATAGGCTATGGTAACTAATCCATAGTTTATGAACATGTCTTTATTAGGGGTGCCTTCCAGCGGAGCTAGATGATCCACCTCTAATAAACGGTCCGGGCTGAACCAGCTATCAACCAGTGGGGAGAAGACAGACATGACGGCTCGTGAAGAGGACAAAAAGTCAGCACTGCCTATCTTATCACTGCGTGCAAAGACTAGACAGAATATTTCTATTCTACGTTGTTTGCAGGCAGTGAATACCTCATGAACCAATAACAAATAAACAATAAACGACCAGTGGGGAGAATAAGTAGGCCCGCAAAAGGTCTGCGTCCTCTACCTTTTCACTATCTGCAAAGGGGAACCTGTTCTTTCCTGTTTGCAGACAGAGAATCTCCAGAAAACAATCCGCGAACAGTAGTTGGGGGTAAAAACAGTTTATCAGTGTGGGAGAGGGAATCTCCCGAAAATAATCCGTTAATAAATAATCAATCAGTGGGGGAGAAAGATAGGCACGACGGCCGCGTTACCTATCCTTCACTGTTTGCAAAGAGAAAGAGCCTACTGTTTCTCCGTGTGCAGACAGTGAATCTCCAAATAAGTCAACAAAGAGTAATACTAGTATTTTCTGAACAATTAAACAATTATTTCGCAATTCGTCGTGTCTACACGACCTTACCCGGACCGTATGGACAGTTTCTTGTCTTCCGAATCCAGCTCCCGATCGTCCTCTTTTCCTCTTATTCCTCGCAGCACTCCTGATGGTTCCCAGTCAGGACCGTAGATCACTCGAGAGAGGTCTGTTCGGAGCTAGTGAAGTTCGGATGATCGGCTGCCAGACGAGGGTCTATTGGGCAAGAGCTCTCCCGATCGTTGCAGTCGTTCACTCTGTCGTCAGGACCTCTCCCACTGGATCCACGAGTCACTGATGGGCCCCACGCTTGGGACGCCAATTGTGAAATCTAGGTCAGGGACAATCAATATTTGCCCGGCGGTATCGCCTCTATAACCCACAAAATATTAATCAATGAAGAGGCAGGCGCTGGGGACGGGAAGGCAGGAAACAAGGTTTATTCTCTCCGGAGGAGAACACATCGGTTCAGACAGCAGGTATCGTCACGAGGTGCTCTAACCGCATCTCTAAGGCCTGGCCTCTTATACACAGGTTTATTGCTTTATTACATACAACACATTCTTGGCAATGCTTTGATGTACGGAAAGACATTCTCGGAATCCCCGCTCCAAGCCCGTTCCCACACACATATACAGTAGAAGTCCCCACCCCGATCACAACAGGTGATGATTATCGCGCAGCTGGACATTCCGCCGATTCACGGAATGTGTGGGGTTGATCGGATCTCATAGGGTGGGGGCTTTGATCAACTCGGGGGTCCTTTGATGAGGGAAGCTTTCTACTGTACAGGGAGGGGCAATAAACAGTATCGGCAGAGCTAGGTGTCGGCCTGGGAACGAGGAAGACAAACGGGCACACAGGAAAGGGGGTTTGTATCAAAGGGCCTGGGACCATGAAAGGAATGAAGGGAGGTGTTGCGCTGGGGACAGGATGGGGTTCCGAGGCAGAGCTGCGCTGAAGAGGGGTTTATGACCCAAAGCATGTGCGAGCGGGGGGGGGGGTTTGTCAGCGTGCGGGCTTTGTGAGGGCGAAGGGCTATGCTGGGGGCCAGTGGCGTGCAGAGGGTGGTTCTGATCGAGGCACCTAAGATGGCGGGTGCGCACGACAAAAAGTGTGGCATCAGGGGAAAAGGCAAGATGGCGCAGATAATGTTTACCAAACCGTACTAATTTTCCACAATTATACCTCTCAAACTGAGGAAGTAATCCCATGGTAGCCCATACAACCCATGGTCTTTTGATAGTTTAATTGCAGCTAAACACCAAAGTAAAACACTAGAACACAACTGGAGAATCAGTCAGTCAGTCAATCACTTTTATTCGATTTTTAAAAAATCATAAAAAGACACAGGATACATTTCAAATGTTACACGTACAAAAAAATTAAATAACACAGGAAGAATATTTACATAATATGTACATAACAATTCATAATTCATAGCAGCAAAATGTAAAGTGACATGAGCGCACGCAATTCCTATATACAGAAGAAATAGATAAAAAGGTTAAAAAGGTACATTTAAGATATATAAAACATCGCTAAATCTATCTTCTTGTGAGAGTTTGATTCTTAAGAACAGTTACCTTTAAAAAATTTCGTTTATAATCAATCCGTTATTACATTTTCTGCGCTTTTTATTGATGCGTACTCCTGCTACTAAAAAACTTGCAACATGAAAGGTGACGTGTGCATTGTGCAAAAGTTGCAGGAATAAGAGCGCTGGCTTCACGTGTAAGAAGCGGGCCTCTCTAAGGATGGGGACAAGATATTTCCTTCTGATTTTATCATAGTGATCGCAGAACATAATAAAATGTAGGGTGTCCTGGGGTGAGAAGTTATCACAATCACATGGTTTATTGTTTTCCGGCGTCTCCCATCTATAGTATGAGCCCAATAAAAAATGAATTAAATTCAACCGAAATCTAATTAAAAGAAAGCGGTGGAAAGAGTTGTTTACAAATATCAGGTAGGGTTCTGGGCCTGGGACGGTTTTCAATCTGAAATTCCTTCTCACTGTAAATTTCATAAGTTCGGTTTCCTCTCGCTCTGAAATAAAAAGGTTCATCAGTGAATCCTTAACTGTTTTAACATCCACTTTGGTTATGCTCTTAGGTGAGTAAAAAAGGTCGATGCGTCCCACCTTTGCTAACATATTTTTTACATACAACATCCAGGGGATCTTGAGAACTCCATCCAAATTTAAACAATCATCTAGAATTTTATGATTTAAAGAGATCTCTTCATTTAACCAGGTTTTGAGCCAAGTAGTAACCGGGGCAGATTTTATCAAATCAGAGACATACCCAACTCCCAGTTCTGAGTGGGTGGAAAAAGTAGGGGTCGACTGGGGAACAGAAAGCAATGATCTTAAAAACCTGTTTTCTGCCCTTTGAATAGGGACGGGCTCTATGTATCCCCAGATTGAAGCCCCATAATTAGCGATTGCGATGCTCTTGGCATTATATACTTTGAGGATCGCGCTCGTCGGTCTTGAACCCAGTTTTCTGGCAAAATTCAGGATGGCTCCTGTCGATCTGCTTAGTGCATTGGATTTGGCCTTAAGTTGGGGACCCCACGTACCTTTATCATCGAATAGGACGCCCAGGTAGGTAAAAGAGGGAACCCTCTGGACCTCCTTTCCTAGACAGACCATGGTTATTGGTCTCCTCTTTATCCCTTTTATTCCCATGATCATGACGTGAGATTTTTGTGTGTTCACTTTTAGGTCTAGTGAGGTCATGAATTCCCCAAAGGAGGCCAGGAGTTTATTCAGGGCAACACCGGTTCTTGCCAAGAGGACCGCGTCATCCGCGTACAGGAGAACTGGGATGTTAGTGTCTCCTGCACGCGGGACGTCGGCGCCCAAGGCAGAGAGAACCGGCTCGAGGGTGTTTATGTACAAAGTGAAGAGGAGCGGGGCAAGAATACATCCCTGCCTCACTCCTCTCTCGGAGCTGAAGGGATTTGTGCACCTACCGTCCCTGGTCACTCTCACTGTGGCCTCCAGCCCCTGGTGTAAATCAGCCAAAAAGCCCACTAAGGATTTATCAATGCCTATCTCCAAAAGGACCCCCCACAGCCTCGACCTGTTAACCAGGTCAAAGGCTGATGAGAGGTCCATGAAAGCCATATATAACACTCCTTTTTTGACTATGGTGTATTTGGAGGTTATCAGATACAAATTTAAGCATTGATCCAATGTGCTTCTTTTGGCCCTGAAGCCATATTGGGCGTTCGAAAGAATTCCCCTGCCCTCCAGCCAAGATGTTAATCTCCCCAAAATGACTCTGCCCAAGATCTTAACAGCAGAGTCAATTAGGGAGATAGGCCTGTAACAGGCAGGGTCGTTCTTGAGGCCTTTTTTAAAAATGGGTATGATGATAGAGGTAGCCCAAGACTGTGGTATCACACCTGTTCTGACTGCATTAAACACATTTCTCAAAATCTTTGACCAGAATGTGGGTGCTACTTTGTACAGATCGGCTGGGACCCCGTCAGGTCCTGGGGCCTTGTTAATAGATGTCTTATTTATTGCATCCTCTATCTCTTCTATTGTGAAAGCTTCAATTGGGTCAGCGTTAGAATGGTCAGGGCTATCCTGTGATGGACTGAATACAGTTTGTTTATAAATATTACCAAAGTGGGATAGCCACTGATCGTCAGGGATAACACACTCTACTGAGTGGCTATCTCCTTCCGAGAAGTATGAATGATTAATAACTTCCCAAAATTTTGAACTATCCCGGAGGACCTCTGGCGATTGAAGGTCCAACCAGGCCTGCTCTTTGATGTCCTTCTTTCTTTTCCAAATGGCCTGTTTATACTCTTTCCTTAGTTGGATGACTTTGGCCTTGTTTCTTGGTGTCTCTTTGAGGGCATGTAATAAGTTAGCGTGGGCCCTTGAACAGTAAGAGTCAAACCAACGTTTAACAATCTGTCTCCCCCTTTTTGGTTTAAGGGTTAAATCTTTGTTAATTTTTTGGCATATTGTTTCAAAAGCCTGTACGATGTTGCTATTGGTAGATAGAGGGTCTAGGCAAACACCGACTTCCCTTTCGGTTTTTGTTAAAACTTCCTGTAAGAAAGCAATCGGTGTCACTTTAGACCATTTCAACTTTCCCCCTTTACATGTTGATGTTAAATTTTTCATCAATTGTACCCCCGGTTCATTAGAATCTTTAAAATCAATAAATCCTACTTGCGATACCTCTAATGCCACAGGGTTGTGATCGCTAAAAATAGAGTCCACGACTCTATAACTTAAGATATAATTCAGAATAAAGGATGAAATGAAAATAAAATCTATAATTGAACCTGTGTCATTCCCTTTGTATGTCGAAGGTCTTGGCCCTGGCGGGCAGCAACTAGACTCATGTAAGTTATGCGTGGCCAAAAGATTCTCCAGGCCCTCCCCTCCTTTTGTATGTTCAAAGTGTACTGGGAGAGCATTGGATGGGCCATCCTCATCAATAAGCTTACAGTTCATACTACAGGGATGAATATTAAAATCTCCTGACAATATAATCTCGTAACCATGTTTGCTTAATTTATAGTTTTCCAGAAATTCATCGAGTAGCATCAGAATTTGGTTATTATGAACAAATTCAGGAGAATTATAAAAATTAATCAGCAGAATAATAAGTGTGTTTGACATTGTTAACTCTACAACCAAGAAATGCTGGAGAATCAATTTTGGTACGGATTTCAAAATCAAATACAGAACAGCTAGACAAAGTGTCCAGAAACTCACCAGGAACGTGTGTGTATTTCCTATCCCAATAACACAACCTCTACTACTAATTATTCTATTGAAATGTTTATTATTATCAAAACATTCCTGCAGCTGTTTGTATGTATCCTAATTATCTCTCCTCAAGAAATTTGTGAAAATCTGAAATTATGTTTTCAGAATAAAATTGCATTAATTCCCAGTCACGTACCAAACCAACCTTTCCTAAGTAAATCTTTGATGTGTCTCCCTAGATAAGTTCAAACTCATTTCGGTCAAGGAAACTGCTATTACCTCTGGCAATTTAGGCTCTTCTCCTGAACCTTGCCCCCTCATATTTTCAGCACAGGTGATGATTTCATAGGTTTAAGTCTTTTTCAGTTGTTTTTGACATATCCCCTATTACAGCTAAGCATGGGCGAAACTGAAATTATGCTGCATAATTTGCATAATTTTGGACATTTTTGTTGCTCTTGTTACACAAAATTCCCAAAATTAAGCCATTACTCTACTTTGTGCAATCCTCTGGATTGACAGTAAAACTTTACTGCAAATGCGCCATTCACAGTAAAAATTGACTGCAAATGCGCAGGAACAACTGAACGCGGTTGTTGTTTGTGCTGTTATGTTTTGTTGCTCTCTTTTTATAGTTCGAAATGCAACCCAAAGTGATGGGTTTGTATTTCATTTAAATATGCTTTTTTTGGCCTAACTTCGCCTACATTTCAGGTAATTGTGCAAACTTACATGAATCCACTTTAACATCTGCCCTGTAATTGAATATAACATGGCAGAGGTGCATAAGCTGATGACTGCCACCACTACAAAAAAGTTTCAAAAAGTTTTAAAATTGAAGACGAGGCTCACTGCCTAAGCTCTGCCACCTTAGTTAGGCAGACGGATGTCACTCATTCCACATAAGACTTTGGCAGATTATCATGACACATACTAAAATCCAGGCCAGAACTTAAGATCAATAAATCTGGAAACATTCTGATGTAAGGAGCCCTAGTGATTGAAGGAACTAACTGACCATATTCCCAAACAACTTTATTGACAATAAAAAGTGTTAAATATGAAAAGTTTCAACATGAACCCTGAGGTTGATATGGAGTAATGTTAATGGTCGAAAGGAACAGGATCCATGATTGATCTGAAGGCAAAGAACAAAATTAGTTAGGAAAATACCTTCCAAATAATACATGTTTCAATAAAAATACAACTCCACTGTCTGTACTCCAGGGTTCCCTGAAAGTGCAAATGGACCAAATGAGCCACAATTTGTCCATCCGAAAGAACTGGAGAATCAATGAACAGTCATGTCCCAAAGCTGAACAAGCACATACATGCAGCAGACCTGCAAGGAAGATAATTTGTGGTCATATGACTTTAGTGTGCCAAGCCTACAAGACATCGAATACAAGACATTTGAACCAAAGCTAACACAACACATGACAGACCAGCTTCCTTGTTTCCAGCTATTCAGTAATCATACCCACTGATGATTTGGCACACCTCAGTGGTCTGCAGAACAGAAGACCTTCTGATATCCAGAAACAGAGGGAGGTGCCACCTTACACCTCAGACGTCTGGCACAGGAGAAAAAACGTGTCTGGGTCCAATATGGAAGCAGCAATATTACTCCTGATTATTCTGCTTGTAGTCAGTAGGCAATAGCAGTAGTATAGCAGTGTAAAGCAACCAGTCTGGCCAAATAGAAGTGAATGCATGACAACCACTTCCATTTGCCCTTCTACTAGAACTTGTAAAACACACCCGGTACAAAACTGTTGTCATGGGTTGCAAACAGATCCACTACAGATTAATCAGACTGTTCTCACAGCTTTGCAAAGACACCTCCCTTCAAGAGATAATTTTCCTGCCGATTTGTCAGTGATTACAACTTGCTTTGTGGGACTCCCCTGATTCCCACAGCTTTGAGAGACATATGAGGTTACTAGCCAAAAGATCTATCAAATGGCAGGAAAGATGCAGTTCTAAATAGAGTTTTCCCTTCCAGTTCAAGTAGGTGTTAATTATTAGATTTTCTTTCCAGAATATTACAAATTGACCCTGATTAGATGTGCTGCAAAGAGGTCTGAATCACCATTTGAGCCATTAAGTTGCAAGAGAGTTAATAGACCGCCAGTCTCAGGTCCCACTAATAACCTTGCAAATCTGTTATTATGGTTATTGGCAAAGGGAGATTCCTTTGCAGACGTTTGGCTGAGGCATCCACCTCTTAAGTCATTTAGCTACAGCTGAGGGTTCTGGAATGTCTGGAAATGACAACTGGAAATGACTGAGTCAAGATCCGGCATGATCACAAACGATCCCTTTGTTGGGGGTCCGGGTGCAGACTAGTTTATGGTATGATAAACCATGATTATGCTTGGATTAGGAAGGCAAATAGCAGGAGAAAGGAAAGTACACACACAAAGTGTTATTGTTTCTCTGTTCAATGATATTCTGTAATCTGAGTCTGTATTTGCTGCATATGTAACTAATTCCTGGAAGTGGTATGCTCCTTCTTCAGTCCACTAGTGAGACCGTATCTCTGCTTTAGACCTCTCTCCTCCAGAAGGAAGACCACTTAAAAAATTAATTCTAAAGCAAACCGTTATGACCATCGAATGCCCAGAACGGTCTATAAGGGACTTTTGTACTAATATTAGGATCCTGGGGAGACCATATAAAACATGTAATTCTCCAACTGCTTATGTGGAAAGATGTGCTTTCTTTCTGGTCTCTTATTTATTTATTTAAAGAGTTTTATGTAGCGCTGGCTAGACCCGGAGGTATCAGGGCACTTTACATGAGAATCAACAATGTATCAAAAAAAAGATCAACAATTACACAATACATCAACAAAATAGGCAATACATTAGAAAGGGAGGGAAAGGAGAGAGAAAAGTAGTGGAGGGGGCAGGGGAGGTGAGTAAGGGAGGGTGAGGGAAGAGACAACATGGAGAGACGAAAGGAAGTCTGTCTAAAGACCGACTGGGTAGGTGACGACCGAGGAGTGAGTCCACGGCCCATCTCCCCTATAGCTAAACCAGGTAGCTCCATCGGGAATCAGACAAAATAGTTCAGTCTCAATACATTGGAAGAGGAGAGAAGGAGAGACATAAATAGAGGGAGGATGCGGAAAGAGCAGACAGGAGAGACGAAGGGAAGTCTGGCTAAAGACCGACGGGGTAGGTGACGTCCAAGGAGGGAATCCCGGACCTGTCTCCCTTATAGCTAAACCAGGTAGCTCCATCTGGCATCAGACAAAATTGCTAGATCTCAATTGACGAGGGAAAATTCACAGATAGACAGGGTGGGGACTAAGGGCCAGGGCAGGTGAAGGCAGAGGTCGGTGGAAAAGAGTAGAGCGGGGAGGGGTAGGGGTAGGTAGTTCGGTAAAAGTTTCCAAGGCTCCGCTTGGGATTATTCTAAAAGCAGGTCCGTTCATTCTCAGGCGCAAACTTGAGGTTAAAACACCGGGTAAGATGTTCGCCAGTATCCTGGTGTAGTTGCAACCAGTTGGTACGGTGGCCACAGCGTCAGACGCTCCCGACCAACCGATGTCCGAAGATGGTTGAAACAGTTGTTTAGGTGGGGATTAAGCGCCTCACTTAGTTGCTGAAGACGAGGCTCCAGCAGACCAGAGGCTCCGAGCAGCCATGTTGGATCCTGGCTCCTCCTCCTGTCCCCTGAAGTGACACCTCAGATTGCAGCATTGAAGTGTGACCCTGATATTTATGGTAAGGCATCCCTCAGTTAAATATACTGGCAGAGGAGGGAAACAAGGAAAAGCTTAGGGGTCAGGGTATTTCAAGTGAGTTGCTCCAATTGGCGCACCAGTAAGTTGTCCTGTTAGAGGCTCCCAACCTCATCTAATGCTCACTTTTGAACTTGTAGTTGCTGATTTGTGACGTTTAGCTGTCAAGTATCACAATGAACAGTGACTGATCCGGTATGTTTATAGGAGTACTGCATTTAGGTGGGAGCTTCCATCACAGATGTACTGGCTGGAGAGGATCACATGTCTGTGGCTGCATGTGCTTCCTTCACAAGTATACTGGCAAATGACCATCATGAGTGATGAGCGCAGCTGTGGATATACTTTTATAAGCTAGAAAATAATGTTTATTTATGTGTGTTTACTTTAGCCTATCTAGGCCACCAATTTAAATTACTGGGGATGTGCCTGCTTGCACTGAACACCATTTTAAAGTTGCTGTAGAAAATGTTGGTTTTAAAATTGCATCAGCAAGTTTCCTATGTGTATTTTTCACTTCTGTGATTTTCCTTTTCATAAAATATACAGAATGGGATTCATTGTACAGTTTTGTTGTCTTGTACTGAACAACATGCATTTACTTGTGTGCTTTAGAAGAAAGCCATGTTGGCATGTTCGTCTATGTTGCAATATTCAAGGCCTTTCACCTAGAGATGTTCAATGTTTTACTTACTTTGTAAATGCAATATTGTTATGTGTTATCCAATTATTTTTTGCTTAATATGTATGTAAAGTAGGCATCCCTAAATGTTACTTATTTTATGTGTAGTGTTTTTATAAAAATGTATTAGTGTTGTCACTATTGCTTCATTTCACACCAGGTCGAGTGTGTGGTTTTTCAGTGTCTGAAACCTTCACAAGTCTGCTCTTTCTTGGATGTGTGCCAGGCTTTCCTTAGCCTTTCAAATCAGCATTCTCTACTTTGAACTATGAAACTTTGATTGCTTTCTAGAAGGCATACTCCACCTTAGTCTGCTTGCAAATGTATACTTATGAACCTTTCACTGCATATTGAACTGTGTAGTCTTCATGTTAGGCTACCTGCTGATATATAATTTTACCTTTCGGCTCATTCCTCCAAGGCAGACTCATGTCAGTCTTCTAGCTGATTTATGTTTAGACTCTCTTGTGACTTACAACCTGAGTACATTTATGCTAGTTCTTTGCTGAACTAAATTGTGTTTTATGTTAATTAACTTATGTAATGGCCTCTCAAGACTAGTTTTATTTTTATGGATCACTGGTGCGGATATCAATGTGAATAATGTAATACTTGTTGCCTTCTGTCAAAATTCTTAAAATTTGATTTATGGTTTTGACTTTGACATTTGTCTTCAAAGGTTTCTTTTCTAATTCTAAGGGCCGTGGTCTTCTAAGACTCTCACGACCCAATCCATCTTTGCGCTCAAGGTTGGATTTCAAGTTGTGTGCACCCACATCCTTTGTTGTAACTGTTGCAATTCACTCTGCTTTAGAATTAGCATTGTAAAAAGGCACAAGAACATACAGCTGCACAGGTGCTATATGCTACAGTTTTAATTCACACATGCATGTTGTGTATTTGTTTTAGATAGACTTTCATCGTTATATTCAACAGGAATCTGGCTATTGAAACACAGTTATAGAACGATTGTTGATTCTGGCGTTGATGCACAGTAGTTGATCCCATGACAGTTTAGGTGATTTGAGTATGTGCTGTTTAATCTTATATTACTTAATAATGTGGAAATAAACAATTCACAATTTTAACCCCTCCCATGCTGGTGACGAAACCGCTCCGTCTCCAGCCTGGGTCGTGCTGTGCTGGTGACGGAGCGGTTCCGTCACGGCCCACTCGGCGCGCCTGCGTGGCGCTGATTTCGCGCTTGCACGGCGCATTCTATTAAGCGGGCGGGGTCGTGACGGAACCGCTCCGTCACAAGCACAGCGCGCCCGAGGCTCGTGACGGAGCGGTTCCATCACGAGCATGGGAGCGCCGCGTGGCCCCCCTCCCCTCTAGCGCTGCGGCGGAATTGCCGCCGCAGCGAAGGGGTTAAATGATTCCTTTGCCATTGTAAAATAAAAGTAAATGTGTAAAGTGATGAACTTACCAGTGATATCTGGAAGAGTACTAGAAAACCACCAATGTAATGGAACTGAACCGTTCACACACTTGAGTATTATCTTGTGGCAGCAGATGGGCAAAGCATGAAGATCATCTTCCACAAATAATGTCAGAACCATGTGACATTAGGAGATTGAACGAGTATGTGGATACTTTTCATAATTCAGAAAAGCAGTTCTTAGTAGCCGTAGATTTTTCACAAGACAATTACCACATGTGACAATTGATCAGAATGTTGCTCACTACCACATGTACGTTTCAAAGCCTGGTAGATCAGTTTTAATGTGATCTGGAGTTTATTTAGTTTTAGGTTTCATTGAAAGATACAGGAACCTGTTTTCAGTTGTAAAAGTCCAACTTTCTCAATTCCATTACCTAAAGCAAAGAGCACTGAATGATCTATTAGAGTGTATTAGTGAAGTCATTCAATAATACCCGTGAGGTCAACTATTCAGAAGCAATGGTAACAAAAAGTGGTTAACAAAAAATAAAAAAAATAGAGCAGAAACTATATGCCACATGTGTGGTTTTAAATTCCATCTTGCTAATTTCAACAAAGCGATTTTCTGTGTGCCAGCAGTGCATGCAATGAAAAAGAATATGAAGGATTTGTAAATGTGTGTTGGGTAAAATAAATATTGGTCCATGCCATTCAGATAGAAGAGTTAGCTTAGACATTAGAGATATAAAGTAGTTTTGACTGTCCAAATTCAAAGCTGTTGTGGAAAAAGAAATCCAATATTCAAGATATGCATTTGGAATAAGGGGGTGGTCACTGTAGAAACTGGGACAGGTAGTTCTTAGGTATGTAGAAGGTATAGAGAAATTAGTGATGTGATGTTAACTTGTATATGTCCGTTGTGCAACCTATGACAAGCAGAAAAAATAAAACGGTTAGTTAACTTCTTATGATACCATTGCATTTTCTACCAGTAGGGTCACAATTTGCATGGCTAAAAAGGCTGCCACATTTTAGGGTGTTGACAACAAGGTAAACTGGGAGGGTTTTAACACCAAGATTTCTTTACCAATATTGATAATGAACTTGACTGATGATAGAGCTCAAGACATTCTGAAGACATATCTGAACCTAGCTGGAAGAGAGGTTTGATTGTGTACACGGTTAGGAACAAATGATTTTGCTAAAAGAAAAAAAACAGAACCTATACTACAGAAAATCAGGGATGTTTCACTTAGAATTAAGAGCATGAAAGTACTAACTGCCTACAATAGTTGTGATGAAAGCTAAGATAGGAGACAACTGTTTAGTCTTGATTTGCAGTCTTTGAATAAAAATACTTAACTGACTGTCACAGTCCTGGAGCTATTCTCTCATTTGAATGGTGGCAGGATGTTTTGTGAATAGATGTAAGGTCAGCCTACCATACAGTACCAATTTCACTGGCGTCAAAGTCTATAACAACCTTTGTGACTCTGTTTAGTGTTTTTCGCTCATGCTGCTTAGGCTTGCATTAGCAGATTCTGTTTTTCAGAAGCTGATATTTAATTTAGTTGAACCCTAAACAGCACATCAAAACGACATCCTCTTTTTAGGTCTTGCGTGTAACGTTGCAGCGCACCGCGCTGCATGCTCTGCGAGAACTCTTGTGACGAAGCAGATTTCAGAAGGGGGCTTTAAGCCCTGCCCCTCATTTCCATTGGCTGGTGTCACCATTTATGCTAAACAGTGGCCTGTTATTGGAAATGAGGGATTTTGGTGGACGCCCTTTGGCCTCCAATCCGGACTCGGTGACCTGCTTTGCTGCTGCAGCGAAGCACTTTCTTATCTTTATGGGGCCATGTGTTTCTAATCAGAAACACATAGCCCCATAAAGACAAGAGATCGATGCTTGTTTTAACTGTAACTTCTGTTTTCATCACGCTTTCACTTTCACTTAAAGTGAAAGCGTGATGCTAAAATAAACACACTGCTGTGTGCGTAATGGCTACAGCTCCATCTGCCCCTCCATGCAACTCCTGAGCCAGAATTAATGTCCTGTTATAGAAATTGCCACTACTCGCTTGATTTGATGTGCAGCTAAGAGAATGGTTAGAATTTCTTTTAGTTATTTTCATCTCTATTATTCCTCGTGTCCGTTGTTTTGGTGATGCTGTTTTTGAGTTCTGAAATGTAATGCAAAACCCTTTTTCAGCATGAACCTGTGGTCGATTGATGTGCTCAGCACATGCCGGCCATCTAGTGGGTTCATCTAGTTTAGTTTTACATTTTTTTAAACCTTGCTCTGCCGTGTCTGCACCATCCTGCAACCCGTCATTCCACCCAGCCGTCATTCCCTTTGTGACCTGACACCCATCCCTTGTACCATTTTTCATCACTCGTCCTCCCTATTCGCTACATCACTGCCACCCTTTGCCTTGACCACCTTTGGGCCTTCCTTCCTTTTCCGGATGTTTGCATTGTTTGCACCCTCATGTTGTCACACCTGCGCCCCCCTGCCAGTTCACCCTTTGCAGGGAGACCCATCTTTGACCCAGCTCTGTTAAAGTGCACCACCGATAAAGATAATTAACCTTAATTTCTAAGGATGGAGTTGTGACGTTGCCTTGTTGAAAACATATCTGTCTATACGTTGGAGGGAGGAAATCACAGCTTCTCTTTGGAATGTATGCATATTTTGTGAGCCCCTGGCTACTTTAGGTGGAGTTTTGCCTTTAGATGCAGTTTTGTGGTGGCCCCAGCTGCTGAAAAATGTAAGACTTGTGGGTTCGGGAAGTTGCAGAGTGATTCATATGGCCTGCTCGTGTGTTCTTGAATGAATCTTTGTCTCAGTTCCTTGCTCTCATCAGTTTTATTTTTAATTTATTTCATGTCTTCCAATCTTGACTAAGGAAAAAACATTGCCAATTACTGGGTTTTGCAACACTGAATGTGTGTAAGCTCTGTTGGAACTTACATTAGTCACAGAACGTTATTTTTGTCTTCTGAACTAAGTGAGCAAGTCACCCAGATGCCTCGGGGTGTGAAATGGGCACTAAGGATTTTTTTCCAAATGATTTAACATGTTCAGAAGGCAGGAAGGTCGAAAATATGGCTTAGTTCGTTTTCTGCATGCTGTAGAAATGTGTTGGCTTTTTGGTTTTTGGTCACTTGCTTAATTTATAAATTCCTGGTAACACTTTCATTAGTGGGGAATGGGGATCACTGAAATGAATATCACTGTAAGGCATTAACGTCTATTATGCGTGTTTATGGTGCGACAACATAAAGCTCTTGGTCTAAAGCTGGGTGAAAACACAAGGCAGGCGGCCAAGTGGTTCGTATGTATTATATGTTTATTTTAGGACAGTTTAAACAGGTTTATTTTAAAAAAGGGGGAAATGTTTATTGAAAATGTAAGCAAAATAATGTACCATTTTTTTGTGTGTAGTAAAGCAAGAGCTAAATACTGGATATATAGTTAATAATTTCAGAAAAGAAACCAATCCTTTGCAAAAAAAATTCTGTATTCAGAAGGGAGACTTTGATACAGGTCTTCTCTGCAATATGCAGCCATCAAACATTACTCTTCAGAATGACGAGCCGAGAGCTCACTTTAGGCATCATAATAGGGCCATATCAAACTGGGATCTGTCGCCTCTTGCCCTGTTCCTTGTGGCCTGGAGTGCATCGTTAATTGCCACCAGGGCTCTAGCTCAGGGCTTATATGAGGTATTGCTTATGTTTCTCTGAATGTAGTCGAAAGCATGGCTGTATTGAAACTTTAGGGGGCCATTGCTACACCCCACTCGTGACTCGAGCCAGCAGTGCGAGCCGATGCCAGATCTTACAATTGTGGCGTTATTTCATTTCACTGAAGCTGTACAGTTATTGTAAGGTTTGTTTTAGTAATACATTCATGTCCTTTTCTAGGGAGTTAAAGGTTTTATTTAGTAGGCCACCTTTTCCTCGCTGAAAATGCAGCACTGGCGGGCTTTTCGTCCACACACAATGTTCATGTTTTTGTGATGTGCAGTGCTGCATCAGCTGTTCACACTTCATGGCCAGTGGCAGGTTCATTGGACAGTAGTGTTTGGAGACGAGCTGGACAGCCCAAATTAGGGCCAACTTGGACTGCATTAAACCAGAATCATGTAGCCGAGGTTGTTAATCTGGTGCACATTTGAAACGTACAAAAGAATGGTGGGCCCCGGGGGTAGCAGAGTCGCGGACTAGTCTTCCCCCGGGGTCATTTGAGCTGGAAGGCCACGCTGGGGTCAGAGGGTGGAGTTTGGGGGGTGGAAGGTGACTTCCTCTTCCTGCATTCTGGCACCATCGGGTGGGTCGAGTTAGCAAAGGATAGGAACGTTGTTGGGCCTAGATAGCGTCTAGATTTCAGGTGGCGATGGTTGTGGCGGACCCACTGGTCGGTGTTATTTGGCTGCGGAGAGAGTGCGGTGATCGTCTCGGGCGGAGTGCGATGGCAGACGTGTCTGCAGAGCAGGTGAGGGAAGCCCTGAGGGTACTGGGCCATGCCGGCCAGGAGGACCTCCTCAGGCTCGATGTTCTTGAAGAGGCGTGGGTGGGGCTGTCACGAACACCGCGCGCGGCCTCCGCTGGTGTTGCGGCGGCGGTGGTGGCTTGCATGGAAGAGCCACCACCGCCCGGGAGATGTGCACATGGGAAAAGGCGGGGAGGGAGGGTAAAGAAGAAATCGGCACACAGATGCCGGCGTAAGAGCTTGCCTCCGTGTCTGGATGCCAGCGAGGTGGAGGTGGATGGGCCCGCGAGGGTGGCAGCAACACCGGGTGCACCGCTGGGATCGAGTGGTAGGCCCAGATATGTTGTGAAGGGGGGGAGCTGGGCCCCAGCCAGATCGGGAGGTCCAGTTTGCAGACAGGTGGAAAGGGGGAGGGGGTGGCACCAGGGGGTGATTTGCTGGTGACTGCTAGAGGAATGGGCACCATTGAGTTGGGTGATGAGGAGGAGCAATGGGAGGATGCTCCCATTGACCTCTCAAGGGGGTCACGTGCAAGCACCCCTGCGCATGAGAGGGGCAATGTGGAGGTAGCCAGGTTGGTTGATATTGTTGGGGGTGGGGGCCCCCACACATTTCAGTGGGGTGGGGCCCTGGGTGCAGATGCAGGGTGTGGGGGCACGGGGGTATTGCCCCCCCTGGTGGGAGGCTATGCCTTTTGGGGGACGGAATCAGGAAATAGCGCCTCCTTGTGCAGGAGACAGAGGCGCGCTGGGCAGAGTTGAATACTGCCAGGGGTCGGGCGGTCTGGGAGGAGGAGGCGGTTGGGCCCCCCCATGCCTACTTCTGAAGAGGAAAGGTGGACAGAGCAGGAGGAGAGGGACAGGGTGACTAGGGGTAGGTGGGATTGGGTGGGTAACAGGGGGGCCACAGCCAAAGTCAGGGACAGGTAGGATGGCTTTGAGGCCCGACGGTGCCGGGCCCGCCCAGGTTAGAGCAACCTGGGGGGCAGGGGGGATCCAAGCCGGTGGAGGTCAGCAGAGTGATGGGTAGCACGGCAGGCGCAAGATGGCCTCAGCACGCCGGCTTGAAGCAGCAGGGGGATCTGCAGCGGCCTACCCTCCAGCGCGGGAGCAGGCAATGTCGTTGTGTGGGGCGAGTGGGAGCGGTTTGAGTACAAAGGCGAGTAAGGGTGTGAAGAGAGCAGTGCAAGAGGTGTTGTTGACGCCTGTTGAGGTGGAGTGCAGTTGGATCATGACACGAAGGGTGAGGAGCTGGAAGAAGGGGAGGTGAGGGATGACGATGACAGGACGGGGGGGTGAAGAGCAACAGTGGAGTTGGTGTTTTGCAGGGACCAAATCCAATGAAGGGCAAGGCGAAGGCTGATACCACCAAAGCCAGCAGCATCAAAAGACAGTCGGAGAGGTACAAACGGCCTTGAAAGGTGAGGGAGCGTGGGACTGTGGGCCCAAAGGGGGGAGGAAGAAGGCCTGCCAGTCGGTGGGTGTGGGTAATGAGTCTGTGAGGGATGCTGTGGTGCAACCGCAGGGCAGATCAAGCGAAGGTGACAAAACAGAAGGGGTGGGCAAGAAGATGTCAACAGCTGGAGTTCAGACTGACAAGACAGAGGGAAAGGAGGACAAAGGAGAGAAGAGAGAGGACAAACACCATACAAAATTGCCTTACACGGGGTTGGCTATGCCACTGGGGTCGCATTTGTCAGATAAGACTAGGGACAGGATTTGGAAACACAAATATGTGGACGTGTTTTAACTGTTGCACAGGGAGGTGCAAGCGAAGGAGGGCTCTAAGGGAGAAGAATGGGAGCTAACAAGACGAGCCAGGGTTCCGGTGAACATGGAAAACTGGATATCAGCGTTTACACTAGTATTTATTGCGAGAAACACCTGGACAGGACCATAGCACTTTTGAAGTATATGGATATCATTAGGAAAGCCCCAATGCATTTTGGAGGTTTTGCCTGGCTGAGCTATGACGAGGAGTTCCAGGCCAGTATTAGCGTGAACCCTGACAATCCTTGGGGGGAGGTGGATCAGGAGTTATGGATGCAGTGGATGGCATCCATGCACTCGTCGGCGTCTACTCACACAGCCAGTGGCCTGCCGGTCACTTACAGGTCCTTTCTGCCACGTCCCGCCCACAGAGGTGCGGGAGGGACTACTGCCAGTGCAGGGAGTGCAGGTCCACCTGCTAAGCCAGGAAACAGCACCAATGGTGCGTGTTGGAGTTACAACAGGGGCTATTGCTCCCGGTACCCATGCAAGTTCAAGTATCAGTGCTCCAAGTGTGGAGGACGGCATGCCCTTACCCAATGTTTTATCTTGGCCACGCCTTCAGAGCAGTGGCGAGCCATGAAAGGGAGGGGGCAGACGAGGCAGAAGGCGCCTACATCAGTTAAAGTTGAGGCGATGGCCCCGTGGCTCTCGTGTTACTCGGACAGGGAGGCAGCTTTGAAGATTCAGTGGGGTTTCACGGAAGACTTTTGGGTGGCCTATCAGGGACCTAGGGTGAGGAAATGGGCGGACAATTTCAAATCAGCCAAGGAATTGCTGAGGGTGGTGGTGGCAAAGCTGCAGAAAGAGGTGGATGAAGGCAGGATAGCGGGCCCGTTTGTCGACTGGCCGGTTGACGACTTGATCATCTCCCCACTTGGATGGTGCCTATGAAGGAGCAGGGTGAGTTTAGTATGATACATCACCTCTCGTGGCTGGTAGGGCAGTCCGTGAATGAAGCAGACTTGAGGGTGCTCTATGCCTTGGTGGACAATGCGGTCTGCCTAGTGAGGGTGTGTGGGCCCGGGTCGGAAATAGTGAAGTGTTAAGTGAAATCTGCCTTCTGCCTGCTGCCTATAAAACCTGCGGACTTCTCTCTACTGGGTATGCAATTCTCATTGGCCACCTTCGTGGACAAGGTACTGCCCATGGGGTGTGTGATTTCCTGCGCGCTGTTAGAGATGTTTAGCACATTCTTGCAGTGGGCCTTTACACAGATCAGCGGGAATCGGGAAGTTTCTCACTACCTGGATAACTTTCTCATTCTGGGAAAAGCACATTTAGGGGATTGTGGCAGAGCCCTATCACAATTTCAGGAGATCTCACAGCATTTAGGAGTCACCTTGGTGCCTGAGAAAATGGCTGGGCCCATCTGTAGACTGACGTTCTTAGGAATTGAACTGGACTCCATTCAATGGATAGCTCGACTCTCTGACGCGAAGTTGACCGAAATACAGGCGTGCCTTTTGTGGGCAATTGGGGAGAAGAGGATTGTGTTGAGGGCTATGCAACAACTGTTGGGATTCCTGAACTTTGCATGCAGGGTGGTGAGGGCTGGACGGACATTCTGCAGATGGCTTGGCATGGTCATGTCGGGTGCAGTCTTACCACACCACAGGGTTCGGATTTCCATGGGTGTTCTGGCGGATTTGAGGAATGTCGGGTGATTTGAGGACATGTCGGGTGCAGTCTTACCACACCACAGTGTTCGGATTTCCATGGGGGTTCTGGCGGATTTGAGGACTTTCTTGACTGATTTGAATGGGTTGTCACTGGATTTTGGGGAAGAAAGGATGGTTTGGAAAGTGCAAATTTACTCTGATGCAGCCGGGGCAGTGGGCTTTGGTGTTTTCTGGGATGGCAGGTGGTGTGCTGAGGACTGGCCGGCACATTGGGTGAAGCAGGGGAGGAGCATTGTGTTTCTTGAATTTTTTCCCCTGTTGGTGGCGTTGGAGGTGTGGGGGTCTGAGTTTCAGAATCGGTCGGTACTGTTCCATGTGGATATAATGACGGTGGTCAAGTTGGTCCACCGACAGAGGGCAAGGGATTTGAGAGTACTGTGTTTGCTGCGATGTTTCATGCTAAAGTGTCTGAGATTGAATGTGATGTTTCGAGCCAAGCATGTCCCTGAGGCAAATAATGACATTGCGGATGCTTTGTCTCGTTCGCAGTGGCAACGGTTCTGGCGACTGGCACCAGGAGCAGATCAGTTCAAGACAGAGCTGCCGGACGGCATCTGGACCTGGAGGGAGTGAGGGTGATAGGCCTGGTGGAGAAGTCTATAGCTGATACCAGGAGACGGACCTACAGACGGGCATGGGTGGAGTTTGGATCCTTTATGGGATGGTGAGGGGAGCCCTCATTTGGAGACCGCTCAACTGTGTAACAGGGAGTGTTGCAGCTTGTATTACATTGCATTGACAATGGGCTGTCTTCAGTGACGATTGCGGTGAAGTTGGCGGGAGTGTCTTTCTATTGTTGCTTGTTTTTTGGATTTGATCCTCTAAAGAATGTGATCATTGGTAGGGTACTCAGAGGTTGGGGCAGAGAGAGGGGGGAGAGGGGCGTTAAGGGAAGCAATTACTTTTGACTTACTGGTCAGACTGGTTGAGGCCTTGCCTCAGTGTTGTTATGACAGTTTTGAAGTTGTGATTTTCCGTTTGTGTGTGGTGTGAATGTTTTTTGAGGCCTTTAGGGTGTCGGAGTTGTTGGGGACAAAAAATGTGGGCGGCAGGTGATACGAGGAGATCAGGTTGGATGAAGGTCACCTGGGGATTCGGTTGGGGCAGTCTAAGACGGATCAGTTGGGGTGAGGGAAATGGGTTTGGTTGTGTGAGAGTGGTTGCAGGGGGGTGTGTCCGGTGGCTGAATGGCAGAATTTTGTACTGGCAGCGAGGGCTACGAGTGGGAAAAATTTTTGTCATGCATCTGGGGCGAAGGTGACGGCAGCACAGTTAATGGCGGTTTTGTGCATGGCCTTAAGACGGTTGGGTTTGAACCCGGCGGGATTTTGGACGCATTCTTTCCGTATTGGGTTGGCGACAGCTGCAGCACGTCTGGCCTAGTCTTGGGATAGGATTCAGCAGATTGGGCGGAGGAAATCTAGGTGCAGCGAGCACTACGTGCGTAATTGGGGGACTTGGATTGGGGCATTGCCTGACAGGGGGGTGCTGGGGGTTTCTGGACATGTCACTAATGTCTTTCTCACCATAGGTTGCGTGGGTGGCCCGGGGGCCAAGACGGTCACGTGGATCATTGGGCATTCGTTTGTGCATTCGGCCTCCAAGTGTACGGAGTAACAGGTGTACGGCAGTAACCTGGGACTTAAAAGACGACATCATGAGGTGTATTGGTGGGGAAATAGGGGGATGCGATGGGAGGCACTATTACCCTGGCTTGCGAAGATGGTTCCCCAGAAAGGATGCCCTGATTTGTTGATACTGCATTTCGGTGAGAACGATCTAATTCGGCTGCCGGGTTTGGCGCTTTTACAGCTGGCGCCATGAGACTTGGAGATACTGAAACAAAGGCTGGCAGGGACCTGCATTGCATGGACAGAATTTGTTACTCGGAGAGTCTGGAGGGGGGCAATTAAACACAGGGCTGTTGAGAAAGCACGAAGGAAGCTAAACAGAGCGATGAGGGTTTTTTGGAGGAGAGAGACATTAAAGTGATTGCTCATACTGGATTGGGACTGGAGGAACCGCTACTCTTCAAAGATGACGGTGTGCATCTTTTGAGGCCAGGGAACGCATACTATATGATGGAGATGAGAGATGTGGTCAGCAAGTTGTGGAACAAGGCTATTTGGTGTAAGAGGGACGCTTGAATAGGTAGGACGAAAGATGCACAGTTGGACCCGGGGGGGGGGCAGGTAACCGCCCTAATGGGGGTTCCCTGGTTGGCAGTTCTTGGGAGGGGTGGGGGAGTCACTGACGAGTGCACCCATCCCTCGGGGGAGGAAGAGTGATGATGGGGGGTAAAGGGAGCGAATGGATGAAGAGTATGATGTTGGGGTCTGTTATTGGTTATTTGTTGTTATTTGGTTATTGATTATGTTGTGCAGCCTGGTCCTAATAAATGGCCTTTCACGCTTAAAACATCAGCCTGGACTGTTTGTTGCGTGAATGCATAATATGTTGTTATTTATGTGTAAATGCTGGCTTCGCGGCTTATTGGGGCTTGCAAGCAGATATGAGGGTAATCCCTCTACAATGAAAATTACCATATCCTTATATGTTACTTATATTGTTTGTCAAATATCGTGCATTTTAAAATCAAGCTACAAAAATCGATTTGCAAATTAACATTTTTACACGCTGGTGAGTCAGTATGACCGGTAGGTGGTGGTATGATCCGCACCCTTCATAGTTCCTGTCATGTCGGGCCCATTGAAATGTACTTTTGTGGCTCAATGGGCGACTACAAAAATCATTGCAAGGTTGACGTATGGGTGTAAGCATATCATGCTGGTAGGTGCTCCATGGAGCTGCACTGAGCAGGCATTTATGGTACCATAGCTAGAAACATTCTGTTGCAACTTCGAGAAAACTTTGAAGTAGATTAGAGGATGTGGCCTAACAGCAGAGCGGTCGACCTGGAAGATAAGGAACCGATTTGTTCGAGTCTCGGCAGGGACACTCAACATCTTGTGATTCTGGGCAATCCCTTAATTTTCCTGTGCCTACCAAAACAAGCATTTGCAATGCAACAGGTCTCGCATTTACATGAGTTTGAGCTATTGGCATTGTAAATGACAACACCTTTTATTTCTGTTTTTGAAACA
This sequence comes from Lissotriton helveticus, assembly GCF_964261635.1. Lineage (NCBI taxonomy): Eukaryota > Metazoa > Chordata > Amphibia > Caudata > Salamandridae > Lissotriton > Lissotriton helveticus. Next base: position 149,932,646 of record NC_136073.1, read on the forward strand.
TAAATAAAACGTATTGTCATTTACAATGCCAATAGCTTAAACTCGCATAAATGCGAGACCTATTGCATTCCAAATGCTTGTTTGCCAAATGAGTTGTGGAATAAAATGTTGTGCTAGACAGATGTTTGTGCATTTTGAGTGAACATAAAATGAGTAAAAGAAAGAAAAATGAAAATTTCTGATGAGCTTGATTATTTGGGAAAGCTAATGGAATAAAATCTAAGATAGACAGGCTATGTGCTATCAAGGATGCTCCCTCACTCAATAAAAAGACCAAATCAAATACTTTCTTGTGTTTATGTGAGAAATATGCCCAATTAATACTAGGTTTTGCTTTGGCAACATAACCATTAAAAATACTTCTCTGCAGTTATAAAGAGATTGAGGCTTTTGAAAATGTCAATGTTCTCGCATTGCAATGTTATGACCCTGATAATGATTGTGTGCTGCAAAGTAGTTGCAACCTGTTATCAATGTAATTTTGACTGATGGTGTAATGGGTGGGGAATACACTGTTCGACAGTATCCCTTTCCCTCAAAAAGTCAGAGTGCCATCATTGAATGGTATACAATGAGGTACTAGCCTGTACTTGTACAGTGGAATAATTCTGAACTTTTTTGGGGAAGCATGATATTCATGCTGCTCTCAAATCCTTGGTATTCTTACTGAGAGAGAAAAGAATATGCTAGGCTATGTCAAGCAGTGGCATAGCTATCAGTAGTGCAGCAAGTGAAGTGGCACATGGAGCAGGATTCTGAGTGGCACACTTCACATCAGTTAGTAGCTGTTTTTTTACTACCAAACCAGTGGATGGGGACCAATTTCCTTGCTTGCAATAGAGCCAGTTGCAGCCTTGCATCGTAACTGCAGCCAAGAATTGTGAGTTTGCTCATATGAATTCAATATTTAAATATGGACATACATGATGTTGTAAGAGGAAAGAATGTGCATGCAGACTAGACATGCTTTCCCTTAACATATGTTGGGAGCGATGTAGAAGACAGTAAGGATACGGAATGTGTTGTTGGTTTAGTGGATGTAGACAGATGTGGTATCTTTTTCTTCTTCTGTCCACTCATCAATTAAAACAAACAGGCTTTGGTTCTACAGAAAATATTGGATTTTACTGTGAAAAGATGGCCATGTTAAGAATAATATATATATATATATTTTTTTATTTATTTGGTGTTTTCTATAGCGCGAACATGACCCTGCGTAGGGTATCAGAGCGTTTTGCATTTCCAAAACCAAAACCATTTATGTTACCAAGTCAACAGTTATTGTACAATGATTTAAACTAAACATTACGCTTAATATACATATATAAAATCCCACAGAGGGTTAATGTTGGTCGAGCGGTAGCAAGAATGTCATCATGACAGGTCTGTAGACAATAGCTAGTCTGTTGAAATTATGGGAGATATTTCCTCATATAGAAAGATTCCTTTTTGAATGGCGCGATGGATAGGATTCTTCTATTGTTAGGAGGGAGAGCGTTCCAGATTCTAGGAGCTGCACCGGAGAACGCTCGGTCATAAGTTCTTTTCTTACGAAAGCGAGCTGGTTTCAGTAATAGTAATAGATCTGCCTGGCTCCTGGAGATCCGGCAACCTCCTGATAGAGTGAGTTTCTGGGTTAGGAACCCTGGTGTTTTGTAATGTATCGCTTTGTGAGTGATACATGCCAACCTGAATTGAACTCTTACTTCATAGGGCAACCAGTTAAGTGCTTTCAAATGAGGGGAGATATGGTCAAATGTTTGGGATCCAGATATTAGTCTTGTGGGTGCATTAAGACAAGCTTTCAGTGGGGCTGCTGAGATCTTGGGGATCCCGGCCAGAGGTGTGCATCCATACTCTATTCTTGATATGACCAGTGCCTGAACTGCTGTTTTGAGATCTGTCTTATTTAAGAATGGTTTAATTTTCTGAGGTAGCTTAAATGGTACCGGGCATTTTTTGCCATCGTGTTAATATGTACTTACATGTTAACATTTTTGTCCAGTATATTTCCCAAGGATTTAGTAGAGTCAACAATCTTCGGAATACACTTTACAGCGGTGATTAGGTTGGACCATTCTAATCTATTTGTTTTGCTTTTCTGGGGTGTAATCAGCAGGAATTCGGTTTTATGAGGGTTAAGCTTCAGGTGGTTACTGGTTAGCCATTGGATGGTTCTCATTAGTGCCTGGTTCATGATACCTATCTCTTCTATCAATGTGACTTTGATGTACAGCTGAGTGTCATCTGCATACACGTGGAAAGAAATGTTTGCTTTTTGTAATGTTTCCGTGAGTGGTTCTACGTACAAATTAAATAACCCCGGGGATAGTGTTGACCCTTGCGGAACTCCGATTGCATTTCTGGTTGAACCTGACAGTGCTTGGTTGACTATGACTTTTTGTGATCTGTTCTCAAGAAAGAAACTAAATCATTTTAGGACTGTTCCCTCTGGTCCCCTTCTGTTTTTCATGCGATCCAGTATTTTGGCATGGTTTACCATGTCGTCGAAAGCCGACAAAAGGTCCAGCAGGATTAGGAGACATGTTTCTTTATAGTCGAGGGCAAGTAAAGCATCATCCACGATGTGCAGAATTGCTGTTTTTACGTACTATGGTTTGGTCTGAATCCTGATTGGAAGTCATTTAGCAGATTGAATTCCAAAATATGATGGCTCAAATGTTGTTGCACACATTTTTCCAAGACTTTGGCTAGTATGGGAATTTTTGTTACTGGTGTGAAATTGTTGGGATCAGAGGGGTTCTCTGTTGGTTTTTTAAAAAGTGGAGTAACTTGCCCAGTTTTTAGGCAGTCCGGTATTTGGCCTTGTCTGATGAATTCCAATGCTGGAAAAAGGTTTAGGAGAAACTGAGTGTTGAAAGTGCTCCAGTTAGGAGTAGTTTGTAGGATTAACCCACCTGCTGCTGCTAGAGAGTGACTTGTTCATTTTGCTCGTTTAGAACACATGGTTTGACTTCTACAAAGTACAAACTGAAGTTGCATCATTGGTAGCCATCTTTTAACAGTGTTATTTATTTGTTGATTGCTTTTGTAGTACTCTACAGTCTGTGTATAGGACTTTTGTGTTGAGGAAATTTATGTTGTGTCCAGTCAATTTTTTAGCTTCTCCATGGGAAAAGTACAAAAATGGTTTCATGGGGTGTAGGAAATCAGTTGCCTACTTCCTAATGCAGTAAAGATTTCCTAATTACTATAATTCAAAATTGATTCTCCACAGATTTACAAGATCCGCTGGTGCCAAACCATTTTGAGATTTTATAAAGTGTTTTTTTTTTAGGAATGGCAGCAAAAGTGTATTATGTCAGACAACCGTGTTCTGTTCATTTCCAGTGTTTGTAGTACTATAACCAAGGAGTGATGGACATAAAAAATGTGAAAGTCTCTCTAAGCAGTTCCCCCGTTGAATGTAAATAAGTAAACATTTTATTGTTTTTGATTATTTAACAATGATTACAAAAATACACATTGTTAAAAAGATCTTGTATATTAAAAAAGTATAAATACATTTCTAAAAGCTGAGGAATCTCCCGCATAAGAGTGGCATTTTTATTTATGTTATGCTTTGAACAGTCTAGGGTCTATACACAGCTTAAAGTTCTAAAGGCAAGGCCTTGTATAATTTCTGTGCATTCTCAGGGTACCGCTGGTCCTTGCTTTGTTGCTGCTAATGACAGGAATTTCACTAACTTCCCATTTAGTTGCGGGTCCTTAAGATCAAAGCAAGCAAGTACCGCCTATCTCCAGGTTCGTATCCCTCGTTCATTGAAGTTGGGTTTTAATAGACCTACCCATTAATCTTTTAACTTAGTACAAGAGCATATGAGATGTTCTATGTCCACAGTTCCGACCCCACATAGCCTGCATGAGTTCCCATAATTCTCTCTCAGCCAGGGTGGAAGATGAGGAATGGCTGGGAGGATACCTAACGTATATTTAAAAAAAGTTTCTTTGGTTTTCCTTGTATACCCTAGTATAAAATATGCCTGCGGCCCAAGGGATTTGTAACTACTCAGTGTCATCCATGTGTGGCTCCTACGTACAAAGGCGGCTTTGTCTTCTATGAAAGATAGCTTCTTGATGACCTTATTTACTACGTGCTTAAAGTGCAAATGGGTGGTTGGAGATTCCCACAGGTCAGCTAATCTAGTAATAGCCAAGGATTCCTCCAAGTATTTCTTGGCCAGCGAGGTGGGTGTGCTGCACAATTCTTGCCAGAGCTGGTGGTTCAGTGTGTTCCTGGGGCAGTTCTTAGTTTTGTGTCAGCACTTGATGTAAGATCCTCGCCTTGCGAAGAGTTGTTTGGCTAGCCCAGAATCGAGTCGAATCTGTGCAGGCTAAGTATGAGATGGGAGGTTTAGCATGACTCTATATGCTATTGCCAGGGTAGTGTCCAGCTGCATTGCGTCCCTACCCCTCAGGACTTCGCTGCTATAAGTGATTGAGGAAGGAATGTTTCCCTGCGCTAGCTGAAGCAAGGGCGAAAAAATTGGACCTGTCAGTCTTGTTTTGAGTTGGCTTAGTGTTGACTCTATCGCCATCTCTTTCTTCTTGATAGCCTTGAGTTGTTTGACGATATGGCCACCCTTGTCAATTATTACCCCAAGACATTTATACTTGGAGGAGTTCATAATACAAGTTTTTCCCAAAAACTAGGATGAGACCGTTGTTTCTCATTAATTGTCAGGGTTTTAGTTTTATTAACATTAACTTCTAGATGGCTTTTGGCTGCGTATTCGTGCAACGTATTGAGTGGCCTTTGTAGGCCGACTTGAGTATGGCTTGCTCAAATAACGTCATCCATGTATGACATACTGGAAATGGCTTTGCCACCCAATCGAGGAACATGCGCGTTGCAGGCACTGAGGGCCGGTGCCATGTCTGTGGTATAAAGGTTAAAAAGAATGGGTGCAAGCACACAGCCCTCTTTGAGGCCTTTAGTTCTTGGTATGCGCCTCAAGAGATGGTAGACATTGCCAAGCTTGACCTGTATCCAAGTATTTGAGTATAGTTGTATCAGGAGGGTCAGTAGAGGTGGGGGATCCCCCAAATTGCCAATTTCCTCCACAATATTGCTCGGTCAACGTTATCGAACACCGCCTTGAAATCCACAAAGCAAAAATGAAGAGTTTGTTTTGATAGTTTTGCCTTGTCAATGAGTAATGACATTGCTAATAGGTTAGGAGTTCAAATGCAAATTAACCTCCAGGAACTTCAAGAATGGAAAAGGTAACTTTCTAAAAGTTATTTTTCCATAATATGTATTACAAACCCGATTTCATAATTGATTTTGGATTTTTAATACCTGTGTAAAATAGTGGCTTATTTATTTTTCCAGCTGGCCCCTTTCCGGAAATAGCAATATTAGTGTTTTAAACTGCAGTCTGGTTTTCAACATGAGACAGCCTCCAGTCTCCAGTGAAAATAGATTTTTTGAGTCTTGTCATTGTAGGACTAATAGTAATATTAACCTTCTACATGTCCCGCTTTTTAATACTATGCACCATTCCTTGTGGGCTACAATACTATAGAGTTGACTTACTTATATTTAAAAAGGAGGTTTTATATTTTTGAAAGGGTTATTTTAACAGGATGCTCTCCAGGTTTTACACTGCAGCCGTGAGGCTACACATGTTAGGCCTGCAGCTATGTTTGCACAGCCACTGTAGCAGATAGCACAATAGTTGCTTAAGTCCACAAGTGTCATTTAACTAACCTGGCCCTTGGTGCACATCTCACACCTGTATACTAGGGGCTACAAGCATGATAAATATGCCAATCAGCAGTATGCTAATTTAACCATGTTTAAAGGAAGAGTACAGGCATTTTACTCTTTGATAGCAGGGCTAAAGGGCACATAGTTCTAAAGTCATCAACAATAGGGTCTCAAAAAATCAAACATTCCAGAGTGATCACCATAAAAGGCTACTACATAACATACCACAGCACACATCCACAATCAAACACCTTAATATACTTCATCACATTGCACTAGATCATGCTATATTACAATAGATCACACCTTGTAACACACACCATACCACACTACCTCACATATTAAATGCCACATCATACTATGCTATATCATGCTATGTGATATTTTATCATATGGTCTCACAACATCCAATACAACTCATGATAGCGCAAACCACATCTCTACAACAATCCCATTCATCACTGCATTACATCAACCACCACAGCACAAACCATGTCAAACAGCACCTTAACATACTACATCTATAATGGCAGTCATGCTATGTCACCTCACCTCACTACAAGAGAAGTTAGATGTTATTTGAATGTTTGCGGCAGTTATTTTATAACCTGATATCTAACTAATCAGCCTTTAATTAGAGACTATGCTAAGATGGTTTGTGGTAGTTATTAATGTTATCAAACACATGTTAATCAACATGATATGTGACTTGGCTAGGCTTTCATGCCATAGTACATTTATTGGTGACTGCCAAATACATATGCTAGAATGTAATACATATTTGGCTACTTCGGAGCCTAGTGGCTTCGAAGGTATAAATGTTGGGGTACGAGCAAGGGTGTAAAGGTATAAATGTTGGGGTACGAGCATCTTCTTGACAGTCCCTGAACCTTGTGCCAGCTTTAAAGGGGCTAAACGTATTGCTTCATATATTCACTAATTGAAAATGGCTCGATCACCCTTGCCAAAACATAAGCATCACTGCAGGGCAATAGACCTAGAGTGTATGTTTGGGGAATATCCATCACACTTTGCCTCCTTTCTGGAGAAAACAAGAAAAACAAAACCAGACCCACAGCAATCTGCTCTGCATCACATTACACCATGTTCAGTACCTCTTGAACCAAAATGAAGGCACACAATATCGATCTGTAACACATCCAACCACAGCGCAACACTCCATCATATGTTACCAAATGTTGCATCACACCAATTGCTACCAAGTGTACCACATCTTACCACACCACAAAACACTATACCACACTATGTACTACAACATCAAATGCATAATTAATCTTACCACACAACAAATCACATCATTTATGACTACTCATTACCAAACTGCACCTCATCATCATATCACACTAGACAATACCATTTGACATTCAACAATAGTGTGGCACGTGACATGACAGTCCATGATACACATCACATTTTGCACTACTGTCTCTCATTACTCTAGAGCACACCTCATCACACTAAGCCACACCACACATTTTGCATTGAACCATTCACTGCCACAACATAAATCACACAAGCTGAACACTTACAAAAATCGGACCACTTCTGAACATGAGCTGCATTGCATGTACTACAAAAACCTAAATATTGTATCAAACAAGCACAATTGGAAGTGCTTCCGATGAACTTTAGCAGGAAAGGGAATGGTTCTACTTTCTAGACACTATGGTGGCTACTAAAGTCTAATTCACTAGGCCCTTGCCAAGGAGAGTCTTGACGGGACAAGATCCAGGAGGAACCCCCTATAGATCTTGTATTGACACCTTACTCCTTCGATATACCCACCAAGTTAACTCAACTCAATGATGTGATAGATCTGCAACAGAAGCAGGATCAGTGCTGATCACCCTCTAGGGTGCCTACCAAAGCACAATCAAAAACCAAGGGGAAATTTTTCATAAGCAAAGTCTTTAAGGTTCTAATTCATGAAGAGAGACTTAAAGGCTAGCAATTAATAAAGAAAGAAGCTTGCCTATGTATAGTTATGACAGCAGAGTTCCTGTGGAGTGGCCAGCACATACCCCATTAACATGCACACATGTTTTCTTTTGTAATGTCTTGGTTGCCTTTGATCATTCAGTGAATAACAAAATCTGACATGAGTGGCAGTTGTTTTGTTAGGCCTACAGAGATGCAGACTTCTAAAACTCTTTTAAGACTGTGACATTTTCATTGGATCTTTCTCCTTTCTCTTTTCTCTCCTATGACCTATCCTAGGTGGAAAGTGTACCACAAAGGCTTCCCCAGATGCATTGATGCGGATGATGTCAGGGAACTAGACTCAAATGTACAATACTCAATCAGCAAATTCTTAACCTTTGCCATGAACAAGGGTACTTCGTAAGTATTGGGAGTTATTGTAATTCGATAAATAAATGCAGGTGTTTGAAAGGAATAACTGGACAGTAAGAGTGACCTCTTCCAATTGAGCTAATGTTTTAAAATGAACCATGCCATTTATTCACTCTATATGGAAATAAGAGTGAGGGAAAGAACATTTGGTCTTATTTTGAATCCTGTGTTATCATTATAACTCCAAGAAGGCCTTCATTGTCTCCAATCTATGCTTTAATATTTATGACATGTTAATGTTGTGAGCAAACTGTATGTTTTCACCTCATCCGCATACTTCTCCTTCAAGTTGCAGAACTACCCAAAAGGCCAGTTATCAAGTAGGCACTTTTATTGGCTCTATGCACTCCAGTTTGGTCTTTAATAGTTCTCCTATTATGCTTAAAATCAGACCTTACTGTCCTTCACCAGACTCGGGGGGGGGGGGAGGTGCACGGCTTTGCTCACAGACAAAAAACTATGGTACGCCCAGCAGATGCCAAGCACCCTTTATGAAGAATGATCAACTTCAGGCAATAGAACGGCAGAAATATTACAAATTGGCCCAGTTTGCTTGGCAGTAGCTAGGTATAAAAACTGACATGGAAACCCTACTAGGGACATCTCCTACGCCCAGATCAATTTTGACTATAAATAACATATGCCTTACTTACTTGTGCTGCTTATCTGCATACTTTGCCCTTTTTTTATAAGTACTAACACATTTGTTTATGGATCATAATTTCATGTAACTGAATTTATTTTATGTCCACTGGTTCAGTCTAGTTACTAATTCTTTCAATGAAAAATGTTTTTTTCATATGTCATTTCTGCGGCTTTTCCCAACTCACTCTCCAAAATTATATTTTTTCATGACTCCTTTTCCTAGAAACATTGCTAAACTGAAAGATATTCCATAAGTCTTTATTCCTCCTCTACGCCAACATAGTTACCTTTCAAAGATTCTCTTCAGTATTTTATTGATTTGTCACAATCCACAAATTCACAAAATAGCATGGGCACTTGAATTGGGAAAAACCATTTGTTGAAAAACCACTGAGCAAAAGAATCAAATGCCCTTTCTATTGTGCACTGTATTTGTTATAAGATGATGAATATCATTAATTCCATCCTTCTCTCATGCACCTAGAGTACTGGAAATTAAATTGCAAGGCTTTTCTGGATGTAAGGAATCATGGGAATCATTTGAGGACATCAAAAGGATTTTTTTGACCTATAAATCTACTATGTCAGGTAGGACTTTTCCATTTAATAAATATAGCGGCTGGAGCAGGGTGTGCATGTGTCCGTCCACTTCTCTTTAAGCAATGCATGATTAATGTTAATGTTATTCAGACTTATAAAGCGCACTATCACCCCAAGGGTATCCTGGCACTGATATACACTAGCGAAACTATACACATCGGTTGCAGTGAGGATAGCACTCGCTGAGAATGATGATGATCTAGGGTACACTTTTGGGATAGTGCTAGGGCTTTAATTTCTTTCTAAACTGCAGGAAGTCTTCTATCTGTCTAAGACTGGTCGGGAGTTCATTCCAGAGCTGAGTGGCTGCAGAGCTAAAGGCTCTTCCTCCCATTTTTGTTCTTTTAAACCTAGGCACTTTTACCAACTAAGCTGAGGATGATCGAATGCTTCTTGTAGGAACATACTGTTCGAATTCGCTCTGCAGTGGTTTGGGCCCAATACCATGCAGAGCTTTAAATACAATGAAGCGTGATTTGAATTGTATCATCAGTGACACTGGGAGCAAGTGAAACTCATCGAGAGCCAAAGAGGCTGATGATCGACGTGATCTCATTAGAGCCAGCTTGGTAGCTATTGTCTGAATTCTCTGAAATCTCCTGATCAGATAGTTTGGGGCCTCCAGCAACAAGGCGTTACAATAATCCAGCCGGCTCAAAATGACACTTCTCACTATCTGTGCTCTAGTTGGAATTGGAAGCATCGGAAAAATCTTCCGTAGCACTCTGATAAGGAAGAATCTAGTCCGACCGTTTTATTCACTGGAGTTTCTAAACTCAACTTGTCATCAAATACTACCCCTAGATTGCACACTGCATCAGAGGGCATCAATGGGCTGTCCGTGGGGATATGCCAGAAATTAGTCGGGAGCAGAAATTTCTTAGCCGCACATCATAAGTTCTCTGTTTTCTCACCGTTAAATTGCAGAAAATTATTCCTAAGCCATCATGCAGCATCCTGCATACATGAATGGAAGTCTTCTGTGGTCAAGATTGTCTCCCCTTCAATGACTGGACGAGTTGATCATCTGCATAGTTCACCAGGTTGACATGGTGGGCCTTAATGATAGAAATCAGAGGGTTCATGTAGATGTTAAACAATATCAAACTAATTGCCAATCCCTGAGGGATGCCATGCTGAATATTGGTAAATTTCGATTGATAGAGGGATAAGGCTAGTTAGTACCTGTTGTCTGTCCGACAGGTATGATCGAAACCGTTTCAGAGCCAAACCCTCTACCCCAACTTCTATGAGCCTTGTCAAGAGGATTTTATGGTTTACCGTACAGAATGCAGCAGCCAGGTCTAACAAAACGAAAATAACTGGTTGTCCCATGTCTGCTGGCATTCAAAGTTCATCCAGTACTGTCATCAGGGCAGTCTCTGTTCCATGTCCTGGACGGAAACCAAATTGCACATCTTTAAGCTTATTGTTAGTTTCCAAGAACTGTGAGAGTGTTTTGCTGACCAGACGCTCCATGATCTTCACATGATAGGGTAGAAGAGAGATGGGCGTCTAATTTTCTGGGCACACAGGATTGAGAGTGGCTTTCTTCAGGAGTGGCGTTACTTTTGCTTGTTTTCAGTAAGCCGTCACCACCCCACTACTTAGGGATTGGCCACAGATCTGTCAGATCAGCAAGAAGAGTTCTGCACCTAATTCTTTCCATATCCTGTGTGGTAAGGGATCCATTGGGGAGCCAGAGGAGACAATTAAAGCTTGTCTATTAAAGTCCTCCTCTGAGGGAATTTCAAAATGATCTAAAATGTCCAATTTATCCTTACCTACCCATCCCTCCTTATGAGTCAGCGGTGGCCTCCTAATCATACTACTATGATTCTCTACCTTATCTACTTCGGCAATTTTCAGGCCAAATAATTTTACCGATCTTATCCTCAAAGAAGACCGCTAGGCTGTCACAAAGGTCCTGTGTGGCATTAATCTTATTTTTTGTGCAGTCAGGATTGGAGAGGTAATTCACTATTTTAAAGATATTCCTAGTGCTATTTGACGCTCTCAGGATGTTGTCTGCATAGTACTCTGCTTTTACTATGGAGGTTTCTTTTTTGTAGTTACCTATTGCCGCTTTCAAGGCAGTTTTATCCTAATCTGCATATGCTTTTCACCACCTTCGTTCTGCCTGTCTGCAGCCCTTTTTAAATTTTTTTAACTTATCATTATACCAAGGAGCTGACAGTCTCCATGTTTTTTTTCTTTTTTTATAGGAGCGATCTGATTGAGCATATGGCCTATCTGTTCACAGAATGTCACATAATTGTTGTCCACCTGATAATTTACCTCCAGCATGCTTTTAACAGAAAACCCAGGTGATTGTTTTGCTTTTTTCAAAGTCAGTTTGAGTCCCTGCCTCGAGGATTATTTTTCATAGAGGTAATTGGGGTATTCATTCTGGGGTTAAATTCCAAGAACCTAATAAGGTAGTGGTCATACCACCCCAAGGGTAGGATGCCTATAGAGTTTTTTGCAGCAAAAATCAGATCTAATGCATGTCATCCCTTGTGTGTTGGTTCTGGTAAAAAAATTCAGGTTTTCACAAGATTGGAGAAGATTTTAAAAGATGAGTCTAAATTCCCATTAGACCATATATTAAAATCCCCTAGAATAAGCATTCTAGTATGAATAAGCGCCATGTTACTAATAATGTCGATTAGTGCCGGTAGTTGGGGGCTAGCTGAAGCAGGGGGCCTGTAGCCTACTATGCCCATCAGTAGATGCCCTTATGAACTTTTAGCGAGAATGCCAAGAGTTCAAAGCCTTCTGCATCATCAATGTTCGATTTGTGTTGTATTCTTATTTTAAAACTTTGCACCTTACCCAGAGCTTTTCTCTGTCTTTTACCGCCAAGCAGGCACCCCACAAACAGCGGATCTAGCACTGCTCTGTGGGAAAGATCACACGGCCGCCATCGCTGCGGAAACGCGAGGCCACGCCCACCCGTCAGGCCACGCCCACCCTCGAACCTATAAAAAGCGATGACTGCTAGCGCGTCCATTAGAAACTCTAGACCTCTGAGGCGGAAGCCGGAGGTGTTCTAACTCGCATTTTTTAAAACTGTTTGATTTGTGTTGTATTCTTATTTTAAAACTTTGCACCTTACCCAGAGCTTTTCTCTGTCTTTTACCGCCAAGCAGGCACCCCACAAACAGCGGATCTAGCACTGCTCTGTGGGAAAGATCACACGGCCGCCATCGCTGCGGAAATGCGAGGCCACGCCCACCCGTCAGGCCACACCCACCCCCTCTCTCCCTAAATGTGCCTCCCACGCAAGCGCAGCGGGAGCGCCGTTTGCGCGCCAAAGGCGCGCCTAAGGCAAGCCCGTCTGCACCCGTCCGTGCCTGGCCCGTGCCTAGGGCCAGCCCCCCTGCCTGTCCGGCTGTCTCTAGCCACACGTGCTGGACCAGATCCCAGCTTTTCCTCCTAAAACCCACTACTTGCCCTTCCACTACACGATGTAGTCCCGATTACTTGGAGGATGCCTCTTTCCACTGCCTTCAATGTAATTTTACGCTCCCGCCTGGGAGCCTTCGCCCCTCTCCCTGCCTTAGCCTGCCGAAACGTCTGTCCCTCCCCCTGACGCTGAAAGCAGGTCTGATTAACTGCCGTTCTTTGCCCCGCCATGCCAACGAGATATGGACGTCAATAATCTCTGACGCCTGGGATATCCTGTTCCTTACCGAGTCTTGGCTCACAGATACCGCCACTCCCGATATCCATCTTGCTACCCCGCCGGGCTATATCTTAAAGGGCATCAATCGTGCAGGGGGCAAATCAGGAGGTGGTCTTGCCATCATTCTAAAATCCCACCTCAATCTGTCCATCACCAAATTGACGAACATCGGGATGATTGAAGCTATGTACTTCACTATCTCGGATACCGCAGCAGTAATATTGGCGGGTACATTAGTTTACAACCCTCCTACTGCCTCTACTCTCTCTCTAACGGCACTTACCCACCTGTTGGCAGATCTCTCCCTCAAACACCAACATTTTCTGGCGCTAGGAGACTTCAACCTCCACGTGGATAATTCTCTCTGCTCGAAAGCTAACAACATGCTAGAAACAATGCAGAGTCTGAACTTACTTCAGTTAGTCAAAGGCCCTACACACACAGCTGGGCACACCCTTGATCTAATCTTTGCTAACTTTTCAAACATCACAGTCTTTCCTTCCCTCCCTCTTACCTGGTCTGACCATCATCTTGTCCCTTTTAATCTTGAGTTAAGTTTGAAACCCGCCCCTACTGTCCTCAGGAAAGAGCTGGGGAGAAAGTGGCATAAAGTCACCTGTGCCTCCTTAGACCCCTTATTCTACTTTCAATCGGACCCTCTTTCCAGTGACATTGATGGAAATGTTTCCAGACTCAATTCTGCATTGCTCCGTGCCATCGACTCCATCGCCCCCCTCAAATCCATCTCCTCCGCTAGAACCCGCCCCTCTGCCCCTTGGTTCTCTTCTACCCTCCGCGAGGAAAAAAGCAGATGCAAACTACTTGAACGCAAGTGGCGGCAGAACTACGACCCTGAAGCCAAAGCTATCTACAAAACCGCTCTGAAAAAATTTCTTAAACAAAAAAAGCCACCATGAGAGATTACTTCTCATTACAAATTTCCAACGCTAAAAACTCCTCAAAAATCCTCTTTAATATTGTCAAAGAATTTCTTAATCCCCCCGCTAGGGCCATGCAGACCCCCTCCAGCCAGGCACTATGCGATGGACTCTCGGACTATTTCCTTGAAAAAATTAACAAAATATGTACCTCATTCCCCACTGAGGTATCCCCCCTGATTCCCCATGTAAGGGCCCCGGAATCCGCCTCCCTGCAGTCCTATAACGAGCTGACCGCATTCAGGCTATTCACTCAATGCAGATCTGGTTCCCCTTCCGACCCAATCCCTGCCAAGATCATGGGTGACCTAGCCCCCTCACTGGCCAACTCCTTTCTCTCCATCTGGAATGCCTCCCTCCATCATGGCATCTTCCCAACTACGTGGAAGGAAGCACTGCTGGTCCCCATTCTGAAAAAGCCTGATGCCGATCCTACTAAATTCTCCAATTACCGCCCCATCTCCCTCCTCCCCAAACCCGCAAACATCTTGGAAAAGGCCGTGCAGCTGCAACTAACAGAGTATCTGGAAGACAACTCCCTGCTACACGACTCCCAATCCGGATTTAGAGCAGGTTTCAGCACTGAGACTGCTCTTCTGGAAGTGGCTGAGACCATTCGTGAGTGTGTGGATAGGGGCGAGGAGGCCATGCTGGTCCTCCTCGACCTATCCGCCGCTTTTGATACGGTCTCCCACAAAATCCTACTAAACCGTCTCAAGCAGGTCGGAATCGGTGGCTTCGCTCTTGCCTGGATTGAATCCTTTCTTGTTGGCAGAACTCAGAAGGTGATGCTTAGGCCGTTTAAATCAGAGGGTAAACCCCTGCTGTGTGGTGTTCCGCAGGGCTCTGCCCTGAGCCCTCTGTTTTTTAACGTTTATCTCGCACCCTTGGCCGCAGTGGTGGAGTCTTGTGGAGTCAGAGTGGTCTCTTACGCTGATGATACTCAGCTGATATTCTCCTTTAGAGACCACTCGGACTCCACCTTTGCCAACTTCCGCCAATGTCTGGACAACATCTGTGACTGGATGACCAACAATCACCTAAGACTGAATGCTGACAAGACAGAAGTCCTGTTTTTTAACCAGAAAAACCCCATTTCCCCCACCCTGTGGTGGCCCACAATAATTCCAAAAGGGGGTGGTGATGGACAGAGTATCTGAGTTAATCAGAACACTCCTACCCAGTCAACAGATCAGGGCTTGATCCATCACCGTTTTTTAGCTCACTGCACCATCCCAGTTCAGAACCTGGCTATATGCAAATTAGTCTGTCCCTGGCCCAGTGCATCATGGGAACAGGGCAGACCAAACTACCATGCCAATTCTTCACTGGAAAGGAAACAAGCTTCCGGGGACCGGTTTCTGGCATTACAGCCGTCTTCGGCCCGGCTTGCTTGAATCCTGATGGTGCAGTGAGCAAGGGACTCACGTCTGAGCATACCCTTCCACACTCATGGTGGCCAAAATAATTCCAAAAGGGGGTGGTGATGGACAGAGTATCTGAGTTAATCAGAACACTCCTACCCAGTCAACAGATCAGGGCTTGATCCATCACCGTTTTTTAGCTCACTGCACCATCCCAGTTCAGAACCTGGCTATATGCAAATTAGTCTGTCCCTGGCCCAGTGCATCATGGGAACAGGGCAGACCAAACTACCATGCCAATTCTTCACTGGAAAGGAAACAAGCTTCCGGGGACCGGTTTCTGGCATTGCAGCCGTCTTCGGCCCGGCTTGCTTGAATCCTGATGGTGCAGTGAGCAAGGGACTCACGTCTGAGCATACCCTTCCACACTCATGGTGGCCAAAATAATTCCAAAAGGGGGTGGTGATGGACAGAGTATCTGAGTTAATCAGAACACTCCTACCCAGTCAACAGATCAGGGCTTGATCCATCACTGTTTTTTAGCTCACTGCACCATCCCAGTTCAGAACCTGGCTATATGCAAATTAGTCTGTCCCTGGCCCAGTGCATCATGGGAACAGGGCAGACCAAACTACCATGCCAATTCTTCACTGGAAAGGAAACAAGCTTCCGGGGACCGGTTTCTGGCATTACAGCCGTCTTCGGCCCGGCTTGCTTGAATCCTGATGGTGCAGTGAGCAAGGGACTCACGTCTGAGCATACCCTTCCACACTCATGGTGGCCAAAATAATTCCAAAAGGGGGTGGTGATGGACAGAGTATCTGAGTTAATCAGAACACTCCTACCCAGTCAACAGATCAGGGCTTGATCCATCACCGTTTTTTAGCTCACTGCACCATCCCAGTTCAGAACCTGGCTATATGCAAAATAGTCTGTCCCTGGCCCAGTGCATCATGGGAACAGGGCAGACCAAACTACCATGCCAATTCTTCACTGGAAAGGAAACAAGCTACTCGGATGCTTGTTTCCGTTCTGGGAAGGACATGGCTTTTGTAGTTCGGACTGGACTGTTCCCATGGGGCACAGGGTCAGCGCTGATTTGCATATCGCCATTGTCTAACCCAGGGTGGTGTGGAGTGGAAAAACGATGGATTTGGGCCCAGATCTTTGGACTGGGGTGAATGTGTGACATTGATCCACATTCTGTCCATCATTGTTGTGTTTGCAATTACCGCTCTGTGGTGGCCCACAGCAGTTGATCCTTCGCCTACCCCTGTCCAATCAGCACGTAACCTGGGCTATCAGTTCGATGACTCACTCTCTTGCAAAGCACAAGTCAACAAGGTCACCTCTGCCTGCTTCGCGAAGCTACGCATGATCAAGAAGATCTTTCCCTACCTCCCCTTGGACGCCCGCCGAACAATCACTCAGGCCCTCATTACTTCTCACCTAAATTACGCCAACAGCTTATACGCCAGCGCACCTCAATATCTGATCAATCGGCTTCAGATCGTGCAGAATGCGGCGGCCAGGCTGATCGGAAATATCCCCTACCGTCAGTCGGTTGCCGCCTATCGCAAAGAGCTCCACTGGCTTCCCATTGCAAGCCGCATTCAATTTAAGATCCTTACCCTCGCCTTCCGAGCTATCAACGGCCTTGGACCTAGTTACCTAAAAAAGCGAGTGTCAATATCTCAATCTGTCAGATCACTTAGATCTAACAATTTACGCCTTTTGATTGCACCTCGCTTTCGACGTTCCAGAATGGGCGGCAGAGGGTTCAGCGTAATCACTGCTAAACTATGGAACTGCCTCCCTATCGACCTCAGGTTCTGCCCGTCTGAATCCATCTTCCGTGCTAAATTAAAAACCTGGCTGTTCTCCAGATTATGATTTCTGTCTGGTAACAAGCTTATTTCCACCACTCCTCCCTTGAGGTTCTGTTTCTAGCGCCGGGACACCCCTCCGGGGGTAGCTGCGCGCTGTATAAACTACTTAAATAAATAAATAAATAAATGTCCATTAAGGTGAAATTCCATTCCTCCTTAAAAGTAACCCCTATCTCCCCCTCCTCTGCTGCTTTGCCATTAATTATGGAAGGCCTTGTATCCTGGTGGGAATGCCAACCCAAGTTCAAAATCAGAACCCGGATCTGTCCATGTTTCTGTGATAAACTTTGCATCCAGGTCATTTGTTTCCAGCAGTAGCTGGCTCTCCAAGTGATGTTTTACCAGGGATCTAACATTAATTAAACCACATTTAAGGCTGTCCCTTCCTGCAACTTCCAAGGCCGTCCTTGCAATCCCTTTGGGCTTGTACTCGCTATCAATATCCCCCTCTCACCTATTGCCTGGAATTGCTTTCCCGTGTAGCGGTGGTACGCGCTCCCTGCTGAGTTCTTCCCCAAACCGGCAGCATGGCTGATGCTGTGGGTGGCCGGTGCACGGATGGGCGCAGATGGGCTTGCCTTTGGCATGCCTCTGGCACACCGTCTGCGCATCCGCTGCACGTGTCCACTGTGCGGTCACGTTTGCATCGGCTTGAATAGGAAGAGTAGCCTCCTCCTTCAAGCAGCAAAAGAAACTAGACCGCTAACCAGGTGGCAATGAAATGGTGACCCGCTCTTACTTGCGGCATATACCGGCACACCCTGATATAGCGGTACAACAAATTGCAACCAACAATTCATATATCACATCAGTCGTATTTAAAATGTTTAAAACCAAACAGTGCTATATTTAAAATTTTGCAGTTCGAACTGTGCAAAAATCTGCTATTTCACTCAAC
Source organism: Lissotriton helveticus (assembly GCF_964261635.1). Lineage (NCBI taxonomy): Eukaryota > Metazoa > Chordata > Amphibia > Caudata > Salamandridae > Lissotriton > Lissotriton helveticus. The sequence goes on from NC_136073.1 coordinate 149,950,775, forward strand.
AAGTGTAGCGGGCTGAGCGTAGAGTCTGCGCACTCGCGTTTGCATCGGCTTTAATAGAGAGAGTGGCCTCCTCCTTCCAGTAGCTAAAGAAACTAGACCGCTAACCAGGTGGAAATGAAATGGTGACCCGCTCTTACTTGCGGCGTACACTGGCTGACCCTGATATAGCGGTACAACAAATTACAACCAACAATTCATATATCAAATCAGCAGTATTTAAAATGTTTAAAACCAAACTGTGCAATAGTTCAAATTTAGCATTGGAACTGTGCAAAAATGTGCTATTTCACTCAACAAGTGTAGCGGGCCGAATGTAGTGTCTGCGCGCTCGCGTCAGCTTAAATAGGGAGAGTGGCTCCTTCCATCAAGCAGCTATAGAAACTTGACCGCTAACCAGGTGGCAATGAAATGCTGCACCCACTCTTACTTGCGGCGTACACAGGCTCACCCTGATATAGTGGTACAACAAATTGCAACCAACAATTCTGAATACTGAGGGTTGGCTGGTATTCCTCCCCTAGTTACTGTGTGGTGATAGTGTAACCATCCATTTGTGTTTTTTCATTAGAAACAAAATGATTTTATAAATATTTGTTTAGCTGGCAGGCTGGTCTCCATTCATAAGCGCCCTTGGCTGTTTACTCATTTATTTCCCATAGTATAGTTGAATGTTTATTCATTATTATACATTAGCACTCGAAACCATAAAGCAGGTCACTGCTTAATCGGATTAAGCACTGTGATTTATACACCTGATTAACCGATTGCAAATTAAGAATTTAACACAGCGACTAACTAGTGACCGGGTAGACTTGAAAACATATATGGCGTATTATTGGGATAATTTGTTCAGGCTAAACAGAAAGTCTACAATATCACCTGGCCTTAAGAACACTCACTGCTGCACCCTGTCTACGTACATGGCAGCATTCTTTATGTGTGCCTGTGCAAAGTACATGTTAGAGACCCGTTTTGTGGTGGCTTCTCCTCAAAGTAATGACAGGAAACATATGATGTGTTCGATATGGGAGCTTGTGTTGCGACCGGTTTATGGCTGCAGCACAAGCTCTCATAGAGAAATGGGAGTATGCGACCACACCATGTGCATTCGCATTGTAATAGCGGTGTCGGGACTGCCGACCGGAGGTTGGTCGGTCCCGAGACCACAACGGTGTTGGGCGGTAGTGAGTCCCTTAGTGTTACGTTTTCAGGAGGAAAAATACATCTTTTTGAAAACTGAAGTGAAAAATCACTCAAAGTATTCTCTTCATCTTAATTTTGATGGCAGGTTTTGTAGAAGCATTTCTCTGGGTAGAGAGAAGCAGAACCAAGTAGAAGAGAGGATATTTACACTTCTTTTGGTATGGCACTTCGTTCAAGGAATGCAGACAACAAAACATGAATTATGTGGCTTCTCTTCAAGTGTTTGTATCTCAGTGGAATAATGTCACATTTCTGTGTGGTTGCTTTTCAAACTGCAGCTACATCATGCATGTTTAGCTACAGGAATAGAGGAAACAGTCAGCTACTAAGATTGCATAATCATTTCTAAATGATACTACACATTCCTCTCAGATGTTGGGAGTTGTGTACTCCGCGGAACATGGTACTAGAGAAGGAAGTTGCATTTTACCTAAATATGGTTTTATTTACAGATATTCAGCTATCATTGTTTACAAAATACAATGATGTCCACTATATTTGTAGTTCTAGGTGAAAACATCTTTAGAACTCTTTCAATAGAAAAGAAAACATACAAATAATACAGAAATTTAGTAAATGGGTTTTGTGTCAGTCCCTTTCATGTACTGCTACCTTTATGTCCACACACTTGGCCAAGCCACACAACATATGTACAACAAAAGTCATACCCCTTCAGCCAAAAGGAGGAGTAGTTGGCCCCCAAGGACATCCTTGATGGCCAACTACCCCTCCTGTTACATCCAGTAAGTCCCACACAGCAGGATTCCTGAGAAGTTGACAGAGGCATGCCCCCTTTCTCCACCACTCTGCAAACGTGCCTCCTGGTGCACTATTGGTTAGGGAATGCGGTCTCCTTTGCTCTAGAGGGGATTGCGGGGACCTTGGGGGCCAAGAATCCCTCCTGGTACCTCCTGCAAGTTCTAGACAGAGGAATTCCTAGGAACTGGTTGGAGGCCCGACCCTTTCTTCACTACTCTGCAACCGGGACTACTACTTAAAAAACCATAGAAATTCACTGAAAACAACAAAGGTTACAGTGATGTCATAGTTAGGCTGACATTTCACTCGTACAAAACAGGAGCAGTTAGCTAACTATGACTCGTGCTCCTGCAATGCACTGCTATTGACCTCAGACATTGCCTCACTCATGACATCTTCAGTGACATCACAAATGACAGCTCAAATGACACCACTGATGGCATCATCCACAGAATATCTGACATACCCATTCACACCCCAATATAACCTTACATACACCCACACCAACTTCTCAACTAGGATTATTAAAACAATTGACACACCCATACCAGTACCTACACACCCACTCAATGATTCATAGGTCTACACAAACATCCACTCAGTTACCCATACAGCCACTCATACACCAACTCACTCCCTAATACAACCACTGATATATCCACTCATACACCCATACAGCCACTCACACACAATCAGTCACTCATAGAGCTACTCACACACCTACTCAATCACCTATAAATTAAATCACACAGCGGTTAACTCACCTATGCAGTTATACACACACCCGTTCATATATTCATACAGATACTAACACATACTCACTCACCTATACAGTCACTGAGACAAGTATGCACCCACCCATATGGCCACTTTTGCAATCACTCAGTCACACATTCCATCACTCATATACTCCTGCAATCACCTATACTGCCTTTCACATATGCAGTAACGCATCCATATACCACTGACACATCGATTCACCCACCAACACAGCCATACACACTCTCACTCACCCATGCAGCCCCTTACACACACACTCACTAATCTATTAAGCCACTGACTCACCCACGCACTCATCCATACAGGCACTTCCACACCCCCTCACCCACTCACACAAACAGTGATGTCATGAGTGATGTCACTGACCATGTCATGAGTGATGTAATATGTGACGTCATCAGCAGTGCATTGCACGCGCAAGTTATAGTGAGTCCAACTAACTATAACGTGGGAATTTCAATGGTTTTATGCTAGTAAAATTTCCAGCTAACTATAACTGGTGTGAAACCTATGGTTTTTTCAGTGAATTTAATAGGTTTTTTAATGGTAATTCCTAACTATAACTTTTGTGAAACCTATGGTTTTTTCAGTGAATTTCATAGGTTTTTTAAATGCTAATTTCTAACTATAACTGGTGTGAAACATATGGTTTTTTCAGTGAATTTCATAGGTTTTGTAAATGCTATTTCCTAACTATATATAGGGCCTCAAACCTATGTTTTTTCAGTGAATTTCAAAGGTTTTTTAATAGCAAATCTCTATAGGTATGAAATATAATATTTTTTATAATGAATTTTATATTGTATATTTATGTAATACTATTTTGTATATGTATATTTTTCCCTTTTTTTTTTTTGCTTTGGGGCGCTCCCGGTGCGCGTACCGGTGAGCGCACGGGTAAGCGCAGTGTTACGGCGCGCCCCGGTGCGCCCCGGTGCGCGTACCGATGAACGTCCCGTTAGCGCTATTGCCGCAAACGAAAACATCATCGTGACGTATCGCGTAGCCGCGTGATGCGTCTTATGACGCACGGCGTAAGCGCACCCGGAAGCGCCCGAGCGCATACGATCGCGCAACGTAAGCGCCCCCGGGCGTGCCCCGGGGCGCGTAGCGTAAGCGCGTCGGGTCATGTGACCTGAAAATAACACTTTTCATTGGTTCAGAACACTTTTGGTTTCCAAATGATGAAAGCCCGGGTCATGTGACCTGAAAATAACACTTTTCATTGGTTCAGAACAGTTTTGTTTTCCAAATGATGAAAGCCCCCACCTTTTTTCCTCATTCTCACTTTGTTCTTTGAGTGAGGAAGACCTGTTTCCATTCATTGAGAAATGGCTACAGTAGCAGCAGCAGCAGGAGCATCTGCACCGCCACCACCACCACCACCACCACCACCACAACACCACATTGGTGGTGAAGAAGAAGAGGAGGAGTAGGAGGAGCAGGAGGAGAGAGTGTTCCTGCCTGAAGACAATCCCCCTTATAAACAGAGAGAGCACATTGTGTGGGAGTTTTTTAAATTCCCAAGAGGCCAAAAGAAAGTCAGTGTGGCAAAAGTGACTTGTTTGATCTGTGGCTCTGAACTTTCCAGGGGGAACCCTACAAAAAAGTATTCTTTTGGTAATTATACCATGATTCGCCACATGCAACGCAGGCATCCCAACAACTATTCTGCGGCAGAGGTGAGAGAACTGTCCAGTAACCTTCCCCAATCTTCTTCCTGAACCTCAACAAGCAAACAACCCACTCCATCGGGTCCAGAGGCAAGGGAGATGTTCCCAAACATCCAAACCCAGTTTGGAGATTTTAAAATTGTTTGTATCTATTGCGGGACTACAATTTCGTATGGCGAGAAAAGTATAAACCTAATCAACCGTGCAGGAGAGAACCACATCTGCAGAAAAAAAACTTAATTTTTTTCCTGATTTTTTTTGCTCCAGTCGAGCCGTTTAGAATTCCCTGTTTTTTGTTTCTCCCATAAAAATTACAAAAGAAATATAAAATTGTTCATAAAAGCCAAAAAAAAGTAAAAATTTTTCAAAAAAACAAAAAAAATATAAAACAACAAAAAGAATAAAAAAAACAGTTCTTTTTAGAACTACCTCCAATTTATAAAAAAAAAGCTACATTTTAAAAAAACTCTGTCATTCTTTTTTCTCCAGGGTACGCGCACCGGTACGCGTACCGGGGCGCGCACCCAAAAAATAAATAAAGAAAGAGTGAGCATGAGGGAAGGACACAGAGAGAGTGATGTTAAGAGAAAGAGAGCTAGAGGGAGCAACACAGAGGGACTGTTTATTACATAGTAAGACAGAGAGCAGGTGTAATAGGGTGTAAGTGAGAAAAGGAAAATGAATAAGGGAGCGAAAGAAGGGAAGAGAGAGGAAGAAGACTAAAGCAGAGGTACTGGGAGAATGTGAGTGGGTGTTGAAAGTAAAAGGAAGGACAGTAAAGGATGGGGAACGAGGGGTAGTGACAGAACCGGAGTAAAGGAACAGCGGTGAGGGAGGGTAAGAAAAGAGCAGTCAGTGTAAGTAAAGAGGGGTGAAAGAGGGTGGATAAAAGTGAATAAAAGTGAACCTACTTGTAGGTACCTAAATCAGCCACAGAACCCAAAAGCTCTTTTCAGGGCTACCCTACCTCTGATCACTCAAAATGATTACTTTACTCTAACTTTTTTCACCAAAGTACGCTCGCCGGTACGCTTTCCGATGCGCGTACTGGGCGCTCCCCCCCCCCCGCGAAAAGTAAAAAAATATATATGTTTTGGGCCTATATGGGCCTCCTAAGCCCCCCTCAGAAAACCTAGGGGGTCAGGGAGTGTCTACCGTGCCCCCTTTTACCCATTCCCAACGTTGTTTATCCTCCATCTTGTGTCTCAATTCTTCCGAAACACAAGATGGAGGACTCCCGTAGCGCTGCCGCTGCGCGTACCGGGGCGCGCACCGGTAAGCGCTCCCAAAAAATGTTGAAAGTTAATTTACATAAAAACCACTGGAGAGACTTTCACCAAATATAGAATAGGCCCTACTACATACCAATCCCTACCATTTTCCCAAATTTGGTGGAATTCCATTGAGCCATTTGGGCTGTAGACCTGTCTAAATATCCTGAGGTAAATTACATGACAAAAACACATGTAAAGTGTTAGAATTTACAACCAATTAAAATGTTACTTTCATTTTCTACTTTTATTTCCTGACATTTGATTGGTTATATACATGAATATAAATGAAAAATGAGAGGGAAACACGGCCATTTTGACTACAACTACCTGAGGTACATCTTTAAAGGATATTCTCATAAAACTTCAACAGCTTTCTGTAAGGTAAGTTGTTAATTTGTAAGGGGCACTTTAAGTTAATTTGTAAAAACGTTTTCTGATAGTTATTTACTGTCCCTCTGTTATAGTTATAGATTGAGATAGGCTTCTCTGTTATAGTTATGGATTGAGTTAGGCTTCTCTGCTATAATTATGAATTTACTTAGGCTTCATCACATGCACTTTTTTATATTTTTACTTCCTGCCTGATACCATACACTGCCCAAAGATAACTTCACTGTTAAAAACTCAGAAGTACCTGTCTGAACTTAAACCCAACAGTGCCCTAACTCTACTGATATAGTTATTTTTTATGCAATTTACAGCAAGAAAATGCAAGGAAAACAAGACACAATTAATATTTCTTTCGAAATTGTGGTTGAGAAAAATCCTGAGGAAGATATTGATGACTTGGAATTCATGGATCAGTCTCTGGACCAAGAATTAATTGACTGTGTTGAAAGCATAGAATCATGGAATCAAAATGAGGAGATTTCAGATGATCTAATGTTGGAATTTCTTTTAAATTTTGAAAAATCAGAACAATAAATTTATATTTAATAATTAAAAATTGTTCGAGACTGTATTCATTTTTATATGTAATTCATGAAATAGTACCAAAATGATTATAATATAAAATGAGACTAATAGTATACTGTGCAACTTTATTGTGTTACATAGTAATTTTGCTCATAGTTACTTCCTTTCTCCCACTATATTATCTCCAATGTGTATTTGACATCTCTTTTTCATCTTCTGCCTCCATGTTGTTTCTGCTTTCCTGACAGACTATGGTATAGATTCCATATACCACAATAACTTCTGTAACAACATGCAAATTATCTACAGAGGAGACGGTGTACATTGAATTTAAGACTCTGCATTGGTACCTACATGTTGGTACTTAAATCATCCACACAACACAACAACTCTATTCAGAGCTACCCTACCTCTAAGCACTTTAAATTATTATTTTACTGTTTCACTGGGTTTTCCCCATGGTACGCTCCCCGGTACGCTCCCCGGTGCGCGTACCGGGCGCTCCCCCCGTGAAATTCGAAGAAAAAAAAACTATGGGGTCAGGGGGGTATACCCTGCCCCCTTTTGGTCATTTCCCCCTTTGTTTTTGCCACCTCTTGTGTCTCGATCCTACCGAGACACAAGATGGCAGCCGCTCCGGACTGAGCCAATCAGCTTTCCGCTCGCGAACTCGCGTAGCGCGCTGGAGCGCGCCCCGGTGCGCGTACCGGGGCGCGCATATAGATATATATATTTTTTTGAACCTAAATTACTCAAAATCCTCTGGAGCACATATCTTGAGACATAGCAAAGGCACATCGGGCTACCAGTCCCTACAATTTTGCCAAGTTTGGTGGAAATCCTTTCAGCCGTTCGGGCTAAAAGTGAGTCCAACCGCCCTATGGAAATTAACATGGGGAAAACACATTTTGGGACCCCCCCTTTTGTCTCGGCCCCCGCTTGACGAATCCCCCCCAAACTATCAGGGAAGGAGCAGAGCGGAGCGGGCTATCTTCTTTGAGAAAGTCGCGAAGATTCGTCCACCGGCGCCAAAGTTATTCCCAATAGAATGTTGCGGATTTCCTATGGAAAATAATCCTAACTATAACTACCTACTGGCGACCGCCTTTAGGTAATATATATATATATATATGTATATATATATACTGAAAGAGACAAAGGTTACAGGGATGTTACAGTTAGGTTCAGATTTTACACACACAAAAACATAGAAATTCCGCAGTTATAGTTACCTGAGCTAACTATAACGTACACCCCCCTAACGTACTACTTATGATTTTACATATTACATAACTCACGACATGGTCAGTGACATCACATCATGATGACATCACTGATGACATCTAAAATGGCATCGCTGATGACAACCTCCATCATTTCTTCTGAGACTTAAAGATATATAAAAAGCTACTACATAAATTAAATCACAATTTTTTTCTGTTCAACTCAAGCGGGTGTACCATTTATCAGTGAACTGGCCTCTACACTGACACATGCCCCCTGCTGATGTGTGTGTATGATAGTGGTTTGCTACTGTTTAAGCTTTTTATTGAGACTTCACTCCAGACAGATGGCTGAGTATAGTTCAGTTTTACAGCATACTGAGCAGTTTACCTAGACCTCTCTCCTTTGTGATGAATAACTGTAGTACTAAATTGCAATAATTGCATCTCTTCACTACCGCTGTATATTTCCATTCGCATTTTCTTTTTTTTTCTCTTGTTGGGGCAACAGTCTTGTTATTTTGTTCGTGGGGGGACAGGGTGGAGGTGGGGGGGCGATGTATTATCTGATTGTAAGGGCAGGCCCATTTATGTTCCTATTGCCCCTTGTCGCTATGCCACTTCCTCCTTCAACTTTATCTAATTTCAGGCCTCACCTCTTGCAGTATCTTGGCCGCCCTGCTACTGTAGGGTAGTTGGCCGGCTCGCTCTCGTCCCCATGGGAAATTTCCCTTTGGCTTGCTATGTTGTGTGTTATGGGGAAGGTTCTGCTTCAACCTAATTGAGGGGTTGATGTGGGTTGGGGTGGGCAGGGGAAAGGGTTTTTACTTCTTTTGTGCATTGTTCGGAATCAAAATTTTATTTGTGCTTGTGCTAGAGCCACATACATGCAGATCCAGGAATAGCATTGCTTTGCACGCAGCTTTATGGCCACGCACGGGACACAAGTAAATTGCTTGACATGGAACATACGCGGTTTGAATGACAGTAGAAAAGCGAGGCTTGTGCATGCATATCTTACTAGGCACAATATTGATCTCTGCCTCTTACAGGAGACACACCTTTGATCCCAATCTTCTTCTAAACTCTGTCACAGACGCTGGGACGCAACATATGCTTCCGCCTAGTCGATTTATTCCAGAGTGGTGGCGATGCTGGTAAAGCGGGGCTTAGACTGGAAGGAAAGAGAGCTTCAATTTGATCCTGACGGCTGTTACAATATTCTGCTGGGTCAGCTGGGGGTATCTTGTTGATCATTGCTGTGGTGTACAGACCAAACACTGACTCTCCTGTTTTTTTTCAAGAATTCTGGGCCAAGGTTAGAGCCACTGGTTTCACCACGGTTCTGTGGGGGGCGAATTCAATGCCATCCTTGATGACAATTTAGATAGGCAGGGATCGCCGAGAACACATCACACCGCGGCTGGCAAGGAGTTAAACACTTTCTTCACTGACGGAGACAGGGTTGACATTTGGCGCTTCCGCAACCCACTGATTAGGGAGGGCACCTGCTTCTCTGGCCAACATCACTCCTGGTCCCGCCTACATTACTGCTGGTGTATCGTGACGTGGCTAGCTGGGTGGTGGACTCTAAACACTTGTCAAGGACCATCTCTGACCACTCGCCGTGCCTGCTGACTTTGTCACGCCCTGGTACCACTGGAGGTCAATTCTCCTGGAGACTCCCTCGACATGCGCTTCTTGATGAAGCTTTCAAGGAGGAGATACGATCTGACATAACAGACTACTTTGCCCTTAACACGGGTTCTGTTGACACTGAGGCTTCGCTGTGGGAGGCGTTTAAGGTGGTCATTAGAGGGCAGTGTATATCCAGGCGGCCCTGGGGGTACTGAAAGGGATTAGGAACACTCTATCCAACTTGGAAGCACAGATCAAGGAACTTGAGGGGAGGATCAACATTGACCATGACACGGCCCTCTTGGCGGATCTGAAAGTTAAACTGTTAGAATATGAAGAGGAAGCCCAGAGAGAAGAAAATAATTCTTGTGGAAGTATGCAGAAGCTCGTCGGTACAACGAGGGTGACAGACCTGGTCGCACTCTCTCCGGCATGCTTCGTGTCCCGCGCTCTATGGCCTATGTCTCTGAATTAGTGGGAGAGGATGGACAGACGATTTGGGGGTCCCTGCCTACTCTACAGGAATTCTCTTCCTTTTATGCTCATTTATACACAGACACACACTCTGAATACCCTGAAGGCATGCAAGAGTTCTTAGACTCCCTGGCCCTCATATGGTTCAATGATTGCCATAGAAAGTTCATGCACTTACCCTTCACGGTAGTGGATGTCACAGATGTTATTAATAGCTTACCTCTTGACAAAGCCCCAGGGTACAACGACCTCACTACCGCTTTCCATAAAACATATGTTGAAGAACTAGCCCCCAGATTCCTTGCTGTATACCAGGAAGTATATGACACTGGCATTTTGCCGAACTCCATGCGCGAGGCAATCATTATCACCTTGCTCAAACCTCATAAGCCGGAAACAGATCTGAATTCCTATAGGCCCTTATCACTCATTAATGTAGACGTCAAGATACTGGCTAAGTTAATAGCGAACAGGCTGCAGCCTTTACTTCCAATTATTGCCTTGCTGGATCAATCAGGATTCATTCCCGGGAGATCTACATCGCATAATCTGAGAACGGTGTTTTCCGTCTTACACTACCTCCATCCGGATGTCCAGGCGGCAGTAGTGTTCCTGGATGCAACAAAGGCTTTCGATTCGCTCCAGTGGCCGTTCCTATTTAGAATACTGGAGCGTATGTGGTTCGGCCCCTTATTTCTCAAGTGGATTAAATTACTATACACTGAACTAACGGCTAGGGTGCGGGTGAATAATATTGTTTCTGATCCCTTCCGGATTACGTGTGGCACGTGGCAGGGCTGCCCACTCTCGCCCTTGTTGTTTGCCATGGCGATGGAGCCGCTGGATGCACGTATCCATCAACACCATACTGATAAAGGGATTGGCTTTAGCGCTCGTAGTCTGTTGATCTCGCTCTATGCTGACGACATAGCATTATATATTGTTAACCCTGGGCGCAATCTGGTCGTAGTGTTGCGTGAGTTCATCAAATTTGGCGGGTTATCGAGGGTGACTATAAACTGGGCAAAATCAGTGATATTCCCCTTAACTGACAATACCAAGGCGGTGGCTTCGGAATTCCTGTTGAAATGGGAACAGGACCAAGTGAAGTACTTGGGCGTCTGGATTAGTCGAAACATACAGGAACTTTGGGCTTTGAATTATGGGAGGGCTGTGTCCTGGCTGGAGGACAAGGTCGTTTTATGGTCTAAACTCCCATTGTGGCTTGCAGGTAAAATTGCACTTGTTAAAATGATCATCATCCCTAAATTTTTGTATCGTTTTGTGAACCTGCCGCTGATACTCACTGGCCCCTTTTTTAAGTCATTACAATCCCAATTAGTCTCTCTGGTCTGGGCGAATGGCCAAGCTCACGTGTCCTGGGCCCTTTTGTTGCTACCGACTGCTCAAGGTGGGCTGGGTGCGCCCGATATGAAACTGTACGCATTGAGTGCGCCGGCACAATTGCTGCATTATTGGGTGCACCCGATGCCATTCAAGCCTCATGTAGCGGTTGAGGATGATGTGGTGGTACCTGTTCCTCTTTGGGTTGCGCTATATTAATCCTATAGGAGGCCTGAGAAGGACATTGACACATCTGAAACCCTGCGGTTGGCATGGGATGGATTGCGGAGAAGGCTCCCTCTATTCCTCTTGCACATAATCCTATGTTGCCCAATGTTACAGATAAACTTGGTGGTAAGATGGCACAGAAACAGTCTTTGCACACCTTTGCTGACTTATATCCTGAGCGGCAGTTCCGAGACTCCCCTGTTGCAGAAGACGGCCAAACAGTGCCTTTTGGTGAGGTTTTTTTATATCACAAGCTTCGAGCTGCATGTAAGGCACTGCATAGTGATTTCCCCTCCCAGCCAGCTCCGCTAAGTACCTTGGAAAACCTCTTACGGATCCCGTCCTCGCGTCAGCTCATTACCAGACTGTATACGTCACTGCAGAAAGAGGCCCCTGTGACTACCTCTCATGCTTGCCACAAATGGTCGGGTGAGTTGCCCTCCCCCTTGTAAGATGACCAGTGGTCCTACTGCTGTACTCAGATCAGATGTCCGACCTGTCACCCAACTATAAACTTAGATCAATTCATTTCAAATTTCTACACCGTTACTACAGGACACCTATCGGATTACATAGCATGGGATTGAGAGAGGATGACTGCTGCTGGCTCTGTGGAGCAACTGCCGTCACCTTTGTACACTTGGCATGCGAATGTCCGCTCATTTTTGACTATTGGTCTGCGATATTTGATGCTATAAACCAGATATTGGAGATGGCACTGTCCCCATCCCCACTATTAGCTCTGCTGGGGTATGTGAAAGACACAAAAGTCAAGAGACGCAAATTGCACGCGCTACTGCTACTCTTTGCAAAGCGCCAAATAGCCCGGCTGTGGGGTAGGAAGAGGAGGCCCACGATTGCGAATTGGATATAAGAGGTCACATATGGCCAGACACAATTGGCCACTTTCTGGGAACTCATGCCGCCTGCTTCTAGGCCTAAAGAAATATGGGGGCCCTTTGTTGACTGGGCTCGGGAGCGGTCTGGGTATTCTGAAGGGGCTAATGATGCTGTTAATGATGCTGGCTCGAACTGAAAATGCCACATTTGCGGGATTTAATGTAAATGATATTGTGCCATGTACTGATATTCTGTATATGCTCTGTGCTGGCTTTTATCTGCTGTAGGTTCCTTGATGGTGATGGCCTTGGTATTTTATGTTCACAGTGATTTAGGTTGCTGCTTTGGTGGGATTATCGCTGGCTCCTGTGAGTGCACTATTTCTTTTTTGTATCATTGATGATATGGACAATGCAAGTTTTTTTTCCTTTATTTTTCTTTCCTTTCTATGTTTTCTTCCTTTGGGTATCTCATTTTGTTTTATTTTGTATGATTTTAAAAATCAATAAATAAAATAAAATATCAACTTTTGCGTAGTGTGATAAATCTTCATTAAATTTTCAAAAGTAGTGTTGTAGTCTCTTCAGCTGCTCCCTTTGGGATTTTAGACAAAATTACAGCCAGACCCTCTGAGCGGAATTATGCCAAATTTGGCAGAAAGGTAGGTCTTGGTCCAGAAATAGTGCTTTTTGTAATTTGGTGTAAATCTGTTCAGTAGTTTTGAGTTATTAAAGAAAAAAGATTTATGCATAACTAGAGAGACAGAACCACTGCAGATCCAGTGGATGGATCCGAATATCCACTCACCAAGTGCATTGCTGTGATTTCCTGGGTGCAACCTGAGAGAAAAGGTGAGGCTGCCAATTTGTTTGTTTTCTAATTTTAATGTATTTAGATCTTCATACAAAAGTCTATGCAATCCCACGGTAATACCTACAGATTACTGCACTACTTAAATATTTTTTAAATGTGCAGTTCTCCTTAAACTGCTGTACAAATATATGGAAAATTATGAATTAATTTCTGTACCTATTAACACTTTAATAAAGTGAAATAGGTAGGGAATAACAATAATACCTAGTACATACATAATCTAAGACCCTAACCGAAAACACAGCAAAATGCAGAAGGCAGCCAAACTGTGCTAAAAAGGACAGGGCTGCGTGTTATGTTTGGCAAACACAGCCAGTAGCCAATCACATATTGCGTTATCATGCGCATTTACTGCGGCACAATATATAACTAAATATTTTAAAAAATATAACTTTAACACTACTTACAGCATTCACACGTGACCTGAAGTTAAATATTACACCTAATAATGTATTTTCCTGTTTCATTACATCTACATCCATTCACACACTCCATATCTATTTCTATTACCACACTCAACTTTACGCTTCTCCACACTATGCCACTCTACACCACTCTACTCTACACTATTACACCCTATGCTACACCACTCTATGACATTCAACTGTACACCACTCCAATCTACGCTGATCAACTGTACACCATTCCACTATACCAACCTCTGAGTCATTCCGCTCTATACCACTACACTGTATATTATTATACTCTACTCTACATCACTCAGTTTTATGACATTCCAGAGTATGCAACTCCATTGTACAACACTACATTCTACGCTATTCCGCACTATGCCAATCCACGTTATGATACTTCAGTGTAAAATACTGGTCTGTAAAATCTGCAATGTACACCACTGCACTCTATGCCACTCAACTGTATGCCACTCCACTAAACAGCACTCTGCTGTTCGACAATCCACTGTTTGCTATTACACTGTACATGTCTCCATTCTACACCTCTCCACTCTATGTCAATCCACTCTACCCTACAAAACCCTATGCTATTCCACTATATACCACTTCTCTCTACGTCACTACACTGTGCACCTGTAACACTCAACATTGTTCCACTCTACACCACTACACTGTTTAGTACTCCACTGAATGCCACTCTACACAGGCAACTCGTGCCTGTGCTGCCTTCGTGGGGAGGCGTGACCAACACGCATAAATTGCTGCCTTTCCCCCCGAGGTGCAGGACACTCTTTTACTGCTGGGGCCACAAACTGCTGCTACCAAAACACCCTGGTGGGACTTCCTGTCCCAGGGTGCAATGTGTGCCTGTGCTGTCATCACACAGGGGGCATGACCGACACTCATAAAGTGCTGCCTTTCCCCCTGCAGCACATGCCATGAGTGGGCCATCCCCCAAAGACTCACTACACAGAGATCTACCCAGGGTACTGTTTGAACAGAAGACCAAATAGGGCATTATTTTTACTCTCTTATTGGGTGCGTTTACCTGGGGGTTTGCCCTCTCTCATTGCATTTTCCCTTTCAGATTTTTAAGGATTTTTGTCGGCCGCATGGGGAAAAGGAAGGTGGTGGAGGGGCTAGTGGAGCACATAAAGAATCTAAGAAATCAAGGAAAATACAGAGCCCTGTAAAGGGGAATGGTGTCCTTGATCGTATTGACGAGCTATTTTCAGAGTGCAAGGGTCTTCTAGGTCCAACTGCTGCTGCACTAAAAACTAGGGCCACTCCAGCATATAGAATTCCAGTCAAACTGGAACTTATACCTAGTATGTTCAAGAAAATGACCAAAGGTAACTGCAACCAGCCCGGTATTGCCAAACGTCAACTCGCAAAATACAACTAGCAATTTGTTAACGTCTACTGCTGAGCTTCCATGCAGTAATAGATTTATACCTTTGTTAGATCTACCAGAAACCTGTACTGCTCCCAAGGGCCAAGACGATAGGGTGGAACATAATCCTCCTCCCACTGATAAGGAGCTAGTCAATCTGGAGACCCTCAGTCATACACTTGATCTATATTAGAAGATGTGTGCCCTTAAACCTACAATTGGGGCAATATCCGGGATTATACACAGGCTACTGGTCAGAGTTGAGAAATTGAACGATTATGGTATACCACCCGCTTCTGAGCCCATGAGGGTAGCCACAACTGAAAAACAGCCCCCCTACATTAGTCACGGATAACACGCCTTCCGCATCACCTACTAGTGATGGTTTTTGCAACCGTACAACAGGGAAGGCTGATGTTGTATTGAGGACTAAGTCAGGCCTATTAGCATCTGAGGCAACATGTAGATGCCTTGAATCCTCATCCAGAGAAGAAGCGAGGTCGGGTATGTCATGTCATCAGACAGGACTTCCTATCCCCTGTACTATGCATCAACATCAAATCTATATGATTAATGTTCCCAAAGGTAATTCTTCTGTAAAATATGAGAATGAGGATTCCCTTAAAATTAGATCTTTCCACTAGATCAGCATGTAAGAGGGTGCAGATCCATGATAAGGGAAAACATTTTACGTGCAAAGAGATGTGTTACAGCTGATAATTCAACAGATGCCATTGAACTGACTTTAGTTGATGAGAAGATAGTGCACACTCTAATTGCTCTGAAAGCAAGGACGTCTCCCCCCCAGAGAATAAACAAACATCCAATTTAAGAGGCAGTTGGTGCATTGTACACCCCCCAAACACCTCCAACAGTCAGCTTAAAAGATAATCTCCTTCTTCCCCCTTAGCGGATATCGATTGACTACAATCCAGCACTGAACTTAAGTCCACTGAGACTGGTGTCTTTAGCAAAGCTCTAAACATAATTCCATCTTCAAGCAGGGGGCTACTGTCACCCTAACCTTTAGGGCTTGTTCTTTCTCCCCTGTGCAAATTCTCCTAGAAGCTTTCATACACTGGACACCATAAAAACCATCCATAGCCTGACACCTTCCCACAAGGAAAGGGGACAGGATACGTTCCCTCACTCTCCACTCTTGATGCCCTCAGGCCATCAATTGCTCAAAATAATGTCATTGAATGTGGCAGGAATTAAAAATAAACTGTGCCTATCTCATTGGACAAAGCTAGTTAAATCACATGATATGTGTATTCTACAGGAAACATGGAGTATAACACCATTATAGCGCCGAGACACATATGGGTATTTGTGCCCTTTACAAGTTGCCAAAATAAATCGTTCATGCCAGGTTTTGTGTATTTCCACCTGCCCGCAACTGCATCTAAAAAGGGACGTCCATCAGGTGGAATGTTGATATGGATTAGCATTGCTTTAAACTGATGAATTGAGGAGCTTTCCAACAACAGACTAGATATTCAAGCTGTTAGATTAAAAGGCAACTCTGGCTTCATTGTAGACATCTTTAATATCTATGCAAAGGTCGTAAAGTGGGAGGTAAATCTCTTACTATGAAAACCCTAGATTAGCTCTTGGCCAAAAGGCAGCCTCCCCATCCCTTGATCGTTGGGGATGATTTTAATGTGACTCTTGAACCCCTGGATAAGGATGTCATACTAGAAGTAAATGAGGAGGACAAATTGTGGAATTTCCCCTCGCTTAATCAACCCCCCAATCAAGAAATGATCCCACCCAGCTTTGAAACTAAATGCTCTGACGTTTGAACATATTCAAGGGCCACTAATAGGAAGACCATATCTGATAGTGAAGAAGAATTGACCTTCATTGGACAATCAGGAGCTAGCCACATTGATTATATTTTAGTAGATCTCAGGTTGTGGCCTACGATAGTCACTATGACTATAATTACGAGCAGGGATGGTGATCACAATCCACTTAGTCTGGAGCTACTCTTACCTTGGGAGGAAAAAGAGAGTGCCTCCAGGAGCAATTTTATCACAAAGGAGGTAGCACCCACAAACGATAAACATTGCCTGAAATGGCCTTCGGTCCTGGGGGATGAAAATAGACTTAATAAAATTAAGCAGGATCTACTTGCTCGGCTGGGAGAGATCTAATCCTATGCTGAGGCCACGGAACACGAGGAAGCAAAGTCCTGTCATTAGTTGTGCACCTTCATGCCGAACATTATGCTAGGGCACGCTGGGGCAACCAGGGCCAAGTCACTGACACCATTAATGTCAATAGGGGGTCAGTTAAAGTTGTGTCTTGGCCACTACACTGTTCTCTCTCTACATTAACCAAGTTGTGGACTATTTATTTAGAATTCCAGCAGATGCCCCTTTACCAGGGAATATGAAGATTGCAACGCTTCTCTTCGCTATTGATATGCTCCTTGTTTCTAAAACACCTAGGGCGTTCCACACGCTAATAAACCAATTTCAGGTCTTTCATGACGACCATGGCCTACAAATAAATACCACTAAAACCAAACTCATGATGTTAAATCCTCACAAATGTTTTAAAGGATGTTTGACTTTGAATAACACTCACTTAGAGCGGGTGTGTCGTTTTGAATATCTGGGTGTTAAATTGGCTGAAGGTATGACTTGGAAGCAAGCCCTAACCAAGACTGACCTAAAATGTAAACAGATAGATGGAGCCAGGAGGAAGGAACACTGCTGCTTGTATTCTAAACCGGTTGCACCAGCATTAGAGATCTACAAAACCAAGGTAGTAAGCTGTGCCTTCTATGGGGCTGAGTTGTGGGGCTTCAAGAAAGTGGTCAATTTCACAAGGACTGAGCAAATGTTTCTTAGGAACTTAGTTTCCCTTCCATCAAGCACTCCATTACTCCCCCTTAAACTAGATCCTTAAACTACACATGGGGGTTAAATATATAAAGGAATTAGTTAAATTACGACCCCCTCCTTTTTTGGTGAAGACTGATTTCAACCCCTGAACTGTCCTCATATGCTCTAGCCTTTAGGGCCTTGCTCTTGAGATACATCTAAGAAGATAGGCGGGATCAGGAACATTAATATTCTACTTGACAGAATCGAGTTAAAGGAAGATGCACTAATTGTCTGGAAATCCCCACAAAAAATCAATTAAATCTATGTATTGGGATTGGGTATTTTCAGATTTAGCGTAAGAATAGTAAACTTGAAAGATTAACAGGGGAATTTTTAGAATTTAAACTGCTTATATATTCAATTCAGACATGGTTCAATCCCCTTGAATTCATTCATGAGCTCATGGCCAAGTAATGCTCGTCACAATAAGAGTTGTCCCTGTTACCCTGCTCCGATTGAAACCGTAGGTCACGTCTTCTTTGTTTGACTAGCATATTCAGGCCCTAGAAGCAGTTGGCGCACTCCTATGTGCAAATGGCTGGTAACAAGAGATCATAGGGTGGCTTTACGCATCTTAAGACACCTATTTGCTTGCACAACTGCAACATTTCTGGGTCATATGTGGGGAATCAGAAGAAAAGCAATAATCAAACCTGTCACCTCACTGAGCAGTCTTAGTATGACTCCCCTAACCACTGACAGTGTAGCTTAACTTAAAGTACTCCTCCAGACATTAGTAGACCAGGTAATTACTGCCCCCCCACTGTTAAATAATGTTTTATCTATTTATCTAAATGCTGAATTTTATTTGGTAAAGCTTGTGCACTTGCTGTATCTTAGTTGTAGTTTATGAGCATTGTTTTAACATATTGTTTTAATAAAGTCAATGAAGCTTGTAAGTTTAATCAATGTCTTACTTGTGTATAAGCATGTTTGCACTTTTATGGTCATCCAACCGAAATAAAGTTTATTGACACTATGACACTCCACTCTATGCCACTACAATCTATGCTATTCCAATGTACACCTCTCCACTGTATAACACTTCATTGTACGGCCCTCCACAGCATGCTATTACAGTGTACACTACTATTGTCTACCCCATAGCCTCTACCCAGCTCCAATCTACAACACTCCACTCTATACCACTACACTGTGTGCTACTCCACTCGATGCCAAACCAGTATACACTATTCCACTCTATGCCACTGTACTGCACTCTACTGTACACTACTCCACTGAACGCCACTCAACTCTATGCTATTCTACCTACTCCACTCGACTCCACTCTACCCCATTCAAATGTACATTATTCCATTGTATGGCGCTCCACTTTCTGCAATATCACTGCATTTCACTACACTGTGCCTCACTCCACTCTACGCCAATCCACTCTACAACACTCCACAGTACCCCAATACACTCTATGCCACTCAATTGTATGCAAGTCCACTCTGTGCTGTTCCAATGCATGTGACTCCACTCTAATACACTCCACTGTACTCCACTACACTATACACCATTGAACTGTAAGATTTTCTGTTGTATGACTTCTACAGGCCCTACTTTTTAAAAGTTTTATTGTGCACTGTCAACGACCACTATGCTTTGCATTGTTGCTTGTTGTTTTAATTATTAATGAATTTCCATACCGGCTACTCTTTTCCTGCCTCCTGCTGCGGTCCGCTGCGGCATTGTTGCTGTTTGTGCGAAGAACTGAAGGCATGCTCCTCCATTTCCTAGGTGTCATTTACTGACGAGCAGGCAGCGCTCCAGCAGTTTGTTTTCATAGCCTATTTAGCCCCTGCTAGTGCGGCCGTACTAGCCGGCGTGCCTAAGGCAAGCCCGTTGGCGCCTGTCCACATCCAGACGGGTCAAGAGCCAGAGATCCTGATCTTTCCTTTTAGGCCACTTAGTTTATTCCTGATTCCACACCTGCCCTCCCCAACTCAAGGCCTATGGCTAACGCACTGTGTCAGATTTCCTCCCCAGAAGATTATCCAGTTCCATGTGCATGTGACAGCTTTGTCATCCTCAGGTGCCTCCAGCCTTTCCTGATCAGGTAGAGCCACCCCCCCCAGCTTATAGCGAAGGACGTAACTTACTCCCCCTCCAAACAGCTTAAGCGCTTTAATGTTAATATTAACTGTCGCTCCCGTCCTAAAAATCTGTTTCACTCATGTAGCGTTATTTGTGATAGGGACCCTGACATTATTTTTATAACTGAAACATGGCTTCTGGGGCCTCCTCAACAAACATAGTCTCGGCCCTCCCTGCTAACTTTGCCCTTATTGGGGATTAACAGACCTCACAGAGTAGGCGGAAGCATTGCCATTATTTATACAAAAGGACTATAGATACATTATTTCTTCAAATCCCTAACTGTGAGGGGCTCCATTTCTCCCTTTCGATTTCACCAAAATGTACACTCTCTGAGGCCCTCATTTGTCGCCCTCCAGGACCGTCAAGTGCCTGGTGGACTAGCCAGGCTGAGTATCTGGCACCTCTCACTTTATAGGCAGTGAATTTCACTTTGCTCTTTGATTTCTATTTCTAAGTTATCCAGAGCCTTTATAGAGGACTTGAGATCTCTCAATCTCCACTCTTGAACTCTTCAGCCACCCACATCGCAGGCCATCTTTTGGACCCTGTCTTTTCCAATCTTCCACTTATCTCTGCTGATCTTCCGGTCCAACTTAGCTGGACAACCATTTTGCAGTTCCTTTTCGGATTACAGTTCCTCCCCCGCCGGCAAATTGGTCCCCCCGACAAACCGCCAACAAGCATTGGGCCAAACTGGATATGAGGGAATTAAACAAACTTCTCCTACATACCCTCCTTACTCTATCGTCTAGACCGGATTCTGACCAAATCACGGTACATCATTTGTCTAAATCTGCTACAGCCTCTATTTTGCCTTGACTTTCCGAAAGGCAGGGCAGATTGCAACCTCCGTCACCCTGGAAAGGGTCAGGAGGAAACACTTTGCATCTGTGGGTAAGGTTACCTATGTGTTGGCACTGAAAATATATCATGCCTCTTGTAAAACTGCAGGGGCAGCTTTCTATACTGAGGTAATTTCTAATGCCCACAACTGTCAAAAAACCTTATTCAAAGTAGTAAAAGATTTGTCCGCAGCTTGTTCATTTACACCGCCCCCTCCCTTTCCCGGCAACAGTGTGACAAACTGGCCTTGTTTTTCTTAAGCAAAGTTGAGATTATTCACCAGCAATTAGAGGATGACGCACCTATGCTTGTCAGTCTTTCTCCGGATGCTTAATCACCTAGTCCATCAGTTTCGCATCTGCATCTTTGAGGATTAATATGTGGCCTCTTCTGGACCTTGAACGGCTACGAATCTTACTAGCTAATATAAAGTCTGGCTCCCCACTCGAACCCTTTCCACCATTTAAATTCTGCCTACTTGAGGATGTTGCCCTCAGGATAGTGCTGGCTCTTCTGAATTCCTCCCTGGCCACAGGGGAGGTACCCCAGAACTGAAAGCATGCCTTGATACTCCCTCTACTTAATAAAAAGGTCCTCGACCCCCAGTGCTGGTCCAACTTTAGGACAAATTCACTTCTTTTGGTTTTTTCCAAAATGCAGGAAAAGCATGTTAATATTCACCTTTCCTCATTTGTGACCACCCCCAACGTGCTGCACCCTTCCCAGTCTGGTTTCAGAGCAGGCTTCAGTACTGAATCCGCCGTATTCGGAGTCACTGAGTTTTTGAGGAAAGAACTTGACTCGCGTAGGACAGCCGCCCTTACCCTCTTAGACCTAAGTGCAGCTTTTGATAAGATCTCACACTCTTTTCTTTCGAATTGCTTGGAGGCTCTAGGCATTGCCGACAGAGCTTTGCAATGGCGGTACTCCTTTTTAAAGGAGCGAACCTTTCAGGTCTTTTCTGGAAACAACACCTCTATGACTGACACTTCCCTCGGGGTTCCGCAGGAATCCATTTTGAGCCCCATGTTGTTTACCATCTATTTACACCCCTTGATGGATGTTAACGAAGGTCTCACTCCCACCTACATCCAAGCTCTGGTGTCTCCATATGTCTCCACCCGTGAGCTGGGATCAGCCAACCTTGCTCTATTTTCAGTTATGAGGTTCCTCAGAGCTCATCTTAAGGGTTGCTCCTTTTCTGTGTTGGGCTCGAAACTTTGGAACACTCTGCAGCTCTCTCTTAGGTCCTGTAACTCATCATCATCAAATAACTTTATTCGGGTATTTGTTAAAAAAACATCAAAGTGTACAAAAAGTAAAAACATTTGTCTATTTACAGTCTAAAAATATAATAACAAATACATTTCCAAATGACAATTAAAAAAAAAAGGGCTATTGAATTGGTCAGCCAGGAATACATCAGAATACATAAAAAACACAACTGTTTTGCAGGCTTCCTACTGCGTGCAAATGCATTATAAGGGAGAGAGCGTTCCTGCAGTTCACAATACATAGAATACATGTACAACACGAGACAGTTAATCTTAAAGTGCAAGCTATGATAAAAGCTTCTGTCGAATTATCCAGA
The DNA here is from genome assembly GCF_964261635.1 of Lissotriton helveticus. Taxonomy (NCBI): domain Eukaryota; kingdom Metazoa; phylum Chordata; class Amphibia; order Caudata; family Salamandridae; genus Lissotriton; species Lissotriton helveticus. The sequence continues at coordinate 149,973,239 of NC_136073.1, forward strand.
AGGCAAATAAAAAGCGGCTAACAGCAAAAACTATCGGCCCAGATACGTCCGCTTTTAGAATTCTGTACACAATCTGATGCTGCCTTGCACCTAAATTGAGGCAAATTGGTCTAATCCACCTCCTACGTATCTGTTGATATCTTGGACAGAAAAATAAAACATGTTCTTCAGTTTCTTTTTCTTTAGTACAGGCAGCACAGGAATCTAGTAATAAACCAACCACCTCCATTCCAGGAAATTTTAGCAGCAAATTGCCGTGTCTGAATCTAACATATAAACTTTTAGCAAGGGATGGTGAGATTTGGTCCAGGAAGAGTTTGAATTGTGAGCATGATTTTATAGCTAAAAATTCAGATGATACCTGACCACCAGTTAAATTATTAGTATAGTGATCTCCCACCACCTCCCAGTACCTGATAGCCCTATCAGGGTGTTAACAGAGATCCAACATATTCATTGACTTACACCAATCTGCGATATGTTTAAACCATGATAGTTTTTTTACACCATTAATCATCATAACCTCCCATAATGAGTTTCGATAATCAGTAAGTTGAGGGGTTATCCATAGACGCAACCAGTAGGTTAAGGGTTTCAGGGCAGCCAAACTACCAATTCTCTTCAACCCAAGATCGAAAAAATGGGGAATTAGAGGAGTTGTAATAGGTACCGAAATGAGGGACCTAACAAAGATGTTTTCGCAAATCGTTAACTTATTAACGGTAGTGTAGCCCCAGATCTCGGCTCCGTACAGGGCTCCGCTTTGGGCTTTTGCATTATAGATTTCCAATGCTGGCGATAGGGGTTGGGTGTAAGATTGTTTGTAAAATCTTTGTATAAATTTTGATCTTTGACATAGGGTTAGGTAGCTCCTGTTTAACTGGTATTCCCAATTGAGTGACTCATTCAGACCTATGCCTAGGTAATCAAAGTTACCTGTTCAAAGGGTTCGTGTGTAATCTTGATCTCCTTTAGACCTCCCCATACTTTCCCAAACACCATATATTTTGTCTTAGAGGTGTTAAGTTCCAATCTCCTGTCCCTACGAAATTCTAAAAATCTATCCAATAAAATTTGCAGACCCATAGGTGTTTTAGATATTAACAGGGAGTCATCTGCAAAAAGCAGGATAGGGACTTTCTCACCGTTCAACTAGGGTGCATCATTCCTACAACCCATTAAATGACTCGCCACATCATTAATGAACAGAGAAAAATACGTGGAGGGAAGAACACACCCCTGTCGCACCCCTTTCTGTATCAGTATCTTCTGTTAGTTCGCCATTTTTCCCCCATCTGACCTAGGCGTAATTATCCATGTGGAGCCTGGCTATCACTGATACCATGTCCGCTGGGGCACCTAGGTCGAGCATAGTCTTCCATGATACCTGACCACCAGTTAAATTATTAGTATAGTGATCTCCCACCACTTGTTAAGTTCCAATCTCCTGTCCCTACGAAATTCTAAAAATCTATCCAATAAAATTTGCAGACCCATAGGTGTTTTAGATATTAACAGGGAGTCATCTGCAAAAAGCAGGATAGGGACTTTCTCACCGTTCAACGAGGGTGCATCATTCCTACAACCCATTAAATGACTCGCCATATCATTAATGAACAGAGAAAAACACGTGGAGGGAAGAACACACCCCTGTCGCACCCCTTTCTGTATCGGTATCTTCTGTTAGTTTGCCATTTTTCCCCCATCTGACCTAGGCATAATTATCCATGTGGAGCCTGGCTATCACTGATACCATGTCCGCTGGGGCACCTAGGTCGAGCATAGTCTTCCATAACAAGTCACGTGGTACTAGATCAAATGCAGCTCGCAGATCCACAAATGCTACATCGAGCTTCTGTTTCCTGAGTAACACATATTTCCATGTTAACCGGGTGAATCTGAACGCTTGATCACACATGCTTATTTTGGAACGAAACCCCCCCTGGCAAGTTGACAATATCATGTGATCGTCCATCTAGCCTTAAAGTTTATCTAAATTTTGGCTAGCAAAAATCTTTTGTAGATCGTCTATCAGGCTGATGGGTCTATAATTGGAGGGGATAGCAGCATCGCCCTTTTTGTAGATGGTAATGATCTCTGCTCCCTTCCCAGTTTCTGGTATATCCTCACCGGCCGCTATGAAATTAGACAAGAGATTTATGTACGGGACCCATATCATAGGTTCTGATTTGAACAAATCGACCGGTATCAAATCAGGGCCAAGGGCTTTACCTGCCTTTAATCTACTTATTGCTGACAGAATGTCTCCTATGCTGAAAGCCAATACTGTGTTGTTTGCATTCGCCATGGGGGCAATAACTACTGAGTTTTGTTCGGCCCTGTGGGTATTTAAACTGCCCTGATGCTCCGTTCTGGAATATAGTTTTGAAAAATGGTCCGCTCAAGTCTCCGGCTGAATATGATAGCTAAGAGTGAAAACATTCTCCAAACTCCCTTTTGAAACAATATGCCAAAAGAGGCAACTGTCTCTACATTGAGCAGCTAGGACCAGATCTTGCCAATGTTTGTCAGCATAGTCTCGCTTTGCTTTACTTAGCGCTGCTTTATAACTAATGCGAGCCAAGACTACTTCGGCTCTAGAGCGCTCTCTACTTGCTAGTGGCAGAACCTTCTTTGCTCTCTTGCATTTGTTATTGAACCACTTACTTCCCCATGTGCTGGCAGGCCTTCTACCAGAACTATTTTTGGTAAAAACAGTTCGTAAAACTTCAAAAAACTTGTGGTGCACCGATACAATATGCGTTAGTTCAGGGGGTTGTGTACTTCCCACACTACTACACAGGTTAGTTAAGAACAATATGCAAAGCTTATATATTCTAGTGTATAAGTCCTGATCAGCTTGGACTTTAGGCCAAGTAACTCTTCTGCGGTTATCAGTTACTTATAGCTCTTCGTTTTTAGAGATGTAACTTGAGAATTTCCTATCCAGATGTGTGTCCCTCATTTTTAATAATAAAGAATTAGAAGCCCTTTGTTCAATAATCATATCTTCGACTAAGAACCACACTCTTACGTCAACAAAAATATAATCACTAATACTTGTGTAGGCACCCCATTTAAAAGTGGCCTGTCTTCCTGAATCAGATGCAGTTCTCCCGTTGCAAGCCCTCAGGCTCCTACCTGTGGTTAAAGAAGCAATCTGCAAGGAGACATTTGATAGACGTTGGCCTTGTTCGCCAGCAACCAGATTAGGAATACCTCGTAGCTCATCTTCTTCCTTGAGCAAAGTGCTCAGTAGGAAAGAGGGTTCAAATGCAGCAATAAAATCCCCCGCAACTATAATTTTAGAATTAGATTGATGTACTCCCACCAGATCTTTAAGCAGTGAAAGTGCAGGAGATTTGCTGCTATATGATTTTGACCTAGCATAAACATGAACCCGTTTACTGCACCCGCGATTTTGCAGAAGTGCGGCAGCACTGGGGAGGTAGTGCTGCCGTCGGCCATTGGCCGATGGCAGCATGGAAGGTCAACATAAAGCTGGTCGGGAAGACAAGCTGAATCCCCAAACCATCTTGATAATGAATTGATAATTGCTCATACTTGCAGCCTAGGGTGTTTTTTACAAGAATTAGCTGCCCACCACTGGGCCTACCCGTTGTTTTGGGCGGGTTAGCTTCCACACTTTAAGTGGTATAGCCGTTTATATACACCCTATCTACAGCCCAGGTCTCTTGAAAGACACAGATATCATTTTTCACTATATAGGAGAACTATTCTGGATCCTGAAGTTTAGAATGGCTCCCCGCCAGGTTCCAGGATATTAATGTTATACTGTTATTTACCTCATTTTTAGCTATGGGTACACACCCATGGGTATCTACACTACTTGGAAGATCATTATCACGGATTGAGTCACTCTGGTATGGTATTAGATGATGTTGCAAGGAGGGCATAATCATAGCTGTACTAGTGGTATTGTTAGTTAACACATCGGTATCTGCAATCGAGTGCAGACTGCTTATAACTAGTTCAGCAATCTGACTAATATCTTGGGACCCAAAGATTGGTTCATTATCGATGCTCGAATGATCTGTGATAAATACATTGGAATCAATGTTCCAAGTATGCCTTTGCCCTATGTAAAGGCTACCAGTAGTACATTTCTCAGGGTGTTCCTTTACAATTATCCTGTGGGAGGACTTGGGATCAGAAGTCTCCTGAGGTTCCACATGATCATTAAATGTTGTTAATATCGTGTTGCCCCTTGTGGCGCCTACATCCACGGCTAGTCCTCCATTTAATGAGGACAGTCAGTCATTATCATCTAAGCGTTTGAAAACGTCATAGTAATTATTCTCAGGTATGGCATATCTATGCTGTCTCCGCCCTCCTCCTGGGATACCCCCTAGTGAAGACTGTGTAAGGCTGTGTGGTTAGTAAAAGTAACCAAGAAGTAGGATACTAATCCCCATTGTCTCTATGAGCCAGTTACCCGCCCTTTCTAATATTGCTTGAACCAGATCTGGTGACCCAATGATAACACTACACAGTCACCTTCTAGAGATGTTTTAGATCTCCCTATCCAACTGACCCGTGTCACCATTTTAAACTCAGTGAAAAGGGGATTTGATAGACGTGTCCTTATGCTCACTTCGTAAAGTGGTTTATTTTTCAGATTGGTCCAATATTCCATTGCTCCATATGGCAATGTAGGGACATTAGCTAACACTATGGTGTAAGGTGTTGCTTCTGAGGGTAGATGTAATGTATTAACACCTGTTGTTTCACTCACTGGGTTGTTATGTTGTCCTTGGCTACTTTGTGGCTGAACATCCTCCTTATGTGCATAATTAAGCCTACTAGGGGGCGGTGCTTTTTGACTATTCAACAGCCGTTCTTGGATGTTCTTTGCGTATGTACCCTTTCATTTGGCCTCTCCATTACTACCTTGTTGCAGTTGTTAGATTGGAAATCTAATGGGGTAGTGTGGGGTGGTAACACTAGGCCAGGGTCGTGGGTGCTGGGCTGATCGTTTGGACAGTTGTTGGGCCTATTAGGCTGAGCGATCTTAGTGTTACAATGACATGTGTTAGCCTGGTGTGGCTGGGTGCTCTTGAGGCATTGCTGACTCTGGTGGCTCTGCTGAGTAGTATGCACATAGCTTGGGAGCTTTTCTAATTTGTCTATGCTCGCTTCCAATCTGGATAACTTTTGTATCAGCGGGTTCAATAAGGCTGACACAACCTCTCCCATTTTAGTCCAAAGCTCCCCGCTGTCATTAATCTGCAGGAGAGGTAGAGATAATGGGGGAGACTATTTTGCAGTAGTAACGGTGTCGGTCACTAGGTGGTTTCCTTCCTCCTCATCCCCCCTTATTATGCCTATTCCGCCCTCTTTTGTATATAGGATATAGTTGCTTGTTGGAGCCCTGCCCTTTTCTTTTTTAGACTGGGGCAAGGGACTGCCCCCCTGGCTGAATTTGCTTTTTTGGGCCTCTGGTAAATACTTTAGGTCTAGTAGCGGTGTCGCATATCTTTGGGGTGTCGTCTGGTACAGAGACCTGGTTGGGTGATGCTTTAATCAAGGGAGAACAGGGGTCAGAGTTAGAGTGATCTACGGGAACCAACATTGTAGGCTGTTTTAAAGAGGGTTGTGGTTCTAGTGACAGTCTACGCTCGGTAGGAGCGATTTCGTGGATAAGGGCCAACTCTGCCCTTAGGAGAAAAGCATCCAATGTCCCCACCACTCCTTGGCCTGTTAGTGATTTCCTTTTTGTTGATGGTTTCTGCGCCATTTTCCTCTAACAAGATTTATTTGCACAACAATATAATGTAGTGGCCTCGTACCTCAATTCCTAGATCTCGGTCCCTGGGCCTAATAGTCAGGATGAAGGTCTGTATGTGTCCGATGGTCCAGATGAAAATGACCTGGCCCAGCCCGGCCTCCTCGGTTGCTGAGGGGCTTAGCCTGGGCGCTGCGCTTTGGGAGCCCACGCCTATATTTAAAGCGCCTCCAGGCGCTTCTCTCAGCTGGCGGTGGTGATGGCGGTGGGCAGCTCCCGTCACGAAGACACTTGGACTATGTAGCCCCCCTAACATGATAAAAAGCACAAACTGGTAACTGCTGCTTCTACAGGACCCCACTCAGGAGAAAGGGATCAAGCCTGAGTCCCTGGTGCCAAATAACTTGTCTGTACCTTCTTAGTTTGTCTAATCACGGGCACTGCCCTAAACAGGCCACACGAGGAGGGCCATGTAGGTTTGCGATCTCCGCCGCCACAAGCCTGTCCTCTGCTGCCGCATGCGGTCCTCTGAAGTGTGATTCAGCACTAGACTCGTGCTCAGTGTCACAGCGTCTGTAACTGCGCGGTAGTGCGGCGTCTTATCCAACGCCCCCCCCGCCTGCACATGGTGGGGGGGATCAATACTGCAGACTCGAGGAAGTTAGCGTCTCAGTAATCACCCTCTGCTGGCGGTTGCGAAATCGTGTAAGTACGTTGTGCGGCCCGTGTCACTGCGTTACTGCAGCCAGCGCGGCCCCTGCGCGCTCCCCCGGTCTCACCTCCTGTTTGAGCGCCAGTCCCAGGAATGCAGTCTTTTGAACTGGGATGTCTTTTCCAAGAGGATATTATAGGGGGTTCCACAGGGCTGGGGCATAGAAGGGAAGCTCAGGCCCCCAACGTACTTTTCTTTCAACAAGATATGAGGTGCAAATGTGTTGCAGGCTCCTGCCCTGCAGCTGAGATGGATTAAATAAACATGTACCCACTGCTGCTGGGTTATCATTTGATGCTGTTTTATTAAGCAGCAGTCGAAGTTGATGTAAACAAATATAAAGGTACAACCCATTACAGCATTAGTTCCAAAATCACAGTGAAAGAGGGAGTCCTGTAACACACTGTTCCAATTCCGTAAAAACCTAGAAACTTTACTTTATAGCAGCCCTGACTAATTTCTTACCTCTTTGGACCCTCTAATCCTGCTACTGCCCACCCAATAGCACCGGGAGACCCTTTGGGGTAGCTGCATGCTCTACAAGATCTTTAAATAAATAAATAAATAAAACTGTACAATACTTCAGTCTATGCCACTACACTGTGCACCACTACAGTGCACAAGAGCCCTCTCCACACTATTCCACTGCAAGTCACTCCACTCTATGCTATTCCAAACTATGACCATCTACTCTATGCCACTATAATATTTGCTATTCCACTCTACTCCACTCCACTGTACGTCACTTCACTCTACAACACTCTATTCGACCCTACTTCACTCTATGCTACTTCAATCTATCCCACTCCACTCTATGTCACTCCAGTCTATATCACTGCACTCTACACTACTCTACTTTATTTCATTCCACTACACACAACTCCACTCTATGCTATTCCACTCTATGCTATTCCACTCTACGCCACTCCACTCTTCACTACTCCACACCTCGCCATTCCACTCTCCGCCACTCCACTGTACGTCACTCCACTGTACACAACTCCAGTATACGTTATGCAACTATGCGCAACTACACTCTATGGCAATCAACTCTATGCTATTCGAAACTATGTCACTCTATTCTACCAAACTCATCTGTACTCCACACCACTGTATGCTATTCCACTATAACCCAACCAACTTTAAGACACTCAACTGTGCACTACTCCACTCTATGCCAGTCCACTATATGCTATTTCAGGGCGTGCTAAACTGTACACTATTCCTTTCTACGTCACTCCATTCTATGCCACTCAAGACCACTCCACTCTACACTATCCAACTGTAGGCCTGGGCATGAAATTCCACTCCACTCATAGAGTTTGAGGAGTTTTTCCCACTCTGTGCTTCGCGTAGTGTGCGCAGTTCCAAAAAAACTCTTACTGCAGACCATCTCCTGCTTAGATTTCTCAATACAGGTGGTCACGGATGTTCGCTATCGCTCTCATTGAGAAACATTCTGTTTACGTTGAAGAAGCTGCTGCTTGAGTAGAATATCTACTTGAGTGGCAGAAAGAAGCAGCACCTTCTTGAGCTGCGTGTTTACGCAGAATTTACAGCATGGGAAAAACACTCAGCGCTGAAAATCAGCGCAGACGGTGCAACATAATGCACTCCACCACTGGCTAAACTCTGTGTAGTGTAGCAACATTTTTTGGTCACTTCGCTGAGCTCCGCATAGCGGAACTCTGCCCAGGCCTATTCCACTGTATGCCACTCCACTCTTTGCCACTTCAGTTAACAGCACTACACTGTACTCCACCACACTCTGCAACATTTTAATTTTCCCTGTTCCACTGTACATATACATATCTCCACTCTACCACACCCCACTCTATGTTATTCCATTGGATGCCACTCCGCTCTATGCCACTCCACTGTATGCTATTGAACTGTGATCCACTCCACTCTATGACACTCACTGTACATTACTCCATTCTACTCCACTCTACCCAACCCACTCCACACCACTCGACTATGCTCTGCTCAATACTCTGTACTCCATTCAAAAACACTCTACGCCCCTCCAGTGTACCATACCATACTCCATTGTTCAGCACTACACTGCGCAACAATATTGTACTATCAATGCCACTGTACAACATTATGCTTTACTCTTTAGCACTTTACTCTACTCTTCTCCCAGGTAATATACTCCATTATGTGAGACGCTACTCCAGTGTACTCCACTGCACTCCACTACTGCACTCTATGGCACTCCTCTGTACGCTACTCTATGCCACTTAACTTTACAACTGTCTATCCCACTCCAGTATACCATACTGTACCGTAGTGTACTCTACTCCATGCCACTTCACTGTACACTCTACTTGACTTCAAGCCACTGTACTCTAGAACACGCTACTCCACTCTATACTACTCCACTCCACTGGACTCCATTACACCCTACTGCAATGCATGACACTCTAAGGCCACGTACAACACTCCATTCTACACTGCCCATTGGACCACACTCTACTCAACTCTTAGCATATCCACTATACAAGATGGTACTACACTCTGTGAAAGTATACAACAATGAATTCCACTCTCTGCGCCATACTACACTGTACTTTCCTGATAACCACTGTTTGCCCCTATACCTCAGTGTACAATGCTCTATTCTACTCTACAACACTTTCCAACACTCTACGGTACATCACTCCACTATACTGTACAACATGCTACTCCAATTGATAACAAGTTACTTGGCTATACACTACGCCTATTCCACTCTAGTGTACTCCATGCCACTGGGGTATACAAATTGCCACTACACTTCATAGCAATTTACTTCAGAGTACGCTTTGCCACTCAACTCTTCTCCACTGCAGTCTTCTCTACAATACCCCACTGTACTACTCTCTACACCACTCCACTCTACTTCACTCCACTGTACAAAGCCTTCACTGTATGCCACTCCAATGTACACAACTCCATTGTATGCTATTCCACCCTGCGCCACTGCACTGCACCACATTCCACTCTACAACACCATACTCTTTAACAGTACACTGTACGACACTCTCTTCCACTCTACTCTACCACACTCCACTTAATACCACTTCACTTAACAACAATAAACGGTACAATTTTAAACAAAATTGTTTTAAAAATTAAACCTTTGTTATAATAAGGAAATGTTTTTTTATTCTTTTGACAGAAACCAAACAGAAAAGTCACAAACATTACACATTCTTAAGTTATAGTTATGCCTTACATTTATAATTTACACACCATCTTTACATTAATATAAATGTATGTATTCTTTATCTACAAAGCAAACTTAAACTACAAAAACATGTACATTTCTAATCTTTTACTTATACCTTTAATTTATGATTCACTCAACAACTTCAAATTATTAGAGCTCCACACCTCCCTACTCAGTGTATTCAACACAGCAGCCACACTATATTAACTATACCTTCCACGTTCTCCATGTAGTGATTATACCGCTTTATATTATCTCACTCATACTATCTAAAATATTAGTATTTACAAGAACAGTTATCTCATGGTAGCACCCAACGAACCTGTTGCTGTTGGGGATAGGAAGGCGTGCCTGACACCATTGCGCCACTGGGGACTGCATATCCCAGGATCCTCTTGGCCCTCACACATTCTTAAAAGCACAACACAGCCCCACAGCCGAGGTAGCCGCCAATGAACCTGTTGCTGTTGGGGAGAGGAAGCTGTGCCTGACACCATCGCAGCGATGGGGACTAAGTCTCCCAGGATCCTCTTGGCCCTCACACGCGCTTAAAAGCGCGATGCAGCCGGGCGGCCAAGGTAGCCGCCAATGAACCTGTTGCTGTTGGGGAGAGGGAGCCATACCTGACACCATCGCACCACTGGGGACTACGCATACCAGGACAAAGCACAATACAGCCCTGCAGTGTGGGACGTGTGCTCGGCGCATCAGGCCACACCCAAGCAAAGCCTGGGCCAAAGGCGGGCCCATGAATGCCCATCGGAGCCCGAAGGAGGCTGGGCGGGGCCTCCCCTCTATCATCTGGCAATTGATATCGGGAAGAAGACAAAACGGGAATCAGGATTAATATGGGAAAAAATAAGTCAGATCCAGCATACTCAACAGAGGTAACTAAGTCCACCTTAGATTCCTTCCTGGTCAAAGCCACTAATGACATTCCAAAGGAGATAACTGTGGCAGAGAGGATAGTTTCCCTGGGGGAGGAGGTCTCGGTATGCAATGGTTTGATGCCGATTGCTAACGTGGACAATGTGGATCAAGAGAACCAGGGGTTGCAAGAAGATAATAGGCCACAACCAGCCTTTAAGGTCCCCCCGATACATCTGACCCCTCTCAATCGCTGAATGTAAATATGATTGATCCTAGTGTGGTCATACGTGGCAAAAGAAAGAGAGGTCCTTTAAAATAACCTGTATCTATCAAACCAAAGAAACCAAGACATTATTTACCAACACAGCCCATCACAGTCTCTGAATATGAGAGCTCTGAACTTCCTCAGACCAAACCTATTGCGAAGGACTTAATTGATAAGATAACTTCTATCTTACAACCCATATGGTTAAGATTGGACTCTATTAATATTAACATTCAAGAGATATTAAATAATGGGTCACTCATATCAAGAAATACTGTTGTAAATATTCAATCAACACAATCCCAGAATAGTTATGCCGCAAACATAATTTCAGAGCCATACGAATGTAGGGGAAGCAAAGGGTGTAAAACAGGGATAGACTTTGCCAAGACATATTCTACCCATATGGGACAGGACACTGAAGCCTTAGGGAGGCACCTAGATGAATTGAGCACAGGTGCAGTAACCCTGGGCATGCTTTAGGGTTGTTCCACTCCTAGTAAACCTATGGTGTGGGGCGTAAAATATAGACCCACTAGAGATGCAATGAAAGTTATTACTAACCTACCACAGAGAGAAACCACACGGTTCCAGAGGGTAACTAACCATCAGAGCCTAAACCTCCCTACTGCAGCCTGCCCTTTTGGTCTATGCCCCAATGCTAAGAACAGCACAACAAGAGTACACCGTTCAACTTATGGACAAAGCACCGTATTGGTTTACTAACCACACTAGATCAGGGTGCCTTGTCCAGAATCATCTTATCATGGCTAGGAGAACCCCATGGGTAGGGCCAGCTCCAAATTCGTCTGAGGGGGATTGTATTATTCTAAATTTTGACATCCTCTGATTGTGGGTTTTTTATTATTTCAGAGTGGGCTAAAGAACGGTGATGGATTAAACCCAGATCTGTTGACTGGGTGTGAGTATTTTATTGGTTCAGATGCTCCGTCCATCACCACCCCCTTTTGTACTGCTTTGTTCGCCAGAAGTTAGCTGGGTATGCTCAGACGTGAGTCCCTTGCTCACTTTGCCACTGGATTCAAGCAAGCCTGGCTCAAGGCGGCTGAAATGCCAGAAACCGGTCCTAGGAAACTTGTTTCCGGTCCAGGGAAGGCATGGCTTGGCAGTTCGGGCTGTACTGTACCCATGAGGCACAGGGTCAGACTGATTTGCATATGGCCATGTCTGAACTTGGGTGGCATAGTGGGCTAAAGAACGGTGAAGGATTAAACCCAGATCTGTTGACTGGGTGTGAGTGTTTGATTGGTTCAGATGCTCCGTCCATCACCACCCCCTTTTGTACCGCTTTATTATTTCACTCACCTTCAACACGCACAGCAGGGACCCAGATCTTCCCTGTAGCTTTGGGCTTCTTCTATATACCGTCTGGTATTCTACAAGACAAAATACCAAAAATAGTTCCGGAACCCTCCATAGGTGGCAGTAGGCCAATGCTTAATGAAAGTGCTGGTTTTCCTACTTAACATAGGGGTGCCCCATTATCAAATCTGGACTCCTGTGATTGACTTGAGACTGACACTAAGAGGTCCCAGACAACTAATCACCAGGAGTTTAGCAAGAGGGAGGAAAATAGTCTACAAAGTGGGGTAAATAGGGAGGTGAGGCTGGGACGGAGCGATGGTATTCAGCCTATTGGCTTACATTGTAATGATGTAAGGGGAGTTTTATCCTGTTAAAATAACCTGAACTATACCCTACTTTCCTGGAATATAGCAGGTTGTAACAACAAAAGAAACATTGTAGAGTGGAATAAAGTATTGTTACATTTTCAGATAATCTGTGTTTAAGAAACCTGGGAGACCACACTGATCTATGTAAATGGCTATCCATCTTTTCAAACACCAGCATTACCATCAAAAGGGGGTAGGGCGATGGGGGCTTATTGACAATGTTATTCAACACAATTGTGTTTAAAATTGTGTGCTTTATAAATATTTCTCCATATTTCCATATCCTAGTTATAAAAGGTTATGATACCCGGGATCTAGTGCTAATAAATTACTATAATAACTTCACAAAATCAGAAATGTTTGTGGAGAACACAGAGGACCTAATTTTTCACCATATAAACCCTCTATAACTTATCTGGGTTGGAGATTTTAAAATAAAAGCATGCCCAAGAGTAGAATCGAAGCTTTGTAGGATAGTGGATTATAAGGGAGACACTATGAATCACTTTAACCCTAACATACATGGAAATGATCTAAATAGCTTATTGATGAAGTGGCAATTAGAGTTTCGTAATGAAATTGATCCAGACACTCGTCAATTATTATCCACTTTTCAAAGAATAGATAGTAGTTCTTTGATTGACGATATAATCACCTGTGATAATCTTAAAATGAGCATTACTAAGATGAAGGTTAACATTGCAAAATTTAGCGACCATGCCATGCTCTTGTGTGCCTGGTTTTGGAGTGAACATATGAAAAGGAATGGTAAACGTGTTTTAAAACCCATCTTATTAAGGAAAAATGGCTTCATCCTAAAATGGGACAAGGTAGATGAGACTAACCTTGTCACCAATGCCATAATGTCAAACTATGAGGACATTTTACTATGTCTAGAACTCCAGTTAAATAACAAACATGTGATCAAAGCATTTGGAAATATTCTAACAAATATCAGACAACAACTAACCTGCCCAATATATGTAATAGATACCCCCAGCATCACTGGTTTGACAAGAAATGTTAAGAAGCATCCACAAACCTATGTAAAGCCCTAAAAACATCACCCAGAGATAAAAAAAATCTAATTTGTATTATAAGTAACCTCTATATACTAGCTAGAGAAAAGAGAATGAAACAGTTAAAATCTGAGGCGTGGGAAAGTTTAAATCAAGGATCTTATCAGCCTGATAGAAAAGCATTCTGGAAGGGGATTAATGCACCCTTTCTGACAGTTAAGGGTGGACCTTCATTGGATGTACACATAGATGAAGAATCTTGGATAAGACATTTTCAGGATATTTTCCAAAAACCGGTCGGACTGCATCCATTGGTTGTTTGTCCTCCTATTAAGGATAAAACATACTTCTCTTTTGATCTTGGTGAAATAGAGCTCGCTCTTCTGCAGTCACCAACCCTGAAAGCAGTAGGGCCTGATGGGATTCCAATGGATATCTTTCTTATAAACAAACCATTATGATCCCCCCCACTGACTGTAGTCTTTATTTCAATAGCTAAATCGGGCCCTTTACCTTCTTGGAAACAATCAATGATAAAACTACAAAGTGTGTGAATCCAGGTTGGGAGCCCCAAGGGAGAAAAAGGGCCTGAGGAAACATGGGCTCACGGGTCACTAAGCGAAGCCTACTAGAATACAGGATTCAGGAGGGTGAATAGATGTTTGGGCAGAGATGTCTAGCCTGTAGCTAGTCAGATGTAGTAGAATGAGGTAGTTGCATTACAGTTGGATCCTATCGTGACACTCATCCAGGGTGTTCAGCCCTTGATTGACAGAGTTGCACCGTGTGATCCATTTACATTCACATTTGTTGAGGAGTTGTTGTAGATTGCCAACCCTTGGAGATTGCCACCCCTGGTGGGTAGTGTCAGTTGAGCCCCTTCTTTTCCCTTGGGGCTCCCACCCTATATTTACACACCTTGTAATTTCCATCTTTTTATATCCCATTGGATAATTCCTGTTTTCTTAGCTTGCTTCCATTATGTAGCAACTCCACCGGTACACACTGGGGATTTCAATTTCCTGTTTTGATAAATATGCACAAGCAAGGCATGCAAGCTTTACTCTGTATGATCACTCGACAATTGTTCTTTGAATTATTATGATTGTTCTAAATGTATGCATTCACCTCTCTTTCTTGTTGAAGCCTTCCTTCTACTTCAAATTGTATCCATCTCATAAATCTTTTCAGTCTCTTTCCTGTCCGATTCAGGACAAGTCTTTCTGTTCATTTAATATTCACCCCCTCTGATGTACACGCATCTTGCTGGGACTTCTCTTGGCCTCCCAATTCTTGTGACATGTACCGCTGACTAATGAGGGTGAGTTCTTCTTTACCCTTCCATTACCTAGGTCCTGGCAGGGACTTTTCACGTACCTTCCTTTCCCCCCGGCCATCCCTGTTTCTTATCGCACCTCTCCCTTTCTTCCCCCCTTTCTCCAGCATACATCTCATATGGACTACACCTGCTAGCGCCTTAACTACGGTGGTGCTTGGAACCTACAAGAGAGATCTACCCATCCTAGTACTTTACTCCCACGCCCCCAATCAGGTGTCCTCAAGTAAATTTCTTTAACCATCTTGTTAAATGCTTTTTTCTTTTCCTAATATTCTGTGTCTCATGCTCTCTTCATTACTTCCGTGCACCAATACAATGGTAACCTGGTCCTGAAGATGACCCTGACTTCTTAAGGGACAAAACGCTGTTGACCTCCCAACGCAACTTTGGGCACTAGCCTCTCGATCACAAATTGTTAAATCCTCTGTAAAATCTTGTCAATAAATATTTGTGAGCCTAAAGTATCTTGTAAATATTTTCACTATTGTTCATCTTGCGCTGTTCATTGCTGTGTTACTTGTCACTTGCGCCGTCCAGCCTGTGTGTCACGAGCACGTATGTGAAACAGAGTGTTTCCAGGTTACACATACATTCAGTGTAAACAATGCTGATGCTACTGTTTCCCAACACATTCTCTTTAATACATAGTGCCACTGGCACATCCTCTAACCTCGGAGTCTTCCTTGTCTAGTAGCCTTTTTAAATAGTACCTATTGAGTCTTTGTTACATGCCATTAATGTTACAGCACTGAAGTCAACAAATGTTGAAAAATCCAAGAGTCACACAAAAGAAGTGTAGCAAATGTGTGACACCCACTCAGCAGGAGAGTGTTATGGGTAGGGTATGTAGCCAGTGGTGCATTTTGGGGAACTAGTGGTAGCGTACTGTCATTTTCAAACAGCACAATTTCAGTTGAAATGGCCAGTATATTTGAATAGACATGCAGTTTTACTGGTAAAACTATGTCTCTCAAACGATAATATGTGTACATCGGGTTACATGAAAATATATTCACCAAGTAAAGTGATTGGCTTTAATCGTGTTAAAATCTCACACTTCAGAATTACCTTAAAAAAATGCTCCCTTTTTCGTAAATGCTATTAATATTTGTATTATGTTTTGAAATATGTTTAGTTTTAATTTACAGGTGTTTAAATGTTGTTGTATGTTAGAAAAAGAGTGATATTCTACTGCCTTTCCATTCACTTTCGACACCCCAGCATGATTGTCACCTAGGTCACTTTTACAAAATCCTCTCACTTTGCAGTGAGAGAAATGAAAATAAACACTAGTTTCCAAATAAGCAGCAGTTTGTCAGAAGACATACCCTGACATTCTACCCTTGTCTCTGAACGCACAACAAATGTGATAGGTTAAACACAAAATGTAAAGTCATCAAAATTACTCATCACCTTTAGAACTCTAGCATCGTTATTTATAATTGTGCTGCAGCACCCCCTGAACTCCTACCTCCAGTGCCTATGGCAGTGCAGATGTTGTACCATTGGGTTTACGTCTCATAAAAAGCCAGCCCACTTTGGAGTTACTCAAATAAGTCCTTAGCAAATCAGAGCCAGTGTATTTCTTATACACAAAATGCATCTTAGTCCCGATCTTAGCCTCAGAATATCAAACATGTCGGACATGCCGAAACATTACCAATATTTATTTTAGAGATCAGTGGCATAGGTAGGTTAGCATGGCACCTTGGGCAAGCAAAATAACCCCCCCCCCCTCACTAGAGTGACATCTCGGTCTGGCAACTGTCCCAAGCAATCCTCATCCTCCTTTGATGGAGTCTGCATCTGCTTCTGCTATATCAAAACTCATTGCTATTTGCATGCACACAGTAATGTTTTTCTACTTCCTGGACTGCATTTCTGTATGTCAAAGCCATAAACCTAAAAACATTACCAAAGCCAATAGACATAACATTCAGGAACCCCACATTCACACTTCTTTTCTCATAAAGGCACATCCCTCATGCTTAACTCACACAAGCATGTGCCTCATTCTGCACTAACATAGGCACAACTTTCAAAATGTAGACCACTTACCCTGCACTCACACAAGACCATGGTAAATCTACATTTAGACAGGCACGCCTTTCAAAAGCACACTGCTCACATACAGGTAGACCTTTCACTAGGAAGGAGCCGAGTTAGGACAGATGGTGGCATGGGAGGTACGGATGATTATTCAGGGTCTTTGTCTAGTAATGCAATTCAAACTTGTGGAGGTAAGCTACACCGAAACTTGAATGTCAACTGAGGGTATCCAATCTCCCATCTGCCTTACATGGACCAGCTCTGGAGACTATGGTCCATTATGATGTCGGGCGGATTTCCACCAGCACAATTCCCCTCCGCCATATTAGGATGGCGGAGGGGACCGTGGCGGTGCAAAACACCGCCCGCCTGTTTTCCGCCCCGGTCACCTAGCGGCCGGGGCGGAAAACCTGTAACATGGTGTCTTGTAGACACCGCCCGCCATATTACAATGTGCATTTCACTTTGCATTTCCGTGGCGGCAATGCCGCCACGGAAAGGCATGCGGAGACTCCCTGCGGGGGCCCGTTGCGGGCCCCCTGGGAGTCGTGGCTTGGGGGGTTGCACATGGGGGGTACCTATGGTACCCCCCCACATTTCAAAGTGCAACATGGCAGGCACCGCGCGGTGCCTGTCATGTTGCACTTTGAAATGAAAACGTGCACTTTTAACATGGCAGCGGGCAGAGATTTCTGCTCCGCCCGCCGCAATTGCACACCTACAGGATGCGCCCGCCTGTGTGGCGGGCGCATCCTAATGCCCTGATCGGGACCCCCGCCCTTAAGGCGGGCGGTCCGGGTCCCGATGTGATGGCGGGCGGACTAAGTCCGCCCGTCATCATAATGGACCCAACATGAGTTCAATTTCTGTAGATTTTGGCATAGCAGAGTCATGGCATCTTAAAAAAAGTTAATTACTAGCAAAGGTGGAGATTCTCCATCCTAAAAGTTCGTGTGCACTCTTCAAAGTTGAAGAGTGCACACGACCTTTTAGGATGGAGAATCTCCACCTTTGCTAGTAATTATTTTGGATAATAGTGTTCTTAGACAAAACACTTTGGAAGGAGTGCACTACAATAACAAATAGAAGATAGTAAGAAATCTATTTAAAAAGAAGGAGTGCACCAACGGATCTAATACAATCTTAAAAAAAGTCCCATATGCCTTCTAAAAATGAAGGGTTTTTTGTAGTGCAAGCATATGCTAAAAGAAATACAGAAATATAGAAACAATATATCAGCTAAATGTGGTAGACGGTGCACAGACATAATATCGACTCCAAAATATCGTTTGGACAGAATATCGAGTTTGAAATATCGTTTGGACAAAATATCGACAGGACAGAATATAGACAGCCAAAATATCGTTTTTAAGGTAAGTGAAGTAATATCGACTGTAAATAATATAGAAAGTGAAAATATCCAAGTATATAATCTAGATCAGTGTTTCCCAAACTGTGGTCCGCGGACCCCCAGGGGTCCGTGACACATTCCCAGGGGGTCCGTAGCCAACAGTTTTAAAAGCACAGAAACGTTTCTTGTATAATTAGCAGCTTTCCAGCAACAATAAAAGTGTCAAGAGAATGCCAGTGATTAATGTACGTGCTGGAGAGCGAGGAGAGGTTTGTTCAGTGGCAGCTTTAACTAATGTAGCACAGAGGGTTAATGTGCCTACTGCAAAAAACGTGTAACATGCATCTTAAAAAGCAGTATTTTATGTGCCTAGGTTCATGGTTACTGCTTTTGTCACAGAGTTTCTTTTGTTACTGTGCACTTCATAAGTGACAATCGTAATCTGTCACAGGGACCTTTAAACTGTCATCAAAGAGCTGCTTGCAAACTGCATGGTACCAGTTAGTAACTTATATTTTGTCCCAGTTATTCATTAACCTGATGCTGCTAAAATGATATATTTGGGTAGAAATACATTTTAGATGTTAAAGTCAATGCTAGCCACTGTGTTATGTACTGAATCCTGAGTTTGTGCTTTTCCAGACCAAGCACTCTTTAAACACTTTATATACACACTGATTTCCATGTATGATTCAATGTCTCTATATGTGTGTGATGTAAAGTGCTCTGACATCCTACAATGGTATGAGAGATGCTATAAAACAAATGAAATACATGTGACTAAGGGCCAGATGTACGATCTGTTTTTATATGCGCGAACGGGTTCCCAAACCCGTTTGCGCATGCAAAAACCTATTGGGCCATGTACATAGCCTATTTCGCGAGTTGCAATATGTTTGCGACTCTCTAAATAGGTTTTGCAACTTGCTATTTGGAAGGGGCATTCCCTTCCAAATAGCGAGTCTCAAAACCATGTACAAATGTTTTGCAGTCGCAAAACAGTCACAATTACCACCTACTTCAAGTAGATGGTAATGCATTCGCAAATGGGAAGGAGTCCCCAGGGGACCCCTTCCCTTTCAAATACATGCAAAATTATTTTTTAAGGGTAGGCAGTGGTCCCAGGGACCTCTGCCTGCCCTTAGAAAATTAAACGAAAACGTTTCATTTTATTTTTTCTTTAAATGCTTGGTAAACAGGCTGCATTTTTTTTCAAAAAACCTGCTTTATTTAAAAGCAGTCCGAGACATGGTGGCCTGCAGACCCCAGCAGGCCACCATCGCTGGGAGGGCTGGCATTCCCAATGGGCTCGCAAATTGCGAGAGGCTCATTAATATTAATGAACCTCGCTATTTGCGACCCCATTGGGAATCCCAAACAGTGTTAAACACACCGTTGTACATTTCATTTAGCGACTCGCAATTTGCCACTCGCAATGTGTCACCAATTGCGAGGTGCTAAATTAAATGGTTGTACATCTGGCCCCAAAACCCTTAGTGCTTTGAGTATTTGTTTTGTGTGCACACATGTGTATTTTTTTCGAATTAATGTTTACATGTTTGAAATGTAACTCATACAAATTGCTTGGGGGGTCCCTGGTTTCCAGTGGTGACTCAATGGGGGTCCTCAGGAGTCAAAAGTTTGGGAACCACTGATCTAGATAGTAAAAAATATCGTTTTTTAAATAATATTTAATTATTTATAGTGTTTTTTCATGTTATAATATGTGTGAAAAGTGTCATTTTATGTTATAATTATTTTTAATTAATGATTTTTTTAATTATTGTGTAATTTTATTCTGTAGGGTTTATAGGGGAATAGGGTGGGAAGTATTTTAATTATAATTAATTAAATATGTAAATGTATTTATTGGTAGTAATATTTAATTAATTGGTAATTAAATAATATTTGTTAATTAATTAAAATTTAATTGGTAAATAATTTTATTTTATTGATTAATTGCTAATTATGTAAATTTAAATAATATATTTCCTGTAGCGGGTTGTGGGTTTATAGGGGAATAGGGTGGGAAGTAATTTAATTATAATTAATTAAATATGTAAATTTAATAATTGGTAGTAATATTTAATTAATTGGTAATTAAATAATATTTGTTAATTAATTACAATTTAATTGGTAATGAATTTATTTTTATTGATTAATTGCTAATTATGTAAATTTAAATAATTTATTTTCTGTAGCGGGTTGTGGGTTTATAGGGGAATAGGGTGGGAAGTAATTTAATTATAATTAATTAAATATGTAAATTTAATAATTGGTAGTAATATTTAATTAATTGTTAATTAAAAAATATTTGTTAATTAATTAAAATTTAATTGGTAATTAATTGAATTTTTTAGTGATTAATTGCTAAATATGTAAATTTAAATAATTTATTTCCTGTAGCGGGTTGTGGGTTTATAGGGGAATAGGGTGGGAAGTAATTTAATTATAATTAATTAAATATGTAAAATTAATAATTGGTAGTAATATTTAATTAATTGTTAATTAAAAAATATTTGTTAATTAATTAAAATTTAATTGGTAATTAATTTAATTTAATTGATTACTTGCTAATTATGTTAAATTAAATTATTTATTTCCTGTAGCGGGTTGTGGGTTTATAGGGGAATAGAGTGGGAAGTAATTTAATAATAATTAATGAAATAATAACATTTATTTAATTGTATTTAATATAAAATAATTGTAAATTAAATTTTAATTACAAATAAATAATTGGTAATTAGTTATAAATTAGTATTAATAGGTAACTAATTGAAATATTTACAGTTTTTGTTTTTTGGGTAAAGGGGTATTTTTAGGGTTCAGGGTCAGTTTTTGGTTTTGGGTAAAGGGGTATTTTTAGGGTTCAGGTCAGTTTTTAGTTTTGGGTAAAGGGGTATTTTTAGGGTTCAGGGTCAGTCTTTAGTTTTTGGGTAAAGGGGTATTTTTAGGGTTCAGGGTCAGTTTTTAGTTTTTGGGTAAAGTGGTATTTTTAGGGTTCAGGGTCAGTTTTTAGTTTTTGGGTAAAGTGGTATTTTTAGGGTTCAGGGTCAGTTTTTAGTTTTTGGGTAAAGGGGTATTTTTAGGGTTCAGGCTCAATTATATGTATTCTGTCCTGAAGGGCTGAACCAATTTGTTAATGGCACACTGTCTACTGGATAACTGAAGTGGGCTTACCCAAAGCCCTTTTCTCTAAACAAGATTATGTATTATTTTTGAGAAGATGTGAGGCTGGTGAGACAGCTAAAACAGCCTTTTGCCAGACCTAAAACAAATAGAAATAGAGCACAGGGAGCAGAAACACAGCAGGTCCAGCACATTTCCTAGTAAAGTGACAACTAAATGAGTACAGACATTCAGATTTACTGATAAAGCTATATAGTGTACAAATCATAATGTGTGGAAACTCGGATTCAACAAATATTAGTCATTGCGCATCACCAAGTAAAGTATCTTGATTTGTTTCAATCTTATTAAAATCTTTGTTTCCACCACACTTCAGAAGTAGGAAAAAAGATCATCAGCTGTGCTTTGCTGGTTGTTTATTCTGAAATATTTGTACAGTGCATTTATAGGTATTTACAGTTTGTTGTATGTTAGAAGTAAACAACATCCTAAAGCC
Organism: Lissotriton helveticus; assembly: GCF_964261635.1. Lineage (NCBI taxonomy): Eukaryota > Metazoa > Chordata > Amphibia > Caudata > Salamandridae > Lissotriton > Lissotriton helveticus. Next base: position 149,995,123 of record NC_136073.1, read on the forward strand.
TTTCCTTTCTGACCAGTAGGATTTTCATATAGTCCACTTTACAAAATGCTTATACTTTGCTGTAAGTGAAAGAGAAGTAAACACCAGTCTTGTTGAAAGAATAAGCAGCAATTTATCGAAATGGTTAGATTGTGTTTTGACCTCTGTCTTTGAGCACACAGCACATATGACAAGATGACAACTAAATATAAAGTAATCTTTAATGCTCCTTAAGCATCGGAAATTAGCATGGTTATTCAGGTGCCTTTTCAGGGCTAATGGAGCTGGTGTGGTGGCCCAACCCCCTACCTCTGGGCCTCAGTGCACTGCACCGGCTGCATCACTGGTAGCTATGTCCCTGTTAAAGATTGTAGACCAAACATCTAGCCACCAATAGGGATATTCAGACATACAGCAAAACCAATCCATGCCTTTTTAACACAGCATCCAAAAACTGTCCATCATGTGTTTTGTGACCTATTTGTAGACCCTACCTTTATGATGCACTGGCAGCACTGTGTTAAATACTAAGGGGCTTATTTACAAGGCCCTTGTGCCACTTTTGTGTCATTTTTAACATAGGAAAAGTGACGCAAAAGTGGCGCAAGGGCCTTGTAAATCTGTCCCTAAATTTTTGCCAATTTAAAATGTTATTGTATAGCTCGAAGGTTCTGGATTTCAGGTTATTAAGTCTTTAAAAGAGCCTGTTAACTATACACTTTTGTACATTTTCTAAGATTTTATGACTAATCCATGGGCTTTAGTAGAGAAAACATCTTGGATCCTCTGTGCATAAAAGTCCCTGATAAAATTGTAGTATTCTGTATTAATGGTAAATACTCTAGTATCCTATCCCTTGCCCTACCTTTCTTGGCACTTGCTTCCCCAGTGCAAGGCTGTCACGTGCTTCCCCAGAACATGTTGCTAAGCACATGTTGTAGTGTGAAGAATGTAAGCTGTTAGCACCAGTTTGTGTTCAGCGTCAGCTCCATTAGTTGCACTATGTCATTACTACAAAATACTTACACATGTTTTAATGACAATTTCCCATGGTAATAGACTGTTGGTCCTAATTGCATCAAATGATTACATTCTGAATACACTGACTGTAAAGTAGTAAAGTCTAAAAGGATAAAGAACAAAAGTTGGGCAGAAGATTCTGAAGAGATGTAAGTGAGAAAACTATCTTCTTGTTAATGAGAACACCACTTACAAAAGGGGGGGATTATTACTTTCTAGCCATTATAATCTTATTTACATTTCTGTGCTCTCTGTCGCATAGAGTATGTGTGTCAACACTGGAAAGAAGACACCTTTTTTGGGTACCAGTTCCTGAATGGCGTGGACCCTATGCTGATTAAGAGGTGCAAAAAAATCCCAGACAACTTCCCAGTGACAGACAGCATGGTGGCAAGCATCCTAGGGCCAAAGACAAAACTTGAGACTGAGCTGCAGGTATGTATTTGATCTTGTTTCCAAAGGCCTGCAAGCTGGTGTGGGTCTAAAAGGCGTTCAACTGGAAGCTAAAGAAGTTCATTTTATAGGTCTGGCATTAGCCAAGATCTTTTAATTTTACTAAAAGTTCATGCACAATATACTTACTTAAAGGGGCTTTCAGTTTTGTCTCTTCATCCACTGGCCTGTTATTGTGTTATTCACGTGTTGATACTACCCACTACAGTATAAAGCTTGCGATAATGGCTCACCTTACATAAGCCACTGGCTTCTATCACCAGTGGCACATTCAAGTGCAAAGGTAGTTGCCAACAGTGCCAGTGTTAGATTTTTACTTTATTAATACATTAGTGCTGGCTGTGCATTTAGAACCTAATGTGATAGCAATTTGCTTTCAGTGTTGTTGTATGCAATGCTTATAGAGACATTTAACTTGTATATTAATACTCAAAGATGTGCAGCGTATTCCAGTTTCCTGTCCTTTTATTTATCTATCTATGCAACCCGAACAGTCAATTACCTGTCTGTCCCTCTTTCACTTTGCCCGTCCTATCTATCTATCTATCTATCTATCTATCTATCTATCTATCTATCTATCTATCTATCTATCTATCTATCTATCTATCTATCTATCTATCTATCTATCTATCTATCTATCTATCTATCTATCTATCTATCTATCTATCTATCTATCTATCTATCCATCTATCTATGAGTAAATGTTTATTTTTTTTACTGGGTGTGAGTCCTGGGCAAGCAACAGCCACAATCCCTTGCAGGGTGAACCACTAAAAGTCACTAAATTAATCTATGCTTAACCATGGATATGTTGACACAAAATGTAGTCAAGGATAATATCGAAGCAGGGTGTCATGGATTTATGCAGTACTCAAACAGTAATAAAGTGAAGGCACAACACAAGAAAAATCCCACACCAATCAAAAAAATAGAGTAACTTTTAATAGATTATTTGACATCAAAATGACAAAAATCCAATCTGTAGAACAGGAACTATGATTTCTTTATTTTGTTTTGTAAAATCTAGCGCCTAAAACATAGGCACTCACAATCATTTTCCTAGGAGTTAGAAGGTTTGGTCACTGATATGACGTAGGGCAGTATTGATTCCAGCAGGGTGCCAGTCGAGGGGGCAGGGTTGGTATGGTGGGTGTAGGGGACATGAAGCATGTACATCTAAAGGCTGAATTGCATAATGTGAAACTGGAAAACTTGGATAAATCCCAGCTTCCCAACTTGTCCAAATTGTGGGATCCTAGGCAGCTCTTTTAGTTTACTTTCTCTCCTTTTCTTTCATTATTACATATAAGAGGTCGTCAAAATACATGACTTCAGGATGTGCCCTGCACAAAACGTTCCCCTGTCTTTAATGTAATAAACTATAATGTCATGTATGTGTAACAGCAAACCAGGACATCAAAAGGGTGCTCAAAACAATTGACTCTCCTCTTAGTTCACTATTGGTATTGTTGTCAGGGTGCGTGGGAAGAATGACTGTATCTAAAATAATCTTTTAAAACTATCACTTTAAAAATATACTTCTCAATTGACATATATAATCTAATGTAATGTAATGGTGAAAGGTTCTCCATGTTAATGAAATGCACTTTTTATATGTTTACATGTTTGCTGAAAGATGTCTTCAAAAATGAAGATGTTCCTAAAGTTAAGAGGTGCAAGGCATCTTCCTTTCTTTTATTTTTTTTATTTTACTTCAGTTAATTAATTATTAAATGCTGGCCCATCTGTTTAATTGCTGTGAATTTCACTTCTGGGTCGAGTAATCAGCCTTTTCGGTGCTGGGGTTGACCAGGGGGCAGGATGTAATGATCAGTAGGGCTGCATGAGGCTCCCAGGCCATACTTTTAGTATCACTGGCCTCAAAGATCAAAGCACCAATGCGTACATCTAGTTATTCGAGACTGGGTCAAAGTCGCAAAGTATGGGAGACCACGATAGAGTGTGATGCGGATACACAAAGTGGATTGGGCCTGGTTAGCGCTTAACTTCAGACTAGAAAGAATTTCTGGGAAAATATTCAGAGAAGGTAAAGTTGCAGCTGGGCAAGACTGCAGAAGGTGTTCGAGGAGGAAGCCTTGTCGTCAGATAGTCTTGGATCGAAACTGTGATGAATATTTCTATACTTGGACCTAGTGTCTGAAATGAAAGTCAATAATCTCCGGTAGGACAAGCCAGAGGGCTGTAGCCGAAGACAGTTCCACGAATCCTGATGTACTGCTGCAGAAAAGAAAGTAGCGGGAGAAGCCACAAAGTCAATTCAAATAGAGAAGTGTCTCAGGGGAAAGGCAAGCAAATTGGCTGTTCTGGTTCTCAGAGCAGTTTTTAGCCAAAAAATGTTCTAAGTTGCAACTTTTGGATATGGTCACATTCAGCACCACTTCCAAAGTCTCAGGACTGGTGGGGCACCACTTGAAGGGTCAGGACTCATTTAGGCTGTGTTCAGGTGTGGGTCCAAGGACAAACATTCCCCCAGTCAAAAGATCAGGGTTAAATCTGTTGTTCGTTTGCTTTCTATGCCACCCTAGTGTGAACCCAGCCAGATGTCTTAACTGGTGGAGAGTGTTTGATTGATTCAGCATTCCATCCATCATTTCTTACCTCAGCACTTTTTGCCCTAAGTGGGATGGGTATGCCCAGACGTGGGTTCCTTGCTCACTGTGACACTGGTTTCAAGCTAGCCTGGCTGATGAGGGCGTTTACCCCAAAAGCGGCACTGGAGGCTTGATTCCAATCCAGGTAGAACCTGGCTTTGCAGTTCGGGCTTGACTTTTCCAATGAGAAACATGGTCAAGACTGATTTGAATAAATTGGGGTGGCTTGGTGAGCAAAAGTATGATGGATTAAACCCAGATCTTTATGACTGGGGGTGCATGTTTGCATTGTTCAGCATTCCGTCCATCAATTGTTCCTTTTGCTTTTGTCACCCTAAGTGGGAAGGGTATGCCCAGATGTGGGTCTGTGCTCACTGAGCCACTGGATTCAAGTTAGATAGGCTGATGCGGGATGATAGCCTGAAATCAGTCCCAGGACACTTGTTTCTGGTCTAGGGAGGACCTGGCTTGGCAGTTCGGGCTGGACTGTTCCCATGATAATGATGGATTAAACCCAGATATTTGTGACTGGGGGTGAATGTGTGCATTGTTCAGCATTCCGTTCATTAATTGTTCCTTTTGCTATAAATTCATTTGGCAAACAATCGACACAAAGTGTCCCGAATTAAACACCAGTAATGTCAGAAAGAATTTTTGTAGTTAGGACATCATTTTAGGAAGGGAACAAGGAAGGTATGATGGGATAGAACTTCTGCCATTTTGAAAATTAACTCTCCCACTATGCAGAAGGAAATCAGGATGTTCTTGGGAATGGTGTCATCTGTGGATTCCTGGAGTTTATTTTGGATGTGGAGAGTATGCTTATTTTAAGTTGCCTACAAATTGAGCAAGTACTTGTTGCCTTGCTCTAGTCTTTCCAAAAATCTAAAATGCACGGAATCTAGACATATCTGAAAAGGGATCCTTTAGTAGATCCTAATGTACTTATTGTAGTGCCTCACAGATAATGGATGACATTTTTAGATCAAAGATTACTTTAGCAGGTGTCGTTCTGAATGCTTAGATGATTAGAAAGCTTTCCACGACAGTGCATAAACTTGTCAATAGTACAGCTGGTGCTTTGCTGGCAATAGATACAGAGCTAACAGCTATTTGGCCTATGGTGCTGCAGAATCATCTTGCAGTAGATATTTTGCTGGTAAAGAAGATCAGAGCCTGTTAGATATTGAAGATTCAACAATTTTGTACCTTTTTCCCTTATAAGAACAAGGCAATATGAGGAGTTGTGCAGAATATCACTTGATTGAAAGCTGGCTTAAAGGAATTAAAAGCAACTGGTGTTTGGAAAGCAGGTGGAAAGGGATTTGCTGCTATAGGTGGTTGGTTTAGTAATCGTGGTAGTGGGCTTTGAGGTGCAATACAAAGGCATATTTTAAACATTGGCATTTTATTGATTCATTTATTTGCTATGTTTAGGAGATGTTTAAGGGATTTAAACTCATGAGATCAAAGAAGATGGTGACTGAAGGAAAGCAAGTTAAAAGGAAAAGGTGGTGGTACTTGCCACTGTTGTGACACTAGGTATTTATATGTGACTTCAAGAGACAGAATTACTAGACCTTGCAGAGTAGACGCAGGATTCTAATAGTTGCGGAGTAAAGCTCTACTGTGTTATTGGTGTTGAATGTGAATCAGTGTTAATGGGAAACATCCGGAACAATGAGGCCAGAGCCACGCGTTCCCGAAGCCCGCAGGCCGAACAATGACTTGCCTGAAGAACGACTTTGCCTTAACCATGCATGTGTGTGGTTAAGGCAACGTCGTTCTAGTGTTCAGGATGGATGGGGAGAGAGGAGCATCTGAAAGAGAAAAGGACAGGTTAGAGGGGTTTACAGTACTTTTTGTGGTGGTGTTTGGGTAGTTTTTAGGGGGTGGGGGATTCAGGGTAGTTTTAAGGGGGTAGGGGGTTTGGGGTAGTTTTTACGGGTTGGGGTTCCTATACCACGAACATTTGTGGTAAAGGAATGCATGGTAAAGCAATTCGTGTTTAAGACGTGCTCGTTGTAGAGACATCGTTCTAAAGGTAGGCATTGTAGAGGAACTCGTTTTTCCGGCATACAACCAGTGTTAATGATTTTCTGCAGTGCTGGTACTGATGCTGCTGGCCTGAAAGCCTTACATTGGTAGAACTTACATTGATAGGACTACTGGAGATTACACTGGTGGTACTGACAACAATGGTGACTGAGTTACTAACAATTTTACTGGTTGCTCTAATGATTTTCTAGTTTTTAAATCTTTCACTGATGTGCAGAACATCCCTAGTGACCAATTTACTAAGACCTTCAATAAGGCTTAGGCGCTGATAATGATAGATCTACAAAGATAATTACTGTGACAAGGCTGCATCAACCGGCACATTTGTAACCGTTTCGTTATGTGGATTGGTTTGGTCAACTTTGGCACAACAACAAACACCATTTGTCTAACATTGCTCAACTTCAACAGCAGTCTAAAAGATGAGCACCTTCATGCATATAACTAATCAGTGTAAATAATTGGCTAATATGGATTTCAATTTGATATACTATAAGAATTCATTTTTGATACCATTCCTGCCTTCAGGTAAATGAGGTCAAAACTTTGTGTCTATTATCCCCTTCCCTGTCTTGGCTGTCGGCAGATCATCAGTGATAGGTTTCTCTCACAGCTCACCTCAACCATGGAAATGTGTGATTTGGCCACAGATTTCATTCTCCATCTGGACAATGTGCATTCTGAGCTCTAGCGGCCTCCCTCCACTTTGGAAAAGCATCTGTCTTGAAAGCTTTTCCTTATCAAATGCCTAGTGATATAAAGGAGAGATCACATGCCACTGCCTTCTGTCTCAGCAGCCTCTCAAAATAGGGTGTAGATACTCTTCACAGAGAGCCTCCTGTCTTCTCTTTTGGCTACTTGTAGTCAAAGGGGAACTACCCCATTGGTTGCATCCCATTTGCAACTATTGGGAAAACCAGAAGACTTGCTCCATAAAGGACAGGGCTGGCGCTGACTATGAGGGAGGTGTGTGTTTACCTGCTTTGATGCTAAAGGAGCTGAAGGGGGGACTTTGAAAGTAGATATGAAGCAGACAGAGAGACTCTTAGACAAGGCTCTTTCCTCCCATCAGACCAATCTGTAGAGCAAAGTCTTGTTGGATATAATGTATTCTTAATCATAGGAACTGCGGTGTAATTGTGGGAAAGGAAGGACATTTTACTATTATTCATTTAAAATACTCAGCCAATCACTTCTAGGTGGACAATATACAACACCGCTCCTCTCAAATAGATCTGCTGGAGCTGAGGAGAGACGAGTCAGGACTGTCTGTTGGTGAATCAAAGGAAAAGTATTCCTGCACCCCCTAGAAATGTACAACTCTGGAAAGCAACTGATGACTTTGGGCTCGAAGACATCTTTGAAAGAAGAACCAGATAGATCAGCTGGAAATAGAGTTTAACTTTTTTATCATGGATACAGTTTTCCCCACAAAAAAACCTGTGGTCTGCTGTCTCAGGGAAATACTCCTGAAAGTATAAGAAACTGTAAAGTACTGAAACTGCAGAAAAAAAGAATTCTGCCATTTCTAAATTTGGTATTTAGAAGTTTTTTCATCTCTAATGTGCTGAGGTTCCCCTGTAAAGACACTCATCGACCCACAGAGCAGGCAAGTTGAAAATTTAATTCTGGCTGTGGTTCTGATTACATTTATGGAAAACACTTTTCCCAAAAATTTCTGCAGTCTGGCGCTGTAGGAAAATCTCCTGAACCTTTAAGAATGAGAAACAACTGAAATGAACATAAGCATATTTTTGTGCGTGTTCTAAAAGTTAGTACTTGAAGATATTTTCATCTTTAATGACTAGGAGAAGGTGCTGATGCTCTCTGAACAAGACACATCATGGGTCGTCAAGATTTTTTAGATTGTTCTTCTCTGCTCTTTGCTCCATTAATCAAGGCTTCAGTGGGATCTCCTGAACAAAGGATCTTACCTTGAGAAACCCAACCTGACAACGGCTCAAGGTTTTCTTTGCAGACTGGGTCCAGCGAAGGTAAACTGCAAGAGCCAAAAAATGCATCAAAGTTTGCTTAACAATAATGCTACCTCTCTCAATCGCGACAGCTGCAGACTGTGCCTAGGTCTCAGTCAGCCGCTCCTTAGACTAGCATCTTCTTTTTACATTTCTAAGATGTTCTATGAAAACCTCTTAATGTTTTGTGATCCCTACACCATAGGTTTGTCAATTTGGTGTATTTCATTGTAAGGTATTACTCCTTTTAAATAATTTGGTTTGAGGATTTTAAGCCTCTCTCTCTTCCAGAGTTTAGCAACCCAGTTTCCAATAGGTAGGAACTAAGCACTGTTGGTTAGTTTTGTATATTAGCACTGGCACTGATGGTGACTGCATTTCTAGGCTTGTATTAGAAGCATTAATATGATGGTGACTGGGTTATCCCATTTCCCTATCCAATATTACATCAAATGTAAGGAGAAAAGCCAAGAGCAGAAAGCAATATTTTATAAATATTTTATGTGAAAATAAAAAGAACAGTCATTTACAAATGGCAGTCATTTACCTCACACAACTCATTTTTCCTGTTTGTGCATTGTCAAGATAATTTAGATTTTGCTAGCAGAATTTCCATCCACCATTATTGTGGAATGTTTACACTCACCAAGGGGGTTGGGACAAAATCTGCAATATTTAATCCTTGAACGGAGGATGACCCGGGTTTCTCCATGAGCATACAAGCTTTGGGAGCAGTGACTTTCAGTTGAAATCCTCACATTCTGTTAGTACAAATTAATGTTAGTTTCATTTCTATGTTCATTTGTAAGTATTGGAAACTGTACTCCAAAAGCTGGTCACATCATTAGTATTTATTTATAGTTTATTTATTTAATTTATTTATTTATAGTGTTTTATATAGTGCGAACAAGACCCGTGGGTATCAGAGCGCTTAACATAGAAGATTACAGATTGACATTATAATAGCAATTATAACAGCAAAACAGATATGAAGTAGAAAGGTGATATGCTATCTAGGGCGGTTTAGATAAATATATTCTTAACGCCTGTGCCATTAGTATTGAGAGGTGCATAACATATAGCTTGAGTCATAGTCATATATTCGGCTCAGTGAGGTAGGGTTACATAGTATTATAAGTACAATTACCTGAGTAATTCGCAATGAGAGTTGAGAGAGTGTAGCTAGTAGCAAGGATCATAAAGGTAAACAAAGTAAGGTAATGGTAGTATCTTTCAGGTGGGAGATACAGTGTAGAGATCACATAAATATGAGGTAGCAGTAAAGTGTACAGCCGGTGTTTGAGCGGTAATCCGTCCTTTGTCTTGTTGATCTTCAGATTATTCATGATGAGTCTGATCCTCTTTTGGCATAAATGTTCATACCGGTGGTCTGTAGGGATCTTTATGTAGGGTATTTACTCATCATGTGGTTCTTCAGTTCCCGTTTAAATGATGCAGTGTTTTTAATCTTCCTGATGTTAGGAGGGATTGAATTCCAGACTCTGGGGGCGGCTCCGGAGAATGCTCGGTCATATATCTTTTTCTTTCGGAAGAAGGCCGGCTTCAATAGCAACTCTTTAGCGCTTCTAGTTGGTCTGTTACCTCCCGATAGCTTAATTTTCTTGGTTAGATATCTAGGCGTGTTGTAGTGGACCGCTTTGTGGGTAATACAGGCTATCTTCATCTTAATTATAGCTTCATAAGGTAACCAGTTTAGTGCCTTCAGGTGAGGAGATATGTGGTCGAATTTCCTAGTTCCCGTGATGAGTCTTGCCGCTGCGTTGAGACAGGCTTTTAGTGGTGCAGTCGATGTTTTCGGTAGGCCAGCTAACGTGGTGCAGCCATATTCGATCCTTGAAATAACTAGCGATTGGATGGCAAGTTTTAGATCCGCTTCTGAGATAAAGGGTTTCAGTTTTCTTAGATAGTTCAAGTGGAATCGGGCGCTCTTAGCCATTGAGTTGATGTGTTCTTTCATGTCGAGGTTCTCGTCTAATGTAATTCCTAGTGATTTGGCTGAGTTAACTAGGGTCGGAGTGCAGTTAAGCGCAGTCACCAATTTCGCCCATTCCTTTACCTCTGGTTGACTCCTTGTCGGTGAGATTAACAGGAATTCTGTTTTGTTGGCATTAAGTTTCAGATGATTGGCTGTTAGCCATTGTAGCGCTTTCTTTAAAGTTACATTCATTAGGTCAATGTCATCACTGCAGGCGATCTTCATATATATTTGCGTGTCATCTGCATACATATGGTAGGAGATCTGTGATTTTCGAAGAATCTCCGTGAGGGGTTTTACATACAAGTTGAAAAGATCTGGGGATAATGTTGAACCTTGTGGTACCCCCATTGCGTTAGGGCATGGGGAGGAGATTGCTTGGTTGACCAGGAATAGTTGAGTCCTGTTCTGCAGGAAGGAGTTAAACCATTTCAGTACGTTTCCCGATAAACCCATCCTGTCTTGTAGCCTGGTCATCAGGATCTCATGATTTACTGTGTCAAATGCAGATGACAAGTCTAGAAGGATCAGTAGACACGCATGATTTTGGTCAAGGGCTTGTAGGGCGTCATCAACAATATGTAGGATCGCAGTTTCAGTACTGTGCCCTGTTCTGAAACCTGATTGGCAGTCATCAAGTAATGAGAACTTAGCGATGTGTTGACTCAGTTGGCCCTGCACGCATTTCTCAATAAGTTTGGCGAGTAAAGGGATGTTGGTCACTGGTCGATAGTTTTTCGGGTCTGTTGCATCCGCTGTCGGTTTTTTGATGATGGGAACTACCTGCCCTGTTTTTAGGCAGTCAGGGAGGGTCCCTTGTGCAAGTGAGGCATTTATTATCTCAGTCCAGATCGGAACTAGAGTGTGGTTGATTTCTCTTACACATTTTGCCGGTAACGGGTCTTGATAGTGGTTGTTCGGTCTAAGTTCTGCTAGTGTTTTGGCGATCTTTCCCTGGTCATATAGTTCAAATGTGTCCCAATTTGCCTTATTTTTTGTTAGGAGATCTTCCGTTGTCACATTAGCCTCATTTTCAGATGAGGGAAGGGTCGTGATATTAGCAGCTGCACTTGTGAGCTCAACTTCTAGCAGTTTGGTTTTTTCCGTGAAAAATGAGGAGAATTCCTCGCAGCTTATGGGATTTTTCGGGTTCTCTTGTGCCGTTTTAGTTAGTTTATTTGACTGTTGTTTTAGGATCTCAAAGAGTTTTCGTGGTCTGTTTTTGGCATTGTCCAGTTCAGCCCTTATAAATTCTTTTTTGGAGTTGATTATCTTTTTGTTATATTGTTTCCTTATTTTCCTGAGGGCTTTCAGCTCGGGGGAGGATGGATGTTGTCTCCATTTCCTTTCAGCCATTCTCAGTCTTCGCCTGTCCTCGTTCAGTGCCTCATTAAACCAAGGATTTTTTGGCTTTTCCGAGACTCTTTTTAACTTTTGAGGCAATGTGTCATTAACTATCTTACCGATCGAAGTTAAGTAGTGATCCGTCAGCTCATTGACATTCTGCCTGTTGTTACTAGGCTTCAGGTCTTTCTCACATCTTTCGACCAAAAGTTCCATATTAGCTTCTTTTGTATCTCGTATCAATTTTTTGAACTTACGGGGTTGCACGGTCCTGCCCTTTTTCATTGTAGGTATTGTGAATGTTATGGCGTGATGGTCCGACCAATCACACGGGTCTATAGCGAGGATTGATGTCTCTTTGTTTCTTGAAATAATCCAGTCTAAAGTCGCTCCTTGTGAGTGAGTGGGCTGGGTGCATGCTTGTGTAAGGTTTAGCTCGTAGAGAAAGTCTTTGATCGAGTTAACTAGTTTGTCATTGTCGTCGTCCCAGTGGAGGTTAAAGTCCCCTAGGAATATGTTGTTGGCATCCGGGTTAGAGTTGGCAGTTATGATCTCTATAAGATGCTCTGTGAACTTTGCGTTATCTCCAGGTGGGTGGTAGAACGCGTGTAGGTTATAGCTTTGATTTTTTGGTAATCTTACATTAAGACCAAGGTATTCACAGGATTCTATAGGGTCCGATTGGAATTTGTTGACCTCGATCTCTGAGCGGTGAATACACGCTATACCTCCTCCCACTTTCCTCGGTCTGTCTAATCTGACAATGTTATATTGTGGTGGAACTAGGAGATCCATGGAAGGAGAGGATGATTCACTGAGCCAAGTTTCCGTGAGGATGGCTAGGTCGATTTCCTTGTTAATGATTAGGGCGGCTATGTCTGATGCATGTTTAGTTGCTGAACGACAGTTGAGTAGTAGGCAGTTCAGGGTTTTCTGTGAGTTAGCGCTCTTTTCATTTTCTGTTTCGGTTGCAGTTACCTGGATATGTTGTAAGTTGTGGTGGATTACTTTCCTATCATTCTTTCTGGACGATCTATTAGAGTCAATAGGTACAATTTCGATATTCTCCTCCTTTCGCAAAGCCGGTTGTTCATAAGATCGGAGTAGGGCCAGGGCTTCTTCGTTTGGTAAGGGATTGGTCCTGTTTGGTCTGGTGTGTCGGAGTACAAGATTCTGGATGTGTGAGACCTTAGTGTGCGTATTTATCGTCATCTCCCAGATTTTCCCGATTGTCTTTGAGACTTTCATCGAGTCTTGAGCCAGGTTGCCTATTAGTTTCTTGAGCTCCTTGACTTCTTTCTGTGTTCGGGATGATTTCTTATGTGAGATAGATCTGGCTGTTAGCGTTCTGCATTTTGCTCTCCTCCGTGAATGGTCTGTTCTCGTTGCCACATATCTTGCCGTTGTGTCCTTAGTTTGGTTGTGATTCCTGGCTCTATTAGGGGTGTCGCCATTTTCTCCTGTGTTGTTAGATGTAGGGGGTGTTTTTGTGGGTAAGGCTCTATGGGGCTCTAGATTCGTATTCGAGGGAGGTTGGGGAAGGTAGCTAACCTCTACCTTGTTCCTTTCGTAGATCTCTTCAAAGGGGGGCTCACTCTGAACTGAGCTACCCTCTTCAAGTGAAGTGGCATCGAATGGTGGTGGCAACGGCTCTTCCAATGAGGTCAGGTTCTTCTCTTTGTTTCCACGGGTATTATATACCGCTATCCTTTCAATCTCAACCTCCGGTATTGCCATCACAGTTTCAGGTAAATCTTCGGAGTTAGAGATTATATTATTCCGGCAGTCCGTTGTATTGGCATCTCTAGTCACAGGGTCGTCGTTGTCAGGTGTGATGTCTGGTGGGGTCATGATTTGTTGGTGATTTGGTCCTACTATGGATTCCTTTAAGGTTTGGAAAGTTATCTCGAATTTCTCGAGTTCTTTGTTGGTTGCTTGTATCAGCACTATTCCTGTTTTATACATAGTAATGCATACTTCTGTATTACATCTTTTAGTTATTGAGATCGTTATTTTTGTGCCATGTGGTATGTTTTTTACAGTTTTTGTGAACAGCATTTTTGTAAAGGCATTGCGCCATTTAGCTGTTTTGTCTGTATAGAATATCGGGTCATTCATCATGATACCTTTAACTCTGTCAAAATAAGGGTCAGCAAACAGAGTGTCCGCATTTTTTCTCAATGTGTAATGTTTGAATTTTTTTTTGGCCGCATTTTTGGATAGATTGGAAGGATATTCTATATTCTTTGCGTGAGACCCGGACGGCCCTCGGTATCTTCCCTCCATTTCTGTTTCACCTACACGTTGTGGGTTTTCAGAAGCCTTTTGACTATTTTGTACTGTGTGGTTCCTGCTGGTGTTTTGTACTATGTATTTTCCTGCTGATATATCGTGGTAGATATAGGAATCTAGGTAACTCCAGTAATACTGTTTCCTGGTGGTAGATAAAGTTTCTTTATAGTTGGTTAGCTCTTATTATGCCTTTGTGATCATGTCAGATATAGAGGTTGGAATGACTTCTGAGCTACCGTTTCATAGTGGTAGGTATATTTCACTGTAATGGGTATCCTCTAATTTATCCTTTATAATTATTTTACCTTATTCACTCTACCCTTTGTAATTATGGAATCATCCACAGTAATTAATTAATCCATTACCTATGTAGTGAGATAGATTTGTCTACAGAGTCTCTGATTGATCCTTTGTAGTTAAGTTAACTTCTTCTGATTAGTTAGTTAGACAGTGCCAGATGTTGGCCGAATCAGCATATTATTTCCTGGGGGGAAAGGACTTTCTCTCTTTCCTTCATGCAGTTCTTTAGTCCCTTATCACTTTCTTCGTTCCTACTCTCTTTACATTCCAAATTGGTTGGTCCCTTCTTTCTTTTAGTCCAAAATAGTTGTCCCTTGTCGCTGTTCCTTGTCCATTAGGGGGCCTCTGGGAAGTCTTACTTCCTTTCTCAAAGTCGTCAGTCCCCTTTCCCTGTCTATGCCCCTGAGTTGTTGATCAGCACATTCGTCTTATGCGGCCGCCATTTTAAGGTCAGGCGCGCCGTTTTTTTCGTTCTCCTTCACTGCCGATATGCCTCGTTTTCCCTTTTCGGTATTCTGGGCGAGTTGTGCGCTAGAGGGGCTGCGCAGGGGGAGAGGATGACCATACCTTTCCTGAGGTCACCAGGGTCTCCCCGCTCTGCCTCCGCCTTCCGCGATGGTCCGTTAGTTTCTACCGGCACCGGCGCTGCTGCCAGTGTCTCCTCCGAGGTCCCGGCCACACGCAGACCAGGGTGACAACCGATGACTCCTTCTGTATTTTTTTGGGTCCGTTGAGTGCCCTCCCCGGCAGCTCCACATCAGGCGGTTCGCATCCCGTGGAGTCCGTCGTCCGAGGAGCGGAGGCAGTCTTGACCAATTGAGCAGGTATCAGATTCTTCTTTCCTGCGTCCTGCTTCCGAAGTTTTCTTTTGCCTTCTCTTCACTCTGAGACAGGCAGCAGTTGTTCCGCTTCGTCCTGTGTTGTGTTGGGGGTTGCTCTGGGGTTACATAGGGATTTAATCCAAGATTGGAGATCCCTAGCCCCGGCGCTCCTCACTAGAGCTCCCCTTCGGCAGCCATCTTAGTTGCTCCATAACAGCATGGGGAACGGTGTACCTGAATGCTAGAGATGTCAGACAACCTTTATCGAATGTCTGAAGTCATGCGGGAATGATCTTTCAGTGAAATATTACCACAACACATAGTGATGTAATATCCATCAAAGACTATGTGACATATCCACTACCATGTTAGGAAGAGAGATAAGGACTGGACACTGTGACACCCCTAAGAACCACTTTCTATGCAGCAGCCAGAATTGTCATAGGAATAAAAAAATATGACCTGATCTCCCAAGCCTTGAAAGAACTGAATAATCTCCCGATTGAAGCCCCCTGCGGCTTCAGAACTGTATGCTTTACTCACATTGCACTTCAGACTGGAATACCTGCTTACTTTGTCACAAAACTCAAACATGCAGGTCAGATGAATGAATGAATGATATTTATTGTTTGGTTACTAAAAACCATTACATAAAACCAAAATACAAAACTCTCAGCATTAAAAAGTTAAAATCAAAATACAGTTTATCTAATTGCTCCATAGGTCCCGGAAATTGCAAATGAAAGGGTTCATGGGCCCACAGGCAGCTCTATGACCCGACTAGTAGAAATCATTAGCATTGCCCGAGCTTGAAAAATAAATTTTCCGAAAGCCGCCATGTGTTTTACCGTAGACAAAGTATAAAGTTAGCTAAGGCCCTCCTCTGCAGTACGAGATCCAGATTGTCTTAGTAATGGCCTAAGATAGAGACTCCGGGCCAGACGCAGGGCCGGGCAGCAGAAGAGGAGGTGGGACAGAGACTCGCGTTTATGCATGCAAAGCCTGCATTCCCGGACTCCTGAGCTTGCCTGGCCACCTGGATATAGTTCATTTAAGGGCAATGGGTGAAGTCTGTACGCCAAGATCTTGTGAAGGGCCGAGCGGCCCACTGCCTGCGTGAGGTGAGGTTTAGCGGTATGCAAAATGTGCGGAAGACACAGGGTCTCATGCAAGCCTTTTCTTCCAAGCGCCTCCAGATCCAGTTCCCGTGACCTCGCACGCACTTGTTTTTTAATTGCGTATTTGATGGCAGAATATTTGACGTGTACAGGGTTCCATGAATCCGTAGCTAGATTGAGCTGGTCCTTAGCCGCTTCAAAGGTGGCCGACCAGGGGTTCCCTGGATCGCTAAAGATACCTTTCAAAACTGCCTTTAGTGTGTTCTCCTGTGCCGCCATTGTTAAAAAGTAATACTTGCTTAGGGCGGGCAGCTCTTCTAGATTTTGCTGATTAAGTAAGAACTCCAGGCGGACGAGGGTGTTTCTGGTGCACCTTGGAAGATGGAAAAGTTTCTTATATGCTCTGCAGTGAATTTTTTCTAATTCATTGCTTAGTTTGCCCGGAAATGCCTGTAGAGCATAATTGAGTGCCGGCATGAGCTTAGCTTTAAGTACTCTGTTGATGGCCGTGGTAGACGGGCTGTATAAGAGGCTTGCAGCTTGCAAATGGCGTAGGTGATGGATTTGCCTTTAGCCTGAATTGTCTTAAGATGGCCACTTGCACGTCCGGATTCCTGGAAGCAAATGCCCAAGTAGGTGTACCGCTGCGTGCTTTCCAGGAGGAGGTTGCCTAACCTCCATTTTAAAGATTTTTTCCTTGGGTAATGACCAAAGATCATTACTTTAGACTTGGTTGGGTTTGCTACAAGCCTGTTACTGTCATTATATGCAGCGAGTCCCGTCAACGCCTTTTGTAGCCCCATTCTCGTGTGGTCCAAAAGGACCAAGTCATCAGCATACTGCATGAAGTGGATTTTAAATCCACCGATCTTGGGAGTTGCCAGGGCGGCCCCAGTCAAGGCCTTCTCCATGTCTGCTGTATATAGGTTGAATAATAACGGGGCTAACACACACCCTTGTTTAAGGCCTCTGTCTGTGTTGATCTTAACGGATGCGTGATCCCTCGAAAGTTTGATTCGCACCCATGTTTTTTGATAGAGGGATTGTATCGCTCTTAACAAAACCGGATTGATGTTCCATTGGACAAACTTGTGCAACAGAATTGCGCGGTCTACCCCATCAAACGCCGCTGAATAGTCGATAAAGCAGGCGAAGAGGGGGAGGCTTTTGCTTGACCGTGCGCGATGTGCCAGGAAAGAAAGAGCAATGATGTTATCAACCGTGGCAGACCCAGGTCTGAATCTGGTTTGGCAGAACGGAAGGATGCCTTCAGCGCTGGACCAGTCTGCGAGGTCCCTCAAGATGGCGCTAGCATACGCTTTTCCCTCAATATCCAACAAGGCGATCATCTGGTAGTTGGACGGTTCAGATTTTGAGCCTTTTTTATGGATAGGCTGTAGAAGCGAGCCTCTCCATGAATCTGGTACGTCCCCCAGGAACCAGCATTCAGAATACAGGTAGGTCAGATTTTTGGACCAAAAATCAATGTTTGCCTTGAATAAGTGCCCGGGAAGGCCATTGGGCCCTGGAGCGGCGTTTTTTCTGATGTTTTTTATGATGTTAACGACAAGCGATTTTCCAGGTGGAGCCATCTTCTCGGCGAACAGACCTAAGTTGTCTCCAGCAGTGGATGCTTCATTTTGAATGTGGGCCGGACCAGCGTTAGTGTAAAGTGCTCTTACATGCGCGACCCAGATCGAGTCTTCAAGGGAGTTTTCTCTGAGGTTTGGGCCGCGGCCCAAGTTACATATAAACTTCCAAAACTCCTGTGACTTTTCCGGTCTGAGCAAATCAAAAATTATTAGCCATTGTGCATCGCAATGTGCACGTTTTGCTGCCCAAACCTTTTTTGCATGGCTTTTTTAAACTTCTTGTAAACGTTTCTTGTTCAGGGCAGTCCCAATTTTGCGGGCACGTTTGTATTGCTTATTTAATTTTTTAGCGCTTGTTTTGATTTCAGTATTATGACCATATGTGGGTAAAAGGCGCTTTTGTGATGTACTTTTCACACTCCCGCAAAGAATCCCCGCCAGAGTCTCTGTAGTGGAGTTCCAGAGTTCTATGGCGCCCTTTTTTTGTTCGCTCGGTGGCCAGCCTGTCCACTGATCAACCCAGCTGTTATATCCAGTGATTGCGGTCTGTTCCCATTTAATCCTTCTAGGCAGCCTTATGAGTTCTTCTCCATCGGCTTCTCCGATGGGTTCAAGCTTATGGTGATGATCCACTATGAGGTTAAAAATGACGATTAGGGCAGCATGATCGCTATCACTGCGTGAATGCACTAAAAAATGTAACATTAGAAGTTGGAGTTTGCCACTTAAGATTATATAGTCGACCGTAGTTTTGGTTGTTAAATGTAGGGCCGACAGTCACCCCGGGGCTGTTCTTTAGGAGGACTGAGTGCGTTGTCTCCAATTTGTAGGATTTTAGTAGGGCATTCAGGGCGTTAGTGGCCCCAGCTTGGAGCTACGTGTGGTTGAAAGCCCGATGTTGTGATTGTTAAAATCACCAATAATGATGAATTTGAGGCCCGCGAATTGCAGCAGTAAACGCTCGATGTGGCGTATCAACGTATCCGTGTTAGATATGAGCCCTTGAGGGTTATGATAAAGATGAATTAATAATAATGAAAAATACTGTTAGTTAGGCTGCAGCCTTTCAAAATGCCTGCCTGAATGGTGTCCGGCAGGTTGGATATTTCCGCGAATTCCAGATTGAGTGCGTGTTTTATATAGACGCATATCCCACCAGAGGGTCTACCGAAAATGTTGGACTTTTTTGCAGGTTTTCCATACTCAGCGTATCCTCTGAAAGAGAGGGGATGGATTCGCCAAGTTTCTTGTGTGCAAATAATGCCTGCTTCCTCCATAAATGACACCGCAGATTGCTTGAGAAGCAACCTTCTGAGCCCAGCAACGTTCCAAGACATGGTTTTCAAGCTCGTCGGAGACCATTCCTTCTCTGGGGGCTTTAAATGCGTATTTGTTGCGTCTCGATAGGTGTAACCCCAGGGTTTAAAACAAGGACCATTAGGTCTTAGAATTTAAAGCAAGCGGCAGCCAGGACCAGTCTTTATTCGCGGTTTCCAGTGTAGCGCATGTGCGTGTGCCCTGGGTTGGATTCGTGGTTATCTTTATGGGGGTTCTGATGAATTGGCCAGTATTTGTGCCACCTTTTGACCCCTGGAGGGTAGGAGCCATTTTTGGCGCGTGGGAGAAGGGCGCATGCAAGCGTGGTGGTTCTCCAACCGGTTGTACCATGTTTCCCCTCTGGGGGTTTGCAAACTGTGTTTTTAATATGAGGGGATATTTTTGTGAGCGCTTGGGTTTTATCTTGATTCCGCAGCTTTCCAGTATCTTGTGCTGGCTTTTCAAGGCCTCTGCCATGGCCGAGTTCGTGAAGGTTAACTCCGTCGTTTCATTTTTCTCTTCCGCATCTGGGAAGGTGATGGTTTCAATGTCAGTAGTTTTTATTCCCTCCAACCCTGGGATGTTTGCACAAAGAGTCAGAAGATTGCTGCGATTGAGAACGTCCCACCTCCCCTGCGAGACGTATTCTGGATACAGCCTGATTTCCCGATCCTGGGGTAGGGCATTATTTATATAACCAACGGGGCCCGCGGCCTGACCGCATGATTGTGATACTACTGGTATACCAGATGATAGGGCGATTGCCGGCCCTTTTGGCCCGTGGCTCGTTGAGGGGCCACCATGAGTGGAAAGCTAGGAAGACTGTTATTAGGCGAGATGTTTTCAATATCCTTGGTATCTAAGACGGCCCATGGCCTTTGAATCGCGACATGCGTCGTCAACGTTGATGGGGCAGCGTCCAAAAGATGTTTTAATCCGGCGTCATGTTCATTAGAACAAGTTTGGGTCGCTTCCACGGCGTTTTGACCTTGCAGGTTGTTTGCTATGCATGTAGGTAGAGCTGGTGGGACTGGCCGGGGCGCCACCGGGGGGGCAACCGGCCCAGGGTTTGTTACTGCATCAGTCAGGTAAAGAGTTCCGTGCTTTCGTTCCGAGCTTTCTGATGTAATGAGAGTAGCATCTGATTGAATAATTTCCGTTATGTCTGTATGGCCTTGCGTCTGATTGCCTGGATGTAGTCATTCCCGTATGGATTTGTTCTTGTTCGCCTTATTCAGTTTTTTTAATTTTTTCTTATTTTTTCTTGATAGATTCTTTTGAAAGTCTAAGCTAGTCGATATAGGTATCTTCTCCCAATCGTGAGTATTTGTTACGGTCGATAAGACCTCTGCGGAATTTGCATCCGTCGCCAATGGGAGTCCCGCCCTGTCAGATTTGTTTTCATTATTTTCTTTACAAGTTTCTGTTCTGTCCGGTGATGAGATTTTTTTTGTGCCTTCTTTTTTAGACGGGTCGGGCGTTGGTGCCTTTATGTTTGAGACCTTGTTCTTACCCGCTTCTATTTTGAGATCCTCAATTATTGTGGTCATAACGTGCGGGAGTTTTTCTAAATTTTTCAAAATAGGATTGCAACTACATGGTCCAGGCTTAAAATTCGTGCTATCCTGTACTCTGCGGATCAAGGAATTCAAATGATCCAATTTAGCATCGACCCCTGATAATAGATTAGCCACTGTTTGTAATATGTTTATCTGGGCATCGAGCTTATCTGCATGCATGATTGCGGCTCCAGTCATAGAAATGAGGGTCTCGTTGATCAATGTTAGATGGTCTACAAACGCTGGGGGGCTATCCCCCCTGCTGCGTCTAGAAGATGATGACTGAGACATTTTTACTTGATCCGGGGGACTCCAGCTCAACGAGATCGGAGACTGGATGAGCCGAGCCAATGGCTCTGTAGTTGCTCCTCCTTTTTTAGGACTTTTTCTGTTGCCAGACACATCAAGAGTGTACTCTCTCTTTACAGATACGCTGGGGTGTGGGCTGTTACCAGCTTCAGTCGTTGGGGCCCCGTTTTGGGAGAAATTTGGTTGATGATTTTCTAAAGCATGAGGGGGCGGGGTTGTTGTTCTGTTGAGCTCGGGCCTCGATACAACCCTGTCCTCTGGCTCTGGCTTGGGTGGATCATCCCCCCGGGACGTAGTTATTATAGATGAGAGTGGTGGCCCTGGAGCATGCACCGCAGTAGCGCTCAAGCTATGGCCCTGTCCTTCCTCGGGAGTATATGTAGGCGATATACAGCTCTGGGGCCTAGCAGGTGCTGCAGAACTTACTACCAAAGGGCACAAGAAAGTTCTTATGTCTTTATTATTTAAGGACCCAGGGGTGGCTACGGTAGCACCTGGGCGAGGGGTTAGGTAAGCTCGGGTGTAACACTTCCCCTCTTCCCCTGTATGCGGCTGTACATTGTTCAATGACACTGACCGTGCTGGGGACGCCGTCAGTGAGGTTAGGAGCGTAGGAGTGGCTCCTGTAACTCCAGAAGAATCCAAGAGTGCACCCTCCAAGGGCACTGTCCCAGGGTAGAGTTCCCCCGCTCCCGGGGGGTAAAAGAGTTTTGCCTTCCGTCTTCTGGCAGAGCGGTGAGGACGCGGCTTTGCCTGGGTATGGGCCTGCAGTAAGGTCGAATTTCTAGTCCTCATAGTTTCTCCTTTCTCCTACCGGGTTGCTATTAAAGTTACTGCTGCGTTGCGTTGTACACTCTGAACTGGTCGAAGTGAAAATACACTCTGAGCTGGTCGGAGTGAAAGAGAGTGAAAATAAGGGCGGTGTTCCCACACCCCCTAGAGAGGGACCCGAAGTTAGTCCTACTCTCTGTTTTTCCTCAGATCTGTAGACCTCCTGCGCTCTGGTTCACTTGGGGTCCTTTGCTCAATGAGTAAGTAGCCAGATGGGCAAACTGGGCAGTGTCGGTGGCGGCGTTGTTATCACAACGCTCAAGCTCCACACAGCGCTCACGCCTGCCTACCGCACGCTGGAACTTTTAGCCCCCTGACGCTAGGGTCCACAATGTAGCAGCACCCGCCCCACCCTTACTAGCAGGCGTTGTTATCACAGCGCTGAAACAGCGCTCAAACCTGCCAGCAGCCCCCCTACAGCGCCGTAGGCCTCACGCCATAGTCTTTTGCGCCTGATTGTATATATATGGGGGTTACGGGGGATATACGGGAGGTTTTGCGGGAGTGTTTAAGTGTTTAAAAGTTATTATGTGCCGGAATGGTGGCTGATCCTAATCCTGATTCTGAGACTGACACGGTGCTTGCACGGCGCGGCGCTTGCAGGTTTCAGGCACACGGACTGTTACACGGACAGCTGCTCTCGCCCTCCGCCAGAACCTGTGCCTACCCCGCTCTTCCGCTCTCCCACCGTCTCACCGTGTTATCTAGTCGCCGTCCGGCAACCGCTGTGACCAGCCGCCCTCAGGCTATCAGACAGCCAGCAAACAGCCAGCAGACGGGCAAGCAGACGGGAGCGGACGGAGAAGGTGATAGCGGCTGTTTCTCGGGCACCTCAACCTCGTCCTCCCTGTGCTGCGTGTTTTCTTAGGCTCCTGATAGCTCGTTTCTCGGCGTTCGATTCCGGTGCCGGTGCAATTACAATCTGCAGAGACGAAGGACGGCGACTTCCACCGTGACCTCCTCGCTGCCGTGAAAATGGTGATCTGGCGTTCAGATGAGAAACCTAAGAAGCTCTAGCACCCTACTTCTCATTCCACCCAAAGCCCACAGACAAAAAGCACTCTAGCAATGCCCCTAAAATGTATAACTCCATACCAGTACATATCAGGGCAAACCTCCCTTCCTCTGCTTCAATAGACTGCTAACGGAGCTCCTCCTCATCCGGCATCCTAACTAATGGATCATCAATTGCCCATCCTTACAGATTCTTAACTCCCTCTCTCTCTACACCTCCTCCTTGTCAATTGTCCTCCCTCGTGCTCAACCACCAACCTGGTCTGATTCTACTCAGCTGTCCTGATTATACTTACTATTGTGTTATGAACATGTACTGATGTAAAGCTCTTTGATAACCCTGGGTCTTGTCAGCGCTATATACAACTCTTAAATGAATGAATGAATGAATGAATGAATTAATTAATTAATTAAGGTCTGTCAGGTTTTCCTTCTTGTTTGCCTGAGAAAAGTGAGGCTCCTCCCAGTAGTAATGGAGCTATATTCTCATTAGTGTTAATGAAGGTTGTCAAGTGTGTTTTAATTAGGGTCCTAGTTAGGGGGGAAAGAAACCAAAGGGCAAAACACCCGATTGGCAATATTGTAGCTCTTGAGTGAAGATGAAAATCTATGCAGACGTAGATAAGCAAGGTGTTCAACTCTCCATGGCATCAAGGCAGAAAAAGAGTCAAGCAAAGCTTCAAGAAAGACATCCAAAGGGAAATCTGACTGCAGAGAAACAATAATCAGGGTGAAAAATAATAGCAAGTGGATAATGAACACGAAGTAAGGGAAAATGCTTTTCCATGCATCCATCAGTTTGTCAATTCTTTCTTTATATGTGAGTCAAACAGAAACTTACATCACAGGAAAAGACTCAACTTCATCTTGAATAGGAAACCTCAGTCATTAATCTTTGGACAGACCACCATCTTGGAAAGGGCTGTTCATAAGGATTGGCCACTTTCCTTTCTTTCAACCCATGGTGTCATCTACTCACATGAAGAACCCCAATCTTCCCTTCCAAAGCTCCATGTAAGTCACAGAGCATTACTTGTAGGGACTGCAACTACTTAAATGCTAGCACAAGACTGTGAAGATGCTGAGTCGCAAGTCCAGAGATGCAGCTTTTTCTCAACATACACTCCCTTAGGTAAACTCCCCGTCATGGATGGATGTTTTCTAATATGGGGTATCTTTGGCAGGGGCATATCCACCAGTAAATCTGGGAGATATAAAGCCAGAAATGCAGATGAGAAATCTGCCTGTTAATGTACAAGTTATTGTACAGTCCTCTTCTTAATCAGGCTATTTCAATGAAATATTTCATTTAAAGTGTCAGAATATATATATACTAGATGCATATAATTTCAAATTATGAAAAGCTCACACATGTATCAAACTGAATACTTCTCAAGTACAGATAATACTGACATTTCCACAGTGTATTCTTTTCAGTGATGACATATATTTAGTTATATCTAGAATGAATGTTTTCATGGGCGAGTGAGCGGTCAGGGTTGTGATATCTCCTGCACCTGCACAACCATGCCATCTTGCAATCATGGGTGCGCTTATTGTTGGTATGTCCTCTTTCAATTACATCTGTACTATCTCCTCTCTTTGTAGAGTGGAAAGATTTTCATTGCAGATTACAAGATATTGGAAGGCATTCAGGGAAATATATTGGATGGTCATCAGCAGTACATGGCCTCTCCCTTGTGTCTTTTCTACCTCACACCCCAGGATGAGATGATACCCCTAGCCATCCAGGTAAGGTGCTTTATTTGATGAGACATCCGGCTTGTCCAGAATTGTCCCTCAAATTTCAAGTTATTAGATGAATATTGTGAATGTAAATAAGTGTAAGCCATCTGTGTCCTTCATTAGGTTATTCTGAGACAATATTTGATGAAACTTGCTTGAAGGGTATAGATTTATTGGTCTTAACACTGGGAAGAACCAAACCATCCATCTACAATCACAAAGGTTTGCCTTTATGACAAGGGGAGGTGCTTGGTACTATGGAGATACCTGTTTAGGATTTTTAATATGCAAAGTTTTATAACCTCTTTACCCAGAAACTTCAAAGCGATTTTGACAAAAGCTTGCTGGAATGCAGGCCATAGACTCTGGAGAAAAACCAACTCCTTTACCTTTCAGTCAAATAATATCTATAAAGAACTGCAGAATCTGAAGTGACTGCACGTGGGAAAGGGGGAGGGAGATGGGCAGAAAGGAAATGCTCCATATGAGTCTTGAATTACTGATCTTGGGAGAATAGGGTGGTGGAAGGTGCGAAGCAAGGACCTTCGGTCTGCAATGAACTGACAAGAACCCCTCGTAATCCTACAAGTAAAGGTACCATTATTCTAAATATAATTTTATAGCATACCATGCCTTAAGAGTTGCAGTAGAATGTTTTTCTTGGGCTATGGAAGTGGAGAGACTGTGACTAGCCCCTAGGCATGCAGGATACAGTCCAGAAACAGAATAGGAAGGTCCCCTTCCAATAGTCAAGATGATGGGAGCCGGGATGACTTGGAGTATTGAAGTTGGAGAATTCTGGAAAGGCATCAGGCAAAGCTGAGCACCTGCAGGAGAAAGGGTTAACCCTAACTGCCCAAGGGAACGATAAAAGGTTGCAGGGAATGCAAATGGTGCAAAATGCAAGATTGTAATACAGAACCCATCAACTACTTTTGGCAGAAAAATTGTAATGAGGTGCCTGGTGCCTAAATCTTTGCAGCTGTTACTGACCCAGATTTGTCCAGTACCTCTAGCTCCTTCTGGAAAGTTCTGGCTTTTTCCGCTTGCCCACGATCTGTTACCCTGTGACTCCACCCTCCTTTGCCTACCCCAGCCACCACTCCACAATCCCCAAAGCCAGCCCATAATGAGGTTGTTTTGTGGAGTCTGACAAATTTGACTGCATCAATGTGCCACGGGACACAATCATGGTGAGCACAAACTTCCGTATTCCTGACAGATCTTGTTTGGGACTGGAGAGTGATGAAGAAATAAAGCAATTCAACATCCTCACTCATAATTAAATTCTCCACTAGGCACTTGCGTCTTTAACTACAGAATTGTTTTTCACATATAAGCACAGTGATGTATATAAATGACTGTTACAGAATATTTTTAGGCAATACAAATACCAGATAAACTTCTAGTTTTTAGTTTGGCACTAAATCTCTCTGGCATACAATGTGTTCTAGTGCCAAGAGCCCACATCAGCACACACACCTCTTGATTTAATCTGTACTCAGTTTCAGAACATGTTGCAGCACCTATCGAAGATGATGTTTTCATCTAATCTGGCTGTTGATTTCCTGACAAGGAGCCAATGTATTGCCTTCTTTTTCATCCTCATTTTGTAGGTGACCACGGTCCTGCTTATCTCTCAGGCTCCTTGTTCCTCTCTTCTTTCCTGTAGTCAAAATAAAGGGTTTTACAAATACTTCTACAGAGAAACCATTACACATAAATAGAAAAGGTACTTTCCCAAAATGTAAGAACCAATGACGTCAAAGAAGACAGTTATAATTTACCAGAGAACCTTCTTGCTTACTGCCTGATTCATAATGAATATTTTGGGAGTAGGCTGACTTACTCAATTTGAAAGAGTAAGTCAATCTGTTTATTTCAAAACACTTTAAGAATTGGTTCCTATACAAGCACAACAAGATGTTTGTGTGCCTTCCTTGTTCCAATGCTGCTTCCATTTACTCTTCGGAGTTCAAAGTTCCCAATGGACTCAGTCCACATTTGCGTGGACAGTTGCCTAATTTTAGCAGCTCTTGATGAGAGAAATCGTTTCCAATGCCTTTATCCCATATAGCTGTGGGTTTAGCATTCATGTCTCACATTCGACTCAGATTATTTGTCAACTCTGTCATGTTCAGTGGGAATTCTGAGAACTATCAAAAATGAAATGTTAGAAAGTTACATTGTTCTTGACATCTTGTTTTAGCAAACAGCTAAGTCTAATGTGTTGTTCTGTTGAGCTATGTTCTAACCGAAGCTGCTTGCTCAGTAAATACAAATTTCTATTAACTAGTTATTTGTGCATCTTCCTTTGCAGTTAACACAGACTCCTGGTCTAGAGAACCCCATCTTCCTGCCCAGTGATAATGAGTGGGACTGGTTGCTTGCCAAGATGTGGGTGAGGAGCTCCAATTTTGCAACTCACCAGGCTCTGTCCCATTTCATGAGGACACACCTCTTTGCAGAGGTGTTTTGCATTGCTACATTGAGGCAGCTCCCAATGTCTCATCCTGTTTACAAGGTAAGAAAGACAAATCAGTAAACTCAGTAAATTGATTCACTATACAGATGGAGCATACCAATAAGGTTATAGTGCAACCCAAACAATGTTAGACAAAAACATAATGGATATCATGAATGACAGATTCTTGGAGGACTCAACATTAACATAAGAGTATACAACTATATGTTAGAGAAGTGCTGAGGTAGTGATAATACAAAATCTGTATGTAGTACACGCTGTACCTGTGTTGCTAGTAACTAAGTATTTGCCTGTCTTTCTTCAGCTTCTGATCCCTCACCATCGCTATACTTTGGAAATTAATGTGCTCGCCAGAGATCGCCTTATTGGACCGGGAGGGTCATTCGATAAGGTAAGTTTGGGACTCATCTTTGAAGACCACCCCTGTAGCTGGCATCCAAAAGAGATCATGATACATAACATAGCAAATACATTTGTAAAATGTGCACTCACACTTCGGTCTCTTGGTGCTGCAAACACATATATTTAATAGTACTCAACTTAGAGGTACTCATTTTGTCGACCTCAGATGGATGAAATGCTAAGTGGAATTGTTAGAAATCAAACCTGTAGCCATGAGGTCAAACACAAAGACGCATGATGTGGATGGATTCTTCTATTGAGCCACCATACCCAACTTCAGGTGAATGGAATTAGAGCTAGGATATCATGATGAGGAACACAGATTCTAGTAAACACAAATCAATAGGACCTGCTTGGAGTGAAAATTGTTTTTTCACTCACTTATGCTCTTTTCTTCACTACATCAAACATCTTTACACACAGTGTCACTGGCTGGTATTTCATTCTCTTTACTAAAAAGTAATTTTGTTGCCACATTTTTATGTGAGTGATAGCCTCAATAGGAAGTTTCCCAGTCCACTTCCATACAATGCAAAGATTACTGATTGGCCTTTTGCATGCCTCATAGAATGAATGAATGGAGGATAAAGCGCGAGGTTATCCAGAGGCATCCCAGCGCTAAGACGTCAAGTGAACTACAAGGAAACTAAGCTCCCATGAGATTAAGGAAAAAGAAAAGTTTTCAGAAGTCTTCTGAACTTGAGATATTCGGGTTCAGCACGTATGTGGAGGGGGATTCTGTTACAGAGTCTTGAAGCATTGTATATGAACAGTCGGCCTCCACTCTGTGCACGTTTAATCTTCGAACACAGATAAATCCTTTTTTCCCAGACCTAAGGGCTCTGTTAGGTACGTAAGGCTTGCTCCAGGAACGAATCAGGGGCGATCCATTTCCTGAAAATGACTTATGGATAATACATAGTGCCTTAAATTGAATTCTTTCCTGGATAGGCAGCCAATGTAGTGTAGCAAGGGCAGGCCTAGCCGAGGAACGTTTGAGAGTGTTCGGAAGCATGCAAGCTGCACAGTTCTGTACTGTTTGTAGTCTTTTAATGGTAGCCAGAGGGGCTCCCAGGTATATATCATTGGTGTAGTCGAGCCGTGAGAGTACAAGGGCCTGCACCAGCAGCCGTCTTGCACCAAACGGGAGCATGGGGAGTATCTTTCTAAATCTTCTAAGTATGCCATAGCAACTCACCGCCACTATACGGGCTTGCTCCCTTAAATCAAAATTGCAATCAATCCATACTCCTAGACTCTTTACTCGTTTTTTTTAGGAGGATGGGGGGCCTAGGCATTTGGGCCACAAATGGTTCAAGTTTAATGGAGCAGACTTCCCCAGGAGCAGAAGTTCAGTCTTGGAACCATTAAGTTTCAGAAAAGAGCTGCTCATCCAGTTAGAAACTTTCTGCAAGCAAGTGGCTAAATCAGGGTTGAGTTGGTTAGATTGCTTCAAAAAGACAATAGGTTGTGTATCGTCGGCATAGGTAACAATCTGTACCCCAAATGGGAGTACGAATTCAGCCAATGAACTCATGTACACGTTGAACAACGTGGGACTCAGGGTAGATCCTTGTGGAACCCCACAAGTCAACGGAATAGGTTTTGAAGAGCATTCCCCTTCGAAAACCGAATAAACCCTGTTTTGAAGAAAGGACTGTAGCCACTTTAGTGCCAGCCCAGTCACTCCAGCATCACTCAGTCTTTGCAGCAGGAGCTGGTGATTGATAGTATCAAAGGCTGCGCTTGGACAGGTGTTTGTACAAGAAGAAAAGGATCCTACTAGATATCCCCTGCCTATACACCTATCCCACCACTCACTTCTCATGAAGTATTTGAGGATACCTCTGCAGTGGACTGAGATTCAGAAATATCTGAATTGTCAAGGCGTGCATCTGATGCTACAGGTTTGGGTTGCTAATACTCAAAAGAGAGAAGACTCTCAGGAAGCATGACATGGAGACTGGAGGATTTGCAGCTTACGCATTTGTCTACAGAATAACAACACATACCCCTGGAAAAAAAACTATTCCAACTTGTAAGAAAGGCTTGCAGATCCTAAAAAAGAGAATAATCTTGCCCTTTCCTTTAAATGGACACCTCTTAACCAAGCATGAACCAGCTAAGCCATGATCTGTAGAGCGTGCATATGAACTGCACATTATGTAAGTGAAAGCTAGTTTTATGCTTGCTCGTATATTGTCACCATCACATTCTCTGTAGCCTAGACTACGGACAGTGGGGTTGGCCTTGCTCCGTCATCAATGTTGTTTGTGTGCCATGTTCGTTCAATATAATGTCAGTGGGACTTTGTCCATATGCAGATTTGTGGGCATTTTTATCCCTGGAGAAGGACTTTCATCAAGCCAAGCTTTCCCTAAACAGGTACAGGCTTAAAGTCTCTTTACATACACAGGAGAGAGGTGAATCTACTGCATCATCAAAAACAGTACATATATTCTTGTACATATATGTTTCACTTACAATACTATATTGCTTGCTTAAAGTTATGCTACTTGTCCAAACTCGTACTGAGGATTCACTTCCTTACTGGAGCATTTACTACCACTTGTCAACTTGGTCTTCTAATGGACCCTTATGGCACACTGAGGGAAAAGAGTGTTAGCATTATTTGTCTGATCAAATTCAATTAACTGTGCAACCAATTTGGCTACACAACAAGGACCATAAATCGATAGCCAAATTCAAGGGTGTTCATTACATGTTAGTGATCAGATTCAGATAAATCAGACTATATAGGTACCGTATGCCAACAAGGAGGCCAGGCCTCATGAAAAGGTTTAGGCAAACAAGAATCAGACATACAAGCAACTTTGAAGCCGCAATATAAAATAACAGCATAAGGGTCTTATACTCTCAATACAATCTGACTTGCTATGCATTAGCAGTCTAAATCTTTAAGATACAGTTTAAGGCACATGAGTGCTCAAAGTTCTAAAGTTCAGGCAATGCTACAGAAAAAGAGTATGACGAGTTTTAGCAATAGCATTTGAGAAGATTTTTCAGGAGTCTCCAATGGGTCGGAAAGGGTTGGTCTAAACCACACTTGACAAAATTAATGGAACGTAGGTAAGAGTCTCTAAATGTCCATTCAAGGGGCAATGTGATTTGGGAAATGGTTCAGTTCAGAGTCCAAGGAAGGTTCTGCATAGAATCTGCAGAAAGGCGTTCAGCATGGGAGTTCAGCAAGAAAGTCTGAAGTCATCTGCATTCTGTATTCTGCTTTCTTCTTTCCCTCAATTAGTGCAACAATAAGTTATAATCAATAGAGTCTGTGGGCAACACCCATTTGGTTGCATCATCAATAGAAGTCAATTACATTTGTGTCAATGTCTGTATGGATTCACATGCTACATACTGCACCAGGAGAAAAAATCCCACACTGGATATGAAAACACCGTTTTCGTCACGCGCTCAGGATTTAGTACAACAGTCCATTGTTTGGCTATGGGTCTCTCATGGGTTTGTCATTGAAATTTGCTCCCAGGCCTGTATCTATTGCTGTTACAAGAAATGCATCTATTCTGAACTAGCAGTTCATGGGAACATCCGCAATAAAAGCCAGTCAGCAAAAATACAGACACACAGTAGGTTCCCATGGGACACAAATTCAGGCCTTAAGAGTGAACACTGCTAACTTAAGACATTAAATGAATAATGCACATTTAATACACTTGTGCACATTTAAGCATATACGTATATAATATTACTTTAGTACTTTTAGTTCATGCTGCATAAATCATATAACAAGCAATGAAATTGCACAGCAGCAAGTATAACTAGGAACTACATTTGAAAGTACATACGTGTAAACATTAATGTATATTATGATGAAACGTTATTCTGTGATCTTTTCTAATATCCTACACACATAAGGATCATTTAAAGCTAGGAACGACATTTCTTGCAGTTACAAAGACAACTTAGCACACGTTCATGAATCATGTGTATAGCCTCAGCATTGAAATAACGACGATGGTTGTTAGAGGAAACTACACATTGCAAATGTTTCCCTTTTCAATATAGCACGCATTGCATTAGTAAATCCTTTTAGTTGTAATGAAGCATATACACTTTATTGATACATGTCAGGCACTTTATCAATCCACATAAAGAAATTTTTTCTAAATCAGTCAAAACATCTCTTATTTAACCTTTTCAGCGCGACCGCGATTCCCCCTCCGGTGCTGGGCCCTAATAAAAACGGGCGTGGTCATGACGGAACGGTTCCGGCATGAGCACAGCTCAACCGTAGGTCATGACGGAACCGTTCCGTCATGAGCATCGAAGGGTTTAATAAAGACTGATTCTATGTTAAACATCAAATGCATTTCCTTCGACATTAGTAAAACATTCTATGTGAGAATTGTACATTCTATAGCAAAAGCTCTCTGCATCAGCAGTGTCAGTTGCAAGATGTACAAGAATCATTAAGACACGTAAGACCCATGCAAAGTGCACGTTAATTTTGTGTGTCATGTATCAGTCATATTTTAGTTTTAGTGATGTATAAATGTGGGCAATTTTGCGCTGCACAACTACACTGAAGTACAACATACAAAATAAATCTTTTAATGAACTGGAGATGCAACATTTTTCAGAGTCAGTGTATTATAAAAAAGTTTCAATGTAGATACTTACTGCATCGACTATTAGCAGATAACACAAAACCTCATCACCATTGCAGACATCAGTTACGTTTAAACTTGGACACACTCTCAGCGATAGTGCATCAAAACGTACACATTAGACAGAACCACTGTCATGTCCAAAACAGTCGAATAAGCTACAGGAGCAAAACATTGGCATCCTTCCTGTATATAGAGTGGAACACAATGCCCAAAGTGTATACATTGATGAATTTGGTCTATGAATAAACCAGGCAGGAGAAGCATAGAAAGAAGACCTTACAAGAAACTTCAATTTCCATCCACAGAACACGGCGATTGGGGTAGCTGGCATTGCTGAGCTGATAGCACGAGAGATGGAGAATGTAAATTACACTTCCATGTGCATTGCTGATGATCTCAAATCTCGTGGGGTTGAGTCCTTGCCCAACTTTAGCTACAGAGATGATGGGTTGAAGATCTGGTCAGCCATCGAAAGGTGAGGCATGATTTGTTTGTCTGTGGTCTTGGATTGTTTGTTTTTTCCAGTGAGGACTTGCATAAGAATCTGTCCCTTTTTATTTGGTCACACCCATTTTTGCTGAATTGTAGTGCTGGGTTTAAGCCTCTTACTGTGCACTTATTGTGCGATCCACTAGTGTAACAGGGAAAAGACAGCATCAGGCCTACTGGTGTAGCCTGACTGCTATATTTGAAATCTGCACCCACACCTGTCAAAACAACTGTTTTGACAGGGGAAAAACCCTCCATTTCATTTTTAATAAGTCACCCTTGTATAGGCCTTGTAACATTCAAGGTATGGTGTTTGGTATACATAGAAATTTAATGTTACCGTGTTACAGCAGTGAAAAGCTCCCAAAATCTATTTTCACTGTGGTAGGCCCTGGTAGTCCTACAAGATACCCTTCGCGGTGAACGTGTGCTTTACAAATACACGTTAAGCTACAAGAAAACCAGATGGATTGGCTAGTGAGCATTCACCTTTACCAGCGAAAGGCAAAAAAGGCTTATTGAACCAACAAACTAGATGAGAACACACAAAATTCACCTGTCCTGTTTAGACTCAATAAGAGCTTGGTCTGCTGAGGTGCACTCATGAGCGTCCACAAAAGTATCGGTAAAAAGAATGCTACAGTGCAGAAAATACAGAAAAGATTGCATTATGAATTAAGTGCCTGCCTGATGTATCCTTATTGAATGTGACAGAAAGGGATCATTGATAGTATGTTCCAGATCGAAAATAGTCACTCATGCGTTATAAAAAATGCCGAAGGGTGCAGTGTTTGGATAAAATATTGAATAAAAAATATTGTGCTACAGAAATATTGTGTCAAGAATATTGGTACTACAAATATATTGTGGACAAGTGTTTTGAATATCATTGTCAAAAAATTGAAGTAGCAAATATTGTTGCATATAACTTTTTTAGTGTTAATTAGTATGTCATATATTGTATTATTTTTATTAAATGTGTTTATAACTGTTTTATTTTGTGTTTAATTTTGATCTTTTTTATTTATTCCTTTTTCTTAATGGTTTAAATTAATTATTGATTTTTTTTAGTTGCGGTATGTAGGGTTATTATGGTATGAGTGGGGAGATTTTTGAAAATTAGGTATTTTAATTTTACATTTTAGGTTAATAATGTAATTGTTTTTAATTTTAAAATGTATTTATTATATTATTTTTTATTGTTTTAAATGTTTTAAATGTTATGTTAAATTACACATATTTTTAGATTTTCTAAAAAATAAAAAATGAATATTTTAAAAAAGTATGTTTTTTATTTTCATAAAGTAGCATATTTGAATTTATTATCATTTTAAAATAAAAAAAAATACATTATATTTATGAAATTGTTAGACACCATCAGGACGCCAGACCTGGAGTGGGAATAGCAAATGTCACCTCTATAGTGTCTAACACCTTCTCCAAGTTGGTTTAGATTGAAATGGGAATAGTAAATGTCACCCCTTTAGTATCCAACACCTTCCCCCAAGTTGGTTTAGGTTGGAGTGGGAATAGTGCATGTCCCCCTTTTAGTGTCCAAGATTTTCTCCAAATTTACTGTTATTAAAAGACATCAGAAATAATTTGTATATTTTATTTTTTTACAATTTGTATGTATTGTATAGTTTTACATTTTAACAAAAATATATTTTGAGGACTTATAAAGTGAATTAAATACATGTTTATCTTACTTTTTAATTGTAAATCAAAGAATAAATCAGATGTTAAATATATTTTTATAATGTACATTTTTAAGTGCAATTTGTCATTGATAACAATTTTTAAATATGTTTAAACTTTTTTAAATTAATTCTTTTAACATTATTTTAACATATTCTCAATTACTATATGTTAAATGATTGTATATATTTGATACTATTATTAAATTTATACTTTACAATTGTTTCAAAACGTTTTACATTTTGTATCATTTTCAAAATCTATGTTTACATTTATTAAGTCTTCATTTCTATGGGGATAGTCTATTTTTAGTTTCATGTTGCAGCTGTTTTTTTTTAATGCTAACTTTTATTTTGTAGTCTATTGGTGTTATTTTGGGTAATTGTTACATACTCCAGTGAGATGGTGCTGCTCGTTGGCACAGGCAAGTCCTCTTTTAAGGATTTGTTAAGAGATTTGAGGGTAGGATGGATGTTTAAAACTTTGATATAGTAATGTTTGTGAATTATTGTTACATGTTTTGCACTATTTTGTTGCTTTGCGTTTTTTTACATTGTTATATGAATGCATGAATGTTTCATGTTAAATTAAGTGGTGTTATTCATGTTTTGATGAATAAATGTTATGTATGTGTATTTTGGGATGGTAATGTATGTGCGTGTGTGTGTTTAATGTTACAGGGTTTTATTTACAAACACTTTCAATGAGAATTTGGAGTTTATGATTCTTTTTAAAGAAAATCAGTTTTGGTTTATAAGAAACCGATGGTTTTTACTCAGGTTTTTTTTCTGGGTTTGCCGGACCGGGTGTTTTTTTAAAACTCTTTTTTTATGGAACCAACACACTTTAGATTGCTTTGAGGGATTTGTATTGCCCTGTTTATATTTTTTAATTTTGGGGGGGAACTTTTAGGATTAATTTCCTTCATCTTTTTGGGGATTGCTCTTTTTTGTTAAGTGGAGAAAGATCTTCAGCTACAAAACAGTAACTTTTATTTCCTACTTTTTGCAGGTTGGAAATGTGATACATTGTTTAGGTTATGTGTATGTTATTATTATGTGGAATGGTTTGGAATATGTGTTGTATTTATTCAATGTGATGTATTGAATTTGTTTTTAATTTGGCAGGTTGATTATTGGTATAATTATTTAATATAAAATATATATTTGTATTATTATTTTTAGAAAGGGTTTTGTTTGTTGGTTTAGAGTTTGTTGCAGTTATTGAGGTTCTTGGTATATTGATATTTAATGTAAAATATGCTTTTGCTATCCTTTCTAAGTAATATCGTCCTTTGTTATTTAGGAAGAGTTTGACTTTAAATTGTGGCATGTCGTACATTCATTTATATCAGATTGCTCTATTCTTAGTTCTTGGTAGCTTTTCTCTTTTTGTAATGCTTCAATAAATATGTGTAATGCAGGTTGAGTTCTGTCTAGTGTGGATTGGAAGGCATTGTGCCATCCTTCCACTCCTTTGTTTGTTTTGGCCTCCTATGCAAGGGTGCTGTCATAAACATTCTAGTAAGGTATCTGAAATGTGGCTTGGAGTCTGTGTCCTGATTGATGTAGTCTGCCAATCCAAGTGACTTCGAGATAGTCCATTAGGGGACTAGGGGGCTGATTAGGATGGCAGGTGGTCTTATGTCCGCCCACCACCCTATTGGAAAGCGGGACCAGCTTAGAGGCTGTCGGTGGTCCCAAAATAGGCATTGTGATGTGACTGCCACCACGGCGGTCGCAATGCCTATATTTTGCATTGTGGTGGGTGCTGCTGGCTGCAGCACCCGGCACAATGCAAAAAGGGCATGCATTACATATACCTACACTATATGATAGATACCCAAAAGTAAGGGCCATGGGGTGGTGGGCCTGTTAGGGACCCCCAATGTCCCTTTCCAATGGCCATTTCATGGTGGGTAAACCGCCATGAAATGGCTGATGGGGAGGGACCACCTCCTATGTGTGTGTCGTCAACATGTTTCGATGTAAAAACATCTTCTTCAGGACTGGGGTGCACAAATCCCCACCTTACTCACGTTTTTCTAATCAAGTCTTTTGAATATTTCTAAAAAGTGATATTTACAAGTGAAGGTATATCAATGTACCTACTGAGCAACCGCTATTTAGCAGACCTGCGGAGGAAAAGGACAAAAACATTTTTTCAGGTGATCCCTTCCTTAAAAAGACCATGGGTTGGTTCACCTGTGGATCAGGTCATGCAAAAAATGTGCGGTTTAAAAATTGTCAGGACACGTCAGTGCCATTCTACACAGGATAAACGTGCCTATGGTGAAAAATTTATTCAGAAAATCAAAAATCAGAAAGGACACATACAAGACAGACACACATGTAACAATAAACACACGCTCTAATGTCAGGTTTGTGGATAAAACCCTCTGGTAATAACTATGTTTGTGAGTAGTAGGGAGATTTCTGTGAAGCTCACAGTGGGCAAAAACTACTGTTTAGTTAGGAGTTTGTTACTCCATGTGACCGTTTCTAACGTAGGGGTTACCCGGGCTTCCTTGCTGCCTGTGGGGAAAAAATACACAAAATACCGCTATTTGTTTTCTGGTACTTACAGATTGCTTAGGGGTGGTTAGACCTTCCGTTTTTTGGTGGTATTACTCACGGGTCTATGAGGAGAATCCCTCTTCGCTGCCCCTTACGCCTGCTCCGCTGATTGTGGAAGTGCGTCTACAAGGGGCCTTTATATACTCTCGCTGCTGCGCCCTTAATTGGATTATTGGTAAGGTTAGTGACCGGGGCGGCCTATATTTGGTTCGCCGGTAATTGGGTTCATTCGCAGCGTTTCATTTTTGAAGGCGCATGCGTTTGTAGTTAGTTGCGTCTGTTCGCGCATGCGCGTTACGCTGAATGGTCCTGCTGTATAGCGCGCATGCCCACAAATGTAACACTACTATCCCTAGACTTCTGAGAGGCCGGGTTCGAGTCTGCACTGGTCATACTATGAAAAAAGTTAATTTTTGGTCAATAAGGAGAAGGGAATGCCAAGATGCATTTCTTGAGGGGCTCCTACTCAAATTACTGATACAATGTAAGAATAGTTTGCTGCTATTGCCATACTACTCTGTGAACCAACGGTTCGCACCTGTATTGGGTCTATTATCAACAATATATTATCGTTTCTTTCAGTAATAAATATGGCAGTGCTGGCATATGGTCTCATGAGAATTACAATTAAAATAGTGAGGAATTTGTGAATTTGACACATTTACAGGGGATTGCACTTAAAATACAGATACAAAGCAAGAATTGTTCACTACTTTTTACTTACTACCCTGTGAAACCCGGGTTCGCGCTTGTTTTGGGTCTATTTTGAAAATATATGATCGTTGTTTTTAGCAATGAACATAGCAGTAATGGCATTCGGTTTATGGGAATTACAAAGATAGTGAGGATTTTGTAAGCTGGACACTCAGATACTTGGTTAACACATTTAGTGTCTAACAATAGCATTGTTGCACAGGGATGTTTTTGATACTTAAGGCAATTCTATGTTTTTAGTTGGCCCCAGGGAATATCGTCATTTAGTCCTGATATATGGGTACCTAAGCGAAAAACCCAACGCTGTTCTTTTTCAAAGAGACCTTTTTCTGTGGGTAATTGTTCAATCACAGTCCAGTAGATGTCATTGACACAATGTCCCATCTCCAGGAAGTGAGTTGCCATTTTGGTAGTACTTTTTCTGCACCGTATGATGCTCTTATGCTCATTAAGCCTTGTTTTAACTGCTCTGGTGGTCATGCCAATGTATTCCAAGTGGCAGGGGCATACAATCATGTTGACAACATTCTTGCTGTTGCAATTTGTCATTTTTAGTACCATTTATACAAGATCAGTCTCCGTTAACCCCAATGCTGGAAGAGGATGACAGGGCTCGTTTAGAATTGGATATAACTTCAGAGGAGATAAAAATCGCTTTGAATGAACTGGCAGAGGGTAAAGCGGCGGGCCCAGACGGTCTACCAATAGAGGTATACAGGGTGTTGGAGGATGAAATCCTCCCCTTGCTTGAAGATCTTTTTAATGGAATAATATGGTCAGGTATTATCCCAGACACATGGAAACAGACCAATATCGTTATATTTCATAAAAAGGGTAAACCAGAGGAGAACCCAGGATCTTACCGTCCGATATCGTTAATAAACACAGATGCTAAACTATACTCTAAAGTTTGGGCAAAAAGGTTAGGACGGATTATTAACCAACTCGTTTCACCATGGCAGCATGGATTTGTCCCAGGGAGAGGTACCACGGAACATATAGCAAGGGCAATTTCACTATTCGATGCAGTCACTGCTACGGGTGGAGATATGGCTATGATCCTTTTGGATGCCGAGAAGGCTTTTGACCGTGTGGTCTGGGACTTTATGTGGGAGGTATTGGTCAGAAGGGGTTTCGGAGAAAAATGCAGGAAAGCCATTAAAGCAATGTACATGGATCCAGTTGCTAGAATCACTACAATGGGTTTTCAATCAGATGAGGTAGTGATTAGAAGAGGCACCCGTCAGGGGTGTCCTTGTTCACCCATACTTTTTTCATTGTACATTGATCCGCTAATTAGGAAGATTCTTGCTTCTGATAAAATATCCCCTGTGGTATCTTATGGTCATACCACCAAACTATTGGCCTATGCGGACGACCTGGCAATCGTCACTACTAACCCGCAAGTGGCAACGCAGGAATTAAGCAGTTTGGCTCAGGAGTTTGGGAAATATTCAGGGTACAAACTCAATACGGAAAAAACTATAATAATCTGTTCTAAGAACATTCAGAAAGGAGATCAAAGGTATGTGGACTCCGCGGTCTATCTAGGAGTAAAAATTAACTCAAATGTAGGAAAAATCACTGAGGCTAATTATGGGCCTTTATTAGCTACAATTGACAAAGAATTGAGAAGGATCGATGTACTACATTTGTCTCTAATCGGGAGGGTAAAGGTTTGGAAATTGTCAAAGTTCCCAAAGTTATTGTATTTATTTCGTGCCATACCGCTTTTAATTGATGAAGGCTTGATGAAAAAGATGGAGGCAGTGTTTTCACAATTTTTATGGCAATATGGCAAAGTTAGAAGATCGTTAGCTTGACTTTCTATACCGTTAGAAGGAGGTGGATTATCTGCACCTAACTTACGGTTATACCATTGGGTTTGCTTATTGTTACGTATGAACCATTTATTGTATTATGATGTTCCTGAAGCATTGCATGGTACCCACAGAATCCCCACAATCTATGAACTAGTAATGGGTGATAAGGCTAGGGGGATTCTAACACGTGAAATTAATGTTTTGTATTTTAAGAGGAGTAAAAGTAAAGTGTTGCTGTCTGCATGGGGGGCATGGAAGGCGGTGTTGAAATTTCTTAAGATCCCTAAGATTAATGGTACAATAGATCTTTGGAATTCAAGCCCATTTCTACATCTTGGACAAAACAGGAATAGTAGTCTCTGGAAGAGTTTGGGCATTAGATGCTTAAGGGATGTTATGTGTAGAGATGATCTCTTAGGGTTTGAGGCCTTGCAACAAAAATTCGGTATCCCCTTGAATCACTGGCTGCTATACAAACAGCTAGAACAATCAGTGATGGCATTAAGACCAAGGGTTTTTATTCAGGAGATAAATCCACTTGTACATTATATAATGAGTGGGGGTAAAAAGATTAAAATAGGTTATAATCATCTTCTACAGGGATTGGAAGAGGATATCGGACAAGTAGAAAATGCCTGGGCTGTAAGATTAGGAGATCCTGACATTGATGTGGATTATGCTCTGGCATTAAACAGGAAAGTATTAAGAGCGACCAATCTGAAGGCACAACATTATAAGATGATTTTTAATCTTTATTACACCCCTGCTAAGTTGTTGTTTCAATGGGGTAAAAGGGATACAGATAGTTGTCCAAGGTGTAGCCAAGGTTCGGCAGATCTAATGCATATGTTCTACTCATGTCAGAATCTCAAGCCCGTTTTGAAACAAATGGAGAAGTTTCTATCGGGGCTGCTAGAGTGTCAAATTTCTCTATCCCCAACTACTGTTTTGATTGGTAGGGATGAAAATCTTAAAGTTGAACAGGAAGTCGAAGCCTTTATCTTTCTGTGTGTCGCTGTTTTTAGAATTTTAATTGCGGTGGCCTGGAAAGATCCGATAGCTCCCACATTCCAGATGTGGCTTACAAGGTTGCTAGGGACCCATAATATTGAAGAATGTCTATATAATTTTAAGGGTAAGAAGATGAAAGAATATGGTAAAAAGATATGGGCTCCGCTAAGTAACTGGAGGAAAATAAGATGATTGATTATAAGTGTCCCTATATTACCTATTATGCTTTGTAAGGCAATGTCTTCCTATGATGTCAATATTTTTTTTTTTTTTTTTTTTTTTAAGTCGTTTGGATTCTGTTCTGCAATGTTGCTGTGAAAGAATTATTCCTTTTATCTGCGAATTTGTTTTAATCCTAAATTTTTGATATGTTTTTACCAGCTGATATATGTAATCTGTAATATGTATGTGTTTTTCTTATTCTGATCCATCTCAATAAAAAAAAAAAAAGGACCGTTCAGCGTAACGCGCATGCGCGAACAGACGCAACTAACTACAAACGCATGCGCCTTCAAAAATGAAACGCTGCGAACGAACCCAATTACCGGCGAACCAAATATAGGCCGCCCCGGTCACTAACCTTACCAATAATCCAATTAAGGGCGCAGCAGCGAGAGTATATAAAGGCCCCTTGTAGACGCACTTCCACAATCAGCGGAGCAGGCGTAAGGGGCAGCGAAGAGGGATTCTCCTCATAGACCCGTGAGTAATACCACCAAAAAACGGAAGGTCTAACCACTCCTAAGCAATCTGTAAGTACCAGAAAACAAATAGCGGTATTTGTGTATTTTTTTCCCACAGGCAGCAAGGAAGCCCGGGTAACCCCTACGTTAGAAACGGTCTCATGGAGTAACAAACTCCTAACTAAACAGTAGGTTTTGCCCACTGTGAGATTCACAGAAATCTCCCTACTACTCACAAACATAGTTAATACCAGAGGGTTTTATCCACAAACCTGACATTAGAGCGTGTGTTTTTTGTTACATGTGTGTCTGTCTTGTATGTGTCCTTTCTGATTTTTGGTTTTCTGAATACATTTTTCACCATAGGCACGTTTATCCTGTGTAGAATGGCACTGACGTGTCCTGACAATTTTTAAGCCGCACATTTTTTGCATGACCTGATCCACAGGTGAACCAACCCATGGTCTTTTTAAGGAAGGGATCACCTGAAAAACATTTTTTGTCCTTTTCCTCCACAGGTCTGCTAAATAGCGGTTGCTCAGTAGGTACATTGATATACCATCACTTGTAAATATCACTTTTTAGAAATATTCAAAAGACGTGATTAGAAAAACGTGAGGAAGGTGGGGATTTGTGCACCCCAGTCCTGAAGAAGATGTTTTTACAACGAAACATGTTGACGACACACACATAGGAGGTGGAGCACATAAACTACGCCATTACCTCCTCACGTACTCTTTTACTAGTACCAACCCGGGGGCCAATGAAAGTTTTTTTGCTACCCTGCGAGTCAGGTGCTTTTTAAACTCCACTCACTATTCTAAAACCCCACCACAGCACTCACATAAAAATCCCTCACATAGACCACACATAGTCAAGAAGTGCTCCCACGTAAACGTTGGTCGCAGCACGCCGTATCCCGTAGAGGGATACGATGACCCCGATGATGAAGCATGACCCCAAGGGGCCTGTTGGTGTGTGAGGGGTACCCAAAAACACATCACGTGTTCCCAATCATAGTAGGGACAACGTTGACCCATTACTTAATTGATTCCTCTTGTTTGTAAATGTAACTCAGGGAGAACGAGTCCATTTCTAGGTAATATTCTCTCTCTCCTTTCTTTGTTTAAATTGATGGGGAGGGACATCATAATCCGTATGGCGACGCCTGGCAGGCAGTGATTATGGCTTCTTCCGACGCACTGACTGGCTCTTTAAGCGGGCGATACACATGCTTACGATGGCGGGCCCTAAGTTTGTCTTTACTTTGTAGGTAGAAAGAGCTTTTTATATTAGTAAGTTATAGTGGTTGGCTACTTCTGTGACAGGGAATTAGGCTAATACTCTCATTTTTTTAATTTCCAAAGCGAATCGGCTGTCAGTGAAGTATTCTACACTTAGGTCCTGATTCAAAGTTTGGTGATCCGTCTGCCAGCCTGTTATGTCTTTGGGGACTTTGGGTAGCATGGCTTTGAGTATTTTGCTTGTGGGTTCATGGTAGCTAGTGCTTGCCTCACTTATATTTTGTAAAATTTCCCTAACTTCTATTTTTGTCTAATTTGGGGAGTGGTTGTGTTCTTTTATTCAGTACATTTCCAGTTTATAGTTTCTGTGGAGGCACTTTCTTGGCTTTAGGTGTAGCCCATGTGAATTAATAATTGCTTTCCTTTCTGTGAAGTGATAGATTTGGCGGCTTCAGACACTGTATCTCTAATTAGTATATAGTTCAAATATATATTACAATTTAACTTTTGCTATTAATATGTTAAAAGATGCAGTTACTCGTAATTTGTTTTATTGGTTGGATGTTTTCTTGAGATGTTTTACATTGTTTTGCAGCTTCTCTTTTGAGCTTGTTTTAACATGGAGCAGGTGCTTTTTTCTGTTTAAAGAGAAATAAATTAGAATAATTAAAAATGGTATTTTATTGCTTTTCTTTAGGTTTATTTTTCTCTTTTTGGGAGAGTTTATAATTTATTATGTATGCATACATACCTTATGATATATTCTTGGTGCTTTGTTATAGTTGATATTTCCTGTCAGTTTGTTGGTTTGGAAGTTATATTTTTTAAGTAGTCTATGTAAAAAGATCAAAGTTACAGAGTATGTTAGAATTTATTTCCTAAATGATATTGATAGTTTGATCACAGGAAATGTTTAGTTTAAATATAAGTATTACTTACTTGATTATGCAGTTTTTGGGATATATAATTACATTTGTAATTGTTTGTTGTGAGAATCTGGCAAAATGTCCGCATCTTGCAGTGTTTGTCATTTTTGGAGTATTTCGTTTTTTAATTAATATGCCTTTTATATTGTTGGTTTGTTTAATTGTTTGATTTTATTGGTTGAAGTTGTGTATAGTTATTTTATTGGTTGGTTAAGTGTAGTTTAAATGTATTTTTATCAATTGAGTCCTTGTTTGGTAAACGCTAACTTATGTTTTCTTTTTTTAGTATAATTAGTTTAAAAATAGTTTAAATTATTTGCATATGAATTTATTTGTTTATATGGTAATTTTTATTTATGTTTGTTATTAAATGTTTATCGTCTATAGGTAGAATACATATTTTGAAAAAACAAAAGGTTCTGTCTTTCAACAGACCTACAATATATGCATTTTTCATTATTTTGTAACTAGTCAATGCATTAAGGTGATGGCGAGCAGGGCACTATCTGCAGCAATATGGAGACTCTGTGAGAAAGTGTGCTAAGAGAGAGCACCGAAAAAATTACTTGCTGTTGTTGTTGAGAAGAGAATTTCTTCTGCTATGTGCCATGGATGGCATTGATTCTCTGCCAGAAGACCACAGAAGCATCTGACGGACTGGCACTCAATGCTGCAAATATGTCTTTTGCTAATTGTTTGGAAGATATAACCCTCTTGCCACAAGGTTGCAAGAAGCTCATGAGTTTGCAATCAGTGCTGCACAACATATGAGTTCTACCAAGTTCTCCTGAAACTGTTGCCCCACTGCTGGAAGACCATGTGCTGATCGCTGCTGAAACTGTAGCTCCCGCCATGATCTCAAATGCTGAATATCAGAAGCAGGTTGTTTCTACTGGCAGTCTGGAGTTTTTGCATTGAAAGTTTCCAAGGTCCAGTGCAAAATGGGATTAAGGGACATGTGTACAGAAAATAGGTATTGTTATTTCCTAATTGTGATTTGTATCGAATCTCAATTAGAAATTAGCAATTCCTAATGTAAGAAAGCTTACAAACTTCAGATAGAGATTTCTAATGGGGTCACAAATAGACCTACCTCATAGATATTAATGAGGTAGGTTACAGTTTACTACTTATTAGGAATTGCAGCCATCAGATGGATGGTGGACTGCTGAGGTCAGCAGAACACCATGTCTGTCATTGCTTTT
Source organism: Lissotriton helveticus (assembly GCF_964261635.1). NCBI lineage: Eukaryota > Metazoa > Chordata > Amphibia > Caudata > Salamandridae > Lissotriton > Lissotriton helveticus. Next base: position 150,039,365 of record NC_136073.1, read on the forward strand.
TAATAAAAATATCTTTTTTTTTTTAATTCAGCCCATTTCATTATACTACGACCTGATCTTAAAAAATATATGTTTCATCATTTACAAAGGGTATCCAATCCCATTTGTGTATCATTACCACCTCCCTTGAAGTGATGGTAAAAAATTAATGCTTTGTGACCGTGAGTCAGTAAGGTGGGGCCTTTCCAGCACTTATGGTGTCAATGGCCAGGATGGTCTCTTTTAGACAAAGGTAAGGTTTGTAAGTTCTGCTAGAGTGTAGATCTGTTTAAGCAACAATGGGAAACCCAATATACCCATTGGAGGATTGGGCGATATGGTATAATCGAGTAGATTATACCAAGGGATTTATTTGATATAAACTATTTGGAATTTAGTTATTTTTCTAAATTCAAGACAATTTTTAAGTATATTACTTTCAGAATGATTTCTTCTAATGAGTTATAGTATCATCAGTTTCTGCATGAATTTAATCAAGAAAACTGCTTTTTTATTCACTTTGAGATATAAAAATATATCAAAGACACAGGTGTATATATTCAAATAATGACATTTTCTCATTTCAAAAGATAACAAAAAAGGGTACACAATCATCATATACACAATGCAGCAGGAAGTTATAGTTGTATATACATTTCATACATTTTTCAGTTGCAATTGTGAACACCTTTTTCTCAAATATGTGCAAAGAAGGCAATCTGATTGCTGTTGTCCGCTAGACCATCTTCAGGATAAGTTAAAAAAAAATTGGTTGACCCTCTGAGATTAATGCCAAAGGTAATTTATCTTTAAGTTTTCCAAAATGTAAATGAATTTTACACAAGATCAGTCAGCAAAATATATCCAGTATTTATTTCGTGCCAAAGGAATTCAATGGCATAAGAGCACTTACATTTCTTGCTCAAACGGTGGAGCTTTTACGGATACGGTGTGAAGTTTTTATATCTGTTTATAGTTGATTTCTTCCTCGTACATAACAAACTGTTCGCATGAAGGATCGGGCCGGCGGTGGCAATACGCCTGCCATCCTAATCAACCCCAGAGTTTCCATCTGAGGTGCACAGTCTTTATTAATCTGAAAAACAGCCATCCAGTTTCCTACTCTAGGCCACATTAGCATCCATTTGCGAGCCCAATGATTCCATTAAAACAGAGAGGATGGTCCCATGTCAATGAAAGCTGCGGGCTTTAATCATTTTTCCAATCAAACCCTCTGGTGGAGTATTACGGATGGCCTAGGTACTTGTCACCATTGTCATCCTAATCCCAGTGCTTGGGCCCTTGTGCTGTGGGAAGCAAACTCCCTATAATTATCGATAATATTCAGCATAGCAGGCGATTGACTAATTAATAACAAAACCAATCATTACCAAGTCATTCACTCCTGTTGCCAATGGCCCCACAGTGTGTCTGCAAGTACAGGGCCTGTTTTATGTTGACTGTCTGGGTCTAATAGGCAAGCACTTTGGAGGGGATGGGGTGGTATACTCCCCCATTGGAACATTTTTGCTGGTATGTAGACTTATAACTATGCCAAACAATAATAATTTTGATGTTGTGTCCTTTCAGTTCTAGTTGTCTACTGAGCTTCACAAACATTAGAACTTTGCATACATTATATAGTTTGTATTGCAAGGGACCTTGAATTCAGGTGTTCATTTTTGCGTCACTATATTCATTAAGATGTTGACCAAAGTGCTGCACACTGATTAGAACCAATGAATACTGAGTGGGTAATTCACAAAACATTAGTTCATTTTCCAGCTTTGCTATTTGTTTTATGATTCACAAACCTGAAGGACATTGTGTCTTGGCATATGCCTTTCTTCAGCTCCAACTCTGAGTGTGGATGTGCACTGAGCAGAAAAACTGTTTTTTTACCCTTAGAGTGAAAAAGACTACAAAATAGATGTTTTCATATGAAAACCTTTTTTCCACGTGAAGAATGTTTTTACATCTATACCAAGTCAGTCTCTCCTGTTGCCGATGGCCCCACAGTGTGTCTACAAGTACAGGGCTACCATGCCAGTTGTATGTTGGCTGTCTGGGTCTAATAGGCAAGCACTTTGGAGGGGATGGGGTGGTATACTCCCCCATTTGGACATTTTTTCAGTTATGTAGACTTATAACTATGCCAAACAATAATAATTTTGATGTTGTGTCCTTTCAGGTCTAGTTGTCTACTGAGCTTCACAAACATTAGAACTTTGCATACATTATATAGTTTGTATTGCAAGGGACCTTGAATTTAGGTGTTCATTTTTGCATCACTGTATTCATTAAGATGTTGACCAAAGTGCTGCACACTGATTAGAACCAATGAATACTGAGTGGCTAATTCACAAAACATTAGTTCATTTTTCAGCCTTGCTAATTGTTTTATGATTCACAAACCTGAAAGACATTGTGTCTTGGCATATGCCTTTCTTCAGCTCCAACTCTGAGTGTGGATGTGCACTGAGCAGAAAAACTGTTTTTTGTACCCTTAAAGTGAAAAAGACTACAAAATATATTTTTTCATATGAAAACCATTTTTCCACGTGAAGAATGTTTTTACATCTATACAAAAAAAAAATGCTTATTTGGGGTTTTTCCTTGCCCTCACAATAGCACTTATGTTTAGAATGGCAACAGGTGTGACAAATTCACCATTTTACCACATTTGTTTTTTTTATTCAAAGGTGGTGGACCATCCAAACCTACTTTGCAACAGCCATGCTTCATCTTCTTGCTTGAATGTGCAGACAAACTCATGATTGCCCTTACGCCCTACCACTTTCAACGTTCACCAGCTGCCCCTGGACATTACTAAATGGAATGGAAAATTATTGCTGTCTTCTCTTGCATATACCTTAAAATCCAGCATTCTAGCCCAAAGAGCAACAATAATAAGTACAAAATCAATCTTTGAGTGAGTCTCTCATTTAAATATGAACGAGCTGAGATTAGCAGAATTAGGCCTGCCATTGCAGGCCCACAACCTGTGTTCTTTTGTAAAGTACACTATTTGCATGGTGGACACATTCCATGGAACTAAGACACCACTATCAAGACTGCAGATCATATCCTCCGCCTTCATCACCAAGTTCAGTCTAATATTAGGTTTGAACGTGCAGTTAAGGTCCCCTTTTGGGATATTTATAACTTTAGGACTTAGCCAATTAAGAAAGGTATCTAATAACTCTATAAAAGGGGACTATACATTACTCTTCCTTGGTTGAAGATAAATGTTAAGGCGGTATAGTTGGAGACCTTTTGTCTACTAATTCTTAATCCTAAAATGTCTAGAGAAACAAACCTTGAGATATCAATGTGGACATTTAGTGAAATTTTTGTCCGAAGGACAAGTCCCCTTGGTCTACCTCGAGAGGAGGGTGTAGCATTAACATAAAATGTGTTATACCCTGACTTGTATGGTGGATCAAGAAGCTAGGTTTCCCGAAACAGGCAAAAATGAAGCTGCTCAATAAGCTCTTCCCAATCTGAATTTATCAGTTAATCTATGAACCCAGCTATGTTCCAAGACACTAAATGAACAGACTCAGTGCCCTTGTTTTCACTAAGCCTAGAACCAGAGAAGGCTACTGCTGTCTTTGTATTAGAACCTTGAGGATGGACATCCTCCTCCTGTTTCTGTGCTATCTAATTTTGGTCTGCTATGTTGCGAGAAATAGAATTTTTGATCAAATGATTTAAAGGTTCCTTAAGCAGAGGGTCGTCATAACAAAAAGATGACTCTTCCCCTAGAGGTCAGTTAACTGCCTCCAGATTTCCTGAGGTATGTCTTCTAGATGGAACATTGGATAAAGGTGCCAAGTTACCTGAACGATGGTGTATACACAAGAAAGGTATTGTTTAGCTTAAACCTTTTTGCTGGACTGATCAGTATAAAAGATCTAAGTTCCTTAGAGATCAGACCATCCACTATGTCTTCAGAACTGAAAAAAAGCAAATCTTGTCAAACTCCCCTCCAATACTAATGATGTGCTCCACCCTAACTATGTCTGATCGCACAACCGATACAGATTGTCGTTCATGCCTAATCCAATGAGTAATCCTGTTGTTTAATGTGTCCTCTGGTACTATTTCTAAATTTGGGGACATTGGTCATGTATATTCTATAACCCATATTCCATTGTGAACCAAGGTTTTGTTGTTCATTAGGATGATAGAAGGATCTAAAATGAGGTATCCATTTCTTAAAGCACATTTTACGATGTAATCTCTCATTAGGTACTTCATAGAAGGGATATTGGGATGAATTATTATGTGAAGGAACCCCAAAGCCTCTAACGTAAGCTACTACCTTAGGATGAGGTATTTGTTCTTAAAGTAATCCAACAGCACTTGCGGAACTACTCTTTTTCAACCCAGGTGCCTGTCGAAAGGGTGGTTTCTCGAGGGGTTACGGGGGAATACAGAGGCCTAGATTGTCGAATAGGTGGACTGGGTGCTTGTATGGCCTGCATCTGAAGCTTATCTCTTTTATTTGCTTCCTCTAACATAGTACTGTTCCTCTGTAAATAGCTACTCAAGCCCTCCCTTTGAGCTTCATTATTTCCCAGTAGGATTTCAACCAGTCCTTTTAAGTCCACCACTTCTTCATAAGAGAATCTATTTTAAAATGAATTTCCTTAATCACTACCTCACACTGAGTGTTGAATGACTTGTTAGGAATTACAGCAACGTAATTCGTGTGGTTATTCGTGGGGTCCTCAGGTGGCACAAGGGCACGGCTGGTGATTGTATTCATAACATTATCAGCTTGGGGACATACTTCAATTGCCTCTGGCAATTCAAGTGAAGCCAGGGGCAAAAACCTCTTAGTACAGGCAATTGCTGGGGATACATCCACTACTCCAGTAGTAACTGAGTTATTGAAAGATGCCTTGTCCCTGAATACAGCCCACATCCATGCATAGTATCAGAAATTCATACATTAGGGGCCCCATCCAAACAACGTTCATCTCCCTGTCCCTCAATAGAGGTACTACAGGTGGCTTCCATACTAGGAGTTGGCAGATGGGCAACACTACTTTTTTTGTTTTAAGTTTTATTTTGGAGGCAACAAAACTACCTGATTTTCTATTATCACCCAGTATTGTCTCTACCACTTCAATTAGGTTAGCAGATTCTGACATAGTGCAATTATCCCTAGTGCTCTTCCAGATTTTTGGCGTGTTTCCTCTTCCAGGTGGTAGCTCTACCACCTTCTACTTCACCATTTTAATTATTATCAATCTGCTACCACCAATTCCCTCAAATGGACCTCAACAAAATCCAACCGATAATACTAATTTAAAATGTATGCAGATTTGAAACCCAATTATCAATTGGTAGCCATAACTTCCGGCCAAAAGTCTTCTTTTTGAGTCCTTTCAATTTATAAACTGCTTTATCCATTCTATAAACATTTAGCAGCTTTCCCAACCATAGCTCAAACGTTGGAGGATCTACATCCAACCATCTAGAAGTGATACAAGCTCGATAAATAGACATTCCGATAAACAAAAAATATTCTTGATCTATAGTTAAATCCCGAGAAGGAAAATAAACACCAAAGATAATAATAGTAGGATGAAGCATAATCCGTACATGTAACAAATTAGACAAAAACTTTTCAATCTTCTCAATATATATAGTAAGTTTAGGACAACTATGGAACATGTGAATTGAGTCGGCTGCTAAAGTACCACAACGGCTGCAGTTGATACCTTTTACAGCTTTCCATTTTACCAGTTTTGCAGGTGTATAGTAAAGATCTAAGGTAGACATAAAATGTTGACTCTTAAGAGAGCTATTAATTAGTGTCTTATTGCTCATCTCGAACACTTTTACCAAATCAATCCCTACGATACAGAGCTTCCTCTCCCATTTCCGGGTATGATGATCCAAATCGTTCTGGGTCCTATTATTCATTAATTGGTAGATAATACCGACACGACTGTTCTTCCTAGAGCTTTCTAGAATATCAATAGTTTCCATGGTGTCAGTAAATAAAACATTTTTTTTTTCCAGGAAGCTACGAATCTATAGGTATTTAAAAAAATCATTCCTAGATAAACCAAAAGTCTCTTGTAGTTTGGAAAAGGACAAAAGAGACCCGTTTTGGTACAACTGGCCGAGTAAATAAATCTGTCTCATGTGCCACCAGTGAGTTACCATATCTTGAAAGATTACGGGTAATAACTTATTATCAAACAAAGGTGTATAGTAGTTCAGTTTTGGAACTATACATAGAATTTTATTCATTTGCCTCCAAATTAAACATGCCGCGAGGACTACCTTGAACTTTGTTTTTTTATAGTAGCTAGGTTCAGTGACTTTCACCAAACATTGCCGCGCGTCGGTACCTAGGAGCATTTCAAAAATAGAGGGTGACATGGCTGGATCTGATACATAATCATGAAAGAGCAAAACCCGAAAAGTTTTCAGAGCAATAGCCCAGTAATACATTTTAAAATTCGGAAGCCCCAAGCCAGCACAATCTAATGGGAGAGTGCACCATTTTAGAGATCTTCTAGCACGATGGTATCCCCACAAAAACCTAGACACCATTCTATCGATTCTGTTAAAGAGAGACATTGAAAAAAATAGAGGGATAGTACGAAAAAAATACAAAAATTTTGGAAAGATCATCATCTTAATGACATTAGTTCGACCATATAATGATAAATGTAAATTATTAAATCTTTCTAACGATCTATTAGAGGATATGAGCAAAGGGTCTAAGTTTAATGCAACAATATCCTCAACCTTGGAAGATAGAGTAACACCAAGATAAGAACCAGTAATATTTAATGGGATATCAGTGGGTTTGCCCGTTTCCGAGTGAATGATCTGGGTTTTTGTGATGTTTAACTTGTAGCCGGAAACCTTTCCGAACTCGTTGGCCAGATTAATTATTGTGGGTAACGCAGAGGAGACGTCAGAGGTGACAATTGCAACGTCATCCGCGTACGCTAGAACTTTATGGTCTACTTCAAAAAGACGAACTGGTGGAATATTCGGTTCCAAAATAAGTCTACTTAAATAAGGTTCTAAGTATAACGCAAATAAAAGCGGGGAACAGGGGCACCCCTGTCTCGTCCCTCTCGTAATTGGAAAAGATCTTGAATAGTCAGTGCCCAATCTTATAATACCCTTAGGACCAGAATACAGTGAGCGTACCGCCTGAATGAATTGCAAGGGAAACCCCTTCCCTTCTAACACAGTCCAAAGGAATCCCCAGTCTACTCTATCAAACGCTTTTTCAGCATCGAGTAAGATCACCCCGACTGGGGATTCCTTTGCCTGTGCCCAATCTAGAAGTGTAATAACACGTCTCACATGGTCAGTAGTATCTCTACCTCTGATGAAACCGTGTTGGATATTAGACACTAAACTGGACATTACCTGGTTAAGCCTGTTTGCAAGAATTTTAGAATAGATCTTGCTGTCTGCCGTAATAAGGGATATAGGTCGATATGAACCTAATTCTTTCGAGTCCTTGTGCTTCTTCAAAAACACCACTATAATAGCGGTGGACCAGGAATCGGATGGTTTCCCTTGAAAAGCAGAATTAAAAATCTTTACAAGTTCTGGTTTCAGCATATGTCTAAATGTGCGATAGAACTCGAGAGGTATCTGATCAAATCCCATGGCTTTGCCTGCAGCAAGACTCAGAATGGCTTGCTCAATCTCATCCCAACTTATTGGCCGTCCAAATAAATCAATCTCTTCACACCCCAATAATAATTGATTAGTACTGTGAAAATAATCTGCGGGATTCAGAGTCTTATCTACTTCATTATTAAAGTCATTATACAATGTTTTATAAAACCCCAATAATGACTCTAAAATTCCTTCCCTGCTTTCATGATAGTCACCGTTCATATCATTGACGCCCTGAATTTCATTAATAGAGGATTTCTGACATAGCCGCTGTGCTAAAATTTTACCGGTACGCTCACTGTATTCATAACGTTCGGTTTTGAAGAGCTTAAAGTCTAATGCTACTTTATCAGCAATATGAGTCCGTAGACCAGAGCGTTCGATTACTAGACGTAATTGCGCATCTTCTATACCAACATTATTTTTACAAGCCATCGCTAGATCCATCTCGGCTAACCTGATCTTATTTAACCTCTCCTTAAATTCTGTTTGTGTTTTTTTTCTCTTAAAGTTTGCAAAACTAATTGTCTCTCCGCGTATAATTGATTTGAATGCGTCCCACACCACTGGTGGGGAGGCTGAATCGTTATTTGTTAGAAAAATTGGATTTGAAATGCACTATGGTTGTTTCTTTTTTTCTTTTGTAAAGAATTTTGTCTGATTTCTTATCTTTGGTCATGTCCTTGTATGTATTACCTCTGCCAGAAAATAATAAAATAAATAAAAAAAAAAAAATATGCAGATTTGAAACATCTAACTAATACACATAGATAAAATCAACAAATAAAAGCTAATGAAGCTATGATTTTTACTTGGATCTAGATATTTCTTGCCAACAGTATACTATGCCATAGTGTACAAAAAAGATGAAGATACCAGTCAAAAATGTTTTCAGAGAAAATAATACTTTGTTAACACCAGGAGTCCTGAAAATAGGAAACAGGAGGGGTGGCCCAGTGCAAACTCTGCTGGCCAGTGACAGGCAAGGGTGGGCCTGTCCATGGCCCAGGCTTCGCCCAGGCGTGTCCCGCAGCAGGTAATCTGTCTGCGTTTTTGCGCACAGGGAGTTTTCACTCTCCTCCTCCCCCTTCTCACAGGTGTGGTGGCCCCGCCCTGGTGCTTAGGTTTCTGGGGCGTGAAGTCCCCTGGTAGCAGGAGCACATCCTGCACAGCGGGTGATGTGTCATGCTTTATAGCGCAGAACTGGTGTAGCAAAACTTGAGGGGGCATCCCTGCAAGACACGTGGAGGGCCCCCCTCTGGGCTCAATTAGGAGCTCTGCAGCCAGAGTGCTGTGCTGAGGGGTCCCCCTGGAGCCTGGGGCAGCGGGGACCTGTGTCCAATTAGATCATGATGGAAAGGGGATTGGGTGTGGCACATGTGACTGAGAAATGCAGGAAATGCATAATCAAAGGCAGATCACTGCTATGAGGTAGTCAGTCGGGACCGCGTCTTTGAATAATATAATAAGATCAACACAAGAAGCACCCTGGAAGGGGACAGCGAGGAGGACCAGGTATTTCACCTCTTCCCACGTGTCAACATACAGTTTTGACAAAATTCAAAGCCTTAGGAAAAATAAAAAGATAGACTAATTTCAGATCTTCCTTCTTCAAAGGGTTCACAGGGCCCAACACTTAGACCATCAACCATTTCCACAGGTTGTTGGCCATTAGAAACTGTTTTTTGGGGGCCTTGAGAAAAAACTCTCCAGCTCCCAACAGGCACAGTCGGTTGAGAAACAAATGGGAGGGAGAAAAGAAGAGAGCACTGGGGAGAGAAAGAAGAAAGAAAAAAACATACTTGAGCATTTCAGCTAGGATTGCTTTTGGTTCCCAATCCGACCCTGAGTCCTTTTGTCAGGTAAGGCAGGCTGCCTATCCGAATGGGCAGCGGAGCTCTGACTGATGGGAGTCATGTTCTTTTCCAAAAGCGCCCTTCTGTTTTGTAGTAAGGGCTTTGGTGCTTGTTTTCCTAACCAAGTATTAGTCTTGAACCCAGTGTTCATATACAGCAAGTGTTCAGACTTTGGAAATTTGGCTCAGTAATCTCCAGAAAGGCATTTGGAAGCTTTGCTTCACATTGGAGTAATATATGGAATTGCAATAGGTCATATTGTGATGTGTTGGAAGTGAAATAGAATACTGTGTGGGAAATGAGAAAGATTTGAATAGAGACAACTGGGATGCTCTTGTGGTTAAGGGGGTAGCAGATCATCTGTCCTGTGATGTACCAGTTGCTCCTAATGCTATTAAAAAGTAACTTACAGAATAAACATTTCTTATATTCATTTTACATGGAGCCTTCTTCTTCCCAACACTGGTGTTGAGTTGGTGAATAGTAACTCAGGAGCAACAAGTTGGCTCACGCCGCATTGCTACCACTATCAGAAGGCCACTGCTCATTCAATGTGTGCCACCCTGTGGGAGTCTCAGTACTGCAGCTTTCCTGAAGACCATTCAACTTTTCGGCATGCAAGCATACCTCTAATCCAGGCTGGGCTCTGGCTTTGACTGATTAATCAGCCATTGTAATAGCATTTACACATTACTCTCTGAGAAAGTGCCCTTTTTTATGTATTCACCGCTGTTTTTGCTGAATTTTATTGCAGGACTTTAAACTCTGCACAGTGGGGCAAAGCTGTCCAGTGGCCAGTGTATTTGCTTCAACACCTAAAACAGGTTCAATAAGCTAATCCCTGATTAGTTTATTTAATTCTCTTATAAGGCTGTAGTATGTGGTGTAGAAACTACACCCATGACATGGAAAGTTGAATGTCATCTGTGGACTGCAGCACTTAAAGTACCACCCATTAGAGTAACAAGGAAAACAAGGTTTCAGTCTTACAATTTTATCCTGACTGCTGCTACTTATACCTGCTGTGCAACCCATTAACACAACCCTCTCTGACAGGAAAACATCTCCCTTTAAAAAAAAATATATGTTGCCCCCACATAGGTCGTCTATCCCACAAGACAGGCTGCATGGTATTTAAACATAAGACGTGTTGAAAAATAATACTATCGTTTCCAATGTAGAAAACCTTTGTACAGATTAAAATACTGATACTGCTAAATCAAGAAAGGGGCCAGCTAGCAAAATTCAATGGTGAAGTCAGATACTTACCAAATAATATGGAAAAGTAAATTTTAGATATTTATTATTTACCCACCTGCTTTTTTAGTATGTAAATTATCTTTAACCTTAGCTAACTGGCCCCTGTACTCACCCTTGAATGAGGTGTGCAGGAAAGGTGAACTTCCTCTTAGGATCTACATAATACAGTGTACTGAATGAATGGGAATTATTCCTCTGAGCTCTGCAGAATTTTTAGAATAAGGCTGTAGGAATCATGTTGAAACCACAATTTTAAATCCTTCCTCCCAGGTCTGTTTGAGCCAAATGTGTATATCCCCTGTCCATGTATTATATGCATTATATTACCCTGCCTTTGTCCTACCAGACTTCTGTCTTCTAAATTGTGGTGGGTACTTTGCCTACTGCAAAAGAGGTTTTAATGTTAGATGTGGGAGGGCACTATGAGAACTATAGTACATGCTCCATACAGATCACACCAAGACCTTAGAGCCAAAGTTTAGTGTGCCCAAGGACTTTAAAAATCTTGAAAATATCCTGACACATACCATATTAGGCTTTTTTTGTAGTAAGAGAACCTAGAACTATCAGAAAAGTGGGTAGGTCAGTGTCTGGGTACATTTACCTCATTGGTTATGGAGGATCTAATAGTCACCACCACCCGGTGGCTAATGTCATGTATAAATGTGACATCACTAACCCTCTTCAGAATACTTTCTGGACCACTCGAAGATCAGAAGAGGATTGAGCCTGCAGCGTGTGTCCTGAGATGAGCCTTGAAGGACCGGAGCTGGTCTTTCTTGTACCCAGGACAAAGAAGTGGACTCCAAGGACCAGTTGGCTGACCTCCTTTGTGGCTACAAAAAGACAACAAGCTGCAAGAGGCCTCTTACTAGAAGTATCTAGCTGACCTTTGGCATCTGGACCTAAAGTGGACTCTGCCTCTGTCTGACACCCTTTTGAGTCTCTAAGTGCCACCCCATAGGTCCTATGTTACTTTAGAAGCACACTCCTGTGGTGTATTGAGACTTAACCTTTTAAATGCAGGTGCCAGTTAATGGGCGACTCTACAATACCTCGCTATTGGCCAACACTACTGTAGTGTAGTTCCAATATTCTGAATAGGCTCTGCGCATTGGAATAATATATCCTGTAGATTAGACGTAGGACTGAGGTCTACTAGGTCTCTATCGAATATACTAGACTTAATTGTGAGTGCCAGCAAGCTCAGAGGTCACTAGAAAATGTCTCAAATGAACAAGAAGGGATTAGTTTCTGACAACCGCATAAACATGACAACTTTGTTTCCCCAAGATAAAACTGATCTTCAGAGTCGTGGAAACAATAGATAGATATTTTACTCAGTCATTCATGCATGCTTTGTTTCACCAGAGGTGCAGAGAAATAGGGAGACGGGCGTTTTCAATAAAAAGTGTTTATTGAACAGTCTTCTTTCTCATGCAGAAGAAATTAACTGCTACAATCGTAATACTGGCTGTAAAGTATAATGCGTACAGCAAGAAGAGTATTATAAAATAATACTGTAAAAGCATGGTATGGTTTTTAAGCCATGGAATACATACATAAATAACAGAAGGTTAAAAAGTACTCAACTGGTGCTTCCAAAATACGCCTACCCCAGTGTAACTAACCTAAGTCTGGTACGAGGGAAGGAGTAAGTGAGGTGTAGCATAAATCTAGTATTCTTTTTGCCAAGAATCTATCCAATATTTCTCTTAGGGTCTAATCGGCTCCGTACCTTGGTTTAGAATGAAGGAGGTCTGGTATCTCTCTGTCTCAGGACTCGATTTCCCAACAACCCAAAAGGGTAGCTTGGAAACACTGGAGCTGGATTTCTCGGCGAGAGAAAAGACAGTGTCTCTCTCAGTGCATCTGCTGGAGGGTCGGCTTCCTTCGGCACTTGCTGTAGCGAGCTGCGTCAGGCAAGTAGATAGTCAAACTGCTCCAAACCACTGTGTGTTTGCTATTGCAAGTGTGGGCATATTTATACCTTGAAGGTGCTGAGTTGACGTAAAGTTCGACTTAATCAAAGAGTCTCAGTTCTTTGAAAACTCCATGAGTTCTTGGACAAATCAATATTCAAGCAAGGGGAAGTCCCTAACTGCTGAAGCCGAGTTTTCCAAGAAATCGTTGTGGATTTTTGGAACTAGTGGAAATAGCCATGCCGTATTTGGACTGCATGAACTATGTCTAAATAAGGGTATGCTTTATACGCCTATATAAGGATATGGTGTTTTATACCTATATAAGGGCATGAATCAGAAAAATTACACTAGGGTCCTAAAACGCTAAACAACACCTACTCCACTTTATTATGTCCAATATTAGTAAATCTTAAGCACTAAAACATATTTAAAGCATGTGTTTACAATCCCACCAAAAAATACATAAAATAGATTTGAAAATGGTTGTACACATAAAATGAGCATTTGTACAGTACGCATTAAAAAGCAATGATTCCATTGTAAGCATATGGTGTGATATTGAAAATTCTAACTGAATGAATCATGAAATTATATTTATGAAATGGCTCTTAGTTACAGAAGAAAAAGTCGAGACCATCCCATAGCAGAATATATAAACTGTTTTGGTTTGTGGATAAGGACAATATTGTTTCTAAGAAGTATTCAAATAATTCTTGTTCTCTAAGAATAGTTCTACTTTAAGCAGATTACTTTGTGCCAAAAAAAGTTAAATTTTGGAAAAAGTCAAATCAAATCGTAGAAAAATACAGTTCCAAAGTTAGAAGGTTTGTTTTGAAAAGCGAAGGTTCAATTCAGAGTTCATAGAACACTGTGTGCTAATTTCAAAAGTTATTCTCGGTGTCAGGAGAAAACATTAAGTCGTCAAGGCTGGCAAAGAAGTCGTCTACAACAGTAGATGAAAGTTGAACCACTTCATTAAGTAGATCAATTGTACACAGATCAGAAGCATCGCCGTCAGCGTCAGTCGCATTAGTAATGTTCGCAGTAGATGGTACCTGTGTGCCTGTTGGTCCACGTATATCACCCTCAGCTGGAATTGCCGGTGAGACCTCAATGAATGCCGTCATCAGGATTGGTAGCTGTTAGGGGCAACACAATGCATGAGCCATTACCGAGCCAAGCAAAGCGTCAACATCCGTTGGCATCGCTGATGGAAGTGTTAGACAGATATCCAAATGCATTCCTCTCCACAAAGCACGCATCGTAGAACAGGTAAGATGCAATCTTGCCAGATTGGTCTGAACGATAGGAACCATGTGGTATTCAGATCTCTCAAACGAGCCAAGCCAAGCATCTCTGTTATGCGATCACGATACTGCATTGCCAGAAGAGTGTTCTCCATGGTAATCTGGGTATCGCTGGTGAATGGACTTGCCATTACGGAGCAGAAGGAACAAAAATAGTATCCCTGCTACGAGTCCCAAGACAAGAGGCAGGCCGCTGAACACAGAGTGCACGAAGTTTGGAAAAATGCCTAGGACTGCTTCAAACGGCGCTAACAGTCCCGAAAAAATTGTCCTATATACATGTACAATACCACTGGTAACAGACATGTTTAAGATACGACCTAACATATCTGCGAAACATACTGGGCAGTTTGTTGATAATAGGGCATGTATCTCTGCAGAAGTTCTTACAACTTGCAGATTATACGTCTCTCTGGACGAGGTCAGTGGCACAGTTTTTTGTAAAAGAATGGCTTTCATTCTGCTTAAAGTATCAATTCCTATAGAAGAGATGTTCAGTGAAGGCCATAGCGATGACTCCCCGTCTGTTTTGGTTTTAGGAAACAACACTTGCATACAACAAGTGAACCTGGCTGACACACTAACGAGATAGGCTATTCCTGGCATCATTCCACAACAGCTGTGATCATTCAGCATTATGTAGCTCCCACTGGAAAGCTGCCTAAAAATTGGATCTATCACTGCTGCCTGGAAACCCTGCAGGTGGCATGATAAGTTGTTTGAAGAACCATCGCAGGCTCAATGCAAATTAATGCCCTGACATAGAAGTGTACTGCTCAGTGCGTTTTTGCAATTTTTACCACCAAGAAATACCTCCTATTCCTCACTCCAACATTTGTGTGTGTATGGTAAATACCAGGTCGAGTTTATGTATTCTTTACCCAACCTTTCATACAGGCCTGCTGGTATGTGTCTCAAGCAATACTGAATCTGGAAAATCGTCACTGGTATCGTGATGGTGCCATGTATTATCCATTCAACGTCTGGTTTCTCAGAAACGGTCAATGGTAATCTCTCCAGTTTTTCTATGCTCTGCACTGTATAGTCTGCTCCCCTCTGTGATAAAGAGATTTGTTTATCTGTAAGGTTAAATCCAGTAAACAATGACGTGGTGTTGATTAGACGCCAAGGCACATAGCCTGAACAAAGGTTTTGTAACGTCCAGCCTAGCAGCATTATAGAATGCAATTGAGACTGGCCATGTTGTAACATTAGCAAGTCCTGTTCCATTATGTCTATGGCAGAGGATACAATGCTGTCCAAAGAATAAATTCTGGACGACAGAGTTGTTAATCCATTGTCAACTACAGAGAGTGCTTTCTCTAAATTAATACGATCAATATCTCGTATTCGTTCTGCAGTTTCTATTTGCGTGACTTTCCATGCATTATTATAAGCAGCGTAAATACCGGCGTATATGAAATGTTTATGACGTGGTTTATGAGGCCCTTGTAAGAAGTTTCTCAAATCAACCCCATCTTTAAGTAAAGTTAAATGTTGTTTTATTTCCGGGAGTGTAGACTTTTATAGCTACTCAAGGCACAGTTTTCCTACGCTGTAAGTTGTTATTATCCCTGGATGTTGTCTCTGGACATATCTTGGATCTGGCCTAGTTACCGTAAACCCTTGTGTCTTGTTCAGGAATCTATCTTGACAGTTATTTGTGTCTGTGGGCCAGATTAACCATTTTTTCCATTCAGGATTAGTTCTGTTTTGTTGTAAAATGTAGTTTACGTCTACCTCCTCATCTGAAGTTCCATTACTATCAGGTGTTGGCTTAGGTATGGACGGTTTGTTTAAATCTTTTATCTTAGCCAGGCAAAGATAAGATGTCTGTTGAACAGTTTCATTTAAAAAGAGTTTTTGTTCTGGGATGATGCAGGCTCTAAATAAGGCTTCTAAACCTTGCACCTGCCAGGCTTTTGTGCCCCCGACAGTTTTTGTCTCAATGTTGTCTTTCCAAAAGTTAAAACCAAATGTGGATAATTGAGCAAAAAAATGGCTGCAAAATAAATTTGCTTAGTATTAGTCAACATACTTTTCATGCCTTTCTTATTAACATTTTTAAAGTAAAAAGTTTCTGGATTTGTGACATTAAAACTTGAGAAGTATGGACATTTTTCATAAAATGTTTTAGAGCTACCCTTTAGTGGCGTTGGACAATGTTCCCATTGATTATAAGTTAAAACATTTCTAGGATTTGCAGATTTGTGCAAATAATGGGGACCAAAATGATTAAAACAATACATTTGTTCATAATCTGATGAACCTTCTAAGTATTCATGTTTTGCAAATTTTGCTGACATTTCTAAGTCTGCCATCATGTTATTAACAGTCTCAAAGTACTAATCATCAGAAAATGTGCTGAGTGAAACAAAGTCACTCAAGGAAACCTTAAATTGGTGTGGAATCTTCAACAGCTCAACAGGACCATAAATGTCATAATCAGTTCTGTACCAGGCTATACCACCAGGTAGAGGAACACCTGAGATATCCACTGATGACAGGTCTCTTTGTTCACTGTGTGGCTTCAGGAGCAAGTTGATGTTCTTACTTGCTGTGTCCATTTTACTATATTTCCCATCTATCAGCTTTCCCAGACATAAAACGAGAATCAGCCATAGTAGGAGAAAAAGTACACCTAACACAATCCAAAATTCAACCCATGGTGAAACCAGATATGAATTTGCAAGCTGGTGACAAAGTTCTGTTAATTGTTCCTTGAAATTTGTATTTGCTGGTGTTATTTTGGGCTCACTGGGATCCTCAGAAAAGTTATGAAAGTTGATGGAATGTCCAGAGGTAGTTCTGTCAATTGTTGGTATTGCATCCGGATTATTCGAAATTGCTGGAGTTGCTTGGTCCCTTGACATGTTAGTATAGTCAGATGCTACATCATTGTAGACGAGGGTGTCTTGACAAACTGTTATTTGGGTTTCAAGAGGTACAAGTCCCATGGCTTTGTTGCATAGTCCTTCTTTTCTCACTGTAGATTCTTCTAAGGTGATGAGTCTTTCAGTTTGAACCTCTTGGATAGTAGCAAGATTAGGTCTTTTTCTACATCTTTGGAGTCCACTGGGCCTACTACTTATTATCGGCCTCATGATGTGGTTTGACCAGGTCGATGGACACGAACTGGTTCTCTTTTCTTCCAGCAAGGGGTGGCAGTAACACTGTTCTTGATCCATGGACCGCTAGTATAGGTACTGGTTTTCTGTAAGAAGGCCCAAATTCCTTCTTATCCACTATTTTCTCTCTGACTAGATCCCCAATCTTAGGAATCCAGACAGGTCTTGCTGGGACATCTGGTTTTTCTTCAGTGGTCGTTGGCTTTTGTATGGTGTTGCTTAGACTTTTTATTGTTTCATTTAAGTCCTGCAAAACAGCCAAACGGTCTTTGATATTAAAGGGTTTTTGTTCTACCACTGAAGTATGATGGTCAAGGTCTTCGACAATCATTCTAGTACCAAACAGGATTTCATATGGAGTGATTTCGCCCAGAGAATTTTTTGGCAGGTTATTAAGGCTACGTTGGACACCTATTAGATGTTTGACCCACCCGTCACCCAAACCTAATACCCTAGCTGTTATAGATTGCTTTATGTTCCATTGTTTTCTCTCCACAACCTAATTTCCCTCAGGATGGAATGGACTCGAAAATCACAATGCAACGCCCAAATTGGCCATGGTCTCTTTGTAAGCTTAGGAGCTAAACACAGGACCCCAGTCAGAATGTAGCATGCCGATTGCGTATGTGCCTATAAAGACTTTCAAATCTTTTATAACAGTTCGGGCGTCAGCCAAGCGCTGAAGCCACATCCAAATGAATCTTGCCCCAATAGTTGTGGGACCGCATTCGTCCATGGTGATGTCTGAGTGTAGAAAGTCTAATGCTGTCTAACAATGGTGTCTGTACTGGGCTGGCTACACTGTAGTCAGGTGCCTGGTGGCGCTCTAAGCTGTGATCTCTGTAGCAGACATCGCAATTAATTCCAAATTCGTAAATGTGGATGCTCATCCCTGGCCCCCAGTACATCTCTTTTAATTCTAGAAGAGATTTTGAGATCCCTTGATTCATCAGACCCTCTCCCTCTCCCATATGTGCTTCTTGAATCAAAGCACCTCTTCAATTCCAATCCCCACTCCAGGGATTCAAGCAAAAGGAACGGAGTTGACATCAATTACGTATGTATATTTGAGTGGATAGTTCAGAGGTAATGCAGTTCCGCTGCCTTTGCTTGTGGCATTGACAGCTAACATTGTTTCACCGTCTATTTTTGTTTTTGAATGAGTGATTGCAGCTACAGAAGCCGTTTGCACAGCTGCTTTCGCGGCCTCATTAGCCAATGAATTCCCTTCAACGTGAACGCCATCCCGCTGATGACTCAGTGTATGGATCACGTGAGTCTTTTGTAGTTCTTTCTGTAATAGAACTACTTTTTCCCAAAGCAAGTCATGCTTGATTGTGCCATCTTTTGCGTCTTTGAAACCGTTTTGAACCCAATTCTGCAAGTATTCATTGTAAGACTGGACGCAGTAATACGAGTCGCACAGTATGAGTGTGGGGAATTCGCGATCGGTATTTTCCAGCGCCATCTTGAAAGCCTGTAGTTCAGCACGCTGAGCTGTACAGTCTCCTAGAGATTGAGTTTTTTTGACCATAGGTCTAAATTTACCATCGCGCCAGCGACCTTTAACAATTGTGCACGCAGTACTATAAGCTTGTTTACCCCTAATTGAGGGCTGTGCCGATCCGTCTGTATAGATTATATATCCGTAATTTTTTGAGCTAACCAGAATGGAATTTGTTTACTTTTTGTTGGTAATTTACCAATGACTGATTTTATAGTCTGTGGTGTAATTTTGTTTGTGTTCCCTGATGAGGGGTGTGCTGTGGAATTCTTATACCAGGTTGGACTGTTAGAGTCCGCATGACATATTGTACCAATTATCTATGTATTTTAATTAATTGTTTTAGCTGAGCTAACAGTTCTGGACCTGTCATTTGTTCAATGGCAGGATGTGGTGTATAGCTGGCTAGTACCGGCCATGTTGCTCCTGGTCTACCTAGTGGACCAAGCATGGTAATGTGATTTTGATGTTGTAAAGCGCCTTTAAACCAGAGCTGATGCTCTTGGTATGTTAATAGAATTTCAACGTCTTCGAAAGGAGCGTATTCCGCTGGAGGTTCTTCTATCTTATAGAAGTGGAACACATGTGTTGTTGGATTTGCTTGTGGAAAGATAATCCATGAATAGAATACCTCTGTCTGCCGATATTCATGTGCCTCTATGACAAATATTACCCTACCACCTCTCAGTGATAGGCCATTTTCTATAGGCTTTATAGCTATAGTTTTTCTTAAGTTTTCCGGGATGAATATAGCATCATCGTCGTCTTCATTAAACCGTGTAACGTCTAAACCCGGTTGGTTTGCATTCATTGCAGCTCCAGCGGTTGTGTTTTCAGTCATTTTGTTTGACTGAAAGTTTGCAGAGCAAGTTTCAAGGAAACAAAGATAAGGTGCACAATATTTTAGAACACTGTATCCTTCAACGTTGAACAAAACCAAAACCTAATACATGGGATTTTTTGTCCTACTTAGTTATGGCGGGTATTTTATCCTTTAACCCACTCCAGACGTCTATTGGAGTTTTTTACCGGAAGAAAGGGATCTCCGTGAAAAGCACGACCGAGTTACTCTAGTATCTAGCGTTAAATTAGTGCCTTACCAAACGTTGGGCGCCATTTAGTGTAGTACCTATATTCCCAATAGGCTCTGCGCATTGGAATAATATATCCTATAGATTAGACGTAGGACTGAGGTCTACTAGGTCTCTATCGAATATACTAGACTTAATTGTGAGTGCCAGCTAGCTCAAAGGTCACTAGAAACTTTCTCGAATGAACAAGAAGGGATTAGTTTCTGACAACCG
This sequence comes from Lissotriton helveticus, assembly GCF_964261635.1. Taxonomy (NCBI): domain Eukaryota; kingdom Metazoa; phylum Chordata; class Amphibia; order Caudata; family Salamandridae; genus Lissotriton; species Lissotriton helveticus. Next base: position 150,059,302 of record NC_136073.1, read on the forward strand.
CATAAACATGACAACTTTGTTTCCCCAAGATAAAACTGATCTTCAGAGTCGTGGAAACAATAGATAGATCTTTTACTCAGTCATTTGTGCATGCTTCGTTTCACCAGAGGTGCAGAGAAATAGGGAGACGGGAAATTTCAATAAAAAGTATTTATTGATATTCTTCTTTCTCATGCAGAAAAAATGCACTGCTACAATCGAAATACTGGCTGTAAAGTATAATGCGTACAGCAAGAAGAGTATTATAAAATAATACTGTAAAAGCATGGTATGGTTTCTAAGCCATAGAATACATACATAAATAACAGAAGGATAAAAAGTACTCAACTGGTGCTTCTAAAATACGCCTACCCCGGTGTGCCTAACCTAAGTCTGGCACAAGGGAAGGAGTAAGTGAGGTGTAGCATAAAGCTAGTATTCTTTTTGCCAATAATCTATCCAAGATTTCTCTTAGGGTCTAATCAGCTCCGTACCTTGGTTTAAAATGAAGGAGGTCTGGTATCTCTCCGTCTCAGGACTCGATTTCCCAACAACCCGCAAGGGTATATTGGAAACAGTGGAGCTGGATTTCTCGGCGAGAGAAAAGACAGTATCCCTCTCAGTGCGTCTGCTGGAGGGTCAGCTTCCTTCGGCACTTGCTGTAGTGAGCTGCGTCGGGCAAGTAGATAGTTGAACTGCTCCAAACCACCATGTGTTTGCTATGGCAAGTGTGGGCATATTTATACCTTGAAGGTGCTGAGTTTGACGTAAAGTTGGACATAATAGCGTCATCAAAGGGTCTCAGTTCTTTGAAAACTTCATGAGTTCTTGGACAAATCAATATTCAAGCAAGGGGAAGTCCCTAACTGCTGAAGCCGAGTTTTCCAAGAAATCGTTGTGGATTTTCGGAACTAGTGGAAGTAGCCATGCCGTATTTGGACTGCATGAGCTATGTCTAAAAAAGGGTATGATTTCTATGCCTATATAAGGATATGGTGATTTATACCTATATAAGGGCATGAATCTGGAAAATTTCACTAGGGTCCTAAAACGCTATACCACACCGCAGAGATATTTAAATGTCCTTTTGGTGCTGTGCAAAAAAGGGAGTTAATGTTTTTTTCTTAGAAATGGCTGCTTGGTAAGAGCTTCCTGAGCCACATTAATTTTTTGTTCTGTAATGACGCAAGGAGCGCTAATATCATTACAGCAAAGTGAAAGTAAAAGGAACCAATGGGCCTATTTACTTTCATTAAATCAGTGCTTGGGGACATATCCCAGCCCAATGAGCATTGATTCTTTTGAAACAAGTAATCTTAGAAAGGGAAGAATCCATGCTACATCTTCCGAGTGGATCTCTGCCTGGGAATTGCCACAGGAGAGCAAGGAGGGATCCACCCACTAAGCACTAAGGATTGGATTGTCCCACTAGGAAAGAGCTTGTACGCCCCAGCACATTTAATTATTCAGTCTTTCTACCCACCCGAGGGGCAGATTGAGTAATTACTCCTGATCTACCCACCATGGGGGGTGTGGGGTGGGGAGAGAAACCCCACTAGACACTAGGGAAAGCTGGCAATATTTTTTGTTTTAAAATATAGGATTGGGGGCTGCCCATGGGCATTGCCATGACCCTCTCCAACGAAATGGGGCATCAGTCTCTATGTCCCCCCTGGGGGCTTATGTGATAATTACCCTGATCTGCCCCTATGAGGGGCTGAAAGCCCATTAAATGGCAGGGAAAGCTTTTTTTTTTAAATGATATAGGGGTGGGGCTGCCCACCATGGGCATGAACATGCCCCCACCCCATCTAAATGAAGCATCAGAATTTGTGCCCCTCCCCGGGGATGTATGAAAATCATATTTAAATGCATCCCATTTTCCTTTTAGAAAAATGAGCTGCATTTAACGAAAATGTTTTCTCTATGTAAAGGCAATCACAGACATCGTGGTCTGCTGATCCAAAAAGGCAAATTTTGTTTACTGGTCACAAAAAAATTGATCACTAACTGTGACCAGTGCGGTTCTTTGCAAGCAGTGTTTCTTACGCTGGGTCCTTGGTGCACAGCTGCATGCCTATACATATATAGGGAGTAGCCAAGCGTGGGAGTGCACAGGAAGAGGTTGATTTCATTGCTGCTCCTTGAACAGAAAGTTCCAGCAAGCACTTGAATAACAAAAGCCATTTCTCATGAGCAAATTGTGTCAGTCTGATTTGTCTGTGCAATGCAGCCCTAGTTGTACTGACATTATGTGCAAACATTAAAAGGCACAAAGCATGTGAGCTGAGATTGAAATAATGATTTTCAATCATGTTGCCTGAAAAGGGAAAGCATGTTGCAGTGTGCATTAGCTTTCAACATGGTGGATCTCTTGAGAGGATCACATTTTGATGTATCCCACTGGATGCAGGGGGAGCCTTTAGGAGATTGTGTAATTGGCAGATGTATGCACCCTGCCCAGGTAGGGACCACACATCTAGTCAAGTTAAGTCAGGTACACACCCTAAGTTAACCTGTGCTCACCCTTTAGTAGCGTGGCACAGAACAGACAGGTTTAACTTAAGAGGCAATGTGTAAAGTAATTGTGCAACACTTATTGCAGTGCAACAGTGAAAATACTGCACAAAATAATCCAAACCTGTTTACAGAAGTAGAGCTTATTTATTGAACAAAACAACAAAAATCCAATAAATAATAAACTGTGATATACATTTTTAAAGAATACTTCCAAATATAGTGCTTGAAAGCCTGAAGCACCACCAGGGACTATATGGTCGTGCTGGACCAGGCCATATCTGAAAAGTCAAGTTGATCGTGATGGAGGGCAGGTTGGATACAAGGGTCACAAAGTGCCTGCTGAAAACAGTACTTTCATGAAGGAAGCGTCGATGTGGAGGATCAACTACGAGGAGCCGTCGGAGGCAATGCGTTGTTAATCTGTTGGGTTGTAGGTAATGTGTTGGTTCTGAGTTGCACAGTTGTGTTATGCATTGCCGTTGAACCATTGGAGATGGCGGCAATGCGCTGTCGAGCCGATCAGCCAACTTCAAGAAGAATGTTTCGTTTTAACCAGCGCAAAGCAGGCACTGTGTGGATTTTGAAGCTGCAGCACATAATACCCACTTCCAAGGCCCCAAGATAGGATTGGCACCACTTGGCAGGGTAGGGCTCACAAATTGAAGAGTCCAGGTGCTGGTTGGAGAGTTGCAGGCAGTCTTTGATGTCCCTGAGACTACAGAACAGGACAAAAGCAGATAAGCCCTTGTATCCGGTTTCAAGTGGTGTAGATCCAGTCATTCTCACCCAGGCAGAGAGGGCAGCAGGCAGGTCAATACAGCAGAAAAGCAGTTCCTCCAGAGCAGTAGTCCAGTAGTGTGGCAGTCCTTCAGCCGAACAGCAGTCTTTCTCAGAGGTTATCAACAGGTCCAGAGGTAAACTGATTTGGTAGGGTCAGAAGACCAGTACTTATACCCAGTGGTGCCTTTGAAGTGGGGAGACTACCAATAAGGGCTTTGAAGTGCACACAGTTCCTCCCTTTCCTGCCCTGGCTCCAGATACACTACAGGGGATATGCAGCTCTTTGTGTGGAGACAGACACAGCCCTATTCAGGTGCAAGTGTCAGCTCCTCCCTCCCATCCTGCTCAGGGTGATCCATCAAGATGTTAATGTCCCATGAGGCACACCTAAGTTCCCTTTGTGTGTGCCTGTTTGTAGAAGTTGCACAAAGCCCAGCTGTCACCCAACGCAAACATGTATTGGTGACAGGCAGAAGCACAAAGGGCTTAAGAGCAGAAAAATACCTACTTTCTAATAGTAAAACCAAAGGGGATGATGGACGGAGTCTTGAACAATGCAAGCACTCACCCCCAGTCAACTGATCTGAGTTTAATCCATCATCATTCTTCAGCTCACTCCACCACCTAAGTTCAGACATGGCCATATGCAAATCAGTCTGACCCTGTGCCTCATAGGAACAGTGCAGTCCAAATGCCGAGCCATTTCTTCCCTGGACCGTAAACAAGCATCCTGGGACCGGTTTCTGGCTTATCAGACGTCATCAGCCAGGCTAGCTTGAATCCAGTGGCAAAGTGAGCAAGGGACCTATGTCTGGGCATCCCCTGCCAACTTAGAGTGAATAAAACAAAACAAAGGGGATGATGGATGGAGTGTTGAACAATGCAAGCACTCACCCCCAGTCAACTGATCTGGGTTTAATCCATCCTCATTCTTTGGCTCACTCCGCCACCCCAGTTCAGACATGGCCATATGCAAACCAGTACTGGGGTGAATTGTATAACATTGTTCTGCATTCTGTCCATCAAGTGTTCTTTTTGCATTTGTCACCTCGAGTGACACGGTATGCTCAGACGTGAGTCCTGTGCTCTCCTTGCTACTGGAGTCAAGCTGTCCTGGCTGATGAGGGCCGAAACCTAAAAACCATCCTAGGATGCTTGTTTACAGTCCAGGGAGGACCTGGCCTGGCAGTTCGAGCTGGACTGTTCCCATTGGGTGCAGGGTCAAGACTGATTTGCATATGGCTGGGTCCAAGCTGGAATGGCATGGTCAGCAAAAAACCAATGGATTTAGGCCCAGATATCTGTACTGGGGTGAATGTATGACACTGTTCTGCATTCTGTCCATCAATTGTTCTTTTTGCATTTGTCACCCGAGTGGGACGGGTATGCTCAGACGCGAGTCCCGTGCTCTCCATGCCACTTGAGTCAAGCTATCCTGGCTGATGAGGGCTGAAAGCCTGAAACTGGTCTTAGGATGCTTGATTCCAGTCCAGGGAGGACCTGGCCTGGCAGTTAGGGCTGGACTGTTCCCATTGGGTGCAGGGTCAAGACTTATTTGCATACGGCTGGGTCCAAGGTGGAATGGCATGATGAGCAAAAAATCAATGGATCTCTGTACTGGGGTGAATGTATGACATTGTTCTGCATTCTGTCCATCAATTGTTCTTTTTGCATCTGTACTCTCTAAAAGTGGCATTTTCAAACTTGTATTCATAAATCCAACTTTACATTTAAAGTCCATAGGCACAAGAAATTACTGTTCTACTTCTTCTCAATCAGGAATTATACTAAATGCATTAAGGAATCCCCAATGTTAAGCTTTGAGAGGGGTAAGCCTCACAGTAGTGAGTAACGAATTGTGGAGTGTTTCACTACCAGGACATGTAAAACTAAAAAGTACAGGTTCTTGCCTTTCCCTTACAAAGCACCCTGCCATAAGGCTACCCAGTACCTACCTTAGGGGTAACATGTCTAATAAAAGGGGAGTTTTAGGCTTGGCAAGTGATTTTAAAGGCCAAGTTGACATGGAAGTCAAACTACACATACAGGAGCTGCAGTGGCATGCCTGAGACATGTTTAGAAGGCTACTGTAAGTAAGTGGCACAATCAGTGCCCCAGCCCTACTATTAGCATTCAATGTACAGGCCCTTGGCATATGCAGTGCACTTTATTAGGGTCTTATAAGTAAATCAAATATGCCAATTGTGGATACACCAATACAACCATGTTTAGGGGACTAAGCACGTGCACTTTGCACTGGTTAGCAGTGGTAAAGTGCCCAGAGTCCTAAGGCCAACAAAAACAGACAGGCAAATAGTGAAACAAAACAGCTAAATTTTTGTGGGGAGACCACTCAATGGCTGACAGGTCCAGCAGAGAGAAAGCAGGTTGTGTGGACCAAGAAGGAAGTGATCTTCCCATTCAGATGTACAAGTCAACAACATTGATTCCAGAGTAGGAGTATGTTCAAGTTCAAGTTCATAAACTTTATTTTGAGTTTGCGAAAATCACAAAAGTTAAAACAACATATACATAAAGGTCGAGTGGGACGATCCAACGTGTTTTTAAAACAGAACAATTGTGAATTAATTTAGTTTAGGAGCGAGCAACCTGTATATTCATAGTAAAACAATAAATAAGTTAAAAAACTTTAAAACATAAGGCAGGGGAACAGGACATAAGATAGAAAATTACCTATGCCTTTTCTTATTCCATCGGATCACCCACACCCAACCATGGCACTTTGCTGTAGAAACCACAACTGGTCCATCCGCTGTTGTTTTGAAGATTCTAAGATCCTCACTGCTGGACCCGGTGCCCAGGTTAGCACATGTGGGTTTCAACCATCTGGGTTTACAATATGCTGGACAAGCAAAGAAGATATGACACAGTGTTTCAGTCATGTCCAGACAGAAGGGGCAGTTGCTTATATTTGAGTTACACCATTTAGCAGGGAAAGCATTAGTAGGTAATGTGCCCACCCTAAATTGATGAAATAGTTTCCTGTCTCATGTTGATGAAATTATGTCCCAGTACCCCTCATATTTGGGTTCCTGCTTGAAGTCAAGAAAGGCTTTGGACAGAATGGAGCTAGAGGAAGCCACAAAACGCTTTGTATTTACCATGTTCCAGTAAGCAGCTTTGAACTCTATTTTAGATGGAAATATACTTCCGGCTGGGGAGGTCCACAAACGGCTCAACCCCATCTCAGAAAGTATATTTTTGACACACCTGAACCACACAATTTTCCTGTTTACATCTAAAGCCCTGACTTCTAAGAGAGCCAGGGCATAGTGTGTGAGTTAGGGAGTCACCCAGAGTCTCCTCCAATTAGCTACTAGCCCATAGTGTGCCACATCCCTAATTAAATGACACCCCAAATCCAGCTAGAGATGGGGTAGACTGAGGGAGACTGATTATGGACCTTAGGAATTTGTTCTGGGCCACCACTAATTCGCATATCCCCACATCTCTGCCCCTTACAATATTAAGGCGCCAATTTTGGCAGTGTAGAGCTGAAGCGCAGGAGCTATGGGTTTTGTAAATTAAAATCTATGCTCCTCTATACAGATTAGCAGGGATGCAATCGGGCCCAGGAGCCCTGCCTTTAGGGACCAAGAGTAGAGCATTTACCACTTCTTGCTGTGTTATGTGTAAGATTGGGTTGGCAGACGGCATAACAAAAATATCACTAGCTTCTAATCCACATGCAAATTGGCCTTTATAATGGGAAACCCACTGTTCTGGCTCCCCATGGTTCGTGGGTACTTTGTTAGGGGATCCACTCCCCCACTTCACCATGTGCAGAAAGCCGTCATATCTCTCCTAGAGCAAGCATGCAGAAGATCAGCCCAATGTTCTTCATCCCAATCCCTTTTGGCATGGGATTGTGCTGCCTTACATGCAGACCTGCTCTTACTTATTGTTACCCTATCATTATTCCTGATCGCTTCTGCAAAGGTTCTATATGCACTGCGGCAGGATGAATCATACCAAACGGCTGCCTTGTGGCAAGAGGGTTTGATCAGTTTTTTGTTTTTAATAATAAAAAAGTTTTAAGTTCAGTAAAAAGGTGCTCGTGGACTTGAACGGCTCTATTACTGTTTTCTTCCTACGCAGCATCTGCCTGTAAGATGTCTATGGCATTGGCTACCAGCCCACTCAATTGGTTCACTTGCTCTACTTTGTTGGCCACTTCAGCCCATTTAAGACGCCGTGTATCATTTGTCAATTGGGTCTCTACAAAGTCAAAGTATACTGCCGACCCTTCTCCGTAATTTGGATTCAGGTATTGTAGGGAGAGTAGCAGGGGGTTGTGGTCACTTTCTGGTCGATCACAGACCACCATGTCCAGTAGATTAGGCCATATCTCCTTGCTGAGCATAAAAAAATCAGTACGACTAGAACGTTGCCCACTAATATAAGTTGGCATCCCATTTTTGTCTGATCTAGAACGCCCGTTGGCTGCTCTCACCCCATGTTCCAGGCATAATACTTTTAATTGAAATGCTGCACTGGATCACTTCTTTATTATGGGAAGATCCAGCAGAGGGATAGACCACTGCTCATGCTCTTCTACACTAATATTCATATCCTGTAAATCCAGGGGTTTGAAAGTGCAATTAAAATCGCCAGCTATTAATAAATCATTCTGGCCTCTCTGATGAATTAAAAAGGCATCTAAAAGCGCTACCGTGTTTGAGACTTTGCCTCCTTGCAAGCCCTTGGAATAAACATTGATAAGTAGCATTTCTGGAAGACTTCCCTGATATAACCAAATGATAGGAATGTCCCTAAAGTCGATATGGGTCTCCTTGAGCTTATATTGATGACACTGCCTAACCCAGGTTTTCAAGCCCCCTTTGGGTCTGCCCCGCTGACCCTGTTCGTCAGCTTTGGAAAAATGTAGATATCCTGGGCGAAATACCTGATCCACGGCCCATGTCTCCTGAAAAAAGACAATATCATGCTCCTCAATGAATGTAGACCATCCGGTGGAAGCTGTTTTGCTTACAAGCCCAGCGATATTCCAGGAAGCTAGTTTTGGGCCGGTAATGTCACTATTTGGATCACTATTGCTTGACTCGGGGCATAGGCCACACCTATGCACATGGGAATCAACCTCTTTTCCAACGCAGTTCTCTGAAAGGTCCATGCCACCGTTAGATGCCCTAGTACTTCCAGGGGAACCTAGGTTTGTGCCCAATGTTGACCCATTAAAAGTGTGCAAGGGTGGAACATTGCTTGGGGTAGGGCCTGGTACTTGATCACCCTCTCCCAAGTCTGCCATTGGTGAAAGGATCTTTACAGGAGCAGGTAAACAACTCAGTCAGTCTATTTCTTCCAGATTTGATATGAACTCAAATCTGTTATAAACAGGTACGTTGTAGTCATAAAGACTTTGAGCGTGAGACACGTCCCTGTAGTCGCCCTTTCCGGTTGTTTGGGTAGGTGTGTTTAGATAGAAAAACCCCAGTGGTAAGATACAAATACAATCCCTGCACAAATATCTTGCTGCTGACCTATCTAGGATAGTTTTCACAATTAGGGGAGACCCAAAGTTCAGCACCACACAACCACCTCTCCTAGATTTTGGAGATTTTTCCAATCCATGGAATTCTGCGAATCATTTTAAATTGCTGAAATAAATGGCTACCCAGCCCTGTTCTATTGTTTAGTAAGTGGAGGGCCTTGTTCCTGAGTGATAGCCAGTGTTGCCCAGAACCAGGTTGGTAAGTAAAATAGTGTATGGCGTGGCTTCGGGTGGTAAGTTAAGGGAATCCTTAGGGCTAAGCAAACCGCCCGGGTCATTCCTATAGCTTTACCCCCGGTTAACTCTCTCATGGGGCCCGCCTTTACTGTTGTGGCATGCGAACTAGAGGAATTTACAAGAGGAGCATGCTCTACTATATTTGTACTAGCTCCAACGTCAGAAAGGGTCGTCTGTGTTGCGTGCACTATTATCGACCCAAGTTCATTCGAGCAACTAGCGGTCTCATTACATATATTAGATTTTGGGAGGAAAAGGTGTTGCTCAATTTTGTTTAGTCTTGAGTCAATATCTGACAACTTAGTTAGTACAGGCTTAAGCATTGCTGCAAATTTTTCTTCTAATTTGGCAAGTATACGGTCTTCAAAATCACTAGCCACCTGACGTGGATGGGCCTGTACACTATTGCCTGTTGAGCTAGAGATGCTTGTGTCTACGGCCACGTGGGAACAGCTTTTGTTTCCACGGGCCACCCCTCTTGTTTTTGCCATTTTACTGGCCTGGTGTGGAGCTAGGGGCAAAGCAACCGCTTTTCTTTTCTTTGAAGTAGGGGCACCCTCCCTTTCCTTTGCCTGGACTATACGTTGCTGACGTGTATGGATCTGTCCTGGAGGGGAAGGGGTGGGGATGGGAACGCTAGGAACGTTGACTAAGGTTAGTGAATCATTAAATAATGGTGTTGAGGACATAGAAGCTACTTGCGTTGTGCAGTCAATAGATGGATCTGGGATTAACAAGCGACCAACAAGGGGGACTTCGATGGAAACTCGACAGGGTTCTAAAGAGAGTCTCCTTTGGGTGAGCTCGATTTCGTGAATGAGAACAGACTCAGCCCGCAGGAGAAATGGGTTGAGTGTTCCCACGACCACTGGACCTCCTGCCCCCTTGCGGTTGCCCTTACTCATGACAAGTTGCTAGCAATTCAATACAAAAGTCAACAATCAATGTCAAAGTTCCAAAAAACCACTGACCAAGTCCTTGGGAACTCTGGATGACTAGGGAAAGGGGGGTGGCCCTGCCCTGCCTTCTCCTGGCTTCGACAGGCGCGGATGAGCCCGCCCTTGGGCCGGGCTTGGCCCGAGCACGCCCACACGCGTCCCACACTGCGGGATGCCCAAAACTTTTTTAAGCGCCTCCTGGCACTTAGGTATGATGTTGGTAGTAGGCCCCAGCCAAGGATGCTGGGAAACGTAGTCAGCGCCTCGGACGATGGATCGTGTCAGCGTGTGCGTTGCAGTCCTCCCGGACTGGTATCAGGTATGTTCCCCACAAGGCAAAGGACAAGCAGCGTTCCAGGAGCGTCCCGCGCTGCGGGATGCCCGAAAAGTTTTCAAGCGCCTCCTGGCGCTTAGGTACGATGCCGGTAGTAGGTGCCAAGGATGCTGGGAAACGTAGTCCGGGCCTCGGACGATGGATCGTGTCAGCAGGGGCAGCATGAGCGTTGCCGTCCTCCTGGACTGGTATCAGGTAGGTTCCCCACAAGGCAAAGGGCAAGCAGCGTTCCCGGAGCGTCATAGGAGTATGAGGTAGGAATATATTGTCTACCCAGACCTATGAGACAGGTCATGTTATTAAACATAATGGCCTATCTTGCCTCAAGCCCAAGTCAACCTACAGCTACCCTACATCTCCATGCTAAATTAATGTTTCGCTGTGCCAGCTTTCTCAGGTCTAAGCGTGACCAACTGCTCTAGACCAGATTTTCAATTCTGGAACTTGTAGTCTTGTTTAATCCACTATAAAACCATGAGTACAAGTCCCAGAAGTCAAAGAAAAGACGTGGACTGGAGCAGCTTATCATGCATAGACCAGGGAAAGTTTCCAGCTATAAATGATAAATGAGCAATGATTTCTTTTCCTGTAGAGAGAGGGCAGATTCATTTTCCTTTGCATGGAAGTGTTTCAATTTGGTCTTTCATCAATTGAGTCTACCCCATTTTCTCTTGCTTTCAGCTATGTGTCTGGTATTGTTGACTACTACTACAAGAGTGATGAGAGCATCCAAACTGACAAAGAACTTCAAGCATGGGTATCGGAGATCTTTAAAGAAGGCTTTCTGGAGAGGAAATCCTCAGGTATGATTGACAGAGCTTGTTGCCAAGCATTTGTTCATCATTCCCATGTACATTCTTCTGAAGTATTGTGGCTTGACCACCAATCCACAAGACATTGAGCTTGATTGTGAAAGCCAGAGTTTTTAAGAACTTTTGTGCTTGAAGTGTCATCCAAGGTTCAGAAACTAAACTTTTATAACATTGGAATTTAAACTGAATCTGGACAATTTTCTTGCATACTGTGTTAGTTTAAACATAGCAATAACATGAAGATTTATATTTTAGAAGTGTAGCATATGTATAACACTCTACCGTTTTTCAAAGCACTAGAACTCAGGAAGACACTTCCAGCAGCTTCAAGAATGCAATTGGGCTGTAGCACCCTAGTGAGAAATGTGTGTTCGGAAACGTTGCCAGAAATAAATAACCCACAAGCACACCATTGCAAATACACACCTGCAAGCATACCATTATTCCTTTGGGACGCCTCTGAAGGGTACTCATCTATGGCTGATGTGAAAAAGATTCTGACACAGTGAAACATGTTATGAGTGGTCGTACATGTTTCTGGTATTGTTTTTTTCAGGAGTGCCATCTTCGCTACAGAACCGCGACGAACTGGTCAAGTATTTGTCTGTGGTCATTTTCACAAGTTCCGCTCAGCATGCTGCTGTTAACAGTGGACAGGTAATTGTAAATGTGCTTCTAGTACTGCAAATGATAATCACTGGAACATTAGAGTCTAGAAAATGCATCTGTACTTTCAACGTCTTAAGGTGTGAGTGAGCATAAGCAAAGTCAGGGTATCAGTTCTCTGCGTCCTGAAGGCTAGATTTGTCAATGAGGTAGTCACATTGTGAATTTGGGACCTTAGAAATTACATGAAGTGGTCCAGATGATTACCAGAAGGCATTGCTCTGGGTGGGAGGTTGAGGTTATCATGTAACTACAAATCTTCGCTAATGGACCTGACGCACCTTCGGACTGTCAGAGTCCAAATCTGAAAGGAGACCAGCAGTACAGCCTTCACACAAGGTGGACCCAGGGCTGAATTATGTTTCCACTGAACCCCAGTAACTAAGCCCTGCTTTGAGAGATAGCGTGGTATCGGCAGAGATAAGATGTCTCAAGCGGGCCACTCATCTTTCCTATCATTCTAGATGTGGCCTTGGTCTAGCTGACATACTACTTCCTGGCTGAAACACACCCTGCTCCAACCTTATCTCGAATGAGGACTTGATACCTTACAAAGGAGGATTCCCAGTCTTAATTAAGGCTGTCAGATTATCTCTGGTCATGTATATTTGTACACTTTGTATCTTGTTTCTAACAGTAACATTTTTGATGTAGTATCTGTTATCTTATCAAGTCAATTGATTTTCTTAAAGCGCTGACAACCCTGTGTCTGTTGGCATTATACATAAAACTACATAATAAAAGTAATTACAACTTTGACATGTTGCTTTTTCTTTCCTTTCGGGCTTGGGCCACTGTAGTTTGATTTTCTCTCCTGGTTGCCAAACAGTCCCACCACAATGCGCCAACCTCCCCCCAAGACCAAAGGCACAGCAACGCAGGAGAGTATCCTAGATACCCTGTCCAATGTGGGCGTTACTGCCTTCTCCATGATAAGTGTCAAGCTTCTGAGTGACGAGCCTGGTGAACGGGTAAGTGTTCTATTCTTTAATTTTTTTATAGGAAGGGGGACCGACTACAGAAACAGAAGCATGGCAAACATTTGCAGCAAATAATCTGCATCCGCCCACATAGAAAACCACAGAAAATAGAGGAAAATGCTTTAAAACAATGGGGCATATTACCAAGGGCCTTATCGCCGCTTTAGCGGGAATCATTTTATTGCCCTATTACCTAGCTGTCGCTAACACCAGTTAGCCACAGCTAGTAGGAGATAGCGACCATCTTGGGGCCCACTTTGCATGTCAGCGATAATTATGGCTAATGACATGCAAAGTTTGCGTGCCAAGATCTTAGCGACTGGAAACAGTCGCTAACATCGCTATCATCTATTACCAACTTTTGGAAATATTTGCGCTAAGAGCGAATATCTCCAAAAGCTAACGCCTGGCCAGAGCAGTTCTTAGCCATGTTATCCAATGGTAGGTGGATAACATGGCTAAGAGCATTAGCTCGGTAATGCATGAATATCGCGGACTTTTCAGCGATATTCATGCATTTCGGCCGATTTTTATCGCTTAGGAGATAAACCTTGATAATAGCAAGCTCCTAAGCGATAAAAATAGGCGATGCACAGCGTTAAAATAATAGCCGCTAACCAAGCATAGCGATAATTATCGCTTATGCTTGGTAATATGCCCCAATGTTGTCAAGAAATCAGCCATTCTCTCGTCCCTCCACAGTCTCTGATGAAGCTCAGGAAGGCCAGCAAACCTGAACCTTGACTGAGGACATCCTTGAGTGTTGATGAACCCTTCAGAATTCTGCTGTGCTTCAGCAGGGGAGTCTTGAAAGCAATTACTCTTTCTGCCTCTGTAAGGAAGAACCGGCTAAAACATGAGCATGTATAACATTGTTTATTATTGAACCCCCACACAGACAAGTCTGCCCTCAAACTGATCTATAAAAACCTGGGGGTATATGTACAAGGAAGCTGCGTAGCGTGTTGTTTGCCTCCTTGGCTTGGCGACACGCTCCGCCACTACTGAAATGCAAGGCTGCATAATATTTACAAGAATGTGGTGCAGGATTGCATTTCCCCCTGGGATGGTGCTAAGTTTAGCAACTTAGCGCCAACGCAGGGGGTGTCTGCTTGCAGGGGAGGATTGTTTATGTGTAGGAAGGTGTCCCTTCCTGCACATAAACAAGCGTATAATGCCATTCTGTCACTGTCATGTGTGCTGCTTCATGCAGCACACATGAAAGTGACAGAATTGCATTTTGTTTAAAGGTTTAAAGGTTTGTTTATGTACAGGAAGCGACCCCTTCCTGTGCATAAAAAAACATGGCATTTTGCTTTTTCCATATGTGCTGTACGAGGCAGCACACATGGAAAAAGTAAAAACGAGGAGAAATAATGCATTTCTCCTCATTTCGCCAACTTAAGACCAGGGTTTTCCTGGTCTTAATTTTGGTGCTGCCTCCTATGTACGCCACTCTTGTACATAGGGGTCAGCGCCAAATACAATGGGTGTTGCGGTGGAACGCTCACCAGAACACCGACTGCACGCCCGTTTCACGCTAACCATAGCGTGAAAGGGGGCCTTATGTACAAGATAACGTTATGCCACGTTAAGTGGCTTAATGCTGCCTTGTACATAAGACGCAGCCCCTATTACCACCACGACATCCGTAAAAGTTACATTATTTTGGTGCTTTGGGCTTGTACATATGCCCCTTGGACCGTCTGTGTAAATCCTGAACCCTCTACATTTGGTAGAAATCTCCTTGTGCAATATTTCCTTAGGAATAGGCTGCATGGCATTTTTACCAGAACTGTCACACTTAAGGTGGATTGTGGTAAATTGTGGCACTTAGCTAATGCAATATGATGCTGTAAATAAACCAGGTTGGGTTTTGAACAAAGAAGCTGTTTTGTAATGAAGAGAATGCACAGCACCAACAGACAGAAAACAATAACAACATGATCACTAGTACAGTAACACAATAGACTGGTGATTTTAGAAGGTCAAAGAGATTCCCAAAGGGAGCTGGAGCTGTTGTGGGATTGGTGGTGATCTCTCCTAGTACACACCACTGAGAAGGAGTGAGTTGGAAAGGCATAAAGGGGACAATTGGTGAGCGAGGAAAGTAAACTGGGTCATGCACAGTGTCAAATCTTCTCAGCAATCAAGAAGAATAAGGATAGAAGACAAAGGATTATGGTGAGAACAGTAAATAAAGATGGCAATGTCTGAGTGCAGTGTCCGCTGAGCGAAAGGCTTAGAAGCCCTAGTAGGCAAGGCCCTGTACATTAGCAGTTGAGAGAGGAGAAAGTCTTCACTGTACTCTTTACCTTATCAAGGCCAGATTCACAATTGTATGTGAACAGCTAACTTTCATTTTGTTGTGCAAATATTGATGTTGTGAATTCCTATCCTTGATTACCAGAATCAAGAATGTGTAAAATCAGCATTTGTAAATGGAAAATGCAGCAAAGAAATGTCCACCACCACGCAGCATTTCCATGTGAGTAATTCAAGTGAGAGTTGTGGTTTGAGGGCAATCCACTCAGGTGTATTTGCAAAAGCTGGTAGATACACACAAACTCAACTCACAAGTTTATGGGGTTTCATCAAAACTTTACCTGCAAATTCACGACCAGAAAAAGGTCAGTGAATGGGCCAGATGAAGTTTGACTCAGGATTACTGGTGTAATCTCTTCACATAATGCCTTGATAATCGTCCTGCTGCTTGGCAGAATTTCTTTCTTGGCAATATAGACTAAAAAATTGGGAATGAAATAGTTCTGGATGTAAAATTTGAAAAGATTTCGCCACCTGGAGTACCCCTTGTATTTAATGCATCAGTTCCCATTGAATTTAAATGCACGCCCTCACCTGAGTCTAGGCATTCAATGGCATATAATAATAATCCCTATTTGTAAAGCACAAACATGTCACCCCTTAAGGTTTTCAAGATGCTGGGGGCCGTCGGGGAGATTGAGTGAGCTAATGCCCAGAGTCACATGATGCTGAGCTGCCCCCGGCGCCGGGGATCGAACCATGAGCCCCATGCTCCAGAGTCAGGCGCACAAGCCATGGTGTCACACTGCTCCCTGTTGGTGGTGATGGAAGCACATCTTGCTATCTCTGATTGATATGGGCTCCCTCTTGTCTCTGGCCGCTGCACCACACCTCTATCTATCCACTCATTGTCCACTCTCAGTGCTCATGGGTGAGGCCTGCAGGAATTAGACTGGGTTGACATCTCCAATGGAAGGATGTAATTTCTCCGATCCAGACACACCCTCTTTGCCACCTCCCTTTATACATTTTTTAAAGGTTAACTTGCTCGACTCAATAAAAGGTGGGAACATGTTCAACCAATTTGATAGTGCAAGAATCATCTATGAGCCAAAAGCAAAGGAGATCATGTAAGTGAACACTTTTCCTCTCTTTTTATCGCCCTCAATCCTGCGCTTGTTGGGGCTTCAAATCTCTCACTATGTGAGGGTGCAGGAGAGTTCTGATTCTGTCTATTGTGTCCTGCATATCATGCCTTCAGGGACCTCACCTTGTTGAAATGATAGTGTAATGCTCCCCCTGTCATTTTGGGCTTCATAATAAGACTGGTAATGTGGACTTTTAGTGGGAAAACAAAATCATCTGTAAATTGTCTGTTTTTTCCCTAAGCTACTCTCTTGAATTATGAGACATTAATATTTTCATTCATTTATTTTTTCAAAGATACCTTTAGGTACATCTCTGGATGAGTTTTTTACAGAGGAAGAACCAAGACGGTGCATTAAAGCCTTCCAGGAGCGACTGAGCCAGATATCAGCCGAGATTGAAAGCAGAAACCAATCCCTCACTGCCCCGTACTGCTACCTGAACCCCAAAAATATTGAGAACAGCGTGTCCATATAACCAACTGTAACTAGGCAGTCAGCATGAACTTTCCACCGCTTCAATCCACAACTACATAACAAGCCACTCAATTGTATCTCACTTGGCCCACATTTCATCTAACAGACTCACAAGAACATTCCAGGCTCCCATCCACAGCCGAGTACCAGGCAGTAAAGTGCATCTCTCTTAGGCCACGCCCACACTATTCCAGAATCTGACCAGTCAGGAAGCACCATAGCTGGAGATTGGTCAGGGGTCACTTCAATAGAAGTTCAAAGGTCTCCAATGTTACATGCGCTAACAATGAAGAAAAAAAAGATTGTTTTGCAACAGGTCGAGTACGTCATGAAGGAACCAAGGCAACGTGATGATGCACTCACAGAAAGCCAGGCATTTTATTTAATAAAGAGTTGTAATTGACATCTGGCATTGTCCCAACATTTATCTTAAAAGAACCTAAAAGATGAATAAACCAGAGTTTTCCCTGTTGTCCCTAAATAAAGCTTGGACATTACTGATTCGCTGAGAGAAAGTGATGCCTCTAATTGAATGCAGACCACGCGCCATTCAACCAATCACCAAGCAAACAATGTTATGTACGAAACTGCATGCACACTGATGTTGATCTGTTTTTGATTGTCAAATACGTTAATAAATACGATTTGCAAATTAGAGATATTCTCATAAAATGTGCTTTTTTTTTGTTGCAATATTGCAGTAATGTGCACTTGAATAAATGTTTTTGGGGCCTGTAACGAGTGAGGCAACCAGAGACATAAGAACAAAGACTAGGTTAATTTGGATGGAACTAATGCACCAACAGAAATGAGACTATTCCCATTTCACCATACTGACAAGTAAACTGATTGAGGGAGATTGCATAAAACAAGCCTTCACAAAGATGATGCACACGTGCATATATCCAAACAGACTGGCATACCATAGACACCCATGCTCACAGATGAGGACCCACGGAGCCAACCACCAAAGACATGTGTTGTGTTATGTTATGTTGTTGCTTGCAAAGGTTTTCATACAACTATAAGGCTGCCTCAAAATGCTATCTATGGCAGGAGAGCAGGGGGAGAGGTATCTAGAGAGGAAGGAACAAAGCAGCCTAGTGAATGAAATGATTTTCACAAAATGAAAAAGTAGTATTTGGTCAACCTTGGTATTCACTTGGAAAGTTAATACTATAGGAAAGTGGGAAAGTAGAGGACTAGCGAGAGTAGGAGGTATCACATGAGAGGATGGGTCTAGAATAGGCAAAGATAGGGAGATGGTGGTAAATTGAGAGAGGCAACATGCAGGTTTCAAGTTCACTTATTTCTTCACCGACAAAATATAAGTTAAGGTAGAAGAATGATGGGTGCCACTGTCTATTCAAGTCTTATCCTATTCTTCGACAAATTACTTGTACTGGAGGATGGAATAAATCAGTATCTGCCCATTCAGTCAGTCAGTCAAACATACTTTATTTTGCATCAGTTCAACGCATAAAAAGCACAGATATAAAACAAGTTAAAAAGCCATTACCTCAATTAATCTATATAAAGCTGACACCATATAAAATAAGTCCATAAATTCATAACTTTATCAGTGTTGAATAAAACAATCCATTAAAACTGCAACTATAAAGTTAAACGTCTTCTGCAAGCCACTGCCCACAAATAAGAAGCAAGAGAGTACACAAAGGGATCTGGGAGCTGTTGTATAAAGTGCAGTGCAGGCTTATATTGAGTGAAATAATATTTCAGTTACATGGGGACTAACAGAGATTTCCTTTGGGGGCCATATAGTGTTCAAAAAAAGAGAATATATGTGTTAGAACTGGGGGTCTCTAGTTGGCAGAGGTAGGTACCACTGTCCAAATAGGGACCCTTGCTTCTAGTCAGGGCAAGGAGATAACCCTCTGAGATAACCCCTGTTCACCCTCTAGGTAGCTTGACACGAGCAGTCTAGGCTAACCAGAGGCAATGCGTAAAGTATTTTTACCAACACTCACAGTAACACAGTGAAAACACCACAAACTGACTCCACAACAGTTTAGAAAAATAAAGGTATTTAATCTAAACTACACAAGACCAAAACGACAAAAATCCAACATACACAGTTCAAGAATATGGTTTCAAAAGAGTTCTTAAGGTTTGCGATAAAGTTCTTCAGGTTGCGTTAAAATAAACCACTAATGCGTGAAAACTTCACAGTTGCGTCACGTTTACTCACAGTACCTTTTAGTTGCAACAAAGTTCCAAAAGCAGAAGCTGGTGCGGTGGAAAATAAGCGATGCGTTGCTCCTGAGACCCTGGGGAGGCAATGCGACAGCCCCGCTGCAGCAGCAGGCGTGTTGCGACGAATCTGGTCTGTAGGGGGAGGAAGGCCACTTGTATGGATTCCGGTGCGTAGGTTCCGGAGGAAGTTTGTTCTCGCAAAGGCATGATGCGACGATCTCGTAGGGGCTGCAACGATCTCCAGGGCGATGATGCGCGGTCCAGCGGTGATCCTCTCTCTCACAGCTCCTCGATGCAATGATTCTGTGACGATGCTCGCAGCGACTTGATGCGGTCCGCAAGCAAGCGGTGCGGTGATCTCACCCAGCGACGACAGGTTCTGCGACGACACTCGCAGCGATGTTTGGCTTTCCCGCACCGATGTGGTGCGTCCCGCAAACGAAGGATGCGACGGCTCTAGCAGCGGCGTCAGGCACTGCGACGATCTCGGCCTTCGTAGCGGCGGGGAATTTCTCGCACTGTCGGGGATGCGCTCCGCAAGCGAGCGATGCGACACTTTTCAATTTCAAAAGTCTCTCAAGCTTAGTTTCAAGCTTCCCAGCACAGGTACAACTTCCAGAGGCCCCACAACTGGATCAAGCACTCTAGGAAGGACAGAACTCTCTCAGTAGAGTTCAAGGAAGCTGGGGGTGAAGTCCTTTTGTTCCTGGGACTTCAGAACAGGGAGCCAGCTCTCTTCTCAGGCCCTTGGAGATTCCTTCAAGACGGCGGACACAGCACCACAGCAAAGTCCTTCCCCTCTCCTTGGCAGCAAAGCAACAGCTGGTCAGTCCAGCAGAGCAACAGCAGGACAGTCTTCCTTCTTCAGTTTCAGCTTTCTCCTTGGCAGAGGTTCCTTCTTGATTCCAGGATGATCTAATTTTCTGTTGTCAGGGGTCCTGTACTTATACCTCTAAAGTCTCTGTTCTCTCTGTGCATGTGGGCCCTGAGCCCGGTCTGAACCAGTTCTGGGTGTTTCCTGAGTACTTTGTTTTGCTGGCTTCTTCTTTCTTTTCAGAGTGAGGGGCGGGTCGTCAGCCTCCCAGCAGGAGGTGGAGCCAGCATTGTGGAATGCAGGCACAGCCCTATTCAGGCCCAGGTGCTAACTCCTCCCACCACTCCAGTTGCAAATGCAGTCATTCAGCCTAGGGCTGACTCATCCAGCCTCCTGGGGAATCCCCAGCCCCTGTCACTTTCAAACCAGACAGTTAATACACAAGCAGACCAAGGCACACAGAAGGGTCAGACAAGAGAACAGCAACTTTCTAAAAGTGCTGTTCTCAAACACAGGATTTAAAAACGACCTTTCCTAAAAGATGTGTTATTAAATTCTGAGTTCAGGTATACTAGATACTTATGTCCTATCTTGTTCCTATGGGAAGAAATGCTGTTAACCACTGTAGCCAGCATCCCCCATGTTAATCTATGGAGCAAGATAGCCTTACAATAGTGAAAAACGAAAATGGCTGCAATTCACTATCAGAGCATGTTACCTGCACTAGTACATGCTCTACCTTTTACATACACTGCACCCTGCCTAGGGGGGTACCTTGGGCCTTCCATAGGGGTGACTGATGTGCACAAAAAGGGAAGGGTTAGGCCTGGTCAGTAGGGACACTGACCAGGAGCACATGGCAGTGTCTAACCAGCACACAGGCACCGCAGTGGCCGGCCTGAGACACCATTTTAAGGCTACTCATGTGGGTGGCACAATCAGTGCTGCAGGCCCACTAGTAGCATCTGTCATCACCAGCCCTGGCACACCCAGTGCACTTTACTAGGGACTTCATGGCGATACAAATATGCCAAACATGTATATCCAATCAGAATAACAATTTACATAGGGAGCACTTACACGCTGGCACTGATCAGCAGTGGCAGAGTGTCCAAAGTATCTAAACCAGCAAAAACGAAATCCAGCACAGCATCAAAAATACAGGAGGTAGAGGCAAAAAGATAGGGGGAAACCACACCAAACATGCCAGGTCTAACACGTGTCCCCTCCAGCTGAAAGTGGGGAGAACTACCCACCCTCTTGGGAGTTCTCTTCACTAAGGCGGAAAAATCTGGACAGACCATCAGCGTTGGCGTGCTCTGTACCAGGGCGGTGTTCCACCGTAAAGTCCATTCCCTGTAGGGAGATGGACCACCTCAACAGTTTTGGGTTCTCGCCCCTCATTTGCCTCAACCATCTGAGGGGCCTGTGGTCGGTCTGAACACGGAAGTGAGTCCCAAACAGGTAGGGCGTCAGCTTCTTCAGAGCCCAGACCACAGCAAAAGCTTCCCTTTCAATCGCACTCCACCTCTGTTCCCTGGGGAGTAGCCTCCTACTAATGAAAGCTACCGGCTGGTCTCCATTCTCCTCAGTGACTTGTGAGAGTACTGCTCCCACACCATGCTCTGAAGCGTCTGTCTGTACTATGAACTCACTGGAAAAGTCAGGTGCCTTGAGCACAGGTGCTGTGCACATTGCAGTTTTCAGGGCATCAAAAGCAGTTTGGCAGGCGTCAGTCCAGTCAACTCTTTTGGGCAACTTCTTGGAAGTGAGTTCTGTCAAGGGGGCGACAATGGTGCCATATCCCTTGACAAACCGTCTGTAATACCCGGTGAGTCCTAAAAAGGCTCTCACCTCTGTCTGGGTCTTGGGGGGGCTCCCAAGCCAGAATGGTATCAATCTTTGCCTGTAGGGGCGCCACCTGGCCGCTCCCCACCTGGTGTCCCAAATACACCACAGATCCCTGCCCTATCTGGCACTTGCTGGCCTTGATAGTGAGGCCTGCCCTTTGCAGAGCCTTCAACACTTCGCAGAGGTGTTGCAGATGTTCCTCCCATGTGGAGCTGAACACAGCAATGTCATCCAGGTATGCGGCGCTGAATTCCTCCAGCCCGGTGAGTACCTGGTTAACCAGTCTCTGGAATGTGGCAGGGGCATTCTTCAACCCAAAGGGCATGATTCGGAACTGGAAGTGCCCCTCTGGCGTTGAAAATGCTGACCTCTCTTTGGCCCCATCAGTTAAGGCAATCTGCCAGTACCCAGAAGTCAAATCAAATGTACTGAGGTACTGGGCAGCTCCCAACCGATCCAGGGGCTCATCAGCTCTGGGGATGGGGTGTGCATCAGTCTTCGTGACCGCATTGAGCCCACGGTAGTCCACGCAAAACCGGAGTTCTGGAGGGCCACCGGGTGTAGCAGCTTTCTTGGGCACTAAGACCACTGGGCTAGCCCAGGGGCTGCTGGAGGGCTCAATCACCCCTAGTGCCAACATCTTGGAAACCTCTTCCTTGATGCTGGCCCTGACCTTGTCAGCTACCCTGTAAAATTTGTTTTACAGGCAGACTGTCTCCAGTGTCCACATCATGGACGCACCAGTTGGTGACTCCTGGGGTCAGGGAGAACAGGGAGGAGAACTGACCCAACACTTGGCGACAGTCACTCTGCTGCTCTGGGGTCAGGGTGGGCAAGAGGACCACACCATCCACTGACCCATCTTGCTCCTTAACTGCCAGGAGGTCAGGGAGAGGATCACTATCCTCTTCCATTCCTGCATCTGTAGCCATGAGCATTGTAATTCAGACCTCTCAAAGTGTGGTTTGAGGCGGTTCACATGCAAGACTCTCAGGGGATGCCTGGGAGTCCTCAGGTTAACCAGGTAGGTTACCTCACTTTTCCTTTCCACCACCTCATATGGCCCAGTCCACTTGTCCTGGAGCGCGCAAGGCTCCACTGGCGCCATCACCCACACTTTCTGCCCAGGTTGAAATTCGACCAGAGTGGTATTCTGGTCATACCATCTTTTCATTTCTTTCTGGCTTGCTTTCAGGTTCGCCTGAGCGAGCTTCCTGAAGCGTTGTGTCTGGTTGCAGATGGCCAGCACATAGCTGAACACATCCTGGGGGGTTTTCCCACAGGACTTTTCCCAACCCTCCTTCACCAGTGAGAGAGGTCCTCTAACAGGGTGGCCATACAGCACTTCAAAGGGGGTGAACCCTAAGGACTTCGGAGGCACCTCCCTGTAGGCAAACAACAGGCATGGTAACAAGACGTCCCACTTCCGTCTCATGGGCTCCGCTAGGCCCATAATCATACCTTTTAGGGTCCGGTTGAACCTTTCAACCAACCCATTTCCTTGAAGATGGTAAGGAGTGGTGAACTTATAAGTTACGAAAATAAGCTAGAGGAAAACCACTAGTATGCCAGGCGCACTGCTGCATTAAAGTATAAACACTTCTCTGTACTAAACAGTTAGTCCAAAATATGCATCAAATAATTTGTACATGAACCTAGAATCTGTACTTTACATTGAGCAAAGATTACTCAGAGAACAAAAATAAGCGAAACAGTTTGTATTAGACTATTCATACAAACATTGCAACAAATTGCAAAACTTTATCAATCTGACATATAGTTGCTAAAAACAGTTATGCTGCACACATATTGCAAATGTACTACACACTCAGTGATGCCCTGATGCCCAATGCATTTCGGGAGAATATCCCTTCTTCAGAGGCACTGTTGGAAAAAAGAGAGAAATAAACATTGACATAGTACTACATGAAACTCACTGAAAAAAAACATGTACAATGTCCAGGATTCAGTTACAGCTTGCAAAAGAGTTACTAGTATGACTGTTTACTAGTCAATAAGAAAACAACCATCAATCTATTAAACCACCACCATGTGCAAAATAGACACTTAGTCCGCACACCGAAATTGGAAGCGAAAAGAAAAACGTTCCTGTGATACAAATAGCCAAACAGACCATTCACGAGAACAAGGGAAAGCAACTGCCGTGCTGTGAATACCATAGAAAGTTAAAAAACTGTGGGTGTGTGTGAAGAAAAACTCATTAATGTACTGGGCTGAGTAAAGGAAACTGAATGCAGCGAAACGAATCCTAAGACTGAAGACTGCCAAACGAAATATGTAGAATCTTCTAATAGTAATTCTGCGTTGCTGCAAAAGATATATGTAGAAACTATAAATTTGGTAAAACGCGGTAGCGTGAAGAACACAGGCACAGTTAACATGCCGGACTTACTGAGATACTGTGCTTAGAGCGTCTGGTGTTGATGCAAAGTGCAGTCAAATGCACGTCATCACTGTAAAGACAATGTTGTTTACTAATTAGAGTAATGAAATCTATTGAAGTGACAATTGTTAGTGTACTATGTGCCCCAAATAGTGTTTTACCTGGAAGTAAACGGACAAAAAGTACTCCAGCTGACAAAAACGCGGACTGAGGCAACAGTTGTGAATGTTCGCTCAACTCAATGAGCAAATCTGTGGAAATTAAATGCACCAAACGGAATCTAACATGAGTGTCAGCAAATGGACACAAAGCGCTGAACATATTAGTACTAGTGACCCATCTGTAATATAGAACTAACCTGACAATATTCGCCAGTCTCAGAAAAAGACGCGACCGCCATTCAAAACGCGAAGCGTATGTTGCTCCCTCGTGAATGCTGGTAAAAAAACACTGTGTGAGACAGCGAGAGAGGACAACTGTAGTCGCCATCTTGGAGTGAGCAAATGGGACATACTGTTCGTGTAAACTACTGCCAGTATCAGAATAAGTTGTAAGCATGTTGAACAAGGGTTAGAAGCGGAAAAATGAACCATCTGAAGAAAAAAAGGGGAATTATGCATGAATACGCACAGAAATGGACCAAGAAAGAACTAACACAAGCAAAAAAACATAGAATACACTCAGAGCAAAACCAGGAGAATACCAGCAAAGTACCTGACCGATAGAAAAGAATAATGTTAAATGAATCTGATGTCACCCGGAAAATTGTGAATAGGAACGTAGTAAAATGAAAACGTGTTGATAGAACAAAATGAAAAGAATACATTTATTGACTAAAGTAAACATCACACGTACAGTCTACTGAGGACAAAGCCTGATAACATCAATGCTGGGGTATGGATGCGACATCTCTAGAGAAAACATAGGAGTTCTATTCTGTCATTGAGCCCCACTGGGGTTAATGTCTGCAGATGCTTGATCCACCAGGCTTCCCTTTGTGATAAGAGCTTATTGTTGTCCTGACTAGCTTTGACTGCTAATATTTCTAAAATGGTGAATCGTAATTGGGCATTTGAATAATGTGATTCTATCCAATGTGTTGTAAAGTATGTCTTGGTGCTTTGATTACGAATAGTGCTTTTATGTTCCGTAATCCTAACTTTAACTTTACGTTTTGTTTTATCTACGTACAGTAGTCCGCAGGGACATTTGATGGTATAAATCACATTGTTAGAGTTACAATCTCCATTGTGTCTGAGTGCAATGTTCTTGCCAGAATGTGGGTGTGGAATGACATTGCCTTCAATCACATTGTTACAATGTACGCAATTATAGCATTTGCGCATGCCACGGTATACCTGTGGTTGGGTTGATGTCGTTGTCAATATTTCTTTCAAATTTTTACTGCGAGTATATGCGAAAAGTGTTGGATCCATGAAGAGTCCCTTGAAATCTGGCTCTTGTTTTAGTATTTCCCATCTAGATTTAATGATATTTTTGATGACATTGGATCTTGTTGAAAACTTACTGACAAAAACATGTCTGGGCTTCTCGCACCTATTTTTGGTTTTCAGTAAATTGCTCCTGTCTTGTGACTCTGTCTTGGTAATGGCCGCCAGTGTTACTGGCTGGGGATAACCTCGTTGTTTGAATTTATTTGTCTGATCACCCAATTTAACTGCAAGTTTGTCTGGATCAGAGGTAGTCCGCTTAATCCTGAGCATCTGTGAGTATGGTAAATTTTGCAGTAGTTTTGGAGGATGAAAACTGGAGAAAAACAGTAGATTGTTCTTATCTGTGGGATTCGTGTACACAGAAGTGTCAAAACAGTTATTGCCTTTGTGTATCAGAACGTCTAGATAAGGAATACACTCATAACTCAATGTGTGTGTATATTTGATCCTCTGATGTTTCCTGTTCAATTCAATGATGAGTGTCTCCAACAATTCACCGGACTACTTCCAGATCAAAAAAATGTCGTCAATGAACCTGACGTAAAATACTAAGTTGCGACTCCAACGCTCAACTTGTGTTCATTCTCAAAATGGGACATGAAGGTATTAGCAAATGAGGGGGGCCCCAAAAAGCCCATTGAAGTTCCGCTGACTTGCAGATAGAAATCGTTTTTCCATTGTAAGTAACTATGTTGAAGACAGAATGTTAAAAGCTCCAGTAAGAAAACTTTGTTCACTCCTACATCAGGTAACTGCAACAGCGCCCATTCACAAGCATCTATTCCATCTTTTAATGGTATCGAAGTGTACAGGGATGTTACATCTATTGTGCACATAAGCCAAGATGATGAAAATGATTCTTGTAATAATTAGAGACGATTGAGAAAATGGGTGGTATCTTTGATGTAGCTTTGCCAAGTTTGTAAAAATTTTTGCAGGAAATGATCAACCAAACGTCCAGCAGGTGCGAAAATAGAATCGCACCCGGAAACAATAGGACGAAAGGGAGGATTTTTGAGACTCTTATGGATTTTGGGAAGCATGTACAGCTTCGGTCTGCTAGGGTGTACTACAGTCAAAAAACTGCGTAAATTGTTAGTAATCCAGGACATACTCTCAGCGTGGTCCAAAATTTGAATGTAACTATCCATTATCATTGTGGTTGGATCAGAGTCTAGCTTAATATATGTTGTACTGTCCGATAAATGTTCTAAGACTTTTTGCTCATAGAAACTGGTGTCCATAATTACAAGGGCTCCGCCCTTATCAGCCATTTGAAAAGTAATAGTTTCGTCATTGCTCAAATTTCTCAAGATGTTAAGTTCATCCTTCTTTAGATTAGAGTGAACTTGAGGATGCAAATTAAGCTGAGCAAAATCATGTCTGATCAAATTTTCAAAGGTATCAAGTACCTTGTGTGAAACAGGTGCCAAGAACACACTTTTGGGTTTAAAGGATTGAAGTTCAGAATCTGCTTCTTGTGAGAACATTGAGGTGTCCTCTAGAGTGGGAACAGCGTTAGTAAAAAAATGCTTTAACCTCAAGTTCCGCATGAATTTGAAAGTGGATACTTCCAATTCCAGAGGATTGGTGTGATAAATCGTAACGAAAGTTGTTCCTTTATTCAAGACGTTGATTTGTGCTGCAGTGAGGTCTCGAGATGATATGTTGATTACGAGATTTTCCCTTTGCTTCTCAAGGTCCTGGCCTCCAGTTACTGTTCTTTTTCTCTTGCTCCTCCTTGCTTTTTTTGGTCTGGTGGTCTTCCTCCTGATTTGATTTGCAATATGTATGCAGCATAACTGTTTTTAGCAACTATATGTCAGATTGATAAAGTTTTGCAATTTGTCGCAATGTTTGTATGAATAGTCTAATACAAACTGTTTTGCTTATTTTTGTTCTCTGAGTAATCTTTGCTCAATGTAAAGTACAGATTCTTGGATCATGTACAAATTATTTGATGCATATTTTGGACTAACTGTTTAGTACAGCGAAGTGTTTATACTTTAATGCAGCAGTGTGCCTGGCATACTAGTGGTTTTCCTCTAGCTTATTTTCTTGATTCCGGGTTGGCAACCCTCCAACCAGGTCAGCACGCAATCTTTTGAGTACACCGGAAAAGGTTTTTCATTTGCTGTAACAGGGTGTGGCATGGTCCACCAAGACCAGGATGAACCTGTTGCCTAAGGCTGTCTTGAGGTCCAGGGGCCCTACAATGTCTATGCCAACCTGCTCGAAAGGGGTGCTCACCACTGGGAAGGGCTGAAGGGGTGCCTTCAACTTCATTCCAGTCTTGCCACTGGCTTGACAGGTTTGGCAAGATCTGTAAAAGGAACCTACGTGCTTTCTCATCTGGGGCCAGTGGAAGTGGGTAACAAGCCGGTTCAGGGTCTTGTCTTGCCTCAGATGTCCTGCAAGAGGCACATCATGAGCCAGATCCATTAGGAAGTTTCTGAAGCCCTCGGGTACCACCAGCACACGGGCTGCACCGGGCTCAGCAAACTTAGGCTAGCTATATAGTAGGTCATCTTCCCAGTAGATAAAGTGATCTCTGGCTGCTCCACCTGCTGCCTGATCCACAGCCTGTTGCCGCAGACCAGTGAGGGAAGGGCATTCTTTCTGCACCTGGCAGAATTCCTCCCTGGAGGAACCACCTTCCTGCTGCCAATGGGTCAGCTCAGGTAGGTCTCCCAGTTCGGCCACCTGTTCCCCTGTAGGTTCAAGGGCATCCCCCTCAGGTTCTGCTTCCTCCTGGACCGTGGGAACGGCTGGGGCTGGTTTCCCACGCCCTCTGGCTCTTCCTCTCCTGGCAGGTCTCTGGGCCACTGTTTCAGGCTCCAGTTCTGCTGAATCACCCTTACTGGCTGCCATAGCACGCGTGGTCACACAGATCCACGCAGGCAGACCCAACATCTCCAAATGAGTTCTGTGTTCTACATCCTTCCATGGAGAACTCTCCAGGTCGTTACCTAACAGACAGTCTACAGGCAAGGCATCACTGACAACTACTTCCAAAAGACCAGAGACTCTCCCCCATGCAAAGGGAACACACGCCAACTTGCAGAGGCGCACTGAGCTGTCAGCTTCCACTACAGGGCGGAGTACATTAGGGATGATTTGCTCTTCAGACACCCACTGACACCTCACGGATGTCACGCTCGCTCCTGTGTCTCTCAGAGCCTCAACCTCCCTCCCATTGATGGTCACCTTCTGCCCATACTTCTTAGTGTTAGAGGGCAGTAAGGTTTCCTGGACCATCTCTCGGTCTCCTAGAGAGACAAGGGACATAACTGCTAAGCCCACCTCCCCACTAGAAATCAAATCCCCGCCCAAAGCTACACTTGCTAACCCTGGGGCTGGAGCACCAGTGGGTGCGGGCTTCTTCTTGGAACATTTTGGAGCAATGTGGCCTACCTCATTGCAGTGATAGCAGGTAGGGGGACCTTGGTTATCCCTTCTGTCTCTTTTGTCCCGCCTGCCCTTAGTGGGCCATGGCTGTTTAGGTTTGGGGGGTTGGGATTCCTTTCCCTGGGAACTATTTTGGGGCCCTTGTGAGAACTCCTTTTGGTTACCCTTGTCCCCCCCGACTCTTCTGCTGGGGACCCTTCCCACCTTTGGCTGTGGTACCCACAATTCCTCTGTGGACCCTGGTACTGGTCCAGCGGTCCACCTCCTTAGCAAGCTCAATGGGGTCTGTCAGCTTGCTGTCTAAAAGATGCTGGCGCAGCTCTGGAACACAAAGACTACTCAAGTGCTCCCAACTGATTAAATGCAACACCTTAAAATCAGTTACTTTACTGCCCTTCATCCAACCTTCCAGTGCACGCGAGTACAAATTCACACACTCCATCCAAGTCTCAGACTCTCTCTTCTTGGAGTTTCTAAACTGCAGTCTATACTGCTCTGGAGTAAGGCCATACCTGAGACATAAGGCCTCCTTCATATTGGGGTAGGTCATGGCACCTGCCAACTCTAAGGATCTAGTGCACTCCTCCCAGAAGCCTCAAAATCTTTCCACAGGCCCGCCCCCCAATGCTGATCAGGCACACCATTCATCTTCAATGCAATTTCATACGAAGTGAACCAGGCATAAATATCCTCACTCCTATAGTAATTCTGTACCCGGTCTTTGGGAATATATACTTTACCCCCGTGCACTGGCTGCGCGCTGCCACCATTAGAACTGGCATCCACCTCCTTGGCTTTAAGATCCAGTTCTCTCATGCTCACCTCATGAGCCAAAAGCAATTTCTTTTCCTCCAAGGCGCAGGCACTTTTGCTCTCCTCCGCCGCCTTTTCTCTCTCTTTATCCATTTCCAATTGCTTCATTTTCATTTTCAGAACTTCCAATTCATATTCTCTTACTCTCTGATTTTCTTGTAACTCTTCTGGGGAGAGGCCCCTGCTGGAATGGTTGCTGCCAGCTCCTGCACCTACTCTGCCCACTGGCAGATCTGCGCCTTGAAAGGCATTCTCTCCATTCACATCATCATTTCCCTCTTGTGCCTCCCAATGGGCCTTCAAGATTCTCTGCAGCTCCTCCTTTCTGTAGGCGCTCTTTATGGGGCACTCGAACTCAAGGCAGAATTTCCTAAGATGCTCAACTTTGTATGAATACAAATCTCCAATGCAAAACTCTAATTCTGCTTCCTTACTGGGTGCCTTCCATTCAAAGACATGATATATTAGAAGAGTTATCAAAAATAGAAAAAAAAAAAAACAGTAGTATGCGGTGGCGTAGTGGTCTGCACTCACTAGTGATGTACACCAGTTACTGTGGGTCAAGTACAAATACAAGTTCAAATCCCACCGCCTGACCACCAATGTTAGAACTGGGGGTCTCTAGTTGGCAGAGGTAGGTACCACTGTCCAAATAGGGACCCTTGCTTCTAGTCAGGGCAAGGAGATAACACTCTGAGATAACCCCTGCTCACCCTCTAGGTAGATTGGCACGAGCAGTCTAGGCTAACCAGAGGCAATGCGTAAAGTATTTGTACCACACTCACAGTAACACAGTGAAAACACCACAAACTGACTCCACAACAGTTTAGAAAAATAAAGGTATTTAATCTAAACTACACAAGACCAAAACAACACAAATCGACCATACACAGTTCCAGAATATGGTTTCAAAAGAGTTCTTAAGGTTTGGGATAAAGTTCTTCAGGTTGCGTTAAAATAAACCACTAGTGCGTGAAAAGTTCACAGTTGCGTCACGTTTACTCACAGTACCTTTTAGTTGCAACAAAGTTCCAAAAGCAGAAGCTGGTGCGGTGGAAAACAAGCGATGCATTGCTCCTGAGACCCTGGGGAGGCGATGCGACAGCCCCGCTGCAGCAGCGGGCGTGTTGCGACGAATCCGGTCTGTATGGGAAGGAAGGGCACTTGTATGGATTCCGGTGCGTAGGTTCCGTAGGAAGTTTGTTCTCGCAAAAGCACGATGCGATGATCTCGTAGGGGCTGCGACGATCTACGGAGCGACGATGCGCGGTCCAGCGGTGATCCTCTCTCTCGCAGCTCCTCGATGCGATGATTCTGCGATGATGCTCGCAGCAACGTGATCCGGTCCACAAGCAAGCGGTGCGGCAATCCCACCCAGCGATGACAGGCTCTGCGTCGACACTTGCAGCGATGTTCGACTTTCCCGCACCGGTCTGGTGCGTCCCGCAAACGAAGGATGCGACGGTTCTAGCAGCGGCGTTAGGCGCTGCGACGATCTCGACCTTCGTAGCGGCGGGAAACTTCTCGCACTGTCGGGGATGCAAGCGAGCAATGTGACACTTTTCAATTTCAAAAGTCTCTCAAGCTTAGTTTCAAGCTTCCCAGCACAGGTACAACTTCCAGAGGCCCCACAACTGGATCAAGCACTCTAGGAAGGACAGAACTCTCTCAGTAGAGTTCAGGGAAGCTGGGGGTGAAGTTCTTTTGTTCCTGGGACTTCAGAACAGGGAGCCAGCTCTTCTCAGGCCCTTGGAGATTCCTTCAAGACGCGGGACACAGCACCACAGCAAAGTCCTTCCCCTCTCCTTGGCAGCAAAGCAACAGCAGGTCAGTCCAGCAGAGCAACAGCAGGACAGTCTTCCTTCTTCAGTTTCAGCTTTCTCCTTGGCAGAGGTTCCTTCTTGATTCCAGGATGATCTAATTTTCTGTTGTCAGGGGTCCTGTACTTATACCCCTAAAGTCTTTGTTCTCTCTGTGCATGTGGGCCCTGAGCCCGGTCTGAACCAGTTCTGGGTGTTTCCTGAGTACTTTATTTTGCTGGCTTCTTCTTTCTTTTCAGAGTGAGGGGTAGGGTCGTCAGCCGCCCAGCAGGAGGTGGAGCCAGCATTGTGGAAGGCAGGCACAGCCCTATTCAGGCCCAGGTGCTAACTCCTCCCACCACTCCAGTTGCAAATGCAGTCATTCAGCCTAGGGCTGACTCAGACAGCCCCTGTCACTCTCAAACCAGACAGTCAACACACAAGCAGACGAAGGCACACAGAAGGGTCAGACAAGAGAACAGCAACTTTCTAAAAGTGCTGTTCTCAAACACAGGATGTAAAAACAACCTTTCCTAAAAGATGTGTTATTAAAATCTGAGTTCAGGGATACTAGATACTTATGTCCTATCTTGTTCCTATGGGAAGAAATGCTGTTAACCACTGTAGCCAGCATCCCCCATGTTAATCTATGGAGCAAGATAGCCTTACAATAGTGAAAAACGAAAATGGCTGCCATTCACTATCAGAGCATGTTACCTGCACTAGTACATGCTCTTCCTTTTACATACACTGCAACCTGCCCAGGGGGGGTACCTTGGGCCTTCCATAGGGGTGACTGATGTGCACAAAAAGGGAAGGGTTAGGCCTGGTCAGTGGGGACACTGACCAGGAGGACATGGCAGTGTCTAAACTGCCCACAGGCACCGCAGTGGCAGGCCTGAGACACCATTTTAGGGCTACTCATGTGAGTGGCACAATCAGTGCTGCAGGCCCACTAGTAGCATCTGTCATCACCAGCCCTGGCACACCCAGTGCACTTTACTAGGGACTTCATGGCGATACAAATATGCCAAACATGTATATCCAATCAGAATAACAATTTACATAGGGAGCACTTACACTCTGGCACTGATCATCAGTGGCAGAGTGTCCAAAGCATCTAAACCAGCAAAAACGAAATCCAGCACAGCATCAAAATTACAGGAGGTAGAGGCAAAAAGATAGGGGAAAACCACGCCAAAGATGCCAGGTCTAACAATATGGTATAAAAGGGGGTGGTGATGGCATTGTTTGAGGTGGTCTCCCATTATATGGGCATGGAGTTAAATCGTTCCGTGAATAAGTGTTAGCTGGGAAACCGAGCATTAATGGAATATATCTATGCATTGTGTTCCCTACAAATAAGAGATGTGAATGTAATATCTTTGGCCGTGGGAAGAAGGCTACATGCAATTATAATTTGTTTATGATTGTTTCTTTCCAACCTATCATTTGCAGCTTTTTACAAGAAGATCTTTTTTAGTTTTGCCTTTGGTAATGAGGGGCACCGCTGTGGAAACTCATATAGATGGGGAACCTAAGTCAGACATATTGTTCTTAACATAGTTTAACTACGGGATCCTTTTGATGTAATCCAGTTTTAAACAATCCCTGAAGATCACCTGGTTAAGCTGTAAGCATTGACTTGTCAAATAGAGAGCCAAAGCCGGAGAGGGGCCAGTCTAATCTCATCCTCGAGATGGGGTAAAACCAGTTTTGTGTGTGGAGAAGCATAAGCAATTTCTTACAAAGGGCGTCCTCAACGACTTGGAGCAGAGCTGGGTGTACCGTATCCAAAATCACTGTTCCATAGGTAGCACTTGTCAGCATTTTTCGTGAATAAATGTGTATTATTTCTGGCAGAGGCTTGGAACCCAGTTTTGTTGAAAGATCAGGCAAAGCCGTAATCCTGTTTTCCAAAAGAGCCTTTCTCATTAGAAGCATCTTTTTCCAAGTGTTACTCCCAGACAGGCAAATTCTACTTAGGAAATATCCTTCGTGGAGTGACCCAGAATTTCCTCTAGCCAGTTAGTGTACAGAGAAAACAGGAGTGGGGCCAGTACACAACCCAATCTTACTCCCCACCCGATATTGAACGCCCTTCTTTGTTCTCCACTCCTACCATACAGGGTAGATGCTGTCGCTCTCATGTACAGCTGTCTTATAAAGGCAATAATAGAGGAATCCACACCCATTTCTTACATTCCTGCCCATAACTTACTATGCGATACACAATCAAAGGCGGATGATAAATCCATAAAGGTCATATATAGTTGCCCATCCTTTGCTAAGGTGTATTTAGAAATAAACATGGTCCGATTTAGACACTGAGCAATCGTGCCTTTTCCTTTTCTAAAACCATACTGCACTGATGCTAACATATTTTTCTCTTGAGCCCAGTCCTCTATACTGTTTAGAAGCAGCCTCCCCAGTAATTTTGCAGTACTATCAATTAAGGAGATAGGTCTAAGGGCCATATTATCAAGAAAGGGCGATACATTATAGCCGCTTTTATCGGCAGGAAACTGCTCCTAAAGCGGCGATAATGGGCTTGATAATATGCCCTTGTGAATTCCCATAGAATCCCAGGTTAACACCATAACCTGGGCTTCTATGGGAATTCACAAGGGCATATTATCAAGGCCATTATCGCAGCTTAACCGGCAGTTTCCTGCCGATAAAAGCGGTGATAATATATCGCCCTTTTTTGAAAATATGGCCCTAAATGTGTTAGTTCTGCCCTGTCACCCTTCTTATAAATAGGGACAATAACCGACTGCTTCCAAGAACTAGGGGGGGGAACAATCTTAGATGCAAATTAAAAACATTGGTCAGTAACGGGGCCCAGAGCGCTTTGGTTTCCAGAAAGATGTCAGCCTCTACGCCATCGGGACCAGGTGCCTTTAATAAGTTCGTATTGGACCAAGGCTAAATTGATTTCTTTTACCAGGACAATTAGATCGGATGCTTGTTGAGCCTCTGTACAAGGACCAGAGTTCCTGTTTACAGCTTGGCTTTTAAATATATTCTGGAAGTGGGATACCCAGCCTTCTTCATCAATGTGTGAATCTAAGGTCGGAGCCCCCCCTTGCTTTAAATTGGGGGCCCTCAAAAATCTCCAGAACTCATACTAGTCCTTTCTGAGGAGGGCCAATCTCCAATTTCCCCACACCTTGGCGTTTACTCTTAAACTTCTTTCTCTATATATATCTCTCATAGCTTGCTTGCAGGGATTGTATACAGCCTTCATCCCTCGGGGTTACTCGTATAAGCATTTTGTAATCCTGAGTCAGCTATCGAGCAGCTGTGATCACACCACGAGGTTTGGGTCCTAGCTTCCTTCTTAGGATAGAGAGTTAGGTTACTATTAATCCCTCCCATGATTTTCTCGAAAGCTATTAGGATCTGATCAGGTGGAGCTCCTACAATAAGGCAGGTCTTAAACTCATTGCCAGAAAAAATATAATAGAAACAATACAGTATATTCTGCAAACCCTTTCCAAAGGATGTCTCCAAGTCATAATGATACACATGTAGCTTTGAAATTCAGTACCATAATTTCTTTAGTGTTAACGGATGATATACCTAGGTTTATCAGTTTGCTCTATATATATCAAACAGTGTATCCAGGTCTTGACTTCCACTTTTAAAATCCCTGTTATCAGATGCATTAGTTCACTGCAGTAAATGTTGACTACTACTCCCAGAATGCACTCATTTGTTACACGACTGTCCAGAGCCAAAAACG
Organism: Lissotriton helveticus; assembly: GCF_964261635.1. Lineage (NCBI taxonomy): Eukaryota > Metazoa > Chordata > Amphibia > Caudata > Salamandridae > Lissotriton > Lissotriton helveticus. The sequence continues at coordinate 150,094,473 of NC_136073.1, forward strand.
TGATGCCTGGGTATGTAGAGAAAGACAGAAACATGTTTGTTCAATAATACGTTTTCAAGTACAGGTGTTCCAATAAATTATCTCTTTGCATGGCTCACCGAAAAAAACATTTTACTTACATGTTTCTACATTAAGACAAATTAAGTTTAGATACCTTGCAACAAGATGAAAAATTACCAACCACTGCACGCTTTCTTTTCATCTCCTTTACAATGCTTAGCTATCTATGAGTGTTTATTTTCCTAGCTGACAATTGCTTCATGCAATACATTCCAGCAATTCCAGCAGGATGCAACACAGTCATTTTAGGTTTTAGCTACTGACAGCTTAACTGTCTGGCAAGACCCAGTGTACTCACTAGACTTGGCAGCACACCACATACACTATACAACACACCATGCAACATGCAAAACAGAAAGGGGCTTTGGCCAAAACTCGGATGGTCCAAATTTTCAGCAGGTGCAGTTTGAATCAGTGATAGTGAAAAGTAGTCCCTTTTCATTTTTGAGCATTGTGAGTTTAACCATGATGACATTTTTATGCTGCAAATGTCCCCTCTTCCCACCTACCGGACTGCTCCATCTCTGCACGCCCAGAGGCCCCCAGTGCTGCTGCCCTGCTCCTCCACCTGGTCGCTGTTAAGCTATTTGTATTGAAGGTCCTCATGAGCTTCTCGTGCCTTGTCTCTGCTGGTGCTCCCCCAGCCCTCCTGGTCCTCTTTATATCGCTCTTTCCAGTTTTGGCGCTCACTCTGCCTGCTGTGTTTCTCACTTATGGTTATCCCTCCCGCTCAATATCTCCCCACCTTTCTTTTGTCTGCTGCCTCATGTCAACCTCTCTTGGGTCCGTTTTTTAAATTTTTGTATGCAGACATTCCTTTCCCCAACCCTGTTTCTGATGAAATAAAGTCTTCCCTGGTAGATACTTTGTTGTGTTTATCATGTGCACTCAATAATCTTTGGGGCATATGTACAAGGGTATTGCTCCACCAGAACATCACTTTTTTTTTATGTTTCGGAGGCGCAATGGCTTGCACCATATTTATAAGGCGGCATTAAGCCACTTTAAGTGGCTTAACATGCTTTATAAACATGGTACCCTTTTGCACAGGTATCTGCGCGAAAGGAGTGTGCAATGGGTGTTGCTGAGGCCATTCTACTACAACATTCATTGCTTTTTGACTGTGCCCCGGATCTACAATGTTGTATAAGTGAGGCAGAGCAAAAAACTAATGCCATGCAAAGGCAAGCGTTATATTGGCGCAACGAGGAGAAATAGTTTTAATTTTCATCATTTTTGCTTTTTCTATATGTGCTGCAGCACACATAGAAAGAGCAAAACGCCATTGTTGATTGTTTATGTGCAGGAAGGGACACCTTCATGCTCAAGAACAATAATTCCTCCAACTGAGTTATCCTTGCACTATGGCGCAAGGCAGTGTCTGTGTTGGCACCAGGCAGCTATTTTTAGTGCCTGCACTAGGGAAAACACTGGGGTGCACCTCAGTCTCGTAAATATGCTGCATACAGACATTTTGGAAATTACACAACACAATGCTTCAGAATTTGGTGCACTGCTACCCAAATTCCTTGCACATATGCCCCTTTACCTTTAGATTACTCCTTATTATCAACCATTCTATCACCCATTGCGAGCCTCTTTCCACTTCAGAAGGTTCCATCACACCCTCTCACTTTTTATTTTATAATTCCAGTTATTTGTTAAGAACCTCATCTCACACTTGCTATTCTCCTCCCACATGCTCCCTTATGTTCTTGTCTCTGGTGGTTTGCATTTCATTTTCTAATGACAGCTGTTATAAAAGGAGCCTGCAGGTTCTCTCTGGGCTTTGCTTTTCTAATTTTTTTCTTACTGTGTATTCACAGGCAATCTTGAGTGTCTGGGTCCCCCTCACCCTACTATCCTCATTGGATCCAGAGGGCAAGGGTGTGTGGCAACAATTACTGGAGATACTGGAAACTGCAGTCTCCGTCAGGAATTAAAGCCTTATTAAGGGAGCACCCTCTGTGGAGTGACTGGTTATCTTTTGAAATGGTTAGTGGGGTGGTGTGCTTCTCATCACTGTACACCTTTCTTATTCTCTTCTGGTCTGGGGAGGAGAGCTATATCCTGTTGAGCTCTATTCTGTTGTCCTGTGTCATGCAGATATTTTGCTTCCTGCTTCTCCATTTTCCTTTCTGCACACTGGTCTTGTCTCCTAACAGTTTCAATCCCCACCTCTTTTCTTGTGTTTCATAAGGACACAGTACAATGACTCTGAACATCACAGATGTCACTAGAATCTCAACAATGGCAGGCTCTTGTTGTAGAGCAAATGTATTGGGCCTCATAGATTATTTTAATTGGTCTAAATGTCATCTATCTTCAATTAACCTCAGCTAACATACTAATCTCATTGGGTCCTCTCATGGATCTTGTTCTGTGCTGAAAGGGACCAGAATATTTAGGGGATGACAATTATCACATGAGGACCTGGAATAAGAAATTGTTCACATTCATTCATTATTAACAGAATTTCTCATGCTACATTTATCCTTTAGATCAAGCAGATAATTTGTCCACAAAAAATAGTGAAACAGAATCAGCTGAGTAATTTATCTAAATCAAAGAATTTATAAAGCATTAACAAACTGTGAAATTCAATCTGAAAGACATTATTCTTCCTTAACCGAGGGAGATTACATCCTAAAGAAGAAAGTCTGTACATAGCAATTGTCTCTCAATCAAACCCCAGGAATGGAAGTTCAGTAAATCATCAAATGGCCAGTTCCAGTTTATGGACATGATTATCTGATCCGAGACTGCAGCATCAACGCCAATGCTGTTGTTGGAAACCTTCCAGCCAGAAAGATTCCACCAAGCATGAATACTTGCCGGCAGTAAACGCAGTATATCGCCACAGTTCGCATTGATTCTGAAAATCCAAATTATCAGTCTCTGTACCCCAAGATGGGTGGGAAAGTTGGACAAGATAGGAACTGCCCCTGTCTGTAGTTTGGGCAATTATACTCCATTGATTTCTGGTTCACACCCCTTGACATCACCAATTTGGTTGGACCAGTCTGTCTCATTGGTCAGTTTCAGTAGGATGAGATGATGTTGTAGGTAAGAATATACAAATCCGTAAGTATTGAGTAATCCAATACTATGCAATTTTCCTTAAGACCACTGTATATAGTCATACGATTGGTCGTGACTTTTTAAGAAATATTCAAGTTCATGTTCACATCTAATGTCAGTTCTTTTCCAAGCATGTTCTCTAGGAAGTAACAATTTTGTTGCAGGTCAGTCAAGTAAGCTATAAACGTGAGAGGAAATCATTGAATGCTAGAGCACAAGTATAAACGTTTCGAAAGGTTCCCATAGGCTTCAAACTATTCAGTTCAGAAGTTCATACTAGGAGGAAAAAGCAGGTTAAACACAGCCTGTGCATGATGTATTTGTGCTAAAATATGAGTTTTCACATTCTTAAAATACAATGCATTAGCTAGGCAAGTTGATGATTCGCATCTACATCCTGCAAGTATAAGTTACTCATACTTTTTTTTAACACTTCACTATCATTTCACATATAATAAGTTAATCTGACGGTCGAGCTGGTGGTGAAGTGGCCTTGGTTGCCCGAGCAGACTTCCACTTTCAACCTCTCCCTTCTCCTTCCCTACCTACGGCAGACTGTCTGGTTATCCGCTCCACTTTCTCTCAGACCCCACTGACGTGTGTCCTTGTCTATCGCCCCCCGCAATCCTGCCCCCGTTTCCTCCCAGCCATCTCTGATCTATAGGGAACTTTAGCAATCAACAATTCCTCGGTTCTGCTCCTTGGAGATTTTAACTTCTGGCCCAATGCCTCTACCGAAGATGTAGTTTCTCGCAACTTTACCGAACTCCTTTCAAGCTTGAACTTTGTCTCCCGGGTCCTCTACCCTACACATATCCACGGTCATACGCTGGATCAAATTTGGTCCCTCAATATCTCGATCCCGGTCCTTTCCGTCCAGCCCTGCCCCTGGTTGGATCATTCTTTCATTTCTTTCTCACTGAACCTAAGCTCTTCTTTCATCACTCCTCCCCCCAAACAAACTTGGGCGAGGAACTGGAGCAGAGCCGATATTCCTGCTCTCTGCTCTTCTCTCTCTGCTTCTGACCCTATCCTGGCGGATCTCACACCATCTAGGCAGTTGGATGCTCTCGGCAGCTGGCTCTTGAGAGCCTGCTATGTCACATTCTCCCGGTTTCTCACAAAGCTCTTCCTCTCCACATCACTACACCCTGTTGCCAGGGTAGCTTTAATGTCAGACACTGTTTCTCAGGCCCTCCTTGTGCTCCTTACATTGCACATGTGCATGATGCATTCAGCAACTGCAGATAGGAGCCACTGGATGACTGCCTCACAGGCCTCCCAGCAAAGGATTATTGAAAGAAAGTTGATTAATATTCGGGGTTGGACTACGTACCTCAAGGAACAATCACAACCCTTGTGAGGTTGAAACCTCAAAGTCACTAAATTAACCTGGGCTCATCCCCGTGGTAGCTATGGCACTGAGCCAACAGGCTTTACTTAGGGAAATGTGTAAAGCATCTATACATTATCAAAACTGTAATAAAGTCAAAATGCAAAACAATAAAAATTCCAAATTGAGTTAGTAAAATAGAGTAACATTTTAATAAAGAAAATGACAACAAAATTGAATAGGGGAACCAAATATATGAGTTTTTAAAGTTTAGAGTATGAAGAGCGCCTAAAATGACAAAGCACCAATGATAGTGTTTGTGGTAGACCAATGGATAGGTGCATTTTGAGGCTGATCTCGAAGGTGTGCAGGTCAGATAATCCAACTATGTTCCTCCTAGTGGGAGATTTTACCCTCCGACTTAGTCCTTTAAAACCGAATCCGAAACAGGAGTACACTTCTGAAGTCCCCACAGTACCTCTGGGGAGGCTCTTAGAGACCTGCATGTTGTCAGGCAGAGGCCAACAGTGAAGTCCAGCTGCTATTGGTCGGCTGGGTGCTTCCAGGAAAAGTCTTCTTGAAGTTTGTTGAATCCTTGTAGATTTAATGGGAGGTCAGTCTTATGGCCTTACGACCCTATGAGTCTAATTATTTGTACAACAGGAAGCAGATCCAGGAATCCGCTGAGGTTACAGACGGTAGATCTGGTCCTTGTCTGATCTTCTGCATGTCAGTAAAGTGTTCTGAACTGGGTTTCTGGAGGTGCCGCATTTATTTTTGGCACTAGCTAGTGGACGGAAATAACTCCTGGGGGCACACTAACCAGTGGGGGTGAAAGTTCCCCGGGTGCAGCCCTACTGGGGCATTTTAAAGATGAGGAAATTCTATCACCACACTAAACTTGGGCTGTGTGGGTAGAGTGCTATATGGTAATCCTTGTGTCTTCCCTCATCTAACACTAAAATCCAGTTTGAGATAGTCCCTTTACCCTCAAAAAAATCCAGAGGCAGAAGTCTGGTAGAACAAAAGCAAGATTTTTCAGCCATCACACCTTGGATCCACAAACATTGTCTCGAAATCCTATTCTCTCCCATTTCAAGTGTGCCCAAGTGGTTACATGTAAACCCAAAGAAAAGTCTAGTTTTTGAAGGACTCTGCTGTTGTCCTACCAGACAGTGAATCAACGAAGTGTCTATGCTTCTTGTTCACTCCCCTTTTAAGTTTAACACAAGGAATATATGTAAACCAAGCAGGCTTTGACAATGTAGTGTCGGGAAAGGATGGCCACAGACCCCCTCCTACATATTCTTTGGTGTTAAGAGTAGTCCTCTCCTCCTGCTCCCTATTGGGGCCTGCTTATTGTTGGCTTCAGTGAGGAATTTCACGTCTGTTCACACGTATTGAAGGATAATTACCGCTCTCTGCCACTGCTCCGCTCTCTCTGCTCGCTAGCGCCCTCTCAGCTTCCGCTCTCTGCTGCACTCTGCTGGCCACAGGCAGCAATACTCATTAAGTCCGAAAGATCAATAAGTTGGTGGATTCAATAAAGTGAAATGGCCAGAAGAGCCAGCAGAGAGCGGAAGCTGAGAGGGCGCTAGCGAGCAGAGAGAGCGGAGCAGTGGCAGAGTAGTAACAACTGAGGCAGAGGCTAGAGCTGCGAGACGCTTTCGGATCACCGTCGCCATTTCAGCAGTGCCTGCCGGTCCCAAGATGCTCGCCGCCGGTAAAGGAACGGCCCCTCTGGTGCGAGCGGCGCTAAGCCAGGGGTTGCGGGGGATCATCGGACAAGCTGCGGGACACGGCAAAGCGGCAGCGAGGCGGCGAGACGAGGTGAGGCTCATAGCACCAGCGTTTTTAGGGAGACCCCATCTCTGCCCCCAGCTCTGCCTCTGTGCACGGTCATATTGGGACATAATCCCTCTGCCTGCAAACAAATGAGGAAGGGGGGGGGCGAGGGAGCGTCTGATGTATCACGGATCTCACGGATATCCGCAAGCTGACTGGGGTGCGAGCTGATTCTCACCCCACTTGTTCAAAATAATCCCCGTTTGGCGCTTGGAGCTTGGACTTCTGGCCATTCCACTTTATTGAATCCATCAACTTATTGATTTTTCGGACTTAATGAGTATTGCTACCTGTGGCCAGCAGAGTGCAGCAGAGAGCCAAAAAAACAAACCAGTGAAAATAGTAACAGAGTCAGTAGCCGAGCAAAAAGCCATCAGCAAAAACGAAAGATTTGGCAGACCAGGCAACTGATTATAGACACAGCTGCAGCAGGCCCTCACGGGTTGGAGGTCCCCGCACTGGCGGTATTACTGGCAAACATCCTAAACGCATTTTAATTGTGTCAAAAAGCATTTTATGAATTTTTCTTTTCACATTTTAAGCACTATACTAAGCATTATTAAACCACCCTTTCGGACAAATACGTAACTAATGAAAATATCCTCCTGACGCTACTTAACAGTCGCGGCAGACTCTTGGCAGACTATTGGCAGACTAACAGCAGAATAACTGTATGTCAAATAGCTCGCACAAGGGCTCCACCTGGCTTTACCAAATACCTGGTAAAACTGACTTCCAAAAGTGACATTCAAAGCCAGTAGTTACCACACCTCATACGCTACACCTCGCCAGACTTCGCAAACCGCATCTCGCTATCCTCCCTGACGGCAGCTATTCTTATTTAGAGGGACAGACAGGCTTGGGAGGGGGAGTGGAGGTGGAGTGGGATTTGGAGGAGAAGTGGTAGAGGTGGTACAACGGGCACAGATACCAGGACATCAGGACACCAGGCTACCAGGTTTAATCCTATTAAATAGACCTGAAAGAATGAGATCTGGAAAAGTGCGGCACAACATAAGTGTAAGGTCAAAAAAAGACGAAGAAGACAGGAACCAGGGCACACCAAAGTCAAATAGAAAAAGGAAGAGGATGGCACAACAAAGAGAGAGACTAGTGTGGGCACCTGAGCTAACAACTCCAAGTTTAAAACAAAGTAATATAGGGATCCAAAAATTCTATTTTCTAAAGGACCCCATGACGTCAATTTACGGGCAAATGCAGGAACAAGCCCTCCAATCAAGCCCAATTACACCGGCACCAAGTGTAAAAGAGAATGTGCAGCTACAATCAAATAGTATGAAGGAGAAGAAAAAGGATTCACAGGACACTCATAGTGAGAGCAGTCCAATAAACAACCCACCTGACCAGAAACAAATCTCTAGGTCCTTCGTCAAGCAAATAGTAACATTGGCCGTGGCAATTCCATTGTGGTAATAGCACGAATAAATGAGAACGACTCCCAATCTCATGAAAGAGATAAGGAAATAAAGACCAAGGGCAAGGTGGAAGAAGTAACACTGAGGAATAAATTTGTGGTGGGGCAAATTGCTGCACAGGATGACTCATGGCCAACCTCCTTCTCCCTACCTGACGACATAAGCTTGGGCATACAAACAGGAATGGAAAAAAACACCCAATCTCAGTTAGAAGCATACCTAAAGATCAGCCAAGTTCCGCATGCCAATTATAGATCACAAGAACATGAGAAAAACGGACCAGGGGGTAACGGAAGACTGGAATCTACACCTTTGCATCCAAGTGTCAACCCCCACGAATGGGACAAAGGCGAAAACAAAACTAAAGGATGGTCAAAAAACAACTTAAACCAGGAATCTCCAATTACGATATCATCAATGAGCAGCACAGACGAAGAATTAGATGTACAGGAAACACCGCCCAAAGAAGAAGATAAGTCCCCATGGAGTAAAACATTATTAAACACCCGTAGACCAGGCAATCAAAGCACTGAACTTCCAGTCGGATAAAATGGACGTTCAGATCGACTTAATAAATCTTATAGCGGGCCATATTTCAGGTATAAAATCCAGGTTGGACAATATGGCAACCCTGCTTCTAGGGAGGGTTGATAAGGGATTCCGCACAGAGACTACCCAGCCAAGCTGTGTATGTGGCAAATTAGTGGATAATATGTCAAATTTACCAGTAATACTAAATGACATACTAAGGGCAGTTCAAACATCAATGGATACAAAATATAACACCAAAACTATGAGCAATACTGGGGCAATAAAAATCTGATGTTAAAATTGGGAGCCAATACATAGTAAGAAATTCTACCCAAAACAGCTATGTAGAGAAAGAGATAAGCAAGCTAAGTAAAGAAAATCTGACAATGAAGCAGGTCAAATAGAGGAGGCACAACACGCAATAATCCATACTAAAGTCAAGTTAACAAAATGACAAAGAAAGCGCGCAAGGAAAGGGAGGGCTCAACTTAAATTCCAACCTTCAACAGTTATTCATACCAATCCCATCTTTCATCATACCACTACTAAGAAAGAGAAACCAGCTTCTGAAGTAACTGTTTCAAAACATATAGACATGCCCCCGGACCAATCAGCCCTTTCAAATGCTGTGAATGGGACCAGCCTGATTACAGAATCACCACTCCTCTCAACCTCCTCAAAATCAAAACAGACACAAGGGATTATACAACCAAATAGCCAGAAAAAGAAAAAAAAAACCAGGAACTCAGGATAAAGATAAGATTCAAGATAAGACTGACGAAAGGGTCTTAATCCAAGAGGCCTGTATAAATCAGATAGTAACGATCCACCAGATAGACGAAATGCAAACACCCCAGGTCAAACCAGCAAACCAAGACATAAGGTACCAAAATGACCCAATCAACGCGGATACCAAACAAAATATAATAGATAAATCTAACCAAAGGCAATCCATAAAAAGAGCAGATGAAAAGGAAAGCAAAAGAACACCAATAAAAATTAATTCAAACGAAGATGGACGAACCTGCAGTATTTATCAAGCAAACAAACAAACAACATGTACTCATATACTACAAAATACGAACATTGATAAAAACACGGACAGGATTAATGAACCTATCACCTACTTTAAAAGAACAGATGGTTCATATGAAGAACTAATAATAAAAACTCTGAGTCAAGGTAGAAGAATAAACATTAATGGTGAAACAACACAAAACACAAAATCAGAAGAAGAAACAAAAGCAAAAACGAGCTCACAAACACAAGCAGAAACAAACAATAAACTGGCATTTATACCGGAATACCAGACAACAGGGCGTCAAGACTTCCTGAATAGAGGTAATATAATGCGGCTATTAAGAGAAATCCCAGAACTGAACGACATAGAATCCCAAGATCTTTTGTCTGTAGAATTTAAGTGTACAAAAAATATTTCAGAGGTAGAAGAGTCCTTAAACACCTGGTCATCCAAAGACATAGTTGATAGAATACTTGCAATGAGCTTGTCCTTTGAAGCCTGGGGCATAGCACTGAGGCGAGACGAAAGGAAAAAATATCCATTTCCACTTCTAAAAACCTTAACCATAGGTAAAAAGAAAATAGAAGAGGGGAACACCCAAAATCATGTCTAAAAGGAGCTTGTTCAGTAAAAAACATAACACAAAATATAAAGAGACACGAAAATGCAGTGGCGCAAGGAGGCGCTCAGGAACAGATAACTGATTGGTCCTGTGTGGCATCGGCTTTGAGCAATAAATGTTCCTAACATGTCCAGTCATTTAAAAGAAGATATAACATTACATCCACGGATAATAACTGGTAATCAAAAGGAATCCATTGCTGCAAACCCACACACGATCAGCCTCTGCTTCTGCAACGTTCATGTTTTTAATAGTATGTGGCATGACCACGAAACCGCAAACTTCTTGGATCAACATGACTTAATACTGCTACAAGAAACCTGGAACCTGCGCCAAATCTCCATCCCGGGTTTTATCGAGTTTCACGTCCTCGCCGAAAAACTCTCTAAATTTGGTCACCCAACAATACAGATGGCATTCGGAAGAAGTAGACACTATGGTAAACTGGATACAAGTAATAAAACTTACAGAGAAGTTGGTCTCTGGTTCAGGTACTTGCAATCTACTAGTGCTTAACATTTATATACATCCGGAAAAGAAAGAGAAAAATGAAAAACTGATTACACTAATAACCTTGATCAGGGCCTTGCAAAGCACTCATGAGTCGCACTCCATGATTATCTCAGGTGATTTTAATAGCAATCTAACAAAAGATGACAAAATAACTCAAGCCCACGAAGAACTGGGCCTTTTTATCCTAAACAAGAAAGACAGTGGGGACAGTGGCATACCTATAACTTTTGTAAGCGGTAATCGAAAGTCAACAATAGACTTCACAATATTGAGCAACAGCCTGATATCGATGGTGAGCGCATTTTCAGTGGTGCAACGTGTGGAAAGTGATAATTTCCCTCTAATTACTAAAATAAAAATGTTGGTCAGCAAGACGGAAAAACAAAACACCGTCATCCAGTATACCGAAAAATTCAATCTACGTAAACTGAAATGGGGAGGTAAGGATATAAAACCAACAATGGATAAATTCAAAAATGAACTGCTTAGTCTAACATCGGAAGAAAAAGAAAATCCGGTAAAAACATGGAAACATCTATGTGAAGCAGTAACAAGAAATCCCCCAATCACAAATCAAAACTCGAGAAGATTCAATACTGGGAAAAAGCCTTGGTATACAATCACACTGAGGGAAGAAAAAAGAAAAATCACACAAGAAGTCCGCAAGCAGGTATTATTGATAAAAAGTGGAATAAAATCAAATAAATCAAAATTGAAAGTTATGCAAAAAAGATATAAGATCATGCTAAGTAGTGCAAAAACATCGTACCAAGAGGAAATGTGGACAAACTTACTAATTGCCGGGAAACACAATAACGCCAGATCATTTTGGGGTATTATCAACAAACTGACAAGGGGGAACACCCTAAAACAGGAGGCAGGCATCGGAGAAAGTAAGTGGACTCAGCATGTTGAAAACATGTTTATCGACAGGATGGATGGTGAAAACTGGCCCTGTAAACCAGAGTGCAAATTATGCACTAGAAACTCCGAACATGTGGAAACTATCTTGGAAAAGGAGATAATCCACCAGATGAAAATCTGAAGCAAACTTTGGGTAGTGGAAATGAGAACAAACTTGAAAACATACTGGTTAGTAAATCAGAAAAACTAGTGAACGCCGTGCCCAACACCCTGGTAACAACAGACCAGCTTAAAGCTAAAATAAATCGCCTGAAAAAAAGAGGGCGCAGCGGGCCCTAACGGGCTTCCAAACTCTATCTTTAAATATTCACCTGAATTCTGGGCAGAATACTTAACACCATTCTTCAATACAATTTACAATCAGAATAAACTGCCAAGATCCTGGAATGGTAGTATAATTCACCCCATTTTCAAACAAGGCGATCACAACGAGCCGGGGAACTATAGGCTGATTTCGCTGATGGATGTTGAGGCAAAATTATACGGGTCATGCCTACTATCACTTCTTCAGGACTGGATGGAAGACACAAACATAATACCAATGTTCCAAACTGGTTTCCGGCCAAGGACTGGCACACTAACAAACTTGATAACCCTGGCTCTCCTGAAGGAAAAAGCTGAAAAAAGGAAGACGAGACTGTATGCTTGCTTTATAGACCAGCGAGCAGCCTTTGAACAGAACCCGTCTATGGGAAAAACTAAGATCATGGGGTATCCCGAAGAAGCTATTGGAGGCTATTATAGGCTTGTATAGTAACACCTGGGCTTGAGTAAAATTGGGAGACGGTAGCAGCGTAACGGCCGAAATTAGAACACAACAGGGCTTAAAACAAGGCTGTGTACTGGCCCCAAGTTTATTCAACCTTTATATGTCAGACATTGCCAGCCACATGGAGGTCGCGGAATGCCATCCACCCTACTTGTCAAAAATTCCTATCCCTTTCCTGCAGTATGCAGATGACATTGTCGTTCAATCGAGTCAAACACCAATAGGCCTGCAAAGATCGATCAACAAATTGACAAGTTATTTGGAACACGAATGTTTGGAACTGAATAAAGAAAAAAACAAAGTTGTTCGGATCCAAAAAAGCCAACATTCAAATGGTATGCAAATAGTTCCCCAATAAAGGAGGAAACATCATATAAGTACTTAGGTTTGAAATTGGGGTGAGGGCCGACGAATAAAGAACACAAAGTTGATCTAAAAGCTAAAGCACAGTCTCTGATCTACGCATACCGGCAATTACAAAACAAAACTAAGTTGTCCAAATTATACACACCTGCTCAAAGTGATAAAATCACAAACCTTACCCTCCTTGTCATACGCACTGGCCACCTGGTGTGGCAAAGAAGCAGGGCTGTTAAACAGTTTACAAACAAAAGTATATAAGGCAGTTCTAAACCTCCCAAAATCGTCGACACCGGCGCAAGTTCGTCTAGAATTTGGCCTTCTGAATCAGAAGTTTCGCAGTATGGGAACCTTAGTGAAACTCGGTCATAAAATACGCATGTCAGAAGACGGCTCGGTGGACAACCTGTGCTGGAAAGAAATCGACACCCAGCAGAAACTGCACGCCCCAAACAGTTGGGGAGGCTATCTGTCCCAATCCCTGAACTGTATAGGAATTGAAGAAATTAGGGACACGAGGCCAGATAGACATACCTTTGACAAAATTGCAAACAACGCGGTCAAATGGGAATCCTATCTGGAAGATAATATAAATACCGCAAAACGACGACACGGGTGGACTGTGATAAATTCATATTCCGGGAGAAAACCACAGACCTACCTGAAAAGCCACTTTAATAGTTCCCTAAAACAAAAATATATAAAACATCGACTAGGCCTACAGTTTTCAAAGGATTTGTTACCATCCTGGAAAAATTGTCACACTGACCCCCATTGTCGTTTATGTGGATATCAAAATGAAACATTAACTCACTTACTATGTGTTTGCCCGGCGCTTAAGGATTTGAGGAGATGGCTTTTAACCGCATGCGTGCGGTCGATATTCTGCTGCTGCGCTGGGATTTACAAAAACCCATTATTCATGACGAGCTGGGCTCGTCATGAGCGTGCGAGGAGGCTACCTCATGACGAGCCCAGCTCGTCATGAGCGTCGAAGGGGTTAAAGAACATTTTTAACAAATTGAACATTCGGACATGTAGGCAAGCTGTAATTCGATGGCTAGATGGATCATTTCCTATGTTGGCCTGTAGGGGGGTCAAATATATGATGAAAGCCCAATCTCTCTTGCAGCAAGCTAAACATGGATTCATACCACCAAATTGAAATATATGATATTTATTTGTCATTTGGCGAATAGTTTCTATTAACTAATATTTTAACACACGTTTTATGTTCTATGATGATCTAAACGCATTTTGTAATAATTTTTAATAATTTTATACAATAAAAATTGACTTGACTTGACATACTGGATTGAAGAAGCTGGAGAAAAAATGCAAAGTAGCCTCCAGGAACTTAAGACAAGGAAAAGGTAACTTTCTAAAAGTTACTTTCAATATTCATAAACAATCTGACTACTCCATTGAATTGGCTTTTTTTAATAACTATTAAAAATAATTATTTATTTTTCTAGCTTTCCCATTTCCGAGATTCAGCATTAGTATTTACATCTGTTCCCAGGTTTTCTACTTAGGATGGGTTCTCGTGCCACAGTGAAAATACCTTTATGGGCTAGACACTGTAAGGGCATGTTAACATTACATTTCTATGTGTCCAACTTTAAAATGCCACGCACCCTGTCTTGTGGGCTACAAGGTCTACATTGGGGTGACTTTCTAATATTTAAATGGGAGGTTTTGACCTGTCAAAAGGGTTTATTTTGACAGGGTGAATTGCATTTTTACACTGCTACGGTCAGGCATCAAAGGTAGGTCTGACGCTATGTTTTCTCTGTTGCTGTAGTGTATGGGGCACTAGGTGCTGCAGTCAATAGTGGCATTTTAACTGCCAAGCTATGGGTACACTTAATACCATATACTATGGACTTATGGGCAAGTTAAATATTTTGATTAGGATATGTCAATTAGACCATGCTAAAAAGGGTAACACAGGCACTTCTTGTAAGCAGGAGAAAAGTGCCCAGTGCTAAACCCAGCAAAAATGTAGGGTCCAGCAAAAGGTCAAAATCTAGGGTTGCTATACAACAAATTCGGATGTTCTTACACTTGCCTAATGCTCAACCGGACTCGGCTGAGGAGCAAATAAATGCAAAAACATTGGTATTGCTAGTTTGTAAGTAGTTGCCACTGTCTCTCTGCCTCCTTCCCATCAGACATTCCTCTTGTGTTTCTGACATTTCTGCATGCTATCCCTCTGTCTGAACATTCAGATAGAGGTTGAAAATGTGTGGACTGTTTCCAAAACTTCAAAAATGTGGACATTTTAAAACATGTACAACATGCACAAAACAAGCATTGGCATAGCCAATAGGTCTTGCCTTTGGGACCTTATACGTGTTTAGGATGCAACAGTTGATGTTGTTGCACCAAGGATATTGTGCTGCATAACTAAATACTTATAAGGTCCCAAAAGTGAGACCTATTGGCTATGCCAATGCTTGTTTTTTGTTAGGACAGGGAGATTAAGTGATTTGCCCAGAATCACAGGATTGAGCGTCCCTGCCAAGACTCGAACCCAGTTCCTCAGCTTCGAGGTTGTTAGGCCACATTTATATGTTGCACAAAAATACAATATTTTCGTGGAAAATGTATTCAATTTTGACATTTCTCTAAAATTAAGGACAGTCAGCCTGTTTTTATCAAACTAACTTTGTTGTCAAGTGACAGATTGTATAATAGGTAAGCCTGTTTCAGGTTTCGGCTCCCTTGCACCATGAGGGACATCATTTGGCCTGACCACATAGGTAGATCTGCCTAAAAAGAAGTGCACGTCAGTGCTGGTCGACCAATGTTTCACTTTTCTAACATATTCCTTTTCCATTCTATATAATTTTTGTTTTGTTATCCTCATATGTTTAAAGCATGTCTTCATGTAAGAGTAATTCAAAGCCAGTGGTAACTATTCTTCTGAGGAAGAAGAATCATATTTCCCTAGGCCAAGATATAAGGGCGTAATTGAAATTTCGCCCAGGCCAAGTCTTGGCATTGATAGATCCCTGTCCTGGAAGGTACCAGGAAGAGAAAGGTAAACTTTACAGAACAGGGAAACTACAACTTTGATTTCTGAGATAACTAAGTATGAGAAATATCTTTGTGATGTCCAAATTACCCTTATCTAAGAAAGATGCTTTATTATAAAATCGTGGTCAAAATTCATTCAGAGCAGGACTATGTAGAAACTGGCCAGGAATCTGAATGCTGCAAAGATCTTTTGAGGAGGCTGAGACCTTCACGAGGAGCAGGTGGCAGTATTCAATGAACAGGAGATGGTTGCTGAGTCGAGGGCACAGACTGTGCTCTTCTCGAGGCCTTACTATCAACCCAGGGTAAGCGTAAAATACACTTTTTTGTTTCTAAAGTCTGCTTTTCCTACATACCTGTACTTGGAGGTATTGGCTGTCATCATAATGCAATATTTATTTATTTAAGACTTTCCACAGCACTTTTGAAAGGTTTGCATTTTGCCTAATGGTTGTCATAAGTTATGTATGTATTTACAACACTGTGTTGCCATTCCAGGCAGCAATGCTGTGTGTAGGTCATATTATTTCAGGTATATGTTTTATGGTGTCTTATTGGTGCTTTCCAAGATATGTTACAGGCTTAGTCATAAAGTAAGTCACAATTTCATACCTCTAGTTTCTTTCTAATTTATCAGTCTCTTTTTAACAAGTTTACATGCACTCGTTGTATATGTATTGTTTTCAACACCGTTTTACTTTCAATGTCTTTTAGTACTCTCTTGCTCACCGTGAAAGCTGTCCTTGTTGGCCAAGGAGCACATTTCAAAAGCTACAAGATCAAAAATGTGTATTGTTTTTTAGGAAGTACAGTGGAGACATGATATGCAAATCAACTTTAACGTATGCTTCTTTGGTTCTTGTAGACTGATAACACATTTTATTTTAATATGTATTTTCTGTTTTATTTATTCAAAATAAAGCATTGTCTGTTACATACCTTTGCTCCTACTAATATGCATACACAGGTCCTTGGAGCTAATATATATTGTCATTAAGTTTTCATCAAAGTCTAACATATCATAGACCTGTCACATGCCTCAAAATCACACCAGTGAGAAGCCTATTTTAATGGTCATATAATTTTAATGTATCATGCCAGGTTAAATGTGTTGACACAATGATTTCCTGTGAGTGTACATTTCGCATTGATGTAGTAATGTTTCTCCTAACCCACATCATTTTTTTATACTGAGAATTACTTATGATAAGAAGGCATTTTGAATGAAAGATTTTTGACCATTAGATTGTTAACCAGTAGTCAGTAAATGTCTTCCATATGCTGCATTGAGCCACCCTATTTTGTTATTAATCAACATTTCATTGACTGTCCTAATCTAGACATCACCATTGCCCAAAATATTAAATGCATACCTCTGTCTCGACTCTTTCATCCTTGCTCATGTAGGTGCATAATTCCAAATAAGTGGTGCAATACTACGGATCAAGTAAAGTTGTTTTGGTGAGCTGCGTCACCTGTAGAATGTAGACCTGTGCCAGAGGGTGTCAACTTTGGAGCTGGTGATCCTGGTTTGTTTCTCGGCATTGACTTAACTTCCTGTGATTTGAGGCAAATAATATAGTCTCTCTGTGCCTATGGACAGCGCCTAGAGACCCTCGTGGGTGATTGGCCATGTTACACAAATCCAAGTATTTTTTATTTTTGTACCTTCCAAACATTTTCATTTCTACTCTCTCCATGCACTGGCGCATATTGTAATGACACTGGCACATGTTGTGTTGCCTTGTGACAACTCAAGTATTGTTCATCCATAGAGCATGGGTGTTTGTTTGATGGTCAGGTTTTACCTCCTTGCCCCAAAAAATATCCTTTTTTGCCTCATGGTTAACCATGCTTCAGACAGGCAGAGGATGTTTGCTCAAATCCTTGTCAACAAATGTTCGTAGATATGGATTTGTGTAAATTACTATGTGTGTGCTTGGAAAAATTCATGTACCACCCATAGGACGGTTCCCTGACGAGCAGTAAGGCAAAGCAGCACGATGGCGTGTATTGCTGTTCTGTTCCTAACATCGCAACATTAACGCAAGGCAAAACATTTGTCAATAGTTAGGATGATGTTATTTTTGGATACATTTTCATTGTTATTTCTAATAATTGTTAATATATTCAGTTAGTAGAATCATTTATTATAAGATTTATTTAAATTTTTCTAAAAAAAATGAAGTTGCAAACATTGATGTAATGATTCTGTATGTATCTTTACAATGTTGTCCTACATTTTGTCAATCCAAACAAAAAAATTGCACTCATTCCTATCTTTCAGAGGCAGAACATTGTTCTCCTGTGGAAAGGTCTAAAGGTCTAAAAAAGGCATGCTTGCTGCTCTCGACCCCAACCTGCCCTCCTTAGACGAGGAACCTTCTCCAACCTCATGAAAGTTCTGAGTGATACACCTCCATCTTGGCAAGGGATGACAAGATGGCTATGTTTCCAAGTAAACAGAGACCGACTTCTGTTCAAGCAACGTTTGTTCTGGGTGTTCCTGTAGATGAAGAATACCCTGAAGTGAACTTAGAATGCAAAGTCTGCAGGACTCAGCAACTATACATGGCGCAATGCCAGTGCAAGCCTCTCATAAATATGCCCCCCTGTCTTTTGGGGCTGTGCTACAGGTATATTCAATGGCCCCAGTAAACTTGTATTAATATCTCCAAAATTGAAATCTGGGACTATATCGCGAGCAGCTGCACAGGCTCAATGCAGAACCGTGCTCTGTTGGTGTTTTGCCTTTCAGGTGTCCAAAGTTCAAATATATAATGCATGCACTTAAGCTTAAGAAAAAGACAGTTTCTGCCCACTGTTTCTAAATTCTGACTTGTGCTTTCTGAATTTCATTCACAGCCTCAGTGAAATTCAAGTTTAAATGTATAACGTTTAGACTCCTCATCAGCTCAACACTCAACAGCAGGAGCTCAGTTATGCACTCGGTCAGCGTGGCTCCTCATGATATAGATTCCGTATGGGCTCCAGCTGGCTTTTTCTGTCTGGCAACATTTTTTTTTTCCAAACAAAAACACTTAAAAATTCACATACACATACCACACACACAACTACACACAAACACACACACACGCACACACCAACACAAGCACAAAGGCACACTAAACACACACACACACAAGCACACACATGTTTGTGTTACTATCCTTGTGGGGACTTGGGTGTGATAACACACTCATGCTGTGGGGACTGGATTGTACTGTGGGGACCTGAACCCAGGTCCCCACAAGGCAGTGTCTTCTAAATGATATAAAATGACTCCAGGAACATCTGTGCCGATTTGTTCAACTTTTTTGAAAATTGCCTTGTGGGGACCTGTGTTTCATCAAGTGTGTTTATATTTTTGCTCAGCTCTGTCACCCGAGACAGGAGGTGGTACTGCAGTCTTAAACACACTTTGCATTTAAACACACTTTGCTCATCAGAAACAAATGCAAGCAGCAGAAAGGACAAACATTTCAAAGAGAAGGCTGCATAATCCAATATTTATCCAAATATTTTTTATTCAAATTAACCTTATTTTTAATCAAATAAAACTGTATTTACATGGAGCTTTTACATTTAGAGACTTTTTTGTATACGAACATTGTTGTTTTATAAATATTGCTAAAAAGAATTAGGGCCAGTTTTGAATCCCAGAATACTTCACTATTGCCTTTTGATCCTTATCTGCAATTGCACTGCACTGAGATTGGATATAAAATGATCTGATTATATTTTGCAAATAACCTAGAGGTATCAATGCATTGTTACATTTAATATTTGTACCAGGAATTTGGAGTCTTTTTATTGCTCTGCCTTTTTTCAAATAATAATATGCATGATGGAGTATGTTCATTTAGATGATGGTTAAATGAGCCAGTGACTAGTTTTGCATTGCACTAAGGGCTACCTTCTCTCGGACAGTGCATTGAAACAAATTCATGCCTACAATACATTTATAACAGAAAATACATGTTCTTATAAAATGAGTGAATTTCTTAGAGTATATATGAAAATATCACCATAATATTTATTTAGAGTTATTTAACAACTAAAACAATACGCAGTTGGGGGGCGTGGCTAGCGGCCGAACATGGCGGCTGCTTAGAGGACTAGCTCCGATCACGAAGCGGCCTCTCCAACTATCCGTGTATTAATCCGTGACTGAACTGAACCTCAGACGGAGGTACCAGCGGCCCGGGGCCGGGCGATGCAGGCGGCAGGAAACCGGATGAAAATCGGGTGCCGGGGAGCGGAGTTTCGGCCGAGTATCGGTGAGCCCGGAGCGCAGGCCTGAATCCGGGGGACCCGGTGGTCAGTGAAGCCGACCGGAAGTGAGTTCGACCCGGCGGCAGTGGACCGGAAGTGGCCGGGGCTGGAGGGGACCACCGCGAAGGACACGACGGACCTCTTTGTCGGCGCCAGCTGTGGAGGTGTGCCGCACAGGAGATTCTGCGCTGCTGAAGGGACGAAGGGACAGCGGGGGGCTGAGACGCCGTGCGGTGCCTGAGGAGCCATCCGTGTCAGCCGCTGGAGTGGACAAGATCCAAGGGGGCTGTGGAAGGCCTGCGGAGCTTGCCCGCCCCCCCCCCTCTCCACCATCCGCACGCATTGAGCCGAGAGGCGGTGCTGGTCGCTGAGTTTGCGGCGTGGGGCCGCACCGCTCGGGCACGAAAGTTGGACTTGTGCCTGAACGCCCCGTCCGCGTGGCGGGGGCCCACTGCGGTGCCTGGGAACCCAGTGATATGAGGCGCTGCCTGTGATACTTGGTAGTGCGACCCCGCGCTGTGTCGCGGTGGGGGCCCTGTGGCGCGTGAACGGCGCGGAGCAGTCAGAGGGGGCGGACCGCCTGACAGGACAAGTGTAATGTGGCTACATCTCCGCTATTGACCGAGACGTGGTCCCCACCTACATCCGACTAATTGCCCTGGCTGCACTGCGGGCGGACCCGTGCCCGTGGTTGACCTCTTCTCTTCCGACCCCTCCATCCGGCTGGCTCGAGGTGTTGTGAGGCGGACATTATGGCAGGCAAAGGCGCCAAGGGCGGCACGACCCAGACGCGTATCGAACGATACACCAGTGACAAGCAAGCCTCCCCTCTGGCAGACGGGCGGCACACCTCCACGAGGTCGTCGGACAATGCGGGGCCGAAAAAGGCGACCCTGGATGACGTGATGCGAGCACTCACGCAGGTCCAGACTACGGTGGGTTCTATTTCAACTGAAATTACCCTCATTCGAGCGGACCTCCACAAAATGGCCGAAAAAGTGGGATCTCTGGAGCTGGTCACAAAATCGCTGGTGGAAGATGTCTCGGAGCTCCAGACGGCGATGGAGGCAGTCACGGCTGAGAACAAAAGGCTGAAGGAGAAGCTGGATGACCAGGAGGGACGCTCCAGGCGGAACAACATCCGAATTCTTGGAGTTCCGGAGTCGGAAGGTACTAGAGCGACTGACCTCTTTGTGGAGGGACTCATCAAATCGCAACTCCAACCAAAGGGACTGTCGGCGTTCTTCTCGGTCGAAAGGGCGCACAGAGTGCCAGGTGGTCAGCCTAAACCGGGGGCGTCCCCTAGACCAATCCTGGCGAGACTATTCAACTTCCGAGATAGGGATGCCATCTTACAAGCGGCGCGGGTGTCTCCACCCGTGAAGATTCAGAACTCCACCGTGGCATTCTTCCCGGACTACACAGCGGAGGTGGCAAAGAGGAGAAAGACGTTTATAGACATAAAAATGGAGCTCAGGAGAAGGGAGATCCAATATTCCATGATATTCCCGGCTAGACTGCGTGTGGTAGCAGAAAACAGGACCTGGTTCTTCGATAATCCGGAGATTGCCCGGGACTGGTTGGACGGCTGGCGACAGGCCTCCCAACCCCGACGTCGGGGGCGAAGTAACAAGGACCAGCCTCTGGTGGATCATGGCAAAGTTCGAGAGGACGACCTGGCGGCCGGACGGAGCTCGCCTCTCAGAGATAATACTGATGCTGAACTGGAGGTCGATTCTTAGTGACACGGCAGGTATGAGACTCCTTTGAAAGAAAGGCTGTTGCCTGGGCTGCCATGGCCCCTGGGCTGAGGGCCTCTGCAGAGGGTATGAGGGGTCGCTGACTTTGGAGTATTCCTCACCCCCAACGAGCAAGTAACTTTGTACCTTTACTTGGGTGGGTTCAAGCACTCTGCTAAATTGGGGCGACGGGCAGTTCTGAGTCCGTGTGGCAGGGAAGCAGGGAGGGGGGAGTTTTGGGTAGGGGAGGGTTGTTACGAATTATTGGTTTGTATTGTATGACTCTGCTGATTACACTGACATCCACATTAGTCGTAATATGCCTGGCTAAACACACCGACTGGCCTGGTACTGCCTCGAAGAAGCTAGGCCAGCCACTGCTTGCACATGAGGGGCGCCCTGGGATTGGGTACACACAGGACGCGACACTACCACGCCCTACGGGTCAGGAGTTTACGTCTACAAATTTACAATGGCAGGACTGTCACACTCCAGTAACGTGATCGATGATCCCGGAGCGGGGCCTGTGCCACCGATACAGATCATGTCGTGGAATGTCAGGGGTCTGGGGGATAAAGTGAAGAGAGGGCTGGTTCTTCAAAATATTAGACAGCTCCGCTGCGACCTAGTCTTCCTTCAGGAGACACATCTAGTGGGTGCAGCTAGCAAATCTCTAGATAGACGGGGATACCGTATGATCACACACTCGGACTTCACTACGGGGTCCCGTGGGACTGGCATCTTACTGAAGAAAACATCTCGATTTATTCTACAGACTACTAAGATTGATGGTTATGGTCGCTTTGCAGCAGCCTGTGGACAATGGGAGGGAGTCTCCGTCAATGTGGTGTCTGTGTATATTCCACCGGCATTACATGCGACGGCACTTCCGGACCTGGGAAAGTTCCTCCTGGAACTCCCCGATGGAGACCTAGTGGTGGGGGGTGATTTCAACGCGCTGGCCCATGGTATATATGATAGATTCCCGATCCGGGCGCAGACACCTGGCCTGTCCAGATTCAGTGAGTTTGTTGAGGCACAAGGGCTGATAGACATATGGCGACACCTACACCCCGAGGACCGACAGTACTCTTATTACTCTGCCACACACGACTGCCTATCCCGTATTGATTATTTCCTTACACTGGCGGGCGGCCGGCTTACGGTGCATGATGTGCGGATACGACCCTGAGGTATATCAGATCACTCCCCCTTGACTATGTCCATGTCCTGTGCAGCGATAACTCGTAGGAGAGTGTACCCCGTCTACCCCGGTTATCTCAAGATTACCCACGTCCGTAAAGACTTGAAGAAAGCCACCAAGCTCTATTTCACGGAAAACTCAGGCTCAGTGCCCTCCCCCACGACCTTATGGGAAGCATACAAAACGGTGTTTAGGGGACAGGCGATTGCAGCGATAACGTGACACAAACGTGAGCAGAAATCAGAACTGCTAGCTCTGGAGCTACAACTGGAGCGAGTTAACGAGGCCCATATGGCGCACCCATCGGAAGATACACGTCACTCACTCCACCTCAGCCAACAGTTACATGGCGATCTCCTCAGGAGACGGACAGTAGAAAACATTGCATCGACCGCGCAAAGAATCTATGATGTAGGAGACAAAGCCAACAAGCTACTGGCTTGGCTTGATAAAAAAAGTGTAGGTAGCAGACATATTCTACAATTAAAGGGTCCGGAAGGGACGTACCATACATGTCCCTCCGAGATTGTTGAGATCATGGCTGACCACTATCAGACGGTCTACACCCCACTCGAAGCGGTTACAACTGAAGCGGCGACAGCAGCGCTGCAAAACATACCGGTCACCACTCTACCGTCGGAGGCAATGACTGAACTGGAGGCAGATCTGTCGGAGGATGAGCTCCGAACGGCGATTGGTGCATTACGTACGGGTAAGGCACTTGGCCCTAACGGCATTCCAGTTGAGTGGATTCAGGCAGTATCGGACACTCTGTGCTCGCCATGTTTGAGGAGTGTCGGGAAATGGGGATTTTACCCCGGGATCAACGGATAGCGACCATAGTAACTATACCAAAACCGGGTAAATCGCCCACGGACTGCGCGTCATACCGCCCAATCTCACTGCTCAATGTAGAAGCCAAAATTCTGGCGAACCTAATTGCGAACAGGCTGACCCCGCACTTACAAGGTCTGATCCACCCGGATCAATCGGGCTTCATGCCGCACAGATGCACGGCACTCAACCTCCGGCGTGTACATGGGGTGCTGGCACGAGCCCACTTGCTGTTGGAACCGGCGGCCATTCTATCGTTAGATGCCAGAATGGCTTTTGATATGGTGGAATGGCAATACCTATTCGCGGTTCTGGCTCGTATGGGCTTTGGCCCCAAATTTATCTCCTGGATCAGACTGCTGTACACAGAGCCGGTGGCGCACGTGGCGGCCAATGGCCACATCTCTCGGGCGATCCCCCTGGCCAGGGGGACGCGTCAGGGGTGTCCACTGTCCCCCCTACTATTCGCCCTGGTGCTGGAACCGTTGGCCACAGTCATTAGGACTACTCCACTACTAAAAGGGCTGACATGGGGAGACGCTTGGGAGGACAGGATATCCCTGTATGCCGACGACATGCTGGTTTATCTGTCTCAACCGGAGGTGGGCATTCCGAATTTGTTGGCGATCTGTGATGCGCACGGACTGCATTCCGGATACATGATCAACTGGACGAAATCAGTGGTTTATGTACTGAAAGGTCCGGCGCCGCTCCTCCCTAGCAGCTGCCCGCTGGTTATAGCCCTTGCCTCGTTTAAATACTTGGGCATCCAGGTCACTAGTGACACGGATGTGTTCTACGACCTAAACTTAACACCTCCCCTTACCCGTCTGCGGGCGGATGTACGACACTGGAAGACCTTACCCCTCACACTGCTCGGGCGCGCGGCGCTGTTCAAAATGATGGCGCTGCCGCGCCTCCTGTATGTGCTGGAAAACACCCCGGTCCTGATTCCACCATCATATTTCCGAAAAGTGACGGCAATGGTGACCGAGTTGCTATGGGGAGACAGTCCGCCCAGAATAGCGCACGTTAAGCTTAACCGTGGGTGGTACGATGGGGGGATAGCCTTACCAAATGTGGAGCTCTACTACTGGGCATCACAACTCAAAGTTATTAATCACTGGATACATGCCCCACAGGATGACCCGGCATACTTCTCAGACAGAACACAATTGGGAACACACAGCTTGCTGGCCCCGCTGTATACACCAAACCTCACGAAGAAACTACTCGGTCCGACCAAACACACAGTCGCCATATGGCACAGGGCACTGGCACGGCTTAAATGGAAGGGAGTCATAACCAAACTCACTCCACTGTGGGACACTAAACAACTAGGCTGCCTCAGATCCAGTAAGGGCTTTACCCAGTGGGACATTATTGGCATCTCGACGGTGGGAGACCTGTGGACTTCTGCTGGCATGATCCCTTTTCAACACCTGCAACAACAATATGCATTGAACCCCACTGAGACTTACAGATATATACAAATACGGCATGCACTCATGGCGGTCATTGAACCGGGATCTACAGTCCCGGAGTCCTCACCTCTGGAGGACCGACTTCTCACAGACTTCATGCAAGCACGCGCCACATCACTCACATATCGTAAGTTACTGAACAATTTACCGGATCCCTTGCAGCAACTGAAGGAGAGGTGGGAATCTGAGCTAGGCTCCATGGATGAGACTGACTGGAACACCGCACTGGCGTCACCACGGGAGGCGGGTGTATCAGCCCGATTCAGATTAATACAGCTCAAAATACTACATAGGGTCTACTACACCAGGACCGCATTACACAAAATGCACAGGGCGGAGACCCCGTATTGCCTTAGAGGGTGTGGGAAGGAAGGAACATTGCTACACACGCTCTGGGAATGTCCGAACATCTCGACTTACTGGCAGCAAATCATGCGCACCATTTCCCAGGCCCTTGACACATCACTAACCCCGGACCCTCGTCTGTGTCTTCTGCACATATGGGAGGGGACGGACCTGTCACGTCGGAAACAACAATGGGTTACAATTGGAACTATGGTGGCCAAGCGCGACATCGCGCAGAGGTGGGGAGTAGCGGAAACACCTACGCTAGCTTTATGGTGTAGAACTATGGACAGACTGATGCTGATTGAACGTGCTGTGTACAGAATGAGGACTAACCCGCGCAAATGGAATGCACTTTGGGTGGCATGGAATAAATACAGGGGGGACCTGTGCGAACCACTTTCAGAGGATGAGGGCGACAGCTCGGACGATGACGAAGAGCTGGAAGATTAGGCCCATGGGAAGAGGGCGGATGGACAGGGGATAAAGGGGATTGAGGGTCTCAGATACCAATTGAGCGTGCGTGGGGAGGGGGTATGATGACACCGTAGGAACCTGGGCCTAGCATGCGACATTAGGGATGAATGGACTGATAATTTATGTCTATCCTTTTTGGCAGGAGTCTAAAGTTTGAGTTGTTTGTTTTATAAAGTAAAAAAGTAAGACGACGTACCAGCTACTGATGTATTCTGACTGCCTGATGCAATCTGCCAAGCGTTTGCTGCCGGACCGGAATGTTGTCGGCTGAATAGCTGTGTTATACTATGAAACTGTGAATGTTTAAGAATTACTTCCTTCTGTTCTGATGTACGAATAATGCGGACCTGGCAAATGCAAATAAAGTCTTACCCAAAAAAAAAAAAAAAAAAAAAAAAACCAATACGCAGTTTGACATCAGAGCATGACAAATTCACTACGATCACTTCAAAATCACTGCACAATTGCAAGGTGCTCTTTGACTTAAACAGTAGGTCAGAGCACCCAAAACATTTTCCCCTCATATGACTATTGAGTTAAACAGAATGTTTGATTTCCTGACTTCCCATGTAGATGTTAGAATGTGAAAATTATGGGTTTTGTTTATAGGTACTGGTTAACGTGCATGCACTTAAAATTTGATTAATATATGATGTCTGGCTGAGTGTGTGTAAAACCTTTTATAGCCTTAAAATATAAGCAAACCACATCTATGTTCAGGCAGACTACAAATTAGCACTGCTGTGTCATGGTGACATATGCATACTAAGGGCCACATATATGAAACCATTTTGCATTCACAGACGGTGCGAATTGCTAAATTCTACCATTTGCGAATGTAAAATAGCTTTTCAAGATGTATGCAAAGATGTATGCAAGCCTTAGTAGTCGCAATTTTGGGTAATCGCACAAAATTGAGATTACCTAAAATTGCGATTACAAATAGGGAATCGCAATTAGCGATTCCATAAGCACATGTACCAAGGATGTTCTAAATGCAAAGTGAGCATTTAAGAAATGCTATGACCATTGACTCCAAGTTGATGGTAACCGTGTGCAATTTTTGAAAATGCACAAAAAATACAATTTTGAAAGTGCCATGAAGTGTGCACATGCCCCAAGGGCGTGTGTGTGTTTTTTATATGCATTTATTTTTTGGGGTGCTTCACAGGGTCCTTAGTCCCGCAGAAACCCATCGGACTAATTTCAGCTGCTGAGCAACATGCACACACCTTAGCGCCATAGCGCAAGGGTGTGTGCATGAGTCTTGCATAGGTTTTATACAGGAAGGGTAGACTTCCCGTACAAAATACCATGCATAGACAAGTTTAAACGTTTTTCCCACTTTCTATATGTGCTGCACATTGAAGGTCGTATTCAAAGTTGGAAATGAAAACATTTCTCCTGCTATCGCTTCATCTGAACATTGTAAACGTTTGGTGCAAACCCCTGTCTGCAATTATTGGTAGATAGGGTTTTGCACCAAAAGGCATGGGTGGTTGAATGGGAATGCCTATGTACCACCCTTGTATTGCCCCGATGGCGCTACGTAGAGCAAAGCAGTGCTTCGCGCTGATTTGAGCAACTTTTAGGATACTTTTCAATGCATATCAAGTTGTGCAGAGGAAAGCAAATTGCAAAAAAAGCATTTTTGCTGGTTAGTGTCACTTTTGTGATGCTAACCTAGTGTAAAATGTTTTAAAATCCACCCCTATCGGCAAATTTTCCAAAAATATACCCATACAGCACCCAAAGAGGCTGTGCTGTGCTGGGTGACTGGGAGGGAGATGGAGAGCACAATATAATTAGTGATATGGTTCTCTCCTCCTCCTCTCTTCCTAGTGCCAACACTGATTTCAGCTGCCGAGTGCCACACACACACTCTAGTCCCATAGTTCTAGGGTGTGCGTGTGAGTCTAGTATCGTTTTTTTATAGGAAGGGTAGCCTTCCGGTACAAAATGCCAGGCCTAGACAAGTTTAAAACCTTTTCCCACTTTGTATGTGTGCCGCACAGTACAGCAAACATGCAAAGTCAGAAAAAAAGGACAACTAAAAACATTTCTCTTGTTAGTGCCTCTCTTGAAGTGGCGTTAACTTTTGGCGCAAAACTCTGTCTACAATTCTTTGTAGATAGGGTTGTGTGTCAAAAGACATGTGTGGTTGCACAGGAACGCCCATGTACCATCCATGTAATGCCCCCTTGCTGCTAAGTAACGCAAAGCAGTGTTTCATGCTGCTTTGCACTACTTGTTAGGGTACTTAACACCGTAAAACAACTTCTAGGCTGGAAAGTACATTTTAAAAAAACATTTTGTGCTGGTGACGCTAGCCCAGCACAAAATGTTTGAAAATCTACCCTTAAGTGTCCTTGCTGCACAGCAAAGCCACAACTTGTATCACTCAATGACTTTTCCTCCCTACCTTAAGCCCCATTCATAAGAAAAGCCAACAAAAAAGATGAGCAAACCATTTGTTAAAATCGCAGTCAAAAAACAAAAGTAGTGATAGCATGATACACTGACCTGTAACCGGGAAAAATCACCATTTAAACAGAGAACTTGTTTGGGATGAATATGTATTTACTATCCTTAGCTAAACAAGGACCAGAGAATAGGTTCTGTGTGTTGGAAGGAAAAACAGAAGGCCCCATTGACGAAAAAGCATTAGCATTTATGACAATGCTGCTTTTATGGCGAGGTATACAGAAGGCATCTTTCGGAAGTCATGCTGAGCGCATGATATAGTAAAAACAAGTTAACCTTAGGAAGAGAATATTTGAAAACACTATCATTTATCATATAATTTAGGAGTATTTGTCCTGCATTAGTCCAGTCATTTTCCCCTGCTGAAGGCATGAACGAACCAGACCGCTTATTTACAGAAAAGACCTGCTGTACCTGGGTACCATGCTTGTTCCCCTCTGCCGTCCCACTTTCCCCAGATCTCTGTGAAAGAAGCCTGTAAGCCTGTGTGGTTGCCAGCCGGGTTAATTATAACATTGAGCCACATTCATCCACGAACCACAAGACTGTCAGGTGACCTGCTGGGGGCTCTGAGTCAAACACCAAAGGGCTCGCCACGCTTCAATACAACCTGCCCAGCTCCACCAAAGGGAGCGGCTGGACAGCCCCAAAGACACCTGTCACAAGCGCTGCCCCTTGGTGAAAAGATCGTTCAGCTGCCCAGCTCTAGCAGCTCACTTCCAGAAAACTGTCAGTGACAGGCCTGTTAAAATGCCCATCATTCCCGCGAAAGTAAACAGGAGCAGTTTCCCTGTCCGTGGCGACCTTGGCCAGGGTTTCACTTCCGAGAATAGGCAAGACATCGAAAGACACACACACCGGCTTTGTCGGTTCGGGTTAGCTTGCCTGTGGCACCTCAATTTATCCTCGCCTCAGAAAATCCGATTCCGGCTCAACTTCCTGACCGCACTCCTCTGGCAAGTACAGCGGTGGTACTGCAGCTCCCGGCTCCAAATTTGTCAGGCATTCAGGCTGATGCAGTCTAGGAGGGGTGCTGTGGTGGGGCAGGCCCGCCCTAAGATGGGGCACTGATAGGGCTGGGTTTGATGATTTACAAAAAAAACCAAATAATGTTAAAATGGGCGCCGTGCAACAACATCATGAGCAGTGCCCGTGCATATTAAAATAAGCGGGCTCCATGAATACGCCCAGCACCCATGGATATATTAAAAAAATAAGGATAAAATGGGCGCCGTGCAACAACATCATGAGCAGTGCCCGTGCATATTAAAATAAGCGGGCTCCATGAATACGCCCAGCACCCATGGATATATTAAAAAAATAAGGATAAAATGGGCACCGTGCAACAGC
This sequence comes from Lissotriton helveticus, assembly GCF_964261635.1. Classification (NCBI taxonomy): domain Eukaryota; kingdom Metazoa; phylum Chordata; class Amphibia; order Caudata; family Salamandridae; genus Lissotriton; species Lissotriton helveticus. The sequence continues at coordinate 150,124,202 of NC_136073.1, forward strand.
ATCATGCCCTCGCATATTAAATTAAGTGGATGCTGTGATTATGCTTGGAGTCCATGCATATATTAAGAAAAAAAAAGAATGATACAATGGGTGCAGGGCAACAAAATCATGCGCAGTTCCCGTTCATACTAAATAAAGGAGGTGCCATCATTATGTGTGGCACCCATGCATATGTTAGAAAAAAATAATGATAAAATGGGCATATATTAAACAAATAAAGGGCTGCTTGTAAAATGAAAGCGTGCATCAATGTTGTAGAGAGCATGTCGTGCCTGCAGTAGTAAAAACTCAGTAAAGAAAGTAGTGCTTATAGACATAAAAAGACGTACTGTGTAACAAGCGAAGTAAAGGGGCCAGTAACCATGGGAGGTTACAAATGAAGACAAGGCTGTACTAAGGAGGGACTAACAAGCCAATTACTGAATCAGAAGCCAGCATTTATGAAGGACAAAGATATAAGCCCATGAAAAATATGAGTTAAGAGTGGGCAAGTTCTCCACTACAGCAAGTTTCGCAGAGCACCACATGCGTGCGGATTCATACTCGACCTAAAAAGGCAAGTTGTTGGCCACATTTTGGGGATTGTGGGCTTGTTGTTTGCATACAGACATGTGGACGCCATTCCTATACCTAAGATACATTCCATACTGTGTCGTCGTTTGTTCCCCAAGGTATGAGCATAAGATGTTTCTTGGTAGGAATTTTGGGGCACTTAAGCGACTGTTCTGGGTCCACAAAAACCTCTACAAACCAGATCCATGGCATATGGGGGGATGGGGCATGCAACGGGGGGGGGGACCAAATTATTGCCCAGTTGTAAAGGCTCATCTCCAGAGGTGTGTTGAGGGTACTTAAAGTCTAAGGGCATCTCTAGCATGATGGTGGCTATTTGGTTAAGAGCAGCACCTTACACCTTAATTCAGAAAGCTGTATTGCATTTGGGAAGGATTTTGACGCCCAGATCCAGTGTTGTATGTGGCGAGAACTTCACAAGCCTGCACAATTTTACTGCTAAAATTGTTAGAGTTCTGTACTTTTTAGTGTAAAAATTGTGTTTTCATTTAAAATGTCTTTGAGGTGTGTGTAGTTTTGATGCTAAATCCTAAAATGTTTGGTTTCTGTTAAAAGTTGTATTAAATATGACATAAGATGGTTTTCCTGTCATATTCCTTTGTTTTGTATCCTCTGAGGAGGATCCAGCCAGGCTCATTTGTATAACCCTTAGTGGCAGTGGCTTCAAGCAGCAATGTTTAAACAAAGAAAAAAGTGTAATACATATAGAGGCACCCAAAAACGAAATAAACCTGTCCAGGTTTGTCTTGCTAAAAAGCTCTAGAGGTACAACTTCCAGAATTTGACAGGGAGCTCGTCGAATCCCAAGCCGGCGAACTCTCAACAAATCCGTCAATGCGAGGAGCATTAAGGGACCTGCGAGAAAAAGCTCCGTAAAATTTTCTGAGTCCGAACATAGAGGAGGTGACCAGGACCAACCGTGATAGTCAAGCAGCCCACCTTCAACCACAAGCCAGCCTGAATCTCTGGTTCAAACTGCTCGAAAGCTCCGGAGGTCGGACTTTAATAAGTTTGACCAGGAGCTCATCACAAGGCAAGCCGGAACACCCTCACTGAATCCAGACAGGCTGAGAGCTTCGAGGGACCCACGCAAAAAAGCTTCAAAAGGTAAAAACTTCGATTGAGACCTATTGCGAGGGGTAAAGGCACAGGTCTCCATTACGGTTGGCCTGAAACTTTGACTTTGTACTGGTCTAGAGTGACCAGATGTCCCAATATGCGCTAGAGGTTTCTATGTGCTAGATAGCGCTAAATCTTTAAAAATGTATATCTCCGGTTCCCTGTATTGGATTTTTTTCGTTTTGGTATCATTTTAAAGATAAAAATATTTCATATTTTTTGAAAATTGGGGTTTATTTTTATTATCTGTATTGTGTCTTAATTATTTACTTAATTGGTGTTTTTAAATGCTTTACATATCTGTCTTTGAAGTTAAACCTGCTTGCTCGCAGCCAAGCTAACAAGGTTTGAACATGGGTAAACTTTTTTAAGACTTAGGGCCCCATTAGGATGGCGCGGGATCGCCCCTGCCGGTCCGGCGGTATCTACCGCCGGGCCGGCGGGGCGATCCGCCCACCATCTGTCCAGGAATGACACCCCGCCATATTACAATGGCTGGGGGGTCCGCGGTGGACGGAAAGACGGTCCGCAGCTTTTCCGCTCGGTCGACATTTCGACCGGGCGGAAAAGGGTTCTATATGGTGGTAGTGTCTGAAAGACACCGCCAGCCATATTAAAATGTGGGTTTGCAAATGCCATTCCATGGCGGCATTGCCGCCACGGAAAGGCATGCAGAGTCTGCTTGGGGGGCCCGCTGCGGGCCCCCAGGGACTCCGGGGGGTGGGGGCTGCACATGGGGGGGTACCTATGGTACCCCCCTGCATTTGAATGTACAACGTGGCAGCCACCCCGCAGTGTCTGTCACGTTGTGCATTGAAAAGCACAACAAGCATTTTTAGTATTGCGACAGACGGTGCTTTCAGCACCACCCACCATAATGTCAAAAATGCGGGATGTGCCCGCCAGGGTGGCGGGCGCATCCTAATGGGATGTGCGGGACAACCCCTGGCAATGTGGGCGGTTCCATTTCCCAGTAGTATGGTGGGTGGACAAAGTCCGCCCGCCATACTAATGTGCCCCTAATTCTGAGCCCTCTATTGTGTTAATGGTATTAATGCCAGTGTTACTTGTATATTTACCACTACTAATAATCCATTTTCCAACACCCAGATTTACCAAGACAAGTAAACCTGGGAAAGTGTCAACATTCTAAGCCTTTCCGATAGAGGCACAAAAATGAGAAATATCATTATTTCTCCTTGTTGTTTCCTCATTCCGCAGCACACTTAGAAAGTGAAAAACGACTCTAAGGACTGTTTTTGTTCTCGAAGAGCTCCCTTCCTGCTCACACGCAATCCTGCCTGCAATAGAGGCACCTGTGAACCATGGTTCTAGGCAGCACATAATCCATCAGTGTAGGAAGAGAGCAGGAATGTGCTCCTTATTTTCCGCAGCGCAGCAAATTGTCTTGCTGTGTTGCGCTGTGTCACATATTGATAAACCAGCCCCATTGTTTATACAGGACTGGGGGGTTTACTCTATTCAGTACTTTCTTGCAATAATAACATAATTCATTCATCAGTTTATCGAAGGAGGAGGCCACATTGCTCTGTTGGAACACCACCATTTACAGCCATGTAGTCCCTATACCATCATCCAATAAATCTCTCTTCTGTGATCTCTCTCTTCTGACAGATATTGGGCTGTTTCTTATATCCTTGAATCTAGATGATAAAATTCCAGATCAGGATAAAGTCAACAGGTTCTGATGAACACACCTCATGAGTGGGCCATTCGGAAAAAAAGTCAGTTATCAACCACCATCTTAGCTCGGCGTCACAGCCCGTGACTGACAGGAGAAGGCATTGAGTACCAAAGTGTTCTTGCTGCTCAACCTCGATGCCCTAAAGTGAGTTGTTCACCTAAGCAGATTATCTGCACACTTAAGTACCCAAACCAAAGGGTAAGGATTTTCCACCTATATTCTAATTCAGTGTCCATGCATGGATGAAATAGGATGGATTTTATTCATTTCAAGTGTATTCCCAGTTGAGCATAAATCTCTCGATTTCTTCTGGGTGCACCAGGATCTTCTGAGTAAGATTGCTCATACTAAGTAAAGCATTAGCTACTTATAATGAGCTCAAATGTTCGGTGCCCACAAGGTGTATGTCGAGTGCCACTGGAATTATGTGGCAGAGAGAACCAACTGTGTATAAAATTTGACTACATTATGCAACAAGAAAAGGTAAATTATGCTTGTAATACAACATATTGTGTGGCCGTTACATCTTTTCTTACACTGACAAAGCCTGGAACGAGCTCCGACTCAACATCAGACACTCCTCTACTCTGCACACCTTCAGAAAACTCCTGATTGATTGATTGAATGACCATGGGCATTCTCGTGCTTCCACGCATAGATTTTGATGCAGATTCAGAGTTACCATGTCTGTAAACCTGGTTTAGCTCTCAAATAGTGAACCTACCAAAGCTGGTGTAAGGAGGAGAAATATTGGTATTCCTCCTTGTTATTACCTCTTTGCATTTGTGCCAAATTGTATGGATAGCCTCTGCACAAAAAGTAATTGGATGACAATGCAGGAATCATTGTGCAAGGGTGCCTGTGTTGGTGCTAGGCTGCCACAAGTGCACCATTGCAAGGAGAGAGCAGAAGTGTAATATGTCTTTGCAAATATGATGTAATTGTTCTCTCTACCTAATGCTGAATTGCTTTGCAAGATAGTTTAGTTGATCCAGGCAAAAGTGTTTCGAGTAATAGCCTACAATTTTGGGGAACTTAATTTAAATTGTGTTAGTGCACATAAAGCAGACTGTCATTCAGCACCATAATTAAGCTCAAAAAACATCCTCATGTCAGCCTATGATGCAAGGATGCATCTTATGCTAAAAATAGCATGAAAAACACCACCAATATGAGCAACAACTGCTTATGTTCTGGTTGTTCACATTGGTCCTGCACTGCTGTGCTATAATTTTGATGTAGAACATATTGTAGTGACATGATGTGGTATTAGGGCATATATTCGGAAATTTCGAAATTCCCGAATTTACACAAATGACACCAGTGTAATTTTAATTTCTCCAGGGATTACTAAAATCTATGGCTGCATGCGTTCTCACTCTCCTTCAAAATGTGCATAGCTTGAAATGAACCCACTAGCCAGGCCTGGAACTAATGTACTGTTGAAAATTAGTGCGGTTTGGTGAACATTATCTGCGCCATCTTGCCTCTCCCCCTGATGCCACACTTTTGTCGTGCGCGCCCGCCATTTTGTTAGATGCCCCGATCAGAACGAACCCTTTTGCATGCCGCTGGCCCCTGACATAGCCTTTCGCCTTCACTAAGCCTGCACGCTGACCACCCCCTGCTTGCACCTGCCTTGAGTCATAAACCCCTCTTCGGCGCTGCTCTGCCCCAGGCCCTCATCCTGTTCCCAGCGCGACACCTCCCTGCTTCCCTTTCATGATCTCCGGCCCTTAGATGCAAACCCCCTTTTTCCCCGTGTGCCCGCTTCGTCTTCCCCGTTCCCAGGCCGACACCCAGCGCTGCCGATACCATCCCTTGCCCCTCCCCGTACAGTAGAAAGCCTCCCCCATCAAAGGATCCCCGGGTTGATCAAAGCCCCCACTCCATGAGACCCGATCAAAACCCCCCACATTCCGTGAATCGGCGGAATATCCAGCTGCGTGATACTCATCACCTGTTGTGACTAGGGTGGGGACTTCAACTGTAAATGTGTGTGGGAACGGGCCCAAAGGGGATTTCCGGGAATGTCTTTTCCATACATCAAAGCTTTAACATGAATGTGTAATCTACAATAAAGTCATGAACTTGTGTATAAGAGGCCAGGCCTCAAGGATGCAGTTAGAGCACCTCAGAACGATACCTTCTGTCCGTTTCGTTGTGTTCTCCTCCGGAGAGAATAAAAACCTTGTTTCCTGCCTTCCAGTCTCCAGCGCCTGCCTCTTCAATAGTTTAACTTCTTTGTGGGTTCAAGAGGCGACACCGCCGGGCAATACTTAAGGATCTTATATTCTGGTTGGTAGCGCCCCCCAATTATTTTCTACAATTGGCGTCCCAAGCGTGGGGCCCATCAGCGACTCGTGGATCCAGTGGGAGAGGTCCCGACGACAGAGTGAACGACTGCAACGATCGGGAGAGCTCTTGCCCAATAGACCCTCGTCTGGCAGCCGATCATCCGAACTTCACTAGTTCCGAACAGACCTCTCTCGAGTGATCTACGGTCCTGACTGGGGACCATCAGGAGTGCCGTGAGAAATACGAGAAAAAGAGGACGATCGGGCGCTGGATTCGGAAGACAAGAAACTGTCCATATGGTCCGGGTAAGGTCGTGTAATCACGACAAGTTGCGAAACGCTTGCTTGATTGTTTGATTGTTTAAAAATACTAGTATTGCTCTTTTTATTTATTTGGAGATTCACTGTCTGCAAACGGAGAAACAACGGGCTCTCTCTTTGTAAGCAGTGGAGGATAGGTAGGGCAGTAGCCGTGCTTATTTTTTCTCCCCCACTCAATAATTACTTGAAACTGAACTGTTGTTCGCAAAATATTGTTTCCTGGAGATTCACTGTCTGCAAACAGGGAAGAGACCACCCTTTTTGCAGATAGTGAAAAGGGTAGGTAACGCAGATCTTTGCGGACCTACTCATTCTCCCCATTGTTATTTATTGGTCATTTTTGTTATTTTATCCATGAGGTATTCACTGCCTGCAAACAACGTTGAATAGAAATATTCTGTACGGTCTTTGCACCTAGTGATAAGATAGGCAGTGCTGACTTTTTAGTCCCTCGTTACGAGCCGTCATGTCTGTCTTCTCCCCACTGATTAATAGCCTGTTTAGCCCGGACCGTGTATTAGAGGTGGACCATATAGCTCCACTAGAAGGCACCCCTAATAAGGACATGTTCATAAACTATGGATTAGTCACCATAGCCTATAATAAATTGTGGCACAGGTATACCGAAGAGAGTCAAGACAAACAGTGGCCACTGGCAGGATCCTTTGATCTTGATAAAATAGAAACGTTAGAAATAGCCCTTCGAAATAATAAGACAACGCCAATTATGCTCGACAGTCTCGGTATGTGGCGCAGAGAGGCTATGCAACGACAGAGAAAAGACGAGGACAAACCAAGTAGAGAAATATACCGACAGGACAACCCCAGGACACCGCTACCCACAACTTATCCCCCGACACTATGCAAAAGACGACCAGACTTAGGGCAAAACCAATGCGCTTTTTGTAGGTACGTCGGACACTGGAAAGCCCAATGCCCGACTCTACTGAGCGTGAGTAAAGGCAAAGGGCCGACAGGAACGACAGACCGGCAGTACGAGAAAAAGCGCGAGACAAAGAAGAACCCGACTTACATAGACAGACCAGACAGAACCACCACGTTTGATTATGCCCGATGGCACAGATTTCGCCAGGACAATTTCAGCGGCATGCTCAAGTTCTCCTAGGTCGGGCAACGTCAAGACGGGAACCCAACCTCGTTTCAAATTCACAGACAGAAAGAGATAATTATGACCAATAACTGTTTTATATTCGTCTTGGGTCTTTGTATGTCGTACTTGTACTGTCCCCCGTCTGAGTTTGTGTGTATGTAATGTACAAATCTGCGTCATCCCTCTACACGTGTTTCCGTGTTACTCAACCTCTGTTAGCAGAAACTTAGCATAAAAGCAACCTGGAAAGAAAGAAATGGTAAAACAAAATTCGTAGACCATTAATGAACTTGAACTTTTTAATTTAACACAACAAACAAGGAATAATAACGGTAAACTGTAGAAAATGAAAGTCAAACAGAACATTCGCCCCCCCCCCATTCTGGAACCTTCCAAAGTAGGGCAGGGTTACGGCTACGCCCAACCAACGGCAACCCATATAAGGCGGGCCCGGCCGCCAACTCTTGGTCAGGAAATCTTAACGTATGGGGGAGCCGGAGGAGAGGCAGGAGCCAGCAGCCTGGGCTGTTGTAGGTAGTCCCGCCACATGTCCAGAGAAGAACGAGGCACCTCTTCCTTTTCTCTTCCGTAACAGCCGCAGCAGCTCTGGACGGCGGGATGTCCTGCACGTACCTCCACGACAATTTGTCCAAGTTGGGCTGGGAGGGAGAGGCGACGCGGACGAGCCTCTCCCACCTCCACCGATAGGAGGTTTCCCAGCCCCCGGCCCGACGCCGAACACCCCCAGTCAAGGCGATGGTGCCAATACTTCCACAGCACCGAACACACCATGGTGGCACCCCAGTACTTGCGCAGCACCGAACGTGCAATGGTGGCCATACTCCCACAGCACCGAGCACAGGACTTGGGGAACACCGGATGTGGAGAGACCTTCATGTAGGGCGATGAAAAGGAGCGGCATGGAGTGCACCGGGAGAAGGAGACGATGCGAACCAGTCTCCCTCGCCCCCCAGGTGGGGGCATCACAGCTGCACCCCAGCTGAACGTCCCGCTTTCACAAAACAGGGACCTCTTCCTTTCACTCCGAAGGATCTCTCCCACTCTTGCAAACTCGACGGGAGTGGCCCCGGCAGGGCCTCAAAATGGCGTCTGGGTCCGCTGGAAGGCGGGCCCCGGCCACTAGAGTAACTTTGACCAGCAATATAACTCGAACATTTGCCCCCTGGAGCACGAGCCCCCGTCTCCGACAGCATCTCCGCAGCCTTGAAGATCCTACAAAGGTCCCCGGCGGAACCTTCGGCCTTTGCAGGCTTCCGGTAAGGGACGGCTGCCTTGATCGCCAACGAAACAAACATGACATTGCCACTCCTTCTGTTAGCATGAATTCTAGAACTGCCGAAAAGGACTCTGGTCCAAACTGCCAGTAATTGGAAACATTTCCCCCTGATGCTGCTTCCGGACTGAGCCGGCCCCACCCAAAATGGCGCTGGTATCAATCGGAACTTACGAACACCTCGTGGTGTTCCTTCGCACTAATATAAACTTGATGTTCTGAGATTTTATATGATCCTTTGTACACTTGGCTAGAAAAGACAAAGAGAACTCACTCGACGAACAGTATGAAAGGATCCCCGTTACAAATGTTGATTTCAAATGTACAATGTATTATATTTTTATAACTGATGTAAACCTCATTTGCGACGTACACGTACGGTATGCATATAGGAAATCTGATTGCAACTATTATGATTATGCTTCTAAAAATGCCCCCGAACCCCCCAGCCAATTAATAGACGTTTTAGTTTCTTACAAATGAATGAGTAAAACTTTTATTGCTGCAAACGACACCCCCCACTGTACGCACTTTAGCCATTGCCACGACCGGCCAAATACGACCGCACCCTCATAATCCACATGCTGAAATGATTTTGCAAAATAAAGTTTCTTGAAACTATGGACGGGTATTGCATGCTTTATTTTAAGAATGTGGGATCGGTGGGAAAGTTCTTTTCTGTGCACCCTACTCTGCTCTCTCTTTAAGGTTAAAAGAAGATGGTTGCCCAGCCCTGGAGGACGGATCGGATCGACAACACGACACTCCGCCTTCAAAGTACGCGACTGACCCATAAAACTCTCGCGTAGAGGAAGACCTTGACTTCCAAGGATGGGTAAAACGAACGGTGTAAATAAGGGAATGTAAAAGGAGGGTGAAATGAAAAAAAAAAATGTAAATGTTATAAAGCGCAACGTTCCAAAGTATCAGGGAACGGAGCTGACCCAAGAACCGAAGAACCTTAGAACGCCACAGCGTTGAAGGAGGTTTAAGGATCCCGATAGTGAGATACATCCTTTGACTAGATACCTCGCACTAGGCACCTCTGGTTTCCTTTTTACGTTTCCCCGCACACGACCTATATGGACACACTACCCCCCCCGACTCCAGAAACCATATCCCCGGGGACCCTGCCCCGAGGAGGAAAGACGAGTAAGAGGTAAGTAAAGGACTTATGAATCCATGTATTTGAATGTGCGCGAACGCTGTCTCCCCCACCCCCTTTTTCCTCCCTCTGCAGGTTACATCAGAAATTACAGCCGAGGTGTGGCGAAGATCCGAAGCCTTGCCATGTCTAATACACGAAGCGGACTAGCGCCGCAAGGTGGTGTCTAAGCACGCCTGCAAACTACTCACGTATCGAATAAACCCGAAAAATTAGCACAACCTGATAAAAAGTGATCACCCTTAAACCAGACCGGACGAATGAACCCATGTCACGTATGATGCGAAACTATGAGAGAATGTGTGTGTATGACTGAGGCGTCGACCCAACTGGTCGAAGGACCGAGAATGCGAGAAGTGCGACAAAATGGTACCTCCTTTCTTCTTTCCTTTTTCTCAAGGCACGTCCCCTCTACCCTGTCTAATGCTCAAACTGCATGATTACAAGACTCTAACGCAGACCCGTGAATGCCCTTTACTGTGTAATGCACTAAATAGCCTTTCTTGAATACACTGCCACCCTCTCTGTTGCACGTGTACTATTTAGCCTGCCGTTGCACACTCTCTCTCTCTCTCTCTCTCTCTCTCTCTCTCTCTCTCTCTCTCTCTCTCTCTCTCTCTCTCTCTCTCTCCCTCTATTTTTGCACTCCCACTCTTCCGAGTGATTAGCCCCGAAATTGGCAGACCGCCACCCCTAGCACACCACCTAATTGGCTTCAAATACCGTCAGTATTTGCACAAAAACTTGTCTTTAATACAATCACCCTGAGACCGTGTCATTACCTCTCCTTTTCCGCTAGAAGTCAATGAACCGAGGTTGGACCGTAAGGGAAAGGACAGGTAAGACGACAGAGGTTCCCTAATCTGACCCGAAATAAGGGAACTACATGTCAACGGCTCCTATGGTATAAAACAAGGACCTCAGAATACGCGACCCTCCCCTCCCCGAATTGTCGCAATACCCAAACCGGAAAAATGATCACCCCTGTTACCTCCCCTGTATCAGCCGCCCAAAAACTGGAATTATGAAACTACCCCTCATTTCCGGTTGTGAGAGATGGGTCGATTTATGCCCTTACCACAAGTTTCCTATGTCCCTGGTTGTTTCCCATAAAACCCCTGTCCTTCCTAATTAAGTAATCGGGCTGTAAAAGGTTACGTAGGATCCAGAATGATGTTTTACAAGGTTAACAGACTAGTCCAAGGTAAAGAAATCATCAAAATGAACCCCGTAGTAGTTGAAAAGCAGGATGCATCAATAGAAAGGAAATGTTTAGCCATGTTCGTCTCCCGGCAAAATACCTGCGTAGTAAATAATTGTAAAGGAAAGTCATAGTAAACCCAACAAGCCCGTCTCCGGTCATTCATATGCCAGTTGTGACCACCAATATAACGGGCATTTTCATTCTTTGCCTGGAGCTGGGAGAGAGATAGACTTTTTGATTATCTTCATCTGCAAATTCTCTAAAGACTGTCTTTTCAAACTTGTTTAAGGGTACTGCTGTTGGAGGAGAGAAGGACCGGATGTGGGAGCACGAGGCCTGACTGCAGACTAAGGAACACCTGCGACATTAGCCAAGGCGAGACCACGACAGAAAAGAGCTGCAGGACGAGGCACTGTTTTCGACAACATGAGAAGAAAGGGTCGACCTGATGCCCCTGCTCGATGTCCAGTGTCTGTCGACAAGTCCCCGCTCTCTGAATTCGGTCACACGCTCGCCTATTTGAAGTCTCTCGTTCCCCTAGTTTGTTCCTAATTTGGCCTTGCTCCATCCCCCTTTTCCTCTGACCTACCCTATGGACTGTTTTGAACGCTCTTCTTCCATCTGAACTTTCTGACAATCACCTCAAAGGACACAGGGCGAAAAGGACCTTTCCGACCAGGAACGCGAGGAAAGGGTCGTGCCCTGCAACGCAGAACTTAGAACCGAGCTGGACTCGTAGCTCCACCGCCGGTGCTCAACAGCGCCAACGAAAGGCAGCAAAGAACATTTGACATCCCCAATCGCCGTTTCTGCTAGACCTCATTTCTCTCCCAGCCGCCCTTGTATTGATCATGCTCCAATCCGAACCTGATATATATGTAATCACCTGCCAGTATGAAAGGTACTTGCTGCTCACGCTACAGAATCGTTTTTGTATTGCATTTCTATGACTTTCCTGCTAGACAAATTGAGCAAAGTTTATCAAATAGGCCCACCTCCTAAAAACTAGAAATGTTAAAATGTATTGTTTACGACTCTTTTCATCTAGGGTTCCTACCGTTTTTCTTTCTCATGCCCACCACAGTAGAACCGAATAGAAAATGGACCAGCAAGATGTCTTGAATATGTTAAAGGGAGGACTGTTGAAAATTAGTGCGGTTTGGTGAACATTATCTGCGCCATCTTGCCTCTCCCCCTGATGCCACACTTTTGTCGTGCGCGCCCGCCATTTTGTTAGATGCCCCGATCAGAACGAACCCTTTTGCATGCCGCTGGCCCCTGACATAGCCTTTCGCCTTCACTAAGCCTGCACGCTGACCACCCCCTGCTTGCACCTGCCTTGAGTCATAAACCCCTCTTCGGCGCTGCTCTGCCCCAGGCCCTCATCCTGTTCCCAGCGCGACACCTCCCTGCTTCCCTTTCATGATCTCCGGCCCTTAGATGCAAACCCCCTTTTTCCCCGTGTGCCCGCTTCGTCTTCCCCGTTCCCAGGCCGACACCCAGCGCTGCCGATACCATCCCTTGCCCCTCCCCGTACAGTAGAAAGCCTCCCCCATCAAAGGATCCCCGGGTTGATCAAAGCCCCCACTCCATGAGACCCGATCAAAACCCCCCACATTCCGTGAATCGGCGGAATATCCAGCTGCGTGATACTCATCACCTGTTGTGACTAGGGTGGGGACTTCAACTGTAAATGTGTGTGGGAACGGGCCCAAAGGGGATTTCCGGGAATGTCTTTTCCATACATCAAAGCTTTAACATGAATGTGTAATCTACAATAAAGTCATGAACTTGTGTATAAGAGGCCAGGCCTCAAGGATGCAGTTAGAGCACCTCAGAACGATACCTTCTGTCCGTTTCGTTGTGTTCTCCTCCGGAGAGAATAAAAACCTTGTTTCCTGCCTTCCAGTCTCCAGCGCCTGCCTCTTCAATAGTTTAACTTCTTTGTGGGTTCAAGAGGCGACACCGCTGGGCAATACTTAAGGATCTTATATTCTGGTTGGTAGCGCCCCCCAAATATTTTCTACAGTACTGTGCTCAAATTACACATAACCTGTCGGCTGGCGAAAAGGTAAAAAGGCATGTGTAACAAATAATGTGCAACATGGTATTCAGGTATGATTTGGAAAACACTTTTTCGGGACCATGCTAGTAAAGTTTCAAAACTACCAAAGGTCAGACTATTTTTTATTTTATGGTTAAAACGTGTTTGCTTAGGAAAAGGCCATATATGCAGTATGTGTGCTAAGTATTTCTAGGAGGCGACTTAAAATGTAATCCATCACACCTTAAAAATAGTTGTCAGGTGTTCTTTTATACTCTAAGTACACTCAATAAATCTGCTGCTTTGAAAATATTGTAATGTAACCTCAATTGCCCTGGAAACTTTATAATTGAAAACAAAAGATGAAACAAAAGACAAATACGACTTAGCTGCAGGAGGAAATTGGAATATGTACCTGGGCATGAATTTATTTCTACATTTAACATTGATTTTCATCACTTTCTGTTTGGTTCGTTTTAGCCAGCAACTAAAACAAAAATATTCCCTAAAAGCCCTAATACAAAACAACATTGAGGTGTTTACATGCATTTAACTTGCCCACGTTTTTTCCAGCTACAGACAATGGGGCATATTATCAAGGGGGTTTATCTCCGCTTTTTTGGCTTTAAAAGCCAAGAAAGCGGAGATAAAATTATCTCCCTATTACCAAGCTGTCGCTAACACCAGTTAGTGACAGCTAATAGGAGATAGCGACCATCTTGGGCCCCGCTTTGCATGTCAGTGATATTTATCACTAATGACATGCAAAGTGGGCGTGCCAAGATGTTAGCGACTGGAAACAGTCGCTAACATCGCTATCTCCTATTACCAACTTTTGGAGATATTCGCGCTAAGCGCGAATATCTCCAAAAGCTAACACCTGCCCTGAGCAGTTCTTCACCATGTTATCCAATGGGAGGTGGATAACATGGCTAAGAGCATTAGCTCGGTAATGCATGAATATCGCTGTCTTTTCAGCGATATTCATGCATTGCGGCCGTTTTTTATCGCATTTGCGATAAACCTTGCTAATAGCAAGGTTTATCTGCGATAAAAATCGCCGATGTGCGGCGATAATATTTGTCTCTAAACAAGTTAGAGACAAAAATTATCGCTAGTTGTTGGTAATATGCCCCAAAGTTCTTCCCTCAATATATTGGGATTCAAGTTATAGCTTTTAACAGCATCTTTGGCAAGATTCATGCCAATTCAAAGTCAGATTAGGTCACTTAACAGGTGATGGGTGAAGACAGTGCAGACTGGAAACGCCCAAGAGTTTGCACATTTGAACTCTTCCAGACACCTATTTGTTTTCAGCATTTCTGACCTTGCATGTGTTCAATCATTTGCTTTTCGATGAGACTCAGGGTGACTGCAGCAGACGAGGACACATTTTTTCGTGCTGAGTAAAACTTGGACTTTGAAGGAGTCAAGTTTGTTTTTTGAATGTTAACAGATTTAAAGTAACTCGGATTCAATCTTAATTATTCATTGTTCTTTCCCACAGTGACTTGCGGACTACTTAAAAAATTCAGCCCAGTCTTTTCATGTCTTAAATGCGCCTTCTCACTGGCCTAAGTCTAGCACCTCCCATTCCGAACACTGCAAACCCCTTAATATTACGCTTCCAAGGAGAACAGCTCGGTCCCATCCCTGCTCCATCCTCTGTGCAACACATCCCCCTCCTGTTGATGTGCAAGGTGAAGGTTTTATTATTCTTTCTTGTGCCCCAGGAAGAGGTGCGAACGAGCGCTGTCCCACGCACCTCTGAATGACAAAGGGCCTAGACCTTGACTCCAGCTGAGTCGCTTTAACCACCTGACCCCAAGATTTCTACAAACTGCGTAACACAATCTTAAATGCAAGGTGACTTTGCTATAAAAAATAAAAATGTTCAAACCAGCCACCATGTAACATTCTTTACCTTACATGAAAAGGCTAGCCCAGAAAAACAAATGTATATTGCAATTCGATGGGATAACTTTTTTCAAGAAGCAGAGGCATAGGGCGTGGCTTGGCGCTCGAGCTGAATGGACACACACGGGTGAAGCTCCGCGGCTCGCCTGGAAGACTCGGCTCTCCGCAGCATATGCAGCGAGGATGGAGGCGTGTAAGGGCACATGAAGTCTCAAGGCACACTCGGAGACCCTCGGAGACTTCTTTTATGGGCGCAAAGTTACTTAATCTACCGCAGTGAGTTTTTTCCAAGATGCCCTTTCATTGCGGCCGCCATTTTGAATTTATCGCGCGTTACTTCATAAAGATGCCAAAAAGATGCCCCTTTTTCACGTTGCCACCTATTGTACTACAAGCATGCCAGAAATGACATTTTCAATGTTTTTATTGAGGTAATTGAGGATTCTACTACATTGTGCTGCATTTCAGCAACTGTTTCTTGTTGCACATTGGCATTTCCAGTTGCAGTACAATTGTTTTTGCATCATATATGACTCTCTGGAATATGTTTCTTTATTTCTCCCATATCAATGCTTTGAAGAGGGCACGAAGTCTAGTAGATGACTATTATCCTCATTAAAAAAGGACTTCTTAACTTGATATAAATGGTCTTTCCACATACCAAGGTATTGAGTTTTCTCTTCACCTATTTTGGCACGGTTTCTATCTCATCGCACTTGACCCTCAATACGCTCGAATTAGTACGGAGTAGGCTAAATGGGATTTATGGGCAGAATAACACATTCTCCACTGTCTAAATCTAAGTACATTTTTGTAAATAACTCTAAGATTTCTTCTGAGTTCTCTAGTTTAGAAGATTCTTTGGCATCCTCTTTTCAAAGCTTGAAACTAACAATGGAATCCTCTACTATAATTCCGGGGAAATCCAACACTAAACGACTCAAAAAGGACCCTCCATCACCACCAAAATCAACATCACCAGTGTCAATGGAATTATTACTGGAGGAAATTAGGGCTCGTAGACTCTTCATGGAAGAGACTAACAATAAATTGCAAAACTTAAATTGGTCGCAACTTGAAACAAGTTTCGCGTCAGTTGAACAAAATGTTTCCTCCGTAACAGAGACCTGTGCCAGCGTTTCTCAAATCCATTCTCAAGTCTCTACGCTTCAGAAACAGGTTGAGGACTTGGAAAATCGAAACAGATGAAATAACTTACGTATATATGGCCTTGAAGAGGACCTTGAAGGGAATGACTCTCTTGCTTTTTTCAAATCTTTTCTCCCTAAATTACTCCACATGCCAGAGGGCACTGTACTTAACATTCAGCGTGTGCACCGGCTAGGTCATGGTCCATCCAGTGCATCGCCTTCACAAAGAGCAAGGTGAGTTATTTAATATTTCCTAGTATACACAGACTTGCTGAAGGTTCTCTCTGGGGTCAGAGCTTCTCCAAGACTCACATGTTCCGGATCATCTTTATTCTTCGCACAAGTCTACGCTAAAGCTACTGCTAATGGACGCAAGGCTTTTCTAAACTTACTAGCTGATCTTCGCTCAATAGGGACCAGATGTGGTTTTTTCATCCTTTCCTCTTTAATGTCACCTACAACAACAGAATGGCCATGTATGAAGATCCTCTGCGCTTACAAAGCTTCATCAATTCCTGCAAACCCTCTGATATGGATTTATCTTGTCCTTCTGCTTCTTTCAATGCTTGACATTGCTGTTTACTGATTACACTGTTTGGGTTTCATTCTCCTCATTATAACATTCGGTAGTTTATAAACTGTTTTTCCTCGTCCTCGTTCCATTTATTGTTATTCTTACCAGAATTCACTTTTGCAATTTTGTTTAATGTTGTTCTTAGTAATTATTGTTTATGCCCACTTCATAACATTAACTTAACGTTTGTTATGTTTCGTCTCCACAGATCCGTTATCCTTTTCACATGATGTCTGCCTGGTATTCCGTTTAGCCGACCCTGGATGTGTCGTCCATTCCATGTGGTTCCATCCCCCGTGTCTACTCGCTCTTTCCTCACGTAGGTAAGTTGTCTTCCCTCATCTCTGTCCTAACTTTTTTCCTTATCCTCTTCCTTCTTTCCTTTCGAAATCTTTTCCTTACCCCTTTTTTGATTGTCGTCAACTTTCTTACTCTTAGTGTACTTTACTCTGTTACCTTTTTTGCTTCATTCACTTTTATTATAGAGGTTGTTAATTTCCAGCTTTCAGTGTTATTCACTTTTCTCATTCTGTTATCGCTTTTTTATCGTTCCCTTTTGAATTACAGCTCTAGTTTTATATTTTCACGTTCTCCTGCTTTCTCTTATCAACTTCTCTATTTTCACTGTTCTTTGTCCATCTTTTACTTCTTATATTGGCCATGATCACTATGTTTATGTTATTTATCTTCTCTCATATTTTTCCTGAATTCTTCATTGAATTGTATTACCATTGTTCATTACACTTGTTTATCCTTACTCTTCACCCGCCGTGCCTTTGAAATTAGTCTCATGGAATGTCAGAGGGCTGAACTCCCCCATAAAACGACAAAGAGTTTTAACTCAACTGGCTAAATTAAATGCATACATAGTATTCTTACAAGAGACTCATCTCACGGAGAATGAGTCGTTATGACTAAAAAAAGGTTGGGTGGGGGAAATATTTTACTCCAATGGTGATGGTAAGAGCAATGGAGTCATGATGCTTTGTCGTAAATCACTTAACTTCAAATTTATATCCCAAGAATCAAATACTGATGGTCGATGGCATAAGGTTAAGCTGCTGTTGAAGGATGTTCCAGTCTCTTTTTTCAATGTCTATGCCCCCACTGGCAGTGATTCTTCCTTTTGGCGCTCCTTAGCCAATCAGATTACTCTTTGCATAGAGGACAATTTTCTATTAGTAGGAGATTGCAATCAGATTTTTGATCCTTTTAGCGACCGGAATTCTAAAGTTTCATTTATTCCCAACAATCCCCATAAATGTTTTATTCATACCATTAAACAGCATAAACTCTTAGACGCTTGGAGGCTATGTAACCCAATCACCAGAGAGTATACTTTTTATTCTCCGGTGCACCACTCTCGATCAAGGATGGATAACTTTTTCGTATCTCATAATTCATCTCAAACCCTTGTGAATGCAGAAATGGGACTGATATTATTATCGGATCATGCTCCTATTTTAATTGCCTAAAGTTGATGCCCCTAAATGATAGAGATTCAATAATTCTCTTCTTCTGGAGCCAGCTTTTTCCTCCTCATTTATTACCTTTTTTGAAGAATATTTTTCCATCAACCACACAGAATCTTTACCTTTCTCAACTATTTGGGATGCCTTTAAGGCTACAGCAAGAGATTTTGTTATAAGTTATGTGGCTAAAAAACGTAACATTGCTCGCAAACATACCAGGTCCCTACTTCAAGACATTAAGAAACTGGAGCATTCTTTTTATACATCTAATTCAAAAGATGTTCTCAATGCTCTTATAAAAGCAAAATTACAATTCAACAAAGGAATCAACCAACTCATTATATCTACTGAAATCTAGTGCAAAATGTCATGGGGGAAAAATAAGGCTGGTAAAATCTTAGCCAATTATTTGAAAACCAAACAAAACAAACTGAATATCTTTTCTATTTATGATGATCACTATGTCTTAAAAATCAAAGACACAGAAATTTTGAATGAATTTGCACTGTTTTACAAATCATTATACTCTTCTGAAATGAATCCTACAAATCAAATGCTCTCACAATTCTTTTCAACTGTACATAAGACTCAGCAGAACTTTCCTGACTTTCCTGACTTATCAACCTTAGAAATGGAGATAACGCGGGTGGGGAGTGCTTGCCTTGAGGGAGCAAGATGGAGTCAGCGTGAGTTCCGCGCTGCTCAGCTGCTCACGCCAGTCACCAGATGTGGAGATGATCGGCTAGCTGCCCTGCGTGACTATCGGTGATGCTTGGCTGGCATGCACGCAAACTGCCTGTCACCACGAGACAACGGAGGACGCCGCGATTGCCGCTTGGATGTGCGGGATTGCTTAGCTCACCCTTCGGACCCGCAGAGGAGAGCGGGGGGCCCGGTAACAACGCCTTCAACTCAATCGCCTCGGGGATCAAACTTTGGTGCTCACACGCGGCTCGCGTGAACAGGAGCGAGGCACCTGACAGGAGCACTGACAGGAGAGCTTCCGCTGCTGCGCTGGTCTGGTGCCGGAATTGGAGCACTTGTTTCTCTCTGGCCATTGCCACGGCTGTGGCATTGATCCTCACACACGGGCCCCAGGACTGCCCTCTAACTTCGGAGAAGGCAAGGCTCAGAACCATCGCAGACTTAAACACCCGCTCCTGCTTTGAAATGAGTGTTTGTGGGGCTAAGAAGGGGCTCAAGCAGAAGACGCCCGTTCCAGGGAAAGATTCCTTGGCAGGAGAAGGGGCTGGAAAGACCAAACCCGAACAGGTTAGTGGGGTGAAAAAACTCAACCTGGACAAAACAGGGGCGGGGGCCCTCAACAAAAACTATAAAGATTCAGCTCCTACACAACCTCCCTGCCAAAATCTTCGCGGTAGCCAAAAGCCAGGCCGCCAGTGCGAAAAACAACGCAGGAAGGCAACCCTCTACACAACCTAAAGCTCTCCCACAGCAGGATAGCGCTACTGTTAATGGAGGCCAAAAGGAAACTGTCATTAACAGTACAGACACAGCTGAAGGCTTAGGCCCTACCTGTTCCCCAGGCAGTCTTTCTGACCCAGCTTCAACCATGCATACACCCATCAAGGGACCTGACCGCGTGTATCCCCAGACCAAGGGGCCCCACTGTATCTCCACCCCTCCTGCACCACCAGACACCCTGCTGCCAGTCCTGCCTACTGCACTAGGACAGCCGAAACCAATTGAAGGAGCTATTAGTGAAGGTGCTTGCATATCCTCAGCTAACACCGACGCTGGGGCTCAATCTGCGGGGACGGAACTCGCCATTCAAAACTTGGAAATCCCTCTTGGAATACCAAACCCCTGGACCCCGGAGGCGGGTCACGAGGACTTTTACTCCGTTTCCGATAGCACTCCCAGCTCCTCTGGTGAAGGGGGGACAGAAGATGACGACGATGTCGACAGTGCTAGCGAAGAGGACAGTGAGGCCTCCCGTGTTAACCCTGACACAGTTGTACGTCCCAAAAAGCCAAGAAGTAAGAGCAAGCGGCGAAGCCAACTCAAATGGGACTATTCCAATTCACAGATGTCCTACCCTTTGGAGGAAGATGGTCCAACCCAACCACAGTGGCATAGCCCGAGAAGTCTACCAACCAAAACATCCGAGACAGTGGAGCCCTCGCGTGCGGCTATACTAACCTCTATCAAGGAATTCCTAGAGGAGGTGAGGGCTGATAACCGGACCGCAAAGAACGCAGCCAAAAAATTGCAGGGGGGCCTGAGAAGATTGAATAAAACCTGTACAGATATCAGCGATCGGGTGGGCATGGTTGAGGCCAGGACAGAGCATCTGGAAACCAAAGCAGTGGGCTCCAAACAGCTGATTGAATGCAACACCGCTTGCCTTACAGACCTGATGGTCAAGATAGAAGAACAAGAAATCCAACAACGCAGGAACAACCTCCACCTGCTTGGCATTCCGGAAGGGAAGGAGGGGGAAGATCCTAGACAATTCATAGTCAAGTTATTACAAGACTCCTTTCCGGAACATCCAAGCTGGGATTGGAACTGAGAAGTGCAGCGAGCACACCGTTTCCCTTTTTTACTGAAGCGGCAACATAACATTTTAGCTCAAACGGAGGTCAGCCCAGGGTGTTCCTTGTGTATTTTGGCAACTTTCTTCTAAGATAACTGGTGTACGACCAGGCCCGTCCTAATTCTAAGAAGGGGGCCAACGGGGTTACTTTTTTCGCCAAGCCAAACTTTTGCCATCAGACTGTGGAATGGAGGTGGCACTTGCGGCAATTGATCTCCCCCTTCCAGCAACAGGGCGCAGAGGTATACCTTATGAACCCGGTCAGGTTGAAGGTTATCTTCAGAGGCACCACCAAGGTCTTCCTGTCTGAAATCAAAGCCAGAGAGTATCTGGAAGAAGCTAAGACTAAGAAGGGACACAATGACTAAAATGATCTTCCTATTCTAAAAACGTACTTTTTTTTCCTCCTCATACAGTAAAATCACTGACAATTACTTTACGCTAATCAAGGGAGGGGTGGGAGGGGACACAGGAAGAATACTCAGGCGCAAATATACACGATACTCTTTCGGCAGTGCGACTATATCTTCAAAGTAACTTCATTGAATCCAAACAGTTCAATTCACAGAAACGGTCAGCAGGAAAAAAATGAAATAAAATGTACGCATCGCATATTACTACCCTCTCACTTTTTAGATGGCTAGTTTAGACTGATTACGAATTGTTTCAGTCAACATATGCGGACTAAATGATGCATCTAAGAGACAGAAGGTGACTCTAGGCTTACGGACACTTGGGGGGGACATTATATGCTTGCAAGAAACCCATGTAGAACAGTCACAAAAACACCTATTAGACGCCCTAGGGTTTAAGGTAGTGGGCGCCACAACACAGGGGGCTAAAACAAAGGGAGTGGGAGTTTTGGTCGATAGAAGACTCATCACCAGTAACCCTCGAACCAAATCTGACCAGTTAGAGAGGTGGGTCATTACTGAGATTCTGCTCCCCAACAACTCCTCTATTACCCTCTGCTCAATATATGGGAGCAATGCCGACGACCCTGGGGCTTTTAACCAGGTTTCTGGTGAGCTAGTACACTGGCCTACTCCCATAGTGTTATGCGGGGACTTTAATATACACCTACCCTGTAACTGGGTAACTAATACAACATGGAGCTACAAAGGTAGGAAACCCCTAGTTTTTCAGGCCCTAATCAATCTTATGCAGACTCACGGACTAGTAGATGGTTGGGCAAGTGAAAATCCTACGCAACCTCGGTATACCTTTTATTCTGTCCCTCATCAATTACTAGTCAGATTAGACTACTTTTTTATTTCAGCTTTACTTACCAACAACTACACAATTGACATTGCACCCCGCTTCTTATCTTATCATAACCCTCTCATAATTAGCATTAAGGGGCTTGGTTAATCAAAGGAGACTACTAAGTGGAGTTTCGAGAAAGCGCTGTTAAATGACAATAGCTACATAACCCACTTGCAGGGATGGATCCAGGAGTTCCTGGAGATAAACAATGGTTCTGCCTCTCAAATTATAGTTTGGGACACTTTAAAGGCGGGATCAGAGGCGAGACCCTAAGGTTCTTTATTCAGAAAAACTAAAGAGAAAAAACTCTAATTAGTGAACTACAAGACAAATTAAGAAAAGTTGAAATTAAGTTAACCCAAATGATTCATGCAGGACTAGACTGCCAGTCTGCTCAAAAAGAAGCAGTCCTGGCCAAAGCTGAGATAGGAGCTGTTTTCATGGAAAAAATCGCTGCAAAGTGGGCAGCCACAAGGGAAAAGAACCATGAATGTAGCGATAGCATTGGGCACTACCTCGCCGTCAGGACAAGACAGCAGGTTATTAGCAGCGAAATTCACGCACTCAGACTCCCCTCCGGTGTAGAGACCACTGATCCTAGTCTTATTCGGAAGGGACTCCAGGACTATTATGCCAAATTAAACACTGAGGAAAACTGCTCCGCGGGTGATGCCCTAGATAGTGAGATCTCTAGTTATCTTAGTGAGATTGAACTCTCTTTCAAGAACGGACTTCGGAGGAGGCGACTCTCCATTATTACTGCCAGTACCAGGCCAGTACCAGGCTTGGGACCCACCTTTGAAACCACCTTTGAAACCAACGACTTGCCGGACCCGCTGCGCGGGTCCCGCTGCGGAGAAGGACACTCTGCAGGGAGCACAAGGGGAGCCCAAAATCCTTTTTGCCATCTTGGTCACCGGCAGGGCTGCGAGCAGGCGAGCAGGGACTCCATTGCCCAGGAGTCCCTGCGTGCAACACCTGTGGCCGCTCTCCCTGCCGGCAACGCCCCCTGACAGCGGGGTAAAAACACAGCGTTTCCCGTGTTGAAGTGGGAAACCTTTCAAGAACGGACTTCGGAGGAGGCGACTCTCCATTATTACTGCCAGTACCAGGCTTGGGACCCACCTTTGAAACCAACGACTTGCCGGACCCGCTGCGCGGGTCCCGCTGCGGAGAAGGACACTCTGCAGGGAGCACAAGGGGAGCCCAAAATCCTTTTTGCCATCTTGGTCACCGGCAGGGCTGCGAGCAGGCGAGCAGGGACTCCATTGCCCAGGAGTCCCTGCGTGCAACACCTGTGGCCGCTCTCCCTGCCGGCAACGCCCCCTGACAGCGGGGTAAAAACACAGCGTTTCCCGTGTTGAAGTGGGAAACCTTTCAAGAACGGACTTCGGAGGAGGCGACTCTCCATTATTACTGCCAGTACCAGGCTTGGGACCCACCTTTGAAACCAACGACTTGCCGACCTGCTGCGCGGGTCCCGCTGCGGAGAAGGACACTCTGCAGGGAGCACAAGGGGAGCCCAAAATCCTTTTTGCCATCTTGGTCACCGGCAGGGCTGCGAGCAGGCGAGCAGGGACTCCATTGCCCAGGAGTCCCTGCGTGCAACACCTGTGGCCGCTCTCCCTGCCGGCAACGCCCACTGCTCTACCCTATTTATTAGAGCAGTACTTCCGCTGCGCGGGAGCGCGCGGGAGCGCGCGGGAGCGACCGGGGCAAAGAGCGGGCCGTTTGAGGCCGTTCGAGTACGGCGAAGTCCGGCCTAGGCCCACTCCCCCTGGACATTTAGATTACCACCCATAATGCCTTTAAGATCAGGTAAGGAGCGCAATGTTCAAATAAATACATCCAATGGCGTTGTCTCAGGCCCCTTGGACGCTTTTATTACACGGGCCACTGGCATCTTAGAGAAAGAAATTGCCATGGTCGAGAAAAGGCTCTCAATAGACTTGATTAGTGGTAAACGATCCTGTCTGGGGGCCTTAGCTACATCTATTTCCCCTGCACCATCTGTACCTCATGCTGCCTTCAATTGCGTTCATACCACCTTTACGGACGCAATAGTCCATATAGAAAACATTGGAGGTAGCCCGACTATAGGGGACAAAACAATGGAAGGAAGGTTTAGTATTAACGACTCTACAGATACGCAGGAGACTGGGATGGAGGATAATGACTCTGCGATTAGTGAGGAGCAGGATCTTAGCCAGTTATCCGGAACTCCTCTCCTTAATCAATCCATTATCTCTAATCCTGCTGAAAATGCTAATCCACCTATGTCCAATTCTGCCCCCAATACCAAGAAGAGAAAATGGGATTCTACAATGTCAAGGGAAAGTAATACGAAATCCAAAAAAGTTAATAGAGCTCAGGGAGAACGGCGCCAGGGGTCTGAGCCCCAACCAAATTTGTCAAAACCCCTGGTGCCTAACAATTTTCTATGCCCCTCACTTTTGACTTTGGGTTCCTCCACTACTTGTCCCATGTGCCTGAACAGTGATGAGGCTTTGCTGGTAAAAATGGAGGCCATGTTCAAAACACTACTCTTGCCAGTCCTGGAGCGGACAAGGCTCATGACCTCAAAGATTGATAGCATGGAGGGTCTGATTCAATCAAACCACGCAATGTTACAAGCATTGAGTGGCTTGAGTGATAAGGGCACTGTCAATGCACCAGCACCAAGCAAGGCACCCAGTAAGGTCACTTGTAAGAATATGGAAAACGGTAAAAATCCCCTTAACAAAACGACAGGAATCAACAACACCTTAGCCAAAGGGGGTCAAAAAGCTAATACTTCTTTTACCACCTCTTCTAAATCAGGAGCTAGTTCTCAGACCCAGGTACCAAAGCCCCAAACGAAAATAGAGGCTAAACAAAATATGGTTGGGCGTCAACACATGGGTCCTTTATTACAATTTAACTTAAACCGTCCCTCACCAAGTATTTCAAGAACTCAAAATACTGCCTCTACTAGTCGCAGGGAGGGGGGGCATAAAAGGCCAAACATTCCCAGTGTTGATCTTCCACCCGAAGCGGCTTTACACACTATCATTTTGACAGGCGTAGCACCATTAAAACCAGGATCTAGAGAATCGTATGGTGACCTTCGTAATAAAGTCACCTTTTGGCTGAACAAAAATCGTCCGTTGCCCCCCTCCACTCCTACGGAGATATTGTATGTGAGGAGAGTAGATTGGGTGGGGCCTGAGGCAAAAGATTTAGAAGGAGATTGTATCCTTATATCGTTCAAAGACTCATGGGTAGTAGACGCTATTAAACGAGTGCCCAGATTTGCAAGGCAGGGGGATGTTCAAACTTTAGATTTATCCTACTTCTACCCGCGCAGGCATATACCGCTTCAATCTTATCCTTTGTTTCGTAAAGGTCCTGCTGCGAGACATCCCATGGTATTGACCCCGATCGACAGCCAGCGCCCCTTTCTTTTTAATCATTTTGGCCCCCTTTCTGGCTTGGAAGCTATAGATTGACTTGGCGATTCCTTTGGTGAGACTCCGATTGGTAGCGTGATAACTCAAGCCCCTAGTGACTATAATGTGGTATGCCCAATTCAATTGAATAATCTAGTTGTCGGGAAAGGAAGCCGAATACATTTGCCAAATAGCCCTAGACCAGAGGTAGTCCCCGAGGGGTTTCGGATCGAGGAGAAAATCATTGCCCCGGTAGACTGTGTCAAGTGCCTAGTGGATAATGACGATATAGGGGCTGCTCTTGGATCTGTACAGCCCCTAAACCCTTTGTTGCCAGGCAATTTGAATAAGCATCTGAAAATTTTGTCCTGGAACATAGCGGGTATCAAGGCACGCCTCGTGTCTGCGGATTGGTCAAGTTTTATGGACATCTACGATATTATCCTGTTGCAGGAAACATGGGCAACGGAGCCTGTCCATAAGCTGGGCTATGTAAACTTTTTCAAACCCGCAACCAAAGGAGGTAAAGGGCGGGCCGCAGGTGGCTTGTTAATTTGGGTGAAACAATCCTTGGGCTTCTATCCAACAGAGTTCCCGGTGGAGAATCAGGATCTGTTGTCCATTATATTAAACAAAGGGAACAAGCAAGTTATGAATATTATTAACATTTATGCTAGAGGCCTTCCTGGCGGTCGATGCCCACCCTTGTTGAACTTTGTTGATCACATGATAATGAAAATGGACGGAGGTGTCACTACCATTATTGCTGGGGACCTAAATTGCACTATAGAACCCGTGCTAGATATGGGAGATACATGGACTATGGCAGATGACTCTGCATGGGGCATACCAGACTTGCAAGTGGAGAAGATGGCTAAAGCAACAGAGGCCGCAGTATCCTGGACGGCCTTCTGTTTACAAAATGGGTTCCGGGCATGTAATGGCCGCTCTGTCTCTGACGTAAAGGGAAAATGCACTTTTGATAATGGCCAGAGGCAAAGTCGCATTGATTACATTTTATTGGACATGGAGCATTGGGCTCTCCTAATTGATATGGCAGTTTTAGAGCGCCCGGAAAGTGACCATAACCCACTGTCTTTATTGATGAAGATACCGGATTTAAATAGAAGGGAAGAACCATCCGCAACTTATACAGGGGATGTTATACTTACCAATGACAGGAGGAGATTGAAGTGGTCACAGGTTATGGAAGATGAGTACTTACTAAATAATATTAATGTTGTAGTGGGAAATGCACTTAACGAAATGTTGCAAATAGATATGTCGGGGGCGGCGGCTGGAGCTGTAAATAGTGTGATGGGTGTTCATATTAAGTGCTTTGACAGCTTAAAAACAATGTTATCTAAACCATGTGGGAAGGCTGTTACTAAAACTAACCTTCTGCCCCAAAAATGGTATAACAAGGACTGTAGAGAGGCACATGCAGCTCTCATCTCTGCCATCAAATCTCGGGACATGGTTACAGTGAGAGCTGCTAGACTCCATTACAAAAAAATCATCAGTAAAGCCAAGCGGGAGTGGGAGGATGAGTTCTGGTTAGATCTTTTAGAAGCATCATCATCTAACAACCAGAAAAGGTTTTGGGATTTGGTTAAATGGGGTAAAAGCATTGACTCTTCTACACCCGGAAATAATGTGCCACTTGAGGATTGGGTTTCTTTTTACTCGGCCCAATTTAGAGCAGGGGACGATGAGACCCTAAACCCGTTAAGCAATCCACTCATGCAGACCCCAGGTAGTGGAAAACTTACCTTTACGGATTCGGAGGTTGAGTTGGCATTGGCACTCACCATGCGAGGCAAAGCCCCTGGTATGGACCTAATCCCGGCAGATCTTTTTAAATCTAATCCCACTTTGTGGCTCCCGTATATCACTAGAATAGCTAATACTTTGGCACTTGGAGCTACAGTCCCGAAATCCTGGAAAGGGGCAGAAGTAGTTCCAGTATATAAAAAGGGTGATAAATCCATTCCAGCAAACTACCGCCCTATCAGCTTAATCGATTCGATTCAAAAGATAGTGGCGCGTATGGTCTTGGGAAGGGTTCAGGGTTGGATAGAAATGGAGAATATTCTGTCCCCCATGCAGGTGGGCTTCAGATCGGGAATGAGCACCATAGATCAGGTTTTTAGATTCTGCCTGATCTATTGGAAGGAGGTTTGGTTAGGTGGTGGTAACATCTATGCTGCATTCATCGATCTGAAGTCCGCCTTCGATCTGGTTCCCAGGAACAGGTTGTGGGGTGTCTTGGTAACCTTGGGATGCCCACCTGAATTATTGGACCTCATTATAAGACTCCACGAGGACAATTTTGCGAGGGTAAGGTGGGGGGGTCAGGGACAAGTTACAGAAACATTCCCCGTAACCCGAGGTGTTCGCCAGGGGTGTGTCCTGGCCCCTACCCTGTTCCTCCTTTTTATTAACCAAGTTGTTAAATTTTTTTTGGATACTCCCACTGACGCCCCATTGTTGGCAGGGATGAGGTTTCCATTACTCATCTTTGCAGATGACACTCTAATCCTCTCCAAAACACGCAGCGGACTACAGCGGGCATTGGACCGCTTTGAGGAGTTTTGTGCCATCAACAACCTGGTAGTCAACGTGGGGAAAACAAAATTTATGGTCTTCACAAAAAACCATCCAGTCCGAAGCTCAGTGAAGATGAATGGAGTAAACCTAGAACAGGTTGATACCATGACCTACCTAGGGGTCACACTTGATAGCCGCCTGAGATGGAAGGACCAGATTATTATGCAACAACTTAAACTTGCCAGGCTGACTGGTTGTCTTGTTAAAAAGCAGAAGGAATCAATCACTAGACGGGTCCTGCCGGCCCTTAAGATCTATGATGTTAAAATATCTACAGCCATTTTATATGGCGCTGATCTGTGGGGTCATATGGACCTGTCTAATTTGTACAAAACTCAATGTAGATTCCTTCGAAACCTTGTGGGCCTTCCACAGTCTACACCCTCGCTCCCTCTCTGCCTGGACCTTGGTTCCCCCCCCATTAATAAAATGGCAAGATTTAGGTTAGTGGCATTGTGGAGACGAATATGGACATCCCCAGACTTTTTGCAAAGGAATTGACGGAAGTTAGGTCTATCAGGGGCTCAGGGAAAATACCATGGCTCATTGCGGTAAAAACAATTCTGATAGATATGGGCTTGGAACATCTTTGGTCTTCCCCACAATCAAATTCGTTTCCACCTAAAGATGAATTTAAATCTTTATATCTGACCACCACCCGCCTAAATAGAGTGATGCGGTCCAATAAAAATGACCTCACGGGCAGGTTTCTAACATTTAAAATTGACCCATTGAGAGAGCCATACTGGGATGTTATTTCCCGACCGCTAGATAAGAAACTGTACCATCAGTTTAGAGTGGGCGTGTTGCCATTAAACACTTTTCTGAACAAATGGTCGACAGGGATATCACCCTATTGTATGTCCTGTTCAGGTCATATTGAGTCAGAAGGTCATTTCTTCTTTGCCTGTCCTAGGTATGGAGCACCTCGGAAAAAATGGCTAAAACCTCTGTTTAAAAATTTGCCGCATAAAACAGCGATAGAAGCCATACAGGCGGTCAGGACCAACACCTCAGAGGTTTATGTGGTAGCCTTGGCAAAGTACTTGGGCTGGGCTTGGCTCCTTAGGTTAAAAAAGTGTTCACCTTAGTGCCAAGTACAAAAGTTGTTCTGTTAGTTGCTATAATCTGTTTAGTTTAAGTATGCAACTGTAAAACCACCAGATGACTACGTATTATTAACTGCATTCATTGTTCGTATTCTAGATCGGTAATCCTAACCTTTTAATGTAATACTTTTGTTTGTTCTTATTTCCTTCCAAATTTTTTTTTTTTTACATAAAATACTCAGGTCTCCTTTCATTAATTGAAATTTAATCCTGTTTTATTCACTTGATAAGAAATGCTCTTTTGTTTGAGCACTCGTATATCTTTGGAATTGTTGAAATAATATTTATGTGTACTGATTTTCTTTGGTTATCTTAAATGAACTAGTTACATTTTTTGTATTTTAATATGTCTTTTATGATTGTTAATAATCGAAATAAAGACTTAAAAACCTGAACCTGAGATTGAACTAAGGCAACTGAGCCCAGAAAACTGCGAGCTTCTAGATCTTACCCCAACCTGGGAGGAAATCCTGGAAGCCCTCACTAGTCTCCCAGATGGGAAGGCCTCAGGCCCTGACGGCATCCCCGTAGAATTCTTTAAAATCTTCACCCCGCAAACCAAAGCTATACTTACTGAGGCAATAACATCTATCTTCAACAGGGCCTCTCCTCCGGCTTCTTGGGCAAGCGCCAGAATCTCTATTTTCCCAAAAAAAGATAAATCCCCTTTGGACATGAGCTCCTACAGGCCCATTACCCTCATCAACTGCGACTCTAAAATATTCTCTAAAGTACTAGCCTCCAGAATCTCTCAAGTAGTGAAATCTCTTGTCTCGAAGTGGCAACATGGTTTCATTCCCAAGAAAGGGACCACTGAACACGTCAGGAGGGTGATTACCTTGTTCGACGCTGCACAGGTTGCCCGGAGACCCGATGTCACTCACGTTACTCGACGCCGAAAAGGCCTTTGACCGAGTCTCCGGGCGATTCCTGTGGAGTGTAATGAGCAGGATGGGGTTCGGGGACAAACTCATCCAGGCAACACAGGCACTCTACCTTAATCCAAAAGCTAGTGTTACTATAAATGGACAACTTACCGACCCCTTTAACATTTCTCGGGGAACCAGGCAGGGTTGCCCCTGCTCGCCTCTATTGTTCGCTTTATATCTGGATCCCTTCATCAAGCAGATAGAGAAAAACGATAACATCTCCCCACCTAGCTACCAGCATACCGCACTGCTAAATCATGGCTTATGCTGACGACCTCACCATTACCTCCCCAGATCCTGCTGATACCATACTAGCACTAGAATGCGAGGCCCAGAAATTTGGGAGATTATCTATATACGCCCTGAACAAAAACAAAACACAGATCTTAGTAAATAATGAAATAGCTTGGACCGACGACAGGGTGGTGCCTAAAGCTAAATATTTGGGGGTGTTCGTCTTACCTAAGTTGGAGGAAATAGTAACAGACAACCTGGTACCCCATGCCGCCCAGACTAAGAAGGCATTAAAGTAGATTGATAATCTGCATTTAACGCTAGTTGGCAGATGTAACGTCATCAAAATGACGTACGTTCCGAAATTACTCTACTTTTTCCGTGGTATACCCTTAGAATTCAGCAAAAACAACCTTCTCAAATTTCAGCAAATCTTTACTCAATTTATCTGGGCTTATGCTCAGCCCAGACGAGCCCTGTAACAACTTACACTTCCAAAGAGGAGGTTTTTCCTATCCCAATATAATTCTATATTACTGGGTGTCAGTTCTACAGTACAGCTCAGAACTAGTAAGAGAATCAACTCATGCCACAACAACCGGGTTACCATCACCCTTTCAGCTCTTACTCGAGGAACAACACTGGGGCTGTCTGCTCAGTGAAATATCATATGGATACTAGAATTGTGTAAAGTTCAAGACATTAATGAACTTGTATAAAGTCTTTCACAACATCCGGAGAATCTTTGGAATTGGTAGATTTAATTTTTACTCTCCCATAATTAACAACAATAACCTACCAGCTATCTTTAGCGCATCTTATCTTTCCGATTGGCACAGGGCCGGAATAGTGAAACTCGGGGACTTGATCACAGCTGAGGGAATGGAATCTTTCACAAGCCTACAGTCTAAATGTAACCTAAAAAACCAAGATACTTTTAAATATATGTCCATCCATGGATATCTTTCCAGGAAAGTTGGAGGAACCAACGGCTTCGCAGAAGTTGAACTTTTACACGCTTTGCGTAACACCATAACCCCTCGTATCGGAGGCATATATAATATGCTCAATAGGCAAACCCCAGATGATTTAGAGGCTATTTCTACCAAGTAGCACATCAAACTCAACTCCTCCCAAAGTATTTTTTATAATTCCCCAACTTTATCACAACAGATATTAATTTCTGCCAAATTACAAGCACAACACTTTAAAACTATTTTCTTTCTGTATATGACACCCAGTAAAATTATCAAATCGGGATCTGGCAAAGGAACACTATGTCCACGCTGCTCTGAAGTGGGGACTGACTCAATACATATTTTTGCGACTTGCCCTAAACTAGCCCCGACACTACTCAAGGTACAGAACTTACTTAGTGAAATAGCTAACCAACCAATCTCTTTAAATCCTACAACTATCCTTCTGGGGACCCACTCCGACTCACCGAGGATTAAGGAGGAAGGGCTGTTTTTTATTGCAATGGCAGTATGGCGGATTTGTGTTTCCTCCGGATGGTTAGACACTGACTCCCTTCCTTCTCTCAATGGCTAGCCAGGCTGGTAGCTACTTCCATCTAGAGAGAGCGGTATAAGCTAAGAAAGGACGAAGAAAAAAGAAGATAGGCTTGGAGGTTTGGGAACATTTTCTTTCTGGATTGAGCAACAGGGGCAACACGGTTAGGAAGCACTATAGGGGACCCCTTGGCGTATAATTGACCTCTTTTGGTATAAAGCTATGCCCCTGTTCCTCTTTTTTTTCTTTCTTTTTCTTCATTTTTTACTTATTACCACTGTATGTTCTTTCGTCACTGCCAATCATGATATTCTTTTTGCTACTCCCTCATTTCTCTGTTTTTTCCTAAAAACCCTTTTCTTTTGCATCTGTACAGATGGTTCAATTGGTCATGAGGGGAGGGGGCGGTAGTTTTAATTAATCATTTTTTGTATGGACATTTCTTTGTTGTGCTACGGTGCAAAAAAAAAAAAGAAACGGAGATAACGCAACAAGAACTCTTAGATGCACGTCGACACCTCAAAAAAGATAAGGCACCTGGGCCAGATGGTTTTAAGGTCGAAATTTATCTCAATTTCTCTAAATTATTAATGCCTAAATTACACTTTTTAATTGACTCCTTTTTCTTGGCGGGAACATCCAAGGGTTCCTTTTCAGATGCCCATAAATGTCTAATACCCATGGAGGGCAAGGATTCGAAATACTGTAAAAATTAAAGACTCATATCACTTGTCAATATAGATCACAAGATTTTTTCCAAAGCACTTGCCTTACGCTTAGACCCTATTTTACCAAATATATTAGGCAAGGAACAATCCGGTTCTGTGAAAGGGCGAGTAATCACCGAGAACACAAGACTTTTAAAAAATATTTTATCTAAAGCCCCATATTTAAAACACCCTCTTGCAGCAATACAGCTGGACGCAGAAAAAGCCTTTGATAGAGTTCAATGGCAATATCTATTCTATACTCTCAAATGGTTTGGATTTGGCCCTAAATTTACGTCCCTAATCTCACTTTTATATTCTAATCCACACGCTGCTGTCTGTGCTAATGGTCTAACATCATCATTTTTTGATCTTGGTAGAGGAGTGCGTCAGGGATTCACCTTATCCCCTTTGCTTTTTAATTTGGCCCTAGAACCCTTCCTTTCAAAAATTCGTCAAACTATACAAATACACAGATTCGAAACTCCCACAACCAGTGTCAAACTTGCAGCGTACGCTGATGATATTTTGCTTTTTATTTCAAATCCCAGTGAATCAATTCCTGCATTTCTAAAGGAGGTCCATTCCTTTTCACTGATTTCAGGATATAAACTAAATAGTAACAAATGTGAAATCTTACATCTCACTAAATTTACCTTTAAAGCTGCTTTTGCTTCAGCAAAATTTACTTGGAAATCCTCTCATATCAAATATTTAGGTTTAAATTTCATGCCTACAATTAAAGGCACAGTAACTTTGTACATGAATAACTGCATTCAAAAAATCTCGGAGCTTACTACCAAATGGCATCCCCTTTACCTATCCTGGTGGGGTCATTTGGATACTATAAAAATGATGCTTTCTCCTATCATTTCATATACCATTTCCAACATTCCGGTTCCCATCTCTACTAAACTATTTAACTCTATCAATTCAATATTATCTTCCTTTTTATGGAATAATAAAAAGCCCTGCATGTCTATTTCTAAGTTAATGTGACCCAAAACTGAAGGAGGAGTTAATTTTCCCAATTTTCCAGCTTATCAAAATGCGTTTTTGTTGCGACAGGCCTCATACTGGCTGCTTGATTCTACAGAAGAACATCCCTTATGGACCTCAGTTGAGAATTTGTTTTTGTTCCCTTTCTCATTTCATGAAGATCTTTCCTTTTTTCGCAAACCCCAAACATTATCTACTCCTCCATTTAAACTCACCTCCAAACTCCTTAGCCCTATATATCCTTTATTACATAACACTCTCGAATCTTTCTTAGCCTCAACCATAATAAAACTGTATTGATACATACCAAGCCCTTTTATTGGAAAACGTGGAGGCAACATGGTTTATTATGGATTCACCAATTATTCTCAAATAATGAATTTGTTTCTTTTTCTTCGCTTCGACAGGTATATAGTTTGCCTGCCTCTACCGCCGGGTAGAAGCTCTTGGTAAGAGCTCCAAGTGCTGGGGATCCCATTTTTTGGTTTTTATCCCCGTTAGCTCCCAGCTGCAACTCCACCGTCTTGAGCAAAGCAACACAAAAGTAACTGGATTTTCAAGTAACTGGATTTGAACAGTATCTTCCTTACCTGCCTGGCAGAGGACGAATCCTGCTGAGGATCCCCGACCTGCCTGGAGGCTGAGCTTCGCAGAAGAAGACCGAGTCACTCCGACCTTCCTCTTCGGACCCTGGGCTCCCCCTGGCCAGATGCGTAGCATGATATGGATACCTGCGAGTCGAGCTGTGGCGGTCCACCAGAGGGGCCCGACCCGCCTGTAAACAGCACCGCTAGCGCCGGACATCGTGGAAGTGGACCCGGACCTTGGATCACTGCTGGCGCCTGAAGTACGACGGGAACCCCACTGAGGAGTGGTCCTGCCCGCCTGTAATCACTGCCGAGACCCCGGTGTCCCGCTCACGTTGGGAGTTGTGCACCCGGTTCCACCCGTTGAGCTCTATGCCTGGCCGTTCGCTCCGGGGCTGATTCCTGCGCACCACGGCGACACCAGAGGAAATAGGCGCCCCGCAGACAAGGTGAGCTCGGCGTCCCCCCCCCACTCCACCCCTTGAGGTATTGCGGAGCCGTGATCGTGGAAGCTGATGAGAGGCAGAGCGGACTGACCGAGCGCAGGCGAGCGAGGGCGACCCCACCACCACGGAGACTTCCATGAGAACTAGGAACATTCGCTCACGTCTCGCTTTCAGCCGGATGCCCTTTCTGCCACCCCCCCCAATAAAGGACATGTGAGAACTGAGGCTGCCCCCAATTGCCCGCTTCTACACAGGCGAGCTGGGCAGGGGAACTGCAGGAAAGGGGGAACAGGCAATCGGGAAACACACATCAACGCCTATCGAGGCGGGAGGGGATGCAGCTCAGCTGCTCTGGCCGTGCACGAGTATTAACCTGCAACCTGCCTTAAGTCGATGCACAATGCAGCCGTGTACATTCTGGCTAGACCGTCGATAAAGGCAACACTCTGCTGTCAACATCAACGTACTGGCTGAGCAGAAGTTACAAAAAGGTATTTATTTACTCCACTCGCTTGTACACATTCTTTAAAACCTCCTTTGTTCAAAATGGCTGGGGCCATAAAACTGTAGCAATAAATCCCCTCCTGTACCTCGGATGCCCACGAGGCTCCTCATCTTAACTCCTCCACACAAGACCACCAAAATAGAGATAAGACTCCCTCCAAGCAAGCTAGGAACTGGGCGTGCTCAAACGGAAAGTGAAACTGCCCTTCCCTGTTCTCAAAGCAACAACAACAAACAGAGGACTATCGTCTCTATCTCCCCTATTTGGCGGCCATTTTAGACTGGTCTCTCTCTCTCTTTGGCGGCTATCATGGACTAGTCTTTTTCACTATATGACCATACCCTAAGATCTGGCCTCCTTAGACTAATCTCAACTACCGAGTGTCTGCCTTTTATTGCAGTATTATACTTCTACTTGTATTGACTCATGTAGCTTTTTGTTTGCACCTGTATTTTGTGCCAGTATATCATTATTATTATACTTCTACTTGTATACTGTACATTTTTATAAGCTGCTCTCATCTCACTTTTTATTCTTGTATTGCACTGATTTCTACCTCATATATTTTTGTAAGCTGCACCCATTTCACTTTTTACTCCCGGATTGCACCAATTGCTACCTCTTATAGTTTTGGTTATGTTAGTTGCTCACTAGTGTCACTTTTGTTCCATGTAACTTACTGTTTGCATTTGTTTTTTGCACATGTGTATCACTATAGTCCATCCTCCCATACCCACCTAAACCGCTATCCCAACATGGATCCCATCGGCAAGCACACATATAAAATCAACTATCCATCCACACTCACCAAGAAAGCCGCTAAACGCTTTAAACACAACTTCCTGAGGTCCCACCCTGAAACCCCCTTTGCCGACACCCGCTTCTCACCTGTCAATGGATCCCTGAACACCGATATCATCTTCCACACCACACGCAGAGCTCAATGGAGAAAAGCGTTCCTCACCTTACTCACCGTTTCCACCACCAGGAAATCCGCTCACGGCCTAACTCTCTCCATCACACCATCCCAACTCTTCCCAGGCAGAGCCACCATTACCATCTACAATAACGGGATTGTCCTATCTCAATCCACAGACAGGAACCTGGAACTACTAGAGAACCTGTTCCCCACGTTCAAAGAGCACCTCTCCAATCCGCGGACCGACACTCATATTTCCTCCAGTCCTACCACCCCTGACATCACAGCTCCCACCACCCACAACCCTTCTAACCTAGTTCAGCACCAGGTAGCTACTACACACCCCTCATTTAGAGACACACCTACCACCCCTGACTTCTCAGATCCCACCCACAACCCTTCTATCCCAGTTCAGCACCAGGTAGCTACCACACACGCCTCAAACACAGACACAGATCTCTCCCCCTCATACACCACTCGCACCCTCACCCCCCTACCAACCCTCGGACCTCCACGCATACCATCAACACTCCTGTCACCCCTGACATCACAGCTGACATTAACACTCCTCTAACCCCTGACATCACAGCTCCCACCCACAACACATCTAACCTAGCTCAGCACCAGAACGACACGCACAACGACAAATCTCACCCTTTATCCCCCCCATTCTCAGTCCCCACTACCCTCTAACTAACTACGCAGAACACACCTCCTCTCTTAATTTAACTCCCCCTCCCCACAACAGGACCATCTTCAATCCCATTTCCCCCCCCACTCTCAGCCCCCACTACCATTCCTGCACCCCCACTACCACTAACATACACCCATCCTCCACCTTGATCTCTCCGCCTACCACCAATGCCCTCACTCATACCACCAACCTCCTCCCTACCTCATCCACACCCCTCCCGCCCAAACCCTCTCTCCTCCCTAACACCATCCCGTACACTAACACAACGGAGCCCTGCACGAACACTAGCCCACTCCCCCACCTGCACGCTAATTCCCTGGTCAGTCATTCACCTCTGATTTCCACGCCCACCTCCAACACCTACCCCACGTTGGACAAGATTATGGCCACCCTCATCCAGATCAAAGAAGACATGCACAGCATCAAAGAACTACTCTCCACACACCCCTTACACCCCTCACCCACCTCCACCTCCCCTCCCAACATGTCCCCTACCCTCCCTGCTGTCTCTCTCACTCAACACTCCCCACACCGGACGTCAATCCCTGTTCGCAATCGCAACAACCGCCCTCGTCGCCCCTCCAACCCTCCTTCGGACCTCGACACACTCACCCTCCTCCGCTCCTATGACCCAGCCCCCCAAAATAACACATCCACCACACACCTCACCATTCCCACGATACACTCAAATCCCCTTAGACCCCCCACACTAAACAGCAGAATTTCCATCCCCTATAACCTTAGAAAAGTCCCTCTCTCTCTAGAACCCTCTACCACCCTCAACACACCCCATCTCAAATGCACTCTCCTCAACTGCAGATCGGCCTCGAAACATTCCGCCGCCATCGCTGATCTCCTCTTAACGCTGGACCTTGACCTAATCATCCTGACTGAAACCTGGCTAACTGAATCCTCGTCACCTATAATGGACATTCTGGTTCCTCCCAACTACCACATCATTAGACTTGACAGGTCAGGCAAAATAGGTGGTGGAATCGCATGCATCTACAGGAACAACCTCTCTGTTCTGAAAGTCAATTCCACCTCCCTACCATCTCCAACATCATGTGAATACATCTGTCTCGACATTATTAGTGAGGGCAAACCGATATGCTCTCTTCACAGCATTTACCACCCACCCAGGGACAACCTCACCTTTTCCCAACAAATCATGGATATGATCTCAACCAATTCCGGGCGGCAGCTCACCCAAATATACCTTGGCGACTTCAACCTCCACTGGAACGATCGCAATGACGCGGTGGTAAATAGTCTTAAAAATGTCCTCAATGCCCTTGACCTCACCCAAATATGCAACAGCCCGACCCACGAGAAAGGCTCTATCCTCGACCTTATCATCTCCAAAGCGGACTCTATCCAACTCGAGTCCATCCAACCCTGTGACTGGTCAGATCACCATATTGTCACATTCTTCATCAATGAAAAAGTTAAATTTAACCGGGTTCAATCCTCCAATCCCAAAGTCTGGAAAAGAGACCTGAAGAAACTCAACCCAAGCTCTCTGCCTCCTAACAGCTGCAATCTCCTACTCCCACCGACCAGCGCTACGGACGTTCAATCCCTGACTGACCACTATCTCAACGCTATGACCTCAATAATCAATGAGGCGGCACCTATGCAGCTAAAAAG
This sequence comes from Lissotriton helveticus, assembly GCF_964261635.1. NCBI lineage: Eukaryota > Metazoa > Chordata > Amphibia > Caudata > Salamandridae > Lissotriton > Lissotriton helveticus. The sequence goes on from NC_136073.1 coordinate 150,162,304, forward strand.
AGTCTCTACTAAAATCTCCAATCCATGGTACGACGGGAGTCTCAATGAGGATAGACGAGACATGCGAATGGCAGAGCACACCTGGAGATCAGCTCCCTCTGCACTGCACCTAAAAACTCTGAAGAAAAGGAGAAACGCCTATTTCAGGAAAATAAAACGCTCAAAATCAGATTTCTTCAGCCTCCAACTCGACCAAGCAAAAAACCGTCCAAGAAAACTGTTAGAGCTAATCAGAACACAATCCAAGGAACAACCCCAACCACTCAGCACTGTACGCGAAGCACCCTCCTGTGAAGACTTCTCCGCTTTCTTTATCCAAAAAACTGATAACATAAAGAGCGATCTCCTTATTGACGCAAGCCTCTACTCCAAACCCCACTGCATAGCACCCACTGATCCAAAAAACAATGCTACATGGTCAACCTTTGACACCTACTCTGAAGAAGAAATTGGCAAACTGCTCAGCACCTTGAAACCATCTAATCACCTCACGGATCCCCTTCCTGCTAACGCTGTAAAAGACTTTACCCCTTTGCTTCTCCCACTCTGGACTAAAATTATCAACAGCTCACTTCAACAAGGAACCATTCCTGACTCCCTCAAAGTTGGACAAGTCACACCTTTACTAAAGAAACCTACAGCCGACCCCTCTGATCTGAACAATTACCGTCCCATTACCAATATTCCCACTCTCGCCAAACTGCTGGAAAAATGCGCACAACTACAATTGACTAAACACATTGAACAGTTTGATCTCCTCAATCCTCATCAATCAGGCTTCCGAGCAGGACACAGTACAGAAACTGCTATGACTCACATAATTGACGACGCACTTCAAATGCTAGACCAAAACGACACCTGCCTCCTCATCCTCCTTGATCTCTCTTCAGCATTCGACACCGTTAAACATGAGAATTTACTCGAACTACTAAACACAAGAATGGGTTTATCTGGAACTGTTCTCAAGTGGTTCACTTCCTTTCTACACAACAGGTCGCAGAAATTCAAGAGCAACAACCTGATGTCCTCGCCAATACCTGTAACGCTAGGCGTCCCCCAAGGATCCTCCCTATCCCCGACTCTGTTCAACCTAGTTATGGAACCTCTCACCACCTTGCTACAAGCATCCAATGTTCACTTTCACATGTACGCCGATGACACCCAACTTTATCTCAAATTACAATCCCCCAAAGACATTTTGCTCTTGGACTCAACGATCAGAAGCACCCAATCCTGGCTTGACGATAATCATCTCAAACTCAATGCTCTGAAAACAGAGTTCCTTCTGATCTCACCTCCAGCGAAGATCTCCACCACTCAAATTTGGCTTAAACACCTAACCGCACTCAATGTCCAACCCACCATCGTGGACTCAGCAAAATCTTTAGGCATAACACTCGACACCAATCTCAACATGCAGCAACATATCAGCAAGGCAACTAAGGGAGTGAACTTCCAAATCAATACCCTGAGGAAACTTAAACCCTTCCTCCCAGCCAAAGACTTCCAAACCGCAGTACAAGCACTAGTCATCCCTCGAATAGAATATGGCAGCATCGCCCTCTGCGGACTCCCCCTAACCACTACCGCACCCCTAAGAGCTTCTCTAAACGCTGCACCGAGACTCATCACTGGGTCAAAAAAGCACTCTCACATCTCCCCTGACTTGAAATCCCTGAACTGGCTGCCTTTTGAAGCCAGAATACATCTGAAAATCGCCTGCATGACACACAAGGCGGTACACCTGAACTCACCCGGCTACCTCACTCAGAAGCTAACAATCTCTGGCGGCGCTAGAAACACTAGAGGCACAAACGATCTTCTGCTGAAACCTCGAAGATTCCGGAAGGAAAAAACCTATAAACGCTCCTTCTCAGGAATGGCACCCAGGATCTGGAACTCACTCCCTCCCGAAACCAGGCTCATATCTTCCACTACACTCTTCAAGAAAGAAGTAAATGCTATCCTCATGGCTAAATACACCTGAACTATTATTTCGGAATCTTTAAAGACTCTGCACCAATATGTACTACTTGTTTGACCTCGTTGCTTAGTTATATTTCTTGTATTATTGATTTACATGATTGGCTTTGCCCCCACCTATTTGTACTGTTAGCTTTACTGACTTATCTGTTTGACTATGCTCCCTCATGTACCCCTTCTTTGTAAAGCGCTCTGATATCTGCAAAGATCTAGTCCGCGCTATATAAAACTTTCAAAATAAAAAAATAAATAAAAAAGTATTATACTCTACACAACACTTTGCTTAACATATATACTCAGCTTAGTTGCAAACCCCACAAGTCTCCTATTAATGACTTGCATGTAGACTTGTCCTCTCTTTTACATACTAAACCTAAAGCATCAAAAATGTACGCTTACTTTCATTTTACATGTACAAAACGACGTAAATCTAGCATTGAAATGGTTTGGGAGAAAGACTTTGATGTAGTTTGGTCTTTATCAATGTGGAACAATATCTGGACTAAATTACGTAAAATCTCAAGAACAGCTAGTTTAACACAAACATTATTTTACATCTATAAGGCTTTTGCTATCTCGACACACATTAAACAAAAGATTCCCCAATTTACCGAATACTTTCTGGTCTTGCTCATCTCCTGACGCTGATTTGTATCACATGCTTTTTCCTGTACACCTGAATATCAGTTCTGGAAACTTGTATGGTCTCAAATTAATTTAATTTTTGGTACCAGTATCCAATTCTGTGTAAAAGAAATGTTTTGGGGGAGTCTTTCACCTTCTTGGGATTATTTTGAACTTGATATAAAAATTATCGATTTACTAATAGCAGTTGGCTTTCAGCAAATAACAAGAAATTGGAAAGAATTCAGTAAGATTTCTTATAAAGACTGGTGGTATGATGTATGCCACAATCATAGATTGGACACATTTTCCACCTTTCATCTCCACTTGGCTATGAAAAGAACTCAGTTATGGTCACCATGTTACAACATTCTTTGATAACTGTGCAAGGCAGAACTCTTTGCCTAAACCGTCTCAGCAGGGAGTACTTAAACCTCCATAATTTTCTTTAGATATTCCTTTATCTCATATATTAATATGTATTGCATTATTTCTTTTATTTTCTTCAATATGTTTTTTTATCTCTTATTCTTATTCTTGTATTTATGCTGGAATACATATGTGATGCACAGTTTCTTGATTGATCATATGTTTGTACGATGACACCTCTTTACTTTCAATAAAATTCTCTTTTAAACTAAAAAGAAGCAGAGGCATAGACAGCTCAGATTTAAACATTCATTTATGCACAAATGTTAACTGCATGCCAATGTTTGTGTGTGTTTTTTTCAAGAAAGTCCTTTAATGGTCTTTTTGCCCTCTTTTACAAGAACACTGAATGAGCAACATTTACTTTAATCGAAAAGCTTACTTCATCTCATTTGTTTTCTGCTCCCCAGTCAATGGCATATAATTGTACATTAGTAGGTACTGTGCCTGCCTTAAATAAAAAGTTGCACAAATACCGCTCATATCCCTAAATTTTAGTTTTGCCTATGTGACATAACGTTTAGGCTTGTGCAAAACTGAAATAACACAACATAATTTGTAACATTTTTGTACTCTGTTACACGAAAGACCTGAAATTATGCCATTTTGCCAAGTTGTGTAAGTATGTGATGTTCACAGCAAAATTTGACCACAAACACATGGGAGTAACGAAACTCGTCCGATTGAAAGCTGCTGTTTTTTTACAAAACTTATGCTTTTTGTTTGCAGTTTTTTACCCCAAATTCTGTCCTCACATCTAAATTGTAATGAGGACACATTTCATGCTATAAAATAGCAATATATTTGCATTTTTCATCAATATCCATATTTTTACCTTAATTTTCTTAAAATGTCATATAATTACACAGAATTTCGCATACCCCTTTAGTTATAGGGACAGAACTCACCCTGTCCCTATAACTAGGCTAGCCCTCTGTTGCTGACCATAGATATGTTGTATTGCTAACAAAATTACAATATTTCTGCCTATTTCTCAAAGCTTGTGCTTTATCCATAAGCAGTGCTCCACAAAACAAAATGAGAGCACCTCTCTGGTGACTCATGTGTGACAAAAAAACACTTCTTTTCCACACAGGGTGAAAATAAATGCAACAGTCTGCCAACCACCCTGTTGGTGTATCATGCTTCCCGTCCAAAAATGTGCTTCGGCATCGCACATAGAGGTATGAAGTACTGGGTAAGTGCTACAGTACAGCACAATGCAATGATGGCAGTACTCCAGTTCTTATACTGGGAGCAGGCTGATGTTGGCTCCTAACCCCACCTGTGCCCGGTACCATTACACCTGCTGCTCTTGTCCACCATGCTTGTACATGGATTTGGCTGCAATGAGCTCTTCATCTCTTTTAGCCCTGGGGTCAATGTATCTACTGCACTAATGATAGCTGTTCCCCTGTGCTCTATCCTGGGAGCAGTTTGCACTATGTTCCTCATCCATCTGGGCCCTGTGAGTAAGCTGCACTGGGTTTCTCACACCATTATCTCTGGATTGACTCTACCTGCAGCACCAATGTTGGCTGCATTCCTGTACTGGAAGCATAATGTAGAGGTTTCCTCAACTGTCTGAGCCCCAGTGCCACTACACTTGTTCAATCCCCATCTCTAGGGTTTCCCAGAAGTTCTCTTAGAAGAATAGACTTTAAGAAAAGTGGTGATTGGCTATCCAATTTACATCAGTCACCACAGAGGCTTGCATAGAAAATCCTGAGGTGGCTCCACTAGGAAGCTTCTCCTCATAAATGATTATAGTTTCACAGATATCCTGATTTAACTAAGAGTGTGTGAAATTTCTAAATTTGCTTTTGCATATTTACGCACAATTTCTGAAACATTACGAGAAGTCACATGCAATTATGTGAAATGCAAATCCAGCAATTAGCATTATATCTTAATGTGAAATACTTGCTTGCGTTCCTTGGACACAACAATTTCTTTTGCGCAAAATATTAGCAGAACATCTAAGAGTGGCACAAACAGCAGCTGGCCGCAAGATGGCTGGCCAAAGAGACATGCACACTTTAAATAGTGTAGAGACAGCCCTCTGCTCACCACTTTTCCCTGCTGCCAGCCAGCACGCTCTGCCCTGTCCTGACACTCGGTTCGGGATGGGATGATAAAAATAAAATGGTGATAAATTACCATTTTAGTTTTCATCTCCGGGGCTTTGGGGGCTTTTTAAGTGAGGCAATGCACCACCGCTCCAACAGAGGAGCCACCCCTGCTGTAATCACATACTATCTATGTGGGCACTTGAAACACACTTTCAATGTACATGATCATTGTAGGGACTTGAACAACACTTTAATCACACAGTGTCTTTGTATGCTGTAATCACACACCATCTCAATGGGGACATAACACTGTAATCACACACCAACTCTGTGGGGACTTGAGCAACGTTAATCACACACTATCTCTGTGGTGACATGAAAAACTACTGTGAGATTCTACTCATATAGCAGAAACCTGGAATCAATGTGGACCCACGGAGTCTTCAGATATGAAGGAGGGGGAGATCTGAAGAACTCGGATAGCAGAGCTTAGATTCATATAAAGCCTTAGGCTAATTCTACCTTGTTTTAGATATTTGTGGAACAATGGACACATTTTGTCAAATGTCTGGATGCGCTATGTTTGTAAAAACGGTTTTTTCAGTACTTGTTTCTATTTACTGATCCATGTCGGATCAGTAAATAAAAAATAAATAAAACAACCGTGTCATTTTATAGGAGCATGCTTTTGAATACACAAACACACCTACAAAGTAACATGGTGGCCATATCATTGTACTTTCTTTTCCTCAAGAGATGGAGAACTTGTCTAGAATAAAAGCAGAGAGGATGGTTGGGATGGTTTATTAATTGATGTTGCACGTTTGAAAATAGTGCTGCAATGAGAGCAAATGGAGTTCAATTAAGATGGACTAGATGTGATATCCTTGAAAAACAGTGTTTTAACACATTTGTTCTATGGGAACTTGAACAAAACTGTAATCACACAGTATTTCTCTGCCCTATAATCACATACCATCTCAGTGGGTATTTACATAACACTATAATCACACACTATCTTTGTGGGGACCTAAGCAAGACTGCAATCACACACCAGCTTTGTGGAGACTTAAACATCATTACACACACACACACACACACACAATCTCTGTGGGGACTTGAAATACAGTGCACTCACACTCTACCTCTGTGGGGACTTGAACAACACTGTATTCACACATTATCTATGCAGTTTCTGAGCAACACTGTAATCACAGACTATCTCTGAGGGAACTTCAATATCCTTATAACTCAACACCACCCATGTGGACACGTGAACATAATTTGCACACACTCTCTCTGCGCTGTGAGTACTAAGCCACTACTATCAACACAAGTAACAATTATACAGACCTAAGCATTACATGCTCTTCCTAAGGAAGAGCCATGAGGTGATTTTTACAGGCTCTTGTTGATAAATGCTGCAGCATGTGGCATGCCCTTGAAAAACAGTGTAATAACACACTGTCTCCGTGGGAACCTGAACAACACAGTGATCACAGTGTATATCTCTGCCCTGTGATCACATACCAGCTCAGTGGGGATTTAAATAACACTGTAACCACACGCTATTTTTGTGGGGACCTAAGCAAGACTGTAATCAAACACCAGCTTTGTGGGGACTTAAACAACATTACACACACACACACTATCACTGTGGGGACTTGTAATACAGTGTAATCACACACTATCTATGGGGGGACGTGAACAACACTGTATGCACACATTATCTATGCAGTTTCTGAACAACACTGTAATCACACACTATCTCTGAAGGAACTTCAATATCCTTATTACTGAACACCATCTTTGTGGGCACATGAAAATTGCTATCACACACTATCTCTGTGCGGTGATGACTAAGCCACTACTATCATCACATACAACATTACATCAGCATTACATGCTTTTCCTAAGGAGAATATATGATGTGATGGCTTTTTGTCCATCAATAGCGCCAGCCAATCTAAACAAAATTCTGGTTCTCCTACATGACCACATTGTGTGATTCTGAGCAAATCACTCAATTTCCTTAAGTGTTAATCACCCTTATCTCTACAAGTTTGTAGCACACTATACACTATATCTGTGTAGACTGGAACAACGCTATAATCACACATCATTGTTGTGGGGAAATTGAACATCCCAGTAACCACACGCTATCTCTGTGAGGACTTCAACATCGCTATAATCACACACCATCCTTGCGGGGAAGTCCACATCTCAGTAAAAACACACCATCTCTGCTGGGACTTGAATGTCACTATAATCACACACTATCTCTGTGGGAACTTGAACATCATTATCTTCACATGCTACCTCTTGTGGGACTTTCATCATAGTTGTAAACAGCATCTCTGAAGAGACTATGATACTGATATGATTTTATTCCACCTTTGGGGGCATCATCACACACCATTGTTAAGCCGTCAATAACATTACATGCTATTCATTGGGAGATGTGGTCTAATAGCAACTTTGACATAAAAGAAAGTAACTAATCACACTGAGTTCCACTTCATACTTCATTTAATTTCTCCATGTGCTAGGCCCTTATCTCCTAAGACTATGAGCACTGATCACAGGATTAGAGTTTTAAATTCCCTTTAGTAACCTTGAAATATGATATTTACTAACTTATTTTTAACATAATCCATGTATTGCCTGTCTCTAGGAAATATGCAAACATTCAATTATGAATAGATTATGATTATTTTCTGTTCATTGGTGATTCATCAAACATTTAGCCAAGTGTCCTTGACTGTATTTAACGACAAATGATAATTATTGAAAAAGTCCCCACAAGGATGGTAACACATGTTCAAATCCCCACAAGGATAGTTCTGTGTGCGTAATTAAATAACAACACATTTGAAAATTTGAAGCAGGATCCTGTATTATTAATTTTTACTTATTATTTTTCTTTTATTGGTATATCTTCAAAACATTAGGAAAGGTTAGTCCCCACAAGGCAGGTGTCTGCACATAGTCCCAACAAGGATGGTAACACATGTATGTGTGCACACACATGCACACACACAAGCACACACACACACCACACACACCTACACACACACACACACACACACACACACACACACACACACACACAAGTACATATAGCCTTTCAATCAGTCCTCTTCATTAAGTGACCTCATTTTGCTTGTCTGCCTAAAGAGAAGTTCAGTTCTTTGCCTGGGACTCCTGGACGAATTTGGACTTTTATGTTTAAATAAATCAACTTTCCTTTTTAACTTTTTTTAAAAATATCTGCATGACACTGAAATGACAAATATGCGACTGCTTATGAATGTCAGTCTGGGGTCTGCTTTCAGCGTGTGCACTTGGGCAGGACACTCCATAATTTCTGCTGTGTTCCTATGTCCAACACATAGCATCCTGCACATCTTTGAACATGGTCATTTACAATGCGCTTCTGCAAAGAACTGGGAATACATGACCAATCTCAACAAAAACTAACACATTAATTGGCAAAAGTCTGACATTAAAGCTGTACTGAGAATGTTCCATAAGGGATACTTAGTGCCTCCTTTCCCTGCATCGTCTCTTTGTCCTGAAACAAGGGCGACTGTCTGCAGGCCACCTGGGTTGTTCCGTCTAATAGTTCCGGGACAGCTGTTTATCCAGCCAGTGAGTTATGTAAATCCATGTCCCCACAGGTAACAATGAAGCACAACAGAGATCCTTTTTTACTGTATTAAAAATGAGGCTTATTCACTCTGCGGCGTTTGCACAGAGATCACAAGCACAGCCTGAGGATATGCATCTTTTTCATCGTGCCGCACCACCACTGGCTTTTAGGAAACATTCATCTCCAGTGGACATAGCAACATTTTGAAAACAAACAAGAGAAAGACATTCTGAAGTCTGGTTTGTTATTTTTTTACTATATGAAGTTATTTAAACAGATGATTTAGAGAAGCATGTACTTCTCTCCAAGTAACTTCATTTCTGGGCTTAGAAGTGACTGATCAGGCATCCTGCCTTTGTATAATGGCACTTTATAGTAACTTAAATACATGACCCAGTTTGGTTTACAAATTACATGTCCCCCTTATCAAGTGAAAAACATCTGCCCCTTTCAAGCTAGATTTCCACACAAAGCAAAGGAAATAGAGTAAAAGGCCATCTCTAAAAGGATAGGGGTATAGTTAATCTCAAAACATATAACATAAATTTAAGCCAGCCTCACTGGGAGGGTGTTCTTGTCTGTACAACCCTGCTGGGGAACCATCTGCTTTCTCTGCTTTCCTCACCTTGCTGCTCAATGACGCTACTTCCCCGCTTCTGCCCTACAGGGGCGGTCCCTCCACTTGGGCAATGCAGGTCCACGAGACCGGAGGCCCGCAAAAAAGAACAATCGGTTGTCTAGGGCACACAAGTGGGCCCGCAAAAAATAAGCAACTAGTGGCAAAGAGTCTGGAAATTAGAGGTTAATGGTGGGGGCTCTGCCCTTATTCTTTCCCCCGCAGTCCACAGTTAATACCCCAGGTCTTCAGAATTTGTAGCGAGTTGTACGGGCTTTGGAGAAAAAAGGTGATTTGGTTCAAGGCCGGTAGAGGCCAAAGGAGCAGAAGGCTGGATGTACTGGAGCAGGGGAGAAGCTAGGCACAGAGGCATTGAGGCTGTGAGGGGGTAAGTGCTTGGGCACAAGGCAGCACCCACAACGAACTAAGGAAGCCGACTTGAGGTTGGCGCGGCTTGCTCACGTGTGGGGGGAGGTCTCCATATTGCCTCTATATTCTTTCTGTGTTGTGTTTTTAGGCTCTGTGTGCTCTAACAGGCCCTCCCCAGTTTTTGTCTAGTCCAAGGGTACTGATTACTTCACTTTAATCACGTGCAGCAACCGTCTGCATTTATCTGCAAACTTAGAGTGAGTCTTCTAGTGTGCTCAGGCCTGTTCCCTGTAGTATTAGACAGCGGAAACCCACTAGGAAAAGTGAGGCTGCTCATCCACTTCAGGCTATTTCTTCCCTTTTGGACTATCCTTGGGAAGACGCAGGTGCTTCAGAGGCTTTTATAGCTGGTCCCGCTAATGCCCTGTGAAGGTGACGGAGTGGCTTGAAGGTGACGGAGGAGTGTGTCAAGCTGGTCACCGATATCTGGGGGTAGGGGAGGTGCTCTAGCCTTCATGGATTCAGGAGAAAAGGCGAACCCATTTCTGCAGAAGAGGCCCTCTAAGATTGGGTGTAACTTGCAGGCGTGGGGTGCTCCTTCCCACTACTACCTTCACTGGTACCATCCTTTCCATTCTATTGTATTATCACTCTACGCTCCTTCAGGTGGAACTATGACAGCTAAGAAAACTTAGATCAGGAAGAGTACTCTCTAACACATTGTGCCTAAAAACTAAATCTAATCCACTATAGAGCACCTCATTGGGCAATTCTCAAAAGGAGCGGAATAATATCTGTGTATTTATTCTCAAAAACATTCTGTTCGACACCACGCTTTTACGCTTCGACACCACGCTATTACGCTTCCCCGCATATGTGGTTCAGGGAGTGTCCGATTGGCTTACCTTTCCCCTCAAACCTCGTAAAGGGAAGCAACTAGGCATAGCTTTAGGAGCGGCATTACAAAATATAGTATCACACTGGAACACAGACAGAATACCAAATCTCCAGGAATGGCTCCATCGACTGTGGTATGTTCTTGGTATGGAACGCATTTCTTTCGCGCTTCAAGGAGATGGGGCTTTCTTCGCTGATGTGTGGCGCCCTTTGTCACCCTGATATGCTTTGAATTCAGCGAGCTGTCCTGCGATAGATATTTACGGCTGCTGCGCCTTCCCGAGTTGCACCAAAGCATAACCTAAACATCACAATACTGTGCAAAGGAGTGCTGAGCCTGCTTTTTGATTTTTTGTTCAGACATTTTGAATGGGGGAGGAGACAGGAGAGGGAGGAGAGGGTCAGTGAAAGGAGGAGGGCGGGAAGGTTCATTCTGGTATTATTTTGATGCTCTGCGAAGCAATACGATGGTTGCCGGCCCACGGATGGAGCCTCATTTCACACTACATCTTGTTTGTTCTTAAATCAATAAAATATTTCAACCTAAATCATTCTGAAGATAACTCCAACTCTAGCTCAGTGGTGCAGACAACAATGAATGTAAAGTTGAAGGTTGAAGTGATTCATTTGTGTCTATAGAGGATTCGCATGGGCCCCATATCTCAAACCCACAACACAGAACAACAAAAAACAAGTGGTCTTAATCAAATAGGACATCCAGGGTCAGTTGCGGTGAGGAAGGACTGTGAGTGCAGACATATCATTTGTATAGTGTCAATCGATCGTGCAACTTCACAGTTCTTCACTATTGGTGAATCAAATGGCACTCTTTAAAACCACTTCTCTATATTGATATATTGCTAGTGCACCCTCTTTAGCAATACTTTGTTGGTCACTAAACTTAGTGTCCCAGTACTGACAGGACTCCAATGCCCCTAATGCTTTGCAACTGTACTTAGGCATCATTGCGTCCCCCTTTTGCACACAGTTAATGGATGCCTTACTTTTGAGAAACAATTCTCTCTTCTTGCCTCAAAAGTTGACTCAATTTTATGTTGGGCTGAGCAACAGACAATATCTCGCATTAAAACAATGCACTATCCTCATATAATTTTTTGTTACACAATCTCCTGTTGTGCAAGAGTCAATAGCCCTGTAAACAATGGCTGCTTCCAAAGCGCTTCAAAAACAATTACCAGTCTGGCATCCTATTTTATCAGTGGCAAAGCCTCCCATAAACAGTGGCACCAACTCAGCCAGATCCTCGTTAGCAATGGAGCCGACAGGCTTCCATAATAAACTCTCCACATGAACCTTGACAAACAGGATACCCTGACTGGCAGGTCGGGCTTGGTGGCGTCGTCACAGCAAAATACAGTGCAAAAGAAATCATGCACTTTCTTTCGCGTGAAAAACCATCCCTCCAGGCCATAGAGGGCGAAAACAAGGTTTTTTTAGTCGTAGCAAGTCACCTGACAGCATAGCATAGCATGACGCATTTCGAACCAGTCGGATCTTAATCATATGCAAATAACGAGGGTCAGTTGCTTGTGCATTTCTTTTTTTTTTAATGGTTTTATTTATAGTTTCACAGCAGCAAGATTACATAGATCCTTATATAATTCATAATACCAGTGATACAAACATACATACTAAAGAAGGCAGCTTAGATCAATAATCATTAATCACACAAGGAAAGAAAAATAGATAACAAATATATAGTTAAAACACAATTCATTTCCTTTTAAAGTCAGCCCTTATAATAATCACAAAAAGCTCCCCAAATATTTATACCCATCTGTTGCTTCCTGAGACCTTTAACCGAAAATAAACCCCATTACAATTTATATAAATTATACATTTTTGCTCGCCAAAGATCAAATGCCGGCGGCTTTTTATGCAACCATTCCGCTGCGAAAGAGACGAGCAACAGTCATCGAAAAAAAATCAAATATCGATGTTGATACAAATCATTCGCAGAACTACTTATAGAAATCTTCCCCAATAACATCATAGCAGGAGTAATGGTCAAAGGTAGTTCATAACCAAAGACAAAAACTTTTCTATATCTACAATAAATCTATACAGTCTATCACATCTAAAGAAAATATGAACACTATCCGCGTTATCCACCCCACATCGGAAACATTTCCCGTCATACCCACCCCCCATTTAGCCATACGTGCGGGGTATATTATAAATCAAATAAAGTCTTAAAAAATTGAACTTTCAGATTTGCTGACATTAATGATTCTCTAGACATCACAAAGAGATCTTCAATCACAATATCTGTTTCTCCCAACGCTTCAGACCATTTACTCTTATGTTTTTCAAGATCATCTGGTCTAATCAAAAGTAATAGTTGATGTAAAGCTCCAATTTTAACCCGCCATCTAACCACTTCTACCAGAGCATTAGATCGCATATCGACATTAATCCGTAATAAAAAATCTTTAATTTGCAAACATTTGAAAAAATTTGTTTTGGGGAAACCATATTGTAAAATTAATTCATCAAATGATTTATATAACCCAGTATCAGAATACAAGTCCCCCAAATATCTAATGCCTTTCCTCTTCCAGCTTTGCGAGATGCTATCCCTAACTATTCCTAGTTAAAGCTTTGACGCATTAAGGGGAGTGTAGTATGAAATCTTCCCCATTAAGTTCGATTTACGGATCAATTTCCACACTTTAAATGCGCTAATCAAGACTTTAAATTGTGTTCGTTTAAAGTAGCTACCATCCAATTCTATAAATAAGCACTGTTTAGCAATTGGGCCTAATAAAATTTCTAAAATTGTTGGGGCTGTGGCACTATTAGCCGCTACCTCCCCAGTAATTAACAGCCACATTTTCAACAGAAAACATGTAACAAAATAGAATGCAAAATCGTGCCCCCTCTATCAAGAGGCAAAGTCATGAATGTTATCGCATGCCTGGGTCTCCCCGGGCTCCATATAAATTTCCCACAGATTGATTGTAAGTGTTGTAATCTAGCCTTAGAAACTTCCAAGGGTATTGACTGGAATAGATAAAGAACCTTGGGGAGTACAGATGGCGTCTGGCTAGTCGGCTAGAGGAGAACGCTCCGATGCCGTCCAGCTTGCATTGAGAAATATGGATTAGTTACAGCACAGAAAGCAGAAGAAGCACGCTGATTTCTAGCGAAATAAAGTCGCTTTCCAGCACTACCTGAATGGAGGTCGGGGATGTGCTGGAGTCGATCTCTGCTGCAGTGACAGCTTTGGCAGCGGTTGTGACGGCAATAGCTGAGGTGCAACCCTCATGGCGCTCTCGGCAGCATAGCGGTGGAGGCGGAATCGGCGGAATCTGCGGAGCGAGCGGAGTGCAAGGCGTTCTCGAAAAAGGCAGCTGCCGGCGACGTAGGAGGGATAGCGGAGCTCAGAAGAGCAGAGCACCCGCTGAGACGCTACAGAGCCGGCAGAGACGAAGACAGCGGAGGTGGTGCAACCGGCAGCGGCAGAAGCACACACGGCTACATTGCTGCTTGGGTTTTCATGCCACGGCATCAAAGGGCTGCAAGTCTCTCTATGGTGTACCCGGTAAGATAGAAGCGGCGCATGGGGCCAGAGGGAGTGTGAGAAGCGTTCCGGCATTGACAATTCGAACAGGCAGGGCTGTGGTCTTAGTGAGTGTAGCAGGAAGTCACTCACTACGCTGGTGCCTGAATCTGAGCTTGAACTGGAACCTGCCAGATATAAAACGGCAGAAAGGCTGGCAGAGACAGTATAATCAACAATATCATTTTAATCCGGTAACAGAGGCAGAGGCAGAGGTATCAGAGGTGACTGCAGCTACCAAAGGGGTTAAAATGGCTCCAAAAACTACTCGTGGAGGGAAAGCAAAAGTGCCTGAAGGGGCTGAGAAACAAGCTTCAGGGCAAGTCATGAAAAATAAAGGGGGAGACAAGGGTCTACAAGCTATGAATGAGGAAGGAGCAGCTACCAGTAGCAAAGCGAGAACCAGGAAACAGGCTGTAATAAATGCTACACAGTCATCTGGCCAATCAAAAGGGATAACAGGATACTTCTCCCCTTCAAACATAGCTAATTAAGCCAAAGAGAGCACTGTCAATACCTCTGAGCTACCTAGCACCCCTCTAGCAGAGACTCAATGGAGTAACATTATGGACCTCAATGACATTATGGACAATACAGAGGAAAACACACGTCCTGATGACGAAACAACAGCGGCAATAAGTAAGGATACAAACATAGGGATGCCAGAAATAATAACTACCTTAGCACAACAAACTGGAATATTGGTACAGAAAATAACTGTAAATAGTGGCCAGAGTGGGCTAGAGGATAACATAGATCCAGTGGATAATTTTTACTCAGTAACAGATGGGTCAGATGCATCCGAAGAGACACGCTTAGGCTTGGAGGAAAACGGCGGTACAAATACTGACTCAAGCTTGTCATTAAGTTTGGGAGGGGGAAGCGGATCCTCACCAAAGGGGAAAAGTCAAGAACCAAGTCAAGAACCAAGGAAAAAAAGGCTCTCTCGGCGACAAAGAAGTACACAGTCACAAGAGACAGGCGGCAGCGACCAATACGAATAAGTGTGGCAAGTACTGAAACAGAAGCAGCTCTAAACTGGGATTACTCAGATACACAGCAGATTTATAATGAAATTGAGACTGAGAAGGAGGATCCTAAAGCTGGGGGGGCACACGGACAGGCACAGTCAGCGGAACCCACTCTTCAGCTAATATTAAACTCAATCAAACAACTGCAGGATGCTACAAAATCCGAGGGGAGAAAAAACCGCTTAGCTACTAAACACTTGCAAGGAGCTATAAAGAAGGTGGCCAAGATCTGCACAGCCACAAATACGAGGATGACACATCTGGAAGACCGAACGGGGATGATGGAGGATCAACAAGCCAAAGACTCGACTAGACTGATGGGATATGAAAAACAGATGGTGGATGCCCAGTGGAAGCTGGAGGATCTAGAGAATCGTCAGAGACGAAATAATCTCAGAATTCTGGGTATAGAAGAAGGGGCTGAAGGCGGGGATATTAGGGCGTATGCCCTGAGAATGTTCAAATGAGCCTTCCCGCAGCTGAACCATTGGGATTGGGACAGGGAAGTTCAAAGAGTGCACAGGTTCCCAATAACCCTAAAAAAGAAAGGGCCCTCCACTACAGAGGGGGCACCAAGACCAAGAGCCATGTTAGTATATTTTGGCAACTTTTTGCTGAGGGAAGAGGTGTATGCAAAAGCTCGCCCCAACGCTAAACGTACATTTGAGAATCAATCCTTCTTCTCAACCCCAGATTACTGCCATAGCACAGTCGAAAGAAGGTGGAGACTGAGAGAATTACTGGATCCATGCCATAAGATGGGCCTGCAGGCCTATTTAATGAACCCGGCAAAACTAAAGATAATTCACAAGAACTCTACTAAGGTCTTTTTTTCTGAAATCCAAGCAAAAGAATATATGGATATGATTCGTACCAGTGGTGAAACCAGCAGAGAAGCCAGTGACAAACCTTGAAGATGTCAGCGGCGATGCATTCATTAATTAACACGCTTGCTTAGCAAAAGACAAGTTGGTCTAAGAGGGGTATAGCCTTGTCAAACGTATACAAGAGATAGTATATGATTGAGAGAAGGCAAGAATTGCAAATTTGATTGGGGTTAATATACGGACTATATGGACAAATGAAATGAAATGGCGAGACCAATGGTAAATTCACGGGGGATCTGGTTAAAAGGGTTTTGAAGGAGAAATCAAAGTGAAGTAACTAATCCAGGTGATTTAATGTAATCATAAAGATCGGCAAAGGGGAGTCGATAGCCAGACTCCATCACAGAGGCCAGCGGCCTGCTTGCTCTAACAGGCGGGGGGGGGTAGGGGGGAGAGGGGGAGAGGAAGGGGAAAGGGGGGGTGGGGGGGGGAAACAAAAAAAAATCACATCAAGACAAGATAGAACAAGGGGAGGATCATCTTTTAAAAAATGAGAGAACTGTAGAAAAACTGTATGCCGAACTGAGGATAAAACAAGAATACCAATGCGGATAGGTACATTGAATATATGTGGACTGAATGACGGAAGGAAGCGAAGGGAGTTGAGGGAGTATCTAAAAACAATCCATGTCGATTTGCTTTGTCTACAGGAGACCCACATAGAGGTGTCCCAGAAGGGATTATTGGGCCAGCTAGGTTTTCAACTGCTTGCTTACACAACACAAGGGACAAGGACACGAGGGGTGGCGGTATTAGCATGGCAAGGTACGGTGAATGTTAAAAGGCAAAAAGCAGATTCATATGGGCGTTGGGTGCTGATGGAATGCCAGGTGAAGGGATTTAACTTTACTTTATGTTCAGTGTATGCCCCGACAGTTGATGATCCCGAAATGCTTAATTTGTTGAACACGCAATTGGCTAACTGGCCCCAACCCCTGGTGGTATGTGGAGATCTTAACATTAACGGACTGAATGGTTTATGGAAGCACGATCCGAAAATTTTTGGGGGGAGGAAAAAGAGAAGTCATACGGCTTTGATAAGGCTAATGGAAGACAATGGCTTAATAGACATTTGGTAACAACAGCATAATGTTGGGGGGGGGCAGCACATATTTCTCCGCACCTCACAAAATACTAGCAAGACTAGATTATTTTTTGGTTTCCCCTGTAATAGCAACTATGGGCAAAGTGAGCAAGCTCCCCCGAGTCATGTCGGATCATAATCCATTGATTTTAGACGTCGCAATTCCAACACAAAATAATCAAACCTCAAATTGGACATTTGAGAGGGCCTTGCTACAAGATACCAAGTATATTGACTCTATGAGAGGATGGTTGAAAGAATTTTTTGAGGTTAATAGAGGAACAGCTTCCCCGGCTATAGTCTGGGATACAATGAAAGCAGACATAAGGGGGGAGACACTCAGCTACTCAGTTAGACGAAACAAGGCAGAAAGAGAGGAGATGGCAGGGAGAATAAGAACGGTGGCAAAATATTGAGGAAGAACTTGGGGTAGCTATAAGGTCTAAACAAGACATTACTGTAATATCACAGAGATTAGCAGTGGCTAAAGCAGCTGTGGGGGAGATACTCGCATCTAAAGCAGCAGGGAAATATCTGGCTTGGAGGAAGGAACAGTATGAATATAGCGAACAGATTGGCCGCATATTAGCCTCGCGAACAAGACAGGCGGCTACAAAGGGTGATATCGCAGAGGTAATGCTTCAAGATGGCAGCATGGTGACAGCACCAAGGGATATATGTGCCAGGTTTCAAGAATTCTATCAAATACTTTATAATCCTGACCAAGGGGGCGAGAAGCAAGAGATAGAGGAATTTCTCGAAGGAGCAAATTTAGAAAAACTGGATGCTGCTGATAAAGGGGTTTTGGAAATTATGTTTAACCGAGGAGAAATGCATAGAGCAATTGTGGATCTTCCAGCAGGGAAAGCTGTTGGTCCAGATTCTATACCATTAGAATTCTATAAAATCTTTTTTCCTGAAATAGAAGGGGATTTTTATAATTTAATAATTAATATTCAAAAAGGTATCCCTCCCCCAGAGTCTTGGAGTGAAGCAACTATGATAGTGTTTATTAAAAAAAATAAACCTCCAACTAATCCTGGGTCATATAGACCAATTAGTTTAATGAATAATGATGTGAAAATCTATTCAAAAATCATGGCAAATAGATTAGGGAGGGTAATAGGGAAGATAGTATCCCCCAGACAGCATGCCTCACGAGACCCTATGTCACTAATATTATTAGATTTATTTAGTTATTTATTTTTAACATTTCTTAAGCGCGAACAAATGCCCGCAGGCGTCTCGGCGCTGTAATAAAAACAACTCTCCTGAGATTAGCAATGGGTACTAAAGGTTAAACAGCCATGTTTTCAATTTCTTTCTGAAAACAAGAAGATTTGGACTGGATCTGATGGATTGAGGGAGTGTGTTCCATAGTTTTGGAGCAGCAACCAGGAAACGTCTGTCTCCCCAGTTGACTAACTTGGTCCGTGGAACAGTCAGATCATTCTGTTTAGCTGAACGGAGTGAGCGAGAAGGAATGTATGGAACCAAGTGGTCACTCAGGAATTGAGGTGCTTGGTGATGTAATAATTTGTAGACAATACACAAGGTTTTAAATTTAATTCGATTTCTAATGGGGAGCCAATGATAGCCTCTCAAGACTTCAGTTATTGGTTTAAATTTGGGAATGTTTGTGAGAAGTCTCGCTGCTGCGTTCTGAACTGTCTGCATTTTCTTGATGACTCTAATTTGGGCATTGGCGAACAAGCCATTGCAATAATCTAATGCTGACAGGACAAGAGCGCTGACTAATGTCTTGCCTACATTTTTAGGGAGAAAAGGCAGAACCTTCTTTACCATACGTAATTTATAGAATGCTGTTGCAGCTGTTTGGTTGGCATGTGCCATAAAGTTCAGGTTATCGTCAAACATGACGCCCAAATTTCTCACCTTCGTAGAGGGTTGCGGCAAGGTTCCAAAGGATGACGGCCACCATGCCAGGGACCAGGTGGGACTGAGGTGGCCGAAAGTTACCACCTCGGTTTTATCGGAGTTCAATTTTAAGCAGTTTGCCGACATCCATTGTCCAATAGCCAACATACCTGCCTTAAAATTCTCCGCTACTCTATCCCCATCATCTCTGACGGCCAGGACCAATTGGGTGTCATCCGCATATGAGGTAAGGTTCATCCCATGTGCTTTGATGGTCTTAGCAAGGTCCGACACATAGATATTAAATAGTGTCGGACTCAGGGATGAACCTTGAGGTACCCCACATGGCAAGGACAACTCAGCTGATTCGAATTGTCCTAAGATGACTGCCTGGGATCTGTCCGCCAAAAAGGATGCCAGTAATTTTTTAGCCAACCCTTGCACACCCATCTGCTCGACACGGTTGACCAAGATCTTGTGGTCAACCGTGTAGAAGGCAGCCGATAAATCCAGTAGCATCAACAGTGCTGCACCTCCTTGATCCCGGATTAGTCGGATGTCATCTGCCGCTTTGATGAGCGCCGTCTCTGTTCCATGAAACTTGCGGAATCCAAACTGGGTTTCATCAAGCAGATGGTGTTGCTCGATGAATTCCGCGAGTTGATTGTTCATGGCCTTTTCAGCTATTTTAGCCAGGAGTGGAAGATTGGCTATAGGTCTGTAGTTTTTCAACTCCGTTTTATCTAATCCAGATTTTTTCAAAAGAGGCTTTAATAAGGTTTTTTTAAAAAGGCTGGGGAAAATTCCTGTGCAGAAAAAGCATTTTATAGGGTCTCGTGGGGATTCCTCTGGGCAGTTTTAGAGAAGGTAAACCTTGGGACCGGTTTTATAAAGGTGTAAGGGCACTATACATCAATCCAAGAATAAAACATAGAATATTGGGTGAAATGAGCAACGCGATAATGATTGGGCGGGGAACCAGACAGGGATGTCCTTGCTCTCCACTCCTCTTCGCCCTATGTATAGACGCATTTATAAGGAGAATAGAGCAGAATACAGACATACGGCCAATTGTTTTGAACGGATATGAAACAAAAATTCTGGGATATGCGGACGATTTGGCGGTCACATCTTGTGATCCGGAAATGGCACTACGGGCGATAGAAGTTGAGGCAGCTATATACGGAAAACTATCAGGATATAAGCTAAATGTAGATAAAACACAAGTTGTAATAAATCAAAAAATAACGCTGGTAGATCAAAGAGTCACTGAGACAGCGGTATATTTAGGGGTCTTAATCACCTCTGATATTTCAACAGTAGTGGGAAAAAATCTAAAACCTATAATACGCAAGGCTAAAAATGATTTTAATCGATTAGACAATCTACATTTAACTACAATCGGCCGATGCAACCTGATAAAAATGTCTTTTTTGCCTAAAGTGCTTTATCTTTTTAGGACCATTCCCCTGTTATTTGATAATAAATGGTTTAGGGAGCTAGAAGGGGTAACAAACAGGTTTATATGGGCAGGGGAAGAACACGTCGCAGTCAAAAATTTCTGTCGCTGCCCCGAGAACGTGGCGGGTTGATGCTTCCCGATTTCAAAGCTTATTATTGGGCAACAGTTTTACAATATATAAGAGGGATGCTGGGGGGGGATATAACGGATAAATGGAGAGGGAGGGATATTATTCCGGATGTATATGAGCTTTTGGTTAAGGACTCGGATAGATGGTTGCTCAAATATGACGAGAAAAGTTATTACAAGAAGGTACGTTTTAAGACCCTGGGGGCTGCAATAACTGTATGGTCTACCATTAAGAAGAAGTTAAAATTGGGTAGAATGAACTACTACACACCGCTATATGGGAACCCATCGCTCCCAGGAATATTCCATGACTCCATAATGAAAGATTGGGACAGGCAAGGGGTAAGAACTATAGGAGACCTTATAGGAGCGGCAAGGGTAATAATCACATATGAGAACGCGCAACGGCTATATAATTTAAGGCACAGAGATTTTTATAAATATCTGCAAATTAGGTCAGTCCTATCAAGAAAGCGGGGTGGGGATGTTGACATGCAAAAGATAGATCTGATGGAAGACATAAGAAAAGAAACAGGGTGTTCCATATCGCAGTTGTATGGCGAAATATGCAAATACAAGGAGGATGACTTGGAAAAAATGTTTGAGAAATGGGGAACTAAACTGGGACTGACAGGGAATGAGGCTGAGAAATCGTTAAAAATTTCAAACACGGTGTTGAGAACAACAAATTTGCAAACCCAGCAATATAAAACATTGTTTGAAATGTATCATACACCCCACAGGGTGGCACAGTGGGGTGGAACAAGCGGAATAACCTGTCCAAGATGTCAATCTACCCGAGCTGATACGATTCATATGTTTGCTTCATGCCCTGCTTTAGATAGTTATAAACAAGAATTGGAGCAGTTTTTTAATAATTCATTGGGAATGAATATAGCACTGATGGATGAAGTAATGATCTTAGGAGTAACTAAGGATGGCTTGGAAGTACCTCATTATGACTTTTTGTATATAGCCATGGTACTAAGCAGATTATGTATAGCATCACTATGGAAAGATCCCAGACCACCGACATCACAACAATGGGTTTCCAGGCTGTTGGAGATTTTTACCTTGGAACAGGCCTTATATGAAAAAAAGGGAAGGGTTAGAAGAGAAGCTGCGAGACGAATATGGGCTCCAATATTAGAATGGAAGCAAAGGCTGGGGGAGCTGTAAGCATACAGTAAGATATTTAATAATTTGCTTTAAGTTGAGTCAGCAAGAACCAGTATGGATAGAAGTTACTAAATGATTGTATGAATTTATGAACTTTTTAAGGAATTAATTTGTTATAATGAATGTTATCTGATTTCCTTATCTTGGTGAAATACATAATGAAAATGAAATTGTAATCTTGATGTTGATGAATAAAAAGAGGGAAAAAAAAAGTAATCTAGCCTTAGCAACTTCCAAGGGTATTGACCGGAATAGATAAAGAACCTTGGGGAGTACATTCATTTTAACAATATTACAGTGTCAAATTATTGTAAAGAACATGCAATCCCACCTATCCAAAGAGACTTTGACTTTATGAATAAGCATCTTCCAGTTTACATCCATGAGCTCGGACATAGAAGCTCGAATTTGTATCCCCAGGTAAGTCACCTCTTTAACTACCCGCCCATCCCTCCATAATACACTGTCGGAACATAGAATTTGGATTTTCGACACATTGAGTTTATAGCCCGCGAGCATGCCAAATTCTTTAGCTAACCACTCAATCTCCTTAATCGCAAGGGAAGGATTCTCTGTGACTACAGCTATGTCGTCAGCATAAGCAAAAACAGAAAATCGATAATCAAAAACCCGAAACGGATATGTACATTATGAGACAGTTGTTCTATAAAAGGGTTAATATATAAAGCAAACAAAAAAGCGGAGCAGGGACCTCTAGTTATACTCACAACATCTGATAACAATCCCATTACAGATATCTTAGCCTTGGGAGCCATGTATAACGCCTGGAGTGCTACAATTAATTTTTGCCAAAGCCAGTTTTATCCATCAATTGCCACATATAATCCCTTTGAACGCGATCAAACGCTTTCCCTGCGTCCAAAAAAATCAATGCTAAATCCCTCTTTTCTATCCCAGCAATATCAAACAGTGTTACTACTTTATTCACATGGTCCACCGTACCACGTTTAGGGATAAAGCCATGTTGATTTAATGAAACCAGAGATGTGATAACTTTAGACAATCGATTGGCAAAAATGTTGAATATATTTTATTATCACTGTTCAGTAAAGAGATTGGGCGATACGATCCCACTAAATCTGGAGATTTACCCTTCTTACAAAATACTGCAATCGTGGCATCTGACCATGATTTAGGTGGATGTCCTAGCTGTTCCAACTGTAGTACTTTTCGCATTTCTTCTTTAATTATATTAAAAAACAACGTATAAACTTCCACAGGAATCCTATATGGCCTTGCCGCTTTACCTAACGCCAGACTTTTAACTGCAGTTTCTAATTCTATCATAGAGATCAGGGAATCCAGTTGCTCCACAAATATGGGATCTAGTTGTTTCAATCCCTCATCAAGGATTACTCTATGATCCCCATCAGATCTCCTCTGCTGCTGAGTATAAAGAGTAGAATAAAACTGTTGGAAAATAGAAAGTATCTGGTGAGGATCAGAGTGCAGCACCCCATTCGAATCCCTTAATGCATGAATATTTCGAGCCGATTCCTTAATTCGAAGTCGCACCGCCAACCGTTTCCTAGTAGTTTCCCGAAATTCATGGCTTTGCCGCTTAGATATCAGATCTTCCTAGCATTCTTGGCACTCCAGAACCCAAGAAAATAAGGCCGGTACTTAGCAACGCTATTCTCTAGGCCTGAAATTTCATTCATACCTAAGGCAATCCCTCTAGTTAGAGTACCTTCCCCCTCTATCAATGCCTCATAATGTCTGGCTAACTTCAACTTAAGTTTCTTTTGCTGTCATAAACTAAAACTAAGAACTTCCCCATGAAAACAAGCCTTGAATGTATCCCAAACTATACTAACGGGTGCTGTGCCATTGTTATTTCCAAAAAAGTCCTTTATCCACTTACACATATAGTCCTTGAATGCGTCATTTACACATAATTTCCTATCAAATGTAAAATTATTGGATTTAGGTCTCCTAGATAAAGCCAATTCAAGAACAATAGGGGCATGATACGAGGAAATCCTTGGGTGTACGTGAATTAACGCACCCACCAATAATGAAATAGGTGCAAAAAAATAGTCTAATCTTACTAATTGTTTGTGTGGGTGCGAGTAAACGTAATGCCACTGTCATATTGCCTCATTTTGCCCCACACATCCACCAACCCATGATCACAAACTAAATTATAAAGTGCTTTAAAAACTTTGGGCTTTCGTCCGCTATATTTATCAGGGCCATCCTGTAGAGCTTGATTAGTCAGGTTTATATTTATATCACCACAAATAATCATTGGTTGCGGCCATATGGCTAGCTCAGCATTTAATTCAACTAAAATCCCTGCATCATCAACATTAGATCCATAGATGGTACAAAGCGTGATCTTATGGCCCTCAAACCCACACTCCACTATAACCCATCGCCCATTTTTATCCGTTAATTTGCGACCAGGAGTGACAAAATTTTGTCTAGCAAGAATAGCTACACCTCGAATAATGCCAGTTTGCCCAGATGCAGAGATTAAAGAAAATCCCAATTTGTTCAGGATGCCCCTCTTAGCCCATGGGATATGGGTTTCCTGTATACATAATAGATCTGGCCGAATATATCGCAATTCTGCAGCCACCTTTTGTCGTTTTAACACATTATTAAGACCTGACACATTCAACGAACAAATTTTAATTCCATCATGTAACATTGCTATTTTTTGAATACTTATCCCAATACCACCTTCCAAAAAAAAAAAAACTAAGCTGCCCTTTGGCATTAACACAACTATATTTACCTTGTATCCTGGAACTTAACCATTTTCTTGTCGCTGTGAATTTATTTCCCTTTTTTCTCCCCCTTAGTGCTACCCAACCCCCCTAGACCCCCTAGCTCTTCCTCCCCTCGTGCCCTCTAGCCACCCACCCTTAACCCCTTCAAAATCCCCCCCCCTTTAACGAGGCTTTAGGACTAATAGTCCTGTAGATGCAAGCTTTACCGCACCCCTTGCCTTCCCCTGCCGAATCCTTAACAAACCAAATCACAAATATTGAATTAAGAAAAAAGGATTCGTTTGGAGCAGTAAACATAAAATTAACAAAAAGGCAGAATACCTAGCCTTATCGGTAAAGTTTATAATCACATAAGCATATGGGCTCACTGATTCACCATAATCAACCTTTAGGGGGTACCTAAACTATATAGAACATGCAAAGTCTGTCGCTGGGGCAATGCTGGTAAAAAAACATGTTTGGTCCTTAAACACTATCTTCAGCTTGGCTGGAAACATTAGGAAAGCTGAGGCCCCCTTGGACTGTATCTCCGGAATTAATTGGCGAAATTGCCAACGAAGCTCCACTGACCATTGACACAAATCTGGGCGAACAAAAAATTCCACATCCCCAGCCTTCCCCTTATTATCAGGCCTAGCATGCTTAAACACTTCCTCCCGTGCCAAGAAGCTATTAAATGATACCAGCATTGCTCTAGGTTTAGTTTCCTGACCTGGCATCCGACAAATCTTAAAAGGAAACCTGTGTACGCGTCCAATTTCAGGATCCCAATCCCATTTGTTCAAGCCAGGGAAAGCTTTTTAAAACAAATTGATAAAAAAAAACCTTGGATCTTGCCCCTCTTTCCCCTCCGGGACCTGAAGAACCCTCAAGTTTTTGCAACGTGCGCGATTCTCAATGTCAGCTAATTTCCAAATCATATCCTCTTTCGTAGTCAAACTCAGTTCCGTAGTTGCTTTATGTTGTGCAAGTTCGTCTTCTAGTGTAGATACCCTTGCCTCTACTTCGTTAAATCGGGATACAAAGTCTCCATGTGATTTAACCAGGCGTCTAACAGAATTTTGCAGTTTCCGGCATGAATTCTGAACCCTTTGGCTCTCTTCCCTCTTTTCTTCTCTATGTTGCAAAATGGACCGATAAATTAGCGCTAAGGAAACCTCCTCCCCTTCGATCCCTTCAAACCCCACATGGGCCTCTTGGCTCAGAGGTTTCACAATGACATCTCTTTTAGCACACAGATCCAACTTTCTGACTGTCTTGAGCTGGCCATCCTCCAACTCCTCGGGTTCCTCTAGCACTGAGCTACCATAGTCACTGCCATCCAGCATTGAAAGCTGAGCTGAATACTGTACGGCCAGGTCCTCACATGAAGACACAGAATGCTCAGAAAGAGAATAAAAGTCTCTCAAATCTAGTTCCAGATTTAATGAGCCTTGGCCAGTTTTCCTAACAATCGGGTCACTGCCAGCAGCCGAGGCCATCATAATTTCCAACTCTGGCAGAGTAGCTAACCCGTTTTGAGTGCAAGAGTCACTGACTGAATCCATAATGGCGCCAGATTCGCCAACTTCGCCGTTCACAACCATTGCAGCTTCAGCCATTACTGCGACCTCACCTTCTTTAATTTTCCTTTTTTCCTTCTCTTTTTGCTTTTCTACAGTACTTGCAAAAAGTGCAGGTATTTTCTTTCTGCTATCAGCAGTTTTTAACTTGATTCCCGCAGACACAGAGTTAATATCGCGACTTTGGACCACCTTTCCCCTCACCTGTGCCCCAGCCCCAAGATTTTGTGCCGCCTCTGCAGGTTTTTGAGTTTTGCTAGCTGCCGAATTAATGTCACAACTTTGAGCCACCTTCACTGTCACCTGCGGGGCCGCTGCAGCATTTGCCGCCGCCTCACCAGCCTCAACAGCATTTTCATCCTGCCCACGCGGCTTGCTACGGGAGCACTTCGGTGGCATCACGGCAGACCGCTAAACTCTTCTTGGTTCCCAAACTTCTACAGCGAGCTCCAGGTGCGCTGTGAGTCCAGCAGCAGCAACGCCCGGTGACTGGCGCCGTGGATCCAGCAACAGCAACTCCCAGTGGCTGAAGCCCGATCCAGCAAGTCCGCTGTACCTAACACACTCAGCTCTGCTCCGAAATCCAAAAACACGCCGCAGAAGCCGCTGCGGCTTTCAATTGAGGAGACAATGTATCCTGCTACTTGCTTGCAGTCAACTGCGGCAAGCACTGGCATCCACCACTCCTTTACTCCATCCAAGGGCTCCCAAGACCAGGGTCCAGCAGGAGAGGTATGCTCAGGCGTCCACCACGGGCGCCATCTTGCTTGTGCATTTCAATGACTCGAAAAATCAAAGAGTGAGGAAGGACTCGAGGTGCAGACATATCGTATGTACACCGTCAATCGTTGATGCAACTTCACAGGTCTTCATCATTGGTGGATCAAATGGCCTCTATTATAGTCATGTTTATAATTTTTTCATTTCTATTAATATGATGTTTCTGTGTATTTAAAATTCTATTATTTTTAAATAGAAACGTTTGAAATATGTAATATATTTTAAGTAAAATATGATTTTTTATATTGTTTACTAATTAGTGTACTTTATTTATTCCCAGTTTATTTTTTTTGTTACTGTTTTTAATATATATATATATATATATATATATATATATATATATATATATATATATATATATATATATATATATATATATTACCTACTGGCGGTCGCCAGTAGGTAGTTATAGTTAGGACCTAGTTTCCATAGGAAATCCGCAACATTCTATAGGGAATAACTCTGGCGCCAGTTGAGGAATTTGCGTGTAATTTTCCAAAATTTTGGTAAGCTCTGCTCCGCTCCTTCCCTGAAAGTTTGGGGGGGATTCGTGAAGTGGGGGCTGAGAAAAAAGGGGGGTCCCAAAACGTGTTTTCCCCATGTTATTTTCCATAGGACCTTTAGTCACGGCTACAGCCCGAACGGCTGAATGGAATTATAAGAAGTTTGGCAAAAAGGTAGAGTCTGGCTCGCAGATTACGCTTTTGTTTAAATGGTGTAAATATCTCCAGTAGTTGCTGAGAAAATTAAAGTTAAAATCAATTATATATCTATATGCGCGCACCGTGCGCGCACCTTCCGTGCGCGAGCGGAATTCTGATTTGCTGTTTGACGTCTGTCAACATTCGATTCGGAGGAAATCAGGAAGTGTTGACCGCCATTTTGTCAGTGCGAGTCCACATATTGTAGATAACAAAGGGGCACAACATGGAAAGGGGGCAGGGTGGAGACTCTCTGACCACCTAGGTATTTTCAGGGGGTCCATTAAGGACCCCCAAGGCCAAAAAAGCCCTTTTTGTTTTCTAAAAAGTTGCGGGGTGCGCGCACCCGATCGCGCACCCCGTCTCAAAATGGCGTTTCACTCGATTTAAATAAAAGTTTCAAAACGTGAGAAGGAGGCTTGGTAGACAGTCCCTGACCCCCTAGGTATTGTCAGGGGGTCCATAAAGGACCCCCAAGGCCAAAAAAAATCTTTTTTTTTTCTGAAAAGTTGCGAGGTGCGGGCACCCGGTCGCGCACCTCGATTTACAAGACTGTTAAAAACTATAGCGGAGATTGTGGAAAGGGGGCAGGGTGGAGACTCCCTGACCCCCTAGGTTTTCTCAGAGGGTCCATTAAGGAGCCCAAAGCCCCCCAAAATTTTTTTTTTGTTTTCTTCTCGCAAAAAAGTTACGGGTTGCGCGCACGGTGCGCGCACGGCGTCAAAAAAAAGATTTAAAAAATGAATTTAAATTAAAAGTTTGCGTGTTTAGATGTTAGATGGCTCTAAAAAGAGCCGCTGTGTTTATAGGGTGTTTTGGGTGATTGAAGCAGGCGTAAGGCTTGATGCAGCATTAGTTGAATGGGCCCCCCAGGAGCATTGCTGGAGCTGCATCGTGCATGCGATGCAACTCTAGCAATGCGACACCTTACGGCACAGATGCGTCACGCATCTGTGCCGTTTTTGTCCCATGGTGTGCCACATTATAAATGTAGAACATCAGTGGTGGCGGTTGGGTGGTTTTGCTTGTCGTAGGTTACTTGGCGCATCGCTGCTGATTTGCAGAGATGCACCATGTAACGTACATCTGCCTCATTGTTTCAGTCACTCTTTAACTTCACTTTCTTCAGTCACTATACTTCCTTTACCTCACTCATTTGCTCAGTCCCTTACTCCGTTTTTGTCATTCATTTCTAAGGCTAAGCATGAGCGTAAAATCCGTTCCGCTCGCAGATTTTGCGGATTTTCGGCAAATTCGCAATCCGCAAACTCTCGCAAACTTGCCAAAAATCCGTGCGAAGCGGATTTTTTGCTTGGTCGCACTTGCCAACTACAATTTCGGGGGAGTAAACACTTGCGAACACATAGATGCGGCGGGCAGCGACAATCTCGCAAGTGCGAGATTGCAAAATTTGCAATTTCGCACAAGAAATCCACCAGCAGGCAGCATAAACATTGAAAATTATGATTTGTATCAGAATAACTCCTCAGGTTGACATTTGCCTGCACTTTTTCTTTGCAAGGAGTCCATTTTGGGGGGGGGTGGGAGGAAGGAAGTGCCCCACAGTCTCCAACTTCCTGTTCCTGTCCAGCAGGCTCCTCCCAGTGCTTTCTTCATGTGCTGGTCACTTTGATTTGGATCTTGACCTGGAAGGATTACTTTTTGTGGATGCTGCTGGATATTTGGATTTTTGCAAAACTGAAAGCACTCAGCAGGTGCAAAAGTTCAATCTTATCATTAGTAACCATTCCCTGTAGTGCTTCCTGAGGGGCCCCTTCAGAGTTCATTTGCCTACTTGCAACTATTCTATGACCCTGCTCTGACCCTCACAGCAGGCTCAGAGAATAGCTACAAGTATACAACAAAGGTCCTGTTAAAAAAAATTACACTGCAACAGAAAGCATTTACAGACAAAACTGAAAGCACTCAGCAGGTGCAAAAGTTCAATCTTATCATTAGTAACCATTCCCTGTAGTGCTTCCTGAGGGGCCCCTTCAGAGTTCAGTTGCCTACTTACAACTATTCTATGAGCCTGCTCTGACCCTCACAGCAGGCTCAGAGAATAGCTACAAGTAGGCCACAAAGGTCCTGTGAAAAAAATTGCACTGCAACAGAAAGCAAATTACAGATAAGGAAGCAGGTGCCAGCCAGACTGGAAGTTTAAATTCAGTGACACATTAATCAACCCCAAATTAATTTATGTCAGTTGAAGCAGGGCAGGTGTGCTTGCTTTTTTTCACCCCCATAATCTACAGTGATAAACCAACCAGAGGGTGGCAGTGATGTACCAGAGGGTGGCATGGGTGTACCAGAGGGTGGCAGTGGTGAAACAGAGGGTGCTGTGAACCTGTGATGATGAACCAGACGTAGAAACAACATAGTCGCGGCCGTTGCGAGCCGACAAGTAAGTTCGCAATTGCTAACTGGTACACAACCCTCGCGAACTGGCAGAAACCCTTGCGAACACAAAAAAAAAAATCCGCAAATTCGCGAGAGTTCGCGGATTTTGCGGATTGCGAATCCGTAAATACGCAAGTTTGCGGATTGCCAATTCGCAAAATCCGCCCATGCTTATTCATTTCATTTAGTCATTTATACACTACACATTCATACAAAAGAAAGATGACACAGTGCGTAACAGATAGAGCTCTTTTTGGAAAAATAAGTTAGTTCTGACAATAACTTTTCTTTTGTTTTGTTGTTTTCTATTTTTTTTTTCTTTTTTGAAAGTTTTATATTTTTTTTTCTAACAGGAACAGAAATCTTCAACTGAAACACTGTTCAACAGGAACAAAATAAATCTACACTTTAAAAAAATGTATCTTCTCTGGGAGCATTGATGTTCATTAATTCTGCGCTCAACCAGAGTAAGGCTCTGCTCCCCGTACACAACAATTTCAGAACATTTGTTGCATCTCATGTGGACTTTGGACAAGAATGGTCTTAGGTCCATATGTGCAGTTGATGGAGATGCAGGTCGTCCTCCTGATGACGTGCTGGCCCCAGCTGGTGGTATTTCGGTGGCCAGAGCTCTTGTTGATGCCTGTGCAAATTGCACAGGGTGCACTTGTCTGACATGCCTTATCATAGTATGAATTGAAAATGAGTACTTTTTTGATGGATTTCCTCTGATAAAACAGTGCTACATATAGTACAAGTGACTTTCGGGGCATTCACTTTTTTAAGTCCTTCAGGAAACGTAAAAAATTTCCATATAAAAGATTCCTTCCCTTTTCATTGTGGAAGCCGATAATCTTCCCCAGATTCAGAAGAAGAATCCTGTCTTGCAGCCATTTCAGAAAATTCTCTGGAAACTTCAAAAAGGCTCCTTCTCCCATGAGAGTAAGACAGATAGTGAGGGAAGTGGGTGGGGTTCCTGAAGATTCTAGAACTGAAACTACTATGAACCAATCAAAAGTGTTGTTTTCGTGTCACATGACTTGACGTGCGCGCTCGGGTGCGCGCACGTGGTGTGCGCACCCGGTCGCGCACGTCGCTTTAAAATGGCGTTTTTCCTGATTTTCATAAAAGTTTCAAAACGTGGAAAGGAGGCAAGGTAGAGACACCCTGACCTCCTAGACCTTCTCAAGGGGTCCCAGAAGAATCTCGACGGGCCAAAAAACAGTTTTTTTTGTTACAAAATAGCGGGGTGCGCGCACCCGGTCGCGCACGTCGGGTTAAAATGGCGTTTTATCCGATTTACATAAAAGTTTCAAAACTTGAAAAAAAGGAAAGATAGACAGTCCCTGACCCCCTAGAGTTTCTCAGGGGGTCCCTAAACAACTCCGACGGGCAAAAAAACCATTTTTTTTTAAAAAGACAGAATTTGCGGGGTAACAACATTTTTCATTGGTTCATATTAGTTTCAGATCTAGAATCTTCAAAACCCCACCCATTTCCCTCACTATTTGCTTTTATTCTCCTCGAAGAAGGACCCTTTTTGGAGCTGGAAGCAGAAAAAAGAACAGGATGGCAGAAAGACAAGAAACATCATCTTCTTCTTCTGACTCCCACATGGAATATCGCCAGCCAGCTAAGAAAGGGGAATCTTCTTTTATTTGGAAGTTTTTTACTTTTCCTGAGCATCAAAAAAAGGTAAATGCCCCTAAAGTAACGTGTACCCTTTGTGGTACTGTTCTTTCAAGGGGAAACCCTCTTAAAAAATACTCTTTTTCTATCCATACCATGTTAAGACATGTAAAAAATGTGCACCCTGTGCAATATGCCCAAGCAGCCACAAGAGCTCTGGCCCAGCAGATTCCACCAGCTGTGGCCAGCACATCTACAGCTCCACCTCCATCGCCACCAACAGCAGAAATGGACGTTAGGCCATATTTGGCACATGTGCATATGCGGTGCAACAAATGTTGTGATATTATTGTTTATGGAGAACAGAGCCTGAATTTAATTGAACGCAGGATTCAGAATCCTAAATGCTCTGAAAGGAGATACGTTTTTTTCTATTTTTCATTTATTTTGTTCCGGTTGAACAGTTTTCTGTTCCTGAATTTTCTTCAAAAAAAAAAAAATCTCAAAATTTAAAAAAAAGAAAAAAAATATATAAAACAACAAAAGAAAAAAAAAACAGTTCTTTTCAGAACTCATTCAATTCTCTAAAAAGAGTTATATTCTTAAACACTGTGTCGTTCATTTTTTTGAATGAAAGCGTAGTGCATAAATGAGTGATTGAAATGACTGAGGGAAGGAAGGGACTGAGGGAAAGAGTGAGAAAAGGGGATTATGGTGAGTGACAAAAGAGGAGTTGAAGAGTAACTGAAAGTAGGGGACTAAGGGTAGGGGAGTGAGTTAAGGGGACTGAAAAACTAAAGGAAGGGCAATAAAGAAAGGAGAAAAAAACTACTTTCAGTGTTTTGATGTTGTATTTAAATTCATAATTAAAAAAAAGAATTTTACACATATTTTATTTAGGGGTTAGCATTTAAAAAAACCTTGCAAATTCACTAGAAAACCCATAGGTTTTACACACGTTATAGTTAGGAATTAGCATTTAAAAAACCTTGCAAATTCACTGAAAAAAAACGTAGGTTTTACACACGTTATAGTTAGGAATTAGCATTTAAAAAACCTAGCAAATTCATTGTAACAAAATGTATAGATGAATGATTATTTATGATGATTGAGTATGTGTATGAGTAACTATATGGATATGTTGGTGAATGTGCGAATGTGTATGTAGATTTTGCAATTTCTGAATAGATTGTTGTAAGTGGAATTAGTTTCTCCATTGTTTTGTAATTATTTGATTCTATTTTTCAATGTGTGTATCAAAACTTCTATTACACTGAGAGAGAGTCTGCCATTTTTTCACAAGGATGATGTCATCAGTGATGTCATTTGAGATGTCATGAGTGATGTCACTGACTTAGTCATGAGTGATGTAATATGTGACGTCATTAGCAGTTCTTTGCGGGCGCGCCAGTTATAGTGAGTACAACTAACTATAACGTGGGAAGTTCAATGGTTTTGTATGAGTAAATTGTCCAGCTAACTATAACTGATATAAAACCTATGGTTTTTTCAATGAATATATATATATATATATATATATATATATATATATATTTATATATATATATACGAATCCTGAAAGGCACCATTCCTCCACGCGACACAAACAGGTACGGACCACTCAGGGGACAGTGTCAGTGATAGAAGTGCATTATTTAATCAGCATGGCAACCAGTCAGTCCTGGCCAGTGGCCCAGCATGACGCGTTTCGACAGAACTAGTCTGTCTTGTTCACATGACACGCCAAAAATCCAGCAGTCAAAAAATAGTGAAAGCAATCAAAAACAATGATAGGCTAAAGCATCGGACCTGTGTAAGCATTCAAATTCTAGTCACATGATCGGCGACATAGAAAACATACTCCACATAAAGTTAAATATCACAAGGTTTACAGAATCAAAATGTGGATATAAAGTTTTTTGATTTAAGTAATATTATATGCAAATAAATTAATAAATACTGTAGAATAAAACAATGAATATTTAAAACCTCATAGTAAAAACAGGAGGACATAATACCACTATTTGCAAGGATGTTGTTGTTCAATAGTATAATGTTTAAATTGCCTTGTTAAATTACATCCATTTAGGAACCTCCTGTTTAAATTGGGCAAAAATGCTGCCTGTAAACAGATACTCATGTGCAAATACGCAATAATGCTGAGAGTCAGCTACATAAAGTTATACATATGATGGTTCAGAACTGCCTTATAGCGCCAAAGAGCAAACCTAAATGGAAAGTGCAACTGTGCTAGTATTGAAAACTCTAATTGTTAAAATTAAACAGCAGCGGAACATATCCCCCGAAGCCATAAGGAAGCCCTGAATTGATAAAATACATTTTCTGAAATGGTAGCAGCAAAAAAATAGCAGCAAAAAAGTAAATAAGTGGTCGCTTAAATAACATAATAATTAATAGATAGAAATCACGGGCCAGTGCCCATTGTCTTATGCAAGACAAACCTTAATCACCACAAATTCCTCCATAAAGCCTTAGACAATAAAATGATGCTATTACATAAATGGAAGGAAACGGGGATTTGATCAAAAAGAGAAAAACAAGAAAGGAAATTATTACCAGACTCAGCAAAATTGCAACTAATGTGGTACAGATAAGTGGACTAAGGGAACAGAGAAATACATAAGGCCTCTCCAAAATCAAAATTAGAAAAGTGAAAAGGTATGTATATATAAACTCCATAGCTGCAAATCTAATACAGACAACAAAAGAAATATATTTACAAAAAGTTGTGCAAGTCCTCCCCCACATTAAGTCCATTGGGCATTCTAGTATCTAGTTCGAGGATGAACTTGCTTTCAAGTTGTCTTAGTTCAATCAATCAATCAATCAATCAGGGCATTTGTATAGCGCACTACTCACCCGGAGGGTCTCAAGGCGCTGGGGGGGGGGGTCCGCTACTGCTCGAATAGCCAGGTCTTGAGCTGCTTCCTGAAGGCGAGGTGGTCCTGGGTCAGGCGGAGGTGGGTCGGAAGGGAGTTCCAAGTCTTGGCGGCCAGGTAGGAGAAGGACCTTCCTCCTGTGGTGGCTCTTCGGATGCGGGGGACGGCGGCGAGGGCGTAGCTGGTCGATCGAAGCTGGCGCGTGGGAGCGTAGAAGTTGAGGCGGCTGTTGAGGTATCCTGGTCCTTGGTTGTGTAAGGCTTTGTGTGCGTGGGTGAGGAGCCGGAAGGTGATTCTCTTGTTGACCGGGAGCCAGTGCAGGTCTCTCAGGTGTCCGGAGATGTGGCTGCGGCGGGGGATGTCCAGGATGAGTCGTGCTGAGGTGTTCTGGATCCGCTGGAGTCTCTTCTGGAGTTTGGCGGTGGTTCCGGCGTAGAGGGAGTTGCCGTAGTCCAGACGGCTGGTGACGAGGGCCTGGGTGACCGTCTTCCTGGTCTCGGTGGGGATCCATCGGAAGATCTAGCGTAGCATTCGCAGGATGTGGAAGCACGATGAGGAGACGGCGTTGACTTGTCTGGTCATGGAGAGGGAGGAGTCCAGGATGAAGCCCAGGTTGCGTGCGTGGTCAGTTGGTTTGGGTGCGCTGCCCAGGGTGGGGGGCCACCAGGAGTCGTCCCAGGTGGAGGGTGAGGATCCCAGGATGAGGACTTCCGTCTTGTCTGAGTTCAGTTTCAGGCGGCTGTTCGACATCCATTTGGCTACTTCTGTCATCCCTTCGTGCAGGTTGGCTCTGGCGGTGGCGGGGTCGTTGGTGAGGGAGAGGATCAGCTGGGTGTCGTCGGCATAGGAGATGATGTTCAGGTTGTGCTGGCGTGCGATGGCTGCGAGGGGGCTCATGTAGACGTTGAAGAGAGTTGGGCTGAGCGAGGAGCCTTGAGGGACGCCGCAGATGACTTCGGTGGCCTCCGATCTGAACGGGGGGAGGCGGACTCTCTGTGTCCTTCCGGTGAGGAAGGAGGTGATCCACTCCAGTGCCTTCTCCTGGATTCCGACGTTGCTGAGGCGCTGTACTAGGGTGCGGTGGCAGACAGTGTCGAAGGCCGCGGAGAGGTCCAGGAGGATGAGGGCCGCTGTTTCTCCGTTGTCGAGCAGGGCTCGGATGTCGTCTGTGGCTGCGATCAGGGCGGTCTCGGTGCTGTGGTTGGCCCGGAAGCCAGACTGCGAGAGGTCGAGGGAGCCGTTCATCTCGAGGAAGGCGGCATTCTCGGTTGCCCCTTCGGATGAATTTGGGAACTGCCTCTATTCACAATAGTCCAAATCCTTCAGATTATTGTTATGGGCTGATTTTAAATGTCTGGCCATCGGATAATTGGGATATGAATTGACCACTGCTCTAGGGTGTTGAAGTATGCGATTATAAACTTGGAGCTTTGTGCTACCGACATACTTCAAGTCACACGTGCAACGTAACACATATACTGCATTGTCAGTGCGACCCGTTTGAAACCCTTGTATTTTAGTTGGGATGTTACTAAATGCGGTCAAATATTCTATTGTACTGGTCCCAAATCTACATGCCCAGCAGGAATTGCATTTCACAAACCAACTTTTGGACGACAGCCATGTACTAGAAACCATAACTTCAGGGTTATTTCTAGCCAAACTGTCTCGCATGGCAAGTGACTTTCTAAATGTTAGAGCAGGTGCGTTAGATAGCATTTGCGAAAGTGTGAGATCAGTCTGAATCATAGGCCAATTTTTCTGCACTATTTGTCTGATTTGTTTATGTTGTTTAGAATGTGTGGTGATCAATCTTACTGTCTGCTTGTTGCTGTCAACAGTGTTAGTGGTGTTATTGGTAGTCTCAGTTAAGAGATTTTAAATGCCCAGATAACTCTCACGTGTTAAAGCATTTGCTTTTATACGGGCCTGGTTTAAATCATAAACCTTATAACCTTGTAAAAGAAATCTTTGAAATGCTTCCTCTTGACAGATATCAAGGTCGAAGTCATTACTATAGATGCGGCAAATCCGCAGAAATTCCCCATAAGGGATACTGCGGATCAGATGTCTTGGGTGGGAACTGGTTGCATGAAGAACCAAATTCCCAGCCGTCTCCTTTCCTGTGTAATTTGGTGTGTAATACATTATCTTTGACATAGACTGAGACATCCAAAAATTCAGCATGGTTAGGGCTAATGGTGGCTGTGAAATTCAAGTTCATTTTGTTGGTATTGATGGTGTCGATATAATTGAGTGCAGCTCTATCGGAAACTTTCCAAATTAGACATACGTCATTAATATAACGCCACCAATGGCAAACATGCTGGTCAAATAACTCTTTATGTTCACCCCTGAGGACGTGCTCCTCCCACCAGCCTACATGTAAACATGCATAGCTGAGGGAGAAGCACGCCCCATTGGCCACGCCTCACAACTGCTGATAGACCTGTTTGTTAAACAAGAAAAAATTACTTGTATGACAAATCTTAATCATAGCTAGTAACATTTTGTTGTGTTCCAAATGTCTGATACCACGATGTCCTAAATAATAGGAAACAGCATTAATACCATTGTCATGGTGGATACTTGTATATAAGGACGTAATGTCCATCACTAAAAGCAGATAATCATTTTCCCACTTAACATTGTTCAAATTCTTTAGAAAATCCCAGGTGTCCTTTAAAAAAGATGGAAAATTAAACATGTGTTCCTGTAAAAAGTAATCAACAAACTTAGAAACAGGTTCCAATAAACTTTTATGAGCAGAGATTATTGATCTGCCTGGAATAGGGATGATCTGTTTGTGAACTTTGGGAATAAAGTACAAAATAGGTGTGATAGGGTACTCTTTTTTAAGGAAGAGGAACTCATTCTTGCTGATAAGGCCACCTCTCTCCCATTGGAATAGTTCTTTATTGGCAACATCTTTGATTTTGTTAAGGTCTGCAAATGATGCCACTTTGTAACAATCAGAATCATTAAGATGAGCCATGGCTTCAGTCATATACATATCTCTCGGCCAGATTACAATATTGCCTCCTTTATCGGCTTTATTTATGATGAGATCTTTCTTTGTTTTCAATTTTTGAATGAGGTTGTAATATTGCAGTTCAACATGTCTCATCTTGTAATGGCTACTTTTGACTGATTTATTTAGTTGTTTTAAGTCTTCTGTTACCATGTCGCTAAAACTTTAAGAAAAATGTAGAAATCATGAAGTCGTTTCTTACGGAAAACTGGAGCTGGCGGTGACTCAGGTTCACTTGGATTCCGTGAAAAGTGTTGAAATCGATGAAATAGCAAGATGCAGTTTGATCTATCTTTGGTAGCTCAGCAAGTTTTGTTGAACTTGCAGATGCCACTTGTAGAGGCATTTTGATGTAAATGTCAGTGTTAAGCTGAAACGATATTTGTGTTTAATTTTAATTTTGTTGTTCAATTTCAATAGACACGAGTTCCATCCCATTGTTGCCAATTTCGTTACTCCGTAGAGTAGAATCTTCAAATGTTATCAGTCTTTCTGTCTGAACCTCCTGTATGGTAGCCAGAGGAGAGTGGTGGCTACCCAGGAGTCCACCTGGCCTGCTATTCAGGATCAGCCACACAGTGCGGTTTGTTCAGATCCATGGAGACGAATCTCTCGTCCTTTTTTCCGGCAAGAGGCGGAAAAAGTACTGTTTTTGTTCCTCCGACAGCCAGGACAGGTAAAGGCATTCTTGCTGTGACTGATTTTACTTCACCAGTGCTGATGTGTTTTACTTCAACGTTGCTTTGTAGTTCCCGGAATTAATTGAGATCATTTAAAAAAGCCACACATTTATTGATGTTAAATGGTTTTTCATCCACCACTGTGCTGCCACAATCGAGGACAGGTATCCACATTCTCGTCCCTAATAGGACTTTGTTAGGGTTGATACCCCTTAGGGAACTTCTTGGCATGTTATTAAGTGCCCTCTGAACTCCATATGGGGGATTGACCCAACTACCACCCAAACCAAATTCCCTTGCTGTTAAAGATTGCTTTAAGTCCCGTTTTTTCCTCTCCAATACTGAATTTCTCTCATGATGGTACAGAGAGGTCTACCGCAATGCAACACCCAAACTTTCCATGACTTCTTTATAAGCCTTAGAGCTAAACGGGGGACCACAGTCAGAATGTAATGTGCCAATTATATATGTCCCTATGAAGACTCCCAAGCCTTAGAGCTAAACGCGGGGCCAGAATGTGATGTGCCAATTATATATGTCCCTATGAAGACTCCCAAATATGTTATAATAGTTTAAGCATCAATCGAGTGCTGAGGTCTAACCCAAAGGAATCTAGAGCATGAATCCACTGCCACCAAGATGTACTTGTAAGCCCCATCAGATTGTACAGGCATCAGTGGTCCAAATAGACAATGGCAAGCGTTCTATCTGACACTAGTAGTGGTGTTTGCGCTGGACGTACTACGGTGGAACCCTTCCTCTGCTGACAGATGACGCATTTAGGGCAAATGATTTTGTCTGTTTTGTTGATCCTGGCCACCAATAGTGTTGTTTCAATAGTGAAATAGTCGCAGCAATCCCTGCATGTGCTGAACCCAGACCCTCAGGTGCAGCTATAATTAAACCCAATCAGCGATAAATGTTTGGTATTACCCTACTCCCTACTCCTGGAATTTGAGCATACTGAACAATCTTTGCTCCTAACTTGTAGGAGTACTTGAGTAGAAGCCTTTTGGCAAGGCTGTGCTGTTTTGGGTGAATCAATAGGAGCTAACATTGTGCTTCTGTCTATTCTTCTACTAGTACGAGTAAATGCAGCTGTGGCAGCAGTTCGTACTGTTGCCTTTGCGGCTTCATCAGGCAATGCATTCCCTTCAACGGTTACGCCACCACGTTGATAATGCAGCATGTGAATATTGTGAGCTCTTGTGCTTTATTGTGCAAACTTTTGAGTCTTTAAACCCATTCTGACCCCAATAGTGAAGATATTCCTTGTAAGACTGGACACAGTAAAATGAATCACATTTCCCAATCCGTATTTATTAATGCCAGTAATAGAGCTTTCAGTTCTGCCAGCTGTGCTGTATAGTCTCTGAGAGACTGGGTGCTTTTTCTGCTAAGAAGGAACTTGCCTTCCTGCTTAAGTCCTTTTACAAATGAACAGGCTTGTTGTTTACTACCTATGGCCTGCTGAGCGGAACCGTCAATGTAAATAAAATATTCATACTGATCTGGAGGCATTTTCTAATTCGGAAGAGGATACTCTTGTTCATATTGCAGAAATGCTTTTGTTTTTAATGTAGAATCACATTTGTAGTCTGCATCTGTTGCAGTGGGAGAATTAATTAGCTAATTTTATCCAACGCTGATGTAAGGCTTTTGCGTTCAGAATGCTAGCTTTTGTAACAGCCTCTAAGGCCAGTACAAGAGTTACGACAATTATTCATTTCCCCTGAGCCAGAGCTCTTTCTCTTATTACAGCTGTCTGTACTGCTGTAACAATTTTCTCTGTAGAAGCAAAACACATTTCAGCGTTTGTGTGCAACTGTAATTTAAATGCTATAGGTGGAGCGTTTTGCCTTCATTGAAGGTTAGGTAAGTGTACCTTGGATTGACCCGGAATTACATGGATGACCAGGTTTGTGGTATTTACACGAGTTTGTAAGTGTTTGAAAGCTATCATGTCAACTTGTAAGGAACATAGGACATCTGTGTGTTGCTGTGTCCGATGTCTAATTGAAAAATCAGGTCTGATTAAATCGTAGAACGGTTTCACTTTTTCAGCATGATTCAAAATGTATGCTCTGCCAAATTTTAGGAATCCCAATATGGATTGTAAACTTTTCAGCATTTTAGGAGGTTGGAACAGTGCACATTTGTTTAAGAGGTTAGCTGCTAGGATTTTCCCTTCACTTGATAATTTGTATCCCAAAAAAAGGACATTGAGGTGGGCTATTTTCAATCTTTTAAAGTTGAATTTATATCCCTCAGAGGCAAATCCCAAAATTATGTTGCTCACCCTAGTCAAATGACCTAATAAATCATCATCCGTCAGATAAATCTCATTTACATAGGACAATTCCTCCTCAACAAAATTTTGAAGTAACTTGGGGCTAGATGTAGGTGGGTTAATACCGGTCGGTAATGGCCGAAAATCAGTAAATTTCCCATTATCGACCGGTATTTAGCCCTTTGTGATGCAGGAAGCTGGAATAGAGGATTCGGTAATTTACTGAGTCGTTATTTTAAGGAATCGGTAAAATACTGATTCCTTAATTTAAGGAATCGGTAAATTACCGAATCCTTAAATCCTATGTAGGGAGCACTCAAGTGAGTGCATTTTTTGGTTTAAGGATTCGTTATTTACCACCAACTACAAGTTGTCGGTAAATACCAAATATCTTTTAAAAAGCAATTTTGTGCTTTTTTAAAAGTGCCATGTGGCAGACATACATGCCCTTAGGGGACGCATGTGTGCCACATGTGCACACATGCACGATTAAGGGATGCAACAGGGTGTCAATGTGACACCCTGCCACCCTTGAATACGCTCCCCCTATTACCGATTCGGTATTTACCGAATCGGTAATAGTGAATGGCTTCCCATTCATTCCTATGGGTCTCCAGGCCCATAGGAATGAATGGGAAGGTATTCCTTATTACCGATTCGGTAAATACCGAATCGGTAATAAGGAATGTTACCGAATCGGTAAAATTTACCAATTGTTTACCTACATTCTATTAACCGATTCTTAAATACAGAATCGGTAAAATTCGGTATTTAGGAATCGGTAAATAGAAATTACCTACATCTAGCCCCTTGTTAGCCTAGCTGAGAACAACCGGGGCGATACTTATATCCTTGGGGCAGTCAACAGAATTGATTCTTAGAGCCTATGGCTGAAAATACATTCAAATATATGCTCTCAGGTGCTATTTTTTGGCCAAAAAATCCATTTGAGATACCTAGTGCTGTTTTGTATTTTTTTCGCACTATATTGTTCATTAATGCGGCACTATGTGCATTCTGTACTACCAATGTCTTTGTAAATGTATTCAAATGTCTTTAGGCTAAAACTAGAAGATATGAATTATCTGGCTTCATTACGGGAAACAAAGAAATATTCATGGATGAGGTGCAATTCTCTATTACAGCTTGGTCTTCAAGTTGGTCCAAGATCTCCCTGACTTGTTTTTTCGAGTCAGATTTAATTGGCCACTATCTTGGCAGAGATGGAATTTTTTTTATTGGGATTACATGGTGAGTTGACTCAGCATCCCACCCTTCATAATTGCAGTGTAATGCAGGAGCTAATGCTACCACCCATTCCTGTGCGTATGAATGTTGTAGTGTTTCAGGAACGAGGTCAGAGAAAGCTGGTAAGATTATTGTTTCTCCCTTTGGGCACTCCATTTTGATTTCAGGTACCCAGTTCTTTTCGGACAAAAGCATGTCATAGCTATATGTCAGGTTCTCCCAAAATAGACCTTTAATTTTTCTGGGTTTTTCCCCCTCCATTTGGAGTGTTATTTCATATAATGGGTGTGGGACACTTAACCCAAGTATAAGGTGTCTCCGCCGTGATATGTTCACTCAACGCCACTATCACCATAAATTCCATCAGGTTCTGGCAAACTAATGTTACTTCTGCTGCACAGTCTAGCATCTTCAAAGCCCATTCCCCGTTGAAAAGTTGCGTCTTCAGTAGCCTGGGAATTTCTTACGATAAGGCCTGCTACTTTCTTCTTTTTAAAATTGAGTTATTGATTTTGGTTTATCTTCTTTCTTGGTATTATAGTCCATAGTGTGCTGTGTATCTCTGGACTTTGTTCATTCTCCTTGTCTGTGTTCTGACCGTCCTTCCCTGTCTGAATGTTTTGATGAATCCTGAAAGGAACGAGAGGAACGTGTATCATTATCCTGATACCTTTCTGTTTTTTTATTGTAATCAAGATTCCTATGGTTGTACCTCATTTTTCAAGGCCCACCCCTTGATTGTGATATATTATCTCTATTTGTTTGTTTTTTATTGACCCATTTCTTTTTAGAAGAATCAGGTGTTTGCTTGGTGTTATCTTTTTCAGGACCACCCATGACTTAAGGTTTTGTTGCTCTAGCTCCCAAATTATCTCTACCTAATTCGGCATATGTATCTGCGATAATTTTAGGTAAGTCACACTCCTGTTTTATATTAGTTAAATCCCTGGCATTGGTGTATTGCTACTGCTGCTGCTTCCCATTTTATGTTTGCTAACACCATTGTTGATACCTGGGCAACATTTCTTAACAATTCCATTCCTAAGTTCAGAGCAGGTTCTTCTCCATTCGCATGATATATCTGTCTTAATATGTCCGGTATTACTGCTATTGAAGGGATACCATGAGTTCTGTCATTAATTGCAGCAAAAACCTGTACCCCTAGAGGTGCCATCTGAGGATCTATCCCCATCCCCATTGGCAAGCTTATCATAAGCATTCTATGCTTTTCTTGAGCTCTTGTGTGTGGAAACACTGCCTCTAACTGTGTTATTTTCTGAGTTATGCAAAATGGCATTTGCTCACACTTAGCAGGCATTTTGCCCATGACTGCGTAAGGTGTTTGTGTAGTTATTTTTGTTGCAGGCCCCTGAATTTGTCCTGCTGTTGTAGCCCTTGGCTGAAGTGTGAGTGTTCTTATCACAAACTGTGTCAGATTTCTGTAAAGTTTTATTATTTCTTTGTATAGTGGACGTAAGTCTGTTATTGGCATTGTGTCAATGTTTGGATGCCGTGTGTCAGCCACTGGGACCAGCCAAGTCACTCCATCTCTGCCGAGCGGACCTAGTCTCACTTTATCTATTATATGTGGGAGAGCACCTTCAAACCAGTTTATGTGCTCCAGGTAGATGAGCGGAACTTCAATGTCCTCATATGAACAGTATTCCTCTGGTAGTTCATCTTCAATGTAGAAATGAAATGTGTTTGTGCATGCATCTGCTCTTGAGAATTTGACCCACAAATAGAATACCTTTGTCCTGTATGACTCATGTGCCTCAATCACGAACTTTACTGTCCCACCTCTGAATGTGACTCTGCAGTATGCTAGTTTTAAAGTAAGGGTAGTTGTAACATTTTATGAAATGTGCATTGCTCCTTCCTTCTCTTCTACCCTTGCTGCATTCATATGTAATATCGCTGCAGCAGCGTCTTCTTCAGTCATTGTTGAAAGAGATTTCAAGGAAACTGAGGTATGTTTTTATGCACAATAGGACGTCTTTGGGTAAATGTGAAGAGGGGTCTCTGAAAAAAGCACGACTGAACTACTCAGTTTTGATTGTTAAATAAGAACCAAACCAACGTTGGTGGTGCCATGGCATTTACTTTTTATAAATCTATGAGGATCTGCACCATTAGACAACATAAACTGTGGGATTGGTGTCCAAACTGATTCCAGACACCCCCATCGGAAATGTTCCAGTGCTTAATTTGTAAAAAAGTTAAGTACCAGGGCTCTTGTCAGCAAGCAACAGCAGCTTGCACCACCCATATGCTCTGCTAGTGCTACCAATGACAGTAATAAACCAGCTACTAACCATCACACTCCTACAAGTGTGACAGTTTAGACTATTCCAGGCCCCCAAAGCTATAATATTAGCAAGGGCGTCAGGTAATATGCATTTTTAACGTGTAATAAATTAATGAAAAACTGTTGTTGTGCTCACACTAAATCTGGCAAACAGCCCACCATGTGGCAGACTATCGAAATGTGCTGGTGCTGCCAATTAAGTGCTGGTTCTGAGCACCGGAAAGCACCGGCTCAAATTAAGCACTGTGGTCACCTATATACCAGCTAGCTCACAATGCCACTGTAAACTCTTCTTACCATGGAGAGAATAGTTCCTGGCAACTATCGAACATGACATCTCTGTCCCATCAGGGATCATGGAAACAGTAAAGTACTTTATCTCAGAGAGATACACAGAATAAACGTGGGG
The DNA here is from genome assembly GCF_964261635.1 of Lissotriton helveticus. NCBI lineage: Eukaryota > Metazoa > Chordata > Amphibia > Caudata > Salamandridae > Lissotriton > Lissotriton helveticus. The sequence continues at coordinate 150,206,876 of NC_136073.1, forward strand.
ACATTTTTTAATAAGCATTTATTGAACCAGCATCTTTATAGTGTAAAATAGGTGTGCTGTAACAACTATAAGACAGAAACAGCTAAAAACGATTATAAGCAATAACAGAGTAAATAGGTGGTAGATTTCTAACATAGTGCTAAAACAATGAATATATGCAAGCATATAAATACATGACAGTAATAATGTATACTCCTACAATGCAACCGTAACTAGATGTACCTAATTGTACCTAGCATGTGCGTAGTTGTAGAGCCAAGAATCCCCAAGGATGAGGCTAACCACATTACCTGGTGCGAGAGAATGAAGGACCCCGGCTTGGTCTTGAAATGTACACCCCACAATGGATGTCAGACCAGTGCATGCTGGAGTGTCTGCATGCAGGAACTTCATTCAAAGATATGGTGTATACATACCCAAAAGGTACTTTCAGGAGGTTCTACCTTGCTGTGCCATGTCAGCCGAGGATGACAGAAGGGATGGCCATTATACATAGTTATTATGCAGAAGATGATAACACTGCTGTGATTCTGAGAATCCTAATGCATAATTAATGAGGCTAGTTTTGGGGGAAAACCACATGATATTTTTGCATTGCTAAACTAGGTACAATACCAAAACCTGTTATGTAGTGCGATTGTACAGTAAATGTAGGTGAAGGGATAGGTGACTACTCAAGCCTATAGTGGGGTACCCTGTGAAACATAACAGTGGCACGAAGCAGGGTTGCCTACTCTCACCACTGCTGTTCCTGATCGCTCTTAAACTCTCTTCAACGCCAGCCATTGTCATTAGTAAAAACACACACATCTAAGGTATATACATTCCTATGCTGTAGGTTCTATCACATCAACCAACACCTCTGCGACCTCCACTGGCTTCCAGTCGAAAGAAGAATAACCTTCAAACTTCTCACCCAAGCATACAAGGCCCTTCACAACACTGGACAATATACCTGAACAACTGCCTCTCCTGCCACATACCCAAAAGACATCCCCGATCAGCCAGCCTCGCTCTGGCCACTGTCCCATGCATTCGCAAGTCCAGAATAGGAGGAAAGTCCTTCTTCTACCTCGCAGCCAAGGCCTGGAACAACCTCTCCTTTCACCTTCTGCAAACTCCCACTCTGCCCCAGTTTAGGAAGGACCTCAAGACGTGGCTCTTCAGATGACCCAGCACTTAACAGAGCCTCCCCCATCCACACCCAGGATGTTGAGACCCACACGGGTGAGTAGTTGCGCTTTACCAACTCTGATTGATTTTTTTTTTTTAAAGAGCTTTAGATAATGTGAACTTGACCCGAATTGGGTATCAGAGCACTTTACAAAGCACCAGTTGCGTTACATTAGAACACATTCATTTGTGTTAGGCATGGGGAGATGAAGTGATTTGCCCAGAATCACAGGATGTTCAGTGTCATTGCCGAGACTCAAACCCAGCTCCCCAGATTTGAGGTTGACCGCCCTAGCCGTCAGGCCAACTCCTCTGATTGAATTTTTTCCTGAAATCCTTCATACAAGCATTGTCATCCTGTGAGCCAATGTCTTTTATCCTACTGAATTATAGTGTGGAGGGCTGCCTGCATGTATCTACCCCTTCTCTGTTGTAGGGTGGGTGTTTGTGTAATTTGTGTTGATTGCTGTATGCACATTAAAAACCAAAAAAAAGATATTTAAATATAAATGCATACATATACATATATATATATATATATGTATTATATCTATATCTAGATATATATATCTCTATATCTATATCTATATATATATATATATATATATTCGCTGAAAAAAACATTGGTTTCAGGGAAGTTATAGCTAGATATTTGACTCAAATAAAACCAGAGAAATTCGCTTGTTATAGTTAGTTGAGCTAACTATGACTTGCGTGCCCGCAATGCACTGATGATGATGTCACATATTACATCACTCATGACATGGTCAGTGACATCACTGATGACATCACTGATGAGATCAATCATGACATCATCCAGTGAAATTGTGTGTTTCTGTAAAGGTTAAATATGTTTTATATATATTATATATATATATGCTAAGGTATATTGAAAAATTAATGCATTTACAAGTGCCTAAAGGAATTATTTCGAGTGTGCGTGACTGAATGTTTAGGAGAGTTATTGAACGTGTCTTACTAAATGCATGGGTTAGTGATTAAACTGTGTAAAAGTCTCTATTAGTCTCTCCGTTGGTGTGTAAGCAACTGCATGGATTGCTGAATAGCTACATGAGTGTCTATCTAGGTTATTGATTTGTAGTCCGAGTATCTCTATGGGTCCCTGAGTGTCTATGTGGGTGGGTGAAGGGGGTGTATGAGTCTGTGCATAGATGTCTGAGTGGGTGATTCAGTGGTTGTATGGATTGAAAAAGTGCATCTGCAAAGGGCTGTATGGGTGAGTTGAGTTAGTGTATCTATGGGTGTGTTGGTGAGTGAATAAATGTCTCAATAGTACATCTGTGAGTAACTACATATGTTTTAAGGCAGTAGATGTGAGAGTTGGAGTATATTAATGACTATATATGAGAGTAAGTTATTTTAAGAGTGGGTGTAGAAATAAGTGTCTGCTTCTATCGGTGATTGTATAAGACAGTAAATATGTGTTAGTATCTGTATAAATACGTGAAGTGGTATGTCTAAAAATAACGAAGTTGTTGTGTATAACTGTATACATGACTTAATGGGTATGTGATTGGTTCTTTGCATGAGTGACTAGGTGTGTGAGTAACTCTATCGATGAGTGGCGGAGTGTGACTGTATGTATAGATATATGAGTGCATATTATAGTCCGGTATTGATGAGTAACTACAAGTATAAGTGACTGGATATATGTGTAGACCTAGGAAATAGTGAGTGCTATGTAGTATATGGCATTCTTCTGTGTATGGTTTCAAAAATAGTAGTCAGCATTTTAGATTTAGAATGGGTGTATCAAAGTTTACATTAAAGAATCAGTATGTGCATCAGATTGTCATGTGCATGATGTCATGAGTGATGTCATTTGAGATGTCAGTGATGTAATCAGTGATGTCACTGACCATGTCATGAGTGATGTAATATGTGACATCATCAACAGTGCATTGCGGGCGCGCAAGTTATAGTTAGCTCAACTAACTATAACAGGTGAATTTCTCTGGTTTTATATGAGTCAAATGTTCAACTAACTATAACGTCCCTAAAACCTATGTTTTTTTAATGAATTTCTAAGGTTTTTTTAAATGCTAATTTCTAACCATAACGTGCCTAAAACCTATGTTTTTTTCAGTGAATTTCTAAGGTTTTTTAAATGTTAATTTCATATTTTAATGTTTCTACAATCTATATTTTTTCAAATATTTTTTCAAATATTTTGCAACTCTATAATACTTCTTTTTTTTAACTTTAAAAATTACGTAATGTTTTATTTCTTCCCCCAAAAAAGTATATATATTTTTTTCTGGAGAAAACTGCACTCCCATACAGGTAGCGTACTAAGATCCATCACAACGTGAATCCTATCCACCATATTGCTAAACTCCGACACCAGAACCTGGGTTTCTATGGGAATTCACAAGGGCATATTATCAACCCCTTATCGCCACTTTAGCGGCAGTTTCCTGCTGCTAAAGTAGCAATAATGTTATCGCCGATCCTTGTTAACATGGTCCCTAATCTCTGGCGTGACTAAATGTGAAAAAGAGAAATGAAATAACAGAAAACCACCTTAGATAAGTGGTTATTACTAAAGTCCCATTAACCCAGACAAGTGAAACCCAAAAATATTTTTGGGGAAATGACAGCTACTGGGAACAAAATAAGCCCAGTTAAGCACTGAAAAGGAACTGTTTCGAATACGAAGGCAACATCTTTCTCCAAGTCACGGGCACTTCAATGGGCAGCACTTTTGCCCCCTCGGTAGCAGGCCTCTATGTGTATGATTTCGAAAGTCATCATATTCTAAGCCCTACCAATCCCTTTTCATCTAATATCATCTTATGGCAACGCTATATTGATGATGTCCTTATGATTTGGCAGGGGGAAGAAAATCTTTTACTTAACTTCTTTACCTGGATCAACCCATGTGATCAATACCTTAAATTCACACATGAATACTCACTGAAGTCCATTACATTTTTAAATGCCACCATTACCAAACAGGGAGACCATCTGGAGACTAAAACCTATCACAAGCCAACAGCTAAGAACAACTTATTACATTTCAAAAGTTATCATCCTCGCGCCTTGCGGGAGAATCTCCCGTATGGACAATTCCTCCGTTTACGCCGAAATTGTAGCAGCCTATCTGACTACAAGCAACAGGCCTGCGAATTAACAACTAAATTAGAACTAAGAGGATACCCAAAAGGCATTATAGAGAAAAGCTAAAAAAGAGCCAGGAACCAGCAGAGAGATACCCTCCTGGATGATCATCCTAAGGCTACCAATAATGAGTTACCGCTGACATGTGTGACAACTTACAACCCCCTTTCGAATGCTGTCAGTAAATGTATATCAAAAAATTGGAAAATCTTAACAAGCCACAAATTCAAATGGGACAAACCTCTCTTTTCTTATAAAAGAGCATCAAGCTTAAAAGACGCACTAGTACACACACGTCCAAAATCAACACCAACAGGAAGACGTGAAACGAATGTACTGAATGCTTGGGGTTTGCCTGCTGTCACTGGGCATTTTCCCTGCGGGAATCGTAATGTATGCCACCTTACATCTCATACTAAAACTCTAAAACTGACAAATGGCGAAACATGGGAACAGCGCAAGCATACAAATTGCAATACCAGCAACGTTGTGTATTTAATCACATGTCCCTGCAGCCTACAGTATGTGGGAATGACTGCCAGGCGTATCAAAACAAGGATATGTGAGCACCGCAGTAATATCCGTTGACGGAGAACTGCAACGAAAATGTCAGCCCATTTTGTAGAGAGGAATCACAACCCCAATGATCTACATTGGACTATTCTGGAACATGTGGATTCAACTTCCGAAACATTGCATTTTGAAAAAGAGCAACGTTGGGTATACCGTTCAGCCACTAACATCAAAGGGCTGAATGACGATATCCCGTGGGGCTCGGTCCTACAACATAAATAAATCAGTACCCAGAACACTCTTTGAATCTGTTGTTCTACACCATGCTCTGTATACAAACTTTCAGATTGAACTGCCTTTTTCCCTCTTGTACATCTGATAATAAACAAAGAGGAATACTAATATCTGATATCACTGTTCCGCCACTGGCCTCTCCTTTTTTTTAGATTAATTTTCTCCCCTTCAGACATATCACCACTGACCATTTCCGGTCATTGTGTAGGTCATTTATTTGAAAATAAACTGGATTTGAACCTTCCTGCACTTCCTGTTAAAACATCGTAAGTCCCCTGCTTGCGTTTAATTCCTATTTGAGCACTGCAAATGATGAGTCTTTTTAGCCTATCATGTGACCGGCATTTGTTAACCTACTTGATTGAGTCTTCCCCCTGAGTATTATCTTTGAAGAGGAATACCCACTACAATTGCACTTGCCTACGAGTGTGCCGGTTTTCCAATAATTGTCTCTATTTTAATGTGGTAACTTTCTTCGCCCTGCCTTCCAAGCCGTAATTGGTAAAATATTGAAGCGCCCCCCAACTTCTGCAATTGCCCTTCCGGAATTCGAACCCTGGCAGTCACGTAAATAATTAGTTGGTGTTTCTTTAAGACACCGGCGTTGACGGAGTCCCAAGGTAAACACGTGACTGGTAGCACAACCAACAGAAATACGCACCCTGCCCTTGACCTGCACTTCCGGACTGACGATATCCGAAGGTGTAGGTTCCTGCTGGGGAGTCGCGGGTGTCTGAGTAAGTTTACCACCATCGCGCCCATATTCGCACGGACTTTTCGTGGCAATTTTGAAGGTGAGAGCTTAAATAGCATTTCATTTCCCTTCTGACTAGACCTGACACCGCGTGAAGGTTTTCCCGCATCGTCAGATCTGAAGGAGAAACTCTCTCCCTCTTCCAATGTGAGTGTACCTATTTACTCCTGGTGATTGCAGTTTAAAATTAAGGCGCTATCAATGTTTTTAACACTTTGAGGTATGCACTATTACCCATCAGACCTAAAAGCCTCTGCTACGTAATTAATAATTTCTTTCTCTATTAATAGAAGACAGTCACGGACTGTGATTAGTATGGCCAATTCGCATGATTAACTGCATGGAAAAATGCTTCCAAAAAGATTACTTTTGGGACTAGAATGTGAAGGGATCATTTCTCTATATGCAGAGATTAAGATTTGAACAAAGTCATTATACCAAAGTCTCCTTCAATGGCGCTTTTTGAAGTCTGGACAGTAGACCAATATTACACATTTACTGATAAAGACAAAATATATTTTTGCAGCAATAATATGTGTATGTTTGTCACTATATGTTATTGTGTCTTGTCCCTTTTTCCCATTTTCTACAGGTTTTCTCAGCTCCTGTGAAATTCAGAGAGTGATCACGGGCAGTAACCGTGAGTTTATCTAATTTTTCACATTTAGTGCCCCACGGTAGGGTGCGCCTTAGCGCGCGCATACCACCGGAGGCCTGCCTTTTATCTATTTCTTGGTCCTGACGAATGCTGAGCGTAATAGCATTAATAACAGCAGAAACATGTTGACCGTTTATCTTTATTAAAGGACACAGGTTTCCTAACATAGAACCAAGTTTGTCCATACACACTGTTTTTATTCAATACGGGTTGACCCTAATTAAAAAAAAATTGGGTACCAACCTTGTATTTTTTAACCAGCACTCACATATCAATACACATTTTTGTTTTAGCACTGTTACATTCAACACCAACCTGCTCCGCTGTAACTCAGGCGTTGTAGCACGCTGGGGGGGCACTCAGCCACCCCAGCGAGGACCCGATGATGAAGCATGTCACCAACTAGTGGTGAGTGAGGGTCCTTCTTTATAAGGAAAGAATTCCCCCCTTTCCCTTATTGGCTTGACTGGGCTTATTTTGTTCCCAGTAGCTGTCATTTCCAAAAACTTCTTTTTGGGTTTCACTTGTCTGGGTTAATGGGACTTTAGTAATAACCACTTATCTAAGGTGGTTTTCTGTTATTTCATTTCTCTTTTTCACATTTAGTCACTCCTTGGTTGTTTATATAAAAAATTTAATTGGGGTACAGGAGTGTCTACTCTAGCCCTTTCTCTCCTGTTGATTCTCGCCCTAATCTCTGGCCTCATGTGTTTCATTTTAAGGACTTGCTGAACCACACTCTTTCTCGCGGACCCCAGCGTCCTAGACAAGCGGGTGACTGGAGGGTAAACACTAAGGGCTGGGTGCAGTAGGCTGACACTCTGTATCCTCCTCTCTCTCTTCTTTTGACTCTCCATCCCCTTCTCCCTTCCACCCACTTCCTCTCCATTCCATTCTCACTATTGTCCTTTCATTCAGACTACCTTTGTTTACCTCTTCCACATAGCACACATACTTATGTTTAATTTTTGTCTTGCAAGTTTCCTACGCTGCTTACATTGGAGTCCAACTCACATTTTTTATATTATACTGTTTGCTCTATTAAACTTATGTTTCTATTTATTTGTGTTTTAATAAAGGTTACTTTTTTCAAATAAATAACTGAGTGTATAGGTCTTCTTTTTCTGACAAGACTTGTCTATTATTTATTGTGAAAATCATCTGTTTATAGGAGATTTTAAGGGCAAACTTTTCTAATATTACAGTGCACCTGCCAAACATAATCTAACTGACTATTAGACAAATGAAGCCTGGGTAATTCTACAACTGCAAGAGTTCTATGAGTGTATAACTTTATAACACCATATGTACGGCCTGTGTGATTACATAACAAATAAGACACTGCCTAGGACCACCGAGGCTTCAGGGACTGCTGAGGCCCACCCTGCATATTTAAATAAAGCCCCAGAGTGTGGCTATCCCCGGACTTCAGTTGGCCTCGAACCCCCCGAACAATTAGTAAACAATACCCGGGAAGGTTGGCGGTCCCCTAGGCTGCAAACGTCTCTGTGCCCTTCCGTGCCTAATTTACATGTGACATTAAGATCCCCAGTCCTACAGAGACGCCGAAATATAATAATGAATTGGCCACGGAACATTACCCACCAGGGGCCTCATTTAAAAGAACGGGTGAGACCCCGCTTTTTTGTGGGGGGTTATTTTATCTCACCATTTTTACCATCAGCATACCCTCTATTAAAGTGATACGAGGTTTTCCTCTTCTCGCTTCAAGTAGTCAAACAAGGATTTGCGATTACAGGGTTAAAGCCATGCACCAGCCCTCTAATAGCAAACTCAAATGTCCTGCGAATGCACACCCCGGGACATTTCATGAGCTGCGCCTGACATGTTGCTCTCCATGGGACCATGATGCATTTGTTAGTATAAACGCATACTAACACTACTTACACATGTGTAGTACAGCGACCAGAATTTGGTGAAGAAGCAGAGGAAGCGCAAAATCCTAAAATATAAATCCTACCAGAAGTCGGATGACATAGTTCAATGAGCCGACGACCCTTGCATGAGTAGAAACAGCTACACGAAGCAAAAGGGTCTTCTGCACAACGCAAGCAATTTTGAAATATTGGTGAGTGGTGCTTTCTTTTTACCTTCTCCTGCTCATCGCCAAACTTATGTAGTAAAGAGGCAGACAGCAGTGGATCCGATAAGTAGATTTATTATAGAAAAACAAGACACCTGAAACAGCCATCAACAGGAGCAGACAGCAAGGCAACCGTCTTCTCCAGCACCGTGTACAAACTCCACAAGGTTCCCCTCATGACAGACCTACATTCTAACATTACATATTTAGATTCTAGTAAAATTACATAGTAACATTCTACTATGACTTACATTGGAATACTGCACAGAGCACATGACTTTACAGCAATGAGCTCATGGTTTCATCCACGAGTCTTGAGACCGGTAGGGGTAAGTATTTTGCCTCTCACTCCCTATATTGTATAAACGCAAACTAACAGTACTTCCACAGGTATGCTAGAGCACCCAGAGCACATCACTTTACAGCAATGAGCTCACAATTTAGGCTCACGGTTTAATCCCCGAGTCTTCACACCAGTAGGGGTGAGTAGTTCGCTTCCCACTCCCTATATACTATAAACGCATACTAACACTACTTACACACTTATACTGCAGCGGCTAGTATATCACAGCGGCCAGAGCCCATCACTTTACAGCAATCAGCTCAGTTTGATCCCTGAGTCTTCACACCAGTAGGCGTGAGTACTTCGCTTCCCACTTCCGGTATAATATAAACACACGGTACCAGTCAGTAGTTCGCTTCCCACTCCCTGTATGGTATAAACGCCTACTAATACTACTTGCACACGTATACTACAGCGCTCAGAGACCATCCTTTTACAGCATTCACCTCGGTGTCATCCCCAAATCTTCACACCAGTATGCGTAACTAAACTTCCCGCTTCCGGTATACTATCAACACACAGTAGCGGTCAGTAGTTCGCTTCCCACTCCCTGTATGGTATAAACGCCTACTAACATTACTTGCACACTTATGCTACAAACAACAGACCACATCACTTTACAGCAATGACCTCACGGTTTAGACTCTCGGTTTCATACCAGAGTGTAGCACCATATCATATCAGCACCATGTCACTCTGAGCAACACCGCACCTTCAGACCGGTAACAGTGACTACTTCGCTACGCACTCCCCCACAAAGCTTACAGTGCTCTTACTCCCCTTTCCTATTTTTTTTGCCCTTTTTTCTCCTTACTTGCTTCAACGGAATCACAAAATGGCGGCCAACACTTCCTAGTGGCAAACCCATCACTGCCAATAAGCAGCAAGCTCCTGCTCGTAACGCCTCAGCCAATCAGATGGCAGAATTCCCGAATATCAATATCTGTAAATGTACACAAGCTACAATGTTCGAAACAAAAGTTTATCCAAGTAGCTATAACTACATGCTCACACTACTTGGACAGGTGTGGCACAGCGCCTAGAGCACATGACTTCAGAGCATAGCACACACAGTTTGAGCTCACGCTTTCATCCCTGAGTCCAGCAGCAGCTCAGCTTAGCACCATGAGCCTCTAGACAATACCTCAAGAATTTTCCATACCCTAGGACTTTCCGACCAGAACGGGTCAGTAGTTCATCCTAGTAGGTATAAACACATGCTGACACTACTTCCACAGGTGTAGTGCAGCGCCCACAGCACATGACTTCACAGCATAAGACCCACACTTTGTGCTCACGCTTTAATCTCTGAGTCCCGCACCAGCTCACCTTAGCAGCAACAGACTCTAGGCAATACCTCACTTAATTTCTGTAACCCACCACTTTCACACCGGTAGGGGTGAATACTTCACTTCACACCCCCTCTATAGCACACCCTAAACACCCCACAGAGGTTGCAGTGCTCCTACCCTCCTATTTCGCACTTTTTTTGCCCTTTTTCCCCTTACTCACTTCAACGGAATCACAAAATGACGGCCAACACTTTCTAGTTGCAACCGCACGCAGGGCTTGCAGCCAATAAGCAGCAAGGCCGTGCTCATAACGCCTCAGCCAATCAGATGGCAGAATTCCCAATTATCGATATCTGTAAATTTCGATATTTCTCCAAAACTACTGAACACATTTACACCAAATAAACAGAAGCGTGCTTTCTAGACCAAGACCCTTCTCCCTGCCAAATTTGGAGTAATTCCGTTCACCCGTTCGACCTGTAGCCTTGTCTAAAGTTTCCCATGAAAATTAACATGGAGAAAACCTGTTTTGGGACCCCCTTTTTTCTCGGCCCACCCTTGATGAATCCCCCCTACACTTTCAACATAGGAGCTGATATCAACAAAGAATTAGTTTTTAATATTTCACGAAGATTCGTTGATCGGCGCCAAAGTTATTGGGAATAGAATGTTGCCATTTTCCTATGGTAACTAGGTCCTAACTATCACTACCTACTGGCGACCGCCAGTAGGTAATATATGTACTGTTAGAGGAGAGGAATTTAAGGAGCCCACTAGACTCATTTTGACATTCTCAAGACAAGAAGAACAGTTGAGAGACATTATAAGATGCAATTAGCCATTAGTTTGTGATGATCCAGTAATTGGGGATTTGCTCCCTAAACATCTGGCTATAACCAATGCATTAGTCAAGAAAAACCCAGAAGACCAAAACCATGGGGGAAGGCTAGTAGCAAGGAAGGGCTTCTTTAAATGCTCTAGCTGCAAAGCATGCCATTATGGCTCTAACAGGACCACGTTTCATACTGCTTTCAGTGATAAAGCTCTAGATATAAAACAGCACTTGACATGTCGGACAGATTATGCTATTTATGTTTTGCAGTGCAGCTGCAATATGTCATACATAGGTAGCGCTAAGTTATCTGTCCATAAACGCATACTACAACACATAAGGGCTATTAATAACAATGACCCTAGTTACCCCGTAGCAAGGCATTTCAAGACACACCATGACAGTAGCTTGCAACATTTAAAATACTTTGTCAATGATGCTGCTCCGCTTCAAAGAAGAGGAGGAGATCGCAAACTAAATTTGAGGCGCCTTGAAACAAGATATATACTTGAGCTTGACACCAAACACCCTTGGAGACTCAACACTAGTGAAGATTTATATACTTATCTGGATTAGTTCTGTATCAGACCTGTTAGTCTGGAATATCATGTGTGTTCACATATATCACTGTGTAGCGTACTTTATTTGTAATTTGTTCTTCCAATTTAGGAGTAATTTTATGCTATATTGCTTCTTCCTCTTTTTGAAACTATTTAAGTTTTTCGTCAAACCTAATATGTACTGTATATTGGCTCATGGGAAATAGGATATTTTAGGGAGATTGTTTTATGGTGAATTTTAGTAATTGAATTGTATTTATTGATATTTCCATGTATTTAATATTTATATACATACTAGCTGTGATGAAGCAAAGCTTCGCATATTTTGCGGCTTGCCGAAATCAAGAACCTCATTTATGTGTAATAAGGTAACCCGTGTATGTTTTACTAACGTTTATATTAAGTTTGAGTAAAGTTTAAGACGCTTGCCTATGTGTATTTCTAATGAAATTAATCCATGTCCTTTTAAAATGGCCGTCGCTTGTATTTAGTTACTGCGCATGCGTCAGCCACACTCACGTGTCCTGACGCGTCTGCAGAAGTGGAGGGAAAGTTATGCGCATGCGTAATTCATAGCTGTGCTTATCATGTGGTACTGCTCGTGCCACTGCTCTTGTGATCGTGTCAATATAGCTAACATTTAAATTGCATAAGTTTATTTCTTGATGATGAGTTAAAAGTACAAACCTTGTGATGTGTTTTCATAATGACATTATTATGTATTAATTTGTTTTCGCTTACTTTTCATGTACCGCGGGCAATGGGGGTCTGAGTGAGAGGAGAGCCATATTGGAGGTCCCTTCTGCGCCTGTGCGACATTCGGCAGCACGAGGGACCTTGGCTAATGGAACATAGCCAGCTGGCAGTGATGGGCGAGATGCTCCTGAGAAAGTCACCTCTGCCCTGCGAGAACAGCGAATGTGGCTTCTTATATGTTACATTGTATTGATGCGCTACTGTTAGCTCATGGGAACCCCAAACATGCTAGGCGGTACCAAAATATGTAAATGAAGGCTTCAAATCGCATATTGTGATTGGTGTGTTACCCAAATCCTACCTTAGGACCAATCGAAATTGAGGGATTCTGACACTTTGCAACATTGGGGGGTGGTACACTGTCCCAAAACTGTATATCTACCCTGGGTTCACCTAGTGAACCGTCCGACTTGTCTGGTTTAGCTGACCTGTCACTGACCCAACGCACTCAATAGGTGACTGAAGATACAGAGCGCTGCAGTGCACTCTGTCCGAATTTGACCATAGACTAAGGTTTTACTGAACCTTAAAGTGCAGACAAGGCACTTAGCTGGGAGTTCGCTGACCCAATCGGGGTCTTGATCGATATCTGCAGAGCGGGTGGAGCGCAGGCGTTGCTTCCTAACTGTGGGTTCCGGTCCTGTCCTGAAGAGGGTCCTGTCCTGAGGGTTTGCTGTCCTGTCCTGAGGTCCTGTCCTGATTCTTATTCCGAGGGTATCCTGTCCTGTCCTGGGTGTCCATTCTGCACCTGCTGTCCTTTGAGGGTATCCTTCCTTGAGGGTTTCCTGTCTTTAACTGACCCGTGGCCAGGGTTTGGTTTCCACACCTTTCTAGGTAAATACTGCTCTGAAATCTCTTGAAATTCTTGCACCTTCTGAATTTCTAACTTTTGCTTCAATAAAGTTCAACATTGCATATGTGATATTTTCCATGCCTTTCCGCAAATATTGAAAGTCATTTAAATCTTTGCAAAGTGATTCCTATGTCTTCTCATTTGTTAGAAATTATATTTTGCATAGCAGTGTGTCATTTCCTGATATGGTCTAGAACTTCATTGCCTAGGTTGTTCAAAGGCCCTTTCACCTTGAGTGAAGCGTGTTATTCATTATAAGTTCTTCTATAATCACACACACTTAGTCTATCACTGTTTTAGATAATACTGACTTGTATAAGTATCTTTTCTCGTTACATTTTATTAGTACGTTGATGATTACTCTGCCATTATTTCTTTATGCATATGTGATTTACATTTTCTTGGTTATTGATTGCCTTATTTTACTGTATCTCATGCAAGAAAATATTGAACTTTAGATAAACATTTTAAAACTTCCAGTTGTCCGTGGTCATTTACACAGTATTTGAATGTTATTGGTTGGGTTTGTATTTTGCTGCCTTTCTTTACAGCTAGCTCCCTGATTCATTGTGGTCATTAGGCACCCGCATCGGTGGATGGTAAGTCGGGTGCACTGAGAATTGGTAGCAGGGAACACACACACACCAAATTGGTAGAGCTCGTGAAGTCACCTGATCGATGTATATGGTGATTTGAAAAGTATATGGGCCCTGAAGCCGGAAACGGCGAAAACTATTGGTCGGGTGGCCTCGCGCGCTCGATCAGTTTTTCTGGTAGCTAGAGGATGGTTAGGGACTAGTTGAGGTTAGGCAGGATTAGTTGGACTAGTTAAGTCGGAAGCTGCTATTATATTAATGCTGCTATAAGAGTGGCTGTTCTAAGAGACCTGATCAATCTCTTGTGAATACGCACGAATAATATCTTGTAAAAATAATTCATGAATTTTTGTATTGTCATTATTCTTGTTCTTATATTGTTATATGTACTAATCCATGCATTTGTAAATCGACTCGTTAAGTGTTGTCCGAACTCCCCGGGGAATTGAAAGGGCAAGTGGTGAATAGAATCCATTGTCCTGAGGTCACAGGTTCGAGGAAAGTTAGGTGCAGGTTAGGATAACCGGGAAGCACTAACTAGGGTTTTCTGAATACATGTGTGAATAAATGACAGTAACGGGGTTCATTGGCAAAATTCCCATAGTGGCGTAACCTAGTAAGGGTCACATCGGAAGAGTAGCAGGTTCCTCGGAGCTAGCGTGAAAGCAGAGGGGTCCGCTGAGAAACCTTAAAACTCTGAACATATCCCGGAAAGAAGTGGATGAGTTTTAGGGGAATAACAGGTTCACCGATGCTAGAGTGAAGGGTAGGCGGAAGAGATCTGCCCGCAGCGAGTGAAAAGTAAATGGAAGTAGTTTACTTGCAGTAATAGAATTCTTACTCTGTCTAGACACTTGAGCACTGTGGCGAATGTGTATTTGTTGTAAAATAACCAAGCACTGAGCACTTTAAAAGTAAGAAAGTTTCCGTTACCTTGTGAAGGGAGGGAGTCAGTCGCGAAGCGCCTCTGACGTCACTCTGTGCCGCGCTGGGATTGGTAGAAACAGCGGGCGGGTAGCGGAGCTGAAATTGTAAAGGAGGGGTGAGCGCCGGAGCGTGGGAACTGTCTCACGAAGGGGCCGCGCACCCATTGGCAGAGCTTATTTTGCGTCGCGCACCCATTGGTTGCACGATTTTCTGAAGCGCATTCTGATTGGAGGTGGTTTGTAAACACAGTTAGCGCAGAAGTCGTATGTGGCACTCGCGGACTACAGAGACGCGACCTGATCCAAGGCATCTAGGGTTTGAAAGGGATCAGTGGAAGGCTAACAGATACGATATTATGTACGGAACCAAGAGAAAAATGTCCCTTGTAAATAAGGTGAAAAATTATTTTAAAACGGACAAACCGATTAAATCAAGGGAAGGTGTTCTTGTCCCAGCACCCAATACTCCCGCCTCATTCATGATGTTTGACCGAGGGTACAATACCTGTGTGTGGCTGGAGAATTGGGTGAAGTATACAAAAGATGACGGAGTATTGGCTTTTCCGTTAGATGGTACTTTCAATGGTAGGATCTTATTTAATTTAAGAACCCGAATGAATGAACTGCATCCCAGACCGAGACTAACGCAGTATGAGGCATTAGAGGAATGGGAGATTGAGGCTTTTGAAAGAGAAAGACCCCGAATGGACAAGGGTTTGACCAAGTGGTACCCCAGGCTGAAACAGGAGTCCAGGGATAAAAGGATGAAGCAGTGGAGGCAGAGCATGATTGTTGAGGGTCTGTTTCCCATGATGCCGGCATGTCATAACCCTGCAGCGGGGGGGAAAAGTACTGAAAAATGTAAGCATTGGGGGGCCCTAGGGGATTCAGATGATGAACTAATAGATGACATCTGTACCAGAAGTCCGCCACCTTACAGTGAGGGAACCCGACCTGCCAGTGTAGGAGATGTTCCCCGACGCCCCTTCCTAAAAGAAGAAGACAGGTCCCTGGGACTGGGAGGGGGTGGTCAAGTATTACCCTATCCTGAGAAACCCGAACTGGCGGAAACAAGGGATATATATCCCAAAGTGCCCGCAAGTCAGGAGGAAAAATATTCACGTACAAAAACCTTTTTCCCCAGACCCTTGTATGAAAGCGAAGAGAAACCATCGAATTCAGGACTGCCTTTTGTTCAACCTCCATATGGGGAAGAGCGCAGGTCCTTTAATACTGGAACTTTATTCCCGAAACCAAATTATGGTGGAGGACCAAGTGAAACGCATCCTACTGCCCCGAGTTTTACTCCTCCGCCTACTGCCCCGAGTTTTACTCCTCCATTGACCCCACAGATATTACATGACACAACTCTAAGAAGGGTACTAGTGGAAAAGGAGCAAGAGGCTCTAGCTAGACAAAGAACAGAAATAATTCAGAAAATCTCTCAGATAAATACCAGTCCTGAGGCATTGACTATTCCAGTAACTATTGGACCGGTGGTCCCGTTATACGGAAATGGTCAGGGAAATCCGATTACTCCAGTCATGACCCCAGTCATAGCAACCCCGAGACAGGAACCAATCATCATAGATGATCAGTCCAGTGAGTGCGAGTCTGAAGTTGCATTCTTGGAATTGCCAAACAAACAGACCGGAAAGGGAATACAGCAGAGGTATAATCCTTTTAATGCAAAAGAAATTAAATTAGAGACAGCAACAGGTACTAGGAATGTCTCTCTGGTAACTCCGGATGAAATTGAGAGTTGGAGTCGTGAATTAGAAAAGCAGACTCCGCAAACAAAGCCTTTAGACCTCTACAAGCTGAGGGTTGAAATAGAAGAATTAATGGCAGGAAATGTGGGGTTGAATCGATTGAATACCTACTCTGAGGAAGAATTGTCGTTCATATGTAAAAGCTTTACAAGGAACACCAGAGTGCTCCATGAAAAACTGACCGAAACAGCAATTAGTATGGGGGTAGATATCTCAAAATCCAAGCCCTTACAGAAACCGTACAGAGCAGACTTCTCAGACAAGGATATAGAACACCTGAATGTGGCAGGAAAGAAGCTACAGATTAAAGAATTAATGGGGGTACTGCAGAAATGGGGAGATGTGGAAAAATGGAGAAGCAGGTGGGCGAAAAAGAGGGAAGAGGTTCGCTCCCGACAAGTGACTCCCGAGTTTGCTTTAAGGGAGGTAGAAAAACCTGAGCAGTTATGCCCCATGCGCGAAGTTCCAGGAGGGAAATATGTGCATGTCCCCTGGTCTAGGCAGGATATTGTGTCCTTCACGAACGATTTTCCAAAATTAAGAGAGAAACCAGTTGACTGGTACCGGCAGGTGGAAAGGTTCGTGAAGGTACAGAAATGTCTGTGGAAAGACCTGGATGGGTTTTTCGACATTGTGGTTCCAGTAGATTTATGGACCCAGTGTAAAATAAACATAAATTGGCCCAGTGAAGAGTATCCCAGAGACAAGGACACAGGGGAGCCATCAAAGGAAGTCATGCGAAAATATGAGCAGGTAATTCAGCACTTGAAAGAAAAGGTGCCCGCCAAGGAAACTGATTGGACAAAAATAGATAGAACAACACAGGAAAGGGACGAGACAGTGCATTCCTTCTATGAGAGGTTATTGCAGGTATTTAAAACATACAGTGGTATTGACAACATCGACCTGAAGGATATGACACACTTTATTTACAGGTTTGTAAATGGTTTAAGACCTGAAATTTGTCAGTGGATAAAAGACAATAAAATCTGTTGGCATACTAAGAAAATGGATGAGGTCCTGCGGTACGCTAAGTACTGCGAGGACGAGATGGCAGAAAAGAAAAAGGCCCTTAAGGAGAAGGTTATGTGGGCTCAGGTGAAGCTCGCAGAACAGCAGGAAAAACAATTGAGTAACATGGTTAAAAATGCTGAGAACAAAAGTCCTGGGGGAGGGGGTGGAGGAAAGCCCCGGCCCAAATTTAGCAGGGAAGAGGCTATGAAAAAATTTCCCTGCCATCAGTGCGGCGAAATTGGACACTGGCGAAACGAGTGTCCCCAATTAGTCGATGTTAATGAGACAACTCCTGATTTAATTCCACAGACGCAGAAAGAAAGACCAAGAAAGACTCAACCCCAGGTAAAAACAGTTCAGGTGCCTCGAGCACCCAAACAGGTATACAGGGGAAGACAGGCAGAAAATGAAGAGATAGAGGTTTGGGAAAGCGGGGAGAACAGAAATACAGCAACTTCGCAGTATCTGCTGAATGATACCTTCCTTTGTAATGATCAGGACTGACGGGGCCTGAGAGGGGAGGACGAGGAGTGCGTACTTGGCGCTTCCTTGCCGGTAGACCAGTCTGGACCATATATTGAAGGAAAGGTTGACGGAAATGATGTCACCTTTCTGTTGGACACTGGTGCTACCCGTTCTACTGTAAGAACAGTGGACGTTCCAAACCTACCCCTTTCGGGAGAAAACATCCAAGTAGTAGGTGTATCTAATCAATTGATTAGTACTCCTGTTACCGAACCAATGGAGATTTCAATTGGAAATTTTAAACAGATGCATAGATTTGTAGTCTGTGACACCAGTCCAGTAAATTTACTGGGACGTGATTTGCTGTGTAAAATGAACTGTACCATCTTTTGCACACCAAAGGGTGTCGAAATACAGACCCCAGATGAAGACGGCATTTATAAATTATTGTTGCTTAGACCTGACTCAGAACTTAAAAAATTGACCCTGCAGGACTTGCCCCAAGAACTACAGGAAGCCGTAAAGCCAGAAGTGTGGGATTTCACTGGAAAAGATGTGGGTTTGATGAAAGATGTGGACCCCATACAAATAGCCATCAAGGACAATGCAGTATATCCTAACACTAGGCCCTACCGAATGAATGCTGAAGTGAAAGCAGGTGTCACTTTGGAGATACAAAAATTATTGGAAGGAAACATCATACAAGAAGTGATGAGCAGCCCATGCAACTCACCGATTATGGGCATCAAAAAGCCTAGTGGCAAGTATAGGGTAGTGCAGGACCTGAGAAAGGTTAACAAGATTGTAGTTCCTTGCTGCCCTATTGTCCCGAACCCTGCAGTAATTCTGTACCAGATTCCTTGGGATGCTGAGTGGTTCACTGTGATTGATTTGTGTCATGCATTCTTTTCGATACCCCTGCACCCCGACAGCAAATTTCTTTTCTCATTTGCCTTCGAGGGTCACGTGTATTGTTGGAACCGGGTCCCTCAAGGGTATACAGAGAGCCCCTCTATCTTTAATCAGATCTTGAAGAAATGTCTAGAGACTTTGACATTACCTGGGAACTCTGTATTAGTGCAGTACATAGACGACCTTCTATTGGCGTCTAAAAGTCACAGGGACTGTGTAGTGGACACCATTGCCCTCCTAAATCACCTGTGTGAGAAAGGGCATAAAGTGTCCCCTGACAAACTACAGTTCTGTGCGAAGTCAGTGAAATATCTGGGACACCAGATAGAAAAGGGTGTCAGAAAAGTCACTTCAGAAAGAGTGAGAATAATTCAAAAGATGCAGTTGCCCCGTACGCAAAAGGAAGTCAGAATGTTCCTGGGTGTATTAGGGTACTGCAGGCAGTGGATTCTGGGATTTGCAGCCTTAGCCAGGCCCTTGATAAAAATGACCACGAGAGGAATGCCAGATGTTGTGCAGTGGGACGATGAAAGTCTAATGGCTTTCACCAGATTGAAAAACTGTCTGTGTACAGCCCCTGCGTTGGGAATGCCAGATTATTCAAAAGAGTTTTCCCTTTTCTGTGACACTCGCGATAATTGCGCATTGTCAGTCCTGACTCAAGAACATGGCACAACCAGGAGGCCTGTGGCCTATTTCTCTGCCACACTGGACCCAGTAGCTGCTGGGTTACCAGGTTGTCTGAAAGCAGTAGCTGCTACCTGTGCAAGTTTGGAACAGAGTGAGTCCATTGTCATGGGACATCCTGTGACTGTCTATGTTTCACATGGAGTGGTAATTCTATTGACCAGAACTAAAACACAGTATCTCACCCCTAGTCGGCTGACTAAATACGAGAGGATTCTTGTGGGTGCAGCAAATGTGAGCATTGTTAGGTGCGGTATTCTGAACCCTGCCACCTTACTCCCCGACCCCTCGGAAATGGAAGGTGGGGATGATGATGAACATGATTGTATTGATCTGACAGAGTTCAGTACCAAGCCACGCCCTGACATAAAAGAAGTACCATTGCCTGAGCATGATAAAGAACTGTTTGTGGATGGTTCCTGCCTAAGACATGAATTAGGAGGCTTGAGTGCTGCTTATGCAGTAGTATCTTTTGAAAAAATTGAACAAGCAGGTTACCTATATCACATCAAGTCTGCACAAGTAGCCGAATTGATAGCCCTGATAATGGCTTGCAAAATTGGGAAGGACTTACGCATAACAGTGTATACTGACAGTCAGTACTGTTATGGCGTTGTGCATGACTTTGGCCAATTATGGATGCAGAGGGAATTCATGACTTCCTCAGGTACTCCCATTCGGAATGCAAAGGTTGTTCATGACCTTTTAGAGGCCATCCAGTTGCCCAAAGAACTGGCAGTGGTAAAATGTGCTGCTCATCAAAGGAGCATGGACAGAGTATCACTGGGAAACGATTATGCTGATCGAGTGGCTCAATGGTGTGCCAAAGATCGATATATTATAAATCCAAAACGAGGGGGGCCAGGAACCAGCTGCCAGCTTCAGGTGTTTGAGGAAGTGCCTACATGGGATGAGGTGAGAGAATGGCAGGAGTCGGCTCCTTGGCAAGAAAGAGAGAAATGGAAGGAGGATGGGTGTAGACCGAGGCGTGTGGATGGTGTGATTTTGGGCCCAACTGGTATGCCTGTGTTACCCCGACACTTGCTTGGCACAATGGCAAGATTAATACATGAAGGATCACACATTGGTAGGGATGCCATGATTCTGGTATTTCAACAGACTTGGTACAGCAAGAAATTCAGGAAGGTAGCAGAGTCCCTCTGCCAGAGGTGCCTGTCATGTCAACAGATGAACCCAGGCAAGAGGACAATGGTTGAACTGAGCAAGATTGGGAGGTCAGGGGGTCCCTTTATAAGAATACAGGTTGATTTCATCACCATGCCCCGTTGTGAAGGGAAACGATATGTCCTTGTCATTGTGTGCGTATTTTCAAAATGGGTAGAAGCTTACCCTACTCCCAAGAGTGACGCACTGACAGTAGCGAAGTGTTTACTAAAAGAACTGATACCTAGGTTCGGCATACCATACATTATTGAATCAGACCAGGGTGGACATTTCCACAATGAAATAATGGCTGAACTGTGTAAGGCCTTTGGAATAAGGCAGAAACTCCATTGTGCATACCACCCAGAGGCTTCTGGAATAGTGGAACAAGTAAATGGAACTATCAAAAACAGACTAGCAAAGCTGACAGATGCTACTGGCATGAACTGGGTGAAGGCCCTGCCCCTGGTCCTGATGGGACTGAGAAGTGTTCCAGACCGCAAGACAGGCCTAAGTCCCCATGAAATCATTATGGGAAGAGTGATGAGACAAGCATGGGTGCCAGGAAGCAAACTGTTGAGTATTACTGATGATTTGGTGCTTGAATACTGCAGAAGATTGGGTGACCAAGTGCGTTCTATCTCTCGCCAGATTGGAGACGACGGCATCCTTAATCCAACGACTCCTCTCCACAACTTGGTTCCAGGAGACTGGGTTAAAATAAAGAAGCACACTCGATCAAGCTGTCTGGCACCCAGGTGGGGAAAGAAGCGCCAAGTAATCCTGGTGACAACCACTGCAGTGAAAGTCGCAGGTGTTCCCCAGTGGATCCACGCCGGACACACCCAGAAGGTATTGCCAGACAAAGGATTTGAAGAACCAGGGCAACCAGCAGAGGACCCTGAAGAAGCCAGACCAGTAGCAACTGACAACGAGCAGCCCAGCACCAGTCAAGTTGCAGGAACAGCAGACGTTGGCCCAGGAGTAGTTGACTGCGAACTGCCAAGAAACCAGCCTGCTGAAGAGGTCCAGGAAACTGAGCCAGAAGTAGCTGAAGACGAGCTGCCAAGCATATGGCCAGAAGAATGGATACCGATGATTGATCTGACCGAAGATCCTATCAGAACAAGAGAACGACTTAGTGAAGGTAGAGAGTGGACTAGTCAGGAAAAGCAAGGCACAGGCGAAGAACCTCAGCCACTTGAGATTCAAATCAAAACTGAGGAAGGAGAAGGTCAGACAGGGACAGAGCACGTGATTGATACAGATCCAGTGAATAAGACTGAACAAATATCCGATACTGAGCAAGTACCTGAGACTGAACAAGTACCTGATACTGAACAAGTGCAGGATACAGAACAAGTGTTCGATACTCCTCCATTAACTCCTGATGTGGATAAGGGACAGACTAGACATAGAGTAATAGTTCGAGCAGAAGAAAATCAAGAGATCGAAGTGCTTGAACAGGATCAGATAGGGTTAGAAAAACGGGTTCAGGAAACAGAAACAGAAACAGAGACAATTGAAAGCCAAAAACAAAATATTCCTGAACAAGGCCAGATTAGCAACCAGGCAGAAGAATTCGATGCTAGCCCTGGAACTAGTCAGATAAGGGAACCAGGAGAAGAAAGTGGAGAAGAATTACCACAAGATAAAGAGAACAAGAGAAGAAGAAAAGAAAGTGAAGTCCAAGTACCGACTAAGAGACTAAAGAAAAGAAACAACCTTGAGCCTAGGTTTGTAAAAAGATTGAGACTTAGGATAAAGACAGTGGAAGAAAAACGTGCAGAGGCAAGAAGAAGTGCTCGGATAGCAGAGCAAGGAGAAGACTCTTCCAAAAGAAGGAGTGAGCGAATAAAAAGACAAAACAAAAAGTACAAGTCTCCTGAATGGACACTGGTTTTGGAAGAACTTGAAGATCTTGATATAACTGACGTGAGCGACGGAGAACCTGTCCCAGAGTACTCAGCTGAAGAAGAAGACGAACCACCGTGAATTTGCACAAAGTAAGCTAGTTGTGTAAAAAGTAAAAAGGGAGGAGTGAGAACACTCCTACTGAGCTAAAATGTCTGATTCAACAGTGAATGGTAGTCCTAGTTGTAGCCGTTTTAAGACGTGTTGCAAGGTGTGTATATGTAGTGTAGTAGTACTGATTGTTATTTGGATAGGATTAACAATTTTCATTCCCTTTGCTGTAAGTAAAGATACTAACATTGTCCCTACTGAAGTTGTAAATACTGACAGTGAGGAGCTGACAACACAGAGTGTAGAAAGACATGAGAGAGCATTGAGACAAACTAAACGAGACTTAGAAGCATCAGATGAGAAAGGACTACATTATCATGGCATGAAGAACAGGACACATTTGAATGTTTTCGCAAACTTGTTAATACACTATGTAGAGACTATGGAAATTGAAGATTGCTATGTCTGCATGAAGCTACCTACCTCTGTGGCTGAAGGCGTGACATACCATCATCTGCCATTAACTTATGGAATTTCCTGTAGCATTTTAGCTAGTTTATTTTACAAAAGGGGACCGTTACAGTATTATTACTCTAACAATGACGTGATCTTTTCTGAACTGCCTATACGTGGGAACTTGAATCCTGTACATACCAAAACTGACACCATAAGATATATGGGAGACTACTTTCTGACTATAGGGAACATTGACATAGCAGATGCACACAGAGATAACTTGACTTGTTCTTTGCGTGAGCAGGAAAAGATGTTCCTGAACATGGCAGAGAAAAGGAGAATTAAAATTCAGAAGAAGGCTAATGACGAAAGTCAGAAAAAGCCAAAGTGGGCAGAAAACATGGAAGGCACCTCATCTGGTGGAGCGGGTCCTGCTCTGTTGCTGGATTTTGAAAAGAAAGGCAAGCTATGTCTTCACCGCGAGAAGACTAGCTATTATAATAATGTTTTCATTGGTTCCAGTGAATGCGAACATAATTACAAGGTAATTGGAGGTTGGGGTTTCAAAAATGGGTCAGAGCCTGTGTTTCCTGGAATTTATTATATTTGTGGGGACAAGGCTTATTTCAAATTGCCGGATCACTGGTATGGAAGCTGCTACTTTGGCATTGTTTTCCCGAAAATATACCATGTGAATGGAAAAGCTGGAAGCAATGGAGATACTAATGGCTTAGTGCGTAGTAAAAGAGAAAGTATAGGTGAAATTATGGGTAGTATTTTCAGTGCACTGATACCTGGAGTGGGAGTGGTTCTGAACACTCACAGAATTTGCAAATTGTCTACTATAGTAGATGTGCTGTCTACTGAAACAGCTCATGGATTTCTGCTGGTCAATACCGAAATGGTTGCGATCAGATCAATGGTTTTACAAAATCGACTTGCTCTTGACACCTTATTAGCGAAAGAGGGCGGAGTCTGCCGGATGTTGAAGGCGCAACATTGTTGCACTTATATTCCGGACAAAAGTGTACAGATCAAAAGATATGTGAGAAACATTACTAATTTGGCAAAGGAACTTAAACCACTCGAGGTTGATAGTGCCTGGAAGAGACTGGTAGATGGTCTCTCAAATGTAGGTCATTGGCTTGCTGGCATAGGTAAAAGCTTATTATTCAAAATTCTGATGCCAATTGGTATTATAGGTCTTATTATACTTTCCATTTTCTTATGCTGTAAATACCGCAAGCGCACCAGAAAGCACGAGGTTAATGCAAGAGGGGTGAAACGAAGTGTGGATGAGATTGAATTAGAGGAAGTGAATGATCAGATATACAAAAAGGTGAAGACTTCTCACCCTGCTAAAACTGAAAGAGAAAAGCTAGAGCGATTGTTGGAAGAAATAGAACTTTATAAAGTGTGAAAGAAAGTTGGCATCTGGTTCCATTATAATTTGTGATGATAGTAAATATCATCAAAGAGGGGATTGATGAAGCAAAGCTTCGCATATTTTGCGGCTTGCCGAAATCAAGAACCTCATTTATGTGTAATAAGGTAACCCGTGTATGTTTTACTAACGTTTATATTAAGTTTGAGTAAAGTTTAAGACGCTTGCCTATGTGTATTTCTAATGAAATTAATCCATGTCCTTTTAAAATGGCCGTCGCTTGTATTTAGTTACTGCGCATGCGTCAGCCACACTCACGTGTCCTGACGCGTCTGCAGAAGTGGAGGGAAAGTTATGCGCATGCGTAATTCATAGCTGTGCTTATCATGTGGTACTGCTCGTGCCACTGCTCTTGTGATCGTGTCAATATAGCTAACATTTAAATTGCATAAGTTTATTTCTTGATGATGAGTTAAAAGTACAAACCTTGTGATGTGTTTTCATAATGACATTATTATGTATTAATTTGTTTTCGCTTACTTTTCATGTACCGCGGGCAATGGGGGTCTGAGTGAGAGGAGAGCCATATTGGAGGTCCCTTCTGCGCCTGTGCGACATTCGGCAGCACGAGGGACCTTGGCTAATGGAACATAGCCAGCTGGCAGTGATGGGCGAGATGCTCCTGAGAAAGTCACCTCTGCCCTGCGAGAACAGCGAATGTGGCTTCTTATATGTTACATTGTATTGATGCGCTACTGTTAGCTCATGGGAACCCCAAACATGCTAGGCGGTACCAAAATATGTAAATGAAGGCTTCAAATCGCATATTGTGATTGGTGTGTTACCCAAATCCTACCTTAGGACCAATCGAAATTGAGGGATTCTGACACTTTGCAACATTGGGGGGTGGTACACTGTCCCAAAACTGTATATCTACCCTGGGTTCACCTAGTGAACCGTCCGACTTGTCTGGTTTAGCTGACCTGTCACTGACCCAACGCACTCAATAGGTGACTGAAGATACAGAGCGCTGCAGTGCACTCTGTCCGAATTTGACCATAGACTAAGGTTTTACTGAACCTTAAAGTGCAGACAAGGCACTTAGCTGGGAGTTCGCTGACCCAATCGGGGTCTTGATCGATATCTGCAGAGCGGGTGGAGCGCAGGCGTTGCTTCCTAACTGTGGGTTCCGGTCCTGTCCTGAAGAGGGTCCTGTCCTGAGGGTTTGCTGTCCTGTCCTGAGGTCCTGTCCTGATTCTTATTCCGAGGGTATCCTGTCCTGTCCTGGGTGTCCATTCTGCACCTGCTGTCCTTTGAGGGTATCCTTCCTTGAGGGTTTCCTGTCTTTAACTGACCCGTGGCCAGGGTTTGGTTTCCACACCTTTCTAGGTAAATACTGCTCTGAAATCTCTTGAAATTCTTGCACCTTCTGAATTTCTAACTTTTGCTTCAATAAAGTTCAACATTGCATATGTGATATTTTCCATGCCTTTCCGCAAATATTGAAAGTCATTTAAATCTTTGCAAAGTGATTCCTATGTCTTCTCATTTGTTAGAAATTATATTTTGCATAGCAGTGTGTCATTTCCTGATATGGTCTAGAACTTCATTGCCTAGGTTGTTCAAAGGCCCTTTCACCTTGAGTGAAGCGTGTTATTCATTATAAGTTCTTCTATAATCACACACACTTAGTCTATCACTGTTTTAGATAATACTGACTTGTATAAGTATCTTTTCTCGTTACATTTTATTAGTACGTTGATGATTACTCTGCCATTATTTCTTTATGCATATGTGATTTACATTTTCTTGGTTATTGATTGCCTTATTTTACTGTATCTCATGCAAGAAAATATTGAACTTTAGATAAACATTTTAAAACTTCCAGTTGTCCGTGGTCATTTACACAGTATTTGAATGTTATTGGTTGGGTTTGTATTTTGCTGCCTTTCTTTACAGCTAGCTCCCTGATTCATTGTGGTCATTAGGCACCCGCATCGGTGGATGGTAAGTCGGGTGCACTGAGAATTGGTAGCAGGGAACACACACACACCAAATTGGTAGAGCTCGTGAAGTCACCTGATCGATGTATATGGTGATTTGAAAAGTATATGGGCCCTGAAGCCGGAAACGGCGAAAACTATTGGTCGGGTGGCCTCGCGCGCTCGATCAGCTGTACCCGGCCACGCGTTGCAGTGGCTCAGTCTGGTTAAATGGATATATGTACACTATTGTCTCTGTGCGTCCTTTCTTAGTGTTGCCAAGTGAACTAACTTCTCCCCCCTCCCTCCACCCACTTCCCGGTCTGACACGCTGATGTTGCAAAGTGAACCAACTCTTCCCCCCTCCCTCCACCCACTTCCCGGTCCGCCATCCTGACACCAATTGTCCATCCTAATCTATTTAGACTATTGTCTCTATGTGTCCTTTCTTAATGTTGCAAAGTGAACCAACTCCTCTCCCCTCCCTCCACCCACTTCCCGGTCTGCCATCCTGACACCAACTGTCCATCATAATCCATGTAAACTTTTGTCAATATGCGTCCCTTCTATTTGTTGCGCTGCAACCAAATCGATAGGGTCTGTTCGGCTTGCAAAGTGAACCAACTCCTCCCCCCTCCCTCCATCCACTTCCCGGTTTGCCATCCTGACACAAACTGTCCATCCTTAAATATGTAGACTATTGTATATATGCGTCCCTTCTTTTTGTTGCACATTAACCGAATTGATAGGGTCTGTTCGGACTTTCGATTAAAACATGCGCATATTGGACACGCACGTTTTCGAAACTAAAGTTGTGTATATATAAACACGCGCTAATGTTGCAAAGTGAACCAACTCCTCTCCCCTTACTCCACCCACTTCCCGGTCTGCCATCCTGACACCAACTGTCCATCCTAATATATGTAGACTATTGTCTCTATGCGTCCTTTCTTAATGTTGCCAAGTGAACCAACTCCTCCCCCCTCCCTCCACCCACTCCCCGGTCTGCCATCCTGACACCAACTGCCCATCCGAATATATGTAGACTATTGTCTCTATGCGTCTATTGTAGTTGTTGCGCAGCAACCCAATCGATAGGGTCTGTTCGTCCTTTAGATCAAAAACGCGTGCGTATTTGACACGCGTGTATTCGAATCCAGCGTTGTGTATATATAAACACGCGCTTTTTTGAATTCAACGTTGTGTCAAATTTTCAAATCAATCGGTGAAGAAGTTTCGTAGATTTAAGGTTTTTATCAAACGCACATTGACATTTTTATGTCTGTTTGTGCTTTCGATTAAAAACACGCGCATATTCGACACGGTCATATTCGAATCCAACGTTGTGTATATAAAAACACTCGCGCATTCGAATGCAACGTTGTGTCCAAATTTCAAAGCAATCTGGGAAAAACTTTCAGAGATTTGAGACCTTGAACGGACAGTTACATTTTTAGGTATATAGATTTATATTCATTTTAGTACAATAGTGGGAATCAATTACCTATGGTATACAACCTATAGATATGAAAACAATAATTTTTTTCCTTTTTCCCTTGACCTCTACCACTGCGCTTATGGTCATTAAATACAACCCTTTTGGTTTCTAAGGTCCAAGACCATATTGAGTATGACATTAGTCAGGGGTATGTGAATTTGGACAAACAAACCATGACATTATGTTATATTAATTTTGCACAAGCTCTTTATACTTTAGCACTTTAAGGTTTTTTTTTTATCCTTTGGGGCACTTTAGACAGTGTTCAATCGTCAGAAGAGACATTGGGCCAATGCAGGTTTTAGCATTTAAGCAATCATTTTTCAGGATCATTAGATCTTGTGATGAACCAGCATTAGGTGTTTACAAAGTTATTTATAAGAACATATTTAACTTTATTTATATTTTGCATTTATGCATTTATATGAGGAAGGAATATATGGAGTTTACTTGGTCAAAATGACATTTATTCATATGAACAATAATATTTTAAACTCTATTTTTTACCTTATTTTATCCTGCATTTATGCTATTATTGTACATGTTTTAACTATTTATAGTTTGACTTGCAATGTTTTCTATGTCTATCAATCATGTGATTGGACACTGGCACTTTAAAATGGTGAAGCAGAATAGTTAACGCTGTCATGTGATCAAGGCAGAGAGCTGCCCAAACGCATCATGGCGGAGCTATTTTTCATGCAATAAACAAAAAATAGCACTTACTTTGGTTCCACTCTTGTTTTGTCTCCTGTGGATGAGAGCGTGTTTAAGAGCGAGGTTTCTTTATATATATACTAGCTGTACCCGGCCACGAGTTGCTGTGGCTCAGTCTGGTTAAATGGAAAAGAAAGGAAAGAGGAAGCGCACGTTTCTAATATGTTTAATTTCACAATGCTTGTGGGTATACAATATTTTTTGTTGTTCCATTGTCTGTGCATATATTGAGATTGTCTGGTTTGCTGACTCTAGAACACGTAACATATGATTGTCCATGTGAGAAGCAATCCGTGTCTAGATGTAAACTGCACAATTGCTAAAGATTGGCCCTGAGCTTTGTTGATGGTGATTGCAAACGCCAATCGAATTGGGAATTGCAATCTTTTAAATTGAAATGGCATAAACGTTGGAATCATACCAATGCGAGGAATCAGGATATCTTCACCTTTGAAAGGTCCTGTCAAGATTGTTGCTTCTACGACGTTGCTCATTAATGTTTCTGCTGCAAGCAGCGTGCCGTTGCCAAGCTTTGACTGGTTGATATTTCGCAACATGATAATTGGCATGCTGATTTTCAATTGCAGTACGTGCGGTGGCATCCCTGTCAGATTGAGTGAATTCAAAAATTCTGTTGTATAATTAAGCGCTTCATCTGGTTCCACAACAGTGTCGACGGACTTGTATATGACTGCCTCGCTTTGAATGTTAGACTGAATAATATTGTTAAGTTGGTACACGTCTTTGTTCTTGGCAGCAAGAATAGCTCGTTCACTCAGTCAATCGTGATTCTGAAAATTGTTTTGAATATTGGGAAATACTTTTTCAACTAATTCTTCTTTTGATGTGACTAAATTGCAGAAGTTATGAGGCAATGAAATTCGTCCTGATGCCAGATCAACCGGCACCTTTCCGTTCCGGTGCAGATCAACTGGCACCATTCCGTTCCAGTGCCTTTCACCTGTCACAGTGAGACATCTATATATAAAAACACATGCGTATTCGAATGCAACGTTGTGTCAAACTTTCAAAATTTCAAAGCAATCAGTGAAATACTTTCAGAGATTTGAGATTTTGATCAAACGAACACTAACATTTTTATTTATATACTAGCTGTACCCGGCCACGCGTTGCAGTGGCTCAGTCTGGTTAAATGGAAAAGAAAGAAAAGAGTAAGCGCACGTTTCTAATATGTTTAATTTCACAATGCTTGTGGGTATACAATATGTTTTTGTCCATCCTAATATATGTAGACTATTGTCTATATGCGTCCCTTGTATTTGTTGCGCAGCAACCAAATCGATAGGGTCTGTTCAGGTTGCAAAGTGAACCAACTCCTCCCCCCTCCATCCACCCACTTCCCGGTCTGCCATCCTGACACCAACTGTCCATCCTAATGTATGTAGACTATTGTCCCTTGTATTTGTTGCTCAGCAACCAAATCAATAGGGTCTGTTCGGCCTTTCGATTAAAAACACACGTGTATTGGACACCCGCGTATTTGAATCCAACGTTGTGTATATATAAACATGCGCTAATGTTGCAAAGTGAACCGACTCCTTCCCCTTCCTCCACCCACTTCCCGGTCTGCCACCCTGACTCCAACTGTCCATCCTAATATATGTAGACTATTGTCTCTATGCGTCCTTTCTTAATGTTGCCAAGTGAACCAACTCTTCCCCCCTCCCTCCACCCACTTCCCTGTCTGACGCGCTGATGTTGCAAAGTGAACCAACTCTTCCCCCCTCCCTCCACCTACTTCCAGCTCTGCCATCCTGACACCAACTGTCCATCCTAATATATGTAGACTATTGTCCCTTTTATTTGTCGCGCAGCAACCAAAACAATGGGGGCTGTTCGGCCTTTTGATTAAAAATACGCGTGTATTGGAAACGCGCGTATTCAAATCCAACGTTGTGTATATATAAACACGCGCTAATGTTGCAAAGTGAACCAACTCCTCCCCCCTCCCTCCCTCCACCCACTTCCCGGTCTGCCATCCTGACACCAACTGTCCATCCTAATATATGTAGACTATTGTCTCTATGCGTCCTTTCTTAATGTTGCCAAGTGAACCAACTCCCCCCCTCCCTCCACCCACTTCCTGGTCTGACGCACTGATGTTGCAAAGTGAACCAACTCCTCTCCCCTCCCTCCACGCACTTCCCGGTCTGCCATCCAGACACCAACTGTCCATCCTAATATATGTAGACTACTGTCTCTATGCGTCTATTGTAGTTGTTGCACTGCAAACCAATCAATAGGGTCTGTACGTCCTTTAGATCAAAAACATGCGCGTATTTCACACACGCGTATTCAAATCCAACGTTGTGTGTATATAAACACGCGCTTTTGCGAATTCAACTTTGTGTCAAAATTTCAAATCAATCGGTGAAGAACTTTCGTAGATTTAAGATTTTTATCACACGCACATTGTTATTTTTATGTGCCTGTTTGTGCTTTCGATTAAAAACACACGCCTATTCGACACGTGCGTATTCGAATCCAATGTTGTGTATATAAAAACACTTGTGTATTCGAATGATTTTGAACAAACGAACAGTTACATTTTTATGTATATATAAAAATATATATACATATATATATATATATATATATATATATATATATTATATATATATTCACTGAAAAAACCATGGGTTATAGACCATATATAGTTAGGAATTAGCATTTACAAAACCTTATTTTACTCACACAAAACCATTGAAATTCCATATATAGTTAGTTGCACTAACTATATATCGCGCACCCGCAATCCACTGCTGATGATGTCACATATTACATCATTCATGACATGGTCAGTGACATCACTGATGACATCACTGATGACATCACTGATGACATCATCCAGTGACTGTGTGTTTCTGTAAAGTTTAAATATGTTTTACATATTGAAGAATGAGTAGATGTAGAAGTGTCTGGATGAAGGATTTAGTAGGTGCGTGACTGACTGTATGAGTGAGTGATTAAATGTGTCTCACTGAGTGCATGGGTTAGTGACTAAACTGTCTTAATTTGTGCATCATTATGTCTGTTGTTCTGTAAACTGCTGCATGTGTTGATCAGTAGCTATATGAGTAACTATATGGGTTATTGATTGATTGTCCAAGTATTTGTATGGGAGACTGAGTATGTGTGTGGCTGGCTGGGAGATGTGTGACTCTGTGCAGATCAATGTGTTCTTGTATCAATGATTGTATAAGAGAGTAAGAATGTGTTAGTATATGTTTGAAAATGTAAGGTACTCTATGTTTAACTGTATAGATTAGAAAATGGAAGTGTGATTGATTCTTTACAGGACTGACTAGGTGTGTGAGTAACTCCATGGATGAGTGGCAGAGTGTGAGTGTCTGTATAGGTGTATGAGTGCATATGATAGTGTTGTAAAGATGAGTGATTGTATGTATGAATGATTGTATGGGTGAATGAGTGAATGTGTGTGTAGACGTAGGAATCAGTGAGTGCGTATATAGTAACTAGTATTGGTGTGTCAATGGTTTAAAAAATTATATTCTGTATTTAACACTGGGTGTAACAGAGGTTATATTAAAGTGTGAGGCGATGCATTGTATTGTCACATGAATGATATCATCAGTGATGTGACCATTGATGTCAAATGAGATGTCATCAGTGATGTCATCAGTGATGTCATTTGAGATGTCATCAGTGATGTCATCAGTGATGTCATCAGAGATGTTATCAGTGATGCCATTTGAGATGTCATCAGTGAGGTCATCAGTGATGTCATTTGAGATGTCATCAGTGATGTCATCAGTGATGTCATTTGAGATGTCATCAGTGATGTCATCAGTGATGTCACTGACCATGTCATGAATGATGTAATATGTGACATCATCAGCAGTGGATTGCGGGTGCGCGATATATAGTTAGTGCAACTAACTATATATAGAATTTCAATGGTTTTGTGTGAGTAAAATAAGGTTTTGTAAATGCTAATTCCTAACTATATATGGTCTATAACCCATGGTTTTTTCAGTGAATTTTCAAGGTTTTGTAAATGCTAATTCCTAACTATATATGGTCTATAACCTATGGTTTTTTCAGTGAATTTCAATGGTTTTTTATTAGCAAATATCAAAAGCTTTAAAATGTCAAGTACGTGGTAGGTAAAAACATTTTCGTGCTTATGCACGCTGATGTGCTTTGAACGCTGCCCCCCCCCCCTCTTTTCTTTTAGGAGTATTCTCTCTTTGCAGATAGTGAAGGGTAGGTAACGCAGGCCTTTGCCCCCGTTGTAATCCGTCGTGCCTGCTTCCCTCTCCATTTGATTGATTGTTATCCAAGCATTTACTGTTTTGGAATTGCTTCTCTTTGGTTCATTCTCTATTTACAAACAAGCACAGAGTCGCAATACTCTGTTTAGTCTTTGCAGGTAGTGAAAAAGCGTTAGAAAAAACAAAAGGAATCAAGCAAAATCAGTAGGCCACTAATGGGATCTCTTTTTGACCTCGCTAAAATAGAAACATTAGGAACAACCCCTCATGAGAAATATGAAACTAGTGAGAGGAACCGAGCTCGACGCCATGATGGCTGAAAGACAGCTCGGCTCCGCCACCCACCCCGCCCAAAATAACGACAAACCCTATGCAAATATTATAAATATATACAACACACCAGCAAAGTAACAGGGTAAAACGTTTTATTAAATAACTATTTACATGGCAGCCTGCTGCAACATCGATCCAAATGCATGCCGCCGTTCCCGGGATTTCTCCCCGACTACTCTGCGGCCTACGAGATGGAGAGGCCGGGGCGTTGACTAGGCGGGGCCTCCGGCCGCAATCACAGCGCCAACGATCGCTGCTGACGGAGGGGAGCCTTGCCGGTGAGACCACTGATCTGAAGAACCGCTGCCTGCCGTGCCTCCCTGAGCCGCTTGACGGAGGCCCCCGAGGGGCGGTGTGGTGGCGCGGACTCGGAGGGGGCGCTTGGCTCCTGCCCCCTCCCCAAGTCTTGTTGCCCTGGTGTGGCCTGAGATCGCCCCCGACATAGGCGGCTGGCTCCCGGGGTCCGGCAGAACTTTTTGCCTTTTGGTGACTCTTCCATTCTGGACCTTGTCCCACAATCCGTTTGACCTGAAGACACGTCCTGCGGTGCCCTGGTCCGACCATCACATATACCTGCACCAGGAGATGGCGTGGGGTGCATTGGAAGGGAGAGGTGGCGCGAATGAGCCTCCCCCACCTCCCCAGGTGGAGGTTTCTCAGCTGCACCCCAGCGCTTCACTCGGCCAGCTGAATTGCGCCCGCTCTTGCGGCACAGTGCCTCGCTCGGCCACCTGAGTTGCGCCTGCTCTTGCTATTACAGCGTCTCACCCGCCATCCGGCTGAACTGCACCCACTCTTGTGGTACAGCGACAGGCGGCTGCCACGGAGCTCACGAAATGGCGGTCGGCTCCACAGACTTGGGCCTGGCCTGCAAGGATGGCTCTGGGCAACCCTGGAACTCGGACGCTTGACTGCTAGGGCATGGGCCCCATTCCCAAAAGCGTCCCCTCAGCCTTGAAGATTCTACAAGAGTCACCGGGGCCCCCGACTCCCGCAGACTTCCGGTGGGGAGCGACTGCCATGATTGCTCGCGGAATGGCCACGACGTAGCCATGGGGTGCTCTCATGCTGACGCCAGCTTCAGTCTGAAAGATCCAGAAACACTGTAGACTACCAATTCGATCAGTTCCGGTGGAGCCCCAACCTGACCCGGTAGAGAAGAACTTGCCCTCCCCTCTTTGACTGATGGTTCTTGTTGCCTGTCCCTTCTGTTGTCATTTAACAGAACTTTTTGGACTGCTGAAATGGGTTCTGTTCCGACCGCTGGTTGGTGGAGACATTTTGACTATATTCTGGACCTGCCCGGCCTCGCCCAAAATGGCGTCGGTATAAATGAGACTCGCAACTCCTTGATGTGTACTGGTTGCTCAGCCTTGATATCACGAGATATGTATGCAGTTTTGGAGCACATGGCGGGGGGGTGACGGGTACTGATTGAACATTTGCACATCCCTATTGATATTAAGTTCTGATGTATTATTCATTACTGTACTATTGAAAGTTCGAATTAACGTTACTCATGGTACTTGCCCGCAAATGTATATCTAGATAATTTCATTGTAACTGGTCCTGTCGTACTTTCATTATAAAATTAACGTCCACCGATTCCGCAACTGTTAGACACCCTAATGGCCCGCCCGTTACGTTTTTCTACAGTGTAAAGGTCCCCTCATCATATACGATTCCAGTTTGCTCCGTGGCCGGCCCACGTGGTTGTAGGCCCGTATTTGTATACTGACATTTTTGCAAAAAAAAAGTTTTCGAAGGAAGTATGGAATCAGCGTCATAACAATCGTCTAGGTTGGTAGGATTTTAGAATAATGGCTGTTATTCCCAAACAATAGAAGACAGATAATGCAGACCCTTTGCCTGAATTTTGGATTGATTGAAATTTGTATCCGTCACACCTGCCCTTTTTCCAGAATTGTTAGAAAATGGTCGACCGTAGCTTAAGGTATCTGCCGAATGTAAGGTGTGGTATTTTGTCCCATAAAATAAGACTAATTGAGAAACAAATACACGAAGAGGGAACTCGAATTTAGAGACAAACAAAATGAAACATTTTTTGGCATCATAAGAAGGGGAGGATATGTTACACAGAAAAATAATGCGAAAGGGATAGCCAAGATCTGTTGTATCACACGTTCCTGCAGCTAGTCTGATACATGGTAAGTAGAAGCTTTTCCGTGTTTGCGCGCGCTGACATCCTCTGAATGCTGTATCCCCCCCCTTTCTTTTCTCCTCTGTAGGTTACATCGGAGTTCCGACTGAAGAATGGAGTGGACATGGACCGCACCGTGCTCCATGTAGGGAAAGACATTGACAAACGCTGTGAGATATTGCATGGAGTGCAGACCATCACTATGAACGTGAAAAATTGTATGGTGTGACTGAGCGTACATGCCCTGATTGTATGGTATGAATGTGTATGTATTCCATATGCCCGGCCGATAAACGTTCTGTTTGCGCAACTGCCGCGTTAGAAAACAACATCATGACGCATCGCGTAACCACGACATATCGCGTTGTCGCGTAATGCGTCATATGACGAGCCGCGTTAGCACACCGGAGCTTCCCGGAAGCGATCCGGGGCGTGGCGCGGAGCGCGTAACGTAAGCATAACAGGTCATGTGACTTGTTAATAAAACTTTTCATTGGTTCATTTCACTTTTGGGTTCCTAATGATGTAAGGCTAGGTCATGTGACCTAAAAATAACACTTTTCATTGGTTTAGAACTATTTTTTGTCCCAAATGATGAAAACCCCTCCTTGTTTCCTCACTCTGACTTTTATCTTTGTGAGAGGAAGACCTTTTTTCATCACTTAGCAATGGCAAGTGTTGTAGCTTCAGCTGGTGCATCCCCACCACCACCACCACCTAGGAAGAGGGTACCACCTCCTCAGGTGGTGGTTGAGCAAGAGGTGCCCCCCCCACCTTCTTGTTGCCTGATTCGGCCAGCTCAATCGATCGAGCATGAGACTCTGTTGTGATCTGAAGAACCGCTGCCTGCGGTGCCTCCCAGAACCGCTTGACGGAGGCCCCCGAGGGGCGGTGTGGTGGCGCGGACTGGGAGGGGGCGCTTGGCTCCTGCCCCCTCCCCAAGTCTCGCTCGGCAAGCTGATTTGCGCCCACTCTTGCGGCCTACGACATGGAGAGGCCGGGGCGTTGACTAGGCGGGGCCTCTGGCCGCAACCACAGCGCCAATGATCGCTGCTGACGGAGGGGAGCCTTGACGGTGAGAGCCACTGATCTGAAGAACCGCTGCCTGCGGTGCCTCCCTGAACCGCTTGACGGAGGCCCCCGAGGGGCGGTGTGGTGGCGCGGACTGGGAGGGGGCGCTTGGCTCCTGCCCCCTCCCTAAGTCTCGCTCGGCCAGCTGAGTTGCACCCACTCTTGCGGCCTACGACATGGAGAGGCCGGGGCGTTGACTAGGCGGGGCCTCCGGCCGCAACCACAGCGCCAACGATCGCTGCTGACGGAGGGGAGCCTTGCCGGTGAGAGCCACTGATCTGAAGAACCACTGCCTGTGGTGCCTCCCTGAACCGCTTGACGGAGGCCCCCGAGGGGCGGTGTGGTGGCGCGGACTGGGAGGGGGCGCTTGGCTCCTGCCCCCTCCCCAAGTCTCGCTCGGCCAGCTGAGTTGCGGCCACTCTTGCGGCCTACGACATGGAGAGGCCGGGGCGTTGACTAGGCGGGGCCTCCGGCCACAACCACAGCGCCAACGATCGCTGCTGACGGAGGGGAGCCTTGCCGGTGAGAGCCACTGATCTGAAGAACCGCTGCCTGCGGTGCCTCCCTGAACCGCTTGACGGAGGCCCCCGAGGGGCGGTGTGGTGGCGCGGACTGGGAGGGGGCACTTGGCTCCTGCCCCCTCCCCAAGTCTCGCTCAGCCAGCTGAGTTGCGGCCACTCTTGCGGCCTACGACATGGAGAGGCCGGGGCGTTGACTTGGCGGGGCCTCCGGCCGCAACCACAGCGCCAACGATCGCTGCTGACGGAGGGGAGCCTTGCCGGGGAGAGCCACTGATCTGAAGAACCGCTGCCTGCGGTGCCTCCCTGAACCGCTTGACGGAGGCCCCCGAGGAGCGGTGTGGTGGCGCGGACTGGGAGGGGGCGCTTGGCTCCTGCCCCCTCCCCAAGTCTCGCTCGGCCAGCTGAGTTGCGCCCGCTCTTGCGGCACAGTGCCTCACTCGGCCGGTTGAGTTTCGCCTGCTCTTGCGGCTACAGCGTCTCACCCGCCATCCGGCTGAATTGCACCCACTCTTGCGGCCTACGACATGGAGAGGCCGGGGCGTTGACTAGGCGGGGCCTCCGGCCGCAACCACAGTGGCAACGATCGCTGCTGACGGAGGGGAGCCTTGCCGGTGAGAGCCACTGATCTGAAGAACCGCTGCCTGCGGTGCCTCCCTGAACCGCTTGACGGAGGCCCCCGAGGGGCGGTGTGGTGGCGCGGACTGGGAGGGGGCGCTTGGCTCCTGCCCCCTCCCCAAGTCTTGTTGCCCTGGTGTGGCCTGAGATCGCCCCCGACATAGGCGGCCGGCTCCCGGGGACCGGCGGAACTTTTTGCCTTTTGGTGACTCTTCATTCTGGACCTTGTCCCACAATTCGTTTGACCTGAAGACACGTCCTGCGGTGCCCTCGCAATGCGGCCTGGTCCCTGAATGTGTGCAGGGGGACGGTATTGATTGGATCAAGATGGCGGCTTCACACAAAGCTGACTCAAGTGTTGCTGCTGATGCTATGCAGACAAAAACTGGTTTTCAGTTTGTACATTCTTCAGGATTTTTACATCAGAGGCTGGTTGAGAGTTTGTAGAACGATGGCTTCAGATTTTCAACATACTACTCTTCAACATTCTTCATAAATGTAACAATGTGAGACTCACTAGGAGAACGGCCGTTTATCTTTCCTTTCAAAATGCTGCCAACAATATTTTCTGAATGGAAGACACCATCTTGTAGCATAAAGGGCTGCGTCAAGGGTGGTATTGCCCAGAATGTCTTGTTTTCTAGTGCTCGTAATGACGAAGCCAGAACTGCCGAAAGGGATTCTGGTCCTGCCGCTACTTATTGGAGACATTGAACTATACTCTGGACCTGCCTGGCCTCGACCAAAATGGCGCCAGTATGGGAGCGACTTGCAACTCCTTATGACGTTCTAGTTACTTAGCCTTGACGTTATGGGGGATTTATGCGGTCTTTGTGCACATGGCGGGCGGGGAAGGGTACTGACAGGGAATACGGACAACCCTATTGATGTCGATTTTTCATTATTGATTATTGATTATTGTATTAATAAAGCTTCGAAGTAATGTTACCCATGATACTCACCCATGGTGTGCGTATGGACGATTTTATTGTAACTGATCCTGTTATACTTTCAATTATAAATTCAACCTTCACTGATCCTGCAACCGTTTGTCACGTTTAGTTTTTTCAATTAAATGGCTCGCTTGTTACATACTCCTATACCCCTGGCTTTTGACCCTTTCCTACGCGCGGTCTGTACTACCGCCCTCGGGCAATCTATGTAATGAACAGACTACCATTGCCGAAACACAAGGGAATGCATCTCAAAGAGATAAGTCAAGTACGTGGTAGATAAAAACATTTTCGTGTTTATGCACGCTGATGTGCTCTGAACGCTGCCCCCCCCCGCCCCCATCATTTAGATTACCACCGCCCATTGCACAAAAGCGTACCGGGCGCTCCCCCAGCGGGGCCCTTTTAAGCCTCCACATCAAACCTAGGGGGTCAGGGAGGATCTACTATGCCCCCTTATGGTCATTTCCCCCTTTGTTTTGGCCTCCTCTTGTCTCTCGATCCTACCGAGAGACAAGATGGCGGCCGCTCCGGACTGTTTAGAATGTTGACAGACACCGGAGAGCCAATCAGCTTCGCTTCGCGAAGTTCCGTTACGCGTCAAGTACGCGAACCGGAGCGCTACCCGGAGCACTGTTACAGATATATATATTTTTTTGAACGTTAATTTATCAAAATCCACTGGAGCACATATATTGAGACCTAGCAAAGGCACATCGGGCTACCAGTCCCTACAATTTTGCCAAGTTTCGTGCAAATCCATTCAGCCGTTCGAGCTAAAAGTGAGGCCAACCGCCCTATGAAAATTAACATGGAAAAACGCGTTTTGGGACCCCCCTTTTTTCTCTGCCCCCCCTTGACGAAACCCCCCCAAATTTTCAGGGGCTGCTCAGAAACAAAATGTTCCATTTTCCTGAAAATTTCAGCCAATTCCGTCCACAAACGCCAAAGTTATTAGACATAGAATTTTCAAAAATCCCATAGAGAAATAATCCACACTATATATACCTACTGGCGACCGCCAGTAGGTAATATATATATATATATATATATATATATATATATATATATATATATATATATATATATATATATTCACTGAAAAAACCATAGGTTATAGACCATATATAGTTAGGAATTAGCATTTGAAAAACCTTATTTTACTCACACAAAACCATTGAAATTCCATATATAGTTAGTTGCACTAACTATATATCGCGCACCCGCAATCCACTGCTGATGATGTCACATATTACATCATTCATGACATGGTCAGTGACATCACTGATGACATCACTGATGACATCTCAAATGACATCACTGATGACATCACTGATGACATCATCCAGTGACTGTGTGTTTCTGTAAAGTTTAAATATGTTTTACATATTGAAGAATGAGTAGATGTATAAGTGTCTGGACGAAGGATTTAGTAGGTGCATGACTGAATGTATGAGTGAGTGATTAAATGTGTCTCACTGAGTGCATGGGTTAGTGACTAAACTGTCTTAATTTGTGCATCATTATGTCTGTTGTTCTGTAAACTGCTGCATCAGTAGCTGTTGATCAGTAGCTATATGATTAACTATATGGGTTACTGATTGATTGTCCAAGTATTTGTATGGGAGACTGAGTGTGTGTGTGGCTGGCTGGGAGGTGTGTGACTCTGTGCAGATCAATGTGTACTTGTATCAATGATTGTATAAGAAAGTAAGTATGTGTTAGTATATGTTTGAAAATGTAAGGTGCTCTATGTTTAACTGTATAGACAAGAAAATGGAAGTGTGATTGATTCTTTACAGGACTGACTAGGTGTGTGAGTAACTCCATGGATGAGTGGCAGAGTGTGAGTGTCTGTATAGGTGTATGAGTGCATATGATAGTGTTGTAAAGATGAGTGATTGTATGTATGAATGATTGTATGGGTGAATGAGTGAATGTGTGTGTAGACGTAGGAATCAGTGAGTGGTATGTAGTAACTAGTATTGGTGTGTCAATGGTTTCAAAAATTATACTCTGTATTTAACACTGGGTGAAACAGAGGTTATATTAAAATGTGAGGAGATGCATTGTATTGTCACATGAATGATATCATCAGTGATGTGGTCATTGATGTCAAATGAGATGTCATCAGTGATGTCATCAGTGATGTCATTTGAGATGTCATCAGTGATGTCACTGACCATGTCATGAATGATGTAATATGTGACATCATCAGCAGTGGATTGCGGGTGCGCGATATATAGTTAGTGCAACTAACTATATATGGAATTTCAATGGTTTTGTGTGAGTAAAATAAGGTTTTTTAAATGCTAATTCCTAACTATATATGGTCTATAACCTATGGTTTTTTCAGTGAATTTCAATAGTTTTTTAATAGCAAATATCATAAGCTGTCGAATGTCAAGTACGTGGTAAGTGAAAACATTTTCGTGTTTATGCCCACTGATCTGCTTTGAATGGTGCCCCCCCCCCCTCATTTCTATTAGGAGTGCTCTCTCTTTGCAGATAGTGAAAGGTAGTTAACGCAGGCCTTTGCCCCCGTTGTAATACGTCGTGCCTGCTTCTCTCTCCATTTGATTGATTGTTATCCAAGCATTTACTGTTTTAGAATTGGTTCTCTTTGGTTCATTCTCTATTTGCAAACAAACACAGAGTCGCAATACTCTGTTTAGTCTTTGCAGATAACGAAAAATCGTGTAAAAAAAAAGAAAAGGAATCGAGCAAAATCAGTAGGCCACTAATGGGATCTCTTTTTGACCTCGCTAAAATAGAAACATTAGGAACAACCCCTCATGACAAATACAAAACTAGTGAGATGAACTGAACTCCACACAATGATGGCTGCAAAACAGCTCGGCTCCGCCACCCACCCGGCCCAAAATAACGATAAAGAGCGGCTGCCATGATTGGTTGCGGAATGGCCACGACGGAGCTACGAAATGGTGGTGCTCTCATGCTAACCCCAGCTTCAGTCTGAAACATCCAGAAACACTGTAGACTACCAATTCGATCAGTTCCGGTAGCGCCCCAATGTAACCCGGTAGAGAAGAACTAGCCCTCCCCTCTTTGACTGATGGTTCTTGTTGCCTGTCCCTTCTGTTGTCATTTAACAGAACTATTTAGCCTGCTGAAAGGGGTTGTGTTCCGACCGCTGGTTGGTGGAGACATTTTGACTATATTCTGGACCTGCGTTGTCGCGTAATGCGTCATATGACGCGCCGCGTTAGCGCATCCGGAAGTCATCCGGGGCGCGACGCGCAGCGCGTAACGTAAGCATAACAAGTCATGTGACTTGTTAATAAAACTTTTCATTGGTTCATTTTACTTTTCTTATTCTAATGATGAAAGGCTTGGTCATATGACCTATAAATTACGCTTTTTATTACTTCCGAACATTATTTTTTCTAAAATATATGTTATAATGTTCCAGGCTAATGTACTTTCCCGGAAAATTTACAACTGTCCTGCAAGTAAAATATATTCTTTTTTCGAGAAAAAGAGCGTTTCTTCGTCCCATGACGGAGCCGTTGAGCAAAAGAGGGTCGACCTGCTGTCTTAGTCGCCGATACGCCTGAATATGAGATTCTTATCGATCACTTTATGTTGCAGGAGTAGAAAACACAACAGCCCTTGACCATTTATCTTTACTGCG
This sequence comes from Lissotriton helveticus, assembly GCF_964261635.1. Classification (NCBI taxonomy): domain Eukaryota; kingdom Metazoa; phylum Chordata; class Amphibia; order Caudata; family Salamandridae; genus Lissotriton; species Lissotriton helveticus. Next base: position 150,249,252 of record NC_136073.1, read on the forward strand.
TTCCTGCGTATTATACCTTTTACCCTTCATGTAATTGGTCTGCTTTATTTCACTTGCCTTTTCATGATTCTAAAACAGTGACTATTATTAAAAACTTTACCAATGTATATACTACTACCATGTTTTCTTTTAAAAACCTTTATTGTGAAAATTTCATTATACAAATACGAGCCTATAACCACGTGGGCCGGCCACGGAGCAAACTGTAATCGTATATGATGAGTAGACATTTACACTGTAGAGGAACGTAACGGGCGGGCCATTAGGTTGCAAGAACTAAGGTGTCTAACAGTTGCGGAATCGGTGGACGTACATTTTATAATTAAAATACGACAGGGCCAGTTACAATAAAATTATCTAGATATACATTTGCGGGCAAGTACCATGGGTGGCGTTAATTCGAACTTTCAATAGTACAGTAATCAATAACACATCAGAACTTTATATCAATAGGGATGTCGAAATATTCAATCAATTCTCGTCCCCGCCCGCCATATGCTTCAAAACTGCATACGTATCTCGTGATTTCAAGTTTCTGCAACCAGTACACAACAAGGAGTTACGAGTCCCATTTATTCCGGCGCCATTTTGGGCGAGGACGGGCAGGTCCAGGATTTAGTCAAAATGTCTCTACCAACCATCGACTATGATGATGTTCATATGCTGTATTTATTAGAGTAACACTCATCTGTCCACATGAAATTAATTTGCCACAATCTAAACATGTCATTTTAATCTTTCCAAAGTTCTAAATATTTGGGACCATTTCCCTTGCCTCTGATGCTGTCAGTGCCACTTCTTTGATGAATGTACTGGCAGGTCGGGGTTCTCCTCCAAATCTCTCTTTTATGCAGCACTATAATTAATTGGTGCCACCTCTCCATATGACGATGCATGGTATAGTTACCATAACTATATTTTTTTTCGGTTCCTCTGGAGAGTACATCGTGGCAGATGAAGCGTGTACCGGGAATTTACCTTTTTTTGCATGTACAGGAAAGGAAAAAAAAAATCGAGCGTCCGAGTTCTAAAGTGTCCCAGGGCCATTTTAGTAGACCAGGCCCAAATCCAAAGAACAGGCCGCCATTTTGAGAGTCCTGTTGCAGCCGCCTGTCGCTGTAGCATCAAGAGCGGCCGAAACTCAGCTGAATGGCAACTGAAACGGTAAAGGGGCGCCCCACTACAGCAGACGAGCCTCCACCTAGGAAGGCCCGTTCACGCCGCCCCCCCCCCCCTTTTCGGGCACCCCACGCCGTTATTCGGAGCAGTATTGTAGGATGGCCACACCAGTGCGGCAACTTGCTAGACATCACCTCGGTGGTAACCGAATCTCAGCGCCTTGTGGTGTCTTCTCTTCAGAAAATATTCTTGCGCTACCTTTGCCCCATTCGCACATCGGTCCGCTACTGACGCCATCTCACAGGCTAATGGGGCACCCCACGCCGAGTTTCAGCATTGTAGGATGACCACACCAGTACAGCAACTTGCTAGACATCACCTCGGTGCCATCCGGATCTCGGCGCCCCACTGCAGATGAAGTGCCTCTCAACTATGAAACCACCACGGTGCCATCCGGATCTTGGCGCCTTGTGCTGGTTCCGGCCTATTCACACATCGGTCCGCTACTGACGCCACCTCACAGGCCAACGGGGCGCCCCACGCCGAGTTTCAGCATTGTAGGATGGCCACACCAGTACAGCAACTTGCTAGACATCACCTCGGTGCCCTCCGGATATTGGCATCTCAACACCTAGTGGTATCTTCCATACAGAAAATATTGTTGCGCTGCCTTTGGCCCCATTCGCACATCGGTCCGCTACTGACACCATCTCACAGGCCAACAGGGCGCCCCACGCCGACTTTTACCATTGTAGGATGGCCACACCAGTGCCACAACTTGCTAGACACCACCTCGGTGCCATCCGGATCTTGGCATCTCAGCGCCTTGTGGTGTCTTCTATTCAGAAAATATTGTTGCGCTGCCTTTGGCCCCATTCGCACATCGGTCCGCTACTGACGCCATCTCACAGGCCAACGGGGCGCCCCACGCCGACTTTCAACATTGTAGGATGGCCACACCAGTGCGACAACTTGCTAGACACCACCTCGGTGCCATCCGGATCTTGGCGCGTTGTGCTGCCTTCGGCCTATTCGCACATCGGTCCGCTACTGACGCGAACTCACAGGCCAACAGGGCGCCCCACGCCGACTTTCAGCATTGTAGGATGGCCACACCAGTGCTGCAACTTGCTGGACACCACCTCGGTGCCATCCGGATCTTGGCGCGTTGTGTTGCCTTCGGCCTATTCGCACATCGGTCCGCTACTGACGCCGCCTCACGTGCCAACGTATTTTCTCCGCATTTTATACCCTATGCCGCATAACAGGTCATGTGACTTGTTTATAAAACTTTTCATTGGTTAATTTTACTTTTGGTTTCCTAATGATGGAAGGCTTGATCATATGACCTAAAAACAACACTTTTCATTGGATGAAAACTTATTTTTTTCCCCAAACGATGAAAGCCCCACCTTGTTTCTGGATGTTTCAGACTGAAGCTGGCGTCACCATGAAAGCACCACCATCTCGTGGCTCCGTCGTAGTCATTCCGCGAGCAATCATGGCAGCCGCTCCACACCAGAAGCCTGCAGGAGACGGGGGCCCCCAAAACTTTTGATGAATCCTCAAGGCGGAGGGGACGCTTTCGAGAATGGGGTCCAAGACCTAGCAGACAAGCGTCCGATTTCCAAGGTGTCCCAGGGCCATTTCAGTGGACCAGGCCCAAAAAGGAAACAGCCTGCCGCCATTTTGAGAGTCCTGTGACAGCCGCCTATCGCTGCACCGCAAGAGTGGGCGCAACTCAGCTGAATTGCGGCTTTTGACACAGTGGACCAAAAGCGGACAGAATGGCAACTGAAACGGTAAAGGGGCGCCCCACTACAACAGACGAGACTCCACCTGGAGAGGCCCGTTCACGCCGCCTCCCCCGGGGCGCCCCACGCCGTTATTCGGAGCAGCATTGTAGGATACCAAAACCAGTGCGGCAACTTACTGGACATCACCTTGGTGCCATCGTTCTGCTGCCTTGGAACTATTCGCACAACAGTTTGCTACTGATGACCCACCCCCCGCGACGCCCCACGCCGGATGCCGAAATCAGTGAAATCTGGACGTTGTGCTGCGTTGGGACTATTCGCACAGCCGACCGCTACTTCGTTGTTTTTCCCTAAAAATGTTTATATGTTATTACTGTTTTTGTTTTCTTGTATATATTTATAAGTTATTAAAGTTTTATAATCTTACTACTTTGTTGGAGTGCTATATATTTTTAATGTGACACATAATTGTAAAAACTTTGATGTACAAAGAGTCATCCCTGGAATCTTCCGCTTCAGGCTCGGTCCCCTCCCCAATCACAATACAGGATGGTTTTCAGATAATAGGAACGCGTCTGCTGTGACGGATCTCATCGAGTGTGGGCCTTGATCTACTATAACTCCTTAGAAGAGGGGTGATTCTTTACAGCTGGGGCCATAAACTACATCTGCAGGGCTAGCTGATACCCTAGGACCGGCCTGGACAATCGGACACAGAGGAAAAGGAGTGTCAGAGGGTGCGGTAGTGAATAGGGCGAAAGGGAGGTGTCGGGCGGGCACAGGGTGTGATTCTCAGTGAAGAGCAGCGCAGATGGGTGTGGTTTATTACCCATGCATAAGACAGAGAGCGGGGGTGACCACTGCCTGGGGGAGATGCTTGCGAGGGTGGGGAGCCATGCTAAGGATCGACAGCGTGCAGAGAGTGGGTCTGGTCAAGGCATCTAAAATGACTGCCGTGCACGACAAAAGTGTGGCATTTGAAAAAAGGCAAGATGGCGCAGACAATGTTTTTCAACACTTCCTGATTTCCTTCGAATCGAACGTTAACAGACGTTGGGGCATATTACCAAAGTTAAGCGATATTTATCCCTAACGATGCTTAGCAACGAATTTTTTACCGCTAAGCATCTTCAGAAATTATCGCAGATAAACCTTGCTATTATCAAGGTTTATCGCAAATACGATAAAAAACGACCGCAATGCATTAATATCGCTGAAAACTCAGCGATATTCATGCATTACCGAGCTAATGCTCTTAGCCATGTTATCCACCTCCCATTGGATAACATGGCTAAGAATTGCTCAGGGCAGGTGGTAGCTTTTGGAGATATTCGCGCTTATCGCAAATATCTCCAAAAGTTGGTAATAGGAGATAGCGATGTTAGCGACTGTTTCCAGTCGCTAACATCTTGGCATGCCCACTTTGCATGTCTTTAGTGATAAATATCACTCACATGCAAAGTGGTGCCCAAGATGGTCGCTATCTCCTACTAGCCGTCGCTAACTGGTGTTAGCAACAGCTAGGTAATACAGAGATAATTTTATCTCCGCGAAGCGGAGCGCTGTTACAGATATATATCTTGTTTTTGAACGTTAATTTCTCAAAATCCACTGAAGCACATATATTGAGACCTAGCAAAGGCACATCGAGCTACCAGTCCCTACAATTTTGCCAAGTTTCGTGCACATCCATTCAGCCGTTCGATTATTATTATAATTTTTTTTTTTGCCCCGCGGGGCCCTTTTAAAACCTCCACATCAAACCTAAGAGGTCAAGGAGGATCTACTATGCCCCCTTATGGTCATTTGCCCCTTCGCTTTGGCATCCTCTTGTCTCTCAATCCTACCGAGAGACAAGATGGCGGCCGCTACGGACTGTTTGCAATGTTTACAGACGCCGGAGAACCAATCAGCTTCGCAAACCTCCGTTACGCGAAGCGGAGCGCTGTTACAGATATATATCTTTTTTTGAACGTTAATTTCTCAAAATCCACTGGAGCACATATATTGAGACCCAGGCACATCGGGCTACCAGTCCCTAATATTTTACCAAGTTTCGTGCAAATCCATTCAGCCGTTCGATTATTATTATTATTTTTTTTTTTTGCCCCGCGGGGCCCTTTTAAAACCTCCACATCAAACCTAGAGGGTCAGGGAGGATCTACTATGCCCCCTTATGATCATTTGCCCCTTCGCTTTGGCCTCCGCTTGTCTCTCGATCCTACCGAGAGACAAGATGGCGGCCGCTACGGACTGTTTGGAATGTTCACAGACGCCAGAGAACCAATCAGCTTCGCTTCACAAAGCTCCGTAACGCGTAAAGTCCGCGAACCGGAGCGCTGCCCGGTCCGCTGTTACAGATATATATCTTTTTTTGAACGTTAATTTCTCAAAATCCACTGAAGCACATATATTGAGACCTAGCAAAGGCACATCGGGCTACCAGTCCCTACAATTTTGCCAAGTTTCGTGCAAATCCATTCAGCCGTTCGGGCTAAAAGTGAGGCCAACCGCCCTATGGAAAACTCAATGTTAAAAACACGTTTTGGGACCCCCCTTTTTTCTCGGCCCCCCCTTTACGAACCCCCCCCAAATTTTCAAGGGCTGCTCAGAAACAAAGTGTGCCATTTTGCTGAAAATTTCAGCCAATTCCGTACACAAACGCCAAAGTTATTAGACATAGAATTTTCAAAAATCCCATAGAGAAAAAATCCTAACTATATATACCTACTGGCGACCGCCAGTAGGTAATATATATATATATATATTACCTACTGGCGGTCGGCAGTATGTATATATAGTGTCCGCCATTTTGTGTCTCGGTAGAATTGAGACACAAGAGGTGACAGAAAAAAGGGGGAAATGATTAAAAGGGGGCAGGGTACACACCCCCTGACCCCCTAGGTTTTCTGAGGGAGTCCTAGAAGGACCCTGAAGGGCAAAAAACCTTTTTTTGTTTTTTGCAATTTTCGCGGGGTAAGCGCTGTGTGCGTTCCCATGTACGCTCACCGGTACACGCACCCAGAGCGTACCATAGGGAAAAACATTGAAAGAAAATAGTGTAGAACACGAATTTGGATTGCTTAGAGGTAGGGTAGCTCTAAAAAGAGCTGTTGTGTTATGTGGGTGATTTAAGTACCTACAAGTAGGTACCAATGCAGAGTCTAAAATTCACTTCAATACAATCACTTCCCTGCTACCTCATAAATTAGAAATAAAAATGAATATTATGTCAACTAACTTTTAATTTGTAAATATTAATTTATTGTTCATAATTTTCATTATTTAATAGAACTTGTAGCATGTCCTCATCTGGAATTTCCTCTTCAATCATATCATCAGGAATGTCCTCATTATAAGTGTGCCATGATGATTGTTGGAATTCTATTGTATTCAAACATTCGATTAATTCTTCGTCAAGATATTCATCCCAAAAATGATTTATGTCATCTTCTCCTTGTGATAAAATGGTGCTGTCGATATCCGTGACATTTTTAATTTCAATAAATGTAGTTGAAATTTCAAAAGAAATTTCCTTGGTCTCCTCATTCTGATTCATTTTAATTTCAAATTTCTTGCTGTAAATTGCAGAAAAAAGTAATCACTTTCATTTATTGTTTTTAGTAATACATAATATAAAAGTAGCTTAATCAAGTATTTAGTTCTTTGAAATTAATTGGGCAGTGTATAGTATCAGGCAGGAACTAGAAATATAAAGCACTGCATGTGATGAAGCATATCTTAATCCATAATTATAACAGAAGGACTGTAAATAACTAACAGAAAACATTTTCCAAATTATCTTAAAGTGTACAACATAGCTCTCCTTACAAATTAACAACTCACCTTTTTGAAAGTAGAAGAGTAAGTACTGTGTAATTCAAAGTCCAGAAATTGGGCACCCAAAATTTCTCTCAAAAGTACCTCAGACAGGAGTATCACAAAATGCTGTGTTTTCCTCTCATTTAAGATATATACATAACCAATCATACTTCATCGCACACAAATTCAAAATGAAAGTAATATTTTGATTGGTTCTAAATTTCAATACTTTCAAATGTATTTTCCCCATGCAATTTTCCATAGGACATTTAGACACGGCTACAGCCCGAACGGCTGAATGGAATTACACCAAAGTTGGCAAAATGATAGGCACTGGTATGTAGCAGGGCCTTTTCCATATTTGTTTAAAATTGCCCCAGTGGTTTTTATGAAAAGCAACTTCAAAAACATATATCTATAGGCGCGCTCCGAGGGCTCACCGGTACGCGTACCGGGGAGCGCACCCGGCGCGCTACGGAAGTGCGCGAGCGGAAAGCTGATTAGCTGACGGGTGTCTGTCAACATTCTTAACAGTCCGGAGAGTCCGCCATCTTGTGTCTCGGGAAAATCGAGATACCTGAGGTGATGAAAAAGGGGGAAATGATTAAAAGGGGGCAGGGTAGACATCCCCTGACCCCCTAGGTTTTTTGAGGGGGGCCTAGAAGGACCCTGAAGGGCAAAAAAACTATTTCTTTATTTTTTAAATTTTCGCGGGGTAAGCGCTGGGTGCGTTCACAGGTGCGCTCTCCGGTACGCGCACCCTGAGCGCACCATGGGGAAAAACAGTGTAAAAAAATAGAGTAAAAAAATAATTTAGAGTGCTTAGAGGTAGGGTAGCTCTGAAAAGAGCTGTTGTGTTATGTGGGTGTTTTTTGTACCTACAAGTAGGTACCAATGCAGAGTCTCAAATTCAAGAGGAAGACTCTATTCCCCTCATCTGTAAAGTGTACACCATCTCTCCTATAGATGCCTTGCATGTTGTAACGCAAGTTGTTGTGGTAAATGGAACCCTTACCATAGTCTCCGAGGAAAGCAGAAACAGTTTTATTTACATGTTTCCTTGCTTTCTCAATCTGTGGACAAAATTGGTTGGACCAGTTCCATTTTTGCTTTTGGCTTATATTAGAAAATACCAAGGCAGTTTTTGGAAAAAGTGACATCATTTGCCCAAAGATGTCCTTTAAAAGCATTTCCAGACCTACCCCAGTCAAAGTGCCTACGTCATTTCCACCACAGTGCACAATTATGAGGTCAGGGTGTGGTAGATGCATAAAGGATTTTATCAATGGTATGAATTGGTGACTTCTTAATCCTCTCTGTCCAATCCACACAATGCCCACAGTTGGTAAATCAAGGTTGTAAATACCTCTGTTACTTGCAAAATTTTCACTCCAGAAGACATAGCTATGACCCACAAACCAGACTTTTGGCATCTTGAAGGTAGATGTGCTTGTATTCAGATGAGTTGTGGAAATGAAATGGCAGTTTCAAAGTAGTAATTATGAAAAAAAGTGGTTGGCATTCAGTGCACTTGAAAAACAAGAAATGATTGGTGCTTTCTTAAAATTCACCACTGAAAATGAGGGTGCATGATTTTTTTTTTTTTAAAGAAGACATTTCAATGGTTGAGAAAAAGTAATTTAAAGAAACATTGCACTTGATTAGCTAGTACATTGAGAAGTCAAACACCCTTGCTGGATTCTTTTGCAACATAGTATGATGAACTTTTCAACTGTGTGCTGGGTTAGGAGGGAGTTACCATGGTAACAGGGTGAATGAGCGCTGGGGGGATGGGTGAATATTATGTGAGTTTCAAAGTGTTCAAATGTACAACCAATTAAAATGTGCAGTTTGGTTTTGAATTTGTGTGGGAAGAATTTTGATTGGTTATGTACAAGAATATGGGTCTGAAATGAGAAAGAATCTGTGCCATTATTCTGAGGCTCCAGTGAAAGAAGCATTATTCAGAGATTCTGCTTAAGAAAATCTGTTGTGTGTGACCTACACTGTTCTACATCTTTCAAAGCATTTTTAAAGGTTAGTAATGATTGTGCTTCTTTATTCTTGCATTTTGTGTCATTTTTTTGTAATGCTGTTTAAAAATAGAATGGTGCATATTGGAAATGTATTTTGAAAATTAGTTAGGTTTCTGCTTTGTTTCTGTAGTGGTCATTTAAATGAGCTGTGCTTTGTGTCAAAAACGATTTACTATGGAAAATGTATTCTGGTAAAAAGTCTGCTTTTTAAATTTTGGTGAAGGAACACACTGAGTGTCTGTTTGAAATAAGAGAAAACATTTTCACATTTTTCAATAATGTCACCTGTGCCTTGTAACAGTTTGCCTCAATTAGCTTAAAGGGTATTCTTTGCTTGTGTCTCACTTTAATCTGTGCCTGTGTTTTATCTGATATATGATTCATTTAATGAAGATACACTGCTGTATGCAGTATAGGGAAGATTAAGAAGCATATTGTGCTTCTTTATTCTTGCATTGTGTGTTATGTTTTTTTGTAATGCTGTTTAAAAATTGTATGGTGCATATTGGAAATGTATTTTGGAAATGAGTTAGGTTTCTGCTTTGCTTTGTAGTAGTCATTGAAATGGGCTGTGCTTTGTGTGAAAAACAATTTACTATAGAAAATGTTTTCTGGTAAAAAGGTAGGCTTTTAAATTTTGGTGAAGGATCACATTGAGTGTCTGTGTGAAATAAGGAATTATATTTTCACATTTTTCAATAATGTCACCCGTGCCTTCTAACAGTTTGTCTCTTTTAGGTTAAAAGGTACTCTGTGCCTTTGTCTCATGTCACTTTGCACGTGCATAATCTCTTTTTTTCTGTGTGTAATTTCTCTCCTTGTGTGTGTGTCATGACATGTGTCTTACACGCCTAAGATCACTCTGTGAGTCAAGCTTGATTTTAAATAGATCTGGGTGAATAATATGCTTAGTTGATGTCTTGAAAAATATGGAAGTACATGTTATTTAAAGACATGGTAGATTACATGTAACATCCTGGTGAATAATATACTTAGTTGATGTCTTTAAAAATATGGAAGTACATGTTCTTTAAAGACATGGTAGATTACATGTAACATCCTGGTCATGTGCCTAAGATCACACTGATCGGTGAATCAAGCTTCCATATTTCCAAATTTTTAAAGACATCAACTAAGCATATTATTCACCCAGATCCATTTAAAATCAAGCTTGACTCACAGTGTGATCTTAGGCACATGACCAGGATGTTACATATAATCTACCATGTCTGTCTCTGCAAGCAGTATGTGTGTCTCTGCTCATATTATTTCACTGTCTCTACTGGCAAAAAAACAGGCCGCCTATATATAAGCAAGACATAACATTCATTTCTCATTACATGTAACATCCTGGTCATGGGCCTAAGATCACACTGTGAGTGAAGCTTGATTCACCCATCAATGTGATCTTAGGCACATGATCAGGATGTTACATGTAATCTACCATGTCTTTAAAAAACATGTACTTCCATATTTTTAAAGACATCAACTAAGCATATTATTCACCCACATCCATTTAAAATCAAACTTGACACACAGTGTGATCTTTGGCACATGACCAGGATGTTATATATAATCTACCATGTCTGTCTCTGCAAGCAGTAAGTGTGTCTCTGCTCATATTATTTCACTGTCTCTAGTGGCAAAAAACAGGCCACCTATATATAAGCAAGACATAACATTCATTTCTCATTACATGTAACATCCTGGTTATGTGCCTAAGATCACTCTGTGAGTCAAGCTTGATTCATCCATCAGTGTGATCTTAGGCAGATGACCAGGATGTTTCATGTAATCTATCATGTCTTTAAAAAACATGTGCTTCCATATTTTTAAAGACATCAACTAAGCATGTTATTCACCCAGATCCATTTAAAATCAAGCTTGACTCTCAGTGTGATCTTAGGCACATGACCAGGATGTTACATATAATCTACCATATCTGTCTCTGCAAGCAGTATGTGTGTCTCTGCTCATATTATTTCACTTATCAACTAAGCATATTATTCACCCAGATCCATTTAAAATCAACATATATAACACACCCTGGATCTTGATTGCACAGCTTTGAGCCTATTTCAGAAGTAAGAGACCTAACAGACATGCTGCTTAAGATTTCCCACTAGTACATGTACTAAGCAAATTATTCACCCAGATCCATTTAAAATCAAGCTTGACTCACAGTGTGATCTTAGGCACATGAGACACATGCCATGACAGACATACAAAGAGAGAATTGACACACATAAAAAGAGAGATTATGCACGTGCATAGTGACATGAGATACAGACACAGAGTATCTTTTAAGCTAAAAGAGACAAACTGTTCGAAGGCACAGGTGACATTATTGAAAAATGTGAAAATGTAATTCCTTATTTCACACAGACACTCAGTGTGATCTTTGACAAAAAATTTAAAGCCAGACATTTTACCAGAAAACATTTTACATAGCACAGCACATGTAATGTAAATCAGCCTTTTGTTGTATACTAGTGTTTATATCATTTACTTATTGTAATTGCTATGTAATATGTTTGTAGTGGTCTATAATATGTTGTTTTTTCTTTACCACATATTATAATCATGTATAGAAAGATAAAAAGAATATGCCATCCAAAGAAAGACGTAAAAAAAAAAAAACAATTTAAGGTCTAAGGAAAGAAAAATACAAGACTCATCCAAAACTAAATCTTCAGTGAAAAAAAATAATGCTCCTGGGAAGCAAACTAAAAATTTTCTCAGGAACCTATTGAAATGTCAAAAAATAAAAGGTGTGGTTTCAAAGAAGAAAAAGACACCTCTAATTACAAAGAAGAAATTGTTTCCCTCCAAAAATGTTAGACATTTAGAAGGAGATAATGTCTATAGCAATAGAAGGAGAAATCAATGTATTGAAATTCGTAGACGAATGTTTTATAACAGAATTATATCCAATTTATTAAAAAATGTAAAGAGGTATCAAAAAAGACCGCTTTTTACAAGAAAAAAAAACATAGTTAAGATTGTGGATGAAGCATTTAAAGTGAAAAATACATTGTATAGTTTAGTAATGAATAGAATTCGTACACTAGATAAGGTAATCAATGTGTTCATATCAAAATGTAAGTGGAAAAGAGTAATTAATCGGACTCATTTTTGTGATGTTTTTTCTGGAGAATGGAAGCATAGTTCAAGTTGTGAGACATTTTTTAACGAAGAAAGTTACTTTCAGGATAATGATTTGGTGCATGCATTGACACCAGTGGTCGAGCATATGAGGTGAAGGACGGTTGTCCGGTTGAAAAAGAAAAGTTTGTGCCTAGAAATACAGAAGAGGTGTTAGCTGGTGAAGTTTTAGGGAGATGTCCTAAGACTCCAGTGTATACTTGGAATTGTAGTAGTATTTGTAGTGTGCAACAGGATTCAATTGATTTGAAAAGTGTAAAACAAAAAATGAAAATTTTTCAAAAGTTAGATCCTTGTAGAGTGAGAGAAAAAACAGGTTTGCAAGGGCATTCACTGGCTTGTCTTTCAAGAAAAGTATGTCAGAGTGTTTTTCACCATTTTAGGATGTTAGCAGTGCATCATAATAAAGTGAGGAAATTAGTGAGAAGGTTGTATTATGCAAAAAGTCCAGCACTTAAACTAAAACAGTTAAACAGTGCTCTTTTGCATGGAACTGAATTAGATGTGAAAAACATTTGTGAAGAAATTGAGTTTTGTTACTTTGGTGAAAAGGAGGACAGTGCAGAAATTGATACAGTAATAGAAGGTAATGTAGAAGAGAATGTAGAGATTTCAAGTACAGAAAAATTTGAACATGAAATTACAAACTTTAAGGTCAATTCAAGTGAAAGGCCTAATTTTACTTGTGTGTGTTGTCGACGAACTTATTATAAGCATCGGACTAGATTAGTCGATTTATATGTAAAAAGCGAAAAGGTAAATAATAATGAGTGGAAGGATTTTGCAACTTATTTGTTGGTAGAATTTTTTTTTGATTTGGGTTCTTATCAACGTATTTGTAAATATTGTTATAATAAATTAAATGAAAACAGAATGCCTGATAGAGCTGTTCATAATAATCTGGAGTTGGTAGACATTCCGTCTGAATTGATGGATTTAAATACGTATGAGTCTATTCTGATTCAATGTGTGCATCCTTGTCAGGCTATTGTTCGCATGGAGCCTAAGACTGGGAAATTGCCTCCTTCAGATTTACAGAGAGGATTAAAGGGAAGAGTTGTTTATTTGCCTCTAGATTTTAAGACAAATATTGATACAATTAGTGTAGAAAAAGTAGAAGAGGAACCTCTGGTTATTCTAGTTAATGGTGTTCCGACAAAGAGTAAGAAAATCTGGCAAGAATTAGTGGATGTTAGGAAAGTCAAAAAGGCAACGTTGTATCTGGTAAAAAATAATCAGTACTATAAAAATGTGTATGTGGGAGAAGAGGAAACAACTGTAGAAGACGACAGAGATTTCTCAGCTGGGCAAATTGAAAAAGTTGATGTCTGTAGAAGTGAAGAAATTTATGAACATTATAGTGTTCATCCATTGCATTCCAAAGAAGTAATGGGGAATGCTATTGACTTGTTTCAAATGAAAGAAGCCAAAGGAAGTCCCATTAGTGTATGGGAAGAAAGTTTGGAAGCTCATTGTTTTCCACAGTTATTTCAAACAGATGAAGGTGGACGATATGACGACCGACCTGTTCAAATTCCTGCATCTGAATAGCGGACTTCAAGATTATATGCAGAAGATCCAAGGTTTCGTCAATGCATTCCATATTTGTTCCATCTATCAATCAATCAATCAATCAATCAATCACAGCATTTATATAGCGCACTACTCACCCGGAGGGTCTCAAGGCGCTGGGGGGAGGGGGTCCACTACTGCTCGAACAGCCAGGTCTTGAGCTGCTTCCTGAAGGCGAGGTGGTCTTGGGTCAGGCGGAGGTGGGTCGGAAGGGAGTTCCAAGTCTTGGCGGCCAGGTAGGAGAAGGACCTTCCTCCTGTGGTGGCTCTTCGGATGCGGGGGACGGCGGCGAGGGCGTGGCTGGTCGATCGAAGTTGGCGTTTGGGAGCGTAGAAGTTGAGGCGGCTGTTGAGGTATTCCGGGCCTTGGTTGTGTAGGGCTTTGTGTGCGTGGGTGAGGAGCCGGAAGGTGATTCTCTTGTTGACCGGGAGCCAGTGCAGGTCTCTCAGGTGTCCGGAGATGTGGCTGCGGCGGGGGATGTCCAGGATGAGTCGTGCTGAGGTGTTCTGGATCCGCTGGTGTCTCTTCTGGAGTTTGGCGGTGGTTCCGGCGTAGAGGGAGTTGCCGTAGTCCAGACGGCTGGTGACGAGGGCCTGGGTGACCGTCTTCCTGGTCTCGGTGGGGATCCATCGGAAGATCTTACGTAGCATGCGCAGGATGTTGAAGCACGAAGAAGAGACGGCGTTGACTTGTCTGGTCATGGAGAGGGAGGAGTCCAGGATGAAGCCCAGGTTGCGTGCGTGGTCTGTGGGTTTGGGTGCGCTGCCCAAGGCGGGGGGCCACCAGGAGTCGTCCCAGGCGGAGGGTGATGATCCCAGGATGAGGACTTCCGTCTTGTCCGAGTTCAGTTTCAGGCGGCTGTTCGACATCCATTTGGCTACGTCTGTCATCCCTTCGTGCAGGTTGGCTCTGGCGGTGGCGGGGTCGTTGGTGAGGGATAGGATCAGCCGGGTGTCGTCGGAGTAGGAGATGATGTTGAGGTTGTGCTGGCGTGCGATGGCTGCGAGGGGGCTCATGTAGACGTTGAAGAGTGTTGGGCTGAGCGAGGAGCCTTGAGGAACGCCGCAGATGACTTTGGTGGCTTCCGATCTGAACGGGGGGAGGCGGACTCTCTGTGTCATTCCGGCGAGGAAGGAGATGATCCACTCCAGTGCCTTCTCCTGGATTCCGACGTTGCTGAGGCGCTGTACTAGGGTACAGTGGCAGACAGTGTCGAAGGCCGCGGAGAGGTCCAGGAGGATGAGGGCCCCTGTTTCTCCGTTGTCGAGCAGGGCTCGGATGTCATCGGTAGCTGCGATCAGGGCGGTCTCGGTGCTGTGGTTGGCCCGGAAGCCAGACTGCGAGAGGTCGAGGGAACCGTTCGTCTCGAGGAAGGCGGCCAGTTGCTTGTTGACGGTCTTCTCGATGACTTTAGCCGGGAACGGGAGCAGCGAGATGGGGCGGTAGTTCTTGAGGTCGGTGGGGTCGGCTGATGGTTTCTTAAGTAGAGCGCTGAGTTCGGCGTGCTTCCAGCTCTCCGGGAAAGTGGCGGTGTTGAAGGAGGTGTTGATGATGTCCCGCAGGTGGGGTGCGATGACAGCGTCAGACTTGTTGAAGACGTGGTGAGGGCAGGGGTCGGTAGGAGATCCGGAGTGGATGGAGTTCATCGTGCGGATGGTGTCTTCGGTGCTGATCGGGGTCCAGGCGCGGAGGGTGGTGGTGGGGGGCGGTGGTTCGGTCGTGGCGTGCGTCGGTTGAGTGCTGAAGCTGTTGTGTATGTCCGCGATCTTGTTGTGGAAGTAGGAGGCGAGGGAGTTGCAGAGGTCTTGCGAAGGGGTGATGTCGTTGTTTCCGGCAGTGGGGTTGGAGAGCTCTTTCACGATGTTGAAGAGTTCCTTGCTGTTGTGTGCGTTGTTGTCCAGTCGTTCCTTGAATGCCGTTTTCTTGGTGGTGTGGATCAGTTGGTGGTGTTTTCGGGTGGCGAGCTTGAGGGCAGGCATGTTGTCTGGTGTTGGGTCTCTGCGCCAGGTTGTCTCGAGGGCTCGGCAGTTCTTCTTGGAGCTCTTGAGTTCGTCCTTAAACCATGGGGCTTTCTTGCTGCCAGGTCTGCTCGGCGGGGCCTTCAGACGGGCGAGGTCGTCTGCGCAGTTGTTGATCCATTTCGTGAGGTTGGTGGCCGCTTGGCTGGGGTTCGTTGTGCTGGTGGGAGGGTTCTTGCTCAGGGAAGTGGCGAGCTGGTCTGCAGTGATCTTGTTCCAGCTTCTGCGGGGAACCTGTTGCTGGTGATGGTGGAACGTGGTCCTTCTGAAGCTGAAGTGGACGCAGCTGTGGTCCGTCCAGTGGAGTCCCATGGCGTGGCTGAAGGCGATGTCTTTGCTGGAAGAGAAGACCGGGTCGAGTGTGTGTCCGGCGTAGTGGGTGGGGGTGGTCACCAGTTGCTTGAGTCCGAGGTTGGCGAGGTTGTCCAGCAGGGTGGTGGTGTTGCGGTCGTTGTTGTTCTCCAGGTGGAAGTTGAGGTCCCCGAGGAGGATGTAGTCGGCGGAGGGGAGGGCGTGTGGGCTGATGAAGTCGGCGATGTCTTCGCTGAATTGTGTGCGTGGTCCCGGGGGTCTGTAGATGAGGGTGCCTCTGAGGGTGGTCTTGGGGTTGACGTGCATTTGGAAGTGCAGGTGTTCGGCGGGTGCGAGGGGATCGTCGGTGTCGGTCGTGATGTGAATGGTGTTCCTGTGGATGATGGCGATGCCTCCTCCGGTCTTGGGGACGCGGTCCCTCCGGATGATCTTGTAGCCGTCCGGGATGGCGATGGCGATGTCGGGCGCTGAGGAGGCGTTCATCCAGGTTTCCGTGAGGAAGGCGACGTCTGGGGCTGTGGTGTCGAGCAGGTTCCAGATCTCGTTGGCGTGTCTGTGGACGGTGCGGGTGTTGAGCAGGATGCACTTCAGGTGGGTGCTGCTGGAGTTCGGCTTGGTGGGTGCTGGTGTAGTGTGGGTCCGGTTGCAGGTGAACTTGCAGGAGTGGCAGCTGAAGGGCCCATGGGTGCGTCTCGGTGTGGCTCAGTAGCAACCCAGGGTTCGGCCGGTGTTGAGTGCGTTGAGTTTGGTGGCGTCGTAGGTCCGTTGGTCCGGCTTCCGTCGGTGGGGGCCAGGGGTCCTGGCACTGGGCGCGGTCCAGGCGCGGACGGGCGCAGACGGGCTTACCATTGGCGTGGGCCAGGCGCGGACGGGCGCAGACGGGCTTACCTTTGGCGCGGGCCAGGCGCGGACGGGCGCAGACGGGCTTACCTTTGGCGCGGGCCAGGCGCGGACGGGCACAGTCGGGCTTACCTTTGGCGCGCCTTCGGCGCACAATCGGCGCGCCCGCTGCGCGTCAATGCTGCGCGTTCGCACGGTCGCCATATATGGCCAAGTGAAGGGAGGGCGGGGCAGCTGGGAGGCGGGAGCGGGGAGGAAGGGGGCGTGTCCACACTCCCAGTGGCGGGAAGCGGGAGGCGGGGAGCGGGGCGGTGGGCGCTGGGGACATGAGCGAGGGGGGGGGACGAATGGAGTACAATACAACGCTAAGAATAACAAGCAGGACAAAATAATGCCGATACAAGGACAAAAATAATGCAGAAACAAGGAAACAGTGCACAGTGGTCACGAAGCCCCACCAGGCAGAGGTGCGGCACAACGAGCAGCGGGAAGGCTCAGCGAGGCTGAGAGCAGGGCAGGCGGGAGCACACGCAGCAGCTGGTGGCCGTGCAGTGTGGGGGTGTCCTAGAATAGGTCACACTCACCTGTGCCGCACGGTCGCCATATATGGCCAAGTGCAGGGAGGGCGGAGCAGCTGGGAGGCGGGAGCGGGGAGGAAGGAGGCGTGTCCACACTCCCGGCGGCGGGAAGCGGGAGGCGGGGAACGGGGCGGTGGGCGCTGGGGACAGGAGCGAGGGGGGGGACGAATGGAGTACAATACAACGCTAAGAATAACAAGCAGGACAAAATAATGCCGATACAAGGACAAAAATAATGCAGAAACAAGAAAACAGTGCACAGAGGTCACGAAGCCCCACCAGGCAGAGGTGCAGCACAACGAGCAGCGGGAAGGCTCAGCGAGGCTGAGAGCAGGGCAGGCGGGAGCACACGCAGCAGCTGGTGGCCGTGCGGCGGGGGGGTGTCCTAGAATAGGTCACCTCTTGAGAGTGACTTGTCTGGACTTTCTTATGCAGTAAACCATATACTGAATAGTGGAGCACATCTACAAAATATTTCGGCAAGGGACTTTATGGACAAAGTGAAACTGCAAGACAGTGTTTTGGAATCTCAGCTAATTAATCTCATGGCATGTCAGCGTGGTACTAACGAGTATTGGTACCATCGTCATGGGGAATTGAAATGTATGCTAAGAAACTTAGGAACTCCTACATGGTTCCTCACTCTTAGCTGTGCTGAGTATGCTTGGGAAGACTTACTTGAATTTCTACGAGAGGCAAATAAAAACATTGAAAATATTGAATACAGGAGAACTGTGCTCTTTGGATCCAGTTAATGTATGCAGGTATTTCAATCATAGGTTTGAAGCTATGATATCTTTTATTACAAACAAAAAAAATCCTCCGCTTGGAGAGGTGTTGGATTTCTTTTGGAGAAAGGAGTATCAAGCAAGAGGTGCTCCTCACATACATATGCTGCTATGGATTAAAGATGCACCACAATTTGGAACAGATTCAGATGAGAAAGTGATGAGTTTCATTGAGCAGTATTCTACATGTGCTGTTCCGAAAAGTACAGAAGAAAACAATTTAAGACATCAAGTTTTACGCTTTCAAACCCATCTTTGTGGGAAATACTGTCGTCGAAAATACAAATCCAAGGACAAGTTCTACACGAAATGTCGTTTTGCATTTCCACGTCCAGTAACATCGAAAGGAAGAGTGAACAAATTTATGTCTTCTCTGCGACATACTGTGACAAGAAAATCACCCAAAAAGACATACAACCTAAGAAGAAATGAGGAGTCCAAATACATAAATGACTACAACCCAGTCATTTTGTCCATGTGGAATGCTAACATGGATATTCAATATGTTGCTGATAACTCTATTGCTGTGGCTCGATATGTGACGTCTTACATCACAAAATCAGAAAAGACGGAACTGAAGGAAATGTGGGTGGAAATTTCACATGAAAAGAGTCTAAGCAAGAAATTATACAGTTACAGTCTGAAGATGTTGTCGCATCGAGATATTGGAGCATACGTATGTTCTGATCAGTTATCATCAGCAAGTCTATATGCCAAATCTAGAACCATCATTTGGGTGAGTCTAGGTCTTGCTGCAACACGAAACCGAGTTTTGAAATCTGTACAAGAAATTGAGTATTTGGCGGAGAAAGAACCAGACAGTACAGATATTTTGAAGACAAACATGTTGGATACATACTATCAAAATAGAAGTAGTCATCTTGAGAACGTTTGTCTCTATGAAGTTCTGCAAACTTATACTTTTAAGAGGAATGTCACAGATGACATCAATAAAGATGTATATGCTGTAATTGGATGTGAAGGGTGTCTGGTGAAACAAACAAAAGGCCATTTGATTAATCATCGAAAATTGAGTTGTGAATCTCCAGACAAAAGGGAATTTTATTACTTAGCTCTTTTGCAACTCTTTAAGCCTTGGCGTAAAGAAGAGGAACTACTTGGGGATATTCTTACTTATGAAGATTCGTTCAATGCAACCAAGGATACAATAGAATGTCCTGTTTTATCAAATTATCTGCAAATGTTGAACGAGGAAATACAGCAAGAAACTACAATTGCAGCAGAGATTGCTGGAGACAGTTCTCAAGACAGTCAGAGTTCTGCTTCATTGAGTCAGGATCCACTAGGAGGACCAATTATACAAAATGAAGCTGCCACTGCCATGGATGAAGTTGAAAGAGCCATGGAACAAGTTCAGGAGGATGTAGTTAACTTAGAAGATTTGGAAAAAGAACTTAACGTTGAGCAGAGACAAATATATGACAAAGTCACAGAACACATTGAGCATGGTTTATCTCATCAGAAAAAAGAGTGCTCATGTACATCATTTATACCTGTTCGACTGTACGTGAGTAGAGAAGCAGGAACTGGAAAAAGTTTTCTGATTAAAGCAATTGCAACGTATCTGCAGAAAAGAACGGAGTCATCGATGTCTTGTGTTGTTACCGCTCCAACTGGGTTGGCAGCACACAACATTAAAGGGATTACTGTACATCGCTTATTGATGCTGCCAGTAGAGCATGATAATAAATTACAATACCACAAGCTAGCTGGAGAAGCTTGTTGGGAAGTTTCAAGAGTCCTAAAGAAAATCAAACTTCTTATCATTAATGAAGTAAGAATGGTATCAAATGTAATGCTTGCTTTTGTGCATTTAAGAATGCAAGAAATTCTTAAAACAGAGTATGATGTGTTATTTGGAGGCAAACACATCATTGTTTTTGGAGATCTACTGCAGCTAACTCCAGTAAAAGGACAGCCAGTGTTTAAAATGCTTACACATGAAGATACCAGGAAGTGCCTAGGAAGCATTGGAAATGTTAACATATGGTTAAATTTCAAATATGCAGAACTGCTTCAAAATATGCGACAGGCAAAGGATGAAGATTATAAAAATATTCTACAAGATGTAAGAATTGGAAAACTAACTGAGCATGGCAAAGAAGCTTTACATGGATGATTAATTTCAAATTTGTTTCCAAAGAAAAATATTCTCCCAGAGAATATTTTTATGAAAATTCCAGAAAACAAATCTATTATGGATGTATGACGTTACAACGCATACTTTTACAACGCATACCGTTACAACAAATTTTTTACAACGCAAAAACTTTTACAACGCATACCATTACAACGCATGTTTTTACAACGCAAGTACCTTTACAACGCATACCATTACAACGTAAGTATTGGTAAGTATATAATATTTTTTTTATTTTAAATTAATTGTAATTAATATAATTTAATTTAATTAAATTAAATTAATGTAATTTTTTTTTACCCTGTACCCCTGTACCCCAAAAACCCCAAAATAACCCTGAACCCTAAAAATACCCCTGTACCCCAAAAACCCAAAACTGACCCTGAACCCTAAAAATACCCCTGTACCCCAAAAACACAAAACTGACCCTGAACCCTAAAAATACCCCTGTACCCCAAAAACCCAAAACTGACCCTGAACCCTAAAAATACCCCTGTACCCCAAAAACTGAAAACTGACCCTGAACCCTAAAAATACCCCTTTACCCAAAAACTGAAAACTGACCCTGAACCCTAAAAATACCCCTTTACCCAAAAACTGAAAACTGACCCTGAACCCTAAAAATACCCCATAAAAAACCCAAACAAAATAAAATTTTAAATATAATTATATACTTACCAATACTTACGTTGTAATGGTATGCGTTGTAAAAGTACTTGCGTTGTAAAAACATGCGTTGTAATGGTATGCGTTGTAAAAGTTTTTGCGTTGTAAAAGTTTCGTTGTAATGGTAGTGCGTTGTAAAAGTTGCGTTGTAAAGGTTGTTTCCCATCTATTATATGCTTGATGCCAACTCTGCAAGAATGTTCAATCTTCAACAACAAAATGTTAAAGTTGGAAAATGAAGAGATTTTGAAACTGGAAGCTATTGATAAAATAGAACATGAAGGAGCAACTATTATTTTGTCAGAAAAGTTGAAATCAAAATTGGATTCTTTAGAGAAGACAATATCTAAAACTGCTGGTTTGCAAAAGACTCTGTATGCATCTTTAAATTGTCGTATAATTTTACGACGTAATTTACATGTGGAAAGAGGTTTAGTAAATGGAGCAATGGGTCATGTTGTTGATTTTGTGAATTACCAAAATAGAGATGGAATTGAATTTATAAAAATTAAATTTGATGCTATTGAAGAAGTACAACAAATCTGTCGTGTTTCTGCCCAATTTTTGCTTGTGAAAGATTTATATGTCCGCTGAAAAGAGTTTCCAGTTTCTTTGGCATATGCGGTGACTATTCATAAATCTGAAGGTTTAAGTGTAGATAGTGCTTTGGTGAGTATTGGAAGTTCTGTGTTCAAGGAGGGTATGGCATATGTTGCTTTATCTCGAGTCATCACTTTATCAGGATTTTACTTGATTGATTTTGATGAGACAAAGATTAATGCAGATCTAAATTGTGTAAAAGAATATAATAGGTTAAGAGGAGAGTATGCTCCAAATTTACCTCAATATCCTCTATTTGAAGAGCGTGTGGTAGGCCGTGTAGTGTAGTTCCTATCATCCCAATAGGCTCTGCGCATTGGAATAATACCTTCAATAGTATAGGCCTAGACCAGACGTTAACTAGGTCTACTACTGTCGATATTAGACTTAAAGTTTTGGGTTTGCCAGCTTAGCTCAGAGTTCACTAGAAACTTTCTCGAATAGGCAAGGAGGAGTTGAACCTCCCTGGATAGACAAGAAGGGATTTAGTTTCTGACAACCATAGAACATGACAACTTTGCTCTCCCCTAATCAAGAGTATATCTCTAGAGTCGTGTGAACAAAAGGCAATTTATTTTACTCAGTCAGTACGTGCATTCTTAGTCTCATCAGATTGTAGAGAAAAGGAAGAGACGGGCGTGTTCAATAAAAGATGGTATTTATTGATCAGTCTCTTTTCTCATACAAGAGAAATGGATCGATATTATTGCAATACTTATGGTTAAGTAAAGTGCATACATTAAAAGCAGAAGTATAAAATAATACTGTAAAAACATTTATATGGTTTCTAAGCCATATGAAGGTTTAAAATGGATAAAATAGATACATACATATATACATTTGACTAATCGTACTCAACTGGTGTTTCTAGCTACGCCTACCCCGTGTACCTGACCTAAGCCTAATACGTGGGCGGGAATAGAAAGTTACAGTTTAAGTTAAGTTTGTTTTTGCCAAGTGACTGACTAAAGAATTCTCTTTGAGGGGTTATTCAGTTCTGTACCTGGAATCTAGGATGAATGAGGGATGGTATCTCTCGTCTCTGGTCTCGATATTCCAGGCTGCCTGCGAGGGCTGCTTGGAAGCGCCGGAGCTGGATTTCTCGGCAGGAGAAAAGGCAGCGTGTTGTTCTCAGCGCGTCAGGAAGGCGGGGCTGCGGCAGCGGGGTCTGTTCTGCTCTGGGCTTCGGCAAGTCTGGCTGCTCCGTCTCGTCACCACCGCGTGTGTTTGCATAGGGCAATATCGGTAATATTTATACCTTTCAGATGCCGAGATTGACATAGATACGTCAATAAGGATGTCATACGACTTGGTCGTTAGCACATTCTTTTGCTGAAGTTCTCGATGAAATCAAAACAATGGCCGCAGGGTTTTTCCCAGGTTATCATAGGTTTGATTTGTTTTGAGAACTCCGTATGCCTTATCAGGGGCTGGAGGAATATCGCTTGTCTAATTAGATGGCAATCGTTATGACCTAATCAGATAACACGTTCCTGTGCCGTAGTGTGGCTTTATCAGATAACGGTTCCTGCATCATGGGGGTTTTCTGCATCATGGGCTGGCTGCTAGTTAACTTGTTAACCAGAATAGGGTCAGGAATAGGGGGATCGATACAGAACCTATAGGAATACATCACACCCACTCCACGCTAACTATGGACATATTTACTAATCTATGCATAGTAAAACATACTGTAGAGTATCGTGTATACCTTACCACCCCAAAATACATAAATGCATTTTGAAATTATTCAAATATACGGAAAAATGCAGTCATATGTATTGTATGCACTCAAGCTGTAGAATAATGCTAAAGTAATCACGCATATCTATACATTATCGCTATTTGGTATATGAGAATTTACACATGAAATGGCTCTTAATACAGAAGAAAGGTTCGAGACCATTTCATCACAGAATATAATAATAATGAACATCCATGCGGGCAGCTAATGTCTATAAAGTATCTAAAAATAGAAATTTTAGTTCTCTAAGAATAGTTCTTACTTTAAGCAGAAGATAAGTGTCCCGAAAAATATGCAAAAATATTTTGGGGCTGCTGAAAAAATTGCTGTCCGTGAACTGGAGGAAAAAATGTTCATGTGACTTTATTATTAAAGTTGAAGGCCAAATTCAGGGTGTTGGGAACGCCGTGTGCGAGCTTGCTCAAAAGCCTCTATTTCTGCTCTGGTGAGAACATCATATCATTTAGGCTTTCGAAAAAGCTGTCAACAGCTTCCTGGGAAAGTTCCACTAACTCGGAAAAAGGTGTAACCATGCATTCGTGCGCATGATTGTCTCCATTGACATTCTGATTTGGATTGTTGACAGAAGGTCGTACCTGATCGATGCTGCTTTCATCTTGAACTTCACTACCCCTTAATCGTAGTGGTGAAGCTTCCACGAATGCCGTCATCAGGATTGGTAGCCGTTGAGGGCAGCACAAAGCATGAGCCTTTGTTGGACTCAACAATGTTTCTGCATCCATTGGCGCATCCGATTGTAGCGTCAGACAGGTGTCTAACACGCATTCTTCTCCGCATAGCAGGCACCTTAATACAGGTAAAACACATCGTTGCCACATTGGTCGAAATGATAGAAACCAAGTCATGTTCAGGTCTCTAAGCCGGGATAGTCCCAGGATTTTTGTTATCCGGTCCCGGTATCCAATGGCTAGGATTGTTTCTTCCCTTGTCGCAGGTGTTCTGTCTGTGACATGGTTTGCCATAACGAAAAATAAGGACTAGGAATAGGATTCCTGCAATCAGTCCTAAAATGAGGGGAAGTCCACCAAAAATCGAATGGACGAAATCTGGAAAAATACCCAGTATGGCTTTGAATGGTGTTAATGCCATCGAAAATACTGTCTTAAATACCTTTGAGACTCCACTGGTATCAGAAATATTTAAGATTTCATTTAGGATTTCTGCGAAATGTATGGGGGAATTAGTTGATAACAATGAATGTATCTCTGCAGTCGTCCTTGCGACTTGGAGATCATACGTTTCTTTTGATGACGTGAGCCTGGTCGGTGTCTGAAGAAGCACTGTTTTCATTCTGCTTAAAGTATCTACTCGAATAAAAGTAATTTTCAAGTTGGGCCATGCCACTAAGAAACACTTTCTGTCCTTTATTACTGACACATGCATGTGAATAGGGCAAGTTCCATGTTGTTTTAATGTACCCTTTTCCCAATTTTTCGTACATGCCAGCCTGTATATATTTTTGGCAGTATTGAAACCTGAAGGTTGATATTGGAATATTAATTATCCCATGTATTATCCATTCACTGACAGGTCGTTCTGACATTGTCACTGGTAATCTCTCAAGTTTCTCAATGCTCAGGATTGTATAATCAGCACCCTTCTGTGCCATACTGATTTGTTTATCAGTAAGGTTAAAGATATTGAATATTGACGTTGTGTTGATTAAACGCCAAGGCACATAGCCTGAACGCAGATTTTGTAACGTCCAGCCAAGCTGTACAATAGAATGCAATTGAGACTGACCATGTTGTAACAACAGTAAGTCTTGCGATATTATGTCGATTGCTGAAGACACAATGCTGTCCAGAGAAAAAATTCTGGAGGACAGAGTCATTAACCCATTGTCCACTACAGAAAGTGATTTTTCCAAATTAATACGGTCAATTTCCCGTATTCTCTCTGCTGTCTCAATTTGAGTAACCTTCCAGGCCTCGTTATATGCTGCATATACAGAGGCTGCTATGAAACGCTTTTGACGCTGTTTGCGTGGTCCCATAATGAAATCACGCAAGTCAGCACCATCAGTAAGTAAAGTAAGGTGTTGCTTAATTTCTGCCAGTGTGGAGGTTTGTAGCCATTGAAGGCATAATTTGCCCACACTGTAGGTGGTTATTATCCCTGGGTGTTGTCTTTGAGGATATCTAGGGTCTGGCCTGGTCATTTTGAACCCCTGTGTTTTGTTCAGGAATCTGTCTTGACAGTTATTAGTATCTGTGGGCCAGATCAACCACTGTTTCCAATCAGGATGTGTTCTGTTTTGGTCTAATACATAGTTTACGTCTATCTCTTCATCTGTAGAGCTATTGCTGTTTATTGTTGGTTTTGGAATAGACGGTTTATTTAAGTCTTTGATTTTGGCTAAGCCAAGACAGGTAGTTTGTTGAACAGTGTCATTTAAAAATATAATTTGTTCTGGGATCATGCAGGCTCTAAACAAAGATTCTATACCTTGTACTTGCCATTCTTTCGTACCCCAAACACTTTTCAATTCAACATTTTTGTCCCAATAATCAAAACCAAAAGTATTCATTTGTTCAAAGAATGAGTCTGAATATATCAATTTCGTGTTTGTTATCATGGTCTTTGTCCCTGTCTTATTTGACAATTTGAAATAAAATGTTTCAGCATTACTTATGTTAAAACCTGAAAAATATGAATATTTGTCGTAAACGGTTCTTGAGCTTCCTTTTGGAGGGGTTGCACAATGTTCCCATTGATTATAATTTAAAACATTTCTAGGTTGTGCAGATCTATGTAAAAAATGGTTACCATAGTGGTTGTAGCAATACATACTATCATAATTTGTAGAACCCTGCAAATAATCATGTTTGGTAAATTTAGCAGACATCACTAAATCAGACATCATATTATTTATACTTTCAAAGTCCCAATCATCAGCAAATGAGCTTGGTTTTACGAACTCACTCAATGAGATCTTAATTTGGTGTGGATATTTCAGGATTTCAACCGGACCATAGATTTCGTAGTCTGTGTTGTCCCATGCTACCCCACCCGGTATAGGATTGGCTGTGAAGTTGACTGAAGAAAGTTCTCTTTTCTCGACGTGCGAAGATGTGTGTGGTTTGAGGATCAAGTTGATTTTCTGACTTGCTGTGTCCATTTTAGCATATTTTCCCTCAATGAAGCATCCCAAAGTTAGTACCATGATGAGCCAAAGTATGAGGATAAATGCACCAAAACCCACCCAAAATTCGATCCATGGAGAAATCAGATATGTTTCTTTCAGTTGTTTCAAAAGTTCTTTAGCTTTATCTTTAAAGGTTTTTGTTGATGGCTGTGTTTTTGATTCACTGAAGCCTTCAGAGGAATCATCGAAGTTTATGAAGTAGCCGGATGCAGTTCTGTCAATTGTTCCAATTGCTTCAGGATTACTGTTTCTTGCATATTCGATTGTTACTTCATTATAGATTGGTGTGTCTCTGCTAAATGTTTTTATTTGGGTTTTCAGAGGTTTAAGTTCCATTGCATTGTTGCATAGTCCTTGTTGTTCTTCTGTAGGCGTTTCGAATGTGATTAGCCTCTTAGTTAGGACCTCTGTACTGGTAGCAAACCTTGTTGTTCTGCTACTTATTGGGAGTCCACTTGGCCTACTATTTGTTATCGGCCACATGATTGTGGTTTTACCAGGTCGATGGATACAACTCGGTTCTCCTTTTTACCAGCAAGCGGCGGTAGTACAACTGATCTTGTCCCGTTGACAGACAAGACAGGAACTGCTTTTCTGTAAGAAGGCCCAAATTCCTTCTTTACCGCGATTTTTTCTCTGACTAGATCCCCGACTTTTGGAATCCAGACAGGTCTTGCTGGGACAGGTGGTGTTTCTTCAGTGGTTGTTGGCTGCTGTTTCAACTTTATGTTGCTCAGGTCCTTTCTTGTTTCATTTAAGTCCTGCAAAATAGCCAAACGGTCTTTGATATCAAAGCTTTTTTCCTTCACCACTGAAGTCTGACTGTCAAGGTCAGAGATTAACATCCTAGTTCCAAATAATAGTTCGTACGGACTGAATCCCCTCAGAGAATTTCTTGGCAGGTTATTTAGACTACGTTGGACACTTATTAGATGTTTGACCCACCCAGCTCCCGAACCTAATATCCTTTCCGTTATAGATTGCTTTATGCCTTGGTTTTTTCTTTACACCATCCCGTATCCCTCAGGAAGGAAGTGAGAAGATTCCCGCTGTGCTATGCTCATTTGGCCATGTTTCCCAACAGGCTGGAGGGCTAGAGTGAAAACAATGGTCAAACGTAGCATGCTCTTAGCGTATATGCCATTTAGACTTGCAAATCTTGTATAACAGTCCAGACGTCAGCCGAGTGCTGGTAATCTACATTATAAGTGGAAACTAGCCTGTATATGTTAATCGCAAGCCCTGCTTTTTATTGTGGATTTTTTCTGGAGTGAAGCGACACGGTATTACACCGTTTCTCTCACCACTGCGGTTCCTGTTACAGTTTGGCCAGTTTTTTACAAACATGGTATGATGCAGGCTCATGCCTGGCCACCAGTACCTTGATTGTAATTCTTCCAGAGAATCTTTTAGTTTGAGGTGTCTGAGACCCTCGCCCATATGTGCGTCTGCGATTAACAAGTTTCTCCTGTCAATGTTTGGAATCACTCTATCCCCCACTCCTGGGATTTGAGCAAAAGGGACGGAGTTTGCATCGATTATGTATGTATAATTGAGTGGATAGTTGATCGGTAGCGCTGAGCAGTCGCCTTTTAATTACGTTTTCACCGCCAGTACTGTTTCACCGTCAATATATTTTAATGTACGCTTTTTTCGAACTACGGAAGCCGATTTAGTTGCTACCGCTGTGGCTGTCTCAGCCAATGAATTCCCTGCAACGTGAACGCCATCACGTTGATGACTCAGTGAGTGTGTCACGTGAGTCTTTGGTAGTTCTTTTTGTAAAAGAGCTATTTGTTCCCAAAGCAGTTTCTGCTTTATTGTTGCATCTGTGTCATCTTTGTAACCGTTTTGAATCCATGTCTGCAAATCCTTGTTGTATGATTTGACGCAGTAATATGAATCAGACACTATAAGTGTCGGGAATTCGCGATCCGCATTATCTAGCGCCATTTTCAATGCCATTATTTCAGTCTGTTGTTCTGAATTAGTTTCTACTGAGTGTGTTTTTGTTAATAGAGGTCTTAGTTTACCTCTGCGCCACACTTCTTTTGTAATCCCACATGTGGGGTTGTATGCTTGTTCTCCCCAAACGGGGGGTTGAGCATGTCCGTCTGTATAGATTACACAGGCGTAATGTCGTAAAGGCAGAATGTCGATTGGCAGAGGGAATGTTCTTACATATTCTAGATTTTTTAACTCTTCTAGTTCTGGATCAAAGTAGTAGTATACTTTGTCCGTTGTAATTGAATTCACCCATTGTATCCATTCCGGATTCAATGTTGTTGTTGGTAAATTACACGGTGTTGTTAGTGTCTCAAAGGCTGATTCTGCTGTTCTGACTATGATATGTCTACTGTCAGCTTTATCTTTTTCTCTAGCTATTGCGGTTTGAACTGCATGAACAATGTTTTCTTTAATACTGAACTTCTTTTCAGCCTCTGTGTACAAGTGTGATTTGAATGCAATTGGTACCTTTTCTCCCTCATTAGAGGTCAGGTATGTGAATCCGCATCTTCCTGGGATGACTCGAATCACAAGATTGCGTGTGTTATCACGTGTTTCTAATTTTGTTTTAATTAGCATGTCTGTTTGTAAGGATCTCAGAATTTCTGTGTGTATTTGAGTCCAATTGGTTCTTTTAAAATCCGGTTTTATTAGATCATAAAGGGGTTTGACCCTTTCTGCGTAATTTGCAATGTATGTTCTTCCGAAATTTAGGAAGCCTAGAATTGACTGTAGGTTTTTTAGTGTTCTAGGTGCTTGGAGTACGGCACATTTCTCTAGGAAATTGTCAGCCAGGCTTTTGCCTTCACTTGATAATTCATATCCTAAGAACAGGACTGTCAGATGGGCAATTCTGGATTTTTTAAAATTGAATTTGTAACCCTCTGCTGCGAACCCAAGTATTATGGTGTTCACTCTCTTCAAGTGAGTATCCAAGTCATCATCTGTTAGGTATATGTCGTCGACATAAGATAATGCTTCGTCATCATATGTTTGTAGTAATTCTGTTACTCTCGCTGAGAATACTCCCGGGCTGTTCTTGTACCCCTGGGCTAACCGACAGAATTGTTTTTGAGTGCCATTTATGGAGAACGCAGACAAATATCTGCTCTCTGGTGCTATGTTTTGACAAAAGAATCCATTAGAAATGTCTAATGTTGTTTTGTATTTTTTGCGCACTATGTTATTCATTAGTGCAGCACTATGCGAGTTTTGCACTGCAAAAGTTTTGCAACATGAGTTAAGGTGTCGGTAATCCAAAACTAGACGATAAGAATTGTCTGGTTTGGAGACCGGAAACAAAGGGTTGTTCATTTGTGAGGTGCAAGTTTCAATCACCCCCTGGTATTCTAGCTGATCTAGGATTTCTTTTACCTGTTTTTTAGCTTCTCGCTTAATTGGGTACTGTCTTTGTGCAGTAGGTTGTGATTTTAACTGGATTTTGTGAGGAGGAGAGTCCTCATCCCATCCTACGTGATTTTTATATAAAGCAGGAGCTTGAGCTACTGCCCACTTTCTAGCAAGTGTGTATTTTTTATGAATTGGGATATGATTTGAGAAGGCAAGCATAATTATTTCTTCGCCATGAGGGCAATCCCTGACAAACTCTGGTGGCCAGTCTTTTTCAGCTAGAAGGATGTCATAGCCCTTGGAGAGATTATCCCAAAATAGTCCCCTTATTTTTCTAGTCTTATCCCCCTCTATACGTAATGTTATTTCATATATTTTGTGAGGTTTGCTAACTCTGGTGTCTGCAGTTTCTACTTGAAGATATTCATTCGTGTCCACTGTCTCCAGATGATTCATAAGGACTTTGCGAGCTATGCTCACTTCTGCTGCATTGTCTGAGCCCATTCTCCGTTTTTCAGTTGTGTCCTCAGAATTCTCGGCATTGTTAACTATTTTAATGCTGGCTACCTTCTTTTTTGGAAATTGTAATTTCTTTTTTAGATGAGCAGGTTCCTTATCTTTGGACTTGGCGTGCTCTTCTCTTTGTTCTGATCGTCCTCTTCTTTCCGATTTCTGCGAGGAAGTCTGAAAAGATTGAGAGGGACGTGTTTCAATGTCTTGATATCTATCAGGCTTCTTTATATTATCCCTATTTCTAAGGTTATATCTTTTCCCAGAGGGGTCACTCTGGGGTGACCTGTGTCTTTGGTTCGGAGATTTTTCTCTTCGCCTAGGAGACCTTCCTCTGGACTGGAATTTCTTTTCTTTAGGATTGGATTGTTCGTTTCCATCCCAGCTCTTTTTCTGTGATGTTGAATTATTATTAAAAAATATTTTTTCAGGACTTTCAATCAGTTGTGGTTTTACTGGTATCCCACCTAAACTATCCCTACCTAGTTCCTCATAGGATTTTTCTATGATTCTGGCAATTTCAGCTGGTTGGTCTGCTATATCTGTCTCCTTTAACCTCTGGCGGATCGCCACGTTTGCTGCTTCTCCCTTTATGTTGGCTAATAATATAGCAGAGACCTGCTTGAAGTCTTTCAGTAATTTCATACCAAGAGTTAAAGCGGGTTCTGGACCATATTCGTCTTGAATTTGTTTTAGCACATCTGGTATTACCGAGATGGATGGGACACCGTGCGTTTTTGTGCAAATGGAAGCAAAGACTGTACCCCAAGTGTCACAGTCCTCCACGTGTGGTGCGATTCCCATTGGAAGAAAGATAGTCAGAATCCTGTGTTTTTCTAACGGGGTGGTGTCTGGAAACACCGCCTCTATTTGGGTGATTTTTTGTGCTAGCCAGAATGGTATTTGTTCCCGTTTAGCCGGTACTTTACCTAGGCAGGACTGTATGTTCTGTGGTGTAATTTTATTTGTGTTCCCCTGGTGAGGGGTCAGCTGTGGAATTTTAATTGCTGGTTGAATTGTTGAAGTCCGCATCACATACTGGACGAATTGTCTGTGTAGTTTTTATTAGTTGTTTTAGCTGTGTTAAAAGGTTTGCTGCAGACATCCCGTCGATGTCTGGATGTGGTGTGTATCCGGCTAGGACCGGCCACGTTGCTCCTGGTCTACCTAAGGGACCGAGCCTGGTGATGTGATTATTATGTTTTAGGGCGCCATCAAATAAGAGCAGGTGCTCTTGAAATTTGAGTGGTACTTCCACCTCCTCGAAAGGAGTGTACGCATCAGGAGGTTCCTCTGTTTTGTAATAGTGGAAGTACTTTGTTACAGCATTTGCTGCTGGAAAATGTATCCATGAATAGTATACCTCTGTCTGCCGATATTCGTGTGCCTCAATTACGAATATGACTGTGCCACCTCTAGGTGTCAGTCCATTTTCTATAAGTTTTAAGGTTATAGATTTTCTTTTGATGACCGGGATGAGTGTTATATCCGGGTCTGCTTCCTGTATGGCAGTATCAGCTGCTGCGAGTTCAGTTGCTATTCTAACTGTCTCTCTTTCTTCATCACTGTCTACCATTTTACCGACAGGAAGGTTATTTCTTTTGTTTGCAGATCAGGTTTCTTATGGAAACAAAGATTAGATGCACAATATTTTGGAACAGTGTATCCTTCAACGTTGACTAAGAACCATACATAGGAGTTCCCTCCTGCGAGGTCTGGCGGATATGACCTTTCACCCACTCCAGACGTCTTTGGAGTATAATGGGAAAAAAGGGGTCTGAGTGAGAAAGCACGACTGAGTTACTCTAAATGTCTTACGTTAGTTTTATCGCCCTTTCCAAAGCGCGTTGGGCGCCATGTAGTGTAGTTCCTATCATCCCAATAGGCTCTGCGCATTGGAATAATACCTTCAATAGTATAGGCCTAGACCAGACATTAACTAGGTCTACTACTGTCGATATTAGACTTAAAGTTTTGGGTTTGCCAGCTTAGCTCAGAGTTAACTAGAAACTTTCTCGAATAGGCAAGGAGGAGTTGAACCTCCCTGGATAGACAAGAAGGGATTTAGTTTCTGACAACCATAGAACATGACAACTTTGCTCTCCCCTAATCAAGAGTATATCTCTAGAGTCGTGTGAACAAAAGGCAATTTATTTTACTCAGTCAGTACGTGCATTCTTAGTCTCATCAGATTGTAGAGAAAAGGAAGAGACGGGCGTGTTCAATAAAAGATGGTATTTATTGATCAGTCTCTTTTCTCATACAAGAGAAATGGATCGATATTATTGCAATACTTATGGTTAAGTAAAGTGCATACATTAAAAGCAGAAGTATAAAATAATACTGTAAAAACATTTATATGGTTTCTAAGCCATATGAAGGTTTAAAATGGATAAAATAGATACATACATATATACATTTGACTAATCGTACTCAACTGGTGTTTCTAGCTACGCCTACCCCGTGTACCTGACCTAAGCCTAATACGTGGGCGGGAATAGAAAGTTACAGTTTAAGTTAAGTTTGTTTTTGCCAAGTTAAATGTTAAATGTTGTATACTTGTAAAGCGCACAGCTGCCCCAGCAAAGGGGCGTCCCGGCGCTGTATACCGCTGGGGAACCCGTCCTGGCTTTCCCTGTGGGATGGTCCCTACTGGGAATCCCCAAGGTGGAGCCAGGCATCCCCAGCGTTGATGGGGCCGTTGTGGAGATTAGGCAAGCTAATGCCCAGAGTTGCCGAGTGGGACCCCAGGTTAGAGTAGGCACCGAGGCGAGAATTGTCGAGTCCGCTGACCCTGGTCCACGACCCTGCCGCGTCGGGAATTGAACCCTGGTCCCGGGCTGACTTCTGCTCTCGGGTCTGCTGCCTCTAACCAGTGAGCCACACCACTCCATAAGTGACTGACTAAAGAATTCTCTTTGAGGGGTTATTCAGTTCTGTACCTGGAATCTAGGATGAATGAGGGATGGTATCTCTCGTCTCTGGTCTCGATATTCCAGGCTGCCTGCGAGGGCTGCTTGGAAGCGCCGGAGCTGGATTTCTCGGCAGGAGAAAAGGCAGCGTGTTGTTCTCAGCGCGTCAGGAAGGCGGGGCTGCGCCAGCGGGGTCTGCTCTGCTCTGGGCTTCGGCAAGTCTGGCTGCTCCGTCTCGTCACCACCGCGTGTGTTTGCATAGGGCAATATCGGTAATATTTATACCTTTCAGGTGCCGAGATTGACGTAAGGATGGACATAGATACGTCAATAAGGATGTCATACGACTTGGTCGTTAGCACATTCTTTTGCTGAAGTTCTCGATGAAATCAAAACAATGGCCGCAGGGTTTTTCCCAGGTTATCATAGGTTTGATTTGTTTTGAGAACTCCGTATGCCTTATCAGGGGCTGGAGGAATATCGCTTGTCTAATTAGATGGCAAGCGTTATGACCTAATCAGATAACACGTTCCTGTGCCGTAGTGTGGCTTTATCAGATAACGGTTCCTGCATCATGGGGGTTTTCTGCATCATGGGCTGGCTGCTAGTTAACTTGTTAACCAGAATAGGGTCAGGAATAGGGGATCGATACAGAACCTATAGGAATACATCACAGCCGAAAAAGAAGAAATGAGATAAATTGTAGTGAAGTTGTAGCAAAAAGAAATAAAGTAGATGAACCAGTAATTGTAAGCAGAAACGAAAAGGATTCAGTTAAAGATGTTGTTGGATTTCAGTTTGAAAACAGTTCTGGTGTCAACTGCTATGCTAATGTAGTGGTTAACGTTGTTTTTTTTCTCCAAACTGTACAAGAACAGATTGCTGAAAATCGTGATCAAACATTTTGTTGTTTATTAAATTCTGTGTTTGAGAAATGTAGCAGTGATAGAACAAAAATACAAAGTGTTTCTGAAATTCGAAATGTTTTAGACATATGTTCTGGTGTAAATCAATTTTCACAGAATATTCAGCAAGATTGTCAGGAATTTCTAATGTATATGCTTGTTGTTTTGCAAGATGAAGGTGTAGATGTAGAAAATCTTTTTGGCCTTTCTTATAAATGGCAGCATGACTGCGACAATTGCTCCTTTTCAAGTAGTACTACAATAGACACTGAAAGATTTATATATTTGACTTTACCAGACAGCAAATCAGTGTCATTTAAGAATCTAGTTAGACAAGCAAATCAAAGCATGGTCTGTACTCAATGTAAATCTGCAATGCTATCAACATTATTTATACAAACATATGGACAGTATGTAATTTTAATGTTCCAACGATGTAGACCTGATGGAACTAAATTGACAACATTAATTAAAAAAGTTGTGGCTTCTCAATTATCAATTTCGGGAAGACCCTTTACAACTGCAGCAATTATTTACCATGATGGTCCTTCAACAAAATCAGCTTATTTAAAATGTCATAAAGGATGGAAACACTGTAATGATACTCAATTGACTTTCAAACAGCGTTTGCCTTCTGACTTACAAAATTCTTACCTAGTGTTCTTACAACCGAAATTTTAGGGAAGGTAATTGGCCTATGAAGATTGCAGCAGTTAATAAAACTTAGTTTGCTGTTCAAAATTACTTTCCGAGTGAGAGTGATGAAGATAATAAAAAACATGTAGTTCTCATAGAGGTAGTATATGTATATCATGTAGTGTGTGCTGTGAGTATCATAGAAAATATTAATAAAAAGTAAGCTAGAGGTGGAAATAAAACTATTGTTTCAGAATGTAAAAGATGTTGGAGCTTTTCTTTCAGAAACTCGGGTAAATGGGAGATTAAGAATACTCTTGACTAATTTCCAAAGAAAAGGACTTTCCATATACTATTTGGCCTCATGGAAAAGTACATGGATCAAAAGTGAGTTAAGATATGTTGTTTCAAAATTTTATATTATTTATTGAAACGTTGTATGGGTTTTTTAAACACAATCATTTTGATTGTGTTTTTTTGTGCCCGCTGTTATATGATGAGTAGTATTGAAGTCACTGTTTTAAGTGAAATTCAATATATTCTGAGAACAGCTAAAATAAACCATATAACATGTTGTAAGAATTATTTTGTATTTTGTATTATCAAATATATATTATTCTCCCCTTCTGTTATGCTCACTCACCTATTTCCACCCTCTATCACTCCTCTTAACTCACCCTCACTGGCCTTCTCTCACTCTCCCTTATCTCCCTTCCCTTATTCCACTTTCCTCACGTATCCTCATTCTCCACTCCTTCACTGCCCTTTCCCTTTCTCCCATCCACCACTTTCCAGCTGTCAGTCACTCTACTTCACTCACCTTCCCCTTCTTTCCTTTCTTTGTTCCCTCAATAATTCTCCTTCTCTCACTCACCTTACTACACTTCACTCACTCCTTCTCTCACTTCCTCTGTCCTCTCACATCCTCATTCCCCTTCCCTCACTCCCTCTCTCTTAGCCTCACTCTCTCGGTCCTCTCACTCTCTCACTCCTCTTCCATCGCGCTCACTCCCTATAACTCACCCACATTCCCTTACTTACCTGTCTTTGCTCTCTCACTCAGTCCCTTTCTGCCACTCTTTCCTTCACTACCTCTATGTTCTCACTCCTTCCTTGTCTCATGCTCACTTGCTTTTATCCTCTCTCTATCTTCCCTTTTTCTTCAACCTCACTGCCCCTCACTCACCCTCCCTCACCCTTGTTCCCTTACTCCAGTTCCCTCAGTTATCCTCATTCATCATCCTTAACTACCCTTCCTCTTTCTCTCCTCATGCACTCATCTTTTCCCAGTCACTTTGCTTCACTTTTCTTCCCTTTCTTCACTTCCTTTGCTCCCTCAGTCATTCTCCTTCCCTTACTCACCTTACTGCCCTTTACTCACTCTTTCTCTCACTCCCTCTGTTATCTCATATTATCACTTGTCTTCTCTCACTCCCTCTCTGTTACCTTCACTCCCATTGTCTCCTCACTGTCTTACGACCCTACATTCACCCTCACTCACCTTCCATCCCTCATTGTCATTAATCCACCATTATTCACTCCTGCTTGCCTGTCACTCACTCCCCTTTCTTTACTCCCCTTTCTTCCGTTAGTTTTCCTAATGCACATTCCTTTAGTATCTTACTCACCTTCACCTCATTTCTCTCTCCTGCTCTTCTTCACTGTCACTGAATGTATCCATGTCAATATCCTTTTAGTAATTTGCTCTCCCTCTATTTCTTCTTAACTCTCTCTGACCTTCACCATTCCTTTGTTTTTCTTTCTGAGTCCTTCACTCCTACTTTATCTCTTACTAACCTTTTATGACTTTTAATCTCCTACTTTATCTCTTGTATTGTAAAATATATATTATAAATATTCTAACTTACTTTTTTTTCTCTTTCACAGATATTAAATGTACTGAAAATATGTAATTAAGTTTACATTGCTTATAAGGTAAGTTTGACGTACAAAATTTACTTTCTCTATACTCTTTTCCTTAACCTCACTACTCTTCTCTCATGCTCCCACACCCCTGTTCCCCTATTGCGCTTGCCTCACTTATTCTGAATCCCCACGTTTACTCCCCTTTTCCTCACTCCTCTCTCACACTCACCTTCTTTCAGACCTTCTCCTTTACTTTCCTTCCTCTCTCTTCCCTTTCTTCACTCCTTTACTCTTTTCCCTTACCTTACTCTCCTTCCTCCACTTCACTAACTCCTTCTCTTACTCCCTCTGTCCTCTTACTTCTACACTCGCCTTCCCTCATTCTCTCTCTGTTAGCCTCATTCTCTCCATCCTCTTAGTCTCTCACTCCTCTTCTGTCACGCTCACTTCCGATAACTCAGCCATACTCCCACACTCACCTTCTTTCAGACTTTCTCTTTTACTTTCCTTCCTCTCTCTTCCCTTTCTTCACTCCTTTACTCTTTTCCCTTCCCTTACTCTCCTTACTCCACTTCACTAACTCCTTCTTTTACTCCCTCTGTCCTCTTACTTCTACACTCCCCTTTCCTCATTCTCTCTCTGTTAGCCTCATTCTCTCCGTCCCCTTAGTCTCTCACTCCTCTTCTGTCACGCTCACTCCCTATAACTTAGCCATACTCCCACACTCACCTTCTTTCAGAACTTCTCCTTTACTTTCCTTCCTCTCTCTTCCCTTCTTTCGCTCCTTCACTCTTTTCTCTTCCCTTACTCTCCTTACTCCACTTCACTAACTCCTTCTCTTACTCCCTCTGTCCTCTTACTTCTACACTCCCCTATCCTCATTCTCTCTCTTTTAGTCTCATTCTGTCCATCCCCTTAGTCTCTCACTCCTCTTCTGTCACGCTCACTCCCTATAACTCAGCCATACTCCCACACTCACCCTTCTTTCAAACCTTCTCCTTTACTTTCCTTCCAGTCTCTTCGCTTCCTTCGCTCCTTCACTCTTTTCCCTTCCCTTACTCTCCTTACTCCACTTCACTAACTCCTTCTCTTACTCCCTCTGTCCTCTTACTTCTACACTCCCCTTCCCTCATTCTCTCTCTGTTAGCCTCATTCTCTCTGTCCCCTTAGTCTCTCACTCCTCTTCTGTCACACTCACTCCGTATAACTCAGCCATACTCCCACACTCACCTTCTTTCAGACCTTCTCCTTTACTTAACTTCCTCTCTCTTCCCTTTTTTCGCTCCTTCACTCTTTTCCCTTCCCTTACTCTCCTTACTCCACTTCACTAACTCCTTCTCTTACTCCCTCTGTCCTCTTAGTTCTACACTCCCCTTACCTCATTCTTTCTCTGTTAGCCTCATTCTCTCTGTCCCCTTAGTCTCTCACTCCTCTTCTGTCACACTCACTCTCTATAACTCAGCCATACTGCCACACTCACCTTCTTTCAGACCTTCTCCTTTACTTTCCTTCCCCTCTCTTTCCTTCTTTCGCTCCTTCACTCGTTTCCCTTC
Source organism: Lissotriton helveticus (assembly GCF_964261635.1). Classification (NCBI taxonomy): domain Eukaryota; kingdom Metazoa; phylum Chordata; class Amphibia; order Caudata; family Salamandridae; genus Lissotriton; species Lissotriton helveticus. Next base: position 150,287,338 of record NC_136073.1, read on the forward strand.
CCTTACTCCACTTCACTAACTCCTTCTCTTACTCCCTCTGTCCTCTTACTTCTACACTCCCCTTCCCTCATTCTCTCTCTGTTAGCCTCATTCTGTCCGTCCCCTTAGTCTCTCACTCCTCTTCTGTCACGCTCACTCCCTATAACTCAGCCATTCTCCCACACTCACCTTCTTTCAAACCTTCTCCTTTACTTTTCTTCCTGTCTCTTCCCTACCTTCGCTCCTTCACTCTTTTCCCTTCCCTTACTCTCCTTACTCCACTTCACTAACTCCTTCTCTTACTCCCTCTGTCCTCTCAGTTCTACAAGTCCCTTCCCTCATTCTCTCTATGTTAGCCTCATTCTCTCCGTCCCCTTAGTCTCTTACTCCTCTTCTATCACGCTCACTCCCAATTACTGAGCCATACTCCCACACTCACCTTCTTTCAGACCTTCTCCTTTACTTTCCTTCCTCTCTCTTTCCTTCTTTCGCTCCTTCACTCTTTTCCCTTCCCTTACTCTCCTTACTCCACTTCACTAACTCCTTCTTTTACTCCCTCTGTCCTCCTACTTCTACACTCCCCTTCCCTCATTCTCTCTCTGTTAGCCTCATTCTGTCCGTCCCCTTAGTCTCTCACTCCTCTTCCGTGACGCTCACTCCCTATAACTCAGCCATACTCCCACACTCACCTTCTTTCAAACCTTCTCCTTTACTTTCCTTCCTGTCTCTTCCCTTCCTTCACTCCTTCACTCTTTTCCCTTCCCTTACTCTCCTTACTCCACTTCACTAACTACTTCTCTTACTCCCTCTGTCCTCTTAGTTCTACACTTCCCTTCACTCATTCTCTCTCTGTTAGCCTCATTCTCACTGTCCCCTTAGTCTCTCACTCCTCTTCTATCACGCTCACTCCCTATAACTGAGCCATACTCCCACACTCACCTTCTTTCAGACCTTCTCCTTTACTTTCCTTCCTCTCTCTTCCCATCCTTTGGTCCTTCACTCTTTTTTCTTCCCTTACTCTCCTTACTCTACTTCAGTAACTCCTTCTCTCAATCCCTCTGTCCTCTAACTTACTCACTCCCCTTCCCTCACTCTCTCTCTGTTACCCCCATTCTCTCCGTCCTCTTAGTCTCTCACTCCTCTTCTGTTACGCTTACTCCCTATAATTCAGCCACACTCCCTCACTTATCTTTCTTTCCTCCCTCACCCAGTCCTCTACTCTCACTTTTTCCTTCACTTCCTCTGTCTCATCACTGCCTCACTCCCATTGTCTCAAGCTCACTTGCCTTTATCCACTTTCTATCACCACTCTTCCCTCAACCTCACTGCTCTTCTCTTACCCTTCCACATCCCTGTTCTTTTACTCCATGTTCTTCACTTATCCTCATTCCCCTTGTTCACTCCCCTTCTTCTCACTCACCTCCCACACTCACCTTCTTTCAATCCCCCTACTTCACTTCCCTTCCCCTCTCGTCGCTTTCTTTGCTCCCTCACTCATTTTCCTTTCCTCTCTCACTGCACTCCACTTCACTCAATCCTTTTGAATTTGTAAAGAATACAGCTCTTTTTGGAGAATTGGAGGTAGTTCTAAAAAGAACCTTTTTTTTTTCTTCTTTTTTAAGTTTTTTTTTTTTTTTTACTTTTTCCGAACGTTTTTAAAAAAAATTGTTATTTTTTTCTGAACAAAAACAAAAAGAGGGAATGCCAAACTGCTCAACAGGAGCAAAACAAAGGGGAAAAATTAGGGCTGGGGAGGGCAGCAATGGTCTTCTCTTTTGCGTACAATGAGCATGATACTCTGCTCTCCGTAGCAACGCAGTTCTTCACACTGCTTACACTTGATAGTGATGTCAGTGAAAACAGGCTGAATGTTGGGGATCAGCTCCACTGGTCTTCCTCTCCCCGATGTTGTTGCTCCTCCGGTGGGTGTTGAGGCGCCATCCCTTGGGGGATTATGTGCCAGGTCCCTGATACTCTCCCGGGCATAGTTCTGGGGGTGCCTCCTTTGAACATGCCTGATCATTGTTGAGTTGCCAAAACTATACTTTCTTCTAGGATCCCCCCGTGAAAGAACAGTTTGGCAAATTTTGCACTCCACCTTTGGAGCATTAACCTTTTTCTCTCCTGGTGGAATAGTAAAAAATTTCCAGATAAAGTGCTCCTTCACCTTGGGCTGAGGAGGCTCCTCCTGGATAAACTCATCAGAGTACTCACTGCTGCTGCGTGGTCTGGCAGCCATTCGTTCCACTAAATTGAAGAACAAAAGGGAACAGGTCTTGCTGTCTCCAAAGTGAAAGAGGTAGTGAAGGAAATGGGTGGGGTTTTCATTAGTTGTAAAAAAAACTGTTAACCAATGAAAAGAGTTATTTTAAGGTCACATGACTTGACGCGCTTACGCTGCGCGCACGGAGTGCTTCCGGGGGCGCTTACGCGGCACGAACGTAGGCACTTCCGGGGGCGCTTTTACAGCGCGCCTGAATGACGTTTCGCTAGCTTTTCGGAAATGCATTTAAAGTTAAAATACGGTTATTTAAAATCAAAAATACTACTTTTATAAGTATGCCACTGAATGTCTTGCATTATAATTTACTTTAAATACATAGCACTCTCGCTGTGCTCTCGGGTGAGCTTACCGGTGCGCGCACCCTGAGCGCTCCGAGACAAAATGATCAAACTCGTAATACAAAGGAATTAGCTTTTAAAAAACCTTTGAAATTCACTGAAAAAACCATAGGTTTCACAATTGGTATAGTTAGGAATTAGCATTTAAAAAACCTTTGAAATTCACTGAAAAAAACATAGGTTTCACACCAGTTATAGTTAGCTGAACATTTTACTCATAAAAAACCATTGAAATTCCCATGTTATAGTTAGTTGGACTCACTATAACTCGCGCACCCGCAATCCACTGCTGATGTCACATATTACATTATTCATGACATGGTCAGTGACATCACTGATGACATCTCAAATGACATCACTGATGACATCACTGATGACATCTTCCAGTGTCTGTGTGTTTCTGTAAAGTTTAAATATGTTTTACATATTGAAGAATGAGTGGATGTATAAGTGTCTGGATGAAGGATATAGAAGGTGCGGGTCTGACTGTATGAGTGAGTGATTAAATGTGTCTTACTGAATGCATGGATTAGTGACTAAACTGTCTGAATGTGTGCATCATTATGTCTGTTGTTGTGTAAGCTGCTGCATGTGTTGATCAGTAGCTATATGAGTGGCTATATGGGTTATTGATTGGTTGCCCAAGTATATGTATGTGAGGCTGAGTGTGTGTGTGGGTGCCTGGAAGGTGTGTGACTCTGTGCATAGATGTGTGAGCAGTTGATTCACTTGGTGTATAGGTTCAAGAGTGCATGTGGAAACAGCTGTATGGGCAGTTGACTGTGTGCATGGGTGTGTTGGTGAGTGAATGGATATCTCAGTGCTACATGTCCAAGTAAGTACATATGTAAAACATAGTGCTTGGGAGAGTTGGCATATGTAAATGACTATACATGGAAGCCTGTGATTGCGTAAGTGGCTGTATGGATCAATGTGTACTTGTATTAGTGATTGTAAAAGAGAGTAAGTATGTTGTTAGTATATTTTTGAATAAGTAAGGTTTAGTGTGTATAACTGTGTAGATGAGGAAATGGGAGTGTGATTGATTCTTTGCATAACTGACTAGGTATGTGAGTAACTCCGTGGATGAGTGGCAGTGTGTGAGTGTCTGTATAGGTGTATGAGTGGATATGATAGTGTTGTATTGATGAGTGACTGTATGAATGAGTGATTGTATGGGTGAACGAGTGGATGTGTGTGTTGTCTTAGGGATCAGTGAGTGCGTATGTAGTAAAAGATATTGGTGTGTCAATGGTTTCCAGAATGGTAGTCTGTATTTAACACTGGGTGTATCAAAGGTTAGATTAGAGTGTGAGGAGGTGCATCGTATTATCACATGAATGATGTCATCAGTGATGTCATTTGAGATGTCATCAGTGATGTCACTGACCATGTCATGAATGATGTAATATGTGACATCATCAGCAGTGGATTGCGGGCGCGCGAGTCATAGTGAGTCCAACTAACTATAACGTGGGAATTTCAATGGTTTTGTATGAGTAAAATGTTCAGCTAACTATAACTGGTGTGAAACCTATGGTTTTTTCAGTGAATTCCAAAGGTTTTTTAAATGCTAATTCCTAACTATAACAATTGTGAAACCTATTTTTTTTAGTGAATATCAAAGGTTTTTTAAATGCTAATTCCTAACTATAACGATTGTGAAACCTATGGTTTTTTCAGTGAATATATATATATATATATATATATATATATATATATATATATATATATATATATATATATATCACAAACAAACTCCTTCATGGAAAGAGGAAAGGCCACACTTGAGGAGGTTGACGGAAGCGCTTTAATGTACTGCCCACACAGAGAAAATTCTGACACCCATAGTGGCGGATGCATTTCGGCGATGTCTGCCTCTTCAGCGCCGGGTGGAAAAGTGTTCTGAGGGAGGGGATTGAGTGAAGGTTAAATGTCCAGCCTTCCCCTCATACACGGACTGCAGCCACTCCCACCTCGATAATGTCACGTGCAAATACTTTCTGTGGTCAGCTGGAGCCCCAGCGCCTACAGGTACCAGAATGCAGCAGCAAGATTCTGGTAAATATCGCACACGAAGTGGGGATGTCAATAAAGTTGCAATGTCAGTGAATAGCCCCCACACAGTTCAAAACACACCTGGGCAGCGGCGCTTCCTTGAGTCCCCAAACCGCTTCAACCACTTGTCATCGGAATCCTTTCTGGCGGGGACCCGGTGAATACCAATATATTTTATTTTTTTTCACAAGTAAACAAGTGAAGGTACTCCAGTCAGCAGTCCATTATAAAGTAGTTTATTCAAACTGTTTTCGCCTACGCGTTTCGAACTATAAGTTCTTGATCACGGCAGTTTTTTACAGTTTGTCCCTTGTCTCTTTCTGTATTTATGCCATTTCTACATACAGTGCATTCTGGGATACGTAGTTTATCATGTTTGAATCACATTTTACAATTCGATATTTACAAGTCTAATTTCCACAATGTTTTGAATTTGGAAGACTTAATCAATTGGACATATTGGTTCACCGTCCTATTTACATCATACGTTGATCCACATTAATTACATGTTTTTGTGTTTTTACAACTGTATGATTAGATGTGTTTATGGATATTTGTTATCCTATTAGATGACTGTCCCCATGTACTCGATGCTTGTTTGGCTACGCGGTGTGTAGCCCCCTCACACTTTGTTTATCAAATATGATGAATAATATTTGACAGTTTGAATGGCTTGCATGATTTACATTTTATGCCATATATTGTGTGTTGGGGGTAGTTCGAAACGCGTAGGCGAACACAGTTTGAATAAGCTACTTTATAATGGACGGCTGACTGGAGTGCCTTCACTTGTTTACTTGTGGAAAAATTTAAACGGGACATTGCCTTGGTCCCGGTGACGGCACCGACTGTAAAAGTGCTCCTTCTGCAAACAGGGCAATTTGTGGAACATTATATATATATATATATATATATATATATATATATATATATATATATATATATATATATATATATATATATATATATGTATATATATATATATATATATATATATATATATATATATATATTCCGAGTATTTTTCCTTCTTGGCAAATAAGAACAATTCGCCAAAAGTGTCCAGCAACAAAGAGTCGACCCAATAGTGCTGGTGCAAGATGGTTTTATTTTCGTGAAGCCAACGCTGCCGCCATGACGCGTTTCGTCTCCAGGGAGGCTTGATCACATGACATATATATATATTCACTGAAAAAAGTAAAAGTTACAGGGACATTACAGTTAGGAAGTATAATTACAGAAAACTTTAGAAATTCACTTAAGAAACCAAAGGTTGCAGGACGTTATAGTTAGTCTGACATTTCACTCGTACAAAACCAGAGAAATTCAGCATTATTAGAGTTAGCTGAGCTGACTATAACTCGCGCCCCCACAATGCATTGCTTATGACTTTACATATTACATCTCAAATGACATCACTGATGACATCACTGATAATATCATCCAGTGAATCTATGTGTTTTTAAAAGCTTTGAGTGTTAAATAAATATGCCACGGTGTATTAGATGACCCAGTGGGTGTGCAATTACCCGTCTGGATGAGTCAGAGGATGCATGACCGACTGTTGTGAGTGATTAGGGGGAGTGGTCTGGCCACGAATGAGTTTGGCTGCCTGAACTGTGATATTTTCTCTGAGACGGGCTTCAAGCAGAGGCAGCAGCCTTCCTGAAGTGACTGGGGGCCTACTGTGCATTGCTCCCATACAGTCTAGACCCCTGGAGGAAAACAACTCAGAGTCCTACACTGAGAAACGGCATGCCGGAGTGGAACCAGCCTGGCTATGGGGAGGTAGCATAAGACCTAGATGCATGACTGAAGCCTTGGCCCTCGTGCAGGTAACTGGCCCTGCCCTCAACCCATTGCTCCTCTCATCCAGGGCCTGACTCCAGCACCACAACAGGCGTGCTGCAGCGGCATGCAACTGGCCCACATGCTTATCAGGGGATGCCACTATCTACGGCACTCAACAAGATAACCCTGGAGCCTTTCTTGGCTCTGCACCCATCCCAATGTGCGGCTGCTAGACCAACGCCTTCCGGCTCCCTATATCAGGCAGGCAGGCCCTCATCCAAAGACTCTGAAGCAACTGCCAGAGAAGCATGGTACAGTAGCAGTGGGGGTGTCGCTCCTCAGAAAATGGGGCACTTCCGCCCCCTCCCTCCTGGCCACATTGAACATCCCCAGTGTCTCCTTGTGCCGTACTCCTGGCAGTGCTAGGGCCTACACAATGCCCCAGATGAGCAGAGTAGACTCCACGGACCACATGCTGGAATACCTCACCATCCGGAGTCAATGACTATGGAGAGAGGTGAAGAGAGGACCAAGGGGAGACACAACACAGGGCAGGCCTACCCCCCTGATTGGCATGAGGGAACGGGCAAGAAGATGGAACCCAGTGTGGTCAGGGCTAACAAAGGGGCTACTCCCCAAATCACCACACCATCTCCTGTACGATGCTTAGGCAGGCGCCGATGTGCTGGCCACCTTCCATTGGTGAATCCCCACACACAGGACTGCTGCTAAATACAAAATGGACCTCCGCATAAACCCTGGACAGCCCTACCTCTCTATTCCTGGAAGGCTTACGGCCAGTTGATTGCTACGCAAAGCTGGTCCACTGAGGGGAACACGGTGACCCATGTTTCCCGTTCCTCACTTCTAAACTGTTCACCAGACTGGAGCCAGCATGGATAGATCAGTGCGCTGGAAAGGCCGGCCAGGAGGGTCACACACTTGTCGTCTCTAGAGGTTCCAGCGAGTCTATGGACCCTCCCCTCTCAAACAGTCCAGACAGCAAATTAGACCTGATTGCTACTCTTATGTCCCTCTAGCGGTGAACTGAGGGGCCCCTCAAAGTGAACCCACAGCAGATAGCACACTCTTCCATGTATAAAGACCTATACAGTACAACTGTCCCAGACCCTGAACTCACTGTTCTAACACTGGGGCACCACCCGATTTGCACTGCAACTACCACGCACATCGACGTTCCAACATAGGGCATCATCCAGTGAATAGGGGTGAATGTCCACTAACAAGCACATAAGAAAGTCCTCAAGGCAACTTCTATTCACTGAAGCACTCAAAAATCCACACAATATGACCCCAGGGTTGCCACCCTTCGCGACCTGCCCCTCTCAGCCTCCAACAGACTCCACACAGGGAGCGACCATGAACAGTATCTTAGAGGAAATTTCTGCTGGCAGTCGGCGGCTGGAAGTAATAGACACTAATATTTCTACAATAGCGGAGGAGGCAAAATCATTAGGAGCGGATAATCCGGGGTTCCACACGTGTTTCAAGGACTGGACCGAAGGTTGACAGTGGTGGAGGGCCGCCTTGATACAATACAGCGGTACAAAAGGGGGTGGTGATGGACGGAGCATCTGAACCAATCAAACACTCACACCCAGTCAACAGATCTCGGTTTAATCCATCACCGTTCTTTAGCCCACCATGCCACCCCAGTTCAGAAAAGGCCATATGCAAATCAGTCTGACCCTGTGCCTCATGGGAACAGTCCAGCCCGAACTGCCAAGCCATGCCTTCCATGGACCGGATTCAAGCTTCCTAGGACTGGTTTCTGGCATTCCAGCTGTCTTCAGCCAGGCTTGCTTGAATCCAGGGGCAAAGTGAGCAAGGAACTCACGTCTGAGCATACCCTGCCAACTTATGGCGAACAAAGCAGTACGAAAGGGGGTGGTGATGGACGGAGCATCTGAACCAATCAAACACTCACACCCAGTCAACAGATCTGGGTTTAATCCATCCCCGTTCTTTAGTCCACCCTGCCACCCCAGTTAAGACAGGGCCACATGCAAATCAGTCTGACCCAGGGCCTCATGGGAACAGTCCAGCCTGAACTGCCAAGCATGCCTTCCCTGTACCGGATTCAAGCTTCCTAGGACCGTTTTCTGGCATTACAGCCGTCTTCAACCAGGCTTGCTTGAATCCAGTGGCAAAGTGAGCAAGGGACTCACGTCTGAACATACCCTGCCAACTTATGGCGAACAAAGCTGTACAAAAAGGGGTGGTGATGGACGGAGCATCTGAACCAATCAAACACTCACACCCAGTCAACAGATCTGGGATCATTCCATCACCGTCTTTAGCCCACCCTGCCACCCCAGTTCAGACATGGCCATATGCAAATCAGTCTGACCCTGTGCCTCATGGGAACATTCCAGCCCGGACTGCAAAGCCATGCCTTCCCTGGACCGGATTCAAGCTTCCTAGGCCCGGTTTCTGGCATTACAGCCGTCTTCAGCCAGGCTTGCTTGAATCCAGTGGCAAAGTGAGCAAGGGACTCATGTCTGAGCATACCCTGCCAACTTATGGTGAACAAAGCGGTACAAAAGGGGGTGGTGATGGACGGAGCATCTGAACCAATCAAACACTCACACCCAGTCAACAGATCTGGTTTTAATCCATCACTGTTCTTTAGGCAACCCTGCCACCCCAGTTCAGACATGGCCATATGCAAATCAGTCTGACCCTGTGCCTCATGGGAACAGTCCACCCGAACTGCCAAGCCATGCCTTCCCTGGACCGGATTCAAGTTTCCTAGGACCGGTTTCTGGCATTACAGCCGTCTTCAGCCAGGCTTGCTTGAATCCAGTGGCAAAGTGAGCAAGGGACTCACGTCTGAGCATACCCTGCCAACTTATGGCAAACAAAGCAGTACAAAAGGGGGTGGTGATGGACGGAGCATCTGAACGAATGAAACACTCACACCGAGTCAACAGATCAGGATTTAATCCATCACCGTTCTTTAGCCCACCCTGCCACCCCAATTTAGACATGGCCATATGCAAATCAGTCTGACCCTGTGTCTCATGGGAACAGTCCAGCCCGAACTGCCAAGCCATGCCTTCCCTGGACCGGATTCAAGCTTCCTAGGCCCGGTTTCTGGCATTACAGCCGTCTTCAGCCAGGCTTGCTTGAATCCAGTGGCAAAGTGAGCAAGGGACTCATGTCTGAGCATACCCTGCCAACTTATGGTGAACAAAGCGGTACAAAAGGGGGTGGTGATGGACGGAGCATCTGAACCAATCAAACACTCACACCCAGTCAACAGATCTGGTTTTAATCCATCACTGTTCTTTAGGCAACCCTGCCACCCCAGTTCAGACATGGCCATATGCAAATCAGTCTGACCCTGTGCCTCATGGGAACAGTCCACCCGAACTGCCAAGCCATGCCTTCCCTGGACCGGATTCAAGTTTCCTAGGACCGGTTTCTGGCATTACAGCCGTCTTCAGCCAGGCTTGCTTGAATCCAGTGGCAAAGTGAGCAAGGGACTCACGTCTGAGCATACCCTGCCAACTTATGGCAAACAAAGCAGTACAAAAGGGGGTGGTGATGGACGGAGCATCTGAACGAATGAAACACTCACACCGAGTCAACAGATCAGGATTTAATCCATCACCGTTCTTTAGCCCACCCTGCCACCCCAATTTAGACATGGCCATATGCAAATCAGTCTGACCCTGTGTCTCATGGGAACAGTCCAGCCCGAACTGCCAAGCCATGCCTTCCGTGGACCGGATTCAAACTTCCTAGGACCAGTTTCTGGCATTACAGCAGTCCTCAGCCAGGCTTGCTTGAATCCAGTGGCAAAGCGAGCAAGGGACTCACGCCTGAGCATACCCTGCAAACTTATGGCGAACAAAGCGGTACAAAAGGGGGTGATGATGGACGGAGCATCTGAACCAATCAAACACTCACACCCAGTCAACAGACACGGGTTTCATACATCATGTTCTTTAGCCCACCATGCCACCCCAGTTCAGTTATGGCCATATGCAAATCAGTCTGACCCTGTTCCTCATGGGAACAGTCCAGCCAGAACTGCTAAGCCATGCATTCCCTGGACCGGATTCAAGCTTCCTAGGACCGGTTTCTGGCACTACAGCAGTCTTCAGCCACGCTTGCTTGAATCCAGTGGCAAAGTGAGCAAGCGACTCACGTCTGAGCATACCCTGCCAACTTATGGCAAACAAAGCTGTACAAAAGGGGGTAGTGATGGACGGAGCATCTGAACCAATCAAAAACTCCCACCCAGTCAACAGATCTGGATTCATTCCATCACCGTCTTTATCCCACCCTGCCACCCCAGTTCAGACATGGCCATATGCAAATCAGTCTGACCCTGTGCCTCATGGGAACAGTCCAGCCCGAACTGCAACGCCATGCCTTCCCTGGACCAGATTCAAGCTTCCTAGGCCCGGTTTCTGGCATTACAGCCGTCTTCAGCCAGGCTTGCTTGAATCCAGTGGCAAAGTGAGCAAGGGACTCATGTCTGAGCATACCCTGCCAACTTATGGCGAACAAAGCGGTACAAAAGGGGGTGGTGATGGACGGAGCATCTGAACCAATCAAACACTCACACCCAGTCAACAGATCTGAGTTTAATCAATCACCGTTCTTTAGCCAAACCTGCCACCTCAGTTCAGACATGGCCATATGCAAATCAGTCTGACCCGGTGCCTCATGGGAACAGTCCAGCCCGAACTGCCAAGCCATGCCTTCCCTGGACCGGATTCAAGTTTCCTAGGACCGGTTTCTGGCATTACAGCAATCTTCAGCCAGGCTTGCTTGAATCCAGTGGCAAAGTGAGCAAGGGACTCACATCTGAGCATACCATGCCAACTTATGGCGAACAAAGCGGTACAAAAGGGGGTGGTGATGGACGGAACATCTGAACGAATGAAACACTCACACTCAGTCAACAGATCTGGGTTTAATCCATCACCGTTCTTTAGCCCACCCTGCCACCCCAATTTAGACATGGCCATATGCAAATCAGTCTGACCCTGTGTCTTATGGGAACAGTCCAGCCCGAACTGCCAAGCCATGCCTTCCCTGGACCGGATTCAAGTTTCCTAGGACCGGTTTCTGGCATTACAGCAATCTTCAGCCAGGCTTGCTTGAATCCAGTGGCAAAGTGAGCAAGGGACTCACATCTGAGCATACCATGCCAACTTATGGCGAACAAAGCGGTACAAAAGGGGGTGGTGATGGACGGAACATCTGAACGAATGAAGCACTCACACTCAGTCAACAGATCTGGGTTTAATCCATCACCGTTCTTTAGCCCACCCTGCCACCCCAATTTAGACATGGCCATATGCAAATCAGTCTGACCCTGTGTCTTATGGGAACAGTCCAGCCCGAACTGCCAAGCCATGCCTTCCCTGGACCGGATTCAAGCTTCCTAGGACCGGTTTCTGGCATTACAGCAGTCTTCAGCCAGGCTTGCTTGAATCCAGTGGCAAAGCGAGCAAGGGACTCACACCTCAGCATACCCTGCGAACTTATGGCGAATAAAGCGGTACAAATGGGGGTGGCGATGGACGGAGCATCTGAACCAATCAAACACTCACACCCAGTCAACAGACACGGGTTTAATACATCACGTTCTTTAGCCCACCCTGCCTCCCCAGTTCAGATATGGCCATATGCAAATCAGTCTGACCCTGTTCCTCATGGGAACAGTCCAGCCGGAACTGCCAAGTCATGCATTCCCTGGACCGGATTCAAGCTTCCTAGGACCGGTTTCTGGCATTACAGCCGTCTTCAGCCAGGCTTGCTTGAATCCAGTGGCAAAGTGAGCAATGGACTCACGTCTGAGCATACCCTGCCAACTTATGGCGAACAAAGCTGTACAAAAGGGGGTGGTGATGGACGGAGCATCTGAACCAATCAAACACATACACCCAGTCAACAGATCTGGGTTCATTCCATCACCTTCTTTAGCCCACCCTGCCACCCCAGTTCAGACATGACCATATGCAAATGAGTCTGAGCCTGTGTCTCATGGGAACAGTCCATCCCGAACTGCCAAGCCATGCCTTCCCTGGACCGGATTCAAGTTTCCCAGGAACGGTTTCTGGCATTACAGGCGTCTTCAGCCAGGCTTGGTTGAATCCAGTGACAAAGTGAGCAAGGGACTCACGTCTGAGCATACCCTGCCAACTTATGGCAAACAAAGCGGTACAAAAGGGGGTGGTGATGGACGGAGCATCTGAACGAATGAAACACTCACACCGAGTCAACAGATCAGGATTTAATCCATCACCGTTGTTTAGCCCACCCTGCCACCCCAATTTAGACATGGCCATGTGCAAATCAGTCTGACCCTGTGTATCATGGGAACAGTCCAGCCCGAACTGCCAAGCCATGCCTTCCCTGGACCGGATTCAAGCTTCCTAGGACCGGTGTCTGGCATTACAGCCGTCTTCAGCGAGGCTTGCTTGAATCCAGTGGCAAAGCGAGCAAGGGAATCATGTCTGAGCATACCCTGCCAACTTATGGGAAAACAAAGCGGTACAAAAGGGGGTGGTGATGGACGGAGCATCTGAACCAATCAAATACTAACACCCAGTCAACAGATCTGGGTTTAATCCATCACCGTTCTTTAGCCCAACCTGTCACCCCAGTTCAGACATGGCCATATGCAAATCAGTCTGACCCTGTGCCTCATGGGAAGAGTCTAGCCCGAACTGCCAAGCCATGCCTTCCCTGGACCGAATTCAAGCTTCCTAGGACCGGTTTCTGGCATTACAGCCGTCTTCAGCCAGGCTTGCTTGAATACAGTAGCAAAGTGAGCAAGGGACTCACGACTGAGCATACCCTGCCAACTAATGGTGAATAAAGCGGTACAAAAGGGGGTGGTGATGGACGGAGCATCTGAACCAATCATACACTCACACCCAGTCAACAGATCTGGGTTTAATCCATCACCGTTCTTTAGCCCACCCTGCCACCCCAGTTCAGACATGCCCATATGAAAATCAGTCTGACCCTGTGCCTCATGGGAACAGTCCAGCTTAAACTGCCAAGCCATGCCTTCCCTGGACCGGATTCAAGCTTCCTAGGACCGGTTTCTGGCATTACAGCCGTCTTCAGCCAGGCTTGCTTGAATCCAGTGGCAAAGTGAGCAAGGGACTCACGTCTGAGCATACCCTGCCAACTTATGGCAAACAAAGCGGTACAAAAGGGGGTGGTGATGGACAGAGCATCTGAACCAATCAAACACTCACACCCAGTTAACAGATATGGGTTCATTCCATCACCGTCTTTAGCCCACCCTGCCACCCCAGTTCAGACATGGCCATATGCAAATCAGTCTGACCCTGTGCCTCATGGGAACAGTCCAGCCCAAACTGCAAAGCCATGCCTTCCCTGGACCGGATTCAAGCTTCCTAGGACCGGTTTCTGGCATTACAGCCGTCTTCAGCCAGGCTTGCTTGAATCCAGTGGCAAAGTGAGCAAGGTACTCACGTCTGAGCATACCCTGCCAACTTATGGCGAACAAAGTGGTACAAAAGGGGCTGGTGATAGACAGAGCATCTGAACCAATCAAACACTCACACCCAGTCAACAGATCAGGGTTTAATCCATCACCGTTCTTTAGCCCACCCTGCCACCCAAGTTCAGACATGGCCATATGCAAATCAGTCTGACCCTGTGCCTCATGGGAACAGTCCAGCCCGAACTGCCAAGCCATGCCTTCCCTGTACCGGATTCAAGCTTCCTAGGACCGGTTTCTGGCATTACAGCCGTCTTCAGCCAGGCTTGCTTGAATACAGTAGCAAAGTGAGCAAGGGACTCACGTCTGAGCATACCCTGCCAACTTATGGCGAATAAAGCGGTACAAAAGTGGGTGGTGATGGACGGAGCATCTGAACCAATCAAACACTCACACACAGTCAACAGATCTGGGTTTAATCCATCACCGTTCTTTAGCCAACCCTGCCACCCCAGTTCAGACATGGCCATATGCAAATCAGTCTTACCCTGTTCCTCACGGGAACAGTCCAGAGTGAACTGCCATGCCATGCCTTCCCTGGACCGGAAACAAGCTTCCTATGACCGGTTTCTGGCATTACAGCCTTCTTCAGCTAGGCTTGCTTGAATCCAGTGGCAAAGTGAGCAAGGGACTCACATCTGAGCATACCCTGCCAACTTATGGGAAAACAAAGCAGTACAAAAGGGGGTGGTGATGGACGGAGCATCTGAACCAATCAAACACTAACACCCAGTCAACAGATCTGGGTTTAATCCATCACCGTTCTTTAGCCCACCCTGTCACCCCAGTTCAGACATGGCCATATGCAAATCAGTCTGACCCTGTGCCTCATGGGAAGAGTCCAGCCCGAACTGCCAAGCTATGCCTTCCCTGGACCGGATTCAAGCTTCCTAGGACCGGTTTCTGGCATTACAGCCGTCTTCAGCCAGGCTTGCTTGAATACAGTGGCAAAGTGAGCAAGGGACTCACGTCTGAGCAGACCCTGCCAACTTATGGCGAACAAAGCGGTACAAAAGGGGGTGGTGATGGACAGAGCATCTGAACCAATCAAACACTCACACCCAGTCAACAGATCTGGGTTAATTCCATCACCGTCTTTAGCCCACCCTGCCACCCCAGTTCAGACATGGCCATATGCAAATCAGTCTGACCCTGTGCCTCATGGGAACAGTCCAGCCCAAACTGCAAAACCATGCCTTCCCTGGACCGGATTCAAGCTTCCTAGGACCGGTTTCTGGCGTTACAGCCGTCTTCAGCCAGGCTTGCTTGAATCCAGTGGCAAAGTGAGCAAGGGACTCATTTCTGAGCATACCCTGCCAACTTATGGCGAACAAAGCGGTACAAAAGGGGGTGGTGATGGACGGAGCATCTGAACCAATCAAACACTCACACCCAGTCAACAGATCTGGGTTTAATCCATCACCGTTCTTTAGCCCACCCTGCCACCCAAGTTCAGACATGGCCATATGCAAATCAGTCTGACCCTGTGCCTCATGGGAACAGTCCAGCCCAAACTGCCAAGCCATGCCTTCCCTGGACCTGATTCAAGCTTCCTAGGACCGGTTTCTGGCATTACAGCCGTCTTTAGCCAGGCTTGCTTGAATCCAGTGGCAAAGTGAGCAAGGGACTCACGTCTGAGCATACCCTGCCAACTTATGGCAAACAAAGCGGTACAAAAGGGGGTGGTGATGGACGGAGCATCTGAACCAATAAAACACTCTCACCCAGTCAACAGATCTTGGTTTACTCCATCACCGTTCTTTAGCCCACCCTGCCACCCCAGTTCAGACATGGCCATATGCAAATCAGTCTGACCCTGTGCCTCATGGGAACAGTCCAGCCCAAACTGCCAAGCCATGCCTTCCCTGGACTGGATTCAAGTTTCCTAGGACCGGTTTCTGGCATTGCAGCCGTCTTCAGCCAGACTTGCTTGAATCCAGTGGCAAAGTGAGCAAGGGACTCACGTCTGAGCATACCCTGCCAACTTATGGCGAACAAAGCGGTACAAAAGGGGGTGGTGATGGACGGAGCATCTGAACCAATGAAACACTCACACCCAGTCAACATATCTGGGTTTAATCCATCCCCGTTCTTTAGCCCACCCTGCCACCCCAGTACAGACATGGCCATATGCAAATCAGTCTGACCCTGTGCCTCATGGGAACAGTCCAGCCCGAACTGCCAAGCCATGCCTTCCCTGAACCGGATTCAAGCTTCCTATGACCGGTTTCTGGCATTACAGCCGTCTTCAGCCAGGCTTGCTTTAATCCAGTGGCAAAGTGAGCAAGGGACTCACGTCTGAGCATACCCTGCCAACTTATGGTAAACAAAGCGGTACAAAAGGGGGTGGTGATGGACGGAGCACCTGAACCAATCAAACACTCACACCCAGTCAACAGGTCTGGGTTCATTCCAACACCGTCTTTAGCCCACCCTGCCACCCCAGTTCAGACATGGCCATATGCAAATCAGTCTGACCCTGTGCCTCAAGACAACCAGTCCAGCCCAAACTGCAAAGCCATGCCTTCCTTTGACCGGATTCAAGCTTCCTAGGACCGGTTTCTGGCATTACAGCCGTCTTCAGCCAGGCTTGCTTGAATCCAGTGGCAAAGTGAGCAAGGGACTCACGTCTGAGCATACCCTGCCAACTTATGGCGAACAAAGCGGTACAAAAGGGGGTGGTGATGGACGGAGCATCTGAACCAATCAAACACTCACACCCAGTCAACAGATCTGGGTTTAATCCATCACCGTTCTTTAGCCCACCCTGCCACCCAAGTTCAGACATGGCCATATGAAAATCAGTCTGACCCTGTGCCTCATGGGAACAGTCCAGCCCAAACTGCCAAGCCATGCCTTCCCTGGACCTGATTCAAGCTTCCTAGGACCGGTTTCTGGCATTACAGCCGTCTTTAGCCAGGCTTGCTTGAATCCAGTGGCAAAGCGAGCAAGGGACTCACGTCTGAGCATACCCTGCCAACTTATGGCGAACAAAGCGGTACAAAAGGGGGTGGTGATGGACGGAGCATCTGAACCAATCCAACACTCACAGCCAGTCAACAGATCTTGGTTTAATCCATCACCGTTCTTTAGCCCACCCTGCCACCCCAGTTCAGACATGGCCATATGCAAATCAGTCTGACCCTGTGCCTCATGGGAACAGTCCAGCCCAAACTGCCAAGCCATGCCTTCCCTGGACTGGATTCAAGTTTCCTAGGACCGGTTTCTGGCATTGCAGCCGTCTTCAGCCAGACTTGCTTGAATCCAGTGGCAAAGTGAGCAAGGGACTCACGTCTGAGCATACCCTGCCAACTTATGGCGAACAAAGCGGTACAAAAGGGGGTGGTGATGGACGGAGCATCTGAACCAATGAAACACTCACACCCAGTCAACAGATCTGGGTTTAATCCATCACTGCCCTTTAGCCCACCCTGTCACCCCAATTTAGATATGGCCATATGCAAATCAGTCTGACCCTGTGCCTCATGCGAACAGTCCAGCCCGAACTGCCAACCCATGCCTTCCCTGGATCGGATTCAAGCTTCCTAGAGCCGGTTTCTGGCATTACAGCCGTCTTCAGACAGGCTTGCTTGCATCCAGTGGCAAAGTGAGCAAGGGACTCACGTCTGAGCATACCCTGCCAACTTATGGCAAACAAAGCGGTACAAAAGGGGGTGGTGATGGACGGAGCATCTGAACCAATAAAACACTCTCACCCAGTCAACAGATCTGGGTTTAATCCATCACCGTTCTTTAGCCCACACTGCCACCCAAGTTCAGACATGGCCATATGCAAATCAGTCTGACCCTGTGCCTCATGGGAACAGTCTAGCCCGAACTGCCAAGCCATGCCTTCCCTCGATCGGATTCAAGCTTCCTAGGACCGGTTTCTGGCATTACAGCTGTCTTCAGCCAGGCTTGCTTGAATACAGTAGCAAAGTGAGCAAGGGACTCACGTCTGAGCATACCCTGCCAACTTATGGCGAACAAAGCGGTACAAAAGGGGGTGGTGATGGACGGAGCATCTGAACCACTCAAACACTCACACCCAGTCAACAGATCTGGGTTGATTCCATCACCGTTCTTTAGCCCTCCCTGCCACCCCAGTACAGACATGGCCATATGCAAATCAGTCTGACCCTGTGCCTCATGGGAACAGTCCAGCCCGAATTGCCAAGCCATGCCTTCCCTGGACCGGATTCAAACTTCCTAGGACCGGTTTCTGGCATTACAGCCGTCTTCAGCCAGGCTTGCATGAATCCAGTGGCAAAGTGAGCAAGAGACTCACGTCTGAGCATACCCTGCCAACTTATGGTGAACAAAGCGGTACAAAAGGAGGTGGTGATGGACGGAGCATCTGAACCAATCAAACACTCACACCCAGTCAACAGATCTGGGTTAATCCATCACCGCTCTTTAGCCCACCCTGCCACCCCAATTTAGACATGGCCATATGCAAATCAGTCTGAACCTGTTTCTCATGGGAACAGTCCAGCCCGAACTGCAAAGCCATGCCTTCCCTGGACCGGATTCAAGCTTCCCAGGACCGGTTTCTGGCATTACAGCCGGCTTTAGCCAGGCTTGCTTGAATCCAGTGGCAAAGCGAGCAAGGGACTCACGTCTGAGCATACCCTGCCAACTTATGGCGAACAAAGCGGTACAAAAGGGGGTGGTGATGGACGGAGCATCTGAACCAATCAAACACTCACAGCCAGTCAACAGATCTGGGTTTAATCCATCACCGTTCTTTAGCCCACCCTGCCACCCCAGTTCAGACATGGCCATATGCAAATCAGTCTGACCCTGTGCCTCATGGGAACAGTCCAGCCCAAACTGCCAAGCCATGCCTTCCCTGGACTGGATTCAAGTTTCCTAGGACCGGTTTCTGGCATTACAGCCGTCTTCAGCCAGACTTGCTTGAATCCAGTGGCAAAGTGAGCAAGGGACTCACGTCTGAGCATACCCTGCCAACTTATGGCGAACAAAGCGGTACAAAAGGGGGTGGTGATGAACGGAGCATCTGAACCAATGAAACACTCACACCCAGCCAACAGATCTGGGTTTAATCCATCACTGCTCTTTAGCCCACCCTGCCACCCCAATTCAGATATGGCCATATTCAAATCAGTCTGACCCTGTGCCTCATGCGAACAGTTCAGCCCGAACTGCCAAGCCATGCCTTCCCTGGATCGGATTCAAGCTTCCTAGAGCCGGTTTCTGGCATTACAGCCGTCTTCAGACAGGCTTGCTTGAATCCAGTGGCAAAGTGAGCAAGGGACTCACGTCTGAGCATACCCTGCCAACTTATGGCAAACAAAGCGGTACAAAAGGGGGTGGTGATGGACGGAGCATCTGAACCAATAAAACCCTCTCACCCAGTCAACAGATCTGGGTTTAATCCATCACCGTTCTTTAGCCCACCCTGCCACCTAAGTTCAGACATGGCCATATGCAAATCAGTCTGACCCTGTGCCTCATAGGAACAGTCCAGCCCGAACTGCCAAGCCATGCCTTCCCTGGACCGGATTCAAACTTCCTAGGACCGGTTTCTGGCATTACAGCCATCTTCAGCCAGGCTTGGTTGAATCCAGTGGCAAAGTGAGCAAGGGACTCACGTCTGAGCATACCCTGCCAACTTATGGCGAACAAAGCGGTACAAAAGGGGGTGGTGATGGACGGAGCATCTGAACCAATCAAACACTCACACCCAGTCAACGGATCTGGGTTTAATCCATCACCGCTCTTTAGCCCACCCTGCCACCCCAGTTCAGACATGGCCATATGAAAATCAGTCTGACCCTGTGCCTCATGGGAACAGTCCAGCCCAAACTGCCAAGCCATGCCTTCCCTGGACTGGATTCAAATTTCCTAGGACCGGTTTCTGGCATTACAGCCGTCTTCAGCCAGGCTTGCTTGAATCCAGTGGCAAAGTGAGCAAGGGACTCAGGTCTGAGCACACCCTGCCAACTTATGGCGAACAAAGCGGTCCAAAAGGGGGTGGTGATGGACGGAGCATCTGAACCAATCAAACACTCACACCCAGTCAACAGATCTGGGTTTAATCCATCACCGCTCTTTAGCCCACCCTGCCACCCCAATTTAGATATGGCCATATACAAATCAGTCTGACCCTGTGCCTCATGCGAACAGTCCAACCCGAACTGCCAAGCCATGCCTTCCCTGGACCGGATTCAAACTTCCTAGGACCGGTTTCTGGCATTACAACCGTCTTCAGCCAGGCTTGCTTGAATCCAGTGGCAAAGTGAGCAAGGGACTCACGCCTGAGTATACCCTGCGAACTTATGGTGAACAAAGTGATACAAAAGGGGATGGTGATAGACGGAGCATCTGAACCAATAAAACATTCTCACCCAGTCAACAGATCTGGGTTTAATCTATCACCGTTCTTTAGCCCACCCTGCCACCCCAGTTCAGACATGGCCATATGCAAATCAGTCTGACCCTGTGCCTCATGGGAACAGTCCAGCCTGAACTGCCAAGCCATTCCTTCCCTGGACGGGATTCAAGCTTCCTAGGACCAGCCGTCTTCAACCAGGCTTGCTTGAATCCAGTGGCGAAGTGAGCAAGGGGCTAACGTTCTGAGCATACCCTGCCAACTTATGGCGAACAAAGCGGTACAAAAGGCGGTGGTGATGGATGGAGCATCTGAACCATTCAAACACTCACACCCAGTCAACAGATCTGGGTTTAATCCATCACCGTTCTTTAGCCCAACCTGCCACCCCAGTTCAGACATGGCCATATGCAAATCAGTCTGACCCTGTGCCTCACGGGAACAGTCGAGCCTGAACTGCCAAGCCATGCCTTCCCTGAACCGGATTCAAGCTTCCTATGACCGGTTTCTGGCATTACAGCCATCTTCAGCCAGGCTTGCTTGAATCCAGTGGCAAAGTGAGCAAGGGACTCACGTCTGAGCATACCCTGCCAACTTATGGCGAACAAAGCGGTACAAAAGGGGGTGGTGATGGACGGAGCATCTGAACCAATCAAACACTCACACCCAGTCAACGGATCTGGGTTTAATCCATCACCGCTCTTTAGCCCACCCTGCCACCCCAGTTCAGACATGGCCATATGAAAATCAGTCTGACCCTGTGCCTCATGGGAACAGTCCAGCCCAAACTGCCAAGCCATGCCTTCCCTGGACTGGATTCAAATTTCCTAGGACCGGTTTCTGGCATTACAGCCGTCTTCAGCCAGGCTTGCTTGAATCCAGTGGCAAAGTGAGCAAGGGACTCAGGTCTGAGCACACCCTGCCAACTTATGGCGAACAAAGCGGTCCAAAAGGGGGTGGTGATGGACGGAGCATCTGAACCAATCAAACACTCACACCCAGTCAACAGATCTGGGTTTAATCCATCACCGCTCTTTAGCCCACCCTGCCACCCCAATTTAGATATGGCCATATACAAATCAGTCTGACCCTGTGCCTCATGCGAACAGTCCAACCCGAACTGCCAAGCCATGCCTTCCATGGATCAGATTCAAGCTTCCTAGAGCCGGTTTCTGGCATTACAGCCGTCTTCAGACAGGCTTGCTTGAATCCAGTGGCAAAGTGAGCAAGGGACTCACGTCTGAGCATACCCTGCCAACTTATGGCAAACAAAGCGGTACAAAAGGGCATGGTGATGGACGGAGCATCTGAACCAATAAAACAGTCTCACCCAGTCAACAGATCTGGGTTTAATCTATCACCGTTCTTTAGCCCACCCTGCCACACAAGTTCAGACATGGCCATATGCAAATCAGTCTGACCCTGTGCCTCATGGGAACAGTCCAGCCCGAACTGCCAAGCCATGCCTTCCCTGGACCGGATTCAAACTTCCTAGGACCGGTTTCTGGCATTACAACCGTCTTCAGCCAGGCTTGCTTGAATCCAGTGGCAAAGTGAGCAAGGGACTCACGCCTGAGCATACCCTGCGAACTTATGGTGAACAAAGTGATACAAAAGGGGATGGTGATAGACGGAGCATCTGAACCAATCAAACACTCACACCCAGTCAACAGATCTGGGTTTAATCCATCACCGTTCTTTTGCCCACCCTGCCACCCCAGTTCAGACATGGCCATATGCAAATCAGTCTGACCCTGTGCCTCATGGGAACAGTCCAGCCTGAACTGCCAAGCCATTCCTTCCCTGGACGGGATTCAAGCTTCCTAGGACCAGCCGTCTTCAACCAGGCTTGCTTGAATCCAGTGGCAAAGTGAGCAAGGGGCTAACGTTCTGAGCATACCCTGCCAACTTATGGCGAACAAAGCGGTACAAAAGGCGGTGGTGATGGACGGAGCATCTGAACCATTCAAACACTCACACCCAGTCAACAGATCTGGGTTTAATCCATCACCGTTCTTTAGCCCACCCTGCCACCCCAGTTCAGACATGGCCATATGCAAATCAGTCTGACCCTGTGCCTCACGGGAACAGTCGAGCCTGAACTGCCAAGCTATGCCTTCCCTGGACCGGATTCAAGCTTCCTAGGACCGGTTTATGGCATTACAGCCGTCTTCAGCCAGGCTTGCTTGAATCCAGTGGCAAAGTGAGCAATGGACTCACGTCTGAGCATACCCTGACAACTTATGGCCAACAAAGCGGTACAAAAGAGGGTGGTGATGGACGGAGCATCTGAACCAATCAAACACTCACACCCAGTCAACTGATCTGGGTTTAATCCATCCCCGTTCTTTAGCCCACCCTGCCACCCCAGTACAGACATGGCCATATGCAAATCAGTCTGACCCTGTGCCTCATGGGAACAGTCCAGCCCGAACTGCCAAGCCATGCCTTCCCTGAACCGGATTCAAGCTTCCTATGACCGGTTTCTGGCATTACAGCCGTCTTCAGCCAGGCTTGCTTTAATCCAGTGGCAAAGTGAGCAAGGGACTCACGTCTGAGCATACCCTGCCAACTTATGGTGAACAAAGCGGTACAAAAGGGGGTGGTGATAGACGGAGCACCTGAACCAATCAAACACTCACACCCAGTCAACAGGTCTGGGTTCATTCCAACACCGTCTTTAGCCCACCCTGCCACCCCAGTTCAGACATGGCCATATGCAAATCAGTCTAACCCTGTGCCTCAAGACAACCAGTCCAGCCCAAACTACAAAGCCATGCCTTCCTTCGACCGGATTCAAGCTTCCTAGGACCGGTCTCTGGCATTACAGCCGTCTTCAGCCAGGCTTGCTTGAATCCAGTGGCAAAGTGAGCAAGGGACTCACGTCTGAGCATACCCTGCCAACTTATGGCGAACAAAGCGGTACAAAAGGGGGTGGTGATGGACGGAGCATCTGAACCAATCAAACACTCACAGCCAGTCAACAGATCTGGGTTTAATCCATCACCGTTCTTTAGCCCACCCTGCCACCCCAGTTCAGACATGGCCATATGCAAATCAGTCTGACCCTGTGCCTCATGGGAACAGTCCAGCCCAAACTGCCAAGCCATGCCTTCCCTGGACTGGATTCAAGCTTCCTAGGACCGGTTTCTGGCATTACAGCCGTATTCAGCCAGACTTGCTTGAATCCAGTGGCAAAGTGAGCAAGGGACTCACGTCTGAGCATACCCTGCCAACTTATGGCGAACAAAGCGGTACAAAAGGGGGTGGTGATGAACGGAGCATCTGAACCAATGAAACACTCACACCCAGTCAACAGATCTGGGTTTAATCCATCACTGCTCTTTAGCCCACCCTGCCACCCCAATTCAGATATGGCCATATTCAAATCAGTCTGACCCTGTGCCTCATGCGAACAGTCCAGCCCGAACTGCCAAGCCATGCCTTCCCTGGATCGGATTCAAGCTTCCTAGAGCCGGTTTCTGGCATTACAGCCGTCTTCAGACAGGCTTGCTTGAATCCAGTGGCAAAGTGAGCAAGGGACTCACGTCTGAGCATACCCTGCCAACTTATGGCAAACAAAGCGGTACAAAAGGGGGTGGTGATGGACGGAGCATCTGAACCAATAAAACACTCTCACCCAGTCAACAGATCTGGGTTTAATCCATCACCGTTCTTTAGCCCACCCTGCCACCTAAGTTCAGACATGGCCATATGCAAATCAGTCTGACCCTGTGCCTCATAGGAACAGTCCAGCCCGAACTGCCAAGCCATGCCTTCCCTGGACCGGATTCAAACTTCCTATGACCGGTTTCTGGCATTACAGCCGTCTTCAGCCAGGGTTGCTTGAATCCAGTGGCAAAGTGAGCATGGGACTCACGTCTGAGCATACCCAGCCAACTTATGGCGAACAAAGCGGTACAAAACGGGGTGGTGATGGACGGAGCATCTGAACCAAATAAACACTCACACCCAGTCAACGGATCTGGGTTTAATCCATCACCGCTCTTTAGCCCACCCTGCCACCCCAATTTAGACATGGCCATATGCAAATCAGTCTGACCCTGTGCCTCATGCGAACAGTCCAGCCCGAACTGCCAAGCCATGCCTTCCCTGGATCGGATTCAAGCTTCCTAGGACCGGTTTCTGGCATTACAGCCGTCTTTAGCCAGGCTTGCTTGAATACAGTAGAAAAGCGAGCAAGGGACTCACGTCTGAGCATACCCTGCCAACTTATGGCGAACAAAGTGGTACAAAAGGGGGTGGTGATGGACGGAGCATCTGAACCAATCCAACACTCACAGCCAGTCAACAGATCTTGGTTTAATCCATCACCGTTCTTTAGCCCACCCTGCCACCCCAGTTGAGACATGGCCATATGCAAATCAGTCTGACCCTGTGCCTCATGGGAACAGTCCAGCCCAAACTGCCAAGCCATGCCTTCCCTGGACTGGATTCAAGTTTCCTAGGACCGGTTTCTGGCATTGCAGCCGTCTTCAGCCAGACTTGCTTGAATCCAGTGGCAAAGTGAGCAAGGGACTCACGTCTGAGCATACCCTGCCAACTTATGGCGAACAAAGTGGTACAAAAGGGGGTGGTGATGGACGGAGCATCTGAACCAATGAAACACTCACACCCAGTCAACAGATCTGGGTTTAATCCATCACTGCCCTTTAGCCCACCCTGCCACCCCAATTTAGATATGGCCATATGCAAATCAGTCTGACCCTGTGCCTCATGCGAACAGTCCAGCCCGAACTGCCAACCCATGCCTTCCCTGGATCGGATTCAAACTTCCTAGAGCCGGTTTCTGGCATTACAGCCGTCTTCAGACAGGCTTGCTTGAATCCAGTGGCAAAGTGAGCAAGGGACTCACGTCTGAGCATACCCTGCCAACTTATGGCAAGCAAAGCGGTACAAAATGGCGTGGTGATGGACGGAGCATCTGAACCAATAAAACACTCTCACCCAGTCAACAGATCTGGGTTTAATCCATCACCGTTCTTTAGCCCACCCTGCCACCCAAGTTCAGACATGGCCATATGCAAATCAGTCTGACCCTGTGCCTCATGGGAACAGTCCAGCCCGAACTGCCAAGCCATGCCTTCCCTGGACCGGATTCAAACTTCCAAGAACCGGTTTCTGGCATCACAGCCTTCTTCAGCCAGGCTTGCTTGAATCCAGTGGCAAAGTGAGCAAGGGACTCACGTCTGAGCATAACCTGCCAACTTATGGCGAACAAAGCGGTACAAAAGGGGGTGGTGATGGACGGAGCATCTGAACCAATCAAACACTCACACCCAGTCAACAGATCTGGGTTTAATCCATCACCGCTCTTTAGCCCACCCTGCCACCCCAATTTAGACATGGCCATATGCAAATCAGTCTGACCATGTGCCTCATGCGAACAGTCCAGCCCGAACTGCCAAGCCATGCCTTCCCTGGATCGGATTCAAGCTTCCTAGGACCGGTTTCTGGCATTACAGCTGTCTTCAGCCAGGCTTGCTTGAATACAGTAGCAAAGTGAGCAAGGGACTCACGTCTGAGCATACCCTGCCAACTTATGGCGAACAAAGCGGTACAAAAGGGGGTGGTGATGGACGGAGCGTCTGAACCACTCAAACACTCACACCCAGTCAACAGATCTGGGTTGATTCCATCACCGTTCTTTAGCCCTCCCTGCCACCCCAGTTCAGACATGGCCATATGCAAATCAGTCTGACCCTGTGCCTCATGGGAACAGTCCAGCCCGAATTGCCAAGCCATGCCTTCCCTGGACCGGATTCAAACTTCCTAGGACCGGTTTCTGGCATTACAGCCGTCTTCAGCCAGGCTTGCATGAATCCAGTGGCAAAGTGAGCAAGAGACTCACGTCTGAGCATACCCTGCCAACTTATGGTGAACAAAGCGGTACAAAAGGAGGTGGTGATGGATGGAGCATCTGAACCAATCAAACACTCACACCCAGTCAACCGATCTAGGTTAATCCATCACCGCTCTTTAGCCCACCCTGCCACCCCAATTTAGACATGGCCATATGCAAATCAGTCTGAGCCTGTTTCTCATGGGAACAGTCCAGCCCGAACTGCCAAGCCATGCCTTCCCTGGACCGGATTCAAGCTTCCTAGGACCGGTTTCTGCCATTACAGCCGGCTTTAGCCAGGCTTGCTTGAATCCAGTGGCAAAGCGAGCAAGGGACTCACGTCTGAGCATACCCTGCCAACTTATGGCGAACAAAGCGGTACAAAAGGGGGTGGTGATGGACGGAGCATCTGAACCAATCAAACACTCACAGCCAGTCAACAGATCTGGGTTTAATCCATCACCGTTCTTTAGCCCACCCTGCCACCCCAGTTCAGACATGGCCATATGCAAATCAGTCTGACCCTGTGCCTCATGCGAACAGTCCAGCCCGAACTGCCAAGCCATGCCTTCCCTGGATCGGATTCAAGCTTCCTAGAGCCGGTTTCTGGCATTACAGCCGTCTTCAGACAGGCTTGCTTGAATCCAGTGGCAAAGTGAGCAAGGGACTCACGTCTGAGCATACCCTGCCAACTTATGGCAATCAAAGCGGTACAAAAGGGGGTGGTGATGGACGGAGCATCTGAACCAATAAAACACTCTCACCCAGTCAACAGATCTGGGTTTAATCCATCACCGTTCTTTAGCCCACCCTGCCACCTAAGTTCAGACATGGCCATATGCAAATCAGTCTGACCCTGTGCCTCATAGGAACAGTCCAGCCCGAACTGCCAAGCCATGCCTTCCCTGGACCGGATTCAAACTTCCTAGGACCGGTTTCTGGCATTACAGCCATCTTCAGCCAGGCTTGCTTGAATCCAGTGGCAAAGTGAGCAAGGGACTCACGTCTGAGCATACCCTGCCAACTTATGGCGAACAAAGCGGTACAAAAGGGGGTGGTGATGGACGGAGCATCTGAACCAATCAAACACTCACACCCAGTCAACGGATCTGGGTTTAATCCATCACCGCTCTTTAGCCCACCCTGCCACCCCAATTTAGACATGGCCATATGCAAATCAGTCTGACCCTGTGCCTCATGCGAACAGTCCAGCCCGAACTGCCAAGCCATGCCTTCCCTGGATCGGATTCAAGCTTCCTAGGACCGGTTTCTGGCATTACAGCTGTCTTCAGCCAGGCTTGCTTGAATACAGT
Source organism: Lissotriton helveticus (assembly GCF_964261635.1). Lineage (NCBI taxonomy): Eukaryota > Metazoa > Chordata > Amphibia > Caudata > Salamandridae > Lissotriton > Lissotriton helveticus. The sequence goes on from NC_136073.1 coordinate 150,314,841, forward strand.
AGCAAAGTGAGCAAGGGACTCACGTCTGAGCATACCCTGCCAACTTATGGCGAACAAAGCGGTACAAAAGGGGGTGGTGATGGACGGAGCATCTGAACCACTCAAACACTCACACCCAGTCAACAGATCTGGGTTCATTCCATCTCCGTTCTTTAGCCCTCCCTGCCACCCCAGTTCAGACATGACCATATGCAAATCAGTCTGACCCTGTGCCTCATGGGAACAGTCCAGCCCGAACTGCCAAGCCATGCCTTCCCTGGACCGGATTCAAACTTCCTAGGACCGGTTTCTGGCATTACAGCCGTCTTCAGCCAGGCTTGCATGAATCCAGTGGGAAAGTGAGCAAGAGACTCACGTCTGAGCATACCCTGCCAACTTATGGCGAACAAAGTGGTACAAAAGGGGGTGGTGATTGACGGAGCATCTGAACCAATCAAACACTCACACCCAGCCAACAGATCTGGGTTGATTCCATCACCGTTCTTTAGCCCTCCCTGCCACCCCAGTTCAGACATGGCCATATGCAAATCAGTCTGACCCTGTGCATCATGGGAACAGTCCAGCCCAAACTGCCAAGCCATGCCTTCCCTGGACTGGATTCAAGTTTCCTAGGACCGGTTTCTGGCATTACAGCCGTCTTCAGCCAGGCTTGCTTGAATCCAGTGGCAAAGTGAGCAAGGGACTCACGTCTGAGAATACCCTGCCAACTTATGGCGAACAAAGCGGTACAAAAGGGGGTGGTGATGGACGGAGCATCTGAACCAATCAAACACTCACAGCCAGTCAACAGAATTGAGTTTAATCCATCACTGTTCTTTAGCCCACCCTGCCACCCCAGTTCAGACATGGCCATATGCAAATCAGTCTGACCCTGTGCCTCATGGGAACAGTCCAGCCCGAACTGCCAAGCCATGCCTTCCCTGGACTGGATTCAAGTTTCCTAGGACCGGTTTCTGGCATTACAGCCGTCTTCAGACAGGCTTGCTTGAATCCAGTGGCAAAGTGAGCAAGGGACTCACGTCTGAGCATACCCTGCCAACTTATAGCAAACAAAGCAGTACAAAAGGGGGTGGTGATGGACGGAGCATCTGAACCAATAAAACACTCTCACCCAGTCAACAGATCTGGGTTTAATACATCACCGTTCTTTAGCCCACCCTGCCACCCAAGTTCAGACATGGCCATATGCAAATCAGTCTGACCCTGTGCCTCATGGGAACAGTCCAGCCCGAACTGCCAAGCCATGCCTTCCCTGGACCGGATTCAAACTTCCAAGAACCGGTTTCTGGCATTACAGCCGTCTTCAGCCAGGCTTGCTTGAATCCAGTGGCAAAGTGAGCAAGGGACTCACGTCTGAGCATAACCTGCCAACTTATGGCGAACAAAGCGGTACAAAAGGGGGTGGTGATGGACGGAGCATCTGAACCACTCAAACACTCACACCCAGTCAACAGATCTGGGTTGATTCCATCACCGTTCTTTAGCCCTCCCTGCCACCCCAGTTCAGACATGGCCATATGCAAATCAGTCTGACCCTGTTTCTCATGGGAACAGTCCAGCCCGAACTGCCAAGCCATGCCTTCCCTGGACCGGATTCAAGCTTCCTAGGACCGGTTTCTGGCATTACAGCCGGCTTTAGCCAGGCTTGCTTGAATCCAGTGGCAAAGTGAGCATGGGACTCACGTCTGAGCATACCCTGCCAACTTATGGCGAACAAAGCGGTACAAAAGGGGGTGGTGATGGACGGAGCATCTGAACCAATCAAACACTCACACCCAGTCAAGAGATCTGGGTTTAATCCATCACCGCTCTTTAGCCCACCCTGCCACCCCAATTTAGACATGGCCATATGCAAATCAGTCTGACCCTGTGCATCATGCGAACAGTCCAGCCCGAACTGCCAAGCCATGCCTTCCCTGGACCGGATTCAAACTTCCTAGGACCGGTTTCTGGCATTACAGCCGTCTTCAGCCAGGCTTGCTTGAATCCAGTGGCAAAGTGAGCAAGGGACTCACGTCTGAGCATACCCTGCCAACTTATGGCGAACAAAGCGGTACAAAAGGGGGTGGTGATGGACGGAGCATCTGAACCAATCAAACACTCACACCCAGTCAACGGATCTGGGTTTAATCCATCACCGCTCTTTAGCCCAGCCTGCCACCCCAATTTAGACATGGCCATATGCAAATCAGTCTGACCCTGTGCATCATGCGAACAGTCCAGCCCGAACTGCCAAGCCATGCCTTCCCTGGACCTGATTCAAACTTCCTAGGACCGGTTTCTGGCATTACAGCCGTCTTCAGCCAGGCTTGCTTGAATCCAGTGGCAAAGTGAGCAAGGGACTCACGTCTGAGCATACCCTGCCAACTTATAGCAAACAAAGCAGTACAAAAGGGGGTGGTGATGGACGGAGCATCTGAACCAATAAAACACTCTCACCCAGTCAACAGATCTGGGTTTAATACATCACCGTTCTTTAGCCCACTTTGCCACCCAAGTTCAGACATGGCCATATGCAAATCAGTCTGACCCTGTGCCTCATGGGAACAGTCTAGCCCGAACTGCCAAGCCATGCCTTCCCTGGACCGGATTCAAACTTCCTATGACCGGTTTCTGGCATTACAGCCGTCTTCAGCCAGGGTTGCTTGAATCCAGTGGCAAAGTGAGCATGGGACTCACGTCTGAGCATACCCTGCCAACTTATGGCGAACAAAGCGGTACAAAAGGGGGTGGTGATGGACGGAGCATCTGAACCAATCAAACACTCACACCCAGTCAACAGATCTGGGTTTAATCCATCACCGCTCTTTAGCCCACCCTGCCACCCCAATTTAGACATGGCCATATGCAAATCAGTCTGACCCTGTGCATCATGCGAACAGTCCAGCCCGAACTGCCAAGCCATGCCTTCCCTGGACCGGATTCAAACTTCCTAGGACCGGTTTCTGGCATTACAGCCGTCTTCAGCCAGGCTTGCTTGAATCCAGTGGCAAAGTGAGCAAGGGACTCACGTCTGAGCATACCCTGCCAACTTATGGCGAACAAAGCGGTACAAAAGGGGGTGGTGATGGACGGAGCATCTGAACCAATCAAACACTCACACCCAGTCAACGGATCTGGGTTTAATCCATCACCGCTCTTTAGCCCACCCTGCCACCCCAATTTAGACATGGCCATATGCAAATCAGTCTGACCCTGTGCCTCATGCGAACAGTCCAGCCCGAACTGCCAAGCCATGCCTTCCCTGGATCGGTTTCAAGCTTCCTAGGACCGGTTTCTGGCATTACAGCTGTCTTCAGCCAGGCTTGCTTGAATACAGTAGCAAAGTGAGCAAGGGACTCACGTCTGAGCATACCCTGCCAACTTATGGCGAACAAAGCGGTACAAAAGGGGGTGGTGATGGACGGAGCATCTGAACCACTCAAACACTCACACCCAGTCAACAGATCTGGGTTCATTCCATCTCCGTTCTTTAGCCCTCCCTGCCACCCCAGTTCAGACATGACCATATGCAAATCAGTCTGACCCTGTGCCTCATGGGAACAGTCCAGCCCGAACTGCCAAGCCATGCCTTCCCTGGACCGGATTCAAACTTCCTAGGACCGGTTTCTGGCATTACAGCCGTCTTCAGCCAGGCTTGCATGAATCCAGTGGGAAAGTGAGCAAGAGACTCACGTCTGAGCATACCCTGCCAACTTATGGCGAACAAAGTGGTACAAAAGGGGGTGGTGATTGACGGAGCATCTGAACCAATCAAACACTCACACCCAGCCAACAGATCTGGGTTGATTCCATCACCGTTCTTTAGCCCTCCCTGCCACCCCAGTTCAGACATGGCCATATGCAAATCAGTCTGACCCTGTGCATCATGGGAACAGTCCAGCCCAAACTGCCAAGCCATGCCTTCCCTGGACTGGATTCAAGTTTCCTAGGACCGGTTTCTGGCATTACAGCCGTCTTCAGCCAGGCTTGCTTGAATCCAGTGGCAAAGTGAGCAAGGGACTCACGTCTGAGAATACCCTGCCAACTCATGGCGAACAAAGCGGTACAAAAGGGGGTGGTGATGGACGGAGCATCTGAACCAATCAAACACTCACAGCCAGTCAACAGATCTGAGTTTAATCCATCACTGTTCTTTAGCCCACCCTGCCACCCCAGTTCAGACATGGCCATATGCAAATCAGTCTGACCCTGTGCCTCATGGGAACAGTCCAGCCCGAACTGCCAAGCCATGCCTTCCCTGGACTGAATTCAAGTTTCCTAGGACCGGTTTCTGGCATTACAGCCGTCTTCAGACAGGCTTGCTTGAATCCAGTGGCAAAGTGAGCAAGGGACTCACGTCTGAGCATACCCTGCCAACTTATAGCAAACAAAGCAGTACAAAAGGGGGTGGTGATGGACGGAGCATCTGAACCAATAAAACACTCTCACCCAGTCAACAGATCTGGGTTTAATACATCACCGTTCTTTAGCCCACTTTGCCACCCAAGTTCAGACATGGCCATATGCAAATCAGTCTGACCCTGTGCCTCATGGGAACAGTCTAGCCCGAACTGCCAAGCCAAGCCATGCCTTCCCTGGACCGGATTCAAACTTCCTATGACCGGTTTCTGGCATTACAGCCGTCTTCAGCCAGGGTTGCTTGAATCCAGTGGCAAAGTGAGCATGGGACTCACGTCTGAGCATACCCTGCCAACTTATGGCGAACAAAGCGGTACAAAAGGGGGTGGTGATGGACGGAGCATCTGAACCAATCAAACACTCACACCCAGTCAACAGATCTGGGTTTAATCCATCACCGCTCTTTAGCCCACCCTGCCACCCCAATTTAGACATGGCCATATGCAAATCAGTCTGACCCTGTGCATCATGCGAACAGTCCAGCCCGAACTGCCAAGCCATGCCTTCCCTGGATCGGATTCAAGCTTCCTAGGACCGGTTTCTGGCATTACAGCTGTCTTCAGCCAGGCTTGCTTAAATACAGTAGCAAAGTGAGCAAGGGACTCACGTCTGAGCATACCCTGCCAACTTATGGCGAACAAAGCGGTACAAAAGGGGGTGGTGATGGACGGAGCATCTGAACCAATCAAACACTCACACCCAGTCAACAGATATGGGTTGATTCCATCACCGTTCTTTAGCCCTCCCTGCCACCCCAGTTCAGACATGGCCATATGCAAATCAGTCTGACCCTGTGCCTCATGGGAACAGTCCAGCCCGAACTGCCAAGCCATGCCTTCCCTGGACCGGATTAAAACTTCCTAGGACCGGTTTCTGGCATTACAGCCGTCTTCAGCCAGGCTTGCATAAATCCAGTGGCAAAGTGAGCAAGAGACTCATGTCTGAGCATACCCTGCCAACTTATGGCGAACAAAGTGGTTTGACAGTTCGGGCTGGACTGTTCCCATGAGGCACAGGATCAGACTGATTTGCATATGGCCATGTCTGAACTGGGGTGCCAGAGTGGGCTAAAGAATGGTGATGGATTAAACCTAGATATGTTGACTGGGTGTGAGTGTTTGATTGGTTCAGATGCTCCGTCCATCACCACCCCCTTTTGTACCGCTTTGTTCGCCATAAGTTGGCAGGGTATGCTCAGACGTGAGTCCCTTGCTCATTTTGCCACTGGATTCAAGCAAACCTTGCTGAAGAAAGCTGGAATGGGGAAGGCATGGCTTGGCAGTTCGGGCTGGACTGTTCCCATGAGGCACAGGGTCAGAATGATTTGCATATGGCCATGTCTGAACTGGGGTGGCAGATTGGGATAAAGAACGGTGATGGATTAATCCTAGATCTGTTGACTGGGTGTGAGTGTTTGATTGGTTCAGATGCTTCGTCCATCACCACCCCCTTTTGTACCGCTTTGTTCACCATAAGTAGCGGGGTATGCTCAGATGTGCGTCCCTTGCTCACAGGGATTCAAGCAAGCCTGGCTGAAAACGGCTGGAATGCCAGAAACCGGTCCTTGGAAGCTTGTTTCCGGTCCAGGGAAGGCATGGCTTGGCAGTTCGGGCTGGACTGTTCCCATGAGGCACAGGGTCAGACTGATTTGCATATGGCCATGTCTGACCTTGGGTGGCAGAGTGGGCTAAAGAAAGGTGATGGATTAAACCCAGATCTGTTGACTGGGTTTGAGTGTTTGATTGGTTCAGATGCTCCGTCCATCACCACCCCCTTTTGTTCTGCTTTGTTTGCCATAAGTTGGCAGGGTATGCTCAGACGTGAGTCCCTTGCTCACTTTGCCACTGGATTCAAGCAAGCCTGGCTGAAGATGGCTGGTATGCGAGAAACCGGTCCTAGGAAGCTTGTTTCCGGTCCAGGGAAGGCATGGCTTGGCAGTTCGGGCTGTACTGTTCCCATAAGGCACAGGGTCAGACTGATTTGCTTATGGTCATGTCTGAACTGGGGTGCCAGAGTCGGCTAAAGAATGGTGATGGATTAAACCAAGATATGTTGACTGGGTGTGAGTGTTTGATTGGTTCAGATGCCCCGTCCATCACCACCCCCTTTTGTACCTCTTTGTTCGCCATAAGTTGGCAGGGTATGCTCAGACGTGAGTCCCTTGCTCACTTTGCCTCTGGATTCAAGCAAGCCTGGCTGAAGACGGCTGGAATGCCAGAAACCGGTCCTAGAAAGCTTGTTTCCGGTCCAGGGAAGCGATGGCTTGGCAGTTCGGGCTGGACTGTTCCCATGAGGCACACAGTCAGACTGATTTGCATATGGCCATGTCTGAACTGGGATGGCAGAGTGGGCTAAAGAACGGTGATGGATTAAACCCAGATCTGTTGACTGGGTGTGAGTGTTTGATTGGTTCAGATTCTCCGTCCATCACCACCCCCTTTTGTACCGCTTTTTTTGCCATAAGTTGGCAGGGTATGCTCAGACGTGAGTTCCTTGCTCACTTTGCCACTGGATTCAAGCAAGCCGGGCTGAAGACGGCTGGAATACCTGAAACCGGTTCTAGGAAGCTTGTTTCCCGTCCAGGGAAGGCATGGCTTGGCAGTTCGGGCTGAACTGTTCCCATGAGGCACAGGGTCAGACTGATTTGCATATGGTCATGTCTGAACTGGGGTGCCAGAGTCGGCTAAAGAATGGTGATGGATTAAACCAAGATATGTTGACTGGGTGTGAGTGTTTGATTGGTTCAGATGCTCCGTCCATCACCACCCCCTTTTGTACCTCTTTGTTCGCCATAAGTTGGCAGGGTATGCTCAGACGTGTGTCCCTTGCTCACTTTGCCTCTGGATTCAAGCAAACCTGGCTGAAGACGGCTGGAATGCCAGAAACCGGTCCTAGGAAGCTTGTTTCCGGTCCAGGGAAGGCATGGCTTGGCAGTTCGGGCTGGACTGTTCCCATGAGGCACAGGGTCAGACTGATTTGCATATGGCCATGTCTGAACTGGGGTGGCAGAGTAGGCTAAAGAACGGTGATGGATTAAACCCAGATCTGTTGACTGGGTGTGAGTGTTTGATTGGTTCAGATGCTCCGTCCATCACCACCCCCTTTTGTACCACTTTGATACAATACAGGTCAGGGATCAAGAGCTCCTTTTCCTCTGTAGCAATTTGATCAACCTAGAAGACTGCAGCTGGAGAGACAATGTTCATTTTTGTTGGCTCCTGGAAACAAGTGAAGGTTCAAATGTCAGAGCATTCCTTAGAGACACCCTTCCGAAATTTCTAGGAGTTACCACTGAACCGCCACTGGAGATTCAATGCACACATGTGTATCTCTCTACATGTCCTTCCTACCCCACCCACCCTCTGTCTTCCCTATTCAATGCCTGTTTTTCCACCATCCTTCCTCCCTTAATTACATAGATTGCCGTATCCTTCTTCCTCAGACCTCTATTCCCCTCTCCTACATTTCGCTCAGGCATCAATTTTTCTACACATACCGTATGAGTACCTATTGCTCCTAATATACTTCATCACGTTATTCTCACAATAAGAGTCCCTAATATATTTTAGTGAGACCCTACCACTATTTGCCTATGTCTAACCCACACCATGCGTGACACTCATCCCCTAACTGCTATCACCTAGAACGTTCATATACTTCCACATTATATTAAAAGAAAAAAATACTCTCTTAACTCCAATCCAAACAAGTTGATGTGGCACAGCTACAGGTATTGAACCTTGACGCCCTAGAGTCTGAGAAGTTACGCAGACACTGGGTCGGGAAGGTAATTCACAGTAGTGTGCATATTGGAGCTGCCCAGGTGTGGGACCCCCCCCACAAATGCGGCATGGCAAGTCTCCTCTGGAAATCCCTCCCAATCACAGTAATAAAGACATGATCAGACCCAGAAGGACAATGCACGTTTGACAAACTGTGACTAGGGGACCATCATATCCGCGCAGGATCGGTCTACTCTCCAACTGAAGTGAAAAAATTGTTCCTCCTTCAGTTAAACCACCTCCTAGTGGAGATAGGTGCTTCGCATTATCTTATTAGTGGGGACTGGAACCTTGTAAGGGACCCAGTTCTGGATAGAACAGAACTCCTCAATAGGAGCAGTACAGTGAATCAGACAGGGCTTTGATGGACGACAAGCTGTCGGACAATGGTTTGGTGGACCACTGGCGTCTTAGCCACCCCACCGACACAGAATTCACTTTCACCTCCCCGACTCACTGCACTCTCTCCTGAATGGACTATTTTCCTGTCTCCCAAAGGACGGTGCAACTAACCTGAGAAACCCAAATATTGGAGGTGGCGCTCTCCAATCACTTCCTCGTTCTACTATGACCCAAAGTAGGGCTGGCCAAACCGGGCCGTAAGCCGTGGCTCATGATTATCCAGCACCATCAGAGCCCTAAAGGTAAATCCCAAATAGAAACACACCTCAAAGAATATCTCTCCGACAATAGAGGATCTGTAAACTCTGGCAGAAATTTCTGGACCACAGTAAAAGCCACCATCAGGAGTCAACTTTTGAGGGACGCAGCACAGGCCAATAGACAAGCAGCTACCCGACAGAAGGAGATGAAAAGGGACATTATGTCCTATACCCGCCTCTACTCTGCACATCCTACCCTACAGCATTGTAGATCTTTGGAACAGGCCTGGATGGCCCTAAATAGTGTTTTCAGCTCCAAAGCAGAATATGCTCTACAGAGGATAAAAAGGGAGGCACTATGAGCAGGAGCACAACGTGGTGAGATTACCTGCGGCACTGCTCTGTCAGCGAGAGGCCACCAGGGCCATACCGGTTATACATTCAGAAGGAGGGGAAAACCTTACATGCCCACAGGCTATCATGAATAAATTGCCTTCATTCTATGAGTCTCTCTATACCCTTGGGGATTCAGTTGAAGGGGACAAGCTCACCACCTTTCTAAAGAAAGGTGAATCGCCCTCATCTCTCGAACAAGGGCAGGAAGCTCCTGGATGGGGAGTTTAGCAGGGAAGAGGTTGCACTAGAATAGCTAAACTACCCTTTCACAAGGCCCTTAGAGAAGACGGTTTTTCAGAACAGTTTCATCGCTGGGCGGGAGAGGGGAAAGCTTACATGCTACATACTGCATTTCAAGAAGCGGAGCAGGTGTCCTCTTTGGGTTTCACTCTCCAACAGGGCATTGATCACCGTCTAGCCCAAACCTAGGAACTGTGATATCAAAATATTGCCCACTGTCTTGGTCTCCTGCCTCTGAACAGTCCTCCCCTCCTTCGTGCATCACACACAAGTACGATTTGTTTCTGGCCGCTCCTCCGGAAATCACCTACGCACCCTAGCCCACACACTATGGTCTACCATTGACCTCCAGAATGACGTGCTGGTGCTCTCGCTCAATGCAGAAAAGGCATTGGATTGCATCAAAAAGGATTATCTTTTTGAGGTAATGGAACATTTTGGCTTTGGAGATCAATTGATCCCCAAGATGCGGCTGCTATACGGCAATCCCGCTGGGCAGGTAAACTGTAGGGGCTCCATATCGGACATGTTCTCAATACACAGAGGGACACATCAGGGATGCCCCCTCTCTCTGTTTCTCTTTCCCCTGGCCATGGAACCCATGGCCTGGCAACCACCACACATAATTCGGCTAGCAATATGGGAATACGCCTCCCGACTGGTGACTCCAAACTTTACCTATATGCAGATGATATCCTGCTTACACTCACGGATCTACACCGATCTCTGCCATCTCTGCTTCAAATCATTGACAATTTCTCCTCTTTTTCTGGTTTAAAAGAAACTGGGATAAGAGCGAAGCACTTCCCATATCAGAGGCCACCACAAAGGTGGAAAAAAATGGGTACCCCTTCCACTGACTACAAAATAAACTGGTATATGAATGAAGCACTTCCCATCTCAGACACCACTACAAAGGTGGCTAAACATGGCTACCCCTTCCACTGGCAACTCTCACGATTAAAAACCTTGGTATCCTGGTAAATAAAGGGATAATTAAAGGGATGATGGGACGTCCTTGGATAGGCGTAGCTAGGGAGGGGCGGGGGGCGGTTCACCCCAGGCTGCACAATTTTTGAGGCGGCCCGCAGCACTGGAGGCCCGTTGCGGCCGCGGCAGCCTTTATAATTTATTTGGGATGAACACAGTGTCCCCAAATAAATTATAAAGGCGGCCGCAACGGGCCTCAAGTGCTTCGGCCGTGGCCGCCCGCGACCCAGTTTCAAAGTGCAAAGCCACGCTGCACTCCACTTCGACCTGCTTTGGTGGTAACAGCTGAGCTGCGCACACAACATAAACGCAGGACTTAGTTTTCGGCAATTTATTTGAAAGCAATACAGGCGGCCGCGGTGCTTTCAATTAAATTGCCAAAAACGAAGTCCCCCGTTTGTGTCTCCTCGGACTCCTTGACCGTTGTTGGCCCAAGCCTCAGAGTCCAGGGCCGTCAATCTTGTAGCATGCGCGGCGTGCGCGAACGCTACCAATGACAGCCCTGTAGTGATACTTTGGCCAGCCCTCGCGATTAGAACGTAGCAGTGACGCATTACACGCTTCACCACTACCTCTTGTGTGGAGTCAATTCTGGCCTGGCCTGGGGCAGCAGTGCTTTATGCTTGCAAGCAGCTTTGGGCGTTTTGCTGGCAGGTTCTCTGGATATCACTCAATATAGAAGAGGTATGGTAACAGAATACTACGCACTATACATTGTGGTATGCAAATGTTATAACATAAATGTATTCAAAAAGGGGGGTGGTGATGGACAGAGTATCTGAATTAAGCAGAACACTCCTACCCAGTCAAAAGATCAGGGCTTGATCCATCACCGTTTTTTAGCTCACTGCACCATCCCAGTTCAGAACCTGGCTATACGCAAATTAGTCTGGCCCTGGCCCACTGCATCATGGGAACAGGGCAGACCAAACTACCAAGCCAATTCTTTACTGGAAAGGAAACAAGCTTCCGGGGACCGGTTTCTGGCATTGCAGCCGTCTTCGGCCCGGCTTGCTTGAACCCTGATGGTGCAGTGAGCAAGGGACTCACATCTGAGTATACCCTTCCACACTTGTGGTGGCTAAAACGATTCAAAAAGGGGGGTGGTGGTGCCAGAAACCGGTCCCCGGAAGCTTGTTTCCTTTCCAGTAAAGAATTGGCTTGGTAGTTTGGTCTGCCCCGTTACCATGATGCACTGGGCCAGGGACAGACTAATTTGCCTATAGCCAGGTTCTGAACTGGGATGGTGCAGTGAGCTAAAAAACGGTGATGGATCAAGCCCTGATCTGTTGACTGGGTAGGAGTGTTCTGCTTAATTCAGATACTCTGTCCATCACCACCCCCTTTTTGAATCGTTTTGGCCACCACAAGTGTGGAAGGGTATGCTCAGACATGAGTCCCTTGCTCACTGCACCATCAGGATTCAAGCAAGCCGGGCCGAAGACGGCTGTAATGCTAGAAACCGGTCCCCGGAAGCTTGTTTCCTTTCCAGTAAAGAATTGGCTTGGTAGTTTGGTCTGCCCTGTTCCCATGATGCACTGGGCCAGGGACAGACTAATTTGCATATAGCCAGGTTCTGAACTGGGATGGTGCAGGGAGCTAAAAAATGGTGATGGATCAAGCCCTGATCTTTTGACTGGGTAGGAGTGTTCTGCTTAATTCAGATACTCTGTCCATCACCACCCCCTTTTTGAATCATAACATAAATGTAGGCAACCAAAATAAGTTCATAATGTAGTTTTACCATACATGATTCTCCATATATTAGAGGTCTTCAAGCTGGGGATGGAGGGCTGGTAGGTGTGAAGTGATGTCAGCGTGGGCAGCTGGCTCTGGCCAATAGAAGCACGCAGAGCACAGACCAATGTCATCATGTACAACAGCACAGTGATTTTAGTTAAGAGATAAGAGTGGAGGTGTGTGTCAAAGGAGGTGGGGGCTCCAACACCTAATTTCCTCATTCCGAGAAAGAATCACAATGTTAACACTTAGGAGGACAGGATTTACAACTGAATCTTGTTAAACCGATATTTTACTGCAATTATAAGACTGATAACTGAGCAAAGATGCAGTGTTCAAATTGTTAAAATACTCACAGCTGCCATGCTGCCTCATTTCTTGTGGCAGATCTTTTGACCAGTCCTGGTATTATGGTCAACAATACATTGCATTTTGGGTCTTGTAGTTCCATATTTAACATTGTAGGCACATGCTTTCATATTCTAGCATGCAAAGTGCTTACGGCTAAAAGGACAGGACTGACACATGACATTAGGCTAGTTACCAGATGGGTATAATACTGTGACAAAAAAAAGCCAACTATTAACATAGATGTTTCTCAAAATTTCTTTGACACACTCTGTCTCTAACACGTCTCTTACATTTAGACAGACTTCTGTTTGGTCGGGATTTTGATCCTTGTTCCTTGGAAAACTTCCATACAGTATTTGTCCCTCGTGGTGAGGTAAAATTGATTATGAAATGGTTAAATATAACTCTAAACACCATATTGACAGCACAGCTCAACAGCAGTTGAGAGTTCTAAATTGGATGAATCATCATATACTCAAATCACCTACGGTTACTCACCCTGATGCATGTTTGCATTGTGCTGAGGGGATTACCAGGTAATTGTTCACACAGCTCTCTGATGGATGTCACATGCGGTTTTTTGAGTCCCCAGAGAGATCATGCAGTCTGTGTGTTCTCTTTTGTACTGCCAGGCACCGGTGTATTCAACTGTGTAGCCTTTGCATGATCGAGGTAACTATTAGCGGCAATATTACGTGTCTCTCGGACATCTATCAAATGCTCGCCGTCCTTTTTCCCCAGCACCCCCACTCCCCCAAGGGGCGGCAATCTGAGGGATAGCCCCGGGCACCACAAGCTCTAGATACGCCTCTGCTTGAACAGTGGAACAGTAAGCCAGGACTTACGTATGGGTATACCTGGTGCACTTAGGGCGGGAAAGCAAAAGGCACACAATTGATGGACGGAAAGCAGAACAAATCAAAACATTCACCCCCAGTCAAGAGATCTGGGTTAAATCCATCATTCTTTTCCTCACCATGCCACCGCAGTTTAGACCTGGCCATATGCAAATCAGACTTGACCCTGTGCCTCATGGGAACAGTCCAGCCTGAAATGCCAGGCCAGGTCCTCCCTGGACCGGAAACAAGCATCCTAGGACCGGTTTCGGGGTGTCACCCCTCTTAAGCCAGGATAGCTTGATTCCAGTGGCACAGTGAGAACAGGACACAAGTCTGGGCATACCTGGCGCAGTTAGGGCGAGAAAGCAAAAGACACACAATTGATGGACGGAATTCAGAACAAATCAAAACATTCACCTCCAGTCAGGAGATCTAGGTTAAATCCATCATTCTTTTGCTCACCATGCCACCCCAGTTTAGACGTGCCCATATGCAAATCAGTCTTGACCCTGTGCCTCATGGGAACAGTCCAGCCCGAACTGCCAAGCCAGGTCCTCCCCGGACTGGAAACAAGCATCCTAGGACCGGTTTCAGGGGTTCAACCCTCTTCAGCCAGGATAGCTTGATTCCAGTTGCACAGGAGCCAAGGACCCACATCTGGGAATACCTGGCGCACTTAGGGCGAGAAAGCAAAAGACAAACAATTGATGGATGGAATGCAGAACAAATCAAAACATTCACCCCAGTCAAGAGATATGGGTTAAATACAGTTCTTTTTGCATTTGTAACCCAAGTGGGACATGTATGCTCAGACGTGAGTCCCGTGCTCTCCATGCCACTGGAGTCAAGCTATCCTGGCTGATGAGGGCTGAAAGCCTGAAACCGGTCCTAGGGTGCTTGTTCCCCGTCCAGGGAGGACCTGGCCTGGCACATCAGGCTGGACTGTTCCCATTGGGCACAGGGTCAAGACTGATTTGCATATTACTGGGTCCAATCTGGAATGGTGTGGTGAGCAAAAAAACAATGGATTTAAGCCCAGATCTCTGTGATGAGGTGAATGTATGACATTGTTCTGCATTTCTTGATAACCGCTCCCAGAGAGTACAACTAGCAAACCTGGTCTCTAACCCAGCAGGTCTTACATGTGGAGTCCCCCAGGGCTCAGCTCTTTCACCCCTCCTGTTTAACGCTTACCTGCAGCCCCTGATCTCTGCACTGAATCAGATGGACTGCCGGATCTACAACTATGCTGATGATACCCAGATCATCATTCAAATTGACAACTCACCTACAGCCCATCTGAGATTGCAAAACATATTAAAATTCACAGTAAAATGGATGACTGCAAACTCGCTAAAGATAAATCTGGATAAAACAGAGGTGCTGGCGATTACCACAGCGTCCAGCCCCTGGAATGATCTTCTTTGGCCTAATGAACTGGGGTCTTCTCCGGAACCAGTGGTGGCCGTGAAAAGTCTTGGCATTCACATAGATGTCAAACTCTCTATGTCTAAACAAGTTTTGGCAGTCGTCCGCCGTCAATCTTGTAGCATGCGCGGCGTGCGCGGCGTGCGCGAACGCTACCAATGACAGCCCTGTAGTGATACTTTGGCCAGCCCTCGCGATTAGAACGTAGCAGTGACGCGTTACTCGCTTCACCACTACGCTCTTGTGTGGAGTCAATTCTGGCCTGGCCTGGGGCAGCAGTGCTTTATGCTTGCAGGCAGCTTTGGGCGTTTTGCTGGTAGGCTCTCTGGACATCACTCAATATAGAAGAGGTATGGTAACAGAATACTACGCACTATATATTGTGGTATGCAAATGTTATAACATAACTGTAGGCAACCAAAATAAGTTCATAACGTTTTATTGTAGTTTTACCATACATGATTCTCCATATATTAGAGGTCTTCAAGCTGGGGATGGAGGGCTGGTAGGTGTGAAGTGATGTCAGCGTGGGCAGCTGGCTCTGGCCATTAGAAGCACGCAGAGCACAGACCAATGTCATCATGTACAACAGCACAGTAATTTTAGTTAAGAGATAAGAGTGGAGGTGTGAGTCCTTATATAATGGGTAATCAGTAATTGTTTTATCACTCATGTCCTGACACGGAGTAAGTGTCAAAGGAGGTGGGGGCTCCAACACCTAATTTCCTCATTCCGAGAAAGAATCACAATGTTAACACTTAGGAGGACAGGATTTACAACTGAATCTTGGTAAACCGATATTTGACTGCAATTATAAGACTGATAACTGTGCAAAGATGCAGTGTTCAAATTGTTAAAATACTCACAGCTGCCATGCTGCCTCATTTCTTGTGGCAGATCTTTTGACCAGTGCTGGTATTATGGTCAACAATACATTGCATTTTGGGTCTTGTAGTTCCATATTTAACATTGTAGGCACAGGCTTACATATTCTAGCATGCAAAGTGCTTACGGCTAAAAGGACAGGACTGACAAATGACATTAGGCTAGTTACCAGATGGGTATAATACTGTGACAAAAAAAGCCAACTATTAACATAGATGTTTCTCAAAATTTCTTTGACACACTCTGTCTCTAACACGTCTCTTACATTTAGACAGACTTCTGTTTGGTCGGGATTTTGATCCTTGTTCCTTGGAAAACTTCCATACAGTATTTGTCCCTCGTGGTGAGGTAAAATTGATTATGAAATGGTTAAATATAACTCTAAACACCATATTGACAGCACAGCTCAACAGCAGTTGAGAGTTCTAAATTGGATGAATCATCATATACTCAAACCACCTACGGTTACTCACCCTGATGCATGTTTGCATTGTGCTGAGGGGATTACCAGGTAATTGTTCACACAGCTCTCTGATGGATGTCACATGCGGTTTTTCTGAGTCCCCAGACAGATCATGCAGTCTGTGTGTTCTCTTTTGTACTGCCAGGCACCGGGTGTATTCAACTGTGTAGCCTTTGCATGATCGAGGTAACTATTAGCGGCAATATTACCTGTCTCTCGGACATCTATCAAATGCTCGCCGTCCTTTTCCCCCAGCACCCCCCCACCCGAAGGGGCGGCAATCCGAGGGATAGCCCCGGGCACCACAAGCTCTAGATACGCCTCTGCTTGAACACACTGCGTGCTCAGATGCAACCTGATTCAGAGAAATGGAATGTGCTGGGGCTTCCATGTGGGGCAGAGTGCAAGCTGGTCTCATGGTCACACTGCTGCGCTTTATTTATACCCTTGGGTTGCTCCCCATCCAGGTGCCTCTTACCACACTACGCCTAATAGAATCCAGGATAAAATCCTTTGCATGGTGCTCCTCAAAGCCCCATTTAGCCATGTTAAAAATGAAAGCTCTTCATTCCAGTAGAAGACTGAACCTCCCCTAAGTAGAACACTATGCTCTTGCCCTTCAACTCTCCCAATTTGCGTATATGCTGCAGGGGACCCCGGACATGCCACACTGGGTACATATCGAACAGCACCTATTGTCCGCTGAGGTAGGCCTCTCTGCTTTATATGGGTTGGGGTCATGCCAACAGGACCCGACCGATGCAGTGTTATCTGTCATGCACAGGGCCTGGAAGCAAGCACACTGCCTGCTGGTGTAAAAAACACAATTCCACTAGTAAGCCCCCATATGGGGAAATGCTGACATATCCATCAATGGACGGAGGATATATTGGCCCCTATGGAAGGCAGCGGGTATCCACACCCTGGACCAGCTCCTCCATGACGCTGGCTTGGAACCGTTCGCACAGTTAAGGGAGGAGTTTGGCCTCCCCGCACGACAATCTTGGAGATACATCCAACTACAGCACTGCTTGAGGAAATGTCTAGGCTCACGTCCTTGGTCCCTGTTAGCCTCACTGATGGTGTCATACCTCAATACATGGGGAAAACACAAAGGTGTAATGTCTGGACTATATGGATTACTCTCTTGCCATCTCATCTCGCAACCCCTGTTGCAAGCTCTCTGTACTAGATGGCAAACTTGGTTATCAGTCTCCTATGAAGAGGATAAATGGGCAAATACTCTAGAGGCCCTAGACAGGAGCACCAGAGAGGTGCGCTTGAAATTCTGTCTTTTGAAGACTCTGCATGATTGGCACTAGACACCGGTGAAACTGCCTAGAGCCGGCCTACTTCTAGTTGAAAACTGCTGGAGGTGCAAAAATACACACTGCGAATCAACACAAATTAAATGTGAATGTCCATTGTTTCAACCCTTCTGGTCTTATGTTAGTCAGGTACTGAGCACATCTATGCCCCTATACCTGCTACTCACCTCGGTATTCTTCCACATGACATGCAGCACTCGAACACTGTCTCTTCCACACAGTGCTTGCAAAGCCAAAATATGTATCTTACAACAATGGAGGTCAGCGATACCACCATCAAAGGAGGTCTGGCTAGGAGCCATGATCTACAACCTACAAGACCAATCTGAATTGTTTTCACAGACATGGCTACCCTTCCTGTGTACTGAGGAGAGCACCGGGGACAATCACACAGCAGGGGACACGGATCTCTTCCCTCTCATTTGCCACAAGCCAATGCCCATGCCTTCACCCCGCCACAATCGACATGTAATCTGCAGCATGCAATATCACTCAATGTACCAAGGCCACCCCCCCCTTACAGTGCTCTCATTGAGTCGCAAAAGACACACAATTGATGGACAGAATGCAGAACAAATCAAAACATTCACCCCCAGTCTAGAGATTTGGGTTAAATCCATCATTATTTTGCTCACCATGCCACCCCAGTTTAGACCTGGCCATATGCAAATCAGACTTGACCCTGTGCCTCATGGGAACAGTCCAGCCCGAAATGCCGAGCCAGGTCCTCTCTGGACCGGAAACAAGCATCCTAGGAGTGGTTTCGGGGTTTCACCGCTCTTCAGCCATAATAGCTTGATTCCAGTGGAACAGTAAGCCAGGACTTACGTATGGGTATACCTGGTGCACTTAGGGCGGGAAAGCAAAAGGCACACAATTGATGGAGGAAAGCAGAACAAATCAAAACATTCACCCCCAGTCAAGAGATCTGGGTTAAATCCATCATTATTTTCCTCACCATGCCACCGCAGTTTAGACCTGGCCATATGCAAATCAGACTTGACCCTGTGCCTCATGGGAACAGTCCAGCCTGAAATGCCAGGCCAGGTCCTCCCTGGACCGGAAACAAGCATCCTAGGACCGGTTTCGGGGTGTCACCCCTCTTAAGCCAGGATAGCTTGATTCCAGTGGCACAGTGAGAACAGGACACACGTCTGGGCATACCTGGCGCACTTAGGGCGAGAAAGCAAAAGACACACAATTGATGGACGGAATGCAGAACAAATCAAAACATTCACCTCCGGTCTGGAGATCTAGGTTAAATCCATCATTATTTTGCTCACCATGCCACCCCAGTTTAGACCTGCCCATATTCAAATCAGTCTTGACCCTGTGCCTCTTGGGAACAGTCCAACCCGAACTGCCAAGCCAGGTCCTCCCCGGACTGGAAACAAGCATCCTAGGACCGGTTTCAGGGGTTCAACCCTCTTCAGCCAGGATAGCTTGATTCCAGTTGCACAGTGAGCCAAGGACCCACATCTGGGAATACCTGGCGCACTTAGGGCGAGAAAGCAAAAGGCAAACAATTGATGGATGGAATGCAGAACAAATCAAAACATTCACCCCAGTCAAGAGATCCGGGTTAAATCCAGTTCTTTTTGCATTTGTAACCCAAGTGGGACGGGTATGCTCAGACGTGAGTCCCGTGCTCTCCGTGCCACTGGAGTCAAGCTATCCTGGCTGATGAGGGCTGAAAGCCTGAAACCGGTCCTAGGGTGCTTGTTCCCAGTCCAGGGAGGACCTGGCCTGGCACATCAGGCTGGACTGTTCCCATTGGGCACAGGGTCAAGACTGATTTACATATTGCTGGGTCCAAACTAGAATGGTGTGGTGAGCAAAAAACAATGGATTTAAGCCCAGATCTCTGTGATGAGGTGAATGTATGACATTGTTCTGCATTTCTTGATAACCGCTCCCAGAGAGTACAACTAGAAAACCTGGTCTCTAACCCAGCAGGTCTTACATGTGGAGTCCCCCAGGGCTCAGCTCTTTCACCCCTCCTGTTTAACGCTTACCTGCAGCCCCTGATCTCTGCACTGAATCAGATGGACTGCCAGATTTACAACTATGCTGATGATACCCAGATCATCATTCAAATTGACAACTCACCTACAGCCCATCTGAGATTGCAAAATATATTAAAATTCACAGTCAAATGGATAACTGCAAACTCGCTAAAGATAAATCTGGATAAAACAGAGGTGCTGGCGATTACCACAGCGTCCAGCCCCTGGAATGATCTTCTTTGGCCTAATGAACTGGGGTCTTCTCCGGAACCAGTGGTGGCCGTGAAAAGTCTTGGCATTCACATAGATGTCAAACTCTCTATGTCTAAACAAGTTTTGGCAGTCGTCGGCACGTGTGTGGGCTTACTGAGACAATTGCGCAAACTATCCCCTCTTTTGACCATGGACCCGCTCAAACGGGTGGTGTCAGCTATGATCCTGGCGCGGCTGGATTATGGCAATTCTCTGTATGCCGGCCTCCCTCAACAACTGCTGGCTAGACTACAAACAGTCATGAATGACGCAGCCAGATTAATCTTTAAAAAACCTAGAAGGACACACGCCACTCCACTGCTACGCAAGCTTCATTGGCTCCCAATTAGGCAGCGAGTCAAGTTCAAGGGCCTCTGGATCACGCATAAAGCCCTGTATGGACAAGCCCCAAGGTACATCAGGGAGCGTTTAGTTCACTATGCTCCCAGCAGTACCTTGCGATCGGCAGATGCCGCATTCCTAGTTTGCCCCCACTTTAATCTATCCTCACTAGGAGGGCGAGCCTTTTCCAATGCAATTCCTATAGCCTGGAACAACTTACCAGCGAGCAAGCGCAAGTAAATTAGTCTATTACCCTTCAGAAAAAAGCTCAAAACGTGCTTTTTCAGGAGGCATGGGGAATGTCCTAGCGGCCCTTTCCTCCATCTTTCCATCCTGCTCGTGTGTACCCTCTCACAAGCGCTTAGAGACCCCTGGGTGATAAGGCGCATTATAAATCCAAATACCAATTCTGTCCATCAATTGTTCTTTTTGCATTTGTCACCCCGAGTGGTACGGGTATGCTCAGTCGTGAGTCCCGTGCTCTCCATGTCACTGGAGTCAAGCTATCCTGGTTGATAAGGTCTGAAAGCCCGAAACTAGTCCTAGGATGCTGGTTTCCAGTCCAGGGAGGACCTGGCCTGGCAGTTCGGGCTGGACTGGGCCCATTTGGCGCAGGGTCAAAACCGATTTGCATATGGCTGGGTCCAAACTGGAATTGCATGGTGAGCAAAACATCGATGGATTAAGGGCCAGATCTCTGTACTGGGGTGAATGTATGACATTGTTCTGCATTCTGTCCATCATTGTTCTTTTTGCATTTGTCACCCAAACGGGGACGGGTATGCTTAGACGTGAGTCCCGTGCTCTCCATGCCACTAGAGTTAAGCTATCCTGGCTGATGAGGGCTGAAAGCCCAAAACCGGTCCTGGGATGCTTGTTTCAGAACAGGAGGACCTGGCCTGGCAGTTCGGGCTGGACTGTTCCCATTCGGCGCAGGGGCAAGACTGATTTGCATATGGCTGGGTCCAAACTGGAATGGCATGGTGAGCAAAAAGACAATGGATTTAGGTCCAGATCTCTGTACTGGGGTGAATGTATTACAGTGTTCTGCATTCTGTCCATCAATTGTTCTTTTTGCATTTGTCACCCGAGTGCGGCGAGTGTGCTCAGACGTGAGTCCTGTGCTCTCCATGCCACTGGGGTTAAGCTATCCTGGCTAATAAGGGCTACAAGCCCAAAACTGGTCCTAGGATGCTTGTTTCCAGTCCAGGGAGGACCGGCCTGGCAGTTCGGGCTAGACTGTGCCCATTGGGCGCAGGGTCAAGACTGATTTGCATATGGCTGGGTCCAAACTGGAATGGCATGGTGAGCAAAAAAACAATGGATTTAGACCCAGATCTCTGTACTGGGGTGAATGTATGACATTGTTCTGCATATTGTCCATCAATTGTTCTTTTTGCATTCGTCACCCCCGAGTGGGACGGGTGTGCTCAGACCTGAGTACCGTGCTCTTCATGCCAGTGAAGTCAAGCTATCCTGGCTGATGAGGGCTGAAATCCCAAAACTGGTCCTAGGATTCTTGTTTCCAATCCAGGGAGGAACTGGCCCGGCAGTTTGGGCTGGACTTTTCTCATCGGGCGCAGGGTCAAGACTGATTTGCATATGGCTGGGTCCAAACTGGAATGGCATGGTGAGCAAAAAAACAATGGATTTAGACCCAGATCTCTGTACTGGGGTGAATGTATGACATTGTTCTGCATATTGTCCATCAATTGTTCTTTTTGCATTCGTCACCCCCGAGTGGTACGGGTGTGCTCAGACGTGAGTCCCGTGCTCTCATACCACTGGAGTTAAGCTATCCTGGCTGATAAGGGCTGAAACCCGAAACTGGTCCTACGATGCTTGTTTCCATTCCAGAGAGGACCTGGCCTAGCAGTTCAGGCTGGGCTATGCCCATTGGCGCAGGGTCAAGACTGATTTGCATATGGCTGGGTCCAAACTAGAATAGCATGGTGAGCAACACAACAATGGATTTAGGTACATATCTCTGTACTGGGGTGAATTTATCACATTGTTCTGCATATTGTCCATCAATTGTTCTTCTTGCATTTGTCACTCCAAGTGGGACTGGTATGCTTAGACGTGAGTCCTGTGCTCTCCATGCCACTGGAGTTAAACTATCCTGGCTGATGAGGGCTGAAAGCCCGAAACCGGTCCTAGGATGCTTGTTTCCAGTCCAGGAGGACCTGGCTTGGCAGTTCGGGCTGGACTGCTCCCATTGGGCGCAGGCTCAAGACTGCTTTGCTTATGCCTGAGTTCAAACTGAGCAAACAGACAATGGATTTAGGCCCAGATCTCTGAACTGGGGTGAATCGATGACCGTGTTCTGCATTCTGTCCATCAATTGTTCTTTTTAATGTTGTCATCCCGAGTGGGGCGAGTATGCTCAGACGTGAGTCCCGTGCTCTCATGCCACTGGAGTTAAGCTATCCTGGCTGATAAGGGCTGAAACCCGAAACTGGTCCTACGATGCTTGTTTCCATTCCAGAGAGGACCTGGCCTAGCAGTTCAGGCTGGACTGTGCCCAATGGGCGCAGGGTCAAGACTGATTTGCATATGGCTGGGTCCAAACTAGAATAGCATGGTGAGCAAAACAACAATGGATTTAGGCACATATCTCTGTACTGGGGTGAATGTATCACATTGTTCTGCATATTGTCCATCAATTGTTCTTTTTGCATTTGTCACCCCGAGTGCGGCGAGTGTGCTCAGACGTGAGTCCTGTGCTCTCCATGCCACTGGGGTTAAGCTATCCTGGCTAATAAGGGCTACAAACCGAAAACTGGTCCTAGGATGCTTGTTTCCAGTCCAGGGAGAACCGGCCTGGCAGTTCGGGCTAGACTGTGCCCATTGGGCGCAGGGTCAAGACTGATTTGCATATGGCTGGGTCCAAACTGGAATGGCATGGTGAGCAAAACAACGATGGATTTAGGCCCAGATCTCTGTACTGGGGTAAATGTATGACATTGTTCTGCATATTGTCCATCAATTGTTCTTTTTGCATTCGTCACCCCCGAGTGGGACGGGTGTGCTCAGACGTGAGTACCGTGCTCTTCATGCCACTGAAGTCAAGCTATCCTGGCTGATGAGGGCTGAAATCCCAAAACTGGTCCCAGGATTCTTGTTTCCAGTCCAGGGAGGAACTGGCCCGGCAGTTTGGGCTGGACTGTTCCCATTGGGTGCAGGGTCAAGACTGATTTGCATATGGCTGGGTCCAAACTGGAATGGCATGGTGAGCCAAAAGACAATGGATTTAGGCCCAGATCTCTTTACTGGGGTGAATGTATGACAGTGTTCTGCATTCTGTCGATCAATTTTTCTTTTTGCGTTTGTCACCCCGAGTGGGGCGAGTATGCTCAGATGTGAGTCCCGTGCTCTCATGCCACTGGAGTTAAGCTATCCTGGCTGATAAGGGCTGAAACATGAAACTGGTCCTACAATGCATGTTTCCATTCCAGAGAGGACCTGGCCTAGCAGTTCAGGCTGGACTGTGCCCATTGAACGCAGGGTCAAGACTGATTTGCATATGGCTGGGTCCAAACTAGAATAGCATGGTGAGCAAAACAACGATGGATTTAGGCCCAGATCGCTGTACTGGGGTGAATGTATGACATTGTTCTGCATATTGTCCATCAATTGTTCTTTTTGCATTCGTCACCCCCGAGTGGGACGGGTGTGCTCAGACGTGAGTACCGTGCTCTTCATGCCACTGAAGTCAAGCTATCCTGGCTGATGAGGGCTGAAATCCCAAAACTGGTCCTAGGATTCTTGTTTCCTGTCCAGGGAGGAACTGGCCTGGCAGTTTGGGCTGGACTGTTCCCATTCGGCGCAGGGTCAAGACTGATTTGCATATGGCTGGGTCCAAACTGGAATGGCATGGTGAGCCAAAAGACAATGGATTTAGGCCCAGATCTCTTTACTGGGGTGAATGTATGACAGTGTTCTGCATTCTGTCGATCAATTTTTCTTTTTGCGTTTGTTACCCCGAGTGGGGCGAGTATGCTCAGACGTGAGTCCCGTGCTCTCATGCCACTGGAGTTAAGCTATCCTGGCTGATAAGGGCTGAAACCCGAAACTGGTCCTACTATGCTTGTTTCCATTCCAGAGAGGACCTGGCCTAGCAGTTCAGGCTGGACTGTGCCCATTGGGCGTAGGGTCAAGACTGATTTGCATATGGCTGGGTCCAAACTAGAATAGCATGGTGAGCAAAACAACAATGGATTTAGGCACATATCTCTGTACTGGGGTGAATGTATCACATTGTTCTGCATATTGTCCATCAATTGTTCTTTTTGCATTTGTCACTCCAAGTGGGACTGGTATGCTTAGACGTGAGTCCTGTGCTCTCCATGCCACTGGAGTTAAGCTATCCTGGCTGATGAGGGCTGAAAGCCCGAAACCGGTCCGAGGATGCTTGTTTCCAGTCCAGGAGGACCTGGCTTGGCAGTTCTGGCTGGACTGCTCCCATTGGGCGCAGGGTCAAGACTGCTTTGCATATGGCTGGGTCCAAACTGATCAAACAGACAATGGATTTAGGCCCAGATCTCTGAACTGGGGTGAATCGATGACCGTGTTCTGCATTCTGTCCATCAATTGTTCTTTTTGAAGTTGTCACCCGAGTGGGGCGAGTATGCTCAGACGTGAGTCCCGTGCTGTCTATGCTACTGGAGTCAAGCTATCCTGGCTGATGAGGGCTGAAAACCCGAAACAGGTCCTAGGATGCTTGTTTCCAGTCCAGGGAGGACCTGGCCTGGCAGTTCAGGCTGCACTGTTCCCATGGGGCGCAGGGTCAAGACTGATTTGCATATGGCTGGGTCCAAACTGGAATGGCATGGTGAGCAAAAAAACAATGGATTTAGACCCAGATCTCTGTACTGGGGTGAATGTATGACATTGTTCTGCATATTGTCCATCAATTGTTCTTTTTGCATTCGTGACCCCCGAGTGGGACGGGTGTGCTCAGACGTGAGTACCGTGTTCTTCATGCCACTGAAGTCAAGCTATCCTGGCTGATAAGGGCTGAAACCCGAAACTGGTCCTACGATGCTTGTTTCCATTCCAGAGAGGACCTGGCCTAGCAGTTCAGGCTGGACTGTGCCCATTGGCGCAGGGTCAAGACTGATTTGCATATGGCTGGGTCCAAACTAGAATAGCATGGTGAGCAACACAACAATGGATTTAGGTACATATCTCTGTACTGGGGTGAATTTATCACATTGTTCTGCATATTGTCCATCAATTGTTCTTCTTGCATTTGTCACTCCAAGTGGGACTGGTATGCTTAGACGTGAGTCCTGTGCTCTCCATGCCACTGGAGTTAAGCTATCCTGGCTGTTGAGGGCTGAAGCCCGAAACCGGTCCTAGGATGCTTGTTTCCAGTCCAGGAGGACCTGGCTTGGCAGTTCGGGCTGGACTGCTCCCATTGGGCGCAGGGTCAAGACTGCTTTGCATATGCCTGAGTTCAAACTGAGCAAACAGACAATGGATTTAGGCCCAGATCTCTGAACTGGGGTGAATCGATGACCGTATTCTGCATTCTGTCCATCAATTGTTCTTTTTAAAGTTGTCATCCCGAGTGGGGCGAGTATGCTCAGACGTGAGTCCCGTGCTGTCTATGCTACTGGAGTCAAGCTATCCTGGCTGATGAGGGCTGAAAACCCGAAACAGGTCCTAGGATGCTTGTTTCCAGTCCAGGGAGGACCTGGCCTGGCAGTTCAGGCTGCACTGTTCCCATGGGGCGCAGGGTCAAGACTGATTTGCATATGGCTGGGTCCAAACTGGAATGGCATGGTGAGCAAAAAAACAATGTATTTAGGCCCAGATCTCTGTACTGGGGTGAATGTATGACATTGTTCTGCATTCTGTCCATCAATTGTTCTTTTCTCATTGAGTCACAAGCTCCAATTCCCCCTCACTCTCCCACGCATACCCTTCACAGACTATGCACCCAAAGTCTACCTCTATACATCTACCCCCACTAATTGTATATCTTCAGCTGTCCTATCAGTTCCACTTCCATCCGCCTCATACTTCAGCATGTGATTGCACCCATCCTATAACCCAATGCCAGACCCCTCCCTATCCGTTTCCTCCTTTAGTCTTCTGCCCATTCTCTCTT
This sequence comes from Lissotriton helveticus, assembly GCF_964261635.1. NCBI lineage: Eukaryota > Metazoa > Chordata > Amphibia > Caudata > Salamandridae > Lissotriton > Lissotriton helveticus. The sequence goes on from NC_136073.1 coordinate 150,341,004, forward strand.
GTCACCCTTCCCTCTCACCCCCTGACAATGCAACGCAGCACCGCAAAGGCACTGATCCGCAGACCCTTTCAAGCCCTGTTCAAGGAAGAATCCACGTATACTACCGGACAGTATCACAGCCCCCATCACCCACCCCATACCCCTGACCTCCCCTCTGTAGCCTACCCCTTTTCTGGGAACTGCACACCCCCTCACCAATACCAGTGGACAGGGTGGAGCAGAATGCCTTCCATTACCTTCTATCACTGACTGTACCCTCCTTCAATACATACATATCATCATATACCAAGCACTAGTGTCCTCTTACACTTATGAATGAACTCAGTTCCACATTCACCAGCATCACTACCGTTCCATGCTGTGCACATGCTTATCCTCTCAGAGGTGCACCCCCGACCCCCGGACAAGGGTGAACTACCACCTGGGACAATCCCGAATTTGGACATAGACGGGTGAACTCGCCTCCAAGGGGATGCTTGTCGGATATTTGGTGCCATACCACCCAGAGGGGAAGTTGAGCCATGCAAGCTATGTAACCTACCATTTATGGACACTAATGCCACTAGGAAAGGCAGGACACTCTGATGAGCAGGAATCACAAAGACACTCAGTCCACTCACTACATACTCACGCTCCCCACCTTCAGAGCAGGTATCTTTTCCCAGTCACTTTCAACCCCCGCTTCTTCCCCCGGCCTGTATATTTCTTTTCTCATTTAAAAGATGCAAATGCTATTCATGTTTTCATGTCACCATCATTTCTGGCTATTGTTTTTGAGCGGCAGAAGTTGAATCTTCATGATGTATATTTCTTTGACTCTTTAATAAAGAATTACAACACAAAAAACATAAGTGAGTGATTCGGTGCCTCAGTTAATGTATGGGTGAATGACAAGAGTGTGAGAAATGATTGTATCAGTCTGTCAGTTGGTGTCTAAGTGGCTGCATGGGTTGGTGAGTGGGTACGTGAGTGGCTCTATGGGTGATTGATTGGTTGTCTGAGTTCCTGATTGTTTTTTTAAATGCTAATTCTTAACTATAATGTCCCTGTAACCTTCCTTTTTTTCAGTGAATTTCTATGGCTTTTAAAGTAGTAGTCACGTTTTCAGAGTGGTGGACCAACTCTCTGGAATTCAGCTGCGTGGAACTTACAGGAGTTACCAGGATGGCGTCTTGGCCCCAAAGGTCCCTCAGAAGTAAAGAGGACTTCATCCCAGAACCATTAGTGAGCCCGGAGCATGTTTGCAGATTGATGGCCTCCGAAGACCTCTTAGCAATCCTGCTATATGAGGCATACTAGAGGTAACAGGAGGGATAGTTTGCCCCCAAGGATGTCCTTGGGGGGCCACCTACCCCATCCAGTTACTTCCAGTAAATCCCACACAGTAGGATTGCTGAGAAGTTGTCAGAGGCCAAAGTGGAGCACACTGTTTACTATGGCATGGCGAGACTTCATGGCAAAAAGCAATATCCCAGGGCTGGGCAACCCAGGACACTGCTGGGCCAGCCCCCCTCCCTTCTTCCAATTTGCCCCAGGAAGGTGGTGGTCCCTGGGACCGGGGGTCCACAACAGACCATCAACTCCCTTGGAGTCTTAGGGGGAACAGAGGTACAGGTCGCCCCCACTCAAACGCTACCAAACCAAATTGTGGCCTGTCCCTCAAGACACTCTTATTATTCAATTAGATTGCAGGATCCATGTAGGTGTGTGCATAATAATGTCACTACCCCTTTCCTATTATATCAGGGCTCTTAGTTCCTGTGCAAGTGTCACTCTTTGTCAAAGTACACACAAGGTAAAGTTAAAATTGCCAAACAACCATCACCCATACCACAAAAAAATGTGGAGAAAGAGAGTGAGCACCTCACGGTAGAACCGCCAATGGGGTTATATGGCTAGCAATTACCAGTGTACCCACTTATCATCATAGGTAGCTCACTCTCAACAAAGTGGAAAGAAAAAGATACAGACACATGGAAGAAAAAGGACAAACACCATGTAACAATCCTTATACTTCACAACAGTCAGACAATGTGCTGAATGTTCCTGCCACAGTGAGTAACAAGTACCAATCGCTGTTTAGTGTACACATTCACCAGTAACCCCAGTGAAAAAAGAAAAAAGTGAATCTCACACGTTAAAATTGCAGCACTCACTGGCCACTCCTGCTTTTATTCTGGGCTGTGAGTGCTCCAAGCTAAAACGGACTCACATTAGACCAAGTTTCATGTGAGTCTCAGTCGCCGACATGTTTCGTTGCTGTATATTTTGCAACTTCATCAGGGCATTTAGGGGTTCGCCACTTTTAAATTCCACTCATCGCTTTATTGTAACCTGTGATGATTAAAATTGACAACAAAATAAAATCAAGAAATTGTGAGCCAAAAGGTCCTGACCTTCAATGGCACACTGGCCAGATCAGATATAGAGCATAAGTTAAAAGAGTCAGAAGGTGTGGTGCTTAGATCGTTGACAGCATAATTACCTGGGGGTTGCGTCTCTACTGCATACCTGCTACCTCCCTCAGACGGACTTCCGTGTCATCAAGATCACGTATCCTAATGGAAACCCGCTACAGTCTGAGATTCTGTAGAAACATGTGTACAAGCATGTAAGTGAGGAAATAAATGAGGAATTACCCCCGTCCCACACCACGGTGTGTAGCCAGAGGCTGCTCAACTCCCCTGCAATCTCTCTCCCAATATGCAGGTTGCTTCTCACACCTACTTTAAAATGTTATATGCCATCCTCTTTGTACACTCCATTGCAAAGAACCTCAAACTCAAACAATAGCTGCGGCGCTGTCTTATTGTTTGTTTGGCAATTTTAACTTTAGCTTGTGTGTACTTTGACAAAGAGTGACACTTGCGCAGGAACTAAGAGCCCTGATATAATAGGAAAGGGGTAGTGACATTATTATGCACACACCTACATGGATCATGCAGTCTAATTGAATAATAAGAGTGTCTTGAGGGACAGGCCACAATTTGGTTTGGTCCACAACAGACTCCCTTCCTTAGTGCATTTGTGCCCTGGGGGGGTGGTGGTCCCTGGGGCTGGGGGAGAGGCTGTAGGGCCTCCCTTGCTTTTTTTAAATATGTTTGTGCCCCGGGAGGTCGCTGTCCCTAGGGCAGGGGCATCTATGAGTCCCCCACGTTACTAATGAAATTAGCCCCGGGGAGGTCCTCGAGCCAGAGGGGGGCACGAGGCCCACCCATATTGTTAAATTAGCCCCAGGGAGGTAGAGTTCCCCAGACAGTTGTGTCCATGAGGCCCCCCCTTATGATTGAAATTAGCCCTGGGGAAGTGGAGGTCCCCAGGGCAGAGGGGGGCAGCGAGCCCCTCATATTGTTAAACTAGCCCCTGGGAGGTGGTTGTTCCCAGGGCAGGGGGGTCCATGAGGCCCCCCAACGTAATTGGAAATAGCCTCTGGGAGGAGGAGGTTCCCAGGGCTGCGGGTGGACCCAGTGAGCCCACCCACATTAACAATGAAAAGGGCCCCTGGGAGGTGGCGATCCCTAGGGCTTTGATAATCCCTCAGAGGAGGGTCCCTTGTGCCTCCCCTCCTATATTTATTACATGCCCCCAGGCCTGGCCCACCCGGAGGTTATTTAAAAGCGCTTGCTTTTTTGCTGAAATGTTTTGAATATCGTGATTGAGCAGCACATTTTCTTTGTTCTAGTGCTTTGATTCCATGGCAGGGCCTCAGGGGGACCCCAAGACCAAGGCTTGGGGTCAGGGTATGCCTACCATGTCCCTTTTTTCTTTTCTTTTCACTTATTTTTTAGGGTCTTCGTGAAGCCATGTAGCAAGATGGCTGCCATCACTTCCTGATTGAAGTGTCACTATACCTTTTGTCACTATACAGTTTGGCTTAAATTTTTCAAAAACTGCTGAACAGATTTATACTAAATAGGCAAAATGCACTTCCTTGAACAAACATTTGCTTCCCTGTCAAATTTGGTGTAAGTCCCTTCAGCACTTTGGGCGGTAGCTGTGGCTAAGGGTTCCTACGAGAATTAACATTACAAATGCACCCTTATTTTGTGCCCAAAATTATTGGTCCCCACTGCACAGATCACCCTCAAACTTTCCCTGACACTTTTTGGGGAAAATTGGCCAAACTACACCAAAGTTATAGGCATGTCAAAAAATGCTTTTCCAATGAAAACTAGGTCCAAACTATATATATATATATATATATATATATATATATATATATATATATATATATATATATATATATATATATATATATATATTCACTGAAAAAACCATAGGTTTCACACACGTTATAGTTAGGAATTAGCACTTCAAAAACCTTAGAAATTCACTGAAAAAACCATAGGTTTCACACATGTTATAGTTAGCTGGACATTTCACTCTATATATGTTCTTTTTCCAAATTTAATTTTGGGGATAACCTTACAGTACGAGTATGGTGATCGCACGGTCCTTTGTATGGCAAATCGTACACTGCACGTACCCGCGCACACGTCACGAATACATTTTGACGTTACGCGGTGCATCAGCGCTTCCGCGTGACGTCATATATGTTTGTACGGCACCCCACACGCGTACTCCACGAAAGTTTTATAATGTTTGAAACGATATATCTATGTACATTTTAAGGGTAGACATTATCTGGGATAATCATGAAAATACTTTTTTTAACTTTTAAGCGTATATTACTTTTAAAAGCAATTATGCAAATCGTGCCAATACGTCGTACGTACTCGCACCGTAAGATCACAGTAAACGCCTCGTAAGCGTACGCAAAGCCATGTAACTTTCAAACAACAGATTTGATTAGTTCATAACACTTCCTATTGCAACTGTTCAAAGACCTCTCTCATTTTAATCATTCTACTTTGACTTTCTCAGGAGAAGCATCTCTTCTGTGGAGCTTCACTCATTTAGAAAAAACATTCACCATGGCTCAATTTGTTGGCTCTTCTTCTCAACATTCCTCTGATGAAGAATTTCTACCTGAGCAGCCTCAGAAGAAGAAGGAAGTTGCAATTTGGAAATTTTTTACATTTCCTGAAGGGGGAAAAAAGGTCAACGCTCCCAAAGCCAGTGGGAGACTTAAGCAAATTCAAGCCTTAAACAGTCTCCCAAACTTAAGCAATGCGCCGCCTTCACGGCAAAGATACATCACATATCGGTGCCGTTTTTGCAACATACTTCACCACATTGTAAATACGGCGCATCCACAGTGATGAAGTCACAGTGCACAATAACTGGCATATCCCTGGGGATATGCCAGTTATTGTACATCTACCCATTAGTCTTTTAATTTATTGAATGGATTACTACACACTGATCAATGAGTCACTACAAAACTATAACAGGAGTGACAGAGTGTTTGGTGGAAGTGTAAGGATAGAGACTGGGGAATTGAACATATAAAAGGCAAGTTTGCAGGTGCATACAAGACTGAAAGCATAGTCTATAAGAGTTTAAAACAGTCCATGACCTAAGGCCTACTTTGCTCCATGAATACTTGGGTACTGACTTGATGATTACAGTTCTGCAAGGAGAGTGCCTGACTGAATTTATAAGAGCTTCACTTTTAGCACAGTGCATAGATAAGGATATTCTGCTGAATGGCTCAGTACAATACTGAATCAGTAGTGGCAGAGTGTTTAGAGGGAGTGTAAGGATAGAAACTGGTTAATTAAATGTTTAAAAGCCAAGTTTTCAGATGCATAGAAAAGTGCATTTATTATCTATCGGTGTTTGAACCAGCCCATGCCCTTAGGCCTACTTTGCTGCATGGCTACTTGGATAGTGACTAAATGATTACAGTTGTCCAAGAAGAGTGTAGAGCTGAATGTATAACTGCTACACTTTTTGTACAGTGTGTAGATAAGCACATATTGCTGTATGGCCCACTACAATATTGAAACATTAGTGGCAGAGTTTTTGGAAGGAGTGTAAGGATAGAGACTGGGCAATTAAAGGTTTAAAAGACAAGTTTTAAGGTGCATAGAAGAGTACATGCATAGTACATAGGAGGTTGAAGCAGTCCATATTCTAAGGCCTACTTTACTGCATGAAAACTTGGGTACTGACTGAATGATGACAGATCTGTAAGCAGAGTGTCAAGCTGAATGTATAACTACTTCACTTTTAGAACACTGTATAGATAAGCACATACTGCTGTATGGATCACTACAATACTGAAAAAATAGTGTGATAGTGTTTAGTGAAAGTGTAACGATACAGACTGGGGAATTGAAGGTATAAAAGACAAGTTTTCCGGTGCATAGAACAGTGCATGCATAGTCTATACGGGTTTGAAGCAATCCATGCCGTAAGGCCCACTTTTCTCCATGAGTACTTGAGTACTGGCTGAATGATTACAATTCTCCAAGAAAAGTGTCTGGCTGAATGCCTAGCAGCTTCACTGTTAGAACAGTGAATAGATAAACAGATAGTGCTGTATGGCTCACTACAATACTGACACAGAAGTGTGAAAGTGTTTATTGGAACTGTAAGGATACAGACTAGGCAATTGAAGCTTTAAGAGGCAAGTTTGCAGGTGCATACAAGAGTGCATGCATAGCCTATACAGATTTGAAGCAGTTCATGCCCTAAAGCCTACTTTCGTGCATGACTACTTAGGAACTGACTGAATGCTTACAGTTCTGCAGGGAGAGTGTATCACTGATTATATAGCAGCTTCATTCATAAAACAGTGTGTATATATAAACATATACTGGTGTATGGCTCACTACAATACTGAAACAGTAGTGTGATAGTGTTTTGTGAAAGTGTAACGATACAGACTGAGGAATTGAAGGTATAAAAGGCAGGTTTTCCGGTGCATATAACAGTGCATGCATAGTCTATAGGGGTTTGAAGGAGTCCATGCCCTAAGGCCCACTTTGCTCCATGACTACTTGGGTACTGGCTGAATGATTACAATTCTCCAAGAAGACTGTCTGGCTGAAACTATAGCAGCTTCACTTTTACAACAGTGTATAGATAAACACATAGTGCTGTATGGCTCACTACAATACTGAAACAGAAGTGTGAAAGTGTTTAGTGGAACTGTAAGGATACAGACTAGGCAGTTGAAGGTTTAAAAGGCAAGTATGCAGGTGCATAGAAGAGTGCATGCATAGTCTATAGAGATTTGAGGCACTTAATGCCCTAAGGCCTACATTTGTGCATGACTACTTGGGAACTGACTGAATGCTTACAGTTCTGCAAGGAAAGTCTCTGGCTGAATATATAGCAGCTTCACGTTTAAAACAGCGTATAGATAACCACATACTGCTGTATGGCTCAGTACAATACTCAAAAAGCAGTAGCAGAATGTTTGGAGGAAGTGTAAAGATACCGACTGGGCAATTGAAAGTTTAAAAGCCAAGTTTACAGGTGCATAGAAAAGGGCATATATTATTTATTAATCTTCCCAACGCCCCAAGCGCCAGCACACCCTTCCGAGGATAGGTTTACAATTTACAAATGCTAGCATTTTTTTAATTAAAAGGCATAATAATAACAAATATTAATCCTTTTTTTCTTCTAATGATAACAATATTTTTTTTTTGTCTTACATTAGATGTTTCTAATAATGAAAATGCAAACAACACAGTTTACCGAGTAACACTTTTTAAACTCTCCAAAGTATGTAGATAATAATCCCTTATACATGTTACTATCGAAATCGAAACCTTTACAGCTTCACAGTTTGTAACTTTTCCGAACACGTTCAGAAGAAAAACAGTTAAAATGTGAGCACGTGTAAACTGCAAAACGTGCCATCTAAATAGGCGGAGCCACATCTTCCTTCCGTAGACTACTAAACAACCAAAAAACGATATAAATCACACCTACTGTGCAATTAGTTTACTTTCCACAAGTTATTTCTGAGTCGCCAATCTGTGTTGCAGGTTCCGTTTTCTAGCATTGAATTCTCTTTTTGCATCAACAAACATATTCCGGAGTTGTAAGTTGTTTCAATATGGCATAGGCATAGTACTTAGTTATAACTTGTAGCTATTTGTCAATATTTAAACATTTATATGTAGAAAAAATATTATTGCATGTTTTTTGCTTTTTCTCTGTAATGTCAGCAGCTTGTTTTTGTAAAACAGATAGATTATAACAAACATTGCTCCTTTTCTGGCTCCTTTCACCTTCTAAATAGTGACTTTTTATATTATAATTTTGACACTGTACTTCGCTTGAGAGGTGTTGGTGACCCGTCAACGCAAACCCTAAACATTTACAATCAACGTCACCATCTTCCACTTCTTATTGGGTTTTCCCCTAGAGATCACATATTGTTAATATGTATATTATAATATGTACAGTCATGGTGATCTAAGTGGAGTTCACGATCTGTCATCACAAACATTAACGATAAGTAAGCAAGTCAAGTCAAGTCAAAAAACACTTCATTCGATTAATTAAAATCATAAAAGCAAGTAACAAATACATTATTTCATCTCTCCAATAAATACAAATATGGGTTCAAGTTCATCATACAATATACAATAAAAGTAATAAAAAAAATACAATCTACAAGCAAATAATAAAGTCACACAGTATAAGTAAGCAACGTTACCGTTTTGCGGTTTTCAGTCTATTTTCCCCTTGGGATCATGTGCTGTGAAAATATATACATATTATTATTCCCACCGTCAGGATCTCAGAAGAATTTATGACCCGTCGCCACGAAGATCAAACTTTTTCAACTCCCGGAGAAAAGAAGTTCAGTAAATAAATACAGCTCGAAAGTATTTCATTATGGATGTTCTGTTAAATACATAACTTTATTTTACTTTTCTTTTTACTGTAACAATAGTATCAATCGTTAAATTATAATAGATTGTCCTATTGCTACAGAAGAGGAATGGGTGATTTTTCTGTGCCATCTGTAATATAACTTTCAAATAATAAAAAGTGCTTGATCATATATTTTTTTCAAGAAACATATTTTACGAAACAGTTAGCGGAACAGTCTGCAACCTCTAAGCACTATGACAGCACGTTCCTGAATTGTACAGAATACAAATTTGAAAAATAACAATGCATACATTTCTATGTAATATGAAGTTATTTTTTTTAACTGTTTTTTACTTGTTCTCTTGATCTCAGATAATGTAGTGCGGAAGTGTGTTGATGTAGCACTTCTATTCTACTTTTTCTAAAAGTAACTGATGACCTCTTACATCATCAAGAATGTAGGGCAACACTTTTACAAACTATAGCAGAAAAAAGAAGGATATAGCCACGCTTAACTGATATTTTATGAAATTCCATTTTTAATTGTCACCCCTTTCATATATACAGCGACAGTTTCTGAAGAAAGTTTATTTGTATTTGCCTAATAAAAACTGTTTCAAACCTAGACTGAATTTTTTGCTGCGCAACCACACCTCCGTGTCAGGACAGTAAACACCACATTATAAGTAAATAGTACTCCTAACAAGTATGTCACCCACAAACTTGATAAAAAAAAACAGCCCAAGACACAGTAATTTTTCCGCCGTGATTGATACACCACACGGCAATGATATAAATAGCCCTTGAAACATATAAACACAATTGTTTCCCTCATAATCCCTCTTCACCACCTAATGGGCACTGTACAGAGTTAATAGTGTTCCTAACCTGCCCTCTACAACTTTCTTTTCCCACACTCCTTTGGAAAATGCATCACAATATCACTGACAACAGTGAATCGTTCCCACCCAATAAGGAGCAAACTTGTGCTCGGAAAACTTTAGCCAATAAAATGTTCATGTTGTTCCACAGAGGAAGAAGGAATGACTGCCAAACCTTCTACTTTTAATACTTCACAGCCAATGAACATTAAGCTTCGTAAAGTCCCGCTTGGAGCATGTTACCCTAATACTCCCCGAACAGGAAGGAATCCCTAACAAAACTTTTCCACTGACATCTTGTACGACTAACGGTTCCTATGAAAAAAATATAAATCTCCAGACCAGTAACTATTTCAATTAGCAACATATTGTGGTGAACTTCTAACCTCTGTGCTCACGTTAGTGTTCCATGAACTGTTACTATGGTAACAGGCAGAAAGGTACTGGCTATACAAAAACTGGTATATTTACCCTGGATCCTCTACAAGAAAGAAAGGAAACCAAAGTAAAACAAAACACTGTACAACATTTACAACCCCCTTGCGCATCCATGGCCTCCCCTAAAATATTAAAAGTGTGTGAACCTCAAACCCGGGAACAACCACCCCCTGGAGATTTCTGTATTGTGTGACAAGGGCTCGGTGGCCCTCCGCCTGGTGTCCTAGAGAGCCCTGGAGACCGCCACGCCCAGAACCGGTTCCTACAGTGTCTCGGGGTGCCTAATCCCGGGATACTACTGTTTGCTATGAGAAGGCGGAAGTCTTGCGCCTCCCGCCCTCCCATAGAAAACTTAGTTTGAACTTTGAAAGACACAACAGTGAAATTCGTTCTCACTTTCAAAATCCAAAGAAGATTGCATTTCCACATGCAACTTAGCATCACCCCATCGAGCTGTGTACCCCTTTGATTCAGCGCATGCGTATTGATGTTGCGCCTGCGCACAATACACCCCACCACGCGCACCATCAGTCCGTCTACCCCTAATGTTTTTCATTTCTTTTGCGCATGCTCTATTCGAACATGACAGTCATGAGGAGTCGGCGGGATGGTGGGGGCATTGTATGCTCCGTCTTCTTTGTAGATAGGGTCACGTGTGTAGTGACGTATGTACTGGATGGGTGTGGTGTGGGTGTATACCTGCCATGAGGGAGTGTGTGTGCCGATCTGACAATTACTAAGAAATCACTACAATGGAAATCTGGGCCAGGAGGAAAAACTGGCAAGATGGCCGCCGAAGCGCTGTAGGAGTAAGTCGCATCCCGACCCCTCTCCGAACTATGTTTAGTCCCAGTCATCAGATGGACCTGTGAAAGAAGTATGCTACTTATCTTTTGCAGCCAGCAGAGGAGCGATAACAGATCGAGATTGAAGAAGCACAACGTTGTGTTTTGCAGCCTCGCACGCATTTTGGAAAAAGTGAAGACACTGTCTGTTTCACTTTTCAAAGCATTTCAGGCAGAGATGGCGTTCCGTGGAAAAGACAAACAGCAACAGGCCATGTCAAGCGGCTTAAATAAAGAAATATGCCAGAAAGAAGCCGGGAGATCAGGCGCCATCCCGAAAACTAAAATGCCACCTCCTGCCAAACGATCGACCACCACAGTATCTACAACATCTAAAGCTCAACAGCGCAAGTTGGAGAGAGCCAGCGAGAAAGAGCTCAAGCAGGGTAAAGATTTACGAAGCAGTAGCAGCAATCAAGCGGCGCGGGACCCTCCAGAGAAGAGGAAGAGTGAGAAAGACCCTACCTACCGGCAGCCTTTTGCATCAGAAGTCTTCAGTGTCAAAGCACCTCCGGGGGCATCAGGATCTGTCACGGTAACCCCGCCGAGCACAGCAAGCCTGCCGCCCGATGGATCAGGCCGCAACGTCCTCGAGGACGCAAGCGGAAGCGTAGCTAGGCAACCGGGTTACACAGATCTCACGCTTCCCGCGGAGCTCCCGATAGCGAGTTTGATGGATGACGCTGGGCGAGAGCTGGAGCAGGGGAGCCAGGACGAGGGGAGCGATGCCGAGAGAAAGGTGAGAGAGGCTGCTGCTGGCGGGGCAGAGGTCTTGAGCACTGGTCAAATGCTAGACGCACTCAAAGAGGTGGAGGCAGAGATGCTCGAGGAGCAAGCCCATCTACAAAGAGATAGTGCCACAAAGAGGGGGGGTAGCAAGCCCCAGACCACAGAAAGACCAGGCAGAGGCGGATCTCACGGAGGGAGTTGAGGGGGAGAGGTTCTTCTCGGTCCCTGAAGAGTCCGAATCAACGATGGCAAGTAGCGATGAGGAAAGAATCACTTCAGATTCGTGCTCGAGTTCTGGAGACAGCGGCGGTTCCAGGGGTAGAGGCACTCAAAAAAGGCGCAAGATGGCATCTAGAAAAGCAGGCTCCCCTCTGAGTTCATATAAGAGTACACATAAGAAACTGTTATGGGACTATTCTGCTACCTCTAATATGTATAAAGAGGATGGTCAAGAACTTCAAAGTGAAGGAGGAAAATTGGATATAATGTTTGCCACATTAAAGCAGATGCAAACAGAAGCTAGAGCTGAAAGTCGGAGAGCTAGGCACGATACCAAAAAAATCCAAGCGTCAATCAGGAAAATAAATAAAAAATTTGAGGAAGTGGAGGAGAGAGTCATAGGAGTTGAAGAGAGAACTGGTAGACTAGAGGATGAAGTTACAGACTGGCAGACATCTAGAGAGGAGCAGACAAAGATCGTGGAGGATCTACAATGGAAGGTGGAGGATCTGGAAAATCGCCAGAGGCGCAATAACGCCAGACTCCTTGGAATTGAGGAAGGTGTGGAGGGGCAAGACCCCAGAGGCTTCGTTATCAAACTGCTAAAAGGAGCCTTCCCGGAGGCGCCATGGCATTGGGAGCAAGAAGTACAGAGAGCCCATAGGTTCCCCCTCACAGTAAAGAAAAGGCGAGAAGAGGGTACAGGTGCACTTCCAAGGGCCATGTTAGTATTTTTTGGAAACTTTTTAGCAAGACAAGAACTGATGGAGAAAGCTAGACCTGATTCTAGGAAGACCGTTGAAGGAATAACATTTTTTGCTAGACCAGACTTCTGTCATGTAACAGTTGAGAGGCGTTGGAGACTCAGACAATTGATTGCAGCATTTCAGAGCCAAGGGGCAGAGGCTTATTTAATGTTCCCGGCAAAGTTAAAAGTTATTTCCGCAGGTCGAACAAGAATGTTCTTCTCAGAGATTAAAGCAGGAGAATTTTTGTCAGAATTAACAGAACAAGGGGGAGCTAGGAGAAAGTAAAAAAAAAAAAGGGGGAAAAAAAGGGTAATGGGAGAAGATAATCAGATTAATGAGCCTGGTAGTTAGGAATAACAATGGTGAAGGAGTGCTGAGGGGAGGAGAGGGGGGCGACACTACAACGCTCAGTGGTCACGCATAGGTCAGGAGTGACCTATTTGCCTGTCGCAGGGGGGGTGGGTCAGCAGATTGGGAGGGGGGAATGAAAGGGGGGGTGGTGGGGGGGGAATGGCACTGGTGATGGTTGGTGTAACAATACAGTACAGATTTGTAATTTATATAAGGGAGAGAGAAAATGCGTGGATAACTTCAAGAGAGCAGTTGTTGGGGTAGTAAAAGTAAAAGTGGTAAAAGTAAAATATGAGTTATGGCAATCAGGATAATCACCATCAACATTTGTGGTCTAAATAACGGGGAGAAAAGACAAAAGCTTTCTGCATTGTTACGATTTTGGAGAATTGATATAATTTGTTTGCAGGAAACGCATGTAGCCGTCAAAGATAAGTTTATGCTGGATCAAATGGGATTTGAGGTCCTTGCTTATACAGGACAGGAAGGGAGAAATAAGGGAGTGGCAGTTTTGGCTAGGAAAGGCACTGTAAAAATTAAAAAGAACAAGGAGGACCGTGATGGGAGATGGGTAATGTTGGATATGGAAACCATGGCAGGAAGATTTACACTCACCTCAGTGTATGGGCCAACTGAGGACGAACCTGAATTAATTGAATTTATGGATGGTGAATTAGCATTGTTGCCAGAACCTGTGACATGCTGTGGAGATTTTAACATCAATGGTTTGGATGGCCCAACTGATAAGGGTGGTGGTAGATACCGTGGGAGGAAAAAAAAGATATACAAAGCTGTACAAAATCTTGTCCAACATAATGCGCTGGTGGATATGTGGGCGGAAATGAACTCAATAGGTACAGGAAGTACTTTCTATTCAGCCCCACATAAAACAATAGCCAGACTGGATTACTTCTTTATATCTAGCTCACTTGTAGGTGGAGACAGAATAGAACGGCTTCCCAGAATAATGTCAGACCATAATCCGCTGGTCCTAAGTTTGTCAGTGCCTAAAAATAAGGAAAGATCAATAACCACATGGACATTTGAACGGGGGTTGCTGAAGGAGAAGGAGTACATTACAAGAATGCAGGATTGGATAACACAATTCTGGGACATGAATAGGTATTCGGCTTCAGCGGATATGGTATGGGATAGCTTTAAAGCAGGGGTGAGGGGGGAGACATTAAGTTACACACTATTAAGAAGTAAGAGGGAAAAGGAGAAGATGGAAGAGGAGATTAGAGCTCTGGTGAAACTAGAAGAGGCGCTAGCGGATGCAATAGGTAGACAAGAACCTATTGAGCAGATCCTGTTGGCCTTGGAAGTGCAGAAGGCAGAAGCAGGCACTACATTGGCGCAGAAAACAGCAGGGAACTATTTAGCAAAAAAAGTAAAATGCTACGAATTTAATGAGAGGGTGGGACACCTTCTGGCAATTAGGACCAGACAAACTCTAGCAGCAGGAGAGATAAAAGAAGTTAAGGATAGCACTGGGACAATTGTCAATAAAGTAGAGGAGGTACAGGAGGTGTTTAGAAGGTTTTATGAGGTCTTATACGAACAAGACACAAACAATGAAAATCTAGAGACAGAAATTATGGAATATTTGTTACAAGAACCACAGGTAGGTTTAAGCACAGAGGAGAGGGATAAGTTAGATGGGCAGCTAACAGTCCAGGAGGTAAGGGATGCGGCATTTAGTCTCCCCTCTTGCAAAGCAACAGGACAAGACCAGATACCTGCAGAGCTCTACAAAACGTTTTGGGATGTGTTAGCTAAGGACATGTGGGCAATCTGTTGTATGGCACAGGGGGGCAGAATAGTCCCACAATCTTGGGCCGGCGCAGATATCATAGTGATATTAAAAAAAGACAAACCTCCAATGGAACCGGGCTCATATAGGCCAATCACGTTGTTAAATGCGGATGCAAAGATATTTTCCAAATCATTAGCTAATAGGTTGAGCAAGGTCATAGAGGGGGTGGTATCCCCAGCGCAACATGGCTTTATACCTGGTAAAGGGACTACCCAACATACTAGGCAGATGATTACTATCTTAGATGCAGCGGAGGCCGCAGGAGACCCTGTCGCGGCTATTTTTTTGGATGCCGATAAGGCTTTTGACAGGGTCTCCTGGGCTTATCTATGGAAAGCCATAGAATGGGCAGGTATAGGTAAGGGATATATAACAGCAATCCAGGCCCTATATAAACAACCCTTAGCCAGGATAAGAATGAATAAATCCTACTCAAAGGCGGTACAGATTAGACGAGGGACTAGGCAGGGCTGTCCAGCCTCGCCTTTACTATTTGCCATATATCTGGACCCGTTTTTAAGAAGGCTCACACATAATATCAGGATCCCCTCAGTTATACTGCACGAGAAGGATTACAAACTATTCGCTTATGCGGATGACGTGGCTATTACAACATCAGCACCAGAGGGAGCACTGATTGAAATAGAACAGGAGGCAAGGAACTTCGGAGCGGTCTCGGGGTATCTAATAAACAGAGGAAAGACACAAGTAGTACAGAATAGATATACAACATTTGAAGACACAAGAGTAGTTTCAGAAGCAATATACTTGGGAGTCAGGGTGACTGCGGACTTAGAGAAACTAGTAGGGATGAACATGGAACCACTGTTAGGGAAGGTTAAAGAAATATGGAGAGAGTCAATAATTTACACTTGACACTAATGGGTCGGATTAATTTTATTAAAATGGTCACTTTTCCAAAATTTTTATATCTTTTTAGAGCAATTCCCTTATATTTTGATGGCACATGGTTTAATAGAATAGAATCAACAGTGAATAGATTAATTTGGGCACAGGGGAAGACACGTAGAGCATATCGATTTTTGACACTATCAAGAAAGAAGGGAGGTTGGGGGGCACCGGATTTTAGATTTTATTATTGGGCAGCAGCACTCCAATACTCTAAGGGGTTATTAGGAGGAAGTGACCAACAGGATGAGAGAGCGTGTCCAGCGAACGTCTACGAAGCTCTTCTGGGAAAGGCGGCAGAGAATGCCTTAGTAACGACAGTGGATTTTGTCTATTTTAAACACACGAGGTTCAAGACTCTGAGTGCGGTATATAAAATCTGGAGGGCACTTAAGAAAAAGTTAGGATTAGGAAGGTATAATAGATACCTGAGGCTGTACACGAATAACGAGCCCCCGGTAGAGATTTTTAGGGATGCAGTCATGAAAGAGTGGGATGGCAGGGGGATAAAGAAATTAGGAGACCTATTGGATGTAAAAGGAGGGTTCTTACTGTTCCAAGATATCCAACACAAATTTAAAATATCTGGGAATAATTTCTTTAAATATTTACAAGTGAGGAGCTACTTTCATACAAAACGGGGGGGAACAGCAGGTTTGACAAGCTGTAGGATAATGGACTATTTGGGGAGCAGCCTACAGTGCTCAATTAGACAATTGTACGCAGAACTACAGGAATATAAAACAGATGATAGAGAGAAATATGGCAATAAATGGGTGGAACAAGTAAGGGCTCATCCTGAAGCCCTTCAAACTTCATTAGACCTAGGCCGAACTGTCCTGTGCTCAGCAACGCTACAAACTCAACATTACAAGACAGTTTATTCGTTATACCATACACCTGCTAGAATTGCCCAGTGGGGGGGAGCACTGGAATAACTTGTCCACGCTGTAACTCAACAAGCGCCAATATTATTCATATGTTTTCACAATGTCCACAACTTTACACTCTAAAACTGGCAATAGAGGAATTTTTGGAGAGCTCTCTGGGATTAAAATCTAAATTAATGGATGAGCTGTTAATATTAGGTATAAGTATAGGAGATAATAATGTACACCCAGAATTTTTGTTTATGGTTACAGCAGTTTTTAGGACCATTATTGCAAAAGCCTGGATTGACAAATCGGCACCGTCGTTTCAGACATGGATAGCAAGACTACTTTCTACATATAATCTGGAGAAAGCTATCTATGAGAGGAAAGGCAGAAGGGCAAGGGCATTGGGGGGTAGGATTTGGCTACCCATCGAGCAATGGAAGAACAGGAAGAATTAAAAGTATATGAGGTGTTGTTTTGCTTTTGGCTCTCCGTGGACTATCTTGTTCTTTGTTTTCGTCCCTCTTTCTCTCTTTATCTTCTTTGTTATGTATGAAGACTGTCGAATTTCATTTGTATAACTTTGTATAACTTTGTAAAATCAAATCTGTACTGGGGAAAAAAAAATTGTACTGGACTTATCAGAAAAATTGTGGGGGGGGAAATTGAATAAAAATATAAAAAAAAAAAGAAAATAAGGAAATCTGGGCCATGGACTGTTGTTGTGTTTTCCTGGTAGCGTAAGCACAGTAGGCTGTAGTAACGTATTCAGTCTTGATTCATTTACCACCTCCCCCAGGGGCTTTTAAATAAGGCCTCACGGCACAGGGACACTGCTGGAGCTGGTCTTGGGGTGTGGCAGTTTCCAGGGCATTCGAGGGCTCTGGGCACAGGGTCACACAGTCTGCCACACACAATACACTAAAAAGAAGAAAAAGTGATGAGAGATGATTTCTGACGTGTTTAGGCTTGAGAGCCTGGATAATCATTAAATGGGGTTATACATTTTACAAAACAATATAGTTCTGCACACTAAAGGAGAAAAGTCACCACAATTATTAGACCATCTCCCAACATTTAAAAGCCCCGGGGGGAGGTGGTAAATTAATCTAGACTGAATACGTTAGTACAGGCCACTCTTACACTACCAGGAAAACACATAACAGTATAAGGCCCAGATTTCCACGGTAGTGATTTCTTAGTTCCAAGTCTAGTTGTCAGATCAGCACACACACACTCCCTCATGGCTGGTATACACCCACACTACATCCATCCAGCACATTCGTCATGGTAATGGCTTTGTGGTGACGATCACGCGTTGTAATGGCTGTGCCTTACGTGCTTCAAATTAGTTTTTTTAGTTTTTAGGTATGCGTGTGACCAAGTCTGATAAGATCGGAGGCCAAGGACAAACTCCATGGTGTATATGGCAAGAAATCTCATGGATCACAGAGAAGATAGGTGGGGGTAAAATGAAAGTAGCAGGTATAATAAAAATAACGGAGGAAAACTACGTTTGGCACCTCGGCAATACGTTTCAAATAAATAAAGATAGAATATGATTATTAATATATTACAAAAGTATAGCAGCGGATGAAGCACACGGCCCGGAAGAAGAAAGCAGCAAATTTAATACCTGAAATGAAGAGAGGTTTGCTTGGCGAACTTAAAGAAAAAGAAAGAAGCGCGGGCTTGTAAACGAGGCTGCGCATGCGTAGAGTACAACTGGTACAGAAAAAAACCCGGAAAGTTTTACATACTATCATAGAAATATAGCTCTTTTTTTTACCCATAAAGTTAGTTCTGAAAAGAACTGGGTTTTTTTAGCCCCAAAGCCCCCACAGTCCCAGCTGGCTCCCCGCGTCCTTTGAGAGCCGGCATTACTTTTCGTCAAAAAGAGCAACTTACATGTTGCTCTCTCTGACGAAAAGCAATCTCCTTTCCTACTTGAAAGACAGAGCAGGTTAACTTGCTCTCTATTTCAAATTCGAAAGCGGTTTGTTGTGGTAGAGTGGGAGCCGCAACACTCCCGACCTACCATAGCAAACAGCAGTGTCCCGGGGGTAAGCACCCCGGGACACTGCAGAAGCCAGTCCTGAAAGGTGGTGGTCCCCAGGGCCTTCAAAGGCTCCAGGAAGGGGGCCGCACGTCCCCTCCCAACATTCAAAAGCCCAGAGGGGTGGTATTCCCCGGGGCTGGGTGGTCAGTTCCCCCTATTTTCTTTATTCAGCTATTACAGATGGCGGTCCCCGGAGCTTGAAACCCCCCCAGACAGTTTTTTAAAATAAGAAGAGGCCCCAGGGAGTGCCCATGAGCCCCCTGCATACATATATTTAAAGCCCCGGGGGATGGCGATCCCTCAGGGCGGTTTGCAACTAAATAAAGAATCTTGCACAGAAACTTTGATCCGTGTCTGCGTTGCCGCGGAGGGAGATTGAATTCCCTCGTCGCTGCTGTGGAAGTGTTGATATATTTGGCTGTTGGGTTTCACGCAGCTATTACATGAGACCCTCTCTGATCCAGGACGACGCTGAAGGTGAAGCATTTTCCCAGTTTTCTTGGAAGCAGCAGTGTTCCGGAAGGAAAACAGCGTCTGACCCCCCGAAACCAAAAGAGCAGGAGAGCCAAGCGAGGAAAGGAGACTGAATCCACTCGAATCGGAGGACACGAGAAGGTTGAGGACACTCCAAACCACAGGAGACACTGCAACTATTAAGGTACATCGGCGAGGAGAGAATACGTGCAGGGACGGGTTGAAGGATTCGTAAAAATTCAAGTATCCCAACCACAAACGTCCACATAAATACTTTAACATCTGTTGCGATATGAAAATGTCCGTCGACAATGTGAAAAACAGGGAGGCTGCTGCCATGGCCATGTTTTCAGACAGCCTTCAGATTCCCAGTAACATCTGGAACCCAACTACAGCTCCCACAAACCCCCAAACGGGTACACTTAAAGATAAATTTCGCGTATTGGAGAAAAAATCACGAGGCGAGCAGAGCAAGTGGTGGGAAGCAAAATCGCTCCAAAGCTACATTGTAGTTAATCGCATTCCGAGGGCTTTGCGCATACTTAGAGCACCTAGCTACAAAAACCCGAATCCGGAACTAATGCGTGTTTGGGCTGAAATAAATCTAGAGGCTTCGCGGAGACAGGTTCTAGTACTCATAAAATATGCTGAAATTGACAGGGCACAGCTCCTCAAAGAAATAGCTGAGATTTATGAGGAATTGGAAAAGGACGAACAAACGGAGGAAAAGGCCAAGCTAATGACCGAAATGAATGCCAGACTTAAAAAAGAAGAAGCAACAATCATGGAACGAAAAAAGTACAAATTTCAAAGAGATCGTAACGACTACCAGTTAGGGCAAATATTTACATTTTCAAAAAGATACGATGCCCTCCGTACATCCGCTAAAAAAACTCTGTTTCTTCACAAGAAAGTTCCACAAAGCGGTGACAATACAATGACAACAATTTCGGATCTCAGTTCCATGGGAAGTGATTCTGAATCTGAAATGAGGAATCCAGCAACAGGAAAATCGGTCAAACCCTCACCAGGGGAAGAAATTCGTTTTTTGTGCCACGAATGAATGCAAACCGGGATCAGAAAAGACTACAGCGCAAATTCAGGAACTACAAGAGGAGCCAAAGGCTCAGGACGCGGAAAAGGAGTGCAATATCAGAACAAGAGAGGAAAGGGCAAATGGGTACCCGTGAATCAACAGTAAGTACCCAAAGCAATCAAATCATCATTAACTTAACTGATATTGTGCTAACAAATAATGAAGAAACAATTTTAAAACTTGGTCTTTCATATGCACCCCTCAGAAACTTTGACTATGCCACAACTAGACTTGACATTTACAAAGCGGTGCGCAAGCTTAAATGACGCAAATACTTTACTCTAAACCGGAAAAGAACTACGCAAAAGTCCACGCAGTCAGAAGATACTGATTCAATGCTAGAAGTGAGTGACGTGAGACAAATGGATGATCTATTTGAATTATGGGAAACTGAAGGTGTGGGATATCCGACTTCAGATTAACTGGATGAAACAAGAGTATGACAGACAAACAATATGCTATCTCCGACGGTTACTCCCTTTAAACCAGTTTCTACATTCAATCCAGCTATGCCAAGGGACACAATAGATGTGCTCCACGAAAATGTGACATATCAAATCAAACAATTATGCAGGAAAGTTCAAAATCAAAAACCACGATATAACAAACAATCACAACAATATTAATCCCTCATGCTCAAATTAAGTCAATTATTATCATCAAAGCCAGTGATAAAGGAGGGAACATAGTACTACTTAAACGTTCTGAATATGATAAGGAGGCATATCTTCAATTGAATGATAAACAATGTTATGAAAGATCGTCTGTAATAATGATGAAGTCAGCACATAAACAGTATCAAACCAAGCTAATGAAATGGCGTAATCTCAAAATGTTAACGGAAAATAATTATAAGTATTTGTTGAATGAAAATCCCATCATACCCACAATATATTTTATTCCCAAAGTGCATAAAAATAAGGAAGCACCCCCGGGAAGGCCGATCATATCAGCCCGTGGTATTATGTTGGAAAAAACATCGGTATACATAGACTATTTTTTGCAGCCCTATGTTAAAGCGTTAGATTCCTATGTACAAGACCCTGGAGACTTTCTCTGGAAGATTGAACAAATTGTATGGGAAGACAACTATTGGATGCTTACATTAGATGTAGCTGCATTATATACCATCATCAAACATCCAGATGGAATTAATGCAGTAGAACATTACCTTGCACAAAGAGCTGATCAATACAAAGAACACAATGAGGTGATTATCCAAATACTTGAATTCTGTTTGACCAACAATTATTTTATGTACAACAACCTGATATATCGCCAAGTACAAGGGGTAGCCATGGGGGCCAGTTTTTCACCAAGCTTTGCCTGTTTGCACATGGGCAGCTGGGAAGAACTGGTCCTCAAGGCCCAATATAAGACAACTTGGGAGAATAACATCGTAAAATGGTTACGTTACATAGATGATCTCTTTATTGTATGGAATGGAACTAGAGAATCTGCTGAGATATTCATTAATGATATCAATAACAACATGTTAAACTTAAATTTTACTGCACACATGAGTCAGCAATCAGTCCCGTTCCTAGACACAGAGATTTTCGTAAGAAATGGCAAATTGGAAACTAGGCTTCACCGGAAAGTCACGGCTGGCAATAGTAAAATCCCATCATACCCACAATATATTTTATTCCCAAAGTGCATAAAAATAAGGAAGACCCCCGGGGAAGGCCGATCATATCAGCCCGTGGTAGTATGTTGGAAAAAACATCGGTATACATTGACTATTTTTTGCAGCCCTATGTTAAAGCGTTAGATTCCTATGTACAAGACCCTGGAGACTTTCTCTGGAAGATTGAACAAATTGTATGGGATGACAACTATTGGATGCTTACATTAGATGTAGCTGCATTATATACCAGCATCAAACATCCAGATGGGATTAATGCAGTAGAACATTACCTTGCACAAAGAGCTGATCAATACAAAGAACACAATGAGGTGATTATCCAAATACTTGAATTATGTTTGACCAACAATCATTTTATGTACAACAACCTGATATATCGCCAAGTACAAGGGGTAGCCATGTGGGCCAGTTTTTCACCAAGCTTTGCCTGTTTGCACATGGGCAGCTGGGAAGAACTGGTCCTCAAGGCCCAATATAAGACAACTTGGGAGAATAACATCGTAAAATGGTTACGTTACATAGATGATCTCTTTATTGTATGGAATGGAACTAGAGAATCTGCTGAGATATTCATTAATGATATCAATAACAACATTTTAAACTTAAATTTTACTGCACACATGAGTCAGCAATCAGTCCCGTTCCTAGACACAGAGATTTTCGTAAAAAATGGCAAATTGGAAACTAAGCTTCACCGGAAAAGTCACGGCTGGCAATAGTATACTCCATGCCACAAGTGCCCATCAAGCTCACTTAATTTCTAGCATCCCCTACGGGGAGATGCTGAGATTGAGGAGAATATGTAGCAATGGTGAAGACCTTGAACAAGCACAGCAAGAAAGTAAATGCAGGTTTATTGAACGTGGGTATTCCTCGAAAACTATTGATGCCGCAATTGTCAAATCTATGTTAGTTAACAGACAACAACTTCTTAATACATACCAGCAAGATGTTAATGAAAGCATTAGTACTAGTAATCCAGCTCAAAGCAACATGCTGACCAAAATAGAACCAGGTCCCTTTAGGATCATTACCAGTTACAATAAACAACACTCAGAAATATATAAAATCATCAATCGTAACTGGTCACTAGTACTCAATGACCCTATTATAGGCCCGATGTTGCCACGTAAAGCATCATTGACATACAGTAGTGCACCTTCTATGAGGGATGGTCTGGTCAATACCAATCCAGAAATAATGGAAAAAACCAAATGGTTACAGACCAACAAAGGCTTCTACAGATGCAAAACGTGCATATCTTGCATTCTTGGCATAAACAACAAAACATATGTATATGCATTCAGTAACAGAGAACATCCTGTTAATAAAATACTGACATGCAAGTCTGAATATGTTGTATACGTCTTAATCTGCCCATGCGGGATGAAATATGTGGGCAGCATAAAATTAGCTGCACATAAGCGTATATTACAACATTTACGTGTCATTGCGAACCAAGATAATACCTACCCAGTCGCAAGACACTTTAAAGATAAGCACAACAGCAATTTTGCAGACTTAAAATATTTTCTTATTGATGCCGTGAATGCAAGCAGGAGGGGTGGAAATCGAGAGTCGCAGCTGCGAAAACTCGAAACTAGATACTTGGTTTCGATTTGATACTAGTTGTCCAACCAATCATTTGATGCTCTTCTTTATGTTCAGAGCTTTATATATAGATGTGGATTGGATGATATCCAGAATAGTCAACTTGAGACTGTGAGGAATCCCCGTGACAGTGATCCCTGACGCTTGATCGACTTTCCACTTCATATCGAATAGCACGATTGTTTCTGACTATTCTGGATATCATCCAATCCACATCTATATATAAAGCTCTGAACATAAAGAAGAGCATCAAAAGATTGGTTGGACAACTAGTATCAAATCGGAACCAGTTTCCTTTCCTGGATATCAGTCTGATACCTTTGATGTACTAAAGGGGTTTTATTTTGATGAAAAATTAAGTCCTGATGATGGTCTTAAAGATGACAACATACAAGACCGAAACGTCGACCTAAGACATCAACTTCTCAGCATTATTTGCACTGAAGGACACCATTATGCATTTATGATTTTGGTTTTTCCTCATGTATTAATGAAGTTGATGAATTGTTATGAAATGACCAGCTGATTTACTTATACTGCTTTTCATGACTTTTATTTGAAAGTTTTGTTCTGTGTTTTGTCCCCATGAAATTTTCTCTGTGATTGATCTTAATACAAAAATTTGAAATATAACCTTTCTCTGCTGTGTGCTTCTTCTCTTGACTATATTATTTTATTTGTGTAAAAATCGGTGATTATATTTGAGTAATCCTGTGGATACATCTGGTTCAATTTATTGAAAGAACCTATGAATAATTACTATATATACCCGTACTGATTTACAAACTAAATCCCTTGTAGCCACCCCTTACTTAAATCGCAATACAACACAGTATAACTACTAAGCAGGTTGATCAATGCGGATGCATTATCACGTATAGATGCTATCGTAGTAATTAAGTGTACCAAAATATTAATTTGTTTTAGAATAAGTTTTATCAAAATTAACATTTAAAAAAACTTGTAGTATGAGGTTGGTTTTTGATACAATATGATGACATTTTATCAAACCTAGGGACGTGTTAGTTATCTAGTCTAGACATTACCAGATTAGAAGAACATGGGTCCTCTACACAATAAATTAACATTAATATGGATATAGTTCATTGATTTGAACTTAACGGATGGAAAATGGAATTCAGTCCTTATGCACACTATTTGAAAGTTTTTTTTTACACTGTTTTCCACGGTAAATATTATTAATTATACATCACCATTCAAACACAACGGAAATTAAGTGATTGCTATAGGATTGGTCTGACGGACCAACTAAAGGGCTATCAGTAATAGAACGTGTCCTCAAGGGGTAATTAACAAGTAAATAACCAAAAACGCAAAAAATGAAATGATGACATGTAAAAAGTTGTACAGTAGGGATTCATCCCGTAATAATTCTTTTGGAATGAGGAATGACAAACCATCAACATTAATTAATTAATGTTTATGTAATTTACTGCTCTCCTGATTTATGGTCATTTAGATATCCGCCCTAATACAATAATGTACAATGTATAATGCCTTGATGATCTATACATTGAAACTACGATTGGCTTAGTGGGAGAATTAAGATAAAAGTGGCCCAATATATTAAGGATATGTTTGTAGGCTCTGGCGGAATTTTGCACGAATGCGTGATTTTGCACATACCTTTCGGACTCAGCATTTATGCGTTTATTATGTCATCTGTATAAGAAAAAATCCAATCTGGCATTATATCATCTGTCCGATAAGATAAATATGAATAACGTGTATTTTACTGTTATTTATGTATTTATGAATTTTATATTTATCTACCCAATCGATTTTGATATTTCCAGCCTCCCTGATAACTAAGAAATGTTACAATTAACCTTCTATGTCGATGGATGGTCATGTCACATGATGCACTTTCAAATTTTGCACTGTCACTTTAAAAAACGCAACTTACCAGAGTCACATTGTCATGTGAACAAGCCTCTGAGGAGGCGAAACGTTATGGCGGTTTGCAACTAAATAAAGAATCTTGCACAGAAACGTTGGTCTGTGTCTGTGTTGCTGCGGTGGGAGATTGGATTCCCTCGTCGCTGCTGTGGAAGTGGTGATGTATATTATAATATTAACAGTCATGGTGATCTAAGTGGAGTTCACAATCTGTCATCACAAACAGTAACGATAAGTAAGCAAGTCAAGTCAAGTCAAAAAACACTTTATTCGAATAATTAAAATCATAAAAGCAGATAACAAATACATCATTTCATCTCTCCAATAAATACAAACATGGGTTCAAGTTCATCATACAATATACAATAAAAGTAATAAAACATATTTTTTTTTAAATCATAAGAAGGGTTCAATACAGACTACAAGCAAATAATAAAATCACACAGTAGATAAGTAAGCAACGTTACCGCCCTGCGGTTTTCAGTCTATTTTCCCCTTGGGATCATGTGCTGTGAAAATATATACATATTATTATTCTCACCGTCAGGATCTCAGAAGAATTTATGACCCGTCGCCACGAAGATCAAACGTTTTCACCTCCCGGAGAAAAGAAGTTCAGTAAATAAATACCGCTCTAAAGTATTTCATTATGGATGTTCTGTTAAATACATAACTTTATTATCCTTTTCTTTTTACTGTAACAATAGTATCAATCATTAAATTATAATAGATTGTCTTATTGCTACAGAAGAGGAATGGGTGATTTTTCTGTGACATCTGTAATATAACATTCAAATATTAAAAAGTGCTTGATCATATATTTTTTTCACGAAACATATTTTACAAAACAGTTAGCGGAACAGTCTTCAACCTCTAAGCATTACAACAGCACGTTCCTGAATTGTACAGAATACAAATTTGAAAAATAACAATGCATACATTTCTATCTAATATGAAGTTATTTTTTTTAACTGTTTTTTTACTTGTTCTCTTGATCTCAGATAATGTAGTGCGGATGTGTGTTGATGTAGCACTTCTATTCTACTTTTTCTAAAAGTAACTGATGACCTCTTACATCATCAAGAATGTAGGGCAACACTTTTACAAACTATAGCAGAAAAAAGAAGGTTATAGCCACGCTTAACTGATATTTTATGAAATTCCATTTTTAATTGTCACCCCTTTCATATATACAGCGACAGTTTCTGAAGAAAGTTTATTTGTATTTGCCTAATAAAAACTGTTTCAAACCTAGACTGATTTTTTTGCTGCGCAACCACACCTCCACGTCAGGACAGTAAACACCACATTATAAGTAAATAGTACTCCTAACAAGTATGTCACCCACAAACTTGATAAAAAAAAACAGCCCAAGACACTGTAATTTTTCCGCCGTGATTTATACACCACACGGCAATGATATAAATAGCCCTTGAAACATATAAAAACAATTGTTTCCCTCATAATCCCTCTTCACCACCTAATGGGCACTGTACAGAGTTAATAGTGTTCCTAACCTGCCCTCTACAACTTTCTTTTCCCACACTCCTTTGGAAAATGTATCACAATATCACTGACAACAGTGAACCGTTCCCACCCAATAAGGAGCAAACTTGTGCTCGGAAAACTTTAGCCAATAAAATGTCCATGTTGTTCCACAGAGGAAGAAGGAATGACTGCCAAACCTTCTACTTTCAATACTTCACAGCCAATGAACATTAAGCTTCGTAAAGTCCCGCTTGGAGCACGTTACCCTAATACTCCCCGAACAGGAAGGAATCCCTAACAAACCTTTTCCACTGACATCTTGTACGACTAACGGTTCCTATGAAAAAAATATAAATCTCCAGACCAGTAACTATTTCAATTAGCAACATATTGTGGTGAACTTCTAACCTCTGTGCTCACGTTAGTGTTCCATGAACTGTTACTATGGTAACAGGCAGAAAGGTACTGGCTATACAAAAACTGGTATATTTACCCTGGATCCTCTACAAGACAGAAAGGAAACCAAAGTAAAACAAAACACTGTACAACATTTACAACCCCCTTGCGCATCCATGGCCCCCCCTAAAACATTAAAAGTGTGTGAACCTCAAACCCGGGAACAACCACCCCCTGGAGATTTCTGTATTGTGTGACAAGGGCTCGGTGGCCCTCCGCCTGGTTTCCTAGAGAGCCCTGGAGACCGCCACGCGCAGAACCGGTTCCTGCAGTGTCCCGGGGTGCCTAATCCCGGGATACTACTGTTTGCTATGAGAAGTCGGAAGTCTTGCGCCTCCCACCCTCCCATAGAAAACTTAGTTTGAACTTTGAAAGACACAACAGTGAAATTCGTTCTCACTTTCAAAATCCAAAGAAGATTGCATTTCCACATGCAACTTAGCATCACCCCATCGAGCTGTGTACCCCTTTGACTCAGCGCATGCGTATTGATGTTGCGCCTGCGCACAATACACCCCACCACGCGCACCATCATTCCGTCTACCCGTAATGATTTTCATTTCTTTTGCGCATGCTCTATTCGAACATGACAGTCACGAGGAGTCGGCGGGACGGTGGGGGCATTGTATGCTCCGTCTTCTTTGTAGATAGGGTCACGTGTGTAGTGACGTATGTACTGGATGGGTGTGGTGTGGGTGTATACCTGCCATGAGGGAATGTGTGTGCTGATCTGACAATTACTAAGAAATCACTACAATGGAAATCTGGGCCATGGACTGTTGTTGTGTTTTCCTGGTAGCGTAAGCACAGGAGGCTGTAGTAACGTATTCAGTCTTGAATCATTTACCACCTCCCCCAGGGGCTTTTAAATAAGGCCTCGCGGCACAAAGACACTGCAGGAGCCGGTCTTGGGGCGTGGCAGTTTCCAGGGCCTTCGAGGGCTCTGGGCATAGGGACACACAGTCTGCCACACACAATACACTAAAAAGAAGAAAAAGTGATGAGAGATTATTTCTGACGTGTTTAGGCTTGAGAGCCTGGATAATCATTAAATGGTGTTATACATTTTACAAAACAATATAGTACTGCACACTAAAGGAGAAAAGTCACCAGAATTATTAGCCCCTCTCCCAACATTTAAAAGCCCCGGGGGGAGGTGGTAAATTAATCGAGACTGAATACGTTAGTACAGGCCACTCTTACACTACCAGGAAAACGCATAACAGTATTAGGCCCAGATTTCCACGGTAGTGATTTCTTAGTTCCAAGTCTAGTTGTCAGATCGGCACACACACACTCCCTCATAGCTGGTATACACCCACACCACACCCATCCAGCACATTCGTCATGGTAATGGCTTTGTGGTGACAATCACGCGTTGTAATGGCTGTGCCTTACGTGCTTCAAATTAGTTTTTTTGTTTTTCGGTATGCGTGTGACCAAGTCTGATAAGATCGGAGGCCAAGGAAAAACTCCATGGTGTATGTGGCAGGAAATCTCATGGATCACAGAGAAGATAGGTGGGGGTAAAATGAAAGTAGCAGGTATAATAAAAATAACAGAGGAAAACTATGTTTGGCACCTCGGCAATACGTTTCAAATAAATAAAGATAGAATATGATTATTAATATATTACAAAAGTGTAGCAGCGGATGAAGCACACGGCCCGGAAGAAGAAAGCGGCAAATTTAATACCTGAAATGAAGAGAGGTTTGCTTGGCGAACTTAAAGAAAAAGAAAGAAGCGCGGGCTTGTAAACGAGGCTGCGCATGCGTAGAGAGTACAACTGGTGCTGAAAAAAACCCGGAAAGTTTTACATACTATCATAGAAATATAGCTCTTTTTTTACCAATAAAGTTAGTTCTGAAAAGAACTGGGTTTTTTTTAGCCCCAAAGCCCCCACAGTCCCAGCTGGCTCAGCGAGTCCTTTGAGAGCCGGCATTACTTTTCGTCAAAGAGAGCAACTTACATGCTGCTCTCTCTGACGAAAAGCAATCTCCTTTCCTACTTGAAAGACAGAGCAGGTTAACTTGCTCTCTATTTCAAATTCGAAAGCGGTTTGTTGTGGTAGAGTGGGAGCCGCAACACTCCCGACCTACCATAGCAAACTGCAGTGTCCCGGGGGTAGGCACCCCAGGACACTGCAGAAGCCAGCCCTGAAAGGTGGTGGTCCCCAGGGCCATCAAAGGCTCCAGGAAGGGGGCCGCGCGTCCCCTCCCAACATTCAAAAGCCCAGAGGGGTGGTATTCCCCGGGGCTGGGTGGTCAGTTCCCCCCTATTTTCTATATTCAGCTATTTCAGATGGAGGTCCCCGGAGCTTGAAACCCCCCCAGACAGTTTTTTAAAATAAAAAGAGGCCCCAGGGAGTGGCCATGAGCCCCCTGCATACATATATTTAAAGCCCCGGGGGATGGCGATCCCTCAGGGCGCTTTGCAACTAAATAAAGAATCTGGCACAGAAACTTTGATCCGTGTCTGCGTTGCCGCGGAGGGAGATTGGATTCCCTCGTCGCTGCTGTGGAAGTGGTGATGTATTTGGCTGTTGGGTTTCACGCAGCCATTACACGAGACCCTCTCTGATCCTGATCCAGGACGACGCTGAAGGTGAAGCCATTTCACAGTATTCTTGGAAGCAGCAGTGTTTCGGAAGGAAAACAGCGTCTGACCCCCCGAAACCAAAAGAGCAGGAGAGCCAAGCGATAAAAGGAGACCGAATCCACTCGAATCGGAGGACACGAGAAGGCTGAGGACACTCCAAACTACAGGAGGGACTGCAACTATTAAGGTACATCGGCGAGGAGAGAATACGTGCAGGGACGGGTTGAAGGATTCTTAAAAATTCAAGTATCCCAACCACAAACGTCCACATAAATACTTCCGATTCCCAGTAACATCCGGAACCCAACTACAGCTCCCACAAACCCCCAAACGGGTACACTTAAAGATAAATTTCGCATATTGGAGAAACAATCACGAGGCGAGCAGAGCAAGTGGTGCTCTTCTTTTATGTTCAGAGCTTTATATATAGATGTGGATTGGATGATATCCAGAATAGTCAACTTGAGACTGTGAGGAATCCCCGTGACAGTGATCCCTGACGCTTGATCGACTTTCCACTTCATATCGAATAGCACGATTGTTTCCGACTATTCTGGATATCATCCAATCCACATCTATATATAAAGCTCTGAACATAAAGAAGAGCATCAAAAGATTGGTTGGACAACTAGTATCAAATCGGAACCAGTTTCCTTTCCTGGATATCAGTCTGATACCTTTGATGTACTAAAGGGGTTTTATTTTGATGAAAAATTAAGTCCTGATGATGGTCTTAAAGATGACAACATACAAGACCGAAACGTCGACCTAAGACATCAACTTCTCAGCATTATTTGCACTGAAGGACAGCATTATGCATTTATGATTTTGGTTTTTCGTCATGTATTAATGAAGTTGATGAATTGTTATGAAATGACCAGCTGATTTACTTATACTGCTTTTCATGACTTTTATTTGAAAGTTTTGTTCTATGTTTTGTCCCCATGAAATTTTCTCTGTGATTGATCTTAATACAAAAATTTGAAATATAACCTTTCTCTGCTGTGTGCTTCTTCTCGTGACTATATTATTTTATTTGTGTAAAAATCGGTGATTATATTTGAGTAATCCAGTGGATACATCTGGTTCAATTTATTGAAAGAACCTATGAATAATTACTATATATACCCTTACTGATTTACAAACTAAATCCCTTGTAGCCACCCCTTACTTAAATCGCAATACAACACAGTATAACTACTAAGCAGGTTGATCAATGCGGATGCATTATCACGTATAGATGCTATCGTAGTAATTAAGTGTACCAAAATATTAATTTGTTTTAGAATAAGTTTTATCAAAATTAACATTTAAAAAAACTTGTAGTATGAGGTTGGTTTTTGATACAATATGATGACATTTTATCAAACCTAGGGACGTGTTAGTTATCTAGTCTAGACATTACCAGATTAGAAGACCATGGGTCCTCTACACAATAAATTAACATTAATATGGATATAGTTCATTGATTTGAACTTAACGGATGGAAAATGGAATTCAGTCCTTATGCACACTATTTGAACGTTTGTTTTACACTGTTTTGCACGGTAAATATTATTAATTATACATCACCATTCAAACACAACGGAAATTAAGTGATTGCTATAGGATTGGTATGACGGACCAACTAAAGGGCTATCAGTAATAGAACGTGTCCTCAAGGGGTAATTAACAAGTAAATAACCAAAAACGCAAAAAATTAAATGATGACATGTAAAAAGTTGTACAGTAGGGATTCATCCCGTAATAATTCTTTTGGAATGAGGAATGACAAACCATCAACATTAATTAATTAATGTTTATGTAATTTACTGCTCTCCTGATTTATGGTCATTTAGATATCCGCCCTAATACAATAATGTACAATGTATAATGCCTTGATGATCTATACATTGAAACTACGATTGGCTTAGTGGGAGAATTAAGATAAAAGTGGCCCAATATATTAAGGATATGTTTGTAGGCTCTGGCGGAATTTTGCACGAATGCGTGATTTTGCACATACCTTTCGGACTCAGCATTTATGCGTTTATTATGTCATCTGTATAAGAAAAAATCCAATGTGGCATTATATCATCTGTCCGATAAGATAAATATGAATAACGTGTATTTTACTGTTATTTATGTATTTATGAATTTTATATTTATCTACCCAATCGATTTTGATATTTCCAGCCTCCCTGATAACTAAGAAATGTTACAATTAACCTTCTATGTCGATGGATGGTCATGTCACATGATGCACTTTCAAATTTTGCACTGTCACTTTAAAAAACGCAACTTACCAGAGTCACATTGTCATGTGAACAAGCCTCTGAGGAGGCGAAACGTTATGGCGGTTTGCAACTAAATAAAGAATCTTGCACAGAAACGTTGGTCTGTGTCTGTGTTGCCGCGGTGGGAGATTGGATTCCCTCGTCGCTGCTGTGGAAGTGGTGATGTATATTATAATATTAACAGTCATGGTGATCTAAGTGGAGTTCACGATCTGTCATCACAAACAGTAACGATAAGTAAGCAAGTCAAGTCAAGTCAAAAAACACTTTATTCGATTAATTAAAATCATAAAAGCAGATAACAAATACATCATTTCATCTCTCCAATAAATACAAACATGGGTTCAAGTTCATCATACAATATACAATAAAAGTAATAAAACATTTTTTTTTTAAATCATAAGAAGGGTTCAATACAGACTACAAGCAAATAATAAAATCACACAGTAGATAAGTAAGCAAAGTTACCGCCCTGCGGTTTTCAGTCTATTTTCCCCTTGGGATCATGTGCTGTGAAAATATATACATATTATTATTCTCACAGTCAGGATCTCGGAAGAATTTATGACCCGTCGCCACGAAGATCAAACGTTTTCACCTCCCGGAGAAAAGAAGTTCAGTAAATAAATACCGCTCGAAAGTATTTCATTATGGATGTTCTGTTAAATACATAACTTTATTTTCCTTTTCTTTTTACTGTTACAATAGTATCAATCATTAAATTATAATAGATTGTCCTATTTCTACAGAAGAGGAATTGGTGATTTTTCTGTGCCATCTGTAATATAACATTCAAATATTAAAAAGTGCTTGATCATATATTTTTTTCACAAAACATATTTTACAAAACAGTTAGCGGAACAGTCTTCAACCTCTAAGCATTACAACAGCACGTTCCTGAATTGTACAGAATACAAATTTGAAAAATAACAATGCATACATTTCTATCTAATATGAAGTTATTTTTTTTAACTGTTTTTTACTTGTTCTCTTGATCTCAGATAATGTAGTGCGGAAGTGTGTTGATGTAGCACTTCTATTCTACTTTTTCTAAAAGTAACTGATGACCTCTTACATCATCAAGAATGTAGGGCAACACTTTTACAAACTATAGCAGAAAAAAGAAGGTTATAGCCACGCTTAACTGATATTTTATGAAATTCCATTTTTAATTGTCACCCCTTTCATATATACAGCGACAGTTTCTGAAGAAAGTTTATTTGTATTTGCCTAATAAAAACTGTTTCAAACCTAGACTGATTTTTTTGCTGCGCAACCACACCTCCACGTCAGGACAGTAAACACCACATTATAAGTAAATAGTACTCCTAACAAGTATGTCACCAACAAACTTGATAAAAAAAAACAGCCCAAGACACTGTCATTTTTCCGCCGTGATTTATACACCACACAGCAATGATATAAATAGCCCTTGAAACATATAAATACAATTGTTTCCCTCATAATCCCTCTTCACCACCTTATGGGCACTGTACAGCGTTAATAGTGTTCCTAACCTGCCCTCTACTACTTTCTTTTCCCACACTCCTGTGGAAAATGCATCACAATATCACTGACAACAGTGAACCGTTCCCACCCAATAAGGAGCAAACTTGTGCTCGGAAAACTTTAGCCAATAAAATGTCCATGTTGTTCCACAGAGGTAGAAGGAATGACTGCCAAACCTTCTACTTTTAATACTTCACAGACAATGAACATTAAGCTTTGTAAAGTCCCGCTTGGAGCACGTTACCCTAATACTCACCGAACAGGAAGGAATCCCTAACAAAACTTTTCCACTGACTTCTTGTACGACTAACGGTTCCTATGAAAAAAATATAAATCTGCAGCACAGTAACTATTTCAATTAGCAACATATTGTGGTGAACTTCTAACCTCTGCGCTCACGCAAGTGTTCCATGAACTGTTACTGTGGTAACAGGCAGAAAGGTACCGGCTATACAAAAACCGTTATATTTACCCTAGATCCTCTCCAAGACAGAAAGGAAACCAAAGTAAAACAAAACACTGTACAACATTTACAACCCCCTTGCGCATCCATGTCCCCCCCATGAACATTAAAAGTGTGTGAACCTCAAACCCGGGAACAACCACCCCCTGGAGATTTCTGTATTGTGCGACAAGGGCTCGGTGGCCCTTCGCCTGGTGTCCTAGAGAGCCCTGGAGACCGCCACACCCATAACCGGTTCCTGCAGTGTCCCGGGGTGCCTACCCCGGGATACTACTGTTTGCTATGAGAAGGCAGAAGTCTTGCACCTCCTGCCCTCCTATAGCAAACTTAGTTTGAACTTTGAAAGACACAACAGTGAAATTTGTTCTCACTTTCAAAATCCAAAGAAGATTGCATTTCCACTTGCAACTTAGCATCTCCCCATGTGTAAAAGCAATGCCGGTGTTTTATAGAGGAGTGGACCCCATCGAGCTGTGTACCCCTTTGACTCAGCGCATGCGTATTGATGTTGCGCCTGTGCACAATACACCCCGCCACGCGCACCATCAGTCCGTCTACCCCTAATGTTTTTCATTTCTTTTGCGCATGCTCTATACGAACATGACGGTCACGAGGAGTCGGCGAGACCGTGGGGGCATTGTACGCTCCGTCTTCTTTGTAGATATGGTCACGTGTGTAGTGACGTATGTACTGGATGGGTGTGGTGTGGGTGTATACCAGCCATGAGGGAGTGTGTGTGCCGATCTGACAATTACTAACAAATCACTACAATGGAAATCTGGGCCATGGACTGTTGTTGTGTTTTCCTGGTAGCGTAAGCACAGTAGGCTGTAGTAACGTATTCAGTCTTGATTCATTTACCATCTCCCCCATGGGCTTTTAAATAAGGCCTCGTGGCACAGGGACACTGCAGGAGCTGGTCTTGGGGCGTGGCAGTTTCCAGGGCCTTCGAGGGCTCTGGGCATAGGGGCACGCAGTCTGCTACACACAATACACTAAAAAGAAGAAAAAGTGATGAGAGATGATTTCTGACGTGTTTAGGCTTGAGAGCCTGGATAACCATTAAATGGGGTTATACATTTTATAAAACAATATAGTACTGCACACTAAAGAAGAAAAGTCACCACAATTATTAGCCTCTCTCCCAACATTTAAAAGCCCCGGGGGGAGGTGGTAAACTAATTGAGACTGAATACGTTAGTACAGGCCACTCTTACACTACCAGGAAAACACATAACAGTATAAGGCCCAGATTTCCACTGTAGTGTTTACTTAGTACCAGGTCTAGTTGTCAGATCGGCACACACACACTCCCTAATGGCTGGTATACACCCACACCACACCCATCCTGCACATTCGTCATGGTAATGGCTATGTGGTGACGAGCACGCGTGGTAATGGCTGTGCCTTACGTGCTTCAAATTAGTTTTTTTAGTTTTTAGGTATGCATGTGACCAAGTCTGATAAGATCGGAGGCCAAGGACAAACACCGTGGTGTATGTGGCAGGAAATTTCATGGATCACAGAGAAGATATGCGGGGGTAAAATGAAAGTAGCAGGTATAATAAAAATAATAGAGGAAAACTACGTTTGGCACCTCGGCAATACGTTTCAAATAAATAAAGATAGAATATGATTATTAATATATTACAAAAGTGTAGCAGCGGATGAAGCACACGGCCCAGAATAAGAAAGCGGCAAATTTAATACCTGAAATGAAGAGAGGTTTTCTTGGCGAACTTAAAGAAAAAGAAAGTAGCGTGGGCTTGTAAACGAGGCTGCGCATGCGCAGAGAGTACAACTGGTGCAGAAAAAAACCGGAAAGTTTTACATACTATCATAGAAATATAGCTCTTTTTTTGACCAATAATGTTAGTTCTGAAAAGAACTGTTTTTTTTTTAACCCCAAAGCCCCCACAGTCCCAGCTGGCTCCCCGCGTCCTTTGAGAGCCGGCATTACTTTTCGTCAAAAAGAGCAACTTACATGTTGCTCTCTCTGACGAAAAGCAATCTCCTTTCCTACTTGAAAGACAGAGCAGGTTAACTTGCTCTCTATTTCAAATTCGAAAGCGGTTTTTTGTGGTAGAGTGGGAGCCGCAACACTCCCGCCCTACAACAGCAAACAGCAGTGTCCCGGGGGTAGGCACTCCAGGAAGGGGGCCGCGCGGCCCCCCTCCCAACATTCAAAAGCCCAGAGGGGTGGTATTCCCCGGGGCTCGGTGGTCCGTCCCCCCTATTTTCTATATTCAGCTATTACAGATGGCGGTCCCCGGAGCTTGAAACCCCCCACAAGTTTTTTTTAAATAAAAAGAGGCCCCTCTGAGTGGACATGAGGCCCCCGCATACATATATTTAAAGCCCCGGGGGATGGCAATTCCCCGGGGTGGTTTGCAACTAAATAAAGAATCTTGCACAGAAACTTTGGTCCGTGTCTGCGTTGCCGCGGTGGGAGATTGGATTCCCTCGTCGCTGCTGTGGAAGTGGTGATATATTTGGCTGT
The DNA here is from genome assembly GCF_964261635.1 of Lissotriton helveticus. Lineage (NCBI taxonomy): Eukaryota > Metazoa > Chordata > Amphibia > Caudata > Salamandridae > Lissotriton > Lissotriton helveticus. The sequence continues at coordinate 150,377,659 of NC_136073.1, forward strand.
TGGGTTTCACGCAGCCATTACACGAGACCCTCTCTGATCCAGGACGACGCTGAAGGTGAAGCCTTTTCACAGTTTTCTTGGAAGCAGCAGTGTTCCGGAAGGAAAACAGCGTCTGACCCCCCGAAACCAAAAGAGCAGGAGAGCCAAGCGAGGAAAGGAGACCGAATCCACTCGAGTCGGAGGACACGAGAAGGCTGAGGACACTCCAAACCAGCGGAGGCACTGCAACTATTAAGGTACATCGGGGAGGAGAGAATATGTGCAGGGACGGGTTGAAGGATTCGTAAAAATTCAAGTATCCCAACCACACAAACGTCCACATAAATACTTTAACATCTGTTGCGATATAAAAATGTCCGCCGACAATGTGAAAAACAGGGAGGCTGCTGCCATGGCCATGTTTTCAGACAGCCTTCCGATTCCCAGTAACATCCGGAACCCAACTACAGCTCCCACAAACCCCCAAACGGGTACACTTAAATATACATTTTGCATATTGGGGAAAAAAATCACGAAGCGAGCAGAGCAAGTGGTGGGAAGCGAAATCGCTCCAAAGCTACATTGAAGTTAATCGCATTCCGAGGGGTTTGCGCATACTTACAGCACCTAGCTTCGAAAACCCGAATCTGGAACTAATGCGTGAACGGGCTGAAATAAATCTAGAGGCTTCGCGGAGACAGGTTCTATTACTCATAAAATATTCCAAAATTGACAGGGCACAGCTCCTCAAAGAAATAGCTGAGATTTATGAGGAATTGGAAAAGGACGAACAAACGGAGGAAAAGGCCAAGCTAATGACCGAAATGAATGCCAGACTTAAAAAAGAAGAAGCAACAATCATGGAACGAAAAAAGTACAAATTTCAAAGAGATCGTAACGACTACCAGTTAGGGCAAATATTTACATTTTCAAAAAGATACGATGCCCTCCGTACATCCTCTAAAAAAAACTCTGTTTCTTCACAAGAAAGTTCCACAAAGCGGTGACAATACAATGACAACAATGTCCGATCTCAGTTCCATGGGAAGTGATTCTGAATCTGAAATGAGAAATCCAGCAACAGGAAAATCGATCAAACCCTCACCAGGGGAAGAAATTAGTTTTTGTGCCACGAATGAATGCCAACTCTTCAACCCCGGAGCAGAAAACACTACAGCGCAAATTCAGGAACTACAAGAGGAGGCAAAGGCTCAGGACATGAAAAAGGAGGGCAATATCAGAACAAGAGAGGAAAGGGCAAATAAGTACCCGTGAATCACCAGTAATTACCAAAAGCAATCAAATCATCATTAACTTAACTGATATTGTGTTAACAAATAATGAAGAAACAATTTTAAAACTTGGTCTTTCATATGCACCCCTCAGAAACTTTGACTATGCCACAACTAAACTTGACATTTACAAAGCGGTGCGCAAGCTTAAATTACGCAAATACTTTACTCTAAACCGGAAAAGAACTACGCAAAACTCCACGCAGTCAGAAGATACTGATTCAATGCTAGAAGTGAGTGACATGAGACAAATGGATGATCTATTTGAATTATGGGAAACTGAAGGTGTGGGATATCCGACTTCAGATTAACTGGATGAAACAAGAGTATGACAGACAAACAATATGCTATCTCTGACGGTTACTCCCTTTAAACCAGTTTCTACATTCAATCCAGCTATGCCCAGGGACACAATAGATGTGTTCCACCAAAATGTGACATATCAAATCAAACAATTATGCAGGAAAGTTCAAAATCAAAAACGACGATATAACAAACAATCACAACAATATGAATCCCTCATGCTCAAATTAAGTCAAAACAAGGATATTATCATCAGAGCCAGTGATAAAGGAGGGAACATAGTACTACTTAAACGTTCTGAATATGATAAGGAGGCATATCTTCAATTGAATGATAAACAATGTTATGAAAGATCGTCTGTAATAATGATGAAGTCAGCACATAAACAGTATCAAACCAAGCTAATGAAATGGCGTAATCTCAAAATGTTAACGGAAAATGAATATAAGTATTTGTTGAATGAAAATCCCATCATACCCACAATATATTTTATTCCCAAAGTGCATAAAAATAAGGAAGCACCCCCGGGAAGGCCGATCATATCAGCCCGTGGTAGTATGTTGGGAAAAACATTGGTATACATAGACTATTTTTTGCAGCCCTATGTTAAAGCGTTAGATTCCTATGTACAAGACCCTGGAGACTTTCTCTGGAAGATTGAACAAATTGTATGGGATGACAACTATTGGATGCTTACATTAGATGTAGCTGCATTATATACCAGCATCAAACATCCAGATGGGATTAATGCAGTAGAACATTACCTTGCGCAAAGAGCTGATCAATACAAAGAACACAATGAGGGGATTATCCAAATACTTGAATTCTGTTTGACCAACAATTATTTTATGGACAACCACCTGATATATCGCCAAGTACAAGGGGTAGCCATGGGGGCCAGTTTTTCACCAAGCTTTGCCTGTTTGCACATGGGCAGCTGGGAAGAACTGGTCCTCAAGGCCCAATATAAGACAACTTGGGAGAATAACATCGTAAAATGGTTACGTTAAATAGATGATCTCTTTATTGTATGGAATGGAACTAGAGAATCTGCTGAGATATTCATTAATGATATCAATAACAACATGTTCAACTTAAATTTTGCTGCACACATGAGTCAGCAATCAGTCCCGTTCCTAGACACAGAGATTTTCGTAAAAAATTGCAAATTGGAAACTAGGCTTCACCGGAAAATCACGGCTGGCAATAGTATACTCCATGCCACAAGTACCCATCAAGCTCACCTAATTTCTAGCATCCCCTACGGGGAGATGCTGAGATTGAGGAGAATATGTAGCAATGGTGAAGACCTTGAACAAGCACAGCAAGAAAGTAAATGCAGGTTTATTGATCGTGGGTATTCCGCGAAAACTATTGATGCCGCAATTGTCAAATCTATGTTAGTTAACAGACAACAAATTCTTAATACATACCAGCAAGATGTTAATGAAGGCATTAGTACTAGTAATCCAGCTCAAAGCAACATGCTGACTAAAATAGAACCAGGTCCCTTTAGGATCATTACCAGTTACAATAAACAACACTCAGAAATATATAAAATCATCAATCGTAACTGGTCACTAGTACTCAATGACCCTATTATAGGCCCAACGTTGCCACGTAAAGCATCATTGACATACAGTAGAGCACCTTCTATGAGGGATGGTCTGGTCAATACCAATCCAGAAATAATGGAAAAAACCAATTGGTTACAGACCAACAAAGGCTTCTACAGATGCAAAACGTGCATATCTTGCATTCATGGCATAAACACCAAAACATATGTATATGCATTCAGTAACAGAGAACATCCTGTTAATAAAATACTGACATGCAAGTCTGAATATGTTGTATATGTCTTAATCTGCCCATGCGGGATGAAATATGTGGGCAGCACAAAATTAGCTGCACATAAGCATATATTACAACATTTACGTGCCATTGCGAACCAAGATAATACCTACCCAGTCGCAAGACACTTTAAAGATAAGCACAACAGCAATATTGCAGACTTAAAATATTTTCTTATTGATGCCGTAAATGCAAGCAGGAGGGGTGGAAATCGAGAGTCGCGGCTGCGAAAACTCGAAACTAGATATATCTTATTACTAGATTCCAAGACCCCTAAAGGGCTTAATGTCACAGAAGATCTGTACACTTGTTTTTCTTAAAGTGTTAGTATATCTGTAGTCTGATCAATGGCAATGAGAGAAACATGACGTAGACAAGTCTTTCCGCTAAAATTGCTTAAATCGCAATAAAACACAGTATAAAAACTAAGCAGGTTGATCAATGCGGCTGCATTATCACGTATAGATGCTATCGTAGTAATTAAGTGTAGCAAAATATTAATTTGTTAGACAAGTCTTTCCACTAAAATTGCTTAAATCGCAATACTATATCCAATGACGTGGGAGACCCAATATACCCTTGTAGGCTTGGGCCGTAACTGGTTCAAGTAAGGGGTGGCTACAAGGGATTTAGTTTGTAAATCAGTAAGGGTATATATAGTAATTATTCATAGGTTCTTTCAATAAATTGAACCAGATGTATCCACAGGATTACTCAAATATAATCACCGATTTTTACACAAATACAACAATATAGTCACGAGAAGAAGCACACAGCAGAGACAGGTTATGTTTCAAATTTTTGCATTAAGATCAATCACAGAGAAAATTTCATGAGGACAAAACATAGAACAAAACTTTCAAATAAAAGTCATTAAAAGCAGTATAAGTAAATCAGCTGGTCGTTTCATAACAATCCATCAACTTCATTGTCCTGATGATGGTCTTAAAGATGACAACATACAAGACCGAAACGTCGACCTAAGACATCAACTTCTCTGAAGGACACCATTATGCATTTATGATTTTGGTTTTTCCTCATGTATTAATGAAGTTGATGGATTGTTATGAAATGACCAGCTGATTTACTTATACTGCTTTTCATGACTTTTATTTGAAAGTTGTGTTCTATGTTTTGTCCCCATGAAATTTTCACTGTGATTGATCTTAATAAAAAAATTTGAAACATAACCTTTCTCTGCTGTGTGCTTCTTCTCGTGACTATATTGTTTTATGTGTGTAAAAATCGGTGATTATATTTGAGTAATCCTGTGGATACATCTGGTTCAATTTATTGAAAGAACCTATTAATAATTACTATATATACCCTTACTGATTTACAAACTAAATCCCTTGTAGCCACCCCTTACTTAAATCGCAATACAACACAGTATAACTACTAAGCAGGTTGATCAATGCGGATGCATTATCACGTATAGATGCTATCGTAGTAATTAAGTGTACCAAAATATTAATTTGTTTTAGAATAAGTTTTATCAAAATTAACATTTAAAAAAACTTGTAGTATGAGGTTGGTTTTTGATACAATATGATGACATTTTATCAAACCTAGGGACGTGTTAGTTATCTAGTCTAGACATTACCAGATTAGAAGAACATGGGTCCTCTACACAAAAAATTAACATTAATATGGATATAGTTCATTGATTTGAACGTAACGGATGGAAAATGGAATTCAGTCCTTATGCACACTATTTGAAAGTTATTTTTACACTGTTTTGCACGGTAAATATTATTAATTATACATCACCATCCAAACACAACGGAAATTAAGTGATTGCTATAGGATTGGTATGATGGACCAACTAAAGGGCTATCAGTAATAGAACGTGTCCTCAAGGGGTAATTAACAAGTAAATAACCAAAAACGCAAAACATTAAATGATGACATGTAAAAAGTTGCACAGTAGGGATTCATCCCGTAATAATTCTTTTGGAATGAGGAATGACAAACCATCAACATTAATTAATTAATGGTTATGTAATTTACTGCTCTCCTGATTTATGGTCATTTAGATATCCGCCCTAATACAATAATGTACAATGTATAATGCCTTGATGATCTATACATTGAAACTACGATTGGCTTAGTGGGAGAATTAAGATAAAAGTGGCCCAACATATTAAGGATATGTTTGTAGGCTCTGGTGGAATTTTGCACGAATGCGTGATTTCGCACATACCTTTCGGACTCAGCATTTATGCGTTTATTATGTCATCTGTATAAGAAAAAATCCAATGTGGCAATATATCATCTGTCCGATAAGATAAATATGAATAACGTGTATTTTACTGTTATTTATGTATTTGTTGAATTTTATATTTATCTACCCAATTGATTTTGATATTTCCAGCCTCCCTGATAACTAAGAAATGTTACAATTAACCTTCTATGTCGATGGATGGTCATGTCACATGATGCACTTTCAAATTTTGCACTGTCACTTTAAAAACCGCAACTTACCAGAGTCACATTGTCATGTGAACAAGCCTCTGAGGAGGCGAAACGTTATGGCGGTTTGCAACTAAATAAAGAATCTTGCACAGAAACGTTGGTCCGTGTCTGTGTTGCCGCGGTGGGAGATTGGATTCCCTCGTCGCTGCTGTGGAAGTGGTGATGTATATTATAATATGAACAGTCATGGTGATCTAAGTGGAGTTCACGATCTGTCATCACAAACAGTAACGATAAGTAAGCAAGTCAAGTCAAGTCAAAAAACACTTTATTCGATTAATTAAAATCATAAAAGCAGATAACAAATACATCATTTCATCGCTCCAATAAATACAAACATGGGTTCAAGTTCATCATACAATATACAATAAAACATTTTTTAAATCATAATAAGGGTTCAATACAGACTACAAGCAAATAATAAAATCACACAGTAGATAAGTAAGCAACGTTACCGCCCTGCGGTTTTCAGTCTATTTTCCCCTTGGGATCATGTGCTGTGAAAATATATACATATTATTATTCTCACCGTCAGGATCTCAGAAGAATTTATGACCCGTCGCCACGAAGATCAAACGTTTTCACCTCCCGGAGAAAAGAAGTTCAGTAAATAAATACCGCTCGAAAGTATTTCATTATGGATGTTCTGTTAAATACGTAACTTTATTATCCTTTTCTTTTTACTGTAACAATAGTATCAATCATTAAATTATAATAGATTGTCTTATTGCTACAGAAGAGGAATGGGTGATTTTTCTGTGACATCTGTAATATAACATTCAAATATTAAAAAGTGCTTGATCATATATTTTTTTCAAGAAACATATTTTACAAAACAGTTAGCGGAACAATCTTCAACCTATAAGCATTACGACAGCACGTTCCTGAATTGTACAGAATACAAATTTGAAAAATAACAATGCATACATTTCTATGTAATATGAAGTTATTTTTTTTAACAGTTTTTTACTTCTTCTCTTGATCTCAGATAATGTAGTGCGGAAGTGTGTTGATGTAGCACTTCTATTCTACTTTTTCTAAAAGTAACTGATGACCTCTTACATCATCAAGAATGTAGGGCAACACTTTTACAAACTATAGCAGAAAAAAGAAGGTTATAGCCACGCTTAACTGATATTTTATGAAATTCCATTTTTAATTGTCACCCCTTTCATATATACAGCGACAGTTTCTGAAGAAAGTTTATTTGTATTTGCCTAATAAAAACTGTTTCAAACCTAGATTGATTTTTTTGCTGCGCAACCACACCTCCACGTCAGGACAGTAAACACCACATTATAAGTAAATAGTACTCCTAACAAGTATGTCACCCACAAACTTGATAAAAAAAACCAGCCCAAAACACTGTAATTTTTCCGCCGTGATTTATACACCACACGGCAATGATATAAATAGCCCTTGAAACATATAAAAACAATTGCTTCCCTCATAATCCCTCTTCACCACCTTATGGGCACTGTACAGCGTTAATAGTGTTCCTAACCTGCCCTCTACTACTTTCTTTTCCCACACTCCTTTGGAAAATGCATCACAATATCATTGACAACAGTGAACCATTCCCACCCAATAAGGAGCAAACTTGTGCTCGGAAAACTTTAGCCAATAAAATGTCCATGTTGTTCCACAGAGGTAGAAGGAATGACTGCCAAACCTTCTACTTTTAATACTTCACAGACAATGAACATTAAGCTTTGTAAAGTCCCGCTTGGAGCACGTTACCCTAATACTCACCGAACAGGAAGGAATCCCTAACAAAACTTTTCCACTGACTTCTTGTACGACTAACGGTTCCTATCAAAAAAATATAAATCTCCAGCACAGTAACTATTTCAATTAGCAACATATTGTGGTGAACTTCTAACCTCTGCGCTCACGCAAGTGTTCCATGAACTGTTACTGTGGTAACAGGCAGAAAGGTACCGGCTATACAAAAACCGTTATATTTACCCTGGATCCTCTACAAGACAGAAAGGAAACCAAAGTAAAACAAAACACTGTACAACATTTACAACCCCCTTGCGCATCCATGGCCCCCCCATAAACATTAAAAGTGTGTGAACCTCAAACCCGGGACCAACCACCCCCAGGAGATTTCTGTATTGTGTGACAAGGGCTCAGTGGCCCTTCGCCTGGTGTCCTAGAGAGCCCTGGAGAACGCCACACCCATAACCGGTTCCTGCAGTGTCCCGGGGTGCCTACCCCGGGATACTACTGTTTGCTATGAGAAGGCGGAAGTCTTGCGCCTCCCGCACTCCCATAGCAAACTTAGTTTGAACTTGGAAAGACACAACAGTGAAATTCGTTCTCACTTTCAAAATCCAAAGAAGATTGCATTTCCACATGCAACTTAGCATCTCCCCATGTGTAAAAGCAATGCTGGTGTTCTATAGAGGAGTGGACCCCATCGAGCTGTGTACCCCTTTGACTCAGCGCATGCGTATTGATGTTGCGCCTGTGCAAAATACACCCCACCACGCGCACCATCAGTCCGTCTACCCCTAATGTTTTTCATTTCTTTTGCGCATGCTCTATACGAACATGACGGTCACGAGGAGTTGGCGGGACCGTGGGGGCATTGTACGCTCCGTCTTCTTTGTAGATAGGGTCACGTGAGTAGTGACGTATGTACTGGATGGGTGTAGTGTGGGTGTATACCAGCCATGAGGGAGTGTGTGTGCCGATCTGACAATTACTAACAAATCAATACAATGGAAATCTGGGCCATGGACTGTTGTTGTGTTTTCCTGGTAGCGTAAGCACAGTAGGCTGTAGTAACGTATTCAGTCTTGATTCATTTACCATCTCCCCCATGGGCTTTTAAATAAGGCCTCGTGGCACAGGGACACTGCAGGAGCTGGTCTTGGGGTGTGGCAGTTTCCAGGGCCTCCGAGGGCTCTGGGCATAGGGTCACGCAGTCTGCTACACACAATACGCTAAAAAGAAGAAAAAGTGATGAGAGATGATTTCTGACGTGTTTAGGCTTGAGAGCCTGGATAATCATTAAATGGGGTTATACATGTTATAAAACAATATAGTACTGCACACTAAAGGAGAAAAGTCACCACAATTATTAGCCTCTCTCCCAACATTTAAAAGCCCCGGGGGGAGGTGGTAAATTAATCGAGACTGAATACGTTAGTACAGGTCACTCTTACACTACCAGGAAAACACATAACAGTATAAGGCCCAGATTTCCACTGTAGTGATTTCTTAGTTCCAGGTCTAGTTGTCAGATCGGCACACACACACTCCCTAATAGCTGGTATACACCCACACCACACCCATCCTGCACATTCGTCATGGTAATGGCTTTGTGGTGACGAGCACGCGTTGTAATGGCTGTGCCTTTACGTGCTTCAAATTAGTTTTTTTAGTTTTTAGGTATGCATGTGACCAAGTCTGATAAGATCGGAGGCCAAGGACAAACACCGTGGTGTATGTGGCAGGAAATTTCATGGATCACAGAGAAGATATGGGGGGTAAAATGAAAGTAGCAGGTATAATAAAAATACCAGAGGAAAACTACGTTTGGCACCTCGGCAAAACGTTTCAAATAAATAAAGATAGAATATGATTATTAATATATTACAAAAGTGTAGCAGCGGATGAAGCACACGGCCCGAAGAAGAAAGCGGCAAATTTAATACCTGAAATGACGAGAGGTTTGCTTGGCGAACTTAAAGAAAAAGAAAGTAGCGTGGGCTTGTAAACGAGGCTGCGCATGCATCGAGAGTACAACTGGTGCAGAAAAAAACCCGGAAAGTTTTACATACTATCATAGAAATATAGCTCTTTTTTTGACCAATAAAGTTAGTTCTGAAAAGAACTGGGGTTTTTTTAGCCCCAAAGCCCCCACAGTCCCAGCTGGCTCCCCGCGTCCTTTGAGAGCCGGCATTACTTTTTGTCAAAGAGAGCAACTTACATGCTGCTCTCTCTGACGAAAAGCAATCTCCTTTCCTACTTGAAAGACAGAGCAGGTTAACTTGCTCTCCATTTCAAATTCGAAAGCGGTTTGTTGTGGTAGAGTGGGAGCCGCAACACTCCCGCCCTACCACAGCAAACAGCAGTGTCCCGGGGGTAGGCACTCCAGGAAGGGGGCCCCCCTCCCAACATTCAAAAGCCCAGAGGGGTGGTATTCCCAGGGGCTGGGTGGTCCGTCCCCCCTATTTTCTATATTCAGCTATTACAGATGGCGGTCCCCGGAGCTTGAAACCCCCCACAAGGTTTTTTAAAATAAAAAGAGGCCCCAGGGAGTGGACCTGAGCCCCCCGCATACATATATTTAAAGCCCCGGGGGATGGCGATTCCCCGGGGTGGTTTGCAACTAAATAAAGAATCTTGCACAGAAACTTTGGTCCGTGTCTGCGTTGCCGCGGTGGGAGATTGGATTCCCTTGTCGCTGCTGTGGAAGTGGTGATATATTTGGCAGTTGGGTTTCACGCAGCCATTACACGAGACCCTCTCTGATCCAGGACGACGCTGAAGGTGAAGCTTTTATCAGTTTTCTTGGAAGCAGCAGTGTTCCGGAAGGAAAACAGCGTCTGACCCCCCGAAACCAAAAGAGCAGGAGAGCCAAGCGAGGAAAGGAGACCGAATCCACTCGAGTCGGAGGACACGAGAAGGCTGAGGACACTCCATTCCAGCGGAGGCACTGCAACTATTAAGGTATATCGGGAAGGACAGAATACGTGCAGGGACGGGTTGAAGGATTCGTAAAAATCCCAACCACACAAACGTCCACATAAATACTTTAACATCTGTTGCGATATAAAAATGTCCGCCGACAATGTGAAAAACAGGGAGGCTGCTGCCATGGCCATGTTTTCAGACAGCCTTCCGATTCCCAGTAACATCCAGAAACCAACTACAGCTCCCACAAACCCCCAAACGGGTACACTTAAAGATAAATTTTGCATATTGGGGAAAAAATCACGAAGCGAGCAGAGCAAGTGGTGGGAAGCGAAATCGCACCAAATCTACATTGAAGATAATCGCATTCCGAGGGGTTTGCGCATACTTACAGCACCGAGCTACGAAAACTCGAATACGGAACTAATGCGTGAAGGGGCTGAAATAAATCTAGAGGCTTCGCGGAGACAGGTTCTAGTACTCATAAAATATGCAGAAATTGACAGGGCACAGCTCCTCAAAGAAATAGCTGAGATTTATGAGGAATTGGAAAAGGACGAACAAACGGAAGAAAAGGCCAAGCTAATGACCGAAATGAATGACAGACTTAAAAAAGAAGAAGCAACAATCATGGAATGAAAAAAGAACAAATTTCAAAGAGATCGTAACGAATACCAGTTAGGACAAATATTTACATTTTCAAAAAGATACGATGCCCTCCGTACATCCGCTAAAAAAAACTTTGTTTCTTCACAAGAAAGTTCCACAAAGCGGTGACAATACAATGACAACAATGTCGGATCTCAGTTCCATGGGAAGTGATTCTGAATCTGAAATGAGAAATCCAGCAACAGGAAAATCGGTCAAACCCTCACCAGGGGAAGAAATTAGTTTTTGTGCCACCAATGAATGCCAACTCTTCAACCCCGGATCAGAAAACACTACAGCGCAAATTCAGGAACTACAAGAGGAGGCAAAGGCTCAGGACGTGGAAAAGGAGGGCAATATCAGAACAAGAGAGGAAAGGGCAAATAGGTACCCGTGAATCAACAGTAAGTACCCAAAGCAATCAAATCATCATTAACTTAACTGATATTGTGCTAACAAATAATGAAGAAACAATTTTAAAACTTGGTCTTTCATATGCACCCCTCAGAAACTTTGACTATGCCACAACTAGACTTGACATTTACAAAGCGGTGCACAAGCTTAAATTACGCAAATACTTTACTCTAAACCGGAAAAGAACTACGCAAAAGTCCACGCAGTCACAAGATACTGATACAATGCTAGAAGTGAGTGACATGAGACAAATGGATGATCTATTTGAATTATGGGAAACTGAAGATGTGGGATATCCGACTTCAGATTAACTGGATGAAACAAGAGTAGGACAGACAAACAATATGCTATCTCCGATGGTTACTCCCTTTAAACCAGTTCCTACATTCAATCCAGCTATGCCCAGGGACACAATAGATGTGTTCCACCAAAATGTGACATATCAAATCAAACAATTATGCAGGAAAGTTCAAAATCAAAAACGACGATATAACAAACAATCACAACAATATGAATCCCTCATGCTCAAATTAGGTCAAAACAAGGATATTATCATCAGAGCCAGTGATAAAGGAGGGAACACAGATCGTGTACTGCTTAAACGTTCTGAATATGATAAGGAGGCATATCTTCAATTGAATGATAAACAATGTTATGAACGATCGTCGGCAACAATGATGAAGTCAGCACATAAACAGTATTAAACCAAGCTAATGAAATGGCGTAATCTCAAAATTTTTACGGAAAATGAATATAAGTATTTGTTGAATGAAAATCCCATCATACCGACAATATATTTTATTCCTTAAGTGCATAAAAATAAGGAAGCACCTCCGGGAAGGCCGATCATATCAGCCCGTGGTAGTATGTTGGAAAAAACATCAGTATACATAGACTATTTTTTGCAGCTCTATGTTAAAGCGTTAGATTCCTATGTACAAGACACTGGAGACTTTCTCTGGAAGATTGAACAAATTGTTTGGGATGACAACTATTGGATGCTTACATTAGATGTAGCTACATTATATACCAGCATCAAACATCCAGATGGGATTAATGCAGTAGAACATTACCTTGCGCAAAGAGCTGATCAATACAAAGAACACAATGAGGTGATTATCCAAATGCTTGAATTCTGTTTGACCAACAATTATTTTATGTACAACAACCTGATATATCGCCAAGTACAAGGGGTAGCCATGGGGGCCAGTTTTTCACCAAGCTTTGCCTGTTTGCACATGGGCAGCTGGGAAGAACTGGTCCTCTAGGCCCAATATAAGACAAATTGGGAGAATAACATCGTAAAATGGTTATGTTACATAAATGATCCCTTTATTGTATGGAATGGAACTAGAGAATCTGCTGAGATATTCATTAATGATATCAATAACAACATGTTAAACTTAAATTTTACTGCACACATGAGTCAGCAATCAGTCCCGTTCCTAGACACAGAGATTTTCGTAAAAAATGGCAAATTGGAAACTAGGCTTCACCGGAAAATCACGGCTGGCAATAGTATACTCCATGCCACAAGTGCCCATCCAGCTCACTTAATTTCTAGCATCCCCTACGGGGAGATGCTGAGATTGAGGAGAATATGTAGCAATGGTGAAGACCTTGAACAAGCACAGCAAGTAAGTAAATGCAGGTTTATTGAACGTGGGTATTCTGCGAAAACTATTGATGCCGCAATTGCCAAATCTATGTTAGTTAACAGACAACAACTTCTTAATACATACCAGCAAGATGTTAATGAAGGCATTAGTACTAGTAATCCAGCTCAAAGCAACATGCTGACCAAAATAGAACCAGGTCCCTTTAGGAACATTACCAGTTACAATAAACAACACTCAGGAATATATAAAATCATCAATCGTAACTGGTCACTAGTACTCAATGACCCTATTATAGGCCCGACGTTGCCACGTAAACCATCATTGACATACAGTAGAGCACCTTCTATGACGGATGGTCTGATCAATACCAATCCAGAAATAATGGAAAAAACGACTTCTACAGATGCAAAACGTGCAAATCTTGCATTCATGGCATAAACACCAAAACATATGTAGATGAATTCAGTAACAGAGAACATCCTGTTGATAAAATACTGACATGCAAGTCTGAATATGTTGTATACGCCTTAATCTGCCCATGCGGGATGAAATATGTGGGCAGCACAAAATTAGCTGCACATAAGCGTATATCACAACATTTACGTGCCATTGCGAACCAAGATAATACCTACCCAGTCGCAAGACACTTTAAAGATAAGCACAACAGCAATAATGCAGACTTAAAATATTTTCTTATTGATGCCGTGAATGCAAGCAGGAGGGGTGGAAATCGAGAGTCGCGGATGCGAAAACTCGAAACTAGATATATCTTATTACTAGAATCCAAGACCCCTAAAGGCCTTAATGTCACAGAAGATCTGTACACTTGTCTTTCTTAAAGTATTAGTATATCTGTCATCTGATCAATGGCAATGAGAGAAACATGACGTAGACAAGTCTTTCCGCTAAAATTGCTTAAATCGCAATACAACACAGTATAACTACTAAGCTGGTTGATCAATGCGGCTGCATTATCACGTATAGATGCTATCGTAGTAATTAAGTGTACCAAAATATTAATTTGTTTTAGAATAAGTTTTATCAAAATTAACATTTAAAAAAACTTGTAGTATGAGGTTGGTTTTTGATACAATATGATGACATTATATCAAACCTAGGGACGTGTTAGCTATCTATTCTAGACATTACCAGATTAGAAGAACATGGGTTCTCTACACAACAAATTAACATTAATACCGATATAGTTCATTGATTTGAACTTAACGAATGGAAAATGGAATTCAGTCCTTATTCACACTATTTGAAAGTTTTTTTTGACACGGTTTTGCACAGTAAATATTATTAATTATACATCACCATCCAAACACAAAGGAAATTAAGTGATTGCTACAGGATTGGTATGGCCGACCAACTAAAGGGCTATCAGTAATAGAACGTGTCCTCAAGGGGTAATTAACAAGTAAATAACCAAAAACGCAAAAAATGAAATGATGATATGTAAAAAGTTGTACAGTAGGGATTCATCCCGTAATAATTCTTTTGGAATTAGGAATGACAAACCATCAACATTAATTAATTAATAGTTATGTAATTTACTGCTCTTCTGATTTATGGTCATTTAGATATCCGCCATAATGCAATAATGTACAATGTATAATGCCTTGATGATCTATACATTGAAACCACGATTGGCTTAGTGGGAGAATTAAGATAAAAGTGGCCCAACATATTAAGGATATGTTTGTAGGCTCTGGCGGAATTTTGCACGAATGCGTGATTTTGCACATACCTTTCGGACTCAGCATTTATTATGTCATCTGTATAAGAAAAAATCCAAAGTGGCATTATATCATCTGTCCGATGAGATAAATATGAATAACGTGTATTTTACTGTCATTTATGTATTTAGGAATTTTATATTTATCTACCCAGTCGATTTTGATATTTCCAGCCTCCCTGATAACTAAGAAATGTTACAATTAACCTTCTATGTCGATGGATGGTCATGTCACATGATGCATTTTCAAATGTTGCACTGTCACTTTAAAAACTACAACTTACCAGAGTCACATTGTCATGTGAACAAGCCTCTGAGGAGGAGAAACGTTATGGCGGTTTGCAACTAAATAAAGAATCTTGCACAGAAACTTTGGTCCGTGTCTGCATTGCTGCGGTGGGAGATTGGATTCCCTCGTCGCTGTCGTGGAAGTGGTGATGTATATTATAATATGAACAGTCATGGTGATCTAAGTGGAGTACACGATCTGTCATCACAAACAGTAACGGTAAGTAAGCAAGTCAAGTCAAGTCAAAAAACACTTTATTCGATTATTAAAATCATAAAAGCAGGTAACAAATACATCATTTCATCTCTCCAATAAATACAAATATGGGTTCAAGTTCATCATACAATGTACAATAAAAGTAATAAACTTTAAAAAAATAAATAATAAGGGCTCAATACAGTCTACAAGCAAATAATAAAATCCCACAGTAGATAAGTAAGCAACGTTACCGCCTGGCAGTTTTCAGTCTATTTTTCCCTTGGGATCTTGTGCTGTGAAAATATATACATATTATTATTCTCACCATCAGGATCTCAGAAGAATTTATGACCCGTCGCCACGAACATCAAACGTTTTCACCTCCCGGAGAAAAGAAGTTCAGTAAATAAATACCGCTCGAAAGTATTTCATTATGGTTGTTCTGTTAAATACATAACTTTATTTTCCTTTTCTTTTTACTGTAACAATAGTATCAATCGTTAAATTATAATAGATTGTCCTATTGCTACAGAAGAGGAATGGGTGATTATTTTGCGCCATCTGTAATATAACTTTCAAATATTAAAAAGTGCTTGATCATATATTTTTTTCAAGAAACATATTTTACGAAACAGTTAGCGGAACAGTCTGCAACCTCTAAGCACTACGACAGCACGTTCCTGAATTGTACAGATTCCAAATTTGAAAAATAACAATGCATACATTTCTATGTAATATGAAGTTATTTTTTTTAACTGTTTTTTACTTGTTCTCTTGATCTCAGATAATGTAGTGCGGAAGTGTGTTGATGTAGCACTTCTAGTCTAATTTTTCTAAAAGTAACTGATGACCTCTTACAGCATCCAGAATGTAGGGCAACACTTTTACAAACTATAGCAGAAAAAAGAAGGTTATAGCCACGCTTAACTGATATATTATGAAATTCCATTTTTAATTGTCACCCCTTTCATATATCCAGCGACAGTTTCTGAAGAAAGTTTATTTGTATTTGCCTAATAAAAACTGTTTCAAACCTAGACTGAATTTTTCGCTGCGCAACCACACCTCCGCGTCAGGATAGTAAACACCACATTAGAAGTAAATAGTACTCCTAACAAGTATGTCACCCACAAACTTGATACAAAAAAACAGCCCAAGACACTGTCATTTTTCCGCCGTGATTTATACACCACACGGCAATGATATAAATAGCCCTTGAAACATAAAAACACAATTGTTTCCCTCATAATCCCTCTTCATCACCTTATGGGCACTGTACAGAGTTAATAGTGTTCCTAACCCGCCCTCTACTACTTTCTTTTCCCACACTCCTTTGGAAAATGCATCACAATATCACTGACAACAGTGAACCGTTCCGACCCAATAAGTAGCAAACTTGTGCTCGGAAAACTTTACCCAATAAAATGTCCATGTTGTTCCACAGAGGAAGAAGGAATGACTGCCAAACCTTCTACTTTTAATACTTCACAGCCAATGAACATTAAGCTTCGTAAAGTCCCGCTTGGAGCACGTTACCCTAATACTCCCCGAACAGGAAGGAATCCCTAACAAAACTTTTCCACTAACTTCTTGTATGACTAACGGTTCCTATGAAAAAAATATAAATCTCCAGCACAGTAACTATTTCAATTAGCAACATATTGTGGTGAACTTCTAACCTCTGTGCTCACGCAAGTGTTCCATGAACTGTTACTATGGTAACAGGCAGAAAGGTACTGGCTGTACAAAAAACTTTATATTTACCCTGGATCCTCTACAAGACAGAAAGGAAACCAAAGTAAAACAAAACACTGTAGAACATTTACAACCCCCTTGCGCATCCATGGCCCCCCCTAAAACATTAAAAGTGTGTGAACCTCAAACCCGGGAACAACCACCCCCTGGAGATTTCTGTATTGTTTGACAAGGGCTCGTTGGCACTCCGCCTGGTGTCCTAGAGAGCCCTGGAGACCGCCAAGCCCAAAACCGGTTTCTGCAGTGTCCCGGGGTGCCTACCCCCGGGATACTACTGTTTGTTATGAGAAGGTGGAAGTCTTGCGCCTCCCGCCCTCCCATAGCAAACTTAGTTTGAACTTTGAAAGACACAACAGTGAAATGTGTTCTCACTTTCAAAATCCAAAGAAGATTGCATTTCCACATGCAACTTAGCGTCTCCCCATGTGTAAAAGCAATGCCGGTGTTCTATAGAGGAGTGGACCCCATCGAGCTTTGTACCCCTTTGACTCAGCGCATGCGTATTGATGTTGCGCCTGCACACAATACACCCCACCACACGCACCATCAGTCCATCTACCCCTAATGTTTTTCATTTCTTTTGCACATGCTCTATTCGAACATTACAGTCACGAGGAGTCGGCGGGACCGTGGGGGCATTGTACGCTCCGTCTTCTTTGTAGATAGGATCACGTGTGTAGTGACGTATGTACTGGATGGGTATGGTGTGGGTGTATACCAGCAATGAGGGAGTGTGTGTGCCGATCTGACAATTACTAAGAAATCACTACAATGGAAATCTGGGTCATGGACTGTTGTTGTGTTTTCCTAGTAGCGTAAGCACAGTAGGCTGAACTAACGTATTCAGTCTTGATTCATTTACCATCTCCCCATGGGCTTTTAAATAAGACCTTTTGGCACAGGGACACTGCAGCAGCTGGTCTTGGGGCTTGGCAGTTTCCAGGGCCTTCGAGGGCTCTGGGCAAAGGGTCACGCAGTCTGCCACACACAATACACTAAAAAGAAGTAAAAGTGATGAGAGATGATTTCTGACGTGTTTAGGCTTGAGAGCCTGGATAATCATTAAATGGGGTTATACATTTTATAAAACAATATAGTACTGCACACTAAAGGAGAAAAGTCACCACAATTATTAGCCCCTCTCCCAACATTTAAAAGCCCCGGGGGAGGTGGTAAGTTAATCAAGACTGAATACGTTAGTACAGGCCACTCTTACACTACCAGGAAAACACATAACAGTATAAGGCCCAGATTTCCACTGTAGTGATTTCTTAGTTCCAGGTCTAGTTGTCAGATCGGCACACACACACTCCCTCATGGCTGGTATACACCCACACCACACTCATCCAGCACATTCGTCATGGTAACGGCTTTGTGGTGACGATCACGTGTTGTAATGGCTGTGCCTTACGTGCTTCAAATTAGTTTTTTTAGGTTTTAGGTATGCGTGTGACCAAGTCTGATAAGATCGGAGGCCAAGGACCAACACCGTGGTGTGGGGCAGGAAATCTCATGGATCACAGAGAAGATAGGTGGGGGTAAAATGAAAGTAGCAGGTATAATAAAAATAACGGAGGAAAACTACGTTTGGCACCTCGGCAATACGTTTCAAATAAATAAAGATAGAATATGATTATTAATATATTACAAAAGTGTAGCAGCGGATGAAGCACACGGCCCGGAAGAAGAAAGCGGCAAATTTAATACCTGAAATGAAGAGAGGTTTGCTTGGCGAACTTAAAGAAAAAGAAAGAAGCATGGGCTTGTAAACGAGGCTGCGCATGCGTAGAGAGTACTGGTGCAGAAAAAAAACGGAAAGTTTTACATACTATCATAGAAATATAGCTCTTTTTTTGACCAATAAAGTTAGTTCTGAAAAGAACTTGGTTTTTGTTAGCCCCAAAGCCCCCACAGTCCCAGCTGGCTCCCCGCGTCCTTTGAGAGCCGGCATTACTTTTCGTCAAAGAGAGCAACTTACATGCTGCTCTTTCTGACGAAAAGCAATCTCCTTTCCTACTTGAAAGACAGAGCAGGTTAACTTGCTCTCTATTTCAAATTCGAAAGCGGTTTGTTGTGGTAGAGTGGGAGCCGCAACACTCCTGCCCTACCATAGTAAACAGCAGTGTCCCGGGGTAGGCACCCCGGGACACTGCAGAAGCCAGCCCTGAAAGGTGGTGGTCCCTAGGGCCATCAAAGGCTCCAGGAAGGGGGCTGCGCGGCCCCCCTCCCAACATTCAAAAGCCCAGAGGGGTGGTATTCCCCGGGGTGGGTGGTCCGTCCCCCCTATTTTCTATATTCAGTTATTACAGATGGCAGTCCCCGGGGCTTG
This sequence comes from Lissotriton helveticus, assembly GCF_964261635.1. Lineage (NCBI taxonomy): Eukaryota > Metazoa > Chordata > Amphibia > Caudata > Salamandridae > Lissotriton > Lissotriton helveticus. The sequence goes on from NC_136073.1 coordinate 150,397,199, forward strand.
AAACCCCACGCACAGTTTTTTTAAATAAAAAGAGGCCCCAGGGAGTGGCCATGAGCCCCCGCATACATATATTAAAAGCCCCGGGGGATGGCGATCCGCCGTGGTTGTTTGCAACTAAATAAAGAATCTTGCACAGAAACTTTGGTCCGTGGTCTTCACAAGAAAGTTCCACAAAGCGGTGACAATACAATGACAACAATGTCGGATCTCAGTTCCATGGGAAGTGATTCTGAATCTGAAATGAGAAATCCAGCAACAGGAAAATCGGTCAAACCCTCACCAGGGGAAGAAATTCATTTTTTGTGCCACGAATGAATGCAAACTCTTCGACCCCGGATCAGAAAAGTCTACAGCGCAAATTCAGGAACTACAAGAGGAGGCAAAGGCTCAGGACGCGGAAAAGGAGGGCAATATCAGAACAAGAGAGAAAAGGGCAAATGGGTACCCGTGAATCAACAGTAAGTACCCAAAGCAATCAAATCATCATTAACTTAACTGATATTGTGCTAACAAATAATGAAGAAACAATTTTAAAACTTGGTCTTTCATATGCACCCCTCAGAAACTTTGACTATGCCACAACTAGACTTGACATTCACAAAGCAGTGCACACGCTTAAATTACGCAAGTACTTTACTCTAAACCGGAAAAGAACTACGCAAAAGTCCATGCAGTCACAAGATACTGATTCAATCCTAGAAGTGAGTGACATGAGACAAATGGATGATCTATTTGAATTATGGGAAACTGAAGGTGTGGGATATCCGACTTCAGATTAACTGGATGAAACAAGAGTAGGACTGACAAACAATATGCTATCTCCGACGGTTATTCCCTTTAAACCAGTTTCTACATTCAATCCAGCTATGCCCAGGGACACAATATATGTGTTCCACGAAAATGTGACATATCAAATCAAACAATTATGCAGGAAAGTTCAAAATAAAAAACGACGATATAACAAACAATCACAACAATATGAATCCCTCATGCTCAAATTAAGTCAAAACAAGGATATTATCATCAGAGCCTGTGATAAAGGAGGGAACACAGTACTGCTTAAACGTTCTGAATATGATAAGGAGGCATATCTTCAATTGAATGATAAACAATGTTATGAACGATCGTCTGCAACAATGATGAAGTCAGCACATAAACAGTATCAAACCAAGCTAATGAAATGGCGTAATCTCAAAATTTTAACGGAAAATGAATATAAGTATTTGTTGAATGAAAATACCATCATACCCACAATATATTTTATTCCTTAAGTGCATAAAAATAAGGAAGCACCAACGGGAAGGCCGATCATATCAGCACGTGGTAGTATGTTGGAAAAAACATTGGTATACATAGACAATTTTTTGCAGCTCTATGTTAAAGTGTTAGATTCCTATGTACAAGACACTGGAGACTTTCTCTGGGAGATTGAACAAATTGTATGGGATGACAACTATTGGATGCTTACATTAGATGTAGCTGCATTATATACCAGCATCAAACATCCAGATGGGATTCATGCAGTAGAACATTACCCTGCGCAAAGAGCTGATCAATACAAAGAACACAATGAGGTGATTATCCAAATGCTTGAATTCTGTTTGACCAACAATTATTTTATGTACAACAACCTGATATATCGCCAAGTACAAGGGGTAGCCATGGGGGCCAGTTTTTGACCAAGCTTTGCCTGCTTGCACATTGGCAGCTGGGAAGAATTGGTCCTCAAGGCCCAATATAAGACAACTTGGGAGAATAAAATTGTAAAATAGTTACGTTACATAGATGATCTCTTTATTGTATGGAATGGAACTAGAGAATCTGCTGAGATATTCATTAATGATATCAATAACAACATGTTAAACTTAAATTTTGCTGCACACATGAGTCAGCAATCAGTCCCGTTCCTAGACACAGAGATTTTCCTAAAAAATGGCAAATTGGAAACTAGGCTTTACAGGAAAATCACGGCTGGCAATGGTATACTCAATGCCACAAGTGCCCATCCAGCTCACTTAATTTCTAGCATCCCCTACGGGGAGATGCTGAGATTGAGGAGATTATGTAGCAATGGTGAAGACCTTGAACAAGCACAGCAAGAAAGTAAATGCAGGTTTATTGAATGTGGGTATTCTACGAAAACTATTGATGCCGCAATTGTCAAATCTATGTTAGTTAACAGACAACAACTTCTTAATACATACCAGCAAGATGTTAATGAAGGCATTAGTACTAGTAATGCAGCTCAAAGCAACATGCTGACCAAAATAGAACCAGGTCCCTTTAGGATCATTACCAGTTACAATAAACAACACTCAGAAATATATAAAATCATCAATCGTAACTGGTCACTAGTAGTCAATGACCCTATTATAGGCCCGACGTTGCCACGTAAAGCATTATTGACATACAGTAGAGCACCTTCTATGAGGGATGGTCTGGTCAATACCAATCCAGAAATAATGGAAAAAACTACTTCTACAGATGCAAAACGTGCAAATCTTGCATTCATGGCATAAACACCAAAACATATGTAGATGAATTCAGTACCAGAGAACATCCTGTTGATAAAATACTGACATGCAAGTCTGAATATGTTGTATACGCCTTAATCTGCCCATGCGGGATGAAATATGTGGGCAGCACAAAATTAGCTGCATATAAGCATATATTACAACATTTACATGCCATTGCGAACCAAGATAATACCTACCCAGTCGCAAGACACTTTAAAGATAAGCACAACAGCAATAATGCAGACTTAAAATATTTTCTTATTGATGCCGTGAATGCAAGCAGGAGGGGTGGAAATCGAGAGTCGCGGCTGCGAAAGCTCGAAACTAGATATATCTTATTACTAGATTCCAAGACCCCTAAAGGCCTTAATGTCACCGAAGATCTGTACACTTGTCTTTCTTAAAGTGTTAGTATATCTGTAGTCTGATCAATGGCAATGAGAGAAACATGACGTAGACAAGTCTTTCCGCTAAAATTGCTTAAATCGCAATACAACACAGTATGACTACTAAGCAGGTTGATCAATGCGGATGCATTATCACGTATAGATGCTATTGTAGTAATTAAGTGTACCAAAATATTAATTTGTTTTAGAATACGTTTTATCAAAATTAACATTTAAAAAAACTTGTAGTATGAGGTTGGTTTTTGATACAATATGATGACATTATATCAAACCTAGGGACGTGTTAGCTATTTATTCTAGACATTACCAGATTAGAAGAACATGGGTTCTCTACACAATAAATTAACATTAATATGGATATAGTTCATTGATTTGAACTTAACGAATGGAAAATGGAATTCAGTCCTTATTCACACTATTTGAAAGTTTTTTTTTGACACGGTTTTGCACGGTAAATATTATTAATTATACATCACCATCCAAACACAAAGGAAATTAAGTGATTGCTACAGGATTGGTATGGCGGACCAACTAAAGGGCTATCAGTAATAGAACGTGTCCTCAAGGGGTAATTAACAAGTAAATAACCAAAAACGCAAAAAATGAAATGATGATATGTAAAAAGATTTACAGTAGGGATTCATCCCGTAATAATTCTTTTGGAATTAGGAATGACAAACCATCAACATTAATTAATTAATGGTTATGTAATTTACTGCTCTCCTGATTTATGGTCATTTAGATATCCGCCCTAATACAATAATGTACAATGTATAATGCCTTGATGATCTATACATTGAAACTACGATTGGCTTAGTGGGAGAATTAAGATAAAAGTGGCCCAACATATTAAGGATATGTGTCATGTGAACAAGCCTCTGAGGAGGCAAAACGTTGTGGCGGTTTGCAACTAAATAAAGAATCTTGCACAGAAACTTTGGTCCGTGTCTGCGTTGCCGCGGTGGGAGATTGGATTTCCTCGTCGCTGCTGTGGAAGTGGTGATGTATATTATAATATGAACAGTCATGGTGATCTAAGTGGAGTTCACGATCTGTCATCACAAACAGTAACGATAAGTAAGCAAGTCAAGTCAAGTCAAAAACCACTTTATTTGATTAATTAAAATCATAAAAGCAGGTAACAAATACATCATTTCATCGCTCCAATAAATACAAATATGGGTTCAAGTTCATTTTACAATATACAATAAAAGTAATACATTTAAAAAAAAAAAATCATAATAAGGGTTCAATACAGTCTACAAGCAAATAATAAAATCACACAGTAGATAAGTAAGCAACGTTACCGCCTTGCGGTTTTCAGTCTATTTTCCCCTTGGGATCATGTGCTGTGAAAATATATACATATTATTATTCTCACCGTCAGAAGAATTTATGACCCGACGCCACGAAGATCAAACGTTTTCACCTCCCGGAGAAAAGAAGTTCAGTAAATAAATACCGCTCGAAAGTATTTCATTATGGATGTTCTGTTAAATACATAACTTTATTTTCCTTTTCTTTTTACTGTAACAATAGTATCAATCGTTAAATTATAATACATTTTCCTATTGCTACAGAAGAGGAATGGGTGATTTTTCTGCGCCATCTGTAATATAACTTTCAAATATTAAAAAGTGCTTGATCATATATCTTTTTTCAAGAAACATATTTTACGAAACAGTTAGCGGAACAGTCTGTAACCTCTAAGCACTACCACAGCATGTTCCTGAATTGTACAGAATACAAATTTGAAAAATAACAATGCATACATTTCTATGTAATATGAAGTTATTTTTTTTAACTGTTTTTTACTTGTTCTCTTGATCTCAGAAAATGTAGTGCGGAGGTGTGTTGATGTAGCACTTCTATTCTACTTTTTCTAAAAGTAACTGATGACCTCTTAAATCATCAAGAATGTAGGGCAACACTTTTACAAACTATAGCAGAAAAAAGAAGGTTATAGCCACGCTTAACTGATATTTTATGAAATTCCATTTTTAATTGTCACCCCTTTCATATATTCAGCGACAGTTTCTGAAGAAAGTTTATTTGTATTTGCCTAATAAAAACTGTTTCAAACCTAGACTGAATTTTTTGCTGTGCAACCAAACCTCCGCGTCAGGACAGTAAGCACCACATTATAAGTAAATAGTACTCCTAACAAGTATGTCACCCACAAACTTGATAAAAAAAACAGCCCAAGACACTGTAATTTTTCCGCAGTGATTTATACACCACACGGCAATGATATAAATAGCCATTGAAACATATAAAAAAAATAGTTTCCCTCATAATTCTTCACCACCTTATGGGGACTGTACAGAGTTAATAGTGTTCCTAACCTGCCCTCTACTACTTTCTTTTCCCACACTCCTTTGGAAATCACTGACAACAATGAACCGTTCCCACCCAATAAGGAGCAAACTTGTGCTCGGAAAACTTTAGCCAATAAAATGTCCATGTTGTTCCACAGAGGATGAAGGAATGACTGCCAAACCTTCAACTTTTAATACTTCACAGCCAATGAAAATTAAGCTTCGTAAAGTCCCGCTTGGAGCACGTTACCCTAATGCTCTCCGAACAGGAAGGAATCCCTAACAAACCTTTTCTACTGACTTCTTGTACGACTAACGGTTCCTATGAAAAAAATATAAATCTCCAGCACCGTAACTATTTTAATTAGCAGCATATTGTGGTGAACTTCTAACCTCTGTGCTCACGCAAGTGTTCCATAAACTGTTGCTATGGTAACAGGCAGAAAGGTACTGGCTATACAAAAACCGTTATATTTACCCTGGATCCTCTACAAGACAGAAAGGAAACCAAAGTAAAACAAAACACTGTACAACATTTACAAACCCCTTGCGTGTCCATGGCCCCCCATAAACATTAAAAGTGTGTGAACCTCAAACCCGGGAACAACCAGCCCCTGGAGATTTCTGTATTGTGTGACAAGGGCTCGGTGGCCCTCCGCCTGGTGTCCTAGAGAGCCTTGGAGACCGCCACGCCCAGAACCGGTTCCTGCAGTGTCCCGGGGTGCCTACCCCAGGGATACTACTGTTTGCTATGAGAAGGCGGAAGTCTTGCGCCTCCCGCCCTCCCATAGCAAACTTAGTTTGAACTTTGAAAGACACAACAGTGAAATTCGTTCTCACTTTCAAAACACAAAGAAGATTGCATTTCCACATGCAACTTAGCATCTCCCCATGTGTACAAGCAATGCGGGTGTTCTATAGAGGAGTGGAACGCACAATACACCCCACCACACGCACCATCAGTCCGTCTACCCCTAATGTTTTTAATTTCTTTTGCGCATGCTCTATTCGAACATGACGGTCACAAGGAGTCGGCGGGACCGTGGGGGCATTGTACGCTCCATCTTCTTTGTAGATAGGGTCACGTGTGTAGTGACGTATGTACTGGATGGGTGTGGTGTGGGTGTATACCAGCCATGAGGGAGTGTGTGTGCCGATCTGACAATTACTAAGAAATCACTACAATGGAAATCTGGGGCATGGACTGTTGTTGTGTTTTCCAGGTAGCGTAAGCAAAGTATGCTGTAGTAACGTATTCAGTCTGTATTCAGTTACCACCTCCCCCAGGGGCTTTTAAATAAGGCCTTGCGGCACAGGGTCACTGCAGGAGCTGGTCTTGGGGCATGGCAGTTTCCAGGGCCTTCGAGGGCTCTGGACGTAGGGTCACGCAGTCTGCCACACACAATACACTAAAAAGAAGAAAAAGTGATGAGAGATGATTTCTGACGTGCTTGAGAGCCTGGATAATCATTAAATGGGTTATACATGTTATAAAACAATATAGTACTGCACACTAAAGGAGAAAAGTCACCACAATTATGAGCCCCTCTCCCAACATTTAAAAGCCCCGGGGGGTGGTGGTAAATTAATCGAGACTGAATACATTAGTACAGACCACTCTTACACTACCAGGAAAAAACATAACAGTATAAGGCCCAGATTTCCACTGTAGTGATTTCTTAGTTCCAGGTCTAGTTGTCAGATCGGTACACACACACTCCCTCATGGCTGGTATACACCCACACCACACCCGTCCAGTACATTCGTCATAGTAATAGGTTTGTGGTGACGATCACGCGTTGTAATGGCTGCGCCTTACGTGCTTCAAATTAGTTTTTTTTAGTTTTTAGGTATGCGTGTGACCAAGTCTGATAAGATCGGAGGCCAAGGACAAACACCGTGGTGTATGTGGCAGGAAATCTCATGGATCACAGAGAAGATAGGCGGGGGTAAAATGAAAGTAGCAGGTATAATAAAAATAATGGAGGAAAACTAAGTTTGGCACCTCGGCAAAATGTTTCAAATAAATAAAGATAGAATATGATTATTAATATATTACACAAGTGTAGCAGCGGATGAAGCACACGGCAACGTAAGAAGAAAGTGGCAAATTTAATACTTGAAATGAAGAGAGGTTTGCTTGGCGAAATTAAAGGAAAAGAAAGAAGCGTGGGCTGATACGTTCCTGAGAGACTGTGAACCAAGATGGCGCCCGGAGGATATCGAGCCTGCACCCGGAGGTCGTATGTTGAGAGCCGTGATACCGCTGGATCTAGCTGTGACTATCTGCGGATCTCCCCTGTCCCCATCCCAAGGTACAGCACAGCCGGTTACCCCCTGTAGGGAAAGACTGCCAACTCGGAGGACCTGCCTGCCTGCAAAATCGGTAAGTGGCAGACACAGACGGTGGGGAAGGGGCCCACGTACTGGTTTGCGGCCTCACCGCTGTCGAGATCTACTGGGAGATCTGGACTTCAACGAGAGACTCGGTTGACCATGGAGCTGGCTATACACCCTGTGGAACTACATTTACCGATTAATCTCCCTCCGAACATGCTGGTGATTTGTTTTTTCTGAAAACACATTGCATTATTATGCAATAAATAACGGCCCATAAATGCATTCTTGAACATCCCGCAGTATTGAATTCCCGTGGCCGGAAGCAGGACTAAATGACGGGTCACAACCGCTCCACCTTGCAGGACCCCTGTCACGTCCTGGGGGGGCCAGGACTCATATCATCCAGCTACTGGAAATGCGACAGGTACAAACCTTTTCAAGTAGCTTCAAAATGGCTGCCTAGTGAAAAGTTCCGATTGGGTGCTCTCTGGCTAGTGATTGCCTTTTTGGCTTCAATCCCTTCAAAGCTACCCCCCTTCTTAGACCCCCTCTCACACCTGGGCTTAGATTTGACTGTTTTTCTCATTTAACCAACTCCCGCAATTGAATTTAACTTTTTCAGATTAATCCTCTTTCATCATCCTGACATCAGAGACTGAGCAATATGTTCGAAGCCCGGTGGAGCTGCCTAGACAGCTATAGAGGAGATCAGCTCTCTTTCACCCTGGTGGCTGTCCCCTACCCAGCCGGAAATTAGGCACTGTTCTCCCCGTCTCCATGCTGTATCCTTGTCCCACCCCTCTCTCCGACGAATTACCGCAACTTTCCGTCTTTTTCTTATTGTTTTACTACACTCTTGTAACGTTTATAATTTGTAACTTGTAACGCACAGATCCTCATGTAAAGCGCTCTGATACCTCTGGGTCTAGCCAGCGCCATATAAAACTCATCAAATAAATAAATAGCTCACAAACATGGCCTCTGAAGGTCTCACTATTGAGGACACTTGCAGATGTATCGCAAATATGGCCTCCCATGCTCTCACTATTGGTGATACTTGCAGATAGTTCACAAACATGACCTCCAAAGCTCTCACTATTGGGGATATTTGCAGATGGCTCGCAAACATGGCCTCCCATGCTCTCACTAATGGCGATACTTGCAGATAGCTCGCAAACATAGTCCCCCCATACTCTCACTATTAGGGATACTTGCAGATAGCTCACAAACAGGGCCTCTCCTGCTCGCACAATTAGGGATACTTGTAGATAGCTTGCAAACATGGTCCCCCATGCTCTGACTATTGGTGATACTAGCAGATAGCACACAGCCTCTGGGCCATTTTGGGGGAACAAACATATACTCTTTCCTCACAAAAATTTCCTATTATACCTCACATGATGGCAGGACCATAGGAGAATTCTATCGGGCGTGTATTCGACCATAATTGATCATCTCTTCTCGAAACCCACCATGAATTTCCTCTGGCAATGGTGATCTGAGCGACTCAAGACTGACTTCACAGTTGAGGACTGATCTCATTTCATGGAGGGCAATGATACAGCCCTGAGGGGAGCTTGACTCAAATTTTGCTCCTATAAAGTATTGCATCAATGTCACTGGTCCCCGTCCAAATTTAATAGGGCTGATATGACTCAAGATTCTCCCTGCTGGAGATGTCACTCCCTGCACTGCAACATACTTCACACAATTTCGAACTGCGCCGAGCTTTCACATTATTGGAGGCAAGTGTGGGACTCGACTGTCACAACCTTCAGGATCTCTCTTTCACTAACTGTGTAGCTTTTTTTATACCACCCACCCCCGCCCCATCTCCCATGTTCCACTACATGGCCAGATGGTCTGCAATTGCCTTGATAATGGCCGCAGTGGGGATCCTGCGGCAGTGTAAATCATATGTTGTCCCACTCCACTGACCGTGGTTAGAGGACATGCACACTGTGACTGATGCGAAAAAATAATGTATAGATCGAATGACTGAATGCTACAGGTCAATGATGTTTGGAGCATAGTCCCAGTGTAAATAGTGTTTGAATCGGACTGCAGATGAGAAGTTTCTCTTTGGTTGGGATGTACTGCCTACAGTTTTTTTTGTCACTTTGGCATTTCTGTTACCTTGAAAGATTGGAAACTAAACATACTCTTTGTAAGGGAAGTTTGTTCTGAGTTACATGCTACACATTTCCGCAACTTAGATTAGCCATTGCTGTCCCTTGTAGATCAATGGACAAGTCTCACTTGACTCCCCATAGATGGTGCACCATACCTCCTCCCATGTTTACTGTTACTACAGGTCTTTGCTGATCAATGTGGAAAATTGTCTGTCGATTTAGTATCTGTTGGATTGGCGATCATGCTAAAAAGCTAATAAGCAATTGAAATACAAAAAAAGGAAACATTATATGTCACTAGTACAACACCACATACACACTTTTTTGTCACCTTAATATTGGGGGTGATTTGGAAATGCAATCCAGGCATGGATGGATCGTTCAAATGTGACCCTTTCATAAAAGCAGGTCTTAAGTCCAATCTAGTAGAAACTGAGCATAGAATATCTGAATATAGCAGAACAATTCTATAGTAAATAAATGTCTAAATGACAGAAAAGTTCCAGGCCTTTTATTTAGAGCTGCAAGGATTGCCCTAGTAACCACATGGCAAGAGGAGATGGCACCAAACATAGAACATAGAGATATGGGAGTAAGAGTGTACAGTAAGTCCCCAGGAAAAAACTAACCCTGGGCGTAGTTCGTGGAGCCGCACTCCGCGGAGCTACGCGAAGACGCACTTGCACTCCGCGAGCTACGCGTAGCTCCGCGGACATGCGTAGTTGCTTGTTAGACCCGTTCGCGCGCCGTTTTTTGTCTTCGGGAGCGCGGTGCGCGTGGTTGGGGCGCCGCCTGCATGCTCGGGATGGCTAGCGCGCTAAGTTACCCAAGAGGTTTGTCCCGCCCGCTTGCGTTCCCTTATTTCCTGTTCCGGGTCACAAGTCACGTGTTCGGGTTGTGCAAGACATGTTCGGGAACTCATCTTCTCGTTCGCACTACAAAAGTGCGTGATCGCGCTAAATATCGTGCGAACCTACCTACGCGGTCGCGACGGGCATCCTCGCGCGTCCTTATGATGCTATCGCGCATCCAAATGACGTTATCGCGTTCGCACAGTCGCACGGGATTGTGCGGGAGGGTTTACAAACATGGTGGCACACGCGACCGGGAAAAAGCGAACGCAGAACCGAGGTAAGCCATTGCCGCGCACGCGATAATGTTATTTAGCGCGCGAGAACTACGCTACGCACCGGATCGCGGAGTAATCGACAGCTACGCATTCTCCGCAGAACGCGGAGTTGCCGAAACTCCGCAAGCTCCGCGAACGGAGCGTAGTTCTTCGCCCAGGGTTAGAAAAAACCCTTCAGAAAATCTAGTTCACTCACTTTATTTTATGAGCTTGGTATAATTCCAAGTAAGTATTACACAATATAACTGTCAATGTTCACCTTCCACCACAGAGTCTAGAATAGATGCCTCTTAAAACTCTACAGCACAACTATTTTGCAGTTTTCAGATGAGGGCGTCCACATGTGACCGGAAGGTGGCATGAGTCATACAATAATTATGCGTAACAGACTTAACCTGAACAATTGATATATGGAATGCACGTTATCCAAAATGCAATAGCCAATTTCAAAAGTATTTTAAAGAAGAAATTGACAAACAACCACATTTTAAGACCGGTTTATCAGGATTAAAGGTCTTGGCAGTCAGCCCCTGTTCATGTGGGGGCCACAAGGCTGACAAAGGCTACTAAGCCCCAACAGTGGGGGTTGACATAGTTTGTCACTAGTGTTGTGTGGTCCTTCCTACTATGGCTCTGCAAACTAGACCATGTATGCCCCTTTCAACCCTTGGTTGTCACGGTAGTGGGGCAAACACTCACAGGCTTCTGAGAAAGGAAGTGGGATGGCAAATACTCAGAACTCTACAATCAACCACAACACAATAACGTAATGCCCAGTTCAGCTATAAAAAGCAAGCACTTTACTCACCCATTGTATGTAAATAATAAAAATTCAATTTATGGTAATCGAATATAGAGTTGTATTCCTTATTGCATTCTAAAGAAGGAACGGCACACTCCCGCTCCAGAATCCTCTCTCCAAATGAATAACGATGGAAACTATAGTCCCCATATCTGTTGCCATTGGTATGCATTAGGTTATGGTGCAGATTATCACTTTTTTCAACACGGGATTTAGAGTGCAACTCAATAACTTGTTCCTACACTTGGTTTACTTTGGCCACAAAATCTCAAGTCGCCATGCTCAACTCCATGGGAAGGTGCCTCTGTCCATTTGATTTGGTCGTGGAGAAGCCTTCTTACAGGTCAAGGTGAGGAAGAGCAGTCCAGGTTTTTAATCTTCTCAGTATTATCTCTGGTGCTGAAATAATTCGGTCAGGCAAGTACGGCTGGAAGGAGACCACAGCACAGATTTACCAGTAGTTGTGTTCTCACGGTTCAATCAGATACGGAGTAGCAAAGTACAATTATAGTCTCTCAGGCTGATCAGGCTAACAGTCACATGATGCCTTTCTGAATTTCTAGTACAGCACTAGCTCATGACTCACAATGGCTGATGGCCATGTGATATTTGGTGCTGTATTTAAGCCACATCCTGAGTAGAAATTGTACAGAGATCTGGGTATCCACTCATCAAAACAGGTTGCTCTTGGCTTTGCTCTATGATACAATCAGCTTTCTCTGTGTTTTCACACACCAGGAACACACTGGACTTCTCCTCCTTGACAATATCTACTGCAAAAGGGAGGAACACTCTTTCGGTTTCTTGGCAGGCAGGCTTTTGGTCCCCAGGTAGACCATCACATCTTCCAACAGAAAATGCACACCTCAGGTTGACTCCCAGGCACATACTAGCCCTGGTATCATGGTATCTCTTTGACAATCTGTGGAGCACCCCTTACCTTGTCCAGAAGAAATAAGTGTGGTGGTTTGGACCCACTTTCATGCACATGTTTCTGCCAAGGGATGTGCATTCACTATCTCTTACTTCAGAACTGCTTTAAATTGATTTTACTTTCAAGTGTCCTTTTCAGGCTAATCTCCAAACATGGCCTTTTGAGAGCTCTGCATGCTAAAGACGTGTACCCCTGCCTTAAGTGCCCAGCTGTACTGTTGTCTGGGTCACTGATGATGATTGCTTGTCATACACGGACAGGGATCATGTCTGTGTGCCGTGACATAGTTCTGTCGCATGAATTGTAGTCTTGTGAAACCAGGAGGAGCTCTCCCCAAAGTGCTACCCTCATAGTGGTTGAAGGCTACCACCTTCACCAGGAGTTAAGCATCACAGTGCTGTGGTAGTGTCAGGAATCATAGAAGACAGGACATTGACCCCATCCCCATTGTGTCAGCATAGTATCGCTTGAATTACCTTGGAGGTTGCTGGTTAGACAAAGAGCCTTAAGAATAGCTGCGTACACCACTGATCAGGTTAGCGGTCTAGCTGTTTGGCCGGCCAGCGCTCGAGAGCTGAAACTGTGTGAAGCGCGAGCGCAACTGCTGTGATTGCGCACTTCACCAAAGAATTTTCAGGCATTAGTGTCTCGCTGGAGAGTCTTCTCAGTTTTTTCCATTAGTATAGTTTTGAGAGAGAGTTATCATTATGCTTGCGCTTCGGAAGTCAGGAAGAGTTTCTGGTCGTCGAGCTGTAATCTTTAATTCTGAGTTATGCTTGAGAGGGAAATTATTCATTTTGAAGTTTGCAAAATTTCAGTCAGAATTGAAAGAGAATTAGACCCACTCCCCCTTCAGTCTCTTTTACCCCTTTACATCTTACCTTTTGTTCCTGTGAGAGTTCCAGTCTTTTTCAGCAGATGCGGACATGCAAGTGCCTTAAAAAAGAGAAGAGAATACATAAACAAGATTCATTGTTATGAATCTGCTTACCATGTTTAACTGTCATTGCTGATTTCTAAGTCTACTTGAAGCATTCTGTACCCAATGTAGAATATGGTTGCACACTACTAAGTCCAGTCCTTAGGCCAGAGTTCTTCAATCTGTGGGGCGCGCCCCCCCCCAGTGGGGCGCTACACCATCTCAGGAAGCACGCACTCCATACTAAGATCTTCCCTTTGTTGGTCTTTTACTGTCCCGCGTCACAAGTCTTCACCCATTTCAAATGGGAATTTTGTTGTTGTAGAGCTCCGGTAAAAGAGGGTTGGAGGAGGAGAGGGGAAATAGAAAAGGCACGACATGCTTGTGCTTTTGTTATGTAAAGAGCTGAGTTAACTGTCCCAGGAAGGGGTTAATTCTTAGACCTGAAATGCTTCAGCTGCAGTGGGAGGCGGGGAGTCTCCTGCTAAAAACGAAAGCAAACGAACAGACAGTCCTGTTCCTCAGCGTTGGATTTCATAGCAGAGGAGACTCCTTGCCTCCCACTGCAGCTGAAATGACTGTCTGTTCCTTGTTTTCAGTTTAGCAGACGAGACATCCTGCCTCCCACTGCAGCTGAAGCATTTCAACTCTACAAGTTTAACCCCGTCCTGGGAGGGTTAGATCTTAGCAAAAGGAGACAAAGATTCTTTTAAATTTACAAAGGCAGGCACACAAAGTCCACAGGGCTTCAAGTTGCCAAAAGAAAAATGGCAGCCAGCCATGTGTTGTTTAAACAGCCTGCAAATGTATTATCTTGACACTAAATATGCTTATAAAGAAGTATGTATACATTTGTTATGTGACTTTTCTGTCTTTGTTCCATTTTATTATCAGTCATGGATCATTCAGGCTGCCCTAGAACACAATTAAAAGTGATTCTATTTATATTTGCTGTTCAAGGTATGCACACACAAGTGCTGACAATACAGCTTTAGGTGACTGTTTATTTTTTATTTTGTACTGCCTGGGACATCAAAATAATGAGCTGGCAACCCTAATCATAAAACTTGAAGTTTGATGTAAGATAAGCACATTTATTTCCTCCACCCTGATTCCTGGTTAATGCCATAATAGCAATAGTTTAACATATCTGAAACCCTACACTGCCGTCAATAACCTGCTGAGGTACTTCAAGTGTCTGGGAATGCACCTTGAATTCAGACAACTCGTTCCACATTCTTGCCCTTCACTTTCACACTCACCCTGCAATCACAGCGATCACAATGCCTTACACTGATCCCAATGCACTCACACCATTCGCCTGCTTACCCTGTACTCACAGTGATCATTCTGCACTCACAATGCACTTGCGCTGTTCACCCTGTACCTCACCCTGCAGTCACACAAGCACACTACTCGCCCTGCACTCATGTGACACTTCACTCACCTGTCCTCCTTACTGCTCAATCTGCAATCTCACTCAAATAATAACATCACTAATCATACATTCATTCGTCCCAGTCAGCACTTACATACGCACCCAAATTCATTTGGTCACCTCACTCATTTTACAGTCACTCCTCTTACCCTACTCTCACACTGTTGCATGGCTCGCCCTGCACTCACATGGGTACTCCTGCCACCCACTCAGCGCAGGCGTTTATTGTGCCTGATACAAAGAACATGTACTATGCAGATCAAAGAACTGAGTGTGAGTAAACAATGAGTAGTGCTATAAAAAATGAAATGTTCGCCAGAAAGGTGCTATAGAGAGATGAGGTGCATTGTTGGTGAGTGGTAGTGTAGAAATTCATGGAGGTGGAGGAAATGGGGGAGGAGCCCCAAAACAGACCGTTCCACTCAATCAACAACATGCGACCCAAATACCTCAACAAGAGAGTTTCCTTCCACATACTCAAGCCTCCGCTCCACCGACCTCGCCCTGGCAGAGGTACCTTGCATCCGCAGAAACAGAGCTGGCGGGGGAGCCTTCTCCCACATCGCAGCCAAGATCTGGAACAAGCTCCCCATGAACATCAGATGCTCCCAGACCCTGCACTCGTTCAGGAAGGACCTCAAGACCTGGCTCTTCGACTGATCCGGGGCACATTTCATCTTGGAAAATTGTGTTTTGAGCTGTGTAATAAGACTCTGTCTTTTCACCACACCCACTCACATACCTGCAGTTTACTAAACACTCTTATAGTGTTGAACATTATTTGCCGGATGTGGCCCGTGATATGCGCGTGGCAGTTGGTTATGTAGTGTACCAGATTCCAGAAATTTCTGTCAGGTGGTGGGGGGGCCCAACATCTAAAAAAATTCAGCTGTGGGGGTTCAACCTACAAAAGTTTGAAGACCTGTGCCTTAGGCTAATTTTCATCTGTCCTTCAGGTGGTACATTGACTATACATAATACAAAATACGTCAACAAGACATAGAAGAGAATCTAAGCCCGTCCTCTCAAGGGGTATGAGTAGTTGTTTAAATGCTAGAAAGACTTGAGTTATTTGTCAGTCAGGGCAGAGAATAAAATGTTAATGTTGCCTTTTCTTTCAAGGTGTAATTGTGCATCAGGAAAGAACATACTTCTGAGAAACCATTGAGCGTCCTAGGAGGAGGGAAGAGGCAGACTCTTTTTTTTCAATTATTTTATCCACTTCCCCCTTCCCCCTCTGGGAATTCTTTACCCCCCCTGTTAATGTCAATGGGGGTTGAGAAGACCCCAGGGAGGGGTGTTGGGACTCGGCTTCGTTCCGCTCCCGTGAATGCTTGGGAACTACTGATCGCTATGACAGGTGGCAGCAAACAGTGTAGTGATCAGTAGTAGTGAACAAGATCCTTTCACCTTGTGTTACTCGAGTGAGGCCGACAGGCTCACTCACCATCTTAAAAGTTCCATTGCTGTGTGCTTAACACCACCTTTGGCCTACATCAGGTAGCTGTGGAGTGCTGCACAAAGCAGGAGTAGTGACTCTTCGCTGGTTGTATGTATGCCTGGGAAGAGTACAGTAAAGGGACAGAGCAGCACAGTGCAGTGCATGTGTGGATAGTGCTTCAACTGGGTCTGCGTATGCCTGGGAGGAATGGATTACATGAGAGATGTAGTGCTGTGCAGTGCATGTACAATAAAACCATGTGTTGGTTGTGTGTGTATTTGTCTGCAGTAGAATACATGAAGGGTGAGGTGTTCTGCAGCACTCACATGGCAATGTGTGAGGTAGCAATGTGTGTGTTTGTAACTAGCACACCCAAAAAGCTTGAATGCTGAACAGTGCATGCGAACTGAGTGTGTGTGCTGGATGAATGTGCACCTGTAAAGGTACAATGTCTGGAGAAACAGTACAGGACATAAAGTGTAATGTGAATGTACACTGAGTAATTGTGTCTGGTGTAATACATGTAGGACCGTGGATTCCATTTTGAAATGCCCAGGCCTGCCTGATGAAGACATGAGGAGGAGAAAAATGCCCCCAGAGAGATTTGTTTATTGCTACATTCCTGTTAACTGGTTGGGACACATACTGGAGGGAAAATGAAGAGACTCCTCTTACACTTCAAAAGACTGATCTTTGGTCTAGTGACAGATCACATGGAAGTATCCTTGACATATCTGAGGAAGAAAGATTAGGATGATAAGGGAATCAAAAAGTGTAGGGCTAAGGGTCAGGGATTAACCTTTTGATGCATGTCACTGTGGCTGTTATCAGCCGCGGGCCGTGGAGGGAGTTACGGTGGGGCAGGGAGGCGGGGAGGGGGAGGGGCAGGGTGGAGAGGGCTAAAAACCGGCAAATTGATAATTACAGGTAAGTAAACAATTTAAATAATAAAACGAATTTCGTAGCGCGTACTGCAACGCAAAATGTGATGCAGTGCGCGCTACGAAATTCGTTTTATTATTTAAATTGTTTACTTACCTGTAATTATCCATTTGCCGGTTTTTAGCCCTCTCCACCATGCCCCTCCCCCTCCCCGCCTCCCTGCCCCACCGTAACTCCCTCCACGGCCCACGGCTGGCTGTTATCCAGTTTGAACTTTGGGCACTCCCATGAGTGGTGTTGTGGGACAATCAGCTTTGGAGTCATGCATGCTGTGGTAGAAATCTTTCATGAGATAAGAAGAAGGAGAAGTGTCCATTTCAAAAGAAGCACAAGCCCAACATAATCAGGCACTCAGACCCTAAATAACAGTTGGTACCTGGAAAAGGACTATAAGAAAGAGAGGTTAAATCCCTAAAAATTGGTTGTATGCCAAGCAGCCAGTCAGGCTATGTGAGAAGGGGAAGCTCTACAGTAATTCTGCCTGTGACCAGAACTGGAGGCCAATGCCTACTAGTCTCCCTACTGGTGTGAGGGAACATCACCCAGGACACCAGGACATAGAGCTTGAAGCACTATCACCTGCTTGCCAAGACCAGTGTGCCCTTTGAGGGAGAGAAGAGTGCTGGATGGAGTGAGGTTTAGTGGGGAGCCCTGCATAAGGATTGCAAGAGCAACGTGTGATGCTGTGCACCATCGTATACCAGGAGAGAGGCACCTTACTCTAAACCACAGTGAAGGTGCTCTGCAGGAAGCACCAGGCCACACCACTGTGTGCAGTGAACCCGTATGGCAGAGGCGGTACAGTTGAACTGACTTTGGGCCAAGATCGGCAACCCGTATGCAAAAGAGGCCGCTATAGTGAGGGCAATCTCATAAGGGGTGTCTACAACCAGATTGCAAGTACTGTTGCACCCCTGCATGCCAGGAGGCATTGCTGTTACCATGTTTCAAAAGGGTTTGGGTCAAGGCCTGGCTTGAAGGATTACTGATGTGTACAGTGGGTCATGCCCGTCCCAGGATGCTTGTTTCCGGTCCATGGAAGACATGGCTTGGCAGTTCGGGCTGGACTGTTCCCATGAGGCACAGGGTCAGACTGATTTGCATATAGCCATGTCTGAAATGGGGTGGCTGAGTGGGCTAAAGAATGGTGATGGATTAAACCCAGATCAGTTGACTGGGGGTGAGTGTTTGATTTGCTCAAACGCTCCATCCATCATCTCCTTTTGTATCGCTTCGCACCCTGTGATCAGCACCTGATGGAGATCCAGAGGATCACTAAGACACCAATGAGGATGTCATACCCTTGCAAGAGCTCCCGTTGGTAGTCAAAGGATCACACCAGCACTCTCCACCTCTCTGCTAGCGGGGGAAACTTTCCTCAATGTCTGCTGAGCTGGAGAAGCTCTGATCACTGGAAAGAACCAGCAGCACTCTTCGACAGAGAGAGACTGCACTGCTGGGTGCTGCTATGTACGCTGCAAGCAGGCCAAATTCACCAAACAGCATCTGGATTCATGAGCGCCCATAAAGACTGTCATACCGCTGGAAAGGTAAGACTGGAACTGGGTCTTTGGGACCCTGGGGGGCTTGCAGCTAATGGGTCTTTTGCACCATAGACACTTGGACTATTTCCTAAAGAGTGAAAGGGATAACTCTTGAGTACAGCCTAATAGTTTGCAGTCCCTGGATAAGGCCATCAGTAAATGGGGAGTAAACCCAAACACTTTACACAAAGGAGGGTGAGGACAGGGGTTTGCCTGACCACTACTGAAGCCCTGACCTTAAGGGGGATTGTGCTGATGCTTCTGAATGCCATATACCTTTGCCTGTGTAAAGTTATAAATAAAATACACCTTTGTCATATAAAAGCAAGTGTTTGGCTGAACATTGATTGTTTGTTTGTACTGTTTATTCTTTGAGTTATCAGTCCTGTCAACTGACCTGTATCTACATCCTCCTGAGGGAACCTTGGCTGCTCGACCACATCTGCCACTGACAGTAAGGTGCATCAGAGGTACTTGGCCCAGTAGCTCAGGATCCGTAGTAGGTCTGCCCCAGGAAACCAGGAGTAGAAGGCCTCAACAACCACGGTTGGGCTCAGTAGCACCTCTGTGCCCCTCTGAAAGGGCTTCTGCCACCGCCTTTGTGTAAATTGATGCTTCTAACAGCAGGTAGCACTGGGACTGTCTCCAAGCAGGAACCCATACAATACCGATATAAAGTGCGACTTCTCCATTTCTATCTTTTATCAGCCTTTTTAAAACTGTAATCAGTGCAAAATATTGTTCACAGAATGTGCAAACTTAAGTAAGTGAACATGAACACGCTTTTCAGGTGACAAGCGGTAGTCGCCAACAGCCTTGGAGTGTCTCCAAAGTCAGCCTCTGACGTGCGCACCTGGCACGGATCTGGGCCGGGCTCCTTGGGGGTGGAGGTATTTATAAAGGCGCTGCTACACGTTCTTTTCAGAAAGAAGGGATTCAGCCCGAGTCACCCAGGACCGCTGAGCTGCTCTCGAGGACATGGCTCACTACAAAATACAGGTGGTGACAGGCACTGCCCTCCATGTCAAGACTCTGGGCTCCACCTCTATCACCCTGGTGGGGTCCGAGGGCGAGGGGGAAAGGCGGAGTCTCGGCCACTATCACTCCGATTCCCATAAAAGAGATGTAAGTAGTGGTTTGGGCGCGCGTGCAGAAGAGGGCGCAGGCAGTAAAGTGTGTGTGTGATGATACACTATAATTTCTAGTCGTAATGTTCATTAATTGGAAGGAGTTACAATGCTGCGTCAGGGCGCTAGGGACGGAGCTGAAACTAGGAGGTTTCAATGCGGATCGTCAAGTGCGGATCCACGTGATTGGCATTGTACACTGTGCCCAGCGCTTTCTCTTCGCTCTCCGTAAGGTCGATATTTAATTGCTGTCTCTTACTAGGCACCCTTTTCTGCTTCTCTCGCTCTCCTCTGCAATATTTTCTGCCACTATCCCTCACCGCTCCATTCTCGCATTTCCCCCGATGTTTTTCACATTTGCTCTTCCTGTAGACTGATTTATTTCTGCCCTCTCAGTTCTCGCTCTCTTCAGGGAGCATTTTCTTGCCAGACTTTGTACCCCTTTCTTTCTTTTTGTCTCATCAGTAACTTATGTATTCACTTTCCCTTTCTTTATTAGATTCTACACTCTTCCTTTCTCTTTAAATCTATCTATCTATCTATCTATCTATCTATCTATCTATCTATCTATCTATCTATCTATCTATCTATCTATCTATCTATCTATCTATCTATCTATCCATCTATCCATCTATCCATCTATCCATCCATCCATCCATCTATCTATCTATCTATCTATCTATCTATCTATCTATCTATCTATCTATCTATCTATCTATCTATCTATCTATCTATCTATCTATCTATCTATCTATCCATCCATCCATCCATCCATCCATCCATCCATCCATCCATCCATCCATCCATCCATCCATCCATCCATCCATCCATCCATCCATCCATCCATCCATCCATCCATCCATCCATCCATCCATCTATCTATCTATCTATCTATCTATCTATCTATCTATCTATCTATCTATCTATCTATCTATCTATCTATCTATCTATCTATCTATCTATCCATCTATCTATCTATTTATATATCTATCTATCTTACACAGTTAGGATCTAGTTACCATAGGAAGAGTTTTTTTTTTTTGGGGGGGGGGGGGTTGCTAATAACTTGACCAACCTTCTCAAAAGTTTACCAAAAATAGACTCCTCTATCTCAGCTCTTTCCTTGAATGTTTTGGGGTAATCCATCAACTGATTTATTTCTGCCCTGTCAGTTCTCGTATTTAATTGTTGTTATTGGTGACGTTTGTCAAATTCAATAGGTCTGCTTTATATATGATTATGTGTTGACCCCTTCATAAATACAATAGGCCAGCTATTTATATTTTGGTGTTCCGACCCTTTGACAAATTCAGTAGGTCTACTTTACCTTTATTATATTATTACATCACATACTCAGCTGTGTTCACCAGTGGGAATGATGGGCGCTACTGTGTAGCGGGGGCACGGCCTGGCCACAGGTGAGGCCCTGTTCCTAACCCCACTCTGCATATGACCTAATAATATCTTACTTTAAATTTAAAAAATCCTTAGAAATCCACTGGAAAAAAACAAAGGTTAATGGAACATTATAGTTAAGTGAAATTGTTGCCCTTTCCATGCACTGCTAATTACCTCACATATCGAGTCACTCGTAACTTATTCTACGACATGACTGATAACATTATTGCAATGTCCAAAATTACATAATTCATAACAACGCTGTGCAAGGTGGGGTTGAAAGGGAAAGGGTGGAACTGCCGATGAAATGTTTGTAACATTACATCTTTTTTATAATGGAAAACAGGGCAGACAATGCTAGAACGAAATACCACTACCCAGTTCTCCTGAGTTTTCTGAAATGCCGTCGGGCGGAGGGGAAAAACATACAGAATGGCTCTTGGCCAAGGCAATGACATGGCACCCTTTAACCCCTCTTGGGGACAATGCTCTTGCATCCAAAACTGTGGGAGAAGGGTATTGCTTATACATAGGATGGAAATAGGTTCAATTTAAGATTTCTAAACTGCGCTATTTCCCAAAACACTTCTTCTCTTACGTGAGACTCTAAGTATGAAGGTAGATTGCGACTGAACCAGTTGGCTAGAATGTTCTTACTCCCTGGTAAATAAACCACGTTCAAGCTCAAACCACTCTGTTTCATCCAGGAATAAATCACAAAAGCTATTGAACTAGAGCTCTCACTTTCGGGCCTCCTTGTTTTTTGTTGACATAACATTTGGCTACTTGGCTGTCAATTTTGAGAACTATTGCTTGTCCCTTCAGTTAAGGAGTCACATCTTGAGCAGCTTGCCAAGTTATCAACTTTTTCCAATTGAAAGATTGTATATGTTTGTCTTAATACCAACTCTGTTTCACGTGTACTTCCCCCTAAAGTTGCAACCAACCCCTTGTTCTCTCAACTGTGGTCATGTCATATGGCCGTTAGGTTCATTGTCGACATTGCTAAGTTAGCCTGAGCTCTGCTGCCATGATGCTGCTTTTGTGCACATTACTACATGACTTTATTTTGTAAGACTCTGTTTGTGCCTTACACATGAGAACCGTCTGTTTTCTGCGTTATATGCCTGTTCCCGGAGTTTAGTCTGAACACGGTGTGCAAGGTCGATAAACAATGCCCCTTGTTATTCCGTTCTGGTAGGTCCCTAGACAAAACTTGCTAACACAGCTGCTTTTGCTGGAAACTCGTTCTTTCATATTATGGGGATGCATGTTCTTCTAAAACACACTTGGACAGGGACCTTTCCAGGGAGAAGAGCTATGCTCTTACTATGATATAGAAATACCATCTAGGCACTAAGGTATGGGGTCAGCTGACACTATCCAGAGCTCTTCTTTTATACAATAAAACGTATTCTAGCCAAGGGGGGGTGGTTAGGCCTTATAGTCCTTTATCCACTGCCTATTTACGATGACATCCCCCTTTATAATCTATGGATTTGCAACAATGCTAACTGTTTTAGGTTTATGTGTTTTGCTGCTGGCACTGGCTCATTTACTGCATGTTAGAGCACTATAGTTAAAATAAACATGGTCAACTATAACAGTGACTCTGTTAATTCCTATTGTGGACAATTATGAGTGAGTGAGCGAAAGGGTATGTCTTACTACCGTGATGCCTGGGAGAGTCTGGAGTGTGGTGTTCTGAGTTGTCTAATCATTCGTAGCTTCATGATTGTATAGGAGAATGAATGAGACACTATAGCTAGTCAGATTTGGGTTTTGAGTACTGAGGTGATAGAAAGGCTCAGCCCCTACACACTGTGGTCCTGTTTTCTGCATATAGTTCTGTGTATGTGCAGAATCACCACAACATGTCACCCAATGTTTGGTCTGGTACTTATCTGCGAGACTCCTGAGTAGTGCTTGTGCTTGTCCACAATCCCCTCACCTTTGTTTCTGAAGAAAGTGTGAGGGTGTAACCTCCTATTTAGTGAAGTTTTAGGTTTTTCAAGCTTGAATTCTAAAAGGTCTTCCTCTTTCTCTAATGCGGTGTTTTGCCTGCCGCAAGTAAGTTGTTTCATATTTTTCTTCCATTATGGCAGTTGCCATTGCGCCTCCAAACTGCGCGCCAGTCACTGCTTATTTGACTCAATATAGAGTCCCTAATGGTGATGATGATCTTATTTTTGTTATTGAGGCGGATGCAGCCCACCACTTCAATGTGTTCTATTCTTGGGTAACCTTCCCTGCAGCGAATGGCACTGATAATTTCTTCCACGAGTATATTGCCACTGCACCACCGCAGGATTATTGACCTTATCAAACTCTTGAAGTTAAATTAACAGCTTGGCAACACACTATATGGTTTAATGGTGCCCTTCCTCACCCTTTGACAGCGGTCCTTTAGGCCCCTTTATCGATTGATGGGGCCACATGGCCCATTTTGGCTGGGTATACACCACTCCCAAATTATCTTACTGCTACAGTCGCAGAGCTATGTGGATTACACACTTTGTTAATACGTGTACATAGAGCTGTTATACAGTTCATGTTGCGCAACATGCAGGTGGGACCACCTGGAGTTGCTGCACAACCACAGTGACCTGGTGGTGTAGTTTTCAGTCCAGTCATGAATAATTCAGTGATGGGCAAGTGTCCACCAAATAAGACTTACATCCTTATTGGCGTGCTGAAAAATTTGGCCAACTCAAAGCTGGTTTTCCAAATACCACGCCTGTGGAAAAACACAGGATTCTGACCATGAGCTTACCTAAAGGCCTTGTTCCTGAGTTAGCTGATTGTAACACTTGGGTTAGAGTGTTTGCAGCGGTATAGTCAATGTGTTTTGGCACTCCCTCAATGACCGTTCTGCTTTTCGTGATAAAACGTGTTCAGAATGAACACGGGGCTGTAGCGGCCCTGGAGTTGGAGATAGGACTGGTAGGGGTGTTTGATATTGTTTGTGATATAATCGCTGCTAATCTAAAGGTTGAAGCTGTAAGTTTACAAGTGGCACAACGCTTGGAGGCTGTTGCTGACACAGACAGAGCGGATTGCCAAAGATTATTGCTAAAGCTTATAAAACCTTAGGGCGCAATAGTCTGGGAATTAAGCCTTTTACTCACACTAAAGCTCAACGAAAAGCCCCCACTGATAAGGATGGGCACCTGTTATTTTCTAAAAAGAACTGGAGAAATAAAAAACAGGGGCAACAGCAACAGATGCAAGATTTGCGTTCTGGTTCACCGACACCTGATTCTTCTGAGCGAACTTATGATTTGCACGACTTTGCAAAAATTAAAACTTCTGATAGTTTTCAAGTCCCTGATGGGCACTCTTCTTGTTCTTTATAGGACACATCGGACTTTCAAGTCTGTAGTGGGGAGCGCTAAGATCACAGCAAAGGTGGGACCACGCAACAGGGAGGGGATCAAACTCAACAGTTTGACGTAAAAGCCAAATAAGACAGACTGCCTTGTTTTCGACCCCTGTATCAAAAGAAAAAGGTTGCTGCTTTAAGAGCGAAGTATGCCTCAGACGGTGAGAATGCTACTCCTAGACTGTACATGGGCAGTGATTCTGCTCGACAATGCCACAGAGGTTACCATAGTGCGGGAGGCACTGCATCCCTATCTGGAGGCAAGAGCAACTGATACGTTTATTACAGTAAAAATAGCAGATACTCGAGTTGCGCTCCCGGATAGACTAGATGAAATTGTTTTCCAAATTGAGGGTGATATATACACCTTAAAATGACAGTGGTTTTTGGGGAAACTCTCACCTCCTCGTATGACATTTTGTTGGCGGAGGCAGATTGGCCTCCACCATTTGTTATGGCCGCTTCTAGAGGGGAGGATGTGATACTTTCGAGTTTTTCACATTACGTCCCTGAGGAAGCTAAACAGGCTTATGCATCTGAGTGGGTATTTGCCCTGCCCCAGCAGTGTACCATAATCTGGTGGGTTGAAATAGAGATTCACCGGTCCATGAGATACCATTATGATCTATGTCACAGCCTAAACTGCAATATCCTATCAGGCATGAGGCTAAAGCTCCCCATAGTGTCATTCTGACTCAATTGAAATTTCAAGGTACAATTGAATCCTGTGTATCACCAATGAATAATCCTCCTTTTACGGTATTGAAGCCGGACGGTTCATATCGCATTGTATTAGATTATCGAAATTTGAATAGTATTGTCGTACATTTGTGATGCAGAACATACACAGCTCTGCGCTAGTGAACAGTCTTATTCATAAAAAATACAAAACCACACTGGCTATATCCAATGGTTTCTACAGTCATTACTTGGCTCCTGAGAGTCGTGACTTGACAGCATTTCCCGTCATCGGAAATCAGAAAAAAATGACGTACTTGCCTATGGGGTATAAGAGCAGCCTCAGGGCTTTTGCTGCATGTGTTGTGTCTTTGTTGCATAGCATAGATTCAGATGCGTTCTCGTACGTCGATGATATTTAGCTGACAGACGACTAACTGATACTGCATCTTGTCCTAGTCGACCGTATTATTATGTTGTTTGACGACTAAGGATACAAATTAAATTTAGCAAAATCACACATCGCTTGTTATGCGGTGCTCTTTTTGGGCTACAAGATCAATACTGAAGGTAGGGGCTTAGCCCCCCACTTTCTGAAGAAATGTGCACAATTGCAACCTCTGTCTACAGTGAAGAAGCTTCAGTCTTTGCTGTGATTTTTACATTTTGGGAGGACATAAATTCCCGATTATGCCCAGCGTATCAAACCGCTCTACGCATTGATACAACCTACATATTCTTCTGCCTGCTGGCTTCCGGAACACACCTCTATTCTACCATCTTTGCAGTCCGATCGGCTAGTGACTAACTACTTGTTGACGTGTGATTCTTCCACGAATTTGGTCATACTTATTGTACCGGGTACATTGGGTTTCACTTACTTAACGTTCAATGAAGGAGACACAGTACCTATTGCATACATATCACATTCATACACAGCTGTGGAAGCGCAATTTTCGAATGTTGAAATGATTTTGACTGCGGGGAAACGCATTCTTATGGTTTCGCCTATCCCTGCTTTAGAAGCAGTGACTAAGGCAAGTGTACCTAAATCTAAAGCTCTATATCCCGATGGATACAAAGGGCTAATTCTTTGACATCGGCTGATGTAACGTTTATCTTTGATCCTGCTCTTCAGACACAGGAATTTGTACAGTATGAACTTGTTTATTCTCCTCCATTGTTGTTGCTTCCTATG
This sequence comes from Lissotriton helveticus, assembly GCF_964261635.1. Taxonomy (NCBI): domain Eukaryota; kingdom Metazoa; phylum Chordata; class Amphibia; order Caudata; family Salamandridae; genus Lissotriton; species Lissotriton helveticus. The sequence goes on from NC_136073.1 coordinate 150,423,844, forward strand.
GATGACTACAAATATATAATTAATGCCAACAGCTCGGCTCAACCTGTCATCAGATCCAAACATCCTTATTCAGCAGCTTGTGCTATTGTAGCCGGTTCAATTTTAAATGGTGAATTTAAGTCTTCTATTGTGCATAAACAGGCAGTTGGGAACTGTACGGCACAAAGGGCAGAGCTATGACCCTAATGTGAATACTCCTATTGTGTATGATTCTTACTACTTTGTCCAGTCTTTTAATGACAACTTATTTTATTGCTCTCAGAATGAATATCGAGATTCTAATGGCAGCGCAATAAAGCATAAAACGCTTTGGGTTCAAGTGGCGGACCTTAAAGAACATCTCCCACTCACACAGGTTATACATACTCTTGGCCATCAGCGTGTGGGAGCACATGCTGTTGCTAATCCTTTGACTGATGAGGCAGCCAAATCTGCAGTTGCCACATGTTCAGTAGCAGCAGTTACAAGATCCATGACTAAGATAGTGTAACAAGGGCCCTGCGATTCGCCCCGAGGCCGGGCGACAACTGACATTTTGTGACCCCCCCTCTTGTTTCCACAGCCCCCGCACACACCATTGTGGACGGGTCAGGAGAGGTACAGCTGCGACGAGGAAGATGACTACGGGCCCTTTAAGCGGATCGAGGAGCTAACGGAGGAGGAGGAGTCCGGGGCGCCGATAAAGGGCGGCGTCGATGACCACCAGGTGTGTTACTACACCGGAGGAGTGGACAGTGAGAAGCAGAGAGGAGTGGCGGGAAGCAGCGAGGAGGAGTGGAGCAGTGGAGGAAGGCGAAGCAACGAGGAGGAGCGGAAGAGCGGAGTGTGGTGGATCAGCGAGGAACGAACATCAGAAGCGGAGGGATCGGCGAACCAGAACCCCAGAGACGAGCCGACAGCACGAGAAGCAGCCGGGTCTCAGGAGATATCGGGAAGAAGAGGAGCGTCCGGGACGGCAGAACGCGACACGCCAGGAGGCCAACCCCACGAGTCGCCCAGCCGTACACCAGGAGGGGTACGGCTTGCAGAGGTGCGTAATCGCTTCCTGGGGTGGTGGAAAACGAAAGGCAGACGCTTGACTTAGTTTAACTTGTCACGGTATGAATGTGATATCCTTAACGCTCAATCACAAGCCTCCCTTTGTATAAGTTCTCACGTCCTAGAAGTGATTGTCACGGGGTGTCTTACTCCCCCCCCCTTTTGGTTTGGGTAGTGGGTTGTTACTCTTCACTCCACCATACTGATACCTGCCTCTCTTCTGTTCCCTTTTGGGTGTCGGTGAGCGCGGACATAACGGAGCCTCCGAAGACCCGCAGGAGGAGGAGCCCCGTCCGGAGAAAGGAGGAGGGAGTGCTCCGAAAAACCCACCAGGAAAGAAGCCGTTCTCCCAGAAAAGGAGCTGTGAGAAAAACATGTACCGATTCACTGTTGGAAATAATAAACCCCGGCAAAACAAAGACACGTCTCTTGCCTATTCCTAGTCCCGCAGTTACAGTGGTGGAGAATGCGGGCATAGCCTCCGTCTGTGTAACAAAGATGGAAGAAGTGGTACAGGCCCTTGAGGTTCCGTGACGATTTTACTCGTGTTTGTAACATTGTCGTAAATACATAATTTTGGTATCAGTGAACCGCAAATGATCCATTTAGTATATCCTGGTGTTTTCGCTATGCTACGAGCAAGAGCACTCCAGTTACAAACACATTTCTGTTCTACCCATGGCATCCATCTTAGAACACGGAAGCCATTTTGTATTCCTTGCCCTCACATAGTCAATGGACACGCAATGACCTCTTTTTCATCTAAGGACACGTAGGCTTTACCCGGCGATTCACCTTGCAAGGGACACGTGCACCTTAGGCCAGCAACGCTGTGGCAGCATGACTCGGCAAGAACTGCCTCCCCAGCCTGAGGCCAGTCCTGCTATACTGGTTCTTGTGTTCGTTGGCCTGATCATGATTAGGCGGCCGAAGCTGGTAACCGTGCCCATTTACGACCCACAAACATCTCTTATCCTACTTTCCTATCTTCTGCACCTGGCTCTGCTCCTTTCCTTCTGGGCCTTTATTAGGGGGAGGTAACGAAATTTACGATGAGGCGGTCCGGGTCTTGAATGAGAAATTGACATGGGATTATGATGGAAAAGTGGGAACCCCTCATTCGTAATGTTTTGACATCAGATACTGTTGACGATTCCTGTGCAACGCCAAATATTTATTGTTTAAGACACGAATGTTTAGAACTGTGGTAACATGTAAAGAATTTGCCCCGAGCAGAATATTTAGTATTTAAGGAGTAACCCTCTTTGTACAAATTGAACAGGCTCCTAGACACTGCCCGTGTGCAGTTTCTGTGACTTCTGTGTCCCTGCAGTAATAAACCTTTGGTCTTTGACGCCACCATCGAGAAGCCCGTGTTTCTGTTTGTTTGTGCACCGAGACAGGTTGAACTCCGGGGTCTTCGGGTGTTGTCCCTGACACCTCTGGACGGAACCAAAAAGTCCAGAACTCCAATTGGCGCCCAACGTGGGGCGACGTCATTCGGTACCGGTCCAAAAGCCTGAAGAGTTCGAGGAGCTTCGTGTGAAGATTTCAGAGGGAGGCGCCCCACTTCATCGATCCCGGCATATCGCAAAAGTGGCCCCGACGTTCTCTTCCACGAGGGTTCCCGTTCAGACGGCTGCAGTGGTCCGTTGCCTTGACCGTCGCCCTGTCTTGGACCCGAGGTGCAGTCCTCAGTACGGCGAGACGTGACGGGTTTCTCCTTGGTGACGTCTTCAGTACCTCAGTTAAGTATTTTGTGAGGGTTGCTCCTGTTTGGATAATCCTTTTAGTTCTCAGTTCAGTTCAGTTCTGTAAGATTATCACTGGTTATTCTGGTTACGATAATCATTCTGTTCAGTTCAGGTATCGATACATTTGTCAGTTCTGGTAGGCCTAAGTTCTTGGTTCGAGTGCGCATCTTTTCTGTTTGTGTCTTGTTTGTTTTGTGTTCCGGATTATAAAATGGTAAGTCGGAAAAATTGTATGTTGTCTTGTTTTAGTTGCAACAGTGATTCCCAGTTAGAGGACTCGTGTTTGGTTCCTCCGATTGGAACTCCTCTTTATGATCTATATTGCAAATTTGGTGTGGGCCCTATCTCTTATAACGAGGTATGGATCCACTATACAGAGAAAGATGGTGTCCTTAGTTGGCCACTACATGGTAGTTTTGAACCTGAAGTTCTCGATAATCTAGAAAGAAGGTTGTTTAAGAAGAAAGCCCGGCCGGCAATGTTTGATTCTTTCCGTTATTGGCGAAAAGAATCTAAACAGAGAGAAATTAAAAAGTTGAAGAAAGAACAAAAAGAGCAAGAGTTGACTTTAGAACAGTCTGCTAAGCAACTGCAACTCAACGAGTCTGAAAAAGCGATGGAGGTGGCCAATAGAGAGCGTAATTTAGCGATAGACAAGTGCTATCCTGCTTTGCCATCGAGTACAGCTAAGATAGTAGAGGACCCTGAAAAGGATCCCCTGTTGTCTTACTTGTTACGATCACCCCCACCGTATGCACAGGGTGCTACGGCTCCACCTATACCGAATGTTCAATTACCGGTTGCTGGACAACCTGGTGTCCCTGTTCCCGCTCCCCTGAATCAAATTCCTGTACCTCCTGTGGTCAATATTAATGTTCCTTCGACAACCCCTCTTCCAGGGTTGCCGGCTTCTTTACCTATGCCTGTGTCGTTCACACCTGCTAGTTCACAAGCTATTTTGCCTGCTACTCCTACTGTTCCTAATCTATCTGTTCCAACTGCTACTCTATTTACTGCCTCTGCTAATATTATGACTCCACTTTCTGTTCGTCGGAGAATCACTGATTCTGTCTCCAATATTCTATCTCCCTTCTATAAAACTCTGATTAAGACTCCTACCTCTGACTCTGTGCAGAGACGTAGTCAGCTTCCCAGTACTGAAGAGCGAGGAATATTAGATTCCACTGCTCTTAGATGGGTTTCAAAAGTTGGAAGATATAATGTACAAGATGTATTAGATACATTTATGCAATGGAATGAACCGACACAACGATATGTGTTCGATGAAATGTGTTTCCTTCTACGTGAGGAATTGGAAGAGGATGACCCTGAATCAAATCAAGGAGAATTAATTAATGTTCAGAAAGAGTTTGCTGCAGGTATGATAGTTGGTCAAAATATAAAAGAAGCGATGGAACTGATTTTAAGTTATAGGAATGACCCATCCCTTCGTTCTCCGAGGGAGTTAGAGAAACATAGTACGAAACAAAATCGTCAATACCCAATGAGAGAGGTTCCACCAATTTGGCGTGAAGCTGTGCAAGCTAATGTAAACCTTGGTATCGCAGCCGCTCCGGCCCAATTCCAGAGAGTATGGATACATATTCCATGGAAGCGAGCTGAAGTATTAGCAGTGAAACAGGCCTTGCCAGATCCGCGTAAAAATCCTGCAGGGTACTACAAAGAGTTGGCTCAAACAGTTGACGCTTGTGTATTGAATCTTGCTGACATAGATCTGCTATTTGGTAATGTAGTACCGCAACCAATTTGGGCTAAAATTCGTAAAGAGAATCATCCAGTTGCCCTAGGTGGTGACTGGGCAGCTATAATTGCAGCGGATGGTCAACAAATAGGTGGTTCCAAACCAGAACCCCTAATTGCTAATTTGCCTGGTAGAATAATCGATTTAATGAAAACCTTGATGCCAGCATTGCGCGTTAACTGGGACAAATTGTCCGCGTGCAAACAGAAGAAAGACGAAAGCGTCTCCGACTTTTTCACAAGATTTGAGGAGACTTTCGTGGATCATAGTGGTCAGGATATGAGCACAGAAGGAGGCCAGAGATTATTTGTTGATAAATTTGTGCACAACCTGTTGCCAGAACTTAGTGGTAAATTAAAGAATTCTGAAAGTGCGTGGGCTGTCTCTACGACTGCACAGATACTTGCGACTGCCCAGTACTATGAAAATAGGGATAAAGAGGAGAAAGAAAAATCAGATAAAAAGACGAAAGATTTAAAGACTAAAGTACTTTTACAGCAAGCTTATCCGCCTCGCACGAATCAGACTAACATGCAGCAAGGGTCATATCAAAGAACGGATTATAATTTTCAAAGGCCACAATACCAATGGAATCAATGTGCTTATTGCAAAGTGGAAGGTCATTACAAGAATGAGTGTCCAGTTCGGGCACAAAATAATGCTGCGGCAGCTCAGAGAGGTCGTGGTAGTTCTATGCAAAATTCTAGAGGTCGAGGAAGAGGTGCTATGCCTCCGCAGACGAGTGATCGCCCTTCTAATTATTTCGACCAGCGAAACGGACAATCTGCCCAACAGAATAGGTCTCCACAGTATCATGTTGAAGACTATTATGAAGCTAGTGAGGAAGGTCAGCAAAGTGAGTACTAGGACAGCCATGGACAAAGAGAGGGAGTAGTATCAGTTCCAGTAGATCAGAGTGGGCCTTATGTCGCAGTAGCAACATCAGGTATAGTCGAACCGTTTCTGTTGGATACTGGTGCAGCAAAAAGTTCTATCATACATGCGAAACTCCCTGGCGCACCTTTGTCTGGCTCAACAAACGTTTCAGTAGGTTTTTCGGGCGCCCCTGTTCATAACCCTGTTTCTGGTCCTTTGTCTATTTCTGTTGGACCCTGTCAATTGAAAGCACCCCTGATTTTGACGACAGGTTGTAACGAAAATCTGCTTGGTTTAGACTTGTTAAAACGCCTTTATGCGACATTATACTGTTCTCCAGAAGGAGTACAGCTTACGTTGGGTAAAAGAATAATCTCTCCGATGTACTTGTCGATGGATGCGCTCCCACCAGAGCTGCGTTCACTCCCTGATACTCTTTGGGCGACTGGTCCTAATGATGTAGGTCTATTGGAAATTCCACCCTATGTAGTAACTTTGAAAGCAAATGTCAAACTTCCACGAATTCCACAATACAGAATCTCTAGTGAAGGTGAGCGTGCGCTCCTACTGATAGTGCATGATCTGATTGAGAAAGACGTTATAGAAGAAACTAGAGGTAATATCTGTAATAGTCCTGTACTGCCTATTTTGAAACGAACTGACCCAACAAAACCTCCAGTATATAGGTTTGTAATTGATCTTAGAGAGGTTAATAAAATTGTGATTCCACAGTTTCCTGTGGTTCCAGACATTACTGCATTGTTAACGTTGATTCCTGCTACAGCAGCATGGTTTTCGGTTGTCGACTTGAAAAATGCCTTTTTCAGCATTCCGATAGCCGAGGAAAGCAGAGATATTTTCGGTTTCTCTCTAGGAGGACGAAGCTTCAGGTTTAAACGCGCTCCACAAGGTTATTGTGAAAGCCCATCCATTTACAGTCAAGCATTGAAAAGCCAGTTAGATTCATTTGTACTTCCTCCTGGTTCTGCTTTAGTACAATATGTCGATGATCTTCTAGTGGCTGCTGATGACAAGGAAACTTGCAAAACAGCTACGATTTCTTTATTGCATCACTTGTCAGATTTGAATCACAAGGTGTCACCTTCAAAAATGCAATACTGCTGCCAAGAAGTGACCTACCTAGGTCATCTCTTGTCAAAGGAGGGAAGGAAGTTGACCCCAGAGAGAATAAAGGCAATTACACAGATGAATGTTCCTAGCACGCAGAGAGAAGTACGTGCCTTTTTAGGTATTACCTCATATTGTAGGCAATGGATCCCAAATTTTTCTCTTTTGGCAAAACCATTGGTAGCCTTGACTGGGAAAGGTGTTCCGAGTCCGGTACCATGGTCTGCTGAATGTCAGCAGAGTTTTTCTGAGTTACGAAATGCACTGTGTTCAGCACCTGTATTGGGTACACCCGACTACAGTAAGCCATTCACGCTCTATGTCCATGAGAGAGAAGGTTGCGCGTTGAGTGTGTTGACACAGAAATTTGGTGATAAACAACGCCCTTGTGCGTATTTTTCATCAACATTAGATCCAGTAGCTAGAGCGTTGCCTAGTTGCTTGAGAGCTACAGCCGCAGCTGCAGCCTCCATTCGACAATCTGCTGGTTTAGTAATGAACAACATGCTAGTGGTTATGGTTCCTCATGCTGTGGATACACTCATGAACCGAACCAAGACGCAGCACCTTACCAGTGCTAGATTATCAGGTTATGAACTGACACTGTTAGCTAGTCATATTCAGATCAAGAGATGCAATGTATTGAATCCAGCAACATTGTTGCCGACTAGCCAAGAGTCGAGTGATTCCGAACCACACGACTGTTGTTTCAAAACTGAGGAAGAAACCAAAGGACGAATTGATCTAAAAGACACTCCGTTATCAGATCCAGATGGCACGCTGTATGTTGATGGGTCTTGCTTCAAATTGGAGAATGGTGATGTGACTGCTGCTTATGCAGTAACGACCTTGAGTACGATTGTGGAGACTGCAAGAGTGAGTCAGAATTCTGCCCAGGCTGCAGAATTGATCGCGCTAACAAGAGCGTGCGTTTTAGCTAAGGGAAAGAGAGTGAATGTGTTCACAGATAGTCAGTACGCGTTCGGCGTGGCCCATAGTTTTGGCCGTTTGTGGAAAGAGAGAGGTTTCATTACGTCCCATGGGACTAAGATTCAACATGGCCAGCTAGTTAATGACTTGTTGGAATCTCTAACCTTGCCGACTGAAGTTGCGATTGTGAAATGCAGTGCTCATAAAGCAATCACGGATGATGTTGGTCGTGGGAATGCTTTTGCCGATGAGACTGCAAAACAGACATCTAGAAATATGATGAGTAGAATGTATGTTGCAACGTCTGCAAGATGGATTTCTGAGTCTGGAATGTGTGAAGACACAGTGGAAAGCGTGAAAGAAATTCAGAAAGAGGCGACTGAGGAGGAAAAACTTGCATGGAAAGAGAGCACGGGTAAATTGGACTCGAGTGGGTGTTGGATTGACTTGTCGGAACAACAGCGTTGGATGTTGCCTGATGCGTATGTGCTTGCAGTAGTGACGATGGCACATGGAACAGCACACATCAGTTCAAAAGGGATTTGTAAGATGTTGGCTCCGGTCTGGAAGAATGATGGGATTAGTAAGTGTGCAGAGAGAGTGGTGAGGAATTGTATGGTATGCTTGATGCATAATCCTGGCAAGGGAATCCCCACACCTGCAGGTCACTTCGCTCCTCCTTCCTGCCCCTTTGAAGTGATCCAGCTAGACTTCATTCACATGGATCGTTGTAATAACCTGAAATACGTCCTAGTGGTAGTTTGTGCTTTCTCCAGATGGATCGAAGCATACCCGCTGAAGGACAATACTGCCTTATCCACTGCCAAAATTCTTCTTAAAGAATACTTCCCCAGATACGGAATGCCACGGATTGTATGGTCAGATAACGGAAGTGAGTTCGTAGGGAAAGTTATGCAGAGTGTGTGTGCCGGCCTAGGGATTAGACAGAAGTTTCATAGTGCGAATCATCCCCAGTCCGCGGGTTTAGTCGAGGGTTACAATGGCACCCTTAAACTGAAACTTGCTAAGATACAAGCATCCACGGGTTTGTCCTGGCCAGACGCATTGCCTTTGGCTTTGCTATCAACAAGAGCAACTGTACATTCTAGAGTAGGGCTTAGTCCATATGAAATAGTTTTTGGTCGCCCTGCAAATGTTTGGGGGGTACCTAGACCAAAAGAATTCAAGCAGCTGGAATACCCAATGTTAATTGATTACCTTTTGGACTTGACTGCTAAATTGAGTCTTATTCACCAACAGGTTTTCGATGCATTGCCAAAGCCACCGGAGAGTCCAGGCCATCAGCTGAAACCGGGTGACCAGGTGGTCATTAGAAATTTTGCAAGAACGAAAAATCTTCAGCCCAGATTCATTGGCCCTTTTCAAGTCCTACTAGCAACGAGAACTGCTATTCGTGTGGCCGGAAGGAAGAACTGGATCCATACGACACATGTCAAACGTGTACCTCTGCCACTTCCTTACGACAACTGGGTAAAGAAAGGAATCGGTGCCTCTGAAACGGAACAAGTCCCCAGGTTCATACCTTTCAGCGATGCAGAACTGATCACGGATTCACCAAATTCTGACTCTCCTCCTGAAACTGCTCTTTTGAACCCTGAACATTTGCCATCTGCGAACGTGAACATTGCAACGTCAGCTGAAAATACATTGTTTCCAGATCAGACAGCTCCTGCAAAACTGAGATACAACTTGCGACCTCGCAATATGGACAAATAAAGCAGGAAACTGCCTATTTTCAGATTTGAATTTTCTATACATTGCCTCCAGCCAGGAAGTTTGCTAATACTTTGTATTGTTTCTTTTTGTTTTAAGATTGCCTTGCCGTCTGGGTAGCCGTAGGGTCGTGGCTGTGTGCCTAGTTGAATCTGCGGGGGTCAGACACAAGGTCGATCTTTCTGTTAGTTCTGGGAACTCCCAGGGCTGATAGAGGCATTTTCATCTACGTACACATCATCAGTGGTCGCGAACGGTCGTAGAAGATGGAGCTTCCTGAGCTGCAAAGAAAGAATGTAATTTACGTTCGCAGAAATAGACTGTACCGAATACTTCACAACAAATGCTTTCTAATGCAATGTGCAGTTACGTTTTTAATCGTTTTGATAACGTTGGTGGGTGGAATCATCTTTGGTGTGCATTTGATTTTCATGCCGGTAACTACAGTATCTCCCCTTGATCCTACTACTTCTACGGTTTCTTCTATGCATTCTTTTCACTCATTTCCTGAACACGAACAAGCTCGCGCTCAGAATTTATTAACAATACATTTGTACAGCTCTTGCATCAACACCAACTGGTAGTTAATACTACAGACTGCTGGGTGTGCGGCTTGATACCTCACACTATGGATAAAGGCATTCCCTATCTAGTCTTGCCTTTTAGCTACAATGGATCATTTCAGGCCTTTCAGACCATTTTTTCATATGCCCTTGAAACCTATCCTCCGCGTCCACCACGGTCCACTAAATACAACTCAGCCAACAAAGCTTTAGTCCAGGGAATTATTGACATGATTAAAGACGTCAATAATACTCCATCTTACCCTAGAGATGAATTACGGGTGTATTTGAGTTGGAACTCTACCGAGTATCGCCTTAGTTTGGGGGAAAGCAAGCGTAAAAGCTCCACTTCAGTTTGGGTCGTGCCTCACCGAGGTCAGGTCTGTTTGTAAGGAAATGGGAGAAATCTGAGAGCTCAGCTAGGGAGGAGTGAGTGCGTTGAGACTTACGTATTTCCGTCTAATTCCTCCCCTGCCTTTCTGACTGCTAGAGGTACCTACTTCATCTGTCAGGACAGAGCATATACATGGCTGCCTGCTGACTTTTCAGGTTCATGTTATATTGCTCGATTGTTACCTCCGACATACACTGCTTCTTCAGATTATCACAAGACCAGAGTAGCAAGAGGTGTCTTCAGCAAGGAAGATACCGCTGGTCAGGAAGCTGGAGACTTCTTCAAAGGTTTCCTTCCGTTTTGGGGGCCTATGGCCAATAGTAGAAATCTACGTCAACTAACACGGGTAGTTGAATCTACTATTACAGAAACTGCTGGTGCCCTTAGTAACTTAACAGCTGAGCTCCAGGCGGATCGTCTCATGACGTTGCAGAACCGTATGGTTCTAGACGTAATACTTGCAGATCGAGGTGGGGTATGCAGAATGATCCAATCGAGCTGCTGTGTCTTTATTCCAAATAATGCTCCAACAGTCTATGAAGCGATCTCTAAGCTACACAAGATTTCCGACTCTATACACGTAGATAAGGGAAACTGGTCCTTCATGGAGTGGTTTTGGACTCTGGTATCAGCGTGGGGATGGAAGGTTCTGATGGTCATTGGTGTCATCCTAGTATTTCTGTTCTCGTGCTGTCTTATTATCCAATGTGGTCCCGCTCTGTGTAGTCTCTGTGCTGCAACCTGTTTCAGAAAACCACCTGCATTAGGAGAAAAGGCACGAGACAGGATGATGATACAACAACATGTCACTGACCTAATGAGCATAGAATTAGACTCTGACTCTGATATAGACTGAGTAATTGCCTATGTAAGAGCAAAAGGAGGGTCTGAGGTTCCGTGACGATTTTACTCGTGTTTGTAACATTGTCGTAAATACATAATTTTGGTATCAGTGAACCGCAAATGATCCATTTAGTATATCCTGGTGTTTTCGCTATGCTACGAGCAAGAGCACTCCAGTTACAAACACATTTCTGTTCTACCCATGGCATCCATCTTAGAACACGGAAGCCATTTTGTATTCCTTGCCCTCACATAGACAATGGACACGCAATGACCTCTTTTTCATCTAAGGACACGTAGGCTTTACCCGGCGATTCACCTTGCAAGGGACACGTGCACCTTAGGCCAGCAACGCTGTGGCAGCATGACTCGGCAAGAACTGCCTCCCCAGCCTGAGGCCAGTCCTGCTATACTGGTTCTTGTGTTCGTTGGCCTGATCATGATTAGGCGGCCGAAGCTGGTAACCGTGCCCATTTACGACCCACAAACATCTCTTATCCTACTTTCCTATCTTCTGCACCTGGCTCTGCTCCTTTCCTTCTGGGCCTTTATTAGGGGGAGGTAACGAAATTTACGATGAGGCGGTCCGGGTCTTGAATGAGAAATTGACATGGGATTATGATGGAAAAGTGGGAACCCCTCATTCGTAATGTTTTGACATCAGATACTGTTGACGATTCCTGTGCAACGCCAAATATTTATTGTTTAAGACACGAATGTTTAGAACTGTGGTAACATGTAAAGAATTTGCCCCGAGCAGAATATTTAGTATTTAAGGAGTAACCCTCTTTGTACAAATTGAACAGGCTCCTAGACACTGCCCGTGTGCAGTTTCTGTGACTTCTGTGTCCCTGCAGTAATAAACCTTTGGTCTTTGACGCCACCATCGAGAAGCCCGTGTTTCTGTTTGTTTGTGCACCGAGACAGGTTGAACTCCGGGGTCTTCGGGTGTTGTCCCTGACACCTCTGGACGGAACCAAAAAGTCCAGAACTCCACCCTCGTACAAGGACAGGAACGACTGGAACGACTGGCCGAGCAGCAATTGCGGGCGGCTGACGCAGACAGAGAACTAATTAAGGTGGCCGTGGTGGCCCGGGCACTCGACCCCCCCTACTGCTGGTTCGGTGGCTGTAGGCAGCATACGCACGAATATAGGGGGGGTTTCGTTACAGAAGTATCAACCCGGGGAAGATCCTGACGCCTTTTTGCTCAATTTTGAGAGGGCCGCCAGAGCATGTGGATGGCCGGGAGTGATATGGCCGTTCTTTTTGGCCCCATTGTTGGTGGGGGAGGCACAAGCCGCCTACCAGGTGGCCAACCCCCGAGGGTACACTCCGTATACAGAAATAAAAAGAATCATCTTGGATCACCTTGGCCTAGACAGAGAGGCCTACAGGCTAAGATTCAGACGAGAGAGAGGTGTACCGGGAGAGACCCCAAAAACTCTGTTTGTCCGCCTGAAAATGGCCGCGGATAAATGGCTCAGCCCCAACGATAGCACCAAAGAAGAAATTATGGACCGCATATATTTGGAACAGTTTCTGGAGGCGCTGCCTTTCGCTACCCAACGGTGGCTAAAACAACATCATGATTTAACAACTAACCAGGCTGTCGAAATGGCAAACACATTTTCGCGAGTACAACAGCGTCCTCCCATGCCGAGTGAAGCCGAAAAACAGAAACCCCCCTACAAAAGCGAGAGGAAACCCTTGAAAGCCCCTGAACCCCTGAAGACACGGCCATGGAGAACAGAGCCCTTGCCGCATAGTGGGCCGCAGTGTTTTGAATGCGGGACTTGGGGCCATATAGCACGACTATGTCCGAGACGGAAGCCGGTCGAGGAACCCATGGAGGTGGGATACCTACCCCGGACGGTGCTATACTCCGCAGAAATGGGACACGCCTATCTTGTAAGTATAGCGATCAACGGCAACACGATACAAGCCCTACTTGATTCGGGCTGCCGTCAATCTGTGGTGCAGGCCCATCACGTGCGTCCTCACCAGTTGATACCCCAAGAGAAAGTGTATATTAGGTTTGTCCACGGTGATGTGCGACCGTACCCCGTGGCGGTACTACCGTTGACACCTAAGAATGGCATCCCGTTCCGGGTACGAGTGGGGGTATTGTCCTCCCTTCCTGAGGACCTGATCATTGGAACAGACAATCCTGACTTTCTTGATTTGTTCAAAAACAGCATAGGGTTGGACAGGGTAAGAAGGGCTGCCCCGGACACCTGACGTCTATACCGGCAATGGCCTCCCCTGAACCATGGGTATTGGACAGAAGTTTTGAATTCGCACAAACGAACGACCCAACTTTGTTCAACGCCTGGGAGACAGCCCACCAAAACCAAGGAACTGACCAGGTCTCCTACCCACGTCTGTTTATCAAAAACGACTTACTGTATAGAAAAGGAAAAAAAGAAGACCCGGAACAACTGGTGGTCCCGGTCCCGTTTAGAGAGCAAGTACTGTTTTATTCTCACTCACACCTGGTGGCAGGGCATACCGGGGCAGAAAAAAACGACACAGAATCTACTAAAGTGTTTCTATTGGCCGGGAATTTACAAAGATGCAATGATCTATTGTCAGAAATGCGATGTGTGTCAAAAAAGAAACATGACAAAGCCTCCAGCAGTACAGTTACAACCCCTTCCTATCATCGGAGTCCCCTTTGAGAGGGTGGGGATGGACATCATAGGCCCTTTACCGAAAACGAAAAAAGGACACCAATACGTATTGGTGTTGGTGGATTACGCCATTAGATTCCCGGAAGCATTCCCACTCGCCTCTACCACCACCAGAAATGTAGCGGATAAAATGCTAGAATTGTTCTCCCGCGTGGGGTTCCCGAAGGAGATATTGACGGACCAAGGAACCCCCTTCGTGTCACGTCTCATGGGGGATGTCTGTAAACAGTTAAACATACAGCAAATACGGACAGTGGTGTACCATCCGCAAACGGATGGCCTGGTAGAGCGATATAATCGCACGCTGAAGACCACTTTGAGAAAAATGTTAGAGGTCAACAGTACGGAATGGGATCAGGTCCTCCCCCTAGCATTGTTCGTCATCCGCGGACAGAAACAAAGTAGCCTGGGGTTCTCATCTTTTGAGCTACTATACGGTCGTCAACCCCGTTCTTTGTTAGACATGACCAAAGAGGCATGGGAGAAGGAAACCCCGGAAGAGACAGCCAAAACCTTGGAATACGCCCGCAATCTAGGTTCCAAATTGGGCAAGCTGAGAGACCTGGCCTTTGCCAACCTAGAGAAAAGCCAGGTGCGACAGAAGAACGCATATGACAAGGGAAAAAAATGGAGACGACTCGAGAAGGGTGATTGGGCGTTGATACTGTTGCCCTCCTCTACCCAGAAATTTAAGGCCGAATGGGGAGGACCATACAAGGTGGTCGGGACAATCGGAAACACCAGCTATAGGATACAGATAAATCCACGGAAAACCCAAGTTTACCATATCAACATGCTAAAAAAATGGCTAGGGAGGCCTCCGGCAGAGGTACATCTAACAGACCCTGAAATGGGGTGCTCGTCTACTACTCTGGCACATCTCGTGATCAACGAGGAATTGAGCGAGAGCAAGAAAACGGAGCTGATGGAAACCTTGGGACCACACGCCCCGGTGTTTTCGGATATACCCGGAAAAACCAGCATGGCGGAACATCACATCTCCACTATACCAGGGAAGACGGTGAAAATACGCCCGTACAGAATACCAGAGGCCAGAAGAAAAGGGATAAAACAAGAAGTGGAAGACATGCTGAAACTAGGGGTGATCCGGCCGTCTCACAGTAACTGGTCAAGCCCGATAGTTCTGATCCCTAAGCCAGATGGGACGAGACGGTTTTGTATGGATTTTCGTGCCCTAAATGAGATATCCACCTTCGATGCATATCCCATCCCCAGAATCGACGAACTGATCGAAAAGTTGGGTGAAGCCAAGTACATCAGCACGATCGACCTTACCAAAGGATATTGGCAGGTCCCCCTTAGAGAAGAGGACCGACATAAAACCGCGTTCTCGACGGAAGATGGACACTATGAGTTCACAGTGCTCCCGTTCGGATTACACGGTGCCCCTGCCACATTTCAAAGGCTGATGAACGCTGTGTTGAAGAACATCTCCACATTCACATCAGCCTACTTAGACGATATCGTCCTTTTCAGTCCTGACTGGGGCACTCATATGACATACCTAGAGCAGGTGTTGAAGACCCTGGCCAAAGCAGGTTTGAGAATTAATGCAAAAAAATCCAGAATAGCATTTCAAAAGGTGAAGTATTTGGGTTATGTGTTGGGACATGGCATGATCGAACCCCAAATTGAAAAAGTGCGGGCCATTTCCGATACTCAATTCCCACAAACAAAAAAAGAATTACGGGCGTTTCTGGGCCTAATCGGCTATTATCGCCGATTTATACCCGGTTTTTCTCAGATGGCCGCCCCACTCACGGACGCACTCCAAACAAACATAAAACAATCGGTCTTGTCTTCACCACCGCCTGCCATGTTGGACGCCTTTTCCTCACTTAAACGATCGATAACGACAACCCCAGTTCTGACCTCACCGGACTTCTCACGTCCGTTTGCTCTGCATACTGATGCCTCTGAGTACGGCATAGGAGCGGTGCTGTCTCAGGAGGGCGTGGACAGAATGAACCACCCGATATTGTACATTAGCAGGAAATTGTTTCCCAGGGAACTCAAATATCCCACGGTGGAGAAGGAGTGTCTTGCAATCCGGTGGGCGGTAGAGAAACTGACTTACTACTTGGAGGGGCGCCCCTTTACCCTCTACACAGACCACGCGCCCCTCCTCTGGATGGCCGGTAACAAGTCCAAAAATGCGAGGGTCATGCGGTGGTTCCTGGCACTTCAACCCTATGCTTTTAGGGTTTGCCACAAGAGGGGTGTTGACAATAAGGGGGCGGATTACCTGTCGAGGAATCCACTTCCCGATCGGAAGTGTTCTGGGGGGATTGTGTGTAACAAGGGCCCTGCGATTCGCCCCGAGGCCGGGCGCCAACTGACATTTTGTGACCCCCCCTCTTGTTTCCACAGCCCCCGCACACACCGTTGTGGACGGGTCAGGAGAGGTACAGCTGCGATGAGGAAGATGACTACGGGCCCTTTAAGCGGATCGAGGAGCTAATGGAGGAGGAGGAGTCCGGGGCGCCGATAAAGGGCGGCGTCGATGACCACCAGGTGTGTTACTACACCGGAGGAGTGGACAGTGAGAAGCAGAGAGGAGTGGCGGGAAGCAGCGAGGAGGAGTGGAGCAGTGGAGGAAGGCAAAGCAACGAGGAGGAGCGGAAGAGCGGAGTGTGGTGGATCAGCGAGGAACGAACATCGGAAGCAGAGGGATCGGCGAACCAGAACCCCAGAGACGAGACGACAGCACGAGAAGCAGCCGGGTCTCAGGAGATATCGGGAAGAAGAGGAGCGTCCGGGACGGCAGAACGCGACACGCCAGGAGGCCAACCCCACGAGTCGCCCAGCCGTACACCAGGAGGGGTACGGCTTGCAGAGGTGCGTAATCGCTTCCTGGGGTGGTAGAAAACGAAAGGCAGACGCCTGACTTAGTTTAACTTGTCACGGTATGAATGTGATATCCTTAACGCTCAATTACAAGCCTCTCTTTGTATAAGTTCTCACGTCCTAGAAGTGATTGTCACGGGGTGTCTTACTCCCCCCCCTTTTGGGTTGAGTAGTGGGTTGTTACTCTTCACTCCACCATACTGATACCTGCCTCTCTTCTGTTGCCTTTTGGGTGTCGGCGAGCGCGGACATAACGGAGCCTCCGAAGACCCGCAGGAGGAGGAGCCCCGTCCGGAGAAAGGAGGAGGGAGTGCTCCGAAAAACCCGCCAGGAAAGAAGCCGTTCTCCCAGAAAAGGAGCTGTGAGAAAAACATGTACTGATTCACTGTTGGAAATAATAAACCCCGGCAAAACAAAGACACGTCTCTTGCCTATTCCTAGTCCCGCAGTTACAGATAGGTAATTACATTTTGGCAGCTATAGCTGCTACAAATAATGAACTGCTTACCCGCAGTCCTTCCCTTAAAAGTATTCTTATCATTTATCTCAATAACAAGTTCCTTATGCTACAATTCTGTCAGTTGGGGATCAGCGGATTCACAACATCGACCGCAGACCTGCTTTGATCATAGCCGCACACGAAGGCATGGCTTCTGCACTTGCCGGGGTGTCTGCAACTGTCTCAATTTTACAGCACTGTTATTGGTGGCATGGTTTGTATAAACAAACCCATAATTATGTCCTTTCTTGTGACATTTGTCAAAAAATCAAACCGTTTACGGTTTCAGTACCACACCAAACACAGCTATATATATATCAAATCAGCCATTTGACTGTGTATATCTTGATCACTGCTGTCCATTTACTTCTGATACTGCATATAAATACATTTTTTTGCAGTTGATTCATGCACTAGATTCCTATGGGTTTGGCCACAACACTGTGCTGATGCTCAAAATGTCATTAGAGATTTGCGTGTCTTTGTCATGACGTTTGCCTGTGGCACCTTCCATTCCAACCAAGGTCCAGCCTTTGCCTCTAAGGCGTAGAAGGACGCGGTGAAGTCTATGGGGGGTGCTGGTGCAGTTTTTGTCTCCATATAGGCCTTTGGGCAATTCACCATGACTTAAAGCAATCTTTGACAGCTGGAGTCTTAGGTAAGGCAGGAGCAGGCTGGCCCATTTGTATGGAGTTCAACGTGCATTGAAGGGTACTCATACAGTCATTCTGCTACCCTTGCCTGGTCGCAAAGAAAACAGATACAAACTATACCATCTGGCCGATTCTGAATAGTTTGACTCCCAGAATTTTATGCAACGCTATTTCTGTGAATCCGATTACTTCAGCCTATTCGACTAATGCCCATGTCATGGAGGGTGAGACGGAGACTACGATTGACCTTTTGCCTGTTGTGCCTTCATCATCTTCCCACACAGACATTGAGTATGCTTAGTCTGCAGATGAGTCCAATGTGGAAGTACCGGACAGTCCTTTATTTCAACAAGCTGATCATGCACTACCACTGTTAATGAACGTGGGAGCAAGCTGGTATTTTGGGAACCATACAAGCTTCTCGTATGACTCTTCCTCCTCGTCTTCCTCTGTGGCACAACCACTGACAAAAACGAGTATTTTCATATCTTGGTCCAAAAAGACTTACCTGCTCCCACCCTGGACCTACATTTGGTTGGTGCTTATCCTCATTTTCCTCTTCATGTCGATTGGGTTTGTGACAGTATTCTTCTTCCTCATCAATGGTCAATATTTGCCATAATGCTCTGCTGTAATGTTGATCGTTGAAATTCTGGCTCACATACATCATCCCACATCATAAAACGTGATCAAGCCTTTGTAAATAATTTATCTTTCCCTGTCACAGATGGCATCATTTGGGATAAAGTTGCTTTTGAAATCCATGGTCCGACAGAAGTCCTCAAGATACCATACGTGTTTCGTGTTTCATTAGGAGATGTGGTAACACAGGACATACATTCTGATGTTTGGGATGTACAAGCAGTACATTCATTGTTTTCTGATTTAATGTGTTACACTGCTTCTGATGCTGAAGATTTATATTTAAACCATGCCAATTATGCTGATGTATTCTGTTAGTACCATTATGGCCATCATTTCAAGCACAAAAAAACCTGTTAAGACATGCTTTTAATTACATGCAGTGGGAACATTGTCCAACTCCATTACAGGGAAGTTAAAAAACGCTTAGAAGTAAGTTCACCTATTTCACTAGTTACAACATGTCCAATCCAGAATCCTATTTCTTTAAATTGAATTTGCCGTCTCAATCTAAATTTATTCTGACACACACAAAATTAATCTATTCCAATTCCTTCAGAACTGAATTTGCCTTACAGGGTTATGATCACTGGAAAGATACAATTGATTTGAAATCAATTTGGGGCACTAAGGCTTGGCAGGTCCAGGGAACCTAAGCTTTGCATTGTGCATGCTTAATTCCGACTCAAATATTATTTTTAAATGACACAGTACACCAAACTACTTGTTTTGGCTTGGCTACTGCCAAGAATCTGAATATTCGATCCATTCTGTGATTGGTTGAGTATGTTAATTGGCATAAACACCCAAATTATACCATTGGTGTACTACAAGCCCTATTTAGAAATTACAGTTTCAATATCTTTGATGTTGACCCCTCTGGAATCGTTGTTATAGCAAACCAATTCAAATGCATGTCAACTGCATTTTTATAATGCAACAACCAGTTTCACACAAACTAGACCTTATCCCAGTTACCCACATTCATACTCTATCACCATATATTCAGTGAGAAAATTATGCCCACTTTGGTTGCAAACACTTACTCTGTCGTCAGTGAAACAACACCTAGCCCTCTTGTCGAGCGACATCAATTTGGCTGATTTTATCTTAACCCTAAGGATTCTTAGGACAAAGAGTCACCTATGCAGCTTACAATGAATTATGGAAACTTTCACAGATGGAAGCAGTGTTCCGTCTGAGCCAAATTGACAAAGCAAATTTAGAAAAAGTTCTTGCAGTAGTGGACAATAGCATACATACACTGTCTTCCTACATTTATACCTTAGATAATATTGTTTCGTCTGCTATTGTTCAAAGTGATGTATCTGTGTTAAATGTACGACGTTACCCCACATCCCATCACTACGCATACCATTACCCCGCAATTTTAACAACGCAAATGCCATAACTCTGAAATACATAATAACAAAACCAACATAACGAAAAATGCATTGAAACTGTGAAATGTACATTTTCCACTCATGTTTTCACAATGCTGTCCATTGCCACGAAAATTGAGTATTTAAATATAATTTTTTTTTCAAATTAGTAAGTTAACTACTGGCATGGGATGTTTGAAAAAAGAGGGGTTTTGGGTGGGTAAGTAATTTAAATAATACTCGATCAGTTTTAAAAACAAAATGTGAATGTCATCCAAATTAGTACAAAAATGTTAATATTTAATTTTTCAAAATAGTAAGTTAACTACTGGCACTGGATGTCTGAAAAAATACGAATACAAGTCTAAGGAACTCCTCTTTAAAATGCTCAATAAAGTTATTTTTGATAATGAATACACATTATTGCAATTTTTTTTACGTTACTCTTTTTCTCTCTATCATAATCAATAAATAAAAAGAAATTCAAACTTACCTTCCAGCAGATCTCTCCTGCATCCTCCCGTTGAACTCGCTCTGTAAAGTAACACTAATATATGCTTTACCTCTTTCGTCAAAAAGAATAATAAAGATAAAAAAGAGACTAATTTACATGTTCAATAGCCTACATATACCTTCAAACGCGCTTCCTCATGGTTAAGATTCTTCAGCCACTCCTGTGCAACGTTGGAGCATCGAGCAGTCCAGTGTGCCCATGGAAGTGAGGGTCTTTAATAAAATTCTGAAAGGTGATGGACATGTAATCTTAAGTTACTTTGACTCCTGTGCAAGGCTTATTTTTTGGTTCCACGCCATTTCTACATTTTTCAAGGAGGAATGTGACTGCAAGGTGAGGGTCATCCTAGATAAATTTTCCATGACTCCTCTGCAATTTTGCCGTGTCAAGATTGTCGGCTCTGCCTAAAAGTCTCTTGCTAAAGTTTCCTTGAATCTAGAACAACATTTTAAGTGCAGTTCAACTCAATTTTTAATTTCTGTACTTCTTTTTTATATATGCGTTGTGACAGTAAGTTTCCTTGCGATGTTTCAATTGCAATTGCATTTCTTTTCCGTTTTTTAAATATCTCTAGGTATTTAATATATATGCGTTGCGACATTTGATTAGCATTTCTGCGCCGAATACAATTTTTGTTGTCATTGCTTGCGGGGTGAAAGTATATGCGGGGTAAAAGTATACGGGGCAAAAGTATGCGTAATAGTGTTGGATGCGTTATAAAGAGATGCGGGGTAAAAGGATTTGTTATAACACATTTGTTGTAAAGGACGTTTACCATCTGTGTTATATCATGGTCACAATCAATTATGATCTGTAATGCAATTTGCATGGACCTTACAAACTCTCAAGATGAGAAAGGTACCATGGGATTATTTGAAAGCTTCTGCTTTGTTTTTACCTTTTAACCTAACCGATAAACAGAGATTTATGTCCATGAAAGATGCTACATACACGCTGTTACACATTGAACAGTTACAACACTTGCCATTTCCTGTGGCAGAGACAGCTTAATCAGTATGGTTAATTCACAGCGTTACCTCTTTTTTGCTCTTTAAATTTAAATCTTGTATGAACCATTTCCCAATTGGCCGCTTTGAACCCCTGAATAGGACTTTTTTTTATGAATTATGGTCCCTACCCTTCACCTCTAGTTGTCAACGGCAGGATAAGGACATTTTTCTGACAGGGGAGGACTGCGATTCCACAGTAGGACATTCCGTAGTTTGTAAACACGTTAAGTTGCATGGTGCTTGTAATGGGTCCTCACCTAATCTTGCTTGTTTTTTTAAAGGAACTTCCATCCCAGCAATAATTCCCACTCTCACATTGATTTCTAATGGCAGTTCCCTTATTTTGAATAACCATGACTGCTGTGGTTTACGGGCAAGTATACCGTATATAGAAACAGTTTCACAACGTGCTACTTGTTATAGCAATGTGCTTTTCCTGCCCTCGCATGGGAATGTAGATAGTTCCATTTGGCCTTCTGTTCTGACTTTGAAAACAGATTTCAACAAATTAAGCAGACTCAAAGCGCTATTGTTTCAGCAGGTAGTGGCTCTCACTTCAGCTCAGGAGACCTTCGAATTGCAGATGGCTGGGACATCTAGGGGCATATGTATGAACAAGCCCTTTTGCGATTCCTTAATAGCTATTTTTAGCAAATTGCAATTAAGGAATCGCAAAATGCTATGTATATAGGAATCGCAATAATATATGCAATCCTTAATATTCCCTATTTCCGAAACGCAAATCGCGATTTGCAATTAAGGAATACCTTCCCATTCATTCCTATGGGTATAGAGGCCCATAGGAATGAATGGAAAGACATTCTCAATTTTGCAATTACCAATTAGAGAATGGCAAATTGAGAATGCAATTTGAAGGTTGCAAGGGTGTAATAAGGACACCCTGATGCACCCCTGAAACGTGCATGTGTGCACATGGAGCGCACATACATGCCCTAAGGGCATTTATGTGTGCCACATGGCACTTTGGAAAAAGCAAAAAAGTAATTTTTTGGTAATTTGCACATTCTTATGCCAAATTCGCACAACTTAGGTGCTTTCTACATCGCATTTAAGGAATCGCAATTTGTGATTCCTTAAATGCAATCGCAAAATAGAGCATCGCAAATTTTGCGATTCTCTCATTTGCGATGCCCTTTTCGGATGATACATCCCAAAAGGCCTTTTCTCATTCGCAAACAGGCTGATTCTCAGAATCGGCCCAATTGCGATCGGGAAAAGGGCTTGATATATGCACCCTAGTGATATTCAGTCACTGCTGAACACAAATCTCCCACTGCATTTTGGGGAACTGATACATCAAATATGTAACGCGTCTAGAACACAACGCCTTGCTCATTTTTTTTAATTTGTGGGATCCGGCCCTGTGACTTCTTTTCAGAAGATTTTTGGAGTAATACCTGCCTTTATTCATTCTATGTTTTCCAGCGCCTTTGGAGGGTCCCCATTAATACTAGCACTGGCAGGTGGTGTCCTGGTTCTTCTGCTCCTGTTGTGTAATGGCTGCCCAACATGTGGGAATGCACAGACCCGACCATTTGCAAATGTACCATGACCGAATGCAACAATCTTTTGAATGCTTGCCTTTAGTGACGCTTGGCGTAAGTTATGGACTAACATTTCACTTTGCCTACTTCACTTGCGTGCAACCTGTGTTCAACTGCCAGCAGTGCCCTTTCGATGGGGCCTTGGATTTATGCCTCTCCAATATGTCATGCGCCGACCCAGATTATGATCTGGTAGTGGGTCCATTACTGGCCCAAGACAATGCCTGTTCCCGGAATTACCCTATGACCCGTGCAGCTGCACGTGGAGTATTGGCTGAGTAGGATATCGGTGTGGCTGCACAGAACCTCTTGCACCTGAGTTTCATTGAATATCATTTAAGTTTCCCGGATATGATCTTGGAAGCATCGGATTATGAGGAACGTGTGTGTTCTTTCGAACTACTTAATTGGATGGCATCCTTTTTTGCTACTAACAATAGGGATGACCTTTTGGAACTAATTGCCTTCTTAAGTTCACATACTTTGATTGATTTTCCACTTCCAAATTAATCCCTTTCTCCGTGAACAATGACATTATAAATATATATATTTTTTTAATGTTGAAATTTTCCAAATTGGTTTTCTCCTTTATTTTTGTGTATTTCTAGTCTCTGCTTACCTTTGAACTCATTTGTCATTTGTCTATATGGTAACTAGACAAAATATCAATTTCAAAATATCGAATTACCGAAATATCGAAGTCAAAATAAAGAATGGACAAAATATCGAATGGACAGAATAT
Organism: Lissotriton helveticus; assembly: GCF_964261635.1. Lineage (NCBI taxonomy): Eukaryota > Metazoa > Chordata > Amphibia > Caudata > Salamandridae > Lissotriton > Lissotriton helveticus. The sequence goes on from NC_136073.1 coordinate 150,447,434, forward strand.
AGTGGTGAAAAATATTGAATTGAAGGTAAGTAATATAATATCGATTTAGTAATTTTTACCCCTACGCTATCCAATGTTTTCCCTACTGTTGCACTCTCTGGAGTGGGAATAGTAATTTTTACTCCTACGCTATCCAACGCTTTCCCTACTGTTGCACTCACTGGTGTGAGAAGAGTCATTTTTACCCCTACGCTATCTAACGTTTTCCCTACTGTTGCACTCACTGGAGTGGTAATAAATTAATTATTTATAATTTTAAAGTTATTTAAGTATTTGTAAGTATGTTTTAGTTAATTATATTCATTATTTCATTAATTTTAAATTACTTTTAAGACATTCGATATCTTGACTAACTAATTTTTTTTTAAAACAATATTTTTGCATTCTATATTTTGGCATCGATATTTTGGTAAGTCTATATTTTTGTATTCGATATTATGTCAGTGATTCGTCTATATACTACGACCTTACCAATGGGATGCTGGAAACTCGTGCTTTCTTATAATGGGGATGCATGTTGTCTTAAAACACACCTGGATATGGACCTTTCCAGTGAGAAGAGCTATGCTGTTCCTATGATGTAGAAATACCATCTAGGCACTAAGGTATGAGGTCTGCAGAGATCTTCTTTTATATAATAAAATGTATTCAAGCCAAGGGGAGGGTGGGTAGGCCTTATAGTCCTTCATCCACTGTCTGCATATGATGACATCCCCCTTTATAATTAAGACTATCTGTTTTCCGTTTTTTACTGATTTTTACAGATAAATACAAACAGAAAACATGTATTTTCTTGTCTTTATTTATTTTTAAATGTGGATAAAACCGGATATTGGGTTGCTTTTTGAGTAATTCTAAATAGTCTGCCATGACTGCCAGGCCAATAGCTTTGTGAATTGGAAGGTGAGGGGTTAAAAAAGAATAGAATTTTAGTATAGAGGCTTTAACATCAGTAGATATGCACAAGGTTAATACTGAAATGTGTATATTTTCATATAAGTGCATTGATTTATCTTCTGTGGTGTTCATATCACTGAAATCTGGCAGGCATTCAAGCATGTGTGCATATTTATTGGTTAAATAAACGTGAAAATATACTAATTGCAGATTCATTTTTCCACAAAAACCAAAGTAAATATGGATGAATACAGATACAATTTGCAAGAATAAATAAGAAGAAATACAGACGCAAATGTCCAAAAAATGTATACCATAAAACCGGGAGCCCTATTTGTAATCTATGGAAATATAACAATGCTAACTGCTTTAGGTTTATGCTTTTTGCTGCTGGCAGTGGCTTGTATACTACATTATAAAGCACTATAGTTAAAATAAACATTTTGAACAATAACATTGATTCTGTCAATTCTTATTGTGGACAAGTATGATTGAGTGAAAGAATGTCTTGTTACCGCGATTCCTAAGAGAGTCTGGAGTGTTGTGTTCTGGGTTGTCTAATCATTCGTAGCTTGGTGATTGTATAGAAGAAGGAATGAAACACTGTAGCTAGTCGGTTTCAGGATTTTGAGTACTGAGGCGGTTGGAAGGCTCAGCCCCTACACACTGAGGTCCTGTTTTCCTGTGCATAGTTCTGTGTATGTGCAGAATTGCCACAACAGTCAGAACCACGGAGTCTGGATATATACACCAAACCACTTTCTGTCGATTTTGGGGAATCAGCCAACACTGTAAGTCCTGTTGTATTTTGTCATGGCAAACACAAGAGGATGATGGATGGATTGCTGAAACCTTTCAGACACACACCCACAGTCACAGATCTGGGTTGAATCCATCATCATTCTTTACCATACTTCGCCACTCCAGTTTAGATCCAGCCATACATGTTTTGTCATGGACTGAAACTATTTGTTTCAAGGCGTTTGACTCTGGACACAAACAATCTAGATATTGTGCCACATAACGGCAGACCCACTGAACTATTGTAGTTTTGGATGTCATGAAAACTCTGAACACTTTACCTTTGAGGCTTTGAACTGTAAGCAAGTGTGCAAGAAAGGAGACATTTTGCAAAATGTTCTCTGCATCACATGATAGTTTGGGTAACCACAAATTCTGAGGTGTACAAATAACTACTGTTCCTAAACTCAATGCCGTCTATATGTTTCAAGAATACATACGTTTACTTAGCCTATTTTTTATTCTTTATGTTTTACCAAACAAATTGCTGTAAAGTTGATACCCAATAAAAAAATCATGTAAGATGCAGCTCAGTTTTGGGGAACCTACAAACCATATGTATCCCCAAAACCAGAAGGGGCTAGAGACATAATGGTATATTGCTTGTGTAAATCGCCCATTTTGACAAGAAGTTAAAGATAAAAACGTTGTCACAAATGGTTGTTATTCCCCACTCATTTTCATATTTTTTGTTTCAACAGTTAAACAAGAAAACATTGAGGGACCTACATAGTGACCCATTGTTAAATTCAGATAATTTAGTTTTTCAGAAATGTATAGGTTTCTTGGATCACAAATGGGTTTCCATCACTACAAGTAGCCTGCAACCACAAAAATTAGGAAAAATGGTCTTCCTCGTGGAAAAAATGCAACAATGATGAGAAGAAATATATTTTTTTATACAACTCACTGTTCCTGAAAGCTAAGAAGATGATGATCCTGCATCGCAAATCTTTTGTTGATGCCATTATTAAAAAAAAACACTTTCTTAGCCCAGCACTTTTACCCCATTTTTCCCACAAAAAACAAAATCTATTTAAACTGGTAATTTCTTTGCTCCCTCTCTTGTAATCTACACACAATGGGTACTTTTGAAATCCCCAGGATGATGGAAAAAATAGGCTGCATATTTGGCATGGATGCATTCTGTGGAAAACATATATGAAGGTTTAAATAAGAGCTACCCCTAACATCAAAAAAGATTAATACAAGGAGGAAGCCCTAGCAATTAAGGGTTTAAACGAAGAGTATTTTTTTCTATGCACAGCACCTGGTAGAGCTGCTTCTTCTGAGGGCAGGGATTACGACAAGGCCATAATTGCTAAAATAGAGTCCAGTGTATGGATCCATGGAACACTTTCATGAACAATTTTTAAAGGATATCTTTTTCCCAGAAATCTCGGAACGTAGCCATATCCACATCTTTCCATTCCTTCAATAATACATTATTACATCATGAAAGTGAATCTTCAAATGTTGATGTTGTATACTGTGAAAATATTAGCTTGAAATTTCAAAACCTCCTAAATGTGTTTAAGCAGTTCTACCAGCTGCTTCCTTTGGATACATTTTCCGTTGGGACCATCTTCATGGTCCTCATTCATATTAGAAGCCATTTTCTGGCTTTTATCCAAGGGTGTCAATAGGGAAGCATTGACTGAACCTTTATCAAAGATTCCGACTCCCTTTTGGACTGGGATTGTCTTCCCCCACTTGCAAATAAACACCCTGTGGTGAACAATAAACAAGTTATTGTCACGTGGGTGGAGCATTCTTATAAAAAAAACACCTTTCCATTCAATCCACTCTCCTGTGCTGAGCTGCATTAATGTGTGTACCCTAACCTAGCATCTAGAGCCTTTGTTAACAAAACAAATAGCTACATTGTTTTATTAAAGGGTTATGTTGATCTTGGGGCATGAGAATCAACATACAGGTTCTACATTGCATAGTTAATGAAGGTTTGTTTTTTCATGGTAAGTAGCAAATTTTCACTTATTTAGGAAGGTGTTTATATAGCGACGTGTGTCGTCTCATGATCGCTTCACATTGCTAATATATGAGGCACTATAGCTATATCCATCATATTTGCCCTATGAGAATTATGTGTATGTATGAGCAGCAGATGCTGTACAGACACCATTTCAGTTAGAAGAAAAGTAAATAGAATAACCTTTTTTCGTTGGTGTTTTATAGTGCACATCTGCCGCACACACATGCCTTCAGAAGCAAACTCACACACAGACACACACACACAAACACACAAACACACACATATATACACAAACAGACAATCACACAATCAGAAACTCACAGAAGCACATCATCTGATAACGTTTGATACAAAAGTTTTGTATTTACAAATGGAACATTTCGGTAGCACTTATTACAAATCAATAGCGCTTTAACTGCACTTCCTCAATCTGTCTCATGGTTAGTGGGTCTCTGTTAGAAATAGGGTCTCTAGTTGGCAGTGGTATGCACCCTGTACAAGTAGAGGTCCTTGCTCCAGTCAGGATAAAGGAATTATACAGCTAAGGTAACCCCTGCTCGACGACTTTGTAGCTTGGCTTATCTCAGAGGCAATGTGTAAAGCATTTATACCTGCACACACAATAACACAGTTAAAACACTACAAAAGGATTTCACATCAGTTGAGAAGAATAGCCAATATTTGTCTGAATAAAATAAGACCAAAATGACAAAAATACAACTTACCCAAGTCAAAATATAACTTTGAAAATGTTAAGCAAGTTTAGCCAATAGAAATCAATGGAGGCATTAGTTTACATCAAAATACTTTGGATTTATCAAAAATCAAAGTAACGTTAAGGCGCAGGGGAGATAAGGTGCCTGAAAAACACACAATACATTAGTTCCTTACTGGCAAGGGATGTGGGGCTTCGATTCCTTGCTGCTGGGCAGAGGGGATGATGCATTGATTCCTTACTTGCAGGGGAGGTGACGCATCGGTTCCTTACTTCAGTTGAGGTGATGCGTCATTTCCAGACACGCGGCCTCGGCCTCCTTACTGTCGTGTGATGTCTATGAAGAGATCGGCACCCATCCAATGATGCGTAAAAAATCCAGACACGCTGTGTCAACCCAACAAGGGCGGAGCAGGCGCTGTGTCCATTTTACAACAGCGAAGCAGGTACTACATCGATTCCACAGGTACAAAGCAGTCGCTGAGTTAGAGTTGGAGCCGGACACCAAGGACTTTTGTGGTCCCATGCCATGGTCAATGCGTCCACCGGGAACCACACTTCAGTGCAGGCCGCAGCAATGCAGTGAATTTTACAACAGGGCATTGAATAAAGCAAAAGCTGGGAATCAATGCACGGAGATTCTCTTTAAAGTTACCAGCTTTCACTACCAAGGGCCAAGGGACTTTTTTTGGCACCACTTGGCAAGTCAGGACTCTCAGCAGAAGAGCCCAGGCACTGACAGGTGAAGTTTTTGTTGGACATCAGACTTCTTTAACAGAAGGAAGCCACACTAAGCCCTTGGAGATCCTTGGAAGTAGGATGAAGAAATCAAAGAACAGTACTTTCACTCCCAGGGCAGATGCAGCAGGCCAGCACCACAAATCAACAGGCAGAGTCAAATTCCCTCCTACAGCATCCAGATCTTCTTCCTGGCAGAATGTCCTTGGTCCTGAATTGTTCTGAGAATGTGTTGTCAGTAGTCTAGTACTTATACAACTTTCAGTGTTTGAAGTAGGCACTCTTCAAAGGAAAGTCTTTGTAGTTCACAAGACCTTGCCTTTCCATGCCCTAGCTCCAGACACACTCCGGGGGAGTGGAGACTACTTTGTGTGAGGACGGGCACAGCTTGATTCAGGTATCCGTGATGACTCCTCCCACCACTCTAGCTCAGGAAGGCCTGTCAGCCTGGTGATGGGCCATCAGGATATGCCCAGCACACCTCAGCTCCCTTTGTGTGACTGTCGAGAGTGGATGCACAAACAGCCCAACTGCCATCCTAACCCAGATGTGCATTCAGCACACAGGTAGAGGCTCAAAATAGTTAAGCAAGGAAATGTCCACTTTCTAAAACTAGCATTTTCTGACAAGCAGTTTATAAACCAACTTCACCAAAAGATGTATTTTTAAATTGTGAGTTAAGATACCCCAGACTCCACATCTCTATCTGTTCCCAATTGGTGGATATACTTGTAAGATGTTACATGGCAGCTCCAGCGATAACCCATGGGAGAGATATAGTAGTGAAAAACTAAATTAGCAGTATTTCACTACCAGGACACATAAAACACAACAATACATGTCCTACCTTTAAAATACATTGCACCCTACCCATGGGACTGCCTTGGGTCTACCTTCGGGGAGCCTTACATATAATAAAAGGGTAGGTTTGGCTGGGCAAGTTGGTGAACTTGCCAGGTTGAAATGGCAGTTTAAAACTGCACACACTGACATTACAGTGGCAGGTCTGAGACATGTTTGGAGGGCCACTCATGTGGCTGGCAAAATCAGTGCTGCAGGCACACTAGTAGCATTTGATTTACAGCCCTGTGCACACTTTACTGGGACTAACTAGTAAATTGTATATGTAAAATATGGATAAACCAATCACCAATCCAATTTAGATACAGAGCACATGCACTTTAGCACTGACAAGGCAGTGGTCAAGGGCCCAGAGTCCTACAGCCAACATAAACATGTCAGAAGAAATAGGAGAAAGAAGGCAAAACATTTGGGGATAACCCTGCAAAAAAGGCAAGGTCCAACAGTGACCTCCACACTTTGTCAGGCTACAGACAGTTATCACCTCATCAACAGCATTCCCTGTGTGTGGTAATGCATGGCGGGCCTTGACCTGAATAAACCCTTCACTGTCAACCAGAGTGCTGCATGGAGGCCCCCAGCAGCAGTGTGGTAATTCAAATAAACTATTATGGAATAAGTCAGCAGTGGCTCGGGCTATGTTTTTTAGTGAAAACTAGAATGAATTAGTTATAATTTCTGTGCATGGCAATCAGATCACAAGTGCTGGTCATTATTTCTGTGATCCATTTCATTTTTAGCAAATGCAAAAGGAAAGAGTAGTTGATGGCTCCACCACAGAACTGATACGACGGCATGCTGCACAAACCTCTCTCAACTTCCACAAAATTTTGATTGTGAAACAGGACTGACTTTAGCCTTTCATTGGTGCTTTTTCTGAATGCTTCATCTTCACGTTCTGGGTGGTATAGCAGAGAAGAAGCTAGTTACACAAAAAATCTCTGCATGGTTTGTTTCGACCGAATCGGTACTGGACACCATTTGGGATCGGCTGTCAGTGCATTCAAACACTCTTCTTCCGGCCATTTTGTTAGAACCTGAGTATCAAATAAAACATGGGGTACCCCTTGCCAATCTGGAGGACGTCCTTTCCCATGTGGATACCCATCCATTAGTTAATACAGAATAAGGAATAATTTTCATTTTGTAAGCCTCTCCCCCGCTCTAAAAGTAGGGGTGTCCTTTAACTTTGGGACCCAGGGGCGGTGAAGTCCACTCCGTTCGTAGAGTTTTTCGCACTCCATGGAGCTTGCGGAGATCAGAATTTTTTAGCCGCTTGCCAACTGTAAATTGACAAGCACGAGTGGCCGCTACCGTTCGCAATGAGAAACCTTCTGTCTGCTTTGAGGAAGCAGCCTCTCAATTAGAACTTTTACTCGAGCGGCAGAAAGAAGCAGCACCTTTTTTCACTGTGCAAGGTGCAGTTCCCACTGATTTTGCAGTGAGGGACAAACACCCAGCGCAAAATTTCAGCGCTGACATTATATACATCGTGTGAGGTACAATAAAGTAATTTCTGCATTTCTGAAAAGCATCTCAGTCATAACTTGACAAGCTCGGGAATCAGACAAGGACACAGATGGCTCTCAACCTCGGGGGGAGACAGTGTGGACCAGTGAGTATGTGTCCAGATGTCTGGCACGAGGAGCGCATGATCACCACATGTGGTGTGCATGTCATGTCCGGATTGAGTATTGCTATCTACATGTTGCATCTTGTTTTGTGGTATTTTTGGGGAACGCGTGCCTTTGCCCAAACATGTTTTATTGGGGCCAGTTTCCTCTGATCTGTGTGTGGTCCAAATATCTATCTGTGGGATCGATCAGGGTTTTCCCTGGGTGCTCGTTTGTCTTTGAGTTACAAGAGACCCCACAAGGGACCTGTCACTGGATAGGGGCCGGTGTGGGTCGATGGGCCCGCATGACCACATAAAATGGCCCGGGGTTTATGGGGAGGTCACCTTGGGTAAATCCAACATTAATGACATGAGTTCATTGAAAGTTCGAAAAATAATATGGCAGTCACGGGTGTCATTTTTAGCAAATGTAAATGTAAATGTATAGGCATTTATATAGCGCACTACTTACCCGTAGGGTCCCAAGGCGCTTCGACCGCTGCGAAACCCTTCCTGGCTTCCCTGAGAGATGGTCCCTTAATGGGTATCTCCAGGGTGAGACCAGGCATCCCCGGCGGTCTGGTGGGGCCGTTAGTGAAGATGAGGCAAGCTAATGCCCAGAGTTGCCGAGTGTGAACGCTGATCAGAGTGGGCACCGAGGCGAGAGAATTATCGAGTCCGCTGACCCTGGTCCAGAAACCTGCCGCGCCGGGAATCGAACCCTGGTCCCGGGCCGTCCTCTGCTCTCGGGTCTGCCGCCTCTAACCAGTGAGCCACACTACTTCACGAGCAACACTCTCAACATTGTGCATACAATTGTCATAGCATACATTGACATTGTCTTTTGTGATATTGACGCAGTCATGCTTGCCTAGGTCATTGAATACATTGACATTGTTTCTATTGGTAACACCATTGTCATTCATACATGGGTCATGGCATACATTGACATTGTTACTGCCGGTATCAACACTGTTTGGTGGGCATACATTGGCATTGCATTTATGGGTATTGACATGGCTATGCAGGCACATATTATGGCATACATTGACATTGCATTTATTGGTATTGCCATTGTTGGCCCTCCACATATGATATTCATTGACATCGTATTTACCCATTCCAACATACTTGTGGAGTAAAAGGGGTATATTGAAGGGGTCAGTATGCATTTCTGATCATAGCTGATGGTGTGGCACCTCAGTATGCCTTATACTTCAAATGGGGGCTGGTGCGTTAAACATTTTCAGGAAAAAGTGGATGGGTCTTGATGGTCAAGAAGACTCTATCACACCTTCTATTGCCCCTATAAATAAAATATTCCAGTTGGTTTAATCTATCAATCAATGCATCAAGCGTTTGTTAAGCACTACTACTCACCCGTGAGGGTCTCAAGGTGCTGGGGGAGTTTGCAGGTTCCAGTCCATCAAGGAGGGAGTCTGTCGAAGAGCCAGGTATTGAGGTTTCTTGTGAAGATGGGAGAGATGTTGTCTTTCTGAGGTGGAGAGGAAGGGGTTCCAGGCTCTGGCCGCGAGGAAGGAGAAGGAGGGCCGCCTGATCTGGTCTTTCTGGTGTGGGCGACCACGGGGTAGGAGAGCTGGGCTGGTTGTAGGGTCCATAGGGGTGCGTGGAATTTGAATCAGCAGTTCAGGTATGCTGGTCCGGTGTCATGGATGGCCTTGTGAGCGTGGGTGAGCATCTTGAAGGTGACTCTAGCATCCATTGGGAGCCAATGGAGTGTGCGCAGATTCTGGAAGATGTGACAATGTTTTGGTAGGTTGGGGATCAGTCTGGCGGCGGCGTTCTGGTGTTCTGGATGTTCTGTAGCTTGCATGGTAGGTTTTTGTTTATTCTGGCGTAGAGTGCGTTGCCATAGTCGAGTCTACTGGTGACCAGGGTGTGAGTGACGGTCTTTCTGTGTTTGAGTGGAATCCATTTGAAGGTCTTGCGTAGGAGGCTGTGGAAGCAGGAGGACGAGATGGCGTTGATCTGGACGTCCATTTTGAGTTTGGAGTCCAGGATGATTCCCAGGTTGCTTGTGTGGTCCGTGGTGGTGGGCGGGCTTCTGAGGGCGGGGGCCACTAGGTGTCGTTCCAGGCATCGGAGTGTGGGCCCATGATGAGTACTTCTGTTTTGTTGGTGTTTAGTTGAAGGCATCTGTTTTTTCATCCATTTGGCGATGGCTTCCATGCCTTCTTGAAAATTGTGTCTGGCGGTGTTGGGTTAGTTGAATAGGGAGATGATAAGTCGGGTGTCGTCTGCGTATGACACAATGTTGCGTCTGGAGGTTCTGACAATGAGGGTGAGCAGAGCCATGTAGATGTTGAAGAGCATGGGGCTGAGGGATAACTCCTGGGGGACTCCGCAGGTGGTTGGTGTAGGGTCCAAGAGGAGAGGGGGGAGTCTGACCCTCTGCGTTCTGCCAGAGATGAAGGAGCGGATCCAGTCGAGGGGCTTGCCTTGAATCCCTGCATCGTGGAGTCTGCATATTAGGGTGCGGTGCGTGACTGTGTCGAACGCCACAGAGAGGTCAAGGAGTATGAGGGCTGCTGTTTCTCCTTTGTCCAGTAGGGTGCAGATGTCGTCTGTTGTGGCGAAGAGGGTGGTTTCCATGCGGTGTTTTTTTCTGAAGACGGATTGGGAGGAGTTGAGGATGTTGTGCTCTTCGATGAATGTGGTGAGTTGGCTGTTGATGGCTTTCTCGATGAATTTCACTGGGAACGGGAGCAGGGAGATGGGTCTGTAGTTTCTTGGGGAGGGGGTTGATCTTGGCCTGTTTTCAGTCGTCAGGGAACGATGCAGTTGCCAGGGAGCGGTTGATGGTGTAGCAGTGCATGGGTGCCATAGTGTCGGTGGCTCTGTTGAAAATGTGGTGGGGGCAGGGGTCCGTGGGTGCTCCGGAGTGGATTGAGTTCATCATCTTCAGTGTGTCTTTGGTGGTGAGAGCTGTCCATTTGTTGATCGTTGGCTTCATGTGTCGGGGTGGTTGGTGAGGGTTCAGTGTATTGGTTGTCTTTGTCAAAGTTGTCGTAGATGCTCTTGATTTTGTGGTGGAATAAGGTGCTGAGTTTATTGCAGCGGTCTTGTGAGAGTGGGATGTCGGTGGACTTGCTGGAAGGTTGGGCGAACTCCTTGATGATGTTGTAGAGTTCTTTGCTGTTGTGTGCGTAGGTGGAGATTCTGTCTTGAATTGTTTTTTCCCTCGTTTTTCTGATGAGTTGGTGTTGGACTTTGGTGGCGGCTCTGAAGTTGTTGTGGGCTTCTGTGGATTTGATGCTCCTCCAGTCTTTTTTGAGGCAGCGGCAAGTGCATCTGGACTCTCGAAGTTTAATGGTAAACCATCTAGCTTTCTTGGCGTGGGTGTTGTTCTTCTTAAGGGGGGCTAAGGTGTTGGCGCTGTTGGTGATCCATCTGTGCAGGGTTCAGGCTGCGGCATTGGGGTCACCGTTTTCCCCGGCGGTAGGGGTCAAGTTGCTGAATGATGAGGTTAGTTGGTCGTCTGTGATTCTGTTCCAATTTCTTCGTGGGAGCAGGTGCTGGTGTCTGTGGATGTTTGGTGTATGAAGGTAAAGTGGATGCATCGATGATCGGTCCATAGGAGTGCGGTGGTGTGGCTGAAGGTGATGGGGTTTCCTGTTGTGAAGAGAGTTGTCGAGGGTGTGTCCTGCTGAGTGCATGGTTTCAGTCACAATCTGGCAGAGTCCAGTGTTGTGGGATGTGGTGCTGCTTCCATTTAGTTGTCGAGGTGAAAGTTAAGGTCTCCCAGCAGGGTGTAGTTGGTGGATGCAATGGCCTGTGGGGAGATGATGTCCGTGATGGATTCGGAAAAAGGTCAGCGGGGTCCAGGGAGTCGGTAGATGAGGGTTTCTTGAAGGGTGGTGGTAGGGCTGGCCAGTATCTTGAAGTGAAGGTGTTCCATCAGGTCTGTAGGCTCGTCGGGGAGTGTGCTAAGACGGTGGGTGGATTTGTTGATGATAGCGAGTCCTCCTCATGGCGGTTGGGGAGGTCCTTCCTGTAATCTTGTATCCTTGGGGGATTGCAATGGCGATGTCCCGTCCCGAGGAGGTGTTGGTCCAGGTTTTGGTGAAGAATGCTACATCTGGGGTGGTGCTGTTGAGGAGGTCCCAAATTCCGGCGGCGTGTTTGTGGAGGGATCGGACGTTGAGGAGGATGCATTGCAGGGTCTTTGGTTGAGGTGTGTTCTTGCGTGTGGGTTGCGCTGGGTCCGTGGTCTTGGCAGTGCTGCAGGTGTGCTGGCAGCGGAAACAGCTGAAGGGTTCGTGGGTGTCGGCCGGTGACGCTAGCTTGCAGTTGTTGTTGCTGCCTGGGTTGAGGGTATGGAGTGTCACCAGGTTGTAGCATTGGCGGTGCGGAGATCCGGGGTTCCTGGTACTGTTCGCGGTCGGGTCGCGGATGGGTGTACATAGGCGTGGGGAGAGGAACAGGATTGGTCACGCTAGTTGTGCTGGGGGAGGGGCCGCGGGGGAAGCAGCAGCGAGGAAATACAGGCAGGAGAGGAGAAATAAGGGAGGAAAAAAGAAGAAAAAGCATGAAATAAGGCAGAAAGCAGAAAAAAGCACAGAACGCACAAAAGTGCAGAAACAATCTGAAAAAGGGTGAAAAAAAGAGCGGACAGCAGAGCGATGCAAAGGAGACTGGACCACCAGGGAAGCTAAGGGAAAAAAGGGAAAAGTGGAAAAAATTAGAACAGGTAGGACAAGTGAAGAAACAGAAAAAGACAGAGGGAGAAAAAAACGAGTGAAAAAAATGGAGAGGAGTGCGGATTGAGGCAGAGGAGAATAGCGGTTAATTGGACCCCTAGGGAGGCAAAGGCAAATAAAAAAAAGTGGAAAAAATGAGAACAAGGTAGGACAAGTGAAAAAACAGAAAAAGACAGCGGGAGAAAAAAACAAGTAAAAAAATGAAGAGGAGAGCGGAGTGAGGCAGAGGAGAACGGGTCCATTTGATCACCACCGAGGCTAGGGGAAATAAGGAAAAAGTGGAAAAAAATTGAAAAAGGTAGGAAAAGTGAAGAAACGGAAAAAGACAGAGGGTGAAAAAAATGAGTGAAAAAAAGGAGAGGCGAGCGGAGCAAGGCAGAGGAGAAAAGAGGTCCACTGGACCACCAAGGATGAGGCGCAGGTGAAACTGTGGGTGGAGGAGGACCTCGAACACCAGCACACAAGAGTGCAAGTGCAGGGGCAAGCCTCACTTAATGGTGGAGCTGCGAGGGAGGGGAAGCAATTTCACTGACAATGAGTAATGGGATCTTCTCGTTGAGGCCGGTCTTGTGTGTCTTTAATTTATACACCAATCATTGTTCCTTTTCGAGAAGTGATTTTGTAATTTCAGTGTTTTGTGGCAATTTGTTCAGTGCAGCTAATTTTCATCTGTGTTTTTCCCACAGTAATAAACTGTCGACATTGCAGATGTATTTTTGCAGTAGATGTAACTTCTGTGTTACTCAATCTTTGTATTTATTTTCTGGTCATTATACCTATGTAGCATTGCCTGCAAGGGCACTCAATGAGGTAGACCATGTTGTCATAATTACAGTTGGTGAGCATCCACTGTTCCACAAAGAAAAGAGAGGGGCCACCCTCACACCAAAGCGACAGTGCACCAAAGCGAATGTAAGTCAGATGAGAAGTTTCTCTTGGGGTTCATTCACACTCCAACACTAATTCAAGGCTTGCCATTCATCCATTCAAATATCAAACTAATATCACCAAGATAACATCTTGATATCATGTGTACAAAAAGATATTAGGCCAGATGTACCCACATTTTATTACAGGCTACAGCCCGAACTGCTGAACAAAATTACACCAAATTTGGCAAAAGGATAGCTCTTAGTTCAGAAAGCGCCCTTTTTAAAAAATTATGTAAATCCGTTAGGTAGTTCCTGAGAAATTAAAAAAATAAATCATTTTGATGTCAGAGCCGAGGAGGATTTGCGACTTCTCCAGTGCACGAGCTTCATTCTGATTGGCTTCCAACACTCAAAACCAAGAAGTGTGTGTGTGTGTATGGGTGTGCCAGTAGGTAGTTATAGTTAGGACCTTGTTTTTATTTAGAAAGTGTTTTTTCATTTGCCAATGTCTTTGGTGCCATTTGACAAATTTTCGCAAACTTTTCAAAACTAATGGCTCATTCAGGTCAGCTCCTGTCTTGGAAGTTTTGGGATGAATCATCAAGGGGGGGCCGAGAAAAAAGGGGGTCCCAAAACGCATTCCCCCATGTTAAGTTCCATAGGAAATTTAGACATGGCTACAGCCCTAACTGCTGAACGGAATTACACCAAATTTGGCAAAAACGTAGCTCTTAGTTCAGAAAGCAACCTTTTTTTTTTAAATGGTGTAAATCCTTTCAGTGGGTCCTGAGAAATCCAAAAGATAAAACATTTCGATGTCAGAGCCGAGAAGGATTTGCGGCTCCTCCAGTGCACGAGCTTCATTCTGATTGGCTGCCCTCACTCCAAACCAAAAAGTGTTTGCAGCCATCTTGTGACTCGGTAGAACCGAGTGACAAGAAAACAGTCAAAAGAAAGATTAAAAACAAGAAAAATGGGCAGAGTAGAAACACCCTGACTCCCTAAGCCTGCCTAGGGGGTCTCACAAGGACCCCCAGGACCAAAAAAAGCAGATACAAAAATCAAAGTCAGCCGAATATGTGCTAGGTGCGCGAATCTGGGCCCCTCGAAAAGCATTATGAAGCACAGGCTCCCGTGCTTCATTTTCTATAAGCCTCCGGTGGGTCAGGTTCCGGGGGTAATACCTAATTATGTAGTGGGGGCCCGCAGCCCTGGGGACCACCACCTCCCCAGGGCTTTTTTTAAAAAAATGCATGGGGGAGCTCCTGCCCCCCATGCTGCCCCAGGATCAGCCACCTCCTCGGGGATTGTTATTTTAAACCAGGGGCCTTACGGTCCACCCCAAGCCCCGGCGATCGCCACCTACCTGGGGCTATAATTTATTTAGGTTGGGGGACCTTGTGGGCCCCCCAAGCCCTGGGGACCACCACCTCTCTGGAGCTATATGATTTAAATGCAGGTGGGCCACGCTCCAACCCTGCCATACCAAACACTTCTGTGCTTCTTGGAAGCAAAAAGTGGCCCAAAAGTGGCCCAGGGAAGGAGGGCCACGCAAGCCCCCTCCCATAAAAAAAGAAAAAGAAACAGGCAACTCGATGGAGGCCCGCCCCCTCCATGCATGACTCTGCAAATGCGCCTCCTGTCATGGTCTGAGCTAGGGGATTAAGTCCCAGTTGCTAGTGAGGGTCTCTGGGTGCCAGCCATGCCATCAGGAACCTCCAGTAAGCCCCACACAGTGGGATTGCTGAGAGGTGGTAGGAGGCAATGCCCTTTTTACACCAATCTGCAAATGTGCCTCTTGGCGCACTGCTGGTGGTGTGAAGGGAGAGTAGCCTCTGACCACTCTCAGCAATCCATCTGTGTGGGGCTTACTGGAGGTACCAGGAGGGCTAGTTGGCACCAAGGGACCCTCCGAAGGCAAGGGGACTTCACCCCCAACCAAGAGTGTGCAAGGAGGTGCGTTTGCAGAGTGGTGCACAAAGGGGAATGGTCTGTGTCCACCTCTCAGCAATCCCACAGTGTGGGGCTTACTGGAGGTAACTGGTAGGTTAGTTGGCTCCTAAGGACCCCCAGCAGCGAAGTGGACATTAATCCCAATGCAAGAGCACGATAGGGAGCACGTTTGCAGAGTGATGGGAAAATGGCCCATGGCTTGCTATAAGAACTTATCAATGCTGCTGTTTGGTACTTACTGGAGGTAATAGGAGGGGTAGTTTGACCCCAAGGATGTCCTTGAGGGCCATATACCTCTCCTGTTACCTCTGCTAAGTCCCACACAGTGGGATTGCTAAGAGGTTGTCGGAGGCCTAGCCCCCCTTTCCCCACCACTGTGCAAATGCGCCTCCTGGCACAGTACTGGTTGAGGAATGAAGCCCACTTTACTCCTGAGGGACTTCGGGGACCAAGAAGCCCTCCTGGTACCTCCTGTAAGTCCTACGCAGCAGAATTCCTGAGCACTGATTGGAGGCCCAGCCCCCTTTCTCCAACACTCTGCAAACGTGACTACCAGTTAAAGAAGCATTTGTAAAGTTATAGGTCTTGCAAGACTTCGAGCTATTGGTGATGTAAATCTAAAAAAGTTTTACTACTGTGTTTTGGAGTGGAGTGGATGTACTTTGTGTGTAGTGGAATTATGCTGTATGTTGTGCAGTGAAATTATGTGGATAGAAAGTTTGTGGTATTTAGTGTATAGGAATTATGTAGCGTGTGATTATGTGTTATGGAAAGTAATTATGAAGCTAAATTATGAACCCAATGAGACAAAAAAAAGAAGGAATCACTGAGGAGCACTTCTGGACCTAGTCAGAGGTATGAGCAAGGCCACTGGAATTATGCAACAGTTTGGCTGCACCACCTTTCACACAATTATACATTTTCTGCATTAGCCACATAATCCATCATCTGCTGCACAATCTGAAGATATGAACAAAAAATGCCTTGTTTCTAGCTCAAACAGCTCAAACGTTACTAAAAATGCAGCGACAAGTGTTACAGAGTGGTGGAAGGCCCTTTGCAAACCTAGAATGGTCACCTGTTACTTATTGCTAAATGTGGATGGTAAATTGGTACTAATGGTGTGCAAACCACTCTTGCTTCTTTCTGGACCTCTCTTGCCTCTTTCTGCATTTCTGTTGCTTCTTTCTGCAACTTTCTTTTTTCCTGCTCTTTTTTGCCTCTTTCTGCTCATCTCTTTCACTTTCTGTACCTCTCTTGCCTCTTTCTACAACTCTGTTGCCTCTTTCTGTACCTCACTTGATTCTTGCTGTACCCCTCTTGTCTCTTTCTGTACTCCTGTTCCCTCTTTCTGTACCTCTCCTGCCTTTTTCTGCGCCTCTCCTGCCTGTTTCTGCACCTCTCGTGCCTCTTTCCACACTTCTCTTGCCTCTTTTTGCAGCTCTGTTGTTTCTTTCTGTACTTCTCTTGCCTCTTTCTGTACCTCTATTACCTCTTTCTTCACCACTCTTGCCTCTTTCTGTACCTCTGTTGCTTCCTTCTTCACCTCTCTTGTTTCTTTCTGACCCTTTGTGCCTCTTTCGGTACCTCTGAGCTTCTTTCCTAACTGTGACTGTGCCAATTAATCTTAAAGTGACCAAAGTATTGAAAAAGTTCAGCTGTTAAATAAAATAAATGGCATGCTCTTAACTAACGAGTGCCTCCACTGTTGCCCACAGTCCTGGTGTTGACCACGCTTCCTGCAAAATCTAGCAGTTTAGATTTTAGTGGTTGCTAGGCTAATTCCTCCGCTCCTTATGCAAAATGTCAGTTCCTTCTGGGATAAATACCTCTTGTCCAGTTATCAAATGGTTTTTACTAGGTCCTGTTGCAAAATATTTTGGGTTGGACATTGTATTCAGTAGGACTACTGGGACATATGCAAATTTGACTACCTACTGAAAATTAGCCACTGAAAAAAATCCATGCCATTAGACTGTGAAAAGAAGGATGTTGGAATACTGTTTTGAGATGGAGTGGAATTTACTCCAAGGTTAGTTAGTATGACAATATTTGGTTCAGACAAGAAGTTTAAGAAAGAAAATATGTTGCATTTTGGAATTATTTGTTTGGGCAAGAATTAGAAACAAGCCCTTGGAATGCTTATTAATTAATTATTGGTCTCTTTTTCATATATGGATAGTCAGATTAAAAAAATGGAGAAATGTCATGATTTCTGATATTAAACTGTCCTTGTGAAGTACCTAGTACATCTAAATGATAAATTAATTTGCACAGTAAAATAATGGTCGGTTCTCTTGTTTTTCAGCACCACATGTACCATATCCAGGAAGAACAGGATGTGGGGGATATCCTAATAATCCACCTTCACAAGGAGCACTCTTCCACTTCCCCTGAGGACAGCTGGTTCTGCAACAAAGTTACTGTGGAATCTCCTACAGGAAAGTTCTACCACTTCCCCTGCTACCGCTGGATCGAGGGGAACATCTCAGTAGAGCTCCCTGAAGGAACAGGTAGAACATTTCTTCAAATAGAACGGAGCACCCAAAAAAGTCACAAAGCTGATGTCTCACTGACTACTCTTAGTTTTTTTATTTTGGGATTTTATGGAATAGTTTATGTGCTAATGTTGAACTGATACCCAGTTAATTCTGCTGGCAATGCCATCACAACGTAAACATATGTAGTTAGAGTAAACAGGTACAAAAAAAGTAATCATCAAAAACTTTGAAATCTTAAAGATAACCATTGTATTAGAAAACCATACAAGTAGTAACTATATCTATAAAGATACCAGCTGCTGATAATTGGGTCAGCACAAGGCAAAATGGAGGCAAGTCTCATGAGTCAAGATTTTATAGTTACAGCTGTGGAGGGAGGATTCAATAACATCACATTAAAGGGTTTTTGGCACCAGTAACAACCCAGCAATGTTGAGGCAATGCAGAGCCTCCATATTTTGTTAGGATATATCTCAAATTGTCTGCTAATGGTATGTCTCCAGGGTAGATGCAGGGCATTATCATATGCTTAATATTGCACAGTCTAATTCAATTTTTTGACTATCATAATTTCTAAACTATAGGAAAAGGTTAGCGTGATTTAAGGCTAATGTTTCTTCAAGACATACCAGATAAACAGTCACTCAAGAATTTGAAAGTAATGGTTTTAAAACTGCACTCCTTTCTACTGAATCAACGACTGCCTTTGTTTTAAAATGTTTTGTTGGAGTACCATGGTTAAATGCTGCTAACTCTCAAAGAATGTAATTTTAATCAGTTGTGATTAAATTCGTTTAAAAGGCTCCAAAGTTCAGTTCTGTACAAGGCTCTGGCATCAGTCCAAACCGAATAAGCCAAACCCTTGCAAGTTTTTCAAAAGTTAGCACTTTCAATGATTTTTCGAAAATGAGTTCACTTTTAGCAGCTCCTTGTAGCGGTAAATTCATGGCCTCTGTGAACAGAGCAATTCACCCTTTTAGCCTTGACCTCCCACCTGCCACCATCAACCATGGCCTCTGATGTCCCCACTCACCCTCCACCTTTTGCTTCCTGCACCTCAGGTTTAGCTAAACCTCTGAGGTAGTCAACTTTACACTTAAACTTCTGATCATGAAATGTAACTGAAGGCTCCCTGTTATGTCACATTTTACTGACTTAGAGTTTGGCAGACAGAGTAACAGCGTTATGGGGTGAGGGACTTTACACCCGCCAAACTGCCTTTCCTTTGCCTGACAAATTAATGTTTACTGCTGGAGGTTCAGTGAACTCATTGGGTTTGAATGAACTACTGTCATGGTGGGTCATACAAAGCCATTTAATAGTTTGGTGTCCATCCATCATTGTGGGAGTTTGTTTATGGAAAAGTAAATCCATTTGTCCCAACACAAATGTAGTCTTCTCCTATTCTGTGGGGGTACTTTTTAAAATAATTACTCTCCCTCACTGCCAGGATATTCCAGATGCTGACAGACAGTAAAAAAAAAAAGATAACATGCTACCTCCCTGTTAGAAGTGGGGTTTCTAGTTGGCAGGTTGTTATCCTGTCCGAGTAGGGACCCTTCTTCCTAAGGGGGATACACTACTGGTATAACCCCTGCTCACCCCCTTGTTAGCTTGGAATGAGCAGTCAGGCTTATCTCAGAGGCATTGTGTGAAGCATTCACACATAACATACAGTCATGCAGTGAAAATGCTACAAAAAGACACCACACCAGTTTTAGAAAATTAATTTATATTTATCTATTCAAAGAAGACCAAAATGATAAAAAGTCCAACATATAATAATCTAAGTCTGTACTCTGAAAGAATAACCTTAAAAATGCAGTTCCTTGAAGTCGGTAACTCTGTATAGTACTACTAAGGTGCTGAAAACAACCAAATCCAACCGGAAGGTTGAACGCATCATTGTGGACCTGCGTCGGTGTCAGAAGACTTGTAAACAGTAACTTGTTGTCCTCGCCGACTGCAGAGGTGTGTTCCAGCAGTGGCGGTAGTTGAGGCTGCAGTGTGAGTGAAGCAGTGAGGTGTGTGGTGCCCTCAGGTCATGGTGCAGGCAGCAGCTCGGTGGCGGTCATCCAGCAACATTGTAAGACCAGGGCTGTGGTGCAAAGCGGTGCGGTGCTCATTGTGGTGCTGATGGTCACAGTGTAAGCTTTGCCGGCCATCGAGGATTAGAGGTCAATGGGGGTGGTGTCGGTGGGCTGTGGCTGCGGTGTGGGAAGGGGCGCTGCTGCGGGTAGCTTATGAGCGGTACCCCCAGATCACGGTGCAGACCACAGCGGCAATAGCAACTGGCCACCACATCGCCAGTGAGACCAGGGTGGCAGTGCAAGCATAGGTTCGGTGGCGGCGGTGGTTGCCGTCATCGGTGAGACCAGGGTTGCAGCATGAAGTGTGTGGGTGCCCTCTGCAGTGCCTTCCTGTCACTGAAACACCGGCGGTCTTGGTGACAGCATCAGGTTGCTGTTTCTCTTTGTGGCAACTGAAGTATGCAGTCCCAGAGGCAGTACACAGAGGTAAGGAAGACTTTGCTGACCCTGAGACGTCGTAAATAGCAGGCAAGCTCTACCTCAAGCCCTTGGAGATACTCAGCAAAAAGGGAAGAAAAATCCAGTCATGTCATTTCACTGCCCTAAGCAGAAGCAGCAACTGCAGGCCAACTCAGCAAAGCAACAAAACAAAGCGTCAGTACTACTTCTGATAACTCTTCCAGTTCTTCTCTTTGACAGGTTCCTTGATCCCCGTGAGTTCTCTGAAGTGTTTTATCTCCCTGAGGCTTCCAACCGGAGGCAAGCTCTACTACAAGCCCTCAGGGAAAACTATAACAGCAGAATGATGAATGTGCATTCCAGTCCTTTTCCTGCCCGAGACTGAAGCAACAGGCAGCAGGCCAACACAGCAGAGCATGCAGCAAAGTGGCAGTTCCTCCTGACAGCTTTTCCAGCTCTTCTTCCTGGCAGGTTCCTTAGTTCAGAAGTAATCTAAAGTTCTGGGGTCTGTTCCCCAATATTTATAACACATTTTCCTTTGTTCTCTTTTGGCAGAAGTCTGTCAGCTCAGTCCACACCATTCTGCCCTCCCCGGCCCAGCTTCCTGGCAGGAGGAGGAGACAGCATTGTGCAAGGGAGACAGGGCCTATTCAGGTGCAAGGGAAATCACCTCCCACCATTCTAAATGAGGACCAGGCCTATTCAGGTGCTATTGAAACTCCTCTCACTACTCTGAATGCAGCCCAGGTCCAATCAGCCCAGCCCTGACTCATCCAGGAAAGACAGGACATGCCTCGACCCCCCAGTGTCTATCTACATTGAGGGCACATCCCCAGCCCCTGTCACTCCATAGCCAGACAGTCAAACCACAATCCAGCAGAGCACACAAGATGGCTAAGCAAGAAAATACCCACTTTCTAAAAGTGGTATTTTCAAACTCACAACATAAAAATCATCCTTACTAAAAGACACATTTTTATGTTTTGAGTTCTGGTACACTAAACTCCATTTCTCTAACTTGTTTCCAATAGGAAGCTATACTTGTAAGATGTTACAAAGTATCCCTCATTCTATCCTATTAAACAGATAGCCTTTCAATAGTGAAAAACAAAATACACTGTATTTAACTATCAGGACATGTCACACACGCCAGTACATGTCCTACCTTTCACATACATTGCACCCTGCCCAAAGGGGTACCTTGAGCCTAGATTAGGGATGATTCAAATGCAACAAAATGGAAGGTTAGGGCCTGGCCAGTGGGTGCACTTGCCAGTTTGACATGGCAGTCACAACTGTGCTTAGACACTACAGTGGCAGGTCTGAGAACCCTCTGAAAGGCTGCTTGTGTGGGTGGCACAATCAGTGCCCCAGGCTCTCTAGCATCATTTGCAGGCACTGGGCACACACAGTGCAATATACTGAGGACTTAAAGGTAAATCAAATTAGTCAAACATGCAAACACCAATCCATAAACATAATTTACCTGAAGAGCATAAGCACTTAGGCACTGATTAGCAGTGCTAAAGTACCCAAAAGGAACAAAAATAGGGGCAAAAACAGGAGGCCCAAAAAGCAAAACATCAGGGGATAAACCAGCTGAAAAAGCAAAGTCTAACACTCCCCCTCTAAATAGGGCAGATGGTCGGATGGCTCACCTTCAATGGCCCATAAGCCCTGGGACTGTAGATGGAAGGCGTATGCCAAAGGAGTAAATTTTACTCTTTTGGCATAAGTCTGCTGGTCAACACAACATAACATTGGGAGAATGGACAGATAGTTTGGCAAACATGTACTCCTTCACCTTCACAGTTGCAACGGAGTACCCTGTCTGCCAAACTCTAAATCAGGCCTATAATGTACATCTAACTCCACCTCTAGTATAAACTGTTTATTGTGCAATGCAGATCAAATGCTCTGATGTGATGTGTTCTGCATTTTTAACCTCTTCAGCGCAACCGCGTTTCCCCCTCCGGTGCTGGGCCCTAATAAAAACGGGCGTGGTCATGACGGAACGGTTCCGTCATGAGCACAGCTCAACCGTAGCTCATGACGGAACCGTTCCGTCATGAGCATCGAAGGGGTTAATGCAGAAATAATTTACATATAAGTCAGCAAGGTTTTTCCTGAATCCATAACAGATCATAACTACATCATTTGCATGTTAATAAACAAATGTTCTGAAAGATCCCACAAATGTGAAACATTGATGTGAGTTCCCAAATCTAAAACAATCTCTAATGGACTCTTCGACATGCCATCATTTGAACTCCTTCAAAATGGCATAGGGAGTAGGGTATGCATGATGCAATCTAATAGTTGGACTTTCAGACTATTACAGTGCCAAAGCAAATAACCTGAAAAGTCACCAATTCACACAAGTGAACATGTGGACGTGATTGCTGTTTGAGTTCTACTTTTTTATTATAGACATGAATGAGACAACTATCAATCTGGAAAAAGCGTCAGACCAAAGATGGATTTACCAAACAAAATATAAATGTTTTCCCCTGTGCCCATTGTTCAATACTTCTAATAATTATAGAAGAAGTATTACAATAAAACCTAGACTTCCAAGAAAAAAACTGCAGTGTTTTTCCTAATAAGAAATCTAGTGAACATAATGAACTTTCATAATAAAGACATCTGTAAGCCACAAACTTTTGAATTCAACAATGAGTTCCAGGCATATACAACTAACAATATATACTCCCTAGAGTTCATTTCACTGAATCATGAAATGTTGCACAAGACATCGAAGCTCTTCATAAAGCAATGTGTTTATTTTACTCTACAAAATCCAAACTGTTTATCATGCATCTATTGTAATTTGCACTCATTGGACCAGTTCTCTCTATAAGGCAGTATTGTTTTGGGACATACTCTGAACCAAGATGTTTAGTGTCATGGAATGCCAATAGTAAGAATGTGTTTACAATTTACAGAACGATTCTCAAAGTGCATAGAGATATCCAAATCAAACAAAGCAGAACTTGACAGTGTTCCGTACTCGGATTCACACTGCATGGAATATCCGTAGACCTGTGAGCATCAGTTACGATTCAGAAATTGTGCAAACCACTGGGACCATTCGAATAGACGCACAACTTGTGTGGACGCCGTAAGAAACAGAACCCCTTGTGGGTTGGAAATATTACCATAATTTAACCCCTCACATGCTGGTGACGAACCCCAGCCGTCACGCCCCGCAGTGGGCGTGTGCTGATGACGGCTGGGGTTCGTCACGGCCCCGCCCTGTTCGTTTGTTTACCGCTCAGCGGAAAAATCGAGGCAGCAGCGAAGGGGTTAAAGAAAACGTAGGCAAGGATCATAGCCTTGATAAAGTTACGGGACGATTTCCCTTGTTAAACGACGAAACATGTGTCAGCTGTTGTGAAAGGCTGTTTTGAAGACTCAAGGATTAAAAAGAAAAAAGAACAACAACTTACATGATGTGTTGAAATTTCTGCTCGCGTTCTGCACTTTTAGATCATTTTTGTGACAACATTTTGTGTGCTGGGGTTTTTTCATTTATGTAATGGGGGCATCTTAGTCTACTGGTTTTGTGGGGTTTGGTAGTTCTCCTCTCTTTGCAGCACCAAAGATAAGATAGATATCCCACACAAATATCTGTGTCACTCTCCTTTGTAGAGCCATCTTCCTAACACAACACCACTGTCTAGTAGTGTTAGAACTTGACAGATATTGACTTGTCACAAACACACATATAAAAAACTGCGAATTTGCCTCTTCGAAACAGGCATAATGAACAGTGGGGAAAATTCAAACTATAACACAAGTAAGATTATACAGAATATTAAATGTGATATAACTATGTACTGTACATGCTGAGAATAAACATGCTAAACACAAACTATGAATATATAGTGTAGATCTCACCAGGTTTGAAATGGAAATGTACAGAGTTAGGAAGTGCTGGAAACCAGAAGACAGCCAATATAGGCAATACATCATAGTTCTCATAGAAAATGAAACACACTTTTTATCCACACCATTAAATGAGAATCAGCTCAGGAGGAACTACTTCATATGTTTTTAAAAATGCAAATATACTTTTAAAACCTAAGTGATAAAAACAGTTGTGACCAGAGTTATTCTTCTTTCTGTCATATCAGGTAGTAGCAGAAGCGTACAGAAAAGTCTGCCAACTATTAAAAGCATTTTACAATATTTCATTATTTACTGGTTAGAGTTTAAGACTAATTTGGTGGTAAGTAATGCAAAACCTTGATTGTAGCTTGAAAGTTAAACTAATAAACATTGAACAGTTGTTTTTTGAGTTTTTCAGAACGTTTTTATTTTAATTTACAAAAAACACTTTCCACATGAATGTAATGATAATAGACAGCAAGCGTAAATCAAAAATACAAAAGGTATGTATATTGTACGATAAGAAAGTTATGTTTTTTCTATGAAAAACATTATTTTTCATATTTTCTTTATGAAATCTCTCTAAATATTTGCCTTCCCAACAGTATTGAGTCCTATTGGTACATTTTGAGTTTAAAGCGAAAACAATTGTCTAGTTTTACACTAAAGGTAATTTAGCAGTGCTTACTGGTTTGTTAGACTATAACCAGTGCCCAAGGTAGGACTCCTTGGACATTAGGTATAACACAATTGTTTGTTTCTTTCTTGTCTTATGCTATAGACCTTTTAATCCCTTCCTATTGTATGCATTGTTCTCGTTTTCCTAAATATCAAGACATCACCTAACTCGAAATGAAAGATCCAATCTGTTATCATGCATTATGACCTACAGGCAAGGCTGTGAATATTCATGCTCTTTGCCTCCTTGGGAGGCTTTTTCTGTGTTTGACCTCATTTGCTGGTTCTTTTGTGAGCCTTTATCTTTCCTTTGGATCACAAGAACACCTCTGACTGCTAGAAGGTTATGTGTGATAATCAAAACATGTAGACTATGTGAGATATTTTCTGGCTTGAATGCTGTTGTAGGGAAGGTCTTCAATTACATATAGGACATGACAAGATTGGCTGTAGCTGTCTCTCAACTACTTTAATGGTTCAATTACTTACTTGTTATTGCAGTACTACAAGTACATCGCTAACCTAACTTCCTTATATTGTGAGGGGTCCTACAAATCCATGACATCCCTTTTCCTAGTATAAAAAGCTCCCCCTCCTACATCCTGTACCATCACAAAGCTCCACCAATCCCAGTTGGCCTGGAGATACAGAGTGGGAGAGAGAGCTTAAGGAAGCCAAGTGAGAGAAAGACTCGGAGTAATGCAATTACCTGTAAGTCATTGAAGCATTACTTACCCTCCTTCTGGCTTGTCTTCCTTACATGCTGAGATGTATCAAAGCTAAAGTGACCTCCAAAAAAGAAGAGAGTTCCCCAGGTGAACCAGAAAGGACCGGGTAATATTAACTAAACAAAAAAGTTCTCCTTTCTGTATTTAGTCAATTCAAGTATGATTAATCATAGCATTGCAATATTCACCATTAGAAATCTAGTTACCAAAATACATATGTAACAACACGTGAATTTTTATCTTTCCATTATTTTATTGTTAAAAACATGATTGGATTAAAAGATGATCTTAACCATCTACCTTGTTACAGTAAAAACATCAACCACTTGTGTATTATTCAGAAAAATAAAAACATTTTTTAAATACAAATTGTTTCATATACATGGGACACAACTGGTGTCTCTCTTTTAAAATTGCAACAAGCAATGTTCACAACATAAATACTCACAAAGCAAAATGATCACAACAATGTGAACACTTGATCCTTATGTTGACGCGTTTCGGTTTCTTTTTCTTATTTGTAAACACCTTCCTCAGGACCGAACATTAAAAACATCCAATCTTCTTAAGTAAAATATTAAGGGCTATGTGTAATTGCCCACATGTAAATCAAATATGTCTTCAGAATCAGTTTGAATTTCTTCAGGACCGCCACTTGGATAATCCCCTTTAGTGAGGGTACTTTTCCAGCCTTTTGAAGTAATTATTGGGCATGGACTGATAGGGTAATTTTCATTTTCCATTCTGATCCTTCTGGCACCACTCATCAATTTCTGTGGGGCTAGATTAGGACCTTTGAAAACTCGCTCCGCTGCCGTTTCGGGGTTTCTGAGTCAATCCGGTTTGACTCAGAAACCCCGAGACGGCAGCCCCACAGAAATTGATGAGTGGCGCCTGAAGGTTTGCCTGGTTGGCTTGCAACCCTTTTAGGCAGGCCCAACATTTGCAAAGATGAATCCTGACAGAAACTCCCCACCCTCTCCAGATTAGCCAAAACCACTCTCCAAATGTCTAGAGAATGAAGCCTAATCTTATCAGGAGACTGTGGTTTAGGACCAAAAATGGGCAGAATAAGCTCTTCTTGTGAATGGAATGCAGAATTGACCTCGGAAACAAAGCTAGGACCCGGTCGCAAAACCAACTTATCCTCATAGTTCCACTGAAAGGGGGCTCTACAGGAAAGGGCTCCAGTTTTCGCAATCTCCTGGCCAAAGTATTGGCCACAAGAATAAACACCTTCAGCATAAGGCACCTGAGATCAATGTAATGTAGAGGCTCAGAAGGGGGGAAAGGCAAAACTTGTAGCACCAGAAGCAGATTATAGGAAGAACAGTCTGACACATTTTTGGAATTAATATTAGAAAAAACCCTTAGAAAAACCCTTAAACTATTTCTGAACCAGACTCTGGTAATACTCCATAGTACTCAAAGGAGCCAACAATGTGATGATGTCTACCCACTGCTGCTTCAAAGTGGAAGGAGAATGCACCAAAGTGAACCCATCCTGCAGAAACTGAAGGATCTAAGGAATTGAAACGGACATAGGCCTAAACCATGGCTTCCCACACCATTTCCCAAGGAAACCCAGTACTGACCATATGAAGCCCTAGTGGATGGGCTCCTGGCAGCCTGAATGGAAGTGAAAACAAAAGAAGAACAACCTTGAGCCATCAATCTTGCCTGCTCAGGCTCCAAACCATCAATTTGAGACAAACCGGAGACTCTTCCTGAGGGATCGGGAAGATCAGAGGAGATGGACTCGTGGGCTGCAACCGCTCCTTGTCCTTCCTCATCATCACCAGAAGAGGAAACCAAGAAGAGAGGCCACATGCCAAAGCAACCAAGACTATCTGAGCTCCCTCTCTGCTCACTCTGAGCAGAAACCTCTGGATCAAAGGAAATTCAGGGAAAGCAACAGGAGACCCTGAGGCCAGTGACAAGATAGCACATCTATCCTCCAGGCCAAAACCTCTCTCACCTTGGAGCAAAATCAGGGAAGAAAAGCGTTATGGGCAGATGCAAACAGATCCACATCAGGACACCCCCACCTCTGGCAAATCAGACTGAACAATCGGGGAGAGAGACAAAAGTCATGAGAGGAGGGACTCACCCTCCAGAATGCATCTACCCAGGAGTTCAGAAACCCTGAATAAAAATCATTGTCAGAGATAGGAGATGAGTCTGGCTCAATGAGAAAATGCAATCCAAATTGAGGGCCAGGAAGATGGAGAGACATATCCTGTGAGGTGGGGTCCAGGATTGAAGCGGACAGCAAACATGGATGTTGAGAATGAAGTGAGCCCAGGTAACCAAAAAGAAAATGGGCATCAAATACTCCTAAACTCATATCCAGTCCAACACCCTTGGAATGGGAGCCCTAAGAAGGCCTAGAATATGTGTCCATGCAGGTGTGAAATATGGCTCCAATGAAAACACGATCCTGTGCTGGAAGCAACTGTGAAATCTGGGTGTTGATAAGGAACCCATGAGAGGTCAACACCTGGGCTACTCGAGTGACATAGCCCATTGCTGGACTGACTGAACCAGGCGACACCAGACAATGGTCCAGCTATCGCTGGACGCGGATCTCTTGATAATGAAGCAGATTCATCAAAGGAGCCAGAAACTTTGTGAAAACCTGTGGGGCAGATTTCAAACCTAACAGGAGCACACAGAACTGGAAGTGAAATTCCCACCCTTTTCGAAACAAAGAAACTTCAGATGTGAGTGGTGAATAGGCATGTGTAAGTAAGCATCCTTCAGATTGATGATAGCCAAAAAATCTTGAAAAGAAACTAGAGGAATGATGACTTGAAACCCCACCATATGAAAATGGAGAGTCCTCATCCAACTGTTGAGTCTTTTCAATCGAGGACTGGAAAAAAACACCCTGAGTCTTTTTGCACCAAAAACAAAATGGAATACACCCTCTGGCCCCATTACTCCTGGGTAACCGGGAGAATAGCCTGCTTCTGCAGCAACCTCAAAAGCCTGTCCCACAAGGCCTTCCCATGGATTGCATTTCTGGGAACAGGAATAGGGATGCATCCCAAATCTGGAGCCAGAGAGTGGATCTCTATAAAGTACCCAATCTGAATGATGCTCAGAACACAATGATCCGTGATAGATGCTGACCACGGATGAAAACAGTCTTTGAGCCTTCTTCCCACCACATCCAAGGCCAGGGGATTGGAATAATCAGGATCGTTGTGTTGAGGCACCCGTCTTATTGTACACACTCTGAGACCTCCCTGGTTTATGGGGCTGGTATTTGCGACTTTCCAAAGAGAATGACTTAGAATCTTTCTTACGATAAACGTTAGAATCCCTAGACCAGGGCTTAAAGTTCCTCCCAGAAAAAGAAAATTTTCATCATATCATCCAGCTGGTCACCGAAGAGGTTCTTGTCCTCAAATGGATGCTTCAACTGGGACGTTCTCTCCAAACAATAAGCCTTTTAATCCCAAAGCCTTACATGTCAATGCGCCATCACCACTGAACTAGAAGCAATGGAGGCTACTTGGATGATATCAGCTGAAACGTCTATTAAGAATTTTGACTGCTGTTCCTTCTATACCAAGATCCCTGATACATCCACTCCTTCTTGTATTAGTTCTGCCAGAGAGTTTACATCTTTCACCAAGGATTGTGACGTTAAAGCAGCACCTGTGGCTACCAGCAGTACAAAACTCACTGCCCTAAAATATAATTTAAGGCTGGCGTCCACCTCTTTGTCTGTAAGGTCCAAGGCTGAAAAGTCATTGGGACTCAGTGAAGTCTTTTCAAGTAAGGAAGCTAAAATAGAGTCCACGTTGGTGTCCTGAGGCAGTCTATTTTGGAGTGGAAAGGAAGAGTCAAAGGAGCCATGTTGGCAAATTGAGGAATGAGACCATCAGCATCTTCTGCAACATGGGGAGGATCAAACTCCAAATTGTCACGGGTGTGCAACAAGATGGCCCCCAATTTGTCACTGGAAATAAACTTCCCACTAGAGGAACTAGGTTTTTCTAGCATCAAATCACTGTCTGCATCAAAGAAAAAATTAGCAGACCACACTTTCTAGGAGTGAGAAGACTTGGCAGCTAAAGCCATAACCACCACCACCTCATCAGTCATAGCATGAACTTGTTTAGTGGTCACTCGTGCCTTGGTCTCAAGAGAGTGACTGGGATGCTGCACAGACACCTTTCCATCCTCCTCCTCAGAAGAGGGAAAAAGAGATCTCTTCTGCTTTTCAAACCTCTTCACCTTTATTTGAAGACTTCAAAATGTGAAAAGGTAGGCCTTAAATAAGACCTGCAATTGGCATAGCCCAATAGTGAAGACACATACAGGCCCCCAATAGGGCAATAGACAGGAACAGGAAGGCAATCCCATATAGCTACAGCATCACAACAGCCCCATAAGAGTGCTCCCCCTTACTGCTAATAAACATACTAGCATGGGAAAACAGTGCTATTCCCATCCGTACCGCATCAATCCTTGTCTTGAGAGGTATCACTCCCCCTAACCAGGAAGTTCATCTACACACCGGCGTCCAAACAAGAAACCACCATCTGAAATCAGGAAATGCCCCAGAGTGCACACACTGCATTGAGCCACTCATGATATCCCCGCTCCTGCCGTGACACCTGCATGTCAGCCCAAACAGTCAATCAGACTCTGGCCACTATGAGTCTTTGCAATGGGGAAAAATACTTTCTTTACCCTGGAGTGAGTGCATCGCACCCGCCCTTCCGAAAGAGATGATGTAAAGAAGCAGGAGGTAGATGATAGGGGGAGGAGTTTTTAATAAAAGGAAACGGGATGTCAAGGTAGGCACGGGAGGCCTCACCATGTAAGGAAGGCAATCAACAGTGGGGAGGAGGTAATGGTACAAATACTGGTCTTTATGTAGCTGAACCATGGATATTGCCCATGAAGAGCAGATTAACCTAGATAGTCACTGAAGTACCTAGAAAATAAATCTTTAAATTTCCATACCAAAAAATAACATTGGAACTTACTTTCAGAATCAAATACACGTGAATGAGTATCTGAATGAAAAAGAAATACAAAAGAAGAAAGCTTGTGGGAAGAACCACAGAAGTTGCACGTATATCATGGTCTCCTAACCAAGCCAAAATAATGTACTCAAAAGTCTTTTGCAGGAAACCCTTAAAGAATTAATGAAGTACAACCTATTCTGATCGTTCGGCTGGAAACATTGAACGCTGAAGTCAAGCTTGGAAGTCCTCCATAGTATTAAGTATTGGAAAGTCATTAAACAATCCACTTTGACACTGTGAAAGTAAAAGTCCAGGCACTGGTCTGAGGTGCTGTCAGTCAAGCAGGAGCCAAGCAATATTAGACTTGCCCCATCACAGTTCTGTGGTGGGGAAGGTATGAGGAAAAACTCAGGTCTAGGATTCATCCTCACTCAAAACAGGGCCTCCTCCTGCCTGTGGTTAGTGGGATCAGCCTTCGACCTTTCAGTTGGTTGAAGTGAATGGCAATGCTATGTCACAAACAAGTGGCAGAGGGCAGCCAGGACCACAGCAAATAAACCAAAGCCATGTGTTCTATCATTAATGGGTAACCAATGACATGTAAACTATAGAATAAGTGGTCGTTAGTAGAATAGCATGTATCCTCTTGGTGGCAGGAGATAAGAGCCACTCCCACTAAGGGCAAAAACTTGTGAAAAGTAAATGTTATTAATGTGCAATTACTTCTGTAATTGTAAAAGAGCTTTGATGAAAAATGTAATTGTTCTCTTCAATCTTGTTGGTTGCTCCGACGATGGGTAGGCTCTCACATCACAGCACATTTGCATCATCTTCATACTCTTCATCTAGAAAGAAACATCTTGTTAGTTTCTTTGACTTTCATATAAAACTAGGTATTTTCATGCAGCTACTTCCGAAAGCTACCGGACATGACAACGTACAGTTTGATAAATGGAAATTTAAGAGGTTAGTACCCAATCGGATAGGAAGGAACTGTGTCAGGCATTTATTGTAAGTATCCTTTGGTCTCGGATTACACAAGTGGTTGGGTTCAGATCTCCAATTGGAGGAAGATGGTATTCAACACTCAGGGGACCTGCATTGTGAAAAATCTGCCACCAGGTGTCATGCTTTCAATTGATCAATAATGGATCAGGAGCGTGGTTAATAATGTGAGATTTGTGACTGAGGATTGGTATGGTATATTTGTGGAGATATTGTGGCACTTTGACCCAGTAGTCTGTGTGTTTGACTGTGCAGTAAAACTTGGATATGAGCCTGAATTCCACTAGAAGCCAATAAAAAACGTTTATGGACAGCTTCATAATGTCTTCACCAGTAGCAGTTAGTGCCAGATGAGAGTGGTGGGGCAGGGGAAGGGTGGAGGGGAGGTGGGGTCAGGGGGGTGTGCGACGATCAACAAAAAAAACGTACCTTCTACCTGCAGCCTGCTCCATTGCTGTGTAAAGCTCTTCTTGTGGCTCTACTGAAGGCAAAGGCTCCCAGACTCCCCTGTGGCCAATCGTGAAGCTGCTCTCATGCATAAGATCAGCTTCAGGATTGGCCTGAATGCTGATGATTTGTGCTCCCAGGGAGACCGGGAGCCAGTACTTTCTGTCGCCAACCGTGCAATGCAGCTGAGTTTGAGAAAGCTTCAGTGCATATGACAGTTTGGACAAAACTCTGGGAAGCAAAATAAAACGATAATAAACATGTGTTTATTATCGGTTTTTTTGTTTGTTTTTTTACACTGCTGGCAGGGGGGCAACATTGCCCCGCCATAGCGAGGATCCGGCCCTGGTCTTCATGTTTGCTGAAGTTCATGAACAGCCTAACTTCCCAGTTCTGTAGCCTGGAAAAGGTTTCTCAGAGGGGCTAGAAACTGATGCTGCAATAGTCACATGAGCTATGTCCAGCTCTTCTTAACTACATGTAATGCTCAGTTTAGAGTGCTGGAAAACTGAAATATGGGGCTCTGCAGATTGATAACCCTGACCAATATGTTGGTTATGGATTGGAAAGATGAAGAGTGGAGGAGAGAGTAAGAGGAACTCATTTTCAGAGTCAAAAGCATTCTCCTGATCCTAGCATTCTGCCATCTTCCTTGAACAAGCTTAGAAAACTAAAGCATGAAAACTTTCTAGGAGGGAACTGAACCACAACGGGGCCTTGAACGATTTTTAATGTGTTACTTTTTAATTATTTCCTTCTTTGCCTGCGACAAATTAACCTCACTTGTATCAGTTCTTCATTTCATGTATTTGCTAGACAACTTATTCCAAGGCTAGGGTTTTTATGTGAAATTTTCCTTTTCTTCTTTTAAAGACTTTACTAAACGTCAATATTTTCTTTTTTTGAGCAGCTTTCCTGCCCTCTGCAGAAAATCTCAATCCGCTCCTCCTAAAGCAGAGGGAGAATGAGCTGAAAGAGAGACGAGAGGCCTACAAGTGAGTTATTCTATGTTATCTGAATAACATAGCACTAAAACCTTAGCAACCGAAATACAACAAACTTAACTCTAATTTTGTATTTTATAGCTGCTATTTGTTTTACTGCTAGCGCATCCTACTTTACAGCACTTCGATGATGAAAATTTACAAAAATAAATCCGATAGGGGGGTGGTGGCAGTTAGAATAATTCGTTCCTGCACAGATATGACAGTTTATATAGCTGTGGCAAAATTCTTGGGTTGGGCGTGGTCTATAAGAAGTAGAAGGCTAACAGATTAATATGTATTCATGGTGCCAAATTAAAAATCCCTTACCCAATGTACAATAATTTGATCTTAAACTTGCAATGGATTTATGATTTTAAATGTAAATATGTATAATTTTACCTAAACTTTTTAAATGTAAATATGTATAATTTTACCTAAACTTGTATTTATATGTACAGTTTGCTTTTATGAAATCGTCGCATAAAGCTTGGTTGACTTAAATCCATTGACATAAGTATTTTATACCGAGTACATAAATACACATACAAAGTATCACTTATGGGAAGTTTTTTTTTAGGTGGGGAGGGCATTTTCTTCAGAGTCAACAATGATAGCTGTGGTTTCTCCCACTGGTGATCTGATTCCCTGTACAAGAAACACGGATATGTGTGTGTTAGAACTGGGATTTCTGGTTGGCTAAGGATTGAGCCAAAGCCAGGCAGAAACCACCATTCTAGTCAGGGCAAGAGAGTCACACGCCAAGATAACCCCTGCTCACCCCCTTGGTAGCTTGGCACGAGCAGACAGGCTTATCCCGGAGGCAATGTGTAAAGCATTTGGCAACGCTCACAGCAACAACATCCCAGGCCCTCCACAAAAGGAACTCCACACATGGTTATATAAAAATAACTTTTGTATTCTAAAAACACATCAGATAGTAATGACACAATATACATTGGGCCAACTGGCAAAGGCAATATTCACGAGGAATTATTGACACAGGACAGGGATACGTGGGCCACTGTCAGAATCATCACTTAGAAATAGCACTTAGAGTAACTGTAACACCAAATAACAATTTTAGACCACAACCAGTAATCAATGGTAAAAGGTAGGTACACACTACGCAATACTAATAACCATAGGCATAGATCACGCAGGGACACATAAACTCACTAGTATAAACTATACTAGGCTAAACAACCTCCTAAGTATGAAAACACATTTAGAGGTATCACAGGCATACAGGCATTGCACATTACGCATAAATCACATTAGGCCTTACCAGCATAAATACCATAGGCAATCTCTTCGCAAGTCTAAACACATTAGACCCTACCTCCTAAGAATAACTCACATTTAGGAGCGTAAATCACACAGTGAAAACATCTTAATAGCATAAACCTACATAGGTAAAACAACCTCATAATCATAAACCACAGTTTAGAGGTATAAAACACAGGGTGCGCCAAACCTACTATAGGCAATACATTTCCTAGCACCACATCACTCTAGCCCATAAATCACATTAGGCAATTATCATCACATACACAGCGGAAAATCACATTGCGCGAAAATAAAATCACATTAGGTCCTTGCGCCCTATCCATGTACCAGCCCCCCTGGCCAACTGGCCATCTCAAGAAGGGGACTCAAATGCCCTGTGTCCAGAATGACAGGGCGCACTGCCAACGCAGTGCCAGTCAGGGGTGCGCCACCGGCGCAAGCCTAAATGTTGCAGCTGCCCACTACTTGCTAGGCAGGTGAGGACAACAACAGGGCCTAAATGTTGCAGCTGGCACTAAGTGCTGCGCAGCTGTAGAAGGCCTGGCACCTCTGTGCCACTTCTGTCCCTCTCAGGGACTCTCTCTCCATTGGCGCCTAAACTGTGCAGCTTCCCACTACTTGCTGGGCAGCTGTGGATGGAAAACTGCGGCATGGGCCCTCACTGGCCCTTAGAAACAAAAATGCGCCTGTCGCTGGAGCCACCTAGGCTCTGAACTACTAATAGGCCAAACGTTGGAGCCCTCTAGGCTCTGAAAGGTCAAATATTCCCCACCGGGGGTATCACTGACCCCTGAGGACCCCACTGGGCCCTTTAAGTTATGTTATGTTAATTGAATTTTTTGAGCGCACAGCTGCCCCAGCAAAGGGGCGTCCCGGCGCTATATCTGAGAAGGTAACATAGCTAACAACACAGAAAAAGTGGGGGGTAATTAATAAGGCAAAGGAAAAAAATAAGTTTTAACAGCTTTCCTGAAGGACAAAAGGTCTTCTAAAGACCGAATGTAGAGAGGGAGTACGTTCCACAATTTGGAGGCCAGAACCGTAAATGATCGGCCACCCAGTCTACATCTTTGGAAACGAGGAACAAGTGCCAAATTTTGGCCGGCAGAACGAAGGCTGCGCGAAGGGGTGTACAAGGTCAAAAGGTGCTGAAGGATGGCAGGAGTGTCAGTTTTAAGAATTTTAAAAGCAAAGCAAAGGGTTTTAAACTCTATGAGTCTAATTACAGGCAGCCAATGTAATTTGTAGATTGTACTACGGGCTGAGCAGAAGCGCGGCAAGCCCACTAGGGTCCTGGCTGCCGCATTCTGAACCCGTTGGAGTCGCAGGATTTCCGCCTGATTGGCGCCCACGAACAGAGAGCTCGCGTAATCGAGCCTTGATAATACGCTGGCTTGTATTACCATCTGGCGGGTGGGGGCATCGAAAAATTTGAGGATAGGCCTCAAACCGCGCAGAATGCCAAAGCACATGGATGCCACCTTTTTGGTATGGAACGAAAACGTCAGCTTGGAGTCCAACCATACGCCAAGGTTTTTCAGTTCTGAAATAGGTTTTGGGGGAGGTCCCAACTCTTTAGGCCACCAACTAGCACCCCACAGATCAGGATGTTTCCCCAGTACCATCACCTCAGTTTTGAGGGCGTTGAGTTGTAAACAGTTGGCGGTAAGCCAACTAGCAACAGCTCTCAAACCATCCGCAAAGTTAGATGCCAGTTGGTCGGAGCCCCCATCAAGAGCCACCGCCAAGTAAATATGTCCCCAAGCACTAGCGCCTACAATAAGGCCAGGGGATAGCCACACAGGCTATTTAAACAACAATGCCCCCTGTCGTTGGGGCGGCCCGCTCGCGAGTGGGGGCCGCCCAGGTGCCGACAATGCACCGCGAAATGGCCCCAGGGGTGAGAATTGGCGCTCAAACTAAACTTGCCCCCATAG
The DNA here is from genome assembly GCF_964261635.1 of Lissotriton helveticus. Lineage (NCBI taxonomy): Eukaryota > Metazoa > Chordata > Amphibia > Caudata > Salamandridae > Lissotriton > Lissotriton helveticus. Next base: position 150,483,537 of record NC_136073.1, read on the forward strand.
AGCCACACAGGGCTCTGGGAATAATCAGGCCCAACACTAGGGCCATGCAGGCTCTTAGAAGTTATCAAGAAAACGTTGGGGCGGCCTGCTGCCATCCGGGGCCGCCCTAAATGCCACCTGTCTCATTCACCAACAGTAGCCCCTACGGAGCCCCCAGCCAGTTTCACTCACTGGGCTGCTCTCTTCTAGCGGGGGCTCCTCTTGTGGCTGAACTCCCCTGGACTCCTGGGAGCCCCGCGCTGCAGTACTCTTCGCCCGGGCCCCCTCCTGGGACCCGGGGCTTTTCTCTACTCCGGCACCATCTCCTCAACGCGCTGGAGCCCGCTGGGCTCTCCCACAGCCATGGGAGCCCCGCATGGGCAGGCTCCAGCATCTTCACCAGGATGGGTTCTCTTCAATCAGGCCCCCTCCTGGGACTCGGGGCTTCATGGGCACGCGCAGGGATCTCACCGGGACACAGGAGCCCTGCCTGGCAGACGCCGACCTCCTCCCTCCTCCACAAGTGCGGCACACGGGGCTCCCTCCTTGCAACGGGAGCCCCACAGGATCCATGGCCGGACTTCGGGGTCGTCTTCCCCCGGCCGGGGAAGGCGGAAGTGACGCCTCCGGGGTCCCACCCATGTCCCTCTCAACTGTGCCTGACTTCCTGGTCGCGCTGTAGCGGCCAGGAGCAGGCTCTTTCCTCAGGAAAACCGCAGGGTGGGCACCCGCCCTGAATTTAAAATATAAACACAGGCATGACGCAGGGTGGGCACCTGCACTGCAAATATCCCATAATAGGCGGCCATGGCGCGGGTGGGCACCCGCTAGGAATGAGAATCAAGTGGCCTTCAGGCAGGCTGCAAGGGAGGCGCCAGGGGCCACAAGGAAAGCGCTCTGCCACAAAAATGAAGCGCCACTTCAGCAGGCCACAGCCCCAGCGCTCCCAAGGAAGAAAGCAGCGCAAAACTAGGGGCATCCAAAGAAACGAAGCCAGCACTCCCAAAGGTGATGGGGCAGACCCAAAGTCTCACCCAGGTCCAGGAAACAATCCAGTAAAAAATACAGGGTCCAAAGAAAAGGTCCTGGAGGCAAGGTGGAGCAAGCAGCTCCCAACAAGGAAAGTCCTCCAGCATCCAGGGGCTGGGCAGGGCCCAGGGAGGCAAGCCTTCCTCTGGGCCCCAGCAGCAGCACGCCCCTGGTAGTTTCAAGTTAGAAAAACAAGAACCTTTTCATGGGGTCACAGCTCCCTTTTATACAGCAAAATCCTTTGTCTAGAAGGGTGCAGGCAATGGGAGAACCAGCTACAACTGGTTATGGGGAACTCCTGAGCACTTTGTTTTGCTCTGCCCCTCTCTCCCTTTCACTGCCCAGGCTAGGGACATCAGACACACCACAGGTGGTGGAGCCAGCATTGTGGAGGGAAGGCCCAGCCCTATTCAGGTCCCAGGTGCAACCCCTCCCTGCCATCAACATGCTTATCTCTCCATTCACCACCGGGGCAGACCCATCCTGACTCCTGGGGCCAGGAACACCAGCCAGCTCCAGTGAATCATAGGCCTGCACATTCACTGCACAGACACACCAACTTCTAGAAGTGGCACTTCCACACTAGACACATTAAAGCCGCACACATCATCGCGCAGCATTCAATCTCACGAGTTAGCACATACTAAACTCGACCCTGCACTCCCAACACATCAGAAACTACCATGGTCACACATATTCCCCATGCATTCCATGGGAGGGCAGGTCACTCTCACCACACACACAGAGAGCGCACGCACTTTACACTGGACCACAGTGAAAAAGTGCGCAGAGACCTAAAATCACCAACACCAGGTTACAGAAACAGGCTAGGCAAAAGCAAAAAGTTTCGGGGTGAACCTGCCAAAAGGGCAAGGTCCAACAGTGTGGTTAGGGCAAATTCTTGTTTTAAAGAAAGTGCGGTTTAGCTTGCATAGTCAGAACACTTGTGGTTTAGACTGCAGTGTTCCAACATTTTCCCATAACATAACCTGTTATTGCGATAGTTGAAAAAAGATCTATTCAGTCAGCCATATCAGAAATGTATATGGAATTCCAATGACTATTTCATCTTTCCTGCATTTGTTTGAATTTTAAGTAGTAGTTATTTTGAGAAGTGGGGAGTAAATGGCTTAAAATGGATTACAAAATATACACCAGCTGTAGGAGTGTAGGATCCTTCTGCATGTGTATCCCAACTTTTTGCCTGGTGCTAAGCTGGTTTTTGACTAGTCGGATTGGGATCCTGCTAATTAGGAAGCCAGTCTATCTTCTTTCTCCTTAAACTGTTGCGATACGTACCTAGGTACACTCCTGATTGGATACTGGGGTACCCTTGTCAGTCCATAGTATATGGTACCCATGTACCCAGGGCATGGGTACCCCAGAGGCATCCCGTGGGCTGCAGCATGTATTATGCCACCCATAAGAGATCATGAAAAATGGAACTACAGGTCTGCCACTGCAGGCTGTGTAAGTTGGTGCTTGCACCAATTACTAAAGAAATATGTTTACTATATTTAAGGGTCACTGCGCTTAAAACCTATAAATCACCCCTCTAGCAGGCCTTTACAATCCTGAGGGCAAGGTACTTGGTTTGAAGTGAGTGGGTGCTCCTGCATAAGCAGGATTCCCCTGCAGCCAACGGAGTCCAATCTCCCGGGTTGTCAGTGAAGCAGCTATATACTAATATAGAGGGGCATTACATGACTGCGTAATGAACATCTCAAAAACAGCTGGAACAAACCCTATTGTGTTTGATGTCAAACATGTTGAAATGATGCCCCCACAGCGGCAAACAGTGTGAGAGGTATGATTCCACCCACCAGTAAGGCCCTTTGTGGGGCTCTCAGTGTTCCCGGTACCAGCCTTTTAGCTCCGGACAACACAAAATGGTTGGTGCCAACCAGTGACACATTTCTGCCCTCCTGCTGCTGAGCCAAGCTTGAGCAGGGGAAGGCAGGACAATAGTCATCCTGTCCGAGGGTAGTGTGCCCACCTCCCAGACAGGATTTAGTGCATTAGGACTGGGTGGGTGCGCTTATCAGGGCCTAGAAATATGCAGGAGGGGCACATTTGGTGTACCTGTGCATAGTCCAGTTCAAACCAGTCCTGGGAGCCATTGGTTCTCGCTCTGGTGCAAAACTGGACAAAGGACATGGGAGTAACCATCCCCCTGTCCAGACCCTCCCCTGAATCTTTCCAACCCTCTCCCGTGGGTACTTAAGGGTTTACCTGGCTGTAGAACCTTAGATTCATCATGGACAAGATTCAGAATTGAAACCACTGCATTTCTACTGCCTGGGCAATATGGCCTTTGCTGGACTTCGTTTGGGACTGACTTCGTCTCTCTTCCAGTCTCCTGCATTATCTGTGCCTTTGCATCCTCCAGGAACCTTCCAAGGACTGTGAAACATCATGGACAATAAAAGCAATCTCCCTGAGTTCGCAGGCACTGCAACAAATACAACCAGTTTACGGATCCCAAGCTCTTCCAAACTCCTTGGGCTCTGCAACTCATGTGGTTGTTTTGTTCAGCACCTGAGGCCTACTCTGAACTATGACCAAGTTTGAGGCCAGCAGCTTGAGTGGGGGTTGCTATAACCAAACTCCTGGGTACCGTGTCACCTTTGCAGTTGCAAAGGCTTGTTGACATCTTTGCAAGAAGATCTTAGGGCTCCAAGTAGCCCCAACCCCAAGCACCTCCTGTGACCAGAATCTTTGGCCACACCACATTGTGTGCATCGTAGCCTGCCTCTTTTGATGAGATGCTTGAGGTCCTCTCACAACTCCTGTGCCGTTGGCCTGTGGGTCCATTTGAGGGTCACCTTTGATTTCCTTGGGCTCCTCTGATTGCTTGGGCCTGCCTTGATTCCCCTACCTGTGGTGAGTCTCCTGGACCTTGCTGGTTCGAACCGAACACTTACTTGACCTCCTATGAAGATGGCCTTTGCCAACGCTCGTTGGTGCTCCCGCCGAATACCGACCCCTCAACATTCACCATACTTCATGGGACAGCTCATATCCAGCTCTTGGTCAGCTTCAGCATTGCCTGGTCCTCGCAGCTGTAGAGTCAAGGTCACCGTCATCTATCCTGAAGCACCTGATATCGGTGGGCATTTGTCTACTGAGCCCCTGGTTACTCTTCAGTGGCCCAGGCTCTGTCCCCTCTGATTTACGGTACTCTTCAACAAGAATCCACGTTTGGGTTCCTATGGACACTTTCTCCTCTTCCAGCAGGAGCATTTCCCTGAAGTCCTCCATTGGATTTGACGGCGGTTTCCGACACCATTTCACACCTATGCACCCGGCTTCCCTGGAATAGGGAACTTGGGTACTTTGGTATCCATGGGTGGGGTTGCTCTCCAACCTTCTGTCTTCCACAGGGTTTCTTCAGGGTCCACTGGGAAGGGTCACTAATCTTTAAAATTCCAACAGCAGCATGCACATAGACTTGTACAGAGCATGGGGTGGTGTCCCTATCTACTCACCTTGGGTGGTTGTTTGGGGTCCCATCAATTCTACATCCTCTCAACATTGTCCTGTCTCGAGTTGTGTTTCTTATACCACTTTCTTAATATATGGTTTGGCCCCCCCCCCCCGGGGCCTGCTGTGTATTAGTGCTTTTTACTGTGATTTCTTTGCTAAAGTATTGTGTGCTTTATGTCTATCTCTGTGTGGGAGATAAAGTAACGTACTAGATATTGTTATATAATAAATACATCTTTTACAATTTTCCTTGTGGTTCTCTTTTAGTTTAATCTATACTATAAGATTACATTCTGGTAAAACAAGCTGCTTTACACTCTTTCAAGACGAAGCCTGGCGGGGGCAATCCGCCCGACATCATCTCCTGAATTCCCCCCGCCATATTAGTATGGCGGGGGGACCTCGGCGGACGGAAAGACCGTCCGCCGCTTTTCCGCCCCGGTCGCCTTGCGACCGGGGCAGAAAAGGAATAATTTGGTGGCGGTGTCTATCAGACACCGACAGCCATAATATGATGGGCATTTTACAATGCTTTACCTGTGGTACCCACCTGCATTTGCATATACAATGCGGTAGGCACCGCACGGTGCCTGCCACATTGTGTATGCAAATGCATAGATGCGTTTATGGCATTGTGGCGGGCAGTGCAGAGAGCACCGCCCGCCACAATGTTATAAATGCAGGATGCGGCCACCACTGTGGCGGCCGCATCCTAATAACACTCACGGGAGCCCCGCCCTTATGGCCCGAGTCCCGGTAGGATGGCGGGCGGACTAAGTCTGCCCGTCATCATAATGACCCCCTAAGCCTGAAGGCTGCTCTCCACAGCTACCACTTTGATAGATTTCTAAGGTTGTCTGAGACCTCTTAAATCACCATAAGGGTTTTCTGGACTGGTGCAAGGTGCCCACTTACATTGGTGGACATCATATACTAAGCCAGCTTCTCACACCAGCTAACAGGTTACATTGGTATACAGACAAAATATCGAGTAGAAAATATCGAATTGCGCACATATCGACTTCAAAATGTAGAAAGGACAAAATATTGAATGGACACAATATAGTCATCAAAAATATCGTTTTTAAGGTAAGTAATGTAATATCGAATTTTAAAAATATAGAAAGTCAAAATATCGAAGTATATAATATAGGTTTTTAAAATTATCGAATTTTTAACCATATCGAATTTTCTATAGTGTTTTTTATATTAGTATATGTGTAAAAAGTGTGTATTTATGTTATAATTTATTTTAATTAATGAATTGTATGTTATTTAATTTTTGCGTAATTTAATTCTGTAGCGGTTGTGGGTTTATAGGGGAATAGTGTGGGAAGTAATTTAATTATAATTAATTAAATATGTAAATTCATTTATTGGTATTTATTTTGAATTAATTGTTAATTAAGTTTTATTTGGTAATTAATTATTTGTTAATTTGTAATTAATTTTTATGAATAGGTAACTAATTGTAATAATTAATTTTAATGTGTATTTTTTTGGATTATTTATTATATTATATTAAATTGGTAATTACTTGTAATTAATTTTTTATAGATATTTTTAAATAATATATGAAGTATTTACTTTCCCTACTGTTGCACTCACTGGAGTGGGTATAGTAATTTTTACCCCTATGCTATCCAACGCTTTCCCTACTGTTGCACTCTCTGAAGTGGGAATAGTAATTTTTACCCCTTCGCTATCCAACGCTTTCCCTACTTTTGCAATCACTGGAGAGGGAATAGTAATTTTTAACCCCACGCTATCCATCGCTTTCCCTACTGCTGCACTCTTTGGAGTGGGAATAGTAATTTTTACCCCTATGCTATCCAACGCTTTCCCTACTGTTGCACTCTCTGGAGTGGGAATAGTAATTTTTACCGCTACGCTATCCAACGCTTTCCCTACTGTTGCACTCATTGGAGTGGGAAAAGTAATTTTTACCCCTACGCTATCCAACGCTTTCCCTACTGTTGCACTCTTTGGAGTGAGAATAGTAATTTTTACCCCTACGCAATCCAACGCTTTCCCTACTCTTGAACTCTCTGGAGTGGGAATAGTAATTTTTACCGCTACGCTATCCAGCGCTTTCCCTACTGTTGCACTCATTGGAGTGGGAATAGTAATATTTACCCCTACGCTATCCAACGCTTTCCCTACTGCTGCACTCTTTGGAGTGGGAATAGTTATTTTTACCCCTACGCTATCCAACGCTTTCCCTACTGTTGCACTCTCTGGAGTGGGAATAGTAATTTTTACCGCTACGCTATCCAACGCTTTCCCTACTGTTGCACTCATTGGAGTGGGAAAAGTAATTTTTACCCCTACGCTATCCAACGCTTTCCCTACTGTTGCACCCACTGGAGTGGGAATAGTAATTTTTACCCCTACGCTATCCTACAGTAAAAATATTGTGTTGTTTTAATTAATATCATGTGAATATATATATTTATGTTTTAAAAAATAATATATATTTTTTAGCTTAAATTATTTTATAATTTTAAGGTTACTAAAGTATTTTTAAGTATGTTTTAGTGAATTATTTTTAATATTTCATTTATTTGAAATCACTTTTAAGACATTTACAAAAATTTGATATTTTGACTAACTATATTATTGTTAAACGATTGTTTTGATTTGATATTTTTGTACTTACCTGTTTGTAGATAGGACTTCGATATTTTTGTAGTCGATATTTTAAATGCCTATATTTTTGTATTCAATATTATGTCAGTTATCCATTACATTATAGGTGCAAAGAGCCAGTTTTCAACAGTATACCTGCTTGTCGTTTGTGCCTGATGCAGAACATTAACCTGCACACAATTTACATAATTGTTAGACCTGACAGCCGTGGCTCGGTACTCCCCCAGAAATTTTACCTTCAACCCTTGTTTTTACTGAATTTGTTGGCATTAGAACCTTGTGCACTTCACCCCTGCTAACCAGTAGAAAAGTGTCTTCGATCTTTCTGTACAGCATGGTTCAATTAGCCTATACCTGATTGGTACAATTCATTTACTTGTAAGTCACCACTATATGGTACCACAGGCATCTAAAGTCACTAAATTAAATGCTACTAGTGGGTTGCAGCCACCCTGTAACATAGCTGGTGAAATGTGTATCAGACCTGCCACTGTAGCCTGTAGTGCAGTTTTGAACTGGTATTTCAACCTGGTAAAATACCCTTTTTGCCAGGCCTAAGATGTTCTTTTCAATACTCATAAGTCACCTTAATGTAGCGCCTACAGATTCATAGGCCAGAGTGAATGATATTTTAGAAGAAGTAGGACATGTGAGTTTACATTTTACATATCCTGACTATGAAACACCTCTAAACTTGTGTTCACTGCTGTAACCCTATCCCTTTCATAGACTGGGTTACCTTATTACAGTTAGTAAGTTATAACTTCAGGTTGTGACCAGATAGACATATGCTGTTTATAATCTGATGAATTGTAATGATAAATCCTCTTTAGTGGTAAAGTCAGATTTTAAGGTGCTATTCTGAAAAATCCACTTTTACAAAGTTGCCATTTTTCCTCCTAAACCAAAGGTGCCTTTTTACCAGTGCCACATAACTGTGAAGTTTAAACACAATAGAGCCACCCAATAATCCCATGAGGACTGGGTATCATTAATAACAAAAATACAAAACGTCCGCCAAGGAATTGTTTACAAATACTTATACTTTACAATCAGTCACAACAGTGATTATAAATTAACCAATGCAAGGGAATTAGCACAAATGCCACAAAAAATATATATTTTTAATTTTGTGCTATTTTTTATTATTTTTTATAGATGCAACATGGCAACATAGATACTCCTAGAATTCCAAACTTAATTAACAGTAGTATATAACACCTTTTGCTTTTTGTATGGGGGATCAAAATACCATACATAACAGAACTTTCATATTATAATACATAAACTTCAAGGTCACAAAAGATTCATGTATGAGCAAAACGATGTTGGGCGTCGACGTTTCGGTCCACCGTCGGTCTATACAATCCACAGGACCATCATCAGGACGAAAAAGTTGCACATATATATCTAAAAATAAATATATCTCATATAAATATGGACATCGGTACATTCGCCCTGTCTCCACATATCAGCACTCCCATAGCTTGTAGCATTGCTGCCCAATAATACATAACAAGGTTGGGAACCGCCCAGCCCCCCCCGATCTCGGGGAAGATACATCCACAGAAACCTGCTGCACACCCTCTCTGCCTTAAGCAAGCTATTTTGAGAAAATAACAACGGAATAGTTCTAAACAAATATACAAATTTTGGGAGGACTATCATTTTGAGGACACTACAGCGACCATATAAGGATAAGTGTAAATTGTCAAGTCTCTCTAATTTAGTGTTGACTACTTCTATCGTTGGAAGGATATTCAAGTCCGGCATCCTATCAACTGTGGAGCTTATCCGCACTCCTAAGTACGTAGCTTCAGAAACAACAGGAGCGTCTGATATAGGCATATCGGGAGTCTGAACCACCTGCGTTTTTGAAACATTAAGCTGATACCCCGACACTGCTCCAAACTGTTTAGCTAGTTCCTTTAGTGCAGGGAATGCAGAAGGGACATCAGATGTTAACACAACTATATCGTCTGCATAGGCTAACAGCTTCTGGGAGATATCACCAGCCCTAATTGGAGCTATAGCCTGATGTGCCATGATTTTAGAGAGAAACGGGTCTATATATAAGGCGAACAGCAGGGGTGAACAGGGACACCCCTGCCGTGTGCCCTTAGTAATAGGAAAAAAGACAGTCTGCTGCCCAGAGATACGCAATTGGGCCCTTGGAAAAAGATACATAGCAGAGACTGCTTGTACAAACTCATCTGGAAAACCCTTCCATCTAAGCACCGCCCACAAAAAACCCCAGGAGACCCTGTCGAACCGCCTTCTTGGCGTCCAACAGGATCAACCCGAGGGGAGATTTCGTGACATGGACCCATTCTAACAATGCTATGGAACGCCTGACATGATCCGCTGTGTCCCTGCCTGGAATAAATCCATGCTGATGTATGGAAACCAATGGAGTGATCACTTGCGCAAGTCGACAAGCCAAGATTTTAGAATAAACTTTCGAGTCGCAATTGATTAGAGATATCGGCCTGAATGATGATGGGAGCAGCTCTGGTTTCCCTTTTTTCCTGAACAAAACTATAGTTGCATATTGCCATGATTCCGGCACAATACCCTTCTGCGCTTCTCTAAGGACCTCAAGGAAAAACAATTTAATATCATCTAGAAAGATTTTATAAAATTCAAGTGGAACAGCATCTGGGCCGCAGGCCTTACCATTAGCTAAAGATGTAACAGCCGACTCCAATTCCTCCATTTGAATAGGTGAGCTCAAAAATTCAGCCTGTTCTTGAGAAATTATAATTGTCTCCATATCTTTAAAGAACTCCTCCATAGCCCTCTCAGCATCCAGCCGAGGAATATCTTCCCTATACAGAGAGGAGTAAAATCCAAGAAAACTCTATTAACTGCCTCCTGTGTATCATGAATTTTTCCATATTGATCTTGTATTTTTATTACCTGGTTCTGTATACTGCGCTGGCGAAGTCTCTTTGCTAGAACCCTGCCTGAATTCTCCCCAAACTCAAACATCTCAGTACGATATTGCAAGTACTTCAATGTGAGGTCTTTTCCGAATAACTCCAATAATTGGGCTTTCAAAATTGCTACTTTTTGTTGACTCGACTGAGTTTCATAGCCATTCTTGATGTTCAAAGTTAATTCAATCTCTGCCTCCCTTAACTCCTTGACACGACTGCGCATCTGCTCTTGTTCAAACTTCCATCTATATGAAGTGAAACTTTTGGTCTCCCCCCGTAGTCCAGCTTTCAATGTGTCCCATACCACTTGATCGGATGCCGACACGATATTTATGTTTAAAAACTGTACTATCCAGTTTTTAATATGGGCCCGATACTCATCATCGCAGAGCAGCTTCCTTTCAAACGTCCACTCCCTAGGGGGTTTCCTAGTTCGAGGCCATTCACACTCTGCTATCAATGGATTGTGATCCGATATAAGTTATTAATGTAGGCAAACAGCAAATTAAACGGTGACCCCTCCAACCGAATACAACTTGCAATCTACAAGCCAATCAAACCAAATCAGCAAAAACGACTCCCTCTAAACAGAACAGGTGCTATATATTACAATGTCTATCTTTTAGTATGCTCAGCCACTCCTTTAAGTAATCCTGTGCTGAGTTGCACGATGTAAAGAACCGCGCTTTCCCATTCACAATAACTTTTAACTTCGTGGGATTAAGCAGGAACACCTGCGCTCCCGCTTCTTGGAAGGGAGCGATCAGTTTTCGCATTTGCCAGCGTTCTTTAACAGTCGTTGGGCAAAAGTCTGGGAGAACGAAAAACTCACATCCCATAGCGGCTCTTTTCTTCTCCGGCCTTGCTAGATCATACAGGGCCTCACGCAACAAGTAATTATTTAAACAAATTAGAATCGCTCTTGGGTAAAGATTCTGTCCACTATGTCCTTCCTTACCCCGATTTCTCAGCACAAAAGGGAATCTATGAGCGGGGATTACTTCAACCTCCCAATTCCAAGCTCTTAATTCTGGGAAAGCTTGCCTGAACATCTGTATAACAAATCTGCGAGGGTCTGCACCCTCCTTCGATTCTGCTATTCCTAGCGCACGTAGATTATTGCGACGGGCCCGGTTCTCTAGGTCCGTAAGCTTCCACTCTACGTCAGACTCGGATCTTTGTAGGGACTCCACAGCCCTCTGCTGCTTCACTAAAGTGTCTTCAACCGTCGAGACTCTCTCCTCAACCTCGACAACCCTCTTGGTTACTTCAGCACAAGTTTTAACCAGCCGTCTCACAGTATTCTGTAATTTCCTTACTGCTCCTTGCGTGTGTAAGCTTGCCGCTTTCGTCTCGGTGCGATGAGCCACGATAGTCTTATAAATTAAACCAAGAGTTACTGAGCCATCCTCCAGCTCCTCTTCCAGCTCCTCATCTAGGTTGGGCTGCTGGATTTGATCCTGCTGTACTCCGTCCGTAGGGTCAGTTGTTTTCCTCACTGTAGATAGTGGGGGAGTCTGTTCAAGCTCTTCTTCAAAATCGTCTGGTAGATCCCCCCAGTCCCCCAAATTGCTGGAGCTGTCTAACTCGAGCTCCTTGTCTGACAGGGTCGTTAAATCCGACATAGAATAAAATTTCCCATCCGATTCCAGTTCAGCAGTTTTATCAGCGCGCAGAGTAACTGATTCCAGCATAGTTCCTAATCCGGATCCTGACTGTAAAGGACCATTGGCTTCACTTGATGGCACTGTTGCAGCCACTAAGGGCTCTTTTGTCTTCAGAGTTCGTCTCTTATCAAAGATTGCTGCCACAGTCTTCTGCTTGATGGGTGTCTCTTGTACTTGGAACTGGTGGACTGCTGAGTCACGATACTGACTTTGTATGTCTCCTAGTGGTCCTTGTCCCCCCAATGCTTGGCTAGCGGTAGCTAGCTGAGTATCTTCTGATTGCGCGCAGGAGTTTCTGCCACCAACTCCGGCCGCTCCAACTGCACCAGGCACCGCGCTCTCAGCTTGCTTACTGCTGGCCCCTCCAGGTTTAGACATTGTGGCATTCCCCTTAGCCTTAGAATCGTTGTCCGTAGCACTGATAGTACTCGAATTCTGTTCTCCGGTAGTTATAGCCTCAGTTGGCGTTTCAGCCGCTACCCCTCCCTTGTTCCTGGCAGTGCCCCTGCCCTTCGGTGCCATCCTTAGAACGGGAGATTAAATAAGGGCCAGGTACCCCCCTCCTCGAAGATACTGATTTAGAGTGCACAAGTCTCTGATATACCACTCTCTAAATATCCGGCTGTCCACAATACTTTTATTGAATGTTAATTTTAGAGAGAACTACTAGTCCCAGAATCCACCAGACTGGCTTACTTGTTTTGCACTGCCTTTCACCGTTGCCTGTTACGAAGCTGTAGACAGTCTTTCAATGCTTCTCATCACCGATCCTACTCACAACAAGAAAGGTACTTCAGGAGAAAACTGCAAAAATCAACATTCAGAAGATTAGCACTAAACCCAGAGTCAGGGAGTGCAGCGCCAGCACCGGTGAGCGGAGCAGAGTTCAGAATGCTGTCGGGAAGGCGGAGGTGTGAGACCAATTGTTTGGAGTGGAAATAATGCAGAATATCTGGGCACTGTTGGTCAGAAAGACTGTGTAGATGCTGAGGATAGAATCTCTGGAAATTAAAATGGAAGCAGAATTATTCAATGCCCTAGTTATCTTAATCACACACACAGAAGGTGACAGGAGCAATGACTGCAATAGGCTGTAATCACTGGCAATTGCTCAGGGTAGCATTCCAACTCATAGTTCTTATGCCCACCATGCTACATCAGTTTGGAAACTGGTATTGTGTTGTTTGTGTTCCGGTTCAGGGAGGACCTTGCCTGGCAGTGTGTGCTAAACAGCTCCTATTGGTGCAGGGTCAATATTGAAATGCAAATCCTGGGTCCCAACTCCCTGTACCTCATGGCAGATTTTAGGGGGCTCATGATTTTGCTTCATATCCTCACTACGTGTAGATGGCTGGACCGCCTTCTCTGAAACCGCAACATCACTGCGCATATAACTTGCAGAGGTTTAAGCTTAGCAATAGTGTTTTGAAAATATCTCACTTGCCTAATTACTGAGAATATGAGAAGAAAGTCAGACCCACAGCAATCAGCCGTGCACCACATCACAAAACATTTAACACAACATTAAAGCATACTACAACATACAATTTCACTCCGCAACACACCAGAACGCAGAGCAAAAATAAAAATGCTGCGTCACACCATACTCTACCAACAGTGCAACAATCTACTAAACGACATACATCATACCACCCCATGCACTACAATACCAAATACATGTTGAATCTTACCACGAAAAATATCACATCATACATGACCACTGCGTACCAAACCACACACCAATATCACATCACACTACAAAACACCATAGAGCATTGCATGATAACATGGCACATCTCTAAATGTCATGCTCTGCATCATACTATGTTGCATATCACACCATGCTACACATCACACATTGTACTTTGTCTTGCCTCATTACTCTAGAACACACCTTCTCACACTAAGCGACCCTACTCAAATTGTATCAAACCACTTGCTGCTGCTATATGTATCACACAAGCTGAACACTTACAACCAATGGGTCCACTTATGCACATATGCTGAATTTCATGCACTAAAAAACCTCACTTTTGTTTCAAAAGCAAACCTGGAAGTGTGATATGATCAATTTGTGTTGTACAAGTGGTTTCTTGGGTGTTGGACCCTTACTAAGTTATTGTGCATGCCACTCTTCACTGAGTGGTCATGGAACCAGGCTGGTGGAAGAGTTTTATGTTTGCAGTTGTGTCTCGGAAAAGCTGTGAGGTGGATGGTGGTTTTCTTCTCCACCACTTTTGGATTAATACTTCACTTACCTGCCGGTGTGAATCTCTGGTGTAACTCTTCCAGTGGAACTTAACACCGGTGATGAGCTAGACTTTGGATAATTAAAGAGACCATCAGATTGTTCCTGAACCCACAACTGAATGCTGGCCACTGCATTCAACTGGAACATTTCACTGCACATAGCGAATTTCTTCAAATATTATTGAAGACCACGGCTACTATTGGATCTTGTTCTAGTCAGGAAGTGAGGAGCCATTTGTGCTCATAATCTCTAAGCTTGTTGGGCTGGTCACACATTTGATCTCTGCATATGCCATTAATTGAAGGCTCTCCCTCTCGATTCACTGATGGAGGACATACTGATTTGTGCAATTGATCTAAGTGCCATTGATCTCTGTGTGTTCTTGATTGTTGAGCTCTCCCTCTTGATGTGTTTCTAAAGAAGTAAGCTGTAGATAATTCCTTCCCTCAAGATGCATTGTGAAACTTCACTGGATACGCCTTTGAAGTGTCATGTTTCATGTTGGAGAAATATTAGTTTACAGGTCCCCTAGGACCTTCTGGTCAATTTATTCATACACGCTCAAATCTGACCACTAAATATAGCCATTTTATAATATAGGGTGATTTAAACCTGCATTTAAAGGAAGTGAGTGATTCCCAAAAAGTAAGCTTTAACCGTGACCGAGCAGTGATCCAACTGGAACAAAGGGTTCAAGGCTGACTCATTTAAAAGTCCATCTTTTGGAACTTGCATTTACCAACAATCCCCAATTACAAGTTTTGGACCTGATGCCACTCTTCGGGATGGATCAGTATCTTATCCATATCATTCTTGAGGTACCCAGACCTATCCCTCCTCGGAGACGGAAAGGAGTTAAAGACCGGCTATGGTCTAAGTTAATTCGGGATAGCAGGAGAAAGATTGTAAGTTTATGCTCACCTTGTTTAAAATCAGATCCTCAAAATGTGAATAATGTGAATATGGAATTGTAGATTGAATCTTTAGATCAAACTATCCCCAAGAAGATCATAATCCAAAAATCTAAAAGTAAATCAGCTCAATGGTACAGTCCGCACGTCAGATTTCTAAAGAAAGAGGGCAAAATTGCAGAAAGGGAATGGAGGAAGCATTCTGATGAAAATAAAAAGTTGCTGTACCAGGAAAAGTAAGGAACCACAACACTGAAATTCGGCAAGCCCTGGCTTCCTTCCTTGAAACTAAAATCAACAATGCAGCGAATTCCCCCAGGAAAATGTTTCAGAATTGCTAAGGCCCTGTTGGGACCTACTAGAATTGCCTATGTAACTGAACTATCCACTGTGGTGTAATGCCCTGGCTGAGTATTTCAATTCTAAAATTTTAAAATTCTACCAATCATTCCAAAAGGAATGTGAAAGTAAGAATTCCACTCCATTGAAAATCAGTCAGAATGGATGCTTGCCCACCCTTTCTCACCCCCCACTTTCTTTAGAGGAGTTGACTTTCCTTTTTTGGGAAAAATCTAATCAGGATCCCCTCTTGACCCGGCGCTGATGAGAATTCTGATGTTAGAGCTGGAAATTATTTTCCCTGTTTTGTTAGAATCTGCCAATATCCCCCTGGAAACAGTCAGAGGGCCGCTACCATGGAAATATGTGATTGTCAGCATTGCCCTAAGAAAATAAAATCTTGATCTGTCCTGTCTGGATAATTTTTGTCCTATATCCCTGCTCCAAGGTTGAAGCAAAGTGGCAAACGTTTCTCCAGGATAACTCATTCTTACACCAGACACAAATAGGCTTTCGTCCCAAGCATAGTACAGAGATCACCCTTCTGGAAGTTTGGGAAGAGGAAAAAAAATTAGATCAGGGGGCAACAGTTACTATTCTGCTCCTAGATCTCCTTGCTGCTTTTGGAACTGTTGACAACTCTATACTTTTAGATAGAGTCGTTTGGGCCAGTATCACATGGAAAGCCCTGGAGTGGGTGGGTTCCTTTCTGAAGGAATGAACATGTCAAGTTTGTGACAGAGACTGTTTTTTGAACATCTTTCCAGTGGCTTGTGAGGTCCCGCAGTCCTCACTTAGCACAAGGCTGTTCGAAGTATACTTTCAGCCTGTGGCAGATATTGGAGCCACCTTTGGAATCCCTTGTAGTCTCAATTGTAGATGACACCAAGCTGGTGCTTTCTCTTGCCCCAGGCTTGGCTACTTTAATATCTGATCTAGGACCCTGTCTGGAGCAGGTAACCAGCTGGATGAATGAGTCCTGCCTGAAACTCAATTGATCAAAAACAGCAATATTGACCCTTGGGAATATCTCCAACATCCAACAGGGTCTAGGCTGGCATATTGGCCTCAATCACCTGCTAACCTCTAAAGCTGTCATAAAACGTTTAGGGATGTGGAGTGAACATTCTTTGACCATGGAAGCTCAGGCCACAAAAATGGCAGCTATCTGTTTTGGAATGATTAGACTGCTATGCAAGATCCTACCCTTGCTTCCCCAGACTTCGAGACAAGTGGTGATTCAAGCCTTAGTATTGTCTAATTTGGACAATGGTAACTCCTTATACTTGGGGGCCCCAAAATGAGTTATCCAGAAGTTGCAGATGGTCAGAATGTGGCTGCATGCACACTGCTTGGAATCCCTTGATCACAGTCATTAAGGCAGGGCCTGATGGATCTTCATTGGCTTCCCATTGCCCATAGAGTGGCATTTAAAGCACTGTGCATTGCACACTGGGCTTTGTATGTCCATGTTCCACCTATACTTCAACAACTGATCACTCCCTATACTCTGAATAGACCACTCTGGTCACAAATCTACATCTGGCGTCTGTCTCAACTATCAAAAAAGTGGAATGTGGTGGTCGCTCCTTCAGCTGTAATGTAGCAAAACTTTGAAATACCTTACCACCAACTATTTGTATGATAGAAAATGAGCTATGCTTCCAGCAAGCAATCAAAAACTGGCACTTTACATAGCTTAATCCTTGAGGGGCTCAGCTGGGATACTGGCTCATGCTCAGTGCTGGGATCCCTCTGTGTCAACATGCACTCTATAAATGATGTAAATAGAACTGGACACAGAATAGCGGCCCCTTTGAGTTGGGAAGACGCATGTATCTTAAGTATACTTTGACTTTTCTTTCATGGATGTGATCTCAAAATTATTTTAGACACATTAAAGCATACTGGGGCTATACTCCATAGGAGCATTGCCCAAAGATTCAAGCAGAGCATGTATCAACCAACAGGAAGTATGTTTTATTTAATGTGGTGTGTTTTGTAGACATTGACAATCCTGAGCTAAACCTTAAGTAACTGTTATTCAAGCCTAAGATTTTTGGATACTACATCTGCCATTCACCTACTGTCAGGATATCACAACTGGTGCAGTTCATATAGGAAACAAGACATCTAAGCAGTGGATACAAGTTATTGACTTTTACATTCTTGAATGGGGGCATTTTTCTGTAGTTAGGAAACAAGCTGATTTTTGCTTAGTTTATGGGTTGAAGGTAGGAATGTGTATGAAAGCCTGGATGAAATGCCAGTGGGAACAGTGGATGGTGAACTGGTGAATTCTCTGACCTTCATAGAAATCCTATGATGATGTTAGAAAACATGTTGGTTCTCAGCTCAATGGATTTTTGAAGAGATACCATTTTTTCACAAGGGTTGCAAGTAAAACAGAGAGGTTTGGAAGTTATGTTGCTTTTTTAAAGTACATGTGAATTTGAAACTCTAATAGACTCTTTGATTAGGGACTTTTTTGGGGTGCAATAATAGTAAGAAAGTATAATAGAGGTTACTTGCCAAGAAACCCAATCTGTAAGAGGCTGTGGCAATAATTGAGGGAACGGGCAATACCCTGTATGAGTGGAGAAAATGAGAGCTGGAAAAAAAAACTCTCAGCAGCGAAGGATGCGTCTCCTGAAGAGAAGGTGGGAGAAGTATATGATGTTTGGTGGAATGTGTGCTTGATGATGGAATAAAGAGAACAAAGATAATACCCATAACAATCTATTGATGCTCACCCCAAACACACAAATCAATGCCATTTTTAGGTGATGTCCATACATCCATTCCTATATACCTGCTTCATTTCCCATATAATCAAAATTGCCATTGGCCCATATGTGACCATTGTTCTGTCTACAGAGCTCTAAGTCATGCTGTCAGTGGAGATGGGATGGATGATGATGGACTGCAGATGAGGAGGGAACATTAAAGTTTGTGGAAAACATCAGACCATTTCTGATCAATACTATCAACTCTCTGCATGGCCATGCCCACGCCCACAAAATAAATATGGACACCATCTTTCTGCCCCCACCAGGAAGGCAGGAAGCCCAGTAGACAACAGGGAGTTTTCTTTTTAAATATAGGGGTGGGGGCTGCCCATTATGGGCATGGCCATACCCCCTCCACAACAAGAAGATAGTCTTCCTGCCCCCCAGAGGAAGATGGGGATAATTACCCTTGGTTTGTATGCACATGGGGCAGAAAGTCAACTAGACATCAGGGTCTATTTTTAAAATAAATATAGAGGTGAGGGCTGGCCATGACCTCACACCCTAGAAACTTCGGTGACAGACTTTCTACCCCCGTGGAGGGCAGAGGGGGGGTGATAACACCTCAATCGGTTTCCCCTGGGATGGGGTAGAAAGGCCACTGGACACCAGGGAACTTAAAAAAATGAAAGAATAGAGGTAAGGTTTGCCACCACATGAATGGCCATACCCATACTGCAACAATAAGCCAGACAGTCTTACTTGATCTTTTGGAGGGAGAGCGGCCTTCATGGGCATGCTCTCCCCCACCTCAAGGCACAATAGAGTTTCTGCCCCCCAGGGGTGGATAGGGGTATGGGCAGAGAGCCCAATAAACAACATTTATTGGGCTTTTAAAAAGGAGCCAAAAAAAGAAAGAGGGTGCTGCCCATCTGACCTTGAACCATAGACCACAAGTCAATCAGGCAGTAGTGATGTTCTGCCCCGCTGAGGGCAGGTAGGAGGTTTGTCCCAATCAGGAATATTGCCTATATCATTACCCCGGGTATAAAGTCAACCTGACACAGGGATTTTGCCTTTGTGGCAAAAGAAAGTAGTGCAGGTGTTGCACTCTGGCATTGACCACAACCCCATTCCCAAAAAAGTAGTCTTTTTGTCCTGCCTGGGGCAGACAGGATGTTTGCCCCAATTTGCGACTGGGGCAAGAAAGCCCACTGTATGATAGGAATACATTTTTTTAAATAAAATATTGGGGTGGGTCTTTCCCATTCTAACAACCACTCCGACATCACCCATAAAACCTCTGCAGTCTTTCTGCTCCCCTGCAGACTATGAAATCTCATCCCAATGGCAAACAAGAGGACATATTCCTTTGGGTGTTGTTTTTATATATGGGCCAGTAGAGTGTGGCTAACTCCCAATATTGTTCAACTTGCAATGGTGACTGGCTGCACTTAATGGGCATGAGTGGTCTGCCGCCTGGGAAAACTTACCAGACCTAGACAGTTCTAAAAACTAGACAACTGGGATTCCAGGGTGGTGTGCATTGGTGTGGCCCCCACATTTTCTTCACATCATTTTCTTACCCAAAAATGCACAGCCAAACACAAACTTTGACTAAAAACACACACTTTCCTCATATGTCTGTGAGGAAATATTCTGGAATCTGCCACAGATTTCCTAGCATCTAGCATTTCCCCAACTCTTCTGATAACAATTGCACCTCACTTGTGTTGGTGGGCAAGAGACCTTGACACAAAAGCCCCTTAAGCACTGCTTGAAGAGATCGGTGATAGGGGTAGCTGTTTAATTTGGGTATGTGCTAGGCTGCTACCATGGTAAACCTACAAACCCAGACATTTTTTAGAACAAGACAAGCAAATTCCATTGTGGTTTGCCTTCCTTGGACCCCATTGAGTTCACAGGAATCCACAAAATTCCTATCACCCAGTGTTCCTCAACTTGAGTCAATAAAACACTGAGCCACTTGTGTAGCTCAGACTAGTGCCCACGACATGAACAGATGAAACCACAGTCAATAGGACTCCTATTGACCTCAGTTTGATCTGTTCCTGTTCTGTTACCATTTTTTCACTGTACTTTTTTTTACCATATGAATTGGTGTTTACTCATTACACAATGAAAAAACATTCTACTGTGCAGCTCAGGTGTTGGCTCTGGGTACCTTGGGTTCTTGGAAAACCTGCAAATCCTATATACATACAATCAAAAGGGTTTAGCAGACATTGTGGTGTACTGCTTTTGTAAATCATCCATTGTGACCACAAGTTACAGATCAAAAAGTTGTCACAAATGGGCTTTTTTTCTACTCTTTCAGTATTTCTTTATTTAAACAATTAGATTTTTTAGGGAAACCTTGGGGTTCTACACATATGACATCTTGCTGAATTCAAAACATTGTCTACTGTTGAGAAATCTATAGTTTTTCTGGATTACCAATGGCTTTCAAACTGGTTTCTACCACAAACTAGAAGTATGTTGAGAGCACAAAAATAGGAAGCTTGGGCTACCTGTTTGAAAAATGCCAAAACTGTGGCAAAAAATAAAAACATCTATTCAGCTATGTGTGTTCCTGAAAACTGGGGAGATGGTGGCTGTAGCACAGCAAACTGTTCATTGACACCAGTCTTAGGTGAAAAAAATTCAATAGCACTTTTTTCTGATTTTTCCTAAATAACTCAACCTGTAGCTATATTTTGCCTATTCCCTCCGTCCCCTACAAAATAGTCCACAAACCCTGGGTACTTTTAGAATTCCCATAATGTTGGAAAGAAAGGATACAAATTGGCAGTGGTTATCTTATGTGAAAGTAAAGTTATGGAAGCCTAAGTACAAACAACCCCAAATAACAAAAAAAGAGCTTATCAATGGGGGAGAAAAGTTCCAGCAGTTAAAGGCAGTGGTGGTGTCTCCATATGAGCGGAGGAGCGTCTCCCTCCCCCCCAACACTACTGCTAGAAAGCTGGAAAAATAAAATGGTAATGAAAATTATTTTGTTAGCATTAAACATTTCCAGGTTTCTGCCGAACATGAGTCATATGTTTCATGAAAATCACAACAGAAAAACATCTGTAAAATGTACACATTCTTACTGGCTGTAAGATGAAGTATAACATATTAATTATAAACAAGGGCTGCTGAGTTGACATGGATTGCATTAAGAGTTAGCACAAAATTGATGAGAAATCAAGGGTCTTTTGGAGTGTAAAGGTTGTTACTGACCGCTTGAAAAGTTAGTGTCTCTCTCAATGATGCAGCTGGAGGCCTTACAGGGGCCTCCTGATTGCATCACAGGCCTATAACCCCTCATAGCCCTCTGGATTTCTCTGCGTGCCCAAACAGAAAGTCAAAGTTTCAAGCTGCTCCTCCTTTTAAACGATGATCAGCTGAAGTTGTTGTAGTCTTTCTCGTAGTGTGTAGCTGCGGCAGCTGGTTTTAATGGTGTGAGGGATGTCGATCCCCTAGACCGCTCAACCTGGGAAAGGAACAAAGCATTAGGAACACCTAGCAGCTGAAAATAAATTTCACTTGATGCTCGATAGCATTGCTATCTGAATCTGTTATTTTTACAGTGGGATGAGGAGTAGGGGGTCGGTTTGAACCCTTTAGAGTGGCCTCCTGAAGACTGCGCATGTATTGTTTGGGCAAGGTACTCCCTCGCCCTTGAGGAATTTACCAGGGCAGCGAAGAACACATTAGTGGCAGTGGTGGAATTAATTGGCAAGTTTACAGTTGGTTTTTGCTAATTATTTTTAACGGCCGGGGTGAGGATTAGCAGAGTACATTAAACAAGATGTCCAGGGCGGGGCAGGCCAATGCGGAGAATGCCGGAGTGGGTGGGACACTGACATCTGCCACCCAACTACTGTTGTCTATTATCATAAGGAAGGAATCCAGCCACTTCCTCCCACAATAAGTTAGTTAGGTGTCTAGGCCAGCAAGAACAGATGGATCTAGGAGCGTGCCCATCGCCAAGTGGGAGAAGGAGTTGAATACGCCAGGTGGGGAACAAACCACAAGTCTGTATGTGTGGGGATGTTTTATTTTTGTAATCCTTGGTGCTGACCTGCTGATTTCCACACCAGCTCAACCTATGAATCTTCCCCGCAGCCTGCACTTCTGCAGCCTGTCTTGTGCCCCTGCCACAGAGTCACTAGTGTATTAGTAATTGATGTCAGGAGGAGTGAGTGGTGGGTCAACATAAGTAAATTACTGTTGGAATGGGTGTTATATTCCAAGTATGTGGAGGGAGAGCAGTCTCCTTACATGCAGAATGTAAATTACAATGGTTCAACCACACTCTGCAAGTAGTCAGACTGGCAATGTAGGGGCAGAGTCAGTCATAAGTGTACATCAGATTATATCTGTGAATTTAGAAGTCTTTATTAAAAGTGGATTTTTTAAATGTGAACTGAGAAACTTTCCTGTATCACCATGCTAATAATAATAGTATTAAACTAAAAGGCATATGTGATATCAAACAGTCTGTACATTGCAGTGTTTTCATTGATGTTATTCTTGAAGTGTAGTGGTGAGCTCAGGCTCTGGGATGTGGTGTTGGAGGAAGGGTGTAAGCAGAGAGGTCATTTTGACCAGTGATGCCCAGTTCGGAACTGGAGAACCAAGTTCTGAGTCTCTGCGTTGGCTCAACAGGCTGTAATTCTGGGCATATCATTTAATCTCCTCATGCCTTCAAATTAAATGTGACCTTATGTTTTGTAACTGGTGCCCATGTAAAGTGCTCAAATATTTTCGGATTGAGTTTGTGCTATATCTATATACAAAAGAAAAGATCTAGGATCGCAAGCAGAACCCACCACCTTCGTGGGAGAAGGAAGTTGGAACCAGTTACATCTGCCACAGAACAGTCTGCAAGCCTATGTGTGGTGGTGTTTAGATATATATTATCTTTTAAGTTTAGTAGTGTTTCTGGAAAGTTGGATGAGGTGTTGGAAGAAGGGCGTACGTAGCAATGAGGCTGTGATTGCTTATGTTTCAACAGCCTTTAATGCTCCTTGGCCACTGTTCCATATAGGACCTTTCTGGGCCATTGAATCATCAACAGGTTGTCAGGCAGGCAATACTGATGCAGAGTCAGTCATAAGGGTGCCTGATACGTGACTGTCTGTACACCGGCCCTCAACCAATGATTCATTCAGTACTTGTTAAGCTTGACTGCTCACCCATGAGGGTCTCAAGGCACTGGGGTGGGGAGGGGGGGCTACACTTCCGGCTGGCAGCTGTGTTTCAGTTGAAGAGCCATGTTATGAGATCCTTCCTAAATTGAGTCAGTGACGGGATAGCTTGAGGTGGAGAGGCAGGGTGTTCCAGGTTTTGGCAGCAGGTAGGAAAAGGATTTTTCTCCAATCCTTGTCTGGCATATCCGAGGAATGTTGGCAAGGGCCAGTTGAGCGGAGCAGAGTTGTCTGGTGGGTATGTGGAATGAGGGACGGTGGTTCAGATAGTCAAGGAGGGCCTTGAAGGTATTTGAGCAGAGCTTGAAGGGGACTGTTTTATTAACTGGGAGCCAGTGGTGTTCTTGAAGGTGTTAGGAGATGTGACTGCATTTGGGGGTGTTGGGGACCAGTCTGGCTGCCCTGGTTTGAATGTTCTGTAGTTTCCTGAGGAATTTATGGGCGATGCCAGCATAGACTGCATTGCCTTCATCAAGTCTTCTGCTGATCAGTGTGTGGGTGACATTCTTTCTGGCCCCAGTGGGGATCCATATAAAGGTCTTTCAAAGCATGCAAAGAGTGTGGAAGCATGATGAGGAGACTGCGTTGATCTGGCAGTTCATGATGAGCAAGGAGTCCAGTATGATGCTGATGTTTCATGCGTGGTCCATAGGTGTGGGGGGTTCCTACTGCTGCAGGCCACCAGGAGTCTTCCCAAGCTGCGGTGTTAGGCCCTGGGATGAGGACTTCAAGCTTGTCCATGTTGAGCTTGAGGCAACTGTCTGTCATCCAGATGCTGCTGACTTTCATCCTGTAGTCAAAGTTGTTTCTGGCGATTGTGGGCTACATGGTGAGGGGGAGGATTAGATGGGTGTCATCAGTGTAGGAGACAATATTGAGTCTGTGGTTCCTGACATCGGCAGCAAGTGGGCCATGTACACGTTGAAGAGGGTGGGGCTCAGGTGAGAGCCCTGCGGGACTTCGCAGCTGACCTCCTTGGGTTCTGAGAAAAACAATAATAGTCAGACTCACTGTGTTCCATGTTTGAGGAAGGAGCATATCCAGTCCAGGGCTTTGTTGCGGATGCCAGCGTTGTGGAGTCTCATGCTTAGGGTGCGGTGGGACATGGTGTCAAAAGCAGCCATGAGGTCCAGGAGGATGAGCCCTCCTGGCCTCATCTAGAATAAAGTACAAAGTGGACGTCTGATGATATACAGTATTTTTCTAGGATCATACACTTTGCGCTAACAGCGAAGCCGGGCTTGATTCTAGAAAGTATGAATTGCAAATTCAATAAAGTGTACTTCTATAAAACACTGATGCGTGTCACATTAGTACATCAGATCATATCTGTGAATCGAGTAGTTCTGAGTCTCTGGTCGATACAACAGCCTGGGCTTGTGGGCAAATCATTTGATCTCCCAGTGCTTACAAAATTAATGTTACCTTATCTAAATCAACTAGTGCTCATGTAAAGTGCACTAATACCTTTAGGTTGAGTTTGCGCAATGTAAAAATGCAACAAAAACAAAAAAAAGGATCGCCCACGTTAAGGAAAAAGTTGAAACCAGTTGAATATGCCAGGCTTGAACAGTCAGTGAGTCTGTGTGTAGTGATGTTAACATAGATGTTATTGTCCAAGCTTAATTATGGGCCTGGACACTGGGCCGAGATGTTGGAAGGGTATGCCCAGACGTGGGTCCCTTGCTCCCGTTGCCACTGGAATCAAGCTAGCCTGGCTGATGGGGGTTGTTACCCCGAAACCGGTCCCAGGGTGCTTGTTTCCAGTTCAGGGAAGACCTGACTTGGCAGTTCAGGCTGGACTGTTCCCATGAGGCACAGGGTCAAGACTGATTTGCATATAGCTGGGTCTGAACTCAGGTGGCGAAGTGAACTAAAGAACAATGATGGATTCAACCCATATCTGTGACTGGGGGTGAGTGTCTGAAATGTTTCTGTGCTCCATCCATCATCTACTTGTGTTTGGTCACCTATGCAATAACAAAGAGGAAATACACTTTTTGTCTAGGATCACACAATTGCTGGTAGTGATTCCAGATATGGCAACTTGAAAATTAAAAACAGTATATTTCTTGATTTTGCAGATGTGTACTGCATTACATCTGGGACTGAGTCTTTATTAAAGGTGAGAGTTTTTAAAGTGTGCTGAGAAACATTCCTGCCCTGCCATGATGACAATTCTATTAGTAAACTACATGCCATGTACCGGCTTCCTTCACATTAAGGAAGCTGCATTTTACGAGAGCAGTTATGAGATAGTTAGGTATCCAAGGCACTGAGATCAGATCTAGTGGGGGGGATGTGGCATTACAACCAGAGCTGGTGAGGTTAGAACTGGACAAATCAAAGTCTGAGTCTCGGCATCAGCTCAACAACTTGAGATTTTGGGCAAACTGTCATTGCCTGCAAAATAACCATGACCTTATGTAATGTAACCTGTGATAGAAAAAATCTAGGAGCGTACCCAGTGCCGTTCCACCCCTGAATCTCCTTTCTCTGTTTGAGCTTGCTCGCTTTGCTCGATCATTTTATACATGGGTTGAAAAAGCTTGCCCCACCACTTTCAAAATCGACCAGCCCCCCTGGTGTCGAGCAGAGTGAACGCTCCCACACATCTTCTGAGCAAAAGTGAAAAGTGAGGTTTATGCACAAGCATACATTACATGGAACATAACTACTCAACTTCGAGTGCTTTTGATGACCCCGAGCTTGGTGCTTGGTGAGGTTATTGTTATTGTTATCTGCATTTGTATAGCGCATGGCTACCCGGAAGTATCCTAGCGCTGTGTAGATATGGGTGGGTGGGAAGGGCTCTAGATGAACAGCCAGGTTTTCCGTTGTTTATGGAATTTCAGGTAGTTGGTTTCACCACGTAGCTGCAGAGGGAGAGTGTTCCATAGTCTGGAGGCGTTGAGTGAAAAGTGCCTGCCACCCCTTTTGGCCTTCTTAGTCCTGGGAATAGTTGCTAGATGAAGTTCATTCGAGCGGAGTGCCCTATTTGCTCTGTAAGGTCGGATCATCGCCCTGATGAATGGTGGCCCATGGCCGTTGATGGACTTGTGTGCTATGCAGAGTGCTTTAAAATGTACCCTCTGCTGCACAGGGAGCCAGTGAAGCGAGCGCAGTGCTAGTCTTGCTGAGCAGCGAGTGGTGGTGTCAGTAAGCAGCCTTGCAGCACAGTTCTGTATGACCTGTAATTTAGAGATTACCTCCTTGGGGGCCCCTAGGTAGAGGGCATTGCCATAGTCTAATCTGGATAAAATGAAGGCCTGGGGGACTAATCTTTTAGCGAAAGGGGGTAAGAGAGGGAGGACCTTACGAATAATTCTGAGAAGGCTGCAACATGAGGCAGCTGTCTTTCTTGCCTGGGTTTTAAAGGAGAGGTTCTGGTCTAGCCATATTCCTAGACTTTTTATTTCTGCTGTGGGGGGAGCGGGGGGGGGGGCAGTGGACCCATTGAGGTGGCACAGTCTGTATTACCCTAAAGCAACTCCTGATTGGACCGGTGACAGTGTTTCAGGATTTGAAGTAATAAAACATTGACTTATTGTGTTACCAGCTTTGGGAGAATGTGACATTGGTCACAAAACTATGGTATGTAGGCTGTTCTTTCATAAAATGTTGATGGTATGACGAAGGTAATTGCTTCCATGCCACATTCCATCAAGGGTGCTGAGGAGGGATATTCTGTGATCAAACAGGAGACTTTAGCTGTCTTGTGGGCAATTCAACATTTCAAGATTTTTTTGTAGGCCATTCCATTTCTTTTAAGGACACATCACCAACCTTTGGTCCGAATATGTACATCAAAAGGCATTCTGAATCTAACTCCTAGAAATAAGACGTGGGTTGAGGATTTGTCAGATTGCGTGTTTTACACTGAATATGTATCAGGTACAACCAACAAGGCTATGTTTCCTGTATCCAGACTTCATATAATTTGGGGAGTGCACATGTCAGGTAAAGATAAATTAGATGCACTTTCTGAAGCTGGTTCGTTGAAGGAAAATGCTTTGGATACTAATGAATGGAATCAACATAATAATGAGGACAAAGTCCTTTAAGTAGTTTCAGCGTATTTGGTTAACGTTTGGCCGGATTGTACGGATCTACCCAGTCCAGGCAAAGGCTTTTGGAATGTGCGGGACAAATTAAGTCGTGTAAGTGGAAACGTTTTCAGATGATCAAAACAATGCTTCCTCTGGGACTGAGAGAAAATGTGATCAGTTATTTGACTCTTGAGAGACATGTGAGTAGGAGCTTAACTCAAATCAGGCTGTGGCAGTGGGTCTGGTGGCCTGGTGTGGACCACTAAGTTGAAGGGATAGAAAAGGACAGTTAGTCTTGCACCTGAACTCACAAAAAAAGGTAATGCATCCACCACTTCTGGCTCCTGTGTAATTTACATCTGGCCAAGTTGGGCTTAGTCTTTGTAGGTTATTTTTATTTGTTGCCCCAGGAGGAATGTGAAGTCTTGTGGCAGTAGAGTACTTTCAAATGGTCATAACCAAGTATGTTGGTGCTGTGAACACAAGAACTGTAGTTGACTTCCTTAAAGAAGAATTTACCAGGAAATGTATTCCAAGGTTTTTAGTCAATGACAATCTAGTTCCATCTCCTTCCTAAGAGATACATGAATTCTTAGTATGGTTATTTTTGTCCATTTTAGCACTGCTCTTTATTCTCCACAAGCCAACGATTTGACTGGACAAATGAATAGAGTAGCTAAAAATTGTGAACAAAAAGAAATTGACCATGGAGTCTCATTTGCGGAGATTTGACAAGAAATTTGGTGTGCCCATAGAGTCACTCCGAATTGCATTACTTTAGAATCACTATGTTTCTCACTTAAGTCACGTTGCCCTAATCCAGCGTGGTTATTACTTGGAATTACATGGGTGATGAAAAGCTCCTTCTTGAAGATGTCATTGCTAACCAATGCAAAATGTACCAGAAGTACAAAACCAGGCATGATTCCAAGTACTTTGGCACGTCTTGTGACTGGAATATAGGTGACTAGGTCTGGCAAAAAGCTGGGTTTTGTGAGTAAAGCTACTACCAATTCAATGGGTGCAATATGAAAGGTAAAAAAAAATGTTGTGATGTTGGATTTTGTTGACATCGGGAGAATGTCCAGATTGGTGAAAGCTACAGTATTGACCAGGTGTAATTGAAATTTCAAATGTTCGCTAATTCTGTAGGTTCATGTTTAATATTCAACTGTAAGCTATGAGTATAATTTTAGAGCAAATTATATTTCACTTCTCTCTCCTTTTCCTTTCACTAATGATTTACTCTCCTTTCTTCCTTCAAGTATAGTACCCTAATGGTTAAAGTTGCTACCTGCATTTTTTGGTGTTTTCTCCTTGTGCTCAACATCTTATTTGTAATGTGTTTGTTTATATTAAATAGGGTCAAAGTGTGTTATAATCCATTTGTAATATACAATTGCATTCTTATTGTTTTGGAGCCATGTTGTGTCATAGTGTAGGTCACCATTCACTTGAACCAGGTTGGTAGTAGAGACAGTTGCCTCTGGGGTAACCTGTGAGTTGGCTTTCCTTGTCCGCCACTCGTAGATTAAAAAATCACATACCTGCATGTGGGAGTCTCTGGTGTCATTCTTAGAGTGGTACTTAACAGAGTGCCTCAGCCTTTAAGGCACACTTCCACACAAGAAGAGTGTGGTTCTTGTTTTCATTGACTAGAACGGCTACCTCAACCTTTTTCACAATTAGACCCTCTTTCACGAGAGTCTTGAAGATGTAAGTTGTTCTGCAGGTGGAAGCACCTATAGAAAAAATGATCTAACACCTCATTCCATTGAAGAAAACCCCTCCTACATTAGCCTACCACAGTGATTTGATATATCAACAATAGCGTTAGTGCTGGTCAGTCATTATAGTGTCTGGAAAAGGCAAATAAAAACCTGGGGAGGCTTTTAATAAGAAAAGCCTGTATGCTTCGACTTAATTAAAGAGGGGCCTTAAGTCCAGAAGTTAATAAGAAAGAGGCGTAGCCTAGGCATAGCTATGACAGCATGGTTACTGTAAAGTTGGGAGGAGATACCACACTGGGTATAAAACAAGCTTGACAAGTAAGAATTGCAAGAATATTGGGCAGCACGTTCCATAAGAAAGCCACTAAGATGGACAAGAAAGAAAACACAAACAGAAACCCATGTGCATTCACACACACAAACACACATACTCGCACCACACATATTTTCTTTTTTAATATCTTCGTTACCTGTGAACATTCATTGAATATCAAGATGTAACATAAGTGGCAGTCATGTTGATGTGCCTCTGGAGATTCAGGCTACTAGAGCATTTTTCAGACTATGGCATTCAGTGACCTCTTATTTTGTCTCTTCTCTCTTTTTTGAACTCTGTCAGGTGGAAAGTGTTCCATAAAGGCTTGCCCAGATGTATTGATGTGGATGACGCCAAGGAACTAGACTTGAAATTGAAGTACTCAATTACCAAATTCACAAAGTATGCAGTACATGACATTGTTTCGTAAGTATTAGAGGTCTTCGCGATTAGAGCAAATATATGTTGGATTTTCAAAAGAAGCCTTACTCTCTATAGCAATTGGACTTCCTAAACAATAGGGAGATTGTCCTCTTGCAATTGAGATAATGTATGAATCATAAGGGTCAGCTGGGGTAGCCAGGAACAGGTCATTAATCCCATCATGGTGCAGCGGCACCACAAGGATGTGTTTTGGCTCCAACTCTTTTGTATATCAATCATATAGAAGAGGCCTTATCTGCAATCCCAGCGGATCCCCGACCCTAGCAAAGCAAAAAATACCTACCCTCCTATTCGCAGACGACACGCTTCTCGTCTCAAAGACTCCAAAGGCCTTGCAGAATCTATTAGACCCCTTAAAGCTCTTCTACGGTGGGGGCTTGAAATTAATACAGCAAAAACCAAGCTCATGCTCCTAAACCCTCACAAATCTTTTACGGGTAATCTGTTTCTAAATGACTTCCCACTGGAGAGAGTCAGTTCCTTCGACTATCTGGAAGTAAAACTTTCTGATGATATGGCCTGGAACCACCATCTTAACAAGAACTTACTCAAAGTTTCACAGGTGACCGGGGTCCTGTGTAAAGAACACCGCCTCTCCCACACTAAGCCTGTTGCCCCAGCATTAAAATTGTGTAGTTGCAAGGCCATGAGCAGTGTCTTTTATGGTGCTAAGCTTTGGGGAATGACACATTCCAACTATTTGGTATCCCTGGAGAACAGGATCCTTAAACATTTGGTTTCTCTCCCATAGAGTACTCCCACTTGCCCATTATTGCTAGATATGGGTATCAAACCCATAAGTGACTTAGTGAACTTCTGCCCTCTATTGTTCTGGTATTGGCTGGTATACACCCCGGAATTATCACTGTATGCTACCGCCTTCCAAGAGATTTGCGCCCTGGATTCCATGCATAAAATTGGTTGGACAAAACATGTTAAAAGACTCCTGTCACACATAGGTTTAGTGGGACACGATATCCGCTCTCCACCTCCCCTCACTAAAAGTCAGATAATAATCTGCAGTTTTAGCTGGCAATCAAGTGCGACTGACTGAGGAATTTAACGATATTAAGTGCAACTGCACCCTTGAAAGTTACCTCGATAATATTAAAGTGCCGGCCGATAGAAAATTATATATTCAGTTTAGATTCGGCAGCCTGCCCATTAATTTATTCACAAATCTATGTCTGTCTAACAAAGCATTATCAATGGGCTGTCCCTGTTTTCCCTCTCCACAAGAATCCATTGCTCACTTCCTTTTTGAATGCAATGCATACACTAAACACAGGAGTAGATGGCTCTCTCCTGTTTGCAGAGAACTTGGCACTCGAGATCACAGAACGGCTCTGCGTATACTAAAATCTGACGCAATACCTCTATTTGTGTGTGCTATTGCAAAATACCTGGAAATTGCATGGGCAATCAGAAGAAAGGTGGTGAATCCTTCGGGCCTAACTCTATGACCAGCATCTGTGTGTCTAAAATTCCTATTAAAATATTGCTGCCATAGCTGATAGCAAATTTGAAAGAGCAAGCAATATTGTTTAGTATTCTTTTAAGTTTTTTACCGTTTTGCAACAAATATTTACAATATTTTAATGCTTGTATTTTATAGACAGATGATTGATCCATCTCCTTGATATATTCATCATTGACAAGAATCCATATTGAAAATGCTGTCTTATTACAACAACTAATGTAACATAGAGCACTTAATACAGCTCCACCAGAACTTGGCTTAGATAGAATATGTATCTGCAAGTCTGCCTATATTTTAGAATCGGGGTGGTTTGCATTTATGAAGACATTGAGATGTATGTACCTCCCGTAGTTTAATTATATGTCTATTTTTATCCTTGCAAGTTTTTACATTTACTGCTACCTTTTAAAATTGTACAACTTTTATTATTGAAATCTTTTGATGTATATTGATATACCTGCAACTCATTCTTTGACTCTGTGTCTTTTATGGTAATTGTTACCGAAATAAAGATTTAAATCAAAAAAGGTTTTCCTTTAGAAAGAATTTCAAAATCTTTTCATCTGGCTGTTAGGTGAGAGGGCACAGCTCAGAGACAACTAGCACGATAAAGATTTGAAAAGGTCGCTATATTGATACAGGCACACATCACATCAAAGAACATCCCTAGCCAATTTGCTTTACAAAACTACAGTCCTCACTAATAAATCAAGTCTCATCTACCATGTATCCTATCCCTTACCCCTAGAAGTTCCCCATTACTTACCCCAACTGTCCTACCTGCCCTGTATCTACATTCTGTATTCGGAATTATCCATAATCATAACCTTTAGCTTCCTGCTTTCAGCAACTGTGAACCCACTCCCCTTCTCCTCCTTAAACCCGCTTTACCCACCCCAACAGCAAAAATACGATTGAGACACGCCAATCCCTGGGCAAACCGCCAGTGCACCGCCAGTGCATCCACAACAGAATCTACAACAGAATCCTTGCCAACTCCAGCAACTCCAAAGGAAGTCTTCAGTGTCATCTAGGAATTCATCAAACCCTGCAGCAAGGCAAGGGACATCACCCCGTCCCTGGACTTCCACGACAAACTCAAATCAAACTTCCACCTAAAGATAAAAAACCTCTACAACAACTTCAACTATCACATGCCCGACCCCACAGTCAGCCCATCAGGCGACAATGCCAGCAAGACCACCATCTCCGCCTGGACACCGATCACGACAGAGGAGAACGCTGCAACCATGAAAAGCATTCACTCTGGGGCCCCTACAGACCACTGCCTACCACACATATAGCACAGAGCCGCCTCCACCATCGCACCCATGTTGCAATGCACCATCAACACCACCTTCGAGACCAGCTCCTTCCCCGATGACTGAAAATGCGCAGAAGTCAGGCCCCTGCTCAAGAAGCCCTCGGTGGATGAGACAGACCTCAAGAACTATTGGCCCATCTCGCTTCTCCCTTTTGCAGCTAAAGTTGCTAAGAAGACAGTCAACATAGAACTGACAAGGTTCATCAAAGACAACGCAATACTCAACCGTTCCCAATCCGGATTCTGAATCAACCACAGCACCAAAACCGCCCTACTCACTGTCACCGACGACATCTGCACCCTCCTCAACCAAGGCAACACCATCCACTTGACAGATCAGCAGCTTTCGACACCGTCTCCCACGGCACACTTGCAACCAGACTGAACTACACAGGCATACAAGGCACCGCCCTCGAATGGATCAGATTGTTCCTCACCTGCAGGAGCCAAAGGATCACACCTCTACCCTTCCTCTCCAAACCCACAGAAATCAACTGCAGAGTTCCACAGGGATCATCACTCTGCCCTACCTTTTTCAACATCTACATGGCTCCCCTCGCCGCCATCGTCCGACAGCACGGCTTCAGCATAGTCTCCTATGCCAACAACACCCAGCTCATCCTCTTGCTCACCGAGGGCCCCACCTTCCAGGAAGGAAGGCAGGACGTCGTAGCCTGGATGAGCAACAGCTGCTCAAAACTCAACTCAGAAAAGATGGAAGTCCTTGTCCTTAGAACTACCCCTGCGGCATGGAACAACTCCTGGTGGCCCACTGCCCTTGGCAGCCCCAGACCCCCACCGACCACGCATAGTACCTCAGCATCGTACTCTACTCCTCCCTCTCCATGAATCAACCAGTCAACGCAGTCACCTCCAGCTGCTTCAACACCCTCCGCATCCTCTACAAGACATTCTAATGGATCCATCCGAGGCAAGGAAAACAGTCATCCACACACTCATTACCAGGAGGCTCGACTACGGAAAGCTCCCATGCCGGCATCAACAAGTCTCTACTCTGCAAACTCCAGACAATACAGTACACCGCCGCCAGACTCTTCCTCGGGGTCCCCAACACAAGCTCCACTGGCTCCCCGTCGGGAAAAGAGTAACCTTCAAAATACTCACCTACGCCTACAAATGCCTACACAACACCTGACTTCAATGAAAGAATCACCCTCCACATACCCAAACAAAACTTCCTCTCGACCAACCTCCTCCTCACCAAAAATGCCCTAATCCACAGAGCCAGACCAGGGGGAATATCCTTCTCTTACATCGCAGCCAAGACCTGGCAATAGCTCCCCACCAACATCAGATGTGTCCCCTATCTGAACACTTTCAGGAAGTCTCTGAAGACCTGGCTCTTCAAATATTATGGATCTGCTGACCCCCTCCCCCCCCCACAGCTCCTTGAGACCCTCACCGGTGAGTAGTGCGCTTATAATTCCCATGATTGATGATTGATTGACCTGCCTATAGCAACATCATCCAAACCATGGCACACCAGATTTAACAAAACATGTCAGATATCACACTGCCCCCCAAAACAATCTGGGTTGGGTAGGCAGTTAAAAAACATCCTTGCATCCTAACCTATACTACAAGCATCATGTACAACACTACACAAAATTGTAATTGTTAGCTCAACTACCCCCTCCTTATATCCCACTACCCTCTTCTGCCTACTAGGGCTTCCCAAAATTACATCACAATCCTCTGGAGTGTGCCACCTGCCCAATATCCCATGGGGCACACCTCCCCGGGTTGGCTACCCCCCTAGCTCCTATTGAGGGAGAAAGCACGGCACATAGTACTGACAAAGGCCACATTATTCAAACAAGGGCACATCACAACAGAGAACATCCCTAAGCAGTTTGCCTTAAAAACCTACCATCCTCATTAAAATCAAGAGTCATGTACCATTTAACCTACCCCATCTCCTAAAAGTCCCTTAACATCACCTACACCAACAATGCTACCTGCCCTGTATCTATCTACATTCTGTATTCTGAATTGCTTATAACCGTAACCTTTAACTTCCTGCCTTCAATAACTGTGAATATACCCACCGGGTCCTCCCTTCAAACTGCTTCCCCTAGCCCAACAGCAATAAACCGATTGAATCACACCATCCTCTGGGCAAAATAGCATCTAGAAAAAAATTCTATGGGTTTTTCTGTCCCCTCTCCAAAGATCACTCCTTCTTTTAACTCCTCCTCTTCTGTTTCGAAACTTAAATATTCACTGTTTCTGCCAGTTCTCCTAGATTGACTTACATAGTCGTACCCCATAGCCTCTCCCAAGGCCTCACTCATCTGCATCAAGTATGTCTATGCCATCCTGAACTTAGGTACACCATCCTAGTAGAAAAAATGAACTGCTTCATAATGCAAATCTGGGTGCACTATCCTGCCAATTCCTTCTTCCCTTCAAAATGTGCATAGCCCCCTGTTTATCTTGCTTATGGCTCAGTCGCTGCTGGCCTTTCCACTCCTGCCATTTTCTCCCCTTCATCAATTGCGATCACAACAAATGGTTCCCACCCACTTTTCTTCAAATTGCTTCATTGCCTTCAGCAATTCCAAACATTTCACCCACCCCAGGTCATTCTCCCCCAGTTGCACCACTAGAACATTGAGACAACTTCTTCCATCCAACAAATTGTTTAACACCATCGATAGCTCCCACCACAACAAACCCCCTTTTCTATGAAGCAACACCCTACTGAGTTCTATGTTGTCTATGGTAAGCTTTAATTCTGCCCATTTCACAAAGGAATGACCCACAATCCTTCCAAGATTGTGCAAAAAACAGCATATGTTCAATCAGACACACAAACTCTGTTCCCCTCATCCTCTACCACCCTCATGTATCATTTGGAGCAACTGGAAGACCACCTACCCAGCCCATTATCCTCTCAGCTGGCCAACCCCTCTTGCCTGCCTCCGTAGCTACCTCTATGTGAAAGAAATGTGTGCCAAATTCTATCGGTGGTAACCCCAGCCACCCCCCTGTGTTTCATAATATTGCTACCAGTTTAAAAGAAATAACCACTGACCCATCCTTGTGCATAACAATGTTGTCTTCCACCCTTCCTCTCTCCCTTCTGAACTTGTACAATTCACCCGGTATATTCTTTGCACAGAATATTTTGCCACTATAACCATCTTACCTTTTGCCCTTTGGTCTGTTTTGGACTTACACAGTCATATCACAATCCAGTCTCGTTCTATTTCTACACTGTCCAAACCAATTCTTCCACCGCTCTTTATTCCTAGACGTTCTGTTACCCAAAATGTACTGAAAAATTTCCAGCTCATTAGTAACACGAAGAACTCTGCCTCTCAGGCGTAGTGACACAGAGAGGCCAACTCTCTCACCACCTTCTGTAAAACTGACCACATTAGTGATCAAAGTTATCTCCCCCCATCCTAGCTCTTCAACCCACCCTTTCAATAACCTCATACCCAACTCACTGGTCGATGGGGTATATTCCCAGAGCAATTTCCCCACGTACGCAATGCCTACCAACTTACCAGAGATTGTAACCCAGGAATGTGTCTTGTCTACCAAATTCATGATAAACTGAACCACATCTTCGCATCTAACCACTCCTTATCTACTCTCTTCTGAGCCACAGGTACCAAAAACTCTGTCCAAGCTTGTACATATGCTTGCCTTATGACTGCACTAGTGACCTTCACACCAAATGCAACATTCTTTGATGCCCTTCTGTCATAGCTCATGTGGCATCAGTGTTTTGTCTTCATATGCTCCAGTAGCTAGCCCACGGAACCTCTGCCACTGCCACTGCAAATGAGACAGAGTGTGTGCATTATTACTGTCCATACCCGGCATGTGCCTTGCTCTAAAGATAATATTGTTTTGTTTGCTGACCAAAACAAAGACTCTCAATAACTTAAGCACCGACACATGCTTGGCCAATTGCCTGTTCACCACATGCACAACAGTCAAATTGATCAACCCATACGTAGAGGGCCACCACCAACAGGAAGAACTCCAGAAAAGCAATACTCATCCAAACATTTTTCCATGCCTGTGGCCACTGCTCAGTGTATTAATGTCATCTCCAATACAGGCCAAAACCAGCACCCCGCCGCATCCAGAAATACCTGCATTTCCCATTCCCTCATGTCCTCAAATCTCTCCAAAGTAATGATATTACATTGCTCCAAAAATGCTCATCACATCTTCAAATCCTCCTTTATACCCACTGACAATCTCACCTTGTGATGCGGCATACCTCCCCCACCAAAGCCAGGCCCAGTCTCCTGCAGAAAGACCTCCCTGCTCGGACCACCATGCATGTAAAATTCAACATCCTAGCAGGACCTGCACCTCCCCCAATTGGACATTTTTCTTGGCCAACATGTTGTCCAGAAAAAATATCATTCCCCTTTGCTTGTCCTATGGCAGCTTCACTTTCACCCACATTCTATCTATTTTAATCACAAGGAATGTCATTGTTGTGTCAGACCCTACAGTGTTCTCGTCTGCTCATGTTTCCACTACATGGATCAGCAGCTCATATCTGCTGACAGTCCATGGACCCACAAATAAGATGTTGTCCAAGTAATGCATCGCTGCTCTTTTAGCTGTCAAAAACATGAAAAGCCACTGGAAAACTGCCCTGAAATACTCAAACAATGTACATGAGATGGAGCAGTCAATGTGATGAACATAGAAAATTTCTCAGGGGTCTCACTGATACTTGGTCCTTTTAAACCAACAAAGAAGAAATTGGCACAGAAGCTGAAATATAAAATACATATTTATTAAACCTCAGATGAGGGAGACTACGTCACACAGAAGCCTTAGCAAATGAATGAGGCAGTCTAAGGAGTACAGAAAACTGGGGCCTTATATTTGCTTAGGGTTACATAGTCAGCATAAGACCAAGGGGCAGTCCTGGCTCATGAAAGCATGCAAAATGACTAATATGGACATGCAAGATCTGCTTCCTCTACAAAGTGGGAGGTGCTAACAGAGGCTGTTTTTGGCAAACAGATCTTAACATTTACAGACTACAAACAGTTGCAAGGACAGCTACAAGCTCAAGTGAGCATGTGCGAAGGTGGAAGATGCTGAAAATAGTTTGTTTCTAGGCAGATTACAAGAGCAGTCAACACTGAGGGAGGACAGATCACATGGCGAGCACTTGGCAGCACATGGCTAACTAAAATGGCTGCCAGAAATACAAAATGGCTTTCAGCTCATGCTAACAAATCCGTCCAATAATTAACAGATGGTCCTTTTAGCATGAGCTAGAGACATTCCTATGATTCAGTAGGAACATAGAAAATATTTGCATATTAATTTTCATAAATTTATCAATTTCCTAATTCATTGCTAGGTGGGCATTTTCCATTTTAAACATTTCAATAAGCGGGTATATATAAGCATAAGCAGGAATTCAAAGAGAACGGAGCGTCGGGTTATCATTAACATACAGCTAGCAGGCGAGAGTAATGACCACTATTACAAACAGAATTAACATTTTTCCTAGTCCTAAACAAAAGCAAATCCTAAAATTATCTAGTAAACATTTTCAGGGCTCTATGCATTTCAGTGACTATTCATTTTTAATTTCAGAATAGCCAACAGCACATATCTAATAAAAACATTTTCCAACTGACTTTTACATTTTAGGGCTAGAACATCAATCATATCTGGGACCAGGAGGACCACACAGGGCCATAAGAATTAGAATGAAGAGCTGCAAAGGGCTGCTCCTCCTTAAAAATGGGACGACTGAAGGGGTACATTATTGACAAAAAAGAAGAAGTCTTTGGGGAAATTGAAGCCGC
The DNA here is from genome assembly GCF_964261635.1 of Lissotriton helveticus. Classification (NCBI taxonomy): domain Eukaryota; kingdom Metazoa; phylum Chordata; class Amphibia; order Caudata; family Salamandridae; genus Lissotriton; species Lissotriton helveticus. The sequence continues at coordinate 150,521,903 of NC_136073.1, forward strand.
TGTACAACCAAGCCAGAGGGGAGTCTTCTCCCTGTGTCCGTTTGAGCCTCACAGGCAGGCTCTTGTTGTTTCCACGGTGGAGCTGCACAACTCGCAACTCAAGAATTACAGCCCAGTTTCAAGTGAAAAGTCTCTTTTTTCAGGATAGGGCAGTCACCCACCAGGCAAATGCTCTTAGCGATCCTGTCTAGTCTCTCAGGCAGTTCGCCAGTTTTCTTCACTTCAATCTAACAGGCACCAGAGACACAACACCTGTACCCTGAACTCAAGTCCTTCCCTAACTCCTGTATTGCTCTACTGGCGCACTGCTCATTCGTTGGGGCCACACATTTGCATCCAGCGTGCCCAGGTATCTCTTGACCAACAAACAGAGGTGCAAACTTGCATTCACTTTAGGACCAGGATTCAGAGGCCTGATGCTAGGATCTCTGAAGCAACCCTTGTTTCAAAAGGGGTCACCTCAAGCAAAGCCTCCTCGCCATTCTGGTCGGTATGTGACTCTCAGCTGGGCATGATCCACAATTCCTCATTTCTGATTTGTGACCCCGTCTTTCGCCCAAGACAGTGGCAGGGGTACTCACTTGATCACAGGGCTTCTGCATTCACTGAGGTCCTAGTTGCCAGCAATGCCTGTGCTGGTTACCTTCACTTTGGCTTCAAACTGGACTGGTGCTGACTCCCCAGGCTGAATCTGATGTCCAGGCCCATCTGGCAATGGTTGTAAGGCAGCAAATATCTATTGGTGGACAGAACAAAAGGTCTGTAGACAAGGCACAGAAACAGTCTATCAACAGAGAGGATAGTCTCAAAATATTTCCTAGTCTTAGGACACCCCATATATTAGCAAGGCACCCAAGAACCACTTCCATCTATCTATGTGAGAGTACAAAAAAACCAGCCTGGACCTATTGGCAAGTATAAAAGGAACATCACCCAATCCCAAGCAGCCAAGGAAGTCTGTATTCATTTACTAAACTCAGAGGAAAAGAGAAAGACAACACTGACATACCCTAAACGCTTACATTGGTGTATTCCTGTGTGCTAATCTGAAAACCCTCAAAAAAGGAAATGTTCTACACTTTTGCTAAAAAAACTTTACATTACTTGTACAGGACTGCAGACACTTCTAAAATGATTCTTCTTAATGAAAGCACCTACATTGTATGCTTTAGGACCATTCTCTAATGTTATAGGGGCAGCCGGAAAATCTAAAACTGCTAATTTAACAGGGTTCTTATCTATAAAACAACATTTCCTTCAAAACATTTTCGCTAAGGATCACATGGGCATCTTCCCTGCATTCTACTTGTCATTAACCGAACTATGCAACATCAGCTCTAATAAGGACTGTCAGTTTATTTACACAGACTAGCTAATAAAAAACTAGCAATGCCCTTGCAAACCTATGTAGCATGGAATAACATACAATAATGGTGTTATCACCTAAGAATTTTAGAACAAAAACTACCCACATCTAGCTCCCCTTAAAGGGCACACAAGGGAACAACAATCTAGACTACTGATCCTGTCATAATGTCATCAAACAGGATGGGCAGTAACATAACATATATACTAATTCATTTTATTAATGCTAACAATGTTTAAAACAGTATTACTGAATAGTCAATTAAATGTCTCATTGCTATTTCACAGACAATTTAGACAGGCTAAAAAAAATTGAGAAAAGGAGAGCGCAACATTCATATTACCTAGCCTTAATTTGTAGAGGAGCAAGCCTCCTACCCCATCTTGACAGTAGGAAACCTGAAACAGGTTTCACTTCTGTCAACACTATCAACCCTTATTTGTAGCAACTGAGCATAAACAAAGTTATAGGAGGTACATAGCACTTTTGAAAGAACTAAAAAACATGAATACCCAAACCCTTTTAGCAAATGTACGAATGAAACCTGAGGGCGAATGAATTCAAACTAAATTTCATTGGCTCAGCCCTAGTAAGCACCAATCTAAAAGCATTAGGGCTGTATATATGGCCAAGCTCACATATACAATTGTATTGTGGTATATTCATATGAGTGCATAAAACTTGCTTTTGCCAACAAAAAAATTAAGCACAACTCCTCCTTTTTCCTTGCGCTGCCATCTTGTCTTTCAAAAAGTTTCAGATGTCAAAATGTCAAAGCAGATCTTGCTCTGGTAGCCCTGCCAGACTTCTAAATATAGAACTGACCTTTAACTCTTCTCAGCTGTCCTATTCTATGTGCACATTTTCAATGCAGCTTTCCCTATTCAAAGTTACCCTGAAAACAGAAAGCTGACCCATTCCCCTGTTTGTCAGTTAAATAACTTCTGCTGGCTTTTTATACATATTGTCAAATATAAGCAGTGTGCAATATACTTGTCTAACAATATAGAAGTCAACTATTTGTATTATACCTAAATGTATGCATTTAATAAAGCCTAAGGCACTTTTAAAAGCTGCTCTGAATGGAAAAAAATGCTGTTTAAATAGTGATTTTTGCCCAATTTCGACTTTGATATTTGGGTCACTTGAAAAAGAATATCCTATAATTTTTTTTCATAATAGTCATCCTCAGAATGTTCTCTAGATAACCCCGGAGTGAGAAATCTCAAATAATCATATATACCGTTATAAAAATGAGTTTTTTACACCTGCGCAGAGTGAAATCCATATGCAAATATCCTCATTATGCGGTACAACACATCTTAAATTACATTTTAATGCTAGGAGGTCACAGTATGAGTATTACGCTTTATAAATATTAAAAAAAGAATTTAAAAGCACTTATTTTTTTAAATAATTTTTCCTAATTCATATTTTTTTTATTTTTTATAAAACTAATCATTTTGATAATTCCACATAGGAAAAGCAAGCTTCATTTCTTGCCTATCATATTTAGACGCATTCATTCACAATCCTAAGCACAGAAGCCTAACTTGAAACATGGAACATTTTGCGCCACTTTTTTTTAAAAGGACAGTCATAGTATTATTTAAACATCAGAACCAAGAATATGCTTATAAAAAAAGCTTTAGAAAAGGAAATCCCTACTTTAATTGTTTTCCTGGTATCTAAAATAATGAACCTGATTTTTTTAACTTTTTAAAACAGCAGTCTGAAATGCAGGATTTTACAACAGGCTTGCACTGCAAAATCCTAGCTGAATCAACATCCCTGTCTCTCCGTGGCCTACAGAAACGACAGCTGTTTGCTCAGCTGCAGTAAAAACACAGCTGGTGGAAAGCTTTTCTCAGTGTTGAAATGAAAGCATGGGGACAGTCTATTTAAAACTGAGGCATTTCAATGCATGTTCTATAATATGTGTTTAGTTCAGCAAAAATGTACTCAGATGATGTGTTTGCCTGTTAATATCCAATACAATGTATCTAAGGAAAATGCTGTAATATTTTTATAATTGTTAATTTATTGCAAAACACACACTTTCGTTTTGTTTTTTAGCCTAGTTTATTCCTATTCAATGTGAATTCTAAATTTATCTTTTAAGCATTGTCATTTTGTACATGTGCATAATTGCTTACTCTATAAATTAAATAGTAACATATAATTATTTAGCATATCATATGGTTCATTTCTGGATTTTTATTTAATTTTTATTTAATATTAATTAAATGACATTTTGCATAACAGACTGATGACAGCAAGAAAAAAACACAAACACACACATTGAGCTCATTCCAGACATATAGAGAAGAGGTCATACACTCAGGACACACAATACAGCACACTTAAGGCTAGCAATCCTTACACAAAGAGCACTATCGCTATTTACTTACAGAAGTATCACTAATGTGAAAACCACAAACCACATGGACATTTAAACACACATTTAACCCACAGATCAACACCTAAGACAGAAATAAAGGACAACCCACAGACTGTACTTAAATCAAACCATTTGTAAATATTAGTTGTAAGTCATATTTAAAAGAAGAGCTTCTCAATAGTATTCAAAAAGACTGCAAAAAAAAAAACTCCCAACAAACTGTTTTATTTCCAAGAAGCCAAAATACACTCAATTCACTAGCTTTGTCTGGCAGAAGACCAAAAAATTATTCTGCATTTCTCCATTCATAAAATTGCGCAGAAAAAGGATCCTTGTTTGTATTATATCCATATTTTAATTCCATGGGGATACAGAATCACCAAGGAAGAAATATGTTTTTGTACCTAAACCTATCTAGCTATTCCCTCAAGGGAGCCGGCTAATTTAATTCACATCTCACTATGGTACCTCCAAAAAGCAACACATTCTTCGATGTGTGCTTGAAACAGGCATGCCAAAAATATTGCAGAATATGCAAACATTATAATCAAAGTAGTGCTTAAGGTACTCTTCGTACGTTGCGCTGTTCAAACAACTTCAAACTGAGAAACATTTCCTCATTACCTGCCTACATAAATTGCAATTTACATATTACATACATACTAATCAAAAGTTGGCCAACACAAATCTAGGCCACAGTAAGTGTTACTAAACTACCTTACCAATCAAAGGCATCAAAACCAACAGCAAGTGCCACAGAACGACTCTAACCAAACAAATGGTTGTCCAAATTCTAACTGCCAAGTTGTGACTGACCTAACGGTCTTTTTAGAATACTCACGCCAAAAAGCTTCTCAGTCAGGGGTGACATCATGTGGAGGATCAAAATCAGGAAGATCAGAAATATCACCAGAATCTCCGTGCACAGAGTACCTCCTTAGTAGAGTCCTGTCCTGTCCTCCTCGGTAGATTTCAGTCTCCTGACAAGATCATTCCTTAGATAGCCACTTCTCTGATGAGGTCCACGTTGGAGCGCCATTTGATGAACATAGAAAATTGCTCAGGGGTCTCACAGATACTTGGTCCTTTTAAACGAACAAAGAAGAAATTGGCACAGAAGCTGAAATATAAAATACATATTTATTAAAGCTCAGATGAGGGAGACTACGTCACACAGAAGCTTTAGCAAATGAATGAGGCAGTCTAAGGAGTACAGAAAACTGGGGCCTTATATATGCTTAGGGTTACATAGTCAGCATAAACCAAGGGGCAGTCCTGGCTCATGTAAGCATGCAAAATGACTAATATGGACATGCAAGATATGCTTGCTCGATTTACTGTGCAAATCTTATTTACATGCTGACAATTCTTGTGTCATTCATGGACGGTCCTGCCTGCTTTCAAGTCTTAGTGACTAGTATCAGGGTACACACAGATGTCAGCAGGGAGCAATTAACTTGCTGTCACTGAGGTATAGCATTATCCAAACAGTCAGACAACAGCTGCAGGCCATAGGAGCAGTCAGTTTGCAGCCCTGGAATCACAGTATCTTGATGTTGCATTCCCCAGAAGGGAGGCCCTCTCAAGGTAGTTGGCCCCAAAGACCCATAATGCTACTTGATGAGGCGGGCTCACCCCGGCCTCAGATGTGGTAGACTACAGCACACTCAGGGATCTGTCTCTTCAAGATGTACACAGAGCCTCCCTCCCCTGGGTGGGTGACTAATTCCCTCCAGCAGAAAATCAAGAAAACGCAAGAGTTAGAATTAAATCTAACTGGGCCTGGAAAGGGTACATCCGAAGGATGCAGTTTACCTGCGAGCATGCTGCCTGGGGTAGGGCATGGCTTATACTTGGTATATTATTTCTCTGCCACTTTGCAGCTTCTAAACAAAACTGCGGCTTTGTGGAAAACAGTAATTTTTCTTTGATGTCTCTAGACAAAAAAAATGTGTTTCTTCAATTGGTTTGTGCTAACAGCTTACCCCATAATAGTGTTCTGGATTAACTCAGGTGGTGGGAAGCAGTAGTTGCAGACACCTCAAGTTGAGTCTGTGCAGTGTCTTAAAGTCCCACCTGCAGCCTTTACCACAGCCTTTACCACCTCATTACACCCTGTGGTGAGTTGGGAAAGGGGGTGACAATATTCCCCACTCTCTGATTGACATAAAGGCTTAGCACATGCTGGGTCTGGTGGCTTAGTGGGTAACTGCAGGCCTGTGTTCGACCTCATGGTCACAGTTTCGAATCACGGCAGGGTCACTCAGCCTTTCATCCTTCTGAGGTTAATAAAATGAGTGCCATTGAGTAGCGTTACTATAAACATCTGGTATTCAGTGCCATGATACCCTTCTGGGCGAATGTCCACTTTTCAAATACACGTTAGGTTAGAACTTCAGTGTCTATGTCTCTAAGGCCCATGGCTAACTTTACCTCCCTGTTATCAGGGGGTGGAACTGGCCCTTGATGCTAGGTCTTTGCCAAGCTGATGACCTCACAGTTCTTAGAGCAGAGTGATTGTCAGCCCAGTAAATATGTTCCAGACTCTGGGCACGCCTGGGGAAGAAACTTGCAACTTTAGGGAAAGTGCCGTGATGTGAGTGGCAGTCCGGCAGACAGTGGTATAGACCCACCTGGACAAGCACATTTGTATATGTGGATACATGATATTTGACAGTTTTTTTTAAATCTCATATTTTGCATTGTACATTGCTCTCTTTTTTACATTGAAAGTAAAGGGGGTGAAACGCTTACGCCCTGTCATAGAAACAAAAGCTGTTTAGGGGACAAAATGCCAGCTTAATGTCGCTTGCCATTTGTTCCCCCTTTAGTACTGCCTTTACCAAGTCAATTCCCACACCAACCAATGAATTGGATACTGATGCCTATTCGTCAGTATGTATTCATTTACTGAGTGGCATTCCGGCCACGATAGGTGCTGTATCAGAAGGAACTGCCCAGTTCCTTCTTCATAACTGCCCCAATTGGGGACATAAATAAGTTCTCCAATGGCCATTCATCAAAAGGACCTGAGATTCTGCCCTACCTAATTTCATCCTGAAGCTTGTTCGTCACCACCAACAGGGCTTTTTTCACAGATTTCAAACTCTTTTTCCACCTCTTCATATGTACATCCCAGTATAAACTCTGTGTCACATCCCTCTCTTAACAACTCCCTGTTTTCCTTGTTCTCATCCCACAGTAGCCAATGGTTAAGTCTCTGTATCTTAATAGGTGTAAGAGCCCTTTTTCTGCAGGTCCCAGTGCCCTACGTCCAACAATTGGGTATGGTTGTTGCCAAACCACAATGTTCCCCCTGTAACCCTTCATCAAAGTATGAGTGAGTGTCAGACAGCACACATGGGACAATCATGTCAAAATGTACAATATTTCCATCTGCAAGATCCCCAATTGTATGTCCCGCACGCCCACATCTGGCCTGCATGACCTCTACCCATGGACCCAACCCCTCATTGGGTGGGCCACCCCTCAAAGGGCCGATAGACAATGAGAAGCTGCTAGCTGTAAATATTGTTTGCTGCTGACCTCGCTGGTCCCATGGTATGAGCTACAAATCATTGTCCAGTTCTCCCTATTTTCCCTCTTCATCCACTGCGAAATAAGCCCTGAACTTTTCATTGTACCTCACACATGCATAGTCGCTAAAGGCAATGCGTACCTTCCTAATCACATCCATGTACTTAAACAACAGCACATACCTTCCTGGAATTCTTTCACGATACACGCTGGCATATATTAAAAAATCTGCAGTCCTATTTTACATTCTGACTGGTACCTTTTGCTATTTGCCCATCGCATTCTTCCTCTTTAAACCCATCATTTGCCCCTATTTCCCTCTGTAACATCTTTAAGACCTCCATGTATTCCCCAATCCAAATTGTCTTTTTTGTGGATGTCAATAGATTTGTTTCCAAGTGCTTTGTAATACCCAAGAAGGGCACTTTCTTCATTCTTAGCTCTCCACTTTCTTTTTTGCTTCCTTCTTCTATGTCCTGTCCCTCTTGGGCCTTCTCTATCACAACTCCAGCCTACCCAGTCACCAATGTTCCTCCCACTCCTGACAACTTTTTTCCACTGACAACCTTCCCCAGCCCCACATTCTTAGTCAGGCCATCTGATTCTACATATTTATCTGTCACATAAATCCCCTTTCTCAATCATTTATCCCTGCCCCCTCCTCCCACTCAGTGCCTTGCATCTACCCACTTCATTTCCATTACAAATTTTTCATTCATTCTTCTCAAACCACTTACCAGCGCGTTAGATCAACTCTGGCATCAAAGCCTGCTGCCTTTCCAATCTTGCCTCTGCCTTCATACCAAAAGTGTCCGTGACTGTCATTACCCCACTGTCCTGTAACAAACTAGCTAAATCATGTCACCCCAAACCACTCCTTCTCCGCTCCTGACCTCTCTAGACTAGTCTCCACCAACTCGCACTCTTTCAGCTCATCTTCCTCATAGTTTAGCATTAACTCCATGCTGTCTCCTCGTGAGATTCCATCACCATTGTCTCCACATGACAGGTTGACTAGGAATTATTCATCCTACCAAGCATATTGGGCCCGCTTCTCATGCCAGTCAGAGGCAGCCACGCCAAACCGTCCTTCCCATGCTGCATAAGTGTCCTCACCTGAACTTAAATACCGGAGGACTCTCCATACCTCAATGCTTTCTGGTCCTGTTCATCGCCACAAAAGTTTATAATAAGGGTACTCCCAAATTTGCTTTGTAGGTCTAGAGGGGCAGAAATAAACAACAAATACATATGCAAAACCTCTAATCTGACCTGTTAATCATTCAAAGTAGAATTAATCTAAACATTTCACAGAGATGCAACCGTGATAGAAAATATTCACATGGACATATTATTCTTTAGTTTTTCATTTATGTTCATTTTCATACTTTAGAATTGAAAAAAACATTTTTTGACTTTTTTTATATTTTCAGACATAAAGCAAAACATTTGTTTGATTCAGTGCTAAAAACTCATTATTAACACTAATAATTTGATTTTGAACCCCACATAAAAGCTCCACAGTGCTATCAATCTCTATATAACTGAATCCACCTCATTCATTCCAATACCACACATACTTATACCAGTAACATAGTATAATAAAGAAACAACAAAAGACATCAATGCAACTGAGAATCCCACATGATCATTAGTAGATGAATTATCACGTATTTCCCTTGATAGATTATATATCATTCCTTCTTTTGGTTCTCGTTCCTTCTTTGTTTCTTAGTACAGGGGTCCCAGATGCATAGGGCCCTGTCTACTAAGGCTCCTCCAGGCCCCTGGACTGTACCACCCACCCAACATTCCCGGAGAGTACACCTCCCCCTGGTCAGCTGCCCCCATGCCTCTCTTGCCATGGGATGTCCAGTGTTCAGAAAGCATGGTTCCTGCCTTACGAACTATAATATAAATGGGATGATATTTTGTTGAACACATTTAACCTCACCAGGGCCAGACCCTATGCCCATATGCATTTTGTGTAATAGTTTGTTCCTGTAGTTCAGTTAAATCACGTGTGATCAAAATCTGGAAAAAAGAGTGAACCATTTACACATTAAAACATACATCATGCTGTCGGCATTCAAACAGGACTCTAACATATTCCCTCATCTCCCATCTCAGAGAACCATATTCGAGTACAACTAGTAAGTGTAAACCCTACTCCTGTTTCTGAAACCAAGGAGGATAGGAAAATAGACACAAACAGTACTAAAATGCAATTCTCTGATAGGAAAATAGACACAAACAGTACTAAAATGCAATTCTCTGTAGCCACCCTCCCAGCCCCTTCTAAAGTACAGAGCAAACTTATGTTCCCAGGCGAACATCTGTCTAAAATAGTCCCATCTACTCTTGTTCTGTTCTCCAGGCAAACCTTGGAGCATTGTAGATACCTGCAGGACCCCATCTCTGCAACTCCATCTCTGGCATATCCATCCAGGTCTAAACCCCTCTTCCCATTGGCAGATGATCCAACCTCTGGGGTACCTCAGTTATTAAGTCTCAAATGTAATTTCACCATATTTCCTGGAATTGGTCAAGTTTGTCATTGAGGTTGGATATTATTCTATCACAGGAGGCAGTTTTATACATTTCTTGCATTCTTCCCTCTTCTGCTGGGCAAGTAATTGTTCTCCATAGTCTTAAAATGGCCGCTTTCATCATGGCTAGCATCATTGGGAACCATTGTTGTAGTGGAAAAGGAATGTCTGAAAATGCTTCAAATACCTACAGCAGAGATGCTTGCACATCAGGTGGATGCTACTCCACAACGCGTCTTTGCTAGAAGTCTCTATCTGCACCCTGTATCCATTTTGACTTTTAATAACGTCCTACTTGCTCTGCAAAAATTGCCTTTGTTTCTTAATACCATCACCATTGCTAATGGATCATGAGTTATTAAATTGGATTGATGCTTTATCCCCTGCTTCAATCCAATCACAAATTGTTCCAAAGAAAACATGTCTTCTTATGTTACTTCTGAGTCAATTCCCAACCCACTCCCTGATCCTACATAATTTGTTGTCATGACTTAGAAATAGTCTTTCACTGCAAGATGTTTACATCTCACTATTTCCTCCCTATCGAAAAGATACATTTCATATATCGTCACTCCTCTTCTACTTTAACATGGTGTCACTTCAGAGCTTCTCTTCACTTTTTTACTGCTTTGTCACCATCCACACAAACTCTAAGTAGCAAGGGTGCTTGAATTGGGACTATTGATCTGCTGTAAAACCATAGGGCACAAAAATAAAATATGCTGTCTATTTGGCATTGCATTTATTCCGATGCCTATGATGCAATAATTCTCAGTAATTCCTCCTTTCTCTCATGCACCTAGATTGGAGGAAATCAAAGTAAAAGGCTTTTCCGAATGCAAGGAATCATGCAAACCATCTGAAGACATCATAAAGGCTTTTTGGACCAATAAAACTGCTACTTCAGGTAGGAAGTTCCCATTGACCACAGTTTGGAGCAGGGGTGTTGTGGTCTAGGGGAATAGGAGCAATTTGTGTGTGTGTGTATGTAGGTGTGCACACACAGTGCACAATCCAAGAATGATTGCTGAGTGTTGACTGCCATTCCAGCACTCATTACTACTTATTGATGAGTTATTGATTATCCATTTTCTAACATCCATTGATTGCCCTTTTTCAATATAAGCAAGATTATGTATGCATTTTTTCTGGTTAGCTGGCAGGATTGTATCATTCACAATTAGCCATTGTCCGTTGCCTCCTTTTACTGCCCACAGGATAATTGAATGTTTGTTCTTGCAGACAGCAGGATGAGACAGATTAGCACTTGAAGCCATCACTGTGTAATTTGATCAAACACTGTGATTTATGCCCCCGAGCAACTATTTGCATGTTAAGAATTTAACCCATAGACTTGCAGCCCAGTGGACTTAAAAACAAACATGCAGGTGTATGGAGGTATCTTGGTCAGGCTAAATAGAAAGGCTACAGTATCCCTTGGCGTCCCTCGGCCTCAGAAAAAGCAATCACTGTGGCAAGTGTAGGTACAGGTCTGAACTTTTTGTGTGCACTTGCACCAAGTTGAAGAAGCACATGACTGGCAGTTGCATCTCTGTCTGGCAAATCTCTGATTCTCTGGACTTCAATATCTTTAATTGTCTGGACTTTTACAATCTGACATCTCTCCTCCTCTGTCATGAAATTATTCAGTAGGTATATCTACCCGTACAGCATGACTGGTATATGCTCTGTTCCTGAGAGGTTTTTGGTACAAATATGTTAGTTTGGCTTTATGTCCATTAAACAGTATGCGTCTCAAATTGAAGGCTTTCTTATTTGCTTCAATTACACAACCTGCGTGCGCTATGGTGCCTTTTCTAGCCACACCACTTGTATCACTCACAAGCTCAAAGTGGAAGACTGGTGTCCTGTATATTATGACGGCGGAAAAGGAGTCCTTTGCTTCTTGATATTAACCATCCCCAGTGCAGACTTGGTCAAGCAACAAAATGCTGTAATTCACACTGCATAGTATGCACCTCAAACACCGAATAGCTTTTCTGTGGGTTGATCCAAAATTGGAATGACATTGACAGCAAAACTAATGCCTAGTGGACTGAACTGCCCCATTCTATATATTCTGTGACTGGATCCAGAATGTGAATGAAAAGCTACCAATGCATCAAGGGAGCTGAAAACAACCCTCTCACTACATTATAGTGACATGCTTATGCTTTTTTCTTTTAAATCCTGGAGAGAGCTAAAGAGGTCTCTACCCAAATCTACAAATACGTGTTACATTATTTCATTTAGCAAATAATGATTGTTGAATATATATAACTAAAACAATATTGAGGTGAAATGCAACTTCCTTTTCTGCACCATAGCCCACAGAGTACAAACCTCTTGGCATTCAAGAGGAAGGTGAAGCATTATTTGGAAATTATTTTGCAATCTTAGAAGCTATCATTTTTCTCAGTTGTTGTAGCAAAATATATATGATGAAGGTGCAGTTTGAAAAGCAATGGCATATCATTTACACTATGGGGTCCAAGTGCCACTTAAAGAGGAGCCACACAATTATTGTTTAGATGTTTACATTCCTTCAACTGTGTTCAGTATCAAAAGAATTGTCCATGTCCTCTCTATGAATCCACCCATTCATATTCACATGCAGAGAATACTTTGAGTGACTTTTCAATTGAGCTTTCATAACGATTCATTTACCTGCTCCAAATGTACATATTTCAAAGATTTGTAGCGGTGGGGGCAGCATTTTATTTAGCAAAATGTATGCACACCTCTGGAAAATTGTTGACCATAGTATTTATTCCATGGAAAACTATGGATATTTTAAAGTTGAGTAGGACTGCCTTTTTATGTCAAACAGATTAAATACCAACATCACTGCAAATAAAAGATGTCTTTAGATAACATTGCTCTAAAAAATGATGAATGGAAATTTATAGTACATATGATGGATGTTTGAATTGTAACCATAATCTTAGTAGCAAATTGGGCATATGTGGTGGATATACTCCTGGCAGATATTTCTTTGGATGGCTCTACATATTTAGAGTTTTCAAAGCTAGTTAAATTTCTCCTTGATGATTTTGAAGAATGTTGAAAGCAATAGTGATGGCCATATTGAGGAAAAGTGTCAGGGCACTGGGCTAAGAATTGGTGATCCTTTGATCTGGCACAGTGGAACCTCTCTTAGGGGGTCATTAGGAAAGTCCGCCCGCCATCCCATCGGGAAATGGGACTGCCCGCCATAAGGGCGGGGGTCCCATGGGGCCATTAGGATGCGGCGGCCACAGTGGCGGGCGCATCCTACATTCCTGTCATTGTGGCGGGCGGTGCACTCAGCACCGCCCACCACAATGCCAGAAAGGCATGTCGTGCACTTCCATGCACAACATGGCATGCACCACGCGGTGCCTGCCATGTTGTGCATAGAACTATGCTACCCCCCATGTGCACCCCAACCCCCCAGAGTCCCTGGGGGCCTGCAAGTGGCCCCCGCAAGCATTTACCACTTCCCTTTCCGTGGCGGCATTGCCGCCACGGAAAGGCATGTTTCCGCCCCCATGATAATATGGCTGGCGGTGTCTGACAGACACCGCCACCATATTAAACTCTTTCCCGCCCGGTCAACTTGTTTACCAGGCGGAAAAGCGGCGGACGGTCTTTCCGTCTGCCGCGGTCCCCCCGCCATAGGAATATGGCAGGGGGGAAATGGGTGGCGGGCGGGGTCGGATCTTGGGCAGATCGCCACCGCGTGCAGGCAGTGGCGATCCGCCCGAGATCCTAATGGGCCCCTTAGACTCTGCTAAATAATGGAACTTTTCTGGTACATTATACCACAAAATAAGGAACTTTCCGCGAAAGAATGTTCCCTCACTAAAATTAATATGATACACATTAATCATTGACTTTATTAACCCCTTCTACACTCATGACAAGGTCAGCTCGTCATGGGCATAACCTGCGCTACGCGGATGATGAGCTGACCTTGTCACGTAACGCCAGATTTTTAAAATCGCAGCGCGCAGCGGGAAAACCGCTAGCGCGCATGCGGTTAACATTTAGAACTTCATAGAAAGTCCACATCTGTTAGGGATCAATAGGTGATAATGAGAAAGGAGGCTGCAACAGAATACATGTTGGAAAATAGGTGTTTAGTTAGAATATTAAAACCAAAAATACAGTGAGACAAAATATTGTCTCAAGAATATCGAGTACAAACAAATTGTGAAGGTAAGGTTCTATAGGTAAACAAAGTTTTACTATATAAAATTCCACATATATGTACCTTGACAATATATAGCTTTAAAGTACATGGATGTGAAGTGAACAATAGTTATTCTATTCTTACCTATTTGCCATATTCTTCTCTATATTTTAGTCCTCAATAGATTTGACATGATATTCTGTCCACACAATATTTGTGGTTCCGATATTCTGTCAGTGATTCAGTAATTCAATACTTTGTGGAAGTGGTTTGTTTGGAGTTTCTATATTTGAAGTTCCAGAGAGCACTCCGTTTCCACCTATACGGATGTATGCACATTTTAATTCTCTCTTCGCCCACTGCTGAAACTCATATATGTGTAAACCTCTTCTTTTAATAGCAACAATCACACATTCTGCCTGTGACATTCCATATGCTGGCACACATATAGCCCTTTGCTACTCTTTTCACTACATAATCAGGTATGGTGAATCCCTTTTGTTCAGATTTGGCACTTCTACCCTTCATCAGTCTGACCTAACCTTGGTCAATCTCAATGGGTAGAGATATGTCTCTCTAAACAACACCTCTTATATTATCTCTTGAACCACAGCCCAGGACTTATGCTTGCTACTGTTGCAGCCGATAGCTGGTCAAAAACAAACTATCTCTCTTTTATACGTACATAATTTTAATAATATCTCCATCTATTTCCTCTGTGGGTCCATTACCAAAACATTAATCTGATATTGGTCCTCCAATTCATCTTTGATGTTAGCTAACTGGGACTTCTATATTTAAAGAACGTGAGACAAATCCTTTTGAGGAACTGGAATTAGAAAATGCCAAATTCATGCTAACAACCAACAACATTTTCTGTAGATACTATAATGATGAGTCTTTTGACAAGAGGGTTTACATCAAGAATGCCCCAAACACAATAAAGTTTGCACATGTAAACAATTTATCCTAAGCCTCAATTTGAATAGTCAAGAACATAAATCACATTTCAGATTCAATTTAATAGAAGTCATTTAGTTCCATTAGTCACACAATGTCATACAGATTCAATAAAATAGACATTTGCTGATTACCTAAGGAAAGAAGGGAGAGAAAACAGGGAAAAGTTAATCATTTAGGTTATACAAACCATATGTGCAGAGTTGAACCATAAGGAGTCCCAGGAATGAGTCAATGAACTCTTCAGCCGAAGAGTTATACCTGCACACTTTACCAGCCGGCAAAGTACAAGTAGAGTCAGTTCGTAAAGTTCAGTTTAAATGGGTTTGACATAGAAAAGAAAATCTGCGTTCAGCCAGACAGCATGCCAAGAAGGGAAATTGAAAATGACAACCAGCACAGCTCCTCCTCCAAGGGGGCAATTATACTTCCAAATGTTCTCCCTTTTTGCCCACAAAATATCCTTTCCATCCCTCAATATGGTTTCTGTTGGTTGTCCACAGTGGGCTGCTCATGGTGTGATCAATACCTCACTAAGAAAATCCAGAAGCTTTAAGTCATTCTTTTGCAGAATCATCAATTTCAAAAACTTTATAATTCTAACCTTTCCTCGGAAGTAAGACAATTCACTTTGTTCACTGTCTGTTACTTACCAGATATTCTCTCTGGGTTTGCAATTGTATATCAATTGTTGCTGAATCAAAATAAGTCTATTGTTCACAGGTTAAAAGAAACTTCATGAAAAGTTCTCATATCGTCTGAAATGACAACTACAACTAAATTCTGCCTTTCCAATGAGGAAACAGGAGCATTTGAGGCCTACATGAAAACTTGCTAAATCCTTATTACGTTATGATTAATATAAAACACACAATAATATGAATAGTTACATTTTCTTAGTTAATTCCCTCATTATTCTTTTATTCCGAAGTCACATGTCCATATTAGGTACCACTAAAAAAATAAAATGTATATCTTTCACATTTTCAATTTCGAAGCAGATTACTATGCTTCTCATTTTTGTTACTCACCTTTGCACCACATAATGCTAAAGTAATTCTTCATACTGTCAAGCATCTTGAAACTAAACATTTTAATCATTTTCAAATGTCTCATTAAGTAAGCATTAGTTTCAGTTATCACATTTTATAAATCATTAGCAGTTTCTAAGTTAACTATGTTTAAATTCTTAAACATGTGATTACGTTGCATAAGAAAATAACTTTTTCTCCCTTTATCTACGTCTTTCACATTTTCACAATTTCGAAAACCTCTGCATGCTTTTAAGATGCAGTATTAAATCTCATGTTTTTCGTCTTCAACCATTTTGCATATATTAGTCAAAAATTATTGTCGTAAATCTAATTTAGTGGTGAGAATTGATAGAGACAAACATCATTAAACTTTTGCACCCCATGAATTCCCTCACTGATGGCGAATCAAGCCATCACACAAACGTATCTTTTATCTTATTCTGATATCACATTAGAATGCAGTTGTCTTCAATTGTTTCAGTCTCATTTGTTCCAAATTTGTTATCTCATCATAAAAACCACTCTTTCCATCCTATATTTCAATTTCTGCTCTATTTCTTTTTCGCCCTTTATTTTCTTTAGAGCTTCCCTTATTTTTATATTATCGATACATTAGTAATATTATTAGTAAGAAAGTGGAATTAGTATTTTCCCCCTAAACATTTTTCCATTGCTGCAAACCAATATCTCACAGAAGAAAATCCTTTCCCAATTTTCTCCCATACACCATCTGTTTTTAATTCTGTTAGTTATTTTCCTAAATTAGTAATATTGCTTATATGTCCCTTCAAATCTTTACTTTTGTCCGGGATATAAGTGTAACATTGTTAAACTTTCAGCATGCAACAGACTCTGCCTTCTTTTGTTAAGAGTATGTCTATAGCAAGTCAATTTTGCAAAACCATAGACCTAATAGCAACTAATTTCGTATCAATTACTAAAAATCCACCAGCAGTAACTGTTGACAATCGATCTACTACTGTTGAAAGTTTTAGAATTTTGTGTGAATTTAGTAGTACCCCAACTGATGGAATTATAGCACCAACAACATCCCCAATAATTTCAGAAGCACTCCATCCCCTTCTAAAGCATGCAGGTTTCCTTTCCATGATTCCACTGTGTTCATTAACATGGTAGATCTTTGCAAACACTTTTCCATATAACAACACCCATACCAATGCTTGGGCAATTTGTAATAACACTTTTTTTCCACACACAAAATACACTCCAGGAAATACTGGGTCCAATCCTCCTAAAAATAAGCCCCATCCTCCCATAAGTAGGAAGGTATGTTCACATTCACTGGAACCAATGAAGTTATTATTATGCTCTGTTTTACGTCTTAGTATGCAAAGCTTTCCTTTGTGTTGCCACTCTAGAGTCATTGCATATTAAGTATCTCCTTTTTTATAATACCCTCCCTCTGAGCCCATTGAGGTGTATTCATTGGTTTTTCAGATTTGTTTTTTATTTCCTCCCTATGATCATCTACACAATTAATAAGAGAAATGTCTACACTATGTAAAACACAGGGTAAATTATGTTGATGTGCATATACAGTATATGTAGGTGATGTAGGATGTATCTCAGCATCTCATGCATCAGGCAGATCTATGATTGGGGGTAAGTGCCTGAAAAGTGTCAGCACTCTATCCATCATCTGCTTGTGTTTGCTTTATTCATCCTAAGTTGGCAGGGTATGTCTGGACATGGGTCCCTTGCTCACTTTGCCACTGGATTCAAGCTAGCCTGGCTGAAGAGGGGTGTTACCCCAAAACTGGTCCCAGGATGCTTGTTTCAGGTTCAGGGAAGACCTGGCTTGGCAATTTGGGGTGGACTGTTCCCATGCAGCACAGGGTCAAGACTGATTTGTATATAGCTGGGTTTGAACTGAGGTTATGTTATGTTATCAGTATTTGTAGAGCACATGGCTACCCCTCATCGGGGCGGCTCACCGCTAAGCCTGAATAGAGGAGGGCAGAGAGAGAGTAGACTATAGAATGGAAGAAAGCCATGTCTTGATCAGCTTCCTGAATGCCCAGAGGCCCTGCGTGCCACTGGAACCAGGAGGGATGGTATTCTGGAGGGCGGGGGCCAGTGCACTGAATGAGCAAGCGAGGTGGCATAATGAGCTAAAGTGCAATGATGAATTCAACCCAGATCTGTGACTGAGGATGAGTGTCTGAAAAGTTTCAGCGCTCAGTCCATCAGCTCCTTGTGTTTATCAACAGCAGGGCAAGAATTAGAAAGAAAGCATGTTAGTGAAACTAGATTTCTATTTTCCATCTCAGGATTAGAGGCATTCATTTTTTATTCATTTTAATATTTTTTTAAGTATAACTTAATCTATAGAAATAGGCTTTGTGCAGTTGGTTTTGGTTAGCCTCTGTCCACATTTTTAGTTTTTGTGTCACTTCTGGCCTTTTTCTTTTTTGCTCTTCTTTTCTCCTTTTTCACAATGGTTCTTTCAGGGTGGTTTGTATGAGTGGCAGTTTTTAGAGCAAAATGTGTAGAACTCTTTCCCAGTCATTTGCGGCAGCAAAATATGTCCACTCTGGAGCGGCATATATTTGACTTGGTGCCATGCTTTTTTTTGTTCTGCGGACTGTTGATTCTTCTTCATCTGTGTCACTTTGCTCAGATTGACTCAGGATTTGAATCACAGTTGAAGGTATTCTTCCTGCAGTCAGTATGTGTTTCAATCTTTCAGATTTTCTAGGCCAACAGTCTCTTTTTCACACTTGATTCTCTGGTACACTGTTCTCATCATTTGAGTCTTTATTTCTCGTAGTTGGATTCCCTTCTCTTTGACCCTTGATATCAACTGGGATCAACTCACTTTGACTCTCATTTACAACAGCGCCTCGAGACCCAGTGGCTTGTGCCCTTTCTTCTTTGTGGTCAGTCTGAACAGGACGTTTCTCTGTTGTCACCAGTTTGTACACCACAGATCCCACTTTCAAGAGGACATGGGACTCGACGAGTGTGGCCTGCATATACCCAAATATGTATGCCACCACATTTAACAGCAGTTGTGGTCACAAGAATCACTTGAGAAGACCCACACCAACAAAGTTCTGAACAGGATTTTTGCACAAGCTTCCTAACTAGTATCCAGTCGCCTAGGCTCAAATTGTGGCACTGCTCCTGATGAATGGTAGTTGCAACTGCTCCAACCTGGTGAGACATAAAACGCACCACATCAGCCAATCCTCTACAATAATTGAGTACCAAGTAATCAGAAATATTCACAATTTGCTGGGACTGTAGGCTGCCTCGTAGCCCTCCCCATAATTATCTTATGAGGGAACAGTCCAGTACTTCTGTCTGGGATACTTCGCAAACTCATCAACACCAAACGCAATGCATCAAGCCAGTTCCGGGATGTGGACGCACACACTTTCGCTAATCTAGACTTAATCATTTCATTTATCTGTTCCACCACACTCGACTCCTCTGTGCGGTATGCACGGAGTAAGCTTTGCTCAATTTATTATGCGACACAAAGTATACGTATTACTTCATTATTGAAGTGAGTTCCACTATCCAATTTCAATGAGACTGGAAAACCACATCTAGGTTTCAATTCTCTAAGAAGTAATTTAGCCACAGTTAAGCTGTCATTGTGCCTTGCAGGATAAGCCTTGACCCAACAAGAAAATAAACACACAATCACAAGGACATATTTCAATCCATTACAAGAGGGCATCTCAATGAAGTCCAACTGCATGCAGGTAAAGGGACCTCCTGAGTTTCCAAAGTGACTTGTACTGACCACGGTCTTCCTTCCAACATTTTGTTGTTAAAAAAATTACACATCTTTGACACAGATTCTCTGCAATGGCTCTGAATCGCGGGTTATACAACAAAAGCAGACATAGCATAGCATCTCTACCTACATGTGCAGGTCCATGACAAATCCTTGCGATCGGTGACAGTATGGTATCCAGCAACACAGATCTCCAATCCATGCACACCCATACCTCATCTTCCTGTCTGTGATTACACCCTGTTTAAATCCACCCTTCTCTTTCTGCCTGTGGTACTGAATCTTGCAATTCACTAATTTCTTCTCAAGTTTCAACAACTGAAAACATCAATCTGCATTCTGTGTCATCAGAGTGTTCCTTGAAAGATTCCCTATTGAATGTATAAGAATTTAGGACACAATAATGTGCAGTCTCATCTGCATATTGATTGCCAACTGTGACATATCATGTATAGTTTGGTGGGTGGAACACTTCACCTCCACAATCTGTCCCGGACGTTGTAGTGCCATCAATAGGTGTTTTAAAAACTCTCCAATTTGGATAGGTGAACCCAAAGAGGTCATAGCCCCACGTTGAGACCACAACCGCCCAAAGTCATGCACCACCCTGAAACCATATTGACTATCTGGGAATATTGTTACTCTCATTTGTTTGGTAATGGTGCAAGCCCTGAAAATTGCGATCAATTCAGCCACTTGTTCTGAGTACACTCCTTTCAAACATGATGCTTCCACCACACCCATTGCAGTATAAATCGCATAACCCTCAGCTCACAAGGTACCTACTCTATCTCTCAAGCATGATCCATCCAGAAACAGTATATATCTGACTCTGGCAACGGGGTATTTTGTATGTCAGGTCATGGTTTGATATACATCTCAGTCATGTCAAGGCCGTCATGACCAGCTTCTTCCGTCACAACTTCATGTCCAGGTAACAGCATCAAAGTAGCTGGATTCAAACTCATTCATTTTGTTACAGTTACATTCTCTGCACCCAAGATCACTGTTCCAAACTCACACTTGTTGCAGCAATAGCTTTCAGGCTTCCAGGTAAAGCAGCAGCCACAGGATCCAATGTAGCTGAAAAATATGGAAGAGGTCTGCATGCTGTTCCATGCATTTGCATTAGAACTGATAGTGCACAACCTTCGCACTCACTGCAAAACAAAGTTAAATTCTACTTAAAGTCGGGCATTCCCAATGCTGGTGTTTGACATAAACTGTCTCTCAGTTCAAGGAAAGAGCGCATGCATTCCACATCCCATGGAACAGGATCTCACACGTCTTTGTGTGTTAACTTCTGAAGTGGCTTGGCTATCAAAGAAAAATTTGGCATTCACTGCCTGCAATAGCCAACCATTCCCAAGAACATTCGAACTTCCTTCTGTATACTCAGGTGGATTCATCTGCAATATAGCAGTGAATTGATCTAGTAATACTTTTCTGACTCCTTTTTCCTTGTGATGACTCAATAGAGAACTTCTCTCTTGTAAAACTGAAGTTTTCCAGTGACACCTTATGCCCGCTCACTGCCAAATAATTCAGTAGTGCCATCATATCTGAAGCACATTCTTCTTTAGTTTCAGATGCCACTAATACAGCATCAATGTACTGCACTAGCACAGAGTGATTCAGCATTTCCAGTGACTCCAAATTGCTCTTCTAAATCTGAATGAAAATTGAGGGACTTTCCATATACTCTTTTGGAACTTGGCACCATGCCACGACACTGTTTCCGAACCAGAACGCAAATAAATATTGGCTATCCGGATGCAAGGGAATGGAGAACATAGCTTGACACAAATCAATCACTGAAAACCATTCAGCTTCACATGAAATCTGATATAGCATTACAGCAGGATTTGGTACTATTGGACAACAAGGTATCAAATCAGAATATTTTCTTCAGATCCTGTTCTATTCTATATTTTCCATTTGGTTTCCGTGTGTCCTTGATAGGTGAATTACATGGACTGCCCAAAATCCCGCTAAAAAATCCTTGTTCAATCAGAATCTCAATAAATGGGGTTATTCTAGCAATTGTTTCAGGACTAACATTATTTGCTGGAGTCCTCAGGTATTCTGCATTTGGTTTCACTGTAATTCGAATTGGAGCTACTCCTCTCATTAACCCAATATCCTTTCCTGAAAAATACCACACTTCAGACACAGGTGGTAAGCCATTTTCAGTAAGTAAGGGATACAAACTCTTTACCTCTGCCTTCTGTCTAGCCATTTTAAACACTACCTCCTCATCTTTGGTATGAAATTCTATTTCTTCAGGTGTACAGTAATGTAGCAATTCATTTTACACAATAAATCTCATCCCAACAGGTTCACTGGATTAGTTTCACACACCACAAACTTCTGCATATTCACAAAAGGTTCCAATCTGTACTTACACTGGTTCTGTCACTAGGGTTGGACTTAATTGATTTAATACTCCTACTACTTGGATCGTTTCTTCTGAGAGGGGTAGGTTAGGTATTTTTACAGTTCTCACAATGGATCGGGTAGCACCAGTATCTACAAGGAATGAAATCGATGTTCCATTTACCTAGCCGTTCACTTAAGTACCATTCGGATCTACCTCTAAGGATGCACCAAGCACGCATTCCTCCTCCCCTCTCAGGCACCGTTATTGGTAAGTATCTGAGTCACTGTCATCCACCTGTAATAAATATTGTGAAGCCACTTGTACATGTGGATTTACCTGATCATTGTATAAAAAACCCATATTCACATTGTATTTCTGTACTTGCCATTCAAATTTTGCATAGGAGCTTGAGGCATATTCTGATCTTCACCCCTTACATTTAACATTGACTGATGTAACATGATGTAACCAGTGATTGGATCAATCCATACACAACTGTCACAATTGCTTGTCCATTCACCCGATTACCCAAATTGGACCTACAATCGTGCTTCCAATGAACCAGCTTGCTACAACTGTTACAAGCAAAAGAATTTTTCAATGAATCTATGATGGATCACGTCCCCTTCCTTGTGCCATTACATTTGGCAAGGGATTTACCATTACACCCTTCATTCCAGTAGTAGTCTGACCATTTCCCTGTATCATGCCTGTAACATCTGAATCAAAACCCACATATTCTTTCTTGGCTGCCCTCATCTGTGCCAACATCAACTTCTTTCAGCTTCATATGTAGCATGTCGGTGTCATCACCACAATAGTTTGCATAACACAGTATTTCATCTATTGACTTCCTCTGCCAGCAAATCAAATGCTGCTGGATCATAGCACTAATGTCAGGCCTCAAACCATAAATAAATAGATACACAAAATGTTGCATATCGTTCTCCTGACACATTTTCAATTCCGCAATACTGTTTGAATGCCTGGAGAAGTCTCTCATAATAGGCATGTACTGTTTCTTTTAGTTCCTGCGTAGTCCTATCAATTTTCACCCAATATGTTTCTTTCGAAAAAATCTTTCATATCAAATATGTAATGATCTGATTGGATTTTTTCATCACTTCTGCTGACAGTGCACCTGTTTTTGGATCTATGTTCTGTTTCTAGCCAATTAACCGCAATCTCACATTCCATCCACACATCTTTAGGGACCCCAATATCAAACAAAGCATCCAAATTCTCCAATGGGACCTTTGAAACGTTCACAAATCTTTTCACTTGCTCATACCTCTCCACTGGTTTCTCCCTTAACCTCGGTAAATCATTTGCAAAGGACATTATGTCCTGTCTACTCCAGGGGACATGTACATACCCTCCTCCCGGGAGTTCTTTCATAGGAAAAGCAAAAGCATCTGCCTCATTCTTTTCCTTTCCCATCAATGGACAAATAGGTAGTACCACTGTGGTATCTTCTTTTTTTTCAGCCGATCTGCCTTCCCATCTTTCTATCCCTCCCCGTCGCTTCAGGGTAGGTATTAACTCTTTCATTTGCAGTCTTTTCCCAAAGGAATTCAGAATTTCCAAATCTTTGCCTCTAAAATCCAATCAATAGGTTTTCTGTAATACCTTATACTTTTCTACATCCACTCCATATTTCTGTGCTAACTCGGCAAATTTCTCATGGGTATTTCTCGCTTTCCGAGTTTTATCTTATCATAAATAATAATTCCTCATCATGATATTTTCATAGCCTCTCTGGACTAATGGTTCCCAATATAATTTCTTCTAATTCCACTTTTAATTTGCTCACATCTTTATTCATGCTTTGAATTGCATTTTCCGTGCTTTTCCAGTAGGGGCTATGTCTCTAATACAATCATCGAGTTTTTCTGAGGATGGCCCTATTGAAGTACTTGTTTTGGATCTCTGTGATTCTCTACTAATCTCTCCTGGCTTCAGGAATACTTGTGAATCTGTTTTCTGACTACTCATTTGCAACTGTCTCCCAGTAATTATTTGCTGTCCTCTACTTGCCATTTCAAGTGCCTTCTTTGAAATATGTATTAATGGCTCTATTCCCCCTTCCATGATGGAATTTATCCTACTACACTCTTCTGCACTAGTCCCATGAGTTTCTACTCTTACTCTCTCGCACCAAGCAAAGTATGTATATCTCCTACAGTTTCACTTGGAACTATATTTCTTCTAGATTCTCATCTGCTCCAGAACATTTTGCTCCACTACATGGTTCCTCTTCTTTTATATTTCGCTCCTTCTTTTTGCTACCATTACCGGGTACATTTGGCCTCCCAAGCAACATCTTGTCTAAATACCTTTTTAAGGGAATGCCATTTGCCTGTTCATATTGATTTATAGTATTTCTATATCTTTCCTGAAATTTCTCCTTTTCTTACTGATGTGCTTCATGTTCCAACTCTTCAAGGGCTCCCGATTGTATATGCCTGGGACTAAGTTTCAAATTATTTATCTGTCTTCTCAAATTCTCTAAAATTCTAACTTTAAATGTCCCATACTGTGGAAACGCTAAGGGACCATCTTTCTTGGTGTATTTTACCCAGTTCTCTAACCAAGTACAAGTGTAATATTCTTTCTCTAAATGACGATGCCGTGCTGGTGTACCTTCTGAAGCAACAGGAACTCCTTCCCTTGTTGATATCGGTTTACCTCTATGTACTAAGGGTTTTAACAACTTGAAAAATTTCATGATTTCTTTCCTCCAACTCAATCTTTTGTTTAAAACCACTAAATTACCTTTCATATTTCGATTTTCTACCTCCAATGACTGTTCGTTCTCGTCCACCAATACCAGCTCAGCCTTTTACCAACCACCAATACCAGCCCTGCACTTTATGACGTCAGTCTAACTCCTCACTGCAACTGACCCTCCCTTACAATTTGTTTGTCGTCTTTTTTTTCGTTCTTTTAAAATAAACTTCACTAAACAATACAACATAAAACAACTTTGTCTGCTCAACTAAAAGAATTATAGATACCCACTCATTGAGAAAATCTAATTTGCTTCCTGTGAAAACTTCGACCAGCATGATTTCACTCCCATTAAGGAAAACACTTTACGATCTCTCCCGGTGCGCTTCCAGAATAAATCTCCACAATTCCATCTTTTCATGCCTCAAGTTCCCTTTCCCAGTACTGGCAATGACGTCTCATGCAGAGTACTCACAAAAAAGCAGACAAACACACTTAGGGTCTGATTATGATGTAGGAAAGATTGCCACCGCCCGCATGGCTGTGATGACCCACCCTAAATTTCCCTCAGCCCGCCACCCATTTCCCCCGCCACATTAGTATGGCGGAGGGACCCCAGCGGCCGGAAAGACTGTCTGCCAGTTTTCCACCAGTCGCCATCCATATTATAATGAGTGCGGTAAAGAGCCTTTCGCCGCCATGGAAGTGCTTGCCGGCTTTGCTGTTGGGGGCTCGTAGCGGGCTCCCATGGTGTTGGGGGCTTGGGGGGTGCACATGGGGGTACCTATGGTACCCCCCTCATTGCCATGCACTACATGGCAGGCACCACGTGGTGCCTGCCATGTAGTGCATGGGAATCCCGTGCACAGTCATTGACACTGCAAGTGGGTCTGCAGCCAGCAGATCCACCAACAATGTAAAGGGGCCAGGATGTGCCCACCAGAGTGGCGGGCGCATCCTAATTTACATGGCGGGACTGCCGCAACTTTGGCGATCAGTCCCGGGCTCCCCTACGGTGTCCGCATACCATCGTAATGGACCCCTTAGTGTATGCCACCCTAGGACTGCCCGTAGGCTTATCCCAGGATCTTAGACCTCAACTGACCCGTACTCACTCAGGCCTTGATGGACCTAATTCAATACAACATAGACATACAATTTTTACAAAAGACAAGTTTCTGTGATCAAAAATCCAGTAAACAGTCTAAATATTGAGTTGTTTATTTCGACCTTCAAGAATATCGAGTTGGAAATATCGTAGGGACAGAATACCGAAATCAAGAATATCGACGACCAGAATATCGACCTGAAGGTAAGAAATATAGTTTTTGTTAATATCGAAGTTAGTAATATCGATAGCAAAAATATTGATGTTACTAATATCGATATTACTATTAGTGTTATGTATTTTATTATGTATTTTATATGTTTATTTTCATAATTTTTGTTAATTATTGTACTAGTTTTATAATATATGTATTACATTCTTTGAAGTTAATAAGAATTTTTTTAAGTAAATTATGAGTTTTAGTACCATAGTGGGTTCTCGGTTTATAGGGAAATAGGGTGGGAAGTAATTTAAATATAGTAAATTAATTAATTATTTTTAGGAATTGGTAAATATTTTTAAATACATTTTGCGTTTCAGTTCTGTAGCGGTTGTGTGTTTATAGGGAAATAGGGTGGGAAGTAATTTAATTGTAATTAAGTAATAATTTAATGTTTATTGGTATTGATAATTAATTTTATGTTAAATGATTATGAATTGGTAATTCATTTTTATTAATTGGTAATTACTTTTTATTAATTGATTAATTGGTAATGATATTAAGTGTAATAATTTATTATTGAAGTGTGTTGTGAGGGTATAGGGCAATAGGGTGGGAAGTACTTTAATTGTGATTAAGTAATTATTTATTTTACTTTTGACTATTGATAATAAATGTATTGTTAATCAATTATTAATTGGTAATAACTTTTCAATAATTAATATTTTGGGGGGATTTATTTATTGTCCATTAATTATTAATTGGTAATTAAAGTTGATTAGTTATCATTTATTGGTATTGATCAATAAGTTATTGTTAATTAAATATTAGTTACAATTCTTTTTTTAATAATTATTGTTTTTTGGTATTGAAAATGATTTTATTATTGTATTATTATTTGGTAATACATTTGTAATAATTATTATTTAATTGTATTTAGCATCAATTTAATTGTTAATTCATTATTAACTGGTAATTATTTTTAAATAAATATTTATTGGTATTGTTAATTAATTTATTGTAATTTAATAATTAAATTATTATTTTTTACAAATTTTTTTTTAATTATTAGTAAGATATTTTAACCCCTACGCTATCCAACACTTTCCCTACTGTTGCACCCTCTGGAGTTGGAATAGTAATTTTAACCCCTACGCCATCCAACACTTTCCCTACTGTTGCACCTTCTGGAGTTGGAATAATAATTGTTACCCCTACACGATCCAACACTTTCCCTACTGTTGCACCCTCTAGAGTTGGAATAGTAATTTTAACCCCTACGCTATCCAACACTTTCCCTACTGTTGCACCCTCTGGAGTTCGAATAGTATTTTTTACCCCTACGATATCCAACAATTTCCCTACTGTTGCACTGTCTGGAGTAGCAATAGTAATTGTTACCCCTACGCTATCCAATATTTACTGTTTTAATTTAATGTAGTGTATACTTTCTTTACCTTTTTTAAAATAATTTGTTATATATAGTTTTGGTGTTTTTATTTATATTATTGTTGTATGTGTATGTATGTATTTATAATTTATAAAATGTTTTTTAACAATTTAGTTATTAGAATAATTAATTATAAGTATTATTAAGTAAGTATATAGATTATATTATTATGTTTATTTTAATTATATGTATTATTTATTTAATGTTAAATTTTTTTTAAACTTTTAAAAAAATTCCTATATTTTTAACAACGATATTTTTGACAATATATTTGTTTCCGATATTTTTGTACTCACAATAATGTAGATAGGACTTCGATATTCTTGACATCGATATTCCGCCTCTGATATTTTTGATGTCGATATTTTTGGCGTCGATATGTCAAAACCTCATCACCTGTCAAAACTCTTCTATTCTCTTACACTACTATTAAAACCCCAATCATTCTTAAACACATCTCTTCATATCCTAGTTTAATTAGTCAAACTAACCATCAGACAAGCTACCAGAAAACTGTTGCAGTGGAAAGATGGGCAAAAAACTTACTGTCTCTCTTTTATACTTACATCATTTTCATCATACCTCGATCTAATTCCTCTGTGGGCCCATACCAAAACATTAATCTGACATTGGTCCTCCAATCGATCTGTTATGTGAACTAACAGGGACTTGGATATTTAGTGAACATGAGGCAAATCCTTATGAGGACCTGAAATAAAAATACAATGACAAATTCATGTTAAAAACCAACAACCGTTTCTGTAGAAACTATATTGTTAAGACTTTCGACAAGAAGATTCAAATTAAGAATGACCCAAACACCATAAAGTTTGCTCATGAAAAACATTCATCTAAGTTTCAGTTTGAATGGTCAAGAGCATAAATTACGTTTCAGATTCAGCATTGCCAGAGTCTCCAGGGAATGAGAACATACGCTGTTGTTTTCACTTTGCTAAGAATTTTTTTTTTTATTTTATTAAAGAGGGGTGGTAGACCTAAGCTATTTCTTGCAGAAGTTATGAAAAGCTAGATGCAGAACTAAAAGCGGCTGCAAAGTAGGGCCACAGGGTACCCTGAAATTCACCCAGGGACAGAAGAAATGAGCACCACCCTCTGTAGAGATGTGGGATGGTAGAAGTTTCAAAATAAACATTGGAGTACATAGGCAGAAAAGTGCATATTACAGCACAATTATTCAAGTATGGCTGGACCTGTTAACCCCGAACGGGGGGAGTGGTGCGGCCCTTATAACTAGCCCAGCTCGTCATGAGCACAGCTCCACTGTGCCTCATGACGAGCTGGGCTCGTCATCAGCCGACAAGGGATTAGGGTCCTTAATTCATCGTAAAAAGGGAGCACTTGTCATATGTTTGAGGACCATTCTTACATAACCACGTCACTGGCAGGTGGAGTCGGTAAAGAAGCTGCTTCTGTGATGTTTGCAAGTAGCACAGCCACGGCTGCCAGGCCCAGCAGCCTGGTTCTCCGTCAACCTGTTCCTTGTCCTCCAAAATTCTTTCATTCTAACCTGCACAGAGAAGAAGCGTGCTTTCTGCATTCCTGCTGCTCGGTCCGGCATTAGAACATTTTTTATATGCATGTATATGTGTATTAGCACTTTTTAACCAGCTGGGATTCTTCATGTCTAGGACTAAAAACCACCTTTAAAATGCTGCTGTTTTGCACCAGTGTAGCACACGTTTTGTTCTGCTTTGCCTAGTCACATGCAAGAGGCTGCAGATAGAATTGGCTTATTGCCGTTGTTGTTACCAGCTGGGATTCTTCGGGGCAGATTTATGAGGCCCTTGTGCCACGTTTACACTGCTGTTGCGTCACGCAAGGCGGCGTAAACGTGGCGCATCCCTACGAACGATTTACAACATGACGCATCTAGGCAGATGCGTCACGTTGTAAAGCCCTGCGCCGCTTGTGGGCGTTCTGGCGCAGGGTGGGCGTTCCGGGGCAGGTGCGCCTCGCAAAAGTGGCTGAGTGAAATCTATAAGATTTCACTCAGTCACTTTCAGGCCAATGCTGCGTCAAAAGCCTGCGCCTGCTTGAAGCAGGCATAGGTCTTGATGCAGCATTGGTCAGATAGGGCACCCCCCGAGCCTTGCTGGAGCTGCGTCGCACTTGCGACGCAACTCCAGCAATGCGCCGCCTTTACGGCACAGATGCGTCCCTGGGGATGCGCCAGTTAACATAAATCTGCCCCTCTATGTCTAGTACAAAAAAACACCTTTAAAATGCTGCTGCTTTGCACCAGTGTTGCAAACGTTTTGTTATGCTATGCCTGGTCACATGCGAGAGGCTGCAGATAGAATTGGCTCATTGCCGTTGTCGTAGTGTGACCAATGCAGCCCACCCACCCCTGCAACAAGCATTTTAGCTCCCAGCTGACTAAAGAAACACAAGCATTTGCAATGCAATAGGTCTCGCATTAGGAAAGTTTGAGCTATTGATATTGTAAATGACAAATTTGTTATTTATGTGTTGGTTTTGAAAATAGCGAAATTAATAGCTTTGTCATTTACAATGCTAATAGCTACAACTTTCGCAAATGTGACACCTATAGCATTTTCTTTATTGAAGTGGCCATAAACACAGGTAATATATCCCAAAGTGCTATACCCCTAAATTTCCAACTACAAATAATTTAGGTGATGCTAATAAACCACATTTGGTGCGTTTTTCATGTATTTTATGGTTTGTAAACCAACTAGTTACATTGATTTGGTGGGGGAGGGGGGGGGGGGAGAAATCGCCTTTTACGGTATGTATACAACTGTGTGGGTCCCCCCCCCCCATATATTGTTTGGGAACTAGAAGGAAAAGACAGTACTGCATTTTACCTTAAAGCATTTGGGAGAGATAGACAGACTTATAAATGGCTTCACAGCACCAATAAATTAGTCAAAATGAAAAAGCATGCACATACTTTGTAATAGACTATCAACACGATGTGGAATGAAACGATTGTAGTCGCTTAGTAAACAAGAGAAATGATAACTTAACATTCAGAAAAGTTACCTTTTCAAACCACTCTGCATCTGCCACCGCGCCTTGCATTGTTAAGTACTAAGATACATCCAAAAACAATTCTCACATTATCCCCTACTACTCTGTCAGTTTTCTCTGTCGTAAGACTGTGTCATCAAAGGAGGCCGGACTTTCAACTTTAGCATGGCCAAAGCCAGTAATGTGCTCCAGCACTCCGGAAGATTAACTCAATTTTTTGGTTTTGCTTAAGCTCCTGCTCCGTCACTGAAATCCATTAACAAACAAGACAACAGCCTCACCAACATTCCCAGGTGCTTATGGGTCAGCAAGCTTAACAGGACGGGCTGCAATACTGTATCCCCAAAAATAAAAGGGCAGCCAAATCACAAACGACGCCAGACAAGTAGGAGGCTGTAGGAGCCATCTGGGTGAATAAACTAAGTAATCACTGCGCTCCACCTCTCAAGTTGAAAACTAAGGCATTTACTACTAGAGTAATGATAATATGTGACGGGCAGTAGGTCCAAAGCTCTAGCAGTGACACCCACGTTGCTTTCATGATCTCATCAGGTGGCTGATTGCAATGGCAGATGCTGGGCCACTGACATCTCTGCACCCGCACACAGATGGTGTATTCATTTTGAGTAGTGTGGAGCGATGCTGCAGCAGGGTAAAAACGTATTCTACACTTCTGAAGAGCTTAGAACCCACTTGCTTAAACTACCCTTGCTATGCAACCTCTCCGAGCCACAGAAGTGTCCTGCTGCTACATGAGTTCCCCATGCATCTACACATGACGCTCTGTGATTTACGCCTTCACTTTCGCATCCCTTCGGCCTCGGGTGCCCCTGGATCCGCCATGATCTCAGTCTAATCCCACGATGTCTTCAGTTCCATGGGTCCCGAGGTGCCAGGTGACATCCTCAGACCAATGGTGCGAGTTCAACATAAACAGGCTATACCACCACACCGCCGTTTACTACCGAGGTTCCGCCCCTTACCTCGATGCTGGGGCTACAGAACTAATGCCGGCGGTGATCACAAGGAGCACAATTTATGCGCCGAGGGAAGGCTCCACGAGACCACAAGTCAGGCAAAAAACGATTGAACGCGCGCCGGGATGCAAAGTGCGACAGGAGGCGGCACAATGGGCCAGCTCACGCACACTGCACATGCGCACTGGGGTACTGAGCAACGTGTGCCTCAACAGGCTTGCGCAAGGAATAGACGTGCCCCGAAGATGACGCATGCGCGCCTGATGGGCGCATAGTCATACGCTGTCTCAGAAGCGATAAGGAAAGAAGCAGTGGCAGACTGTGATTGACTCCACCCCACGCAGCGTCTGGGAGTAGCAGCCACTATCCACACTGAGTGGCGAGGCTAGGTGCATTGCCAGCAGCATTCGGTAACTTCAGGCCACGGATGCAGGAGCATTCGGTAACTTCAGGCCACGGATGCAGGGGGGGAACTTCTTGCCTTTCTTGAAACAAGAAAAGAGCCCGGTGAGTGGGGGGAGGGGGGTGCGCGTGTGTGGGTGTAGCTGTGTGTGTGCGCGTGTGTAGCTGTGCGTGTGTATGTATATGTGTGACTGTGTGTCTGTTAGCTGTGCGTGTGTATATGTTGGGCTGTGTGTCTGTGTAAGTGCGTCCTGATGTGCCTGTGTGGGTGTATGTGTGTGCGCGCATGCGTGAGTGTGGCTGTGTCTGCGCGCGATTGAGAGAGGCTGTGAATGTGGGACAGGAGATATGCACGGCGCCGGGCTGGGCGTGCGCGCCCACGAGGTCAAATCGCCAAGGAAAAGGCGCGTAACCATCCCCTGTCTGCCATTCCCGGCAAACCCACAACAATAGGTCTTTCGCTGGAGCAGCGCTATGCGCTGCTAACACCAGCGAGAACTAACAAGAGGGCCCCAGCAGAGTAGATACCCCTCCATTGGGTTTCTGTTTTCCTTTAAGATTTATCCAGTCTTATTAAAATGAATCAGTTTCTATCATGTTTGTATGAAGCATTAATAAGGACAAGGTGAGGAAACCCTGTCTCCTAAAAAGCCAGCCATTAGGGAGCTGCCCCACTGTATCAAAAAATTCCTGAGCAACAGGGCCAGACTGGTCTATAGGGCGATCAGGCAGAGCCAGACGAGCTAATCATAAAGATCAGTGTGTGACCAGTTTTTACTTTTTATTTCCTTGATATCACCTCAAACATTGTCTGCAGCATTAGTGATGAAACGCTCCCATACCTTGCAAAATACCCCCACATGGGTGCCTTTGCAAACCTGATTTTACATGTAGGATACTTTTGTAACTATCGAACTGCTTAAATTTGGGTACCCACGCCTATTTTTGTCACATTCCGACCCTGCACAGCAAATAAGTAGCAGTGTATTTCTTCTCCCAAATAATCAGACAGGGCATCTAAGTCCTGATAAAAGCCTCAATGCAGCAGCCGAAACATTGTCAACATTTCTTTTAGAGGTTGTCGATCAAATAGTATTTCTGCAAATCTAGCCTCAAATAAAATAATTCAAACCCAGCAAAATAAATTCACACCTTTTTAGCACAGCACCCAAAAACTATCCACTGTGTGTATTGTGATATATTTATAGACCCTACGTTTCGTAATGCACGGACAATCCGGTGCTAATTATATCTGAATAAAGTGTTATTGCTTGTATTGGAAAGGTCATTATTTCTGGCTATCATCTCCTTATCAGGAGCCTGTTAACTATACTGTAGTAATGAGGGTCCATGCAGGTAGGTTGAAGTTCAAGATGTTTTATTGTAGTAAGTTACTAGTAGATAAGTTCCAATACAGCAGGTACTTGAGTTCTGTAGAGCAGCCCCAACCTTCTTGCTGCTCAGCCCATTCTCAACTGACCTTCACCTCACAGGCTCCCAACATTCCGAAGCGCATCATCACTCCAACATTCCATGCAGCACACAGCACAAACACACTGGCTGAGCAGGTGGTGAAAATGGCATAACATTAACATGAGCAGGATACTACATATACACTTGAGTACATTCTCTAAATTCTTTTGAGTAATCCATGTTCTTTATTAAAGAAACATTTCGGTTCCTCATTGCATAACAGTCTGATACATTTACAGTATTCTGTATCAATGGTAAATGCCGTTGTGTGTTGTGTCATAATATCCCTTACCCCATTCCTTGCTCTTCCTTCCTTTTTTGTTTAGCACGTGCTTCCAATGACGTGCTTTCCCTCTCCTGAGCATGTGCTGTTAACTGAATTTTGTGGTAGAAAGGTAGCACTAGCTTCCTGTGCTAAGAATTAACTAATCCAGCTCTCTTAATTATACTGTGTCATTACAACAAACATATTCTACATATGTTAATGTCCATTTTTCATTGTAAAAGACACTTGATTCCAATCACTTCACATGATTAAATGCTGAAAGCACTCACTGGAAGGTAATGAGCTCTAATTGGACAAACCACAAACATAGGTGTTTAGATTCTGAAAGGATGCAAGTGAGTATAGCCTGTCTTATTATTGAAAGCACTACTCAGAAAAAGGAACATTTATTTTCCATTCATCTTAATCTTATACGCATTAATGTGTTTTCTGTTGCATAGAGTATTTGTTTCAACACTGGACGGAAGATGCATTCTTTGGGTATCTATTAGTGAATTCTACGCACTCCATGCTGATCAAGAGATGCAACAACATCCCTGAAAACTTCCCAGTGACGAACAGCATGGTAGCAGATATCTTAGGAACGAAAACAAACCTTACAACCGAGCTGCAGGTAAGTTCATTTGATCTTGGTTCCAAAGGACTTTAAGCAGGTCAATGATTCAGCATTTATAGGGCACCAAAACTCAGTTCAACCGAGGCACAAAGAACAAACACCAGAGTACCCAAACAGCTAAAAGATGACCATCTCCGTGTATATAACTTATTAGTGAAAATATTTATTAGACATGGATTTTATTTTCATAGCCTTATGTAATCCAGGTTAAACCTTGTGTCCATAGGCTGTTTCTGTTTCAACTGTCTGCATATCAGCAGTGACATGTTTCTCTCACAGCTTAAACA
The DNA here is from genome assembly GCF_964261635.1 of Lissotriton helveticus. Taxonomy (NCBI): domain Eukaryota; kingdom Metazoa; phylum Chordata; class Amphibia; order Caudata; family Salamandridae; genus Lissotriton; species Lissotriton helveticus. The sequence goes on from NC_136073.1 coordinate 150,556,577, forward strand.
GTGTGAATGAGCCACAGATTTGACTCTCCCTCAGGACAATAGGCCTCCCGAGCTTTTGCTTGCTCATTCAGGCTCAAAGGCATCTGTCTTGAGAACGTTTCCTAATCACAGGCCTCCTGAGATGAAAGGGAGACCGTTTGCTATTGCCTTCTGTCTCAGCAAACTCATTCAACAAAAACAATGCAGTAAAGTCACTTGCCAGGCATTCAAAAATAAACTTATAGGACATTACACGTGTCCCAGGTTGCAGCCACTTTTAAGCAAATAAATACCATGGGGCCCATTAGGATAGCGGGCGGTGACAGCACAGCACAGCTTTTTCCGCCCGCGAGCAGCGGAACTCACGTCTGCCATATTAGAATACCAAAACATAGGCCATTTCCCGTCCGCCGTGGGGCCTGGTACACCGCCATCAAAGTGCGCCGGCTACCACGGCGGTGTGAGCCAATCGAGACCCACCGCCGTACAGAATGACGTCCGCACGCTACACAAATTAGGATGGTCCAAACAAGCAGACGCAACGCAGCGGAGACACCGCCCAACCTGAGCATGCGGAAACTCGACAGCGGAGCAAGATAGCCGAGACCCGGACATGAACGCCATGGACCCAGCCCTCCATATGCATCCGGTGATGTACCTCCTACAACACTACCGTCAGATGGGCCACCGCGGACGCCGCCGCAGGTACGAAACAACACAAATACAACACACAACACACAAGCCAGAACAGGGTACAATCACCACACAGACACCCTGCTGGGGGTCACAACACATCCACAAGGGCACCCACACATTACCCACCTTACAATAAGGCTCCCCTCAGCATCCGGGACACACATCGACCGCCAACCAGCAGCATCGTCCCGGGCCCGTCACTGTCGCGGTCAACCCATGCGCACAATGCAGAAGGCAGGGCCACACCAAGGCATGGGCACCCCCAACCACACCTCAACACACCCCATCAAGTCACAGGCCAGGTGCCCATCCTGTTTCCCCCCTGTACACCAACAAGCACTGCAGCAACCAAGCACAATACACACCCTGCACCACACAACACACAACCAGGGGGACAGCCACTGCAGGAGTGACTGACAAGGAACACACAACACCAGTGCCACACACACTGAAGGCTCACAGTACTTGCCAGCACATACACACACAAACAAACACACACCCTGGGTGTAGCCACAAACATAACACATACACAGGGATGCATCAACAGATGTCTTCACAAGAACAGCACACAAACACTACAGGAACACATACTGAAGCCCAAAAGAAACAGACATACCCTGTCAGCCAAACTAGGGAAAGGCAATGGGAGCACTGACACAATAGGCGTCCAGAACATCATCACTCAGGAACAAAACACACACACCTTAACACATATCACACAAGAAGTGCAGCAGGACAAACCCACACTGCCATATCAAACCAAACACAGATGCACACTAAACACTAATCAACAAACACCACAGGACATCAAGGCATGCACATCAGGCAATGCCAAGGCCACATACACACAGCACTGCATGCAAAACAAGCAGTGTGTGCAACAAGCACAACAGCTTCACACAGACGTGATTGACACAACCTCATCACACACACCACAAACCAGCACAGCACAAATACAACAGCACACCCAGGAAGTGAAGCAATACCACAGCCAACACACGCCAACCAACACAACAACTACACATGCACCACTCTGGGGTATAAGAGCCAAGCCATCTCCACCAGAGCACTGGGCAGCACATACAGCTGAAGTGCACATGACCACTACAGAATGACTAATACCACAGGGACAGCACACATACACCATTGTGGCAATGTCCAGAGTGGAACAACAGTCATGGCCCAAGAACTGCACCACAAAGCACAAGCACACAAATGAAGTGATGGGGAGGCACACACACATGGAAACCAAGGGGACACCTGACATCAAAGTGAAATATTCTGCATGTCAGTAGCAGACATGCAAGGGGTGTGCCACACACAAATAGAGGGAGGGAAGACCCACAATGGCCAGGCACAAGTGGCACACATCGGGGATGGCTTTACACCACACATACCATGCCATACAGGAGGAGAAAAGCCACCATGTGCCTGCAATGCATGACAAATGCAAACACAATGCCAGTGTGGAGCAGTAGGGCCACACAGTCTACACAAACACACCCAAGACACATTGAGGATCAAACAAACACAACACTGATGTGAAATTCACACACTTTGCACACTTCTAACTGAACAACACAACAAGGAGGAGTCACACACAACAGCATGGAGACACCAACACACAGCACAGTGCACAACAAACAGCTCACATAAGTGCATATAATCTCATACACATGGCAAGACAAAACAAACAACAGGCACACATCTCCTGGGTGACACATGTGTCACTCTAACAATCAAGGGGCACACACACATCCACTACAAACTTACACCTTTCACACTGCACACCTCTGCCACACCTAAGACCACGCATCTCATGTAGGCCATGGTACCAGGACTAAGGGCCAACACACGGTGAGCATACACATAAACGGTTGGGTACACATAAAGGAATCCACACAAATACATCATTACATATCCCAGCCTGCTTCCAAACCTTTGCACAGCATCACACCCTGTGTGGCAGTGTCCCCCAACCTTCCATGTGAACAGTGTAGCCAACAATAGCAAATCACCACGAACAAAACTGCATGGTAGGTAAAATAGCCATCACAGATTACACTATCATCAGGTACAGAATGGACAGAAGACCCTGTCACCCCTGCTAAAAAATCGGATGCCTTCAAAGAGCTTGGCAATGTTGAAGTGATACATAGAGCATGGGGCACAGCCAATCAAATGCAAACACCAAAAGATCTTTAATCAGCAAGGGCACTGACAAAACACACAACAGGAGTAACTGTATTTATTCACATATTGCACAGATGTAGCAGTAGAACAATAGTAGTCAACAACAAGGCACAAAATGATGATCATATGCAAGATACTATGCACAGGCTGACTAAAAACAGGAAAGCCGTGTCCATACCACAGGTGAGACAGCAAGTACATGAGAGGTTGCACGGGGAGAGTACAGCACAGCAGAGCAACAGGGCCAGTGTCCATAGCACAGGTGAGAGCCCAACACGGCAGAGCAACAGGGCCAGTGTCCATAGCACACGTGAGACAGCAAGTACATGAGAGGCTGCACGGGGGAGAGTACAGCACAGCAGAGCAACAGGGCCAGTGTCCATAGCACAGGTGAGAGCCCAACACAGCAGAGAAACAGGGCCAGTGTCCATAGCACAGGTGAGACAGCAAGTACGATACAGAAAAGGGGGTGGTGATGAACAGAGTGTCTGAATTAAGCAGACCACTCTTACCCAGTCCAAAGATCAGGGCTTGATCCATCACCGTTATTTATCTCACTGCCCCATCCCAGCTCAGAACCTGGCTATATGCAAATTAGTCTGTCCCTGGCCCAGTGCATCATGGGAACAGGGCAGACCAAACTACCAAGCCAATTCTTCACCAGAAAGGAGACAAGCTACCGGGGACCGGTTTCTGGCATTTCAGCCTCTTCGGCCCGGCTTGCTTGAATCCTGATGGAGCAGTGAGAAAGGGACTCATGTCTGAGTATACCCTGCCACACCTATAGTGGCCAAAAACGATACAGAAAAGGGGGTGGTGATGAACAGAGTGTCTGAATTAAGCAGACCACTCTTACCCAGTCCAAAGATCAGGGCTTGATCCATCACCGTTATTTATCTCACTGCCCCATCCCAGCTCAGAACCTGGCTATATGCAAATTAGTCTGTCCCTGGCCCAGTGCATCATGGGAACAGGGCAGACCAAACTACCAAGCCAATTCTTCACCAGAAAGGAGACAAGCTACCGGGGACCGGTTTCTGGCATTTCAGCCTCTTCGGCCCGGCTTGCTTGAATCCTGATGGAGCAGTGAGAAAGGGACTCATGTCTGAGTATACCCTGCCACACCTATAGTGGCCAAAAACGATACAGAAAAGGGGGTGGTGATGAACAGAGTGTCTGAATTAAGCAGACCACTCTTACCCAGTCCAAAGATCAGGGCTTGATCCATCACCGTTATTTATCTCACTGCCCCATCCCAGCTCAGAACCTGGCTATATGCAAATTAGTCTGTCCCTGGCCCAGTGCATCATGGGAACAGGGCAGACCAAACTACCAAGCCAATTCTTCACCAGAAAGGAGACAAGCTACCGGGGACCGGTTTCTGGCATTTCAGCCTCTTCGGCCCGGCTTGCTTGAATCCTGATGGAGCAGTGAGAAAGGGACTCATGTCTGAGTATACCCTGCCACACCTATAGTGGCCAAAAACGATACAGAAAAGGGGGTGGTGATGAACAGAGTGTCTGAATTAAGCAGACCACTCTTACCCAGTCCAAAGATCAGGGCTTGATCCATCACCGTTATTTATCTCACTGCCCCATCCCAGCTCAGAACCTGGCTATATGCAAATTAGTCTGTCCCTGGCCCAGTGCATCATGGGAACAGGGCAGACCAAACTACCAAGCCAATTCTTCACCAGAAAGGAGACAAGCTACCGGGGACCGGTTTCTGGCATTTCAGCCTCTTCGGCCCGGCTTGCTTGAATCCTGATGGAGCAGTGAGAAAGGGACTCATGTCTGAGTATACCCTGCCACACCTATAGTGGCCAAAAACGATACAGAAAAGGGGGTGGTGATGAACAGAGTGTCTGAATTAAGCAGACCACTCTTACCCAGTCCAAAGATCAGGGCTTGATCCATCACCGTTATTTATCTCACTGCCCCATCCCAGCTCAGAACCTGGCTATATGCAAATTAGTCTGTCCCTGGCCCAGTGCATCATGGGAACAGGGCAGACCAAACTACCAAGCCAATTCTTCACCAGAAAGGAGACAAGCTACCGGGGACCGGTTTCTGGCATTTCAGCCTCTTCGGCCCGGCTTGCTTGAATCCTGATGGAGCAGTGAGAAAGGGACTCATGTCTGAGTATACCCTGCCACACCTATAGTGGCCAAAAACGATACAGAAAAGGGGGTGGTGATGAACAGAGTGTCTGAATTAAGCAGACCACTCTTACCCAGTCCAAAGATCAGGGCTTGATCCATCACCGTTATTTATCTCACTGCCCCATCCCAGCTCAGAACATGGCTATATGCAAATTAGTCTGTCCCTGGCCCAGTGCATCATGGGAACAGGGCAGACCAAACTACCAAGCCAATTCTTCACCAGAAAGGAGACAAGCTACCGGGGACCGGTTTCTGGCATTTCAGCCTCTTCGGCCCGGCTTGCTTGAATCCTGATGGAGCAGTGAGAAAGGGACTCATGTCTGAGTATACCCTGCCACACCTATAGTGGCCAAAAACGATACAGAAAAGGGGGTGGTGATGAACAGAGTGTCTGAATTAAGCAGACCACTCTTACCCAGTCCAAAGATCAGGGCTTGATCCATCACCGTTATTTATCTCACTGCCCCATCCCAGCTCAGAACCTGGCTATATGCAAATTAGTCTGTCCCTGGCCCAGTGCATCATGGGAACAGGGCAGACCAAACTACCAAGCCAATTCTTCACCAGAAAGGAGACAAGCTACCGGGGACCGGTTTCTGGCATTTCAGCCTCTTCGGCCCGGCTTGCTTGAATCCTGATGGAGCAGTGAGAAAGGGACTCATGTCTGAGTATACCCTGCCACACCTATAGTGGCCAAAAACGATACAGAAAAGGGGGTGGTGATGAACAGAGTGTCTGAATTAAGCAGACCACTCTTACCCAGTCCAAAGATCAGGGCTTGATCCATCACCGTTATTTATCTCACTGCCCCATCCCAGCTCAGAACCTGGCTATATGCAAATTAGTCTGTCCCTGGCCCAGTGCATCATGGGAACAGGGCAGACCAAACTACCAAGCCAATTCTTCACCAGAAAGGAGACAAGCTACCGGGGACCGGTTTCTGGCATTTCAGCCTCTTCGGCCCGGCTTGCTTGAATCCTGATGGAGCAGTGAGAAAGGGACTCATGTCTGAGTATACCCTGCCACACCTATAGTGGCCAAAAACGATACAGAAAAGGGGGTGGTGATGAACAGAGTGTCTGAATTAAGCAGACCACTCTTACCCAGTCCAAAGATCAGGGCTTGATCCATCACCGTTATTTATCTCACTGCCCCATCCCAGCTCAGAACCTGGCTATATGCAAATTAGTCTGTCCCTGGCCCAGTGCATCATGGGAACAGGGCAGACCAAACTACCAAGCCAATTCTTCACCAGAAAGGAGACAAGCTACCGGGGACCGGTTTCTGGCATTTCAGCCTCTTCGGCCCGGCTTGCTTGAATCCTGATGGAGCAGTGAGAAAGGGACTCATGTCTGAGTATACCCTGCCACACCTATAGTGGCCAAAAACGATACAGAAAAGGGGGTGGTGATGAACAGAGTGTCTGAATTAAGCAGACCACTCTTACCCAGTCCAAAGATCAGGGCTTGATCCATCACCGTTATTTATCTCACTGCCCCATCCCAGCTCAGAACCTGGCTATATGCAAATTAGTCTGTCCCTGGCCCAGTGCATCATGGGAACAGGGCAGACCAAACTACCAAGCCAATTCTTCACCAGAAAGGAGACAAGCTACCGGGGACCGGTTACTGGCATTTCAGCCTCTTCGGCCCGGCTTGCTTGAATCCTGATGGAGCAGTGAGAAAGGGACTCATGTCTGAGTATACCCTGCCACACCTATAGTGGCCAAAAACGATACAGAAAAGGGGGTGGTGATGAACAGAGTGTCTGAATTAAGCAGACCACTCTTACCCAGTCCAAAGATCAGGGCTTGATCCATCACCGTTATTTATCTCACTGCCCCATCCCAGCTCAGAACCTGGCTATATGCAAATTAGTCTGTCCCTGGCCCAGTGCATCATGGGAACAGGGCAGACCAAACTACCAAGCCAATTCTTCACCAGAAAGGAGACAAGCTACCGGGGACCGGTTTCTGGCATTTCAGCCTCTTCGGCCCGGCTTGCTTGAATCCTGATGGAGCAGTGAGAAAGGGACTCATGTCTGAGTATACCCTGCCACACCTATAGTGGCCAAAAACGATACAGAAAAGGGGGTGGTGATGAACAGAGTGTCTGAATTAAGCAGACCACTCTTACCCAGTCCAAAGATCAGGGCTTGATCCATCACCGTTATTTATCTCACTGCCCCATCCCAGCTCAGAACCTGGCTATATGCAAATTAGTCTGTCCCTGGCCCAGTGCATCATGGGAACAGGGCAGACCAAACTACCAAGCCAATTCTTCACCAGAAAGGAGACAAGCTACCGGGGACCGGTTTCTGGCATTTCAGCCTCTTCGGCCCGGCTTGCTTGAATCCTGATGGAGCAGTGAGAAAGGGACTCATGTCTGAGTATACCCTGCCACACCTATAGTGGCCAAAAACGATACAGAAAAGGGGGTGGTGATGAACAGAGTGTCTGAATTAAGCAGACCACTCTTACCCAGTCCAAAGATCAGGGCTTGATCCATCACCGTTATTTATCTCACTGCCCCATCCCAGCTCAGAACCTGGCTATATGCAAATTAGTCTGTCCCTGGCCCAGTGCATCATGGGAACAGGGCAGACCAAACTACCAAGCCAATTCTTCACCAGAAAGGAGACAAGCTACCGGGGACCGGTTTCTGGCATTTCAGCCTCTTCGGCCCGGCTTGCTTGAATCCTGATGGAGCAGTGAGAAAGGGACTCATGTCTGAGTATACCCTGCCACACCTATAGTGGCCAAAAACGATACAGAAAAGGGGGTGGTGATGAACAGAGTGTCTGAATTAAGCAGACCACTCTTACCCAGTCCAAAGATCAGGGCTTGATCCATCACCGTTATTTATCTCACTGCCCCATCCCAGCTCAGAACCTGGCTATATGCAAATTAGTCTGTCCCTGGCCCAGTGCATCATGGGAACAGGGCAGACCAAACTACCAAGCCAATTCTTCACCAGAAAGGAGACAAGCTACCGGGGACCGGTTTCTGGCATTTCAGCCTCTTCGGCCCGGCTTGCTTGAATCCTGATGGAGCAGTGAGAAAGGGACTCATGTCTGAGTATACCCTGCCACACCTATAGTGGCCAAAAACGATACAGAAAAGGGGGTGGTGATGAACAGAGTGTCTGAATTAAGCAGACCACTCTTACCCAGTCCAAAGATCAGGGCTTGATCCATCACCGTTATTTATCTCACTGCCCCATCCCAGCTCAGAACCTGGCTATATGCAAATTAGTCTGTCCCTGGCCCAGTGCATCATGGGAACAGGGCAGACCAAACTACCAAGCCAATTCTTCACCAGAAAGGAGACAAGCTACCGGGGACCGGTTTCTGGCATTTCAGCCTCTTCGGCCCGGCTTGCTTGAATCCTGATGGAGCAGTGAGAAAGGGACTCATGTCTGAGTATACCCTGCCACACCTATAGTGGCCAAAAACGATACAGAAAAGGGGGTGGTGATGAACAGAGTGTCTGAATTAAGCAGACCACTCTTACCCAGTCCAAAGATCAGGGCTTGATCCATCACCGTTATTTATCTCACTGCCCCATCCCAGCTCAGAACCTGGCTATATGCAAATTAGTCTGTCCCTGGCCCAGTGCATCATGGGAACAGGGCAGACCAAACTACCAAGCCAATTCTTCACCAGAAAGGAGACAAGCTACCGGGGACCGGTTTCTGGCATTTCAGCCTCTTCGGCCCGGCTTGCTTGAATCCTGATGGAGCAGTGAGAAAGGGACTCATGTCTGAGTATACCCTGCCACACCTATAGTGGCCAAAAACGATACAGAAAAGGGGGTGGTGATGAACAGAGTGTCTGAATTAAGCAGACCACTCTTACCCAGTCCAAAGATCAGGGCTTGATCCATCACCGTTATTTATCTCACTGCCCCATCCCAGCTCAGAACCTGGCTATACGCAAATTAGTCTGTCCCTGGCCCAGTGCATCATGGGAACAGGGCAGACCAAACTACCAAGCCAATTCTTCACCAGAAAGGAGACAAGCTACCGGGGACCGGTTTCTGGCATTTCAGCCTCTTCGGCCCGGCTTGCTTGAATCCTGATGGAGCAGTGAGAAAGGGACTCATGTCTGAGTATACCCTGCCACACCTATAGTGGCCAAAAACGATACAGAAAAGGGGGTGGTGATGAACAGAGTGTCTGAATTAAGCAGACCACTCTTACCCAGTCCAAAGATCAGGGCTTGATCCATCACCGTTATTTATCTCACTGCCCCATCCCAGCACCCCCTTTTCTGAATCATTTTGTCCACCATAAGCGTGGAAGGGTATACTCAGATGTGAGTCCCTTGCTCATTGCACCATCAGGATTCAAGCAAGCCGGGCCGAAGACGCCTGAAATGGCAGAAACCGGTCCCCGGAAGCTTGTTTCCTTCCCAGTACAAGAATTGGCTTGGTAGTTTGGTTTGCCCTGTTCCCATCATGCACTGGGACAGGAACAGACTAATTTGCATATAGCCAAGTTCTGAGCTGGGATGGTGCAGTGAGCTAAAAAACGGTGATGGATCAAGCCCTGATCTTTGGACTGGGTAAGAGTGGTCTGCTTAATTCAGGCACTCTGTTCATCACCACCCCCTTTTCTGAATCATTTTGTCCACCATAAGCGTGGAAGGGTATACTCAGATGTGAGTCCCTTGCTCATTGCACCATCAGGATTCAAGCAAGCCGGGCCGAAGACGCCTGAAATGGCAGAAACCGGTCCCCGGAAGCTTGTTTCCTTCCCAGTACAAGAATTGGCTTGGTAGTTTGGTTTGCCCTGTTCCCATCATGCACTGGGACAGGAACAGACTAATTTGCATATAGCCAAGTTCTGAGCTGGGATGGTGCAGTGAGCTAAAAAACGGTGATGGATCAAGCCCTGATCTTTGGACTGGGTAAGAGTGGTCTGCTTAATTCAGGCACTCTGTTCATCACCACCCCCTTTTCTGAATCATTTTGTCCACCATAAGCGTGGAAGGGTATACTCAGATGTGAGTCCCTTGCTCATTGCACCATCAGGATTCAAGCAAGCCGGGCCGAAGACGCCTGAAATGGCAGAAACCGGTCCCCGGAAGCTTGTTTCCTTCCCAGTACAAGAATTGGCTTGGTAGTTTGGTTTGCCCTGTTCCCATCATGCACTGGGACAGGAACAGACTAATTTGCATATAGCCAAGTTCTGAGCTGGGATGGTGCAGTGAGCTAAAAAACGGTGATGGATCAAGCCCTGATCTTTGGACTGGGTAAGAGTGGTCTGCTTAATTCAGGCACTCTGTTCATCACCACCCCCTTTTCTGAATCATTTTGTCCACCATAAGCGTGGAAGGGTATACTCAGATGTGAGTCCCTTGCTCATTGCACCATCAGGATTCAAGCAAGCCGGGCCGAAGACGCCTGAAATGGCAGAAACCGGTCCCCGGAAGCTTGTTTCCTTCCCAGTACAAGAATTGGCTTGGTAGTTTGGTTTGCCCTGTTCCCATCATGCACTGGGACAGGAACAGACTAATTTGCATATAGCCAAGTTCTGAGCTGGGATGGTGCAGTGAGCTAAAAAACGGTGATGGATCAAGCCCTGATCTTTGGACTGGGTAAGAGTGGTCTGCTTAATTCAGGCACTCTGTTCATCACCACCCCCTTTTCTGAATCATTTTGTCCACCATAAGCGTGGAAGGGTATACTCAGATGTGAGTCCCTTGCTCATTGCACCATCAGGATTCAAGCAAGCCGGGCCGAAGACGCCTGAAATGGCAGAAACCGGTCCCCGGAAGCTTGTTTCCTTCCCAGTACAAGAATTGGCTTGGTAGTTTGGTTTGCCCTGTTCCCATCATGCACTGGGACAGGAACAGACTAATTTGCATATAGCCAAGTTCTGAGCTGGGATGGTGCAGTGAGCTAAAAAACGGTGATGGATCAAGCCCTGATCTTTGGACTGGGTAAGAGTGGTCTGCTTAATTCAGGCACTCTGTTCATCACCACCCCCTTTTCTGAATCATTTTGTCCACCATAAGCGTGGAAGGGTATACTCAGATGTGAGTCCCTTGCTCATTGCACCATCAGGATTCAAGCAAGCCGGGCCGAAGACGCCTGAAATGGCAGAAACCGGTCCCCGGAAGCTTGTTTCCTTCCCAGTACAAGAATTGGCTTGGTAGTTTGGTTTGCCCTGTTCCCATCATGCACTGGGACAGGAACAGACTAATTTGCATATAGCCAAGTTCTGAGCTGGGATGGTGCAGTGAGCTAAAAAACGGTGATGGATCAAGCCCTGATCTTTGGACTGGGTAAGAGTGGTCTGCTTAATTCAGGCACTCTGTTCATCACCACCCCCTTTTCTGAATCATTTTGTCCACCATAAGCGTGGAAGGGTATACTCAGATGTGAGTCCCTTGCTCATTGCACCATCAGGATTCAAGCAAGCCGGGCCGAAGACGCCTGAAATGGCAGAAACCGGTCCCCGGAAGCTTGTTTCCTTCCCAGTACAAGAATTGGCTTGGTAGTTTGGTTTGCCCTGTTCCCATCATGCACTGGGACAGGAACAGACTAATTTGCATATAGCCAAGTTCTGAGCTGGGATGGTGCAGTGAGCTAAAAAACGGTGATGGATCAAGCCCTGATCTTTGGACTGGGTAAGAGTGGTCTGCTTAATTCAGGCACTCTGTTCATCACCACCCCCTTTTCTGAATCATTTTGTCCACCATAAGCGTGGAAGGGTATACTCAGATGTGAGTCCCTTGCTCATTGCACCATCAGGATTCAAGCAAGCCGGGCCGAAGACGCCTGAAATGGCAGAAACCGGTCCCCGGAAGCTTGTTTCCTTCCCAGTACAAGAATTGGCTTGGTAGTTTGGTTTGCCCTGTTCCCATCATGCACTGGGACAGGAACAGACTAATTTGCATATAGCCAAGTTCTGAGCTGGGATGGTGCAGTGAGCTAAAAAACGGTGATGGATCAAGCCCTGATCTTTGGACTGGGTAAGAGTGGTCTGCTTAATTCAGGCACTCTGTTCATCACCACCCCCTTTTCTGAATCACTTTGTCCACCATAAGCGTGGAAGGGTATACTCAGATGTGAGTCCCTTGCTCATTGCACCATCAGGATTCAAGCAAGCCGGGCCGAAGACGCCTGAAATGGCAGAAACCGGTCCCCGGAAGCTTGTTTCCTTCCCAGTACAAGAATTGGCTTGGTAGTTTGGTTTGCCCTGTTCCCATCATGCACTGGGACAGGAACAGACTAATTTGCATATAGCCAAGTTCTGAGCTGGGATGGTGCAGTGAGCTAAAAAACGGTGATGGATCAAGCCCTGATCTTTGGACTGGGTAAGAGTGGTCTGCTTAATTCAGGCACTCTGTTCATCACCACCCCCTTTTCTGAATCATTTTGTCCACCATAAGCGTGGAAGGGTATACTCAGATGTGAGTCCCTTGCTCATTGCACCATCAGGATTCAAGCAAGCCGGGCCGAAGACGCCTGAAATGGCAGAAACCGGTCCCCGGAAGCTTGTTTCCTTCCCAGTACAAGAATTGGCTTGGTAGTTTGGTTTGCCCTGTTCCCATCATGCACTGGGACAGGAACAGACTAATTTGCATATAGCCAAGTTCTGAGCTGGGATGGTGCAGTGAGCTAAAAAACGGTGATGGATCAAGCCCTGATCTTTGGACTGGGTAAGAGTGGTCTGCTTAATTCAGGCACTCTGTTCATCACCACCCCCTTTTCTGAATCATTTTGTCCACCATAAGCGTGGAAGGGTATACTCAGATGTGAGTCCCTTGCTCATTGCACCATCAGGATTCAAGCAAGCCGGGCCGAAGACGCCTGAAATGGCAGAAACCGTTCCCCGGAAGCTTGTTTCCTTCCCAGTACAAGAATTGGCTTGGTAGTTTGGTTTGCCCTGTTCCCATCATGCACTGGGACAGGAACAGACTAATTTGCATATAGCCAAGTTCTGAGCTGGGATGGTGCAGTGAGCTAAAAAACGGTGATGGATCAAGCCCTGATCTTTGGACTGGGTAAGAGTGGTCTGCTTAATTCAGGCACTCTGTTCATCACCACCCCCTTTTCTGAATCATTTTGTCCACCATAAGCGTGGAAGGGTATACTCAGATGTGAGTCCCTTGCTCATTGCACCATCAGGATTCAAGCAAGCCGGGCCGAAGACGCCTGAAATGGCAGAAACCGGTCCCCGGAAGCTTGTTTCCTTCCCAGTACAAGAATTGGCTTGGTAGTTTGGTTTGCCCTGTTCCCATCATGCACTGGGACAGGAACAGACTAATTTGCATATAGCCAAGTTCTGAGCTGGGATGGTGCAGTGAGCTAAAAAACGGTGATGGATCAAGCCCTGATCTTTGGACTGGGTAAGAGTGGTCTGCTTAATTCAGGCACTCTGTTCATCACCACCCCCTTTTCTGAATCATTTTGTCCACCATAAGCGTGGAAGGGTATACTCAGATGTGAGTCCCTTGCTCATTGCACCATCAGGATTCAAGCAAGCCGGGCCGAAGACGCCTGAAATGGCAGAAACCGGTCCCCGGAAGCTTGTTTCCTTCCCAGTACAAGAATTGGCTTGGTAGTTTGGTTTGCCCTGTTCCCATCATGCACTGGGACAGGAACAGACTAATTTGCATATAGCCAAGTTCTGAGCTGGGATGGTGCAGTGAGCTAAAAAACGGTGATGGATCAAGCCCTGATCTTTGGACTGGGTAAGAGTGGTCTGCTTAATTCAGGCACTCTGTTCATCACCACCCCCTTTTCTGAATCATTTTGTCCACCATAAGCGTGGAAGGGTATACTCAGATGTGAGTCCCTTGCTCATTGCACCATCAGGATTCAAGCAAGCCGGGCCGAAGACGCCTGAAATGGCAGAAACCGGTCCCCGGAAGCTTGTTTCCTTCCCAGTACAAGAATTGGCTTGGTAGTTTGGTTTGCCCTGTTCCCATCATGCACTGGGACAGGAACAGACTAATTTGCATATAGCCAAGTTCTGAGCTGGGATGGTGCAGTGAGCTAAAAAACGGTGATGGATCAAGCCCTGATCTTTGGACTGGGTAAGAGTGGTCTGCTTAATTCAGGCACTCTGTTCATCACCACCCCCTTTTCTGAATCATTTTGTCCACCATAAGCGTGGAAGGGTATACTCAGATGTGAGTCCCTTGCTCATTGCACCATCAGGATTCAAGCAAGCCGGGCCGAAGACGCCTGAAATGGCAGAAACCGGTCCCCGGAAGCTTGTTTCCTTCCCAGTACAAGAATTGGCTTGGTAGTTTGGTTTGCCCTGTTCCCATCATGCACTGGGACAGGAACAGACTAATTTGCATATAGCCAAGTTCTGAGCTGGGATGGTGCAGTGAGCTAAAAAACGGTGATGGATCAAGCCCTGATCTTTGGACTGGGTAAGAGTGGTCTGCTTAATTCAGGCACTCTGTTCATCACCACCCCCTTTTCTGAAGCACAGGGAGAGTACAGCACAGCAGAGCAACTGGGCCAGTGTCCATAGCACAGGTGAGAGCCAAACACAGCAGAGCAACAGGGCCAGTGTCCATAGCACAGGTGAGACATCAAATACATGAGAGGCTGCACGGAGGAGAGTACAACAGAGCAGAGCAACAGGGCCAGTGTCCATAGCACAGGTGAGAGCCCAACACAGCAGAGCAACAGGGCCAGTGTCCATTGCTCAGGTGAGACAGCAAGTACATGAGAGGCTGCACAGGGGAGAGTACAGCACAGCAGAGCAACAGGGCCAGTGTCCATAGCACAGGTGAGACAGCACATACATGAGAGGCTGCACAGGGGAGAGTACAGCACAGCAGAGCAACAGGGCCACTGTCCACAGGACAGGTGAGAGCCCAACACAGCAGAGCAAGAACAAGTACATGAGAGGTTGCACGGGGGAGAGTACAGCACAGCAGAGCAACAGGGCAGGCTACACACACAGGTTGTAAACAAAGGTCAGGACTAGCACACCTGAATGAGGCACAGGCATATGAGGGGGTTGTCAACTCACTCCTGGCTGTCATGCGGACTTGGACCTGGCTGTGTGTCGGGGACAGCAGGCCCACTTGACTGGGGGGACAGAGCCCCAGGTAATGTTGAGCTAACAGTGGCTTTTCAAGCTGGAGGGCTGTGTGGACCAGGTGGCATAGTGGCACGTGGAGGAGGAGTCATGCAGACCTCTGACACAGTGTGGGTGGGAGAGGTTGGAGGTGTGCCCTTCCACTTTTTGGGAATATGAAATGGCTTCCCTGTCTTGGGGTTGATGGGAAGTGGTACACACACCAACTGTCCCACATCAGGTGCAGACACTGGCTATACCTCTGGTGATGTGCTTGATCCTGCAGAAAGCTTGGGCTGGCTACGCTTCTGGACCACCTTCCCCTCTTTGGCAGGTGTACCCCCTACAGTGCCCACCATCCTCTCTTTGGCAGGTGTACCCCTACAGTGCCCACCTTCCCCTTTTTGCCAGGGGTGGTCTGTACAGTGCCCTCCTTTCCTTTTTTTCCAGGGGTGGTCTGGACAGTGCCCTCCTTTCCCTTTTTGCCAGGGGTGGTGTGTACAGTGCCCTCCTCTCCCTTTTTGCCAGGGGTGGTCTCAACAGTGCACTCCTTTCCCTTTTTCTCAGGGGTGGTCTCAACAGTGCCCTCCATTGCCTTTCTCTCAGGGGGGGTCTCAAAAGTGCCCTCCTCCACCTGCCTCAATGGTCTTTGAATTGGGGTTGATGTGGTGGGTGGATGTGTCCCTGTGCTCTTCCTAGGTGTACCCCTGACATGCCACACCTCCTCTGTGGGCACAGACACTGCATGGGTAGGTCTGTGTGATTTTTCAGTGACAGGAGAGTCTTTTTCTGGTGATGCCTCTGCGGCATGTGAGCCTGATGTCTGCCTCATTGCTCTTTTGGCCTAGCTCTTCCCTGACTGGCTCTTGTCTGTGCATTCTGGGGTGGCCCTGCTCTTCACTGGGGATGGTGTCTGTGGGCGGGAGTGCTTGGGTTGTGTCTGTTGTGTGCTCCTAGTGCTGTATCATTTTGGTGACGCCGGCGCAATGTGGTCACTGTCATCTGATGTGGCCACTGAATGGGGGGTGGTCAAAGGCACCTGAGCTGGAATGGGTGCATGTGCCTGTTGAAGGGCAGACGTCACTGTGGATGACAACGCCTGGACTGTACAGTGTAGCCCACCCACGTCAGAGTGTATGCCCTCCATGTATGCACCACCTGGCCTAATTTTTTGTCATGGTCACTGAAGGCATTGAGCAGGGCGGTCTGGCCTACACAAAGCTTGCGCAGGAGCTCTACAGACTCTGCACTGAGGGCAGCAGGGGGGACAGGTATTGGGGCAGCAGTGCCAGGTGTGAATGTGACTCGTCCCCTCTTAGTGACACGGATACGGGCAGCACCAGAGGAAGTGGATGGGAGGCTGGGTACTGGCCGCTGGGTGGTAGATGATGATGCAGACTCCCCATCCCCTGTTCCTTCCAACATGGATGCATCCCCGCTGGCACCAGATGATGTTGTACTCTGTGTCTCAACCACGGATTCCTCCTGCATACTTCGATCCCCCTCAGATGCGCTGGTGGGCTCTATGTCACTGGCATCCACTGCAGCTGTCATGCTACTGTTGCCACCACTGGTCTCTGGCTCATGTTCCTCCGTGGTCTCTTGCGAATCTGCATGAGAGAGAGAGATGCAGGGTTGTGTAAGTGTCACATGAATACAAATCAATGCAGTACAGGAGAGGCCAAAATCTACATGCTAAACACCACACCCTGCAATCCCTGTGCAGCAACACACAACATAGACCACAACAGTGCCTGTAACGCAGAATGTATGCCATGATTGAGCCATGTTGATGCCACACAGCACTACACCATGCCCTAGATTGGAGTGCACCACACACACAACTTGCCCTGCACTCTCCTAGGGACTTGATGTGGGTACAACACTTATCACCACTGACAGACATTCAGGGAAAAGGAGGGGACAACACAACACACCTATCATGACATTACAGTCCTCAATGTAAAGTAGGCTATGGCAAGCAACATGGTGTAAACCGGGGGAACATTGTGTTCAGATGTGTGGGCCTCAACTATGATGGTGCATGCAAAGTAGGCAATAATGATGTCACACTCAGAAAGTGGACACTGCTGTTCACCCCATAATAGATAGCCCACACTATCCCAAAGATGAATGACCACGTGGAGCCTAACGCACCTGGCAAAGCAAAAGTACAGCAGGGAGGATCAGCTTATCAAGGCCAGGGTGGGCCAATGCCTCATACAAGCACACATCACAGCAGCCACTCACATTACACAGCACAGCAACACACACACATCACATGGGTCACCGCTGCCACAGGCCCTGTACACATGCATCCGCTCCCAGCAGAAGGCACCCTCCCCAGATACTCGCCACCCCTGCCTTGCTGGTGAAGCTCCTTCAGGGTCTGGATGAGTCACTGCCAGGATGCGGCCCATCAGTGGAGTCATGCTGCGCTGTGCCAAACGCCCTGTGTGTGGTAGCATCTCCAAGGTCATCTCTGCCACTTGCTTAGCCAGCCGGCTGATGTCGTCCCACCTCTTGTGACAGTGGGTGCGTCGTCTGTTCGATACCCCCAGGGCTCGCACCTTTGCTGCAATGGCCCTCCACACGGCCTTACACTGGTGTACCTTGAGCTGCAGGTGTGAGAGAAAAGAAGGGTAAATGACCAGTTACACAGTGTCAGGTACCAACACCCATCAGAACAGTAGCAAGACACAGACTCAGGACCAATTGTTACCTCCCTCCCTCCAAAACTAGGGCACCCCTCACAAGGGCACTGTGCATGGCCAAAACACATGTGATTGCATGCACACATTGGGAAGTTGAGGGTCCATGACAATCTCACAAATGCAGGATGCACCAACACAATATGCATCGCCAGAAGTGTGTAAGTGTGCAATCATACAGGACACAGATGGGCCATATATACAATTTACTGTGAAGGAACTGTAGCAAGGAGCATATAAGTCTGGTGAATTTTCCACGTTTGGTTGGGCAGGCACTGGACCTATTCTCTGGCTCACACTGAGTCAGACAACATGGTCACACTCAAATATTCACACAAACAATTACTGTCCTGGCACCTACATGGCTAACGTCCGGGGGCTCTGTATGGCTGACAATGTAACACACCCCACTCACACGTACACGTGCATGCATGGAAAATATTGACTTTGGGACGCACACGCTCCCTCGCCCTGGAGACTGCTTTTCTGTCATTGTGTGACACAACCACACACCCCCAGGCATATACTGCAGCAGCACAACTACACGTCTGACACCTCCCTGCCCTACAGCTACCTTCATGGTGACTTACCACTACATTGGTACCACCAAACAGCCTTGGGTACTGTGCCAGTACCTCGTCCACAAGGCCCTCCAGCTCCTCACTTGTGAATGGACTGGCATGGATCTTCTCTGTCCTTAACATCCCTGTGGACATGGAACACCTGTTTTGGAAGTGAGTGGTGAGTGGTCCCAGGCACCAGCAGGAGAGGGTCCCAGGCAGCAGGCTCTTCAGGCAGCAGCAGGAGAGGGTCCCAGGCAGCAGGCTCTTCAGGCAGCAGCAGGAGAGGGTCCCTGGCAGCAGGCTCTGTGAGCAGTGGAAATGTGAGGCTCACTCCCACAGATTTATAGCCCCCTGGGCTGGTTTGTAAGCTGAAAAGCTGCAACAATTGTTTGTTCAGGTCTGCCTTTTTCAAAAGCATCCAATGACCGCCTACGCGGTGGCGGTGCACACCTTCCGTGTTTTTCAAATATGCATCATGCCATCGCGATCATCGCTGCCATTGGCTGCAGGCAATGCTCCATGGCGGTGATGCACCGCGGGTGCCCGGAGTGCGCTACCGCGTTGGTGCATCTTTCAAAAGCATCCAATGACCGCTTCCGTGGTGGCGGTGCACACCTTCCGCGTTTTTCAAATATGCATCATGCCACCGCGATCATCGCTGCCATTGGCTGTAGGCAATGCTCCATGGCGGTGATGCACCGCGGGTGCCCGGGGTGCGCTACCGCGATGGTGCATCTTTCAAAAGCATCCAATGACTGCCTCCGTGGTGGCGGTGCACACCTTCCGCGTTTTTTCAAATATGCATCATGCCACCGCGATCATCGTTGCCATTGGATGTAGGCAATGCTCCATGGCGGTGATGCACCGCTGTGACCAGGAGGTAGCTGCCGCCATTTGTGTGGCGGATCATGCTCACAGCCAGCTAGACATATCTCCATGCCAATGGCTACCGCACTTGTGAAGGGGTGGTGCTGGGGTCACACCGCCGTGGCCAGGTGGTAGCGGCCCCATTTGTGTGGCGGATCATGCCCACAGCCAGCTAGACATATCTCCATGCCAATGGCTACCGCACTTGTGAAGGGGGTTGTGCTGGGGTCACACCGCCGTGGCCAGGCGGTAGCAGCCGCCATTGTCATGTCATTTCCTGGCTATGTCCATCATGAACACTGCATGAGTACACAGCTGCAACATGATGAAGGGCACATCATTGAACACACAATGCCATTCTTCCATCTCATCCACAGGTGGACGCACGTTCTGTGTGACGCACTTTGGTCTGTGATCCCTGTCATGTTACTTATGTATTTGATGGTTGATGATGCTTGACACTCTTAAGCTGCTGTCAATGATATTGAAGAAATCATTGTGTTGAGGGTCAGTGCTGAGCTTTTCAATGCTTGTCTCACTGTATGGTATTGTATCACACTGGTGATTTCGCATCAGCTCATGCACACAACAGAATTTTTTAAGTCTACTGTGTTCATTGTGTTGTGGATGTGTGCAGAGTTTACATGATGCATTGAGGTGTGACAGGTACAGCAGATGGGTATGATACAGTCATGGTCAGTTTAGACACATTGGCACGCTTGGTGGTACAGCACCAGGCGTGCACAGGTGAAATGTGTTGTTCAGTATGTGTGCATTCACATTGACCTATGTGTTGTTTGCGGCACTTGTGTATTGTAAGTCGAGAGGTGTGCCCTCTGTGTGTCTCAACTGGCCACCCATGTCACCTGGTTTGCCATGCATCTCTCAGGGCAGTGTTTGGTTTGCCATGACATTGTTGATCGTGAGTGCTCATGATGGTTGTCACTGACACTTGCACATTTACATCTCAACTAGGATGAGGCCAAATCTCCCACGTCACTTGATAGTGCTGGAGGACATGGAGAATATTGGAATCATTCGTAAATTTCTCCTCGACAGACCAACACTGAAGACACGGTGTGATCTTTTGGAGCCCCACCGGCAGCCTCGCCACCACTATCCAACAGCATTCACACTCACATACAAGGTGATGGCAGCCCTCTACTTTTTTGCAACTGGTTCCTTCCAGGAGACCGTGGCCAGTGCTGGAGGGATGTCGCAGGCCATGTTCAGCCAGGTGCTGAGTGATGTTCTGGCAGCGATGATGCTATATAAGAATCGCTACATTCATTTCCCTAGGGGAGCAGAATTGGCTGGTGTGAAGGGTGACTTCTATCCCCTTGGGCGCATCCCCATGTTGTTGGTGCCATCGATTGCACCCATGTAGGTCTGGTGCCACCGCAGGCAATTGAGCACATTTTTTGAAATCGTAAACATTATCATTCTATCAATGTGCAGGTGGTGTGCCTTGCGGACATGACCATTTCACATGTGTGTGCTAGATTTCCTGGCTCTGCACATGATTCGTACGTCATGAGGAACAGCATGGTGCCACGGATGATGGAAAATCTGCATCCCGAGCATGATTGGATTGTGGGTGAGTATGTTTACTGATATGGCGTGCTGTGTGTTACCTGCTGCACTCTGGCTGTGCGACATTGCCATGGGTGTTTGACATTCACAGATGACTCAGCATATCCCAGTCGGCCATGGCTGTTGAGCCCGCTAAGGAATCCCAGGACCCCGGGAGACGTCCTGTACAATGAGGCCTATGGCAGGACCCGCCGTGTAATCAAGCGGAATTTTGGCGTGCTGAAGTCAAGATTCCGCTACCTTGACAAGACAGTGGGTGTACTGGCATACTCGCCTGGGAAGGTCTGCAAGATCGTTGTGGCATGCTGTATGCTGCACAACCTTGCCATCCACAAGGGGATCCCCTTGCTCATAGACGATGGTGAGGAACCAAGGCAACCGCCTGCTCAAGGACCTGAGTCCAGTGTTGAGGACAGTGGAGAGGAGGAAGGAGTTTACTTGCGCCAACAGCTCATCGGCCGCTACTTCACTTGAAGGTGGGTGACGAAATACGACTTGTACATTGTCTGGTGTGCATGCTGTTGTTGTGAATGGCTATGGGCGGATGTAACAGACAGGCACATGTGGAGTGACCTGTATGCGATAATGTGTCAGTGACATTTCACATGTGCCCATATGCAGGACGCAGTTTGTTGACACTTGCTGTACGTTGTGTTGTCTGCCTGTACAGTTATGTTGATGTTTGGTGTTGTGTTATGTCTGTGACAGCACACTGACGCCAGTGACTGTTGTTCTGTTGTGTCTCCCTAGGTGCAATGTAGTTATCCTGGCCTACATAATGTACATCTTTTGCAAACATCATGGACATTTTGGACACAGTCACAATAGCACTAAAGGCAAGACTGCACAAATTGTAGTGTGTAAGGTGTTTTATTTACAAAGTTGACATGTGAGGGGAGCGTGCATTTTCACATGTAGGTGGTGATGGAGCAGTAAGTTGACATTCATAGTAGATGAGATGCAAGAGTAGAGCCCACATGGATGTGGTGACCCAGTCCAACAGCCATGTGCCATTCACAAATCACTGCGGGGAAGGACAGTTCAAAGAGTCAATGCAGTGGGGAAGAGGCTTGCCATCAGGGCTGGCTCCGTGACTGGCATGTGGCTGGTGCTTTGACTCCAGAGACTCCCAGGCTCTTCTTTGGACGCCCCCTTGGTCTCTTGGGAGGGGGGGACTGCTGTTTGGCCAGCGGTGTCTGAGGACTCACCCCTCTCTGTGGCCGCAGGGGAGGATGGTGCACTGTCATCCTGTGGCACAACAGTGGGGGGCGGAGATGTTGTTTGGGACGCTGGCCTGTCCCTCAGTAACGCCACTTGCTGGCCCATGAGGTCCACCATCTGTCCAAGGCGGTTGTCGATGGACCTCATCAGCAGTATGAGCTCCCGTAATAGATCGTCAGACCGGCCACTTTGTCCCTGGACCTGTTGGTATGCCTCCACAACTCTGGTGAAGTGATCCAGGGATGGTGTCCACTCCTCCTGAGGTCTGGGGCTGACCCTGGCCCTCCCACCTACCCTGCTGCCACGGACCTCTTGCCTCACCACTCTGGGTCCACGCAAACTCTCCCTGCCCTCCACAGTTGTTGGAGTGGCCTGGTCATCCCCTGGGACACGGTGGGTGCTGCAGGTGGCACAGGTGGTACTGGTGGTGGTGTTGGCGGTGGTGGCAGCGGTGGAGGCAGAGGCCATGACTGCAGGGGTCTGCTGTGCTCTTGTTGTTGCAGAAGACGTGGTGGTGGAGAGGATGGGGTCTTGGGACCTCTGGGTCTGTGGCACATCAGATGGGCCAGCCTGGAGCTCATCGTCCAAACTGTCCTGGGAGTCAACATCCGAGAGTCCATGTACTGGGGGTGGAGAATGGCTCTGATGCTCATTGTTCTGGTCCTCAGCAGTGAGTTCTTCATCACCTGTGGATTGGATGGGTAATGGTCAGTGTTGGGCAGTGTGCAAGTATTGTGTCATCTGCGTGTCATCAACTGTCTGTACACTACACATTTGTGAAGTCACCACTAATGTTTTGATTGTCACACTGTGTAATTTCAGGGTGCAGAGGAACATCATTTACTCATACATGGCAGGTGTCAATGCATTGCAAGCAATTGTTGCTGTGTGTAGGGATGCAGGTCTCACACACATACATCAAGAAGAGTGAAGATGCCTACCTACCTGTTAGGTGAGGGAGGACAGTGTAATGGCTGACACATGCTCCTGGGTGGGAGGGAGCACTCCATGCTGCTGGGCTGTGGGCCAGGGGCATGCTGGGAGTAGTGCTACAGGCCTCCCACTCACAAACAGTCCTCGAATACAAGATGGCTACCTACCTGTTAGGTGAGGGGGAACAGTGCAATGGCTGACACATGCTCTTGGGTGGGAGGGAGTGCTCCATGCTGCTGGGCTGTGGGCCAGGGGGCATGCTGGGAGTAGTGCTACAGGTCTCCCACCCACAAACAGTCCTCGAATACAAGATGGCTACCTACCTGTTAGGTGAGGGGGAACAGTGCAATGGCTGACACATGCTCCTGGGTGGGAGGGAGTGCTCCATGCAGCTGGGCTGTGGGCAAGGGGGCATGCTGGGAGTAGTGATGCAGGCCTCCCACCCACAAATAGTCCTAGAATACAAGATGGCTTCCTACCTGTTAGGTGAGGGGGAACAGTGCAATGGCTGACACATGCTCCTAGGTGGGTGAGTGCTCCATGCTCTTGGGCTGTGGGCCAGGGAGCATGCTGGAAATAGTGATGCAGGCATCCCTCCCCAAAACAGGCCTCCCAAGCAAGTTGTACAAACATCACAAGCAAGATGGCTACTAACCTGTTAGGTGTGGGGGAACAGTGCAATGGCTGGCACATGCTCCTGGGTGGAAGGCAGTGCTCCATGCTGCTGGGCTGTGGGCCAGGGGGCATGCTGGGAGTAGTGATGCAGGCTTCCCACCCACAACAGTCCTCCAATACAAGATGGCTAACTACCTGTTAGGTGAGGGGAAACAGTGCAATGGCTGACACATGCTCCTGGGTGGGAGGGAGTGCTCCATGCTGCTGGACTGTGGGCCAGGGGGCATGTTGGGAGTAGTGCTACAGGCCTCCCACCCACAAACAGTCCTCGAATAAAAGATAGCTACCTACCTGTTAGGTGAGGGGGAACAGTGCAATGGCTGACACATGCTCCTGGGTGGGAGGGAGTGCTCCATGCTGCTGGGCTGTGGGCCAGGGGGCATGCTGGGAATAGTGATGCAGGCCTCCCACCCACAAACAGTCCTCGAATATAAGATGGCTATATACCTGTTAGGTGAGGGGGAACAGTACAATGGCTGGCACATGCCCCTGGGTGGGTGAGTGCTCATGCTCCTGGGCTGTGGGCCAGGGAGCATGCTGGGAGTAGTGAAGCAGTCCTCCCACCCACAAACAGTCCTCGAATACAAGATGGCTACCTACCTGTTAGTTGAGGGGGAACAGTGCAATAGCTGACACATGCTCCTGGGTGGGTAAGTTCTCCATGCTGCTGGGCTGTGGGTCAGGGAGCATGCTGGGAGTAGTGATGCAGGACTCCCACCCCCAAACAGGCCTCCCAGGGAAGATGGCTGGCTACCTGTTAGGTGAGGGGGAACAGGGCCGTGGTGTTAGAGTTGTGAAAGGAAGTACTTATCAGTGTGATGTTTGGCATTTGTTTGTACTTACCAGCCTCCGTTCCCCCAGCTACTCCTGTGAGACTCTCAGGATGCAGAATGGCAAGCACCTTCTCCTCCCATGGTGTGAATGTTTTCTGTGGGATGGGAGGGCCACTGCCAGTCACGTTCGCCAGCTCCCAGTTCTTGCTCCTCTTCTCCTTAACAACCCTCTTGAGATCAGGCCACCGCTTCATGATCTCCTTCTTGGATCTTGGGGTGGTCCCTACTGCATTGACCCTTTCTACTATCCTTTCCCACATTTGTGTCCTTGTGGCTAATGGTGTCTGTTGGACCGGGCTACCAAACAGGTGTGGCTCTACTCTGACAATCTCATTGACCATGACTGTCAACTTACCCTCTGTGAAGTTGGCCATCTTCTATGAGGTCATGGTGTGTTGTGATTGGAGTGTTTGTGAGTGCAGGTGTGTGGGTGGCGGGGGTGGTGATGGTGTGTGAGGTGTGTTGTGTGCTGGGGGAATGTTGGTGCTGGTGTGATGATGATAGTGATGGTGGTGGTGTTTGTGTGTGTGTGCTGTGCTCTTTTGCCTGTCCTGTCAGATGTGGTGTATGGCCTTTTCTTCTGGAGTGTTGCAAAGGATTGTGGTCAGTGAAGGGGCAGGTTTTATACTCAGCTATATGGGTATGTCCAAGTAGATTTTGGCTGTCAGGTGTGTTGTGGGAGTTGTCCTGTGTTATTATTTTTGTTTTTGAATTTTTTTGTTTTTTTTAATTTGTATGATTTTTATGTATTTGGGGGGCATGGCTACTTTGATATGTGCAATGTTTGGCATGACTGAGGTGTTTCCGCATCGTCCGCCATTTTTCTCATGTACCTTCCACTGCGGGGGCTATGCTGCAGCTCTTCCGCTATCTCTCCCATTCACTCCTGTGTGCGACTGCGGCTGTCGGAAACAGCGGTTCTGACCGTGAGACCCTCGGGGATTAACTAATTTCCCGTGCAGTGTCTGCGCTTTACTTGCGGTGGGTTGATGATTTTCCGCTGCTTTCCCGACTGCCGCGGTCGTTTTTTTGCCATCACAGCCCACTTCGGGCGTTTTGTTGGGACCGCTCCCGCCGCGGTCATTCTTTTGTGGCGGTTGATCCTAATTTGGCCGCCGGTTTATCCGAGGTCCTGGCGGGCGGTTGTTTCCCGCCTCCATGGCGGTCGGGGTGATTTTCCGCCCGCTATCCTAATGGGGACCCATGTCTTTAAATAATCTCTAAAGCAAAGAATATGTTCTTGCATTCAGGTTTACATCCAAAAAGCAAACTCAGCTTTCATAGTTATTTTTCTGTTTCACATTATTGGCTATGAAATCTTCAAATTTAACCATTGTGAGCAGCTGAAAACTCATAACTCCAAGGGTGACGTTTGAGTACGCTTCCAGTTAAGCAAAATAAAAACCTTGTAAATATAAAGGAAAAAATAAACAAATGTTATTTGAAATGAATCACTCTTGATGTCCACACATGGGGGTCGATTCCGATTCTGGAAAAACCTCTCCGAATAGCCGTTCGGAGCATTTTTCCCGTACGAATCATAAACTGCAACGTCCCCCGTATTTACAAAAAAGTACGATTCTTACCAGGAGCTGGACTCCGTACGAATCGTACAGAGACCGTACGAATCAAATCCCCGTACGAATCTCCCTCGGAACCCGCTATACGTGAAATCTGTACGGTTCGCGGCTGTTTTTTCCGACCCGGCAATTACGATTCATATCGGGTACGCACGGTACGACCCTTTTCTACGGGAGCTGAAAACAGCCGTAAAAGCAGAGTCCACCTCGAAACATGTACGGAACGCCCCCCCCAGGTACGGTGCGTACACCCCATGATTGCAGGGGTACGGTGCGTACCCCTGCGATCACGGGGTGTACGCACCATACCCCGCGATCTTGGGGTGTACGCACCGTACCCCATGTTCGATGGGTGTATGGTGCATACACCCTGCGATCGCGGGGTACAGTGCGTACACCCCGTGATCGCAGGGGTACGCACCGTACCCCTGCGATCATGGGGTGTTCGCACCGTACGGTGTGTAAGTGATTATGTGCTTTTCCGTACGAATCGCCCTTACCTGACATGGACCGTACGAATCGCGTCCTCATACCCCGGTCCGGATCGTACTCGTCGGTTCATACGCCATGTGTACGAGTCGTACGGTTCACTGTTTCAGCCTTGCAATACGTACGGATCGCGACGATTCAGACGGATTGCTGGAATACGTATCGTACTACGCGACTCGGACAGACGGGTACGAATCGTACGGCGATGGCTCCGGATGAAAATCGTACAGAGGATTTTTTCCCAGAATCGGAATCGGCCCCTAGGTGTACTGAAACACACACCTTGGAGAACTGGATAGTTTGTGAATCCTAGTGTTAACGTTCCCAAGCAAAGAATAGACCTAATTTCCAAAAAGAACTTCAATTGGGTGATTGAACCTGTGCATTAGTTCAATTATAAAACTTCATTTGATTACATTATAACTATGACTCCCATGGCAAACCCTGAGCTGGTATTTGAGAATATGTTTCTTTCTGGACATTTTCTTTAAGAACTTATCTTAACTTAAACAATATATGTGTGAGAAATGTATTTGTTCCTCTTAATGTGAACAACGGTCCTTCCATTTTGTATACCCCGAGATAGTGAAATTATGAACTTTGGTTGCCTTTCTATTTGTTTCAAGTCAGCACAAACAGATTTGTTTCTGTTCATCTGTTCATCAACACCTGGGGCCTCATTATGATGTCAGGCGGATTGCCCCTGCCAGGCTGGCGGTGGCTACCGCCAGCCTGGCGGGGGCAATTTGCCCGTCATCCGCATTTGTTTTCCCCCCGCCATATTTGTATGGCGGGGGGACCTCGGCGGACGGAAAGACCGTCCGCCACTTTTCCGCCCCGGTCGCCTTGCGGCCAGGGCGGAAAAGGAATAATATGGTGGCGGTGTCTATCAGACACTGCCAGCCATATTATGATGGGCAATTGTGGATGCCTTTCCGTGGCGGCAATGTCGCCACGGAAAGGCATGCGGAGAATCCCTGCGGGGGCCCGTTGTGGGCCCGTAGGGACCCTGGGAGGGTGGGGGGTGCACATGGGCAGTTCCATGCACAGCATGGCAGGCACCGCGCGGTGCCTGCCTTGCTGTGTATGGAAGTGCACAGCATGCTTTCCTGCCATTGAGGCCACAATGGTAGGAATGCGGGATGCACCCGCCACTGTGGCGGGCGCGCCTTAATACTGCCAACAGGACCCCCGCCCTTATGGCGGGCGGTCCCTACTACCGCAAGGAAGGCGGGCGGGCAAAGTCCGCCCGCCATCCTAATGAGGCCCTTAGTGTTGACCTACCTGCTATTTGCCCATCTAGGGCTTAGCAATGTTCACTTGTAATGTTTATATTGTGATTGTTTGATTGTCAAAGTATGAGAAGCGACAAACAATTTCCATGTAAATATCCCTTTTGTAAATATTTTGCACATCCCTAGCCCGTGCATTCTGTATAAATAACCTCTCAGATCTTTGGAAATGTCCACTCTTGTCATAGCCATCCTAGTGCTGTGAATATGTGCACCCACTCAATCATTTTTAAATACTAGTTAATTTAGCAGACCTACAACTATTGGCCTCTTTGTTTGTAATAAAGGAATGCAATTTCCACAATTGGCAACCAAAAAGAGAGCTTGCAGAGAAACATCCAACAGGCTTAAAAAACTGTGATCATGGAGGCGCGACCTAGGACTGACTGATCGTGAGGCCCCCTCCAGTTAAGGATACAAAGTTTCTCAAGCAGCTGCCATCTGAAGGGTGCACAGTCAAAATATCGATTCCCTATTATCGACCTACAGTAATATCGAGTTGAAAATATCGAAGGTGAAGAATATCGAGGTCAAGAATGTAGTTGGACAGAATATCGACCCTAAGGTAAGTAATATCGATTTTTTTATATCGATGTAAGTAATATCGAAGTTAGTAATATCGATATCAAATATATCGATGTTACTAATTTTGATGTTACTAATATCGATATTTGTTGTAATGTATTTTATTATGTATTTTATATGTATGTGGTATATGTTTTTTGTTAAGTATTTTATTTGTTTTAAATTATATGTGTACTATTTTTTATATATTAAAAATTTTATTTTTAATTTAATTTTATGTTTTAGTACTGGAGCAGGTTGTGGTTTATAGGGGAATAGGGTGGGAAGTAATTTAATTATAGTAAATTAATTATTCATTTTTAGTAGTTGTAAATTCATTTTAATTCATTTTTGCGTTTAAGTTCTGTAGCGGGTTGTGGGTTTATAGGGGAATTGGGTGGGAAGTAATTTAATTGTAGTTAAGTAATTATTTTTTTTTTATTGGTATTGATAATTATTTTATTTCTAATGAATTATTAATTGGTAATTAACTATTTTAATTGGTAAGTAATTTTTTTAAATTGGTAATTTATATTTTTTATTGGTAATTAATTTTTATTAATTTGACATTTATTTTATTAATAGGTAATTATATTTTTTATAAAACATATTTTCTATATACAAATAAATGTATTGTTTACCATTTTTAAATTGTTAATCAATTTGTAATTATTATTATGTTTTTTGTTTTGAATTTTTTTTAGTGTTCAATATTTATTATTTGGTAATTTATATTTATTAATTAATATTTATTGGTATTTATTGTTAATGTATTGTTAATTAATTATTCAATTGTAATTATGTTTTAGTAATTATTAATGGGTATTTGCAAATGATGTAGAGTTATTTAAAAATTATGTTTTTAATTATTTTATTTTCAACAATTATTTTTAAGTATTTTATATTTAACTTCTCCACTATCCAATGCTTTCCCTACTGTTGCACTCTCTGGAGTGTGAATAGTAATTTTTACCCCTACGCTGGCCAACGCTTTCCCTACTGTTGCACTCTCTGGAGTGTGAATAGTAATTTTTACCCCTACGCTATCCAACGCTTTCCCTACTGTTGCACTCTTTTGAGTGGGAATAGTCATTTTGACTCCTACGCTATCCAACGCATTCGCTACTGTTGCACTCTCTGGAGTTGAAATAGTAATTTTGACCCCTACGCTATCCAACGCTTTCCCTACTGTTGCACTGTTTGGATTTGGAATAGTAATTTTACCCCTACGCTATCCAATGTTTTCCATACTGTTGCACTCTCTGGAGTTGGATTAGTAATTTTTACCTCTACGCTATCCAACGCTTTCCCTACTGTTGCACTCTCTGGAGTTGGAAAAGTAATTTTTACCCCTACGCCATCCAACGTTTTCCCTACTGTTGCACTCTCTGGAGTTGGAATAGTAATTCTTACCCCTACGCTATCCAATGGTTTCTCTATTGTTGGCTCTCTGGAGTGGGAATGGTAATTTTAAGTTCTATGCTATCCTACATTTTTATTACTGTATTTTTTTTACTTGTGGATTTTGAATAGTATTTTATATTCATTTAGCTATTTAATTTTTTTCATAAAATTGGATAATGTAGTATATAATGAATTTTAAAAATATTAAAAGTATATTAACTTTTTTAATTTATTAAACATAATTCTTTACTTTTTATTTATGTTTTTGTTTTATGTTTGTAAATGTATTTGTAATTTAGAATATATCTTTTATTAATTTATAAATTATTAAAATAATTATTACAACATTATGTTTAATGAATGTATTATTATATATGTATTATTCATTAATTTTAAACATTATTAGATATTTTTAACTATGTTTATTTTATTTATTAGTGTTATTTACTTTACTTTACATTTATATTTTTACAGAAAAAAAATATATATTTTTAACATCGATATTTTTAACATCTATATTTTTTTTCGATATTTTTGTACTTACCATGTTGTAGCTAGGATGTCGATATTCTTGCCTTCGATATTTCTGCATCGATATTCCTGTAGGTCGATATTTTCTAGGTCGATATTTTGTCAGTGATCCCATCTGAAGTCCTAAACAGGCGTCCTGACAGCAGGATTTAACTGGCTGAGGTCCCCCGACTGATCCTTTTGGAGTAGGCGTTTTGGCTAAAAGACCAGTGGCCGGACTTCATCTACATAATGAAACAATTGGTGAGATTTTTCTGTTGCATCAATTGATAATCATTGACTGAATTGATAATATTTGTTTATTTATTTATAAAGAAACTGATATAAACTAGTACAATATACTGTTGGAATGATAAAAGTCTACCTGCAAAGACAAGCACAACGCTCTTGGAACACTATTAGTCCACCTGTAAGGGAACAAAAGAATTAGAACTTTCACAAAAGTGAGGGCAAAACTAATATCTCAACTGTAAGTGAGATCGCCTCAAATGCCTTGAATGTAATCCACTCACACTGCGGTAAATTCTGAACAAAACTGATATCTCAACTGTGATGGAGATTGTCTCAAATGCCTTGTCTATGATCCACTCACAGTACAGTAGTTCAGCATCACCGTTGGACTTCCCGGTCATCCTCCAATGTCCCTGATACTGCAAAGTGACCTCGGGAGACTGACAGACAGAATAACACAAAACAATATGCAGAAAGCATTAACGAAAATCCTGTTGCACCGCTTCCCGTCACCTAGGAAACCTTCGGCAGCGCAGGAAAGTTCAGGGTGGCTAGCGCAAAATCCGGGATACGTCCAATGACGTAAATCCTGCTGTGTCGCTTCCCTTTACAATGGAAACCTTCAGATGTGCCGGTCTGGATGCGCTCCATTTCCCTGCACCATGGAAACAAGGAAGAATGTGCACAGAGACTGTAGGCATGACGCTTAGCTCGTCCTCGCCAACTCTCACAGCACATTCCAAGACATCATCAAAAGAGACGGGCTGTGGTGAAGGAAGGATCTCCGCACCGGTAAACAGCAGCGCAAACAGTGTGTGAAGTCGTGACCCTGGGACACACACAACAAACTGCTTGTGAGCTCCCTTGGCAGCAAGTAGCCAAAGACCATGCCACAGACCACACCGCACAGCAATGACTGATAGTAGACCTCATGGTTTCTTCCCCTAATCTCTAGAAGACTGGCAGCCTCAGGGGAACTGAACCACCATAATGCAGAAACGTGGCACACGCGGAGGGCATGTGGCACAGCCCACTCACTTTCCCTCTTCTGCTGCGAGTAGAAAATGTGTCAACAAGAAAGAATCCTGGACAGAACTGAGGCAAAGACTTGCAAGCATGGCTCCAGGAGAACAAAGAGACCTGCTGAAATCCAAGGGTCTGCTGCACACGTGGATGGAGAGAGGATCAGTCAAACTCGTTGCAAAATTTGTAGTGATTACTCTGGACAAGGTAAGTGTAAGAGCACATAGTTTATTGACTGTTCATCTCCACAGCTTCCAGGAACTAACAGGCTCCTGGGATTCAAACAAAGACATTCTTTCACCATGGCAGTGACATCACAAGCAGTACAGAGTAGATAGATAACAGGCTTAAGGAGATACTACTACAGTCTTAATACATTTTTCCAAAACAGAATTTCTTAAACAACCAATACAGAATCTTCATTTATGACAGGACGTCTACCAACTGAGCCTTGGAGTCAATTCTGGGTATCCTAGGTTCATGGCAATCAGGCTCAGTCTTCCTTTTTCAGACAATAGTACTGTCTTTCTTCTGAATCTTCCAATGTTCCAGGAGTGTTCTGATGAGCGTTACTAAAAGGTGCCACATTTACACCCGGTACTAGCCTGTTCCTCTCTTTGTCTATCCCCACACTGGTTCTGGTCAGTTCTGCCCTTTCTGCTGCATTTGGCTCCAATCTGTCTAGGGTGGTCAAGGACAGGCAGGCCCTAGTGTCAGATACATTGGCTTGGGGCAGGGCTACAGCTTTAGAAGTCAGAAAGTGGAAGGAGACAGCACTCAGGCAAACCTTTGAAACTCATGAAGGGATGAACATAACTCTCCCCAGGCCATCCTGCTCAGGAGAGTAACAACGTTCTACACTCAAGACTCTTCTTTTCCCTGTATGGAAGAATCCACGTCACACCACTGGAGAGGAATGATCAGTCGTATCACACTGAACACCGGCAGAAATGCAGATATGGTTTTGACAGAAAATGGTAACTTTCTAAAAGTAGCATTTTCAGAATCATAACACAATATTTAGCTTTACCATTGAAGACGATTTCAAATTACAATTCAAATGAGTGCAAGATGTATTTCTCTACCTGCTCCAAAACTGAAATAATCACACATTAAGAGTAATATGCTAAACCAGTTTTTAGTCTCTGAGAGAGGTTTGCTACAATGAAAAATGACTTTAGGATTGTTTCACTGTTAAGACATGTACAACTTAAGTACACATGTCCTACTTGCGACATTCCATGTACCATGCCCTACTAGCCTTTAAGATCTACCTTAGGGATGACTTCTAAATATTATAACTGAGGTTTTAGGCCTTGTAAAAGGTTTATTTTGGCCGCCCCGGTATCGCAGTTTAAAACTGCACTAAAAGCTGCAGTGACAGGTTTGTAACACATTTTACAGTGCTACTTTATTAGGAGACACATGTAATGCTGCATCCCACTACTCGGATTTAATTTACAGTACCATTTGCTCGGTGCTTATAATTAAATTGAATATATCTATTAGATATGTGCCCATTTTTACATGCTTAAGGGAGAGAGCACAAGCAGGTAACTACTGGAGAGCAGGGGTAAAGTACAGAGTCCTAATGTCAACTAAAACGGGTACAGCAAAAGCAATGTAGTGCAGTTAAAAAGTCTGGGTGAATACCACACAAAAGATGTCACGTCTACCAGACACTTTTCACAAAGAGCATCATGCCTTCTCTTTTGACTACTCTTCGACAAAAGGGGAATGCCCTTCGGTTCAATCTCATTCGCTGTTATTGGGAATCAATGAAAGCCAGGAACCATGCTCCATAGAAGGGACCTGACTGGTGCTGAATATAAGGCATATGTTGACCTTTTTATCCTAAAGGGGATGGATGAGATGAATTTCGGGAGGAGCTTTGAGGCAGTAGAAAGACTCTTAACCAGGGCTCTCACCTGCCAACTTGCCAAGCTGCAAAGCAAGGCCTTGCTCGATAGAATTCACAGCTAGTTACCGAAAATGAGTCGTCCTTTTAATAAAGAAATTACATTTTGCTATGATTGCTTGGATGCATGGTAAAAAATCCCCCCTCATAAATCTGCAGTTTGGTGTCCAAGGAACATATCCTTACACTTTAAGAACATGTAGCGAAGGTAAGCACGTTTTCCTACAAGTTGTTAAAGTTAGGAGTTGCTGACTTTTTCAACTCGAACGACAGATGATACTCCCCAACAAAGTATAATCAGTGGGCAAGATTTCTTAGATTGTCCCTCTCTGCTTTTTGCTGCAAGGATCAAGGCTCCCCTGAACAAAGCATCTTATCTACAGAAACCCAACCTGACAATGGCCAAGTCTTTTCCCGTAGACTGGGTCCAGCACAGGTAAACTACAAGAACTGCAAAATGCATCAAAGCCTGCCTGACAATTATTCTACCCCACTCCTTCGCCAGCCAATGGCAGACCTTGCCTGGATCTCAGGCAACTGTTCGATAGGCTAACATTTTCATGCTAGTCTGAGAAAACCTCTTCATGTTTTGCGATCCCTCCATAGCACCCTTGTCATTGTTATGTCTTTCATTGTGAGTTTTGTTATGTCTTTCATAGTGAGTTATTACACCTTTTAACTAAGTTGATTTGTGCGTTTCAGGCTTCTCTCTCTTTCCCATAGTTAACTATCACTTTCCCACAGGTAGGTACTAAGCACTGTTGGTTAGTCTTGCAAGGTAGCACTGCGCTGAAGGTGGGGGACTGCATTACTAGGCGTGTACGAGCAACAGTGAAACTGATGGTAACTGGGTTATCCTCCTTCCCTATATATCATATTACTTTGGATTTGTGGAGACAGCGAAGAGCAGGAAGCAATATTCTATAAATATATCACTTGAAAATAAAACGAAATGTCATTTAGGTGCGTTTAAGAGCGTTACTTGATTTTACTCATCTACACATTTTAAGGATAATTTTGAATTTTGCTGACAGAATTTATAAAAGCTAATATTGAGGAATAATTACACTTACCGAGGAGGTTTGGATACACATTCGCAATATTTAGTACTTGAATAAATGATGGCAGGCGTTCCTCCATGAAAATGTCAGTTATGAATTTGGGAAGAGTCTTTTTCAGGTGAAATCCTCATAATTCTGTTAGCAAAAATCACTGCTGGTTTAATTTCAACGTCCCTTAGTGAGCCTTGAAAAATGTACACCTCAAGTTGGTCACATCATTAGTGTTTATTTGTATTTGCTGCATAATATGGCGCAGAGTGTGGTTCCAAAAAGGCAGAGATGGTATACATCTTTCAGAGGGTGTCTGAAGCTGCTGAGCCACTGTTAGCTCTCTGGCTGGCTGTGAGCAGCTCTTCTGTGTGCGGCCCAGCCTACCAAACTAGAAAGTTTTGCTTCGTTGCATAATTATATGTGTACCAAAATTGAAAAAACATCTGTTCAGGAAGAAAAGGTATGCATTTAAGCATTTTGAAATCTCATGAGACGATGTCTGGAGGAAAATGGTTGTATTTCCAAAATATGTTTAAAGATGATATTTGAGCAATAAAAATCAAGTGGAGTTGGGGAGTCATATTACTAATATTATTAAGGGCATTGCAGCTATGGCTGTTATGTATTACCACAATGACAACGTATTATTACATTATTGCTGACAAACAATCATGTTTGTGATCACTGCTAATAATCCTGTCTAATTTTGTAACAATAATCTTTATACTTCGGGAGACATTGCATTGAGCATAAGTAACTCTTACTACAGAAAAGGTTGGAGATTCCTGTTGTGAAACCATACCCATGTTGATCTTTAATTGAGATAAGTCCACCACACTTGGGCTCAGAATAACAACATTTTTGCGCAGGTTTGGCCCATAAAAAGTGACATAAACTTGCACAAAATATTTTTTACATTTATTTTTTAATACAAACCTTGTTTTGTGTTGGAATGTCCCTTCAAAGTGAGGCAAAGCAATGCTTAGTGTTGCTTTGGATTACTCTGCATCAAGGGGGCATTCCATTGGTGTTACATGGGTGTTACCATGCAAACAACCATGGGTTTTGATGTAAAACCCTACCTACCAACAAGTGCTTGCAATGTTCACCACTCCGTCCATCATCCCCTTTGGTTTTTGCTAATTTTGCCCTAAGTTGGCAGGGTATGCCCAGACGTGGGTCCCTTGCTCATTTGGTCACTGGATTCAAGATAGCCTGGCTGATGAGGTTTATGAACCCGAAACCGGTCCCAGGATGCTTGTTTCCGGTCCAGGGAAAACATGGCTTGGCAGTTCGGCTGGACTGTTCCCATGAGGCACAGGGTCAGAATGATTTTCTTATGGCCATGTCTGAACTGGGGTGCCGGAGTGAGCTAAAGAATGATGATAGATTAATCCCAGATCAGTTGACTGGGGGTGAGTGCTTACAATGTTCAACACTCCGTCCATCTTCCACTTTGGTATTGCTAATTTTGCCCTAAGTTGGCAGGGTATGCCCAGACGTGGGTCCCTTGTTCACTAGGCCACTGGATTCAAGAGAGCCTGGCTGATGAGGGTTATGAACCTGAAGCCAGTCCCAGGATGCTTGTTTCTGGTCCAGGGAAGACATGGCTTGGCATTGCAAACTGGACTGTTCCCATGAGACACAGTGTCAGACTTATTTGCATACGGCCATGTCTGAACTAGGGTGGTGGAGTGAGCTAAAGAATGGTGATGGATTAAACCCAGATCAGTTGACTGGGGCTGAGTGCTTGCAATGTTCAACACTTCGTCCATCATCCCCTTTGGTTTTACTACTAACAATTGTAGACAGGGTTTTGTTCCCAAACATAATGGCACTTTGAAGCAGGCATTATATATATATATATATATATATATATATATATATATATATATATATATATATATATATATATATTGTTTCCAAAAGGAACTTCTACATATGTCCCATTAACTGAGTTAGTTGCCTACACATAAAAAAGATATGTACAACATCCGCAGAGCCTGCACCTCAACGGAAACATTTCCCATCATTAGCTCCGTCCACTACAGCATTTTAGCAGGGGTATGCTACATATTTAACAGGGGTTTAAAGTGCTGTGCATTTAGATTAGCAGAAACTAAAATCCTCCCAGCCATGTCAATCAATTGTTCCACATATAACCCTGACACCCCAATCAGTTTCACCATTTCAAGATTTGAGCCTCTAAGTCATCCTTCCGTATGTCTAACAGACAATTATATAACCACCACAATCAAATGTTTGCATCTAATAGTCTCAACTAGCTGGTTCGGCTCTATAGTACTTTGTTTTTTTTACTTAAAAAGTCCTGAATCTGTAAAAAAAAAAAAATCTGTTTTAGGGAGCCTATAAGCAGTTGTTATCACCTTGAAAAGGGTCTTCTTGTAGTAGCTGAACTCCAACATCGTACATAAACAGTTCTTGATTTCCGTGTCCAACAACATCTAATATATAGATGGAGACTCTGCAGGGTTACCAACCTCCTCCCCTGTCAACATTATCCTTATATTTTGTAAAATATAAGTGTAATAATAAAGTGTATATTCTGGTACAGCCCAGCCCCCCTTCTCCCGGGGTAATACCATGAAGCGTGTTGCTCTACGCGGTTTCCCTTTGGCTCATAAAAATCTGATACAATGTGATTGTAGTTGTTGTAGCTGGCTTCGAGTGATCACTAGCGATACAGATCTAAAATAGTAAATAACTTTGGGTAAAATCATCATTTTTAAGATATTACTCCTCTCACCAGTGAAAGATGAAGGCATTCAACTTTCTCTAACAGTTGTTTAACACTAGTGAGAATAGCACCCCAGTTGACTTCCGCTAGTTCCTTTAAACATGTCCTAATCTTAATGCCCAGATATGTCCCTTCATTGGTCACTCTGAGGTCCCGACTGCAGGCCTGGTTTGCGCAAATTATCTCTGTTTTCGATGTATTGAGTTTATAGCCAGACACAGATTCAAACCTATGTGCCAATTGGTTTATCTTGAGTAAAGCTACCGCAAGATCGGATGTTATAACCGCTATGTCATCTGCATAAGCTAGCACTCAGATCTGCTCCTGTCCGCAGTCCACAGGTTTGATTCTCGTGCTCCCCTCCAACATAGTTAAAAACATATTAAGAGCATGGACAGCCTTACCTTGTACCTCTCGATATGTGCACTGGTTAAGACTCTAGGCCATTGATGCAGATTCAAGCCTTAGTGGTCTTATACATAATTTGAATTGGTTTAATAAAACCAAGACCAAACACCAATACCATAAAATCCCCCTTAAGAAATCCCAGGAGACACAGTCAAACACTTTTTCAGTGTCTAATAGTACCAAGCCCTGGCTAATACCTTGCACATTAGCTGCATCAAACAGGGTCTGTTGATGTGGGTGACTGTCCCCCTGGTAGGTATTAACCCATGCTGCCGTATTTATACCAGTGGGGTAATAACCCTAACCAAATGAGAAGCTAGAATTTTGCCATAAATCTTCCTCTCGCTATTCACCGGAGAAATAGGTCAATATGACCACAGGAAATCTACTGGTTTATCCTTTTTCTTAAACACAATAATATTTGCTTCTTCCCAGGATGGTGGCACCACCCCCCGTTGTGCATGCTGCAGGGTATCCAACATATCAGTTTTTAATTCCTGGAAAAAGGTTATATAAACTTCCGGGTGTAGCTTATCTGGGCCAGCCGCCTTACCACTGAATAAGTTATGTATTGCCTCCTCAAGGTCCTCCATGGTAATAGGAGTATCCAGAATAGGTACTTCCTCGTGCCCAGTCGTTCACAATTCATACCATGTAAAAGAGCCTTAACTGCCTGCTCCCATTAGTTGTCTTCTGTATAAAGAGCCTCAAAAAACATATGACCGACTTTCCAGATCTCAAGAGGGGTATCAACTATCTTGCCCTGTGTGTATTTCATAATCTTAATTCTCTGTGCTGCCTCCTTAGAGCGAAGCCTTTGTGCAAGACATTACCCAGTGGCCTTCCCAAACTCATAGTTCTCCTCCTTAAACAGCTTATATTTAATAGCTATCTCCTTGCTCCAATATAGATTAATGTTAGCTTTACTACTGATGACCTCAGTTTGCAGTAAGTTGATATACGCACTGGCATTTATTCCCTGCATAAGATGTTCTTAAGCTAATCTGAGTTTCCCATATAAATCTTGAATCTCCATCTTTATTTGTTTTGTTTGTGAAGCCCAATGCTAAGGAACTATCCACTTAATCCAGCCTTTAAAACATTCTAGACATAAGCATATGAGGTTGAATTGTGATTAATTTCTAAGAATTCCCGAATCCAATTACTTATATGACTAGTGAATGTTGTGTCCTTTAGTAGTGTCCAATCAAACGAGAAAGATCTCAGAGGAGAGAATGTGTTATTAATAATGATGTCTACAACCAGTGGACCATGGTCCGCGTAATCCTTGGATAAACATGTATTTTAGTCCCTGAAAGTAATGCTGATGGAATACAAAAATAGTCTAGCTGCACTTGTTTATTATGTGAGTGAGAATAAAAGGTAAAATGAGGGTCTGGGCTCTGTAATGTGGTGAATGTATGGATCAACCCGTGGTCCCCTAAATAGTGATATAGTGCCTAAAGACGTGAGGTTTCCTTCCCTTATATGACTTCCAGCCTGTCTGTAGATCCTGGCATCCCATGTGGATATTAAAGTCGCCACACAAAATCAATGGGGTAGGCTATGATGCTAGTACCAAATTAAGTCCCTCCAATACTGCTGCCTTATCCAAATCAAATTGGATCCCTAAACTGAGCACAGGGTAAAGGTAAAGGTCCCCTTTAAACAATCAATAACCACCCACCAACCTTGTTTGTCTACGAGTGTTCTACCCATGCCCTGGATCACACGTTTAGCCAAAATGGCTACCACCAGATTCGTGGTAGACTGTTGTGTGCAGGCCAATAAGGAATAGCCTACTTCATTTCGAATCTTCTGTTTACACCACAAAATACGTGTTTTCTGTAAACCCTCCTGTTTAGGCTGGATCACGTGTAATTCAGCTGCCTCCCGTTGCCGTTTCCCACTGTTATTTAACCCACATACATTAAAGAAACATATGTAAAATCCAGATAGTAACTTCCTATACCCCATCTTATACTGCCAAATCCCTCCAATTACTAAATCTGTCACATAGTTTCACACATCTGTGAGCCACTATCTTCCACTTGTTATGCATTGCATTTTCTCTTCTACCTAACCCCCCTCCGCCTGCCACCCCATGCTCCCTCAGC
The DNA here is from genome assembly GCF_964261635.1 of Lissotriton helveticus. Taxonomy (NCBI): domain Eukaryota; kingdom Metazoa; phylum Chordata; class Amphibia; order Caudata; family Salamandridae; genus Lissotriton; species Lissotriton helveticus. The sequence continues at coordinate 150,596,421 of NC_136073.1, forward strand.
CCCCCGTCCGATCCCTCCCCAACCCCACCTTCCTACACCATCTTCGCTGGGTTGCCAAGCAGCCTCGCACCAAACCCCCACCCAAATTGCAATGAGGAATTAGGAACAATGGTCCCAGTGATTTATAACCAACACTACCCAGAGGCCCCCCCTCACAAAAATGTCTTCAAATATGTACCAGCGTGGTATACCACAACCCCTTATTCCCAAAAAATCATTGAGAAGAAAAAAAGATAAGAAGACAAAGATAAGCCGGAAAACCTGATAGAGATATAAAAGATAGAAAGAAAGTATGCCTTCCATTTAAATACTATTGAATAGATGGTAAATACTCTTTAGCCTGTCCTTCCAAAGTAAAGAAACAAGTAAGTTCATTATGTATGACCTTCACCGTAGCAGGGTTAATAGAAAGCTTACCCTGAAATGGGGAGATAAGCTGTCTTGATTGCCATTGTTTTTCCACCGTTTTGTGACAAAAGTCTGGTCTCATAAAAAATTCTGACCCCTTCCCGATCCTCTTTCTATCGGGGCATGAAAGTTTGTACAAAGCTTGGTGAGCTAGGAAGGTATTGACAGATATCGAAATCGCTCTGCGTCTGGAAGTAGTTTTTCCTGGTTTTACACATTGTGTGAATGGAAATCTGTGCTCTCCTTGTATCTCTTGCTTCCAATACCACTGTGGACCCTTAGGGAAAGCCTCAGAAAGAAGGTTGATGACAAACTTTTGTGTATCTTGGGCCTCCATGCCTTCAGCGATACCCAAGATTCTCTAATTATTACGCCGAAGGCGGTTTTCAAGATCTGCTAGCTTCCACTGTGAGTCCTCTTTAGATGCCCATATTGACTCTGTCACCATCTTTGGAACTGCCAGCTCATCCTTCAAATTAAAATTCGAGCTTCTGCCTCATTAAACCTTTCCGCAAATTCAGGATTTCACAATGCGTCAAATCGAGTTTTGTAGCTTGTGGCATGCACCTTGGGTCCCTTGATTTTCCAAACGGATTTCTTCTCTGTGAGCCATGATGGTTTCATATATCATGGCCAGCGAGATATCTTCGGGTTTCTCCACTATGCCTTCAGTTGGTTATTTATTTACACCCCCCTCATTTGACCTTAGCCCAGCCGAAAATGGAAAGTGCTCATACCAGGGCGTCATTCCCCACATCATGAGTAACAGCCATTCCATGTTCAAAACTCTTGCGTACTGTCCGAGGGCTGGTTTCCGATTTATCTGTCCCTTGATCTTGATATTCAGCTTGTAAGCTACTTGACTCACTATGACCACTACCCTGAAGCTGGACCTAAGACTTGCCTCAATGTCATCCCCAGATGAATCTGAGGATTCCGAGGGAGAAAACGAATAATCACCAGAATCAATTTTCTTGGTCATGCTTTGTGTGCTAATGTCATTGTTTCCCCACGGCTCTTCTCCTGGTTCATCGGTGTTCAAAAAGATATATATCTGCACCCTTTTAGTCAAAGTGCTACTCCGAGCAGTGTTATTAGGTCCTGTATATTTCTTTTTTGCACAGGTGTCTCCGATGCAGGGGTCACAGAGCAGAGATTTCACCTCAGTTGGTAACAGAATTAAAAAAGGTTTCCCCATTTTTACTCGTCTGACCCTTGGATTGATTTATGGAATAGTTTACCATTTTACATATGCCTCCTACTGACCCCCCTGCAAATTGCTGTGGGTCATGTTGTTTTTCCCAGGTAAAAGATATATTGCACTTACCGAAATCTTCATTTTGCTAGCCTTCTCGTTTTTTCTCTTCCATTTCTCCTGTGCTGTTAGTGGTGCCATTATTCCCTCTCCGTTGTTGTGATAGATTGCCCTCGGCGATGCTGGCCACATTCATTGGTGTGTGAGGATTCCCTCTCACGGGTTTCGGGGTATTGGATCCGGAGACCCAGACAGGTCAACTTCGCCCCCAGCCCTGAGGCAGCTTCATGCTGTATGCTGGGAATACGGAAGCAGAGGGGGGCGGCAAACAAAGTCGAGGAGCCGTGATACCGCAAGTCGGAAGGCCACCGAGAAAAACCACAACCTGTCTTGATGAACCCCAAGGTAAATCTTGTCCTTCCCGGGCAGCAGGGGCTGAGGGGAGGGTGCATTGCTGACGGTGAGGGAAGAGTCCGAGAGTGTTAATTGAGCAGCCAAAAAGCGGGCACCATCTTGCCTTTGAAGCAGGCATTATTAAGGAGAAGTGTTTTTATTTTGCCTCTCTTTCCCACTTTGCATGTGTACAGCACACATCAGAAGTGAGAAACATTTTAAAGTTAGTCTAAGCATATCATTTTGTACTGGAAGGATAGCCTTACAGTAAACATCCTGTGCCAGACTCATGCAGACACCTTTGAACAATAGTGCAGAGGTGAGTGCTTGGTGCATTGCTGTCTGATTGTAGTGCCATATCTCTTATGGTACATTTCTACTCTATTGTCACGCAACACAGCACAGCAAGTTTGGTTACTGTGCTCCATTGAGTGACACTTTTGATAATCTGGGCCGAAGCGTTGAAATAGCCACCACAGATTGGGTGGTTTACACACAGTCTTGTTGGGCAGGGTGTCAAAGACTGGAGACTGTGAAGGTCTGACAAGTTTTCTTCTTGATTGCCTGAGGTAAGTGTGGCTCCTCCCAGTAGCCATAATGCCACACTGCCCTTATTAGACTTTTCATTCTGGGGTAATAAAGACAGGATGAAAAGTCTAATAAAGGCAGTGTGGCATAATGGCTACTGGGAGGAGCCACATTTACCTCAGGCAATCAAGAAGAAAATAGTGTCAAGTGTCTTCTTAAAAAGGCACCAGTTAGAGGGAAAATTCCAAAAAGGGCAACAGACCTCTTTGGCAATACTGTAGCTCTTGAATGAAGGTGAAGATTTATGCATATACAGATAAACAAGGTACAACACTCTCCCAGGCATCAAGCAAGAGAAAAGAGCTGGGCAAAGACTTCCAGAAAATTATCCAAAAGGAAATCTGACTTCAACGGATCATAAATGTTACAAAAAGTAAGGGATTTGAAGAGGAAAGAGGAAGACTTTGCCCTGGGTAACCCTTGTTAGGTAGCTGTGCACAGTACAAAACGATTTTTTTAAAAAAAGGAAATGACATCACAGGAAAATACTCAACTTCATCTTGAATTGGAAACCTCAGGCAATATTCTTTGGACAGACCATTATGTTGCAAAGGGTCATTCATAGATGTGTCAACCTTCTTTTCTTTAAATACATTGTGTTAACTATGCACATGAAGAACCCCAACCTTGATAACTTTCCTGTGATGCAGGACTCTACACTCCACTCACTGCTTTCCCTTCAGATTCTTCATATAAATCACAGAACACCACTCCAAGTGGCTGCAACTCTTAACTGCTACCGCAAAGCAGAGAAGATCTAGCTGCAAGTACTAGGGTGCACTAGCTGACTGAAGAATCAGCACAGCTTCTTTTTCTCAACACTCACTGGCACCTATAAATCTGGGAATTATAATACCAGTGATGCAAATGTGGAATCTGCCTGTTTATGTCCACATTCTTTTACAGTCTTCTTTTTAATCAGGCTATTTTAGGAGGTTATTTTGCTTAAAATTCAGAAAGTGCACAAATAATATCTACTAGTTTGGTTTGTGTACAGGGCCCAAATATAAAAATATAACAGGAGTATGGAACAGTATACTTCTCAAGTACAGCTACTACTAAAAGTTTCAAAATGTATTATGTTCTTTTATCAGAAAGTCATACTTAGTTACAAGTACAAAAATTGTTTCATGGGTGGGATGAAATTTCAGGGTTGTAATATGTTCTGTACCTCTATATTCATGCAGTCTTGCAATCATAGGTAGGTTTTTTATGGTATAGCCTCTTTTGATTATAACAAGCTCCTCTGTACTATCTTCTCTGTTTACAGAATGGAAATATCTTCATTGTGGATTATAAAATAGTGGAAGGCCTTCCTGAAAATGTATGGAACAGCTCAGAGCAGTACATGGCTGCTCCTTTGTGTCTTTTGTACCTCACACCCCAGGATGAGATGATACCCCTAGCAATCCAGGTAAGGTGTTGCCATTGATGAACCATACAGCTTGGCAATAATTTTGATTGAGATTTCAAGACATTAGGTGATTGTTCATAATGTGAAATAATGTAAATGATCAGTGTCCTTCATTAGGTTATTCTGAAATAATATTTTCTTCAACTGTAACTTGAAGTATATAGACAACTAATCTTCGCATTCGCTAGAACAAACCCATACCTTTACAGTCTCAAAGGCTTGCCATTATGACAATGGAAGGTTATTGCTAATATGCAGCTAGTCTATACCTCTGATTTTATCAGACTTTTTACTGAAATTAGGCTAATGACTCCAATGCTTACCCCACCCCTTTCTCTTTCAGTCAAATAGAATCTGCATTGAACTCCAGATTAGGAAATGACTGCACATAGGAAAAAGTGAAAGTGAGATGGAGAGAAAACAAACTCAGTATGCATCTAGGCCTACTGACCTGGGGAGCGTGGGTTGGTGGAATGCGTGTACCATGGACCCTCAGTCTGTAATGAACTGAATGGTATCCTCATAATCCCAAAGGAACGTTTACAATTAATCTAAATAAACATGTGCACAACAGGATATAATATAGTAAGAGTTTCACTAGAAGGGTTTACCATGATATAGAAGTGAGAGGCTGTGTCTAGCCCCAAGCAATAGCCCCAAGAAACCAAGATACAGCCTGAAACCCTAAAATTAAGTTCTGCTTCCAATGATAGAGATGTCTGGAGCCGGGGTGACTTGGAACATTTGAAGCTGGAGAAGGAATTCAGGAAACACAGCAAGCAATATAATATAGTAAGAGTTTCACTAGAAGGGTTTACCATGATATAGAAGTGAGAGGCTGTGTCTAGCCCCAAGCAATAGCCCCAAGAAACCAAGATACAGCCTGAAACCCTAAAATTAAGTTCTGCTTCCAATGATAGAGATGTCTGGAGCCGGGGTGACTTGGAACATTTGAAGCTGGAGAAGGAATTCAGGAAACACAGCAAGCAAAGCTAAGTATCTGTGGAAGGAATGGTTAACCTGAGCTTCCCTAACCACTTGAGAAAACCTCAGGGTTGCAAAACAAATGAGATGTAGGAAGCACAAGCAATGTAAACTATACTACTGGAATAGAGAACCCATCAACCACTGTTGGAAGGCAAAGTGTAATGCTGTGACTGTTGCTTAACTCTTAACTTTCCAACTCTTACTGACCTGGAAGTGTACAGAACCATCTGTGGTGTCTTGTATATATGTATAACGGGACACTTCTGGTCCCTGGTTGACTCTGTAGAAGAATGACATGATTGTTTGGGTGTGTCTGGGTATGGTTAATAAAGTTCATGACACAATACAGTTAGTACAGTACAGTACAGTACAGTTAGTTAACAGTTTCACTGTGAAGAATAAAGACATGCATTGCCGAGCTCCATGTGTGACATGGCCATTTGCCTGCTACCAGACTGTGGAGAATGCTGCAAATTGCAATGAATTAGAGAATCTGCAACGCGCAGTGATGAGAGTGCTCTCCCTGAGAGTTGTCTGAGGTCCAACAAACTGCTTGTGCATGCCACATGCGCCTCAGTGGAAGTGAAGCAGTCAACGGTTGGCATATGTGGAGTCAAAGCACCACTCCAGCCAGTGCAAGATTTTTAAAGAAGGAAAAGGCCCTATGGAAAATTCAGTTATGTATCTGACGAAAAATAAATTGTGTTTACAATGGGGATTTTTCTTTGCGTACAAAAGTAAATGTCCCGCCATTGGACAAACATGCGAAGGTTGCAGGAAAGTAAAGCATTTTGTAATGGTTTATAAAGGGAAAGAGAAAATTACGGCATCACGTCAAGAAGAGAAAATGGATGCCCGAAAGTTCCAGAAATTCCTAAGCAATGCTCACAATACCAAGCGGTGACACCAATCGAGGAAAGTGGTAAACAAACAAAGTTGATTGTCATCAAATTCATCCTCCAAAGGTTTGTTAACATCATTGTTGACCAACAGTGAAGAAGATGCCGGTGCAACGATGGTGAACAATGTGAGCATATGGGTTTGGCTTCATACAGAGAAGAGTTCAAGTCCAAGTGAGATCGCCATGTTGAACACCATGTTTCTTTGCATATTGCCTCAAGATCGCAAAAGAGATAATAGTTGTTCCATACCTTTTATCTTTGATAGTGGTGCATTGATAAATATTATGCCAGCAGAGAAGTAAATCTCACACATTCTAAGACAAAGATAAACATGTGGGCTCCCTACACACCATTGCAAATTCAAGGATCATCTGTAGCAACCAAGCTACATAAGAAGACGAAGGCACAAGCACCGATTCATGTTCTTAAAGGGTAATTCATCAAGTGCATGTTCACTGAGCTTCAGTACTGCTGCAGACATGGGTCTGATTTCCATCAACTATAACCTAAATACACATGCAGACATAGCAAATTGGTTCCTATCATTGTTGCATAGACTCTGAAAGCTTAAGACCATGAAAGTACAACTTCACATCAATGAGGACACTCGCACTGTTGCTCAATGACATGGTCAAATTGCTTTTCACTTGCAGGAAGCAGTTGAGAAGAAACCGGAAATGCTGTTAAAGCATGATGTAATTGAACGCTCTGCTGGCCCGATATCATGGGTTTCATCCATAGTGGTAGTCCCCAAAAAAGGACAGTGGAGGTGATTTTAACATCTGGGTGGACATGTGCAAGCTAGCAAGGCAATTGGGAGAGACTGACACACCGGTCCTCACATTGAATATATGATTGCACAGCTGAATGTGCCAAAACCTTTTCTCGTCTCGATCTGAACAAAGTGCGTCATCAACTCAAACTAAAGGAATATTGCATGTGCATTACCACTTTTTTGACCCATGTTCAGATATAAAAAAAGAACACGTTTTGGGGTGTTCACAGCTGCAGAACCTTTTCAGGGCGTAATTTCCCACACAATATAGCCTGTCACACATGCCTTTAATAATAGTGATGATATAGTGGTATTTAGACCACTCGAAAAGAACATGACAAAGCCTTGACACAAGTATGCCGCTGGCCTGATGATGCAGCCTCACTTAACCGCATGCGTGCGGAATTCCGCTCGTACGCTGACTTTTGCGAAACCGCATGTTACGTGACGAGCTGGGCTCGTCATCAGCATAGCAGGAGGCTACCTCATGACGAGCCCAGCTCGTCATCAGCGTGGAAGGGGTTAAAATGCAGATAAGTGTAAGTTTCACAAAACAAAACTCTAATTCTTTGGGCATATTTTCTCTGAAAAGGGGACAACACCAGTTTCGGCTAAAGTACAAGCTTTGACATCCACTACTCCACCACAAGATGTGACAGTGGTGCAATCCTTCCTGGGCATGGCCAATTACTTTTCCGGGTATATTTGTGATTTTTTCACAGTCAGTGGCCCTTTTAGAGACTTGACAAAAAAGAACGCAGTGTTCAGGGGGTCACCTTAGTGCGGCCAAAGCTTTAAGAAAATCAAACTTGCAATTGGGACACCACTAAAATGGCCTATTTTGATCCAAATCATCATACGGAGATTGTAGTAGATGCCAGCCCAGTGGGTTAAGGTGCAATCCTTGCCAAGCACAGTGGACACTACAATGCTCATAGGCACATTGTGGCTTATGTGAGCCGGAGTCTGTCGCAGATAGAACGTGCTTATTCCCAACTTGAGAATGAAAGTCTATCTAGCTGTGGTGTGGGCTTGTGAACATTTCCATGTGTTTCTGTATGAAAAGTACTTCACCCTTGTCATTGCCCACCAAGCTTTACTTACCAGTTCTGGCAATCAAAAAGCCCAGCTGGCCCCTCGCATCGAGAGGTGGGGGTTGTAATTGCAGGAATCTGATTACAATATTGTGCATAGGCCAGGGAAAGATACAAATTCCCCTGACTAATTTTGATGAGTGCCAGGCCATTGTCACAGTACAAAGTCTAAAGCAGCTGGGGCCTATGTTAACTATATAGTCAATTCAAGCATGCGTGCAGCTCTTACAGTAGAGCAAATTATTGATGCTACAAATACAGATCGACATCTATGTGTTCTTAAAGACAATATTGCCCATCAATCCTGGTAGAAACACACTCAACCTCTTATGTATGACTTTGAATACCAAAAGTATGTAAATGAGAACAAGGAACTCTGTCACACAAGAAGGCATCAAATGAGGTACTAGTATTGGCATTCCGAGGAGCCTGCAGCAACAAGTAAATGATCTAGCCCATGAGGTTCATCACAGCATTGTCGGCACAAGAGAGCCCTTTGAGACCATGTGTGGTTTCCTCGCCCTACGAAAGAGTTGAAGGAGAATTGAAAGACTATCATTTATGCAACTGCTTATCTCCTAAAAACAATGCAGCATCCGGTACTTATGTCTAATCTCCTGAAGCAGGTGTGGAGGAGGATTGCAATGGATTTCTTTGGACCTCCGAACAATGGACATCATCTAATGGTAGCCATTGATGAGTACTCAAGATTTCTCCTGGTGGAAGACCTAATGTCAAACACAAGATAAAGTCATTGGGACCTTAAATCACATTTTTCCAACATGGGTTGTAGCCTCCATTCTTAAGTCTTGACAGTGGCCCACTGTTCAACAGCCAAGAGTTTCACCCTAACATGAATGCCAAACATCAGTAAAATACTCCTCTCTGGCCACGGGCCAACAGCGTTGTCGAACGCTTCATGGGAACCCTAAGGAGAGTACTTCAGCATGCAGCGCTAGAACAAAGTGATCTCAAATCTGCTCTATGTTAAGACCTTCATGCCTACCGATCAACGCCCCATTCCACTACAGATGAAAGCCCTGCCACTGTGATGTTTGAGAGAACCATGGGCAGTGCTTACATTTAAAAAGGTATAAGCTCCAGAGCCCTCTTCAGGAGGCCACTTCAGTTTACTTTGCCCATTACCCTTGCCAGCACTCTCAACTACAGTAACAACACAACTACTAATGTCACACTCCAACAAATGTGACAATTCTGACACTATCGAGCCTCCAAAGCTATGAGAATGGCTTTGACAGTAGGTATTAGTCATTTTATATTTATACTGAATTAATTACCATCTGTTATGCTCATCTCTAAATGTGACAAGCACCGCCATCATGGGGTAGATTGTCATAAGTGCCAGTGTTGACAATTAAATGTGGGTGCGGAGCACCGAAAACCACCAGCTCAAATTAAGCACTGGCCATGGGAACCAAATTGCTGCAATAGACCACACATAGGTCGATGGATGCAGAGGAGATTTGTAAGACAGATTCCATGCACAAGTCCAGAAAGCAGACCTATGCTGATAAATGCAGTTTTCAATGAAGGAGACTGGGTCCTGGCCTAGCAAAAAGGGAAATGCAAGTCTGATGCTCCTTTTGATGCTGAACCCCTGAGAGTAGTGACCAGCAAAGTGCGGATGGTGACCGTTCAGCATCCAAAAATGTCCATCAGAAGAGATTAGTCACACTTCTAGCACCTACCTATCTTGATGTTCATTCATATGTCAGGGGTACACTGGAAAGTCTGGAGAGCCTGTCTCCTAAGCCTAACTCTGTGTCCCCAGTGCCTGAGGCAGGCTCAGCTCCTCTGCTTCATCAACCTCATATGACGAGGTCTGAAAGATTGGTTCAAGCACCTGGGTGATTCATTGAGGAACTATGATGTATATGTTTAATATGTGTACTTTTTATTTAACAGAGGGGGAGATGTAGTATCTTTTAAATATGTATAGCGGGCCCTTCTGGTCCTTGATAGACTTTGCAGAAGAATGACATGATTGTTTGAGCATGGCTGTGTGTGGTTATTAAAGGTCATGAAACAATGCATACAGTTAGTTGACGGTTGTAGTCTGAAGAATACAGACGTGCAATACAGAGCTCTGTGTGTGGTGTGGTCATTTGCATGCTACAAGGCTGGCCAGGATGTTGCACCATCCATTACCTCCCCATCCAACACTTGGCCATCTTGTCAGTCTCCAAGGCCATCCCATAGTAAGCTTGCATAGTTGAGTTTGAGATGTTTCCATGTCCCTCTGACACTGGATGTGATCCTCAGAGTGCACCAATTCCCTGATTGGATTCTCAACAGAATTCGATAATGCTCTAGGAAAAAAATGTAATAGCCTTGCTCATAATTAACTACTACACTAGGCACTTGCATCCTTAACTACTGACATATTTTTTCGGCATATAGGTAAAGTGATGTATATAGATGACTGTTACAGAATACATGCAGTGCAGATATCAGATAAATGTCTATCGATGTATTTGATGCTATACATTTCCCTAAACTCTATATATCTATTAAATACAGTCTGTTCTTTTGCCAAGAGCCCACATCAGCCTCTTTATCTCATCTGTGCTCCATTTCTCAGCATTGTGTACATCTTCAGAAGATTTTTTTTCTTGTAAACAGGCTGTTCATTCTTATGAAGAGACCAATGTCTTTCCTTTTGTTCTTGATTCATAAAGATTATTCTGTGAGTAAACACACTTACTCCTCAATTAGCTAGAGTAAGTAAATCTACTAATTGCCAAAGCACCTTATGAAAGGGTTCCCATGCAATCATAACAATACTTTGGCATGATTTTCTTAATTAAATGCTGCTTGCATATCATCTTCGGAGCACAAGGCTCCCTATTTGACTTTAAAGTTGTCTACTTTTAGCAGTTCTTTTGGTGAGAGCTAACAGCTTTCCAGAGACTTTATCCCACATTGCAGTGGGTTTAGCATTCATGAATCGTATTAGGCTCAGAATATTTGTTAACTCTGACATTTTCTTCCAGTGGGATTTGTGAGAATTATAGAATATGAAATAAACCTTGCCATGTTTTTAACATTCTGCTACAGCAAACATTATTCAATCATCATCTAAGTCTAATGTGCTGAGCTGTTGAGTTACGTTCAAACAGCAGCTGCTTGCTCAGTAACCACTATAGTCTAGTAACTAGTCCTTTATGCATCTCACTCTGCAGATAACTCAGACTCCGGGTCCAGAGAATCCCATCTTCCTGCCGAGTGATAATGAGTGGGACTGGTTGCTTGCCAAGATGTGGGTGAGAAACGCCGATTTAAGCTGTCACACACCTCTTTTCCACTTACTGCGCGCGCACTTCATAGCAGAGGTGTTCTGCATTTCTACATTGAGAAACCTCCCGATGGTTCATCCTCTGTTTAAGGTAAGAAAGATTAATCAAATGGTACATAGAGACAATGTTAATTCCAAGCTCATTAAATTGGCTCTCTGTACAGATGGAGCATACCATTAAGGTGTTCCTGCAGCCCAAACAATGTTTGGCACAATACATCATAGACATCATGAATGACAGAGATTCCTGGAGTACTGACAACCAGCAATTGTTCGAGAAAAATCCCTAGGCAGCCAATAATCTATCTAAATGTGGAAACATTATTGACACACACTAAGAGAGAACTCTGTGTCCAGCAAATATCATTAAAAAAAAAAAATGTTATCGATACAAACTGACTTAAAAAATGTGACTGTTTTTCTTTTTGAATAAACTCAGGGGCATATTTAGGTAATTTCCAATTTGCGATTCCCAAATAGCGATTTTTAAGGAATTGCTATTTGGGAATAGCAAAATGGAATGTAGGTAAAAATTCGCAATTTTTTTGCGAATCTCTAACATTCCTTATTTGCGATTAGAAAATTGCGAATCGTAATTAAGGAATGAGTGTCCCATTCATTAGGAATGAATGGGGATACATTCTCAGATAGCGATTTTCTGTGTGAAAATCGCAATTTGAGAATTGCAATTTCCAAAAGACACCTGTTGCACCCCTGGAATGTGCCTGTAAGTACATGTGGCGCAAATACATGCCCCAAGGGCATGTCTATGCGCCACATGGCACTTCGAATTTTTTTTAAAAATGCATTTTTTAAGGAAATCGCCAAATACCATCTACTTGAAGTAGGTGGTATTTTGCGATTCCTTATGCAAAAATCGCAATTTTTAAAGCACCCCTAGATAGCATTAAAGGAATCGCAAAATTGCGATTCCTTAAATGCTATAAGCAAAATAAGGAATCGCAATTTTTGCGATTCCTTATTTTGCTAAGTGGCACGTACATATCAAAACGCTGTTTGCGATTCGCAAATGCTGAAATTCGCCGAATTTCGGCGTTTGCGAATCGCAAACGGCTACCTACATATGCCCCAAGCTCACTAATGTCACATTACAGTAAAAACAACACAATTGACAAGTTGAATATTTATACAATACATCAAACACTGATATTATGTATTTTGTGCCTATCCTGCGTTGCCTAGGTTCTGTATGGATCGGTTCTTTGTTTATCTCTTTGTTTATCTTTCACTTCTGTGCAGCTATACAGTTTTCTTTTATGTGAATGTACTGTTTGTTTTTTCATTATTGACCTTTGTAAGGTGCAGCTACTATTGCGTTATGCGTTGTACAATATTACAAAATCAGTAAAATGATGTTTAAAAAAGAAATACAATACATCAAACAACAGGTGAACACTATGTGCCCTATAGCTATGGGTCCATCAATCCTGTACAATATTATCAGTGAGTTAGAAAAAAACAGAGATATCAAAACAGTAGTCAGCATAAAAATAAAATGGAAAAATAAATAGAAAAAACGGATACAAAAAAATGATAATAAGACAATACATTATGGTGGCTTTAATTCAATGAAGGACCTTAGTTGACGCAGAACTATGTGAAGAAGGATGACAACAAGGACTTGTGTAGGTCTAAACAAAAGAGCAGGGAGATGCCGGCTTGAAGAAATGTCCTGCTTTAAGGTATCCAACCAAACCATAAATATGTGAAAAGTGTTTTTAAAAAAAGGAAAAGTTTAATATGTTTATAATATTTTTAACTACGTAGTCTGTTCTAAATGTAATGGTATTCTGTACTGATTTTTCCTTCGATGCAGCTTTTATGACTTTTTAATTTATAAAATCGAATAAAGCTTTTTCTACTACATAAATATGTGGATAAAGAGCTGATATTGGTGAATAGCCACTTAAAAAATAGGGCATTGATGTATGAAAGACTCAACAATATTGGTCGTCTTAGAAAACAAATAGCATCAGAGTGTACAAAGATGCTACAGCGGTACGGAGGTAGTGATAATTCAAGATCTGTTTTGAAGCCACTTCTGTACCTGTATATCTAATAACTAGTATCCATCTGTCTTCCTTCAGCTCCTGATCCCCCACCATCGCTATATTTTGCACATTAATATTGGTCTCAGAGGAGCACTAATGGATCCGTCAAGGTCCTTTGATAAGGTAAGATGGGGACTCATCTTTGCAGGCCATCTCTGTTTTTAGTATTTAAAAAAGTTTAAGATTACAAACACATTTGTAAAGTTCAAGTTAACCCTTCGGCCTCTCGGTGCTGAAATACTGATTTTTAGCGTTACTCAGCTCAGCAGCACTCCCTTATTGACCTTAGAAAGATGAAATGTTGAGTGGAATTACTGGGATTCAAACCTGTTACCATGAGGTCAAAAACTTCTCTGGCACAGATGCCTTAGTAATCCGAGCCACCAGACCCACCTTGATGAGAAGAATGGAATGAGAGCCATGATCTCATCGTGAGGAGCAGATATTATGGAAAACAAAAATGAATGGGAACTTCTGGGAGTAAGATCAGCTTTTTCACTCATTTAGGCTCTATTTTTATCTGACCATATTAAACATAATTTCACAGTGCATCCGTCTACAGCCGTTCTTCAAGGGCTAGTTATTACATTTGCTTTACCAACAAAGTTACTTTGTTGACTCGTTTTTTTAAGTGGCAGCCCAATAAGGAATCGTCCCAGTCCACATTAGATGCAGTGTTTAATTTGAGGCAGCGCATTCTGGTGCTCAGCACCAGCACTTAATTTGTTTCCGGAGCTCGGCACCGGCACCTAATTGTCAACACTATACTTAGAACAGTCCACCACATGTTGGTGCTGCTCATCTAATTTAGATATGAGCAGAACAATGATAGTTTAGGACTACAATATAAATTAAAATTGCTAATACCTGCCTCCATAGCTATTCCTTTATCTTTTGGGACCAGGAATAATCTGAACTGTTGCATTTACACGCAAGAGAGATGGTTAGCAGTTGTTTTGGCAGTGATGACAAGGGCGAGGGGCGATGCAAGCTGCAGTGGTCTTCTGGTCAGAGCCCTGGCACTTAATGTTTTACAAACTAAGCACTGATTAGATGTATGCATATCCTACATAAATGATGAAGGGCAAGGGATTTTTGTTTGTTCTTCTACAAGCCTGGAGGCCCCTGAGCATAGATATGGGTTTTTATAATAGAAGAAAGGTTCCTTAGTTGATATACTCTTTGCTAATACTTCTATCTTATCGCTCACTTCTCATGAAGTATTTGGAACACTTATGCAGTGGATTGGAATTTGTATGCTTCAGTTTCAATAGGTTCTGGCTGCTGTTCCTCAAACGTGAGAAGATTCTCAGCACTCATGACATGACAACTGGAGGCATTGCCATACAATTTTGCCTATAGAAGAACAACACATAAGCGAAGAAAATTAACTATTTTCGCCTGTATGATTCATACCATGTTCTTTAAGTGAGCTCCTCTTAATCTAGACAGGAACTAGACTAGGCCTCACCCGTAGAGCCTACATATGAGCACCCTATTGTGTAAACGTGAGCCACCCGTGTCCTTGATCATAGATCCCAACTTAGGGTCAGAGGGATCAGAGTCGCTCAATCACCAACGTTGCTTGCATACCATGTTCTTGCAACTTCATTCCTGCGGGACTTTATCCACGTGGAGATTCATGAGCACTTTGATCCCTGTAGAAAAACCTTTATCTAGCCCATCTTTCTTTAAACAGGTATATGCTTAAAGTTCATTTGCACACGGAACATGGTTAAAGTTATTGCAACATCCAATACCGTAAAGATATGCCATATATTTGCTCATCATGGTGCTACCATTACTACCATCTGTTCTAATACGCAAACATTTAACAGAACATTTCACATACAATGTCATATTGTTTGCTTAAAGTTATGCTACACTCAAGCACAACATATAATATATTCGATAAAATATCCCTCCTGCCATACATTATGGAAATATTGCAGGTCGCTGAGGAGTTCCCTGACCAAGTATAGGAATGAAGCCAAAAGTCAAGTCCCTTTATATGGATATGGAACTCCGAGGTGACTAGCAATATTATCATCATATACGGAAGGGAGTACATTATCCCATATAATACACTGTCTTACTATCATCTTTCCCAAAACCACTTAGATCGCTGGTGCATAAAAGAGAGAGCCTGTTTGCAAATCTGAAGAAATAATTCAATCTCTAGAGCAAAATTACTATCTGTTGCAAAAAACTAAAAGCTGTTTAACATAGGACAGTGGTTTTTTTTTTAAACAAAAAACAGTGGCAGTACTTTGAAATGTGTATGTATGTATGTATGTATTTATTAACTGTTCAATTAATTAAAATCATTACAGTAAAAACAATCAGCGAATAAAAAACTAGAACAATGATACTAAAAACTTCTGTTTATCTTACATAAAATTGAGCGCCCCACCACAGTGCCAACACATTGTCCCTCCCCGGAGTTTATAGTCAGTGCTGTGTGACCTTGCGTGGTGCTATCATGAAGTCCCCTTTGAGCCTCACTAGGGAAAAAGCTGGACAGAATTGTAGAAAATGCCTCTTGCAGTCCTATTGGCCCTCGCTGATAATAGCGCTGTCTGAGGCTGGCGGGTTAGGGATGTTTGAGGCAGCTAAGCTTATTTCCGCCAGTACCCTGCGGTACCCTTCACAAGAGTTTTATTGCTTTCCTTAGCAGCTTTTAGGGCAATCCTGATTTGGTGGATGAATTTTGCCAGCCTTGCTAGTGTCTTTGTGTCGGTGTTGGATAGACACAAGGTTGACGCTTCACTGTAGGACTCTAAACCATTGGCAATGCACATTGGACGCAGAAGTCGCCAGCGGTCATTATCCATATGCGGACAGCAGCATAGGAGATGTAACCAGGATTCCCTCATATAGAGGCATAGTCTGCAGTTTGTGGATTCCTCCTTACAGGCCCATGCAGGGTTAAAGGCGGCAATTCCAAATATGGTTAGACTCATGTAAAGGATTTTGCTTCGGGTCAGTGGAGGGAGAGGCTCACTCAGGTAAGGTTGTGCTTTGCCTGCTTTGTAGGAGTTGTTCAGAGGGTCTGGGTGGGCGCTTGAACGAAGAGATTTAATGTCCAGAGCAAAGGAAATTTTGTGAACTTGTTGGTTTATGGACCTTTTCCAAGCATTCAGAGGGATGTCCGGCCGTGGTATGCTATCTTCTTTGATCTTCAATGTTTTAGGTGCTTTTTCTAGGCTGATCTGCCAGGCCGTACCTGACCCCTCAAAGATTATTCTCAGATGATGTTTCAGGGAGTGGTCCGGGGCCCTAAGTATCCTTAAATATAACTTAATATTCTCCCCCTGGCTTGTCAGATCGGGCCTTGCTAAGCCTAGATCCTGCCGTGTGTTCCTAGCTGACCTTGGAATATGGAGCACAGATTTGTATGCCTTTACTTGGCTGAGTTAAGGGAGGCATCCAGTAGCCCGTGGAAGGCCTGATGGCCGTAGCTAATATCTGGTAATAGTTTCGCTTTCAGGACAGTTAATATGTGACCAGCAGATGGGCTGATCAGGTGGTGGCTTAATTGTTTTAATAAGTGTGTGACCTTGCTGGCCTTGGAGCTCAGTTGTTTCAGGTGGGCCTTCTCCTTGGTCCGCTCCTTCAGCCAAACTCCTAAATAATTATATGAATCCACCATGTTAATTTGAATGTTTCCCATTAACCATTGTGTGTTCTTCTTCTGATGAAATGTCCCAAAAAATTCCACCTTGGCCTTTCCTTGGTTGACTGTCAAGTTGTTGATGTTATTGAAACAATTTAATGCATTTTGTGCTCTTTGTAGGCCCGCCCTTGTATGCTCCAGTATAGCTGTATCGTCTAGGTATAGCAGCACCGGCAGCCTCACGCTTCCTTGTCTGGGAGCTACTAAACTTTCTCCTTTTAGGTCCTCCCCCAAGTCTGCTGTATATAGATTGAAAAGGATGGGGGCCAGCACACATCCTTGCTTCAACCCATTCTCCGTGTGTATTTTAAGGGACACTGTGCAACCACTGGTTTTAAGCCGCACACAAATGCCTTCATAGAGTGATCTGATTGCCTTCAACAGGTTTGGTGGAAAGCCCCAGTTTTCTAACTTCCACCATAATCGTTTGTGGACCACTTTATCGAAGGCTGTCTTGTAGTCAACAAAACAGAACAAAAGTGGGGGATGATTCTTCAATTTTGCCTGAGATGATAAATAAGTCAGTGCCAGTATGTTGTCCAAGGTTGATGACTGTAACCTAAAACCAGTCTGGTAGAAGGGTATGATGCTTTTCTCTTCTGCCCACTTCTCCTGATCCTTCAATAGTAGGCGAGCATATGCCTTTGCTTCCAGGTCAAGCAGGGCTATCAGCCTGTAGTTTGCTGGCTTGAGTCGATCCCCTTTTTTGAAAATGGGTATCAATATTGAGCCCTTCTAAGAATCAGGTGATGTAGCTGTCGCAAAGGTGTGGTTATAGAGCGCAATTAGGGTTGCTGCCCAAAAATCGGAGGCCGTTTTGAAGACCGGTGCTGGAATCCCGTTGGGCCCTGGCGCCCCATCGTTCTTCATGTTATTGATAGTATCAATGACCTTTTAAGGGTTAGTCCATACTGCTCGAGTACAATGTGCTCCCTCCTGGGATCTAATTTTCATTGGCGAGTTGCCTGCGCTGAGGGTCATGTCACCTGGCTTTGCACTGGCTTGCCCAGCTCGTCCTTCTCCGCGACCGATCCCCTCTATGCTTGCCATGTCAGTGGGTGTCATTACATATAACTGCTTCACATATGTCATCCAGTCTTTTTCAGCTATGTTGTTTTCTCCCGGGCCCCTCGACTGCTCAGCTGGTTTATGTGTCTCCATAATACTGCATGGTTCTTTTGCTTGAGCATGGAAAAACTCAGAGCCATTCTCTTTCCATGTTGGATTTTTTATGTTTCCATGTTTTTTTTGTTAGGGCTGCCCCCAATGAATTCACGGATAGTCCCTCTGATTGCTCACCCACTCTTTTCTTTGTTGCGATTGCCCTACGCAGGAGCCTTTTGCTGTCTTGTATGCCTTTGTTTAGCCAAATGCTCCCATGTCTTGTTTGCTCGTTGGCCCTGGTGCCTTGGGACTGGGGGTTCTCAAACTTTGCTAGCAATTCCTCAACAATGTTCTCCCAGCATTTTATGGGTGAGCGTGAAGGAGACAGACGTCCTTCATGTTTTTGTTCCAGCCATTTGTGGAGTGTATGCACTGTCCTGTCTGACCATTTTATCCTCCTCAGGACGGTTTGTCCTAGTGATTCACCAATTGTTTGGAGGCTGTTGGCTGACGGGACTTCCAGCTGCAACACCGCTCTCAGTGGCCTGTGGTCGCTATGCCTCCCATCTTTGACTACAAAATCTTTCAATCTGGTCGCCAACCCTTTGCTGGCCATGATGTAGTTGATCCGTGAGGAATCCCTGAAAGTAGACAGGGGCTCCCATGTGTTTAAACAGGCTTTTTTCAATATGTAGGTTGAGGTCAGTTTGTGATTATTGAGAAGGGCGTGAAGAGGTGCTGCCCTATCTTGTCCCTTTGGTATTGCTTTGTTCGCCTTAAGTTGGCAGGGTATGCCCCGATGTGGGTCCCTTGAACACTTTGCACCTGGATTCAAGATAGCCTGGCTGATGAGGGTTATGAACCCGAAACCGGTCACAGGATGCTTGTTTCCGGTCCAGGGAAAACATGGCTTGGCAGTTCGGGCTGGACTGTTCCCATGAGGCACAGGGTCAGACTGATTTGCATAAGGCCGTGTCTGAACTGGGGTGGTGGAGTGAGCTAAAGAATGACGATGGATTAAACCCAGATCAGTTGACGGGGGTGAGTGTTTGATTTGCTCAAATGCTCCGTCCATCATCCCCTTTGGTATCGCTTTGTTCGCCCTAAATTGGCAGGGTATGCCCAGACGTGGGTCCCTTGCTCACTTTGACACTGGATTCAAGATAACCTGGCTGATGAGGGTTATGAAACCGAAACGGTCCCAGGATGCTTGTTTCCGGTCCAGGGAAGACATGGTTTGGCAGTTCGGGCTGGACTGTTCCCATAAGGCACCGAGTCAGACTGATTTGCATATGGCCATGTCTGAACTGGGTGGTGGAGTGAGCTAAAGAAACATGATTCATTAAACCTAGATCAGTTGACTGGGGATGAGTGTTTGATTTGCTCAAACGCCCTGTCCATCATCCCCTTTGGTATCGCTTTCTTTGTCCTAAGTTGGAAGGGTATGCCCAGATGTGGGTCCCTTGCTCACTTTGCCACTGGATTCAAGATAGCCTGACTGATGAGGGTTATGAACCCGAAACCGGTCCCAGGATGCTTGTTTCCAGTCCAGGGAAGACATGGCTTGGCATTTCGGGGTGGACTGTTCCCATGATGCACAGGGTCAGACTGATTTGCATATGGCCATGTCTGAACTGGGGTGGTGGAGTGAGCTAAAGAATGATGATGGATTAAACCCAGATCAGTTGACTGGGGCTGAGTGTTTGATTTGCTCAAACGCTCCCTCCATAATCCCGTTGGTATCGCTTCGTTCACCCTAAGTTCGCAGGGTATGCCCAGTCGTGGATCCCTTGCTCACTTTGCCACTGGATTCCAGAGAGCCTGGCTTATGAGGGTTATAAACCCGAAACCGGTCCCAGGATGTTTGTTCTGGTCCAGGGAAGACATGGCTTGGATGTTCGGGCTTGACTGTTCCCATGAGGCACAGGGTCAGACTGATTTGCATATGGCCATGTCTGAACTGGGGTGGTGGAGTGAGCTAAAGAATGATGATGGATTAAACCCAGATCAGTTGACTGGGGGTGAGTGTTTGATTTGATCAAACGCTCCATCCATCATTCCCTTTGGTATCGCTTTGTTCCCCCTAAGTTCGTACGGTATGCCCAGTCGTGGATCCCTTGCTCACTTTGCCACTGGATTCCAGAGAGCCTGGCTTATGAGGGTTATAAACCCGAAACCGATCCCAGGATGCTTGTTCTGGTCAAGGGAAGACATGGCTTGGAAGTTCGGGCTTGACTGTTCTCATGAGGCACAGGGTCAGACTGATTTGAATATGGCCATGTCTGAACTGGGGTGGTGGAGTGAGCTAAAGAATGATGATAGATTAAACCCAGATCAGTTGACTGGGGGTGAGTGTTTGATTTGCTCCAACGCTCCGTCCATCATCCCCTTTGGTATCGCTATCTTGTCCCTGAGGAGAGAAGTCAGCTTTGTCTAGGTCCTTCAGGTTGATGTCCCCGGCTAGGATGACCTGATGTGATAGATGCTTGAATAGTAGGTCATCTATTTTCCGTGTCAGTATCACCAGCTGATTTTAAGTGGTGGTTTGCGTGGGAATAATATAACAGTTTATTATCAACAGGCACACTGGATGTGAGTTCTGGACCAGGCCTCCACTCTGTAGAGCTTGCAGCCCTGAGGAGTTCAGATTGATACCTGTGGCTTGGATGGCGCAACCCTGTTTAATAAAAACTGATAGTCCACCCGCCGGTCTGCCGAAGAGGTTCCTTTTTATGCTGGGACAAAATGCTTGTGGAACCCGGCCAGTGGTGTGCTGGACAACACCCATGCCTCTTGGAAGCAGAGTATGTCCCTGGTTTCCAGGAACTGCTTCAGGCTATTGTTTCCATTGATTTTGCCAAGGCCTGCTAAGTTCTAAGAAATTATGGTTAATTGGTGCTTGCTGGAAACTCCTCTCCCTGTCTCTCCCCTGCTGGGCTGGCATTCTCGGCTGTTAGGAGTATTGCGGCATCCTTCCTGTCAATACAGTGAAGCTGGGGGTTGGGAGGCTATGCGAATGTCACAATGGTTGTTTCTGCATAAGATCCTGATGCCCATTGAGTCCCTGGGGCCCAACAGACTACCGCTCCGGGAGCCTACGCTGTGTATCCAGTGAAGGACTGACCAGGGAGACTTGCCACCGTTGATTGATGCTAAGACATGTGGATATTTTGGATGTTGCACCAGCTGGTCATCTATGCCCCACTCGGTGAGTTGTGTGGTGTTATTCAAGATAGCTTGTTGTGTATATTTATTCTTCAAGCCTACCACTGTTGAGTTGCCATGTGTGTCCCCTTTATGCACCAAAATTCAACCCATTTAACCTTCCCCGTTTGGGTCTTTTTGAGTTTGGCCAGATGTTTGAAGAGACGAAGAATGTTATTCCTGTTCAGAATGTCGTGTTGTCCTGTACTAAAAAAAATCGGAGTAAGGACTAAGTATGGGCAAAAAATTCATTCAGTTCGCTGAATTTGCGCATTTTCCGCAATTTCGCAATCCGCGAATCACGGGAAATTGCGTCAAAATCCGCGATTCTGCGAGCGGGACAAATTTTGTTCAGGAAGCACTTACAGGGTTACAGCAGGTGCCCAAGTTGAAGCTAATTTCTTTGTAACCATTTACAAAATGGTTACAAAGAAATTAACTTCAACTTGGGCACCTGCTGTAACCCTGCAAGTGCTTCCTGAGCGGCGCCTCATTGCCTACTTGCAACTATTCTCTGACCCTGCTCTGACCCTCGAAGCAGGGTCAGAGAATAGTTACAAGTAGACAACGAGGCTCCTGTCACAAAAATTAAACCTCAACAGGAAGCACTTACAGATATATATAAAGCAGATGCCCGAGTTGAAGCTCAAATTCAGTAACTCCTTAATCAGCCCAAAAAAATTGTGCGCTTTGTCGAGGCTGGGCAGGTGTGCTTTCTCCCAATATCTACCGTCGAAAATTAGCTATGATGCTAGATGGAGGCCTTTGCATCCCTGACTTTCACGGGCGCAATCCCCGTAACCAGGAGCTTCTTTCTCCTCATCTGCTGCTCTGATTGGTGTCTGACCTTTCATACACACAAGAGGCATGTGAACTCGCATAGAAGCCCCACCCCGTTTGCCCCCCCACACTAGCGGTGTGCACCGTCTTCCCGCCTTTTACACACTATGATGGACAGCCTACTCGAGGGACTCCGGCGCCCTTCTGCGCGATGGTAAAGTTACACACACATGGTCACTGGAGGCAACTCTTCTGGCCCTGTCCTTGCTTGTCCCTGGTGGCAGACTAATGCCTGGTGTGTAAGCATGGGCAAAATTCGCGGATTTTCCCGCGAAACCGCAGAGTTTTGGGGGATTTGCCCTGGAGTAGTATCTACTGGCTAATCCAGTAAGTGCTCCCTCATTGGGTAAATGTATAGTGCTTTTACTACACTGCAGCTGCGTAAAGGGCCAGAAGATGTGTCTCCTGTAACACAGGCACAGGCACACATGGTCACTGGAGACACATCTTCTGGCCCTTTACGCAGCTACAGTGTAGTAAAAGCACTATGGGGCAGATTTACAAGCTGCTTGCGCCTCTTTTGCACCGCAGTTGCGTCACTTTTGTGACGCAGCGGCAGCACAAAAGATGCGCCATGGTGCTGGGTATTAACAACATGACGCATCTGAGAGATGCATCACGTTGTAAAGCCCTGCGCCATCAGGAGGCGTTCCGGTGCAGGGGAGGGCGTTCCTGCGCAGGAACGCCTCCTAAAAGTTGCTGAGTGAAATCGACAAGATTTCACTCAGTCACTTTTAGGCCAATACTGCATCAAAACCCTGCGCCTGCTTGAAGCAGGCGCAAGGCTGGATGCAGCATTGAGGAGATAGGGCCCCCCAGAGCATTGCTGGAGCTGCATCGCGCTTGCGACGCAGCTCCAGCAATGCGCTGCCTTTACGCAGCTGTAGTGTAGGAAAAACACTATACATTTACACAATGAGGTAGCACTTACTTATTAGCCACTAGAAAGTACTCCAGTTAAGTATTGTGCAAATCTCAAAAAAATCTGCGATTTTGCGGAGAAAACCACAAACTGGAGACACATCTTCTGGCCCTGTACGCAGCTACAGTGTAGTAAAAGCACTATGGGGAAGATTTACAAGCCGCTTGCGCCTCTTTTGCGCTGCAGTTGCGTCACTTTTGTGACGCAGCGGCAGCACAAAAGATGCGCCATGGTGCTGGGTATTAACTACGTGACGCATCTGAGAGATGCGTCACGTTGTAAAGCCCTGCGCCATCAGGAGGCGTTCTGGCGCAGGGGAGGGCGTTCCTGCGCAGGAACGCCTCCTAAAAGTGGCTGAGTGAAATCTACAAGATTTCACTCAGTCACTTTTAGGCCAATGCTGCGTCAAAACCCTGCGCCTGCTTGAAGCAGGCGCAAGGTTGACTCAGCATTGGGGAGATAGGGCCCCCCAGAGCATTGCTGGATCTGCGTCGCGCTTGCCATGCAGCTCCAGCAATGCGCTGCATTTACGGCACAGATGCGTGACTCATCTGTGCCGTTTTTGCCACATGGTGCGCCGCATTGTAAATGCGGCGCACCATGGGAGGCGGAGCTGCGGTGCACAATAACTGGCGCATCCCTGTGGATGCGCCAGTTATTGTAAACCTGCCCCTATACATTTAGCCAACGAGGGAGCACTTACTGATTAGACAGTAGAAAGTACTCCAGTTGAGTAGAGGTATTGCACAAAAAGGTGGCATCTTCGTGGACAAACACGCAGGGCGGGATTCATTCTGCCCCCTGTTAGACTCGTTTTTTGTGCCCTTCTGCCCTCTGTTAGACTTGTTTTTCCCTTGTTTTTCTGCCCTTCTGCCCTCTGTTAGACTCGTTTTCCATTGTTTTCCTGCCCTTCTGCCCCCTGTTAGACTCATTTTTTGTGCCCTTCTGCCCTCTGTTAGACTCATTTTTTCCTTGTTTTTCTGCCCTTCTGCCCTCTGTTAGACTCGTTTTGGTGCCCTTCTGCCCTCTGTTAGACTTGTTTTTCCCTTGTTTTTCTGCCCTTCTTCCCTCTGTTAGACTCGTTTTTCCCATGTTTTTCTGCCCTTCTGCCGCCTGTTAGACTCGTTTTTTGTGCCCTTCTGCCCTCTGTTAGACTAATTTTTCTTGTTGTGGCGGGCCGTGACGTTTGGATACTACATCGGCTGTTGTTCTGACTGCAACTTATCATGGTTGCACAGAAAGCCTTTATTTAAATCGTATGTATGTTCTACTACTTACCGAACATGTTTTGCCACTAAGGACCCATTCTAAACTACCCGCCTTGCACTAATACTAGATAATTGGGGTAATTTCGGTCACATCTTTGAATACTAACAAATGCTGTAGTTCGTCCCCATTTTCGAAACGAATATCACGTTGGGATGCACTAGGAATTACGCCGCCTTTTTTATATGGTGTTCCATCTTTGGATGTTAGCAGTGTGCTTTTGAAACATCCACTATTAACAACACGAAATTCCTGCACTATTTATGCCTTGATAAAGTCTCAGTGTGAGACGAAACACGTGTTGGCGAATAACATGCTGGAAGAATCTTTTATGAAATTTGAATAAAGAAATAATTGAAGAACACAGACTTGGACTCCGAATTAAATTGGCTTGATAACTGTTGATCCCTTACTATAAAAAAAAAAAAATGTTTTCTTGATTCATCTTTGTGGTTGTTTGTTTATCATCCAATATCTGTTGGTGTTGAGGGCTATATACTAGAGCCTATTACTGATACTTACCAAGTTGGAGTGCTGTAATTAGAATTTCACTCTATAGATTCAGTTAGACTCATTTTTCCCTTGTTTTTCTGCCCTTATGCCCCCTGTTAGACTCGTTTTTGTGCCCTTCTGCCCTCTGTTAGACTTGTTTTTCCCTTGTTTTTCTGCCCCTTACTCCTGTTAGACTCGTTTTTTGTGCCCTTCTGCCCTCTGTTAGACTTGTTTTTCCCTTGTTTTTCTGCCCTTCTGCCCTTTGTTAGACTGCTTTTTGTGCCTTTCTGCCCTCTGCATCACCACATCATCACTCAGCGCTACCCCAGGATCACTCAGCACCACCACATTATCACTCAGCACCACCACATTATCACTCAGCACCACCACAGCACCACTCAGCACCACCACAGCATCA
This sequence comes from Lissotriton helveticus, assembly GCF_964261635.1. NCBI lineage: Eukaryota > Metazoa > Chordata > Amphibia > Caudata > Salamandridae > Lissotriton > Lissotriton helveticus. Next base: position 150,621,547 of record NC_136073.1, read on the forward strand.
CTCAGCACGACCACAGCACCACTCAGTACCACCACAGCACCACTCAGCACCACCACAGCATCACTCAGCACCACCACAGCACCACTCAGCACCACCACAGCATCACTCAGCACCACCACAGCATCACTCAGAACCACCACAGCACCACTCAGCACCACCACAGCATCACTCAGCACCACCACAGCACCACTCAGCACCACCACAGCACCACTCAGCGCCACCACAGCATCACTCAGCACCACCACATTATCACTTAGCACCACCACAGCACCACTCAGCACCACCACAACATCACTCAGCACAACCACAGCATCACTCAGCACCACCACAGCACCAATCTGCACCACCACAGCACCACTCAGCGCCACCACAACACCACTCAGCACCATCCCAGCATCACTCAGCACCACCACATTATCACTCAGTACCACCACAGCACCACTCAGCACCACCACAGCATCACTAAGCACCACCACAACATCACTCAGCACCACCACAGCACCACTCAGCACCACCCCAGCATCACTCCGCATCATCCCAGTATCACTCAGCACCACCACAGCACCACTCAGCATCACCACAGCTCCACTCAGCACCACCACAGCACCACTCAGCGCCACCCCAGCATCAATCTGCGCAACCATTCAACAACAAATGGTTCAAATATGTTCTTTCAATGTTTTAAGCTTTATTACAAATGTCACTAAAAGATGTTAATATTTTATTTCTGTTCTTGGATTTTCGTCACACTAAAATACATTGAACATAATCTTCACAAAAGTTATTTACAAAAGTTTAAGCTATTGCCATTATAAATTAACATCACTTTTATTTAAGTATTAATTATTAAAAAAATTAAAAGCCATTGTAATTTGTAATATCAATACATCTAAGTCACGTAAATACAGAACATGTTTCATTACAAATGCTATAGGTGTCACATTTGCGAAAGTTATAACTATTGGCATTGTAAATGACAAAGCTATTAATTTAGCTATTTTCAAAACCAACACATAAATAAAAAAAATTGTCATTTACAAGACCAATAGCTCAAACGTTCCTAATGCGAGACCTATTGCATTGCAAATGCTTGTTTTTATATCTGTCAGTGCTTCCTGTTGAGGTCTAATTTTCGTGACAAGCGCCTCATTGCCTACTTGTAACTATTCTCTAACCCTGCTTCAAGGCTGAGAGCAGGGTCAGAGAATAGTTGCAAGTAGGCAACGAGGCGCCAGGAAGCACTTACAGGCTTACAAGCAGCAGGTGCCCAAGTTGAAGTTAATTTCTTTGTAACCCTTTTGTAAAAGGTTACAAAAAATTAGCTTTAACTTTTGCACCAGCTGCTGTAACCCTGTAAGTGCTTGGCTGAAAATTCGACCCCGCTGATTTGCGGATTTTACCGCGATTTTGCGAGATTAGCAGATTGCGAAAACGCGGAAAATCAGCAAATTCCACAAGTGGAACAAATTTTCAGCCCATGCTTACTGGTGTGTGACTGTGGTGTGTTTGGGGCGTCCGACCCCGATGAGGCTGTTATCAACTCTAACTGAGGGTGTGATTCAGGAACTTCCGAGCTTAATCCTACTGTTGCCTTGTTGCCTGTGTTCTGATTTGGCCTTGCAGATGGCTTTTGGCCCATCACACTGGAGATGATGGCTGGTGGTGTGTGCGTTGGCTGGTTTCCCAGAAACCGAGGCCCCTGGGGGTGCTTTCTCCCCCAGTTTTTGGATATTAAAAAATTGGTTAAGGTGGAGTGACTTTGGCGGCACCTTGTTGGGGAGAATGGTCGATGTTCAGTAGCTGGAGATGTTTCCCTTTTATCTTTGTCTTTTCAATTGCCTCTTCTGCTTCTTTTTTGCTCTCCTTGATAGGTTAGCTCCATATGTAGCCACTATACTTGAAGAGTGTTCCTGCAAGTCTGCTGTGGGCGTGACACTGCCCCCTCTTCCCCCTCTGTTGGAGCTTTGTGGGTCTTTGGCTGATTTGTGGTAGCTGGCGGGGTTCTTGGTTGTGTGTGCCGCGTCATTGGCCTGTTCAGTTTTTTCCTTCTGTCCCGGTGGAACCCCTGCTGTCTATATAGTCCCTGGGAGATGGCTGTTGGGAACCGCCCTGCTGACTGTATTACTGGGAGTCAGTGCCTCCCTGCAACCTTTGGTGATCTCCACTATTTCTACTAGCACCTCGAGGGGGGGGCATTTCTCCATCAAAATTGAAAAGCAACACAAGCAGTCCCCCGAGTTGGTGGCCAAGAACTGGGAGAGCCTGCTATCTAGGACCTCTACCCTGAATCCTAGATTAGCCAGACGGCCTGCGATTGCCTGTAGGAGAACGATTTGTACTTCCATCTTAGTTGATTGCCATAAGAGGGCTTTATTGGTGTCGCTGTTTGCCTCATTTGGGGGCTTTTTCTCCAGTTCCGCATCGGCGCTGATGTCGCTGTCATAATGGACTGCTTTTTGATTAGGGTACCATAGGTTTCTGAAACTGGAATTGGTGTCCACAGATGGTTCGGAGTTAGTTTGAGGGTTCTTTCGATCTTTTGGCGTAAATTGTAGAGAAACGAAGCTGTGAGTTCCCCAACCAAGGGGTACGTTAGGCCCAAGGTGTCTGGGTTGGACCGAGGACTCGTGGAATTTGGGTCTGTATCTGTAATCTCCGGTGGTCTTTCTGAGTGCCTAGGCCATGGTAGTCAGTTTTATGGATTTGCGTCATTGTCAATATAGTGGAGCCATTTTTATTTGAGGCTGTGTCACAGGACTTACTGACCAGGAAGTTCTGCCCCTCATTTATGGGTGAATAACTGCTCAGTTATTTGGGGGTGCTGTCCTGGGCCCAGCTTAGAGGGTAAGGGGGTGCAACCTGGATGGTCCAGTGGGCGGTGCATAGTGAGTCATTTTTCCTGAAGAAGGGTTGTATCAACCCCCTTTCTTCGGCGTCTTGCTGTATTCCGTTGGGACAGTCTTTTAATGATTTGCTCCTCATTGACCTGGTTGCCCTTTTATGGGGGGGTGTATGGTAGAGGTTACCACCAGGATCAGCTGATGACTACCCTTTTTTTTTTGGACCCATTTGCTTTTATTTGCATTTATTGGATGAAGTGGCGCTGGACTTGAACTTTCCGGCTGCTGGTTCGGGTCACTTATGAGCCTGGTGAGCCTACGTGGCTTTGTCCTGCCCTTGTACTACGGAAGTGTTAGAATTGCAAAATGGCTGGACTCCTTTTGCTGGTCTTTGGTTGATCTTTGATCGTTAGTCTTGGGCAGCAGTTGGATTGGCAGCTTTTAAAGCCTTAAAGGTTGCCCTGCGATTTGCCTTAGGTCTTACATCTTGTTCTTATGTCTTGGTCATGCCTCGGGCCATGGGCCTGCTTGTGTGCACTCCTCCCCCTGCTGTGTGGGTGACTCCCCCCCCTCGGAGTGGAATTAGGGGGGTCGGAGGGCAGGAAGCTGGTGACAGGTGATTCAGTGTAGCTGGTGGGAGGATACAAGGAGGAATGAAAGGCGAAAAGGATGAAGAGGATGATACAAGGCAGGCGAGTGGGGCTCACTCGGCGGTTACAGCATCTCCGTGAAACTGCAGAGGGCTCGCACACTCACCGCAACCGCCGCCTGCAGGCCGCCTACTCTCCTAGTTCTGCAATCCACCTGCGTGCCGCCGCTGGTTCAGCTGATTCAGCCTGCGACGATGAAGCCCAATGCCCTCGCTTCAGCTCCAATTCGGGCTCAGGGGTGCTCTGGTGGGTCGGACTCACTCAACTCCTGCGCTCGCAACCGTTGTGGTGATGCTGGTGCTTCCTGTTCGGCCGGCCGGCGCCAAAGAAAGCTGGGGGAGAGATCCAGGTCAAACTAGGGGCTAAAGCGAAGACCGGGTGAAACCCTCTGAGGCACCCGCACAACGACCAAGTGGCGGAGTGGGGAAATGGGGAACGGCGTTGGATGTGAGGCTTCTGCCTCCCCTTGCCATTCGGTGCACAGTGCTCTGCTACTGCTGCAACGGTCTGCATGAAAGTACGGCCTGGATTTGGATTTGGAATGTCTATAAACATTTAAAAATGTCTAACTTTTTCATAATGACCTAAGGTGTGCAAGAAATACACATACCAAAAATATCTACTTTCTTCTTGTCACTGTAAGCGAGAACAAGCATTGGCATAGCCAATAGGTCTCGCCTTTGGTACCTTACAAGTACTTACCTGTGCAGCACATTATCCTGAGAAGTTCACTTGAAAGCAAAGATTTTTAAAGGACACAGAAAGAAATAGATACCAACAAACTGGAGAAAAAGAGTCCTATTGAAGTGACTAATAATATCTATTTTTAACTGCATTGTTACAGGCTTGAATATGGGAGTGAACAGCACAACTTTCACCTTTCTGAAGAAAATACAGTCAGTAGCACTGAATTTGGGGTTAGGATAATACCCAATTAATCTGTAGGTCAATGATAAGTCCTCAAGGGTCAGATGACTCACAGAACTATGTAGCATGTGCCCAAGCCACTAAGCTATCTCAACAGAACTTTTTTGCTGAAAATGTTGGGTTACATTTCCTAGAGAAGCTTGTGTTCATTACAACTCTAATACATTATATATTTTTTTTTAAGCCAGTGGAATTGGCACATTTTTTACAGATAAGTTGGAAAGAAAATGAAAACAGTATTTACTTTTTAATGCACTACTTCCCTCATATTCCCACAACACATGATTTGCATAGCCAACAGGTTTCACCTTTGGGACCTATTGGCTTTAGCAGTTGCTTTTGGCGGGACCGGACAGCATTGGGAAACACAATGGGCAGCATCTTTACCTGGATGACCAGTGCCTAAAGGTAATTTGTTTCAGAGTGGAGCTAAAGGAATTTACTAACGATATCACTGCAAATAAAACTAAAATAAAATAATACAAGCATTTAGAAACATTTGGTCAGTTTTAGATGATAAAGTAATCAAAAAGTGTGCATATGTGCCGAGGAGGACCTACATTTACTGCATAAGGTGCAATGGCACCGGGTAGCAGGAGTCTTACGCGGCATCTGAATGCCACACATGGTTTTATTTTTATAGGCCACAATCAGAGCGGGTGCTTGATCCAGGGCACCTGGCACCCTCACTGCCCTACCAACCTACCTGCAATGAAACACAGCTTATTGAATGCTGCTGAAATGGACACTAAGGAAAGAGTCTGCTTTTGACATAGCATGCTAAAAATGATCTACTATGTTGTACAATACCTCCTTTTTACAGCACTTTAAAGAAATGTACTCTGGTGCTCATGTAAAGTTCTCTAATACCCTTGGGACAAGCTCGCACTATATAAAAATGCAATAATTAATGTATCATGATGCTACAGTGGCCCAAGAGTCACCTGGCACGGAAAAGCCAATTTCTTTTACTGGATGCCAGGTTCTGGGTAGCAAGACAAGAGTGCGGCACAAAGTGCAAATTGATTGGAACAAAGGTGACAGGTTAAATTTCCACACTGAACCATCATAAGCGAATACCTGCAGGACTAGATCCCTGCATGTAGAGCTACCATTGCATGGCGAGGTGCCCACTCAGGATTTGATCCTTTGGGCTTTGCTTTATCACTACCCTAGTTCCATTACCGCATCCACAGAGGGATCTGTGTCCTTTTTACTTCACCCCTCCCTAATAGTACTTCAGAGCTGCACCCCCTTTCTATGTCTAATACCTCAAGTTGATTTCCTCCCACACTCTATTCCGCAAAGCACTTAAGACCTGGCTTTTTCAAGAAGCCTACCCATAACTTCTTACTCAGGTGATTTCTGAGCTTTTCCGTTTACCATCTTCAGCGCCTTGATGCCTACAGGTTTAGTTGCGCTTCTTATAAATTTCATTTAATAATAATAATAATAATAATAATAATAATAATATCCTGATGTGTCCAGCCACCGCCATTTTCAGAGTGGCTGGCCGGAGACAGTAAACTGAATAGCCTGTTTCGCCTGCTAACTGTCCTCTACCTGGGGCATGCATCCCTTGACGTATACATTCAACAAACAGAGAACTGTATATCTTTGTACATATATGACTGTACGCTACAGTCAACCTCTTTTGTTCCCACTTCACCCTATTATAGGATTTGGACGCCACCTTGAGTACATGCGCCGAGTGTAAGGCACCACTAACTCACCCGTCTATGCGGGTAAGCCTTACACTTGGACAATCCTGACATGTTGTGTAGCCACATTTGCACTCAAAACAAGCCTATGACAGGTTGAATGTTCCTGCCATAGCCGAAAACTTTTTTAATCCTGACCTCCAGATGTCCCATTAAAGTTGGTCCTGAGTTAGTTGTAACCTCACTTTTTCTTCCCTTTTGCACTCCCTCCATGCCCGGCTCATCTGAAGGTTTTAGAATACATCTTGACTACATCTGAAAACATCCCTAAGCTCCTCCCTCTCATTGAGGGGGTTGTAGCCCACACTACTACTAGGTTCGCAGTGCGATTAGGTTACCCAATGATGAAGTGTGCCACCTACGGGTGGGTGAGGGACCCCGTCCTTTAAAAGGGTTCTCCCCGCACTCTCCTTCCACTTTTGCCCCAGAGATGCTTTTTTGTGTTAAATCACAATTGTAACAGTGTTTTTGTGATGCTGCCCTGGGGGCTTTATGCCATTTTCGACAATGGTCTAGTCCCGTCACAATATTTAAGTCAATCCTTTCACTATTGTACACCTTTGTTGCTCCTGTAAAAACAACTGTGGATACTTATAAAAGCTGCAGTTTGAATCTGAAATCTCAGCACCAGAGGAAGAAATACAATTACACATGGAGTCCAGGGTACAAGAATGTAAGAGTTGACCTGAATCACTTCCATCTAGTTACAGTTGCCTTTACAAAAGCTCAGGGAGACTGTCACCAGCAGGATCTTGGAGTGAAAGAAAAGCTTTTCAGGCTTTTCAGCACACAGGCTACTCTGTTGAAAACAAACAGGGCGCCGATGGAAAGAAGTTACAATATACTTGTGAACATGTATGATTTGTTTGATTTCAATTAAAATGCACATGGCCAAGAGAATCTTCCATGGAATAGATGGTTTGCAGGGGCCCGGATTCAAATGCTGCCATAGAGAGGGCAGGTCGGGAGAGGCGCCTAAGCAGGAGCAGTGGCTGCAGCAACTCCCATCCATCGCCCATTGCTAGCTAGGCCTCAGATCCGCCTCCTGGTAGCTCTAGCCAAAAAGAAAACAAGACAACTTTCAGGAGGAAAGACAAACATCCTGGCATCAGGTTGTAAGGCACACAAAATTCTCTAGTGGAAACAACTGCACACTCGTAAGGAAAGACACAGTCAGAGGAGGAGGACAACATTCATGTACATGAAGAACAAGAAGAGACGAGCACTGGCGGAATGCAAACAAAAAAGTGTTCTCCCACGCAGCAGCTGAAGAACCAAAGCATAAGGAAGCTACACTTTACGGTGCACCTCAGCCTTGAATGGAAGTTAGGAGACATCAAAGAAGAGTGACAGTGGAGTGAACAAATGGTAAGTAGCAGGCGGGAAAAAAACTGTACAATTGACTACAGCAGGTCTTGCAGACAGTGCATGCGAGTTGGAGCTCGACCTAAACATAGAGCATAAGAGGGAAACTTAATGTTTCCTTTGTCTTTCAACAGCTGCTTTAATTATGCTCCCTTCCTTGACCAGCCTTTCACCTCAGCACCGAGCACTGGCTCCAGGCAAAGTTATTACAGTTAAGTTCTGACATTTCTTTATAATAGGACACTGGGTGTGTCACAGGTCGCCTGTTATAAAGAAAGTACAGACAGAATTGATACAGACTTGCAGAATCCCATGTATTATATTATTACTTTTTAAACTCTAAACTGGAGATGCAACATTTATCATACAACCAGTGCAGTATAGAAGAGACTTGGCATAGCTACATACTGCACCAACTATTAGCAGACAGCATACAAAAACAACTAAGCACTTTAGACACCAATATACATCTCAGTTACTATAGCACTTGGATAAGTGGCACACCGTCAATCTTTGTGCATCTCAAACAACATATTTAACAGAACTAAAGTCATTCTCCAAAAATCAAATTAGGTACATCACTTGTAACCCAAATCTGAGCCTATTTTAGCTGGATTTTTACTGTCCTCTGAAAGGTATTATTAATGTATTTATTAATTTCGAGTTTTATGTTGTTTGATCTTGGCTCGAATCAGAGGACTTTACAAGGGTTGCATATACAGCAAACCCAGTTGATATAAAATAGAAGGATGCATATAGGAGATATAATACAAGTAGGAGGCATACAGTAATACGCAATATAAAACAAGGACGAAATATACAGTGGAAACACAGGAGAGAATTGTCAAAGAAGTTCTGAGGTAGTTACAGGCGATTGAGGCATGGACTGTGGAATCGTCGGTTGGGATGAAACAGTTTGTTCCGAGGTTGGGATGTGATGCATGGTGGGAAGAAATGATTTAGGAGGGAGGGTTTAGTTATTTGTTAAGAAGAGATAGTTTTAGGTTATTCCTGAAGTGTAGGAAAGATTGGTTGTCACATAGGGCCAGATGTAGGAGGCCATTTACTGACCAGTAAATGGGTTTTTGGTATGAAGGGGGCTAAATTTACCGATTCGGTAAATTTACCAAATCGGTAAAATACCGAATCGGTAATTTTACAGATTCGGTAACTTCGGGATGTAGGTGGGACTCTTCAGAGTCCCTAAGGCCTTACAGAATCGGTATTTTACCACCCAATCCAATTGGGTGGTAAAATACCGAATCCAGGTGTGCAGGCACATATGTGCATGCACACCTATGCCATGTGACAGACAGACATGCCCTTAGGGCATGTCTGTCTGCCACATGGCACACATGCCACTATTTGGGGTGCTAGAGGGTGTCAACGTGACACCCCCTGCACCCTTGCTGGAATCGGTAAATTTACCGAATCGGTAAAATACCGAATCGGTAATTTTACCGATTCGGTAACTTCGGGATGTAGGTGGAACTCTTCAGAGTCCCTAAGGCCTTACAGAATCGGTATTTTACCACCCAATCCAATTGGGTGGTAAGATACCGAATCCAGGTGTGCATGCACATATGTGCATGCACACCTATGCCATGTGAAAGACAGACATGCCCTTAGGGCATGTCTGTCTGCCACATGGCACACATGCCACTATTTGGGGTGCTAGAGGGTGTCAAAGTGACTCCCCCTGCACCCTTGCTGGAATCGGTATTTACTGAATCGGTAAATACCGATTCGGTAATGCTCATTGATTCCTATGGGCTTCAATGTTGATAGGAATCAATGGGCATTACCGAATCGGTATTTACCGATTCGGTAAATACCGATTTTTACAGAATCGGTAATTCAATTACCGATTTCACCTACATGTCACACCTTCATATTTACCGATTCATAAATACCGAATATGTAAAATTCGGTATTTATGAATCGGTAAATACGAATTACCTACATCTGGCCCAAAGTTCTTTAGGAAGGGTGTTCCCGGAGAAGGAGTGGGTGTGAGATTTATTAGACTTGAATTTGGGTCGAATCAAGAGAAGAGTGTTAGAGCATTAAAGGGGTCTGTTTAGGCCCGCTTTTGAGAGTTTGTTGGTGAGGAAGGTTGGTTTTGTAGAGTAGAGGACTTTGTGGTTTATGCACCCTGTTTTGAATGTACTTCTCACTTCAATTGGTAGACAACTTAAGTATGGGAGTAATGTGGTTATATTGTTTTCCTCCAGAGAGAAGTCTTGTCGCTGCGTGGAGTGTGAACTTCATTGGTAATATGTGAATTTTTGTGGTGCCGCTGATTATTAAACTGATGTAGTCTAGTTTGGAGAGGAACAAGAATTGTGTTATGGTCTTCAAGTCTTTGAGTGGGATGAATGGTTTCATTTTTGAAGGTGTTTTAGAGTGTAGGATCTGCTTTTTGCTTAGGCGTTGATGTGGTCTTATATGTTCAGGTTTTTGTTGAGAGTGATCCCATGAGATTTAACACAGTTGGAAATGGATAATTTGCTGTTTAGCACAGGTAGGTTGTTGAGACAATTATGGATAGAGTAAGGGCTGTTTTGTGGCTGTATAAGGAGAAGTTCAGGTCTGTTAGGGTCTGGCTTTAAGTGGTTGTTGGTCAGACAAGTTTGTATCTGGATTAAAGTGTTGGTTAAGTGTTAGAGATCATTAGATAACAAGATTGTGATGTAGATTAGGGTGTCATGAGCTCAGAGATAGTAGGCCATCCTGGCTTGTTTTAGGATCATTGCAAGAGGTACCATCTAGCGGATGATCAGGGCAGGGGATAGGATTGAGCCTTGGGGAACTTCTTGATTGACTAGTGCTGCTGGTGATATGGAGTTATTTATTTTGATTAGCTCAGGACAGGGAAGAATATAGGACCAGATTAGAGATTCTAGCACTGATTGCTGGATTTGGTGTATGTTCCTCATCCAGTGCTTCAAAGGATGGGTTTGGTTAGGAAGCTTGGGCCTGTTAAGGTTAAGATTGAAAAGACTTAGGTGGTTGTTTTACCAGTCGACAGGAATAATGGAGTGGAGGGCAATGCCATTATGGTTGGTGCCGACTGAGTGAAGTTCCGAGTCTTTATTGTGGTCTTTTTTTAATGTTGAGTGAGACCGTTCAAATCAAGAAGGGTGGATAGGGCTAGTACTGTTATGTCGTTGGCACCATTCAAGTGCAAGTTCAGGTATTCTAGTATAATATCTGTGGAATCCTTCATGGAGTTTAGTGTTATAATGTCTGTTAACTTTAAAAAAAATAGTAGCTTTTCACCTGGGGGGGAGATAGATGGTATGGAGCTTGATGAGGTTTGGGCCTTTAGGGGGAGATCAACTCTTAGATTTTCAAACGTTGAGTATTCGATTGTGTGGAAAGGTTTTGTCAGAGTCCTTGTTGTGTATAATAGCTAAACCACCACCTGTACGGTCCTTCTGCTCACGACGAATGTTTGTGGAGTCCAGTGGGGTGAGGAGGTCCATAATAGCTGATGAGTGGTTGTTAAGCCAGGTTCAGTCAGGAAGCAGATGTTGAATTTATGGAGAAGGATGGTTTCAGCTATTTCAGTGACATGCTTTGCTGCTGTCCGACATTTTAAAAGCATGCAATTGGATTAGGAATTAGGCTCACCATGTGTGGGTTGGATGGAGGGATCCTGCTAATACCGAGGATGTACGGGATCTTGGAGTAGGAGCATTAACTGGGGACATTTGTGTATGAATTGCTCAGCGTGTCCGCTTCAATTTCAACAAACCAGAAATTCTGCATCTGGGTTTAACCGCATGCGCGCTAGCGTTATTCCGCTCCTGTGCTGAGTTTTTTAAAACCGCACTTTACATGACGAGCTGGGCTCGTCATGAGCGTGCGAGGAGGCTACCTCATGACGAGCCCAGCTCGTCATGAGCGTGGAAGGGGTTAAGATGGTATTAGTTGAAAGGGATAGTTGCCTAGGTGGAGGAGCACAAGGTGTTGGTTGCACAGGTGGTAGAGCATGAAGTGTCAGAGTGCATGTTAGTGGCAGACAAGTTGCTTGGCGTGATTAAGTGCTTACTAAAAGATTTGGGGTATGTCTTTAAGTACTTTCATAGTGAGGTGATTTCTTCCAGTATGGTGTTGATTTTCAGTTCTAGAAACCTGATTGTGGTGATTATTTGGGATGGTGTAGGGTCCCGGGGAGAGAGTAGGGCACACTGGTGTTTATTGCAAAACATAATGGGTGTGTCAGTTAGGACTGGTCGATGAGGTTAGCGTCTTTTCTAGATTCCGGTGTAGTATTTGGGCAGTTAGTGTAGGGAAAAAGGGTCTTGACGTGGGGGAAAAGGTTCAAGTAATGTGATCAGAGAATCAAGGGGATCAGGAAGAAGGGAAAATGAGTTTAGTGGTACATGAGCAGGAGTGGGGGGATGAGGGTTGGTGTTTGTGGTCGAGTGAGGAGAAGGGCTGAGGGTGTATTTCGAGATGGTGGGAGGTAAGATGGGCTTAAGAGCGGAGGACACAGAGGAATGGAGGATGTTTAAGTGGCGGTTGAAGATGGCTAGATTGTGTCCAGTGGCTTGGATTAGAATGTTTCCATTTCTGTAGATGGAAATGGACAGTTCACTACCAAACTTTTGGGATGGGTATTTGGTAAGTTTGGATCCATATGGGATGTGTATGGTGTTTGTTATGTGAAGGTGCTGTAGGAAGTTGACTCGCCATCTGGCACGTTTTAGTGAAGAAACGGAGGTCTGTTATAAGGTCTCCATGTGTTGCACTGTGGTAGATGTCTGTTATTAGTGTCAGTCAGTCAAACCACTTTATTCGATTATTTAAAATCATAAAAGGATGCTATACAAAATGAAATCATTAAAAAGTATTATGTACAGTTTAAAAATTCAGTTAAAAAGGTACATTAAATAGTCGCGTTCATTGTTAAAGTACGCTAATCAGTGTACATGACCTATATTATACAAGTTACCATATCCTGTTCAGCTCCCTGTCTCAATCTCAATCTCCTACTCCTAATAGACGCAACAAGGAAGCTAGCAACACTACACATAATATAAGGAGTTTCCAGCAGTTGTAAATACAATAATGCAAGTTTACATTGGACAAAATTCATCTTATTCAATACAGGTAAAATAAACCTTTTTCTTGGTTCATGGAAGAAGGGGCAGAATAACATAAAATGCATAGTATCTTGGGGGGAGAAATCATCGCATTTACACGGGGTCACGTCTTCAAGCCTCTTCCATCCTTGTAAATCCCATAGCACCTGGTGTATTTGATTAAACCGAAATTTCGTCAGAAGCCATCTATGAAATTGGTTAGTAACAACTAACAAATATGATTGCATTTTTAATGACGAAATTACCAGAAAGTGGGTCCTGACTGATGATTTGCAAAGCTCCAGATTTTCCCGCTCTGCCTCGCTTTGCTTAATAAAGTTCTTCTTAACCCACTCTAGGTCTGCTTTACATAAAGATTCAGGGTGGTGGTAAATCTCAGGGCGCCCCATTTTCTCGCTTGAGTTTTTTACATACTCCAGCCAATGGATGTCCTTTTTTTTATCAAGGTTCATACAATCCCTTATAATCTTATGGTTTAAGGTTAAATTTGAGTTCAACCATATTCTCATCCATAGCAGGATTGGAGCTAGTTTGATTATGTCTGAGATGTAACCCAATCCCAACTCAAGATGTATGGCATGAGTTGCAGTGGATTGTGGGAGGCCAAGAAGGGCTTTTAGAAATTTGTTCTCCTCTATCTGAATGGGGTCAGATTTAGTATACCCCCATATAGCCGCCCCGTATCTAGCTATTGCGACAGTTTTGGCTTGATACATTTTTAAAATTGCCTCATAAGGTTTCCCCCCCAATCTTTTAGCAAATCCTAAGATTGCTACTGAGGAGCTTCTCACAGCTTTCACCTTTGTAGCTAGCTGGGGTGTCCACGTTCCCTTGTCATCAAAGACAACCCCCAGGTAGGTAAATGCTTTAACTCTACTGATTTCCTCCTTGCCGCAATGAAAGGATCTAACGTTGCTTTTTCCTGTGCCTATAGCCATGATATGCGATTTACTACTGTTGACCACTAGGTCCAAAGAATTCATAAAATTTCCAAAAGAATCAAGCAATCTTTGTAGACCCAAAGGTGTCCTTGCCAATAAAACGGCATCATCCGCGTAGAGTAGCACCGGAATTGGGGAGCCACCCATACGCGGGATGTCAAGTGTCGCAGTTAGCAAGTTAGCTTCCAGGGAATTTATATACAGGGTGAACAGCATAGGGGCCAGGATGCAGCCTTGGCTCACCCCTCTACCAGACTTAAAGCTAGCCGTGCATTTCCCCTCAGTGGTCATCCGTATTGAGGCACTCAGATATTTGTGTAATTCGGCTAAGAAATTAACGAGAGACCGGTCAAGGCAACATGGTCCACAGCCTAGACCTTTTAACCAAGTCAAAGGCTGTGGACAGATCCATAAAGCCCAAGAAAATGGAGCCTCTTACCACCTTTGTATATTTAGATATTATTAAGTGTAAATTAAGGCATTGGTCCTCCATGCCCCTCCCGATTCTAAAGCCATACTGGGCATCCGATAATATTTCTTTTTCCAGAGCTCAATCCGATATTTTTGTAAGAATGACTTTCCCCAGTATTTTAAAGGAAGAATCGAGAAGTGAGATAGGTCTATAACACCTGGGGTCTCACCTTTGATCAGGAAGAAGGAAAAATGAGTTTGGTGGTACATGAGCTGGAGTGGGGGGATGAGGGTTGGTGTTTGTGGTCGAGTGAGGAGAAGGGCTGAGGGTGTATTTCGAGATGGTGGGAGGTAAGGTGGGCTTAAGAGCGGAGGACACAGAGGAATGGAGGATGTTTAAGTGGCGGTTGAAGATGGCTAGATTGTGTCCAGTGGCTTGGATTAGAATGTTTCCATTTCTGTAGATGGAAATGGACAGTTCACCACCAAACTTTAGGGATGGGTATTTGGTAAGTTTGGATCCATATGGGATGTGTATGGTGTTTGTTATGTGAAGGTGCTGTAGGAAGTTGACTCGCCATCTGGCACGTTTTAGTGAAGAAACGGAGGTCTGTTATAAGGTCTCGATGTGTTGCACTGTGGTAGATGTCTGCTATTAGTGTCTCTGGGTGTGTTTATGAAGAGTTTGTGTTTTCAGGTTTTTGCCGCATGTTTGGGGAGATTAGGCGGCAATTTTATGCAGTGGGAATTGAGACCATGTCTTTCATGGGGGTATGGTCATGTATATGTCAAGGGGTGTGGTCTATTGCCAAAGGAGGAGTGGCTCATGGGTGGAGCTCCAGTCAATGGCTAAAGCAAACCACTTTTTTTTCTCTGGAGCAGGTGGTTTGTGTAGGGGCTGGGCTGGGATCAGAGTCCTAGGTTGAGTCAGGGGATGCAATCACGATGGTGTTGTGTGGGTGAGTGAATGTGGATGGAGGAAAGGTGGTTGCTGTTGTACAGGGGACTGAAAATGTGTGTAGAGTACTGCAGAGGGAGTGTCTGGTTATATGCGGAAGAGACCTTGAATTTGTATAGTGTGTTGCAGATGGAGTGTCCGGTGTGGGTGTTTAGCTTGATTTAATGAGGGGAGGCAATTGTCCTAAAGGGACTCGCACGAGGCTGCAGGTAAGGGAAACAGTGCTCACAGTACCCTGAGACCCTGCTGAATAGGCACGACCAGGAGTGGTTAGGAGGTGAAATAGTCCTAATGTGAGTCAAACCAGGAACTCCTCATTAAGGGTCCAAATTGTCCACGTGGAGATCAACCCAGGCTACACGCAAGTGACTGAGGCACAGGTAGTCGATGCAAGCAATGCTGTTCGAATGTCCTGAAGACTCTATCTACAGAAGTTCATCAGTACAAGGTTTATATAAAGGAGGTGACCAGCAACAATTTAGCCACTAGGCTGAGGATAGATCACAGTCTTCTTTTTGTTTCTCTGCGTGAAGAGATCAGGGCTTATCTGGGGGTCGAAGTCCTATTTTAGTTTTAGGGAATGTTTGTGGTGTGTTAGAGGGAAGATGATTACCTGTGGAAAATGAGAGCAAGTGGCATGGTAGGGGCGGTACCACTGAAAATGGGTGTGGTCTGGGGACACACTAGGCCTGCTCATAGGTAAGGATTCAGAAGGCAGGGATGTCTCAACTAGCTGTACGCCAGTAGGATGTGAAGTATGCATAGTAAAACTGGATGCTTAGAAAAGACACAGGGTTTTCAAGTATGAGAGTGCAGAGGGGATCTTGGGAACAGAAGACCACTTCTCACATGCACCGCGCTGAGCGCTCCCAAATTATGGCATGTACTGAGTGTTCAGGGCTATTGAGCAGGGGCGCACTCGTCGGAAGTGCAGGCTCACTGTTAGGACAATGGCCAAAACCTCCTCTTACCTAGGCAGTAGCTAGCCTATAGTGTTCCCGTGTGGGAAAGCAGGGGCTCCTGACCGTGTCCTGAGTGTCAGGAT
The DNA here is from genome assembly GCF_964261635.1 of Lissotriton helveticus. NCBI lineage: Eukaryota > Metazoa > Chordata > Amphibia > Caudata > Salamandridae > Lissotriton > Lissotriton helveticus. Next base: position 150,637,519 of record NC_136073.1, read on the forward strand.
GCCATAGATGTGAGACTAAGGAGATACCACTCAGTTCAGGGCCGTGGGAGCCAATGGCAAAGGAGAGGGTACCAAGCTCACCTTGGGGGATGATGTTGTCTCTTTCCCTCTAGATCCAGCCATCTCCCGGATGTTGGAGGGACCCCATAGATGCGAGGTGGTGCCAGGGGGTTTCTTTCTTGTTCAAGATGCAGCTCATTGATGGAGGAGCGGCTGGGGCAGCCTCAGTGGGCCAAGCCGCTGTCGCATGTCTTTGTGGTTTTCTCTGCCATCTCACAGCCAAGAACCACTCGGTGCTCTAAATGTAGACACTGCACATGGGATCCTGTGTTTTCCAGTGGGGTCTTCTGTTCCTCTCCTGTTTCTAGAGAGGGGGGCTCGATGTCTGGGCATTAGCAGTAATTAACGCCAAACACAATGCCTGGTCTTTTTTCCAGTCATACTCTTCTATTTCTCTCTCATTTCCAGCAAAGTAGGTAGGGCTCAGTGGCAGGGCATTTACAAGGACTTATGCCAAAAGTGATCTCTGGCACTTGGGGGCATACTTACAATAACTGAAGCATCCCTGCCAATCAGAAGGGATGCGCCAGTTATTGTGCGCCACAACTCCGCCATCATGGATGCGCCGCATTTACAATGCCCCCAAGGGTATATTGGGTTGCTCACTGTGTGTACCCTGCATTTACAATGCGGCGCACCATGGTGGAAAAACGGCACAGATGCGTGACGCATCTGTGCCTAAAAGTGACGCATTGCTGGAGTTGCGTAGCAAGCGCAACGCAGCTCCAGCAATGCTCAGGGGCCCCTATCTAGTCAATGCTGCGTCAATCCTTATGCCTGCTTCAGGCAGGTGCAGGGTTTTGATGCAGCATGGGCCTAAAAGTGACTGAGTGAAATCTTGTAGATTTCACTCAGCCACTTTTAGGAGGCGTTCCTGCGCTGGAACGCCCCCCCCCCCCCTTGCACAGGAACGCCTACATGTGGCGCAGGGCATTACAACGTGACATATCTCTCAGATGCGTCACGTTGTAAGTACCGCCGCACCATGGACCAGGATTTGCGCCTCCGCTGCGTCACAAAAGTGACGCAACGGTGGCGTAAATGAGGCGCAAGGGGCTTGTAAATCTGCCCCTTGGAGCTTATAGAGGGAGCTCCTTTACTATCGGCCATCTTGTTGCTGATTGGTTAATTTCTTCAGTAGTACCTCTATGACACTGAAATATGCCCAAATCGTCATCAGTAAGACATTGACACCCACCTTTGATACGAGGTAGAAAGCCATAACCAAAACATATGAATTGGTGACTTTAGTCTATGAATTAGAGGTGCCAAGGGTGGAATAGAAAAGAGAATTCACCAGAAACTGCAATTTTCATTCACAGAGTTCAATAATTGGGAGAGAAGGTATTCTTGAGCTGCTATCCAGAGACATGGAGTCCTTCACCTACAGTTCCATGTGCATTGCTGATAATCTCAAATCCCGTGGGGTCGACTCCTTGCCCAACTTCTATTACAGAGATGATGGATTGAAGATCTGGTCAGTCACAGAGCGGTAAGTTATGATTTCTTTATCCCTGATGTCGGGCTGTTTCTTGCGCCTAGTGTTACATACATATATACATAAGGCGATAGCCAGTAGGTAGATATAGTTAGGACCAAAGTTTCCATAGGAAAATCATTTTTATTTTTGCCAATAACTTTGACGCCGCTTGACGAATCTCCACGAGTATTCACAAAACATCCCCTTATTGGTTCAGCTGCTGTATTGAAAGTTTTGGGGTAAACCATCCAGCAGGGCAAAGGAAAAAAGGGGTCACAAAATGGGTTTTTACCATGTCATGTCTATGGGGAGTTTTTACCTTTTGAACACGACTACAGCCCATACTGCTGAACCGAATTACACCAAATTGGCAGAAAGCTAGATGTTGGTCCGGAAAGTGTGCTTTTTGTGATTTGATGTAAATCCATTCAGTAAATTCCAAGAAACTACAGTCCACAAAAGATCCTCGTAAAAATGTTTTGGCTGCCAATACTTTGACCAGGAAGTGTTGGCAGCCATCCTGGGTCTTAGCTTCAAGCTATGTCTCAGAAAAAAGTTAAACATAAAGAAAAGGGGGAAGCATAGGAATACCCCAACCCCCCAGCTATAGACCCCACCAGGGATTAAAAACATTTGTTTTAAATATTGTCATGGACTGGGTGGATTTGCAAATCTGCTGCAAAATCTGGAAGAAAACAAAGTACAGGCTCCTGCGCTTCATTTACTATAGGCTCCTGGGTGGGCCAGGTCCTGGGCGCAAGTTTAAATTATGATGCTTGGGCCTGCATTAACCCCCCATATCCCCTGTGACTGCCACCTCCCTGGGGTTATCTATAATAGAGTCAAGAGGGGAGGCTCCACTCCCCCATGGACTGCCACCTCCTCGGTGCACACTGTATGTAAAAGGAATGCCAAGGAGGCCATAGGGCCTCCCCCGCTGCCCTGGGTACCGCCACCTCTCTGTGCTAGACATACTGAAATGTGGGGGGCCCACATGGCCTCCCGACAGCCCCCAGGGCCACCACCTCCCCGGGGCACACTGTATGTTAAAGAAGTCTCTCCCCCACCCCAGGGACTACCACCTGCCCGGGGCTCTTAACATTAGGAATACCGGGAGGCCCGCCCGGCCCGTACCCACAGCACCAGGGACCGTCAACTTTCTAGGACACAAAGACAATAATTTAGGGGTTCTGTTGCGGACCCCCAGGCACCACTGACTCCCCGGGGCTTACTGAAGAAAGGAGCGGGTCCCCCTCACGGAGCTCTACATGGCCCTGGGGGACATGTTATGAGTGATGAACTATGTGAGGTCATAAGCAGTGCATTGCAGGGAGCTCCCTAACTATAATGGCTGAATTTCATTGGTTTTGTACGAGTGAAACCTGAGCCTAAACTTAACACCTTTGTTTTTTTCAGTAATTTACAGGGAGAAGCGTAGTCACTGTACCAACGTCTCCAGGTATGCCCCCATTGAGAAAGTGTGGCTGGATGTAGGGGTGAAAAGACTATTTATTTCCCTGCATCGTGTTATGGTTTCTTCCTGAACCACATACAAAATCTCACTTGAGCAATACAGCCGTAAGAGCCTCTCATTTGTGCTAACAACACGCTGCATGATGGAACTGGTAGTTTTCCAACATCGAACTACCCGAGTACTCCATAAGGCTATTTGGTTCAGGTGTGCACCTCGCCATTGAGGAGGGAGCAGCGATATAAAATACATTAAAAAAGAAACCTTATGCAACTGCGGCATTTGAGGAAGGCTAACCGCTGAAACGCGTCATGAAGAAAATCTTTAATAAATGATCTTTGAAGCCCCGCTGTGTCCCTTGATCTACTCTGAAGGGAGGAGATGGTGGTTTTCTTTGGCAACAAGTGGATTGAGCATTTCAGAAGTATCGGATTACCGTGAACCGCCACTCAACCTCTGGGAGCAGAAGTACTGCTGTCATTTGACTGTCCATGACTACATGGAGAGGCGTAGTCACTGTACCATCGTCTCCAGGTATGGCCCCAGTGAGAAAGTGTGGCTGGAAGTAGGAGCGAAAAGACTATTTATTTTCCTGCGTCGTGCCATGGTTTCTTCCTGAACAACGTACAAAATCAAAATCTCACTTGAGAAATACAGCCGTAAGAGACACTCATTTCTGCTAATAACACCCTGCATGATGGGACTGGTAGTTTTCCAACATCAAATTACCTGAGTACTCTGTAAGGCAATGTGGTTCAGGTGTGCACCTCGCCATTGAGGAGGGAAGAGCAAAAAACCATAGGTTTCAGGCACGTTATAGTTAGAAATTAGCATTTAAAAAACCTTAGAAATTCACTGAAAAAACATAGGTTTCAGGGACGTTCTAGTTAGTTGGACATTTCACTCGTACAAAACCAGAGAAATTCAGCTGTTATAGTTAGAAGAGCTAACTATAACTTGCGCCCCCTCAATGCACTGCTTATGACGTCACATATTACATCACTCATGACATGGTCAGTGACATCACTAATGACAACACTGATAACATCTCAAATGACAACTCTGATGGCATCATCCATGTGATAATCTGATGCACCTCTTAACATCCTAATATAACCTTTGATACGGCGGGACATTGCAGGAGCCAGCCCGGGGGTGGCGGTCCAATGGCCATTAAGGGCGTGGCCCCCTCCCTTCATTTTGAAAGCCCTGGGAGGTGGTGGTTCTCAGAGCTGGGGTCCATAACGGACCCCCGAATTTGAATAAAGAGTGCCCTTGGGAGGTGGTGGTCCCTGGGCATGTGGGGAGGCTCTTGCTTCCCCCACACATCTTTTTTTTGTTTTTAAAACAGAGCCCTGGGCAGGTGGTGGGGCCCAGGGCTGTGGGTGGCTGCATGCCCCCCTGCATACAATTCAAATAGCCCCGGGGAGGTAGCAGTCCGCAGGGCAGCATGGGGGGGTGGGACCCCCCCACACATTCATTTTATAAAAAGCCCCAGTGAGATGGCCGCGTGCCCCTGCACATAATTAACATAGCCCCGGGGAGGTGCCAGTCCCGGTGCTGTGGGGGCCCCTGCAGGCCACTGCTCTTTCTTTTTGGCATTGTCCCATGGACCTGGCCCACCCGGGGGCCTCATTAAAATGAAGCTTGAGAGCCCGCGCTTTATTTTTTTAAAATTGTCTGCGGGATTTGCAACCCCAACGTGAATTCTGCAGTTTTAAAAAAAATTATGTTTTTTGACCCTGGTGGTCCGAGCAGGCCTAGGGGGTCAGGGTGTTTCTAACATGCCCCCTTTTCTTCTTTTTTAACCTCTTTTTCACTGTTTTCTTGTGACTCGGTTCTACTGAGTCACAAGATGGCTGCCAATACTTCCTGGTTTGGAGTGTTGCCAGCCAATCAGAGTGAAGCTCCTGCCTGGAGGGTTCGCGAACCATCCTTCGTGCTGATATTTTTCTTTTTTCTAATATCTCAAGAACTACTGAATGGTTTTACACCATTTTAAGAAAAAGGGCGGTTTCTGAACAAAGACCTACCTTTTTGCCAAATTTGGTGTAATTCCGTTCAACAGTTCGGGCTGTAGCTTTGTCTAACGATTCCCATGGAAATGTACATGGTGTTTTGAGACCCCCTTTTTTCCCAGCCCATGCTTGACTAATCACCCCGAAACTCTGAGACAGGAGCTGACTGGAGTGCCCTACTAGTTTTAAAAAATTTGCGAAGATTCATCAAACGACGCTAAAGTTATTGGGAAAACAAAAAACGCTTTTTAAATTGAAACAAGGGCCTAACTATAACTACCTACTGGTGACCAGTAGGTAAAGTGTATGTATATATATATATATATATATATATATATATATATATATATATATATATATATATATATATATATATATATATATATATATATATATATATATATATATATATATATATATATATATATATATATATATATATTACCTACTGGCGGTCACTATCAGGTAGTTATAGCTAGGACTTAGTTTCCATTGTAAAAGCCAATATGTTTGGGGCCGTTTCATGAATCTAAGCAACATTTTCAAAGCTAATGGGTCACTCCTGTCTTGAAAATTTTGGGGTGATTCGTCAAGCTGGGGCCAAGGAAAAAGAGGGGTTCCAAAACACGTTTTCTCCATGTTCATTTCCTTATGAACCTTTGTCGTGCCTTCAGGCTGAACTGCTGAATGGAATTACATCACATTTGGCAGAGGGGTAGCTCTTGCTCCAGAGTGCACTCTTTGCTTTAAATGGTGTAAATCCCTTCAGCAGTTCCTGGGAAATTTAAAAATAGAAAATATAAATTTTGCACGACCGAGGAGGGTTCGCAAACCCTCCTAGGCAGGAGCTTCACCCTGAGTGGCTGCCAACACTCCAAACCAGGAAGTATTGGCAGCCACCTTGTGACTCAGTAAAACTGAGTCACAAGAAAACAGTAAAAAAAGATAAAAAAACAATAACAGGAGGCAGGGTAGAAATACCCTGACCCCCTAGGCCTGCTCAGGGGGTCCCACAGGGATGCCAGGCCCAAAAAAAGCATTTCTTGTTTTTATTTTCAGCCAAAGTCGCGCTGGGTGTGCAAATCCGATAAGAATGCAAAAAAAACTAAGTGCAGGCTACCCGCAGGTCCTGGGGCAATCAAAATATATGTAGCATGGTCCTGCAGGGGCCCCCACAGCCACATGGACCACCACCTCCATGGGGCTTTGTTCATAATGTGTGGGGGGCATGTGGCCTCCACACTGCCCCGAGAACCTCCACCTCCCCAGAGCATTTCTGTTTATGGGGTGGGGAGCCTCACGTGCCCCCCAAGCCTCGAGGACCTCCACCTTCCCGGGTCTAATAATGATAATACGTGTGGGGGGCTGGACAAATGGTTCAGCCAAAGTCAAAGGGGCCATAAACAGCATTTTTACATTTTTATGGCACACATGCTGCACACTGATATGTAACCGTGCTCAAGCTGCTAAAGCAGGGGGCTCAAGAAGCTACAGTGGATGGGGGTCCACAAATACCAAGACTGCCATCGCATTCTACCAATTATACCAGCATTCTAGCAAAAAGAGGGTATGGAGTTGGGTGTTCTCTGGCTGGTGATTAAAACCGAGCACAGAAGTGGGGGGGGGGGGTGAGCTCAGCCAGAATCTACATAATTCTATCTGCAGTGCCCTGTCTGAGGAAGTAGAAGCAGGAAGATAGCATTTACACTAGAAAGGGAAGCCACTCCATCCTGGAGCTACAGGGGCGTGGGAAAATCCAGAAGTCAGCTATGCAATAACCAGACCTGCACCCAACAAAGAATCTGAGCAGGCTCACGTCGATTCTCCATTTTGTGACTCATCTGCAAAGATGCATTCAAAACAAAAATGAACTTCAGTCGCTCCAGTGCATAATGCTTCATTCATCCAGAGCGAACATTTCCTACGTAGAAAAAGTGAAAGGCAAAGTTTTGGGAATCTTTGGCAGATCTTTTACTAGGATTGGTTAGTGTACATTCATCTTTCCCAGCAACCGACAAAAGGGCTTGTCTAGCCATTATATCAGAAGAGAACAGTAAGCACCCACCTGTCCCATCAATACTGTCAGTGCACGGCTGGTGACTTACACTCATCAACAGCCACAACAATATGGAAAATATGTTATTATAAAGAAAGTGAGTGCCGTGTATAACTAATTGAATGGAACAGAAAGTGATGAGTTATACTACATTCCAGATCTAAACATAGTCCCTCATGCGTCACTTTTAGAACTGTCAACTATAGTGTGGTCGTCCCCCAGGTGGTAGGACAAAATATTGAGTTGTAAATATCGAGGCACAGAAATATGAGAAATAAAATGTTGCGATGCACAAATATATTTTTCAAGAATATTGTTTCTTTAGGAAAGCAATATCGTTTTATGTATAAATGTTAATATATTTTCAGGAATATAGTTGTAAAAAAGATATTACTTTGATGAGTTTTGGTTCATATATTAATTGTATGTGTTACTAATATTTGAATAATTGTTAATAACTTTTGAATTATATTTTGCAATTTTAAATGATTAAAAATGTTTTTATTTATTTGTTAATAATAATTAATAATGTTGTAGCGGGTTTCTGGGTTTGTAGGGGGTTCGGGTGGGAATAATTAAGTAATGGTTAATTATTAATCAATTAATAATTTTTAATTAATGACATGATTAATAATAATGATGTGAATTATGTAATACTGATTTATGCTATACATATTTATTTTAGTTTTGTTTGAGGAGTGGGCTGATAGGTTTGTAAGTTTACAAGGAGGAAAGTTGTTTTCAGGATCAACACCTCTGATGTGTTTTGTGACTGTCAATGCCATACTATCTAAGTGAGTCATTGTTTCCATTGTGTTTCTGATGGAAGTGTCTAGCCACTGGGTAGTCAAAATTGCTATTTTTGATTGCCCGTAAATGCTCCAAGATTCTCCTTTTGACTAGTAGTTTGGTGATGCCAATATAAGTTAACTCACATGAATATTCTAAAACATATACAACATAATCTGATGACCATGTGATACACGTGGATATCTTTCTAGTCTTCCCTGTAAGGGGATATATTGATCCAGATAGGTGCCTAACTTGCACGCTTTACAGGAAACAAATTTGTGAAAACCGGATGGGGATCTACCCAGGTGGATGTCTTGTTCTTTGTGTTCAAGTGACTATGCACAACCATGTCCCTGATAGATCTGGACTTTCTGTAAGTTATAGCGGGGAAATCATGTTTACAATACAAATGTTACAACTTCATGCACTTTGTCACTGTAGAAATTAAGGGGCAGATTTACGTTAACTGGCGCATCCCCAGGGATGCGCCAGTTAATGTGCGCCACAGTGCGCCACAGCTCCGCCACCCATGGTGCGCCGCATTTACAATGCGGCGCACCATGGTGCGAGGCAGGGAAGATGCGTGACGCATCTTTCGGCGTACGGGCGGCGCATTGCTGGAGTCATGTCGCAAGTGCAACATGACTCCTGCAATGCACAGGGGCCACCCCTACATTGCATGGTGCATCACCCTTAAGGAATTGACGTAGAAAGTGACTCAGTGAAATCTTGTAGATTTCACTAAGTCACTTTCCAGGGGCGTTCCTGCGACGGAACGCCCACCCCTGCACCGTAACGCCTACATGAAACCTGACGCAGGTTTCATGTGGCGCAGGGCCTTACACCGTGACGCATCTCAAATGATGCGTCACGTTGTAAATGCCTCGTAGGGATGCGCCACGTTTACACCGCCTTGCGTGACGCAACAGCGGCGTAAACGTGGCGCAAGGGCCTCATAATTCTGCCCCTAAGTCACTGGCCCCATACTGCCCCTATGTCTTTTCAAATATTTATGCAGTTGTGCAATGAGATTATTATTTCTTGAGGAACAACACTTTGATCACAAAAACAGATTTTGGGTATTTGCCCTTAATAGTTTTAACATTTGGGCTGTTGTATGATGAATTTTTGCCTCATTGTGGAATATTGAACACGTTGTCTATGTGGTCTAATCCACAATAGATATCTTGAAATATTAAGTAATTGACAGTGATGTTGATGAAACAATTTTATGTATGTTGATTTTTAATTTGTAGTCAACATTTGGTGTTTTTGTTATTTGGTAAGATGCACCAATCAAGAGTTAGGTGCCACTCGATATATTACATGAAGTTTAATGAAGTTGCCATTATTTTATAGTTGCTTTGGTAATTTTCCTACATTTTATTTGCATAAAACTCTAGTGCCTGCATAAGATACATGTCAACTAATGTGATGTAAACCTTGAATGTCTTGCCATTTAAATCTACTACCCACCGCTCTGTATTGATATAGGTACGGAGTATCTCTTCAATGTCAATGCTTTACCCAGTATTTTGAAAAATACTTTTATTTGCCTAATCTTGTACTGTATATTCCAGTATTTTACAGAGAAATTATGATCATCACATAATATAGATTTATAGTTGAAATGTACTTTTATGTTGTCTATGTCTATGAACCAAAGCATTTATTTTCATATATGTGGGGCGCGCAACTAGACCTTAATGAAGGCTATTGGCTAGCAAAAAACATTGTGTGTTTTTTGCACAAATAAACGGTGTGCAGAAACTTCAATGCTATTTCTCCTTTCCAGAAGGAAATGGTGAATTTTGTTTGGATTATTGATGGGGCTCAAGCCATCAGTGGCCCCAACATCGTCAGGCAGGGAGCACCTTGCTTTAGCAGCATTGAAAATATATATATATATATTGCCAGCAGTGAATGAAAAGAATTTAAAGAGTCCGTTTTTCTCTTGTGGTGGGTTCAAGCACCGGAGCGGTAATTGTAAATACATATATATATATATATATATATATATATATATATATATATATATATATATATATATTTGACATGAAGGATTCTTTGTTAAAAGAACCGGAGGGACACAGCGGGGAATACCAGAAGAAATGTATTGTCACAGGAGCAATGGCATGACGCGTTTCGGTCTGTGCCTTCATCAGATGCCTACTCCAACACAGCAAAATCCTGCCAACAACCCGCAGAAGTAGTTCCAATCGTTCTTCCATTGGTGGATGTTCAGGTGGGTGGAGTAAAAGTCACGAACAGCACTACAGTTGCGTGGGCGGACTGCAAGTACCAGCATGCACCTCTCACGGCTTGCAGGTAAGTTTCTCCTCTCCAATCTCTGTGTCCTTAAGTGGGCCCTGAACAGAATATGAGCGTGGATTGCGGTTCTTGGCAGGCATATGCTGGTGAAATAAATAACCCTCCTGGGTCCCCAACGCTTCAACCACATTTAGTCCAAAGTCAGTTTCAGCCTGAGAGAGTGGATAGAGTGATCCCAATCCCTACACGAAGTCACAAACTGCCGATTGTGCAGCGGCACCTTGCTGAGAATGGATGCGGTGGGTTAGAGCCTGTCCAAAACCTTGGAGTGCGAGAAAAGTTGCAGAAGCTGTCCTTGTGGCTCTTACCTATATATATATCCAGTCATCACTCAGGTGCGTTCAGTCACCAAACAGAGAGACGGACTCCATAAATGATTTCTGCTACTGCCAGCCGCAGTAACCTGTTTATTAGTCCATATGAAAATTGCAAAATGAAAGACGAATGACGCGTTTCGGGCAACGGGGTGGCCTTGCTCACATAATATATATATACATACATAAATATATACAGTGCATAAATATGATTTTTAATAAATATTTTAGACTTACTACTATGAAAAGCATATATATACATATATATATATATTCACTGAAAACGTAGGTTTCAGGGCTGTTATAGTTAGCTGGACATTTCACTCGTACAAAACAATTGAAAGTCCTCCTTTATAGTTAGTTCTGCTAACTATAATTTGCGCGCCGGCAATGCACTGCTGATGAAGTCACATATTACATCATTCATGACATGGTCAGTGACATCACTGATGACATCACTGATGACATCTCAAATGACATCACTAATGACATCATCCAGTGATATGGTTTGGTTCGATATTTAAATATGTATTATATATATTGCAATCTGCATTGAAAAATGAGTGGATGTATAAGTGTCTGTATGGAGGATTTAGTAGCAGTGTGATTGACTGTATAAGTGACTAATTTAAAGTGTCTCACTAATTACATGGGTTAGTGACTAAACTGTGTGAATGTCTTTATCACTCTGTTGTTGTGTGAACTGCTGCATAAGTTGGTTATTAGCTAGATGAAAGTCTATATTAGTTATTGATTAGTTGGCTGAGCATTTGTATGGGAGAGTGAATGTGTGTGTGGTTGGGTGGGTGGTGTGTGACTGTGCAAAGATGTGTGAATAGTTCATTCACTAGGTATATGAGGTTAAGAGTGCACGTGGAAACAGTTGTTTGGGTGAGTGAGTGTGTTTATGGGTGTGTTGATAAGCAAATATATCTCTCAGTGGTACATGTCCAACGAAGTAGAAAAATAAAAGGCAGTCTATGTGACAATTGTTGTATATAAATAACTATACATAAGAGTCAGTGATTGTGTGAGTGACTGTATGGATGACTGTATACTTGTAATAGTGATTTTATAAGACACTAATTATCAGTTACTATCTGTATGAATAAATGAAGTGGTGTATACGTGCATTTGATAGTGTTGTATTGATCAGTGACAGCATGTATGAGGGAATCTATAGGTGAGTGATTAGATGTGTGTGTAGACCTGGAAATCAGTGAGTGGGTTTTTAGAAACTTGTATTGGTGTGTCAATGATTTCAAAAATGGCACTTTGTATTTTATAGTGAGTGATCAAAGGTTATACTACTGTGTGATGAGGTGTATCAGATTGTCACGTGGATGATGTCATCAGTGATGTCATCAGTGATGTCATTTGAGATGTCATCAGTGATGTCATCAGTGTTGTCACTGACCATGTCATGAATAATGTAATAGGTGACATCATCAGCAGTGCATTGCGGGCGCGCAAGTTATTGTTAGCAGAACTAACTATGACAGAGGAATTCCAATGGTTTTGTACAATTAAAATGTCCAGCTAACCTACGGTTTTTTCAGTGAATTTCTAAGGTTTTTTTAAATGCTAATTCCTAACTATAACATGTCTAAAACCTATGGTTTTTTCAGTGAATTTCAAAGGTTTTTTAAATGATAGTTTTTAAATGCAATATATAGTTATATGTATTTTTTTTTAAAACTGATTTTCTACAGTTTTTTAACTGTTTATTTTTACATATTTTATTTATTAAATACCATTATATATTTTTAATATAAATGAAAAAAAAATGTTTTGAAAAATATTGAAACTGAAATATTGTTTATTTTTTTGTTTTATTGTTTTATTTTAATATATTTATATTATTTTCTTTATTATTTTTTTTCTAAATCTTTTGGGGATTCACGCACCCAGAGCGTACTCTTCACGATTTGTGCGTGGATTCTAGCCGCTATTTTAGAAATGTGAAGGATCAGCTTACGGTATTTTCAGAGATGTGCGCGATTGCTATGTGACCGGTCCGCAACTTTAGCTCCCGCGTATTCGCATGAGCATTACTGTACGTGACGTTTGTGTGGTGACGGGTTCCGCGTGAAATTTATTTTAGGTCTAAAATGATATATATACATGTCTTTATTATACATATTGGGGCAAGACATTATCTAAGGTATTCACTAAAAGAATATATTCTTACTTGTAATAAACCTATATTACTTTTAAATGCAATTTCGTGAAGTTGCGTAGGGTGTGTGCTGCGCATGCGCATGGTCCGCAGATCCTATGTGACCTGAAAAAAAAATATTTGATTGGTTCATAACATTTCCCATTGTAACTATTTAAGGACCCCACCCATTTCAATCATTCTTCTTTGAGAATCTTGGGGGAGTCATCTCTGTGCTTTGAAGAACCTTAATTTCACCTTTTTTTTGGTGTTTGAAAAAAAAAATAGAACATGGCTACAGGACAGCAGCAACAGGAGGAAGAACATTCTTCGGAAGAAGAATATTTGCCAGAAGCTCCACGTCCTCAAAGGCCAGAGTCAGTGGTATAGAAATTCTTCACCTTTCCAGCAGGACAGAAGAAAGTAAATGCCACGAAGGTCACCTGCCGGATTTGTGAGCGAGTGTTATCTAGAGGCAGTGCTCAAAAGAAGTATTCCTGTGGTACTGCTTCGATGTATAAATCTAAAGACCATTCATCCGGTAAATCTGGCTCGGGAGGAGTGCAGAAGAGCGGAAAGGAACCCACCCCTTGCAGTTCCTAGTACTTCTGGGACATCAACTGCTGCATCTCCACCCGACATACACCCTGAGTTCGCCTTTCTTGAACAGCACTGCGTCAAGTGCAAGAAACTTATTTGTTTTGGGGAGCAGTCTGGCGAAGCAGTTTGTGCTGCGCAATGGAACCATCGTTGCTAGTTTTTTGTTTGCTTTGTTTTTATGGAATGCATCATAATTCCTGAAATTTACTGTTTTTTTCATTCTTTTTTTTTTTTTAAAACACCAAAAAAATACAGAATTGTTCAGAAAAATACAAAATAAATATAAAAGAAAAAAAGACGAAAAAAAGTTATTCCCAGAAGTAACTTCTCTGGTTTAAGTAGGAACTATATTTGTATGATAAAGTGTGAAGGTTTGGTTGAATATATCGGTAGAGCATAATTGACTGAAATAATGCATTATTAGTGTATTTTTTAATTTTTTATTTACTTGAGTTTTATATAGCACTGGCTAGACCTGGAGGTATCAGAGTGCTTTACATAAGGACATAGCGAGTTACAAGTTGCAAAAGTATCACAATAGTTACATAATGTATAAATAAACAATACAGGAGTAGATTGGCGAACACGAAATTCAGGATAGGAAAGATTAGGGACAGCAGGTAATCCACGGGAAGGAGACAGCAGTGGGGAAGAATTTGAGACAAATGTCTGAGATCCGGCTGGGTAGGTGATGGCCATAGTGGTGTGCCAGGGCCAGTCTCCCCTTTAGCTGTCAGTGCAGCTCCACCGGGAAGCTCTTTAGCTGCACTGTGCTGTGGTACTTCCAAAGCACAGGGATGTGACATATGTACAGAAATATGTTGCAACTCTATGCTTCCCTCTGCACTGCTGCACAAACTGCAGACATACAGTGACATAGGCATCCTTGCACTATGGTGCAAGGATGTCTGTGTTGTGGGGAGATTGTTTTTGTGCAGAAAGGGACACCTTCCGGCACAAAAACAATCAGTAAATGCATTTTCCTCTTTCAATGTATGCTGTATAATGCATCATACATTGAAAGAGGAAAAAATCAGGAGAAATGAAAACAATTCTCCTTGTTGTGCCTTGATACACCAACTGGAGGATGGTGCAGCATTCACACACATCTCCAGATTTATGATTTATGATAAATCTGAAGATGTGTCTTGTTCTATGAGTGTTGCGTGGGAACACCAACAGCAAAACCTATGGAACGCTCTTTCAATGCAAAGTGCTGTGTATGTAGAGGTCGTATTTACAAGGAGAAGAAAAGCTACGCATGGTGCCTTTTCCTCTCCTTGTAAATATGAAGGAGTGTCTGACGCCATCAGTACGTTACAAAAAGTGACGTATTGTTGGTACAGGGTGCTTCTAAATCTGCCCCATAAGTCCTTAGGTTTTGGCAGACTGATACAATAAGAACATATTGCTGGTTGATTGATTGAAGAATTGCATGAGAGTGACAGTAGGTAAGCACAGAGCTAGCTCTCCAAAGATGCTCCAACAAGAATTATTGAAATGGTTGCGGTCCTTCAATAGTTACAATAGGGAATGTTATGAACCAATCAAATCTTTTTTTCTCAGGTTACATGGGATCCTATAACAGAGGGATTCCAACACTACATAGGTATTAACTGGGTTTTTAGAAGAGTGTATTAATGCTTTGTAGCTTGTTGCAGGTCTGCATGCATAGTATAAAAAGAACTTGACTTGTGCTAGGGTTAGTGGTTGGCCAATCCTTAAGTATATAAGTAATAACTAGAGTAATTTCAGTACTGCAAAGAGAGTGCAAGATACATTTATAAATGCTTAGCTTTTGGCAAAGTGATAGGATACATACATAGGGGCTCATTAGGATGGCGGACGGACTTGCATCCGTCCGCCACCCTAGAGGAGGAGGGACCGTCCGCAGGGGCCGCGGCGGTCCCTCCAGTGCAATTAGGATGTGACCGCCAGGGTGGCGGTCACATCCTCTATCTTTAACATTGTGGCGGGTGCAGCTTCAAGCTGCACCCGCCGCAATGTTAAAAATGCATGCACCGCATTTGCTTGCACAAAGCGGCAGGCACCGCGTGGTGCCTGCTGCTATGTGCACGCAAATGCAGGGGGTACCATAGGTACCCCCCATGTGCACCCCCAAACCCCCTTCACCCAGGGGGCCCGCAACAGGCCCCCGAAGTGAAGGTCCGTTTGCTTTTCCACGGCGGAAAAGCCGCCGCGGAAAAGCATACATTTTACACCATCCTAATATGGCTGGCGGTGTCTGATAGACACCGCCAGCCATGTTACAGCTTTTCCGCCGCGGTTGTAAGCCAACCGCAGCGGAAAAGCGGCGGACTGAAACCAGGACCCACCAGCCATCCTAATTTGGCGGTGGGTCTTTGGTGGGTCCGCAGAGGATTTTCCGCATCCGTCGGGCCGGCGGTGGCTTCCGCCGGCCCGGAGGATGCGGAAAATCCTCCATCCTAATGAGCCCCCTAGTGCTGAATGGGTGAATGGACAACTGCTTGGGACAGACAGAAGGTTTCCTAGACTGATTAGTTACTAACTGAGTATTTAAAAGAGTGTATCAATTCTATGTAGGTGATTAGAAGTTTGCATACATACTGCACAGAATATTGTAGCTGTACAAGTTTTTCTGTTTAGGCCATTCCTTTGATACTTGACTAGTTAATAAAATATTGTCATTGTTCTAAAGAGAATCCATGCTTCCAGGAAGCACCACTGCGCTGCGTTGAGACAGGTGGTCTAGGTCATGCCCCTTTTTACATCCCTCTGCAACGCAGTTCTGTGGCGCTTACTGGACATACGTAGTGGGCTAGTTGGGCTCTAGGGACCCTCAAGATTCAAGGTGACTTAATCTCCCAACATAAAAAGGCTGTAGGGCGTGTTTACACAGTCGTGAAGGGAGGGTATGGGGCCTGATGTGATATGTGCAAACACACCCTGTGGCGTGTTTCAAGTTGTGAAATTAAGTCCCCTTTAATCCTGAAAGTCCCTGGGTCCTACAGCCCACCGTGTCCCTCTATTAAACACCATAGTGCTGTGTTTCAGAGAGGTGGTCCAAGGCCATGCCCCATTTTACAACTCTCTGCGATGCAACTCTTTGGCACTTACTGGACATACCTGGTGGGTTAGTTGGCCCCCAGGAACCCTCAGGATTCAAGGGTACTTTATCACCTAACTTAAAACGCCCACAGAGCGTGTTTGCACACATGTCAACTCAGCCCCCCCTTTCTTCACCAGTGTGCAAATGCAGCCCATTGTGTGTTTTAATAGTTAGTTAATCTTGCCTTGAAAGTAGTTTATATGAAAAAATGCTAAACATTTTTTTCAGTTGTTTTTTATAATATACATTTCTAAAAATGTCATACTTTAGAATTAGGATCTGTGAAAGAGAAGAAAAAATAAAGTTATAATAGAAAATATTATATTATTTACAACACAACATAATTTTAACATTATATGAATTATTTTGTTTGCCTTTTTGCTGTTAGAATATATCGAATTTCACTACAAACAGTGATTTCAATGTTACTCATCACATAACAGGGGGCAAAAAAAAACAATCAATAAGATTGTTTAAAAAAAACACAAATCTGTGTCAAAAATATTTTCAATATACTCAACTATTTCATAAAAACAACATCCTCAATAACATACCATATAATACAAATCACACATATATAAAATGCTTCTTTCTTAGAGAATGTTCTTACTTCAATATGAAAGAACTGTAATAATAATTCAACGAACAATTCTTTGGAATTTCCATATACTTTAAATGATGTTCTTTAAAAATATATGCAGTGAAAATGTCCAAGAAAAAGTCCTTAATTCAAATTAATACCTTTCCTCTAGGCCAAATGGTATTCCTGAAATCCTTTATACTGAAATTGTCCAATAGTAATCGTATTAATACATTTTAACATTTTCCTAATAGGCCAAATTATGTTCTTAAAACTTTGGCTTTAAAAATATTTGGTAGAAATTTGGTAATTTGTTAGGCAAACATTTTTTAAAAACCAATTCAGCATCATTACAATATGTCCATCCTTTATTGCATTGTAAATAGACAGTGTAATGTGACGTCCAGATGTTGTAGAAGGACCATCATGGAAAATAATTGCTACTGCTACAAACGTTCTTCCTGATATTGATAGTTGACTTGCTACAAAATGTTTAATTAAAGTTTCCAATTTTCTTCCATCAGCTATATAACGTTGTATCAATAAAATTATATATTGTCCAAATTTTTGTATAAATAATGTTGATAACATTTCTTATTTACATTGGCTACACTCCATGTTTTGATTTGCTGCTTTAACTAGTTTGTTGAAAGACACTGTTTTACAGTCTGGTAATGTCAAATATATAAATCTTTCAGTATCTATGTTAGTGCTATATGCAAACATACAATTTTCAAATTCATGTTCCCATTTATAACGAAGGCCAAAAATATTTTCAATTTCTATTCCTTCATTTTCCAATACTGCAACCATATACATTAGAAATTCCTAAGCATCTTGTTGAATATTCTGCGTAAATTGTGTAGAACCACAACATGAATCCAAAAGATTACGAATATCAGAAACACTTTGTATTTTCCAATTATCAGTTCTTAATTTTTCATAAATACAGTGCAACAAGGAACAAAATCTTTTTTTCGCGATTCTCCATAGTTTGCTGTTGCAAACTTTCTAAAGAAAAACAACATTGACCACTACATTAGCATAGCAGTTGATACCTCAACTATTTTCTAACTGATACCCAACAATCTCTTCAATAGTGTCTTTTTTCTTTTTGTTTGCAATCTCAACATTATCTTGAATTTTTTCCTTCTCTATAACTTCACTACAGATATTCTCATATCTTCTTTTTCGACCTACTACACGCTTTTCAACAACAGTATATTCGCCTAAATTGGGAGCATATGCTCTTCTTAACCGATTATACTCTTTAACACAGTTTACATCGGCACTATTCTTTCTCTCATCAAAATCAATCAAATACAATCCAGATAAAGTTCTGACTCAAAACAAAGCAGCAAATGCCATACCCTCTTTAAATACAGTATTTCCAATGTTTACCAAAGCATTATCTACACTTGAACCTTGAGATTTATGAATAGTCACTCCATATGCCAGAGAAAGAGGAAACTGTTTTCTACGAACATATACATCTTTAAAAAGCAAAAAAGGATCTGAACAATGACCAATTTGTTTTACTTCTTCAATCTGATCAAATTAGATTTTTTCAAATTCAATTCCATCTCTATTTTGAGAATTAACAAAATCAACAACTTTACAGTTTACCCCTACTGTATCCAGATTCCTCGACATAATCTCGGTCTTGTCCTCATTAATCTCATAACCTGAGACACAGCCAAACTCTTTGGTTAATTCTAATAGCCCTTGTAGTGATTGTTGCAAATTAGGGGTATAAATAATTATGTCGTCCGCGTATAATCCTATTTTCTTGGACCACCCTTCTACCACAAAAGGAGAAATATTTTCAGCATTCCTGATACTACACGCAAGGGGCTCTATATACAAATGAAACAATAAAGGGGACAGTGGACATCCCTGTCGTGTACTACGCATCACCTTAATGGACTGATTTAAAATCCCATTGATCAATACCTTGGAGGTGGGAAGGTTGTATAGAGCTAACAGTGAATTGGTGAAACACGTCCCTAATTCAAGATGCCCCAAAAGAGCTTTTAAAACGGACCAATTAACCCGATCAAAAGCCTTGGCAGCATCAAGTGCTATTACCGCCAAGGCAATTCAAACCCTGCTTGAACTCAGTTGGAAGTGGATCCACCAACTGTAACCATCTCCTTATTGCTGGAATCTCCGGCTTTAAGTCTTCCCTATAGACTTTCGAAAAATAATGAAAAAAGGCATCTGCTATCCCTTTACTCTCTGTGATATTGGTATTCATCTCTGCCGGCTTAACTTCTTTGATGAAATTACGAACCTGATCTTTCTTCGCCTTCCATGCTAGTAATTTACCAGAACCCTCACTGTAGCTAAAGTGGGCCAATTGATTCGCCTCCCATTTTTCCTTAGTTCTATGAGTAAACACTGACATTAGATCCAATTTCAGCTCTTCCAAGTCATGTAAGACCTGTTCCTAAATTCCAGAGTCCCCGGTATTAATAAGCCTAGCCTCACACATGCGAATCTTTCTCTCCAACTCAGAAACTTTACTATAGTAAGATCTACGCTTTTTAGCTCCCAGGGCTCCCAATCTACCTCTTAGAAATGCCTTGCAGGTCTCCCACACCGTTTCAATCTTTGCCGTACCAATATTTTTTTCCAGAAAGACCTCTAAGTCTTCACTGACTATTTTTAGGCTTACTTGATCTAAGAGGACTGATCGATCTAGCCTCCAAATTGAATCCGACCCGCTCGCTTTTAACTTCATACTCAAAGTAATTTCCGAATGGTCTGAAAAATGAGCGCCTATATGTCCCACCGCCGTCATGAAAACCTTTAATCTAGAGTCCAGCAAAAAGTAGTCAATTCGGGATCTATGCTTATAATTTTTTATTAAAAAACGTATATCCTAGCTGTTGACCATGCTTTAACCTCCAAATATCACACAACCCGAACTGGGTCATCAACAACCTGACTCTATTAGACATTCTAGCATTGATCAACCCCCGTGATTTTACTGACCGATCTAATTTATAATCCAATACTGTATTAAAATCCCGTACCATAAATATTTTACCCGTTAATCCTAATACCTCCCTAGCTAAAGTGTCCAGAGGTCCATCATCATCCGCATTTGGACCATAGTAGCCAATTATAATTAATGCTTCCCCAGCCACCTTAGCTTTCAAAATCAACCATCTTCCTTTTGAATCTGCCACTGTATGTTCTACACAAAAATGAACTCCTTGCCTAACCAAAACTGCCACCCCTTTTGTAACTATATTCTGGGGCGTATAAAACGAATGCGCAACCCACCTTTGGGCCAACCAAACTTCCTTACACTCAGTGGCAGTTAAATGTGACTCTTGTAGGATAATAATATTGGCCTGCGAATCCTCTAAGTATTTTAGTATTACCCGTCTCCTGGATTTTACACGTAACCCATTAACAATCCACGACAACAATTTCAATTCCGTTATATTAGCCCCACTCATCAGATTTCAAAACAAAATACTCCATAGATCCTGGCTGCAAAAAAAATTCTGAGGAATTTTTAGCTGTTTTCTCCCATGCCCTAACTCTCCCTCTCCCACATACCCCTCCTGCCCCCTACTGTACTCTCCCCCTCCCTGCCCTCCCCTAGAAAACCCCACCGACCTCCCCATTGGCCTCGGCCCTTATGGTGCATATCGTGGTGGTGCAAATAACTTAATCACATCTTTATACAAAAACAGTGTTCAAGCTACAACCTGAAAACTAAATTTTAACCGTCTGATTTAGATCTCCACGCCATATTCTTACAGGCCTGCCTGCTGAGCCATCTCTTGGCACTGCTCAATAAATATATCTACATCTTCGACTCCTCGAAATGTATGCATCTCATTTCGCCACATTACTTTAAAAAACGCAGGAAACTTAAGTTGGACCGTGGCGCCCATGCTCCTGAGTGGCTCAATCCGCTTACCTAACTCCCACTGTCTGTTAGCCGTGACGGGTGACAGGTCAGACCTTACTTCAATTTTCACCCCGTCAACTAAAATAATTTTCCTCTTTAGAGCGGCTAATAGAATTTTCTCTTTTAAGTTATATGTCAGAAAATTCACTAAAATCTTTCTTGGCTTAGTATGGTTCGGATTCAACCTGAAGGGATCTCGATGCACCCTCTGGATATCTGCTAGTACCACCTCTTCATCCTCTTCCAATTCCAATTCACTTTTAAGTAGCTGTGCCACAAACTTCTTAATATCTGAGCCCTCTTTTCCTTCAGGTAATTTTAAAATATTTAGGTTATTGTGTTTTTGCATGTTCTCAAGCCTCTCCACTCTGTCTTCCTGCGCCCTTTCTCTAAACTTAATGTCTTCAATTTCCCTGCGGTTTTCTGCAACAGACTCACGTAGCTTCTTTGCCTCAGCTTCTAGCTCTTCTTTACGGGAGCTTAATGCATTAAATTTGGCATCTAGTATGCTACAGGAGGCTAGAATGCTTTCGTGGTTCATTTTAGAAATCTCGAACCCCTTGTGCATGTCCATATCTAGTTTTTTAAGTAGTGCTATTACTGGCATATCTAGATTTCTCAGCTCTACTACATTGTCCTCTAAAAATATTTGCTCAGGAACACAGATATTAACATCATCTGAGCCGCTTGTTACCTTTCCTGAGCCACTAGGTTGATCCATGTTGACTGTCAGCTGGTTTGCCAATCCCATTGTCTCATTCTCGGACTCGACCTGTCCTTGCCCTTCCATGTCTGACATTAGTGCCTGGTAGCGGTTCGGACTTAAATGGCAGGACCAGTCGAGAAAGCCTTCCACCCCCAGGGCCAACCCTCTGCCCTCGTCCTCAGACTTTATTCTCCCGGAAGACTGTACGGGGCTAGGTTTTAATATTAGAGTCTTAGGGATTGTTTTAAAAAAAGAATTGAGAGAAGGGGTCGTCTTAAGTTTGTGTTCCAAGATATTGTGATTCGCTGCTTTACTAGACTGTTTAGAGCAGTGTTTCCCAAACTGTGGTCCGCGGACCCCCAGGGGTCCGTGACACATTCCCAGGGGGTCCGTGGGCAACAGTTTTAAAAGTACAGAAACATTTCTTGGATATTTAGCAGCTTTCCAGCAACAATAAAAGTGTCAAGAGAATGCCAGTAATTAATGTACCTGCTGGAGAGCGAGGTGAGTTTTGTTCCGTGGCAGCTTTGACTTAACTAATGTAGCACAGAGTGTTAATGTGCCTACTGCAAAGAACGTGTAACATGCATCTTAAAAAGCAGCATTTTATGTGCCTAGGTTCGTGGTTACTGCTTTTGTCACAGAGATTCTTTTGTTACTGTGCACTTCATAAGTGACTATCGTAATCTAGCAGAGGGACCTATAAACTGTCATCAAAGAGTTGCTTGCAAACTGCATGGTACCAGTTAGTAACTTATATTTTGTCCCAATTATTCATTATCCTGATGCTGCTAAAAAGATATATTTGGGTGGAAATACATTTTTAATGTTAAAGTCAATGCTAGCCACTGTGTTATGCTCTGAATCCTGAGTTTGTGCTTTCCAGACCAAGCACTCTTTAAACATTTTATATACACACTGATTTACATGTATGATTCAATGTCTCTATATGTGTGTGATGTAAAGTGCTCTGACATCCTACAATTGTATGAGAGATGCTACAAAACAAATGAAATACATGTGATAGAGGGGCTATTACTTCAATATAAAATACTAAGGGCCAGATGTACGATCTGTTTTTATATGCGCGAACGGGTTCGCGAACCCGTTTGCTCATGCAAAAACCTATTGGGCCATGTACATAGCCTATTTCGCGAGTCGCAATTTGTTTGCGACTCTCTAAATAGGTTTTGCAACTTGCTATTTAGAAGGGGTATTCCCTTCGAAATAGCGAGTCTCACAACCATGTACAAATGTTTTGCGGTCGCAAAACAGTCACAATTACCACCTACAGCAAGTAGATGGTAATGCATTCGCAAATGGGAAGGGGTCCCCAGGGGACCCCTTCCCCTTTGCAAATGCAAACAAAATTATTTTTTAAGGTCAGGCAGTGGTCCCAGGGACCTCTGCCTGCCCTTTGAAACGAAAACGTTTCATTTTCTTTTTTTTTTTTTAAATGCATGGTAAACAGGCTGCATTCTTTTTTTAAAACTGCTTTATTTAAAAGCAGTCTGAGACATGGTGGCCTGCAGAGCCCAGCAGGCCACCATCGCTGGGAGGGCTGGCATTCCCAATGGGCTCGCAAATTGCGAGAGGCTCATTAATATTAATGAACCTCGCAATTTGCGACCCCATTGGGAATCCCAAACAGTGTTAAACACACTGTTGTACATTTCATTTAGCGACTCGCAATTTGCCACTCGCAATGTGTCGCCAATTGCGAGGCGCTAAATGAAATGGTCGTACATCTGGCCCCAAAATCCTTAGTACTTTGAGTATTTGTTTTGTGTGCACACATGTGTATTTTTTTAGAATTACTGTTTTAATGTTTGAAATTTAACTCATACAAATTGCTTGGGGGTCCCCGGCTTCCAGTGGTGACTCAATGGGGGTCCTCAGGAGTCAAAAGTTTGGGAACCACTGGTTTAGAGCAATTCCTTTTTTTTTGCAGTTTTTTTGTATTAGAGTCCTGTAAGCTTTTATCTTTTATCTTAGGGGGTCCACAATACTTTGCTAATACCTTATGTCCTGTGCCCTTCCCTGCACTCCTCAGTGTGTATCCCGAGGCCCCTAAACTTTGCTGCTCTCCCCCAGCAACCCGACTCAGCTCTGCCGGCCGTTACAGCCACTAGCTCCTCCTCCGCTTCCTCCTTTGGTTTGCTCCATGGACCTTCCGACTCTCTGGCCGCCATGCAGCGCCGAGGCTCTGCAACCAAGGGCAGCAGCCTCGGGCCGCCACGCCAGACCAAACCAAATGACCCGCAACTTCAGCCGCAGCTTCAAAACCTTCCTCTAAGATCTACACCCGCACACATGGAGACGAAAACCTTGCTCCGCCCGTGCCTGCACCGGTAAGCTGCACCACCACTAGACTCTACACCCGCGACCCGCTGCTAGCCGGCCGCCATGTTTTCCCCCTCCCAGCCCAAAACACTGTAAAGCTGAGATGAGGTATCTGGGGGTGAGGATTACACATAATATTGGAGATCTAACGAAAACAATTTTTTTAAAGATAAAAAGAGAAATATGTGCTATGTTGCGCGGGTGGGGACACTTAACACTTAATTTGTATGGCCGAACAAACTTGGTTAAAATGGTGATCCTGCCCAAATTGACCTTTCTGTTTGAAACTATTCCCCTAGCATTTAAAAAGGTTTGGTTTAAGAACATGCAAAGTGAGATCAGTTCATTTATATGGGCCTCGAAAGGGTCTCGTTTATCCTGGATGAAGATAAGACGAAGGCTGGTTAAAGGGGGATTGGCGGCCCCTGATCTTGAGTTATATTTTTGGGCTTTTCAGTTGAAAAACTTTAGAATGCTGTTGAATACGCCGACAGTTTCAGCTATTGGATTAATGTTTGCTGCAAAGCTAAAGATTTGTAAATACAACGAGTATGGCTTCATGTGCACATTTTCTCATCCAAGGTTTTTCAAGAAAGTAAGACTCAAGACGCTGCATGATGCGGTGGAACTTTGGTATAGGGTAAGGAGAGCACTCAAGATTCCTTATCATGGATGTATGGCCCCAATATGGGATGGCCCAGGGTCACCGCTTTGGTCTCGAGATGCGCTGGCAGTTCCTTTGAGAGTGTTGGGTCTAGAGCGATGGGGCGACCTATTTCCAGATGGAAAGCTGCTTGAATGGGGTCAATGTCAGGCTAGGTGGGGCCGGGGCTTCTCAAAATTTAAGTATCTGCAAATCCACAGTTGGGCAAGTGAAGCAGAAAATATTGTCGGACTCCAGAATGAGCTAGAAGAAAAACTGTTTTCAACCCAATCCTACAAAAAGGAAGTGGCCCTGTGGTATTGGTCGATACTGGAGATGGAGGATTGCGCTTTCTCACTTCCTGGTGTTCTATGGGCCGATTGCTTGCCGGGCTTTGCAACGGAGACACAATGGCAAGTAACTATGGCTATGCTATATAAAATAGTCGAACCTGCAAACTTAAAGCGAAACCATTTGTTTACAATTCACAGAGCTTACTGGTCTCCTCGTAGACTTTCAAAATGTAAAGCTGGCGGACTGGTGGAATGCCCTAAATGTAGGAGGATGATCTGCATATGTTTGTAGACTGCCCAAACATCAGGGAGTTTTGGGAGGCCGTAAGTAACTGTCTATCACAAGCTACAGATCAGAAGATTGAGGTAAGCCCCAAACTAATTATAACAGGAAGATACACATTGCAGAGTAAGGATATGGATGATAAAGTGAAATTGGTCTTCTATGGGATTCTGTTGGCTCGGAGGGAGGTCTGTAAATTTTGTGCAATTTTCAAAGTTACATCTTGCGCGCACACATGCCCTAATGTGTGTGTGTAACATTTGTGCACAGGTCCATTTCAGGGGTGCAACAGGGTGTCCTTTGGACACCCTGGCACCCTTGAAATAGCGTAACATTACCGATTCGGTAATAGCTAATCGCTAATAAGGAATGGCTTTCCCATTCATTCCTATGGGCCTTTAGGCCCATCGGAATGAATGGGAAAGCCATTCCTTATTAGCGATTAGCTATTACCGAATAACAAATAAGGAATCTGCAGGAATCGCTAATAACATTGCGATTCCTACATGCATCCCGTTTTGCGAGTCTTTAATAGCGATTCCTTAAAATTCGCTATTAAGGACTCGCAAAACATAACTTTGATGCATCTGCCAGTTAGCTGTTCTTCCACGTTTTCTAAGTCCATAATATCTTCTTGAGCTTGTTGCATTGCTGTTTCCACTTCATTCATTGTGATTGCCGCTTCATTTTCAAGAATTGGTTGTCCTAATGGATCTTGAATCAGTGGAGCAGAACCTTGACTGTCTTGAGAACTGTCTCTAGCAATCTCAGCTACAATAGAAGATTCTTGATCAATTTCATCGTTCAACATTTTGAGATAATTTGGAAAAACAGTACATGCTATCGTATCTTTACAAGCATTGAAGGAATCTTCATAGCTCTGAAAATCTCCAAGTAATTCCAATACTGTACGCCACGTTTTGAAGAGTTGCAAAAGTGCTAAATAGTAAAGATCCCTTTTATCAGGAGTATCACAAGTCAGTTTTCTGTGATTAATCAAATTTCCTTTCCTTTGTTTCACTAAACATTCTTCGTAACCAATCACTGCATATTTTTCTTCATTTATGTTTTCTGTAGTATTCCGTTTAAAAGTGTAATATTGCAGGACTTCATAAAGATGATGACTTCTTTTTTGATAAAGTATCCAACATGTTTGTTTTGACAACATCTGTACTTTCTGGTTCTTTTTCTGCTAAATATTCGATTTCTTGTACAGATTTAAGTACTCAATTTCGTGTTGCAGCAAGACCTAGACTCGCCCAAATGATTCTTCTAGATTTTGAGTATAAACTTGCAGATGATAACCAATTTGAGCATTTATACACTCCAATTTCTCGGTGGGATAACATCTTCAAACTGAAACTGTACAATTTCTCACTGAGACATTTCTCGTGAGAAATTTCTTCCCACATTTCTTTCAACTCCGTCTTTTCTGATTTTGTAATATAAGATGTCACACACAGGGCGACAGCAATGGAATTATCCGCAACATACTGAATATCCATATTAGCATTCCACATTGAGAGAATAACTGGATTATAATCATTGATATATTTTGATTCTACACTTCTTCTCAAATTGTATATATTTTTGGGAGATTTTCTAGTAATGGTATGTCTCACAGCTGACATAAAACTGTTTACTCTTCCTTTGGATATTACAGGACGTGGAAATCCAAAACAACATTTGGTATAAAACTTTTCCTTAGACTTGTACTTTAGTCGACAGTATTTTCACATCGATGACTTTGGAATCGTAAGACTTGTTGTCTTAAGTTGTTTTCTTCTGTTCTTTTTGGTATAGCACATGTGGCATATTCTTCAATAAAAGACAAAAGTGTCATCCAAATCTGTTCCAAATGTGGGTGCATCCTCGATCCATAACAGCATATGTATATGAGGAGCACCTCTAGCTTGAATCCACAGCTTCTCCAAGAGGAGGATTATTTTTATCTATACTAATATAATAAAGAGAGAGCCCAATCCTTTCAGGCAGGTAATCTCATGAACCACAGCACCAATCAAAACACCCAATACAGCGTTGGAAAGGGCAGTTGCAGCAGAAGGACATAGGCTATGCAGATGCCCATCATATACATTTAAAAGTTAAAATAACCGTGCCAGCAAAGTAGTCTCTTGTGGGCGTGTTTGTGTTGTGCTGTGGGCGTGTGCTGGGGGCGTGACAAACACTGGGGCGTGTGGTACATTCTGCCCTTCATGCCATGTCTCATATTGTGTGCTAATCCCACCCTGCTCCCTTTAAATACCCCTGCACCCCATAATCATAACCCACCCTTACTCCTTAAAATAGCCCAACGCCCTTAAACACAAAACCCATCTTTACCCTATAAATATACCCTGTATCCCAAAACCCAAACCTATCCCTAAACCCTAAAAATACCCCTGTACCCCAAAACCCAAACCTAGCTCTGAACCCTAAAAATACCCCTGTACCCCAAAACCCAAACCTAGCCCTGAACCCTAAAAATGCCACTGTACCCCAAAACCACCCCTGAACCCTAAAATACCCCTGTACCCCAACACTCAAACCTAGGCCTGAACCCTTAAAATAGCCCTGTACCCCAAAACCCAAACCTACCCCTGAAACCTAAAAATACCCCTGTACCCCAAAACCCAAACTTAGCCCTGAACCCTAAAAATAACCCTGCACCCCAACACCCAAACATACCCCCGAAACCCTAAAATACCCCTGTACCCCAAAACCCAAACCTAGCCCAGAACCCTAAAAATACCCCTGTACCCCAAAACGCAAACCTAGCCCTGGACCCTTAAAATACCTCAGTACCCCAAAACCCAAACCTACCCCTGAACCCTAAAAATACCCCTATACCTCAAAACCCAAACCTAACCCTGAACCCTAAAAATACCCCTGTTCCCCAAAACCCATACCTATCCCTAAACCCTAAAACTACCCCGGTACCCCATAACCCAAAACTATATCTGAACCCTTAAAACACCCAAACACCCCAAAACACATACTTCAGTACCCCAAAATGTATACCCCTATACCCATACTTACCTTATCCAAACAATAAAAAAAAACATGCTTTTACCATTCATGCATTTACAATGAAAATGTATGCTTCGGGCTCTCCACCTGGAAAAAAATCAGGAATGTCGCTACACCCACGTTGAAGGTAAACCTTATATCAACTGTGCACGCTGTAACCCAGGCGCTCAGACTCCGGTAAAGCCTGGACTACAGATGGGCCTTCTTAACTGCCGTTCCCTCCCCAAGCATGCACACAAAACCAACTTGCTGATACAAGACTATAACTTAGACGTACTGTTTCTCACAGAAACCTGGCTCTCTGTAAGCTCAGACTTTGACATTATCAACACCCTTCCCCCAGGCTACCTCATCCAAACCCTGCATAGACCTAAAGGGAGAGGAGGGGGACTGGCAATAATCCACAAAGAACATCTTGTTTGCAGAACCAGCAATGCGAACATTGAAGACTGCGAAAGTTGCCACTTCGCTCTCCAAACCTCCCCGGCACACTCCATAACCGGACTGTTGATCTATCGACCTCCGGGTACACCAGGGAAATTCAGTAATGCTCTCACTGAAACGGTGGCACAACTAGCCTCTTCCGCCTCCAACTTCCTCCTAGTGGGCGACCTTAATCTCCACCTCACAGACCCCACAGATCCCATAGCATTGGATCTCCTGCAGGACCTGAGGTCATTTAACATTCGGTTAGTCAATAACGGACCCACCCACGACAAAGGACATCTCTTGGACCCCGTCCTGACTAATATTGCGGACATTACAACTGGTTCCCCCCTTCCTCTTCCATGGACAGATCATTTCCTAATCCCTATCGCCTGTCATCTATTCATAGCCCCTCCCCAACCCTCCAAAACCCGGGTCACCGAGCGATGTTGGCACAAGCTTGTTCCAGAGGAATGGGCCATCACCCTTTCAAACTCCACACCTACTCTCTCCGCCGATGCTGTCATCGCCGATGAACAGTTTAATTGCTGGGTCACATCCTCATTGGATCAACTCCTCCCTAAAACGACCACTCTCAAACATACCAAACGAGTGACCCCCGCTCCTTGGTATACTCCGGAGCTTAAGGCCCTACGACAGGAATGTAAGAAAACGGAACGTTCCTGGAGGAAGGACAAGTCTAAGGATAAAAAAGATGCTTATCTCACCGCATTACAAATCTATAAAATTACCCTTCGAAAGACCAAAAGTCTATTTTTCCAGGAGAGAATTGAAAATTCCGCATGCTCCAGCAAGGAATCTTTTACTATTCTAAAGGAAATCCTTAAAGTCCCTGACCCCGGACCCAGAAATCCACCAGACCCCAAGGCAGATGAGGAAAAATGCTATAAATGAGCTAATTTCTTTACAGACAAGATCCAGAAAATCCTCGACTCAATTCCAACTACCAACTCGAGAGAGGAAAAAGAGATCAATAACACTCCTATTTTCCCCTGTATCACCTCTTGGGGACAAGTGACCGCCGAGGAGGTCGAAAGCACGCTCAACAACATCAAAAGTGGTTCCCCCAAGGACCCTGCGCCGTTACGTATTCTTAAGAGAGTAGCACCCACAATTGTCCCCCTCCTTACCCAGCTTATCAACACCTCGCTGCAACAGGGAGTCGTTCCCCCCAGCTAAAAGGCGGCAGTGGTCAAGGCGTTATTGAAAAAACCTTCCCTTGACCCTGCGGATCTGGCCAATTATAGGCCAATTTCCCTCCTCCCAGGAACTAGTAAGGTCACTGAAAAGCTGGTGAACAGAAAACTTTCACAATTTCTGGAAACTAATGATCGGCTGAAAAGATCGCAGACGGGATTCCGCCCAGGGCAGGGCACTGACATCGCCCTCCTTGTGGCGGTGGAGGAGGCCAGAGCACTGCTTGACGCTGGAGGATCAGTGGCAGTGATCCTCCTCGACCTCAGTGCGGCCTTCGACACCGTCAATCACCAACTCCTCATCCACCGACTCAGGAGTGTCGGTGTGGAAGGGAAAGCACTATCCTGGATATCGTCCTTTCTGGGTCATCGGTCCTTTCAGATCTGGGAGAACAACACCCGCTCCTCCGAAATACCCCTCCAATGTGGCGTACCTCAGGGCTCCTCCCTGAGTCCCACATTGTTTAATATCTACATGTCCCCGTTGGAGGAGGTTGTCAGCCCGTTCGGAGTGAGTATCGTCAGCTACGCTGACGACACACAATTGGTGGTGTCCCTATCTCACCCAAACCAACAACCTGCGGACCTTTACAACTGTCTGACGCAGATACAAGGATGGATGAACCGTTCATATCTCAAACTCAACGGTTCAAAGACCGACATTCTCCTCCTAGGTCAGAAGGGATTCTCCCTGCCACAGAACATTTGGCCACCCTGTTTAGGCCCGCCTCCAGACCCGAAACCCGAGGTTAAGAGCTTGGGCGTTTGGCTCGAAAAAGATCTATCGTTTGCAACACAGGCAAAAAAAGTAGCCGGGACTTGCTTTGGGCTTCTTAGATCTATCCGAAAGATATTGCCCTTACTTCCTTCCACCACAAGAAAACTGCTGATCCAAGGCCTGATACTATCCAGGATCGACTACAGTAATGCCATCTATCTGGGCGCTCCTGAGGCAACCTTGAACCGGCTGCAGAGGATCCAAAATGCGGCCGCCCGGATCCTCACTAACACTCCTGCCAGAGCCTCGGCCAAGCCAGCTTTGAAGCTCCTCCACTGGCTCCCGGTTAGAGAACGAGTGAAGTTCAAAGCCCTCTGCCTGTCTCACAGACTGATGCAAAACAAAGGTCCTCCGATCCTGGAAAAATTCATTAAACCTTATAAAGCCCCAAGATCCCTTCGTTCCGATCAGGAACATCTTATCATCATTCCCAGAGTCAAGAAAGCGCGCACTGGTGGAAGACGCTTCTCGGTTCATGCCGCACGCCTCTGGAACGCCTTACCCCACGATCTGAGAACAGAACCTAACTATCTGCGTTTCAGAAAGCGGTTGAAAACCCACCTCTTCCCGTAAATCCTAACTTCCCCCCTCTGTCCCCACTACCCGCAGGTGTACTGATCCTAGCGCTGGGATACTCAAGGGTGACTACGCGCTCTATAAATTTAATTAATAATAATAATAATATAGAATGCAATGCCATGCATTATAATAGTATTGCGGAGCCATGGTACTTTCGTAATGAAAGTATGCAGAGTGATGGTATGCGGAAAGAAAGTTGCGGAATAATGGGTGTTTACCCTCCCCCGGTAGGTACATTGGTGGCACGGCGGCCAACATCTCCAGCAACATACTCATATTTTTTCACCACCCATTTGAAAAATGCACAGGTCTCCCTCATTGATGGCCAGCACCGACATACACTTTTAGACACACCTCCCGCCACAAGTTCTAGAATTGCGAACCTTAGAGCTGGGGAGCTACGTTCAAATCTCGGCATCAGCTCAACATTCTGTGATTCCAGGCAAATTGCTTTGTCTCCCCATGCCTACCACAAATGAATGTGTTCTTCTGTAATGTAAATTGTGCTCATGCCATGTTGTCGAGTTCGCGCTATATAATATTGCAAGGAAAAATAAAGTAGGGAAACTCGAGTTCACACACTACTGAACGCGCACTCTTAAGTGCATCAGCAGTGCACTGTGAATCGGAGCATTTCACAGGCCTGTCACAGATAAGAAATGCTATCAAAACGAAATCCTACAAAACAATATACTACTGGCCGGCAGCAATTCATACCCGGACAACGTCGGGACGGGCTGCTAGTTGCAGATAAAAGACATCATAGCTTCAAACCTATGATTGAAATATCGGCATACATTAACAGGATCCAAAGAGCACAATTCTCCACGCTTAAGGCTGACAAAAGGTGATTGCCTCTGGGGAGCGCCTGGGAAAGGGCTTCCAGCTGTCAGTTTTTAAAATCGTCTTAGCACTGAAATTGCATACTTTAACTTAGACAACTTGGGAAAGCGCCTGGGAAAGGGCTTTCAAACATATTTACATTACTGTGTGCTCTCTTTTAAAAATCTTTCTAAAAATCCAGCCACACCCTTTCAGATTGTGAAAATGCCAATTTTTCCATTAAGCTCACCCCCTCTACTACGGCATTCTCCTATATCGCCCCCCAGGAGCCCTGGGACAATTTTGCAACTCACTGCCTGAAGCGGTAGTAAACTTGGCAAGCACCGCATCCAATTTTAATCTACTGGGTGACTTCAATTTGCACTTTGATAACTCCCTGGACACAAATGTCAATGATCTTGCCCATGACTTTGCAGCGTGTGAAATGCTCTTAAAGATCCATCAAGCGCCTCACACCAAAGGGCAGCTCCTCCACCCAATATTCTCAAACATTGCAGAACTTAAAGGGAAAGAACCTATCCCCCTCCCCTGGTCGGGCAATTTTCTAATCCCTTTTGCATGGCAGATATCCTCCCACTGCTCGACTGCACCTACTTCCCGCACTCAAGCCCGCTACTGGCCCAAATTAAATATAGAGGAATAGACAAAGGAACTCCACTCGACCATACCTCTATATCATTCTGACCCCGTAATAGCCAGTAGCAAGTTCCACTCATGGATCGAGAACTCATTAGACGCAGTACTCCCTAGGAGATCCATTATTCAAAAAACCGGCTCAAACAACACTCCATGGTTCACACCTGAACTCCGCAAACAAAAACAGAGGTGCAAGAGACTCGAAAGAGAGTGGAGGAAAGATTTCTCATTGGATAAGAAATCCAACTACAGGGCATCCATCAACTCCTACAAAAGTTCACTCAAATCAGCGCAGGCAGCTAACTATGAGGAAAAAATGTCACCCTCCTCCAATGCACCCAAAGAAATATTTAGGATAGTCAAAAAACTTATGAAAGTCTCAGACCCCCCGTGACCCCAGATTCTACAGGCCAGCGTTGTGAGGAGCTAGAAGCCTTTCTCTCCACCAAAATTCAGCACATACTCAACCTCCTTCCATTGGTCAACAATGATCATCTTCCCACGCATCCTGAAACGCAATGCCAGAATAACCTCCCAAAGCTTGAATCCTTTGTCCCACTCAATGAGGAACTTCTTCTCCCTATCCTCAATACCATCAAGAGTGGTTCTCCGCTGGACCTGGCCCCCTTTAATATCCTAAAATCTGCCCTGCCCATCTTTATCGCTCCCATCGTCAATCTGGTTAATGCCTCCCTAGAATCTGGTTCAGTTCCCCTGGACTGGAAGATTGCTATGGTAAAAGCATTACTGAAAAAAAAACATCTGGATCACAGAGAGTTGTCCAATTTCCACCCTATTTCTCTTTTCCCTGGCATTAGTAAAGTTGCAGAAAAATATGTGAACCGCCAACTCTCAACATACCTTGATACCTTCAAACTACTTCACTTCTCCCAGACATGCTTTCGCCCAGGTCAGGGTACGGAGACTGCACTAGTGGCGGTGGTGGAAGAGGCCAGAAAGATCTTGGACTCCGGAGGATCTGTAGCCATCATCCTCCTAGACCTTAGTGCAGCCTTCGATACGGTGAATCACCGTACCCTTGTACACCGGCTAAAAAAACTGGCAGTGACAGGTAGGGCCCTTTCCTGGCTGGAGTCGTTCCTTGAAGGAAGATACTTCCAGGTATTTGAAGGTAACACCCACTTGTGACCTCTACCTCTGCAGTGTGGGGTACCTCAGGGCTCCTCCCTGAGCCCCATACTTTTTAACGTGTATATGTCCCCTTTGGCTGAGATAGTTGCACCCTTCGGAATTCAACTTATCAGCTATGCAGATGATACACAGCTCATAGTGGCACTGACCCACAAACCTGAGCTCCTGTCTCAAAGAAGTCGCCAGTCAGTCCCATCTCAAACTCACAGACGGAGCTCATGCTAGTGGGTAATCAATCAGCCTTTAACCTACACACACTGTGGCCATCATGTATGGGACCAGCCCCCACCCCTAAAAAGGAAATAAAGAGTCTGGGCTTCTGGCTTGACTGCAAGCTCACTTTTAAAGCCCAAGCCAGAAAGACAGCGGCTACTTGCTTTGGCCTGTTGAGATCCACATGAAATATACTGCCCCTCCTACCCGGGAACTCCCAAATTATTCGATTGAGGCTGAACTATGGCAACGCCCTATACTTGGGAGCCCCAACTTCTGTTATTCACAAACTCCAGGTAGTCCAGAACTCAGCAGCAAGACTCCTCACAGGCACTAATAACCGTTCCTCAGCTAAAACGTCCCTAAAAACCCTCCACTGGCTCCCAATACAAGAGCGAATTCATTTCAAAGCCCTCTGCATCGCTCATAAAAATCTGCAGGGTACGGACCTCCTATCCTCACCAACCGCATCAAACCCTACAAAGCAAGCAGGAACCTTCGCTCTAATGAACTACTTCTAGCTGAGGTCACTAGAATCAGGAAGTCCCGCGCAGGTGGGCGCCTTTTCTCGTACAATGCTTCTAGACTATGGAACTCCCTGCCCCTCCCCGTCCATCAGGAAACCAACCACATAGCATTCCATAGACAATAGAAGACAGGGCTCTTTCCTTAAAAA
Organism: Lissotriton helveticus; assembly: GCF_964261635.1. Lineage (NCBI taxonomy): Eukaryota > Metazoa > Chordata > Amphibia > Caudata > Salamandridae > Lissotriton > Lissotriton helveticus. The sequence continues at coordinate 150,672,219 of NC_136073.1, forward strand.
AATAATTCCATCTGCGCCCTAACGCACGTCCGCAGCGCTCGGATGCTCTTGGGTAGACTTCCGCTATGCAACAGCATATTCTATTCTATTCTATTCCAGGTGTCTTGTATTTAATATTTTTTTACATTTGAATTTGCTGTTTGAAGAAATTCAAGTAAATTATCTCAAGCGTATTCAGCACAGCTTAGGGTAAGAAACCATGTAGGAGTTCCTAAGTTCCTTAGCATACATTTAAGTTCTCCATGACAAAGGTACCTATACTCATTAGTACCACTCTGACATGCCATCAAATTAATCCGCTGAGATTCTAAATGATCGTCTCTCTGATGTGCTTTACCATAAATTCCTTTGCAGAAACATTTTGAAGATGTGCTCCTGTTTTTAATATGTGGTTAACTGCATATGAAAGTCCAGCCAAGTCACTCTCAAACAAAAGATGAAATATATATGTGATACATTGTCGAAATCTTGGATCTTCTGCATACAATCTTGTTGTTCGATATTCAGATGCAGGAATTTGCACTGATCGTTCATCATATCGTCCACCTTTTCCAGCTCGGAACAGCTGTGGAAAACAACGAGCTTTCAAACTTTTTTCCCATACACTCATGGGAGTCCCCTTTGCTTTTTTCATTTGGAATAATTCAATTGTATTCCCCATCACTTCTTTCAAATGAAGTGGATGTACTCTATAATGTTCATGTATTTCTTCACTGTTGGACAAGTCCACATTTTCAATTTGACCACTTGACATTTCAATTTCATCTGCTAAGAGTATTTCTTCTTCTTCCACATACACATGTATGTAGTAATCACTGTTTTTCATCAGATATAATGTTGCCTTTTGCACTTTCCTAACATTCACTAATTCTTGCCAGATTTTCTTACCGTTAGTAGGAACACCATTAACTAAAATAACTAGTGGTTCACTTTCTACATTCTCAACACCAATAGTTTCAATATTTTTCTTTAAATTTAGAGGTAAATATAGAACTCTTCCTTTTAATCCTCTCTGTAAATCTGTAGGAGGCAATTTACCTGTTTTAGGTTCCATACGAACAATAGCCTGAAATGGGTGCACACATTGAATCAGATTACACACATACGTATTTAAATCTATCAGTTCTGGAGTAACAGTTACCAACTCTAGATTATTATGGACAGCTCTAGCAGGCATTTTATTCTCGTTTAATTTGTTATAACAATATTTACAAATACGCTGATCAGAACCCAAATCAAAACAATTCTCTACCAACAAATAAGTTGCAAATTCCTTCCACTTATCATTATTTTCTCTTTCACTTTTTAAATACAGATCATCAGCCCTAGTCTGATTTTCATAGTGAGCAACAAATACAAGAATAATTTGGCCTTTCACCTGAAATCACCTTAAACTTTGTAATTTGTTCTTGAAAATCTTTTGTAGTAGTATGCTGCACATTCTCTTCAACATTGTCTTCAATTATTGTGTCAGTTTCTTCACTCTGTTGTTCAGGACCAAAGTAACGAAACTCGATTTCATCACAAACCTTCCTTACATCTGATACCGACCCACGCAAAAGAGCACTGTTCAACTCATTTAACATTAGTGCTGGACTTTTTGCGTAATACAATCTTCTGACTAACTTCCGCATTTGAGAATGATGTACTGCTAACATTCTAAAATGATGAAAAACACTTTGACATACTTTCCTAGAAAGACTAGCCAGGGAATGACCTTGCAAACCAGTATTTTTTCCCACTCTGCAAGAATCTAGTCCTTGCAAGATCTTAATCTTTTGTTTAACACTTTTTTTTACTAAACTCTCGTAAGAAATGGCATAAAATTTCAATAGATTCTTGTTGTATACTACAAATAATACTGCAATCCCAAGTATACACTGGGACTTTAGGACATCTCCCTAGAACTTCATCAGCTATTAGTTCTTCTAGATTTCTAGAAACCATCTACTCTTTCTCGATCGGACAAACATTTTTAACCTCATGAGCTCGACCACTGGTATCAACTGCATGCAATAAATTATTGGTCTGAAAATAACTCTCTTCATTAAAGAAAGGCTCTGAACTTAACATGTGTTTGCATTCACCCCAACAAAATCACAAAAATGACTTCTGTTAATTACTCTTTTGTTCTTACTTTTGGCCTCCATAAAATGGATTGGTGTTCGAATTCTGTTTAAAACTAAAATGAATAATTTCCTTTTTAATTCAAAAGCCTTTTCAACAATAATTTCAGTTTCCTTCTTCTTTTTATAAAATGGTGCTCTTTTTTTATATTTTTTCAGATCTTTTAACAAATTAAAGACAATTCTACTATAACACATATTTTGTCTTATTTCTTTATACTGACTCTGCCTTCTTTTACCATACATTGTGTCTTTTGAATGTAATTTCCTATTTTTTAACATTTTTTATTCCTATTCTTTTTTCTGGTCGACGCATTCTTTGTACTTTACACAATCTGCACACTGTTTCTAGGCTTCAAAAGATTTTTAATAATTTCTGTTGTTCTCTTACCAGAAGACTTATTCCTTTTCCGCACATTTTGTTGGTCATCCAATACTTGTTGTTGAATTTTCTTCAAATAATAGTCCTTTTTCTGTTCCTTTCTCTTTTCTGTTTTTTTTGGTCATGATAAGTTTATTTTAATGATGATAAACAATATCTCTAAAAAATAAATGTATATCAAAACATTTCAATAAATCTATAAAATACACTTTTCTATTACTAACACATTGTATATTAAAACCATTTAAACACTTCCTTTTGTAAGCACAATTATTTACTGAAGCACACAGGTACTAATTGAATAATTATTACAAAGAATACATTTTTTACAAATGCATACACAGAAAATGAGTACCTAGAGTAATACTAGTTCACAGCAAAGTATACCATTGCCTGTGTGAATGCTGACTCATTCTCCAAGACCATAGACAGTGACTGAGTTCACAGGCTGCTACTAGTTGAGAGCCTAATAAGTTTATAGGTGCTTAAGTTTCAGTAGAGAAATTAGATAGTAGGAGTACACACAGACTCACAGTGTGTTTCAAAAATAGCATGACAATGCCCTGGACTTTTCCAAGACTGACTCAATAGTCTACAAGCGATTAGGTGACCGTATACATTATGCACATTTGACTGTACCATTGCTTGTCTGAAAGGCTAACTTATTTTCCTAATACATACACAGTGACTGGGTTCTCGGACTACTAGTAGTTGTTAGCAAGATAAATTGATAAGTGCTTATGTGTCAGCAGTGAAACTAAATAAGGACATGCTTCTGTCAGGATGATTCTAAGACTGGACACAGACTCACAGTGTGATAGCAGACAGGCAAGACTATTCCCTGGACTTTAGTAGGAGAGGCTTAGTAGTCTGGAAGGGGTTAGGGGACCGCATACATTGTGCTCATTTGACAGTTCCGTTGCTTCTCTGAATGCCTGACTCATTTTCCAAGTACATACTCAGTGTCAGGATTATGGGCACTGTCACTGACCTTGGACTAAAGACAGCTGCGAGGCGTAACTGTCACAGAAAGGTTCCAGCAGTACCCCGTGGTAGAAGAGGTTTCATCGTTTCCAAATTTATGATGAGACAATGTTTACAGGCACTCAATACACCCACCCAGCATGGCAGCTGTAAGCCCAGTGGAAGCTGTCCAGCAGGTGCGGTCTAGCGCTTTTGACCTCGTGCCTGCTGAACAGCTTAAGCCTTGATTGGAACGTTCGTATGACGCACTTCAACTGTTTTCACACCAGAGCTGGTGCGTTTTCCTTGAAGTCCGTGACTCTGGTGAAAAGAGTTCTTTGTTTCCTTGCCAAAGACTTTGTTGTCAAAAGTGAACTACAGACTACAGCGTTGCTTCATTCAACTCACATGCACAACGAGGGAGCCTTCTAATGACGAGCTGCAGCTTGTATTGTGGAAGCCGAGGGAGCCTTCGAGCGACGAGCAGTGCTTAAGTCGTGTGAGCAGATTCTACAGTTAAACATAGGGTTTGGGTGCCCTCCGCAGGTATTTATTGGAATTACAGTTTTTTTAGAAAAAGAGTTCGTGTTAATGGAAATACATGCAGCAACATTTTTTCCTGTATATCAAGTTCCGTGGATGTGAAGACTTGTAGTATAGTAGTTTTGAACACCCAGACTGAGAGCAATATCATATCTTTAGGCGTAGTCCCAGTGAGTGTCTCATATATAATTGCATGGACCTTTTCAAAGACAGTTGAAGAAGTATTCAACTAGATTTGCAGTTCTTCTGGTGTGTAAAAATCACAGCAGTAAAAAAACCCTTGCGCTGGTAAGTTCAGGTCCTGGGACTGAGATTGGTGGAGGGTGTAAACCAACGCATTCCAGTAGAATAATTGCTTAAATATATATGTATATTTGCAGAAGCAGAGCCACATAAAGAAAAGAGCTTAGCAGTCAGTCATACTCCTAATAAGAGAGAAGCAAATGGCCAGGTCTTCCAGGTAATGCTAATATCAGTTGGAATTTTCCTTGTAAAGTACCTAGTGTATTGAGGTAGTTAAGTGTGTATCATTACCACAGGTGCCAGTGTCATCTACAGACGGTGCGGAAGACCAGAGGAGTGTATCATCTACCAGGCTGTCTCTCTTTCTTTATCCACTTTCCCTTTCCCCCCCGCTTCAGTGGTGGCCTAGATTTATTTCGGGCGGCACCTGAGGTGGAGGGGCATTGGGAGCATCGTCGGTTTTCGATGGACCTGTTGTGAGCCTTCTGACACTCAGTGACTCGGTTCACAAAGTGCTAATAGTTATCATCACGATAACGTTATAAGTACTTATATGTCTGCAGAGATATTAAATAAGCACATGCTTCTCTCAGGATGATTCTAAGACTCAACACATACTCATAGTGTGATTCCGGACAGGCAAGACTATTCCCTGCACTTTAGTAAGAGAGACTGAGTAGTCTGGAAGGGGTTAGGGGACCGCATACATTGTGCTCACTTGACTGTTCTACTGCTTCTCCGAATGCCTGACTCATTCTCCAAGTGCATACACAGTGACTGGGTTCTCATAGTGCTAATAGTTATGATCACAATACGTTTATAAGCACTTATATGTCTGCATAGAGATTAAATAAGCACATGCTTCTGTCAGGATGATTCTAAGATTGGACGCAGACTCACAGTGTGATTCCAGACAGGCAAGACTATTCCCTGCACTTTGGTAGGAGAGACTCAATAGTCTGGTAGGGGTTAGGGGACCCCATACATTGTGCTCATTTGACTGTACCACTGCTTTTCTAAATATCTGACTCATTCTCCAAGTGCACATGCAGTGACTGGGTTCTCATAGTGCTTATAGTTATCATCACACTATGTTTATAAGCACTTATATGTTTGAAGAGAGATTAAATAAGCATGTGCTTCTGTCAGGATGATTCTAAGACTAGACACAGACTCACTGTGTGATTGCAGATAGGCATGGCTATTCTCTCAACGCGGACTGGTAATTTCTTATCGCGAGTGGTCACGAGCATACACAACCACTCGCAATGAGAAACCTGACCACCCGCATTGAGAAGCTCACAGAGAGGTTTATTTTCCACGCTCGCGATCGTCAACTTGATGTTGCTGATCGTGAACGAGGAAAAAGTCAGTCGGAATGTCATTTTGCTTGCTTGCGGTCGCCAACTTGACATTGAAAGCCGCCAGCACGGAAAAAATTACTGCTGCACTACGCTACGCATGTTTGCACTGTGCTTTGTGCAATTCACGTAGTGCGAAGTAGCGCATACTTCCCACACTACGCGAGCGTAGCGTAGTGCCTTAAACAGGCTTAGTTCTAATACTACTAATAGTTGACAACAGGATAGGTTTTTAAACAGTTATGTGTCAGCAAAGACTTTAAGTAACCACATGCCTCTGTCAGTATGGTTGCACAAGTGGACACAGAGTCACAGTGTGATTCTAGACAAGCAAGATTATTCCTTGGACTTTAGCAGAAGAGACTCACTTGTCTGGAAGGGGTTAGGTGACCACATACATTCTATACATTTGACTACAGCACTGCTTCTGTGAATGCCTGAATCATTCTGCGAATTCATAAGCAGTGACTAAAGTTCTAATACTACTAATAGTTGACAACAGGATAGGTTTTTAAGCAGTTATGTGTCAGCAAAGAGATTAAGTAACCATATGCTTTTGTTAGAATGGTTGCACAAGTGGACACAGACTCACAGTGTGATTCTAGACAAGCAAGACTATTCCCTGGACTTTAGCAGAAGAGAGTCACTAGTCTGGAAGGGGTTAGGTGACCGCATACATTCTACACATTTGACTACAGCACTGCATGTGTGAATGCCTGAATCCTTCTGCAAATGCATAAGCAGTGACTGGGGTCTAATACTACTAATAGTTGACAACAGGATAGGTTTTTAAGCAGTTATGTGTCAGCAAAGAGATTAAGTAACCACATGCTTCTGTCAGAATGGTTGCACAAGTGGACACAGACTCACAGTGTGATGATAGACAAGCAAGACTATTCCCTGGACTTTAGAAGAAGAGACTGGCTAGTCTATAAGGGGTTAGGTGACCGCATACATACTACACATTTGACTACAGCACTGCTTGTGTGAATGCCTGAATCATTCTGCAAATGCATAAGCAGTAACTGGGTTCAAATCCTACTAATAGTTGTCAACAGGATACATTTTTAAGCAGTTATGTCAGCAAAGACATTAAGTAACCACATGCTTCTGTCAGAATAGTTGCACAAGTGGACACAGACTCACATTGTGATTCTAGACAAGCAAGACTAGTTCCTGGACTTCAGCAGAAGGAACTCACTAGTCTGGAAGGGTTAGGTGACAGCATACATTCTACACATTTGACTACAGCACTGCTTGTGTGAATACCTGAATCATTCTGCAAATGCATACGCAGTGACTAGGTTCTAATACTACTAATAGTTGACAACAGGATATGTTTTTAAGCAGTTATGTATGAGCAAAGAGATTAAATAACCCCATGTATCTGTCAGACTCACAGTGTGCTTCCAGACAAGCAAGAGTATTCCCTGTGAAAATGGTGTCACATGTTTAAACTATACCTTTGTAGACACTTATAAAAATTACTCTTATCACTAATACCTTCACTCAACATATACATTTCCAATTTAAAACCAACACCTAAAATTATGACCTATAATACCAATGTACATATGCACACAATAAAACAATTAATCATAATCAGCAATATCTATTGGATAACATACATAATAGTATACAAACTATATATTGAACAACATTTAAATACATTACAAAAAAATGTATTAAATATTTCTTCATTAGAAAATATATCACTAACTCCAAACTTTATGAATTACTTCTTATGATTAAAAGTAAAGGCACCACATAGAACATCTCACAAATATTTAACTCAGCTTTCAAATTGATTTGTAGATTATGAAATATCTGAATCACACACCAGATTTTCTTATGCACACAATGAATGTACTGCACTGCTCTTAGCAAAACAAAACAATGGCAAACTTTCTCTCTCATTCTGCACACATATACCTGTAAATATCAAATCACATTGCTTTCCACATTAGTTCAAAAGCTAACACACATTTCTATTGGTTACACATTTCAACCCTTGCCATTGTCATAACTTTCAACCCTACACCCATTCTGCTTAATGCCTGTTACAATAGTAACTGTTCATGGAACACTCAACTGAACACACTGGTTATAAGGTCAGCAACAATGTTACAAATTTAAACAGCAAGTGAGCTTGACTTTCCAAAGTACAAGCTTATCTTACCTGATATACCTTTCAAAAACGTTTTACTAACCACTAAGAAACATGCTTTTAAAACCAGAAACATGCACCCTATTTTTCAGTGTATAATGTTCTTAAAAAGTCAATCAGTTCTCTTCTTTTTTTTTAACTGCATCTTGTCCACCATTTTAGAAAGATCTTATTTTACAAACTGCCTACTTCACATACAGACATCTTCTGAGTACATCCAGACTTCCCTTCAAGATGCTTAGAGTATGGATTGTGGGACACGGCTATATTGTCTGGTGCAAAAGGTATGCTGAAAGCAGAGGTATTGTCAAAGACCTAGGTTTGCCAAATATAGTCATTAAATGGATTGGACTGAGAGGATTAAAGTGGCACCAATTAATGCCATTGGTTAAATCTTTTTTGCATCTCCAACACCCTGACCTCACAATTATGCACTGTGGTGGCAATGACCGAGGCACATTAACTGAGGTAGGTCTGGAAATGCTAATGAAGGACACCTTTGCAGAATTGATGTTACTTTTCCCCCACACTGCCTTTGTCTATGCTAACATATGCCAAAGACAGAAATGGAACTGGTCCAATAATTTTTGTCCACCACAGATTGAGAACGCTAGGAAAAATGTCAATAAAGCTGTTTCTGCTTATCTCAAAGATTATCACATGGGGTCTATTTACAACAACAATCTGAGGTTTAATATGGATGGCATCTATAGGAGAGATGGTGTACATTTCACAGATGAGGGTAACATAGCCTTTCTCAACAACTTTAGACTGTGCATAGGTACTTACTTGTAGGTACCAAAATCTCCCAATAAACACAAGGGATCTTTTTAGAGACACCCAAGATCTAAACATATAAGCTTGATTTATATTTGTAAATGATTAGTTTTTTGTTTGGAATTGTGCACCCATCACGTTTTGGAGTCACACATCCAACGAGTTCACACCAGGGGGCCGCACTGGGAGTTGCGTACCCAACGCGTTCACACTAGAGGGTCGCGCTGGGAGTCACGCACCCAACACGTTCACACCAGCGGGCCGCGCTGGGAGTTTGGCACCAGGTGCGTTCACACAAGGGGTCGTGACTCCACATTTTACCGTATTTTTTTTCTCCTATCACTCATTTATATTCCCAGGGCCTATACACAATGGTGGAGACTGTGGGGGGAGCCCCAATGCCCCCACGGTCCCGCTGGCTCCCCGCGTCCTTCGGGAGCCGGCATTGCTTTTCCACATGGAGAGCTGCTAACATGCAGCTGCCCATGTGGAAAAGCAATCTGGTTTGCATTTTGGAAGAGAGAGCAGGTTTCCTGCTCTCTCTTCCAAAATCCAAACCAAGTTTGCTACTCCCGCCCTGTCATAGCAAACAGCAGTGCCCCGGGGTTGGGCACCACGAGACACTGCAGGAGCCGGCCCTGGGGGCAGCCCCCCTCTTAACATTTAAAAAAGCCCCGGGGTAGTGGATCCCAGGGCTTGGGGGTCTATCACGGACCCCCCATTTGTAATAATTAGAGCCCCGGGGAGGTGGCAGTCCCCGGGGCGTGTGAGTGGACTTCGGCCCCCCCACACAGGATTTTTTTCAATCATAGACCCAGGGGGTGTCGGTCCTCGGGGCTCGGGAGGGGGCTTGAATGCCCACCCAACCTTAAAAAACAAATCCCAGAGGAGTGGCGGTCCCCGGGGCAGTGTGGGGGGTATCGGGCCCACCCGCACTTTTGCTTTTCTGCCCCCGGGACCTGGCCCACCCGGGGAGTTTATTTAAATGAAGCGCGTTTTTTTTTTCATTTTTGCAGCTGGATCCGCGCACCCAGCGCACATCTCAGCTTTTTTTGCTTTTTTAAAAAAAAAGCTTTTTTTAGCCCTGGAAGTCCTTGTTGGACCCCCTGCCCCCTTCTTGTTTTCTGCCTTCATTTTACTACTGAAGCAAAGCCAACTGGGGTGGCGGAGTGTGCTAAAGAATGAATATGGATTTGCATATGGCCATGTCTGAACTTGGGTGGCGGAGTGTGCTAAAGAATGATGATGGATTAAACCCTGATCAGTTGACTGGGGGTGAGTGCTTGTAATGTTCAACACTCTGTCCATCATCCTCTTTGGTTGTGCTTTGTTCGCTCTAAGTTGGCAAAGCATGCCCAGACGTGGGTCCCTTGCTCAGTTTGCCACTGGATTCAAGCTAGTCTGGCTGGTGACGACTGATTGGACAGAAATCGGTCCCAGGATGCTTGCTTCCGGTCCAGGGAAGACATGGCATGGCAATTCTGGCTGGACTGTTCCCATGAGGCACAGGGTCAGACTGATTTGCATATGGCTATGTCTGAACTGGGGTGGCAGAGTGTGCTAAAGAATGATGATGGATTAAACCCAGATCAGTTGACTGGGGATGAGTGCTTGCAATGTTCAACACTCCGTCCTTCATCCCCTTTGGTTGTGCTTTGTTCGCCCTAAGTTGGCAGGGCATGTCCAGACGTGGGTCCCTTGGGCGGAAGAGGTGTGGTGCCACGGCCAGGGTGACTGACTCCCGAATCTGGGGATCACGGTTTGATCCCTGGTGCTGGCAGCACATTAGCCCAGCACCCTGTGACTCTGGGCAATAGCTTGCTTAATCTTCCTGATGGCCCCCAGTGCCTAGTGACCCTTACCGTTGATTGTTTGCGCTTTATAAATGTGGATTATTATTATTACTATCCCCTTTTTTTGTGCTTTGTTCACCCTAATTTGGCAGGGTTTGCACAGACGTGGGTCCCTTGCTGACTTTGCCACTGGATTCAAGCTAGCCTGGCTGATGACGGCTAATTAGCCAGAAGCCGGTCCCAGGATGCTTGTTTCCGGTCCAGGGAAGACATGGCTTGGCAGTTCTGGCTGGACTGTTCCCATGAGGCAGAGGTTCAGACTGATTTGCATATGGCCTTGTCTGAACTGGAGCGGCGGAGTGTGCTAAAGAATGATGACGGATTAAACCCAGATCAGTTGACTGGGGGTGAGTGCTTGCAATGTTCAACACTCCGTCCATCATCCCCTTTGGTTGTGCTTCATTTTACTACCATCTTGTGCCTCGTTTCTACTGACGCACAATATGACTGCCAACAGTTCCTGCTTTAGAGTGTTCACAGCCAATTAGAATGCAGCTCGTGATCGACAGGGTGCGCGGATCCTAATCTGCAGGTTGCCCGGATCCTAATCTGTAGGGTGCACGGATCCTCCGCGGCCATAGATATCGAAAAAAATAACATTTTTGATTTTCTCAGTAACTACTGAACAAATTTACACCATTTAAGAAAAAGGGATCTTTCTGAACCAAAGGCTACCTTTTTGCCAAATTTGGTGTCTTTCTGTTAATCAGTTCGGGCTGTATCCGTGTCTAAAGTTTCCTATGGAAAATTGCATGGGGAAAACACGTTTTGTGACCCCCCTTTTTTCTCGGCCCCCACTTGCTGAATCACCCCAAAACTTTCAAGATAGGAGCGACCAGAGAGCCCCACAAGTTTTGAAAATTTTGCGAAGATTCGTCAACCAGCGCCTAATTATTGTGAATAGAATTTTGCGATTTTCCTATGGAAACTAGGTCCTAACTATAACTACCTACTGGCGACCGCCAGTAGGTGATATATTTATGTATATATATGCTTTTCATAGTAGTAAGTCTAGAATATTTAAAAAATAATCATATTTATATACTGTAAAATATATATTCTCAATAACTATGTGTGTACTTTGTAATATAGGGACATGGTAATTTGGTAAATGCCATTTTTTTGTTTCAAAACGATTTTATTGGTATTTATAAGGGAAAGCAATAAAAGTAAACACATCGTAATATTTAGTGCAATAATATGCAGACATTTCAAGGCAACACAGAAGAAATGAGAGCGAGAATTCATGGGCCTCATATTATCACAGTCAGTGTTAGCATAGCGGGCCTAGGCAGTCCGACGACATCGCTTTACACATTTATCTCTTATCATACTAATGGTAAACGACAGCGGCAGCTGCACAAATCTCTATTACTAGCATTTTAGAATTCCAATTGCTTAGCAGTGATGTTGCAGGGCAAAAGCACCATCTTACAGTTTAGCACTCTTTCTCCAATGAACATGCCTAGACTGAGTTACAATGTCATTAATGTATCCATGTGCTAGAAATTATGAACAATAAAAGATAAAAGAAAAGCAAAAAAAGGAAAACAAAGACATAACCAAGATGTATGGACAAAGAAAGAGGATAGTGGGAAAGGTGGGGTAGTGTGTGACGGGGGGATTGTGGGTGCCTTGGCATGTCTTCCGAGTCTTTTGACGCCGCTGTAGTACACTACTCTAGCTACAGCAGGCATTGTCTCTGAAGACATGTGGGGGGGTGGTCGAGGGCGTCAGCATTGACCAGTGTGCTGAAAAGGGAGATATCTAAGTCTTGAAGCATATCTGTGGATATTGTGCTGAGTGACTAGTCAGTAGGGTTGCAAAAACCCTCCAGGTCAGTGGGGTGCACTGTGTCATCAAAGAGCTGTAGGGCTCGAAGTCTTGGTGGTTGCAGTCTCGCATTTTCCAGTCGTCCTAGGTTTTCCACCAGCGGTTTCCACAGCTTCGTGAATTTGACTTCCCGAAACTGTAGACACACCATGAGTAACTCCAGTGCCACTGTGTGCCATAAGCGAGTGAACCACACATTGATGGTGGGCATTTCCGTTTTCTTCCAATATAGGGCGACAATCTGCTTTGCGGCTACCAGCATGTGGAGACTGAGGTGCCAATCTCTGTGGGTCATTGCTCGCAGGTTCACTGGCTTTAGGCCCAGAATGATAACGAGTGGACTCTCAGTTAACAGGTATCCTAGCACCCGTTTAATATGGCTAAGGACTTCTTTCCAGTATGTAGCAAGGAGAGGGCATGACCACCAAATGTGTAGAAAATCCCCTACCGCTTGTGTACAGTGCCAACACAGGGGAAACGCATTGGGAATCATCTTTTCAAGCTGAGATGGAGTGTAGTACCACTGAGTTATCACCTTGTAAGCAGATTCTTGCTGGGGGATGCAATGGAAAGTTTTTGGAATGTCGCGCCAAAGGCGTACCCACTGGTAGGGAGCGATGTCAACATTGGATACTGATTGCCACTGACGTTGGTATGGGTGGAGTTCCAAACGGTGCGAGCGTTGGAGGATCTGGTACATTCGAGAGATTGACCCCTTGGAGGAGGCAAAAGTATGTGCTAGTCGTTCGAACGGTGTAAAAGGACGCATGTCTGCCTGCGATAAAGAAGACCCCTGTAACCAGTGCCGGAGCTGAATATATTGGAACCTATCCTTCTCGGTTAGCCAAAATTCTTGTTTACACTGAGCAAACATTTTGATGTCCTCCCCAATGAATAAGTCGCAAATCGTTCTGCAGTCCTTATCTGTCCAATTTGCAAAATAAGGTGGGAGACACGCAGGGGGGAACTGTGTGTTGCAAGCAACTGGGGTATGCGGAGACGGGAAGGGAGTGAGGCCCCTACGGACCGACACTTTGTTCCAAATCTCAAGCACCGTTTTAGTAGGGACCTCCATATATGCGCTACGGTCGCACGATCCCGGGGCAACCATGCATGGTCCCAGAGAGGGAGACAAGTGACCACTCTGTCCATGTGGAACCACACCTTCTCGCTTTCTCACGCCGTCCACTCCGGTATAAAGCCCTAATCCCTGTCTATCAGATTAGGGCAGGCGAGTCCCTCTTTATCCCACGGGAGCATTAAGATATTACTAGAGAATCATGGTTTCTTTCCGCCCATATAAAAGTGGTGAGCTCGCGTTGCAGCCCCTGAATCTGGTGCTCTGGGATGGGTGTCGGTAGTGTTTGGAATAGGTAAAGAGCTGAATGGACATTTTGACTGTATTGAGGCACCCCAACCAGGAGAGTGGCAAGACATTCCAAGCCCGCAGATCAGTGATGACTGAGATTTCATATTCTTGCCAATTGGCTTGGGACCAGGTGGCTAGATCTGGCGTTAAATTAAGGCAGAGGTAACGTACAGAACTGGTCGCCCATTGATAGGGACCAAGGGCTTGCAAGGTCGCAATCTCATCGACCAGAGTCGTAAGGTTAAGGGTCCAAGATTTTGTGTGATTTTAAGCCCTGAAGCTGGCTCATAAAACTGAAGCAGAGTATGTACTGCTGGAAGCGAGTGCAATGGATCAGCCATGGTAAGGAGTAAGTCATCAGTAAAAAGGGAAATCTTATGCTCTATACCCCCAAGTGTAATTCCACGAATGTCAGGCGACCGGTGTACCATAACAGCAAGCATCTCCACTACAAGGGCAAACAATAGGTGCGACACGGGGCAGCCCCTGCCTGGTACCCCTGAGGATAGAGATGGGCTGCGTGAGTTGGCCATTGACATGCAACCTAGTGAGGGGAGAGATATAAGGAGCCATGATGTGCGCTATCATGCGTGGGCCTAGACCTACTTTCCGCAAGACAGCATTGAGAAACCCTCAGTCCACCCGGTCAAACTCCTTTTCGGCGTCCAGCGAGAGCAGGCAGGCGGGGATCCTCCAGGGCCGTGCCTTCCCTACAAGGTGTGCCACTCACCGTACGTTGTCTGCTCCTTGGTGTTGTTGAATAAAGCCTACTCCATCCAGCTCGATGAGATTGGGTAAGTGCACGCTAAGTCGTTTAGCCAGAATTCTGGTGTATAATTTGAGATCTGTATTTAACAAGACAATGGGGCGAAAAGAGGAGCAGAGTGTGTGATCATTCCCAGGTTTTGGTATTAGGGCTATTTCCGCCATTGTCATATCTGGGGACGGCCCGACAATGTCTGTGAAAAAATTAAAAAGGTGTAGCAGATACGTTTGGAGTTGTGGAAAGAAGGTACGATAAAACAAGACTGGGAGCCCATCAGGGCCTGGCGTTTTCCCAAGTGGAAGTTCCTTTAGGGCACCAGTTAGTTCCTCCAGAGTGATTGGTTCCTCCAAAAGCTTGGAGTGATAGTCGCCCAGAGGATCCCAATCTCAAGCGTCCAAAGCGGTGGATATGAGATCTGGGGCGGGCGAGTCCCGAGCCTGAAAAGATGCATAGTAATCTTGAAACGTTTGAGGTTTGTCAGCTTCTGTGATAGCCCATGATCCATCCCTTAATTTAAGTTTTGCGATGTGAGCTTTGGCTGCCCTCATTCGCATGCGACGTGCTAAGACCGTACCCACTCTGTTCCCTCCGTCTTAATAGCACTGCTGCAGCGCAAGCAAAGCACATTCCGCTGTTTGTGTATCACCAAAGGGCATTCCTTATCTAGTGTCTACAAAGTTCTGATTTCACGTGTGAGTTTGGCCTCATACAGGTGAGCTTCCCGCGTCCTAGCAATAGCAAGGGACGTGAGAACACCTCTTATCATAGTTTAAATGCATCCCACAAAACAGGAAGTGGCGTTTCCGTGAGATCATGAGTTTCAAAATAAGATGTGATGGCAGATTGGAGTTCATCCCTATTCATCGGATCCCCAAGAACGTGGGGCGGGAATCGCCAACTCGTAGGCCGCTTGGGGTGAGCAAAGTGCTCATGAAGGAGTAGTTCCACATGCTCGTGGTCAGAGATCGAAATACCAGAGATGTCCGCGGAGAGGGTGTCCTTAATCAGAGAGTGGGACACGAAGAGAAAATCAATACGAGAGTAAGAGCGGTGCGCATGAGAGTAATAAGTGTAATCGCAACTCTCAGGGGAGTGATAACGCATCTATAAGGTTTAAAGCGGTAACATATATTTTTGTTGCTGCCGACATAGCGCCCACCCGATGAAAAGCACCCCCACTGCGATCCAACGCCGCATCCCATACCAAGTTTAAGTCCCCCCCCACTATGAGGTCCGTACTCACCAGTATTACATGCTCTCGGAGAATCCCTCGTAGAAAAGCGTCTTGGCCCTCATTTGTCGCATACACATTGCAGAGGGTGAGTGCGCAATGCCCTCTCCTGACCTCCACCTTAAGAAATCGTTTTTTTTTTTTTTTTATTATGTTTATTGGCATTTTCAATCAGTACAATCAGACAACAAGAGACCAAATGACAGCATTCACAGTACAGTATGCATAAAACATATCGTTGTGTACACATTACTCTTCAACACCTCCTCATCGTTGCATAATCAATTGCATCTAGTTACATCTCTCTATAGCACGCTACATCAATAATCACGGTTGATCAACAGGATACTACTATAGTGTCAATTCAAGGCGAATACACTTCAGGTTCCGAAATCAGTCAGCTCCGGTGTGCGTGTCATCTCAATATCTGACCCGGTGTCTCTCGCATCACCGTCACCCTCCACAGATCTCCTCTCCAGATATAGTGACCAGTATTTTTTGGGGCGAGTGCGGGGAGGCAAGAGCTCGCTGTATAGTCCCGTTTGTGTGCAGCAGTACAGCATGTCACGGGACCACCTGGGGAGTGTGGGTGTTGGATCTCTCATCCAAGTGAGCGCTACACATCTCTTAGCAACCAACAGAGCCATGTCAACCAGTCTGCGATGTTCCGGGGCTACAGTTTTAGTATAACCCAGCAACGCTAATAGCGGGGTGGGGGACAGTGTCAATCCACAGACCTCGTTCACTTTTCGGAACACTGCTTTCCAGAAATCTGCAACTTTAGGGCAGTGCCAGGCAAGATGCAAAAAATCGGCTGTCTGTGCAGTACAGCGTTCGCAGCCGGGTGACTCCCGCAGACCGTATCTGCACAGCCGCTCAGGGGAGTAATACACTCGATTTAGATATTTAAAGTGCAATAGTCGATGCCGGCCATTAAGAGATACCCTCTTAATGTTTGCACAGCAATATTTCCATACATCCTCCGTCAGGTCTAGCTCGATATCAGCCTGCCAGGCCAGTCTGGGTTTGGCGTAGTGTGTCGTCTTTTCGGCAAGTGTATCATGATAAAGTCGGGAAATAAGCTTGATGGGAGTTTTGGCTTTCACTATATAATCGTATACCATCACCGTCGGGGGCTCCACTATATCTTCCCCTACCAGATCTCTGAGCGCCACTCTCACTCTGTGAAATTGGAACCAGGTGAGGGGAGGGGGACCACGCACCTCTCCTGTGTCCAATTCACCCGATTGTCTGACTACACCGTCATGGAATAGGTCACCCATCGTATGTATATCCAGCTGTGTAAGTGTCGACAATACTCCGCGATCCTTACAAGGCCCAAGCCATGAGCACCATTCTATTCTGGCCTCCAGGGCATACAATAACGAACAGGCTTGTGCATCCATGAGGTGGTGCCAGGCATGTGTGACTGCATTGAACGAATCTAGCAGGCCCGTTCGCCGATCTGGATGAAGGGCAAGTAGGGCCGGAAGTGGCGTTGGGTCCGCAACTATTCGTTCGATATGAATGTGAGGGGCGTCTTCCGGGCCGTGCATCCAACCATGTTCGTGAGCACCTTGGGCAGTGCGGTAATATAATTCTAGGTCGGGAGCTTCCAGTCCCCCATCCTCATACGGCCTAGTCAGTATGTCCCATGCCACTCGCGGCTGTCCACCGGCGCAGGCCAGTCATAACACTAATTCATGCAGCTGCTTAAAAAATTCTTTAGACAGTACCATAGGTATGTTGCTAAATAGGAACAGAAAACGAGGGAGTACCGTCATTTTCATCAACGAGATGCGGCCCATAAGAGAGAGGGGAAGACTTATCCACTTCTCCACAGCATCCTCCAATTTAGAGATCGCCACCCCGTAGTTTTCTCTGAGGACCACTTCCGAGTCTGTGTGAAGTTGTATGCCTAAATATCTGACCGCTTCGGTGGTCCATTGAATTGGATACTCCGAGTCTACTCTCACCGTGGCAGGGGTGAGCGGGAACATTACAGTTTTGCTCCAATTCACTTTAATGCTAGATAGCGAACTGAACAGAACCACCTCTCTTAACACTCTTGGGAGATTAGCCTCTGGGTCTCTCACAAAGAGTAAGGTGTCATCCACATATGTGGATACTATTAAATTGTACCCTGGGAAACGGATACCGCGGTGTCCATGATATTCTCGCAGCGCTCAGGCGAGTGGTTCTGCAACCAAAGCATAGAGGAGGGGGAAAAGGGGGCAACCCTGCCTGGTACCACGGCTAATAGAAAAAGGCTCAGTTATAACCGCCCCCATTCTGACTCTCGCCGTTGGGGATGCATACAGTGTGTTCAACAGCTGAATAAAGAGTTCACCAACCCCCATTCTCTGTAGAACCAATCGCAAGAAGGGCCATTCGACTGAATCAAAAGCCTTTTCCATGTCAAGAAAGACCGCAACTGCAGGTATTTCTTGACGCGTATGTTGAAAGGCAGCAAAGACCGTGGGTAAATTATACGTAAGAGTACGACATGGGACAAAGCCCGCTTGCTCCGGTGCTACTAAAATTGGAATCAATGGGCTAAGGCGGTTGGCGATGATTTTCGCAAATATCTTTGCATCAACATTAATGAGGGACAATGGACGATATGAGGCACAGTCTCCCGGGGGTTTACCTGGTTTCAATAAAGTAATAATGATGGCCTCTTGCATGGAAGGGGGCATCTCCCCGCATTCAGCTATCTTCTCAACTAGCTTTAGTAATTTAGGGATCAGTAAGTCGAGAAATGCGTTGTAAAATGAAGCCGGAAGCCCATCATTGCCTGGGGCGCTGCCAGCCTTCATAGATGACAATGCCCAAACTATCTCCTCCCGTTCAAACGGTCGGACAAGGAACTCTCGATGTGTGTCTGTGAGCCAGGGCAGTTGGATATGCATGAGATAATCTAGGATACTATCCTCTGGAATTGATCCCCTGGAAGAATATAAGGTAGCATAATACTCTCGAAAGCGAGATGCAGTCTGCTCGTCAGCAAGTTCTACTCCATCTATAGGGGATCGCTCTATGTGTAAGGGTGTGGATTGCCTGCGTTGTTTAACCAGTCTGGCCAGCACAGCACCAGGGCGCTCCCCCTCTCCATAGGAACGGGCGATGGCGTACTTCCCTAAATGTTTGACTTCTGCGTCAGCCTCCTCGTGGTACTCTCTGAGTGTCTGTGCTAATTCTTGTGACAAGTCCACACTGGGCTCATGTGCAATACGCGCCTCTATTTCTCGAAGCCGGGACTCCAAGAGTTTCAGATGGTCCCTAATGCACCTAAGGACTCCACCGTGTTTAGAGATAATGACTCCCCGAATATAAACTTTAAAAGTTTCCCTCACGGTAAGGAATGACTCTACTGTCCCCTCGTTCCTGTCGAAAAAGTCTTCTATGTCAGTCTCCAATTCAGCACGAAAAGCCTCGTCAAGCAAGGCGTAAGGTGGCATGCGCCATAAGAAAGGGGGGGTCGTTTCTATAAGGCTCGCAGAGAGATCAACACCAGGGAGTGATCGGAATAAGTACGTGGGAGCGTTTTACAGGCATGCACACTAGGTAGGAGATGTGTGGAGAGGAGCCAATAATCAATTCTAGTATGTATGTTGTACTGCGCGGAGTAATGTGTGTAACCGCCAGTAGTCAGGTATGTCGCCCTCCAGACATCCTGTAGTCCCAGTTTTGTCATTTCTGCAGTAAGAACACGAGCGGAGGCAGAGGGTCGTCTACTAGGTCCGTCGGATCTGTCTGTAGCTGGGTGCAGTGTAAGGTTAAAGTCACCCCCCATAAAACATGTTCCTCACCTAGATCCCGGATCTTGCTAGCAATGTTCGTATAAAAGGAGGGGCAGTCGAAATTAGGGCCATATGCATTTATCACAGTTAAAGCCATACCTTTCCCAAAACATTTGGTGATAACATATCTGCCCTCCACGTCCGTCTCAAGAGGGGAAAACGACAAGTGAGACTTTGGGTTCACCCAAGTAAGCACCCCTCTAGCATTGGAGGTAAAACCAGCGACATGCACTCTGCTATGAAGGCCCCTGTATCGCAGCGTGGGGCAATCCGGTCTGAGATGTGTCTCCTGCAATAATGCGATATCTATACCATGTCGTGCTAGGTATTGAAGTACCCTCCTGACCTTCCTGTGATCATTTAATCCCCTTACATTCCATGTCAGAAGAGTTATGCTGTCGTTAACCTGTGTGTGTTGTGTGCGAGGTGGAAACCCGGGGTGTACCTGGTCAGAATCAGTAACCGTAGAAATCCTGGTAATTGAATTGGTATTGTTCAAATAGTTCCTACAGAACTTCCCTGAGTGTGAGGGAGCAACATGTACTATACTCAACTGTCATGCTTTGCACTGTCTCTATGACATATATGACACATACACAATTCACCATTTGCATTGATACCAATAAAGAAAAAACAGAGCAAAACATCCCTCCCCCACCCACGCTTGCCCATCCCCAACCTGGCCGTGCCCCTCTAACCGTACACCCCCGTCCCTACCTGAAAATCCTGAATTCGAGCCTCCCCCCACTCCCACCACCCACCTCCCACAGTCCTGAATATAATGGACATTTCAATATCAAACAGAAACAAAACATCCCATATAGTAAGCTTTTCAAGAATTTGTGGTACACACTCAGGGACGTAGGTAGCTTGCACATCATGAGTCTATAGCAGTATCAGTACGTTGTGTCTGCTCTGTGTCCCGCCCCCCCATCCCAACCATAATAAAGATAAGAAGGTGAGCAATGCCCACCGTAAAGCTCAATACAGTAACTGACTCCCTTGTGGAACTCCGATATACATACAATCACAGTGCAGACTCATCCGTCTACCCTCCGCACGTACTAACAGTCGTTAAAGTGGTTGGGTTGAGAACAGTAGTAACCATCAATATTAATATAACATTGCTCAATCTGCGCACCAAACATTTTAACACAGTATTGCTCAATCTATGCAGCGCAAGCGCATTTCCCAGCAGGTCGCGCACAACAACACATCTTCTAATGAGACAAAACCTATTACGTCCGTCACCATAGACGGGTCAAAGCTGGGAGTCCCTCCGGGGTGATGCCGCCCCTAACAAATCTGAAGAAACAGTGGACGATACAGGCACCAGTCCTCCCTTCAGGACAGGCAGCGTCCTCAGTCCTGTTCATCCATGGGGCCGCCCCACAGCGTAGTCTTCTCTGTGCGCAGTCCTCTCAGTTTTGCGCCAGTCCTTCATGGCTTTCTGAAGTGCCTTCGGATCTGTGAAAATAGTGGATCTGCCCTACCTATTGACTCGAAGTTTGGCAGGATACAGCATTGCGTAATCTATCCAAAGATCCCGGGATAGATTTTCATGGGGACAAATTGACGCCTAGCTTCCTGTACTCGCGCTGTGAAATCTGGGAACAAGGACAGCGTAGAACCTTCGCAGTTTAGTGGTTGCTTCTCTCTGGCCAGACGCAATACAACGTCTCTGTCTCTGTAGTTGAGGAGCTTGGCAACTACAGGGCATGGTGGGGCCCCTGGCTTAGGTCTAGGGCCGAGGGTGCGATGAGCTCTCTCTATTACGAACATATTGGAGAAGAAGTTATCTCCAAGTAGCTTTTTCAGAAGAGACTCTACAAACAGTTCCATATTGCCATTTGAGTATTTTCTGGAAGGCCCGTTATTTGTATGTTACATCTATGGGAGCGCGCCTCCAAATCCTCAGCCTTGTCCTGTAGTACTTGGATCACTCTTCCCAGTTGTTTATGTTCTGTGTCCAAAGTCGTTTGCGTTTCTTCCACTTCTCCGATTCTGCATTCTGCCATGTCAATGCGTTCGGCATGCTTGTCCAGTCTCTCAGCCATTCTATCCATTCTGTATGTGAGCGCATCCATCTTAGTACCTAAGGAGGCAATACGGCTCTGCAAGTTCTTTTCCATCGACATCAGTATGCCGCGGATGCTAGATTCTGCGGCCCCCTCCACTCCAGAATGGCCTGCTTCATCACCCGTTGTCTTCAGGTGGGGGAACCGTGGTTTTTTATTTCTTGGCGGTGTCGAAAGAGAGCTTAGTCTGTGTGCGATCTGGACGCCCCATGGCAGCACAGTACAGCCTTATTGTGACACTCCCTAGGGCTTTAACCCAGGTGTCTCACCCTCTTCTGACTGTGACTGGGCTCGCCCCACCTCAGTAATAGGGCCCTCACTGGTCTCACTGTAGATCAGAGAGAGGCTTCTAATGTGTGTGGGTGCACTACGCGCAGGATTGGTGCTTCCGCTGAACCTGCCCGGGAGCATGTAAGGGAAATGCTCAGTAACACTCCGCTCGTCCACTGTCAACCCCCGCCGAAGCGTAGTCTCACAAGAGAACACGTGTGATCTCAGCCCAG
This sequence comes from Lissotriton helveticus, assembly GCF_964261635.1. Taxonomy (NCBI): domain Eukaryota; kingdom Metazoa; phylum Chordata; class Amphibia; order Caudata; family Salamandridae; genus Lissotriton; species Lissotriton helveticus. The sequence continues at coordinate 150,694,217 of NC_136073.1, forward strand.
TAGTAGCGGCTGCCGTTACCCATTGTCCTGGCAACTGATCTGGTCTAGGTGTTCTCCCTCAACAGCTATGCAGTGTTCCTTCGTCACGGACTGCGATGGCTACCAAGCCTCAGGTCCAGCCCTCGTGGAATATCCTATGGCGCCTTCCTTCAGCCGAGTGGGCGCATGACCGGCCGGGGGTCAGAGGGGTGTCCCCACGCAGGTCGAACGCTTCTGGTGTCAGCTCTAAAGAGCATTGTACCCCGGTGTTGAATATTCCGCGGGTGCGACCAGTCAGATGTACTAATTGGTGATGTGGGAGAGGAGCTTTCCACTCCCGTGAGCACCACTATGTCCAAGCAAAGGCAGTTTCCTCCCGCACTAGAAGGCGGGATATTGCCGTGTTTGGCGCATATTTGTATGGCGGCGTGCTGTGCACTCTTTATCAATGCCACCGGACCCCTAACACGTTGTCCCAGGCCAGTTGGAAAGCGCTGATGGGACTATGTCCGCACCAATGTCCAGTATTCGATGTCTTCAAAGCTCTGCTCCTCCCCAGGCTAGGGCAAGGTTGGTGCAATAATCCTTGTTTTCCATTAGGGGAACCTCCAAAGGATCGCAGCTGCCATCTCCCTCTCACCCCGTACCTTACGAAGGTTGAGGCCTAGCGGGCCGACGCACACTCCTACGCCGGGGCCTTGAGTAGTGCGTCATGGCCGACTCAGACGTTCTCCCCTCCCCTTTCTGGTCCGGACTGTACTGAGGCACCGAGCGGCGGTCCCCAGCGGCGCACGGTCCCGCAGTTCACTGACCATTATGCCCCCTCTCAATCTTGCTGTAGGTGCACGGGTCATGTCCTGTCCTCAGAGCGGCACCTCTATTCTCAGCGGCTCTGCACAGGCCGCGCTTCGCCCGGTCCTCGCCGCAAGCAGAGAAGTTCAGTTTTTGTCTCTTCCCAGCCATTTACTCTCGTCCGCAGCCACCAAAGTGTGGACACGCTGCTCCAGGAGTGAGATTCGTTCACTTGGATCTCTTAGGGCAATGCTAACCTCAGGATATTTGGACGGATAGGTCTGTAGACGGAGGAGCAGACAGATTAGGCGACAATTACCGTTGCCAGCTAGCTCCTCCCCCTGTATGGCATAAGTTTGTGCACCTGTGAGAGGCGGGGCTCTTGCCAGATATCCTGCATGCTGTGATGCAGCCTGCTTTCGTTGGGCTGGTTTGCTGCCATCTTTTGCAGAGGAATGCCTGACATGGTGCGTCGTGGTCCACCATGGCCCCAGTTAAGCTCAATCCTGTGGGGTTGTGAGAGACGGGGCTCTTGCCAGATACCGTGCATGCTGTGGCGGAACCTGCTTTCGTTGGGCAGATTTGCTACAGTCTTTTGCAGAGGAACGTCTGGCACGGCGAGTCGTGGTCCACCACGGCCCCAGCTAAGCTCAATCGTGTGGGGGTGCGTGTACAGGGTTTTTCAGTAGGGTATCCAAGTAGCTATGGAGTCGAAGGTGGGAGGGATCTCCCATATGGGGAGGGGCATTTCCTTTAAGGCAGGCAGTGATCATAGAGTCTATTTACTTGATGGGAGCCGTTTGCGAGCTCACGGGTGAGGGGCCTCCTTCTAAGGATTTGATGTGTTGGATTATGTCCTGCTTATCTTGGGAAGAGATGCTGCGATCTCTGGAGGAGGGGTGTCGAGTATGGCGCATCAAATTCCATATTAATTGTAATAATTTATTATTCGGAGTGGGTTGTGTGTTTATAGGGGAATAAGTTGGGAAGTAATTTAATTGTAATTAAGTAATTATTGAAATTATTTCTGTGTATTGCTAATTTATTGTTAATTAATTATTAATCCAACTCCACATCCCAAACCAAGTTTAAGTCCTCCCCACTATGAGGTCCGTGCTCACTAGTATTCCATGCTCGCGGAGAATCCCCAGTAGAAAAGCGTCTTGGCCCTGGTTTGGCGCATACACATTTCAGAGGGTGTGTGCGCAATGCCCTCTCCTGACCTTCACCTTAAGAAATCTGCCTCAGAGTCCTGAACTACCTTAGTGTCACCCTGTGGAATGCCCGCCCTTCAGAGGATAGCTACGCCTGCTGTCTTAGTGACTGCCGAGGACCAGAACTGATGCGGAAAGTGTGAGTGTGACATGAGCTTAACATCATTCCTGAGGAGGTGGGTCTCTAGCAAGAAGATGATGTCAGGGATTTACACCAATAAGTACCGCCATATTTGGTGGCGTTTATTAGGTGAATTAAGTCATTTCACATTAAGGGAAAGAACCTTCAAACAGGGTACGAAGGCCATAGTCATCCATCGCTGTTTCAAACGGATGTGCTGTAGAGCTAGTTAATCCCTGGAGGTTCTCCCAGGTGGTCAGGCGCCTCCCCGCCAAGGGGATTGGTTGGGAAAGGAAAGAGCAGGGGAGGGTAAAATGAATAAAACAATTCAATAACTGTAATAGCCAACATGGCCAACATTTTCCTAATCCAGTCCAGGGAGTAGCCAGGCACTCCAGCACAGGCTGTCCCGGAGATGTCACTCTCCCAGGAATAGGAGTGGGGGTCAGTCATTGCGCTGAAGAGTAGGTCGAAAAGTCAGGGACGCGGCCCTAGGCCGCCGCCATCATAACGTAGGTTAAATGCCCAATAAAGTGCCTTCTGCAGTGGAGCAAAAAAGAGAAAGGGGATGCTGCAGTGACACATTGGTGGGCTAGAGCCAGCCCTTGGGCACAGGGGAGACATCGAGCATGACGACTAGAGTTGTACCGATTCAAGTCGGTATGGCCACTTATAAACCTGCAAGTGATGAGTCTCTGTCGGGGCATCCTGCGTGTTGTAGTATGACCTGCCAGATGCATAGAAATCCGTCGCAGTCACTTGTGAGTGAGTGCCCAGCCTAACAGACCTCCTTCCATGATAGTTGCAGAGGGGATCCTCCTGAGGCACACAACGGGTATACAGTGTAGCGACCCAGAATTTAGCTAAGTATTCAGTTGCAGAAGTTTGTGAACTTGTGGGGGCCTGGTTCCTACCAGAGACCATGCCTGCTGAGGCATAACCTGCATTTGTTGAGCCGATTGACTGCGATCTGTGGTAGGTGGATGTCTGGCAAGGCACATGGCGGTCTACTATGGTCTCAGCCAAATTCGATCCTTTGGGAGTACATGCGCAGGGTGTGGCAAAGAGGCATCCAGGCAACTGGATAGTCGAAGCTGGGGGGGATCACCTGTATGGCATACGTTTGTGCACCTGTGAGAGGCGGGGCTCTTGCCAGATATCCTGCAAACTGTGATGTAGTCTGCTTTTGTTGGGCTGGTTTGCTGCAGTCTTTTGTGGAGGAATGCCTGACATGGCACATCGTGGTCCACCATGGCCCCAGCTATGCTCAATCCTGTGGGGTTGTGAGAGACGGGGCTCCTGCCAGATACTGTGCATGTTGTGGCGGAACCTGCTTTCGTTTGGCAGATTTGCTACAGTCTTTTGCGGAGGAACGTCTGGCACGGCGCGTCGTGGTCCACCACAGTCCCAGCTAAGCTCAATCCTGTGGGGGTGCGTGTACAGGGTTTTTCAGGGGGGTATCCAAGTAGCTTTGGAGTCGACAGTGGGAGGGATCTCCCATATGGCGAGGGATATTTCCTTTGAGGCGGGCAGTGATCATATAGTCGATTTACTTGATGGCAGCCGTTTGCGAGCTCGAGGGTGAGGAGCCTCCTTCTAAGGATTTGATGTGTTGGATTATGTCCTGCTTCTCTTGGGAAGAGCTGCTGCGATCTCTGGAGGAGGGGTGTCGAGTATGGCGCACCAAATTCCATAATAATTGTATTAATTTATTATTTGGAGCGGGTTGTAGGTTTATAGGGGAATAGGGTGGGAAGTAATTTAATTATAATGAAGTAATTATTGAAAATATTTCTGAGTATTGATAATTAATTTACTGTTAATTCATTATTAATTGGTAAATAACATTATTACTTATGAATTCTTAGTATTGGAAATTAATTTGAGAATTAATTAATAATAGGTATTTAATTTTTAATAAATAATATTTATTGGTATTTATAGTTAATTAATGTTTACATATTTTGTAATTGGTAATTGCTTTTAATACATTTTTTATTGGTATTGATAATTAATTCATTTTAATGTAAATATTAAATCATTACTTTCCCTACTGTGTACTCACTGGAGTGGGAATAATAATGTTTACCCCTACGCTATCCAACACTTTCCCTACAGTTGCACTCTCTGGAGTGGGAATAGTCATTTTTACCCCTACGTTATCCAACACTTTCCCTACTGTTGCACTCCCTGGAGTGGGACTAGTAATTGTTACCCCTACGCTATCCAACACTTTCCCTACTGTTGCACTCTCTGGAGTGGGAATAGTAATTTTTACCCCTACGCTATCCAACCCTTTCCCTACTGTTGCACTCACTGGAGTGGGAATAGTAATTTGTATCCCTACGCTATCCAGCACTTTCCCTGCTGTTGCACTCTCTGGAGTGGAAATAGTACGTTTTACCCCTACGCTATCCATCAGTTTCCCTACTGTTGCACACACTGGAGTGGGAATAGTAATTTTTAACCCTATGCTATCCAACACTTTCCCTCCTGTTGCACTCTCTGGAGTGGGAATAGTAATTTTTACCCTCCCGCTATCCAACACTTCTCTACTGTTACATTTGGTGGAGTGGAAATAGTAAATTATTCCTACCCGCTATCCAACACTTTCCCTACTGTTGCACTCACTGGAGTGGGAATAGTAAATTTTACCCCTGCGCTATTTAACACTTTCCCTTCTGTTGCACTCACTGGAGTGGGAATAATAATTGTTACCCTCCCCTAACCAATGCTTTCCCTACTGTTGCACTCACTGGAGTGGGAATAGTAACTTTTACCCTCACGCTATCCAACCCTTTCCCTACTGTTGCACTCACTGGAGTGGGAATAGTAATTTGTACCCCTACGCTATCCAGCACTTTCCCTGCTGTTGCACTCTCTGGAGTGGAAATAGTAAGTTTTACCCCTACACTATCCATCAGTTTCCCTACTGTTGCACTCACTGGAGTGGGAATAGTAATTTTTACCCCTACGCTATCCAACACTTTCCCTCCTGTTGCACTCTCTGGAGTGGGAATAGTAATTTTTACCCTCCCGCTATCCAACACTTCTCTACTGTTACATTTGGTGGAGTGGAAATAGTAAATTATTCCTACCCGCTATCCAACACTTTCCCTACTGTTGCACTCACTGGAGTGGGAATATTATTTTTTACCCTTCCGCTATCCAATGCTTCCCCTACTGCTGCACTCACTGGACTGGGAATAGTAAGTTGTACCTACCCGCTATCCAACGCTTTCCCTACTGTTGCACTCAACGGAGTGGGAATGGTAATTTTTACCCTCCCGCTATCCAGCGCTTTCCCTACTCTTGCACTCAGTGGAGTGAGAATTGTAAATTTTACCCTGCTGCTATCCTACGCTAAAAATATTGAATATTCTTTAATATTATTAAGTTAATATACATATATGTATTAAAAAATAAAATTGCATGTTAATTTTTATTCTTAAAGAATAGTAATTATTTATACATTTTAAAGTTATTTAACTATTTTTAACTATGTTTTACTTAATTATATTTATTATTTCATTAATTTTACATTACTTTTAAGACATTTAAAAATTTAATATTTTAACAAACTATATTATTTACAACAATATTTTGTATTCAATTTTTTTGTACTTACCTGTTTGTAGATAGGATTTCGATATTCTGGTGTTCTATATTTTGTCAGCGATATTCTGGCAGGTTGATATTTTGACCGTCGATATATTCTGTCACTGATTTGTGTACAGTAAGGCACTAAAGCAGAGAGATCAGTGAGAAGGCTGCTTTCATTCGTGGTTGAGTAGATGAACACTTGCTGTCTATTTCTCTTGCCATGTACTGTGGAAGAAGTTGACTTTCTGCTAGAAGATGGCACAAGCAGCTCATGAGCTGGCACTGCACATATGTCTTCTGCCAACTCCCTGGAAAATATCACCAGCTTGCCACAAACCCACAAGCAGCTCATAAGCTGGTGTTCCATTCTGCATCCTATGTGATCTACCAAGTTTTCATGAAGGTATTGCACTACTGCTAGAAACCATAGTCCCAACTCAGAAGCTGGCACTGCATTCTCCTCTGCACCTTCCACAGCAATCTGTTTGAGGGGCCTTAATCTGACCTGTCTACAAGAAGGCGGTCAGGGTGTGGGTCCACCTAGACCTCAACACCAAGATGATCATGGGAAGACTGGAGACCCCAGCATCAATAAAGACTGCCCATAGGCTAATTGTCCCCTGCCTAAAGTCTCAGTGGACACATCTTATCACTGTCTGTACCCACTACCCATCCTACAGCATTAGTGCACCACGGTCCCTTGAACCTCCATGCCCTGCTAATTCATGCCTACCATAGCTTCTCACTGTGCAGACTCTCAAGGTTCCACTGGTGAATGTTACAGACTGGTCCCCCCATTTATCTGGAGACTCAGAGAAACTCATGGTGTCCTTGGAGCACAAGTACCCACCTTTACTGGGGCGGTGTAATACATTAGGACTAACCGGAGTCCACCACATCTGACAAGAGGCTACTTCCCACCCGCCTTTAAAGTTCATGTGGCAGGATTGTTGAGGGGAGTATGATGACCCATTTTTGCTGGAGAAGCACTGCTGCTTTGATATCTCTGCTGATCATCACTGGTGTCTCAAATAAGTGAAGTAAACCCAGCAATGCCATCTACACATTCACAAAACACCAAATACATTTCACACTTACATTCTGCTCATACACACATGCATCCAACCACCAATTCCATGTGTTGCCTATCATCCCACATTCCATGCCAGACACTCACAACACCTTACTCAGAATCCAGCTGCATGCCACACCCACCATGTTCTCACATTCAGGTATAGTGCTAGCTTCCTCCTCCTTCCAATAACTTGCTATCTGCTCTCCATTGTCTACTATTCCACTAATTCGCAATATTCTCTGATCCCTATTGGCAAAGCTAATGATTTTTATTATAACTCAAAATTCAAGCCATACATAGTAGCTCGAATTTTTCATTCTCATGGGTACCTAAAAAGACAGAGCAGAGGAAAGAAGACTGCTCTTACTGTCGGAATGATTATACACCATACATACTTTCTTCAAGCCCCCAGTATAAATAAAGCTTGGCTTTATTAAATGTGACTGTGAATGCACTCCTAAATCAGTTCAAAGGTGTGGGATCTAGAGCCAGATTTTCCATGGCATATATATGAATTAAAGTTGTTTTCCCATGAGCCTCCAATCCTTAGAGAACAAACCCAGTGGAGTTTTCTAGCCTGAAGAGCCAGACACATAGCTTTGGCCTTAACAGAATCTGACAAACCTGTTGAGAAACTCAAGCAGGCTCTAAATGAGGAGTTGTATCCTTACTTACTTTCTTATGCCTACTACCCCTTCTGGGGTATGGGCCATCAGTCAGGACTCTCCAGCCACCTCTGTCCTGGGCTTTTCTTTCAATTTGACTCCAGGTGTAACTCATCTCCTTGCAGGCAGCCTCAAGAATTCAGTGCCAAGTGTTCCTTGGCCTTCCTCCTTTTCTTTTCCTTTGATGGTTTCAGGTCAGGGTTTGCCTGGTGAATTAGGCTTGCTGAGGGTGTGACCTATCATCGTTTCATAATTTCTTCATGATCAGGGAGTTAGAAATGCTGCCATAGGTCATTGTTACTGATGGTGATTGGCCTGCAGGTTTGGAGGATTGTCCCCATGCAGGTTTTGAGGAAGGTCTGAACTTTTTAGGTGGTGGTCACTGTTGTCCTCCAAGTTTCTGCTCCACACGAAAGGACTGATTTTACATTGATGTTATAAAGCCTGATTTTTGTTTGCAGTGTTAGGTTCTTGTAGCTCCAGTCCTTCTTTAGCTGAATAAAGGCAGCCCTTGATTTGCCAATTCTTGCCTTGAAGTCGGCGTCTGTGCTGCCCTGCATGTCTATGACACTGCACAGGTAGGTGAAGGCCTCAACCTCTTGCAGTACATTGCCTGCAAGAGTGATTGCAGTTGTGCTGGCAGTGTTAGCCTTCAAGATCTTGTTTATTCCCCAAAGACTGCTGAGGCCAAGTTGTGCTGATGTGGCTGACACCTTCTCTGTCTTCAATTAAATCTGTAGATGGGTATGAGGGAGCATGGCCAGGTGGTCTTCAAAGCAGCTTCCAACGTGTCCACCGGATACCATTTCTTCTTCTTGTTGTGGATGTCTTTATTATCCAGTCTGTGGCCAGCAGGATACAAAAAGTCGAGAGCAAACAACCCTGATGGCTCCAGTCCTCTCTTAGACAGCTTACATCAGTTGTCCTCAATGGACTGTTTGGAGTTCATTCCCTCTTAGGAGTTCCTGATGATTCTTATGAGTTTGTCTGACACACTGTATTGGCAGGGGAGATTCCAAAGGGTCTCTCTGTCCACATTGTTAAATGCATGCTTATATTTTATGACGTTGACAGGGGAGAGTTACATTCTATTGGCTGCTCAATGATGCTATGCAGGGTTGCAATCTGTTCTGTGCAGGATCTGTATTTGTGGAGGCCAGCTTGCTGATCTCACAACTGAGCATCGACTTGTTCCTTCATTCTGTTCAGGATGACTCTGTTAAACAACTTGCCTGGAGTTGACAGGAGAGTTATTCCTTTGTAGTTCGTGCAGTTACTGAGGTCACCTTTCTTTGGGATCCTATGTGATATCTCTCCTTCCAGTGTGACAGCACCTTTTTCGCTTTGCAGATCCTTCCCATACATGGGCCTGGCATGTCTACTGAATTTTCAATGTCTGCCTTCAGTGCTTCTGCAGGAATGTTGTTAGGTCTGACTGTCTTCCCTTTTCTCAGGTGCTTGATGGCTTGCCGTATTTCTTCCTTGGTTGGTCTGCTGCAGTCGATAGGCAAGTCCTTTTCAATTGGATGTACATCTGGTGGAGACTGCAGCACATGCTTGTCCAGCAGTTCTTCCAAGTGCTCTACCCATCTTTGTTGTTGGTCTTCTGTACCTATGGTTGTCTTCCCAGATTTGTATTTAACAGGTCTTTCTGGCTTGCGGTATATGCAAGAGAGTTTCATTGTTATGTCGTAGAGCTCTTTCAAGCTTCTGTAGCCATCAATGAATCTTTGCTTGTCTGCTCTTAAGCTTCTCTTTGCTCCTTGTTGTTTTTTGTGTTTTCACATTAGGCTTTAGCTGCCCTTGCTCATCTGGTATTGACTGCAACTTTCCTTTCCTTTCTTCCTGGATTTTGCAGAGAGTCTTGGAGCGGACCCATTAATTATGCTGGTGTTTCTTGGGACCCAGTACCTCTTGACAGGTTGAGTCACTGTTTCTTTGATGTTCTCCCACTGGCTTTCCACTGGGTGTCTGTCATCCTTTAGTTTTTGCAGGACTTGAAACTTGTTACTGAGGGTGGATGAATATTTACTCCATTTCAGTTCCTCTTTGATGAGGGTGGTGTTATATCGCTGGCTTTGGTTTCTCAGTTTCATCCTTGCATTCATCAGCTTTAGCTTTAGCCTGGCCATGAAAAGATGATAGTCTGATGCCATGTCCACTCCTTTCATCATTCTTCCATCTTGAAGGGACCTCCTGAACTTCATGGCAACACAAACATAGTTGATCTGGTTCTCTGTTGAATGGTCTTGTGACAGTTGTGTTCTTTTGTGTGGGAATACACTATCGCCTATCACCAGACTGTTCAGGGCCCAGAGATCTGAGAGCCTTTCACCATTCTCATTCATGTAGCAAAGCCATGGTAGCTCATGACGTCTTCGTACACAGTGTTGTTGCTTCCAATCTTGGCATTGAGTTGCCTCATCAGTACAGTGACGTCTCTATCAAGCTTTGCTCTAGGCTAGACTGGAGACTGTTGTAAAATTGTTTTTTTCCTCCTCTTTGTTGCCATTTGTAGGTGCATAGTTTGAATAACATTCATGTTGATCCTCTTTTACTTTGTGAGGAAGGTCACTGTGATGGTTCTGGGACCGTGGGCTTCCCATCTTTTCAGAGCTCTGTTGGCTGCTGGTGTTACAATCAGTGCTACTTCCTGAATATGTCCAGAATAAAGCAGCATTCCCCCTGAAGCCAATCTTTTCTGTCTGGAATATGTCCTTCTGTTCCCACTAATGCCAAGCAGTACAGGGTTGCATCTTTTCATCCCAACTGCCCCTTGGGCTGTCTTGCCTGTTTCTTATGTGATCCTCATGTAACACGTCCCAATGGGAATGGTCTTGGTCGAATGCACGTGGATTGACTTTGCAGCTTTTGAGGATCTCTGGCTTTTTTACCACAAGGTGTCATAACTCTTAGTGAAGAAGATTCCTCTCTCCCAAGGCTGGATGTTTTTTGGATGAGATTTCTGTATCTAGAATGTTATTGTATGGCGGAGTAGCTAGTCCCACACATAACCCCTCCTCCTATCGCAGCTGGGCTTGGGGCTGGCGATAGCAGATTTAGTTGTATCCTGAATCTGCCTAAATCAGTTCGCACACATCCTAATATTGTATACTAAGTAATTTTTGTTTTGTTCCAATATAATGCATATTAACGGAATCAGGATTACCACAATTATTATCAGTAACTCAGCTGTTTTGAATGCTATTAAAATTTATATATTTTAAACTTTAAATATTGCTCATCACACATCTCTAACACATTAGTTTATTAAATTCTCTCCTTTCCTTTCAGCATTATATAGCTAGGTTCTGAATCATCTAATACACCTGGAATATTTGATGGTCTTCTGTATCATATTCCAAGAGGCAGCGTGGGCTTCAGGATCTGGTTTCTACCTTTATCCCTACCAGATTTGGAATAGTTTATGTATATTTTTCCTATTGCATCTCTATGGAGCCGTCAGAGGCACCGCTTACTTTGAGCCCTGTGTTGTGTGCATAGCAAAGTTTGACTGAAAACAATGCCTTCATTTAAAGGATTTGGAAGTACAGGTACTATTCCAAAATGTTTAAATTCGGAAACTGGAGGTCTAGCAAGGCCATTCTGCTGGAAAAGGTTTATCTCATAACTGATCTTCAACACTAAGTAGTTCAGAAGTGGAAAATAATGCATGCAGCAAACATGTGCACAGAGAAAAAATAATTTTATGAACTGTGACACTTCCATTACTCTTAATGGCTAGCTACATGTTTTGATGGATGACCACAATGTGCCTTTGTAGATTCCCCAAGGATAATGTATTCAAACTGGAGAGTATTCTTAAGTTAAACCATAAACTAAGAGGTTTGTAAACCAGACCTCCTTCTTGTTGTCCAAGTCTGCCAGATTTTCAAAGATACACTGACTGGTCACATGGCGCTACTATCACAGCATATGCTCTGAATGGTCTCCTTTGCCTGTAATTTGATATACTCCTCCTAGCCTCAAGAAGGATCCTTTAAGTGTCACTCTAATCGTGCACAATCTCCTACAATTACAACTGATGTGGCTTAGAGAAGCTCTGGTAAATATTGTAAAGAATGATGGTGTTACCACTGACTGGTTTGAGAGGAATTCCCTCATGAAGTCTTATGTTGGGGACTCTCCGGCAATGTATGCCCACAGTAGGATAGAAGTGCAAAAATGCATCTGAGCCTGTGTAGGATATATGAAAGAATGAGTCAAATCGCCTTGCACAATTCTGTATAACCGTCCGTAAGCAATGAGGTCTCATAAACCACCCTATCAAAAGTACTGTGACCCTATATTGCAGTTACTTGTAGTACCCTGCATGTTTAGGATATATATTAACATTCTGTTCTGGTCCTTCAAGTGCTATTTCCATCCTCAAGAGTGCACCAAGTGTCCTCACACTAGAAATGTTTGAGTGTCAACTATAGGGATACAGATATTTCTCCATGGAGCATGCAGTTACTCACAACCAGGTCATTGAAACTTTACTTACCAGGATGTGACCAAGTTGTGGGATTGCAAATAATATAATGCAGGGCTCCTGAATCTGGGTAGATTGGAATACTCGGTTTTCAGAAGTTAGTAGACAGATGACAACAAACTGATGTGCAGGAAAGAGCTTGGCATAGGTGTGTGCTGGGTCCAAAGCCGGGGTGCTCGGATTCAGAGACACACTGTGAACTGTCGCTGGCACCTGCTGCCACCTCTTGATTCTTTTCAGCTTACCATAATGTTTCCGGCTCCAGTCTCCTGCTGTTTACCTTTCCCCCCTTACTCTTTGCTTCTCCCTCTTATCTCACACCACTCCCTGAACCTGGCTCCCTCTTCCAATGATATAAAGGAGCTCAGGATTGGCCTAGGTAATTAAGGAAAGAAGGAAATGGGTGATCACAGGCAGGACACTTCTCTAAGGTGAGCATCTGGGTCCGCTCCAAGCATATGACAGCTTTAAAGCACATTGATGCTTTCACGGTATTTCAGTGCACAATCAATAGGTCTCCAGAGTGGACCGAAGGCTCTATAGCCTTTCAGGATGATATTGTAGTAATTAATGAAAATAAAGAAACATGATTGAATTCTGGAAATCGTTCTTCAGGCATTATCAGCGAGAGGTTTGACTTTAAAATGTAAGAAATATAATTTCCTAGTGTCCAGTGAACTGTTGTGTGGTCATACCATCTCCTTGGAAGGGGTTCTAACCCAAGGATGGTCATGTTTGAAAGATACCGGAAGCACCAGAGCCTATGACCAGGGTGCAAGTGATTTCTAGTTTTGAGTTTTATGCTCAATTTTGAGAGGACTCTTCTAAAAAGATTAAACAATTGAGCATTGCTGAGAAAGAATGTAAAGACTTTATAGAGAGTAGATCAGAGAAAGGTGTTCAACATACTCAGAATAAACATTTTTCATACTACTTGTCTTAAACTGTATAAGGTGGAGTGGAGGTCATTGAGGTGCTGATTGGAGCACTGAGAGTGACAGGGCATCCATGTGGAGTTGGAGTAGAGTGCAGCTATCAATAATCATTGAGCAAACAACTAGCTTCATCTTGTGGGGAGAGCTATGTGCAGTGAGCTGTATGCCTTGGCTTGGGAACTTCTTCCACAGAAGGGACAGAGGATAAAGTGAACAACAGAATGAAAAATCTTGTGGTGGATTGACTCCCCATGGGTCAGCATGTGATCAAAATGAGGGGGAGAAGAAGCACAAGTTATATTTACATTTACATTTACATAGGAAGATGGCATTGATTTATGGTTAGGACACACTGTTGTAGGCCTAAGATAATTTGTACCTTTGTCCTGTGCTTAATGCTTTCATTTTGGGTTCTTAGCTTTCCTTCATGTTTTTAAAAGGGGGAAGGTGTGTGGCACCTGGAACTGTGCATTATTTTATAGATATGGATGAAATCTCAGTAGGGATACATATCTACGTGGTTGACAGAATGTTGGAAGTGCAATGGAATGCTATGTGGGGAATGTGAAGGTTGGGCTGTGAACTGGGCAGCTGTAATGAGCTGGTGGTTAAGTGTGTAACACTTCATCTATCCTGTGGTGTACCTTTTGTGCCTTATACTGTGAAAAATCAATTTACAGAGTAAATGTATCTAGATCGGCCTTTGATCTTCCATATCAATGGATTTCCTCACAATGCCAGTAGGTCCCTGTATCAAGTGTGAATGTGAGAGGAACATGGAGGCTGCAGTGAGGCAAGAAATTGTACTGCGTTAACTGTGTATGAAAAATGGAAAGACAAGAATGCTTATAAACAAGTTCACCTAATCAATCTTTCAAAGCTAAGCTGAAGATATAGTGCCTGATCTTGAAGAAGTATGCTTGTGGAGTATACCTATGTATCGAGTGGAGGAGTGATCAGTGTGTGATCTATTTTACAGCCACCAACACTTCAAACTTGAAAATGCACCCTCAAAAACGAATTTATGTGTATCAATCTCCTTTTAGGAGTCACAAAGGGTACTTTATGATAAACCCTAGCAGACCACCCTTCCTGTGATGACTACAAATCAGAATGACATACCAAGATGAGAGGGGCGCCACTGCACCCCAAATCCAGACGCACAGCTGTGATCCTTATTCGTATTATCTCAGTTCTTTACACTGAATAAATCCATTTTACTCCATTCATTTGAGTTGTATCAGTTTTTTTACTTCCAATATACTTATCCACACGTGATTGGCCAAATTAGAATGAGCCACAATTTGCAACCTACCATCTTTTTTATTCATGAGGTCCTAATCAGAATGTTATTAACTGTCATTAAAACATATGTTAGGTCATAATATTCGTTAATGGTTACGAAGGTCTGGTTGCAAATTGTAACCTATTTTGTTTTCCAATGATTATTTTGTATATTGGGCTGTTGGTGTGCAGCCATATGGCTATAGACATATAATAAGTGGTCATTGCGCTGGAGCACATAGTAAGTAGGTGTTTCCATGCTGGCTGCTTAAACAACAAGTTCCAGCAGGCACTTAAAAAAATAAAAGCCTTTCTTCCAAGAAAGGGGTGCTAGTGTGATTTGCCTATGCAATGTAGCACTGGTTGAATTGGCTTGATGAGCAAAAGACTACAGGGCACAAATCACGTGAGCCAAGATTGAGACAATGATTTTCAATCATGTTGCCTAAAAAGGGTAAACAAGTGGAAGTGAGCATTACCTTTCAAGATGAAATTGTGGATTTTTTGAGAGGATCTCGTTTTGGTGGGTTCTGCTGAAGGCATTGGTAGCTTTAGGAGACCAGCAGGTTGTGTGGACCTCTGTGACTTATCTTAGAGGGAAATGAGATATATTAACCAGTAAAGAGCTGAGGCAGCAGTACCCGCCCCTTTCAAGTGAGGAGGAAGTGTTATTCCCATCCTCAGGTTTAATTCAGCAGCATTGGTTCTAGAGTAAGTACAGGCGTTATGAGCACATTGGCTCTCTAAACCTGAGTGGTAGTTCATAATATTAAATATAAGGGACCCCCTTGGAAAGGACCCAACACAAACTATTGCCATATAGCTGGCATAAATGCATGCTGAATAAATGTTAAATGAATACTGATTGCTTTTACTGAAGTAACCGGTACAGCTTCATCTTCATTGGCCTGGAGGTGTTCTTCATGCTCTTTCACCCATTCATTCTACTCTATTTCCTGTTGTTCTTAGCTATGTGTCTAGTATTGTTGACTTCTACTACAAGAGTGACGAGAGCATCCAGACGGACCCCGAGCTACAAGCATGGGTATGGGAGATCTTCAAAGAAGGCTTCCTGGAGAGGAAATCCTCAGGTATGATTGGTTGAACCCCATACACATTCTTCTGAAGGATTTTGGCTTCACGACCGAACCACAAGGCATTGTGCCAATCCACAAAATTAAAAAATGTACATGCTTGAACTGCCATATGAGGTTCCGGAATAAAACGTTTTTGACAATGTTTGGCATTAAGAATCAACCTGGACAATTTCACTGTATACTGCCTTTTGCTAAACAGAGCAATACAATGAAAAATTGTGTTTTTGAACTCAAGCGTCTCGATGCTACTTTAACATTTTTCAGAGCACCAGAATTTGGGAAGACATGTCTAACAGTTCCAGGAATGGACTTGGAACAGTGCTTAATTTGAGCAGGTGGTTTCCAATGCTCGACACTGGCCCTGATCAGCACTGGCGCTTATGACAGTCTGCCACATGGTGGTGCTGTCTGCCTCATTTAGATATCAGCACAATAACAGCTGTTTATTAATTCAATTTACATTGACAATGACTAATGACTAATTCCAGCCTCCCAAGCCACTCTTATTGCTTTGGGGGCCTAGAATAGTATGAATGGTTACACTTGGTAAGAGTGTACTGGTTAGTTGTAATGTCGGCACTGTCTTTGTCACCGCTGGCAGGGGCAACGGATGGTGCAAGCTGTAGTGTCCTCCTAACAAGGGCCCTGGCACTAATTATTTTACAAATTAAGCACTGATTTGGAATGTAGTACCCTATTGAGAATCAGTAGAAACTTTGCCAGAAATTATTCATCTATAGGCCTACCTCTGAAAGCACACAACTGAAAACCTACCATTATTTTCTTGGGCGTCTGTTGTTCATATGACATAGGTTCGAACACCGTGCAACATGTTATCATCATCATATATACTTTATTCAGCTAATAGAGCCATAAAAGGTACCACAATACAATTAAAAATACAAATAGTACAAAAGATGCAGCCATATAAACAATACAAAATATAATACAGACGTGCTAAAACATACAGTGGAAGCAGTGCCACTGCGTACCAAATGAGGGATGAGTCACATATACATAAATGTACATTTCTGCATGCATATAGGCTTCCGGAGCTCCAAAACATCATCAAAGAGTGGATAGAGTCACATTTTGGCCCCATAGCCCATTTTAGATTATATTGCCAATTCTGTCAAGGACTCCTGTATTGTAGTTAAAAATATTCGTATCGCAATTTTAAAAATCATATATTTATCAACAGACTAAGAGCTTGATCCCTATTAGAAATTGTATAAGTATTAAAACGAGGTTTAAAAATTCCTTTTGTTCTTCTAGAAACCACAAACAGTCCAGCAAAATATGTGGGCCACTGTATTTTACCTGTATTTCACATGTACACAGACCCTTTTAATTTCTCATTGTAGTTTCCATCTTCCTGTCTTCAGTACATGGGTTCAGGCCAACTCTAAATTGCAATACTACATTTAAGCTTAGAACTTGGCATGGTCTCGATGTAGGGGAACATATGATCATTTCTCTACCCATTTACCAAGAACTGGATGGACGATTGCTCCTCAGATAACATACGTCTTCTTCCCAAGCCTTTGTTTTAATATTAGCATGTAGCATCAGTTTGGGGATCTGCTGCCCTAGCTTCCATTGGTCTGGTTCTAGAGAAACCTTAACACACATCTTACCTAGCATAGGTCTAACCATGGATGCCCAATTAAGTTTGCTTTCCTCTATTTCTCTTTTATAAAGGTGTGATACTTTGGTGATACCTTCTCCACTTAATTTCTGCTAGAAGTTCAATGTAGCTTGCAGTCCTTGAAAGTTCCAGGCTGTACATTGACCTTCAACTCTCACTGCCTGGTTCATAGTTAATAGTGGGAGAGCAAGGAGCTGTTTCACACATTTACCCTCCTCTAAATTCCAAAACAATTTACCACCTGACGATAGAACCTCTACTCCCTATTGGAATTGTGGGAGGACCATTGCATTGAAAACTGATAGAATTGGCCGCAGAGAAAGAGCTCCATTCTTCCACTTGAATTGTTTAAGGCCCCAAACTGAGGAAAGAGCCTTTGCTTTTGTGATTGTTTGTGGTCCCTTCAGTTTAGCTTGCTATCAAACTACATACCCAAGTATTTGTATCTGTCCATCACCTCAACTCTGACCTCTCCCAATTGCCAGTTGAAGGAACCCTTTCTTTTCCAAAGCAACACTATTTTAGTCTTTTCTAAATTAACCGTGAGGCATTTCTTTAAACAATAATTATAAAAAAAATCCATTTTTTTTTTTGCAAAACCAGCTCTGTCATGTCCGTTATCATTAGATCATCAGTGTAAAGCAGACATGGAATATGGGTTCCCCTCATCTTATGGCTAGCCCCACCAGCCTTACGTAATGTATTTGATAAGTCAGAAAGGAACAAAGAGAATACCAGTTGGGCCAGGACACAACCCTGGCGTAATCCATTATTTATCTATATTTTCTTAGATAGTGTCCCAAGGGTATCCAAGATTACCCTGGCCCAATTCAGCGAATGCATTTCCTGAATTAGTGAGAGTACCATTTTATTGATTCCAAGCTTCACCAACATATTCCACAATAGTCTACATTCTACTAAATCGAAGGTGGCTCCGAAATCGACAAAACAGCAGAACAATCTACCTCGCAATTCAATAGCCTTTTTTGCCATTGCCCATAAACTAAGACAATGGTCTATTGTTGAGTGGCTCTCTTTGAACCCGCCTTGCTCTATCAGTATCAAGTTATTCTGTTTTACCCAGGTCTTCAAAACGGATCACTGACAAAATATAGAATGACAAAATATCGGCCATTCCAAAATATAGTGGACAAAATATAGAATGCAAAAATATCGAATTCCTATTTGCAAACAGGTAAGTACAAAAATATCGACTCAAAAATATAGTTGTAAAAAATATAGTTAGTCAAAATATCGAATTTTATTAATGTCTTAAAAGTAATTTAAAATTAATGAAATAAAAAATATAATTAACTAAAACTTACTTAAATATGCTTAAATAACCTTAAAATTAATAAATATTTATTGTAAGTAAAAAAAAACATACAATTTTATTTTTTAATACATATATATGTATTAACATAATATTATTAAAGAATATACAATATTTTTACCATAGGATAGCGGGAGGGTAAAATGTATTTTTATATTTATATAAATATATATATATATATATAAATATATATAAAATTGATAGAGCGCGCGAGGCTACCCAACCAATAGTTTTCGCCGTTTCCGGCTTCAGGGCCCATATACTTTCAAATCACCATATACATCGATTGGGTGACTTCACGAGCTCTACCAAGTTGATGTGTGTGTGTTCCCTGCTAATAATTTTCAGTGCACCCGACTTACCATCCACCGATGCGGGTATCTAATGACCACAATGAATCAGGGAGCTAGCTGTAAAAGTAAGGCAGCAAAATGCAAACCCACACAATAACATTCAAATACTGTTTAAATGACCACGGACAACTGGAAGTTTTAAAATGTTTATCTAAATTCAATATTTTCTTGCATGAGGTACAGTAAAATAAGGCAATCAATAACCAAGGTAACGTAAATTATATAGGCATAAAGAAATAATGACAGGGTAATCATTCAAATGTAATATGAAATGCAGATGGAAAATACTATAAAATCTCAGAAATGTTTAAGCATGGACAGTTTATGCATGAATAACTATGGGAGGGTCTATAAAGAGTAACACGCTTCACTTAAGGTGAGTGGGCCTTTGAACAATCTAGGCAATGAAGTTCTAGACCATATCATAAAATTACAGACTGCAATGCAAAATATAATTTCTAACCAGTGAGTAGACATAGGAACAAAACCTTATGGAAAAATATGTAATTGACTTTCAATAGTTGCGAAAAAGCATGGAAAATATAACATATGCAATGATGAACTTTATTAAAGCAAAAGTCAGAAATTCAGAAGGTGCAAGATTTAAAGAGTTTTCAGAGCAATATTTACCTAGAAAGGTGTGGAAACCAAACCCTGGCCACGGGTCAGTTAAGGACAGGAAACCCTCAAGGAAGGATACCCCTCAAAGGACAGCAGGTGCAGAACGGACACCCAGGACAGGACAGGATACCCTCGGAATAGGAATCAGGACAGGACCCTCAGGACAGGACAGCAAACCCTCAGGACAGGACCCTCTTCAGGACAGGACCGGAACCCACAGTTCGGAAGCAACGCCTGCGCTCCACCCGCTCTGCAGCTATCGATCAAGACCCCGATTGGGTCAGCGAACTCCCAGCTAAGTGCTTTGCCAGCACTTTAAGGTTCAGTAGAACCTTAGTCTATGGTCAAATTCGGACAGAGTGCTTCGCAGCGCTCTGTATCTTCAGTCACCTATTGAGTGCGTTGGGTCAGTGACAGGTCAGCTAAACCAGACAAGTCGGACGGTTCACTAGGTGAACCCAGGGTAGATATACAGTTTGGGGTCAGTGTACCACCCCCCAATGTTGCAAAGTGTCAGAATCCTTCAATTTGGATTGGTCCTAAGGTAGGATTTGGGTAGCACACCAATCACGACATAGAGTCTCAAGCCTTCATTTGCATAATAGGGTACCGCCTAACTAGATTGGGGTTCTCATGAGAACTGGTGCAGAAATACAATGGCAACTTTAACATTGTTGCTCTGTGAGCACATGTGATTGGTTCAGCCGAGTTTTCGGGTCGTTCTCAGGAGCATCTTGCTCATCACTGCCAACTGGCTGAGTTCCATCATTCAAGGTCTGCTCTGGCTTGGCAGGTCGCGGAGGCGCAGAAGGACCTCCAAAATGGTTCTCGGCACAGACAAACCCCATTCCCCGCGGTACATAAAAAGTAAGCGAAAAACAAATTAATACATAATAATGTCATTATGAAAATACATCACAGGATTTGTACTTTTGACTCATCATCAAGAAATAAAACTATTGCATTAAAATGTTAGCTACATTGACACAGTCACAAGAGCAGTGGCACGAGCAGTACCACATGAAAAGCACAGCTATGAATTACGCATGCGCATAACTTTCCCTCCACTTCTGCAGACGCGTCAGGACACGTGAGTGTGGCTGACGCATGCGCAGTAACTAAATACAAGCGGCGGCCATTTTAGGTGACTTGGGTAAATTATTTTAGTAAAACACATGTGCAAGCTTCACTATCTGTGTTCAAACTTAACATAAACGTTAGTAAAACATACATTTGTTACCTTATTACACATAAACGAGGTTCTTGACTTCGGCAAGCCGCAAAATATGCGAAGCTTTGCTTCATCAATCCCCTCTTTGATGATATTTTCTATCATCACAAATTATAATGGAACCAGATGCCAACTTTCTTTCACACTTTATAAAGTTCTATTTCTTCCAGCAACCGTTCTAACTTTTCTCTCTCAGTTTTAGTAGGGTGAGAAGTCTTCACCTTTTTGTATATCTGATCATTCACTTCCTCTAATTTAATCTCATCCACACTTCGTTTCACTCCTCTTGCATTTACCCCGTGCTTTTTTGTGCGCTTGCGGCATTTACAGCATAAGAAAATGGAAAGTATAATAAGACCTATAATACCAATTGGCATCAGAATTTTGAACAATAAGCTTTTACCTATGCTAGCAAGCCAATGACCTACATTTGAGAGACCATCTACCAGTCTCTTCCAGGCACTATCAACCTCGAGTGGTTTGAGTTCCTTTGCCAAATTAGTAATGTTTTTCACATATCTTTTGATCTGTACACTTTTATCCGGAATATAAGTGCAACAATGTTGCGCCTTCAACATCCGGCAGACTCCGCCCTCTTTCGCTAATAAGGTGTCAAGAGCAAGTCGATTCTGCAAAACCATTGATCTGATCGCAACCATTTCAGTATTGACCAGCAGAAATCCATGAGCTGTTTCAGTAGACAGCACATCTACTATAGTAGACAATTTGCAAATTCTGTGAGTGTTCAGAACCACTCCCACTCCAGGTATCAGTGCACTGAAAATACTACCCATAATTTCACCTATACTTTCTCTTTTACTACGCACTAAGCCATTAGTATCTTCATTGCTTCCAGCTTTCCCATTCACATGGTATATTTTCGGGAAGACAATGCCAAAGTAGCAGCTTCCATACCAGTGATCTGGTAATTTGAAATAAGCCTTGTCCCCACAAATATAATAAATTCCAGGAAACACAGGCTCTGACCCATTTTTGAAACCCCAACCTCCAATTACCTTGTAATTATGTTCGCATTCACTGGAACCAATGAAAACATTATTATAATAGCTAGTCTTCTCGCGGTGAAGACATAGCTTGCCTTTCTTTTCAAAATCCAGCAACAGAGCAGGACCCGCTCCACCAGATGAGGTGCCTTCCATGTTCTCTGCCCACTTTGGCTTTTTCTGACTTTCGTCATTAGCCTTCTTTTGAATTTTAATTCTTCTTTTCTCTGCCATGTTCAGGAACATTTTTTCCTGCTCACGCAAAGAACAAGTCAAGTTATCTCTGTGTGCGTCTGCTATGTCAATGTTACCTATAGTCAGAAAGTAGTCTCCCATATATCTTATGGTGTCACTTTTGGTATGTACAGGATTCAAGTTCCCACGTATAGGAAGTTCAGAAAAGATCACGTCATTGTTAGAGTAATAGTACTGTAACGGTCCCCTTTTGTAAAATAAACTAGCTAAAATGCTACAGGAGATTCCATATGTCAATGGCAGGTGATGGTATGTCACGCCTTCAGCCACAGAAGTAGGTAGCTTCATGCAGACATAGCAATCTTCAATTTCCATAGTCTCTACATAGTGTATTAATAAGTTTGCGAAAACATTTAAGTGTGTCTTGTTCTTAACTCCATGATAATGTAGTCCTCCCTCATCTGATGCTTCTAAGTTCTGTTTTGTTTGTCTCAGGGCTCTTTCATGTCGTGCTACACTCTGTGTTGTTAGCTCCTCACTGTCAGTATTTACAACTTCAGTAGGGACAATGTTAGTATCTTTACTTACAGCAAAGGGAATGAAAATTGTTAATCCTATCCAGATAACTATCAGTACTACTACACTACATATACACACCTTGCAACACGTCTTAAAACGGCTGCAACTAGGTCTACCATTCACTGTTGAATCAGACATTTTGGCTCAGAAGGAGTTTCTCGAACCCCTCTTTTTGGCTTTACACAACTAGCTTACTTCGTGCAAATTCACGGTGGTTCGTCTTCTTCTTCAGCTGAGTACCCAGGGACGGGCTCTCCGTCGCTCACGTCAGTTATATCAAGATCTTCAAGTTCTTCCAAAACCAGTGTCCATTCAGGAGACTTGTACTTTTTGTTTTGTCTTTTTATTCGTTCACTCCTTCTTTTGGAAGAGTCTTCTTCTTGCTCTGCTATCCGAGCACTTCTTCTTGCTTCTGCACGTTTTTCTTCCACTGTCTTTATCCTTAGTCTCAATCTTTTTACAAACCTAGGCTCAAGGTTGTTTCTTTTCTTTAGTCTCTTAGTCGGTACTTGGACTTCACTTTCTTCTCTTATTCTCTTGTTCTCTTTATCTTGTGGTAATTCTTCTCCACTTTCTTCTTCTACTTCCCCTATCTGGCTAGTTCCAGGGCTAGCATCAAATTCTTCTGCCTGGTTGCTAATCTGGCCTTGTTCAGGAATATTTTGCTTTTGGCTTTCGATTGTCTTTATTTCTGTGTCTATTTCCTGAACCCGTTCTTCTAACCCTCTCTGATCCTGTTCAAGCACTTCGATCTCTTGATTTTCTTCTGCTCGAACTATCACTCTATTTCTAGTCTCTCCTTTATCTGCATCAGGTGTTAGCGGTGGGGTATCGAACACTTGCTCTGTCCCTGTCTGACCTTCTCCTTCCTCAGTTTTGATGTGAATCTCAAGCGGCTGAGGTTCTTCGCCTGTGCCTTGCTTTTCCTGACTAGTCCACTCTCTACCTTCACTAAGTCGCTCTCTTGTTCTGATAGGATCTTCGGTCAGATCAATCATCGGTATCCATTCTTCTGGCCATATGCTTGGCAGCTCGTCTTCAGCTACTCCTGGCTCAGTTTCCTGGACCTCTTCAGCAGGCTGGATTCTTGGCAGTTCGTAGTCAACTACTCCTGGGCCAATGTCTGCTGTTCCTGCAACCTGACTGGTGCTGGGCTGCTCGTTGTCAGTTGCTTCTGGTCTGGCTCCTTCAGGGTCCTCTACTGGTTGCCCTTCTTCTTCAAATCCTCTGTCTGGTAATACCTTCTGGGTGTGTCCAGCGTGGATCCACTGGGGAACACCTGCGACCTTCACTGCAGTGGTTGTTACCAGGATTACTTGGCGTTTCTTTCCCCACCTTGGTGCCAGACAGCTTGATTGAGTGTGCTTCTTTATTTTGACCCAATCTCCTGGAACCAAGCTGTGGAGAGGAGTCGTTGGATTGAGGATGCCGTCGTCTCCAATCTGGCGAGAGATAGAACGCACTTGATCACCCAATCTTCTGCAGTATTCAAGCACCAAATCATCAGTAATATTCAACAGTTTGCTTCCTGGCACCCATGCTTGTCTCATCACTCTTCCCATATTGATTTCATGGGGACTTAGGCCTGTCTTGCGGTCAGGAACACTTCTCAGTCCCATCAGGACCAGGGGCAGGGCCTTCACCCAGGTCATGCCAGTAGCATTTGTCAGCTTTGCTAGTCTGTTTTTGATAGTTCCATTTACTTGTTCTACTATTCCAGAAGCCTCTGGGTGGTATGCACAATGCAATTTTTGCCTTATTCCGAAGGCCTTACATAATTCAGCCAGTATCTCATTCTGGAAATGTCCACCCTTATCTGATTCAATAATGTATGGTATGCCGAATCTAGGTATCAGTTCTTTTAGTAAACACTTCGCTACTGTCAGTGCGTCACTTTTGGGAGTAAGGTAAGCTTCTACCCATTTTGAAAATACACAAACAATGACAAGGACATATCGCTTTCCTTCACAACGGGGCATGGTGATGAAATCAATCTGTATTTTTATAAAGGGACCCCCTGATCTCCCAATCTTGCTCAGTTCAACCATTGTCCTCTTGCCTGGGTTCATCTGTTGACATGACAGGCACCTCTGGCAGAGGGACTCTGCTACCTTCCTGAACTTTTTACTGTACCAAGTCTGTTGAAATACCAGAATCATGGCATCCCTACCAATGTGTGATCCTTCGTGTATTAATCTTGCCATTGCGCCAAGCAAGTGTCGGGGTAACACAGGCATACCAGTTGGGCCCAAAATCACACCATCCACACGCCTCGGTCTACACCCATCCTCCTTCCATTTCTCTCTTTCTTGCCAAGGAGCCGATTCCTGCCACTCTCTCACTTCATCCCATGTAGGCACTTCTTCAAACACCTGAAGCTGGCAGCTGGTTCCTGGCCCCCCTCGTTTTGGATTTACAATATACCGATCTTTGGCACACCATTGGGCCACTCGATCAGCATAATCGTTTCCCAGTGATACTTTGTCCATGCTCTTTTTATGAGCAGCACATTTTACCACTGCCAGTTCTTTGGGCAACTGGATGGCCTCTAAAAGGTCATGAACAACCTTTGCATTCCGAATGGGAGTACCTGAGGAAGTCATGAATTCCCTCTGCAGCCACAATTGGCCAAAGTCATGCACAACTCCATAACAGTACTGACTGTCAGTATACACTGTTATGCGTAAGTCCTTCCCAATTTTGCAAGCTTTTATCATAGCTATTAATTCGGCTACTTGTGCAGACTTGATGTTATATAGGTAACCTGCTTCTTCAATTTTTGTGAAAGAGACTACTGCATAAGCAGCACTCAAGCCTCCGAGTTCATGTCTTAGACAGGAACCATCCACAAATAGTTCTTTATCATGTTCAGGCAATGGCACTTCTTTTATGTCTGGGCGTGGTTTAGTACTGAACTCTGTCAGGTCAATACAATCATGTTCATCATCATCCCCACCTTCTATTTCCAAGGGGTCGGGGAGTAAAGTGGCAGGGTTCAGAATACCGCACCTAACAATGCTTACATTTGCTGCACCCACAAGAATCCTCTCGTATTTAGTCAGCCGACTAGGGGTGAGATACTGTGTTTTAGTTCTGGTCAATAGAATTACCACTCCATGTGAAACATACACGGTCACAGGATGTCCCATGACAATGGACTCACTCTGTTCCAAACTTGCGCAGGTAGCAGCTACTGCTTTCAGACAGCCTGGTAACCCAGTAGCTACTGGGTCCAAAGTGGCAGAGAAATAGGCCACAGGCCTTCTGGTCGTGCCATGTTCTTGAGTCAGGACTGACAATGCACAATTATCGCGAGTGTCACAGAATAGGGCAAACTCTTTGGAATAATCTGGCATTCCCAACGCAGGGGCTGTACACAGACAATTTTTCAGTCTTGTGAAAGCCATTAGACTTTCATCGTCCCACTCTACAACATCTGGCATTCCTCTCGTGGTCATTTTTATCAAGGGCCTGGCTAAGGCTGCAAATCCCAGAATCCACTGCCTGCAGTACCCTAATACACCCAGGAACATTCTGACATCTTTTTGAGTACGGGGCAACTGCATCTTTTGAATTATTCTCACTCTTTCTGATGTGACCTTTCTGACACCCTTTTCTATTTGGTGTCCCAGATATTTCACTGATTTCGCACAGAACTGTAGTTTGTCAGGGGCCACTTTATGCCCTTTCTCACACAGATGATTTAAGAGGGCAATGGTGTCAACTACACAGTCCCTATGACTTTTAGACGCCAGTAGAAGGTCGTCTATGTACTGCACTAACACAGAGTTCCCAGGTAAGATCAAAGTCTCTAGACATTTTTTCAAGATCTGATTAAAGATAGAGGGGCTCTCTGTATACCCTTGAGGGACCCGGTTCCAACAATACACGTGACCTTCGAAGGCAAATGAGAAAAGAAATTTGCTGTCGGGGTGCAGGGGTATCGAAAAGAATGCATGACACAAATCAATCACAGTGAACCATTCAGCATCCCAAGGAATCTGGTACAATATCACTGCAGGGTTCGGGACAATAGGGCAGCAAGGAACTACAATTTTGTTAACCTTTCTCAGGTCCTGCACTACCCTATACTTGCCACTAGGCTTTTTGATGCCCATAATCGGTGAGTTGCATGGGCTGCTCATCACTTCCTGTATGATGTCTCCTTCTAATAACTTTTGTATTTCCAGAGTGACACCTGCTTTCACTTCAGCATTCATTCGGTAGGGCCTAGTGTTAGGATATACTGCATTGTCCTTGATGGCTATCTGTATGGGGTCCACATCTTTCATCAACCCCACATCTTTTCCAGTGAAATCCCACACCTCTGGCTTTACGGCTTCCTGGAGTTCTTGGGGCAAGTCCTGCAGGGTCAATCTTTTAATTTCTGAGTCAGGTCTAAGTAACAATAGTTTATAAATGCCATCTTCATCTGGGGTCTGTATTTCAACACCTTTTGGTGTGCAAAAGATGGTACAGTTCATTTTGCACAGCAAATCACGACCCAGTAGATTCACTGGACTGGTGTCACAGACGACAAATCTATGCATCTGTTTAAAATTTCCAATTGAAATCTCCATTGGTTCGGTAACAGGAGTACTAATCAATTGATTAGATACACCCACTACTTGGATATTTTCTCCCGAGAGGGGTAGGTTTGGAACGTCCACTGTTCTTACAGTAGAACGGGTAGCGCCAGTGTCCAACAGAAAGGTGACATCATTTCCGTCAACCTTTCCTTCAATATATGGTCCAGACTGGTCTACCGGCAAGGAAGCGCCAAGTACGCACTCCTCGTCCTCCCCTCTCAGGCCCCGTCAGTCCTGATCATTACAAAGGAAGGTATCATTTAGCAGATACTGCGAAGTTGCTGTATTTCTGTTCTCCCCGCTTTCCCAAACCTCTATCTCTTCATCTTCTGCCTGTCTTCCCCTGTATACCTGCTTGGGTGCTCGAGGCACCTGGACTGTTTTTACCTGGGGTTGAGTCTTTCTTGGTCTTTCTTTCTGCGTCTGTGGAGTTAAATCAGGAGTTTTTTCATTAGCATCTACTAATTGGGGACACTCGTTTCGCCAGTGTCCAATTTCGCCGCACTGATGGCAGGGAAATTTCTTCATAGCCTCTTCCCTGCTAAATTTGGGCCGGGGCTTTCCTCCACCCCCTCCCCCAGGACTTTTGTTCTCAGCATTCTTAACCATGTTACTCAATTGTTTTTCCTGCTGTTCTGCGAGCTTCACCTGAGCCCACATCACCTTTTCCTTAAGGGCCTTTTTCTTCTCTGCCATCTCGTCCTCGCAGTACTTAGCGTACCGCAGGACCTCATCCATTTTCTTAGTATGCCAACAGATTTTATTATCTTTTATCCACTGACAAATTTCAGGTCTTAAACCATTTACAAACCTGTAAATAAAGTGCGTCATGTCCTTCAAATCGATGTTATCAATACCACTGTATGTTTTAAATACCTGCAATAACCTCTCATAGAAGGAGTGCACTGTCTCGTCCCTTTCCTGAGTTGTTCTATCTATTTTTGTCCAATCAGTTTCCTTTGCGGGCACCTTTTCTTTCAAATGCTGAATTACCTGCTCATATTTTCGCATGACATCCTTTGATGGCTCCCCAGTTTCCTTGTTTCTGGGATACTCCTCACTGGGCCAGTCTATGGCTATTTTACACTGGGTCCATAAATCTACTGGAACCACAATGTCGAAAAACCCATCCAGGTCTTTCCACAGACATTTCTGTACCTTCACGAACCTCTCCACCTGCCTGTACCAGTCAACTGGTTTCTCTCGTAATTTTGGAAAATCGTTCGTGAAGGACACAATATCCTGCCTAGACCAGGGGACATGCACATATTTCCCTCCTGGAACTTCGCGCATGGGGCATAACTGCTCAGGTTTTTCTACCTCCCTTAAAGCAAACTCAGGAGTCACTTGTCGGGAGCGAACCTCTTCCCTCTTCTTCGCCCACCTGCTTCTCCATCTTTCCACATCTCCCCATTTCTGCAGTACCCCCATTAATTCTTTAATCTGCAACTTCTTCCCTGCCACATTCAGGTGTTCTATATCTTTGTCTGAGAAGTCTGCTCTGTACGGTTTCTGTAAGGGCTTGGATTTTGAGATATCTACCCCCATACTAACTGCTGTTTCGGTCAGTTTTTCGTGGAGCACTCTGGTGTTCCTTGTAAAGCTTTTACATATGAACGACAATTCTTCTTCAGAGTAGGTATTCAATCGATCCAACCCCACATTTCCTGCCATTAATTCTTCTATTTCGACCCTCAGCTTGTAGAGGTCTAAAGGTTTTGTTTGCGGAGTCTGCTTCTCTAATTCACGACTCCAACTCTCAATTTCATCCGGAGTTACCAGAGAGACATTCCTAGTACCTGTTGCTGTCTCTAATTTAATTTCTTTTGTATTAAAAGGGTTATGCCTCTGCTGTATTCCCTTTCCAGTCTGTTTGTTTGGCAATTCCAAGAACGCAACTTCAGACTCGCACTCACTGGACTGATCATCTATGATGATCGGTTCCTGTCTCGGGGTTGCCATGACTGGGGTCATAACTGGAGTAATCGGATTTCCCTGACCATTTCCGTATAACGGGACCACCGGTCCAATAGTTACTGGAATAGTCAATGCCTCAGGACTGGTATTTAACTGGGAAATTTTCTGAATTATTTCTGTCCTTTGTCTAGCTAGAGCCTCTTGTTCCTTTTCCACTAGTACCCTTCTTAAAGTTGTGTCATGTAATATCTGTGGGGTCAACGGAGGAGTAAAACTCGGGGCAGTAGGATGCGTTTCACTTGGTCCTCCCCCATAATTTGGTTTCGGGAATAAAGTTCCAGTATTAAAGGACCTGCGCTCTTCCCCATATGGAGGTTGAACAAAAGGCAGTCCTGAATTCGATGGTTTCTCTTCGCTTTCATACAAGGGTCTGGGAAAAAAGATTTTCGTACGTGAATATTTTTCTTCCTGGCTCGCGGGCACTTTGGGATATATATCCCTTGTTTCCGCCGGTTCGGGTTTTTCAGGATAGGGCAATACTTGACCACCCCCTCCCAGTCCCAGGGACCTGTCTTCTTCCTTTAGGAAGTGGCGTCGGGGAACATCTCCTACACTGGAAGGTCGGGTTCCCTCATTGTAAGGTGGCGGACTTCTGGTACAGATGTCATCTATTAGTTCATCATCTGATTCCCCCAGGGCCCCC
The DNA here is from genome assembly GCF_964261635.1 of Lissotriton helveticus. Lineage (NCBI taxonomy): Eukaryota > Metazoa > Chordata > Amphibia > Caudata > Salamandridae > Lissotriton > Lissotriton helveticus. Next base: position 150,723,650 of record NC_136073.1, read on the forward strand.
CAATGCTTACATTTTTCAGTACTTTTTTCACCCGCTCCAATGTTATGACATGCCGGCATCATGGGAAACAGACCCTCAACAATCATGCTCTGCCTCCACTGTTTCATCCTTTTATCCCTGGACTCCTGTTTCTGCCTGGGGTACCACTTGGTCAAACCCTTGTCCATTCGGGGTCTTTCTCTTTCAAAAGCCTCAATCTCCCATTCCTCTAATGCCTCATACTGCGTTAGTCTCGGTCTGGGATGCAATTCGTTCATCCGAGTCCTTAAATTAAATAGGATCCTACCATTGAAAGTACCATCTAACGGAAAAGCCAATACTCCGTCATCTTTTGTGTATTTCACCCAATTCTCCAACCACACACAGGTATTGTACCCTCGGTCAAACATCATGAATGAGGCAGGACTATTAGGTGGTGGGACAAGAACACCTTCCCTAGATTTAATCGGTTTGTCCGTTTTAAAATAATTTTTCACCTTACTTATAAGGGACATTTTTCTCTTTGTTCCGTACATAATATCGTATCTATTAGTCTTCCACTGATCCCTTTCAAACCCTAGGTGCCTTGGATCAGGTCGAGTTCCTGTAGTCTGCGAGTGCCACATACGACTTCTGCGCTAAACTTTGTTTACAAACTACCTCCAATCAGAACGCGCTTCAGAAATTCGTGTAACCAATGGGTGCGCGACACTAAATAAGCTCCGCCAATGGGTGCGCGGCCCCTTCGTGAGACAGTTCCCACGCTCCGGCGCTCACCCCTCCTTTACAATTCCAGCTCCGCTACCCGCCCGCTGCTTCTACCAATCCCAGCGCGGCACAGAGTGACGTCAGAGGCGCTTCGCGACTGACTCCCTCCCTTCACAAGGTAACGGAAACTTTCTTTCTTTTAAAGTGCTCAGTGCTTGGTTATTTTACAACAAATACACATTCGCCACAGTGCTCAAGTGTCTAGACAGAGAAAGAATTGTTTTACTGCAAGTAAACTACTTCCATTTACTTTTCACTCGCTGCGGGCAGATCTCTTCCGCCTACCCTTCACTCTAGCCTCGGTGAACCTGTTATTCCCCTAAACTCATCCACTTCTTTCCGGGATATATTCCGAGTTTTAAGGTTTCTCAGCGGACCCCTCTGCTTTCACGCTAGCTCCGAGGAACCTGCTACTCTTCCGATGTGACCCTTACTAGGTTACGCCACTATGGGAATTTTGCCAATGAACCCCGTTACTGTCATTTATTCACACATGTATTCAGAAAACCCTAGTTAGTGCTTCCCGGTTATCCTAACCTGCACCTAACTTTCCTCGAACCTGTGACCTCAGGACAATGGATTCTATTCACCACTTGCCCTTTCAATTCCCCGGGGAGTTCGGACAACATGAAACTAAACGATTGACAAATGCATGGATTAGTACATATAACAATATAAGAACAAGAATAATAAAAATGCAAAAATTCATGAGTTTCAGCAGCGTATTCACAAGAGAATGATCAGGTCTCTTAGAACAGCCGCTCTTCTAGCAGCATCAATATAATAGCAGCTTCCGACTCAACTTAGTCCAACTAATCCCTGCCTTACTCTCAACTAGTCCCTAACCATCCTCTAGCTACCAGAAAACTGATAGAGCGCGCGAGGCCACCCGACCAATAGTTTTCGCCGTTTCCGGCTTCAGGGCCCATATACTTTCAAATCACCATATACATCGATCGGGTGACTTCACGAGCTCTACCAAGTTGATGTGTGTGTGTTCCCTGCTAATAATTTTCAGTGCACCCGACTTACCATCCACCGATGCGGGTATCTAATGACCACAATGAATCAGGGAGCTAGCTGTAAAAGTAAGGCAGCAAAATGCAAACCCACACAATAACATTCAAATACTGTTTAAATGACCACGGACAACTGGAAGTTTTAAAATGTTTATCTAAATTCAATATTTTCTTGCATGAGGTACAGTAAAATAAGGCAATCAATAACCAAGGTAACGTAAATTATATAGGCATAAAGAAATAATGACAGGGTAATCATTCAAATGTAATATGAAATGCAGATGGAAAATACTATAAAATCTCAGAAATGTTTAAGCATGGACAGTTTATGCATGAATAACTATGGGAGGGTCTATAAAGAGTAACACGCTTCACTTAAGGTGAGTGGGCCTTTGAACAATCTAGGCAATGAAGTTCTAGACCATATCATAAAATTACAGACTGCAATGCAAAATATAATTTCTAACCAGTGAGTAGACATAGGAACAAAACCTTATGGAAAAATATGTAATTGACTTTCAATAGTTGCGAAAAAGCATGGAAAATATAACATATGCAATGATGAACTTTATTAAAGCAAAAGTCAGAAATTCAGAAGGTGCAAGATTTAAAGAGTTTTCAGAGCAATATTTACCTAGAAAGGTGTGGAAACCAAACCCTGGCCACGGGTCAGTTAAGGACAGGAAACCCTCAAGGAAGGATACCCCTCAAAGGACAGCAGGTGCAGAACGGACACCCAGGACAGGACAGGATACCCTCGGAATAGGAATCAGGACAGGACCCTCAGGACAGGACAGCAAACCCTCAGGACAGGACCCTCTTCAGGACAGGACCGGAACCCACAGTTCGGAAGCAACGCCTGCGCTCCACCCGCTCTGCAGCTATCGATCAAGACCCCGATTGGGTCAGCGAACTCCCAGCTAAGTGCTTTGCCAGCACTTTAAGGTTCAGTAGAACCTTAGTCTATGGTCAAATTCGGACAGAGTGCTTCGCAGCGCTCTGTATCTTCAGTCACCTATTGAGTGCGTTGGGTCAGTGACAGGTCAGCTAAACCAGACAAGTCGGACGGTTCACTAGGTGAACCCAGGGTAGATATACAGTTTGGGGTCAGTGTACCACCCCCCAATGTTGCAAAGTGTCAGAATCCTTCAATTTGGATTGGTCCTAAGGTAGGATTTGGGTAGCACACCAATCACGACATAGAGTCTCAAGCCTTCATTTGCATAATAGGGTACCGCCTAACTAGATTGGGGTTCTCATGAGAACTGGTGCAGAAATACAATGGCAACTTTAACATTGTTGCTCTGTGAGCACATGTGATTGGTTCAGCCGAGTTTTCGGGTCGTTCTCAGGAGCATCTTGCTCATCACTGCCAACTGGCTGAGTTCCATCATTCAAGGTCTGCTCTGGCTTGGCAGGTCGCGCAGGCGCAGAAGGACCTCCAAAATGGTTCTCGGCACAGACAAACCCCATTCCCCGCGGTACATAAAAAGTAAGCGAAAAACAAATTAATACATAATAATGTCATTATGAAAATACATCACAGGATTTGTACTTTTGACTCATCATCAAGAAATAAAACTATTGCATTAAAATGTTAGCTACATTGACACAGTCACAAGAGCAGTGGCACGAGCAGTACCACATGATAAGCACAGCTATGAATTACGCATGCGCATAACTTTCCCTCCACTTCTGCAGACGCGTCAGGACACGTGAGTGTGGCTGACGCATGCGCAGTAACTAAATACAAGCGGCGGCCATTTTAGGTGACTTGGGTAAATTATTTTAGTAAAACACATGTGCAAGCTTCACTATCTGTGTTCAAACTTAACATAAACGTTAGTAAAACATACATTTGTTACCTTATTACACATAAACGAGGTTCTTGACTTCGGCAAGCCGCAAAATATGCGAAGCTTTGCTTCATCACTATTATAACTCCAGTGAGTGCAACAGTAGGGAAAGCGATGGATAGCGTAGGGGTAAAAATTACTATTACCACACCAGTGAGTGCAACAGTAGGGAAAGCGTTGGATAGCGAAGGGGTAAAAATTACTATTCCCACTCCAGAGAGTGCAACAGTAGAGAAAGCGTTGGATAGCGTAGAGGTAAAAATTACTATTCCCACTCCAGAGAGTGCAACAGTAGGGAGAGCGTTGGATAGCGTAGGGGTAAAATTTACTATTCCCACTCCAAAGAGTGCAACAGTAGGGAAAGCGTTGGATAGCGTAGGGGTAAAAATGACTATTCCCACTCCAGTGAGTGCAACAGTAGGAAAAGCGTTGGATAGCGTAGGAGTAAAAATGACTATTTCCACTCCAGTGAGTGCAACAGTAGGGAAAGCGTTGAATAGCGTAGGGGTAAAAATTACTATTCCCACCAAAGTGAGTTTAACAGTAGGGAAAGTAATGATTTAATATATTAATAAAAATAAATTAAATATCAATACCTATAAAACATTAATTAAACTTAATTATCAATTTAATATTATGGAATAATTAATCAATGAGAAATACAAATAAATATTAGTTATTACAAATGAATTACCTACTCATAATTAATTAATAACTAATTAATTTTAAATAACAAAAACTAATTAATAATATAAATTAATACCAATTAATAATTAATTAATAGTAAATTAATTATCCATACACAAAAAGTATTTTTAATATGTATTTAATTACAATTAAATTACTTTCCACCCTATTCCCCTATAAACCCACAATCCGCTACGGAAAATAAATTAACACAATTATCATAATTATCAATTAATCAATTAATACAAATTAATTACCAATTAATACAAATTAATTACCAATTAAAAATCAATTAACAATAAATTAAAAATCAATACCGATAAAAAAATGTATTTACTTAATGATAATTAAATTACTTCCCACCCTATTCCCCTACAAACCCACAACCTGCTACGGAAAATAAATTAATACAATTAACATAATTATCAATTAATCAATTAATACAAATTAATTACCAATTAAAAATGAATTAACAATACATTCAAAATAAATACCAATATATAAATACAAATATTTATTTTAATATAATTAAATTACTTCCCACCCTATTCCCCTATAAACCCACAACCCGCTACAGAATTAAATTACGCAAAAATTAAATAACATAAAATTCCTTTCTTAAAATAAATTAAACATACATTACAAAAAATAATATACACTTTTCACACATATAGTAATACACAAAACACTTAAAAAAATCGATAATATTAAAAATTCGATATATTTTAATGCCTATATTATATACTTCGATATTTTGACTTCTCTATTTTGACAATCGATATTAATTACCTTCAATTCGATATTTTTAACTACTATATTGTGTCCATTCGATATTTTGTCCACTCTATATTTTTACTTCGATATGATGTCCATTCTATATATTTTTTTCGATATTAAGACTAGTTACCCTTCAAAACGCCTAAGAATATCTTAGAAATTACTTTCTCCCCCACATCCAGCAGACCTATAAGGCAATAATTCTGGACCTATGTGGCGTCCCCCTTTTTACATATTGGTCTAACAATTGCCCTCTTCCAGCTTTTCAGGAAAATTCTAGATGTTAAAATATTTCCGAAGGTGACATTTAAAAAGCTTGCCAACCAATACATGTTATTTTTCAGTATAATTGCTGATAAGTTATCTGTTCCTGCTTCTTTCGTTAGTTCTAAAGATTGGATGGTTTCTTTTATATTTTGGATAGAGAAATACAGCTCTGTTTCTTCCACATCCTTAAACCTTGTTTCCAGAGTCTCGTCTACCCTCTTACTATTGTACAAATTGTTCAAATTTTTAACCCAATCATCTTCTCCAACTAAACACAGCATTTCCCCCTGCGCGGTTCCCTACCTTACCAATCGCCAGAATAATCTTATATTATTTGTGCCTATCACTTCAAACATTATTTGCCAATTTTTAAGCATATATTCTATTTTCCTTTCCTTCAACTTATTTTTATACTCAGGTTTTGCAAAGAGAAGGCTCTCCATTGTTTCCTTATCCTGTCTCTTACTATACTGTCTTTCCTATTTTCGTGCCCTCAGTTTTAATCTTCTACACTTGTCATTAAAGAAACCATTTCTATTCCCCCCTTCTCATACCACTTTTCTTAGTCGCAGGTCCTGGTTTTAGGTGTATCCTTAAACAATTTACCACCTGCCCAATCACCTGATCGTACCATGTAATGACATTCTCTCTTTCCTCTAGATTACCGCAAATGCATAATCAATCATCAGGTTATTAATCAATTTCAGACTGTCCTCGGTTATATGGGTGATTATGCGTCAAGGGTACTCTATTTGTAAAGTGACCACTCTATCTCTTTTCAAACCTTGTTCTATCCTGAGTAATAATCGTAAGCGCCACTGGTCACTGTCTTCACTTTGGAGCACCTCAAACCATTCTACTTCAGTAAAATGCCAAGCATTTCTAAAAGCATAATCAATTGGGTAATTCTGATTCCCTATTCTAAGGGACATTTTTGCGGGCGGTTGGTATCTACACATCCATTGGCATGGAATAGACCTATAAATCCTATGAACTTTGATAGAGATTCCTCTTCTGCAGAACCGCCTGCTCTTGTAAAGATTGATTTAATTCCTCCCTAGTGCAGCTAAACTGTTGCCGTACAAAGTTATTTGATCTGACAGCACTGAGACTGAAAAACTCTTGCTGCTAACAGTAGAGACCTAGTATGGACTATAGTAGACACTGAATTGGTCTACTCCACTGGTTTAAAATTAGTCAGTTCATATAATTGACTTCAAATTGGCCTGTAAACCAGTGTTAGCAGAGCTATCATCACCGGAACACTTTTATGTCTCTTAATCACAAGCAACTGGATTTTTTTTTACTTTGTACTTATTTTTAACTGTATTATTAATGTAACTTTTTGATATCAGCCTGTAAAGTTCTGAATGCAAAGGTTTTGATTAATCATGCCTAATACATTACATACCTACCTGCTCTTGTGAAGATTGGAGGGGGCACCTGTGCCATGGTTAATCAAAATGCATTGAGAAGTCATATTTTTTCTGGTATTGTTCTTTCAGGAGTTCCATCTAAGCTACAGACCCGCGCTGAACTGGTCAAGTATTTGACTATGGTGATTTTCACTGTTTCAGCTCAGCATGCTGCTACTAACAATGACCAGGTAATTGTGAATGTGCTTCTAGTACTGCAGATGATGATCACAAATATGCAAGGGAAGGGTAGAATCTAGAAAAGTGATCCGTACCATTAACATCTTAAGAAAGTGTAAATGAGAGCAAGCATGCAAGGGTGTTCTGCTGCCACTAGCTAGGGTTTGTGTTATATGAATATCAAATACATACGTTGTTACAAAGAGATGATGTGATCAATTTGTGAATTGATTTGTGACCTTAGAAAAAACATGAAGAGGTCTAGACCTATACCAGAAGCCATTGCTCTGTGTGGAGAGGTTCAGGTTTTGCTATGAGTAGAAATCTTCACTGATGAGCCTGGTGTCCCTTCAAAGAGTCAGAGTCGAAATCTGAATGGAGATACACATTGGAGCCATCACACAGGGTGGGCCATAACCCAATGGTTCCCCTATTGAACCCCAGCAACCAAGTCCTACATTAAAGGATAGTTTACTACCGGCTGAGAAAAGATTTATAAAGCAGGTCACTCCTTTTCCTATTGTTTTTAATACACCCCTTAGTCTGTGATTATTGACAATACCCTTTATCTGTGATTATGCATAATATAAAAACTCCTGCTGATATTCTACCTCCTGACTGAAACATATAATGCTCCAACCTTATCTCCAATTGTGACTTTAAACCTAATAAAAAAGAGTTACTGCCTTAATTGAGGCTGTCTGATTATCTTAGATCATGTATATATATATATATGTACACTTTTTACATTGCTTTGAACAATATTGATGTAGCCACTCTTGACTTTTCAAGTCAATAGTTTGTTCCTAAAGTGCTGTGACATGCTTGGGTCTATTGGTGCTATATAAACCTACACAGTATAATAATGGCAACTTTGAACAGTTGTTTTCTCTAACCTTTTTGGCTTGGGCAACTGTAGTTCGATTTGGTCTCCTGGATGGTGAACAATCCCTGCTCAATGCGCCAGCCTCCCCCCAAGACCAAAGGCACAGCAACACTGGAAAGCATCCTTGAGGTCCTGCCCGAGGTGGGCACTACTGCCAGCTCAATAGTTATCAAGCTCAGGAGAAGCGAGTCTGGGGACAAGGTAAGAGTTATGTTTTTTCATTACATATGGGTAGGGATTCCACATATTTACAGTAAGGAACTGGGGCAGGCTGCTGATAAAGAAGTAGGTTCAGATCTGTAAAAATAACTATCTGCACCCACCCACTGTCGTGTAGTTTCCACCAATCAGTGGGGAACTGCACGTTTGCAGACAAAATAAACTTAGGATGGTGCCAGACTGAAACTATGTACCTCCATATGATAGGTTGGACATTCTACCAGCTAGCTGGCAGTGCCACTGCCAGTTCCCCTAAACCTGAACAGGGACCAAACAGTTTTGGCAAACCACTGAACATGACAACACTGTGCCCTCAGGAACCGTGGTGACAGATTTCAAACTTTAGCTCAGTTACTCGTACTTTCTTGTACTCAGAGAAATATACAAAGAATACATGAAGTGGCCTTTTCAATATGTATTGAACTGTAGTGATTCCTGCATATAAAATATGGGCTGCAATTAGTAATAGGCATAAGCAGACAAAAGTTGTAAGTGTCAACACAGTGAATAAAACAAAGAGTTCCACCATCTTGTTGAGAGAGGTTATATATGTGAAGGAGCCAGGTTCCACGTTCTAGATCAAATCTGGAACCCTGGTCAATGGCCTGCATGAAAGTGTAGAGGGGACGAAAATCATTAGCAAATTTACTCATCACTGTTTCAATGAATCATGGCTCTGAAGAATCACAGATTCTCAATCTAGAGTTAGTTAGTCCATTACAGAGCCAAGAACAGCTGGACGTACAAACACCTCATTACGAGGTTGTAAAAATGCATCAGAACTAATACAAAGCCAAACCTATGGGTGTAGGTAAGACGATGTAACATACACAGGATAACAAATTCCAAGATCAAGACACAAAAGATGACAGCTCCAATATTGAGAGTCCCCTTCATTGGAACCTTGTAAGTAAAAACATTAGTCTATCCCTACTGTGACATCCTTACTTAGAATTTCCCAAGGCAAGATCTGTAAAGGTGTCAGCACATGAAGGCTTTCTAAGATGTCCGTCCACATTGAATAGGTCAGGTAGCATAAAGCTACAGAACTCGTTCTAAGATGTTCTCTCTCTCATTGCCAGATATGGAATCACATTGGCTCTGTCCCTAACTCAATATAGAACACACATAGGACATCCCACAATGATCAGTTATTTTTTTTATTTACGATGTTTTATATAGCGCAAACTAGACCCGGTATCCGGCGTCAGAGTGCTTTACATAGCACCAGTTGTGTTACATGAGGACTCATTCATTTGTGTTAGGCACGGGGAGATTAACCGATTTTCCCACAATCACTGGATGTTCAGCGTCATTGCCGAGACTCGAACCCGGTTTCCCAGATTCGAGGTCAACCGCCCAAGCCATTAGGCCAACTCCTCTCATATTGCTCCATATTCTCGAACCACCTCCTCGTAGGTAACTTTCCCTGGGCAATAATTCTACCAGGCTCAATCAGATGACCTTGATTCACACTGTTTGAGAAAGCAAGCTGTACTCCATTATCAGTATCAGCATTCAATGTATCCTCTTCTCCCCGGACCTAACTACTAAAACAAATACCTTATTCTAGCTAACACGAAAGAATCATTCTACCTACCACAGAAACGTGAGAACAAAACTAATGCAGAAACTCATGAATTCTCTACCGATACCCATCCCAAGAACCATCAGGGAAAAGCACAATAAGGCCCACAGTAACCCATCAACATAAGAAATGGAAAAGGCCTCATGTTACAAGTATGATTGACGTGATTTCTCCACATTTCAATTACTACATTAAATAAGCACATCCATTAAGCAAATATATGTCGCCTTCAAATTTTGCTATACATTTCAAGTCATTCTATTACATTCTCATAGTAGCTACAGCATTGATTAAACATAACAATAGATTATATGCAGGTGTGAACTACTCATGATTATAATGCACCGCTATACTGAATGAATGACAGTTTCTGGCTCTAACACATGTGATCAGATAAAAGATTATATCAATCTAGCATACTCCTAAAATGCTAACCCTAACTTAAGTGTCTAGGGTGTGAATGTATGATCTGCCAAGAAAACCCCAGTCTAGATGATCTAACCACTTAACCTGGATGGTTAGAGTGTAGACCCCACAAACTGGACACCCGCCAAGAGATGTCAGTCAGCTGCATAGCGAAAGGTTCGGTATGCAGGGACCCCTTGAAGTCAGCAGAAGTGTCTCCTCTAAGTATGTTCGGAAACAAAAAACTTCATATATAAAATGGCCTCCTTGCCTCAGGCTGAGATTGTGATCAGAGAACCATTGTTTTGTTCTACAGATAGCTGTGCCACTATTTGGATGTAATAATAAAACACATTTATATAACACACGTGAGAGGCTTGCACCAATGCCAAGGCATTGTGACCTATTCTCACGAAGTGTTCCCTATCACCAAGGTCGATGCTTCTGCATTGATGTGGCAAAGAGAGCGCAGTTTTTGGAAAAAGGATTGTGTACATGCAAGAACGTCACACTAATTCTGGAGCACATGACACCACATTGAACTAAACTATTAGTATGCCAAGACAGACCCTAAAACCAGGAACATCTAGACAAATCCAGGATGTCTGTTCCCTCTACATTTGGAAGATTTATCCTTGTGAATTATTTATTTAAGAAGAAGTAGCATGAGATTTAGATCAGAACTTTTCTTCATAAGGTAGATTGCGGTACAAAGCTAGTTAGAAATGATGGTATAAATAAACCAGTTCTATGTTTTAAACAAATAAGCTGTTTTATGATGAAGAGACTAACACACACCAACAGAGAGAAAACAACAATACAGATATCCCAAGTACCATAACGTGATAGATTTTAATTTAGCACAGCATGCTTCCTTCATTTTTCTTTTGTTAGAGACTCATGCAGTAGCATTCTGTAAACATTGAGTGTGAGACATGCTCTGGAAACAGTAGTACCAGAGATGCGGTATAGATGATGAAGAAATTGTAATCAAGAGTGATGCCCATCCAATCCCATGTTTGTAAAAACTGCAAAGTACTTGAGCACCGTTGATCTGACCAGAGGGTATTGGCTGATTACCTTAGCATCAGATGCCAAGGGGAAGTCAGCATTTCCCATGCCAGCGGGGCTGTATCAGTTTCAAAAGCTGCCCTTTGGGTTGAAGAATACTCTTTCCCCTTTTCAGGATCTGGTGAACCATGTTCTTTCAGGGCTGGAGGAATTCTGTGTGATTCTGCAGCTATTCATGGCAGGACCATCTGAGACACCTATGGCAGGTGTTGGCTAGGGTACAGGAGAGAAAAGTGGCCATTAAGCCGACCAAGTGTGCAGGTGGGTCACTACTCCCAGTGGCGGCTGCTCAGAAAACAAAGTGGTGAGGCAAGGGCAGCAAACGGGGGAGGAGGTGGAAATAATATATTCAAAAAAATTACTTGCGTGCCGCTGCCTTAGTCCAGCTTCTTCCAGAATCGCGTCATTCTGCACAGGCTCCCAGACTCCCCACCCAATCCAGACACTGCTCTTATTCTGTTACCCAGCATGAGAGCAGCACTGGTATTGGCCTGAGTGGGCTCAACTAACACTCACTCAGGTCTTTTATCCACCCATCTGTGCAACACAGTTGGTTTGGAGAAATGTAAGTGTTCATGTTGCCTTACAGTACACAACTCTCCTCCTCCCTGCTGCCATCTTAGACAATGGCGCTGTCCCCACCTACTGGAGCCATTTGGCTCAGCCTGGGAAAAATTAAAATGATTTAAAAAAGAAATGATATTAAAACTAGTTAATTAGCTCCTGGCTCTGAGCAGTTAGGCAATGCTACTCCTCTGCCATAACTGAGGAGTCACACCGGTATCTAACTTGGGCATGAGGTGGGTAACAGGAAGATTCACCTGTTGGATGCCAAGATTCAGGGTCATATTTATGAGTTTATCATGCAGTACAGCAAGTCGCCTTGCTGAGCTGCACTGTGTGCCATAGAAAGAGCAGGAATGCACAGTATTTAAATGAAATTGTGAATTTGTGTAATTTCCCTTGCACTGGAGCTGTTTTGGCTGTCTAGTGTCAATGCGGGCACCCTTGCACCATAGTGCAAGGGTGCCTGCATTGTAAGGTGGATTATTTTTGTGCAGAAAGTGGTACCTTCTTGCAGAAAAATAATTCCCTGAGGAATTTTCACTTCACCTAGGGAGGCATAGCGTTTTGGTGCATTCCCAGGTCAACCACTTCTGTTAATGCATCAAAGTCCATGGATGTTGCGTGGGAACACTCATGGACCATCTCTCTAGTGCAGAGTAAGGCAACGCAGAGATTTGTGCTGTGTTTCTTTACTCAAGGTTTATGAAGCCACCCAGGGTCATGCAAGGTGGCTTGTGTGGCTTCATAAATCAAATTTTTTAGTTGCCTCACACTTGCACCACATTGCATCTTACAAAAGAGATATAATAGGGCTCGTAAATATGCCCCTCAGTTTGTGATTGAGTGGGTAGTATCTCCATCCCGGACAGAAGATAAGGTCATTTTAGGACTCAGCTGGTTTTATAGGAACTTTGTGGAAAACTCTGGAAGTAGTTGTGCCCTGATGCCTACTTTGACCTCCAGGAAGCTGCCCAGAAAGGTGATCTAGTCTCAAGAGTGTCAAAAGGCATTTGAAGAATTGAAGAAGGCTCTATCACTGCACCTGTCCTAAAAGCAGCTGACTACAGTCAACCTTTCATTGCACTCTGACAAGAGAGTTTTATTTGTGTTAGCTCAACTGGATGGCAAAGGTAGAGAGCTTCCAGTAGCCTTGATTATAAAGAGGTTACTATCCAGAGCAACTAATAAAATGAAGTGCTTTGCCATAGTATGGGCCTTGCGATCATTACGCACTTGCTTGTTTGACACTAGGTTTGTAAAGCAAACAGATCATAAGTCATTAAAGTGGTTGATGGCTATGAAATGAGAAACTCGCAAGTTGTTGAGATGAGCTATTTTTTTGCAAGCATTAGATTTGGTTGCGCAGCACAGAGCAGATAGAGCCATGAGAATGCACGTAGACCATACCATCAGAATTGCCAATCCGATGGTTTAATGTCTCTAGGTTCTGAGTAGTTTGATATGGGGGAGGGGTTTTGGGATGGAAATATCCACTGCATTGTAATGAACATGCACTCCTGGCCTGAGTGCCCCAGCTGAAGCAGTATCTGGATCTTTGGTACTGAATTTTCCTCATGGCCAAACATGGACCATGTGTGTGTACCATGAATTAGACCTTTCATATGGATTGTGGTCTTATTATACCGAGAGGGGTGCACAAAGTTTTAACCTGGCAGTGATAAAGGGCTACTGCCCTTACCCAGAGGTAAGGAGCATGAGCGTGATTGTGACAGCATACTGTTTTTTATGACAGCAATCAGTAAGGTGATAAGCTCTTTTTACCTGTGTCACTTGAGTGACACCTACTGGCCCACTCATGTAAATTTTTGATGCTCTTAGCCAGCAACACAGTCAAGTACAGCCATGTCACCAAGCTCACCTGAACAAACCAAGTCATCATCCCCAGAACCACCACTGAGCTGCCCAGCACCTCACATCACAGCTGGAGTAAGGTGTCTGAGAGCCAGTTGACCAACAACCTGAGCCCTCCCACCCTGACACTGAAACCAACTAAAATAGGCTGTCAAGAACTTCTCTGCATGGATCTCCTACAGAGTTGCCCCTTCAAGGCCACTAAGCCCATCAGATTCTCCAAACTGGCCAGTAGGTATACCATTAAATGCAGAACCACCAAAAGCAACTTCAAATGACTGGAAAGGAAATGGCACACCAGCAAGGAGCCACTCCCTGAGCAGCATTCAAGACATCCCTCAACAAATACCACCAACCTCTGAAAAAGGCAAGATGTCATGCCTTTGCCAACAACATTGAAGCCTGTTCTAACAACAGCAAAGAACTCTTCAACATCGTCAGAGAGTTCTTCAACCCTCAGCCACAGAAAACATATTAACAACTCTGCAAAACCCTGGCGGATTTGTTCCACAACAAGATCTCAACCATCTAAAAGAACTTTGAACCCCAACCCACTGCCACCGTCTGATCTATTTTTGGCAGCTCAACAGGATTTGTAGAACTGGGAGATGACTCGAACTGTGGTACATTTATGTAGACTTTAATCTTGTCTTCTCTCTTAATTGAATTGTTTTTCTCTACTAGTTGACTGTACAGATGTCATAGTTGATATACAAAGATAAACTTTGTTTTTTTTGTTGGTGTCTCTTGTGTGAGAGAATGTGCATCTTGAGATATCAAGGCTTCCATCTGAACTTCCTGAACAGTAGTGAGAGGAGGCAGGTAGCTACCCAAGAGCCCACGTGGCTTACTGTTGAGAATCAGCCTCATAGTGTGCTTTGACCAAATCCATGGAGACAAACTGATTGTCTTTGTGACCAGCAAAGGGTGGAAAAAGTACTGTTCTGGTACCTTCAACATTCAGGACAGGACCAAACACTTTTTTGTCATCAATGCTCCCCTGACCAGATCCCCAAAGTTCGGGCCCAGCCAGGTCTTACCAGCACTACCTTCACTTTTCCAGTGTCGGTGCATTTTACTTGGATGTTGCTTCGTTCATTCTGGAAATCATTCAATTCCTTGCTTGAGTATTCTTCCTATTGTGGACTACTGAAGTACAAATGAAGTGGAGAGCTCAGTCTGTTCCGGAGTTTACCGCAGATCGCAGACCGGAGACCAGAACCAGCCCAGCCGAGTCGAGGTGGCAGCCGCAGCCAGCTGTAGCGGCGTTGGCGGACCACGGGGGAAAGAATTATGGAAAGAACATCGGGCTGAACGGTAGAGCGGTTGAGCCCCGGGCCTCGGGACCGTTTGGGCTCCCGTTCCTGCTAGGCTCCGCTCCGGCTCCCCGTAGGCCCGTAGCGCTATAGTTGACTCCAGCCCTCGGAGCGTGCCTTGGATCCGGGAAGCGATTGAGGAGTAGAGCAGCAGAGCAGTCGCGCTCCGGTCCCGCTGCCGGTAAGCTCCAGGTCCCGCCTCCCCCCTCGTGCGTTGATCCCAGCGCCCTGCAGCACCTCGCAGCCACAGAGCAGGCAGCGTTTTTTGGACTGAACATTGAACACTGCCATCAGTTAGCCGTCTGTGAGCGTCTCCAACACGGCAGCAGCAGTAGTAATTTGACCACCATCCAAAAGCCTGTAAGCACAGGCAGATCGTTTTGAAAGGAGAAAGGAGAAAGGGGGGGGCTCTTCAGCAGTCCTGCTCCATGTTCTCTGGCCACATTGCGTTACTTCCCCGCTGCCAAGTGACGTTTACGTGCTAGTAGAACAAGCATTTGCAATGCAATAGGTCTCGCATTAGGAACTTTTGAGCTATTGGTATTGTAAATGACAATTTTTTTATTTCTGTGTTGGTTTTGAAAATAGCTAAATTAATAGCTTTGTCATTTACAATGCCAATAGTTATAACTTTTGCAAATGTGACACCTATAGCATTGGTAATGCAATATGTGTTGTATTTACGTGACTTAGATGTATTGCTATTACAAATAACAATGACTTTTAATTTTTTTAAATAATTAATACTTAAATAAAAGTTATTGTAATTTATAATAGCAATAGCTTAAACTTTTGTAAATAACTTTTGTGAAGATTGTGTTAAGTGTATTTTATTGTGACCAAAATCCAAGAACAGAAGTGAAATATTAACATCTTTTTGTGACATTTGTAATAAAGTTTGAGACATTGAGAGAACATATTTGAACCAGTTGTTGTTGAATGGTTGCACACATTGATCCTGTGGTGCCCTGAGTGGTGGTGCTGAGTGAGTGTGATAGATAGAGTGAGTGCGATAGATAGATAGAGGGAGGGCGATAGATAGATAAAGTGAGGGCGATAGATAGATAGAGTGAGGGCGATAGATAAATAGAGTGAGGGCGATAGATAGATAGAGTGAGGGCGATGGATAGATAGAGTGAGGGCGACAGATAGATAGATTGAGGGTGAAAGATAGATAGATAGATAGATAGATAGATAGATAGATAGATAGATAGATAGATAGATAGATAGATAGATAGATAGATAGATAGATAGATAGATAGATAGATAGATAGATAGATAGATAGATAGATAGAATGTGCCTATAAATAAACCCATCAAAAATATAAATACCTACTAAACAAAAATGCCTGATTGTTGAAAAGGAATAGAGCAATATATTAGATTCATGCAAATACAATAAACAGAAGCAAGACAGTGAAGGGGCAGGAGAGAGTGAGACGAAATAGAGGAAGAGTGGAGAGGCCAAGACAGTGAAGGGGCAGGAGAGAGTGAGACAGAAATAGAGGAAGAGTGGAGAGGCCAAGACAGTGAAGGGGCAGGAGAGAGTGAAGCGGAAACTGAGGACGAGGGGAGAGGCCAAGACAGTGAAGGGGCAGGAGAGAGTGAGACAGAACTAGAGGAAGAGTGGAGAGGCCAAGACAAGGAAGGGGCAGGAGAGAGTGAGACAGAAATAGAGGAGGAGTGGAGAGGGCAAGACAGCGAAGGGGCAGGAGAGAGTGAAACAGAAACAGAGGAAGAGTGGAGAGGCCAAGACAGGGAAGGGGCAGGAGAGAGTGAGACAGAAACAGAGGAAGAGTGGAGAGGCCAAGACAGGGAAGGGGCAGCAGAGAGTGAGACAGAAATAGAGGAAGAGTGGAGAGGTCAAGACAGTGAAGGGGCAGGAGAGAGTGAGACGGAAACTGAGGAAGAGTGGAGAGGCCAAGACAGTGAAGGGGCAGGAAAGAATGAGGCTGAAACTGAGGAAGAGTGGAGAGGCCAAGACAGTGAAGGGGCAGGAGAGAGTGAGACAGAAATAGAGGAAGAGTGGAGAGGCCAAGACAGTGAAGGGGCAGGAGAGAGTGAGACAGAAATAGAGGAAGAGTGGAGAGGCCAAGACAGTGAAGGGGCAGGAGAGAATGAGAAGGAAACAAAGGAAGAGTGGAGAGGCCAAGACAGGGAAGGGGAAGGAGAGAGTGAGACGGAAACTGAGGAAGAGTGGACAGGTCAAGACAGTGAAGGGGCAGGAGAGAGTGAGACAGAAATAGAGGAAGAGTGGAGAGGTCAAGACAGTGAAGGGGCAGGAGAGAGTGAGACGGAAACTGAGGAAGAGTGGAGAGGCCAAGACAGTGAAGGGGCAGGAGAGAGTGAGACAGAACTAGAGGAAGAGTGGAGAGGCCAAGACAGTGAAGGGGCAGGAGAGAATGAGAAGGAAACAAAGGAAGAGTGGAGAGGCCAAGACAGGGAAGGGGAAGGAGAGAGTGAGACGGAAACTGAGGAAGAGTGGACAGGTCAAGACAGTGAAGGGGCAGGAGAGAGTGAGACAGAAATAGAGGAAGAGTGGAGAGGTCAAGACAGTGAAGGGGCAGGAGAGAGTGAGACGGAAACTGAGGAAGAGTGGAGAGGCCAAGACAGTGAAGGGGCAGGAGAGAATGAGAAGGAAACAAAGGAAGAGTGGAGAGGCCAAGACAGGGAAGGGGAAGGAGAGAGTGAGACGGAAACTGAGGAAGAGTGGAGAGGCCAAGACAGTGAAGGGGCAGGAGAGAGTGAGACAGAAATAGAGGAAGAGTGGAGAGGTCAAGACAGTGAAGGGGCAGGAGAGAGTGAGACGGAAACTGAGGAAGAGTGGAGAGGCCAAGACATTGAAGGGGCAGGAGAGAGTGAGACAGAAATAGAGGAAGAGTGGAGAGGCCAAGACAGTGAACGGGCAGGAGTGAGTGAGACGGAAACTGAGGAAGAGTGGAGATGCCAAGACATTGAAGGGGCAGGAGAGAGTGAGACAGAAATAGAGGAAGAGTGGAGAGGCCAAGATAGGGAAGGAGCAGGAGAGAGTGAGACAGAAATAGAGGAAGAGTGGAGAGGCCAAGACAGGGAAGGGGCAGGAGAGAGTGAGACAGAAATAGAGGAAGAGGGGAGAGGCCAAGACAGGGAAGGGGCAGGAGAGAGTGAGACAGAAATAGAGGAAGAGTGGAGAGGCCAAGACAGGGAAGGGGCAGGAGAGAGTGAGACAGAAATAGAGGAAGAGGGGAGAGGCCAAGACAGGGAAGGGGCAGGAGAGAGTGAGACAGAAATAGAGGAAGAGTGGAGAGGCCAAGACAGGGAAGGGGCAGGAGAGAGTGAGACAGAAATAGAGGAAGAGTGGCGAGGTCAAGACAGTGAAGGGGTAGGAGAGAGTGAGACAGAAACGAAAGGCACATGGCGAATTGCGAACAAATGTGAACATTAACAATGCAAAAATACAACAAAGCAAGGTGAAGTTGTGGTGTGCATGGACCTAAGAACAAACTGCAGGAAGAAGCTGCCTCAGTTATATCTGGAGGATGTAAGAAGGGGTCGACAGAAGGCCATTCCTGGCGAGGCAGCCATTGTTCCAGTGTCATTCCATTTACATGGTCAGTAGGAGCAAGTGGGAGGAGGGAGTGGGAGAGGGGTGTGAGATAGATCAAAGCCTTTACTGTGATCAGTGGCCGCAGGCTGCCAGTGGGAGGGAATGAGCAAAAGGCGGGCGGCAGCGGAGTCTGGTTCGAGGCGTGGGGGGCGGGGGAGGGGGAGCAGGCATATGGGGTGTGAGTGAGGCCAAGCGTGCGTCTGTGGAAGCTTTTACGCTCCACTACACAACATGCAATATTAATAAATCCGGCTTGTTGAAGAGAGTTTGGTCACATGTAATAGGTTTTGAGCAATAAATTGCTCGACCTAACAAAAAGGTGACCAGTGAATCTTTGTAAAGACTGTTCCACTGCGCAACAGCATGTGTTGCTGTGTTTTAGTAACTTTGAACCAGTTGAGCTAGAGTCAATTTTTTGTTGTTGAAATATACACATTATCCAGCAGATGATGGATTGTGTGGCAGATGCAGAAAATTCCAAATTATGTGAAAATGCCTTGGCCAAACAATCCTCATAACAACCTGTTACCACCATCAAAGCACTGGAAATAAATGCACAGGCAGAAGTGCACAAGTGTGTAGTGACAACCCCTGCTATGGCAAGAACGTTTCTTTACAAACAGGTGTGTGTGAGTATGTCTATGTCTAAATAGCTTTGTGAAATACTCTGTATACCCTTTCAAAATAAACTTGACACAGGTATGTCTTTAAGTACATGTTAATGCAGTTATAAATATGGCAAGTGTGTCAGCAGAAGAATACCTCCTAGATAGCGCATGTTCGTGAATAGTGCACCAGTGAACCCTTCAACATCATAACTGCAGAGCAGCAAAACATGTCCATGACCTGTCTTCATGCAGCACCATCGCTCTTGCTTCACTTGTCTTGCTTGCTTCCTTGTGTCCAGCTTTATCAGTAATGCATACTAAGCATATTTTCACAAAGATATACTCTACCACATAGTAAACACATGTGCAAAATACCACATAAAACCAATGGAAAATAGCACAAATAGACTCCAATCATGAATCCATGCTATGGACTGGTGCAATAAGCAGGTACAAGAATAGGCAGTGCTGTGTACTTGTCCCTTATATCAGCGATGGTGTCCTGCGAATACATAACCATCCTGCAGTCCCTTCATGCACAGCGCGCGACAGCAAAAGCCCCAACACCTCTCCAGTTTGGAACCGATCTGTGACAGTGTTGCATGTCTTTACCTGTACTTCGACAAGCACAGCTATTTAAAACAGAATTGAGGTATAATGTGTCACTGAATTGTGTGTGGCAGCTGACCCCCCGCCCGCCTTGGCACCAAAAGCTTTACCTGCCCATGCAAAATGCTTGACCGCTCACAAGCTGTTACTGGTAATGAATGGCTCTATGATGTATAGCACTGAGGCCAGCGGAAGTTAACCCATTCCCTCTTCTTTTAAATGACAATCACACGCTGTGAAAGACAGGATGTCCAAAGTTAGTATCTGGCATGCTGGAAGGTTAAGTGAGCACCCGGTCTGCATCGGAGTCTGTGACAGGGCTAGGCTGCTAGGCAGTCTGCGCTGTCTTGTTCTGCTGCATGCCGTAAGCCCACAGATCACCTTTGATTCCGAAAAACGGATGTATAGCCGGAGAAAATACACTGGCAGGCCTACTTTATAAATATGTACCGTGTGCAACGATTGCGACTCTCGTTTTGTTCCGACGCCGAAGCGATCCCTTTCTCCCATAACATCCGCCTCCTCCAGAGCTTGTCTCACATCGGTCAGCGAAGCCAATTCACTTCTCGGTCTGCCGTCCCTTCTGGATCGCCTGCTAAAGAAACAAGCATTTACAATGCAACAGGTCTTGCATTACTGAACAGTCAAGCTATTGGCATTGCAAATAATAATGGAATGCCAATAGCTCAAGCTTTCAGTAATAAAATACCTATTGCATTGCAAATGCTTGTTATCGTATTGGCATGTATTATACCTCCTTAAGGTGCTCGAAGCGGTGTCATTTTTTTCTAATTTAATGTAAGTTCTGAAAACCATTCACATTTTGCAGGCGAGAATGCAGAATGCAGTCGTGGTGCCTCTGTTTAGAAGTCTGAGCACAATAAATGTATTTATTTTACTGCTATAAATATCGCTGTGGCATCCTAAGAGCTGCTGTGGTACTTGCAGCAACGCGAAGTTGGGGCACGACACCGGAGCATAGCACCCAGAAAGGAGATTTCTCTCTGTGCAGCACAGGCCCCCGCCTCCCCAGCACCGTGGAGGCCAGAGCTCGGGCACAGCGAGCCACAGAGATGGAAAGTGAAAGCCTTGAAGACGGGGAAGGGCCACTGATGGGGTAAGGGTGGGCAAAAGGTGAGGAGGGTAAACCTTCTCCCACGAGAAGCGAAAGCGGAAACTGAAACAACTTCAAAGTATTATTTTATTTTAAATAGGAAAGCAGGCACTGTGCACATTAAAGTTAAGCACTTGGCGCCCGAAGTGACTCACAAGTGACTTTTTGTTTTACGATGTGAATATTAAGCCACAGAAATGGGAAGCGAAAGCCCAGGGGAGGGTGGGGCACGCGGGTGGAACTGATGTGGTAGGGGCAGGCAAAGGGCAAGGAGGTTAAGTTCCCGCCCATGAAAAGCGATAGCAAAAAGTCAAACAAATTAAACGTTTTTTTAAAATATAAAAGCGGGCGCAGTGCTCAAGAAACGGCAGCTCCCGGGTAGCAAATATGAAAGCGGACGCAGTGTACATAAAAGTTAAGCCAGGACTCCGTTAAGTGGCTTGTTGTTTTGAAATGTGAATACAGCGAGCAGAGAAACAAGCTCTTGGCATTGCTGTGGGGGGGGGGGGGGGGCGGGGTGGGAGCGCATTGCAATGAAGTCTGATGGCGGGGGGCTGGGGAGCAGCTTGAGAGGCAGCATTCCATTGCGGTGCGAGGCTGATGGGTTTGTGCACGCGTGTTTCACACAAGTGCATCACACGAACTGCACGTAATCTGTGCTTGTTCAAGAGTTTGTTTCGCCTTCTATACTCTTGCAGAAGCAACGCATGCACATTGGCTTCAGCAAGACCTGAAAAGGAAGTGGAAAGTGGTTTGCTTTACTCAACTCCCGGCCCGATCCCGACGCCGAGAAAACCGCCTGGTCCCAAGTACTGCCTGCTGACATCGACACCGCTGCTGGCTGTGCGGAGCACCCGAGGGTGGAGCTGAGAGTCTCGAGGAGTGGTGCCCGTGGTCAGGGGCTGCGTGCAGGTAGCAGAGAGCGCCTGTAGGCCTGAGAGCCCACGATTCACATCAGAGTCGCAGCGCTGCCCTGCCCAAGCCTGCTCCCTCTGGATTGACACGACTGCCAGCGTTCTGCAGGATCGCGACTGACCGGGTAGGTGCCGCGGTTGAATCTGCACCCACAACGAACCCCAGACCACTGCACAAGCAGCCTTGGGGTATTGGGGGGGCTGCTGGCACTGGCAGTAGAGAGAAGCTGCCAGAAGGAAGAGGACTGAGGCAACGAGGGCAGAGGCTAGAGGCAAGTCTTGAGGACTCAGCCAAGTCCCCACTTCACACACTGTCAGGTCAGCCCACCTGGCTGTTCACTGTATATTGCTGGACACTTCTCGCCAGGAGGGAGGCATAACGCCGTACAGCGAGTTTAGAGGGGGTAAATACCCGCTATAAAAAGGGCGCTGTACCGTGTGTACCAACAGAGAATAATAATTTAAAGCGCAGCCGCAACAACCAAACTCCCATAAATCTACTAACTACCAGCAAGCCCCCTGCTGGAGTCAGAAGTCACTAAAACCACGCCTACCAGCCTAAAGATTCGCAAGGAAAGGTCCCGGCTGGGTATCATCCTAGCTCCGACCAAACCCGACTCATTCACCCTTTCCGTTTTGAGCAAACACGTTCAAACCGACCAGCAGGTAGCATTAACCTGACGAGAAATTTAGCTACTAGCCGACTTAATATAACTGGCGGACTCACGGGTTTTGCTCACAAGTGCGAAGACATCAGTTCAGGTTCTAGGCTAAGCTTAGGGACGCCCAAATGAGATTGAGAACAGTCCGCCAAACGGTAACAGGCACAAACAAGCATTTACAATGCAACGGTCTCGCCTTTGCAAAAGTTAGCGCTTTTGGCATTGTAAATGACAAATGTTTTATTTATGTGTTGGTTTTGGAAACAGATAAATAAATGGCATTGTCATGAGCAGTAGAGAGTGAGTAGTAGAGAGTGAGTAGTAGAGAGAGTAGTAGAGAGTAATAGTGAGTAGTAGAGAGAGTAGTAGTGAGTAGTAGAGAGTGAGTAGAGAGTAGTAAGTGAGTAGTAGAGTGTGTAGTAGAGAGTAGTGAGTGTGTAGTAGAGAGTAGTGAGTGTGTAGTAGAGACTAGTGAGTGTGTAGTAGAGAGTGTGTAGTAGAGAGTGTGTAGTAGAGAGTGTGTAGTAGAGAGTGTGTAGTAGAGAGTGTGTAGTAGAGAGTGTGTAGTAGAGAGTGTGTAGTAGAGAGTGAGCAGTAGAGACTAGTGAGTGTGTAGTAGAGTGGTGAGTGTGTAGTAGAGTGGTGAGTGTGTAGTAGAGTGTGTAGTAGAGTGTGTAGGAGAATGTGTAGTAGGGAGTGTAGTAGAGTGTGTAGTAGAGAGTGTGTAGTAGAGAGTAGTGAGTGTGTAGTAGAGAGTGTGTAATACAGAATGTGAAGTAGAGAGATTGAAGTAGAGAGATTGAAGTAGAGAGATTGAAGTAGAGAGATTGAGGTAGAGAGATTGAATTAGAGAGATTGAGGTAGAGAGATTGAAGTAGAGAGTGTGGAGTAGAGAGTGTGGAGTAGAGAGTGGAGAGTCTGTAGTAGAGTGTAGTAGAAAGTAGTGAGTGTGTAGTAGAGTAGTAGAGAATGTGTAGTAGAGTAGTAGAGAGTAGTAGAGGGTGTGTAGTAGAGTGTGTAGTAGAGCGTGTGTGTAGCAGAGTGTGTAGTAGAGTGTAGTAGAGTGTGTAGTGTAGAGTGTGTAGTAGAGAGTGTGTAGTAGAGAGTGTGTAATGTAGAGTATGTAATGTAGAGTGTGTAATGTAGAGTGTGTAATGTAGAGTGTGTAATGTAGAGTGTGTAGTAGAGTGTGTAGTAGAGTGTGTAGTAGAGTGTGTAGTAGAGTGTGTAGTAGAGTGTGTAGTAGAGTGTGTAGTAGAGTGTGTAGTAGAGAGTGTAGTAAGTAGTGACTGTAGTAGATAGTGTGTAGTAGAGAGTGTAGTATAGAGTGTGTCGAAGAGAGTAGTGGCTGTAGTAGTGAGTGTGTAGTGAGTGTGTAGTAGAGTGTGTAGTAGAGAGTAGTGACTGTAGTAGAGAGTGTGTAGTAGTGTGTAGTAGAGAGTAGTGACTGTAGTAGAGTGTGTAGTACAGTGTGTAGTAGAGAGTTGTGACTGTAGTAGATAGTGTGTAGTAGAGAGTGTCTAGTATAGAGTGTGTCGAAGAGAGTAGTGGCTGTAGTAGTGAGTGTGTAGTGAGTGTGTAGTAGAGAGTAGTGACTGTAGTAGAGAGTGGGTAGTAGTGTGTAGTAGAGAGTAGTGACTGTAGTAGAGTGTGTAGTACAGTGTGTAGTAGAGAGTAGCGACTGTAGTAGAGAGTGTGTAGTAGAGTGTGTAGTAGAGAGTGTGTAGTAGAGTGTGTAGTAGAGAGTAGAGTGCGTAGCAGAGAGTAGTGACTGTAGTAGAGAGTGTGTAGTAGAGTGTGTAGTAGAGAGTGTGTAGTAGAGTGTAGTAGAGAGTAGAGTGCGTAGCAGAGAGTAGTGACTGTAGTAGAGAGTGTGTAGCAGAATGTGTAGTAGAGAGTAGTGACTGTAGTAGGGAGTGTGTAGTAGAGAGTAGTGACTGTAGTAGAGAGTGTGTAGTAGAGAGTGTGTAGTAGAGAGTGTGCAGTGATTTGAGTTTTACATCAAATTAAAAACGGGAACGGAACAAACTCATCCTATACATTATTGTGGTAGGTGCCCACGCATATAGGGTTAAATGATGCGTTAGATGCCACAGGTCCCACCAACACGCTTCCTTTATGATAGGAGAATGCCCAACATCGCGGAGATTTGCTCTCTGCTCTTCCCGGATATTTGTATTTTCAAATGTATAATGTTATCCTGCTAAACGAAGACGATGCTCAAACTATAAAAGAAGAGGGTTTCACAGATATGTTAGTCCTTCCGGGCAAACGAAATGACCCAAAGAAAGATCAAGTGACAGTTTAGAGCTCCAAGTGAGTCTTAATAAAATCAGTGTCTGGAACGCATAGCATCAAAAAACGAGCGGGGCATCAAACTGCAGTGTCATTCAATCAAAGCTTCAAGGCTTCTGAGCGCTAGCCGAGAATTATTTTTTGTGAAGCACTAATCACTGTGGAAGGTGCCCCTGCTATCCCAGATGTGAGAAGTCAGTCTGATATGAAAATAAGCAGTATTTGGAATGAATGTATTTGGCAGGGGGAAGGTGGGGCGGCGCAAGACCGTACTGACGAGTGAACAGGAGCCATTTTGTACCGAGTGATTCTGCCTGTGTGCATGTAGACAAACCAGGCAGCAGCATGAGCATGTGATTCGGTAAAATAACAAGCATTTACAATGCAATGGTTTTGCCTTTGTTAAAGTTAGAGCTATTGGCATTGCTCTTGACACTCTGAAGCTCCACTCTGCACTCTGAAGCTCCACTCTGCACTCTGAAGCTCCACTCTGAAGCTCCACTCTGAAGCTCCACTCTGAAGCTCCACTCTGAAGCTCCACTCTGAAGCTCCACTCTGAAGCTCCACTCTCCACTCTGAATCTCCACTCTGAATCTCCACTCTCCACTCTGAAGCTCCACTCTGAAGCTCCACTCCGAATCTGCACTCTGAATCTGCACTCTCCACTCCGAAGCTCCACTCCGAAGCTCCACTCCGAAGCTCCACTCTGAAGCTCCACTCTGAAGCTCCACTCTGAAGCTCCACTCTGAAGCTCCACTCTGCACTCTGAAGCTCCACTCTGAAGCTCCACTCTGCACTCTGAAGCTCCACTCTGCACTCTGAAGCTCCACTCTGAAGCTCCACTCTGCACTCTGAAGCTCCACTCCGAAGCTCCACTCCGAAGCTCCACTCTGTAGCTCCACTCTGAAGCTCCACTCTGAAGCTCCACTCTGAAGCTCCACTCTGAAGCTCCACTCTGAAGCTGCACTCTGAAGCTCCACTCTGAAGCTCCACTCTGCACTCTGAAGCTCCACTCTGCACTCTGAAGCTCCACTCTGAAGCTCCACTCCACTCTGAAGCTCCACTCCGAAGCTCCACTCCGAAGCTCCACTCCGAAGCTCCACTCTGAAGCTCCACTCTGAAGCTCCACTCTGAAGCTCCACTCTGAAGCTCCACTCCGAAGCTCCACTCTGAAGCTCCACTCTGAAGCTCCACTCTGAAGCTCCACTCTGAAGCTCCACTCTGAAGCTGCACTCTGAAGCTCCACTCTGCACTCTGAAGCTCCACTCTGCACTCTGAAGCTCCACTCTGAAGCTCCACTCTGAAGCTCCACTCTGAAGCTCCACTCTGCACTCTGAAGCTCCACTCTGAAGCTCCACTCTGAAGCTCCACTCTGAAGCTCCACTCTGCACTCTGAAGCTCCACTCTGCACTCTGAAGCTCCACTCTGCACTCTGAAGCTCCACTCTGAAGCTCCACTCTGAAGCTCCACTCTGAAGCTCCACTCTGAAGCTCCACTCTGAAGCTTCATTCTGCACTCTGAAGCTCCACTCTGAAGCTCCACTCTGAAGCTCCACTCTGAAGCTCCACTCTGCACTCTGAAGCTCCACTCTGAAGCTCCACTCTGAAGCTCCACTCTGAAGCTCCACTCTGAAGCTCCACTCTGAAGCTCCACTCTGAAGCTCCACTCTGAAGCTCCACTCTGCACTCTGAAGCTCCACTCTGAAGCTCCACTCTGAAGCTCCACTCTGCACTCTGAAGCTCCACTCTGAAGCTCCACTCTGAAGCTCCACTCTGCACTCTGAAGCTCCACTCTGCACTCTGAAGCTCCACTCTGAAGCTCCACTCTGAAGCTCCACTCTGAAGCTCCACTCTGAAGCTCCACTCTGCACTCTGAAGCTCCACTCTGAAGCTCCACTCTGAAGCTCCACTCTGAAGCTCCACTCTGCACTCTGAAGCTCCACTCTGCACTCTGAAGCTCCACTCTGCACTCTGAAGCTCCACTCTGAAGCTCCACTCTGAAGCTCCACTCTGAAGCTCCACTCTGAAGCTCCACTCTGAAGCTCCACTCTGAAGCTCCACTCTGAAGCTCCACTCTGAAGCTCCACTCTGCACTCTGAAGCTCCACTCTGAAGCTCCACTCTGAAGCTCCACTCTGAAGCTCCACTCTGAAGCTCCACTCTGCACTCTGAAGCTCCACTCTGAAGCTCCACTCTGAAGCTCCACTCTGCACTCTGAAGCTCCACTCTGAAGCTCCACTCTGAAGCTCCACTCTGCACTCTGAAGCTCCACTCTGAAGCTCCACTCTGAAGCTCCACTCTGAAGCTCCACTCTGAAGCTCCACTCTGAAGCTCCACTCTGCACTCTGAAGCTCCACTCTGAAGCTCCACTCTGAAGCTCCACTCTGCACTCTGAAGCTCCACTCGGAAGCTCCACTCTGAAGCTCCACTCGGAAGCTCCACTCGGAAGCTCCACTCGGAAGCTCCACTCGGAAGCTCCACTCGGAAGCTCCACTCGGAAGGGGCAAAGATCGGAGCATCACGGAACTAAAACAAATATAAACAAGGCAGTGAGTGCAGCACCGCCTTAGCAGTGGGATAGCAGCCTTGATAACATCGGAGCAGCCCCTGCGCCCGGCCTCAAAACAATAAAGGCAACTCTAGAATGCAGATTTACCTGTATCCCGCAAGTGATGTACGCAGATGGGAAAGAAACAAATAGCAACCTTGGAGAGCTGGCGGGGCAGGCAAACACAGCATCGGGAGACGCAATATAAATAAAATAACAGCTAGTATCAAATTATACAAAAGCCCAACGTAACGAATTGCTCAAAAAAGTCAAACATCATGTGTACATGAAGACGCAATATAAATTAAAAAAAAAAAACAGCCACCAACAGATTAAAGAAAAGCCCCTCCATAGCGGATCGGTAAATAAACTCCAAACGCATCTGTTTATGCAGCATCACACAACCATCGGGAGACGCAATATAAATAAAATAACAGCTAGTATCAAATTATACAAAAGCCCAACGTAACGAATTGCTCAAAAAAGTCAAACATCATGTGTACATGAAGACGCAATATAAATTAAAAAAAAAAAACAGCCACCAACAGATTAAAGAAAAGCCCCTCCATAGCGGATCGGTAAATAAACTCCAAACGCATCTGTTTATGCAGCATCACACAACCCACATGCCCGTAATATTAAACAAACAAGTGATAGCCGCAAACCTTATCATTTAAATTAGTTAAAAAGCCGTTGTCCGAGCACCCGTGAATTGCCTGAGAGCTGGGGTACAAGCCTTCGCCAATGCAGAACGGGCACAGAGAGGCAGCCTGCTGTGGCGGAGCGCAAAATGATGCCCCCCCTGCAGAATGCGAAGAGGCCCCGAGGCTCTTGAGTATAAAGCATGCCTCGCAGATATGTAATGAGCTTGGGCTGAATAGGATCCCCCCGAAAGGCTGCAGGGTTTCTGCATGTTAGCCCCTAAAGAGCGGTAACATTATTAAAGCCGGTTTATGAGGTAATGGACAAAGTAAATGACTTCAACTAAAAAGGGTGTAAAAAAGGGCCGTGTCTTGATTTCGAGTGCTCGATCGGTTTATGAATTATGTGATGACTCGGTTCAGATATGGGGTCCAGGATCAGTACATATCCAAACGCCTTACGCTATCGGCTTGGATAGAAAGTATTGTAACCAAACTCGAGGGGACTTCAGAAGTACAGTGCCATAAAATTCAGCCATCAATGTTTAAAACTAAATAAAAAGGTAGCGTCCCAAAAAAATAAATAAATAAATAGCGCCTTCGGGTAAAGTCCGCGCTATATAAAAATGCATAAATAACTAACTAAATACATACCGCAAATCACTGCCGTCACTCTGCCGGCCTGCGACCAGGAAGTCAGGCAGGCCGGCGCGTCAACAGGAAACAGGAAGTAGGAGGGCGGGAGCCTACCCCGCCTCCCACGGAAGAGCCGCGATTGGACGGAGCCGCCGTGTTTGGAGCACCGGAGCAGGCAGGAGCCTACCCTGCGCCCCGGTGCAGAAGGAGGTAAGAAGAGTCCTGCTGCCGGGCCCTGCAGCTGAGGAGAGCCGCCGCACGAAGGAAGCCGGTGAGTGCGTTGCTGAGCGGGGAAGGGGGAGGCGGGGGGCGCGGGGAAGGGGGAGGCGGGGGGCGCGGGGAAGGGGGGGGCGCGGGGAAAGCATGTGCGGGCGGGCGGGCTTTGTATGTATGTGTGCGTGCGTGTGACTGTGGGGGAGGGGGGTGTGTGTGTGTGAGCGAGTGTCTGTGTGCCTGTATGTGTGTGCCTGCGTGTGCATGCGCTCGCCTGTGTGTGCGTGCGTGCATGCATGCAGAGGGGTGGGGGCTGCCTGCCTGCGTCTGTAAAAGCAAGGGCTGTGAGTTACTCTGCGCATGCGCGGGGGCAAGCCTGTTCATTCCAAGCCAGCCTCAGCCAGCCTCGGGAAAAACGAAAGTAATAAAAAAGCGAAACTGACACTGCCACTGCAGACAATGCTGCGCGCTCCCGAGGTGAAATCCGGCACTGAAAACGCTCGTAACACTTTGGTGTCCACTCTCCTAAAAACGGATCACATTAGTTGTCGAGCTGACAGCATTCATGCTTCGCATGAATGCTAACGTCAGCTCGACCTAAAAAATAAACAAAATATCAAAACAAAAAAAATCTAACGAGGGGGACTCACTCTATAACCAAACAATAAAGGAAACAGGTCCAAGGGAGAGGCTGGTCTCAGCACTAACCCCGACAATAACAACGCCAAGCCCGAAAAATAAAACTGGGATCCGTAAATTATTTTTCCTAAAGGATCCAATGGCGGCAATATATGCTCAAACAGTTGAAGCTGCCCAGTTGCCAAGTCCAATCCTCCCTGATAAACCAAGAGCTATTTCCTTACAGACACCCGCAAATACGACCAACAAATCACAAAGGGAACTACTTCCGCAAAAAAACATGGCATGCTTACATGCGGGAAAGCTCAAGTGTACCAGACAACGCCCATAATGCCCGCTACAACATTCATAAATAAATTCGAAGTGACAGCCAAAACTGCAAATTCAAATGCAATCGAGCTAGTCAACAACGTTGTACTGGAGGGGGGGTCTGAGACACCTATGGATGAAAAGAGAGAATGGAAAAAATATAACAGCAGCTCTGCAGCTCACAACGTAGCTCCGAATGGACAGATAACTGCTACGGGACCGATGGAGGAAAAACCTTTAGTAGGCCCCAACGAAGAAGGTCTTCCAAATATAAAAGGGACAAAAGATGAAAAATCAAATTCAATAAAATCTACAGTTCAGGCAGGCCCCAGGAAAGAAGTACCCGCCAAATCATTTTCGATGTTAAATGACTCAAATTAGGTGGAAATTCCGGAAATATTGGAATCCAACAATCAGGAGAAAAAACTCCCAGGAAAGGATCCACAACTAGACTCAAGTAAAAAAACTCCACTGAACAGAACCTAATTAGCTGCAGCCACGCCCTTAAGCTCACAAGGCAAGACAGTTCACCAGCATACTGTATTAGTTGAGGACAGGCATAGTCCTATAAGAGCCAAGCAACCAAATTTCTCACCACCAATAACCATCTCATCTGTCAGTTGGATAGATCTTGGGTCAGAGGTCTCGGCGAAGCTCAATGAAGACTATTGCAACACGCAATGGACCCAAACCCTGATTCACTCTTTGGAACAAGCAATAAGGGTTCTGAACTTCCAGTCAGACAAAATGGATGTTCAAATATACCTCGTTAATCTCATCGCGGCCACATATCGGCCATAAACAGCAAAATAGATTTAATAACATTCCTACAGATTACTACACACAACAACCCAACTGTGGCTGCGGCTCAATAATAGAGAAACTGGCAACCCTCTCTGAAATCCTAAAGGATATCCTAGGGTAAGTAAAACAAACATGCAATAGCAAACAGCTCAATAAATCCCAAAAAATAGCCGACCCAGAGGAAAAAACAAAATCCACTAAATTAACAACAGAGGAAACTAGTAGCGTCAATGACGAAATAGAGAAATTGGAGCCTCAGGTCCAACTGGATACAATAGACCACCAAACAGATGCCTTACAGAGTACTTTGAAGTCAGAGGTTGTTCCTAAACCTACAAAACGGGAAAGAAAGCGCACAAGGAATGCCCGCCTCAAATCGAACAAACAGCCAAGTCCAGCTCTGGAATTTTTTTTCCCGTTATTCACAACTAAACCATCTCAAGGGAAAAAGACCCCCCCCCCCCGTCCCGTGGTGCCGCACAATTTTATATAGATCAATCTAAAGCCCTGCAGGCCCACAGCGCAATACAACAAAGTATTACCTCTACCCCAACACTCCAAAAGCCAGATCAAGTCCTCCACATGGAAACAGGATCCTCTCCGGAGGGCAAAGCGGGCCAGAAATTCATTCAGGAAGCGCAGCAACAAGAAAGCAACGAAGTAAAAGATAAAGGAGAGGGGCGAGGAAAAACATTTCATTTGTCAGGCAAAAGAGAACCCAGGAGTAACAGAGACCCAAGTATAGATTCACAGGATCACCCCCACGAAGAAAGGAAAAAAGGGCCAGAACCGGTAAAACTGAAAGTTTCTCCAGTTAAGAAGCTTCAGGCATTAATAACCTTTCAGGCTGAAAACATTATCAATCCAATAGAGATCACAATAATTGGAACAGCCCGACATTGCAAGCTGCAACATCCGGATTTGGAGCCGGTGCAAACAGGGAAAAAAGCTATCAAAAAGTCAGGAAAGATGGAATGGAAAACGGAGGAGTCAAATGCCGCCCCCAAGGAGCATGAACTACGACCCGAAAAGGACTTCCCACTAACAATAACTCCTGAAAATAAATATCTCTGCATAACAATCGGACAGGGTGCATCCCATAAGGAGCACAAACTGGCTCTAAAAGCTAAAGCCCAATCATTAATTTATGTGTATAGACTACAAGGTAAAAAACTGGACTGCCCAACTACACCTATTTGCTAAAAGTCATGGCCGCACAAATCCAGCCCAGCCTAGCATATGGTTTAGTCACCTGGTGCGGAAAGGAAGCAAACTTATTGAACGAGCTTCAGACAAGGATTTACAAGGCCTTTTTTGAGCTGCCAAAGTCTGCCTCTCCTTCTCAGGTGCGACTGGAATTCGGCCTCCAGCACCAGAAATTCTGGGGAATGAGCAGCTTTGTCAAACTTTGCCACAAATTCCGCTTCTCCAACCCAGACACCTTGAATAGATTATGCTGGGACGAAATCAAGCACCAGATGAACCTTGAAGTTTTGAGCTCATGGGGAAGCTTCCTGAGAACATCTTTGACTGAGCTGGAACTGCAAACAGTGTGGGAAAACGGGGATGACAGAGTAAGCTTCGGTAAAGCTGCAAATGCTGCAGCTAAAAAGAAATCCTTGCTGGCTGACAAAAAAGCATTTATTAAGCGCCGGCACGGGTGGACAGTCATCAATTCATATAGATCCCTAAGGCCTCAAGCTTATCTATCTGCTCATTTCAGCTTGCAGTTAAAAAAGAGCTTCACAAACTTCTGCATCGGTGTGCACGACTCAAAAGACCTGCATCAAACCTGGAAAAAGTCTTACCAATCCGCGAATTGTCGACTATACGGTTTTAAATCAGAATCCTTAACCCACTTACTATGTGCCTGTCCAGCAGTCCTGGAAGAGAGGAGAAAGCACTTCAAATTCGTCTTTAATGATTTGAACATTCGTTCATGCAGGCAAGCGGTGATATGCTGGCTGGAAGGCGCATCCATCATCTTGGCTTGCAGGGGGGTCAAATACGTGACAACAGTCAGAAACCTCTTACGGCAAGCTGACGGAGAGCAAACAAAATAAGTAGGATTGAAATCACCTTTCAACAGCTGACTAATTACATTAATGAACGGACAGTACGCCAATCTACGTCTAGCTGCAGGCCGCTAATAGTCTGTCAAGAACATTACAGTCTTGAACACTGGGGCCTAGCCAATACAATCATCTTGCCTAGGAGGTCCCTATATTTTTAAATATGCTGTAACAAGTTTCAAATCGTAGCCCCTGCCAGAGTTGTAATGTGCTGCTAAATTGATAGTTCATCTCCAGTGTTTTTATTCAGAAGAGGGGGAGACTACATCCAATAAGTTAAAGAGGTATTAGGGCTTTAAGCTAGGAGATTGACTCTGTAAGTAGGAATACCAAAACACAAGTTTTTAAGGAAAAGTAATTATACCTTTGTTAACACCTTCAATGCTAAAGCAATTCATCCCGGATGCTGACCTCCCTTGAATCCCATTGTTCATGACGAGCTGTGCTCGTCATGAGCACACGAGCAGTGTACTGCATGACGAGCTGAGCTCGTCACAAGCATGGAAGGGGTTAAACAATAACGGTATCATGTTTAAACCGGGTGTATTTATAAATGTAATGACATTTTACTATGTTTTATGGGCATGGGGGGAATTGTAAGGATTTTAATTAATCAAACAATAAACATTGACTTGACTTGACATTCAGTTCCTCTAAAACAGTTGAATGGTCATTGGTGTCAAGTGTTGTTTCTGCCACCACTGTGCTGGTACTGTAGAGGTCTGGGATCCTCATCTTAACCCCAAACAGAATCTCATAAGGAGTATGACCACCCACAGATTTTCTTGGCATGTTCTTTAAGAACATCTGGACCTCATATTGGTGATGGACCCATATGCGACCTGTTCCTAGGACCCTTTCGGTTAAAGACTGCTTTAAGCCATTTTCTCTCCACTACTGAATTTCCCATGGGATGATAGGGTGAGGAATAGTGTATGGTTACACCCAAACTTTCCACGGCTTCTTTGTAAGCCTGAGAGCTAAATGCAAGACCCTGGTCGGAGTGTTATGTGCCAATTGTATATGTTCCAATAAAGACTCTCTGATCCTTCATAATAGTATGGGCATCAGACGACCACTGTGGCCATACCCACAGGAATCTAGAGCAGGAATCTTCTGCCACCAAGATGCACTAGCAAGCCCCATCTGTTTGTGAGGGGTCATGTGATCCAGATAGACACAAGCCACTGGCTTGTTTGAAAGAAGTAGAGGTGTCTGAGATGGACATGCTACAGTAGAGCCCTTCATCTGCTAGCAGATATCGTATTTAAGAACAAGTCCTTGGTCTGTTTACAGAGACCGGGCCACCAATAGCACGGCTGCAGTAATGAAATTGTAGCTGCCAGCCCTGCGTGTGCTAAAGCCAGATCCTCATGAGCAGCTAGTATTAATCCCAGTCTGCAATCTGTGTTTGGTATTACTCTCTACCCCGCTCCAGGAATATGAGAATATGGTATGGTTTGGGCATCTAATATGTCGGAGTACTTTAGCGGGAAGCCTGTCAGCAGGTGGGTGCCATCATGCTTGGTGTAGACAGCCACTATGATGACTCTGTGCATCCTTGTACTAGGGTGAGTGATTGCAGCAACTGCATTAGTGCGAACTGTTGATTTTGCGGCCTCATCAGCCACAGAATTCCTTGCAACATGAACACCAACACATTGATGATTCAATGTATAAATGACATGAGTCCATGGCAAGCAATCTTTTGGTTTTGCCACATTCTCTCAAGGCAGTTTGTGCTTAATTGTGCATACCCTCCAGTCTCTAAATATATTCTGGTTCCAGTGATACAGGTATTCAATAAGGTACTGGACATATTAATACAAATCACACACTATGAGTGTGGGGAATCCATGATCTGTATTTTCCTGTGCCAGTATTAGAGCCTTTAGTTCCACCAGCAGCGCTGTGCACTAG
This sequence comes from Lissotriton helveticus, assembly GCF_964261635.1. NCBI lineage: Eukaryota > Metazoa > Chordata > Amphibia > Caudata > Salamandridae > Lissotriton > Lissotriton helveticus. The sequence continues at coordinate 150,758,090 of NC_136073.1, forward strand.
TCACCTTGTGACTGCACATAGGTTTTCTCAAGCTTTACGATTATGCAGGCACCTGAGCATTAATGCGTGTCCCAAAGGCAGGCTGGGCAGATCCATCGATATTTATTATGTAGTCATAGCATTCTAGTGGCATTATTTCATTGGGCAGGGGATATTCTTATTGATGGAAAGCTTGTGCTTGAGGTATAAAATGAAATCTGTAATCTACATCAGATGCAGTACGAGAGTAAGCTTATCAAGTCCAACATGGATGTAAAGCCTTAGTGTTTGGAACGGTTGCTTTTGTGAAGGCCTTTATTGTCGGCAACAGGGTGATGACAATTCTACATTTACCCTTAGCCTGGGCTCTCTTTCTCACTACAGCAGTCGGTCATGCCATCAGTATTTCTTTCAATAGGTGCAAAACTCATTTCTCCATTAGTATATAAATGCAATGTATATGCAATAGGTACTGTGTTACCTTCATTGAACGTGACATATGTGTATCCTGATGTTCCTGGGATAACGAAGATCACCAGCTTCATTTTATATATACGTGTGCATAAATGTTTGGAAGCTATCATGTCAAATGTGTGCTTTAAAAGTCAGGACATATTAAGTTGTAGAAAGGTTTAACTCATTCTGTATAATCTGGAATGTATGTTCTGCCAAAATGTAGAAATCCCAAGATAGATAGATTTAAGTCTTTTCAGTGTTTTTGGTGGTAGAAGAGCACACATTTCTCTAGGAAGTGTTTCGCAAGGCTTTTGCCTTACTTGACAAATCATATCACAGAAAAGGACATTGAGGTGGGCAATTTTAGATTTTTTTAGATTAAATTTGTAACGCATGTGAGGAAATCCCAATAATATGCTATCAATTCTTATCAAGTGTTCAACGATCATCTTTCGAAAGTTAAATATCATCGACATAGGACATGGGACAACACCTGGTCGTCAACATTTTGCAACTGCTCTGTAACTCTGGCTGACCCCTTGGACAAACAACAGAATTGCCTCTGAAAGCCTAGCTTGCTGAAGGAATTCAAATATAAGATCTCAGGTGTTATAATGTGGCAGAAAAATGCATTCTAGATATCTAGTGCTGTTTTGTATTTTTCCCCTCAATGTTGTTCATTACTGTGGCACTATGTGCATTTTGTACTGCAAATGAGAGAGCAGCTGACTTTAAGTGTCTGTAATCTAATACTAAACAATATGAATAGTCCGGTTTCATTACTGGAAACAAGGGATTGTTCATAGATGAGATACATGTTTCTGTTACTCCTTGAGATTCAAGTTGTTCTACGATTTCCCTAACTTGTTTTTAGCTTCATGTTTTTATTGGGTATTGTCTTTGAGATTGTGGGATTGTCCCCAATGGTATATCATGGTACGGTGAACCATCAGCCCATCCCACATGGTTGTGGTATAATGCAGGAGCTAGCGCTAGTGCCCACTCTTTCGAATATGAATGTTTCAGTGACTCTGGAACAAGGTCAGAGAAAGCAGGTAAAATTACAATTTTCCCACTTGGGCAATTCATGTTGAAATCAGGTGGCCAATCCTACAAAAGAATATTGTAACCTTGTGTCAAGTGCACCCAAAAGAGTATATTAAAAACCTGGGTACATCCCCTTCCAACCCTAGTTGTATTTCGTATAAATGAATGGGGACACTCACCCTTGTATCAGGTGTTTCCACCATGATTTACTTACTCAGCACTACTCCTACCTGACAATTCTTCAGGTTCTGGCAAACTATCATCACTCCCCCACACTGTCTAGCATTGTAACAGCCCATTCTCCCCAAATAAGCAGAGTACTCAATATCCGGGGCGTGCATGACCTTTAGTCTGACTACCTTTTAATATTTACTTGCCGCTTAGAAGGTTTCTGCTTATCTTCCTGTTTTATCATGTAGTCAGATAAGCAGTGTGAGTCCTTCTTTGGTTTAAACTGCTCCTATGATCTGCACTCTGAACGTTTATCAGATGGTTAATGAAAGGAATGAGATGAACGTCTATCAGTATCTTGATACCTGTCAGGCAGTTTAAGTTTATCACGGTTCCGAAGGTTATATTGTTTCTCATTGGCTACCTGTTGGGGAGATCCACCCTGTAAATTTATCTTGTCCTTTTGTTTTTGTTATTATCCCACTTCTTCTTTGTTGAAGAGTTTGTTCTTACTTAGAGTTATCCTTTTCAGAATTCCCCTTTAGTTGTGGTTTAACAGGCTTGCCTCCCAAAGTATCTTTACCCAGCGTCGCGTAGATTTCACTGGTATTTTTAGGTAATTCATGCTCCTGCTGTGCCAGAGTCATATCCCTGAGGTGTTGGCATATAGTCAATGCTGCTGCGTCCCCTTTTCTGTTACTTAACATAATGGCAGATGCTGTGGCAAAATTGCCCATCAGTTTTATCCCCGTACTCATTTTGAAGCTGTTTCAGCACCTCAGGCTTAACGGCCAGAGAAGGGGTCCCATATGTTCTAGTATATACTGCAGCAAATATTGTACCCCAAGTGGTGCAGTCTTTCACTGAGGGAGACATCTGGCAAGCAAATTGTTAGTATTCTGTGTTTGGCCTGCTTGCCAGTATGGGGAAAACCACTTCAAGCTGGCTTGTTTTTTGTGCAGTCCAGAGCGGAATCTCCTCCCACCTGATGGGAACTTTTCCCATGAATGCATTCAGCGTTTGTGGGCTGATGCTCGGGGTAGCCAATTGTGGTTGAGCAGCTTGATCAGCCTCTGCTGGGTTAAGTGTCATAACGAACTGAGCAAGACTCCTATATATTGTTACTAAGTCTTTAGTGCTCACACCTCTGCTGCTAGTAAATTATCAACATTAGGATACAGTGTGGATCCAGCTAAGACTGCCCATATTGTTCAAGAATAGAACACCTCAGTCCTAAATGCTATGTGTACCTCAACCACAAAGGTAACATCTCTTCCCCTTGCTGAGGGGCCATGCTGTAGTAGTTTCAAAGTAACTGCATGTCTGCAGTACCCAGCTATGGTTAGGGCCTGAGGATTATCATTGCCAGACATGTTAGGTAATGAATTACAGAGACAGTAACACCATGGGAATAATAAATACTTTCAAGCTTGATTTACCTACAGTCAATACATAGGGGTTACCTATTCAAATAAGGGAGATATTCCCTACCACCACAGATGTTTCTGGTTCCGCAGTAGGTAGGGGTCTCTGAGACGGCATGATTGAACTCCCTCAGATGATCCATTAAATATGAACCTAACCAATATTGGGTGCCATGTTGTGCAGTTTCCACCTCACAGCAGGAGCTGCACGTTTGCGTACAGCATAAATGTTGGGATGGTGTCAGACTGATTCCATGCGCCCTTGCAGGATATGTTGTCCAATAGACCTTCTAGCTCACAGTGCCATCATAAACCCCCCTAAATCTAGTTGGGCGATGAACGGTTTCTGGCAACCAATGAATATGACAGCCCTGGTCCTGCAGAAAGGTGGTAACAAACCCTCAAACCTTTCACACAATCTCTCATGCTCTAGTATTCGCAGACAAATATACAAGAAATAGAAGGAGGGACATTTTCAATATTTTATTGAACCAGCATGATTTTTATATAAAACATATGTGCTGCAAAGATCAGCAGAGAGTAGCAACAGTGAACAGAATATAATCAGCCATGGTGGTAAAACAATATATATTTGTAGGCCTAAAATACAATATAGAGAACTGGTTGTACTCCTACTATGCAATACCTAACCTAAGTGTCTCCAGTGAGTGTGTGTTTGTGAATCCCCTTACTGGAGGATCCGACCTCAGTTACTTAATGGGAAAGAATGTAAGTCCCCGTCTTGGTCACAAGCTGGACACCCTTGCAGGGAGAAGTCAGCATGCTGCTAGGCCAAAGCATCAGCATATAGAGACCTCACTAATATCGGCTGTGCCCTCCTCTCCCTCAACTACGGAAAAGCTTGTTTAGTTATAAAGAATAGCATCCTTGCGAGTCCAGTGCAAGTCAGCATTGTTTTGGTCTATAGATAAACATGTTGACCCATGGATGAAAAATAGAATGACATTTGCACAATGTGTGTTAAGACCTTGTACGTAGTGTTCAAGAAAATGTGATAATGTTAGAAGGAGCAGAATCTGTATGCAAAGCGGTTTGCGAGAAACTAATCCAACCTTGTCACACATGAAAATGTGTGTAAAAGTTATTGTGTAAAGGGGAATGAAACTTCAAAACACTTGTCCATTACAAAAGATGGCATTCATTCTATGTGGGCCTACCTCAGATACACAACATGGGCCTGTCAATTAAAGGCTGCCAATGGGCCTGCAGCACTCAGTGTGCCACCCACTTAAGTAGCACCCTAACTATGGCTCAGACCTGCGATTGCAGAGCTTGTATGTGCAGTTTACACTGCTATTTTGACCTGGCAAGATGAACCTTTTGCCAAGCCTAAACCTTCACTTTTATACATATAAGTCACCCCTAAGGTAGGCCCTGGACAACCCAAAGGTTAGGGTGCAATGTTTGTAAAAGTAAGGACATGCACTTTTATGTTTTACATATCCTGGTAGTGAAAAACTCCTAAATACGCTGTTCACTACTGCAAGCTATGTATTCGTATTCCCCCTAGGCAGCCACGCACAGTGGAATCTTAAATGTGGCTTGGTGGGCCATTCTGGGAGGATAGGAGGGAGGAGCTGGCCGCAGCCTCAGACTTATACCTTAATAGGATGGGTCTTTTCCCCACCCAAATGGCTGCATTCCCCCCAGTAGTGAGTCTGGAGCCAGGGCAGGAAAGGAGGAACTCTGTGTACTACAAAGACCTGTCTTAGAAGTCTCCCCCGATTCAAAAGCACAACTGGGTATAGGTGCCGAACCTCTGAACCCACCACTTCAGAACACGTTTGGACTTGTGAGGTATCTGCCAGAAAGAGGAACTGCTTTGCTGGTGAAGGACTACCATTCTGCTAGACTGCTGCTCTGCTGGACTCCTACTTAGCTGTGCTACTCTGCTGCCTACTGTTCCTCTGCCTGGGTGAGAAGGAATGGACCTGCATTAATTGAACCCATAGTGGCCCCAAGGGCTTGATGGCTTGCCTTCCTGGAGTCTCAGGGTAATACCATACTTTCATTTCTTCTACTGCTGCACCCAAACCCTGCTGGACCCTTAAAAGTGAGACCTCAGGTGCTTTCTTTATTGTAACCCATGCATCCTCTCCCAAAACAGCACCATTGCATGTATCAGAAATGGCGTATGGCCTCTGCTGCATGAATTGACATTTCCTTGAGGTCTTTCCATTTCTGTCAACATCAGCCTTAATACCAAGAACTTCATATCAAAGCCCCTGCACTCATTGGAGCTGATGCATCACCACTGCTGCACAGAGCAGGACTATTGCATCGCCTCCACTACGAGGATGGACACCAACGCATCACTTCAACATTAATGCACCAATTTGGCTGCATCTTAAATCCCCTTTGTTGACAGGTTCTTCAACATCGACTCAGCCAGGACCAAGGTACTCTTGCTCAAGGAATCCAATCTGGTCCCTGTAGACGGCCTGCACTCCATCGCAGTCAGCCGGAATTTTCAGACTTTGCGTTGGTTCTGGGTGACCAGATAGCACATGTTGGTGCTTAGTGCTTTTTGGCCCTATTTTCACTTTTGTCTTTAAAAATTCATATTTTGAGTTCTACAAATTGGATTTTTCATTTTTGGTCTTTTTTATTGATATACGGATTACCTCTAAGTTAAGCCTGACTGCTCTTTGCCAAACTACTGAAGGGTGCGCACAGGCTAATTTAGGATTTGGATGCTTCTTACCCTGCCTAGAATTGTGGTTTCTGCCTCGCTTGGGCACATTGCAACACATCAATTTCTAACAAACAGTACCTTAGTTGTTTCTGCAATGGCACACAAAATAACCAGGCAGAAACTTACCTCAGGCAGAGTTCTCTTATAACAACTCTGTTCACTCTGATTCCAGGTTTTCTCCATTAATTGCACTGAAGATTTCCATCCTTATTTCTTTCGTGGGTTCCTTCTATCCATGCCTCTGTGTCTGGTGCTGCTGACTTTCTGGAACTGGCTTGATACTGAGAGGCAAGTGATTGCCTGGATTTTACAAGATTATAAAACTGCTATGAAGGCTAGTACTGATAAATTAAGAATACTAACCCCGAACCTTAAAGTGGGAGAAAATGTTTGGTTGTCTTCTCCAGTCCGGTTCCATTCTCAATATTCAGGTGCCTTTGTGATACCCAAAAAACTCAATCCTATTGGCTCTAGACTCAGTCTTCCTAATTCTTGGAAGATTCGCAACACTTTTTATGTCTCCCAGCTGAAGCATTTTCTGTCCAACCTTTTTCCATCACAGTTCTGCTCTTTGTCTTGGTATGACGGATGGGGAACTAGAATGCAAGCTACCTGAGATGTAATTAATGCATTTTCATATGTTGATTACAGTTCTTCATTTACTGAATAGGCTATCCTTCTAGCGAACTTTCTTGAGTTCTTACCTCTTCAGTACATGTACCTATATTGATTAGTCACTTATCTCTAACTTTTCCTGAAATGCCTGGAGTCTTGCAAGGCGGGGTGAGTACATTGCAACTTTGGCATCTCAGATATCGAGTTAACTGAGGTCTGTGATACCTTGCTTGTTCCTCTGTTCCCAGGCTTCATAAACTGATGAAAGAAGCCTGCAGCTACAGGCTGCAAATCACACTCATTAGAGGCTCCATTGCCTCCTACTCCTGGGTTCCTGCCTGTTGCTCCTTGCTAGTCCATCTCCAAAATGGCAATCATGTGCCTGAGTGTTTGCAGCTGCAGTTTCAAGCTACTCCACAGCTAGCTCAGTTCAGGTTTCTGTGCTCTTTTATTTTCCTTTTCTATCATGGCTGTTTCTTCCTTGGATTCCTCTTGATTTGCTCTTATGTTTCCTGTCATGTGATGCTTCATTTCATTTACTGTTCCTATTTTGCTGATCCTGACTCCTGGCTCTAGAACTCCAGAAGATTTCCAATGTTGGATTCCTGATCTCTGGTTTCCTGAATTCTTTGAAAATCGTTATCCAGCAAGGAGGTATTATATGTGGCAACGTTTCAAGGGCGCTTGAGTGGTTTATGGCAACCAGTGAATATGACAGCCCTGGTCCTTCAGAAAAAGTGGTAACAAACTGCTTTCCTACCCCATATTCCCTTTTGGTGGTGACGTTGTTGCTTCTTAGATATTGTCACCCTAACTCCGGGCAGTGCAAAACATGGACCATAATTCCTACTAAGTACCATTCCTATACAAGAAAGTAGATAGAGCCACAGTCAGAGTGTTATTGGTGCAGAAGAGAAGGGCACAAAACTCAAGATGAGACATAAGGCTCATCCAATATCTGACTGCAGGAAGGCACTTGGAAATGCATGATTTGAGCTAGGGTATATGGTAGGTTTGGATAAGGTTTGTGTAAAGGTATTATGAGAAGCCAAAGGAATTGTTGATAATGGAGCTGGTGTATAGGGAGCATTGTACTGGATCCATGTCAGGCCCTAAATAGACCAAGAGTTGTAATGGGCAGTGGCGGCTGGTGGAATTTGAAACTAGTGAGGCGTAAGAGCAACGCTCATTGCTGACATTTTGATGCCCTCACTATCGTGCAATGTGGTTAAGGGAGAGACCCTCAAGTGAGTTTAGGCAACAGGCCTGACCATTAACAGCACAAATAGGCATTAAAGATGGGGAAGTGTCTGGGACGCCCTGCTGTCTGAGGAAGAGCTACCATGGGGTAGCTCTGCCTGTACTGCTGATCAAATAAGAGGCCTTGTTTGCAACCTCTTTAGGTATTCTGCTTGTACTGATAATCCAATAGGAAGGCCTATTGGCAATCTATGGCCAGACAAAATGCACTAATACACCTATAATCACACAGGGAACAATTGTAAACCCTTATCCGATAAAGGAAGTCATTCTGTCTCTGCTCATGATAGAAAGCCGCCTTGCACCAGTTATGTATCTGCCTGCTCTCTATTTGTTGCACAAATAGATCTGTGGCAGCTTGCGACAGTTTCCTGTGTCTGTTTACTGTCTTGGACCAGCAATGGCTTGACAAAATGCCTGTGCATTCAAGGAAGGAATCGTGAGGGCCTTTGATTGCACTGCCATTCGCTACATAACTCGCCTTCCGCAGCAACCCCGCAGTTTTAGCAATCTAGTTATGGCATGCTATTGTCTGCAGAAGCTTTGTGTTCGTTATTGTGATACAAGCGCTTAACAGGTCACAGTTGAGGTCAACAAGTGTAATTACCACCACCTTTTTGTTTTCCACTCGCAAGCCTTTTATGAGCTAATGTACTAACCGTTTTTGTCACTAACCCCTAATGAGTTTGAGTTTGTTAATGTATTCGTCAGCCAAATGGAGTTGGGCCAAAACATTCATTTAGCTGCTCCTCCTAAGCATCCATTAGATGAAATGGATAACACCATCCCAGGAGCCTCTTTTAAAATGGTGGTTGGAGCCTCTTGTAAAATCTTGACATTTGAATCACAACAGTTCTTAAATTGCTACGCTGCTGTCTGGATTTATTTAGTTAACGTTGTGCCTAAAATGGATGGGCGCTTGAAAGCATCCCTCTTGTATGGAAGATTTTGCATAAATATTCAATACTTCATGCTCTGAAACAGTGAAGTGATTTCTAATCAGAAAAAAAATCAGCAAGGTTAACGGAAAAAATCTACAAGGTTGCAGCCATTCCCGATCCCAGATTAGCAGTCGCGGCCGGCATTACGGGTGGGTGGGTGGAAATGGGGTCGTCGCGCCGCGGAGGGGATGGGGGGGAGGTGGGAGTGGTTTAATGGGAAAAAAAATGAAATAAAAGTAAAACTTACCGTCCCGCTTTTGGTGAAGTCCAGAGACTCCCGACTCCTGCCGTCCTGCGTTTTGAATTCCTGGCTGCAGCTCTCGTCATCAGGAAGGCAGCCTCCCTCCCCTCCACCAATCACAACGCTGCAATGGCAGCGTTGTGATTTGTGAGGCCGCGCCCCACCAGGGTCATTTTCTCTATGTATGCTGCAGCATACATAGAGAACAGGGAGAGTGGGCGGTGTTGCTCGAGGGCAGGGGGAGTGGCTTGCCCACTGTTGTTCATACTGACTGCTTGGGCGACCTCAGGCTGCCCAAACAGTCAGTATGAACAACAGTGGGCAAGCCACTCCCCCTGCCCACGAGCAGGACCGCCCACCCCCAACCAGGAACTTTTGCTTTCTCGCCGTGCGAGAAGGCAGAAACAAATGGTAGTTATTACCATTTATGTTTCTGTCTTCTCGCACGGTGAGAAAGCAGGGGGGCAGCACCCAAACGCCCCTAGAGAGGAGCTGCCACTGGTTGTGGGATCTGTGGTGATCTCTTCTAGCCTATGACAAAGAGTGAATTAATAGATAGGAAGAAAACCAATGAATTTCACACAGAGGTGAGATAGGCAAGCAGAGCTTGGTGATGTACAGTGTCAAATATTACTGACAGATCAAGAAAAATGAGGACAGAAGGTAAGTGATTGTGGTGAACAGAGAAAATTAAGATCGAAATGTGAGATAGTACAGTTTCAATTGAGTGAAAGGCGTAGAGTAGGAAATTACATGTGCATTAGCAGTTTAGAGAGGATGAAGTCTTCACTCTACTTGTAACCTCTCTAGGCCAAATTCCTATGTTTGTATATATCTATATCTATATCCTTCTTGTGGTCACCATTAGGTAGTTAAAGTTAGGTGCTAGTTTTGACAGTAAGACAGGAAAAGTGTTTTTTGACTTGCCTATATCTTTGGCACCCTTTGACAAATCTTGACAAAATTCTCCCAATAAAAGTGTGACAGTGAATCTTGTTGTGCATGGAGGGTTTTGGGGTGATCCATCAAGCAGGGGCCAAAAGAGGTGGGGGGCAAAAAAAGTTTCCCATGTTAATTTCCATAGGAATTTTAGACATGACTACACCCTGAACTGCTGAGTGGAATTACAAACAATTTGTAAGAAAGATTGCTGTTAGTGTAGAAAGCAAAATTGTTGTAAATTGGTGCAAACCCATTCAGTAATTTGGATGTCTGGGGATGCGAAGACTTCTCAAACCATCCCAATCTCATGCAGAGTGATTGGCTGGCAACACTTCAAACATCCAAAGTCCCTAAAAAAGTTTTAAAAAAAGGAAAGCGGGCAGGGTAAAAATATCTGGACTTTTTAGCTCTGGTGCTGAGGCCTCAAGGGGAACCCGCCATGGCAAAAAAAGCATTTTTTGAAAAACAACTTTCACCAAAAATCATAACTCTGGCAAATCAATAAAAAAAGTGTGGTCTCCGGCGCATATTTAGGAAAAAGCCCCCGGGTGGGCCAGGTCCTGGGGTTAAGTTTAAAAGAAGGAAGGGGACACGTGCAAGACGTACAACGTAGGGGTTATCGGTGAAGGACAACAGCGAGTAGGAGGCAGGAGAACGGGCAGGTAAGTGCCTTTTTAATTACTTTTATTTACTTTGGGAGGGTGAAGGGGCCACAGAGTCGAAGTTTTGCCTGACTTCAATAGGCAAAACTACATTAACTCCACTTGCGGAGCATAGCTACCCGCCCTGGCTTAGACAAAACAGCACCTCAAGGAACAATTCAGTGTTGACAGTATGATGACCAACTAACTCAGGATGCAGCGGCCAGAGCTGCTGACTCAAGAGCTGGAGATTCTCGTTCAAGTCTCAATGGCACAACATCCTGTGATTCTGGGCAAATCACTTAATCTCTCAGGTGATAAATTGTGCTATATAAATCTGCTGCAAGACCAAAAAGCAGAAAGAGGTCAAACTTTATAAAAATGAGTCCCCCCAAAGCGGATGTTAACAGTATTTCAGACAAGAAATAAGCATTGGTAATTGCAGAGCAATATGCAATCGCCAATAGAAATGGAGGAAAATTAAGAGGCAAGCACAGGAACCAATGAAACGCTAGGAAAGAGAGGGGGCAGGATGTAAGCACCCTTTTAAGTTTATATCAAAAACAATAGATTTTACAAGTGCTGTACAGGTGAAACCTAAAAATAGAGGTCAGAAACAAGCAGCATGTGGCAGAATAAAGGTCAGGAGTGAGCAGAAAGAGGCAAAATTAGGGCAGAACGAGCAAAAAAGGCAATATAGAGGGCAGAAGCAGGCAGAGAAGAGGGAGAAAATGAGGATTAAATGAGCAGAGGAGACACAAAACCGAAGGCAGTAGAGAGTAGCAAACTGCAGGCATGCTAGACAAGAGAATCATCACAGGGAGAGCTGGCATGAGGACCTTCTCCCATATGCCCCCCTACTATTCTTTACTGTGTACCCACTGATAGATCTACTCAGTCAGTCAGTCAAAAATTAACTTTATTTGGTTTGTCACAACCATAAAGTATACATATACAATTTACAATTTATAAAAAATAAAATCCATTCTCTTAAAATATTTTTCTATTTTTTCGGTTCTTTAAAAGTTAAACAATATTTTACATTCCACTCTCTTAAGTTTGTTTGGCCTTTGAAAGCAAAGTCTCTACTTTTTTCATAAATTTCACACCGCGGCATATTAAAATGTTCGAACCTGCACCCATCCAGCTGATGATTGCCTGACTGCAGGTACGGATCTGAAGAGCATTTAGAACTGATTTCAGCAAAGTTCTTCTTTCCTCTTTTATTGACTCGCATGTGCGTAATAAGTGACTTAAGGTTTCCGTGTGATATCCACATAGTCTTTTCCAAGATGGAATCAGATTTTTAGAAGGGTGATCGCCTAGTCTAAAAGCTAAAAATTTCATTTTTAAAGATAGACGGAAATGTGCCGCAAGGTAAGGTTGTGATTTTAATTGTTTATATGAATTTAATACAGTCCAGGCATGTCGACGTTTAGCCAAGGTCTTTTAATCTTCGACCAGGGAGAGGGCTTTTGCGTTTAATTTGCAGATCTTTTTGAAGGATGCTTCTTCCAGTTGGCTGTTCCAAATTTCCTCTATTTTAAGGGTTTCCAAGGTTGTTCGCAAATCCTCACCCCAAGAGTTTGGTTCACATTGCTCATACTGTTTCTTGATTTCCAGCCAGCATAGATTATTTAGTGAACCTGATTCTGCTGATCTGAGCTTCCAGCAACATTTCTCTAAGACTGCTTTCCTTTGGTAGGTTTGATTTTGCAGGCCAAATTCCAATCTTTCTTGTGCTGGAGCTGATCCTTTGTAAATGTTAAACACCGATTTGTATATTTTTGTCTGGAGTCTGTTCAGGATGTCGATTTCTTTCCTGTGCCATATTTCTAGCCCATAGGACAGAAATGGTAATACTTGGGCTGCCATCACCTTCAGAAGATGTTCATAGGACGGGCATTTCAGTTTCTTTTGAAGTGTTCTGTACGCGAAAGTCAGAGATTGGGCTCTCGCATTGATGTTTCTTTTTTGGTGCAATATGGACATGTTTTTACTTATTGTGACTCCTAAGTATTTATATGATGTTGTTTCTTCAATATGTTTGTCATTAGTGTACCATTTAAATGGTCGTCTGCCTGTGCCCGCCAATCTCATCACTTTCGTTTTTTTGATGTTTAGTTCCAGACCTTCTGACTCAAAATACTCAGTTAATTTAGTTATCACTCTTTGGAGGCCTATCGGTGTTTGACTTAAGACCACGATGTCGTCTGCAGATTGTTAGAACTGGATATCTTCATTGGCTAATTTTGGTGGATGTCCGTTTACGCTGTGCAAATGGCTTTCTAAGTCTGCAAAGTATATGTTGAAGAGGCTTGGCGAGAGCACGCAGCCCTGTTTGAGGCCATTTCTTGTTTTTAATTCTGCGGATATTTGTCTTCCATCACCTAACTTTACTTTTGGCCAGGTTTCGCTATATAACGCTATTATAATATCAATTAATTTCTGCGGGAGGCCCCATGTTTCAAGTTTATTCCACAAGCGTTCTCTTGGCACGCGGTCAAACGCAGATTTCAAATCTATATAACAAGCTAGTAGTCCGGTCTTCTTTTTTCCTGCTCTTTCAATAAGCAGCGCCAGCGCTGACAGATTGGTTGTACAACCTGTGCCTCCCATGAAACCTGTTTGGAATTTCGGTACAATTTTGTTTTTATTTATCCATTGTCGAAGGTGAGTCAATATACAGGATGAAAAAAGCTTTGCCTCGACATCAATTAGGGCTATCAATCTGTAATTTCCCGGTTCCATTCTACATCCGTTTTTATATATTGGGTGGGATAGATCTACTCATGCACCACTCAAACAGGCCTATTTACATACCACTCACAGCCCCACTCTGAGACTCACGCACCCACTGACAGACACACTCCTTGACCTACTCAAACACTTACAGAGCCACTCACAGACCCACTCTGATACTCACACAATAACTCAAAGACCTGGTAAAATAATCACACACCCATTCTTACACCTACTCAGAGACTCACACCCCCACTCCCCTAACTAGTCAGTCAGTCACACACAAACTCTCAAAAGTTACAGGTTACAGAAAATAAAATTTTTAAAAGCTGTCAAAAAGGATTGAAAAATATCAAAGGTTAAATGGACTTTACAGTTAGGCTCACATTTCGCTTATACTTAACCAATGAAATTTAGCAGTTATAGTTACCTGAGGTAACTTTACCTTGCGGCCCGCAATGCACTGCTTATGTACTTACATATGACATTACTCATGACATGGTCAGTGACATCACTAATGACATCATTGATGATATCTCAAATGACATCACAGGTGACATTACTGATAGCATTAACACAGACCCACTCACACACCCTCTCATACCCCCATACAACCTCTCACACACTCACTCATACTCACTCAATCATACAGCTACTCACAGACCCATACAGCTATTCAGTCACCCACTAAATGACTCCTACTCACAGACCCATACTGCCACTCATATACTCACTCCCATACAATCACTCATATTCCTATTCACTCATCCACACAGCCAATCGTACAGCCACTCACTTAGCCATTCAGCTACTGAAAGAGCTACTCACCCCACCCTACATCCACTCACACATCCAATCAATCATCCTCAAAACCACTTAGACACCCATGAACACATTAATACAATAAATCACATGCCCATTCACTCATCTATACAGCTACTCACACAAATACTTACAGTGCAAAACAGCAACTCAAACATCCACTCATTTACATATACACCCAGTCAAACAGCTACTCACTTACCCATACATCTACTTACACACCCATTTACTCATCCATACAGCCATTCACACAGCCACCACAGCCACCGATTCAGCTACTCACACAGTCACTCACCCACCCATACATCTACTCACACATCCACTTATTCAGCCACATAGCTAATCACACAGCCACTCATCCACCCAGAGTTCCACTCACAGAGCCACTGATACAGCTACTTGCATTCACACTCACCCACTCACACAGCCCCTCATGCAGTCACTCACCCACTCATATAACTACTCACACACACACCATTATTCACCCACATAGCCACTCACACACCCACACACCCTGACAGCCATTCAGACACCTACTGATACAGACCATCACAGCACCATTCAGATTACATATATTAAAACAAGTATCACTCATTAGAAGTACTAAAAGAATGGGAATTTAATTTATACTTATGCTTAGTATATATCTTTAACTCAGAAACTTTCACAAAATAATTACGTGGTTGGTGATGTCATCAGTGATGTCACTGCACTGATCATGTCTTGAGTGATGTAATATGTGAATTCATAAGCAGCGTATTGTCTGGGTGTCACATAACTGCGGAATTTGAATGGTGTTGTGCTAGTGAAATCTTAGCCTAACTATAACATCCTTGTAACCTTTGTTTTTTTTGTGAGCATATATATGCTGTACTGTACTATACTATTTTCGTGGCGTCCAATCCTAAACAACTTGCCAGATGCATGCAGGGAATGGTAGTTGTTGACCAGCAAGGACGATTGGGTGACATGCCTAAGACTTCCAACAACAGATTTGTCTTTTCTAAGGTTCATTTTTGATATTGTGAAGTTACTAGGTATGGGCATAAGCCATCAAGAGGCAAGTGACAACATGTAAAAGCTGTTGATATGAGCTATGTTTTTCAAAATTGAAGTTACGTGCACTCCGACGATGGAATGGACAGATGGTTCACAATGATTAGTCCCATCTGTTTACATTGATTAGATTGCAACAATATGAAATAAGTATTTTCAATGGCAAAGATAAGAACTTCAATTTGTTGTTTATATTTACATGTATACTTGTCACTGACATTTATTAATAACATTGAATTACTACTGTATTACTTACGTTCGCAGATTCTGACAATTTAGTACACATTTGATAAAAATGTTTTTATCTTTTATTTTTACCAATGAATAGGACAGACTTAATGAGCAGTTGAAACGGAGTATTTTGTTTGTGTTTTGCACTATTTGGTATTTAAATGTGATTGAAACATGGTGTCCTTTAGATTGACACAGGCATGATCTCTGCCCAAATGCGTCTTTCTTTTGTGTAGAGTCATGGAGGCCCATGGCAATAAAGATGTGCTGCAGATTTTACCTACCTTGTGTGCGTGCCCTCTTCTTGTTTTGCATCAGGTAGGTTTGGTGGAATATATATGATATTGTATATATTCACTGAAAAAAACAATAGGTTTCAGGGACGTTATAGTTAGTTGGACATTTCTACCAGACAAAACCATAGAAGTTCCCCTGTTATAGCTAGTTCAGCGAACTATAACTCGCACACAGCAATGCACTTCTGATGATGTCAAATATTACATCATTCATGACATGGTTAGTGACATCACTGATGACATCTCAAATGAGATTTCTAGAAGAACTTAATATTCAAGGAGGGGGAAGTCCCGAGCTGCTGAAGGTGGGTTTTTCCAAGAAATCGTTGTTAATTCTCGGAGCTTAGTGGAAGTATCCATGCCGTATTTGGGCTGTATGGTTTAGGGCAAATATGGTAGTGATTTCTATGCCTATATAAGGATATGATAAAGTATACCTATATAAGGGCATGAATCGAGAAAATTATACTAGAGTCCTAGATTAGTTTACAACACCCACTCCACGATTTTAAGTTCAATAATCTAACCAAGTAAGCACTTAACATATCTAAAGCTAGTGTTTACAATCCCACCCCAAAATACATTAAAAATGCATTTGAACTGGGAGTACATGATAACAATATTTAGCATTTCTACAGTACGCAATTTACTTAAGTGAAGATTTTCTAAGCATATAGTGTTTTGTCTAAATATGCAAACTAAAAGAATCATGAAATTACATTTTATGAAAATGGCTCTTAAATACAGAAGAAAAGGTCGAGACCATTTCATAACATAACATGTCATATCAATAGTTCTTTTAATAGGGACAAGGCCAAATAGTTTTTCTAGTCAATGTTCAAAAGAAGGAAATGAAGTTCTTGTTCTCTAGGAATAGTTCTACTTTAAGCAGAGTAGTCTGTGCCCAAAAAAATTCAATCTGTTTTGAAGAGGAGAAAAAAAATAGTCCCAAAGTTAAAAGTCTAAGTTGTGAAAAATGAAGGCCGAATTTCAGAGCTCAGGAAATGCTGTGTGCATGAATCAAAAGTTATTCTCGGTTTCAGGAGAAAACATCAGGTCGTCTAGGCTGGCAAAGAAATTGTCTACCACAGTAGGTGAAAGTGGAACTACTTGATCTAGCAGATCAAATGTGCACAGATGAGAAGTATTGCCGTTAGCGCTTGTTGCCGCGTTAGCAATAGTCATATTAGATGGTACCTGTGTGCCTGTTGATCCTCGTATCTCACCTTCAGTCAGACTTACTGGTGGGATCTCAACGAATGACGTCATCAGGATTTGTAGCCGTTGGGGACAACACAATGCATGAGCCGTTACGGGACCTAGCAGGGTGTCGACATCCGATGGCAGGACTGATGGAAGTGTAAGACAAATGTCTAACACGCATTCCTCTCCGCAAAGCAGGCATTGTAGAACAGGTAAGATGCAATCTTGGCAGATTGGACTGAATGAAAGATGCCATGTCGTATTCAGATCTCTTAAACGAGCCAAGCCAAGAATCTGTGTTATCCGCTCACGATACTTCAGGGCACGGAGTGCTTGTTCCATGATATTCTGGGTATCGCCGGTGACTGGACTTGCCATATCGGAGCAGAAGAAATAAAAATAGTATTCTTGCTACGAGTCCCAAGATGAGAGGCAGGCTGCCGAACACAGAGTGCACGAAATTTGGAAAAATGCCGAGGCCTGCTTCAAATGGTTTTAACAGTCCCGAAAAAATCGTCTTCAATACATGTGCAATGCCACTGGTATCAGACATGTTTAAGATTTGACTTAACATTTCTGCGAAATGTACAGGGCAGTTTGTTGATAATAATGCATGTATCTCTGCAGATGCCCTTGCAACTTGCAGATCATACGTTTCTTTGGATGAGGTCAGTGACACAGATTTTTGCAAAAGAATGGCTTTTAGTCTGCTTAAAGTATCAATTCGTATATAAGAGATATTCAGTGAAGGCCATATTGCCGTCTCACTGTCTGTCTTGTGCGTTGGATACAATACTTGCATACAACAAGTGACCATGGACGACACAGTAACCAGATAAAGTTTTCCTGGCACCATGCCACAGCAGCTGTGATCATTCAACATAATGTAACTGCCATTGGATAGCTGCCTGAAAATTGTTTCTATCTGTGTGGAGGGTGTACCGTGCAGGTGGCAAGAGAGATTATTTGCGGAACCGTCACAGGCTCCGTGTAAATTAATACCATTGCACAGAAGTGTACCACTTAGGGAGTTTTTACAATTGTTACCATTAAGGAATACCTTTTTTCCCTTGTTCCATCATGTGTGTGTGTGTAAGGTAAAGTCCATGTTGACTTAATGTATTCTTTACCAAAACTTTTCATACAGGCCTTCTGGTATATGCTGTAGACAATACTGAAATTGGAAAATCGTTACTGGTATCATGATGGTGCCATGAATTATCCACTCAATAACAGGCTTCTCAGAAACTGTCAATGGTAATCTTTCCAGTTTTTCTATGCTCAGCACCGTATAGTCTGCTCCTCTTTGTGCCAAAGAGATTTGTTTATCTGTAAGGTTAAACACAGAAAACAATGACGTTGTGTTGATTAGCCGCCATGGCACGTATTTTGCAACGTCCAGCCAAGCTGCATTATAGAACGTAATTGAGACTGGCCGTGTTGTAACATTAGCAAGTCCTGTTCCATTATGTCTATGGCAGAGGATATAATGCAGTCCAATGAATATATTCTGGAGGACAGAGTCAATAACCCATTGTCCACAACAGAGAGTGCTTTCTCTAAGTTAATACGATCAATTTCTCTTATTCTTTCTGCAGTTTCCATTTGTGTTATTTTCCAAGCTTCGTTGTACGCAGCATATATATCGGTGTATATGAAACGTTTTTGCTGTGGTTTGCGGGGCCCTAATAAGAAATCTCGCAAATCACTGCTTCCTTTAAGTAAAGATAAGTGTTGTTTAATTTCCGGGAGTGTAGATGTTTTCAGCCATTCAAGGCATAGTTTTCCTAAACTATGAGTTGTTACTATCCCTGGATGTTGTCTCTGGGAGTATCTTGGATCTGACCTGTTATGTTTTAAACCCTGTGTTTTGCTCAGGAATCTATCTTGACAGTTATTGGTGTCTGTGGGGTTTGCAGCCATTATCCCGCATTTTTTATCCCGCGGACTTTCAGGTCGCATACCATTTTCCCGCAAGGTCATTGACCTCGCATACCATCATCCTGTATTTTTTCAAAACGCATGTGCATTTATCACGCAAAGAAAACGTGTTGCAATGTCCCTACGTTAGAGAATGATCAAAAGGTGGGGTACCTGCTAAGTAGGCTACCCACTAAGCAAATTCCTTTACTGGACACAACCACTAGAGCTCAGTTACAAAATAAGTAAGTTCTCATAACAACAGGCTTTTGTTTCAATCATGGACATATTAGCATATCACTGGATAGAAGATATCATGTGACAAAAAACACTCTAAATCAAAAAGTTTGGTATATATAAAATAAACATAAGTTTATTACACATGTGTCTTGAATTTTTAAAAAAAGCAGGTATATTGTACACAACAAATACAACAAATACATAAAACTTGTACACAAAAATTTTTGTTAAAAATGTTCAAAGGAACACAGGTCGACGCAGCGTTTCGGTTTAAAAAACCTTCATCAGGACAGTTTCTGAAAAGAAACATAATATTACTACAATATCATGACAATCATGTGTACATCCATAGAAAACTATAAAGCAGCTGTCACCTAATATGTCACATCATTTCATTTCAGCGATTTATCCTAGTGTCCTCTCATGAGCAGTTACGAGAAATGTCAACTTGAGAAACATTATTGGTATCGGGAACAGTCATTTTTTATGCTAATGGTTGTACCATTGAATTTGCTTAAGGAGTATAAAATTTTTTTTGATATTACTGGGAGTCTCCAGAATAAGAGATCTATTTTATTTATTACTGGGCGGGTATATCTATAAACCGGCCCCTCATATGAAGATGTCTTACCTTCAGATTTGGTGACTGAATTCGCAATTTATTCAGTAACCGGCTTTTGTGATGACAAAGCCTAGATGTGTCCTGGTTTAGGTCCACATATGAAGATCGTGACGTCCCATATATTCGGGATAGGATAAAAACGTTTCACTATGGAGGTACGGATAAAGACCAGAGATGAGTTAAAAATCCACTGTTATTTATACACAAAAGTCAAATAAAGAATCAATTGGCGACATAAATACCTCAATTGTGAGTATTGATTACTTAACGCTGTATCGGAGGGGCCACCAGAGGATTCATACACTATTGCATCTGTATACACTACAAGTTAGGAGAAACAAGGTCTTTTACTGTTTTTAATCGGTAATTTCACCTCTTTATGCAGCTATTACGTGGCTACTTAGTCTATCACCTGTTAAGAATATAACTCACCGATGGCAATTCTTGCGTAATCGCTACAGCCGTTTGATACATGTACTTCATAGGCTGTTTTTATAGTGCTCGCGATTTCAATTCCATCTGTAAATTAATAAGTTTTAAAAGATTCCTTTAAGTTTGTTGCCATCTATTGTACAAAAACAGTATTATTTACTTCCTATTCTGTATTATTCTTCCCTTTACCCAGCCAGCGAGTATTCCGGCGAGATATTAATGTAATTGGAAGCGGGCGCTCCAGATTGCCCCCCATACCTTAGGTTTATGACAGCATCATTTAAGATTTTGAATTACCCAGTGTGGTTCTCATGGCTGTATATAAGTTTGTTGCCATCTATTGTACAAAAACAGTATTATTTACTTCCTATTCTGTATTATTCTTCCCTTTACCCAGCCAGCGAGTATTCCGGCGAGATATTAATGTAATTGGAAGCGGGCGCTCGAGATTGCCCTCCATACCTTAGGTTTATGACAGCATCATTTAAGGTTTTGAATTACCCAGTGTGGTTCTCATGGCTGTATACCCACCCCCTAGTAAAAATTTCCACATTGTTCTATACGTGGGGCTTGTTACATTATCACAAGTAGTTTGTTAGTGGGTGCAGACCCCGTATTTTAGTGAGAATGCAGCACGCTGTTACTTCCAGCACCGTATTGCTTATTCTAATCGTACCCACATTACTCTTGCAGTGCGGTGTCGTCCAGTATACTTTTCAACTAACGCGGAACGCGTGCTACAGCGAATTTAAGTAATCATTCTAGATGTATACATTTAATGCTGGCGTAATAACTATCTCAGTTTAATGGCATCATTTTGAGCACCTAGCTGTTCGACCCTTCAGTATTTCTTACCTGAATGAAAAGAGCTGGCCTCCCTGCACCTCCGTCTACAGCGTTCTGGATTCTGATGATCCCAATAGGAAACGCTGGCATTGTGTTAGTTAATCTTTAAATAGCAACCCGTTTGCTATTGGTAGATACACAGGGCTATGTGAGTGGCTACAGGCTGGTCACGTGATCGCGATCTACTTATTTTTTTGAGAGGAAAACTTTAATGTTCGCATTCAGTCTCAACAAGATCTTTTCAGTTTATAAAGGCAACAGTTTACAGTCTAATTTGTAAGAATAATATGCGCATAACAAACATTGGGGATAAACGAACCAAGTTTTATTGTATACCTGCTTTGAAACGTAAAATAGGTTATACTTAGGCTAGCGTCGTTGTATTCTATATGTTAGTCACTGGAGATATTTGAACCCGTTGTTTCTATACATTACAATACTTAAATGTTGGGGTTGTATGGCAACTATCGCTGCAGTTGTATGTACGCATACATGTGTAGCTTCAGCTAGCGTGACTTTCCCTTGATGGTTCACAGCCTAACAGCTGTTACCAGAAATATTTTTGACGGGAGAGCATTCTATACGAAATCACAAATACTATTAAGGAATTCACAAATACTAATAAGGGGTGTTTACACAAGTGTCCTCATCTAGGTTGACTGTTTTACTGCACTGGACCTCTTATTATGTTTGATTAGTTAATAATGCGCTCCCAGTCTTCACGGCTGTTAAGTCCTGATCTAACGCTATTGAACCTCGACATATAGTACTGTTCGCGTTTTTTCCTTTTCTGATTTATGTCACCTCCTCTATTGCTGATAGTCACAGATTCCAAGCAGCACCATCTGAAGTCGTTAATATTGTGACCCGAGGTATGCCAATGGTCAGTAAGGGGTGCCCCTTTCTTGTTATTCCTGATGGCTGATTTGTGCTCATTCATTCGGATGCGTACTTCCCGTGACGTTTCACCAATATAGATTAGGTCGCATGGGCACCTAATCATATAGACAATATTTTTCGAGCGGCAGTTCATGAAACTTTTAATCTCTACAGAGTTGTTCTTAATTTTGATCGTATTGCCTTTCATAATATCCTTACAGTTTGTGCAACCTGAACACGGAAAAGTGCCCGTTGGTAGTGGTGCTTTATTTACGCTCGGTTGGGTACAGATGATATTGTCTCTATAGGTGTGAACTATGCTGTTCCTAATTGTGCGATTTCTCCGGTACGAGAACATCGGTTTAGGATAGTTCTTTTGCTGTCTGTCAGTAATAAGGTGCCAGTTCCTATTAATGATGTTTTTTAACTGGTTGCTGGCAGGATTGAAATTTGTGACAAAGACCAGCGGTTGGGGACCTTTATTAGGGTTTTGTTTGCCACTCAATAGACTTTCTCGATTATAATATTTGGCTCTTTTATATGCATGTCTTATCATGCGACGCGGGTATCCTCTATCGATAAATTTCTGTTGAAGAAGACTTGCATGTTTATCAAAATCTTTGATGGTAGTGCAGTTGCGTTTTAATCTAAGAAACTGACCGAAAGGGATATTATTAATTTGGCTTGGGGGGTGGTTACTTTTAAAATGAAGCATGGTGTTTTTGTCCGTAGGCTTGGAAAACAATTCTACATTAATCCGTCCATCTACATGTTTTATTATTAAATCTAAGAATTCACACTGCTGTTTACTTACATGGGAGGTAAACTTTAAATTGGCATCTCCTAGATTAAGCCAGCTGATGAATTCCTGCAACATCTCTGGTGTCCCGGTCCATATAAAAAAGACATCATCGATGTAGCGGGACCACTCAGAGATGTTTTCAGTAAAAGGAGCAAGGTCGTTATAGATGTGTTGATCCTCGAACCTGGACACGTAAAGACATGCCAGGCTCGGCGCACAGGTAGCTCCCATGCTGGTACCCTTTGTCTGTTTATAGAGGTCTTTATTAAAAATGAAGATATTGTTTTTAAGTACCACTTGTACACAGTCTATAATAAAAGTTTCGTGTGCATTATGGTCTCTGTCATTCCTGCTTAGCATTGATTTAATCATTTCGATAGTGGCGTCTTGAGGGATATTTGTATACAGCGCCTCAATATCGAGGGTAACGAGAATCTGGGTTTCTGGGTCAAAATCAATTCCTTCCAGCTTCTGTATTATTGATGTCGTATCCTTTATGTATGCCTTTTGAGAAGTTACAAGGGGTTGTAAAAATACATCCACATATTTACTTAATGGTTCAGTAAGAGAACCGATGCTTGAAACAATCGGTCTCATTGGTGGATCTGTGATACTCTTGTGGACTTTAGGCAATCCATACAGTGCAGGTAAGGTAGGATTGGTGTTATTTAGGAAGAGATATTCTTCCTCACAAATTACATCGTCATCCTTAGCTTGTAACAGAAGAGTTTGTATTGATGGCTTAAGATTACTCCATTCAGTGAAATTAGATGGTTTATAGTGTTGTTGATTAGCTAGCAATACAAGCATCCTATTGTCATAATCAGAAGTGTCCATGACAACGATACCTCCGCCTTTATCAGCCGGCTTGATAGTTAGATTGGTGTTATTTTGAAGGGTCCGAAGAGCAGTTTTTTCATCTCTGGTCAAATTATGTTTTGGCCATTGTTTATGTTTCAAAAGATCATCTACACTTTTGTCTACACTTCTTTCGAAGGCTTCTATATCCTTTGATACCATATTGATGTTTGGGGTCCAGGTTGATTTGTTTTTCAAACCTGATTTGTTGGCACTAACCTGCTTGTCTTTACCTTCAAAGAAGCTAGCCAAGCGAATCTTCCTAAAGAAGCTCTGTAGATCTCTTTCGAGGGAATATCTATCTATTGGTGCAGAGACAGCATATCCTAGTCCCTTCTCTAAAAGGGACATTTCACTGTTACCTAATTTTTGTTGGGACAGATTAATGATTAGCGCTTTTTTGGATTTTGCTAGTCCCAATTTTTCTGACTCCTCGTGTGAGGACGTCGAAGGAATTGGGGAGTTTGGTTGAAATTGCCCCGACCCCTTCCCTTCCCACGTGGCTGGTTGAAGTTTTGTTGGCGAGATTCTAAAAAAGAGAACCCCTCTTTGTTAGCACCTGAATGGGCTTCTTTTGAGGTTCTGCCTTCTTCAGGGCATTCTGCTTCGGATTCAGAACTAGTATAAGATGTATCGAAGAAACGTACCCTTTTCCTACTGTTATTAGGTTGCTGATGTTGAGGTCGATTCTGCCAATTCCTACGGGGATAATGTGTGTCCCTTGGTCTATCATAATAATCTTGTTGGAGATAGGGGTAGACATATTCTAGTTTGTAGTTTTGAATGTCTTTGCGTAGTTTGTTCGTTTTCTTATTAGTTAGATATTCACTGTAACTGGACACGCAAGCCTTTACAACGAATTACGGTGTAAAGGCATGTATGGTAAATGCATTTGTGTTGTGAAAACCACGATGAAGAGAGAGGTAAGTGGGTTTGGGTTAATTTTTTCGTCGTGCTGGGTTAGTGATTGTGTAGTGTAGTGTTGTGTTAGTGTAGTGTAGAGTTGTGGTGGTTGTTTAGTGTAGGGTCGTGCTGGAGGAAGTGTTATAGTGTTTAGGGTAGTGTTGTAGTGTTTGTGTAGTGTAGGGTCATGCTGGGGGTAGTGTGTTAGAGTTTAGGGTAGTATTGTAGTGTTTGTGTAGTGTAGGGTCATGCTGGGGGTAGTGTTTTAGGGTTTAGGGTAGTGTTGTAGTGTTTGCGTAGTGTAGGGTCATGTTGGGGGTAGTGTTTTAGGGTTTAGGGTAGTGTTGTAGTGTTTGCGTAGTGTAGGGTCATGCCGGGGGTAGTGTTTTAGCGTTTAGGGTAGTGTTGCAGTGTTTGCGTAGTGTAGGGTCATGCTGGGGGTAGTGTTTTAGGGTTTAGGGTAGTGTTGTAGTGTTTGTCTAGTGTAGGGTCATGCTGGAGGTAGTGTTTTAGGGTTTAGGGTAGTGTTGTAGTGTTTGTGTAGTGTAGGGTCATTCTGGGGGTAGTGTTTTAGGGTTTAGGGTAGTGTTGTAGTGTTTGCGTAGTGTAGGGTCATGCTGGGGGTAGCGTTTTAGGGTTTAGGGTAGTGTTGTAGTGTTTGTGTAGTGTAGGATCATGCTAGCGGTAGTGTTTTAGGGTTAAGGGTAGTGTTGTAGTGTAGGGTCATGCTGGGGGAAGTGTTATAGGGTTTAGGGTAGTGTTGTAGTGTAGGGTCATGCAGGGGTAGTGTTTTAGGGTTTAGGGTAGTGTTGTAGTGTTTGTGTAGTGTAGGGTCATGCTGGGGGTAGCGTTGTAGGGTTTAGGGTAGTGTTGTAGTGTTTGTGTAGTGTAGGGTCATGCTGGGGTGTAGTGTTTTAGGGTTTAGGGTTGTGTTGTAGTGTTTGTGTAGTGTAGGGTCATGCTGGGGGTAGTGTTTTAGGGTTTAGGGTAGTGTTGTAGTGTTTGCGTAGTGTAGGGTCATGCTGGGGGTAGAGTTTCAGGGTTTAGGGTAGTGTTGTAGTGTTTGTGTAGTGTAGGATCATGCTGGGGGGAGTGTTTTAGGGTTAAGGGTAGTGTTGTAGGTTAGGGTCATGCTGGGGGAAGTGTTATATTGTTTAGGGTAGTGTTGTAGTGTAGGGTCATGCAGGGGTAGTGTTTTAGGGTAGTGTTGTAGTGTTTGTGCAGTGTAGGGTCATGCTGGGGGCAGTGTTTTAGGGTTTAGGGTAGTGGTGTAGTGTTTGTGTAGTGTAGGGTCATGCTGGGGTGTAGTGTTTTAGGGTTTAGGGTTGTGTTGTAGTGTTTGTGTAGTGTAGGGTCATGTTGGGTGTAGTGTTTTAGGGTTTAGGGTAGTGTTGTAGTGTTTGTGTAGTGTGGGGTCATCTGGGGATAGTGTTTAGGATAGTGTTGTAGTGTTTGCATAGTGGAGGGTCATTCTGGTGGTAGTCTTTTAGTGTTTAAGGTAGTGTTGTAGTGTTTGCGTAGTGTAGGGTCATGCTGGGGGTAGTGTTTTAGGGTTTAGGGTAGTGTTGTGGTGTTTGTGTAGTGTAGGATCATGCTGGGGGTAGTGTTTCAGGGTTAAGGGTAGTGTTGTAGTGTAGGGTCATGCTGAGGGAAGGGTTATAGGGTTTAGGGTAGTGTTGTAGTGCAGGGTCATGCAGGGGTAGTGTTTTAGGATTTAGGGTAGTGTTGTAGTGTTTGTGTAGTGTAGGGTCATGCTGGGGGTAGTGTTTTAGGGTTTAGGGTTGTGTTGTAGTCTTTGTGTAGTGTAGGGTCATGCTGGGGTGCAGTGGTTTAGGGTAGTATTGTAGTGTTTGTTTAGGGAAGTAAAGTGCTTTATGGTAATGTTGGGGGGTCGTGCTGGGTAGTGTAAATTTTGAAAAAAGGAATGTGTGTCAAGGGTGGGTGGTGCAGGGGTACTACATTAGAGTGTAGTGTAGGGTAGGGTAGGGTACTCTTACTTACCTTTAGAACTTTTACAACGAGTATATCTTTAACATGCATGCCTTTTCGTTGTAATGGCATGCGTGCTAAAGGCATATTCGTTTTAAAAGTTTTCATTCTCTTATTTTGCGGACTAATAGTACTTGCGGTATTATATTTGTGGTATGATGGTATGTGGGATGTTTGTCTGCGGTCTGACATCATATATTCGTCTGTGGGCCAGATTAACCATTTTTTCCAAATCAGGACTAGTTCTGTTCTGTTTGAAAACATATTGTACGTCTATCTCCTTTTCTGTAGTACTATTACTCTCAGGTATGGGCTTTGGTATAGACGGCTTATTTAAATCTTTTATTTTAGCTAAGCCAATACAAGATGTCTGTTGCACAGTGTCAGGTATAATGCATGCTCTGAACAAAGCTTCTAAACCTTGCACCTGCCATTCCTTTGTGCCCCAGACAGTTTTTGTCTCGATGTTGTCTTTCCAGAAGTCGAAACCTGATGTAGACAATTTAGCAGAAACATTTTCAGAATAAATGTATTTAGTATTGGTCGACATTGTTTTAATTCCAGTCTTATTCATATTTTTGAAATATAACGTTTCTGGGTCTGTAACATTAAACCCTGAGAAGTAAGAAAACCTTTCCCAAAAATTTTTTGAGCTGCCTTTTTGTGGCGTTGGACAATGTTCCCATTGATTATATATAAAAACATTTCTAGGGCTTGCTGATTTGTGCAAATAGTGGTAATCATAATGATTAAAACAATACATTTGTTCATAGTCTGATGACCCTTCTAAATAGTCATGTTCAGTATATTTTGCAGACATTTCTAAATCTGACATCATATTATTAATAGTCTCAAAGTCCCAATCATCAGAAAATGTTCTGGGTAATACAAAGTCATTCAAAGAAACCTTGAACTAATGTAGTATCCTCAGCATCTCTACCGGGCCATAGATATCATAATCAGTTCTATCCCATGCTATACCACCTGGTGTAGGGATGGCTGTGATGTTCACTGATGACAGGTCTCTTTTTTCAACATGAGATGATTTGTGAGGTTTTAGGACCAAGTTCATTTTCTGACTTGCTGTGTCCATTGTACTGTATTTTCCATCTATCATTTGTCCCAAGCTTAAAACTAGTATTAGCCAGAGCAGGAGGAAAAATGCACCTAAACCAATCCAAAATTCAATCCATGGTGAAACCAGATATATTTTTTCAAGTTAGTGAAAGAGCTCTTTTGTTTTTTCTTTGAAAGTTTTATTTGCTGGTGTTTCTTCTTGTTCACTGGGATCCTCAGAAAAGTTATCAAAGTTGATGAAATATCCAGACGCAATTCTGTCAATTGTTTGAATGGCATCGGGGTTTTTTGAAATCGTTGGACTTGATTTCTTCTTTGTCACATTTGTATATTCAGATGCTACATCATTGTAGACAGGTGTTTCTTGATGAACTGTTATTTGGGTCTCAAGAGGAACGAGTCCCATTGCATAGTCCTTCTTTTCTTACTGCAGGTTTATCAAAGGTGATAAGTCTTTCAGTTTGAACCTCTTGGATTGTAGCAAGATTTGGCTGCCTGTTACATCTTGGGAGTCCACTTGGCCTACTACTTATTATTGGCCACATGTTGTGGTTTGACCAGGTCGATGGACACAATTCTGTTCTCCTTTTTACCAGCAAGGGGCGGTAGTACTACTGACCTTGTTCCTTGTATTCCCAAGACAGGTACTGCTTTTCTGTAAGAAGGCTCAAATTCCTTCTTCACCGCTATCTTTTCCCTGACTAGATCCCCAATCTTTGGAATCCAGACAGGTCTTGCTGGAACATGTGGTTTTTCTTCAGTGGCTTTTGGCTTTAGTGTTGTGTTACTCAGACATCTTCTGGTTTCATTTAAGTCCTGTAAGACAGCCAAACGATCTTTGATACCAAAGGGTTTTTGTTCTACCACTGAAGTTTGACAATCGAGGTATTTGATTATCATTCTAGTACCAAACAGTAATTCATAAGGAGTGATTCCCCCAGAGAATTTCTTGGCAGATTGTTAAGACTATGTTGGACACTTATTAGATGTTTGACCCACCCATCACCCGAACCTAATACCTTTGCTGTTATGGATTGCTTTATGTCACGGTTTTTTCTTTCCACGACCGCATTACCCTCAGGATGGAAGGAGCTAGAATACCGCAATGCAACGCCCAAGCTAGCCATGGCCTCTTTGTAAGCACAAGAGCTAAACGCAGGACCCGGGTCAGAATGTAGCGTGCCAATTGCGTATGTGCCGATAAAGACTCGCAGATCCTTTATACCACTTCTGGCGTCAGCCGAGCGCTGGGGCCACATCCAAATAAATTGTGTGCAGGAATCCTCTGCGACCATAATATATTTATAGTTGCCGTCCCGTGTTAAGGGACCACAGTGGTCCAGGTAAAGACACGCTAGTGGTTTATCTGAAATCAGAAGGGGCGTCTGTGCAGGACGTTTCACTGTATAAACTTTCCTTTTCTAGCATATTTCACATTCCAGGACATAGTTTCTAGTTTGTTTTCTCATGCGCGGCCACCAGTATCTCTGTTTTAATAATGATACTGTGGCCTAAACTCCTGCGTGTGTAGATGCGAGCCCTTCATGTGATGCTACGATTAGTCCTAACCTATGTTCTATGTTTGGAATTGCCCTATCCCCCACTCCAGGGATCCGAGCAAAAGGAACATTGTTTGCATCAGTCATATATGAGTACTTTACTGGAAAGCCTTTCAGGAGTGTCTTACCACTGTTTTTGATTGAAGCAGTAACAGTTTGCATTATTTCGCTGTCTATTTTTGTTTTTGACCTGGTGATTGTAGCTACGGAAGCCGTTTGCACAGCTGACTTCGCGGCTTCATCAGCCAATGAATTCTCTGCAACGTGAACGCCATCACGCTGATGATTCAGTGTATGTATCACGTGAGTCTTTTGTAGTTTTTTCTGTAAATGAACTACTTGTTCCCAAAGCAACTTATGCTTGATTGTGCCACCTTTAGCGTCTTTAAAGCCGTTTTGAACCCAGTTCTGCAGATACTCATTGTAAGATTGGACGCAGTAATACAAATTGCACACTATTAGTGTGGGGAATTCGCAATCGGTACTGTCAAGCGCCATCTTGAAAGCCTATAGTTCAGCTCGCTGAGCTGTACAGTCTCCGAGTGATTGAGTTTTAGTGACCATAGGTCTGAATTTGCCTTCACTACAGCGAGCTTTAACTATCGCGCACGCAGCACTATAGACTTGTTTACCCCCAATTACGGGCTGTGCTGATCCATCTGTATATATTATACAGCCATAATGTTCAAGAGGCTAAATTTCGGTCGGCAGTTGACATTCGTGTTCGTATTGGAGAAATTCTTGTGTTTTTAAACTAGGGTCAAAAACGTATTCAACGTCTGTTGCAGCAAGAGAGTTAACCCATTGTATCCATCTCGGATGTAAGGCTTTTGTATTTGGAATGTTTGCCTTTGTCACTGCCTCTAAGGCAGGTACATGTGTAACAACCATTATGTGTCTACCCTGCGCGAGAGCTCTCTCTTTTGCTACCGCAGTTTGAACCGCTGTCAGAATTTTCTCAGTAGAAGGGAATTTCATTTCTGCTGGTGTGTACAAGTGTGATTTGTAAGCTATTGGTACCGTTTCTTCTTCATTAAAGGTTATGTACGTCAATTCGCATCTTCCTGTGATGAATCGGATTTCAAGGTTGCGCACGTTTTCGCGTGTGTCTAGTTGTGTTTTTGCTAACATGTTTGTCTGGACTGAACGCAAAATTTCTGTGTGTGTTTGAGTCCAATTGGTTGGTTTGAAATCAGGTTTGATTAATTCGTAGAGAGGTTTAACCCTCTCTGCGTAATTCAGAACGTAAGTTCTTCCAAAATTCAGGAAACCTAGAATTGATTGTAAGTTTTTCAGCGTCTTTGGAGGTTGGAGCAGCACACATTTCTCTAGAAAGTTTGCTACTAGGCTTTTGCCTTCACTTGACAACTCATACCCCAAAAATAGGACATTGAGGTGGGCAATTCGTGATTTTTTAAGGTTTAATTTATACCCCTCAGGTGCGAACCCTAGTATTATGGTGTTCACTCTTTTCAAGTGTACCTCCAAGTCGTCATCCATAAGATAGATGTCATCGACATAAGATAATGCCTCATCATCGTACGTTTGGAATAACTCTGAAAATAATCCCGGGCTATTCTTAAATCCCTGGGGGAGACGGCAAAATTGTCGCTGTGTCACCATAATTGAGAAAGCGGTCAAATACCTGCTTTCAGGTACAATATTTTTACATTTGAAATATCTAATGTTGTTTTATATTTTTTGCACACTATGCTATTCATCAGTGCTGCACTGTGTGCCTTTTATACTGCAAATGTATTGCAACAAGAGTTTAAGGGGTCGATTCCGATCCGGTAAAAAGCGCTCGGAATTGCAGTTCGGAGTGTTTTTCCCGTACGAATCGTACCCTGCAACATCCCCCGTACGTATGACGAAGTACGATCCGTATCCAGAGCTGGACTCTATACGAATCGCACAGGGACCGTGCGAATCAAATCCCCGTATGAATCTCCCTCGGAACCCGCTGTATGCGACATCTGTACGGTTCGTGGCTGCTTTTTCCGACCCGGCAAGTACGATTCGTGTTGGGTACGCACCGTACGACCCTTTTTCTACAGGAGCTGAAAACAGCCGTAAAAGCAGAGTTCGCCCAGAAACAGGTACGGATCACCCCCCCCCCCGGATACGTTGCGTACCACCCATGATCACAGGGGTACAGTGCGTACCCCTGTGATCACGGGGTGTACACACCGTACCCTGCTATTTTGGGGTGTAGGCACCATACCCCATGTCTGCTGGGTGTACGGTGCGTAACCCCCATGACGTGGACCGCGCAAATCGCGTCCTGATAACCCGGTCCGGATCGTACTCGTCGAGTCATACGGTGTGTGTACAAGTCGTACGGAAACGGCTCTGGATGCGAATTGTACGGACGGGAATTTTACCGGATCGGAATCGACCCCTATGAGTCTGATATCCAATACTAGATGATATGAATTGTCTGGTTTGGATACAGGAAACAAAGGATTGTTCATTGGTGAGGTGCATGTTTCAATCACCCCTTGGTATTCAAGTTGATTTAAAATCTCACTGACTTGTTTTTTAGCTTCTTGCTTAACTAGGTACTGCCTTTGTGCAGTGGGCTGATTTTTTAACTGGATTTTGTGGTGAGGCGAGTCCTCATCCCATCCTACATGATTTTTATATAAGGTTGGAGCCTGAGTTACTGCCCATTTTCTGGCACATGTATATTTTTTTTTTAATTGGAATGTGATTAGAGAAGGCTGGCATAATTATCTCCTCGCCATGTGGGCTCTCCCTGAAAAATTCAGGTGGCCAGTCTTGTTCAGCTAGAAGAATGTCATAGCCCTTAGAGAGCTTCTCCCAAAAGAGTGCTCTTATTTTTCTAGTTATGTCCCCCTCCATCCGGAGTGTTATTTCATATAATTTGTGGGGTACACTAACCCTGGTGTCTGCAGTTTCAACTTGAATGCATTCATTCAAGTCCACTGTCTTCAGATGATCCTTCAGGATCCTGTGAACTATTGTTACTTCTGCTGTGCTGTCTAGCATTGTCTGAGCTCACTCCCCGTTCTTGAGTTGTGTCCTTAAGATCCTCGGCATGTCTGACTTTTATGCTTGCTACCTTCTTTTTGGAAAATTGAGATTTTTTACTTTGGTGAACGGGTTCCTTGTCTTTGGAATTGACGCGTTCTTCCTTCTGTTCTGACCGTCCTTTTCTTTCCGATTTCTGCGAGGAAGTCTGAAAAGATCGAGAGGGACGTGTATCATTATCTTGATATCTGTCAGGTTTTTTCAAATTATCCCTATTTCTAAGGTTATATCTCTTTTCAGAGGGCTCCCTTTGGGGAGACCTGTGTTGGGGAGATCTTCCTCTGGGCTGAGAATATTTTTCTCTAGGAAAAGTCTGTTTATTACTTTCCCACTTCTTTTTAGGAGTAGTGAGATTATTCTTAATAAATGTTTTTTCCAGGATTTTCAGTTAGTTGGGGCTTTAATGGTTTCCCACCCAAACTATCTCCACCCAATTCTTCATATGATTTTTCAATAATTCTAGCAAGTTCATATGGTTCGGTCTGCTATATCTGTTTCTTTTAATTTTTGGCGGATTGCCAACGATGCTGCTTCACCTCTAATATTAGCTAATAATATAGCTGAGACCTGTATGAAATCTTTCAGTAATTTCATACCTAGATTTAAGGCTGGTTCTGGACCATATTCATTCTCAATTTACCTCAGAACATCTGGTATTACCGCCATGGACGGTACACCATGTGTTTTTGTGTAGATTGAAGCAAAGACTGTACCCCAAGTGTCACAGTTCTCCACATGCGGTGCAATCCCCATTGGTAAACAGATTGTCAGAATTCTGTGTTTTTCATGAGGTGTACTATCGGGAAATACTGCCTTTATTTGAGTAATTTTCTGTGCTCGACAGAACGGAATTTGTTCCCTTTTGGCGAGCATTTTACCAATGACTGACTGTATGGTCTGTGGTGTAATTTTGTTTGTGTTCCCCTGGTACGGGGTGTACTGTGTCGAATTTTTAATAATTGTTTTAGCTGAGCTAACAGTTCTCTATCCGTCATATTTTCAGTTTCAGGATGCGGTGTGTAGCTTACTAGTACCGGCCATGTAGCTCCTGGTCTTCCTAATGGACCGTGCCTGGTGATGCGTTTTTGATGTTGTAGGGCGCCATTAAACCAGAGCTGATGCTCTTGATAAGTTAGTGGAATTTCAACGTCCTCGAAAGGAACGTATTCAGCTGGAGGTTCCTCTGCTTTGTAGTAGTGGAACTCCCGTGTTACTGGATTTGCTTGTGGAAAAGTAATCCATGAATAGAATACCTCAGTTTGCCGATATTCATGTGCCTCTATCTTAAATATAACTTTACAACCTCTCGATGATACCCCATTTTCTATAAGTTTTATAGTTATGGTTTTTCTTATATTCGCCGGGATGATTATAGCATCATCATCTGTTTCATCAGAATCCGTAATGTTTAAACCCGGTTGGTTCGCAACTACTGCAGTTCCACCGGTTGTGTTATTGTTGCTGTTATTAGACATTGGTTAATGAAAGTTTTGCAGAACAAGTTTAAAGGAGACAAAGATTTGGTGCACAATATTTTGGAACACTGTATCCTTCAACGTTGAATATACCAAAAACTGATACATAGGATTCTCGTCCTACTCAGTTCTGAAGGAAATTATGCCCTTTCACCCACTCCAGATGTCTATTGGAGTTTTTACGGGAAGGAGAGGTCTGTGTGAAAAGCATAACTGGGTTACTTTAGTATCTAGCGTTAAATTATCACCTTACCAAACGTTGGGCGCCATGTAGTGTAGTTCTTATATTCCCAATAGGCTCTGCGCATTGGAATAATATATCCTGCAGCTTAGACGTAGGACTGAGGTCTACTAGGTCTCTACCGAATATATTAGACTTAATAGTGAGTGCCAGCTAGCTCAGAGGTCACTAGAAACTTTCTCGAATTCACAAGAAGGGATTAGTTTCTGACAACTGCATAAACATGACAACTTTATTTCCAATAATTAAGAAAGCAATCTCTAGAGTCGCGGAAACAATGGACAGCTATTTCACTCAGTCAATCATGCATGCTTCGTTTCACCAGAGAGGCTGAGAAAATAGAGAGACAGGCGTTTTCAATAAAAAGGTATTTATTGAACAGTCTTCTTTCTCAAGCATTGAAAATGAACTGCTACAATAGTAAAGCTGGTTATGAAGTACAAGGCATATAATTCGAACAGTATTATAAAGTAGTACTGTAAAAGCATGATATGGGTTTTAACCCATAAAGTGCATACAATTTATAAAATACATACAGTAATAAAAGATGTCTAAAAGTACTCAACTGGTGCTTCTAAAATACGCCTACCCCGGTGTACCTAATCTGAGTCTAGTACTAGGGAGGGAGTAAGTGAGGAGGAGCTTAAGTCTAGGAGTTCTCTGCCAGGAATCTGATTCCAAGAATTCTCTAAGAGGTCTAATCAGCTCCGTACCTTGGTTTTAGAATGAAGGAGGTCTTGTATCTCGTTCTCGGGACTCGATTTCCCAGATACCCCTCAAGGGTAGCCTGGAAACACTGGAGCTGGATTTCTAGGCCTGAGAAATGACAGAGTCTCTCAGTGCGTCAGCTGGAGGGTCGGCTTCCTTCGGCACTTGCTGCTGCAGGGCGTCAGGCAAGTAGATAGTCGATCTGCTCCAAACCACTGTGTCTTTGTTTGGGCAAATCATGGCATATTTATACTTTGAAGGTGCAGAGTTTGACGCATGTTTGGACTTAATAACGTCACTCAAAGGCTAATTTCTTATAAAATGCCGGGAGTTCTAGTAGAACTTAATATTCAAGCAGGGGGAAGTCTCGAGCTGCTGGAGGCGGGTTTTTCCAAGAAATCGTTTTTTAATTCTCGGAGCTTAGTGGAAGTTTCCATGCCGTATTTGGGCTGTAGGGTTTAGGCCAAATAAGGTAGTGATTTCTATGCCTATATAAGGATATGATAAAGTATACCTATACAAGGGCATGAATTGGGAAAATTATACTAGGGTCCTAGATTCCTTTACAACAATAGTTAGCTGAAATAACTATAACAGGGGAATTTCTATTGTCTTTGTCTGAGAGAAATGTCCAACTAACTATAACGTCCCAAAACCTATGTTTTTTTCAGTGAATTTCAAGGGTTTTTTAAATGCTAATTTCTAACTATAACATGCCTCAAACCTATTGTTTTTCATTTAATTTCAATGCTTTTTTCTAACTATAACGTCCCTGGAACTTATGGATTTTTCAGTGAATTTCAAACATTTTTTAAATGCTAATTTCTAACTATGAAATAGCAGTGGCGTTTGCAGAGTGATGGAGAAAGGTGAGCCTGACCTTCATCCACATTTTACCAATCCCACTGTGTGGGATTTATCGGAAGCAACAGGAGGGATAGTTAGCCCCCCAAATCAACCTTGGGGGCCAACTACTCCTTTTATTACTTCCAGTAAGTCCCACACAGCAGGATTTCTAACGTGTTATATCAGGCACCACCCCCTCCCTGCATCACTCTGCAAACACGCCCCCTGGCACGTTCTAAGTTCAGGGATTAAGTCCCCTTCAATCCTGAGGGTTCCTCCGGTCCAACTAGGCCACCAGGTACCTCCAATAAGCGCCACTGAGCTGCGTTGCAGAGAGGTGGAAAAAGGGGCGTTGCCTGATACCACCTCTCTGCAATGCAGCTCCGTGGTGCTTACTGGATGTACCCTCAGAATTCAAGGGGTCGTAATCCCCCATTTTACAATGCGCCAGGGGCTGTGTTTGCACACTTGACATATCTTGCCCCGCCTCCTCCCTGCACCACTGGTTGGCTTTTTTCTTGTTTTGTTTTTTCAGAAGAAGGGCTGTGTGGCCCCCTTCTTTTACAATTTTTGGGGCGCTGGGGACCCCATCCCCCAGGCCCGCCCCCCACCATAGGCCAATTATGGCCCTGTGGACCCCATCCCCGGGGCATGGCCAGGATTTTCTTTTCTTTTTTTTTATTTGGAGGGGGGCTGTGTGGCCCCCTCCTAAGGCCAATTATGGCCCAAGGGACCCCCTCCCCTGGGGACGGCCTTTCCCTTTTTTTGTTATTATTGGGGGGGGGGGCTGCGTGGCCCTCCTTCCAGGCCACTTCTGGCTCCTGGGATCCCAACCCCCGGGGCTGGCCCTCAGCCTTGGGGACCGTAGGGGGAGCCCCAATTCCCCTACAGTCCTGCCGGCTCCCTGCCTCCTGCGGGAGCCGGTATTGTTTTGCCCACACGTGGAGCTGCTAACATGCAGCTCCCCTTGTGGCAAAGCAAAGCAGAGTTTGCAATGACTGGGCGGGAGCTGCACGGATCCCTCCCTGTCATTGCAAACATCACTGTACCGGGGTGGGCACCCCAGGACACTGCAGGATGGGGTTGGCTGTCCCCAGTGCCATCACGTGCTCCAGGAGGGGCGCCGCACGACCCCCTCTTTCCATTTAAAAAGCCCTGGGGAGGTGGTGGTCCCCGGGGCCGTACGGTCCGTAACGGACCCCCATTTTTAAATTTAGAGTGCCCCGGGGGGATGGTGCTCCCCGGGGCATGTGGGGGGCTCGAGCTCCCAGCACATGTTTTAATTTGAGAAAGAGCCCCGGGAAGGTGGCGGTTCCTGGGGCAGCGTGGGGGGATTGGGACACTCCACACGTTTTTTTCACAGCCCCAGGTTGGTGGCAGTACCTGGGCTGTGAGGGGGCGGCCCCTCACACTTGTTTATTAAAGCCCCAGGGAGGTGGCGGTCCCCGGGGTAGCGTGGGGGGATTGGGACACCCCATGTATTTTTATCACAGCCCCTTAGAGGTGGCAGTCCCCGGGGTATCGGGGGCCCCCGTGGGCCCTCGCTAATAATTTGGCAGTGACCATGGGACCTGGCCCATCCGGGGGCTTTTTTTAAATGAAGCGCAGCAGCCAGTGCTTTGTTTTTTTTAAATAATCTTGGCGAAATTAGCGACCCCATTGCGATTTCCGCTAAAATTATTACAAACATTTTTTGGTGCCCTTGGGCTCCTTTTGGGGCCCGCTGAGCAGGCCTAGAGGGTCAGGGTGTTTCTACCCTGCCCCTTTTTCTTAATATATAATGTTATTTCTACTGTTTTCTTGTGACTCTGTTCTACCGAGTCACAAGGTGGCTGCCAACACTTTCTGGTTTGGAATGTTGGCAGTCAATTGGAATTAAGCTCATGGTCCTGAGGGTTTAGGAACCCACCACGTCCATAGATATAAAAACTTTTTCTTTCTTTAATTTCTCAGGAACTACTGAACGGATTTACACCATTTCGGGCTGTGGCTTTGTCTAAAGTTTTCTATGGAAAATAACATGGGAAAAACGTGTTTTGGGGCCCCCCTTTTTTCTCGGCCACCGCTTCTTGAATCACCCCAAAACTTTAGAGACAGGAGCTGACCATAGCGTCCCACTAGTTTTGATCATTTCGTGAAGATTCATCAAACGGCATCAAAGTTATTGGCATATCGCTCTTTCTATGGAAACTAGGTCCTAACTATACCTACTGGCAACCACCAGTAGTTATATGTTACCATATATTTATGGTTAGATGTTACCATATAGTTCAGGTACACAAGTATATGTATTCTCCAGCTGGGCCCTTCAGTTCGTTCCTGCATCATTTTATGCAGAAATTAAGTGGCAATGACGCATGCACTGCAACCAAAATATTATTTGTGAATATTGTTTGAAGCATTGAGATTATTCTTAAAAGGGATGCTTTGTAAATTAAACCATATTCTGAGAATGTGCAAAAGCCTGTGTTAGACTTAGCCCATATTCGAGATATCATCATGCAATGCTGAAACCTAATGTGTGAGCCACATATCTGCTGCTTGCATGCACGTTCAATGAATTTCTCCTGTTGTGAGCACTCAGCCTTTGTATATACCACTGCACTGCTGCATTAACTCCATCAAAACAACACCTCCTTGAAGCAATCTAAGAAACTGGCGTGTTTTGTAATTTTAGGATGGCGCTCACAATTTAGACTTGAGTCAGGAGGTTAAACCATGCAGTCCCGTCCTGGTGGGCACTGTTTCCTGATTTCTATAAAGACTGGACGTCTGCCAACCAACAGCGTCTGCTGTGAAGCCAGCACGTGCCCCACTGTTGCCAGGTTTAGAGGTGCTGTGTAGAGTCCGCCAGGTGAAGTCTTTGTGCCTTCAGTCGCCTCTCGTATGGCCGGAGCACAAGGCTATGTCCGGTGTCTGGAGAGGAGTAGATCCCAGACACCAGGGGCGGCCATGGCGGTCAACACTTCCCACAGTGACACAGACACAAGTGCTACAATTTCTGGCTGAGTGAGGTATGTAGACGGCAACGCTAGCTCACCTCCAGGCAGATCCGCCCCAGCAGGCACCCGAGACAGATACCACGAAAACAAAAAATAAAGACAACACTGGAGTGGCCAGGAGGACTGGCATTCCAGATACAGACAGGTGTATCCTGCCATCAGGCCTGCTGTGGGAAGAAGGGTATTTTAAGATGGATCCCAACGCATGCATAATGTTTATTGTCCACTGGCACCTCCCTATGGTAGACTTCTCCTGTGCTGAGAGTTGGTTACCTGTGCAACCCAGACCACGTCCAAGTATTTCACTTATTGTGTTGTGAACAGCTGCACATTGTCAGGCAGCAAGGTGATTTGAGACAGCAGCACCTGCTGCAAATCAGTGCCTCTTGTCCTACATCTCGATGCATTGAAGTTACGAAGACTTTTTGGTAACTACGTTTTTGTTTAGATGCCATCCAGACGCTGCGCTTTGAAAGAAAAAAATGAAAGAAACAGAGTGCTTTTCCAGCAACAGAGTTTCATTCGATTTTGGGTCCATTTCACTGGGGAATAAATGGAGGAAGTTTGCCAGCAATTCAGTAGGATCGAGATCGAGGTAGAGACGGATGGCAAGAAAGATAGAGAGGGAGGGATGAAGGGAGGGAGGGAAGGAGGGAGGGAGGGAGGCAGAGAAGTGGACACTCGGGCTCCTGCAAGTGCTTCCTTGTAAGGTTTAAAAATACCTCATGCCTGTAGGAGCGTAGAGTCTGCTTCCTATGGTCACCCCCACTTTTTGCTGTGATTTTCTGGTTTTTCGACTTTAGTGTGGCTGTGGGCCTGCTAATCAGACCCACAGCCCAGCTGTTCTCTCTCTAAATTGATGCCATGTACTTTAGGTACATACCAGATTAGATACTGGGTCACGTTCGTGAGTCCCTGTATAGTGTACCATAGGTACCCAGGGCATAGGTGCATCCAAGGCTTACAAGGGGCTGCAGCATGTATTATGCCACCCCTGGCTGGCCACCTAAACTGACACCACAGGCTGATCACTCAGCTTGGGCAAGGTGGTGTAATCACCCCTTGCTTAGATATCGTTTACCTATATCTGCCCTTATATATAGACACATATATTCCTATAAGTCACTCCTATGGCAGGCCTTAACAATCCTGGAGGCAGAGTGCTTGATTTTATGTGAGAGGGTTCTCTAGCATGAGCTGAGCCCTTCTGCAGCTTTCGGAATCACCTCCTTATAGCTGTTCTATGATATAGCCATACCATATACTCTTAAGTGCGTTATAATCCTTGCGGTTAATGCTAACTTTGGTTAGGCTTTATCAAAACATGTCGTGTAAGGTGTCAAACACTTTGGAATACTACCCTCCCCCACCAGTTCTGGTGGTGGGGGTAGCATTCCACCCTTCTAGAGGGAGAAGACATGTAGTTACTGCTTTATCCGGTTAAAGTTAAACAGAGCCACAGCATCACAAAATGGATGCTGCTGCCACAGACACAAGTCTGACCTTCTGAAGCTGGGGGAAACTTCAGCGAGGGAGGCCTGGACAATAGGTTTCCTGTCGAGGGAGGTGCCAGCACCTCCCCAGACAGCCTGTAGTGTATTGGGGCAGGATGGGTTGAATGGAATGATGCTTTTCCAGGCACTGCCTGGGGCACACAAGGTGATCCATGCATAGCCCAGTTCAAACCATTTGCTGGGGCACTCCAGCCCCGCTCTGGTGTGAAACTGGACTAAGGGAAAGGGGTGTAACCACCCCCTTCCCAGGTCCACCCATAGGAGGGACATAGCAGGTAATCTAGCCCCTAAAATCAGAATAAAGATAGGAGCTGTGTCTAGAGACTTTAGATTATCCTGGATTGAAACTCTGAAATGAAACTCTTGGACCTTCGACGTTCTATACCTACTAGAAGACTGAAGACATCTCCCTTGTGGTCAAGGAGTGACCACCCTGTGCAAAAAGGCACTACCATTAACTTGCCAGTTTGCTTTATCGATGCTCCTGCCGGAACCCGAAGACTCAGCAACTCAGGAACTGGACTTCCAGACTTCTCCGACTCCGATCCACATCCACAGCAAATCTGGGACCCTTGGCAGACACAATAGACGTGGGACCAGACACCCTCAAAGTTGTGCATTAGGATTTGAGAAGCTCCAGACCCGAGGGTCATTTTCACCGAAGCTCAGCCCTCCACACTCCCAGAGTGCCGCGTGGGGCCTGCTCTTGCATTTCAGCTTAAGTGGCTTCCCGGTTGCTAGCCCGCTGGCTAGTTAGCCCTCCGAAGACTTCCTTTTGAAACTACACTGCTTTCCTGGTTGCTCCAGGCTTGCTCCAGCTGCCCTGCAAAGGAGAAACTCCCCAGACCTTGCTGGTCTAAACTGAAGCCAATCTTCCCTTCCTGCGTGGATTGCGTTTGCCAAGGCGTGTTGGGTCCAATCTGGATACCGACACCCCAGTCAACTAGATCCTTTGTGGGACAGCTCGAATCCAGCTGCTGGTTGTCTTCGATGCCACCTGGTCCTCGTGGCTGCAGAGACAAGCTTCACCTTCTTCACCTGAAACATTCAACATCGCCTAGTTCCTTCCTGGTCACTGGCTAGTGACCCAGACTCTGTCCCCTTTGCTTTCAGGTTCTTCACATCCTCGATCCACCCTTGGATCCACCCGGACACTTTTCTCCTGGCCGCCTGCAGCACTTCTTTGCAGCTCTCCATAGGAAACAGCGACAAAACATGACACAAAAAGACACCTATGCACCCAGCTTCCCTGGGTGAGGTAACTAGAGTACTCCAGTGCTCCCGTGGGTGTTGACTCTCGAAGTGTCCTAGTTTAAAAGGGTTTTACCGTAGTCCATCCAGAAGTGTCCTTAATCTACTACTTTGTAACTTTTACGTTTCCATTATAACTCTATGGTAACTTGCGACTGTGTTTAGACACTGCACGCGTCTTCCGTGGGCCCCCTACTTCCAATCATTTGGTTGTCCAGTGTAGCCCCAGCGATTCCCTAGGCTCTAGGCCTATTCACTATTCCTGAAGTAGTTCTTATACCACTTACTTAGTATATGGTTCGTGAGGCTCCAAGGGCAGAATTGTATTTTTGCAACTTATAGTATGCTTAATGAGTACTTTGTGATGTATCTCGATCTCTGACCTCATAAAGAGTTCAGAGGGGTTGTGGCAGTAGTAAATACATATATATTTGATATATACCTTGTGTGGTGTCCTTTCATTTGGTATTCAAGGGATTATATATGGTAAAACAGCTGGCTTCACATGCTCTCTGAAGTTTTAGCCTAAGACTGCTGGTCCATGCTACCACTAGGATAGCTGATCTATAAGGTTGACTTTACAACCACCATCATAAGGGTCGTTTAGACTGGGGCAAGGTGCCCACTAGAATAGTGGACAACATATGCCAGGCTAACTTCTAACAATGTCCCCCAAATTTAGTTCCACCGCAGATCGTGGAAGTTTCGACATGTTTGCGTTCCACGCGGAATGCGGAAATGCCAACATTTTGCAAGTTCCGCAAGCAGAACAGAATTTGCCACCCACCCCTACTCTTCACTCACCCTTGCACACATCTATCATATCTGCAGCTGTGGCCGCTCCTTCTCCTACATCACAGCCAAAACCTGGAATGATCTTCCCCTCCATCTCCATACAAATTCCTTCTTGGCAAGTTGCAGAAAGAGACTGAAGATCTGGCTCTTCGATGGAAAAACAGTGCTCTAATGCCCCTAGGGGTGACAGTTTTGCACTTCACAAATGCTGATTGATTGATTCACTGAAAAAAACAAAGGTTAAAGAAAGGTTATAGTTAAATGAATTTGTCACTGTAAATGATAACGTTTTGAATTCAATTGTGGGAGAGCATATTGTAAGTTCTGTTTTCCAGAGCTATGCCAACACCTGTTGGAGGGTGAGTTCTCTGACCCCAAGAAGCTCACCTTGGAAGCAGACCTTTTGGTGGATTGCAGAGGGTCTGGAGAAGCATAGGGGAGTGGCCCTGAGGGGAGTGGCTCTGTTATCTTCCGGACCAGTTTGGTGGAAGAGGTTCAGAGTAGCCAAGCTAGGTCCCGGTGTAGTAGGAGGGGTGTAGGGGCTCACATCCTGTCTCAGTAGGGGCGGAGTGAGTGTGGGGCTGCGTGTCCCAAGGTGCCTGAAACCCAGTCTCAGAGCCTGGATGGTTCTTTAAGGGAACAACAGGTGGGGAGCCTAGGCTGTCCTGATGGGTTGCCCATTGTGGGGGATGCCCTAGTGTCTGGTGAACTGGGACTGTCTGTAAGCAGGCCTCCACCAGTTCTGGTGTCTGGCAGTGCCACTCCTAAGTGCAGGGTGCAGAAGTCCAGATTGAGGGATGAGAGGAGGAAAAAGTCCCCAGTGGAAAAACCAGTGAGTCAGGGGCCAGCCAGATGGGCTGAGTCACAAAGGAATGATCATGGTGACACCACTACTGTCCTGGGGGACCTTCACATGCTGTCAGATGGACAGAGGTCGGGCAGACTGTCACACGACACATGAGTTATGTGTCCTGGTTTGCCGGGCAAGTGTTCAACCGCAGGGGTTGGTCCATGGGTTGGGAATCCAGGTTCAGGTGTTGTCTGACCTGGAGGAAGGGGAAACTGTAATCAGTGTCCTGACCGATGTAGCTTCTAGGGGTACCACTCCAGTAGGGAGGGTGCAGTGCTCTGGAAGAGGGTGCACAGGGAAGATGTCCTCGCCTCTGACCCCGGTGCAACCTGAGGGTTTAGACCCTAGGTTGTAGGGCCAGGTACAGGGTGTTACCCTGACCTGGAAGCCTACTTGCAGAATAGAACCCCTGAACTGGTGGGCGAGCTGTGCAGGACACCTGCTACAGGCACTCTGACAATTCTGGAAGGTGGTACCGCTCCAGGTGGGAGGGTACAGAGCCCAAAGGAGGAGGACCAGGTGTGGGAGAGCCTACCCCAGTCTCTTGTCCAGCCATCGGGTACTGGCGCGGGGCTGGTGGGTCAGTGTCAGGATATCATACCTGCCCTGACAGGAGGGAGAGTGAACAAAGGGTGCCAAGCACCTGGGGCTACTGCCCCCCACTCTCTGACGCCACAGAGGTTTGAGAGCCCTGAGAGGCATAAGACCTGGGTCTCATCACTGAGTACTGTCAGTGGCCACTGTGGCTTGCTGTCTGTCTTTTGGGACACACCTGTGAGCAAGCTAAGGTTAGGTGCTGCACAGTTGGTGTCCGCAGGTGGGGAGAAGGGTTTACCATGGGTTAGCATTCTGGGCCCTGAGAGTATGGACAGAGGTATCCAAAAAGGTTCAGATTGGCTTAGAACTGGAATATGCCCCTGCTGTTGCTGGCCAGGGTCTGTGTTCTATCACCCAAGCAGAGAAGCACATCAAGGTAGTGATTGGTCTACCCTGCGTTTTGGCTGGAATGGTGGTTGTGTTGGACTTGGCCCTTTTTGCAGTGTCATCCCTGAACTTAGTGCCTTCCTCCTGTATTTTATCTGATCTGTTTTTGTTGGTTTTATGACTCTGGGCACTTAACCACTGCTGATCAGTGCTAAAGTGCATATGTTCTCCCCATTGTAAATTGATGTATGGATTAGTGACTCCATGATTGGCTTATTTGATTTACTGTCAGACCCTAGTACAGTGCACTGAGTGTGCCCATGGCTTGTAAATCAAATGCTTCTGGTGGACTTGCAGCACTAGTTGTGCCACCCACAGAAGCAGCCTGTAAAAGCGTGTGTCAGGTCTGCCATTGCAGAGACTGTATGCAGTTCGTTACTGCCATGTTGGCTGGGCAAGTGCACCCACTTGCCAGTCCCTAAACTTTCCCTTTTCTGCATATTAGTCACCCCTATGGTAGACCCAAGGGCAGGGTGCATTGTAGGTAAAAGGTAGGACATGCCCTGATGTGTGTGCCATGTCCTGATAGTGAATTACAGACATTTTCGTTTTTCACTATTGCAAGGCTACCTGTTCCCCATAGGCCAGAATGGGCAGTTGATTATAACATCTTATAATCCGAACTGACTTAGGAAACTAGGTAGACATTCCAGTTTAGTGTGCCTGAACTCAGAATGATAAAATGCAACTTTTAGTGAAGTTGGTTTTAACATTCTGTGTTTGAAAATACCACTTTTAGAAAGTAGGTATTTTCTTGCCTATCTATCCAAGCCTGCCTGTCAAAGGAAAGAAGGAGTCCTGTTAACAAAGTGCTCCAGGACTGCACATAACTGGTTTGGACTAGGCACAGACACTCTCTCCCTCCAGAGACAAAGAATTTGCTAGTATAAATATGGGGACCCAGACCCCAGAACTTTAGATAACTTTTGGGAAACAAGAAGAACCTTTGCTGTGGAGAGGAACCAGTGAAACTGAGGAGGAGACTATCCCTAATCTGAGTGCTGTTTGGGGGATTGGCCTGCAGTGGTTGCCTGACTGCCAAAGAAAAGAGAGCAGACTTTGGGCTACTTCCAAATCATCTTTTAAATGATCTCCAAGGTCTTGAGATAGAGCTTTCCTCCTGCTGAAGTCTCAGGGACAACAGACTTCACCAACCAGCTCCCCTGCCTTCCCTTGCTGGGAATTGAAGTGCCTGATCTTAATCTGGGCCTTCTGGGAGACTGTGTGTCGCTGGGAGCTGGAAACGCGACTCAAGGCGAAGAAGCGTGTCGCAGCCGTTATCGTTGCATCATCAGAGAAGA
Source organism: Lissotriton helveticus (assembly GCF_964261635.1). Taxonomy (NCBI): domain Eukaryota; kingdom Metazoa; phylum Chordata; class Amphibia; order Caudata; family Salamandridae; genus Lissotriton; species Lissotriton helveticus. The sequence goes on from NC_136073.1 coordinate 150,803,021, forward strand.
GTGTCGCCGTTGCAGCAGTCGCCGTCGCATCACCGTGGAAGAGTGCCACCGCTGTCGCCATCGCATCACCCGAAGCGCCTCGCATCACCGGAGAAGAATGTCGCCATCGCAGAAGACGCTGTTGCATCACCGGAGAAGCGTGTCGCCGGGCCTGTCAAGGCTCAGTAGAATCGTTGAGTCACCGCATGGCCGTCGGGAGTGCACACATCGTTGTCACATCAAGAAGAATACACCATTTTGTTTCATTGCACCGGATCTTCAATGCATCACAGCGCTGCTGGTCACATCACCACGGAAGCGCAGTAAGAAACCGATGCATCACCTCCCCATGCGAAGCAGAACCGATGCATCCCCTTTGCAGCAGTAGAGACCCGACACATCACCGTTCTTGCGTGTAAGGAACTGATGCATCACCTTCCCTGCAACCCTTTCGTTGTTTAGCGTTACGCATCCAAAGGTACATTGAACTTAAAGTGTCACATTTTACATCTAAATAGAACTAAGCTATTTCTACCATTTTTGAAGTACAGCATTGTGGATTTTTGTCGGTTGTGGTCTTGTGTTAAGTCTATATAAACATACTTATTTTTATACTACAACTTGTCTAGTGTCCATCTGTAGGGTTAACACTGGGTTACTGTATGTGTTAACAAATGCTTTACACACTGCCTCTGAGATAAGCCTGTCTGCTCGTGCCAAGAAGGTGCTGTACATTATCTGTTATGGAAATTACCATTCTAACACCGCGGGTACTTAGCTCAAGGAAGGTGATGGACATTGACTGGTGGGGTAAATTCGATTATGCTACACTACAATTTACCCCTTTTTTTCAATATAAGACAACAAAATATCCAAATGCAAGGAAAGAAGTGCATGAAACAAATCTAACACCTTTTTATCAAAAGGAAACAAAGATTAAGACTTAAAAACCACTCATTTTTCACAGTAATAATACAATTTGTATATAATTTTTTCACAATCAACAAACAGTTTTTGCAAACCTTGTCTAAAATAACGATAAAAACCATTTCCTTTAGCAGGTACATTAATTTCAACTAAAAATACACAACAGTTTTAGTCTATGTCAACACAAGGCTTCTCTTTTGTCAAATACTTTCACAGAATGCAGAACAAATGATCTGAAGCAAATAATCCAGAGAATAAACCCTAAAACAGAAACTAGATTAGGAAAAGTTTAACAACCATCTCAGGCAAATAATTTGAAAAAAACAATGCATATCTGTAATGACCTGATTTTCTGACCAAGTTAGCAGCTCACCCAAACACCACAAACCCAGTCATCACGTAACTCCATCCCTTCCTAGTCCCTATTTACAACAGTACCTGGGGTACTTACCTGGGAATGGGGAACCCACTGTATATACAAACTTATACTACTAATATACTACTAAATCCTAGAGAAGCTACGGAATTCCATCCTACATCCTATTATCTTACCTGTACAACCCCACAGCAATGTGGCTCGGGTTGGTCTACCCCGTCTCGTGTCGGGGAGAAGCTGCTTTATAGTGTCCCTACTTGTAGCCCCACGACAATCCGGACTGGACTACTCTGCCCCTCGCTTCTCGGGGAGCAGCACTTTTTATAGCGTTCCCACTCGTAGCCCCACGACTATCCTGCCTGGACTACTCTACCCCTTTGCTTCTCGGGGAGCAGCACTTTTTGTAACGCCCTATCCTGAGCAATCTCATTACACACCAACCACAATTGGTGCTCTCATTAATGCCCGATCCTGAGCAATCTCATTACACATCAACCACAATTGGTGCTCTCATTAACGCCCTATCTTGAGCGATCTCTCTTCACTTGTAGCCCTGCGACAATCTGGCCCGGACTACTCTACTCTCTCTTGTGTCGGAGAGCAGCTCTAATTTATTCTATGACTTACCTAGATATCTACCATTTGAATATCTGATGAGAGCCATTCTCCCTTATGCACTAAATAGGGGTCTGACCTTCCCAAACAGAACTATTTATCCAATTTAACTCACTGGAAGTTATTTCCTATCAAAACCACCCTCTCCCCCTGTCCACAGTTACCACCTGCAAGAAGGGAGTCACATCCTTCTATACAACAGCATCTGGCTCAAAAGACAGGTTAATTCTGTCATAGTGAACAACTCTCAAGTGCAATTACTAAGTATTGGGATCTCTTTACACACTAATAGGATGACAAGGAGGAATAACAATATATTATGAAGATGCACACATACACACCTAAAAGATACACAGATCTGACTACGGTATCTGTAGTTATTCTCTGATCAGAAGCAGTACACTTAACTGTCTTCAGTTACCTGTAAGAAGGGGATCACCAGCCTTCTGTACGTCAGCACCTGGCTATGAAAAGCCCACTTACTCCCTCCCAAAGGAAAACATACAGATGATACTAATGCACATTGGGGTCTCTTTATTAGAATAGCAAAAAGGAAGCTATATTACTAGAATAGCAATTACTAACACATTCACATATAGCTGAAAGAACAGTGATTAATTATGATGTACAAGCAGATAACTGCAGATAACTGAAAGGGAAAATAAGGAATTATAACATGACTGCATACCGCTGCAAATAGATGAAAGAAAAGGGATTCATTATAGCTAAGCATTGGGGTATTTATTAGAAAGAGAACAAGACAAAGAAAACATTGCAATGATACAGTAGGGATGCAAACAGGAACCTAAATATAACCTAGAAAGTAAAAAGGGGGTGAATGATTATATATAGTGCAAACTAGCTAAGAATACCTCACCCTGTTAAGAAGGGTCCAACTGTCTGTTCCTCTCGCTGGTGGAATCAGGACTCTCGCTCTCCTGCACCATCACCAACATGCTGACTTCACTCCACTGGTTTAACTGCTCCAAAAGCTCCAACTGGAAGCTCCAACTCTTCCATCTGCTTCAACACATTCTGACAAACTAGCAGCTCCAGCTGACAGTTCCAATTCCAAAGATCATCTCTGACTGCTTCAACTCCAAAGACCAACTGACTGCTCCAACTTCGAAGACCATCTGACCACTCCAGCTCCGAAAACCAACTGACTGCTCCAAGAACCATCCGAACACCATCTGACTGCTTCAGCTCCAAAAACCAACTGACTGCTGACCTCTCTGCACTTCAGTAATATAGAGTGCTCTCTACCCATGGAAATTTCCAACAGAAAGCTGCCTCCCACCGAATTTCTGTGCCAGCTCCAAGGCTCTCTGCGCAACCGCAGTGGCCACTTGCGTGTTGCTTCTAGGCCTAAGAGACAAACACATTCCTTCGATAAGAACCAGTTTTCACTGGCTCCTCTCTAGCACATAACAGGCTGAACTCTAAACATCACCTTTACCCTGCAAGCGCCTCAGTCAGCAGAGGCAAGAACAAAGATGGCTTCTCTATAGTTTAGGCCTCTAGGCCCGAAAAGAGGCAAAGAAGGCACAGAATCATGCCAAAGCCAATAGGCAAACCCTACAAATAGGCACACATAAGGCTGAAATAAAGGATTCAAGAATATATACTGCGATGGCGGTGGGAAACAGTCACCATTAGTCCAAATAGGACAAATTATCCGGTCACCACAATATCCAAATCTATTAACCGTCTTTCCACATACTACAAAATATAACATTACATTTTCTCTCATCCTTACGCAAAATAAAAAAAATCCTTAAAAAAAGAAGTGTTTCAAATAACAGAGCAAACCGTATTTCCCAGTGTAGGTGCATTGGCAACAAACAAAAAGAAACACATTCTTTGAACATAACATTTAAAAAACATTTCTTTTTTCTTGTTTTTCTGCAGATAACTATACAATGGCTTCAAAAAGACAAGCTAGCTATGAATAGGGATTTGGCTGCTCAATTATAGTGGTATAGTGGCTATCATTATTATAAGGAGAGGTTAACTGTGCCCAGAAGAGGGAATAATATGCTAGAACCACCTCCAATGAACCCTGTGGCTGCTCGGTTTTGTGAGTGGTAGCCCAAAACATGCATGTAGCTACTAGTATGTCCAAATAGCCAATCTGAGGAGAATTAAAAGAGGCAAAAACAAGTCCAGGCGCTGAGGCGGATCCTGAGGAGTAGGAGGAGGGAAAAAGGACTACTGACAACGGACAGGCAAATAGCCAGGTCTTCAGTGCCTTCCGAAATGCTTGTTCAGTGTCTAGGTTATGAAGATGGTCAGGCATGGAGTTCCACAAAGATGCGGTTCTCACTGAGAAAGCTATACCACCAATCCTGGTTTTAGAGGAGTGGGGGATCATGAGAAGTTGCTGAACATTCGACCTCAAGGTCCTCACCTGGTGGTATTTACATAGTCTCTGTCTCAGGTATAACGGGCCTCTTTCCCTGGATGCTCTGTAGGTGATGGTGAGTGTCTTGAATTCTATCCATACAGAACGTAACATCCAAACTCATCCTCGGCCTTCCCTGATGAGTCCATATTGCACCCCACCTCAGGAAATGCCACTGGTGCCCCTTACAGAAGAGATGTCAACTCAAGCTGCTGAATCACTTGCACAAGGTCTTTACAGAGCCAAGAACCCGCCTACATTAACTACATCTAAACTTCCACTAACCATTGAAAAGACTACACTCCGCCTCCCTTTCACTTGTCCATGCTCCTCACATCTAGCAAAGCAGAAGTGGAGGGGGCTCTTTCTCTCACTTTGCAGCAAAGATCAGGAACAGTCTCGGCACACACCTCCAGACCATCACCTCACTTCTGGAATTCCGAATGGCCCTCCAAGACTTGTTATAGTAATCACACATAAAATTTGGTAAAATTGAAGAGCTTGTTTATTAAGATACAGCTATCAGTGACCGTCAGCTTCTACTGCTTGCAAAAGAATCCTTCATGATGTCACACATACATCAGAAAGTTCTCTCTTAAAGAAGCCATCACCACACTTGTCTGTTCGAATAAGCTTCCGGGGCCTGACAGCACCTGGATTCCCCTTTGGGTGATTAGCCATGCTATATAAATCCTGATTGATTAATTGATCTACCTCCCCACCGCTGTTTACAATAAACTTAGCCACCTATACGTTTTAAAAGGCAAAATACACTTTCTTAACTAACCGCAGCTGTTCCTTGAATCCAATCTTGACTGCGATGCTCCACCAGCTGTAGAAACAGCCATGAACGTTAAACCTGAAAATAAAAAGGTTAAAATGACAATTTTCTCCATTAAAGTCAATGGAAAAGCATAGGAAAATGTAAAACAATTCTAAAGAAAAATGTATGCACTGTTAAAAAATGTGTATATTTTTATAAACTAGGCTACATCTTTTACAATGTAATAAAATTATTTTGCTATTTTTAAATGATGTTTTAATAAATATTTTAAATAATAATGATGTGATTATATGTTTCATGCTTAAAAAACTTTCAATGTTTTACCTCGGAAAATTATTTTATTTTTTCTTTATTTTAAAAATGATTTCGTTATTTTAGAAAAATTTATTCTACTATGTTTTTAAATATTTTAATTATTATTATACATTATTATTATTATTATTATTGTTATTATTATTATTATTATTATTATTATTATTTTACATAATACATTTTTATTCAAAACTGATCATAATAATCAGGTATTCATATTAATACAAGGGTACTAATACACTTCTCCACTCAATGCTCCATGCTGCAACCCCGGGCAATAGCTTGCTTAGCCTCCACACCGACCCCAATAGCGCTAAGTATTCTTAGCTTCACCCTGGGGGTACCCAGGAGTGGACACTTCGCAGGGAAAGCCAGGAGGGGTTCCACAGCGGTATGAGTATCATTGCAAGGAAGTCGAATAGGCGACACCGCAAGGTGACCGTCTGGTGACAGTGCGCTCTATAAGTACCATGACATTTATTTACAATGCTCCTAAATCCCTTGTATCCTATTCCTAAAGGTTGGTGTGACAGTCCTGTAACTATTTAAAAAAAAAAATAATTTAAATATCATAAAATGTAATCTTTATACATTAACACTCAGGTCATAAAATAATACATGAGTATTAATGCACCTCCCCACCCATTACCCTTCTTATCCAAGCATCCCATTCCTAAAGGATTGTTTCTTTATAAATTATATATAATACATTAAAACCATTAATAATAATGTTTAAAATAGTTAATATAAATCTACACCCTAGTAAAATATATACCTAAAAACATACTCACCTACAAATCTACCTATATACTTACCAAAGGATGTATGGTACAGGTATACATGGTAAATGTTTAAGTCAATTCAGTTCAATTTCGGCTTTATTTGGTGCATGCAAACAACACCATAAAAGCATACCATGCAAATAAAATCATTCCTACATTACATCATCATAATTAAAAGCCATTAAAAGCAAGTTATATTTATACACACTAAGAAGTTATGAGTACATACACAATATATAAAAGAAAAACAGCCATTTGGCATTATAAACAATTCAAGTTGTTACACAAACAATTTCTACGCGGTAATTCATTCTAATTAGAAGTGTTGGTGCTTATTTAGTGCAAAAGGTTATATAAAGTGCATAGTGCCGAAGCTTTTCTTAATACATTGTCTTGTCAGTATAAGAAATCATAGGTACATGATATTACATGAGGGGCAAGAGCGTTTTAGGTACTAAAAGTGAGAGACTCTAACAATTTCCATCCATTTTTTTATATAGTAATGTCTGCAGATATGTGTAGTCCTTTCTTTTTCTAATTGCAAGTTGTACATATCGGATCACAGAGTTTATGATTTTTAAATTTCCCAGACTACAAATAAAATTAAAAGCTTGTTTGTAATTAAAAATCCTATTCGATAAAAAAGGGCGTTAAAATTGATTTCCGGATACCTCTATAAAAACTACAAAAAAGAATAAAATGCAACGTGGATTGAGATGTTTTTCCATCACACGGGCAATTTGGTAACTTATGGCCCCATTTTTCCATTTTTGGGAATGCAAATAAAAAGTGTAATGTCCCTATCCTTAATCTAGTTGTATAAAATCTATGTTGGATGTTTCTTGCCAGTGCCAGATAAGGCTCTAACGTCATTGTAAGTAGACATTCGCAGTAAGAGACCACACAAGGTTTTTTCATAGCAGCCCTATTCATTTCGTTTTCCATAACGTTTAGATATTTGAGCTTCAGGTCGCTTTTACCAAGCTCTAAAACAGATGAAGGGTTCTTTTTTATCAATTTCAACTTTACTGCTTGTTAATAGGTTACAAATATGCTCCAACCATGGTATTTTCCGGCTATGGTCTAAAGTTAAGGAATCCATTATTATATCTTGAGTAAATCTAGTTTCCTTCTTTGCCCATATCTCTCTCCAAAATGTCAAACCAGCCATATTTATCTTGTCACTAAGATAAGGGGCAGACAATTCTTTGTGAACTATATAGTTAGCTGTAGCCTTGGGGACTGCCAACAATCTTTTAAAAAAGTTGTTTTCTTGGGTTTGTAGGGAGGTGATGTTAGCTCCCCCCCAGATTGCGGCCCCATAGCAAACCCCTGTGACACATTAAATCTGATGCAAAGTTAGGATTTCACGAATAGATTTATTTCCTAATTTCGCAGAGAATCTAAAAACACTCTCAGTGAGTCTCAAAAATTTCATGTTGGATGATTCAATCTTTGCGTTCCATGAGCCGTTCCTATTAAAAAGCATCCCTAAATATGAAAAAGATAAAACTCTATTAATAGTAACTCCGCCCACATGGTGGTGTCTATTCTTAGATTTGTTACTCCCGCATGTCATGACAAATGTTTTCTTTAAATTAGCTGTAGGACTTTTTCGTTCATAAAAGAAATGAAATTATCTATTAAAAGTCGCAGACCGTTCGCTGGCCTGGAGATTAGGACAGCATCGTCTGCATATAATAAATCTGGCATGGGGCGTATTCCAACTTTCAGGACATCTGCAGCAAAATTTTGTCAAAAATAGTCTATAGTGTTCATATAAAGGGAAAATAAGGTGTTAAAACGCACCCTTGTCTGATACCGCGAGTAAAATATATACCTAAAAACATACTTACCTACAAACCTACCTATATACTTACCGAATTATGTATGGTACTGGTATACATGGTAAATGTTTAAGTCAATATTTCATGGTAAAGGCATACGTGGTAATAACATGTGTGGTAAAGGTATCAGCATAGTAGCGGCATGCATGGTAAAGACTAATGTGTCGTAAAAACTGCTTGGTAAATGTATTGCATGATTAAGAGTGTATTGTAGTGGCTGTTTCACTAGAATGACCGATGCAAGCAGTAGAAGGTTTAGGGCCCGATGTAGGTAACCAAATAACGGTCGGTAACAGTGAAATTCAGTAAATTTCACCATTACCTACCGGTATTTAGCCATTCCTGATGTAGGGAAGGAATCGGTAATAAGGAATCCGTAAATACCGATTCCTTAATACTGATTCCTTATTGGCCTTGCATTTAAGGAATCGGTAATACCGATTCCTTAAATGCAATGTAGAAAGCACATAAAAGAGTGCTTTTGGGTCTTAAGGAATCAGTAATTACCACCAACTTCAATTTGGTGATAATTACCGAATTCCTTTAAAAGCACTTTCTTACTTTTTCAGAAGTGCCATGTGGCACACATCCATGCCCTTAGGGCATTCAGGTGTGCCACATGTGCACACATGCACATTTCAGGGGTGCAACAGGGTGTCCTTTGGATACCCTGGCACCCTTGAAACACCTCCCGGTATTACCAACTCGGTAATACCAAATCAGTAATACAGAATGTCTTCACATTGATTCCTATGGGCCTCCAAGCCCATAGGAATGAATGGGTAGGTATTCCTTATTATCAAATCGCACTTACCCATTCGGTAATAAGGAATATTAAGGATTCGGTAAAAAATACCGAATTCTTACCTACATCTGAAATACTGATTTTTTAATACCAAATCGGTAAAATAGGTATTTTTAGCAGTGTATTTTTTGACAGCTGTTGCAGAGTGTGAACTGTTCTTTAGCAGATAGTAGATATTTAATAGTCTGTGGTGTATTTCTTACGAAATGTTAGTGTTGGCAAACAATTAAGTATGGGCGAATTTTGCGTATTCGCGATCCGCGAATTTGGGATTTGCGAATTCGCGATCCGCAAAATTTGGGAATTTGTGCGAATTTGCGGATTTTTTAATTTTTGCGTGTTTGCGGGGCGCTTTGCGTGTTCGAAGGGCAATTTGCGTGTTCGTGGTGCGCTTTGCATGTTCGCGGGTTTTTTTGTGCGAGACCGCTTGTTGTTGTGCCCTTCTGCCCTCTGCCCCACTCGTTGTTGTGCCCTTCTGCCCTCTGCCCCACTCATTGTTGTGCCCTTCTGCCCTCTACCCCACTCGTTGTTGTGCCATTCTGCCCTCTGCCCCACTCGTTGTTGTGCCCTTCTGCCCTCTGCCCCACTCGTTGTTGTGCCCTTCTGCCCTCTACCCCTCTCCTGTTTTATTTTAGAATGGCGCGGGCAAGCTGCCAGCGCCATTCTAAAATAGTTACTAAGTTAGCTTCATCAGGAAGCACTAATAGATAAAATAAAGCAGGTGCTCGAATTCAGTTAAACTCGAGCACCTGCTTCTATTAGTGCTTCCTGTTGAAGCTAACTTAGTAACTATTTTAGAATGGCGCTGGCAGCTTGCCGGCGCCATTCTAAAATAGTCACAAGCTTGAAGCATGAACTTTTGCCCCCTGGATCCGTTCCGCTTGCGGATTTGCGGATTTTTGGCAAATTCGCAGGAATTCGCGGATTGCGAATTTGCCGATAATCCACAAAATCCGCGAGCGGAACGGATTTTGCGCCCATGCTTACAAACAATGTAGTATAAAGTAAAATCTCTCTATAGAGTATGCACTATTTACAGTTCTCAGTTCTCTAATGATATAATGTAATTTTGGTGTGTGTCAGGTGTTTGATACAGATAAAATCTGTCTGTAGGAGGGCATTTGTTTTAGAAGTGGCATTCACTATTTTGGCAGCCTCTGAGCAGTTGAATACACATAGAAGTGGCATTCACTATTTTGGCAGCCTCTGAGCAGTTGAATACACATTTAACACCATACACAACGCAGGTTTCCCATATATCTGTGAATGATTGTTAATGTAAACTATGCTATGTGTAAACCCATAGCAGTTTATACAGCAATATGTGAGAAAACGAAATTGGATAATGTAATTAGTTTTTTTTTATAAATCGTTTTTATTAAACATACTCGACACAGAGGTACAATTCCACATAGATCAATAATGGGGAGCACAGCAAATTCAAAATAAGTACAGATACAGGAGGATAAAGTTTGGAAATCACAGGGAGGGGGAATCTTCACAATCAGGGCCTCAGGGGGGAACACATACAATGCCCCGATACTCATTCCATGGAGCCCAAATCTTAGACCATTTTTGGGGACATCCCCGGGCTACGAACATTGTCTTTTCCCTCAACATGCACCAATCAAGGTCTTTTTTCCATTCCGCAATGTTAGGACCTTGTGGCGCACCCCAGAGTTGTGCGATGTTTCTCTTAGCAATCATGCAGTCCAGCATAACCCATTGTACAGTGTGTGTATTAAGGTAGGTGGGTTCCCAGATATTGAGAAGGCATCGAGGGCCTCTGGCTCAATTACAGTTCCCAGTGTTTCACTCATTATGTCATGAATTTTGTGCCAATATTCCTGATTTTGGTTGCAGTAACATATTATGTGCATGAATGTGCCCATGTGGGTGCATCTCCTCCTACAGAACCCGTCTGATGGACCACCCATGTGTGTCAGTTGGGGGCCTGTGATATAAATTCCGTGCAGTATTTTTAGTTGCACAAGGCGGAGGTTTGCTGGGATTGCAACGGTTTTGGGGGAGGAGACTGCTGTCTGCCAGTTTTCGTCGTCTAATTCAAACCCGACATCGACCCATTTCTCCCATAGGGACAGTAGGGGATCGTCTATGCTGTTAAGGAGTTTTCTGTAAGTCAGAGAGATAGCTTTTTCAGGCAGGTGGGCGTTGAGTAATCTGTCCTTTAAGGGGAATAGTCAAGTGGGGAGGAGTTGCGGGGCAGTGCTGTTTGCAGTGTGTGTCGGATTTGCAGGTAACGGAAGCGCTCCAACTCCGCCATCCTATACTGACGTTGAAGGGTGTCGAAGGTCTTCACGTCATTTTTGTCCCAGAGGTCTCGAATGTGGGAGATGCCAATTAGATCCTATTTGTCAAAGCCTTTGGAGTTGCACAGGTCATGCAGGCTCTGAGAGTTCCACAAGGGCATGACAAGAGTCAGTCTATTGTCACTACCTAGTGACGCAGTAGCTGAATGCCATATCTTGACTGTGTGGTGAGTAGGACCAGTAAGTGTGTACCTGTTCGGTTTAGAGTATAGGACGCGGGTGAAGGATCCATTTGGAAGGGTCCATGTTGAACCGCGGGTCGTACGGCCGGCCATAGGTACCATGGTTAATTGCTATGACATGTGCTGCCCAATAATATTTCTTGATATTGGGCGAGCCGATGCCCCCATCATACGAGCCAAGCATGAGTTTTGATAAAGCAATACGTGGTCTCCCATCCCACAGAAGGTCCCGTTGTAACCCTTCTAATTCTTTGAAGTATGAATTTGGGACAGGGTCGGCCGAGTTTTGCATGACATAGAGATGGCGGGGCAGGGACATCATCATTTTAAAGAGAGCAGCCTTTCCCAGCAAAGATAAAGGAAGTGATTTCCAGTTTGTGATGTCGCGCATGAGCCTCTGCAATGGGGGAAAAAGGTTACGGGCATATCGGAGTGAGCCATCAAGCGAGATAAATATACCCAGGCATTTGAATCCTTCTGGAACTTTTGGAATGGGGCAATTTTGAGGTAACGGGGGGGTCTCCACTGAGGGCATATAGGAGAGATTGCTGCCATTTAATACGGAACCCAGAGACCCTGCCAAATATGGCCAAAATGTCAAATACAACAATAAGAGACCGTTTGGGGGATGTAAGATATAGAAGGATGTTGTCTGCATATAGGGAGATTCAATCTTCCCAATTTGCCGACCACCGCAGACCTCGAATCATCGCGTCCTGACGAATCCAAGCTCAAGCCGCTAGGGGTTCAAGAGCCAAGGCGAATAACAGGAGAGAGAGGGGACATCCCTGACGGGTCCCTCAACTAAGTAGAAAGGTTCCCGATTGTTTGTTATTCACAACTACCTGTGCCGTAGGGAGGCTGTACAATGGGCGCACCCACTTGCTGAAGCTCGGCCCAAATCCCAACTTTGTGAGTACAGCAAAGAGGTAAGGCCATTCATTTGTATTGAATGCCATGGTGGCATCAAGGGGGACAATGATGGCATCTTCACAAATTGTCAGCGCCCAGCCAGGACCCCATGTAATCTACGCAGATTCAAAGCAGTGTGTCTCCTGGGCATAAACTCTGATTGATCCGGGTGTACCAGCTCACATATCACCTTGAGCAGCCTATTTGCAAGCACTTTGGCCAAGATTTTAGGTTCTGCATTAAGTAATGAAATAGGGCGATAGGAGGCACAGTCGGTTTTAGGTTTCCCTTCCTTATGAATAGTTGTGATTCTTTGGTCTGGGGGAGTGACCCCAGTTCTAGGCTGTGTTCGAACATGAATTTCAGGTTTTGGGCCAATTTGTCCGGGTGAAGCTTGTAAAGTTCGATCGGGATGCCATTTGGGCCAAGTGCCTTACCACATTGAAGTGATTGGATTGCAGTCACTATTTCGTCAGTAGTGAGGGCGCTGTCCATAAACGTCCGGTCGCTGACTGATAATACTGGGAGGGTGATGTCTCTTAAGAGTTTGGAAGAGTCCGTCTCTGCATACGGCGCAACAGAACTGTAGACTGTGCGAAAGTGCGTCGCAAAAGCAGTCGGCTATGTCTTGAGGGTCTGTAATGGGGGATCCCTCAGCGTCATATAGTTCCGGGACAAGTCTACTAGCATGTTCCTTTTTGTCCAGCCAGGTGATTAATGTCCCCACCTTGTCTCCCCAGTCGCAAATTCGCCAAATCTGTCCCAGCAGTTTAGCACGGTCAGTGACTAGCGCCCTGTATTCATCCTGTTGGAGACGCAGGATATGCAGTGCGCCCAGTGACGGATAAGAATTAACGTCCTGCTCGAGACGATAAATCTCTTGCTCGACATCAGAGATGTCTTTTAGCTTGTCCTTCTTGGATCCCGCTATTAGAGAGCTTCACCTCGGATCACCGTTTTAAAGGCTTCCCATAGCATTTATGGTGAGTCAGCTGTGTGGTAATTTTCTAAAAAGTAATTGTCAATGGATTTAATCAGGTTCTTATGTATTTTTGGACTTTTTAGATACCAGGGATTGATTGGGACAATGTGTCCCGTCTGGGAGTGGTCAAGAACAATATGAACCCAAAGGGGGGAGTGGTCTGAAATGACCCTAGCTAGGTGTCGTATTTCGTGGATATTTGTAACTTGTGGGGCAGGGACAATTACATAATCCAAGAGGTATCAACTATTATGGGCCGTGGAGTGGAAAGTGTGTTGAATCTTGTCGGGGTGGTGCGTTCTCCAACCGTCCACCAATCCCATAGCTTCCAGAAAACTAGAGAAGGAATGTGCAGTGTGGGGAATTGTGCGAGGGGGATGCCTGTCCAGTGACCCTGATATTATGGAGTTGAAGTCACCACCAAGCACAAGGTTCCCCTCCGGTAGAGTCAGGAGAACTGTGCTGAGGTCAGAAAATGTTGCGGCCTGTAATCCAGGGGGTGCATTTAATGACATAAAAGTTATAGTTTGGCCCTCCCAAGTGCCCGTAATACCAAAATATCTGACACAATCGTTTACATGGGTGAACGTGGGTGATAGGGGGAACAACTTCTTTTGCATGATGCCCACCCCTCTGGAATCTGAGGCGAAGCCCGCATGTGCTACCATCAAATAACCCCATCTGTGCATTGCTTTGCAAGTGTTACCAATGAGGTGAGTTTCCCGAAGCAATACTATGTCTGGCGCAAGTCTCTTGAAATATTGCAATACTATACTATGCTTGATTTTTTCCCCCAACCCGTTAACATTCCAACTTAAGATTTTGACTTCCTTGTTACGCTGTACACCCATTGTCCTGCAAGTTACGTGCCACAATTGCCCCCGGCCGTCGACCGAGAATGCACCATTAAAAAAAAAAAACACAAAACCGATAAAGAAAGTTTCCCATCCCAACTACCCCCACCCCACTGCCCTGCCCTCTGAGCTCAAAACTGCCCATCAAAAACTTGCAGAGTGCCTGTCGCCCTGAAAATTTCAAAGGAAGAAAAAACGGGGGGGGGGGGGGGGGCGGTGGGCTCCGCGTCCTGCCCTACATTACATCACTGTCACACCTATTTGATCATTGAACATAAGGTCATGGATGAAATGGCAGACCCTAATAAGTGAGGCACAGTTACATTCATCCCCCTCCCCCAACCCGCCCTGCATCAAGTGTTACTTCTCAAAAAGGCGAGAGTTGTCAGAGAGTCTACCTCAGGCCGGACCATTGTTCGCATAGCTTCTTGTTCTGCTGGGTTTTTTGCCCCCTGATAGTCAATCCACTCTGCCACTGCTTCTGGTCGGTCAAAGAACCATGTTTTCCCCTCTACCTCGACTCGGAGGTGTGCCAGGAACAGCATCGAGTATTTCAGGCCCCTTTCCCTCAGGTTGTGTTTAACAGATAGGAAGGATCTCCTTTGCTTCTGTACTCGTTGCGTGAAATCAGGGAAAAAGGAGATATCTGCATTTTTATATCGAAGAAGGGTGCTGGCTCTGGAATTTTGGAGCCAAATGGGGCGCGGGGGAGTGCCCGGTTTGGGTCAGCCGCCCGGGACCCTGTGAGCCCGCTCGATCCCCAAAAATTTACTGAGACCTTTAGGTTTCAGGTGTTTTGAGGATGAGGTCCTCAACAGACAGGTCCGGGGACTGTGCCTACGATTTTTCTGGAACCCCAATGATTCGGAGATTGTTGTGACAAAGGGGGCTTTCGTAGTCATCCAGTTTGAGGTTTGTGAGATTCCGGGAGTTCTGCAGTTCATGGTCCTCCCTCTGCAACTACGCGGCATCACCCACTAAGCTGGCTGTTGTGATTTCCACCTGCTTTTTCGTTAAGTTTCCCCATGTCGGCCCTGATGAGATTAATATCAATGGCCACTGAGTCCAGGGAGGTCTTGATGTTTGTGATGGCCTCCATGACGTCTTTGAGGGAGAGTTCAGGCTCTCCTTCCCCCCGGCATCCCTGTGCTGTTTCGTCAGATGGGAGGCCCTATTGCGAGTCCTTGGTCACCGTGTACCGATCCAGCTTGTTGGTTTGGACCGGTTTCGGTCCCCTGGCACCGGTTCCCTTAGTGTGCTCCATTATAGCAGCAGATTGAGCCACAAATTGATGCCAGTTATTGGGGGCAGTTGGGCGAAGAAGTGGTGTGTTCTAGTACAGGCGTAGTCAGAATGGTGCTGAAAGTCCTGCACACGATCCCAGTCACTACAATTTATTAAGCCAAGGCCAATAGAGAGAACAGAGGGGCCTCCGGCCAAGGGGTCCCCCAATCCTGTGGGGTGAGTCTTACTGAGTACTGGAGCCAAAAGCAGCAGTCCAGTCCACTCCTGATCATGCCTGAGGGAAGAGAAGGTACAGGTGACCACTCAAACACTATGTAGGGGGGTGTGGCCCAGGGGAGATCTCGGCGAGAGGGACAGAGAAGCCGTTAGGGTTTTAACGGTTGGCACCCCTCATATGGTCTCAAGTTGGTATGCTGACTGACGCCATCACTGTATTTCAACGAGGTCACAAACGCTGTTTCTGGCATTTATGCGTGTGACTCCCTCCTCTCGCACACACTTTATCAGCGGAGCTCAATATCGTCATAGAGTTGTGGCGTAATCGCCGCAAATCGGCAGGATTTCTGGGGCCGCCCATTGGGAGAGCCGCCGCCACGGGCCTCAGTTTCAGGCTTCCACATGGGCCACAGGCCGCAGATGGCAAGAGGGGTCAGTTCACCGGTGCAGCAGGCAGGGGGGTAATTGCAGGTAGGGGCGCACCGCTGCAAATGGCCGCCCTTCAGCCGGCGCGTCCCAGTCTTCAACCGCTGTGCTTCCAGATCGCCAAAGTACCCCGGTTATGGGGTAATGGGCGCTCTGCTTGTCTCTATGGTGGGAACCCCCACGGATCTGAGGGGCCGCCTATCGCCAGGCTGCTGTGCACCGCCGATGGAGAGCCCCAGCCCAGGCTGCTGCAGGGTGTAGATATGCGGGTATGGCCGCAGTGGAGCAGGTGGAGTGAGGGGCTTCACTGCGCACTTCGCGCCACCACCATTTTGTTTATCACGGCTGGCACGCTCTCTCCCTCTGCGGCGCAGACCCCCCTACTCTCACCCGTGCGTCGATGCTCCCACCGTCTTCAGATTTCAGGGCAGGGTTGGGCACCGTCTGTGGTGAAAATCCGCAGCGGCCCCCTGTGCCGCGGCGCCACCACCAGGCAGAGGTGGGTCAGCCGGAGCCTTAAAGTGGGAGGCTCTGCCACTGTGGGTCCCGGCCTCGGGACACAGTGAAGGCCGCAGCTATGAGATGGCGATCACTCCTCAAATCCGCCAAAACCATGCATCGGAGTTGGCGGGTTGGGCTCCTCCATAATTCCGACTTCAGGGGCTGCAGTCGGGTGTCACTGATAGTGTCTCAGGATAGTTGAGGGCTAAAACGGGCGACGGAGCACTCGGACTACGCAGCCATTTTCAGTCCGTACTTGGCCACACCACGATAATGTCATTAGTGACGTCATTAATTATGTCATTTGAGATGTCATAGAACACCTCATGAGTGAAGTCATGTGTGAGGTCATAAGCAGTGCATGGCAGGGGTGCATGTTATATGTAGCACTTTCAACAATAACTGTTCAATTTCCGTAATGTTTTCTAACCCAAAAAGTTAATGTTCACAATGACAAATTCACCTAAGTATAATGTTACTTTAACCTTGGCTTTTTCAGTGAATTTCAATTTTTTTTTTAAAGCAAATTAATTATGTTTGAGGGTGTATGCATGGTAGAATGACTTTATAATATATGTTGTGTTCTGACATCTAGTAAAATAAAATTATTTTCTTTTAACAAAACAGGATATGGTTTGCAAAACCTGTGTGAGATTGAACAAACAGAAAACTATTTAATAGATATTGTTTATTTGCTTGGGTATTGTAACTGATTTCAAGACGTCCCCAGCAATCTTTTCTTGAGGTGTTGTTACTCTTGCAATGACAGGTGTGTGTAGTAGGGTGTGTAGAAGGACTGGCCTTTCTGCTGAGACCTCTCTTTGTAATGATAGGTGCAGATAGCATGGTGTGGAGAGGGACTGGACTCTCCTTTTAAATCTCTCCCCCAGATGGCAGGTGTGTGTAGCAGGATGTGTGGAGGGACTGGCCTCTCTGCTATAACCTCATCATGGTAGGGTGTGGGGAGACACCTGGCTTATCTTTCAGACCTCTCTCTCAATGGCAGGTGTGTATAGTAGGGTGTGAGGAGGGACTGGCCTCTCCGCTGAGACCTCGTTCTGTAATGATAAGTGTGCGCAGAAGGGTGTGGGGAGGGACTTTGTTCCCCTGTCAGCGCTCTCTGTCAGATAACGGATGTGCATAGTAGGGTGTGTGAGAGACAAGCCTCTCTGCTGAGACCTCTCCCTGTAATGATGTGTGTGTGCAGTAGGGTGTGGAGAGGGACTGGGCTCTCCATTCAGACCTCTCTCTGATGACATGTGTGCATAGTAGGGTCTGTAGATGAACTGGTATCTCATTTGAGACCTCTCTGATAAAGGGTGTGTATAGTTGGGTGTATGGATTGGCTAGCCTCTCCTTTGAGCCCAATCTCTTAGATGAGGGTTGTGCATAGTAGTGTTTGTGGGGGGGGTGCAGTATACTTTTACACCTCTCTCTCAGATGACAGGTGTGTTGTAGGGTGTGTGGAGGGACTAGCTTCTCTGCTGAGATGTCCCTCTGTACTGATAGGTGTGCGTAGAAAAGGTATGGGGAGGGACTGGGCTCTCCTTTCAGACCTCTACCTCAGATGATGGGTGTGCGCAGTAGAGTGTTTGGGTGAACCTTAACTCTACTCACAACTCTTCTTGAACCAATGAGCAGAAATAGAGTCTGATAAACACCATACAGTAACAAATGTAAATGTAAATGTGTTGTATTTGTATAGCGCGAACAGTAACCCGGAGGCATCCCGGCGCTTGTACTCCTACCACAAGGGAACCCCTCCTGGCTTTTCCTTGTGAGGTGTCCACTCCTGGGCATCCCATGGTGAAACCAGGCATCCCTTGTGCATCGGGGGCCGTTGTGGAGACTAAGCAAGCTATTGCCCAGAGTTGCAGCGTGGGGCCCATGCTTAGATTCGGCACTGAGGCGAGAATATCCGGTCAGAGGAATTTAAGCCCGATCCCGCTGAGGCGGGAATCGAACCCTGGTCCCTGGCCAGCGTTCTGCATCAAGGTCTGCCGCTCTAACCATTGAGCCACACTTCTCCACGTTCTCCACAAGTGTGCATAGCAGAGTATATTCAAAGATCACCTACTTCTTTCTACTGTTCACAATGCCATTGGAGTTTGTAGGATTGAAACTTTTGGGAGGGGGGGATAGGAATTAACTATCTATTCATCACAGTAATGAAATGAAAAAGGCACTTATAAAGCGCATGGATACCCTGAGGTCTCCCAGCGCTAAGGACCTGTTGTAAGAGTGTCCACTTTAACTGGATGGATATAAAAATGTTTTCAGCTGCATACGAAAAGCCAAATTGTTTTCTTCCAATCGAATGTGGTCGGGGAGAGTGTTCCATCTTTTGGAGGCCACGTATGAGAAGCGTTAGCCCCCGATTCTGGTCCTGTAGATTTTTGGGATAGTAGCCAGCCGTTTGTTTACAGAGCGAAGAGCTCTATTGGGGTGATATGGGGCAATGATTGACTGTAAGATTGTCGGGCTTTTCTTGGTCATGATCTTATGAGTCATGCAGAGGACTTTAAATGAAATTCTCTCGGCGACAGGCAGCCAATGAAGAGAGGCTATGGCTGCTCTGGCTGACTCTCTGCGGGGAATATTCAGAAGCATTCTAGCTGCGCAATTCTGGAATACCTGGAGTCTCCTTATTGTGGACCGTGGTGATCCAGCATAAAGAGCATTAGCGTAGTCCAACCGGGAGAGAATTAATGCTTAGACCACTAGTTTCTTGGTCTCCCAGGTTAATAGCGAAAACACTTTCCTCATCATCCTGAGCAAACCAAAGCACATTCCTGCAACCTTCTGTGCTTGAAATTTCATGTTTAGCTTATTGTCCAGCCAGACTTCTAGACTCTTTATTCGATCATTGGAGATGGGTGAGGTGCCCAAACAGTTAGGCCAAATAGGAGTGGACCCCTCTGGAAGAGGTTTACCCAGGAGCATTACTTCTGCTTTTGCTCCATTCAGTTGCAGGAAGGAGCGTTCCATCCAGGCTGAGATATTTTTAAGACAATTGGCTAGATTTCTGGATCATGTCCCGGTTGGTTGAGGGATACTATCAGCTGGGTGTCGTCCGCGTATGTGACAATTCGGATGCCAAAGGGCTCAACAATTTTGGGCAAGGGGCTCATATAAATATTAAAAAGGGTGGGGCTCAAAGATGAGCTCTGTGGCACCCCACAATTCAGGGGTAAGCTTTTAGAGGTGAAGTTTTCCTCAAAGACCTGGAATGAGCGGCCAACAAGGAAGGACTCCAGCCAACTGAGTGCAACCCCCGATACCCCTACCTCTCTAATCCTAGAGATAAGCAGGCGATGGTTAGGGGTATGGAAGGCTGCACTTAGGTCCAGGAGGATAATAGCCATCGAACCTCCTGTGTCCATAATTTTTCTGGTTTCCTCAGTGACGGCGATCAAGGCTGTCTCTGTGCCCTGCTGGGGTCTAAAACCTGTTTGTGTGGAATGAAAACAGCCCCTCTCTTCCAGATATGAAGAGAGTATCCTGTTCACATATTTCTCTTTGATTTTTGCAATTCCTGGCAGCAAAGAAATGGGACGATAGTTGGCGAACACATCTGGGTCGTCTCCTGTCTTTTTCAGCAGTGCTCTGACCATGGCTTGCTTCCATGAAGATGGAACCTTGCCTGTGCTTAAGGATAGGTTGATGAGTTCTAAAATGTTGGCGGCGACTATATGAGAGACTAGATTTAGGACGGCAGGTGTAGCCATGTCTTTGGGAGATCCAGACTTTAATTTTTTCAGAAGAATTATTAGGGAGTCCATGCCCATGGGAGGGAAGGCTTCTAACATGGTTGATAATTGCTCATTATCCGTCTGGGTGAGAATAGGCGTGGTGGTAGGCCAAGGAAGGGTTAGGTAGATGGATTGAATTTTTGTATGGAAAAATTCTGCTAAGTCGTTACAGCGTTTGAGTGTATAAGCTACAGGGGGTGCTGGTGGTGCAGGGGTAGTGATTGTTTTAAAAATCCTAAACATTTCTCGTGGGGCGTTGGCGGCTGAGGAAATTTTAGTTTCGTAGTATTTGGCTTGGGTTTTTCGGATTTCCAGTTTATACAATTTTACTGGTTCTCTGTAGATTTGCTTTTTTTCCTCCGAAAATGTTTTCCTCCACTGTCTCTCTGTTTGTTTACACTTAAGTTTTAAGTTCTCTAAGGCCGTCTGTGTACCATGCTATCTTTTTTAAGCCCTTTTTATTGCTCCTGAGTTTCTTGGGGGCCATCATGTCTAAAGAGGCTTCAAGCCAGCCGTTAATCTCTAGGTTTGCTGATTCAGGGTCACCTATTAATGTTGGTTGCGTGTTGTTAAGAATGTCTGCCCATGACTCTACAGGAATCCTGGACCAATTCCGTCCAGGTTTTTTTATGGAGGGCTCCGACCACTTACTGGTCCAGGTAAAGGGTATTAGATAGTGGTCACTCCAAGGTAAAGGGATTGGGCTATCGACTATTAAGTCGGAGTTGGTGAAAATGGGGTCCAACAAATGACCTTTGAGGTGTGTTGGGCCATCCACTTTCAGGTTAAGGGCTAGGGCCCCTAGACTGTTAACAAATTTCCCTGTGCTGGAAGAGGAGGCATCATCAAAGTGAATGTTCAGATCTCCCAGAACCGTGAAGTTGGACAGGGAGCTTACTGCATTGGCTATATTTTCTGGAAGGTCAATATTAACCTGGGGGTCGGTAGATAAGGACCCCAGAGAAGGTGCTAGTTTGTGAGAACCCGATAGCGAAGGAGAGACTCTCACACTCACAGGTCGACCCCTCTTTTACACGGCAGCTGAGGTTGTCCCTATGTATAATAGTGAGACCTCCTCCTCTGTTACTTGGTCTTGCCTCATTATTGCATAGCCTGGTGGAAGAGCCCGGACAACCACTGGATCTGAGCAGTTGTTGAGCCAAGTTTCTGTCAGAAAAAATACATCAGGGTTCTTTTCCTCCAAGATTAGCCTAATTTCAGTGGCATGTTTGGTCATGGACCGGCAATTAAGCAGGAGCATTTTAAAATGTTGTGTCGGTGGAGGGGTCTTCTCATATGGGTTCTCTGCGTGCAGGACTAGAGAGAAATGAGGGCATTTATTTTTTTTAAAAGGGGGTCTAAGTTTATGGTGACATGCCTGTATACCTCTGAGGCCAATTAGCTGCGAGGCCCTATAGAGGCGGGCTGCCCCCTCCCGAGAACCAGGGGTTGTGGTCCCTGGTCCCGGTCGTGTGTGTCCGCTGCGCGCCTGTCTCATGCTGGGTTAAGTACTGACTCCCTGCCGTCTAGCGATCACGTGTCCGACGTGCCAGGGGGGTGTGTCAGGCTGTGCGTGTCCGCCCTCCACTCAATCAGCGTCAGCTGTGGTGGACATGGGTGGGAGAACACGAGCCTGAGGACAGGTCAAAACAAAGTGCCTGGTGCGAAATGGTAGCAGCAACACAGGTAAAAACACTGTGCAATACAATTTTAAAAGCATGATTGTATTTTTAAAAACGAACAGCGCTAGCAGCACTCACAGTAGTCCGCTGCGCGCCTGTCTCCAGCCCGGTTAAATACTGACTCGCTGCCATCTAGCGATCACACGTACGACGTGCCAGGAGGGTGTGTCAGGCCATGCGTGTCCGCCCTCCACTCAATCAGCGTCAGCTGTGGTGGACCGGGGTCGGAGCGCACGAGCCTGAGGACAGGTCAGAACAAAGTGCCGGGTGCAAAATGGTAGCAGCAACACAGGTAAAAACACAGTGCAATACAATTTTAAAAGGAGGATTGTATTTTTAAAAACGAACAGCGCTAGCAGCACTCACAGTAGTACTTAGCTCCTACACACTTACTTACAAAACAACTACCACAATATGCGTTCCTACTAATGGAGTGTATGGAGAACTCATCTACTCCTTTTGACTATTAATGATCCTGCCACAGTCCTGTGACATTGTAAAAAATACTGTAAGACAAAATAGTTTTCCTTTAGACACCTCCTCTCTAAATCTAGTAGAACAGCATGCCTATCTGCTGTAGCCTTATATAGGTATGTTATTTCATTTACACATTACTTCCAATTCACAGTAAACATTAACAGCAGCTATGTAATTTCTAACATTGTAACAGCCAGATAATCAGAGTGCTTGCGAGACTTGAGGGAGCCTTTTGGTCTTGTTGGAGCGTGCATGGTCACAGAAAAAAAACAGGACTCTTGAGCAATTACAGGGCTCCAATTATGATTTTGCACTGTCAGGGGAGGCTTGCGGACCTCTGGCAAACCCCAACTGCCAAAATATATAAATATTTGTTACCCTTAATATATATGTATATATGTATCTATGTATCTATCCATCTATCCATCTGTCTATCTATCTATCTATCTATCTATCTATCTATCTATCTATCTATCTATCTATCTATCTATCTATCTATCTATCTATCTATCTATCTATCTATCTATCTATCTATCTATCTATCTATCTATCTATCTATCTATCTATCTATCTATCTATCTATCTATCTATCTATCTATCTATCTATCTATCTATCTATCTATCTATCTATCTATCTATCTATCTATCTATCTATCCATCTATCTATCTATCTATCTATCTATCTATCTATCTATCTATCTATCTATCTATCTATCTATCTATCTATCTATCTATCTATATAGATAGTGTGCATAGTAATAGTTAGGATTGTGTTTCCATAGGAAACGCATTTTATGTGTGGCTAATAACTTGGGTATTGTTTGACGAAACTCCAGTAATCTTTTTGCATAGGTGCTCTTTTTTTGTCTAGTTTGCACATGGAAAGTTTGGGGGTGATCCTTCAAGCATGGGCTAATAAAAAATGGGGGTCTCAAAACATATTTTGTCTATTTATTTTCTCTCCCATGCTTATTTTCTTTTTAAGCCCCCTGGGTAGACCAGGCCTGTTGGAAACAAATACCTATATTTTGGGGAAAGGGCCATGTGTGGCCCCCTCCCCAGGCCAATTTTGGTCCTGAGGACCCCATTTTCTGGGGCTCGGTGCTAATTTCTGGAGGAGGGCATGCTGCCCCACCTTCACTTGGGCGTTTTCAGCCCTGGGGACCCCATCCCCCCGGGGCACACGCGTATTGTAAATGGGGAGGTGGGTACATGGCCCCCCTTCCAGGACTGAATTCAGCCCAGGCAGCCGCAGTTATATTTACCTTATGGCACTAGTTATAGTTACTTGCGAGAACTGGTGGATTTCTGGGTTTTTTAGATTTTAAAATGTTACATTGTTACTGAACATTTCACCTACTTGTAACGTTACTTTTACTTTTTGTTTTCTCATTGAATATATATACATGCAACTAAGGTTCACTTATTTTTGCAAATATCACTATTATAAATTCCCAGTTTTGGATCTCAAAATCTGAAATATGTGAAACCTGCAAAGGAAGGCTACAACACAGAAATGTCCACTAGTAAGGCAGCACAAGTGAGAAAGTCAGCTGAGAGTGGTGGTTTGAGGTCATCCCACAGTAGTTGTCTCTGAACAAATTGGTGGATACACACAGACCCAACTCACTGGTTTGTAACGTTTCATAAAACCTTTGCAAGCAGGCTTTGGTCCTGGAAAATGTCAGAGTTAAGGACAGGTGAAGTTTGACCCAGTAGTGTTTCGTAATCTCTCAGCATGGTGCCTCGATAATTATCATGCAGCTTGTCAGAATCTATTCTTGGTAACATAGGGGCACAGCACAATGCTGGTGAGACCGCCTCCAACAGGTTGCTGGTGTTGGCCCACAGAGTGACAGCCCTTCCAGCCGCATTGGGGTGCAGGCAGTTGAACCATTGTCTGTCTGTCTGTCGAGGGTCCGACCGCCGCCTCTGCCAGGATCTGACGGGGCAGCAGTTGGTGTCATGATCCTGAATGGAGGCAGTGCCTACTCAGGCATGATGTCAAGATCACAATGTCCATTTTCCACAGCCTTTTTATGGTTGTTCCACTGCCATGAAAAGGTTGTCAGAAAGGAACGTTGGGGGCCCCAAGCAGGGTTCCTGTGGGCCACTGCTAAGTGGCCAGGGGGTCACATGTGGTGCCCCCCAAGCACGAATGCACTGTGTGCCAGGCATCACATGGTGCCTGGCATGCGGTACATGGATTATTTAAAAATGTCTTATTCTACTGCAGCTTGTGCTACGGCCCTTTTCCGTGCCACAGCACATGTCTCAGTAGAAAAAGGCATTTCTCAACCACCTACATGGCGGTCTGATCAAAATATGGCTGGTGGTACTGCTGACTCTTTGTTGGCTGGGTGTCAATCCAGCTTCGATGGTGGTCGGATACTGATCCGTCCGCCATCATAATGAGCCTCATAATCTCAAAGATTTTGTGAATGAAAATGAGCTGGATGTAAATATTCAAACAAATATTCCCACTTTGAATTTAGATACACACCCTCTTCTCAGCCTGGTCTTCAAGGGCTTACCCAGCTTGTTATCCATATTCAGTACTCTGGGGTAAGGCCTGCCAGAAATATAGTGGGTTCAGGCTGTCAATGGTAGCATACAATTTGTCCCGTCCAGAATCCTCCTCTTGTTGCCTTCTTCTGTACATCTTAAAGGTTTACTTGCTGAACTCTGTTGAAGGTGGGAACGTGTTCAAACGATTTGATAGTGCATAACTCATCTGTTAAGGAAAAGGTACGGGGAATACTACTTTTTCTTCAGACTATCAGAGCTCAGCACTCTGAGTAAGGGTGCTCAGGCTATCAGGGCTAACCTCTCTGAGTAAGGGTCCCTCGGGCTATCAGGGCTCATCTCTCTGAGTAAGGGTCCCTCGGGTTATCAGAGCTCATCTCTCTGAGTAAGGGTCCCTCGGGCTATCAGAGCTCACCTCAATGAGTAGGGGTCCCTCAGGCTATCAGGGCTCACCTCTCTGAGTAAGGTCCCTCAGGCTATCAGGGCTCATCTCACTGAGTAAGGGTCCCTCAGGCTATCAGGGCTCATCTCTCTGAGTAAGGGTCCCTCGGGCTATCAGAGCTCATCTCTCTGAGTAGAGGTCCCTCAGGCTATCAGGGCTCATCTCACTGAGTAAGGGTCTCTCAGGCTATCAGGGCTCACCTCTCTGAGTAAGGGTCCCTCAGGCTATCAGGGATCCCCTCACTGAGTTAGGTCCCTCAGGCTATCAGGGCTCATCTCACTGAGTAAGGGTCCCTCAGGCTATCAGGAAACACCTCTCTGAGTAAGGGTCTCACAGGCTATTAGGACTCATCTCTCTGAGTAAGGGTCCCTCAGGCTATTAGGACTCATCTTTCTGAGTAAGGGTCCCTCAGGCTATCAGGACCACCTCTCTGAGTAAGGGTCCCTCAGTCTATCAGGGCTCACCTCTCTGAGCAAGGGTCCCTCAGGCTATCAGGGATCACCTCACTGAGTAAGGGTCCCTCAGGCTATCAGGGCTCATCTCATTGAGTAAGGGTCCCTCAGGCTCTCAGGGATCACCTCTCTGAGTAAGGTGCCTCAGGCTATTAGGACTCATCTCTCTGAGTAAGGGTCCCTCAGCCTATTAGGACTCATCTCTCTGAGTAAGGGTCCCTCAGGCTACTAGGACTCATCTCTCTCAGTAAGGGTGCACCAGAGTAAAGATTCTGCATACTCTGTCCTTTATATCGTGCATTCAGGGACCTCACGACCGGTAGAAATTATAGCGTAATGCTTTCCATGCCAATTTTGATCTCAGTAATTAGACCAGTAGTGTGAACTTGGAATAGGAAAACAACATCCTCTGTGAGTTAAATTTTGTAGAAAAATGCAAATTCCCTGATCATCTAAGCTCACCTGCACAGGTAGAAAGTATTCACAGGTGTGCCTTGCTTTTCTTTGCTGATGCCTAATCTACTCTTTTAATTTATGAGATGGTAACCTGTTCATTCATTATGTTTTTTAAGAAGCCTTTAGGCACATTCCCGGATGAATATTTTACAGAGGAAGAACCCAAACGGTGCATCAAGGCCTTCCAGAAACGCCTGTCCAAGATATCAGCCAAGATTGAAGATAGAAACTTATCCCTGCCTCTCAAGTACAACTACCTGGACCCCAAAGTGGTTTAGTGACCAACTGACTGCAACTAACAAACTAACTAACCAACCAACAGGAACCTCCTGCACTTCCACCCACAGCCAAATTACAATTCAGTAAATTGTATTTCCCGTGCTCCACAATCCAATCATCCAGTCAGCATGAACATCCCACGCTCCCATCCACAGCCAAACAACCATCCAGCACCCCACACTGTTCCATTATCTGACCAGTCAGGTAGCAGCATCATGTGAACTTGATCCAAGTCGCTTCAACAGAAGGTCAAAGGTCTGCAGTAGACTGTTGTTGCACTAGGTCAAGCCTGGCACAAGAAAAGTAAAGCAAAGTGATGATGCGACCAGAGAAAGCAAGGCATGTTACTTATGAATGAGAAGTGATTGACATCTGTCATCTTCCAAACATCTGCCTTAGAGGAACCTAAAAGATGAAGAAGCCAACAATTTCCACAAAGTTCTTCAACAAGGTTTAGCCAACACTAACTCGCAGAAAGCGATTAAGCAAATTGATGCCAACTACTCACCATTTTGCCCAAAAAAACAAGCCAAAGTATTGTGAATGCAAATGTATGCACACTAATGTTCATTTGTTTTTCATTTTAAATCTTTAATAAACAAACTTTGCAGATTAGAGAGGTTCTCATAAAATGTGCCCTCTTTTCTTATAACTATGCAGAAGTGTCCACTTGCCTTTACTGGTGTAGACCGACGATGGAGAACATGTTATTTAGGGTCTGTGCCTATAATGGAAGTGAGAGACATAAGAAAAAAGACTAGGTTCATTTCAAAGTCACTAAAGAACCAACAGAAATTTGAGTATGCCTCTTATACCATATTGACAAGTACATTGCTTAAGGGAGAATGCATAATAACAGTCCTTGACAAAGATGATGCACCCATGCACATACCCAAACAGAGAAACATACCTACTGAGATCCCTGCACACAGAAGAGCACATGGCGTCACCCCCCCAAAAAAGTGTTATGTTCGTTGCTTGCAAAGGGTTTCATTCATACCACTCTAAGGATGCCTTGGAAGAATATGACACTTTACCTCGGACGCATTTACAACACGTGCCATTCCCACCCATTTTTTACTACGCAAAATCTTTTACAACACAGAGCTTTACAACGCAATCCATTACAACGCATTGTCCATTACAATGCAATTTACTATTCAAACTCCACCGGGGCGCTGTAATGCGGAATGCATTGAAATGGTTTGTGGTGGAAAGCCCTGCATTGTAAAAGATTTCGAGGAGTGAAAAATGCGGGGTAAATGATGTTTACCACCTCGGATTTCTATATATGACAGTTAGATCAGTAGGGGGGTATCTAGAGAAGAAGTGACAAAATTGCCAAGTGAATGAAATCATTTTCACAAAAGGAAAAAGTAGTGTTTGGCCAACCTTGACACCTACTTGGAAGGTCTGGACGAAATAATTCGAAAGTAGTGATCTCGAGAGGGTAGGAGATATCAGACATGGGGAGGTAACAATAGGAATACAGGGAGGAATGGCTAGTTGAAAGATGCAGATTTTATATTCACTTATTTATTCAATGACTTAATCAAATTCAAGGAAGAGAAAGATGGGTGTAAATATGCTTTGAGAAATAACTTTTACTGGGGGATGTAATAATACAGTCTCTGTCCTTTCAATATTCACCATTTTTCCATGAAACGCGTGTTGTCAACAATTTAGTGCAGTCTGCAAACCCAATCAACATTTGGTCTCTCTGCCACAATGATATACATGTAGGTTTGAAATTCAGTACCTTCATTCCTTTAGTGTTAACAGATAACATACCTAGTTTTCCAGGTTGTTTTATCCATATCAAACACTTTATCCAGTCATGGACATCCCCTTTGAACATCACTGTATTCAGATGCATTGTTTCACTGTATTAAAAGTGGACTACAGCTACCAGAATGCGCTAATTTGTTACATGAAAGTCCAGGCCCAAAAACTCAATGCCATGGTACTTGGAGACAGACAGAAAAACATGTGCTTGTATTATACATGTTTTCTAACAAATTAAATGCTTCTTTGCATGTCGCACTAAAATAATGTTTTATTTTCATGATTCTACATTAAAAAAGTTCAGTTTTTGACTTTTTGCAACTAGATTATCAACCACTGCACACTTTAAGTTCATTGACTTTATCACTCTTAGGGCTAGATGTAGGTAATTTAGATTTACCGATTCAAAAATACCGAATTTTACCAATTCGGTATTTTCGAATCAGTAAATGCAATGTAGGTAATTATTTGTTAAAAAATACCGAATCAGTAAGATTCGGTATTTATCGAATCGGTATTTACCGATCCGGTATTTGCCATTCATTCCTATGGGCCTGGAGGCCCATACGACTGAATGTCAATTACAGAATCGGTAATTACCGATTCGGTAAAATTGTGAAAAAGTCAAGGGTGGCAGGGTGTCATTTTGACACCTTGTTCACCCCTGATTAGTGCTGGTGTGCACATGTGGCATACATACAGGGCATGTATGTCTGTCACATGGCACAGGTGTAACTGCACATTTATGCATTTACATAGGAATTCCTTATTTACCACCAACTAATAGTTGGTGGTAAATAACTAATTCTTAAAGCCCAGAAACACTGTTTACAGTGCTTCGTACATCTCATTTAATGATTCGGTAAATACCGAATCGGTAAATGATGAGTCGGTAAATACCGAATCGCTAAATACTGATTCCTTATTTACCGAATCAGTAAAAAAGCCTCCTACAGAGGAAAAGGCTTTTACCGGTCGGTAACGGCCGATTTCGGCCGTTACCGACCGGTAAAAGCCTACCTACATCTGTCCCTTAGTTACTTTATTTTTCTAGCTAACAATCTTTTCATGCCAGCACTTACTATAAATTCAGCAGGTTGTAACACAGCCTTTTTAGGTTTTGTCTACTTGAAGCTTTAACTGTCTTGGAAAGCCCTGATGCCATCACTACACTTGACACCACACCACACACATACAACATACCAGACAACATACTATACAGAAAGGGGCGTTGGCCAATTCTTGAATGGTCACATCAGCAGCTGAAGCCTGAATCAGTGATGGGGAAAAATATTTTCCTTCTTATTTAATTTTTTGTATTTTAAGTTTTAAAATGATGTATTTTTTTATATTGGAGTTGTTCCCAACGGGCTGCTCCTACCATTGCTGAGCATTAGAAATACACACTCTTTCTGTCTCTACTCGTTCTTCCTCTTGCTGGGTTGTTCTTCTCCCATACTGCGCACCCAGCAGACCCTAAATGGTATTCCTAATTTTTCCCTGAGCTGTGACCTCAGGGCAGCACTTTCTGCTATTCAAAATGATTTTCAACCATTCTGAAAAATACTTTGGGAATGTATAACTTTCCCCAAAATCTTCCAGGACTGGAATTGGAATACTAAATAAGCCTCCTGGAATGTTTGGGAGAAGTAACTGTTTCCACAAATATTGTAGGATTTGAGTTAGAATAGCAAGTTTTACCTTCCATTATCCACCATGCCCACTGCTGCTCTGGTCTCTCATAAGCTATATTCTCACTGGTTGCTCAACATCTTCCCCGTCCCTACTCTGTCCTAGTCCGGCCCCACCATTGTCAGACTGAAAACCATACACAGCCCTGGCAAATATTGCCTTACCAGTAGCGGCTAATGGAGGGAGTGCTGCGGGGTGGTGAGGCGGGGTGGGGGAGGGGCAGGGTGAGGGGTAGTAAACTCCGGATTAAGGCCGAACGGAGTTCATTAACTAAAAAAATAGATAAAACGAATAACATTGTGCGCAGCATCGGCAGTGTCAATGAATGAACGCATCATTCCCTGTACAGACCGGATTCGAAGCAACCCTTCCTCTGAGTGCAGCAGGGCTGTGCATCGCCTCCCCAAGGTCTCAGGAGTGTTGCATCTCTTTGTTTCCCAATGCTGCGGCTGTTTGGCTTGTGAACTTTGACACATTTACAGGTACGTTGGTAAAAAGTCACTTATCCATAGTTTTCTACGGTACAAGTTCTTGAAACCTTTTGAAAGTCATATTTTTTAGCTGTGTATGTTGGATTTTTTTCATTTTGGTCTTGTGTTACTGTGAGTGTTAGTACAAATACTTTACACATTGGCTTTGGGATAAGCCTGTCTGCTCATGCCAAGCTACCCAGGGGGTGAGCAGGGTTTATCTACAGTGTGTATCCCCATTACCTTGACTAGAAGCAAGGGTCCCTATTTGGAAAAAGGTACATTCCTCTGCCAACTAGAGACCCCATTTCTAACACCTAACAATAGTTATATCTACATTAAATATTGCACTGTTAGGATATGTAGTTAAGTATCTACAATGGGGAAAACTTAAATGGGTAGTTGTTTCCTCACCAGGGAATATAAAACATATTTTATGAAGTCCCTGCTTATAGTTACATCCCCCTTCCCCTAGGACATCTAGGGCAGACCTTGAAGGTCCCTGGTATGTATCAATAAGATAGCTGATAATTTTTAAAGTGCCCATACCACCAAAGTCTAATTTGCAAACAATTAACTTTTCAAGACAGTTTTGCAAAGCAAGGCTGCTTATAACATGACAGCAGATGCTCAGCACTGCACACATGAAAGTACAGGATATCTGCTGTCCTCTACACTTCCATGCCCCATTACATACTAGGGACGTATAGGTTGTTTGAACCCCCTAGTCCTATTTTATACTAGGGTCTTATAGGGTCTGTCAATACCAATTGTAAGAATTTCCTCTACAAGACAAGCTGCAAGGCAGGACTGCCTTTAAAAGGACAGCAGGCACACAGTAGGGCACAGACGCAAGTGCAAGAAACCACTGTGTCTCTAAACCTCCATGCCCTAATATATACTAGGGAATTAGAGGTAGATTGAATCCCCTGGCCCAATTATCTTCTAGGGACTTATAAAGTCGGTTGTGGCCAATTGTGAGTGTATCCAATTACATGTACTTTTTAATTCAGAGCACTGGCCCTGGACCTGGTTAGCAGAGCCCAGGGCACAGGCAGAGTCAGTTACCACCAATACCAGTCAGCAAAAATGGGGGTGGACAGAGCAAAAGGATGACTTTCTAACAGTGACTGTGACTTCTGCCTGGTACACACACACAATTAGAGGCAAAAAGGAAGCAGCGTTCAGTCTCCATCAGAGGGCTCAACCAAGATGTTTGAACAAATTGACACAGTAATATTGTTTTCAAGGAAGAAAGTGAGGGAAATCTAATTAATGTAATTGTTTCTATTACAGACTGATAAATGGAGTCCCTCAGTGCAAGTTTCCTCATGTAGCAACATGCTTCCACCAATCTACCAGCCAACATTATACGTAGTTATGTAATTGGTTATAAAATGGAAAAAATTCAGGTTGCTTCCATAAATAGTTTTCCATAAAAATTATGTTGGAGGTGGAAAATGCACACATTTTAGGGATTTAATTATGAATGTGGTGCCGAAAGGTGAACTGCCACCAGTGTAGCGCTGTTCCTCCAGAGTATAGTTGTACAAAAATATATATTTGTGATTAACGTGACACTTTCATTTTATTCTATTTTTGTGAAAATAAATGGGACTTATAAATAGTGCAGTAAACATAGGTGACATTATCAACTAATGGCGATATTTATTGCAATTCGTGTTTTGTGTGAGATTTTTTATCGCCGTCTATTGCCGGAATCTCTCGCCATATTGGCGGTGTATTAGCAACACACCGCTAACATGCGATAGCTTACTTTTCCGGCACAAAGGGACGGCAATAGATTTAGCGTGACAGCGATAAAAAATCTCACATAAATAAAGTGGCGATGGGCCAATGAGCCACAGAATCCGATCACTAATTGGCACCAGGACTAGATTTCTTCACGTTCCGCATGAAAATGGACTAAAAATGGCCCACCAAGCATAAAAAACAAAAAAACTAAAATGGAAAATAGGAGAGGAGCCATGGATGAAGCTGGGACCAGTGCAGAGGCCACACACAACCCCACAAATACTCAGGAGGACCAGCCAGAGACCCATGTAAAGCCCAAGAGGAAGAGGAATCCCAAGTTCACCCAGCAGGAAAACCAGGTCTTGATTGCGGAGATGACTGAACACCAACAAGAACTATTTGTGACCTCCACAGTGACATTGGCAAGAAAAAAAGAAATATGTCAGGATATTATGTCCAAGGTGAATGCAGTTGGAGAGAGGAGGAGGACAGTGGACAACTGCAAGAGGCACTGGCATGATACCAAGAGCAAAACCAAGGAGAAATTACCAGCCAATCTGAAAGCAGCAAAGCAGACTGGAGGTGGGAGTCCAGTGCCACAGGAGGAGCTAGATGAGTTGGAGGAGCAGGTGTCCCGAGTCATCAGTGAGGAGATGGTGGTCGGAGTCCCAGGCCAGGATACTGCTGAGCATGACCAGACACAACAACAATAGGGTGAGCAACATCCAGGGACTGGGGGCTGGGGGTGGATGTACACTTAAATATATTGCAGTGCATACCCATAATTACTTTGGATCATGTCCCGGATACCCTTATTCATGGTGGCATAGACACATATCACCTACTCAAACAAAACATTGCAAGGCACATATTGGCGGGCACACAGACTTGGAAATGTTCACAGAAAAGTAAGCCTAATATAGTCCAAAATCAACATCAGACCACTAAATAAGTGCTACGTAAAAATGGCACAGTGGCGCATTAACTTGAGATGCGCAGGGTGGCAAAATGGCCCCCTTGTCTCATCACCACGCATATACAAATCATCTGCAGAAAGACGCATCTCTCTCTGACGCCAAAAGGAGGATGCACTGTGAATGTGACTGATCATGTGCAGAAAGGGGAATGCCAACACCAATGTCAGCACACCTGAAACATTGTGCACATGTATCTGAATTGTGTGCAAAGTTGTATGTGCAGTAATGTCCACCTATATGCACATGCACATTCCTGCACACCACTCAGACACACATGCACAATGATGCAGGTGTGCTGGCATTGATGGTGGCAGGCCCACTCATGCACTTGATCAGTCACATTTATAGTGCATCCTCATTTTGGCGTCAGAGAGATGTGGCCATGTGCAGATGACTTGGATATACGTGGTGATGAGGCAAGGGGGAAATTCTGACATCCTCCCGTATTTCCAGACAATGTGCCCCCTTGCCTGTTCATGAGATGCAGTCCTGTGTACACTGATTGGGAAAGCATCTAGTGAGTCTGCATACCACACACACATGCAATGTCACAACAATATGACCATGTAGGCCACTGGATAAAAGATGCACATCAAAAAATGCACACAAACAGCACACTTCACTCAAAGGGCGATGGAATACAATGAGCAGGGGGGTTATGCCTACCACACCACAGTACATGGACAATGCAGATCAGGACTGTGTCACACACATATGTACTGCATGACTTGTCAGTGTGACATACTCACAGAACCACAATGTGCCTGTAAAGCAGTATGACAACAAGCAAGGATAGAAAAATTGCAACAATTAATGACAAAGGCCACATAGCAACCTCAGCCCTTAGGTCAAATTGCACTCCTCCATCCCCAAGTGTACACATCTGCCATACAGAAAACAGCATTTCAACATCAGTCCTGATGTGAGTTGCCCATCACACCATCATATGTGATTAAACGTAACTGTTTGGTAAGTCAACTGTGTCAGTGAACACATATGCAGTCAGGAAGTTATCACCCATAGGCTAATCCAAGCATTAAATACCATAACCAGGAAAGCATGTATCATCCAGTTTAGCAGCTACATGGCACATACACAAACACACATCACCCAGCCATTTGCATCTCTTGTGAGGGTGGCGGTGACAAGGCCTGAGCACCATAAATAGGCATCATGAAATGCACATACATCAGAAAACTGACCGACCTAGACACCATACGTGGAGTCAACCTTGAGGGTAATGGGTGTTGACACTGTCTGTTCAGACAGCAACAACAATAGTAACTTACGCTGCACCATACTTACAATGTGTAAGCCAACAGGAGGGCAGTAAGCAATGCATGCAAGATAAAACATGAAGGACAACATGCACAAAACACAAATCACAATAGACAAAGCTACCTGGATGTCCATGTGTACTACAGAGTTCAGCACATTTTGAAACAGCAAGTAGGCTCTCATTGCTAACGTGCCTAATGGGGGCCCTCCTCACTCATAACCAATCTTGCACAAAACACATGCACAT
Organism: Lissotriton helveticus; assembly: GCF_964261635.1. Classification (NCBI taxonomy): domain Eukaryota; kingdom Metazoa; phylum Chordata; class Amphibia; order Caudata; family Salamandridae; genus Lissotriton; species Lissotriton helveticus. The sequence continues at coordinate 150,837,770 of NC_136073.1, forward strand.
GTGCAGAACCCTGCAATGTTGCGTGTCCGCGAACCACATTGACAAGGCAAGTGACTGCTCATGATGAATAGCATGCCTGCAGGCCCAACATATTAACAAGGTGCAGGCCACCTCACTGAGGTGGCTGAGTGTGGACAACATCCGTAAAGGAGCAAGTCACACTCTTGTGTACATACAACCCCTGACGTAAATAAGACATTTGATGTCAAACAATGCACAAGTCTCCCAACTCTGACCAAGACCCATATTCCACCCAGTTTGCAACTTCTCTGCATTGTAAAGGCACAGAAGTGAAAGGTTCACTGCCTGAAAGGTATAACAGGCAGCACAACCAAATCTGATGGTGCCAACATCACACAATGCAGTGCACACACATACAAATCTGAGCTCATCAAAATTGACTACTATGTGGTACAAACTGCATTATTCACTCAAATGAACAGAGGACACAACTGATGTCCCTTGTGTGTAGAAATTGTACAATCCCATTTGTCATATCTGTAAACTGTGAGATGACAATGTACAACAACAACATCACATCCGTGATGTCCTCAAAATGATCACTATCCCACAACAAATAGGCATCTCCTCAAAAACAGTCTGAATGTACACTGTCCTGCAGTCTGCTTGTAAACTCCTCCAATGCATGATCATAAATGAAAAACATTGTTCAACTGTATCTCCCCCATCACATTGCAGAGGGAGAGACATCACCTACTGGACAGCAGACTGGCCCAACCTTCATTCATGACGAGGATGATTACCCCACCATAAATCAGGATGAATTTCAAAATCTGCTAGACTCCTTCTGTACCCCACCACCAGAAGCAGGGCAACCGAGCAGCATTGCGGCAACCCCACTCCCTTCACAAACCAACCAGCAGTAAGCACCTCCCACCACAGCTGGCTCCCAGGACATTGAGGAAAGACATCTGGCCTTCCAATGCCGTGTGCTAGAGGTCCAGCAGGAGAAGGCTGAACATGTGCGGGAGGGGTTTGAGAAGCTGGCGGACAAACTTGAGGCCATATGTGGGTATCTGTGTCCCATTTAGGACCACATACAGAAGATCACGGACACCCACAGCCCGCTCGATGCTCTCCAACAGTCCATGCCTGACATTGCTGGAGTCATGATTCTGAGACAACAACAACTGTCTGGTCAGAGTGGCTCCCACAATGTCAGCCAGGATTTGGGCAACATCCATCGGATAATGGAGAGCATGGAGCGGATGCAGGCACAAGATATGGCTGCCAGGGCTGCACACCAGCATGATGTAGCTGGAATCTACCATGCACCTGCTCATCACTTCATTGCTGCCCCAAGGTCTGGCGCAGATGAATTCTGCTGTTTCTTCTACATCGCAAAAGCAAAGGGGAAGCTGGACGGAGTGTTGAACATTGCAAGCACTCACCCCCAGTCAACTGATCTGGGTTTAATCCATCATCATTCTTTAGCTCACTCCACCACCCCAGTTCAGACATGGCCAAATGCAAATTATTCTGACCCTGTGCCTCATGGGAACAGTCCAGCCCGAATTGCCAAGCCATGTCTTCCCTGGCCCGGAAACAAGCATCCTGGGACTGGGTTCAGAGGACAAAGAGGAGGATGATAGTGCATTTGTGCTAAGGAGAAAGCTGTAGCATCCATCGACGCGAAAAGGCCTGTTTCTTCTTGGTGCCGGGCTTAGTATCATGCCACGGAAAATCATCTTGCACGGTCTTCCACTGTCCCCCGGCAATCACCTTGGACCTCCACATGGACTGCCACATTATTATTTATTTACCAATGACACTGCAATCAGCCTGCAGACTGAACTCTGCCTCTTCCCTTGGACATGTTACCACCAAAGGACTCTGTCTGGCCCTCTAACAGGCATCTATTCAATGTGTGCTTGTATGGCCAAGCACTGGTCCAGTATTCATCCTTTGAATATAAATACAAATATTCAACTCACACAGATGTGTGTTGACCATGACCAATCAAGTATAGAAGTCTGTAAAAAGTGTATGGACACTGAATCCACCAGAAGGTACACCAAGGGAAATACGAGCAATGTACATGTTTTACCTGACACAGATAGGCAGTAAGATGGATGGGTATGTGTGAACTAGCTGTGCCCTCATTGTTCCATAATAACAATCTAGCAATATAGCAACCTAGCCCCACGTCCATTAACAACGTGTGCTAAAATGTACAAGTGTGTTGCAGAACACAAGTAGTGTCCCCCTTGTCAATTGCAAACACATATCTCTTGGCATATCTACTCACACACTATGGGGTGGACAAAGCCCAATATGATGGTGCACATTGCATGTCACATCCCAAGATGTTGCACAATATTCACACTGATTAAGACACCGAAAGGGCACATGCCTACCATAAACAAATAAAACCACAATGTATGCCTCAGTGAAGTAGAGTTGCAAATAGGGACTCACCCCAAAGTGCAAGGCGTCAGTCAGCCCCTCCCTGTAGACAAACTATGCATACCAAATTTTGACCCCTCTCATGCTGTAACTACGGTGAGCATATCGGGCAACGTGTCTAGGGATGGGTGGTACACTGCACTCAGCATATAGTCAGATGCAAGGCCAACATTTCAAGGGTGGCAACAATATGTGATCCAATAGCAGGAGTAACAGCTGGGACAAGTGTCTATGACACTGTCACTACAGGGAGCAATGCAACATTTCCCCCGTTTTGTGTAACAGAACAGTGTGCCCACACCAAAACGTTAGCTTGGACAAAATCATAACTTGACAAGTTAATTGAGTCACAAATGGCATTGAGGAGAAGTGAAGTCAGTATACCTAACAGCACTACTCCTAAATGCCATTTGTGAATACTGTAAAATGTAAAGTCATCACTTACTCTCAGATGACTTTTGTGAATTAGGAATACTTGGGTTCAGCATTTTCAAGGTCCATTTGCCTGCCCCCTTAGCACATGTACTAACTACCCTGAGGGTAACACCAAGATAGTTGTATTATTTAGCAAAGGAGAGATTGACAGAGTGTTAGGCGGGGTACCCGCAGGGCGGGCGCCTGGACCAGACTGCATTCCGGCCGACCTCTACAAAAAGGATAGCAAAATCTGGTTAGAATATATTTATATCATCATAAATGCTATAGCCAGTGATGCGCCAATACCTGAAACTTGGTGTGAGGCTGAAATGATCCCCATATATAAAAAGGGTGGCCGTGCAAGTCCCAGCAATTACAGATAGATAAGCTTATTATATACCTGCCAAACGATAGCTGCAAGATGTATGCTAAGTAGAGTTAATTAATGGATTATAGACCAGGATGTTTTATCTACCTACCAAGCGATTTTTCGACCCCAAGTCAGCACCATCGACAAAGTATTCAGATTTACGATGATCTATTGGTCCACAGTGATTTTAGCGGGGGGACTCTTTATGCAGCATTTGTTGATTTAAAATCAGCATTTTATTTAGTACCCCGCCACAAGCTGTGGGACATGTTAAAGGCGGCCAGGATGCTCAAAGAAATTCGTGGATTCATTATTAAACTGCACGAGGCAAATTATGCTCAAGTAAGGTGGGGACAGCAGGGTGAATTAACCGATTCCTTCCCAGTCAATAAGGGTGTGCGGCAAAGGTGCGTCCTTGCCCCCACCATATTTTCCCTATTTATAAATAAGGTCATCACATACTATTCCAGTTTTCCAACTGATGCACCTCTTCTTGCTGGTTCAAGGGTACGATTATTAATGTTCGCAGATGATACGCTAATTCTATCTAAAACCCAGTCAGGTCTGCAACACGCCTTAGATCGATTTGTAGTTGTCTGTAATGACCACGAGCTTGTGGTAAATGCGGATAAGACCAAGTTTATGGTATTGCACAGGCATAAATGTGTCAAGGATAGGGTAGTACCGGATAACGTACTATTGGAACAGACCGACACATTTACCTATCTAGGGGGAATAATGGGTAGGAAGATTAACTGGGTTTCCCAACTAAATGTCCTAGTTTTAAGGCATAATCAGCTGACTGGAGCCCTACTGAAGGAACATCGACTGTCCCACACAAAATCTATAGGGCCAGCAGTAGCCATCTATAATGGGAAAATTAATGATTCCATTATTGATGGCGCTGAACTTTGGGGGTTTGAAAACCACTTACCTCTTGAACAAGCACAAAATAAGTTCTTGAGATCCCTGACTGCCCTCCGACAATCTACACCCATGATGCTTTTGCTCTTAGATCTGGGCTGTATTTCCATTGACGAGGTTGCAGGGTTTAGACCCCTGGCCTATTGGAGAAGGCTCTGGACTACCCCAGAATTGGCACCATATGCGAGTGCAGTAATGCACATCAGGAGTGCAGATTTATCTTCCAAAATAAAATGGCTGCAGAAAATTAAGTATAATTTGATGGAAATGGGCCTTAGTCACTTGCGGGATGACCCAGTAGGAAACTAAGGGGCATCTTATCAAGGGGGTTTATCTCCGCTTTTTTGGCTTTAAAAGCCAAGAAAGCGGAGATAACATTATCTCCCTATTACCAAGCTGTCGCTAACACCAGTTAGTGACAGCTAATAGGAGATAGCGACCATCTTGGGCCCCGCTTTGCATGTCAGTGATATTTATCACTAATGACATGCAAAGTGGGCGTGCCAAGATGTTAACGACTGGAAACAGTCGCTAACATCGCTATCTCCTATTACCAACTTTTGGAGATATTCGCGCTAAGCGCGAATATCTCCAAAAGCTAACACCTGCCCTGAGCAGTTCTTCACCATGTTATCCAATGGGAGGTGGATAACATGGCTAAGAGCATTTGCTCGATAATGCATGAATATCGCTGACTTTTCAGCGATATTCATGCATTGCGGCCGTTTTTTATCGCATTTGCGATAAACCTTGCTAATAGCAAGGTTTATCTGCGATAAAAACCACCGATGTGCGGCGATAATTTTTGTCTCTAAACAAGTTAGAGACAAAAATTATCGCTAGTTGTTGGTAATATGCCCCTAATTTCCCAGAAAAAAGATTTCAAAGTGCTTTACTGGCATGTGATCAACAGAAAGACCCTATCAGTTGTGGGTAGTTCCTCACTTACAGTATCCTTTTAGATCATAAAATGGCATCGAAAGCAGAACCATACTGGAATTTGATTACAAAACATACCGATAGGAAATTGTACCATCAATTCCGAGTGGGTAGTCTCCCTTTAAGATATTTTGTTGCTAAATGGAAAAAGCCCATGAATGTCAATTGCCCTTTTTGTGATTCTCAGGTAGAGTCAATACCTTGTGTACTCTTCGTGTGTCTGGCTTATAAAGGCCCCTTTGTAGGTGGCTCAAGCCATTGTGTTCCAACCTCAGCACTAGATCTTGTATGATGGCCTTGCGCATTTTGAGATTGTCTTGGGCACTGAGGAGGAAAAAACTGGAGGCTGATAGGGAATTGAATTTTGTGCCTGAGTGTTCTAATGTAGACTGGCTCTCCCCCAGAGATTAAAGCAGGAAAATATTTTATCTGATGGATTTTATTTATTCCAAATTCTAGCGATCAGTTTGGATTTCGATAATGATGGTATTCATTTTGTATGAAATGTACGTTTTTAGGGTTTTACCCTTTTACCGACACTTTTATGTATGTATTGTGTCTTTTATGATTGTAAATTATCGAATAAAGACTAATTGAACTGAACTGAACTGAACTGAATACTGGTGTTCCACGTGCTGTTCACAATGGACACAGAAATGTACTAAATCATGCATGGCCCGGAGATTGAGCGTCCATGCACAGGAACATACCTTGTAAAGGAAGCTGACACACTGGCACTATGCAGCAAGTGTGCCAAGGTCTGTGCAGTGGAGAAGAACTCAGCACCAGGAGCATCTGATATGCAGCTGTGTGACAGAATCAGTGGTACCCGGCCCATACATCCATCTCCATAATGGATAACAGTAGCTAACTGTATATCCTCTCAATGCCATGTCCCTAGGTTGTGTTGTATATGGGCAACAATGTGCTGTCCAACTCCGTGAGTCGCACTTAAGATGTAGTACATCACAAACGACTGTCCGTAAATCCCACTTGTCACCCTGTCATCCATGCAAGTACACTGTGCTCACATTTAAGTTATCATGACACAATACATCCTGTTAACTAACATGTCTTGACCAGACTTACACATTTCAATGCATTGTCCAGTGATGGTTGGAGTTGCATACAAGGGAATAAGTTACACTCCCCAACCTCATCCCTGACATACGTGCAAGCAGAAATCCAAAATAGGAAAAATATATCAGAACAGTAAAAATAAAAGAACTACCCTAAACTAACACTGATCACTAGAACTACTACTAAAATCTAAACTAACTAGAACATTTGTACTTACCTAAACTATCTACCCTAACAATTCCTAAACAAGCAACGCTATATCTTAGACATCAACTCCCCTCCCACCCTTAAGGCACATCACAAGACAGGACAAAGACATCTAAGCTTTACATAAACTAGCTACACATGTAACCTACACAAAGATATTTTTTTTGTATATATTTTTTAATTTGTTTAACAACAAATACATTAACCCCCAACCAAAGGAAAAGGAAACATCCCCAAATATAGCATAAAAATACATATCTAAAAACTACCTTAAAAGCTAACACTAACTATAACCTACACTAAAACTACACTAACAATTAAAAGAACTAACCTAATACTACCTAATGTCAGATAGTACAAACATTGGGGGAAGGGCGAAGAGGGGGATGGGGTCCAACACGAACAGGCATCATGGCAGCCCAAGGTGTTTTTTTATGTCTGTTGTATGTCTATTCAGATCTACCATTTCTCACCTGATTTCTGCCAGAAAAACATTGTTGTCATGCAGGATCCTCCTGTACCTCACTGTTAATGGCACCACCTGATCTCCAGGTGCAGGTGGGACTGTCACTTGGGGGTGTGTGGCAGTAGGGGGAGGAGACACCTGCCCAGGCTGCGACCTGCCACTGACGTCAGAGGGGCCTGGGATGGCCTGTGTTGTTGCCAGTTTGGGCACCGCATTCCATGTACCTTTCTTCCGTTCTGCCTCTTCACCATGTTGCTGGACCCGTATGCCACCTTCTTGACATGCTTATTGTGGTCCTTCCTCACTTGGAATGCATGTTGTTTGGCTGGCGTCATGTTGTCTGTAAAATATTAACAATGGAAATTTTGAGTCCTTTGGACTATGTCAATGTTCTCCATTCACATCTGTAATACAAGATCACTTAAACATGGGAGCCTACACTCCAGCGTAACCATGTGAAGTCAGAGTGACCTGGACTATGAAATGTTGAAGTCTGGATCAGTGACTACATGCTGGGGAGACTAACATGACAGTGCATGGCATGGGACATGTACTGTCACACACAAATGAGTCTGACAGTGTCAAACAAGGGTGCCGTGACATACCCGAACAGAGGGTGACATGTACAAGAAATCGGAGGAGGGAAGCATTAGCCCTCTGTGTGTGGCACCACCCTCATCCTCTCCTGTGAAACAATGCTGCATTATATGTACAATGCCCATGTGCAGGCCTGTATGTCCACCACCAACTGTGTGCAGTTCATCAAGTCAGCGCCAACACAGGCACTCTGGCACAAGTGTGCAAGGGTGTTTGTGTGCCGGGGGGATTGTTAATGTTTTGAAAGGTTACCCTACCTGCACAGGAGCAATCATGGGACAGCCTTACTCACACTTTCAACTATGCTGCATCAAGCAGCACACATGGAAACTTGTTGTGTGACTGAACACTGACTTATACATGAGGAACTGTCCCGCTCCCCAACACAACTACACAATATGGGAAGTTTTGCCGTAGAGAGGGAGAAACATTGTTTTCTGTAAATTCTCACTCACTCATGCATGTCTTATATCTGCTAATATCACTCCGTAGTGAATCAAAATACGCAGGCCTTTACACCATAAATAGTCACAGTGCATTCCCCATTGTAACGGCACCCTGGAGTCATGATGCTTATAGTGTTGTTATGGGTAATGCTTTCTCACAGATAGCGTGGAAGAGCCCTGCATTGTAATATATGGCACAACAATGAAGGCAGAGCTGAAGCATGTGTGGTAAATGCGTACAGAGTAATGTCACCAATTGGGACAGAGAAGTTCCCGCACCTGATCCAGAGTCAATCAGCGAATGGCCTCAAGGAGACAGCTTGTCAACACCATTGTAGTGGCCAAACATGCCAATGAGATTCATAGGGCTACCTTTGCTGTGTGTTTGGGGAATGTGCCATTGATATGCTTGCCTCAAACATACGCACTGCCACTTCTTTGAAGATGGTATGCAGCATACCTACAAATTCACAGTGCCGAACTGTGTCTGCGCACTTATGGACTAAAAAGCACTGCCTCTTTGTGCATCATCTGGCACACTTGCACAGTCATCTCAGTCAAGGATGTACATGCATTCCATGTCATCTGATAGTCAGCAGCAATCCCACTTACATGTTTCCTTTCCTATCAGTGCACTCAACAATCCACAGGCATGTGCTGTGGTGACAGAACCCATAGACCTAGGGGCATATTGACAAGAAAGTTGCAGAGACAGGCATTAGCCTCTTTGGCTTAACGCCTCTCTCCTCCACTTTGGAAATGCAAGCCTGCACCATAAAGGATGTGGTGCAGACTTGCGTTTCCTCCTGTGATGGTGCCAAGTCCCACAACTTAGCGCCTACGCAGGCACCCTTGCACCAGAGTGCAAGGGTGTGTGTGTGTGTGTGCATGGGAGGTTTGTTTCTGTACAGGAAAGTGCCCCTTCCTGCACATAATCAATCCTAGAATACCAAGTTGTAACTTTCATGTGTGCTGTTCGTGAAGCACACAGGAAAGATACATTATGGAATATCAAAAAATGTTTCTGTATGTACTAGAAGGCCCACGTTCCTGTACATATACAAACCATGTCATTTAGCTTTTTCCATGTGTGCTGCACAGGGAAGCACACATGACAAAAGAAAAAATAATGAGAACAAACATTCATCCTTGTTAGGCCAAATTACGATCAGTATTTCACTGGTGTTAATTTGTGCGCAGCCATCTATCAATGCCGCACTTGTACATAGGGGACAGTGTCAAATACAATGGGTGTTGCTGTTGAACGCCAACTGCAATACCGACTACATGTCCCTTTCACGCTAAACACAGGGTGAAAGGGTGGCTTCTTAACAAGGAAGCGTTAATCCACGTGAAGTGGGTTAACGCTGCCTCGGTCATGATGCAAGGCTCCTATCACCAACACAACCTCAATGAAAGTGACATTGTGTTGCTGATAGGGTCTCGATGATACGCACCTTACTTTCAATGTGTATCACTGACTGGGGATGGGCAAAGTTATAACTGTGAGACAAATGCTTTGCTCAACCTTCACTTACCGATTTTTGCCTGCCACAATACATCATGACACTGTAGGCAAGGGACATGTGATATACATTCATACTGCATACTATAACATTAATCATTTGACCAAGACATCCAGTACACCTCACTATGCCAATATATGATGTCCAAACTCACCAGAGGCATGTGGATTCTAATAGCTGTCAATGTCCCCCTGTGTGATTGGTGGCTGACCATCTGTGAGACAACAAAATAAATATGTGTTGGTATCAGACGTTAAATCATATATATCAAATTCCTCATACCAAACATCACCATAATAGAAAATGCTACGTAACTGTAGTGTTGCATTTCATGTTGGCTACATGATTGGAGCCATTTTGACTGCCATTCACACCAAACCTGTGAAGGCTGAGTCGGGACAAACAAGTCTATAATGCTAGCCAACAAGCACATAATAGTAGTGTGAGACATCCACAATGCACCATTACTACATGCAACATGATGTTATACATGCTCTGTGTATGATTGCATCGTTGAAGATCGCACAATCAGTTTCACAGATGTTGTTGGTGTATGACAATCTGGAGAGGTCTGATTTCCTATAACCATTTGTTCCTATAAAATACATTGTCACACAGTAACTATGTTCACAGGCCAGCGTAGCTAACGTACCACAATTCATGAGGATAACATTTTAACACTACCTTTTGGCCAGCGCCCAGCTCACATAAACAATTCCTTGGATAGTTCATGCACAGTTACCCTTTCCGTACACAAACAATCTTCACCCTGCACGCAGTTTTTGCACAGGTGAGCTAGCTATTGCACTACAGTGCTAAGTGGTGCTCCAGCACAGTGGGTAACACAGACTAGCACCCTATGCTTGTCAATATGATGCAGTGTTGTGTCTCGGATGTGCCAACATTAGGCATGAATGCATTACGTCTCCCACCTCACTCCGCAACCTTTTTTCACTTTGACACCAGTGTCACACACGTCCTAATTTTTTTTGTTACATTATTCATGGTTACATGTGGAGTTTGTACTTACCATCCTGTAGGCCAGTCATGACTCCCGCGTAGTCCAGGAGGTCAGCTTCACAGGCCAGGAGATCCTGCCAGCGGTGCTTCCACTGACACACTGTACGGTCCACTTCAAAGAAACGGAGCATCTACACCTGCACACGCTTCCACCTCATCTTCCGCACACTTACAATGTATCCTTGAAGGATACAGCCTCCCCTCTCCAACATCAAGGGCAGGTAGAACTGATCATCCACAGGAAGCCCCCAATGCCCCTTCGGACATCCTGCCCTCCCTGCCCCCAACCAGCATCTCCTTGCACACCTGTGAGCCCGAAGCCAAAAAAATAACCCTCTAAAATATCCCAAACAACAACAAAGAAAGTTAACTACCCCAAGACAAACACCCAACAAGATTGAGAACAAGAGACAAAAAAACAAAAAAACACAATCACCAGCAATGTGCTCAAAAGAGAAAGTGAAAGTGCAAAACACTACCCCATACAGGAAGCATGCAGACATCACTTACTGTCTCTTTACGGCCCATTTTTTGACAAAGCAGTGAAAATCTGCACGCAAATAGGCTCATGAGTAATATTCTGTATTGTACAACATGTTGCGCAATGTATTTTTCCATCGGGCCTATGAAAAATCATTGCGTTATCGTTTTATCGGCCAGATCTTCACACTAAGAGTAAGTCCGCACATAGATGCACAGTCATTTCAGAGCTATATAACAACATGAAATGCTTGATTAGCACACGAATGACACCCTAAATATAATATTTCACAACACATGACACCCTAAATTGCAACTTTCACCCCAGGTGACACCATAATTGCATATTTAACAACAAATCAATCAATCAGGGGAATTGTAAGTGTGCAACTCACCTGTGGAGGTTACAAGGTGCTGGGTGTGTGTGCAGATCTGTTAGTCAAAGAGCCAGCTCTTGAGGGGCTTCATGAAGTTGTTCAACAAGGGGACGTGTCTGATGTCTGTCGGTAGCTCGGTCCAGGTCTGGGCTGCAATGTGAGAGAAGGATCTTCTGCCTCCTCTGTGGATGCGAGGGGTTCCGGCCAGTGATAGTTTTGTAAATTGGAGTTTTCTTTTGGGTACGTTGAAGTTGATTCTTTCATTGAGGTATTTGTGTCTGTTGTGTGTGTAGGCATTTGTAGGAGTGAGATGAGGATGTTGAAGCTGACTTTCTCCACTGTGAGCTGGTGGAGTCATCGTAGGTGTTGGCTGATGTGTTTGTGCCAGTGGATGACGAGGACAAGTCTGGTGGCAGTGTTCTGTATTGTCTTACGTTTGCAGAGTATGGACTTGTTGATGCCGGCATAGAGTGCGTTTCCGTAGAACAGTCTGCTGGTGATGAGTGCGTGGGTGACTGTCTTCCTTGACTCAGGGAGGATCCATTTGAAGGACTTTCAGAGGATGTGGAGTGTGTTGAAGCAGCTGTACCTGACGGCGTTGACCATTTTGAATGATGAGTCGAGTATGATGCAGAGGTTTTTAGCGTGATCTGCAGGGGGAGGTGGTTTTCTGAGGGTCGTCAGGCACTAGGTGTTATCCCATGCTGAAGGGATGGTTACCAGGTCTTCTGTCTTCTCAGGGTTGAGGTTCTGGCAGCTGTTGGTCATCCAGACTGCGCAGTGTAGCACTCCTTTCTGGAAGTTGATTGAGGCAGTGGTGGGGTCTTTGGTGAAGTAGAGAATGAGCTGGCTGTCGTCAGCGTAGGATAGGATGTTGATGCTGTATTGTAAGGCGACGGCTGCCAGGGGGGCCATGCAGATTTTGAAGCGGCTCTGGCTCAGTGATGACCCTTGTGGGACTCTGCAGATGATCGTCGTGGGAGCAGAGATGAAGTGTAGCAATCTGATCCTTTGCCTTCTTACGGTGAGGATTGATGGGATCCAGTCCAGGGCTGTACCTTGGATGCCTGCGTCGTATAGTCTGGTGACTAGTGTGCAGTGGGAGACGTTGTTGAAGGCTGCTGAAAGGTCGAGTGGGATGAGGTCTGCGTAGTGTCCTAGGTCCAGGAGGGTGTAGATGGTGTGTGTGGCGGCAAGTAGGGTGGTCTAAGTGCTGTGGGCGCTTTGGAATCCGGATTGTGATGGGTCGAGGATGGGGTTCTCTTTGATGAATCTTGTCAGTTTCATTTTGACTGTTTTCTCTGCGACTTTGGCTGCGAAGGTGAGGAGCAAGATAGGTCGATAGTTATTGAGGTCGGTGGGGTCAGCTGTGTGCTTCTTGAGCAAGGGCATGACTTCATGTATCATCTTTTACCCCATTGCACACCCATTTTTCATCTTTCACCCCATTTCACGACCATTTTTAATCTTTTACCCCATTGCACGCCCATTTTTTATATTTTACACCATTGCACGCCCTCTTTTTAAATTTAACCCCATTGAACACCCATTTTTCAACTTTTAGCTCATTGCACATCCATTTTTCATCTTTTACCCAATTGCACGCTCAATTTTCATCTTTTACTCCATTTCACGCCCATTTTTCATATTTTACCCCATTGCACGCCCATTTTTCATCTTTTATGCCATTACACGCCCATTTTTCAACTTTTACTCCATTGCACACCCATTTTTCATCTTTTACCACGTTGAACACCCATTTTTCATCATTAATCCCATTTTACACCCTAAATTGTATTATTTAACACAACGTACACACTCAAATAAGTTATTGAGCCCAAACGACATCCTACATTTAAGATTTTTTTCACAGTGGACAACCTATATTTAAGGAATTACACAAAAGGACATGCACAATGTTTGATTTTAGTAGCACAATTTACACCATGAAAACTCTACTTTTGCACATTTGACACACAGCATCTCTATGCTAGGGAGACATTCCCACCATGAATTGAGTATTGTGATTTTATTTGCATATATTGTGCAACGTACACTTTTCAGAGTGATGTACTTATGCAGGAGAGAAAGATGCAGGCAGGGTATCTGTGTTCTGTTTTTAAATGCCACAAACCATGATTGGGGTCATTTTGTACTGATGTACATTTGATGGGGACTGTCACAATGTGACGTGCTCAGTTTAAGAAATTGTTTATTATTTGGTTCCTTCGGGCAGTTCCAGCTATATGAACTGTGGGGTGTGCTCCACCTGCCTCATCTTCATCATCATCCTGATCATCGTCCAGTGCAGCAGACACTTGGATCCATGGAGCGTTGGTGCGCACACATATATTGTGCAATACACAACATGCTATGATGATTTTGTTCACCATTTCGGGGCTGTACAGCAACAATGGACCAGGTGCGACTGTGGGCTGCATTATACTGCCTCTGGGCCTGGGTGATGGAGTGATGCGTCCATTATTGGTTATTAAGGCTGTGTTGTTAGTGTTGCTAGTTTTGTGGTGTGTGATTTGTGCTATATTGGATTTAATGTTAGCTATGTGTTGCTTCTGACTGAATACCAGCATCAATGTTAGTTTCGTTGCCTCACTGTTGATCCTCCCTCCCCCGAGCCAATTTGATTGTGTGTGCTGCGTGGTTGCATCACTGGCACTCCTACTGTGCAACAATGTTAAGGCCCTCTGCAGTTATATCCGCAGGCCTAACACACATACCAATAGGCACCCTGGCTCTCCTACTGTCTAGCGATAGCACTCATCCACCCTCCTTGCAGTCAATGCCATGAGAACGTTTAAATGGCATTAGGCCACACAAGATATGGATCACGTTCATTTCTAATGCTGATGCTGCTTCTGCAGCCAGACCTACAACACAACACATGCTATTTCATGGCCAGAGCTGCCACAAAGCAACACTCAGTAGTCCCCTCGCCTGCAGGTCCCACTGAGGGCAGGAACACTTCACCCATGCCATCAACATCATCAGAGGCCATGCCATCCACTCCCTTGATTAGATACTCATTCCTGACATACTTGCCCCACTATGCAACTGCCACATACAGCGTGCAATAAATGTCACCTCAGTCACCAACAACCTCAAAATTGGCAGATGCATCTGCTGCCACATGGAGAAGAAGTGGTGCAAGATTGAGGATACCATTAAACATCATACCTACAAGGACATAAAGCTCATATTCTCCATCAACAATACGCCCAAACACCAAACTGGGCTTCCAGAAAGAATTGCTGTAAGTAGCAACATGGATGATCAACAGCTGCGGAATGCTATATGCAGAGGAGACATGAGTTCTCATCCTTGTAACAAAACCATCAGCATGTGGCATCACCTTGTTTGGCCTATGCCTTCGGCAGCTCCCCCCAACCTCAGGTACCTACGCACCATATTTGACTCCTACCTCTCCATGAACCCACAGGTCTACTCAGTGCCCTGCTGCTGATTCAACTACCTCTGCATCCTCCATGCAACCTTCCAATGGACCCCCCCCCCATTGTCAGGTAAAGCAGTCACCCACACAGTCATTGCCATCAGACTGGACTACGGAAACACACTATGTGCCCACATGGGCAGGTTTGCGCTCAGCTTAGTCCTGACTGTCCACCACAACACCGACACACAGGGCCTTGTGTACATACATTCCTTATGGATCGAGTCCCTGCATTGTACATACTTGGTTCCCACCTCTCCCCACATTTGCAAATGAGTGGTGGAAGGGCTAATCCATTGGGGATGGTTTGTCTACATAGTCTACAGTTCCCACAGTCCCTTGTGTTGTTGGGTCTAGTAAGTGGGCATGGTGATTGCCATGTTATATGTGAGATTGTAGCATGTACATTCTCACAATTGTGAGTTGCATGTATGTGGAGTTGAGCATGTGTTGTGTTAAGTTAGTACTTACCAACAAGAACTGGATTTCCGCATGTGCCATCCTGGAAGCGCTGGTTTATGATGGACTGTCCACAGGAGGCACAAATAGGACATGTGTGTCAATTGCCCCAACACCTGTGGGAATCAGGCTATTGCATGGACGCCTTGCTTGGTCTCAATCTGTTCCAATCTGTTCTTGCACAGTGTTGGGGTAGGGAAGGTGCTGGGGTATCAGGCTAAGTGTGCCATCCAAGACGTTCGGGAGGAAGATTGAAAAGGCTGCTTGTGAAACAATGCCGACTCTGGCTGTCGTTGGTTGAAAGATCCCAGGGGCCAACATGTGCAGCACAGCCATCAGCTTTGTCCGCAGAGGGATGTTGGTTCTCCGCTGTGTTGGTGCCATCAGGCTGTGCGCTATCAGGTTCAAGATGCATCTGCGATCAATGCTGCTGCGTCAGTCCTATTCAGCCGCGATCCCTCAATATGTTGTTTTCTCTAGTTCTTTGAGTCTCTTCTTTCTTCCAGCTCCCAAACAGTAGTAACAACCTCCGGAGGGTCAGAACTGGCACAAGCCCCTTTTGGCAGGTCAGAACTCACAGCAGCAGAATTCAGGGGAGCTGGGGGTGAAGTCTTTGTGTCCCTGAGACTTCAGAACAGGAGGCCAGCTCACGTGAGGCTCTTTGAAATCTCCTTCGATCAGGGGACACAGCACACAGCAAAGTCCTTCTTCTTCCCTTGGCAGAAACAGCAACTTCAGGCCAACCCAAGACACACAGCAAGGGAAGTACTTCTCCTGAATCACTGACAAAATTTCGACCTCAAAATATCGAGGTACAAAAATATTGTGAGAAAAATATCAAAGTCAAGAATATCGACATCTATCTACATCATGGTAAGTACAAACATATTGGGAAAAAAAAATGGATGTAAAAAATATTGTTGTACAAAAATATCGTTTTTTTAAATGTTAAAAAAACAAAGTAAAATAAAGTAAATAATACATATAATTAAAAGAAACCTAGTTAAAATTATTTTAAAATGCTTACAAATAAAAACTGATACATATAGGGGCCGATTCCGATTTCGGCCGGAAGGGCTCAGAACCATGTTCGGAGCCCTTCCAACCGAATCGGACACTGCCGGCCGGACTCATTCCCGACCGAGAAATTCTGATGGGCTCGGTCGGGAAGGAATCCGACTCGGATTTCCGGATGACCTACGATGGGCTCAGAGAGCCCGTCTGCCATCCGGAAATCCTCCAGTACTTCCCCGGTCACCTCTTTCTGACCGAGGGAGTACGATGGCAGCTTTTCACTGTCCGGCACAAAAAGGCAGTTGGAAGCTGTCTCTGGGGGCCCCCAGCAGGGCCCCCAAGGGTGTGAGGCCGCCAGATGGCGGCCTGGTGGGCACCTATGTTGCCCCTCTGTTGATCCCTCCCCCAAGTGGCAGGCACCTTGGGGTGCCGGCCACAGGGTGCAGGGATAAACTACACCCCTATCTTCAGCAACGACTGGAAAGCATGCTTGCATTAGCAGGTATACGAATGCGACCGAACAGGGTTCGGTCGCATTGTTCTACCAGGGCAGTAACCCATGACAGCAGGTCAGTGGGTTACTGCTCCGGCCCGATGTCGGACGGACTCAGGTCCATCCGACATCGGAATCGGCCCCGTAATGTTAAAATAAATGAAACATCTACATATAAAATATTATATACATACTTACTTGATAATATTCTTAAATAATTATAAATACAGACATACACATACAAAAATAATATTATTTTAAATTTCAAAAATATATTTAACAAATTTAAAAAATGTCAATATTTTTAATTTTTGTAAAATAAATGATACACATAAATACATAAATGTATTGGATAGCAGATGAAAAAAATTACTATTCCCACTCCAAAGAGTGAAACAGTGGGGAAAGTGTTGCATAGTGTAGGGGTAAAAATTACTATTCCCATTCCAAAGAGTGCAACAGTAGGGAAAGTATTAAATAGCGCAGGGGTAAAAATTCCTATTCCATCTCCAGAGAGTGCAACAATATGGAAAGTGTTGGATAGCATAGGGGTAAAAATTACTATTCAACTCCAGAGAGTGCAACAGTAGGGAAAGTATTGGATAGCGTAGGGGTAAAAATTACTATTCCAACTCCAGAGTATGCAACAGTAGGGAAAGTGTTGGATAGCGTAGGGGTACACATTGCTATTCCCACTTCAGAGAGTGTAACAGTAGGGAAAGTGCTCAGTAGCGAAAGGTTTAAAATTACTATTCCGACTCCAGTGAGTGCAACAGTAGAGAAAGTGTTGGATAGCATAAGGGTAAAAATTGCACTTCCCACTCCAGTGAGTGCAACTAGAGGGTAAGTGTTGGATGGCAAAAGGGTTAAAATTACTATTCCCACTCCAGTAAGTGCAACAGTAGGGGAAGTGTTGGATAGCATAGGGGTAGAAATTACTATTCCCACTCCAGAGAGAGCAACAGTAGGGAAAGTGTTGGATAGTGTCGAGGGGTAAAAATTACTATTCCAACTCCAGAGAGTGCAACAGTAGTGGAAAGTGTGGGATAGCGTATGGGTAAAATGTACTATTCCCACTCCACAGAGTACAACAGTATGGAAAGTGTTGTATAGCGTAGGGGTAAAAATTACTATTCCAACTCCAGAGAGTGCAACAGCAGGGTAAGTATTGGATAGCGTAGGGGTAAAAATTACTATTCCCACTCCAGAGAGTTCAACTGTAGGGAAAGGGTTGGATAGCGTAGGGGTTAAAAATAACATACTTATCAATTAAATAATTGTTTTCATTTTATAATGATTTATTAATAAATTAACTATAAATTATGTATCAATACCAATTAATGGAAATTAATAAATAAATTAATAATATAAAATGACTTCTCACCATATTCCCCAATAAACACAAACCCCACTCCACATACAATTCAACACAATTAATATATTTGTCAATTAAAAACCAGGAATTAACAATTAATAATTAATTAACAATAAATTATCAATACCAATGAATAATAATTAATAAACATTCATGGCCAATTATTAATTACTTACCAATAAATTCATTATCAGTACCGATAAATATGAATACATAATTACTTAATTATAATAAATTACTTCCCACCCTATTCCCCTATAAACACACAACCCACTCTTAAACTAAATTAACACAATTAATATATTCCTCAATTGATTAATTAATAATAATTAATTACCAATTAATAATTAATAAGCAATACATTAATTTACAATACCCAAAATTAACAATTATTAATTACATTATTATAATTAATTTACTTCTCACCCTATTCCCCTATAAACACACATCCCACTCCAATAAAAAATGTATAATTATCAATTAATTAATTATTAAAAGGTAATTCCCAATTAATAATGAATTAACAATAAATGAAATATTAATAACAACAAATACAAATTAATAATTACTTAATTACAGTTAAATTACTTCCCACCCTATTCCCCTATAAACCCACAACCCACTACAGAACTAAAATGCAAAATTTTATTTAAAAATAATAAATAATTTCTAAAAATTATGAATTAATTTACTACAATTAAATTACTTCCCACCCTATTCCCCTATAAGCCCACAACACGCTACAGTACTAAAACGCAAAATGTACTTTAAAAAAATACTAACTTCTGAACAAGTAATACATATATTTAAAAAAACAATCCAAAACATAACAAAACATGTGGAACACATGCATATAAAATACATACTAAAATACATAACACTAACATAATCATCGATATTATTAACATCAATATTTTTACTATCGATATTAATAACTTCGATATTATCAAAAACAATATGTCTTACCTTCAGGTAGATATTCTGGTCACCGATATTCTTGATGTTGATATTCTGGGCCCGATTCACAGAATGAACTTAAGACTCAATCCTAAACTTACTACTATTTTGGTATTCACAGAATGCACTTACTACTTTTGGCATTCACAGAATGAACTTACTACTTTTGGTATTCATAGAAGTTAGGATTTTGTCTTAAGTCTGTCTTAAGTCTGTCTTAAGTCTGTCTTAAGACAGACTTAAGACAAAATCCTAACTTCTGTGAATACCAAAAGTAGTACGTTCATTCTGTGAATTCCAAAAGTAGCAAGTGCATTCTGTGAATACCAATATAGTAGTACGTTTAGGATTGAGTCTTAAGTTCATTCTGTGAATCGGGCCCTCTGTCCCTACGATATTTAAAACTCGCTATTAATGTAGGTTGATATTTAACAGTCGATATTTTGACTGTGCACCCTTCTCCTCAGTCTCTCCAGCTCCTCTCCTTGACAAAGGTTTCTCTTGAATTCCAGGAATGATCTACAAATCTGGAGTTTTGGGTATGATACTTATACCCCAAAATGTCTTTGTTCACTTTGTGCAAGGGGCTCTAAGCCATGTTCAAACCAGTTCTGGGGGCACTCTGGAAGTGCAAAACAGCATCCATTGTCAGTGTGGACCTTGGCTCCAGACATACCACAGAGGGGCTGAGCCAGCATTGTGGATGGCAGGCACATGCCCTATTCAGCTGCAGGTGCTTCTCCTACCACTACTCCAAAATGCAGATCAGGCTCATTCAGACTAGTGCTGACTCATCCAGACTCTTGCAGCCACTGCATCTTCCCAGCCCCTGTCACTCCATAGCCAGACAGTCAATCCACAATCAGGAAGAGGCACACAGGATGGTTGAACAAGAAAATAGCCACTTTCTAAATGTGGTATTTTCAAATACACAATGTAACAACCATCTTCACTAAAAGATGTATTATTAAATCCTGAGTTTGGGGATACCAAACTCAAATTTTCCCTATTATCCATTTGGGAAGATATGCTTGTAAAATGTTTTAGAGCATTCCCCATTCTGTCCTATGAAGCAAAATAGTCCTATCAATAGTGAAAAACTAAATTGGCAGTATTTCACTATCAGGACATGTTACTCATATCAGTACATGCCCTACCTTTCACATACACTGCACCCTGCCCAGGGGGATACCTTGGGCCTGCCATAGGGATGCCCTGTATGTAAGAAAAAGGAGGATTCAGGAGTGGTAGGTCGGTGCACTTGCCAAGTCGAAACAGTAGGTAACAAACTGCGCACAGGCACAGTGTTGTAGGCCTTTCAGATATTTTTAGGGCTACTCATGTGAGTTGCACAATCAGTGCTGCAGGCCCACTAGTAGCATTTGATTTAACAGTAGGTCGCTAGTAAAGTGCACACTCAGTGCATCTTACTAGGGAGTTGCTGGTAGATCAAATACACCAATCATGGATAACCAATTAAATTAACAATTTACACAGAGAGCATATGCACTTTGGCACTGACTATCAGTGGTAAAGCGCCCAGAGTTCTATAGCCAACAACAAAGGTGAGGAAAAAGCACATCGTTTGGGGATAACCCTGCCAAAAAGGGCCATTTCCTACGCTAGGAACGAAGTAAAATATCATTTATAGACTTAAAAGACTGTTACTGATAAATTCAGCTATTTGCCATTATTATCATAACTTCAAGAGAAAAGAAGTATTAGAATGTTCACTTCTGTGGGCCAAAATACAGCCTTCTAGTCGTCTCTGCTGATTTATCAGCCTTAACAGGCTTAGCCAGACTGCTTTGATTTGGTGATAAGTGGCCTGGCGGGAGCAGAGGTTATCTGAGGGTGGGAGTTCTGCAGCTGCAAAGACCACGCCATGCTTGGGGATGGGCAGTAAAACATGAGCTTTAAAGAGAGCAGAACAGGAAGGAATGCGAGCCAGGCCCACTCCCTCCTCCAGCCAGATGACAGGACCAAGAAGGGAATTTGCAGGGATCTCGGGGGGGGAGGGTTCAGGTAAATGATCCACGCCAGTAGGTTGGTTTAACCAGCTCTTACTCCTCTCGAGAGAATTCATCCATGTGTGGATTTCGGAAGTGCAATGCTTTGTGGCACAAGAAGTTGCGACAATTAGGAGGAAGTTGTCATGCTTTTGAGTGGCACCCAGCATCTCATTGGACAGAGGTACCCCCCTGCTTTTGCCACAGAACATTGAATAGATATATGAGAGCTGCATAGTCTCTGAGATCTGCTGCCGGAAACTAAAAGGAGAAGGACTAGCCTGCTGAAATCTGGATTTGCACCCAAATGCCTGCGCTTTGACTGACTACCTGCTGTGCAATCTGATACTACAGCCCTGGGTACTGTACCTTGCTTCAAGAAGGATTAAGGACTAGACTTCTTGTAAGCTACAGGATAACAGTGCCCATCTGCATGATCTCCACCAAGAGTACCCATCCTGGAGTAAGACCTGTGGACTTATAAGGATATGGCCAAATGTACTGTGGGAATTGTAGTCTAGATATCCCTGAGACACTCTAGGAGATTCCAGACTTATGGACTGTGGTTTTTGACACTTGGAACCTTCAAGGATACCTTCAGGAAGCACGTCCTGAAGTTTGGAGAAGTTTGGAGATTTTTTTAGAAAAAGTTCCATGAGGTTACCGACCCAACGTCCAGAGTCAAGTCGACTACCTTCAACCACGACCCTGCCTGGATTTCAGGTTTGTCCCAATGAAAGCTCTAGAGCTCCAGACTTCTAGGATTTGGCCAGGGCCTCGTAGAAAGTCAAACTGGCAACCCTTCACTGAATCCGGCCTGCTGTGGAGGATTAATCATCTTCGGAGGAAAATCCTCAAGGAAAGTTTGTAAGTGCGAAGGTAACATTTTGAATGGGAGTTCCTGCTCTCTGTATCCTACTAGGATTCTATCGAAGTCAGCCTCAAACTTTGGCTTTGTCCCGGTCAAGTGCGACCAGATGTCCCAGAGTGGTGCTATATGTTTTGTACAGTACAAAGTGGGTAATCTTTCCAAAATGATATTGCCAGTTACCTACATTGGATTTTTGTCATTTTGGTATGATTTTATAGATAAGAACGTTTCCGAGTTTTGTTAATTGGTGTAGGGTTTTTATTGTGTGTTGTGTATTACTTATTTGATGTATTGGTGTTTTTAAATGCTTTACACGCCTGTCTCCTAAGTTAGGCCTGACTACTCGTAGTCAGCTACCAAAGGTTGAGCAAGGGACTAATTTAGTTAAACCTTTACTGGACCCAATACCATGGTGTGGCCTTATTACAAGCGGTAGGTGTGAATACTTACCCCTACCAATAATTCACTTTTCAACAGTCAGCATGACTGATGTTATGTTATGTTATGTTAATGGGTAACTTATATAGCGCACGGCTACTCCAAGGAGTGTCCCGGCGCTTTCTGACCCATTACTGAAAAAGGAGAAGGGTAACAGACATAACAGTATTATTGATTAAAAAGCCACGTTTTCAGGGCCTTTCTAAAGGAAAACAAATTGGAAATGTGGCGGAGACCAACGGGAAGAGAGTTCCATAGTCTGGGGGCATGATGTTTAAAGGAACGTCCACCAATTCTGGCTTTCTTAATGGGAGGCACCATTGCCAAGCCAAGATTTTCTGACCGGAGAGATCTGGTGGGCTTGTAAAAGGAAAGCCGTTTCCTAATGTAAGAAGCCCCTACCAGATGGAGTGCCTTGTGGGCCAGTGTAAGAGCTTTGAATATGATTCGTTTTTTAATCGGAAGCCAGTGCAGGGAGACTAGCAACTCAGAGGCTCTGGCTTGCCGGGGTAGGCCGAAGATGGCTCTAGCCGCAGAGTTTTGCACAACCTGGAGTTTGTGCAAAAGATAATCCGGCAAGCCCAGGTAGAGGATGTTAGAATAGTCAAGCCTGGAACAAATCAGAGCTTGTACTGTCAACTTCCTATGGGCAGCGGGGAGCATAGGAAGGAATTTACGAATCATTTTTAGCAGACCAAAACAGGTACCTGTGAGGCCTGTGATCTGCGTTTTCAAAGCAAGGGCGTTATCAATTTTAACCCCCAGGTTTTTTGCAACCGAAGAAGAGGAGGAAGGGGGGGACATGCTCACTGGCCACCATTCCCGCCAGGGCGGCTCTGCCGGACATCCGAAGAAGAGCACCTCAGATTTATCAGGGTTGCATTTGAGGCTGCTTCGCTGAAACCAGTTGAAGACAGCCCCAAGGCAACCACGGATGCTCTCCCCGTCAAACTCCGTGCCCTTCTTGCAGGTGAAGAGTAGCTGGGTGTCGTCAGCGTATGATATGATCTGGGCACCCATTGACTCCGCCAGCGCCGCCAATGGAGTCATGAAGATGTTAAAAAGGGTCGGGCTCAACACCGACCCTTGCGGGACTCCGACATCCATGGGCGGAACTTCAGCAGAGTACGGGGGGGCCCAGACCACTTGACGGCGACCTGCTAGGAAAGATCTCAGCCAGCTCAACACCGTCCCTCTGAGACCGATCTCGTGAAGTCTTCTCAAGAGGGCCTCATGCGGGACGGTGTCGAAGGCCGCCGACAAGTCCAACATCACCAGCATTGCTCTTCCACCTGCGTCGAGGACTTCCTTGATGGCTTCGCTAACTTCCAAAAGAGCGGTCTCAGTACTCAGATTGGAGCGGAAGCCAGATTGGGTGGAGTGGAGTAACCCATGATCTTCAAGGAAGGAAGACAGCACAAGATGAACGTGCTTCTCGACGATCTTAACCAGGGTGGGTAGGAGAGATATGGGCCTATAGTTGGCATGTATCTCTGGATCGAGGCCTGTTTTTTTTAGAAGGGGAACAACCATAGCCTTCTTCCAGGCTGGTGGAACAGTGCCGCTGGACAGAGAAAGGTTGAGAATGGGGGAGATTATGGGATTCAGGGTCAAGGCATTCCTAGCTAGAAAGCTCGCCGGACAAGGATCAAGCGGGGAGCCAGATTTGATTTTGAGTAAAAGATCCAAAGAATTGGATTCCAGTAAAGGAGGAAACTCCGATAGAGTGGGGCAGGGGTCAGGGGATGGAGACATCAAATTAGAATCATACATTAAAGCAGTTGGAACAGCAGGTGGAAAGGATTCTTGAATCAATTTGATTTTAGTGTTAAAGAAAATGGCCATCTCCCTAACCCAGGGTTCAGAGAACTTGTGCTGGACTATGCTCGATTTAGGAGAGGTAAATTCTTTGACAATGGAAAAAATTTCTTTACTGGAGTTTGCCGCAGACTCAATTCTATCTGAAAAATAGTTTTTTTTGGCCTCGAGAATGTCAGAATGGTAGGATTTAATAGCTAGTTTATAAGCAAACTTAGTTTCTAGATCATAATGCTTCCGCCAGAGTCTTTCGGCTACCTTACAATTACGGCGTGCTAGAGCAAGTGATTTAGAAAACCAAGGGGCCGAACTACGCTTGACGGATGAAGAAGGGGTGGAAAGAGGCGCGAGAACATCAAGCCTATCCGTTAACCATTCATGGAAGGTTTCAAGGTCCCTCTCCAGATGGCCGGATTGGATACAGGGATAATCCTGGAGCGTTTGAGCCAGGTTCTCAGGAGTAATTTTATGTAGGGGTCTTCTGGGATGTCTGTGGTGGTCTGAGTTAGTATAAGTAGTTTTACTTCTGCCCTGGATCAAAAAACTGATCAATGAGTGGTCAGACCAGAGAACAGGGGTGGGCTGGGACATAACAAGGGGAAAGGTGGAAAACACTTGATCAAGCGTGTGACCCTTGTTATGCGTTGCACTTGAGATGTGGGGAATTAGACCCAGAGGAGCAGTAATGTCCATGATTTTAATCGCTTCACTGTCAGACTCGACGTCCATATGGATGTTAAAATCCCCTAACATTATGCAGTTTTCCACCTTCAAGCAGAGAGAAGTGATAACCGATTGAAGGTCCTCAAAGAAGGAACCCCGCAGACCAGGAGGTCTATAAACAAGAAGCCCAGTAAAAGATTGATGCGGGGAGAGTACAATGGAGAAGGCGAGGGATTCGCAGCCAGGAATGGACAGAGATGGAATTATTGAGCAGGCAAAAGATTTTAGGACTGCAAGTGCAACACCACCACCTTTTCCCACTGTCCTATCCTGTCTGTAAACAATATATTCTGGCGGGAAGGCTACCGCGATGTCCGGATTGGACGAATCGCAGAGCCATGTTTCTGTGAGCATGAGACAGAGTGGTTTCTCAGAGGTAAGTAGCTCAAATATGTCCAAGGCGTGCCTGTGCAATGAACGGGTGTTAAGTAGTAAGCACTTAAACTGATTAGACAGGGATGATACTCTTTGAATGTACTTTTTTCTACATGTGTCATTCAAATTGCAAACCTGCCTACCCCACTAATGGTGACACTTATGTGTCCTTGTAGCTCATATGTGACCCTCTTACGTGATCCTTCACTCGGCTCTTCTGCTGGGTCTGATATTGGGTTAACACATGAGTCCATGCCACTAAGAATGGGGTTGCAAAAAACAACAAGTGATGGACTGAATGTGGATCAATGTCACACACTCCCCCAGTCAAAAGATCTGGGCCCAAATCCATCGTTTTTTTGCACTCCACACCACCCTGGGTCAGATAATGGCTTTATGCAAATCAGCTCTGACCCTGTTGCCCCATGGGAACAGTCCAGTCCGAACTACAACAGCCATATCTTTCCCAGACCGGAATCAAGCATCCGAGGACCGGACCGGTTTCGAGGTAACACCTCTCTTCAGCCCGGCTAGCTTGACTCCAAGTGGTGTGGAGTGCCTGGGACCCACGTCTGGGCATCCCCAGCGCACTTAGGGCGGCAATTGCAAAAAACAACAAGTGATGGACTGAATGTGGATCAATGTCACACACTCCCCCAGTCAAAAGATCTGGGCCCAAATCCATCGTTTTTTTGCACTCCACACCACCCTGGGTCAGATAATGGCTTTATGCAAATCAGCTCTGACCCTGTTGCCCCATGGGAACAGTCCAGTCCGAACTACAACAGCCATATCTTTCCCAGACCGGAATCAAGCATCCGAGGACCGGACCGGTTTCGAGGTAACACCTCTCTTCAGCCCGGCTAGCTTGACTCCAAGTGGTGTGGAGTGCCTGGGACCCACGTCTGGGCATCCCCAGCGCACTTAGGGCGGCAATTGCAAAAAACAACAAGTGATGGACTGAATGTGGATCAATGTCACACACTCCCCCAGTCAAAAGATCTGGGCCCAAATCCATCGTTTTTTTGCACTCCACACCACCCTGGGTCAGATAATGGCTTTATGCAAATCAGCTCTGACCCTGTTGCCCCATGGGAACAGTCCAGTCCGAACTACAACAGCCATATCTTTCCCAGACCGGAATCAAGCATCCGAGGACCGGACCGGTTTCGAGGTAACACCTCTCTTCAGCCCGGCTAGCTTGACTCCAAGTGGTGTGGAGTGCCTGGGACCCACGTCTGGGCATCCCCAGCGCACTTAGGGCGGCAATTGCAAAAAACAACAAGTGATGGACTGAATGTGGATCAATGTCACACACTCCCCCAGTCAAAAGATCTGGGCCCAAATCCATCGTTTTGTTGCACTCCACACCACCCTGGGTCAGATAATGGCTTTATGCAAATCAGCTCTGACCCTGTTGCCCCATGGGAACAGTCCAGTCCGAACTACAACAGCCATATCTTTCCCAGACCGGAATCAAGCATCCGAGGACCGGACCGGTTTCGAGGTAACACCTCTCTTCAGCCCGGCTAGCTTGACTCCAAGTGGTGTGGAGTGCCTGGGACCCACGTCTGGGCATCCCCAGCGCACTTAGGGCGGCAATTGCAAAAAACAACAAGTGATGGACTGAATGTGGATCAATGTCACACACTCCCCCAGTCAAAAGATCTGGGCCCAAATCCATCGTTTTTTTGCACTCCACACCACCCTGGGTCAGATAATGGCTTTATGCAAATCAGCTCTGACCCTGTTGCCCCATGGGAACAGTCCAGTCCGAACTACAACAGCCATATCTTTCCCAGACCGGAATCAAGCATCCGAGGACCGGACCGGTTTCGAGGTAACACCTCTCTTCAGCCCGGCTAGCTTGACTCCAAGTGGTGTGGAGTGCCTGGGACCCACGTCTGGGCATCCCCAGCGCACTTAGGGCGGCAATTGCAAAAAACAACAAGTGATGGACTGAATGTGGATCAATGTCACACACTCCCCCAGTCAAAAGATCTGGGCCCAAATCCATCGTTTTTTTGCACTCCACACCACCCTGGGTCAGATAATGGCTTTATGCAAATCAGCTCTGACCCTGTTGCCCCATGGGAACAGTCCAGTCCGAACTACAACAGCCATATCTTTCCCAGACCGGAATCAAGCATCCGAGGACCTGACCGGTTTCGAGGTAACACCTCTCTTCAGCCCGGCTAGCTTGACTCCAAGTGGTGTGGAGTGCCTGGGACCCACGTCTGGGCATCCCCAGCGCACTTAGGGCGGCAATTGCAAAAAACAACAAGTGATGGACTGAATGTGGATCAATGTCGCACACTCCCCCAGTCAAAAGATCTGGGCCCAAATCCATCGTTTTTTTGCACTCCACACCACCCTGGGTCAGATAATGGCTTTATGCAAATCAGCTCTGACCCTGTTGCCCCATGGGAACAGTCCAGTCCGAACTACAACAGCCATATCTTTCCCAGACCGGAATCAAGCATCCGAGGACCGGACCGGTTTCGAGGTAACACCTCTCTTCAGCCCGGCTAGCTTGACTCCAAGTGGTGTGGAGTGCCTGGGACCCACGTCTGGGCATCCCCAGCGCACTTAGGGCGGCAATTGCAAAAAACAACAAGTGATGGACTGAATGTGGATCAATGTCACACACTCCCCCAGTCAAAAGATCTGGGCCCAAATCCATCGTTTTTTTGCACTCCACACCACCCTGGGTCAGATAATGGCTTTATGCAAATCAGCTCTGACCCTGTTGCCCCATGGGAACAGTCCAGTCCGAACTACAACAGCCATATCTTTCCCAGACCGGAATCAAGCATCCGAGCTAAGAATGGGGTAACCCAGCCGGAGCTTTTGTTAAACAATCAGGTGCATTCTGGGAGTTATAGTCCTGAAGCACTCGATTTCATCCAGTTTGTGCAACACTCATGAAACCGGTGATTTGTAAATGAAACATCGAGATGGAGTTATCCTGTAACATTTTTCTATTACCAGATGCATTTTACATGCTAGGATTGTTTAAACTGAATCGTGCAATATACTGTCGGCTGAAAAAGGCTTTACTGGCTAAAGGTGTCTTGTTTGATATGAGGCACTTAGCAGCTACGTGGAGGGGCTTTGTTTTATTTGAGTTTGAATGGTTGCTGCCAGCAACCTTCCATGGCAAAGCAACGTATATTTTGGCCATAATACAAACAAAGAAAATGCCCCCTTCTGTGGTTGACAAACAGCATACAGCCAGTAATATTTGGGATGGAGCCCCGCACCACCAGGCACAGGGACCACAGCACCTGTTGCACTCATGATAACTGATGGACAGGTCTTGAGGATGATGACGGTTCGGCTCCATATGAGTAGAGTAGGCAGGGTGTTGCAAACACTCATCACAGCTGGGCTGGAAACAGGTTGGAGCTGGGATGTCCCTCATGCTGAACGGTGGTATTGGAGGCACGCACACAGACATGGCTCTTCCTCTTATCCGAGACCTTTGACTTCATCTCCATCACCCTGGTGGGCCTACAAAAGGTGGGGGCCAAGAGCACGCTGGACAACCACAGCAAGGACCTTCTTCCCATATCTGTGCCTAGCAGAGGTGCCTAGCTGCTTCAGCAAAAGAAAGGGGGTGAGGCAGAAGGCTGTAAGGTGTGCTGGTGACCCTGAGAGACAGGGATTTGTTGCAGCCACCCATGCAAAGCAGTCAGTTGCAGTAGTATGGTCCAGAGCATGTGGCCTGAGAGCAGTGTGCTATTGGTCTTTCCATACGATTCTTAAAGTTTGCTTTGAGAGTTTGAGATTCCCTTCTGTATCTCTCTCATTAGCAATTCGCTATTCTTTTCTTTCTATTCCAACATTTCTGCTCCTCCCAGGGATATATCTATTAATGGTGCAGTGGCGCCGGGGTCCTCTGACTTTAGTTATGTATTGCTACCTGGAAAAAGGGGCTGCTGCACCAAAGGGGCCTATTTCATATGTTTGCCCAAGGAACACATGTGAGGTGGCTGGCTCTCTCATCAGCAGTTTGTTCTCTCTTTGTGTCGTATTTATTATCTCTCACCAGTTTCTGACGGTTTCAGTGCTTAATTTGAGCAAAAATGAGCAGGACCCAAATGTTTTCTATGGAGCCCACCTTCAGTGCTGCCCAGTGCTGTGGTTTCTGTAGCAGAGGTGCCTGGTATAGATTGATTCAACCTCAAGTCTTTTTCTCCTACCACCCTGCCCTACTTATCTCTGTCTTTCCTTCTTGTAGGTGCTTCTTTAGGTTGAGCCTAGGCATTACGCGTGGACTGTCTGCACGACCTGCTGTAATCTGTAGATGGAGTATAATCCCGCCTACTGTTTTCCATTGGTTCACTCCAGCTTTGCTCTGCTTTACTGGATATTTTCCAGATACTCTCATTCTCACACCTAGGTCTCTACCTTCTACTTCTCCACATGTCTTAGCTGTTTCTCTGTCTCACCGTTCCATTGCACTTTCTTCCTCCTCGTCCTCCTCCGGTAATCCTCCCATGTCCACATCTTGCAGGGTCTTTCCAGCATCTTCCACTTTTCTCTATTACTTTCACCTCTCCGACTCCCTCCCCCTTTCGCTCTACCAGTCTCCTTGCAGTTTCCACCTTTGTTATACTTTTTTGCCCCCACCTTCCACAATTAGCATACTTTTTACTTCTCACCACTCCACCATCACCATCACCCTTCCCCTTTCCCTCTCATCTCCAGTGCCTTTTCCCTCACCCCTACATGCTCCACCCCCCTTCTCTTCCCTGTACAATCAGGATAATTTCACTCAAAGCCATGCACTTCCACAACACGCAATTCAAATCTTCACATTTCCATTCTACACCACATAATTTTACAACAAAACACATATTCTAACTCCACAACACACCACATACATCCAATCCATATCAGAGAATCCACATCATGCCACAAAATTAAACGGCACACCGCATAATTAAAATCCACTACATACCACTTCACAACACAAAATTCCAGTCCACATAATTGCACTTCATAACACACAATCCCACTCCACATAATTCCAGTACACTCAATACCACATCTTTACAATCCACAAAAATCCACTGCACACCATGCCACATAGATCCACTACACAACTCCACCCCACACCACCCAATTCCGCCACACAGAATTTCAAAACGACAATATCAATTTAACCCACATAACTTCACTCCACATACATCCACAACACTCTAAACCAAAACACATGGGGAAAAGACATTATCATTTGCAAAGCCAATAGATTTAACTCTCACACATGTGAGACCTATTGCATTGAAAATGCTTGTCATCCTTGCTTCCCCTTATTAGGTGGGGCATAAACAGCGCTTGCATTGTCAGGTGGTCTGTTGTATGAAATGTGTGCGGTCTGACTTCTCCCATGCTTTGAATTGACTGTTTTCTGTGTCATTTAACATTTGTAGTCTCCAAATGGCTAATGGTTGGTGGATGTCCTAACGTTTTCCAAAAGTAACTCCCCTGGAGTATTGTTGTGGGAACAAGCAGCGATGTGCACGCAGTCCTTACATATGGACATCCAAGGATCTGAAATGCGAGTGCAGTACGGTCACTGCTGGCGGTTCCTATCATGCTCTTGCAACTCCTCTGCGTCCCAGCGCAGCACCTTCCTCCGTCTCCAAAAACCAACCCCACCACTCCTCCCAGGTCGATACTTACCTGTTACTAATTTGCCCCCGTGGCTGACTCTTTATATATTTAACAAACAAAATAGCCAGACAGATTTATTTTTAAATTTTCTATACCACTCAGTCTATCTGTTCTGAGGGATCACCTATTTTATTTTAGTATTTTTATATATTTTTAGAAAAACATTTTACCATTTGATTTGTATATGTCATCAAAAAAGACAGTCATCGAACAGTGAAGAATACATACAAACAAATAAAGTGTGCATAAATATACAAGTGTTCAAAATCTATACAATCAATACTATCAGTTTTTAGAAACAACACCAAAAACAGTTTAATCAAATACCTAACAATTATTTCAAACTAGGAACCAGTCCTTTGTATTAGGTACAAGAAGACAGGCTGACCAACAGTTCATAAGCACTGCCTGCCTGTCTTACTAACCCGGGAATAAGGAAATAAATTATAGGATTGCAAAACTAGGGGTAACAGAATATATTAATTTTTAAACGACCCTAGTGGCACCCTTCTTCTTTTTCCCAGGCTTCTTTTGCAATCCTATCATTTATTACTTTATATTAATTTACTAAAATAAAATAGGTGATCCCCCAGAACAGATAGGCTGGGTGGTATCAAAAATGTAAAAATAAATCTGTCTGGCTATTTTGTTTGTTGTGTACAACTGAGTGGTCCAAGCCAGTTCAGATACAGGACCCACACCTTCTTTCTTGCCTCCTTTATATATTTAAGCATAAGTAAATGAAAGAGAGTGAACACACTACATGTTTCCACTGCTGTCCAATGGAGTGGGGAGGCATTATTTCACAAAGCACACAGCCATTCAGTAGTCCTGCCTACAGGCATCAAAACGGAAGACCGACACCATGGCCCTGTGTCTCTGGTGCAAGCGTGCTGCAGCCTGGCCACAGAGCTAGCAATTAAATAAGTCTGGTACGGTTTACACCTGTTGTTTATCTCACCTTCCTCTTGCTGATAAAGCAACCCCAAATAATCTCTGCAAAGGATATGTTCTGGTTCCTGGGTGTTTCATTGGAAGGGTCAAAGAACACGTTTAAGCCGGCTGAAGCTACTTTCCTTGTGAATTTGAAGGTGTTTGCATGGATAGTAGTGGTAGTATGCGCCCTTCCATGTCCATCGGAGGTTAGTGCCAATACGGGAACCCACAAAGAGCTCTAGTTAATATGAGAACAACCGGTATGCAGAAACTTCTCCAGCTCCCTCTGGTTCTGTCCACACCGACCCTCAGGGCCTGGCAGGTAGGTGCCTGTTTCTTGTAGTAATTCCTTCAGGACTATTGTTTCCAGTTTCCATTCTAATATTTAAAAACATTGCATGCAAGTGGCAATTGTCCCTTCTTCTACCGTCCTTCCTGTGTAATAGGGAGCCATCTACAATCGGAAGCGTCAAGAGGCTATGTTTTTGAAAGTGGGCGCTATCTGTAAAAGATAGACACGCAATGCAGGCTTACCTTCAACCTTATGTAAATAAAATAAAAAATTAATTTACACTTGAACTTTCATCAGCACCTTACAGCACCTCTCGGATTGCTAAACGTAGGTGGCTGCAGGTTTCCCAACTGCAGTTAAAAACTTTCTTTCCCAATCCTCGCTTTACAATTTGTTCTAACTGTGCTGTCCTTTTAGCACCACTTGACACCAAAGAAGTCTGCAAAAACAGACAGATTAGTGTGATCTGCATGAAAACAAATTTCTGTGCTCAGAAGTCTGTGCACGGGATGCGCAGGTTGCGTGTGGCCAGCAGAGACTTACATCTCCCTGTAGAGAGCAGCTGCACCTCACCAAGTGCTATGCCTAGGGACTCCACAAAGAGAGCAGCCGACTTCACTATTTTCTTTGATGAAAAGGTCAAAGCCCTGGTGAATCAGGTCGCCCACCCCACCCCCTTTGAGGAGCGGAAATCTTTAGTCACCTGGCAATATTTTTCTTCTTCGCCATCAATTTCTACACCCATACACTCTCTTACTGGACCAGGCTAGTTAATCTCTCCCAGTCGCCCTTAAATCAGGTCAGGTTACCCCTCTTCTAAAAAAAAACTCAGCTGATGCGAACAACCTCAACAACTTCCTCCCTATCACCAACCTCCCTTTTCTTTCGAAAATCACCGAAAAATGTGTTGCGAAACAACTTGCCCTATGTCATGTTCTAAATTCTTATTGCTGTCTGAACCACACAGGAGCAGAATGATGCTAGATCCCAATAGCCTTCTCAGAGGCAACCCTGCTAGGACTTTAAGTATTTCATTGCAGGTAAGTTCTAAGGGGGGGAAAGGGGTTGGGACAGAGAAGAGACTGCTCCAATTTTCTGCCTGTTCAGCTAAGTCATCTACTTCTTCTTCTTACAGGACTGCAACATTAACATGTAAAAAACCTTTATTTACTGTGCCTTTTAACTTACTGATTTTTCAATGGTGTATAAATAACTAATCTTACCAGAATGATTACTGAAGCTTACTTCTCTTCTACTTCTCATGTATTGTTTGCTAGGTTGTGTGAGAATTCTTCACTCAAATCTCTTTTCTCTTCGTTCTCAGGTACAATCTGCACTTGAACCTGCTATTCCTTAAAGTAAGAAAGATAAGGTAAGTATTTATTTCTGTATTCCTAATTTACGTAATATTTGGATTTGGATTTCTCTTTCTTTCTATTAACTCACTGTGAAGAGACTGGAGTGGGCCTTGAACTGGTGTTTCTGGAGTAGGATGACTGTTGTTTCTGTCTTTAATTAGTTCTTAAACAATGCTTCAGAATTTAGGTAAAATGTTAAAAGGAAGCGTTCCTTTTATTCAGGCCTTCAGTTTTGATGTTTGCTGGAAGCACAATTTATTCTGCCCTGGGTTTTAATGTTTGCTGAAGAGTTAATTTATTCTGGCCTTAGAACATTACTTGAATAATTTAACTGGGCACTCACTTATTTATCTTCAAACTTAACACATGGCAAGAGAAAGAAATATGCAGGCTTTTGACCCTGGCTTCATCTTTTAATTAATTCTCTGAAGAGTGAACAAGTTGCTTGACCCTGACTTCACCTTTTAATTCATTCTCTGAAGAGTGAACATGTTTCAGTCAAAGAAGACACTGTGTGTTGAAAGGTCACACCTGGGTCTGACAGATTCTGGAACAGCTTAATAAGACAGCTTGATTTAAAAAAGCTTTTCATTTAATTTTCTCAGCTAAGGAAAGCATTTACTGAAAGGTTGTTCCAGTTTTCAAATGAAGGAAAATTATATTCTGACCTTGTTTCCTTTTTAAATAGAAATGTATCTCTGACACAATAACCTTTTCTCACATAATGTTTTATATTAGCTACATAGTTTAACACTAACCTGATTAGTGAGGGAATGTAGTTCCGCCGATGCTAACTCCGATTTTATCGCAACTACCCTATCTGACTTCCACGACGCTGGGAAAACAGGTGCTCTTCCAATTATTTCTTCAGTGAAGTGCGCAGTGGAATGTTGAAGCACACTTCACCAGGTGTTCTGATGCCTAAAAGACTAGACTGCTAACAGCCGTGTGCTGTTGCAGTATGTGCATGTTGTCAGCCATCTTGGAGTACCATCGGTGCCAACAAGCACTCCAGTTTGAGGGATGAACTGACTTTTGATAACTTAGTAGGGGGGAGATGGTAGCCAGCATTGTGTCAAAAGGAGGAAACCTCCCGTGAGTCCTGACACCCTACACATTATGGACAATAATCTCCTCGACGTTTTCCAATCTGGCTTCATCCATAATTGCAGCACTGAAACAGCCCTGCTGCAAGTGATTGATGATACGCTGCATATACTCGACTCTGGGGAATCATGTCTTCTGATTCTTCTAGACTTCTCTGCAGCCTTTGACACTGTTAATCATAGCAACCTCCTCAACACTCTTCAACAGAGAATGAGATTGGATGGCACGGTGCTGAAATGGTTTGCTTCTTTCCTTTCGGACAGATCCCAAATGATTAAGATAGCGAACCGTCTTTCATCTCCATTGGCTGTAGGTCAAGGCGTCCCTCAAGGTTCTATCCTGGCACCCACCTTGTTTAATCTCTACCTAGAGCCATTGGGGAACCTCCTAAGCAAATCTGGGATCCATTACCATCTTTATGCGGATGACACTGAAATCTACCTTATGGTGTCTTCCGCAGACGATCTCTCACTACTCAATTCTACTCTCTAGTAGAGAAGTGTGGCTCAATGGTTAGAGCGGCAGACCCTGATGCAGTAGTCTGGCCGGGACCAGGGTTCAATTTCCGCCTCGACGGGTCTCGGGCTCAATTTCCTCGGACCTGATAATTCTCACTCTGCACCTCTGGGCAATAGCTTGCTTAACCTCTACAACGGCCCCAACAACGCTGAGGATGCCTGACTTCACCTTGGGGGTGCCCAGGAGTGGGCTCCTCACAGGGAAAGGCCAGGAAAGGTTCCTCTGCGGTATTCGTACAAGCGCCGAGATGCCTACGGGTAGTCGTGCGCTATACAACTGCGTAATCATTTCATTTCATCATTTCACTCTCAACTCCATTCACAACTGGTTGTTAGCTCACTAACTCATTCTAAATCCTGCCAAAACTGAATTCCTCCTCCTTTCTACCTCTTTCACCTCCTCCCATTCAATCGTGGATGGATCAGCTGAACTTACTCAACAATAAACCCATCATTGTGGACAGCGCGAAATCCCTAGGTGTCATACTTGACAAAAGACTCAACCTAATCTCCCACATCAACTCTATTGCCAAGAACGCACGATACCAGTTATGCCTTCTGGGGGGAATCTATTGTTTTTTCAAGGAGAAATAGTTAAAAACCTTGGTACAATCGCTGGTTCTCTCAAAACTGGATTACTGCAATTCTCTTCTGACGGGCCTACCTAACTCTCACCTCTCCCCTCTCAAATCCATCCTCCATTCAGCAGCTCACTTCATTACAGGGTCTAAATGAACTGACCACATCACTCCCTCCCTGTCCTCTCTTCGATGGCTTCCGATCAAGGCAAGATCTATCTACAAAACTGACTGCATCACGCATAAAGCCTTGCACACGTCCTCCCCTCGTTACCTGGCAAACAAACTGAAATTGTCCGGATGCTCGCGACCCTCGCGCAATGCGGAAAAGCTTCTGCTTGAGCCCCCCATCTTCAAAAGGGAAATATCGATGGCACAATCCTTCTCAGGCAATGCGGTGAGAATCTGGAACTCACTTCCCCCATTGCTCCGTGCCACCTCCTCTACCCGTATCTTCAAAGCTGATCTCAAATCGCTCCTCTTTCAAAGACACTTTCAGAACTAATACTGTTTTGCTCAGGCCCCTCTTGGAAGTTCACTCATTGTAAATTTGTATTTTTTATTTTTTTTCCCATACATTCCTCCCTCCTGCGTTCTTTGTGGGATTTTGTGTTTATGTAGCCTTCATTTTTAGTTTGTAATGTTGTATTGTGTTTCCACTGTTCTCTTGTATTGTAACTGGCTCTATTGTACAGCGCTCTGACACCTTCGGGTGTTGTCCACACTTTATAAAAATGCACTAAATAAATAACATAAAAAAAACAACTGCACAGACAATGAGACAAAAAGTCTGCTGTGGTGGGATCCAGCTCAGGTCACACGGCTGACAAGGGAACTGTGGGCTCTTGCGCCTCCATGCTAACACTGAGTTAGGCAGGATAGGATGTCTGTACACTGTTGTCTTAACAACAAGAAGCAGTGGCACCTTTGGAAGGGCGAGATTTTGATCGATACCTTATCACTATTGATCTAAACCTCGATCTGGTCGACTGAACCTTTGTTGCCTGTCATTGAGGGAAGAAAGTGCATCTCTTACCAAGTTAGTTCACCCAATAAGGACCCCGCTCCAAAAGATCACAAACAACTTCTAGCTTTCAAAAGTTTATTGTAAGGTTAGGATAAGCTGCAAATACAGGCATCTCAGAATGAGATTCACGAGATACACAGGTCCAACTACATACATGTGCTCTCTGAAAGCCCTCAGACGAGCAACGGAAATTACCAGCACAAGTTCTAAGAATAATAAAGCTATCAGCATTGACGCATATTGAGATCTCTCCTTCATTTAAGTTGGAGGAAAAACACACAGGTTAGGCTGTCCCTACCCTGCTCTAGATGGTATCCCTACTTAACCAAGTCTCAACCTAACAAAAGGTGTCAGCAGTGAATGACCCCCAAGGGAAGTCACTCACTCTTAGTCTCTTGGTGAAAACCTATAGTTCTCCAGTCATGACCCCTCTCTGCCTACCCATCCGCTCTCTAAAGGGTCCTCAGGCATCTGCTCTAACTCCACCCAGGGGTGCTGTCCCTAATACAAAACAGTCAACAACATTTGAGACGCCCCTCGTGAGACGCCCCTCACGTGGTGTAGCTTCTGGCTTTTTCCATGCTGCTTTGTATTGGGCCTCATACGTTGGAGTTGACCTTGCTTCTCAGACTCTTCTCCGGCCCGCTGATACCCCTTAAAACATTCCGGAACCCTCCTCCATGTCTGGGCCGTCTTCTGAACAGACCTCTATTCATATTATTTATAATTGGATCCCCCCTTTTCTCTTGCAGACAGACATCTGCAGCCAAGATCCCAACTCTCATAGACTTCCAAAAAGTTTCGCAACACTTCTCGGCCCAGACCAGTACGTGTAAATCAATGTTAAAACATTTCAGGCCTACAGCATTTCTCATAATAATTATAGCATTCAACTTCTTCATTAATTAAAGCATGTTAACTCTTATTCTATTATTCAATAAACACATCTATACATCATGGCCCATTAATGCAATGACCAAAACATTAGTGCAATCTATGTCGTGAAAAGAAACACCTTCTAGCTCTGGCCCTGAGGCCTACCACATTCTGCGTTTAACCACATGCCATCTTACATTTTAACAGCTACACGACATGGATTCAGGAATAATCACATCTAATAAAATCATATAGTGTCACACATTTCTGTATTAGTTCCACTTCTACTTAAATCTCTACATTAGCTATACATTCAGAATATAATTGCAGATACTACTAGCACTCATGGCATTTCTCCTCATGATTTGTGCTTACTACAGGTAAGTGTGATGCACTCATACATTTAGGTCTGTTTGCGCTCTCTCAGTTCCCCCCTTTGATGACCTCTCGGGGTCATCACTAACATTTAAACTGCAGTTATTGCTAGCATAACTTGTCTCTGCGCTTCCAGAGCCCTCAGACTCCTGTACTGATTATCTTGTATGGCAGCCAATCTCTGCAGCTGCTCTCTTTGGGCCCTTTCTGACCTTTTTTCTCTGTACCATTTGAATACCCTCACCAATCCCCACAATATGATCCCACAGATCAATATTATGATGATAGGTTTTAGTATATACCACACAAAGCTTTTGCCTAGGGTGGAGATCCACCCTCCAACTTCACTCATTCCGTGGCCCACCTTTTCCCAGACATTTTCTCTACTCAAGTCTTCGATCTCCTTGTGAATATCAGTTATGTTCCTAATAACTTTCTCAAGGGGCTTCGAATTGTCTGGAATGTAAGTACAACATTCCTGGACCTTCAAAGCCTTACAGACTCCGCCCTCTTTTGCTAGTAGGACGTCTAACGCAAGACGGTTCTGAAGAACCATAGCCCTTATCGATTGCATCTCTCCTTCTACCAGCATTAAGGACTGAGCAGTGCTGGCAGACAACCTGTCGACGACTGTTGCCAGTCGTCTAATTTTAACATCATTAAGGATTAGTCCCAAAAGAGGGAACACAGCTCCAAAGACATCTCCAACCATTTCTGTATCTCCTATATCTCTCCTTCCCCTCGATGATGTCTTGCCCTCGATGATCTCTAAGTCTTGTGCATGATATATTTTGGGGAAGACAATTGCTAGGTAACATGATCCATACCAGTTGTCAGGTAGTCTCACGTAGGCATTTCTTCCACATACAAAATACACATTTGGAATCACTTGCATTCCCTTCAGGAAATCCTTAGTATAGTACTCTATATTGAAAGCATGTTCACAGCTGACTTCTCCCACGTATACATTTTCGTAATACGTTTTGGCTCGGTGAAGACATAGCTTTCCTCTCTGCGTCTTATCTAAAGCTATTGGACCACTACTACCCTTTCTCTTGTGTGCCTTCTCTTCCTCGGTCCAATCTGTTTTCCATTGTCCTGATTTTTTCAAAATCTTTTGTCTCCTGTAACGATCATCCACCTGCCCTATGAACTTCTTCTCGACTTCTGACACTTTGCATGTCAGGTTATTTCTACGGGCATGTGAAGTATCTAAGGTAATCCAAGGAATGAAGAACTTGGCCAATCTGTCTTCACTCTTCCAGTAGTCCCATTTGTTCATCTGCTTATAATTTGGGACTTCTGGCAACACTGAATCATAGTTGGAGAAATAGTATTCAAAACTATCTCTCCCATAAAATATACTAAGCAATAAGCTACATGTAATGCCATATGTCAGCGGGAGGTGATGATATCTAATGCCTTCATCTACAGACGCCGGCAACTGCATGCAGACGTAACAGTCCTTAACCTCCATGGCATCCACGTATTCATATAAGAGTTTAGCATAAGCATTTGACCTAAAGTCTCCTTGGGACTCATCTACGTGTAACCTGCGGGCTTCTGCAGCTAATAACGCTTTCTCTTGAGTGTTTTCCCTTTTCTCACCAGCAACAGTGGGTGTAAGCGTTTCTACAGATTTCACATCAGTTACCTTCGCCTCTTCCTCATGTCCCTTTACATAAGAAATTGTTACCACTAAAGCTATTAATATTATCACTCCTACTATTAGTGTACCTATTATACATTTAGCTCTGCGGTTCTGGGTGCCGGCTTCCATTTCGTCAGACAATATGGCTCTCCCTTATCTTGGCACAAAGTTCTTTTCTTCTCGTTCCTTTACAGTCTCTTTTTACTCTTTTTGTCTTTAAAATCCACACAACTGGAAGCTGACAACCTTCTTCGCAAAGGTCCTTTAACAGTTCAATAAAGACAACCCTAGCCCTTCTCCATCAACTCAAGGGAAGGTCCCTAATATTCTCTGCTTCCTGGGCGCTAGGTAATCTTCTTTTTCTGCTCGCTTTATTTACAAAGTCCTTTAAGCATCTACTATCAGGTTTGTGCCTGCAGCTTCGATAGCAAAGTTCAGTATTTCCAAACGAAGATTGTGCTCTTCATGGGCTGTTATCGTTGTACCAAAGTCGGGGAATTGCAATTCTGAGAGAAACATGTGTTTTAACTTGCTGAGGCGGGGAGGTCTGGGGAGCATGAATGTTAGTGACCCTTCTTGTTCGACTCCGGGTACCAACAGTCGTATTTCCACGGTGACGATGGGCTCAGAACTGGACACCACCACCGCTCGAATCCTCCCTGTCTCCTGTTTCAAAGACATTTGTCGCCAGATATGTCCACTCAGGGGTGGAGTATCTTCTGCTAGGCACACGCACTCTTCTTGACCTTCTTCGGTCCGGTGCTTCAGCGCCCTGAGCACCTTCTTCCGGGTCTGAGTCTTCTGATATCGGAGGAAGGGTTATCTCTGGAGTTGACCTCAGGCTAGAGCTCCTTCTTTGCGGCCAATTAGCTTCTCCACGTGCCCTTCTACTCCTTCTCCT
This sequence comes from Lissotriton helveticus, assembly GCF_964261635.1. Taxonomy (NCBI): domain Eukaryota; kingdom Metazoa; phylum Chordata; class Amphibia; order Caudata; family Salamandridae; genus Lissotriton; species Lissotriton helveticus. The sequence continues at coordinate 150,878,348 of NC_136073.1, forward strand.
TCTTGTCTGTTCTCGCTCTCTGTCAGACCTGTCAGTGTCTGACTCGTACTCCCAGCTACTTTCTCCTTCTGTAGCCTCGTCTGTTTCGCTGTTGTACTGACCGTCCTCAGCTTGGTCAGACTCGTTCCCTGCTTCCGCTGGCACCTCTACAGCTTGGCTAGCCCCCTCTATGGCTTCTCGGTCCTCTGCTGGACGTCTATCCGAGAGAGGAGCTGTTTCTTCCAGAGGTGCTGGAACCCTTTGCGTATGTGACGCGTGGATCCAATTGGGCAGGCCTCCCACCTTCACAGCCGTGTTCGTGATCAGAATGATCTGGAAGGGCCCACGCCAACGAACATCCAGGCAGCTTCTTCTCACATGTTTTTTCACCAGGACCCAGTCCCCAGGATACAGGTCATGGCACGGGCCCTGGCACGATGGAACCTTGGCAGCCTGCACCTGAAGGGACACAGAATGAATGGCGTCAGACAGCCCCTTACAATAGTCCAGGATCATATCATCTGTGATATTTAACAGTGCAGTAGTTGGGACAGATGGCAGCCTCATTGCTCTCCCCATTAACACCTCATGTGGTGACAACCCCGTTCTTCTGTCTGGGGTACTACGAAGGCTCATGAGGACCAATGGCAGGGCGTCAGGCCAACTCAGGGTCGTTGAGGAACACACTTTTGCAATTCTGGCTTTGATCGTGCCATTGATCTGCTCCACAATTCCTGAGGCTTCTGGTCGGTAACTGCAATGCAATTTCTGATCTATGTTCAGAGCCGCACAAATCATCTTCACAAGCTCGCTGTTGAAATGCGTTCCCCTATCTGATTCCAAAGAGGCCGGCACCCCGAAGCGCGGAATGAGTTCCCTAAGCAGTAACTTGGCCACTGTGAGGGTGTCGCACCTACGTGTAGGGTATGCCTCAACCCATCTGGAGAATACACAAACAACCACCAGGACATAGCGGAGGCGGTTGCACCTCGGCATTTCAATGAAATCTATCTGCATTCGATTGAATGGACCTCCAGACCTTCCTATGTGGCTTAGTGCAACTGGTGTTCTTTTCCCTACGTTCAGCTGCTGACAGGTCACACAACGCTGGCACACTGCTTCTGCTGCTATTCTAAACTTAGGATTGTACCAAGTCTGTCTAAACACTCTCAGCATAGCGTCTCTCCCTAGGTGTACGGGACCATGTATGTGTCTGGCCATTGGGCTCACCATCTCATTGGGCAACACTGCTCTGCCATCTGCTGAGACCCAAAAATGGGACTCACCCACTACACATCCTGCCTTTTCCCATGTTTCTTTTTCAAAATCAGGAGCATTTTCTTGCATGTTTGCCAGTTCGTCCCAAGTATCAACAGTTTCCAATATCATGGCTAATTCAGTCCTTACATTTATTCCACCCACTTCCACCTCTGTGAAAGAGTACCCTTGTTCCGCGCAATACCGCGCGACTTCGTCGGCATATCTATTGCCTTTCGAGACGAAGTCCACATTTCTGGTATGTGCGGTGCACTTTACAACTGCGATACCTGCTGGACATTGCAACGCCTCTAACAACAGGCGCACAAACTCTCCATTGCGAATGGGAGAGCCTGAAGAGGTCATGAACCCTCTTTGAGACCATAACTGCCCGTAATCATGAACCACCCCATAACCATATTGGCTGTCGGTGTATATGGTGACTCGAATTTGATTGCTTGCCAAGCAAGCACGTGTCAAGGCAATAATCTCGGCTACCTGAGCGGAGTGTACTCCTTCCAGGCACCCAGCTTCTACAACTCCAGTAATTGTACAAACAGCGTAAGCTGCTCTCAACTGCCCAACTTCGTCTCTTACACATGAGCCATCGACAAAGAAAATTTCATCTGGGTCGGTCAGTGGCTCATCTACGATGTCGGGTCTGGGTTTGGTGCATAGTTCAGTCACATCGAGGCAGTCATGGTCTGTACATTCATCATCATCCTCGATATCATTTGGGAGTGGCATCAAGGTGGCAGGATTCAAAACAGAGCATCTCCTGAGGGTCACATTCTCTGCAGCAAGAATAACTTGCTCATAGCGCGTGAGCCTGCTGTTGGTCAGATGCTGTGTTTTGGTCCTGGTCATCAACAGTTCAACAGAATGGGGCACGTACACCTCTAACGGGTGCCCCATGACGATATTTTCACATCTCTCAATGCTGACACCCGTTGCAGCAACGGATTTGAGACATCCGGGCAACGCTGCGGCTACTGGGTCTAAAGTAGCCGAGAAATAAGCAACTGGTCTACGGGCATTCCCATGGATTTGGACTAACACAGACAACGCGCAACCTTCTCTCTCACAACAGTAAAGCAAAAATGGTTTATTGTAATCAGGCATTCCCAATGCCGGAGCACGACACAGGTCCTCTCGCAGCTGTAGGAATGCCATCAAACAGTCTTTGTCCCATGGTACCGGATCGCTCACCTCCTTATGCGTCAGTTTTTGCAAGGGCTTTGCTTTCAGTGAAAAGTTCGCGATCCACTGTCGGCAATAACCCACCATCCCTAGGAACATCCTGACCTCTCTCTGTGTCCTAGGCGCATTCATTTTCATGATCGCCTCTATCCTATCTGGTGACACCTTTCGTTTGCCTTTCTCTATTCTGTGTCCCAAGTACTGCACTTCTGTCAGGCAGTACTGCAACTTTCCCGGGGACACCTTGTGCCCATTGGCAGCTAGGTGATTTAACAAAGCAATGGAGTCCTCCCTGCAAGCTTCTTCTGTTTCTGACGCCACGAGGAGGTCGTCTATGTACTGGACCAGAACTGACTTCTGGGGCAGCACTAGACTTTCAAGATTTTTCTTCAAAAGCTGGTTGAAGATCGATGGGCTCTCTGTATACCCCTGAGGAATACGACACCATGTTAGGACGCGACCTTCCAGCTTAAATGCGAAAAGAAAATGGCTTTCTTCGTCCAGAGGGATCGAAAAGAAAGCCTGACAAAGATCAATCACAGTGAACCACTCAGCTTGGAATGGAATCTGAAACAGTATCACTGATGGATTCGGTACCACTGGACAACACGAAACGACTATGTTATTAATCTTTCGGAGGTCCTGCACTATCCGGAATTTCCCATTTGGTTTCTGCAGACCCATAATCGGGGAGTTGCATGGACTACCCACGATTTCTTTCAGTATTCCCTGTTTAATCATGGACTCGATCACGGGTTTTATGCCTGCAATCGTTTCTGGAGTCAATTTATATTGGGGTGTTCTTGGGAACTCAGCATGCGGTTTCACTACAATTTTCACTGGGTCCACCCCTTTGACCAATCCAATCTCTTCCCCAGTGAAGTCCCATACTTCTGGTGCCACTGTCTCTCTCAAGTCCCAGGGGAGCTCATCTACTGTCAAAGTAGGGTACAGCTCCACGCATATTCTTGAGTTTGCAACTTTGAAGTCTGCGTCATCATCATTGGTCAATACCTCCACTCCCTGAGGTGTACAGTATATTGTACAATTCAATTTACACAACAGGTCTCTGCCTAGCAGACACACAGGACTTGAATCGCAAACCACAAACTGGTGCTCATCGCTGTACTTCCCTATTTTCACCTGTACCGGTTCTGTCAATTGGCTGGTTATTCTCCTGTTTGCGACCCCCACCACTTGTATGGTCTCTCCAGACATGGGCAGGTCTGGAACTGCAGCTGATCTGATCGTGGATCTAGTGGCTCCTGTGTCCACCAGAAATGTCGTGGGGCACCCTGCTACTTCTGCTTCGACATAGGGTCCCCTCTGGTCCACCTCCAAGGCTGCCCCGAGGGTGCAGTCTTCTCTTTCCACTCTCTGTCCGGTTAATGGGTCCACATAATAGCACTCTTCTCCTTCTACAAACAGGGGCATCTGTCTATAGGTCTTACCCATAGTCCCTACTCGGGGAGGTTGCGGGAACTGGGCTCGGGGAGGAGCCCCCCCCCCTTTGAGCACCTTTCCCTGGTATGGCGTCACCCCTCTTGTAGGCGCGCTCTGGACCTCTTCCTCCTCTATCTCTTGTTCTCCTATCTCTACATTGTAGGGACACTCGCGTTTCCAATGTCCCACCTCGTTACACTGGTGGCACCTAGTCGTTTTCTTCAAGGCAGCTATGTCTATTCTGGGTCTAAAGGTGGAACTCTCCTCATTGCCCTTGTTCTGACTGTACTGCTTCTTTCCTCCTGTACCTGTTCCTTGCTGCTGTTGCTGCTGTCCCCCCTTCCCTGCTGCCTGCATCTGTACCACCATCAATTTTTCTTTTAGTTTCTTAGCCTTGGAGTCTATCTCATCACAGCAGTACCTGGCATATCTCAGTATTTCGTCTAGGGGTTTATTTTGCCAACAAATCAAGTGTTGCTGAATCATTAAACTAATATCCGGTCTCAGTCCCAGGACGAACTTGGACACAAATTGCCCTATGTCTTTTGGATCCATTACATCCAGACCGCTATACTGTTTAAACGCTTTCAGCAATCTCTCATAATATTCGTGGACTGTCTCCTTGGGTTCCTGTCTAGTTCGGTCTATTCTGACCCAATCTATGTCTTGCATTGGCACTTTCTCTTTCAGCCAAGTCATCACTCTCTCGAATTTTGCCATCACAATCTCGGACGGCCCATTAGTCTTAGCATCTCTCTCCGGCTCCGTTGTGGGCCACTCAGCGCTAACCTTGCATGCTGTCCACAGATCTCCTGGTACTACAATGTCAAACAGCGTGTTCAGATCTATCCATAGGACCTTTGAGATTTTTACAAATCTCTCAACTTGCTTGTACCACTCCACTGGGTTTTCCCGCAATTTGGGGAAGGAGGTGGTAAAAGCAGCTAAATCTCCCCTACTCCAAGGGACATGCACATAATTCCCATTTGCGACTTCACGCAAAGGGTATGCTTCTATTCCCTGCAGCCTTCCTGGTGTCGTACCAAGCGTGCTTCTCCTGACGGTCCCTTTCTTGGACCACCTCTCTTCCCACTTATCTAGTGCCCTCCATGTCCTTATTCCAGTGATCAGTTCCCTTATGTGCGTTTTCAGCCCGATCGTTCTCCTCTCATCTAGGTCTCGATCTGTGTAATGTAGCCTGTGGTTACCCTGTAATGCTTTAGTTCTTGACAGGTCCACCATATATTTGCCTGCTAATTCGACTAACTTCTCATGGATTGCTCTCGCCTTTCGAGTGATGTCCTTTGCCATATACAGTATTTCATCCTGCTCATACATTTCCATTCTCTCTAAAGGCAGGGTACCATCTACCATGTCATCCAGGTCTGACCTTAAGCTGGCGACATCGAGTCTCTTGGCTTTTATCTCAGCTCGCAATATGTCTTTCGAAGGGGGCTCACTGGTCTCCCTACCATCCCAACTCCGAGCTCTACGTTTGGGCTCGGGAGAGTTAATGAGTGCTCTCCCTTGCTCCCATCTCTCCAGGTCCCATGCTCGGCCATCCGATCTTGGAAGGTGATGGAACACGGGCCTGTTACCCCCACTCTTGCTCTGCCTACTCTCTCCTTCTTCTCTCCTTTCACCGTACGCCTCTCTGTTATTTTCCCTCTGGTCGCTACTCTCCCTTTGCCTAGTATCGCTCAGTATCCGATACGATCCTTCCTGGTTCCCCATATTCCCTGGGCTGCGCTCGTGTCCGTCATCACAGGGACTATGGTGCGACCTCTCACAACTCCCATTCAGTTCTCTGGTGCCGGGCACACAGTGGGTACACTTAAAGCTGTTTCTGTACTCTTGCGTTCTCCTCTCCCCTTCACTGAGTATTGGGCGCGCCACCCCTCCACTCCCGGGGCCCCCGTTTTCCAGGTCCGTTCTATCTCCACTCCGGGCCCAATGGGTGACTCCCCTACTATCTCTCTCTCTCCAGTCCCACTCCGGGCTGCTCTCCCCAGCCCCACAGTGAGTCCGAGCTCTGCTGTCCTGACTTTCCCTTTCAGCTTCCGCAGCTATGATGCTCTTGTGAGCCTCCACTGCCTCATCCCACTTCTTCATGTACTCATTTAGCTCTTGAAAGGATTTTCGTCCAGATCCCCTCATATCCACTGGCCATCTAGGGCCCCCAGGATCCCCTCCTGGATCCCCTGCTGTGTGCACCGGGGTGCTCCACTCTCTTGGTATCGGCATCTGACTTGGGAAATTGATCGTATCGTTCCTCCTTGCCGTCTCTGCTCTTTCTCTGTCCTTCCGTACCCGTTCTTCCCCTCTTGCTCTCTCTGGGTCATATATCGATATTATAGGACCTATGGTAACAGGTACCTGTAGTGCATCTGGTAATGCGTAGGATGTGGCGCACTCCGTTTCCGGCGCTCTTTGTACCACAAACCTCCCGACTACCTGTTGCACCTGACTAGGCTGGGACAGCTCTTTCTTTGCCTCAGGATCCCACTCTGAACTGGGAAGCGGTCCATGCTCTCCTGCATTGCCCCCCTTTTCTCTTTCACTATGCTCGACCTCTCCCCCTGCTCTATTATACGGGGGTGGCCTGTCTGTCAATAATCTGTTTATCAGGCTGTCCTCTGTTTCGCTCTCATCATCTTCTTCTAGGGGGCTTTTATTTCCGGGCACCTCTAACACTGGGTACAGTTTATTGACTTCCATGTTATGCACTCTCCATCTTTTAGCATCCGCATCCCATCTGGCATCCTGTACTGCCCTTACCGATCGTTTCACCCTTTCTTGTCGTCTGTTCATATTCTTTACATGCGCTGCCCTAATCCATGCATCAAGGGCTTCAAACTGGGTCGGTCTAGGCAAGGGTCTCATTGAGGTCATGACTGATTTTAATCGATGTAACACCTCTAATCTGAACGTCCCGTACTTCGGGAACGTCAATTCCTCATTTCCTTCCGTAATCTTACTCCACTCTGTTATCCAAAGGATCGTATGCAGCCCAACATTCACTGCCATGTAACGAGCCGGCGTACCCTCCGGCGGGGCTTCTTCCCCTTCATCCGATCCCCGCTTCTCTTTTTTAAACGCCGCTCTCAGCCATTTAAAACACTTCATAATTATACGCACAATATCCAGCCTCGCTACTCTGTTTACTTCCTGATGACAATCCACCAATCCTGACGCGGCTTTGCTAACTTGGCCTATCGCAGCGCGGTCTTTCTCCGGTCGGCCAATCCCAGCTCGCCACTTTCTGACGTCTTTGCTAGCTGGCCTATCACAGCGCGGTCTTTCTCCGGTCGGCCAATCACAGCGCGACACTTCCTGACGTCACTTTTCTCCGCTTCGCAGCAGCACCCCTCCTTTCTCAACTCGTCTCCCGGTCATGCATGCGTCCCATTCATACACCGAAAAATGACTACTTCCGACCAAGCGGTCACTTCCCTCGACTGTACGTCCACAGTCTATATGTAATTGTCAACACAACTGACGAAATGTCTATCGTCTCTCTGATAGGTTGCTTACACACACAGTAACCTCCGACCAGCGTCCGTTACTCACGCACTCACTCTTACGTTCCCCCTATCTCGGTCTTTCGGGTGATCAATGGTACCTCATGACCCCCTTCACACTAGTTGACAATTACTCTGGGTGTCCGATACACCCGAACCACTTAAGCTCTCCTTGAACTTAAGATTTCCACCGGTTGCGCGCGCTCACAACCTGTTCCACAGTCACTCTACAGACATTCAACTCCGCCAGACATTACAACATAGATACAATACAAAAACACCGCAATCTAACACGCATGACCCTTTATACTCACTCTCGACCGATACTGCTGCTTTTTCTGTCTCACGTCATCCGGATCTTCTTCGGCGGGCGATTCTTCCGATCATCGATCTCTAGGGGCCTTGGGGTAAGCTAACCTGGCCTAGGTCACCGTCCTCAAGAAGGCAACCATCCTCTATAGCTACCAACTGGAAGGGCGAGATTTTGATCGATACCTTATCACTATTGATCTAAACCTCGATCTGGTCGACTGAACCTTTGTTGCCTGTCATTGAGGGAAGAAAGTGCATCTCTTACCAAGTTAGTTCACCCAATAAGGACCCCGCTCCAAAAGATCACAAACAACTTCTAGCTTTCAAAAGTTTATTGTAAGGTTAGGATAAGCTGCAAATACAGGCATCTCAGAATGAGATTCACGAGATACACAGGTCCAACTACATACATGTGCTCTCTGAAAGCCCTCAGACGAGCAACGGAAATTACCAGCACAAGTTCTAAGAATAATAAAGCTATCAGCATTGACGCATATTGAGATCTCTCCTTCATTTAAGTTGGAGGAAAAACACACAGGTTAGGCTGTCCCTACCCTGCTCTAGATGGTATCCCTACTTAACCAAGTCTCAACCTAACAAAAGGTGTCAGCAGTGAATGACCCCCAAGGGAAGTCACTCACTCTTAGTCTCTTGGTGAAAACCTATAGTTCTCCAGTCATGACCCCTCTCTGCCTACCCATCCGCTCTCTAAAGGGTCCTCAGGCATCTGCTCTAACTCCACCCAGGGGTGCTGTCCCTAATACAAAACAGTCAACAACATTTGAGACGCCCCTCGTGAGACGCCCCTCACGTGGTGTAGCTTCTGGCTTTTTCCATGCTGCTTTGTATTGGGCCTCATACGTTGGAGTTGACCTTGCTTCTCAGACTCTTCTCCGGCCCGCTGATACCCCTTAAAACATTCCGGAACCCTCCTCCATGTCTGGGCCGTCTTCTGAACAGACCTCTATTCATATTATTTATAATTGGATCCCCCCTTTTCTCTTGCAGACAGACATCTGCAGCCAAGATCCCAACTCTCATAGACTTCCAAAAAGTTTCGCAACACTTCTCGGCCCAGACCAGTACGTGTAAATCAATGTTAAAACATTTCAGGCCTACAGCATTTCTCATAATAATTATAGCATTCAACTTCTTCATTAATTAAAGCATGTTAACTCTTATTCTATTATTCAATAAACACATCTATACATCATGGCCCATTAATGCAATGACCAAAACATTAGTGCAATCTATGTCGTGAAAAGAAACACCTTCTAGCTCTGGCCCTGAGGCCTACCACATTCTGCGTTTAACCACATGCCATCTTACATTTTAACAGCTACACGACATGGATTCAGGAATAATCACATCTAATAAAATCATATAGTGTCACACATTTCTGTATTAGTTCCACTTCTACTTAAATCTCTACATTAGCTATACATTCAGAATATAATTGCAGATACTACTAGCACTCATGGCATTTCTCCTCATGATTTGTGCTTACTACAGGTAAGTGTGATGCACTCATACATTTAGGTCTGTTTGCGCTCTCTCACCTTCAAGAACGTGTTTGCACTGAATAAAGTAAGTGGGTGAAGCTGGAGAGCATTTACGGTTTGTAATTAGGGTGAGCAACGTCCGTAAATTTCACGGACCGTCCATAATTTGGACCTCATGTCCATAGTCTGTTAGGATCCTTTTTACGACGCCTTTTGTCCATAATTTTGAGCCTTGCAATGTAGCAGAGCTCTTCCCCTGCGAGAGGCCTCAGCTCCCTGAAGGGGCCCCCTAGCACTCATCGTAGGAGCATAAGAGCAGCCCCACACCACCCATTGTCTTTCTGTCTGCATCTGATTGTCACACACAGAATGACAAGGGGCAGGTTTAGGCTCTTGCAGCATGCGGTGGCCTCCTCCTGCTGTGGTCTAGGGCAGGGCATTCTGTTAGGGTTGGATGGAAGAAATGTACAAAACAAACGTACAACGTTAAAAGGAAGAGGTTATAGTTCTTACACAGTCTCATCATTTAAGAGATGACGCTTTTGTATTATTATATAAAATGTTGACATAGTTGCTGCTTTTTTATTTATTTTATGCAACTAACATCCAATGACAAAGCCAATAGTCCTGGCTTGTTGTAGGTCTAATGTTTCTGGATGCATTGATAGAAACAGCAAAATACCATTTGGGCAGCACATTATGCTCAGCATATATTTTAAGGTGAGGTATTTCTAGCCATGCCCTTAATTACACCAGACACTCCCCTTGGAGAGATCCCCAGATTTTTCATCCCACTTAAAGCCCTGGATACAGCACCATGTCACAGTCACTTCGTGTCCTGGCACTGTGCATTATGCATGACTTCCACGTTTTCATGTTGCCTATGTCCAGGGGCATAGTGAACCCTTCCCCACACCACCCCTTGCTTTAGGGACTACAACATGGGTGAGGTTCTAGATGGTCCTCTTCTGTCTAGAACTGGATGGGTGGGTGGATCGGTGAAGGCTGGGTGGCTAAGTGAAAGAAAAATGGAGAGAGAAAGGGAGGCTGGATGAATGATAGCATGGATGAATGATAGACAGAATGGATGAACGAATGGGTGCATGGATGAGTGAAAAGAAGAATGTGAAGATGGATGAGTGAAAGAATACATACATGAGTAAAAGGGAGGGTGGAGAGCTGGAAGAAGGGATGGATGGATGGATGAGTGAAAGGGTGAATGGGAGGACAGATGAGTGACTGGGTGGATGTATGAGTAAGTAAAACAATTGCTGGATGGGTGAAAGGGTAAATGATTGGATGGATGAGTGAATGGATGTATGACTGGAAGAGTGGAATGAATGAGTGAAAGGATGGATTGGGTGAAAGGGTGGATGGATGGATGGATGGATGAATAAGTGAAATGATGGATGGAAGGATAGATGATGTATAGGTGTGCAAATGGTTGAAAAGCTTTGTAAATGGATGGGCACACATATGGAAGAACAGAATGAATGGTGAAAGACTGATAGATTACATTTTGAGTGACACCCAACTGCTACTTGAATGTTACACTAGTAATTGTAAATGTTTGCATGTTTTGTTTTAGGTGTAAGATTTTAGGGAGAGTTTCATAGTGCCATGAGCTGTACTTGAGATGTATATTGTGTTTGTAGCAATAGGCAGGTCATTAATAAGAGGCTATGTAATAGTGTATAGGTGTGCATTCTTTAAGAAAGCTGCAGGGTAAAGCACATTTGTGACTTCCGTCAGCTTGTGCAACTCTCTGCGAAGCCCCATAAGCAAAGTCAGATTCTATATTTTAAGTTCCACTTGCTGAAACACCCATAATGTGTTCCCTATAGTGGGTTCATCACAGCAATCCTCCCTTTAGTTCACCTATATGTACCACTTTATATCTCACAATGACACTCAGATATGAGATGCTAGTAACAAAGTCTATCCAAGCAGATCTTCCTGAACACTTCTCTCACCAAACATGCCTGCTCAGGACCATGCATTGAAAACTAAATATCAGACTGGACAACCCAGTGCTGTAACCATATAAATAGATTATTATCATATTAAATACTACAAAATGACCCGCATAGTTACTCAAAGCTGCACGCCTACCAAACAAACCTGAAGTTGTTTGACTTGTACTTAATTGAATGTCTATTTATGTAGTTTTATACTACCGTGCAACTTCCTCTGATGTGTCTGTAAAACGTACCTTTTGTCCCGAAGTTTTTGTCTTGAATTTGTACCCTCTGTCCTGAATTTTTAGACTTCCTGTCCTGAGTTTGCACTCATGCCGGTTGAGCACCCTACTTGTAATTAGTGGGACAAAGTGACGCAGGCAGCAACCAACCTACTTACTCCTGATTTTTGTCAACACGGAAGTAAACAAATCAGAATAAATGTTTTATTCTCAGTTTTATGAAGTGCAAATACACAAGGTCCCATTCATTTTTTGTAGGAACGGGGAGATTAATTGATATGCTCAGACTCACACAATATATTTCTCTCTCTTCACTCCACTACACAATTACCTCTCCAACTTTAACTGCCTACTGCTAAACAATCTCTCTCTCTAATTTTATCTTTCTCCAACAATCTTTCACTCTCTCTCATTATTTCTCTTCACTCTACCTCTTACCTATATACAGAAATAACACTATCTCTATATACCATCTCTCTTTCGCTTTCTTTCACTTTTGCACTCATGTGCTCTCTATCACATAAGTAAAAAAATATTTCTATTACAACACCAATAGCTCTAACTCTAAAGTCCTGCGAGATCTATTGCATTGCAAATGCTTGTTATCATTGTTTTCTTATCTATCTTCCCTTTCTTTTACCCTTTTATGACTTTATAGCTCTTGCTCGAATCCAAATGATGAAAATATCTCTCAGCACAAAATAATCACTGGCTTTAACTCTCTTCACCTAGTCTCCCTATTCACTAGGCCCCCATTCAACCTTTTATGGTGTGACATAGAGATCGCTTTTGCTGTTTTGCCAGCCCAATTGAATAAAAACGAAAGGAAAAACAAAAAAAATCTACATCTATACATGAGCTTTAGGCTAGCCCTCTTTCAGTATTGGCCCATTCAACTGACATTCCCATTTTGCAACTAGAGCACAGTGGAAAAGAGTAGTCCTTTTCAGCCACTGGCTCTCTTTTCCTTTGAGGGATGACATTTGGCCTGATCACCTTTGCACAAGCACATAAAAAAAGTGCATTCTATTGCCGATGTACAAATATTTTTAGGTCTCGCCTATGCCTATGAAAGAAGACCTTTTGCAATCGATTCTTTTTTTCAGTCAAAAACGTGCACGCATTGCTTTGAATGCAACGCGTGCACGTTTTGCGATTCCCTTGCGGGAACGAGCTTTACCATATGGTTCCTGCTCGCTCCCACAAGGGAAACAGCTGCAGGCCCCCTCCTCTCTCCCCTCCCCCTGCTGCCTCCTCCCCTCCCATCTCGTTTTTTTTTTTATTTTACTTTCAGCTCGAGGAGCACGCGGGTTCTTTTTTGGATCCATTTCACAGGGAAGCAACTAAATGAAAGCAGGAAAGAGATGTTGTGAACCGTTTCTTCAAGTCACGGTTTTCAGTAGGAGAGGAGCAAGGCACGCGCTGGTTAAGTTTTTTCCTGTCCAGTGCTTTAAATGGATAATAATAAGTGCAGGTACTCATTGAGCTAGAGGCGTGGCTAGTGGGGGGGGCTAGGGGCAGGTTTTATGGCGACATATGAGGATACATAATGACTTCTATATCAATTGCAGCAACTATGAAAAACACATGAGAAATGTGTTTATTTAAACGAAACAGGTTAACTCATTTCACAAAATGAAACCCAAATTGGATGATATGTGAACAGTTCCATGTTTTGTAATATTTTCTGCTTCTTAATGCCATACTTTTATTTGTTGGTGTATGGCACAACACTAGATACACTTAAGCGTGTAGGGCGCGCACACACACACACATGCACACATACACAGAAACAAGCAGACGTACACAAGCATTCTACACATTCCTTCTAAAATCTACTGAGTGTCCTGATTCTCTCCCTTTTCTCTCACAGAAAACAGGCACACACACACAAGTCTCCTGTTCTCCCCTACATGCTGTACTCATCCCCTAAATTTGCCGTCTGGAAAAATTAAAGTCAAGAAATGCACCAGATTTATGACTTTACAGAAATGTTCCTTGGCTGCAGCTGGCATGCTTTTCTTATTAAATTCGTTATGAAAGCCTGCACACTTTGATTCCACAAACCTGCTGCAAAGAGGATCTAAAGGCATTGGGGAGCAGGCTGAGGCTTATGCGCCGGGTGTTCTGTTTGTTTAAAAAATGATTTATCACACCATTGCATCTCTCACCCCTCCATGTCACGTCGTATATTTCTTTAAAGCATATGCTCCGAAGAATCTTCTTATGATCTCCCACACTTTCATCTCCCTCCCTGGTTGCTACCATTCTTAACTATTAATGCATTTAACTGCCCTCACACCCAATGGATCGACAGTTGTTTAAATACATTCTAAACAATTGCCAGGATCTTAAAGGAAGCTGCCTTAATTGCATGCTCAGTTCCAGTTAAAGTAATGCAAAGTACTGGCTCTGCAGCCTGAGTTTTGCTGTGGGTTTTAGTCACTTAAGCCAATTATCGACCTCGGAAAGATAAACACCTGTACTGTTAAGCACAGCGTGACACACACTCACACAGCAAGCCCTCTTAGACCCCTGCAGTCTGGGACCATTCACATGGACACTGCTGAAATCTCCAGCAGTGACTGCAGGAAGCTTGGCGCCCTTACAAGCTCCTGAGAGGCAGAGCGGCATCTAACCTGTGTTAGAGGATATAAACAACCGGAGCCTGCAGTGCCAACTATTAGGGTACCGGTACTCTCCCTTGGCTAATGAGAAGTGCCTCTAATGAGGGCCCGAAAATTCAGAAGTGCCGGTACTCAGTACCGGTGAGTACCGGCCCATTTAAAGCACTGGAATCCTGTCCAATTTCACAGCAGCTATCAGCTCCTTGTTACAGGGGATTGCTCGCAGTAAAGGGCGATGCCTGTATATCTGCCTTTTAATGCACACAGTTCCTGTCAGGAGCATCTTCTGATGTCTTCGATCTAGGGGAAAGCCACTGCTCCAGCCTTCATTGAGAATTTTGAAGTTATATATTCGATTAACTTCTCCCAGTTGCCAATCTGGTCCCCGCCTTTTGTATTTAAGGCAAAGAATGCTGCGCTTTGTTTGGCTGGTGGGCCGCTTCACTCCACTGAAGCCTTTGTAAGTTTGTTGTAAGAGCATCCACCAATCAGGGGCGGATTAGCAAGGCGGGCATTCGGGTATGGGCCGAAGGGCCGGTGCCTCAGTGCCCTCTGTGGGCCATTTTTTTCTCCCCTGTCCCAGTCCACAGAGAGTGGACTAGGAAAGGGGAGAAAAAAACGGCCCACAGAGTGCACGGAGACAGACTGAGAAAATGAAAGCAGCCTCGCTGTGCGGCCGGACAGCGATTGTCAGCTGTGGCCTCTCCTTCACCCCCCCCCGCCCTGCCAAGCAATCAAGCTGCGGCTGGGCTGGGGAGGGGTGATTGTTTTCAAGAATCGGCCTCCCTGGGGGCCAGGTGTTTCTCAGGCCTTTGAGCCATTTTCACCTCGGCCCCCCTGGGGCACATGCAGCCCAGAAACGGTGTTAGTCTTAACACCTCGCCCACAGCCCTTCACATTCAGGGCATAGTTGGCGAGGAAGAATGGGTCTTGCTGTGGGGGCCAGGTGATGTTTGGAATTTTTTTATTTTATTTATTTATTTAGGCGATTTTATATAGCTCGGACTTTACCCGAAGGTGTCAGAGCGCTTCACACTAGGAACAGCAATAATACATGAGGAGAAAAATTACAAGTGGACAAATTACAAAAGCAAACGTTAAGTTACATGAATCAAAAGTGACAATAGTGAGCAACCAAAATACATGAGGTAGCAATCTGTACATTACAGGAGGAAAAAGTGATATGTGTGCAGGTTACAAAAGCGTACAAAGTACAAGTAGAGGTATAATACTGCAATAAATGGCAGACACTCCAGCACAAGAACAAACGTTACGTAGGCAATGGTGGTACTTGTGCAAGTATCTAAAGCAAACAAAAGTGAGAGGTAGCATACAGTGTGATACCAGAGAAAAGTGACGTATGCAAGTTACAAAAGGGTACCATACACAGGTACAAGGGTAATACTACAGTAAATGGTAAACACTCAAACTGCCAGAACACACTGGGAAGGCACTTCCCATGCTCCAGCTTCACCTCAGCCTCCCCCCTGGCTACCTGGCTACCTCGGATGACCCAGAAAGCTGTGTTTTGTGCTCCCCTGCCAGGACATTTTACCGAGGCCTGGAGGGCTGATTAATTTACTAATTGCAGGGGCCATACCTCTGTTCATGTGCTCCTGAGCTGAAGGTCTGGGGAGGGCTAAGTAGGTTAGTAATAGCAGGGGCTTTGCTGCTTTTCAGGTGCTCCTGTGCTGGAGGTCTGGAATAATTTTGTGACAGAAAGGGGCCTTGCTATTTTTTTTAGTTGCTCAGCATGTAGGCCATTGTCACCTTGGCCCTGTGTCCTGTGCAAGAACAGTATCCTCCCACTTTCATTCCTTGTCTGTGCAAATGGTGTTTCATGAAAGGGCACGCCCCTTGAATGTGGGCCACGCCCCTTAAATATGGGCCACGCCTCTTAAATGTGGGCCACTTTTTTCATCAGTGCCCGGGCCGAATTGTGATCCCAATCCGACCCTGCCACCAATAATACCTTGAAAATCTGAGGTGCGGGTGTTGTTGCCGATAAGGGTACAACCTGTGGGTGATGATCAATTCTACGTGGCAATATATGGACAAATTGGGAAATAGAAGCCCTCGTGTTATCCAAATATTAGACACCCTTCTCAGAAGCCCATATCCAAGAAGGAGGGCTGACGTCTGCAAACCTGCCCTTCAGCACTCGCAATCCTGCTATTAAGTAGAAAGTTAGAGAGCTCCCCCCACCTCATCTGGCAGGACCTGAAGAGCTGCTGACCCGTAACAGCCTGCCTCATGTTGACTGACGTCATCATCTTGGCTATTAAATAGATCAGCATTAAAACCTCCTGCATCAATAACTCTGAGTTCATTTGCTCTGATTTGACCTCCATGAATGCTTCCCTTCGCCTTTCCAGAGCGATTGTTTTATTCCTCTTTTTAGGATTGATGTATTCATTGATGACTATGAATCGAGCCTCGGGGTCTGTGGTCCACCCTGGCTCAGTTCTCACAACTTGACAGGGGGATGCAGATGGAACCACAACTTATATAAGTCACAAGACAGCTTTTGTTGGGGCCTCTTTTGTCAGCCTTGATTGCCAGCCTCACTTATTGTACAAATCCAGTTAAAGACACTGCAGTAGGGCCACCCTCTCCTGCAACATCAGGCCTTGAAAGGTTTGGAGGTTATAAATCAGATGGTAATCCTTTGAGTCTGGGCTCCTAGGTACCATGAGGATATTTTCAACTCGAGGCCCGATTCAGATCCTGCCCTAATGTTCTCTCTGCTTCATTCAGGTGAGGCTTAGGGAAAGGGCTGCTGGAAGCCAACCCCAATCCCCTGGGGGTTGGGTGTACTGCGAGGGGCTGTCCTCGGTTGTCGATTCATAGATTGCAGCTCTCAGCCTCATGCTTGTTCTTCTTGGATGATAGCTTCCTATTTTTTATAATCTTTATTTTCATTTGCTGATTGTGTACAATAGAAATCATAAGATACAGAATACAGGGTCTACTGAGCAGTGGCACGAAATGAACTACAATAGAAACAGGCATTGGCATAACCAATAGGTCTCGCCTTTGAGAACTTATAAGTGTTTAGTTATGCAGCACAATATCCTTGTTGCAACAACATCGACTGTTGCATGGCTAAGCACGTATAAGGTCCCAAAGGCGAGACCTATTGGCTATGCCAATGCTTGTTTTCTCTCCTAATGCCTTTCCCCCATTCTTTATCATGTTTAAAAGTTTTTTTTATCTTTCTGTGTTGAAACTATGTCTTCAAGTTAGAGTCATTGAAAACCATCAGTACCTTTTCTTTGCACGAAGAAGAATTCTATTTTCATGTGAAGTGCCTTAAAAATAATAATGGTTCATATACTTGTTCTATATATACCTACCTGCTAAGAAACACCCATATTGTGCTGTTTTTTGTGCTGGCTAATTTAAATGTGTACTATTTTTATTGCAAGCATATGTCTATCACATTTAGGTAGCAGCATGCCCACTTTCTTTTTATTTATGACAAATTTCTGTGTAACAAAAATCAATTATGATTTAAACTCTTTCACTATGTTGTCAAGGGGAATCATTGGCTTTGTCATTGCTTGTTTATCATTAAAGTCAAATCACATCTCGTGGTCTCTCTCTCAGCCTACTATTTTTTAGAAAATACTTGCAGTCCCTGATTTCACTTCTGAGCAATTCTTTATTCTCTGCTTTTTCGCTATTATTCAACAGTGCTTTCACTTGGGGAAGCCTTCACTCTCAAATGTTCTTGCGCTATGATTCACTCCAATCCGGCTTTAGCATTGGTGGTACCCAGTGCCACATACTTTGTTGGTGCCCCCTTCAATGGCCTCCTTCCTCATGGATTCCCTCAGTACCACCCTCCAATGGTACCCTTCATTTCTCTTTAGCCTCTCTCTCACATTTATTTATTTTATAGCGCTCCTTATTTCAAAGTAGACTCAAAGCGCTTTATATCATAAACATATTATGCAGAGACAATGTGTCATACAAGTTTGCAAATCAATGTATGGGAAATGGTATTTAAGACTATGAGGACTACATGGTGTAGGAGTCATATATCATCCATACTGGTAGGCATTAGATGTTAAGAGTCCTTAGTTTGGAGAAACAAAGGGGCAGATGAACAAGTTACTTATCTTTGGTAACGCATTATCTGGTAGAGACTATATCTAGATGCAGATTCCTTACCTTTGAATTTCCCAGGCATCAGTCTAAATGCGGAAACGTTTGTGTGAATAGTACCCCGCACGCAATCCAGTTCCGTTCACCTTCCGTCGCATGTCATCAGAAATAACGGGCCACCTGCTAGAAGGGGTTACTGCTTGGTCTCCTATGGACTCATGCCCTTTGAAGGTTTTAAAAATAGGAAGAGAGGTCATTGTTCCCCACCTCACCTCAGTACTAAATGTAGCTATGTCTGAGGGGCAGTATCCCACCCCTTGGAAGACCGCTGTGGTCAAATCGCTCATAAAGAAGCCTTCTCTGGACCCAGCGGAATGTAAAAAATATCACCCCATTTCCCTGCTACCAGTCCCAGCCAAGAGTTTGGAAAAATACCTGGACTCTCACCTTAGCGCTTATCTAAAGGACCACCAGTTGCTTGATGGCTTGCAGCACCATTTTAGAAGCCATCCTAGCATGGAGACAGCACTAACTGTGGTTTTTGATAACATCCGGGTCCAGTTGACGCAGGGCAGTGAGCGGGCACAGATAGTGAAAATGGGCCAATTCCACTCGGCCTCTAATCCTTTGGTATGTGGAGTTCCTCAGGGCTCCTCCTTGAGCCTGACTCTTTTTAATATCTATGTTGCCCCGCTGGCTAAGGTCGTGACATACTTTTGAATGGAGGTGCTGTCTTCTATGGACGACACACAAATTATGGTGTCCATTACCCGCAGCATTAGGGAATCTGCCGCAAACTTCAAAAACTGCATGCAGGCAGTTTCATCCTGGATGGTTGAAAACTATCTTAAACCAACAAGACATCCGGTCAAACGACTGGTGGCCTGACCCACCTGGCAGCTGCCGCTGCCCTGTATCCCATGGGAAAAATCTAGGGGTTATAGTGGACAATTCGCTCTCCCTGAGTTTGCAGCTTAGCAGAACAGTGTTCACTTGTTTTGGGATAATCAGACTTCTTAGAAAAATGTCCCAGTTCCTTTCATTTGCCTCACGAAAGCAGGCAGATATTGCCTTCTAATGTCCAGACTCAACTATTGAGCTGCCCGCTATCTGGGCATTAACAAAGGCTTGATGTGACGTCTGTAGCTGGTGCAGAATGCTGCAGGGAGGCTGGTGATGGATCTTCCGAAATACCGCTCTGTCTCAGCTTCCCTCATCACGATGCATTGTTGTTCTGTTCACTGTCCTGACACTTATAATAACTTTTGTCTGCCTATATTGATCATTGCAGCACATATTCTCTATACAAGAATCACTTTGATTCAATAAACATTGAAAACGTCCCTTTTTTGTATATTTCTCAGTGCAAAAGAAAGCACAAGTGTATGAAAGAAAAGATCTAGGTCTGTTATAATGGTTCCTGAAGGAACAGGGTTGCCATGTTTAGAGTTTCCCAGATCCGTTTGGTCACTGTCTAGTTTAGGGGAGCCTATGGTGGCACTGTGAGCTAGCTGGTCCAAAGGACATCATATCCCGAGGGGTGCATGGAATCAGTCTGGCACCATCCCAAAGTCAATGCCGTCCACAAATGTGCAGTTTCTACTGATTAGTTGAAACTGCATGGCAGTAGGAAATTTAGTTTTTGTTTGCAAGGGCAATGGATGAAGACCCTTCCCAACTTCTCAAGCTGAACCACACAAGTCACTAAATTAGCCTTTGCTTAACCCTCTGGTACCTTCACATAAAAGCAGGCAGAACTAACTTAGAGGCAATGTGGAAAGTATTTATGCAGCACACAAACAGTAACTGTGAAAACACATCACAAGAGAAATCCGACACTAATTTAGAAAAATATAGTACAAACTAATACATAATTTGACGGCCAACCAAATTAAACCCAATCAGTATATTTTAGATCCTGAGTTATGAATTTGTCCGCCCGCCATACCCCCGGGAATCGGACCGCCTGCAATGCTTTCGGCGGTCCTGCCCATCAATTAGGATGCGCCCGCCACATTGGTGGGCGCATCGCCCATTTGCAACATTGTGGCGGGCGGTGCTGAAAGCATCACCCGCCGCAATGCCACAAAGGCAAGTGGTGCCTTTCAATGCACAACATGACAGGTACCGTGCGTTGCATGCCATGTTGTACATTGACATGCCGGGGAGTACCATAGGTACCCCCATGTGCACCTCCCACCCCCCAGAGTCCCTGGGGGCCCGCAACGGCCCCCCGCAAGCAAACCCCGGATGCTTTTCAGTGGCAGCAATGCCACCACAGAAAGGCATGTTTCCGCCCCATTGTAATATGGCGGTCGGTGTCTAACAGACACCACCACCATATTGAACCCTTTTCCGCCCGGTCGACTTGTCGACTGGATGGAAAAGCGGCGGACAGTCTTTCCATCCGCCGCGGACCCCCCAGCCATCGTAATATGGCGGGGGGTCTTTGCTGCCTGCATGGCGGGTGGGCGGATCGCCCCCGCCGGGCTGGCGGTGACTACCGCCGGCCCAGCAGGGGCCATCCGCCCGCCATCCTATTGGGGCCCCAAATGTCCCTCCTATATCATCCATAGTCTCTTGGCCTTCCATCTTCTGAAAATGTGCAAAGTATCCATCAGAAATTGTACCACCATCAGTAAATGAAAAAGTGTATTCATAATTTAAAATTGCTGTGGTACCATGAAGAGCTGTGCTGGCACACCAGAGTTTTGCCCTGTTTACATTTCAGGTATCTAAACTTCAAATATATAATTCAAGTTTTCTCTGAGTTTATGCATGTACTTTAGAAGAAGTCTGGAACAAATGGAGGCAGTGTTTGTTCATTGTTTCTGACGTCCTACCTACATCTTTTCATGAATTTAGATAAAGTCCATATAATACATCAAACGCAAAAAACAAGCAGGTACTCAGCTCTGCATTCAATTCGCGTAGCTCTTGATGACAGTGCTTCAGGTAAAATCCTTCAGGGTTTCTAGGTTTGTGTTAGCTAAGACCTTTTGTTCTTCCTCTAGAAATATTTTAAAACAAAATGCATGCTTATACAAAGTGGGCTTTCAATTAGCTCATTATCCATTGGTCTGTTTCAGTGTCATGCAATTTTGATTCCACACACCACAGCATACAGCATGAGACAATGGGTCAGGCCACTTCAGCATTAGTGCCACCTATTTTGCGTGAAAGCGTCAAAACAACGGCATCAAAATGCTCAACAAATTAGATACGGTCACCTTAGATACATCAGCAGTGCAAAACACTTCTACCTGCACTGCGCACAGCAGTTTAAAATATCTCATCTAGGACAATCCTGGACAGTATAGCAATCACTCAAAGTGCAAAATTCTTGCACCTTAACAGCTGAATCTGAGTTTTTTTTAGACTTTACATTTCCAAATGGATCATTTATTTGGACTAAACCTTGAATGATGACTACACTGGTATGTGTTGTGTGTTGGATTCAAAATGAAATCAATTCTTATTTCAGAAAGTAGACAGATAGATTTGCAATGAATACTTTTAGATCATTGTGATATACAGGGACCGTCATAGAAGCTAAGATTTGTACTTATGATTTACAGATATTGATTAATTAAAATATTTTGACCACAGTGGGTGCTGCAACTTACTCGAGTCCCAGAATATGATTAGCACTATTATGATTCAAATATTTTAATTTCAGATAATGCTTTGACCTTCATAAGCAAGTTTTTAAAATGTTGACCTCAATTGCTACCTACCTGCACATGCACACCTGCCCTACTCCTTGAACCCAGTACAACATCTACAGCATTCACAGTTTAAAATTGTTGCTTCAAAAATGCCATTACACAGTAAAATCCCAATCAACATTTATAACTAACCAAATGTGAGTAGCTCATGGAGTTTTGTCTTTTATACCATTCATTCTAACCCATCCCGCCAATACCCTCCTCAGCAAATCTCCTGTGGCTGGATCATATCTCCAGCACAACTTCTCGCAAAATAAGACAAATCAATTTGCTCACTAGGGATAGCCCCTTATAAATAAGACCTTCAACAAAACACACCAAATCCTCATTTCACATCTCTGTAACATTCTTCTCTTCATTTGTAAACCTATCATCACATTCCTGAAATTCCTTCAAAGCAAGTAACACCTTTTAGTAAATTCAGAAACAGATTTCTCATCCAATTCCATGACTCTAACTCTCTTAAGCACAAATATCCTGTAGTAGCCCAGCCTTCAGCTCTTCCACTCCAGGGCCCAGACTCTGTGTACTTTACCAGTTCTAAAGTTCTTGCTGTCACTCTCCTAAACATGGTTACATTGGTTTACACCGGATTGGTATATTTAATTTACATATAATTCTCCTGCAAAGTGGTATGCCATGTATCCAAGGCCTGTAAATGAAATACTACTAGTGGACCTGCAGCATGTATTACGCCAACTACTTAGGCAGCCCTTTACAACAAGTCCCAGCCTTCCAATCCAGCCTAATTGCAATTTAAAACTGACAATTTGACTTGACAACATAACCCCGTAACCAAGCCTTAAACACTCTTTTTGTTGCATATAAGTCACCCCCAAAGTAGGCCCTAGGTAGCTCATAGGGAGGGTGCATTGTAAGTTAAAGGTTGAACATGTACTTTCATATTTTACATGTCCTTGTGGTGGAATACTCAGAAATCTTGCTTTTTACTTCTGTGAGGCCTACATGAAGCATGAGATAACATTGGGTTGCCTTCTCACATTTAATACGTGCCAACATTTGATTGGTGACGGATAAGCATTTTATGTTTGGCATCTTTTAGAAAGTTGGTACGTTCCTACCCATAGCCATTTAGTACCTGCAGACTGCCCTGGTTCACATTACTGGGTGCAACTGACATTTCTACTTTATGAATTCCTCCTAGGCATTCACACAATAGAGGAATTAAGTGTGCCTGAATGGGCCATATGCTGAGAGGATGAGGGGATGGAGCTAGGCACAGCCCCCCTCCCGGAACAGATTAGGCTATGCTCTGCCTTCGGGCAAAGGGCTTGTCACCTCCACATTATCTCTGCAGCTAGGACAGGGGTGTCAGCAAATTCCACATAATTCAAAGAAAAACCTCTATAAACTACTCCTAACTATAAAGAAAGCACCAGGTATAAAAACAGAGCCCTCCGACCTACTCTTCAGTTCAATTTCGGGACCTGCAGAAGGACCCTGAGAACTGTCTGTTTCTGTGGCCTGCTGTATACTCCACATGACTGCTTTGCTGCACCTATAAGGACTGCTTAGCCTGGTGCCTAGGCTTAAACCATCAAAGGCCTGCCCTGCAGCTTTACCTCGGTTCCACCAGGAGTTTCAGAGTGACACCTTGGGCCTTTCTGGCTGTATTTCTATGGTGGTGGGACCGCCATACAAACAGCGTCATAAAGGGACATCCAAATACTTACTTCTCCCTTCACAGGCACTGTCCTCATGGTAGGGATAGGAGTCCGACTGCAACCCCGATGTGATCCTTGATCCTATCGTAGGCCCCCAGATAGCTACGGTCCGACCCTCCACATCGTAATGCGGCAGATGGACTGTTGGTCTGGATGTTGGTGGGACTGCCGCCGACAGTCTGTCAGTGGCAGTCCCACCATCATAAAAATGAGGCTCCTAGTGTGAATCTAAAGCTGCATAAATCATTTATATGTTGTTTGATTCAAGTACAAGATTATCTGTGATGAAAATCTAGTACTGCCTGCCGTTTTTCTAGATTATTTCACAGTTCAGATTTTTCACAGAAATATGGATAACGCTAGATATATTTTAGAGCTTATGCGTAGCAGAGGCGATTTTGAATCCCTGCTAGCACTTAAAAGCAACATTTGCACAATCATTGAGTTATCTACTATGCACTATGTAAATTAGAAATGACTTGAACCTTTCATATGACCCCATTTTTAGAGGGGCATCCATTTTACCAGATACAGATCTTGAAGGAGTCTCAAACCGTGGTTTGGTGCCACCATGGTATACAGCTTCCCTCATTACCTCTGATCCCCTTCTGCTGCTTGCCTTGGCCCGCCGAACCCTCCCCACATTCTCTGGTGCTCCCTGTTAATTCACTCTGTTACATTGTTGCATTGTCTCCCTGTGCATACCCCCTGTGTTTCAGCTCCCATCCACTGTTTCTGACTGTTGATTTTTCCCCATAGTCAGCCATTTATTAGCCAGCCTTTCATTTCTTGTTTTATTTTGCCATAATGTTGTTTAAAAGCCAGCCTCAACTTCCAGTTTAGTTTTCAGACATACTGTGTACTGTTTTCCTCGTAACCTGTGCTGTTGTGTAACTGTGTGTCTGTTTACCCTTGCACCGCCTGCTCTCCTGCTCAATTTTCCACTACCCGCTTTCCACCAGCCTGTGACCCGCCCCCTCCCAGAACCTATGTAATGAAGGCTGCAGCAGGTGTGTCTATGTGTGACATACGCATGCCAAAGGCAAGTCTGCTTTTGCCGGCCCATACCTGTACTGCGCTTTGCATCGGGAACCTTGGTCCTCTGACCAGCCACAGGTACTCCACCACAAACTCTTCACCCTGGACTCGGACACCAGAATAACAACTGTTTCTTCTCATCCCAACAATCTTTATCTGCTGCCACTGCTTTTTCTCCTGCAACACAGGAACCCTCGCCACTCCCACCCACCAGACCACCAACACCTTGGAGCAGCTGCAATACATGCTCCCCAACACCCAATCCCTCCGCAAACATGCCACAGAAATCTGGGACACCATCATCACCCTCAGATCCCAATGTAATCTTCATAATCAAGACTAACTATGGGCTGAAAATCGGCTACGCTCGCAGAATTTGTGAATTTCTGACCATTTCGCGGTCTGCGAATTGCGCGAAATTGTAAAAAATCTGCAATTCGCAAGCTAGCGGATTTTTTTGCTTGGTTGCGCTTCAAAATTACAATCTCGCATGCACAGCGTTGACTTACTGTGATTCTGAGTTTGTCGAGTTGTTTTTCCTCCCAATTTGCGTGCGCTGCACCATTTTGGATCTTGCTGCGTGATCGCGCGAGACTTTTCGACCGCTAGTACGTCATAGCGGCCCGCCATCTTGCACTGCGAGAGTTTAAGAACGCGACCACGTCATAAAGGCCCGCGACCACGTAGATGCAATGCGCAGCTGACAACTGTCGGGAGATTTGAACAGCTCGCGTTGCCGAACTTGCAAAAATTGCAATTCGCCACAAGAAATGTACCGCAGGCAGCATAAACCTTCTGAAAATGATGATTTGGATCAGAATACGTCCTCAGATTGACATTTGGCTGCAGTTTTTTGTGCAAGGAGTCCATTTCTGGGGGGTGGGAGAGGGAGGAAGTGCCCCAGAGTCTCCAACTTCCTGTTCCTGTCCAGCAGGCTCCTCCCAGTGCTGTGTCCATGTCCTGGTCACTTTTCATTTGGATCTGGAGCTGGAAGGATTACTTTTTGTGGCTGCTGCTGGATATTGGATTTGACAACTTTTTGTTTGAATCACTTTGGGATTACTTTTGGATTTGAGATTTTACAAGTAAGTTGGTGTTGTTTGTTTGGGGGATTGCACTTGCTGCAAATACAATTTTTAAACTTTTTCACAACTTAAAAAAATATATATACTGGGTAGGCACAGTATCCACTGTAGGCCCAGGGTTATTCGTGCATAATAGAACTGTTTCTGTGAGTTTTGTAGAACTTAAATATCATTTATGTCATGGAATTGATTATCTCACTGTTATATGTGGATTATTTTTTTTATTTTGGGGTGCGTGTAAAGCCCAGTAGGCCCAGGGGAAGTCAGTGGTGCATGGACCAAGTCTTTCTGTGGGGTGTCTTGAATTTAAACATCATTTAGGGCATGGATAGCATTTGATTGGGGTGATTTTTGTGTGTTTTACGCTTTTTTGGGGTGTTGTTGTTGGGGCCTGGCCATGTGGGTGGGGGCCATTTTGAGGCCTGGTCCGGGCAGGGCCTGGCCATGTGGGTGGGGGTCAAGGGGCCATTTTGAAGCCAGGCAGTGTGCTTTGTGCGATAGGCCTGCTGTACCCAGTATGCCTTGCTTTCACCCATTATGCCCCGGTGTAGTCAGTGGTGCATGGACCAAGTCTTTCTGTGGGGTGTCTTGAATTTATACATCATTTATGGCATTGGATTGTGGTGATTTTTGCATGTTTTTTGCTTTTTTGGGGTGTTGTTGTTGGTACCTGGCCATGTGGGTGGGTGCCATTTTGAGGGCTGGTCCAGGCAGGGCCTGGCCATGTGGGTGGGGGTCAAGGGGCCATTTTGATGCCAGGCAGTGTGATTTGTGCCATAGGCCTGCTGTACCCAGTATGCCTTGCTTTCATCCATTACGCCCAGGTGTAGTCAGTGGTGCATGGACCAAGTCTTTCTGTGGGGTGTCTTGAATTTATACATCAATTATGGCATGGATGGCATTGGATTGTGGTGCTTTTTGTGTGTTTTTCGCTTATTTGAGGTGTTGTTGTTGGGGCCTGGCCATGTGGGTGGGGGCCATTTTGAGGCCGGGTCCAGGCAGGGCCTGGCCATGAGGGTCGGGGTCAAGGGGCCATTTTGAAGCCAGGCAGTGTGCTTTGTGCCATAGGCCTGCCTGCTGTACCCAGTATGCCTTGCTTTGATCCATTATGCCCAGGTGTAGTCAGTGGTGCATGGACCAAGTCTTTCTGTGGGGTGTCTTGAATTTAAACATCATTTATGGCATGGATGGCATTGGATTGTGGTGATTTTTGTGTGTTTTTCGCTTTTTTGGGGTGTTGTTGTTGGCCTGGCCATGTGGGTGGGGGCCATTTTGTGTTCTGGTCCAGGCAGGGCCTGGCCATGTGGGTGGGGGTCAAGGGGCCATTTTGAATCCAGGCAGTGTGCTTTGTGCCATAGGCCTGCTGTAACCAGTATGCCTTGCTTTCATCCATTATGCTCAGGGTTACTCAGTGGTGCATGAACCAACTCTCTCTGTGTGGTCTCTCTTCTATTAATGTAAACTTCCATTTTTTATTAGAAATACATTTGCAATTTTTATTTTTGGTCTTTCCATTTTGGTATGTGTTGTAATAATATAAATGCCTAGTTGCAAAGTATTAATTGAAGCACAACATATGCAACATTGATTTAACTGATGTTCCTCTGGCTTTGTTTGCTTTTAGGTGCACAAAGACGAATCAGCCTCATCGTTCTTCATCAGTGTCAGGAAGAAGTCCTGCTGCGGTGTTTGCAGCACAACGTCACGTGTGCCCACAGACAACTCTGCAACTCGTGCAACTGCAGCCTGCTGTTCTGACATCTGAAGAAGATGGGCCCAAAAAAATGTGGCCGTAGCTCCTCTACCAAGAAAGTTGCCAGTAAGAAGGAGCAGAAGAAGCAAGTGGCGTCACTTACCAAGGAGACTGGTGTGCCGACCGGCACATTTTTTTGGGGAAAAAAACTACGCCTGCAGCACCGGGGTCCGCCGGGGACCAAGCTGGGAGCAGCACCTCCGCTTCATTGGGCTCAGTACCACCACGCCAAGTTAGGTCCAAGTCCAAGAGTGCTGCAGAGGCAGCCACTTTAATTGCTCAATCACCATCAACCAGTGATGTTGGCTCATCGCAAGAAAGTAGCATCCAATCAACGCAGATTGTGTAACTCATCTGACGAGTGTTCAACAACCACAGCCACAACAACCACAGGTGCAACTAGTACAAGCGCAAGTACAAGCCCAAGTACATGCACAAGGAGAGGCGCAAGGAAAGGCGCAAGGAGAGGCGCAAGTAGAGGCGCAAGTAGAGGCGCAAGGACAGGCACAAGGAGAGGGGCAAGGAGAGGCGCAAGGACCGGCAGGGACCTCCATCCAGCTCGACCTCCATTACCTCAAGTAGTGTTGCTGTAAGTGCACAACAGAGTCAATTTCAGTCACGCCCATCCTCCACTAAATCTGGCATTGAAACTAAAAGTAGCACCTCCAGCAGACATCTCCAGTCCCCAGTTTGGGACTTCTTTAGTGTTAGCAAAAAGGCGGAAAACATGGTCGTTTTCTCGATTTGTAATATTGTAGTTAGTAGGGGTAAGCTTGGTACCAACTATGGTACCGGAGGCCAGAGAGGTCATCTCAAAAAACACCACACTATCATTTGGGATGCGCACCTAAGGAAGATCCGGGAAGCTAAAAGTAGAACAAATCCAAATGTATCCATTCATATTGCATCTGATGATGATGACGAGGGGCTAATCGTGCAGGGGGGAAGTGAAGAAGCGACAAACTTTTTTTCTGGTACACCCATTGCCCCTGGCAGCAGCACACACACTACCCCTGCAACATGTATGAGGCACACTAAGAGTCTGGGAGAGACACCAATGCGAAAAAGTACATCAATGAGCCTAACTGGGTTGAATAAGTCTGCATCATCTTCATCTGGTAAAACGGTCATGACCACCATTAGAAGCATGTTTTGGTCGGATGCGCCATTTGAACGCAACCACCCAACGGCACGCCTTTATAATACAATGCTGGCTAAAATGTTAGCGCTGGACCTTCTCCCTTTTTCTTTCATGGAAGGGGTGGGTTTTCGAGAATTTATGGCAACAGTCTGCCCTAAATGGAAAGTTCCTAGCCGGTCCTATTTTGCCAGAGTTGCGGTTCCAGCACTACATCAAGATGTGCTGGAGGTGATTATGGCAGCTTTGCAGAAGAGTGCTGTTCACACTAGCCACCTGACAACAGATATGTGGACCAGTTGCCAAGCCCTTGATTACATGTGCATCACTGCACACTGGGTCTCTTTTGCAGGGGTTACAGACAATTTATGTGCAGGTGTTGACACGGACACAGTTTTTCAAGCTACTCTGAAACATGCAACAGTAGCCATGTTTGCCATGGAGAAATCTCATACTGCAGGAAACATTTTGCAGGAGTTTAACAGTAAGGTCTATGAATGGCTGCATCCAAGAAAGTGCATGATTGGTTATGTTTCCACGGACAATGGCAGTAATATAGTTAAGGCCATGCATGATGGTAGCTATTTCAGAGTGCCGTGTTTGGTGCACAGTATTAACATTGTTGTGCAAGATTTCTTGAAAAAACAAGTTACTGACCACCTGCCGAAGAATCTGCACACATTTCAGCCATTCTTTTAAGGCTCGGAAGAAGCTGAGGAGAATGCACTGTGAACGTCAGAGGACTCATCCAGGAGGTGGTAACACGCTGGAACTCACCATTCTACATGCTTGAGCGTCTGTCTGAGCAGTGGATGGTAATCAATGAGTATGTCTTTGCACTGGGTTCTACTATGAAAGACATGAGGCTAGAGTTGGAGGAATGGAAGCTAGTTAAAAGCCTGACTGACATGCTTCGTCCTTTTGAGGTCTTCACGCGTGAAGTCAGCGGGGAGGACTGTATTTTGGGCAAAGCTATCACATTGTTGCGCATGCTAGAGCACCAACTGAAGGCGGTGTCTTCAACGTTCTGAGATAATGCTGAAAAGCAAGACGCATACCAGTTAGCGGTGACCTTATTAAGCTGCCTAGTTGACAATGAAAGGTTTAAAAAATACGTACAGAACAACATTACATTTGTGCCACTATTCTGGATCCACGGTACAAAAAGGCAGTGGTCAGCAAAGCATTCATTCCTTTTGATGAAGCAGATGTTACAAAGTACAAACATTGGCTAGCTCTGTCAGCCACTCGGTTCGGAAAAGAGCGGCAGAAAATTGAAGGAACCGGCAGAAGTACTACTGAATCAGCAGGCCATCAGGCGTCAAGGTCCACTTCTGAATCTGTGGCCGAAGGCAGTCACTTTCCCTCTCAGCCATTAACGACACTAGCAACCGTATCATCATCCTCCTCACCTGCACCAGGCCCAGCCATAATATTGTCGGAAGCAGATTGGCTAACTCATCAAGGGTTTGGTCGTTCCAGTGATGCAAAGGCCACAGATGGTACGCAAAGTGGAGCACCCCTTGAGAACCTTGAGTGGATGGTGCAGGCCTATCTGGATGACACAACAGAGGTCTTCGTTAATCAGAACCCATTGCTGTATTGGTATAGGAAAAGGCCTCTATGGCCACTGGTCACGAACCTGACTCTAAATTATTTGTCTTGCCAACTCGCAAGCGTGTCTTCTGAACGTGTTTTCAGTGCTGCTGGTGCCATTGTAACTTCAAAAAGGACCTGCCTCTTGCCCAAAAATCTGGAGAGGTTATCAATGATCAAGACAAATCAGCATTTCATACCACCAGATTACAAAATACGTGAATGCACGCAGGAAGAAGAGGACACCGACTTAGGTGACGGAAGTTCTTCTCTGTTAGCTGACCTACTCCCATCTTAATTCACAGAGTTTGAGGATGAGCTCTACTTCCCTGACACCGAGGCCTGAAAATGACTTCCTGTTTTTCGTCCTTATTCACTTTTATTCCTGTGTGTCTTTCTTTGTTTTGCAACTTTTACCACAACAAAACTCTAATCACCCAATCACAACAAGTCCATCAGCAGCACTGTATTCATCTTATTTCCTTATTGATTTGAAGGTGCCACAGTCTGCATTCCTGAGGTTCACAAGTTCACAACTCAGTTATGCTCCTCTATCCTCCTCCTCCAGACTCCCCCTATCCATTTCCCTCAAAGCAGATGGCTGGATTACGCAGAATCAAGAAACTTTGTCTTCGTTGACGAGTCCCCTCAAGTGGGACTGGAATTACTGACTACATGCTGATTGCTGACAGTTACTTCTGAAATTGACAAGAGAGGATGCCCTGTGGTCCTTCCCTTTCAGAAGAAGATGCGGACAAAAAGTGGAACAGGTAATGAATAATGAGAAGATGGCATGCAGTGGACAGCAATGGCTGTCTGGCTCTGATGAAAGCAATTGCTGTTTGTTTGTTGTGCATGAAATGAATCATTTGTCTTCTGTTATTATTTAATCTTTCACACACTAAATTTAACTCAAATCTACTCTGCTTTTTTTACCTTGTTTAATTCAAATTGTACTTCAACTGCAGGGACCACTACGTTGCATTTTCCAATATGCAAAATGTCCTTGGACTCACTGTTTGCCAATATACCATGATGATTGATGATGAGTGTTGATGATCAAAGTTAAATAATATATCTTTTTTCTTTACTTTCACTCACTGGGATGGATGGATCATCATCGTCGGTTTACGGAAGAACTATGGCCAATTCGTGAGTGGCAAACAGGTAAACCAGTCAACAACAACTACTACAGCAGAACTACATGTCTGTCTAGTCGTGGTATGGAGTGGTCGAGCCAGTGTAGTTATGCCAGGCAGAGTCCAGACAGCAGTTCATGTAAAATTGGGGCTATGTGGCTTGCTGCGTACAATTAGATATGCTTTGTCTGTCTGTGTCAAAGAGCCTAGGTATGCTACATCAGGTTGCTTCACTCAGTGGTGCCTGCCTTGACCGTCTGCATGGCCCTGGCCTGCTGTGTGCTAATTACTAAGCATGGACCAAAAATCCGTTCAGCTCTCAAAATTTGTGGATTTTCGCCAATTTCAAGATCGGCGAATCTCGCGAAATTGCTGAAAAATTCACAAATTCGCGAGCGGGCAGACTTTTTTTTTTTTTAGCCCAGGGTTGAGGGCTAGCTTTGAGGGAACTTCGGTGTTTTTTTAGGGTTTGGGGCTGTTTTGGGAGTTCAGTGTGGTTTACTAGGGTTTTCGGGTTGAATTTGGTAGGGTTCCCGGAGTCTAGGGCTCAGGGCTCAGGGATGCAGTCACGTTCATAATGATGTTGGCAAGGTTTTAGGGGGGTTTGTCATTTTTTGGTCCAGAATTGGCCGAATTTTGGCCTTTTTTGGTGTTTTGTGGGTGCGTGTGTTAGGGTGAAGAGTCGTACATCTTCCAGTGCATCGATTTTGTTCTGCCGTGCTGAGATACTTGGGAATCGCTGGAACAAGTGTCCTGGTAAGTTTCAAGAGGATTGAAGTAGTGGAAGTGCTGAAAACAGCAATTTTTTGTCAAGGCGCGATTTGCCATGTTATCCAATGGGCGGTTTGGGGGCAAAAGGAGAAAGTGTGTTTGGGGTGTTACAGTTGAGCTAGGGGAACGGGGCTTCTGTGAGTGGTAGGGAGGGATAATTGGTGGTTTTTCAGGAAATTTGGGACAAATTGATTGATGGGAAGGGTGTGTTTAGGCACAGTCGAGAAAGGGAAACCACTGCTAAAGGCGCCCATGTTAATTTTCGATTATTGCGTGTTTTCAGGGTGCGATTGGAGTGTGTTGTAGGTGGTTCTTAGTGGATTTTATTTAGCTGGGATGAGAGTTGGGAATGTCTAGTTTTTATTGCAAGTAGTCTGAAGAAAATCCATGGTGGAAAAGGGGTCTTTTGGGCCTAGTTTCAGAGTGCGTTTTGGCATGATTTTAAGGCCTGTGAAAGGTCGCGGTAATGCACATTTTTTGGGAGGGTAATGTGGGGTGTTCTAGATTTTTGGGAGTGGGTTTTAGGGTCTGGGCGAACTGCTGGTAAGGTCTAATTTTGTATTAAAATAGCAGTTTGATCGTAGGTTGAGGGGAAAGGGGAATTTGGCCCTGTTTCTGAGGTGCATTTTTGCCATTGGCTTACATTGGTGGCCTGCAAGGTAGCAGTATTGCATGTTTTTAGGGGACTATTTGGGGGTGTTCTAGATTTTTGGGAGTGTGTTTAGGGATCTAGGAGCACTGCTGGGAAGGTCTAATTTTGTGTTAAAATAGCAGTTTGGTCGTAGTTTGAGGGGAAAGGGGAATTTGGCCCTGTTTCTGAGGTGCATTTTTGCCATTGGCTTACATTGGCGGCCTGCGAGGTAGCAGTATTGTATGTTTTTGGGGGGCTATTTGGGGGTGTTCTAGATTTTTGGGAGTGGTTTTAGGGGTCTGGGAGTACTGCTGTGAAGGTCTAATGTTGTGTCAAAATAGCAGTTTGGTCGTAGTTTGAGGGGAAAGGGGAATTTGGCCCTGTTTCTGAGGTGCATTCTTGCCATTGGCTTACATTGGCGGCCTGCAAGGTAGCAGTATTGCATGTTTTTGGGGGGCTATTTGGGGGTGTTCTAGCTTTTTTGGGATGGGTTTAGGGGTTTGGGAGGCACGGTGGGAAGGTCTAGTTTGTCTGTAAGTTGAGGGGAAAGGTGATTTGGCCCTGTTTCTAAGGTGCATTTTTGCCCATAGGCTAACTGCCGGTAATGCGTTATTGCAGATGTCCCTGGAGACAACTCTTCTGGCACTTTATGCAGCTGTAGTGTAGGAAAAGCACTATACATTTACCCAACGAGGTAGCACTTACTGGATTAGCCAGTAGAAAGTACTCCAGCAATAGTTATGCAAATCGCGTTTTTTTTTGCGATTTCGCGCAAAATTAGCCCATACTTACTAATTACTATCCTTGAAAAGGAGACTCAGAGTACACTGTCACCTCGGAACCTGAAAGTGTTATTTTTGCACTACACAGCGTACCTTATATTTTTTTCTCCGTGGTGTTTTAATATCACTTCCTGTTTTTCCATCAACAATTACAGGCCGGCTTTTACCCTGTGCAATGGGAAAAATGATTAACTCAGGCTTACCATTAGCGATCGGCAATTCCGCATCATTGTGTCTGGTCACCAAGATTGATCGACAGAGCGTCAGATGGAATGGAGGAGTACCGCAAATAAGAGGAATGGCTGGGTGCACGCAACTTTCCAAATTCAACAGGACAACTACAGCATACAGTTACAGTATCCTCTTCATTTCTCCTTATCTTTTAAATGATGTTATTGTTGTGAACTTCTACGAGTGTGTGCTCTCTGCTTCAAATTCATCCCTCCAGCCGTTTTTCTTAGCATGTACTAAGTGTTGTTTATTCTCTCTGAGGGCAGATAGGCAAGTTAAATGGCGTAATTACTGCAGCCCTGTACTGCCACATTGTTTCTTCATAGTTAGTAAGTTGTAGAAAGTACTACTTAGTTTAAGTAACCTAACCATCCATTTAGCAAACAACTTCATGCATGCAGTAGTGCATGCACTTCCTTTATGTCCCTTAAAAGATTTATGGATATCGTCGTATCCAAAGATTTGTCTTCATTTGTTGTTTGTCTATGCTGTTTTTTTTTCCTCTCTCAATAAAACGTTCCCAAAAACCCCCATTCCTATCCAATTTTCAAACCCTAACCCTCTTTCCCCGGGCTGTGTGGTTTTCATTGAGGTGTGACTACATGACAACAATAATTCCACACACTTGCTTGGGAGGATAATGTCAAAGCAACAGAAAAATCATTCAAATCACAACTTCATGTGAGCCATCATGGATTGTTCATCAACAACATCCTCCTCCTACATGTGACGGATATAATGCTTAATGCTTAAGCTGCTGTGTCCTTTGCCTTCAATACAATTTCTTATAGTAGCCATACTCCACGCAACTAGTATTTATATTTTGAATACTTTAGCACTGCTTAGGCTACAATTTATGGCACTGTTCTCTACCGTACGATCTATCATACTCTAATGGTATGCTCAGGCCACTCAATGTTTCATTTCCTTTTTTTTCATATGCTGCTACTGCCAGTGTGTACAACTACTACTACCAGCACAACGATGAGATTTAATCCGTCCAGGATTCCATACCCAACCGTAATCGCCATTTGCCATGCAGCCAGCCCTGTGCCTAGCGCTATTCTCAAACACGAATCACAGGTAAGATAAGCATTTTTGGGAGGTAGAATAATGGGCTAGGACTCGGAGGAGAGGAGAGACTGACAGCAGTACTAGTAAAGTACTAGTAGGGCAATTGAATTCACTAACTCTGTTAGTGGCACTTTTGTACATTTTTTGACATTTTAGATAATTGATGCTGGTAAGTTTGAGCAAACCAAACATACAGTAACCCCCGCCCACCACCACACAAAATAATATGAATGCGTATACTATGTTTAAGTATGCAACATAAATAAATATATTTTCCCTAACAAAAATAAACTAACCCAACCAACCCCCTCCCTAACCCGACTCAATGTCCAAATGTCCTTCAACTCCCTTTCCCCAACGCCCAATTCCCACCCCCCCAACAGTCTTTATAAAAGGGGCAAGAGACAGTCCCTTCCTCCGGCGGAAGCCTGTGGACAGGTGGTCCCGCATCTCTTTGCGGAGGTCCTGGAGCTGGCGCTGTTGCTTCTCCACCATGCGCTCCAGGTAGTCCACTTTCCTGCGTAGGTGGTGCAGACGTGCCATCCAGGCTCTGGGGGGCAGCTGGTGTTTTTGCTGCTGTGCGGCGGGGTCGGGAGGCTGTCGGACCACGGCACCGTACAGCTGGAGGCTGGTGGCCCCGGGGGCACTGGAGGGGGATGAAGTTGTTGCTGCCTCCTCCTCCTGCTTCCGAGCCCTCAGCCGCCGATATTCGGCGCAAATGGCCTCCAGCTTACGGGCCCTGGCCCGGACAGCCATCTCCTTCCTGGTGAGCTTTTGTTGTGGAGCATCTATATGCAGAAAGAAATACAAATACTGTAGCCAATAATCTTTAACATTAACACAAAATAATTCAACAGAAAGTTGTCTCACAGTAACACTAGCAACTTGCAAGCACAGTATAACATTTTAGCATGTATCTTTCCGCCGTCTTTGGAGGCCTGTGACACTGGGAGTAGCAGCACTATGGACTCACTACATAGTCGGAGAGTCAGAGAGTACACCAGTCTTCTTCTTTTTTTCTCTTGTTTTGCGAAATAAATTAATTTTACGTGAACTTGTGGTAGCCGGCATAATGCCAGCTCACTCAGCTTGCACCCAAGAAAAACAGACTCAAGCCATGATGACGCAGACTCGCATTACTTTAAGCAGTACATTCAGGTGGGGATAGGGAAGCTCTTACTTGTCTATAGGGGTGGCACTGGCCATACCCGGTTACATCAAGGGCAACTTCTCAATGTAATTTATATTTTGCACTGCCCCCCCCCCCGGGCCTTGACTACTACAAAAGGAAAATAAAGATTATTCATTTCTGATCATATAACCTGCCAATCACATGATCTTTGCTTATTTGATGGATGACTTTAGGTGCTTTGTTTTGATAGATTGAGTGAACAACAGCGATAGTCCACCCATGACACAGTTGAAAGAAAATTATTAACATAGGGAGTGAGTGTGGTACCCATAATTGCTGGAGGAAGGGACTTGACTTGATATATTGTCAACTATACAATACATACACAATATATGCTGTGCTTGCAAAGTAAACTACTGTACTGTTAGTCAAGGGAGTATTTCTGAACAATTACAACTTCTAGTATTTGGATTTCCTCTGCTTTGCTACTCTGGCACGGACATGCTGTTCAAAGTAACACTCTTCATTCACTGAGCATCTGCTCTACACATACAATTCAGCTATCCATGAGGAAGAAGATACCATCCAGGCTTCCAAAGTAAATGTCTATCATTCTTCTTAATGTCTCAACTGTACCAACTTTACTTTTTCTCAACAACCAACTAACACCCTTTTCATTCAAATGATATATTGCAATGCACACCACACATGTATTTTCTGATTCACCTACACAGGCAGTCATCTTTTCTTTCTCCTCCAACCATCCTTGCTTCAAGCAGCCATGCATCTGATTTCTTCCTATCAGCCACCTCTGCCTGCATTCAAAAACACGCATATTTCTTTGCAGTCATAAATGTTACGACTCGCTCGTCCTTCCTTTCACCCTAAGTTCATTCCATTTTCGTTCATCACATCCCTCAAGTTCATCTAATATGACTTGGCTTCACGATAAAAGTTTCCCAGCTGAGTTGAAGTCAAATAAAGGGGGCCATTGCTTAATCGAGAACTACAGCCGCTAATGCTATTGCTAAGGCAAGGGTGACTGTCTTCTCCCTGATTGGCAAAAATGTAGTTCAAAATTAGTAACTTTTCTTAACAATACAGTGTACTTGTACTAGTGTACTGTCTACTGTACAGTACATCATACACTCCTTTGCGAGCCTACTCTAAAATGTCAATAAGTAAGGAGTATAATAACTTACCACCATCCGCCGCTGCTGAGGAATCCCCCTCGGCTCCTCCGGTGGCACTTGTGGCGCCGCCGTATCACCCCCTGGAGTAGTGGACATCGCCGCGCTGCTGGCCCCGGCACTGGTGGTGGGAGGTGCCGCATCCGATGTTGTGATGACGCCTAGAAAAAACATGTCATATTTCTAGATGCCATACAACACCCCCTATTTCGACTCGTAATGGAAGAAAAGGTTAATACATAACCAAATTTTAATTATTGGGAATGAAAAAAAATGACGGTTTTGGGGAGGGTGTTAACCTTTTATATGCTTAGCCATTACATGCTACACTTTTTGGCACAACTGATGAATGCTTGCTTTTTAACGTGCACCATTTTTCTAATTACAGACAGAAGAGAAGATTCCATTGCCCTTCTGCCAACAAGAGCTTTTGAATTCACCACCCACTTCTGTCCCTTACTCATCATCAGCAGTACTTGAAGTTCAAACAAGGTGAGGGCTCCTGCACAGTTATTCTAATAATTAGATGTGTTAAGTTGAAGTATA
This sequence comes from Lissotriton helveticus, assembly GCF_964261635.1. NCBI lineage: Eukaryota > Metazoa > Chordata > Amphibia > Caudata > Salamandridae > Lissotriton > Lissotriton helveticus. Next base: position 150,916,018 of record NC_136073.1, read on the forward strand.
TTGATTCTAGGGAAGGGTGTTTAAACTTTAACGTCATCTATCACCACTGCTCGCTCGGAATACTGCGCTATTAAAAATAAAGAAATTGTTTATTTAATTCTTATTTGAAAATAAAACTTTAAAACTAAAAAACACTGTGTGGTTTTCGATCATGAGTGAGTGAGCGGAAGGGTTTGCACTACTGCACTTTGCAGGAATGCTTCCATGACTCTTATAGGTCGGGACTCGGCTGTAGTCTTCTTCTGTTCTTCTGGGTCGTATAATCATTGGTGAGACACACTAGATAGTCGGTCAGGGGATTGGGGGTTCAACTTCTGTTCAGACTGAGGTATGTGGAAAGTCAAAGTGCACCTATCATCAACAATGTCCTATTTCTCTTGTCCATACTTCTGTATGTGCAGAATAGTCCCTGTAACACTAGCGGTATGGTATGTGCTCCTATCAAATCAAAAAAGTCAACTACAAGCTTATTCTTGGTGGACACATTGACATTTTGTTGTTGGAAATTGTCAAAGCACTTACATCAGAAGAATGGAATAGACAGCAGGGGCAACCCAGAGAACTGCACTCAGTTTCTAGAGCTATTGCTGGATCAGAGTTTTGTTTAACACCGTTTGCCGACTGGGCAAGCTTAGCTACCTACACAGATCGAATCATAATAATAGTAAATAGTAATAGCACAGAGAGTGATAGTAGAGGCAGGATAAGAATGTAGAAACAGTCTACAAAAAGATCAAAGACTATTTTGTAAAAAATAGAATTAGGAAACAGTTTTGAATGAATAGTAGCTGTAAAAGTTAGGGAAGTATAATTATTAATATTAACAACAGAACAACTTACTGGGGCCAGCAGAAGAGCCTGCAGAGGACCGATCATGCCCACCTTGTTCTGCCGAATTCTCAGGTGTGGTCTTCTTGCCCCTGGGAGGTGCTAATGATCATGAAATAAACACAAACATGTATGTTTGTTTTTTTGAAATATTTTATTTCTTTGAGTCACAAATTATCTCGGGGAAACAAATTACCAACAATTGCACTACATGTATTGATTGACCTATCTGATCTGGTCAACTAGGATAGATAGTACAGTATTGCTGGATTCACAGACCGTCTACTTGGAAAGTTATGTAAATCAGTAACTAAACCAACAACAAAAAGGTTCTACTACGACTACCAGCACTCAGCAGCACGCGACGTGACAGACACAGTCCGTCATCATGATTGCAGACCACTAAAAAATGTCCTACTACTAAACAACAAGTCATAACATACTCAACCTATCAATCCACCACTATCTCTTCTTAGTGGAAGCAGGAGTACAAAGGCAGGACTAGACTTGAGTCTCTAGTCTCTCTGGCATTAGGCAGTTCTGTAAAGTACTACACTCATACATAATCAGGCCAAATGAGCACAAAGTTTCAAACAAGTAAGCATAGTAGCAATGCCACTGAGCAGGCAAGCAGTGCACCTGCAATCACAGAAGCTATAAACATTAATTTACCTGCAATGTAATCGAATCGGCAGCATTCTTGCTCTTCTGGAAAAACATATATTAGCAATATAATAATAACACAGAGCAGAAGAAAACAAAGTAGTTATTAAATAGCTACTCACCAACCCCGGGATCTCCACACCTAGCAGGTCGAGCAGGTCACGCTCCTGGTCAAGGAGGTCAGTCCACCGGTGTGTCGCCTGATGGCAGGTGCGCCGGACCCCCGACTCCCTAAACATGGCCCGGCACACCTTATCCCACAGCTTGCGACGTTCCCGGAGGCCATACCCTGCACCGGGACTGCCGCCTGCTGCGACGGTCTTTGGGAGGTGGCGCTGAACATAAAAGATAAGTGCGGCCACCTCCACCGGGCCAAGACATCCTCCCCCCTTAATCGCCAGCTTCACATCTTGTGATAGGGTCAAGGACAGCCCTGTCACTGAGCTAATGTGGACCGACCACAGGATAGTCCAGTTCACCCTCGCAGGTGCCCCAGGCTCCATCATGAAGCCCACCACCCCATGCTGTAGATGGATGAAAATCACAGAGACCCAGTGGACAACTGCACTCAACACAACCAGGCCTGACACCACCAGCAGCTTGGAGCTGGACATCCAGAACTTCTCCAACTGGCTCGCCAACTGTGCTGGCACGATTGCCCCCATGAAACCAGCGAAATCCAACAGATCCAGCAAACATGCCAGCTGGTTCACCCCTGAACTCCAGGCCTCCAAATGAGATTGCAAGTAATTAGAAAGACGATAGAGAGCCAACAGGAATCCCACAGACTTGGCCACCTTCAGAGAAGCCCTCAGCAAATACCACCATACCCACAAAGAAACCAAGAAAAACGCCCTAACAATCCAAATTGAAGCAAGCGCCAACCACACCTAGTAACTCTTCAGCATTGTCAGAGAGTTCTCTTGCCCTTCAGCCACTGAGAACACAATCCACCTGTCCCTAGCTCTCTGCAACATTCTGGCTGAGTAGTTCTACAAAAAGATAGCTGACATCTACTGCAACCCCATCTCTATACAAACCAACATTGACCACCTCCTGACACGAACCGACACCTCCCAATACCACCTACACACCGCATGAAAGCCACTTGTGCAACTGAATACCTTAGCCATCATGACTTCCTTTTTGCTCTGGGGCACCAACGTACCCCTGCCCCCTACACATCTTCAACCTGGACACAAGGAAATCATCGGCACACTTACTGACATACTCAATGCATCCATCACCACAGTCACTGTATTAAAATTATGGTAACACTCAGAGGTCAAACCCCTCCTGAAGATGCCCTTCATCAACCTCAGTGTCTTACAGAACTACCGCCCCATCTGCTGCTCCCTGTTCCAACAGAGGTTCTTGAGAAAACCATCAACCACCAGCTCACCAAACACCTGGAAGGAAACAACCTACTCACCACCTCCCTATCAGGCTTCTGCACCAACCACAGCAATGAGACCACCCTCATCACCACAACTGATGACATCAGAATACTCCTTGACCAAAGGGAAACAGTAGCCCTGATCCACCTTTACCTATCAGCAGTGCTTGACACCGTCTCCCACCATACCCTCATCGGACGACACTGAAATAGATTACCTCTTCCTCACTGGATGCACTCAGAGAATCCATTGCAGACTGGATGAGTTCCAACTTCCTGAAGCTGAACACAGACAAGATGGAGGTCCTCATATTCAGGAGGAACACCTTACCATGGGACGACACCTGGTGGCCCTCCAAATTTGGAACCACATCCAAAACCCCACAATACCATGCCCACAACCGCAACATTATCCTGGACCGAAAACTCTCAATAAAGTGCCAGGTCAATTCAGTATCCTCCTCCTGCTTCCACACCCACTGTATGCTCCATAACATCTTCATCTGGATCCCCATCAACACCAGTAAACAAGTCACATAGACCCTCGTCACTAAGTATGGGCGAAATTTGCGAATTCGCGGTCCGTGAATTCGTGCGAAATGGCAAAAGAAATCCGCGAGTTCAAGAATTTTCCCGCGAACTCGCGGATTTTTGTGCCATTTGCACAAATATGTGACCACGTGTGCCTGTAACTTTGCCAGCGCGCCAAAATGCACCGAGGTCCCTTGAGTGAGTTGGCCATTATAATGGGGACGGGCGGGAAGACGTTTCATACCGCTAGTGTGTGGTGGACGGGGCCAAACTGGCGGGGCTTCTATGCGAGTTCACATGCATCTTGTTTATAAAGGGTCAGAAACCGAGCAGAGCAGCAGATGAGGAGAAAGCAGCCTCCTGGTCACAGGAGCTACACGGGGATGGCGCTCGGGAAACTCATGGATGCAAAAGTACGTTTGGCACAGGACCCCAGAATCCTTCAGATGTCCAAGATAGCTTTGCTGCGCGTGTTGGTACAAAGCCATTCTGATCCTGCTCAGTGGATTTAGGCGCATGCAGCTGCTGCTGCTGGACAATGTCCCATCTCATAATAAACTGCCCTGTACAGGCATATGCTGGCGCTGGGCAGTAGGGTGCAGTGGCATGCGGGTGCTCCACGCCTGGTACATGCGCATACCGGTGCCAGGGGGGACACGTCTTTATTGGTGTTGTGTAGCAACTTATGACTTTACATTTTGACTGCACCAGACGGTGGTACCACCTACACAGATCAGGAGTATCCAGGCACCAGACTTCATGGTGCAAGAGCATAATGGTGCTGTGCGGTACGGGTATATATGTACTGGGGGCAGGGGGCACTTAGCACAATGTGTGCTCACACCCAGAGGGCTCCCAGGCAATTGAGCACGAATGACTTTCACACTGAGAGGGCTTCGGGGCAGTTCAGAAGCACGGGGGCTCACACCCACTGGGCCCCGGGGCAGTTCAGTAGCGCGTGGGCTCACAACCCCTGGGCAGCTCAGCAGCGGGGGGGCTCACACCCACAGGGCTCCCGGGCAGTTTAGCAGCGTCACCCTCTGGTTCATCACTGCCACCCTCTGGTTCATCACTGCCACCCTCTGGATCATCACTGCCACCCTCTGGTTCACCACTGCCACACTCTGGTTCACCACTGTCACCCTCTGGATCATCACTGTCACCCTCTGGTTCATCACTGCCACCCTCTGGTTCATCACAGCACCCTCTGGTTCACCACTGCCACCGTCTGGTCATCACTGTCACCCTCTGGTTCATCACTGCCACACTCTGATTCATCACAGCACCCTCTGGTTCACCACTGCCACCCTCTGGTTCATCACTGCCACCCTCTGGTTCATCACTGTCACCCTCTGGTTCATCACTGCCACCCTCTGGTTCACCACTGCCACGCTCTGGTTCATCACTGCCACCCTCTGGTTCACCACTGCCACCCTCTGGTTCATCACGGTCACCCTCTAGTTCATCACTGCCACCCTCTGGTTCACCACTGCCACCCTCTTGTTGATCACTGTAACCCTCTGGTTCATCACTGCCACCCTCTGGTTCATCACAGCACCCTCTGGTTCACCACTGCCACCCTCTGGTTCACCACTGCCACCCTCTGGTTCATATTTTATTTTATATTTATTATTCAAGAATTTTATATAGTGCTGGCTAGACCCGGAGGTATCAGAGCACTTTACATGAGGTTCCACAAAAATTACAATTACAAGATTACATCAGTTCCAATTTACATCAGTTGCTAGACAAACAATTGCAAGAGACATAGAAGACGAGATAATTGAAGTGTAGAGGGGAAGGGGAAGGGTAAAGGGATAGGAGGGAGATAATGCTAAGAGAAGAAAGGAAAGTCTGTCCAAAGTCCGGCTGGGTAGGTGACGGACGAGGGGAAGTCCCAAAACCCATCTCCTCTATAGCTATCAGGTTGCTCCACCGGGCATTGGCCAAATAGCTTGGTCTCAATGGGAAAAACAATTAAAGGAACAAGAAGGGCAAAATAAATGGATCGTAGAGGGGAGGGGGCATGGAAGGAGAGAAAGGGGGGATAGGGGAAGAGACAACAGGGAGAGATGAAATGAGGTCTGTCTAACGGCCGACTGGGTAGGTGACGACCAAGGAGGGAGTCCACGGTCCATCTCCCCTATAGCTAAAACAGGTAGCTCCATCGGGCATTCGACAAAATAGTTCAGTCTCAATACATTGGGAGAGGAGAGAAGGAGAGACAAAAATAGAGGGAGGATGCGGGAAGAGACGACAGGAGAGACGAAAGGAAGTTTGGCTGAAGACCGACTGGGTAGGTGACATCCAAGGAGGGAATTCCCGACCTGTCTCCCCTATAGCTAAACCAGGTAGCTCCATCGGGCATCAGAAAAAGTAGCTAGATCTCAAATGACGAGGAAAAAATTCACAGATAGACAGGGTGTGGACTAAGGGCCAGGACAGGTGAAGGCAGGGGTCAGCAACAGGAAAGTGGAGAGGAGTAGAGCGAGGCGATAAACAGGGTGGGGATTAGGGCCAGGACAGGTGAAGGCAGAAAGGTAGGTCATCAGGAAGTTCCCATGGATCTGGTGGGCTATAGATCGCGGTCTTGGTGTTGCGTCACGAGGTCAAGGACCCTGGTGCCCACCGAATCCACATCTTGCTGCAAGGACGACACCGCTCCGACCAGGCCGAACATAGATGATCCATTGAGGATTTGATGTCGCGACTGATGTTACTGTTTAATTCAGCTTTGTAGTCCTTGAGCAGGTTCAGGCGATCCGCTTTTTGAGGGTCATTGTTGCTGCGTCTGTGTCTCATCGAAGTGTAGATTGTTTTTCAGAATTCAGTAGGAAGTCCGAGACCTTGTTTAAAGACTAGCCTGTCGCCTACTTAGGAGGCATATGGATCAGCCCTCAATGCGTTTCGGACTGCGATGGTAGATTAGCGCTAAATTCAATGCTGCAGACCGTCGCGGCATGTGAGTATGGAAGGCCTTGCGTCCGGGATATGCTGGGTCAGACGGCTGGTGCTCGGTAGTAAACGTTGTCAACACCTGCGTACTTATTCCTGTCTACATCCGGTGTTTGGAGGTTTGGAGTTGAGCAAAAGACTGAAACATCAACAGACAGGGCTCCTTCCTCCTCTGCAGCAGGCTGTACACACCAGGAGAGGCCGGAAGTTATCATCACTGCCACCCTCTGGTTCATCACTGCCACCCTCTGGTTCGCCACTGCCATCCTCTGGATCATCGCTGCCACCCTTTGGTTCATCACTGCCACCCTCTGGTTTTCGCCACTGCCACCCTCTGGATCAACACTGTCACCCTCTGGTACAACACTGCCACCCTCTGGTTCATCACAGTACCCTCTGGTTCACCAGTGCCACCCTCTGGTTCATCACTGCCACCCTCTAGTTCACCACTGCCACCCTCTAGATCATCACTGCCACCCTCTGGTTCACCACTGCAACCCACTGGTTCATCACTGCCACCCTCTGGTTCACCACTGCCACCCTCTGGTTCACCACTGCCACCCTCTGGTTCATCACTGCCAGCGTCTGGTTTGTCACTGCCACCCTCTGGTTCACCACTGCCACCCTCTGGTCCACCACTGACACCCTCTGGTTCATCGCTGCCACCCTCTGGTTCATCACTGCCACCCTCTGGTTCATCACTGCCACCCTCTGGTTCATCACTGCCACCCTCTGGTTCATCACTGCCACTCTCTGGTTCACCACTGCCACCCTCTGGTTCACCACTGCCACCCTCTGATTCATCACAGCACCCTCTGGTTCACCACTGTCACCCTCTGGTTCATCACTGCCACCCTCTGGTTCATCACTGCCACCCTCTGCTTCACCACTGCCACCCTCTGGTTCACCACTGCCACCCTCTGGTTCACCCCTGCCACCCTCTGGTTCATCACTGCCACCCTATGGTTCATCACTGCCACCCTCTGGTTCACCACTATCACCCTCTGGTTTATCACAGCACCCCCTGGTTCACCACTGCCACCCTCTGGTTCACCCCTGCCACCATCTGGTTCATCACTGCCACCCTCTGGTTCATCACTGCCACCCTTTGGTTCACCACTGCCATCCTCTGGTTCATCACTGCCACCCTCTGTTTCACCACTGCCACCCTCTGGTTCATCACTGTCACCCTCTGGTTCATCACTGCCACCCTCCGGTTCACCACTGCCACCCTCTAGTTCACCATTGCCACCCTCTGGTTCATCACTGCCACCCTCTGTTTCACCACTGCCACCCTCTGGTTCATCACTGTCACCCTCTGGATCATCACTGCCACCCTCTGGTTCACCACTGCCACCCTCTGGTCCACCACTGACACCCTCTGGTTCATCGCTGTCACCCTCTGGTTCATCACTGCCACCCTCTGGTTCATCACAGCACCCTCTGGTTCACAACTGCCACCCTCTGGTTCATCACTGCCACCCTCTGGTTCATCACTGCCACCCTCTGGTTCACCACTGCCACCCTCTGGTCATCACTGCCACCCTCTGGTTCATCACTGTCACCCTTTGTTTCACCACTGCCACCCTCTGGTTCATCACTGTCATCCTCTGGTTCACCACTGCCACCATCTGGTTCATCACAGCACCCTCTGGTTCACCCCTGTCACCCTCTGGTTCACCACTGTCACCCTCTGGTTCATCACTGCCACCCTCTGGTTCACCGCTGCCACCCTCTGGTTCATCACTGTCAACCTCTGGTTCATCACTGCCACCCTCTGGTTCATCACTGCCACTCTCTGGTTCATCACAGCACCCTCTGGTTCACCACTGCCACCCTCTGGTTCACCACTGCCACCCTCTGGTTCATCACAGCACCTTCTGGTTCACAACTGCGCCTTCTGGTTCATCACAGCACCCTCAGGGTCACCACTGTAGATTATGGGAAGAAAGCACACCTGCTCAGCCTCAACCGGGGGCTGGTTAATGTGTTACTGAATTTGAGCTTCAAGTCCGGCACCTGCTTCCTTATCTGTAAGTGCTTCCTGTTGTGGTTTATTTTTTTTAATAGCCTGGAGCATTGTGCCATACTTGTAACTATTCTCTGACCCTGCTTCGACGGTCAGAGCAGGGTCAGAGAATAGTTGCAAGTAGGCAACAACTCTGGAGGCGCCGCTCAGGAAGCACTTACAGGCTTACAGCAGGTGCCCAAGTTGAGGTTAATTTCTTTGTAATTATTTTGTAAATGGTTACAAAGAAATTAGCTTCAACTTGGGCATCTGTTGTAACCCTGTAAGTGCTTCATGTACTTCAGTTTTTGAAAATCCGTCCCAAACGCGATTTCGCGGATTTTTCCACAAATTTCGCGAGATTTGCGGACCGCGAAATTGCAGAAAATCCGCAAATTCCGTGAACGGAACGGATTTTATGCCCATGCTTACTCGGGATGCGGTTTTCAGTATTCGGTTCCACTGCAAGAAGCACTCCACAGTAAACAGGATTAACAAAAGGATATATTCGGGGGGGCTACGGGGGTCTCGGGAGCCCTAAGCTCATGCGGCCATCTTGGATGCGCGCGAAGCTCCTCCTCCACTCTCCACTCTTTATGCCCACAGGCCATCAATTGCTTAAATTAATTTCATGCAATGTGTCAACAATTTGAAGTAAACTGGGCCTACCTCATTGGATAAAGCTAGTTAAATCCCATGATCTATGTTTTCTACAGGAAACATGCAGTATAACACCATTGTTTATGTCAGGTTTTGTGTCCTTCTACCTGCCCGCAACTGCATCTAAAAAGGACGTCATTCAGGTGGCATGTTGATATGGATTAGTATTGCTTTAAACTGTAGAATTGAGGAGCTATCCGCCAACAACCTGGATATTCAAGCTGTTTGATTGAAAGGCAACTCCGGCTTCATTATAGGCATCTTTAATATCTATGCCAGTGGTCCCAGAGTGGGAGGTAAATCTCTGACTATGCAAACTCTAGAGGCAGACTGTCCATCCTTGATCGTTGGGGGTGATTTTAATGTGACTTTTGAACCCCTGGATAAGGATGACATACTAGAAATAAATGAGGAGGACAAATTGTGGAATGTCCCCTCACCTAATCTGCCCCCACTCAAGAAATGGTCTGACCTTTGAACATATTTTAAGGGCCACTAATGAGAGGGCCATATCTGATAGTGAAGGGAAATTGACCTTAATAGGACTAACAGGAGCTAGCCGCACTGATTTGATTTTAGTAGATCTCAGGTTGTGGTCTACGATAGTCAATATGACTGTAATAAAGAGCAGTGATAGTGATCACAATCCACTTAGTCTGGAGCTAGTCTAACCTTGGGAGGAAAAAGAGAGTGCCTCCAGGAGCAATTCTATCACAAAGGAGGTAGCACCCACAAACAATAAATGTTGCCTGAAATGGCCTTCGGTCCTGGGGGATGTAACTAGACTTAATAAAATTAAGCAGGATCTACTTGCTCGGCTGGGAGAGTTCCAATCCTATGCTGAGGCCACAAAACACGAGGAAGCAAAGTTTTTTTATCAGCTTACTGCATACTTTGTTGTTTACCCCAGATGTGAAAACTGCAGTGATTGAGAATTGAATAAGTCAAATTCATGATTCTCAAGTGAGTGCAGGTCTCTAGAGCACCAATTAGTTAGAGTTAATAAAACTAAAAGTATGCTCCTAGTTCACAATCTACGGAGGTTGTACAAATTAGCTAAACTCAAGGCTAAGAGGAATTGGGATGAGTAGAGGTGGAGTCAAATTGGGGAGGCGGGTGCCCTGAAAGATCTCAGGAAATTTTGGACTCTTGTAGGGAGTGGGAATCTGGAATACTAACCTGCGCTAGCCAATAATATTGCAGCTGGGGCTTGGCAGGAGCCTTTTAATGCCCTTTAATGCCCTTTACTTCACTAACCATGCCGAAAGGATGACCCCCCTTAGATTTAACTCCGAACTTAACAAGGGTAATTTTTACTAAGTAGGAAATAGAAACTTCAATTCAAGGCATTGTACCTGCTAAAGCTCTGGGACTTGATGGAATTCCTGGAGATTTGTTTCCGTACGACAAAATTAACTGGGCAAATTATATTTTGGCACTTTTTAATGCTATTGCAAGGAGTGCCCAAATTGCACATTCGTGGAATGGAGCTGATGTCATTTCAGTCTTTAATAAAGGTGATAGAAATAATCCTACTAACTACAGGCCTTTCAGCCTAATAGACTGTATACAGAAGGTATTCAGCCACACCCTTCGGATCAGGATCCAGAATTCGATGGCTGAGAATAATTTATTGTCTCCCCTCCAAGCTGGATTCCGACAGAAAACTGAAAGTATTGATCAGGTCTTTAGATTCACCCTCATTTACTGGAAGGTGGTGGTACTGGGTAAGGGGAGCCTTTATGAGGCTTTCATAGATCTGAAGTCCGCATGTGATCTTGTGCCCGGGAAAAGCTTTGGAGGGTACTGAGAGATTAGGGACTGCCTCTGGAGATCCTATCATTAGTTGTACACCTTCATAATGAAAATTATGCTAGGGCATGCTGGGGCAACCAGGGCCAAGCCACTGACCCTATTAATGGCAATAGGGGGGTCTGTCAAGGTTGTTCCTTGGCCCCTACGCTCTTCTCTCTCTATATTAACCAAGTTGTTGCCTATTTACCTAGAATTCCAGCAGATGCCCCCTTATTAGGGAACATGAAGATTAACACGCTTCTCTTGATGATGTGCTCCTCGTTTCTAAAACACCTAGGGGGCTCCAGATATTAAAAAAACAATTTTAGGTCTTTTGTGATGACTGCGGCCTAGAAATAAATACCACTAAAACCAAACTCATGATGTTAAATTCTCATTAATCTTTTATTTTATTTTTTTAAATATTTTTTATTTTCATTTTACCTGGTACAGTACATTAGATCCGTAAATTCTTAAAGGAAAAAACAGGCATTTCAATCATGGAATATCATAGTGATATAGCTTACATATCGTAGAAAAACAAAATATACAGTTCTCAACTAGTCAGAATTAGCATGGGGATATAGGATAGGGATAGAAGAGAGGAAATAGAGGGCAAAAGATGAGAAATAGGTACCTTAACCCCTTCCGCGCTAATGACAAAGCCAGCTCGTCATGGGCGTTACCTGTGCTACACGGATGACGAGCTGGCTTTGTCATAAACAAGCCATTTTTGAAATTCCAGCGCACAGCGGGAATTCGCGGTAGCGCGGAAGCGGTTAAGCTTTGGGGAAGAAATTCATACCTTTACATAAACACAAAAATTACATTTCAAGGGGCTTGTCTCCACAAAGCAAGTGGAGACCAGACGCAGAGCCCCCATTCCCTTATCTTTTTCCCCCTGTTTTTATAGAGAGCGGCTTCGATGTTATGGATGCCTAGCTATCTAGTAAGCCACATTTTAAAAGTAGGTGCAGTGTTATCCTTCCATCCTGCTGCCACCAGGATCCGAAGGACTGCTAAGCATATGAATAAGAAAGCCTCCTTATCGTATTCTAACTCAGGATTGTTACCAATACCACATATTATAAGGATAGGGGATAGGTTTACCTGAATATCTAGCAGCCCCAGAAACCTCTCAATCTCTGCACAGATTCCCCTCATTTTTTTACATTGCACGAACAGGTGGATTTGGTTGGCAGGTCCCTGGCATCTTGGACACTTATCGTCCTCCCTTTTACCCCATTTAAAGAGCTTGGCCGAGGCAAAATATAGATTAAAGAGGACTTTATATTGTTGCGCCCTTAGATTGGTAGACCGGAACACTTTATTCGCGAGCTGAAGAGCGTAATCTGGGTCAAAGTCGGGGTCCCTCAATTTCGTCATCCATGATGTTTCTACTTTATCAATATCGTCTACTATTGAGTCAGTTAGGGAATTGTATATACATTTAATTTTAATCTGGGCTTCGCCTCCGAGCATATACTTGATTATTTTAATTTCCCCTCCTGAATGAATGCGGGGCCTTGTTCCGTGCATTATTTGGTGGATCTGAAGGTACTTAAAAGTATGGGTGGAGGGATGCCAAATTTAGGTTGGATATCAGTAAAAGCGAGTAGTTCCCCTGTGCCCTTATCTAGAATATCCCCCATTCTTCTGATTCCTTGTTGTTTCCAAATAGCCCCCATCCTATCATTACGTAATTGAGGGAAGATTTTAGAATCCCACAGTGGTGTATAATAATTTATTTTAGGAATTAGTAATGTTTTCTGGATAGCTTTCCACATTTTCCATATGCCATCCATAATTTTGTATTGTGTTCTATTGTAATACCCTCTTTCTGTTTGACGTAACAGTAACCCTTGAGCATCTTCACCCAATAGTAGTTCTAAGATAGAGGGAGGATCGTTTAGCTTAGTGTGGTTAGGAGAGATATCTAACAATATATTCATTTGACTCATAAGGCATGCCCATTGGTAGAATCTGATATTAGGTGCTGCCGAGCCACCACTCTCTAGCGGAAATGATAGATATGTTAGGGACATTCTGATTTTGCCATAGGACCATAAAAAATTTGAGAATACTGCTTCAATACTTTTTATCCATTCCTCACCAACCAGAAGCGGAATTGATCGGAAGAGGTAAAGAATTTTTGGTAACATAATCATTTTTAGAACATTTACTCGCCCTATTAGGGAGAGATGAATAGTATCTATTCTTTTTAATTCCTGAGTAATGGAGGCAACCAAAGGATCAAAAATTATCTTCAATTATGGTATTAACTGCCTGGGTTATCCTGATCCCTAGATAGACTGCCGAGTCGACCCATCTAGTATCATGTCTTACCATATTGTTGGTGCATATAACTTGAGTCTTGTTTTCATTAAGACGGTATCCAGAATAATTACCAAAATCCCTAGCCATATCTGTGAGAGCTATTATAGCAGTTTCCGGATTTGGAGTTAAGACAGCCAAATCATCGGCATATGCCAAGATTTTTGTTTCATAGCCCCTACATACTACTGGATTGATTGCCTCACATCCTAAAATTCTGCGAATCATGGGGTCTATATAAATGGCAAAGAGTATTGGGGAGCATGGGCACCCCTGCCGTGTCCCGCGAGATATTAAAATTTCTTCTGAACTTCCCCCCATCATCTGGATCTGGGCCCTGGGGTCGCGATACATCGCTTTAATTGCACTGATTATTTTCGGACCAAATCCCCTTCCCACCAATATGCCCCATAAAAACCGCCAGGTGACACGATCAAACGCTTTCTCTGCGTCGAGAAGGATCATCGCCATCCGATCCCCCCAGGCAACAGGGATATCGAACAACGTAATTACCCGTTTCACATGGTCAGTTGTTCCCCGACCCGGGATAAATCCATGCTGCCAAGGGGATACTAGACCAGCGATGACCCTTCCCAGTCTATTAGCCAGGACTTTGGCGTAGATATTTGTATCTGAATTTATGAGGGATATCGGTCGATTAGCTCCCGGTTCGTCCTTAGGTTTACCCTTTTTATGGAATACTACGATATTGGTTTTTTTCCATGAGCTAGGTGATATCCATGGTATAGATTATGCCATTAAATAGATCCGTTAGTAAAGGAACTATAATATCCTGTAGGCATTTATACAGTTCCAGCGGGATGCCGTCTGGTCCTACAGCTTTCCCTATCGCTAGGTCCCTCATACGCTCGATTACTTTCTCATTTGAATATATCTTCTTTCAGCCCGAGGCTATCTTGTTCTGTCAATTTTGGGCCTAGATCATCCCAGCTTGTATTAGAGAAGTCCGACCTTATCTCTTCCTTATACAGTGCCTGATAGTAATTTTTTAAGATTTTATAGGATGTTTGACTGTGAACAACACTCACTTAGAGCGGGTGTGTAGTTTTGAATATCTGAATGTTAGATCGTCTGAATGTATGACCCCTGCTCGTAATCTAAACCCATTGCACCAGCCTTAGCGAGCTACAAATCCAAGGTAGTAAGCTGTGGTCTCTATTTGGCCGAGTTCTGGAGCTTCGAGAAAGTGGACACTTTTACAGGGACAAAGCATATGTTCCTTAAGAACTTAGGGACCGTTGTAGGTAATAGGGAAATACCGAATTTTACCGATTCGGTATTTAGAAATCGGTATTGCAGATGTAGTTAAGAATTTGGTAAAAAATACCGAATTCTTGATATTCGTTATTACCGAATCAGTAATTGAGATTCAGTAATAACGAATACCTACCCGTTCATTCCTATGGGCTTGGAGGCCAAGAGGAATGAATGTGAATACATTTGGTATTACTGATTTGGTAATACCGAATCGGTAATACCGGGAGGTATTTCAAGGGTGCCAGGGTGTCCAAAGGACACCCTGTTGCACCCCTGAAATGTGCATGTGTGCACATGTGCCGCACATACATGCCCTAAGGGCATGGATGTGTGCCACATGGCACATTTCAAAAGGCCTACCACACACAGAGGAGGTCCCAGGGGTAAGTTTATAGACCCTACTGTTAAGCCCCCTGTACATAAGTAACACCAACCTAAAATCAACAGAGAGTCAAGAAACAAACAATGTACCCAAATAAAGATGCAAAGGAAATAGTTGTTAAACTATACGAGTTCCCATCAGTCTACCATCGAGACCGCCCTTCATCATCTGGGATCTCTTGTGCATAAATTCTGTCACATTTAAGGGTAAAAAAACCTGTGCTGGCAGATGACTACGCCAGGCGCAGGAAAAACCACAATGTTGTTTACAGATGTGAAACAGAATGGCGTGTCTGGTGGGGAACTGAATAGCAGTGCTTAGAAAAAATGTGTGTTGTGAAAAGAAAGACAAAAGGCTCTAAAATTAGGTAGTGAGCGGGAAAACAATTTTAATAGACACCCTCACACTCCTAAATCAATAAAAACAGTGCAAAAGTGGTTTAACAAATAGCCACTAAAGATGTAAGGTCGACATGTTTCTGCAGACGCATGGAGTCTAGCGATCTCCTGCTGCTTCTTCGGGACCATTAATGCTACTGCTAAAACAAAATAACATAAACCATATCACCTGAAAGTGTATGTATAATCATCTTCTCATCCTAAAATTAGGGAAGAAAATAATAATATAAGGGTACAGAGTCATGTATACATATGAAAAAATATTTTTAAAAATATTTTTAACGTGCACATTGTGTGTCAACATTATTATATGCTAATCATAAGCTATTGTTGCCCGGCACTTAGACCGTCAAAATCAGTCACAAATCACCAATTCAGCCAATTTGTAGATTAAAGTTCACTCACCCACTTGATGGGAAGGAACAACTCCACCTCACCTGGCACGAGCTCAGGTAAATGGATGCACCGCACTAGAAAAAGACAACAAATAAAAAGATGTATCTACATCTAAATATGTTCCTAAACTGACCAGTCTAAGCATGCGCCGCAACAAGCGTCACATTCCTGCCAGTGCCAGGAAACATCACCTAGTCACTTTCGCTGTATAATATGGATAGATAATTACAGGTCGATCGGTTCAGAAGCAGAACTAAAGTCACCGATCCCTCTTTCATACACATGTGAACATGCGCATAGACTTAATGTAAATAGATAGATACAGGTCGATCGGCTTAGATGCTGGAAAAAATTCACGACCCTCTCTCACACATAAGCATACTCTATGCCTTACCTCTCCGTCGGTGCACCGGTCGTCCCTTTAAGCTCTATCGTAGGGAGGAACCGACCCGGTGCACCGGCGAGGTAAATAAGCCTCTCTCACTTCCGCAGTCAGAGTGCGACGTTGCCCGACGCGCCCCGTGCGTAGTGACGTCAAGCGCATTCTCCCTGGTAGGTGCGCTATTAGTGACGGGAAATGTAGTTCCCGAGATTATTGTTTACGGCGATACTGCCTCTCTGGCTCTCGCGCCCAGTGCGGGCTTGGAGCGCAATATCACAAACGTACTTCAATTGATAGACACCCTGTTTATGCCGGGGAGTGTACTCTCTTGCTGTTAGATCGAAAAAGGGGGACGTCAGTGAAAGTGGTAATGGTTCTAAAAACACTGAAATTGATCATTTCGTCACCCTTGTTAGTTTCTAATCATTTTATACATAAGCTGACGATCAGTGTCCGCCCTCTTATGACAGAAGGTATCCACAATTTCCCCGCTCCCTCGAACATTCAATAAGAGACAAATGGATATGGTAAAAACCATACTCGGCTAGTCATACCTCCATATGGACAAATGAAGACCAACTCGTCCTCTGGACCAAACCATAATAAATTCACTATATATGTCAACCCTTGATGTGTACTGAAAAGGGTTAGATCATCACTCAAAAATAGATATAATTTTTCAGTAGTGACCCACATGTCATTTATCCGTCACAAATCCTGTGTTATCAACAAGATAAGGGTAGGATGAGTATGTTAGTGAAACACACCTTGCAATTAAAGGGACATCCACGGGATTGCATCATTTAGCCCACATTCGTCACTACGAAGACGGTAGACCCATTTTTGTTCACATTTGAACAGAAATTTGGCAGTGTCAGTTACAGACGGTGGGATCCACGGTTGGTCTAATACTGTCCACATGATGTCGGTAGGTAGATGGCCCACCTGCAAGAAATGGTTGGTCAGTTTGGTGGCTTGTTTGCAGCACCGTATTGAACTTTTATGTTCAGAAATTCTGAGCTTTACCTTTCTGGTGGTCATCCCCACATAGTTCAATTTACAAGGACATGTTATTAGATAAATCAAGTTGGAACTATTACAATTAGTGAACCGTCTTAGTTGCCAAGGTCTGTCGGTGCCTATATCTATGGTGAGTGTTTTGGTCGTTTGTGGACACACCGCACAGCCACCACAGGGATGGTGTCCGGTGACTGCGGGCATGTTCCAAAGGGTACCGACAGCTCGTGGAATCGTGATTTTGGGCCTTGTATGGACCAGCTGGTCTCTCAAATTTTGGCCTCTCCTAAAGGCAAACAGCGGAGGAGGTATAGGGTCTGTACCTGTCCTAAGAATTTTCCAATTTTTTTTGACAATTTTTTGAACTTGATTAGAAAGTGTACTATATGTATTAACACAAGTAATTCTTTCTTGTTGATTTTTAGGGGGTGTTGGTTCCAACAAACATTGCCTGTTATTGTTTGCAGCCCGCTTTTTGGAGTGTTTAATAAGATGTTTAGGGTATTTTTTATCTTGTAGATTTCTTTCCAGAGCTTGGGAGTGTGTGCCGAAAGCCATTTTGGTGGAACAGTTCCTCTGAATACGGAGGAATTGCCCAAAGGGCAGATTATCCCTCAATGCTTTGGGATGAAAGCTGTCATAGCTTAACAAGGAATTCCTCGCCATTGGCTTTCGGTATAGCTCAGACTGTAGACCCCCTCCTGATGCAGAAATCAACAGGTCCAGAAATGCTAGTTGGTGTCCATCACACTCCATGGTAAATTTCAGGAATTGATTTCTTTCATTTAACCAAGTGTGAAATTGGCGCAGTTCATCTTCCGTCCCTCGCCACACGACCAAAATTTCGTCTATATACCTTCTCCATACTCGCAGACACCGAAGATGGGGATTAGTGTCTGCGAGTACGTATGTTTGTTCGAAGGTATGCACATACAAGTTAGCGAGACTAGGAGCAAAAACACTTCCCATGCTCGTCCCGCTAACTTGTAAGTAGATTGATTCCTCATATTGGAAGAAGTTCTCAGTCATGGCGATGGTTGCCAAAGTCATGATGAAACTGACTGGGGTGATCGAATTCAGATCTCTGGTTGTTAAGAGGGCTTCAATGGCTTCTAGTGTCTCAGTTTGTGGGATAGAGGTATATAAGCTCTCCACATCGAAAGACACTAGGAAATCAAGATCTATATTAAATTCAATTCCAGGCAAAATCCTTAGGACATCCTTCGTGTCCATCAGGAAAGTGGGCATCTCCCGCACTATTGGCTGAAGGAAGAAATCTACAAACGTAGATAAAGGTTCCAATAGTGAACCAATTCCCGATATGATGGGTCTGCCGGGAGGGGGACGTTGTGGCTTGTGTACCTTTGGAAGGGTATACAAGTACGGCATTCTCGGGTGAACAGTGCGTAGATATTGGGATTCTTTGTCAGTAATCCATCCCTCTGCAAGACCTTCTTCCACAATGTGGCCGATGACC
Source organism: Lissotriton helveticus (assembly GCF_964261635.1). Lineage (NCBI taxonomy): Eukaryota > Metazoa > Chordata > Amphibia > Caudata > Salamandridae > Lissotriton > Lissotriton helveticus. The sequence goes on from NC_136073.1 coordinate 150,934,517, forward strand.
ACAGTTAGCCTATCAGTCGGGTCACTGTCAAGTTTACGATATGCCCTGGTGTCATTTAGCTGGCGCATGCATTCTTCATGGTACATATCTGCATCCATTAGTACAGTAGCCCCTCCCTTATCGGCTGGTTTGATTACCACCGATTCCAAATTGGCCAAAGTCGTAACTGCATCTTGTTCGCCTTTAGATAGGTTAACAAAACAATTATGAGGTTGGAGGTACAGTTGTCTTAGATCGTGATCCACAGCCTCTTCGAATGCCTGAACCTTAGCAGGTAACCCCACTGTACTGGGGTTAAAAGTGGAAGGTCTCTTGAGGCCTGTGTTTTCTGTGTCCCCGCCTACTGTTACAGTTGTTTTATTGGCAAACAGGTAATGAAGCCTGATTTTGCGGAAGAATTTTCCCATTTCCGTTTGTATAAGAAACGGGTCACCCTTGTTGGTTTTAACAAAGCCTAGTCCTTTATTTAGGACCAGTTCTTCGGTGTCGTTGAGAACATGCTTGCTTAAATTGATCACGAGGCTGATTGTTTGTTTCTTGACTCTCTGTTGATTTTAGGTTGGTGTTACATTTCAAAAGGCAAAAAAGTGCTTTTTGAAAGGAAATTTCTACTTACCACCAACTTGAAGTTGGTGGTAAATAGCTATTCCTTAAGGCTGAGTAGCACTGTTTTAAGTGCTACCTACTTTGCATTTAAGGATTCGGTATTACCGATTCCTTAAATGCAAGGCCAATAAGGAATCGGTATTAAGGAATCGGTATTTACCAATTCCTTTTTACCGATTCCTTCCCTACATCCCACATGGCTAAATACCAGTCGGTAACAGTGAAATGTACTGAATTTCACCGTAACCGTCCGGTATTTGCCCACCTACATCTGGCCCTATGTTTTCCTTCCATCAAGCACTCCATTACTCCCCCTTAAATTAGACCCTTAAACTAGACATGGAGGTTAAATCTATAAAGGATTTAGTTAAATTATGACCTCTCCTTTTTTGGTGGTGACTGATTTCGAACCCTGAACCGAACCCTGAACTCTAGCCTTTAATGAAGTCTGCGCTTTAGATACATCAAAGAAGATAGGCGGGATCATGAACATTAATATTCTACTTGACAGCATCGGGTTAAAGGGGGGATGCACTAATTGTCAGGAACTCCCTACAAGAAATACATTAAAATCTATATATTGGGATTGGGTATTTGAGGATGAGTTTAAGAATAGCAAGCTTGGAAGATTAACAGGGGAGTTTTTAGACTTTCAACTGCTTCTATATTCAATTTAGACACAGTTCAATCCCCTTAAATTCATTCATGAGCTTGTGGCTAAGCAATGCTGATCACAATAAGAGTTGTCCCTGTTGCCCTGCTCCGATTGAAACCATAGGTCATGTCTTCTTTGTTTGCCCAGCATATTCAGGCCCTAGAAGCAGATGGCTGGCTCCTATATGCAAATGGCTGGCAACGAGAGATCATAGGGTGGTTTTACGCATCTTAAGATCTGACGTATGACCCCTGTTTGCCTGAGCATCGGCAATATTTCTGGGCCATATGTGGGTATCAGAAGAAATCAGGAATCAAACCTGTCACCTCACTGAGCAGTCTTAGTGTGACTCCCCTAACCACCGACTGTGAAGCTTAACTTAAAGTCCCCTAGTAGGATTGACAATGTGTAGCCTCCAGGCATTAGTAGACCAGGTGATTACTGACCCCACTGTTCAATAATGTTTTATTTATTCATGTAAATGATGCATTTTATCTGGTAAAGCTTGTACACTTGCTGTATCTTGGTTGTAATTTATGAGCATTGTTTTAACATATTGTTTTAATGAAGTCCATGAACCTTGTACATTTAATCCATTTTAACTTGTGTATATGCATGTTTGCACTTTTATGGTCATCCAATCGAAAAAAATCTTATTGACACTATGGCACTCCACTCTATGTCACTACAATCTATGCTATTCCACTGTATACCTCTCCACTGTATAACACTTCATTGTATGCCACTCCACAGTATGCTATTACACTGTACACTACTATTGTTTACCCTATACCCTCTACCTGATTCTACTCTACAACACCCCCCTCTACCACCACACTGTATGCCACTTCACTTGATGCCACAACAGTTTACACTACTCCACTGAACGCCTTTCCACTCTATGCTATTCCATGGACTCCGCTTGACTTCTCTCTATCCCACACCAATGTACATTATTCTTTTCTATTCCACTTCAGTTTATGCCTCTCCATTCTACACCGCTCCACTTTCTGCTATTCCATTGCATTCCACTACACTGTACCTCACTCCACTCAATGCCAAGCCGCTCTACAACACTCCACAGTACACTACTATACTCTATGCCACTCAATTGTATGTGATTCCACTCTGTGCTGTTCCACTGCATGCCACTCCACTCTAATACACTCCTCCGTACTCCACTACACTGTACACCATTCAACTGTATGATATTGGCCATATGACTCAACTGTATGATACTTCAGTCTATGCTAGTACACTGTAAATCACTACAGTGCACAGCAGTCCTCTCTACATTATTCCACTGGACGCAACTCCACTGTTGGTCACTCCACTCTATGCAATTTTAAACTATGAGCATCCACTCTACACCACTCCACTCTATGCCACTCTATTATATACGCTATTCCACTCTACTCCACTCCACTGTACGTCACTCCCCTCTACACGACTATACTCTACCCTACTCTACTCTATGCCACTCAATGTATCCCACTTCACTCTTTGCCACTCCAGTCTATGCCACTGCACTCTACACTACTTTGTTATTCCACTATACATAACTCCACCGTGCCACTCCACTCTATGCTATTCCACTCCATGCCACTCCACTCTTTGCCGCTCCACACTCGCCATTCCACTCTCTGCCACTCCACTGTACGTAACTCCACTATACACAATTCCAGTATATGTTATGCAACTATAGACAACTACTCTCTATGATAATCATCTCTATGCTATTTGAATCTATCTCACTCTACTCTACCACACTCATCCATACTCCACACCGCTATATTCGATTCCACTATACTTCAACCCACTTTAAGACGCTCAACTGTGCACCACTCCACTCTATGCAAGTTCACTGTATGCTATTGCAGGGCATGATAAACTGTACACTATTCCTTTTAACGCCACTACTCTCTATGCCACTCCAAGCCACTCCATTCTAAGCTATCCAACTGTAGGCATGGGCATGAAATTTACCTCCACTCGCAGAGTTTGAGGAGTTTTTCCCACTCTCTGCTCCACGTAGTGTGTGGAGTTCCCAACGCTAAGTTGGTGAGCAAGGAAAATCTTACTCCAGACCACATCCTGGTACGATTTCTCAACACAGGCCGTCATGGATGATTGCTCTCACTCTCGCTGAGAAACATTTGGTCGTATTGAGGAAGCTGCCACTTCAATAGAACATCTACTCGAGTGGCAGAAAGAAGCAGCACCCTCTTGAACCGTGCATGGTTTAGTTTACGTGGAATTTACGGCACGGGACAAACATTCAGCGTAAAAAAATCAGCGTGAACAGTGTGAAATAACACACTCCGCCGCTTGCAGAAATCCTTGTAATGTGGCAGCTTTTTTTGGCCACTTCGCTGAGTTTTGCGTAGCGGAACTCTGCCCAGACCTATTCCACTGTAGCCACGGACGAAGGAGGAAGCACTGACGTGCTGGGGGTTGATTGGACCCTAATAATTGGAACAGACTTGTCAGGAGTGCCAATTATCTACTCTTGAAACCTCCTATCTTTAAAAAGAAAAAAACCTACGAGAGAACTTTCACAGGTGTAGCTCCCAGGATATGGAACGCCCTTCCGGCAAATATTAGAAAAATAACAAACACGATAACATTCAAGAAGGAACTCAAATACCATCTTATGAGCAAGTTCCTTCCATAACAAGACAAACTCTACCGAAGACGTGCCATTCTTTACGACTTTATACCCTATAGGAAGAAGGATGTGACAGACGGATCCGCAAAGAAATATCACCCCAACTCATTGTAACTTAAAATTCAATTAAGTCCATCCAGTTAGCATTCTCCATTTACAGACTTGGACGATCCTATTGTTTCATGTATTATATATTTTGTAACCCAGACCATATGATGTTAAGCGCTCTGATACCCACGGGTCTTGTTCGCGCTATAGAAAACTGTAAAATAAATAAATAAATAAATAAATAAATATACCCTTTGTCCAGACTTGGCTCATGGATCACTGACTCCATCCTCCCTAAGCTTACTACATCAGGACTTCTGATAGAGCTAGGGAAACGTATGATATAAACTATATATCTATACACATTAATAATGAGAATATTATCGCACACCTTTGTACATACACCTTAATATTTTTCTGTGGTAAAACATTAGTGAGTGACGGGGGATCTGACCCCGGTCCTGACGAAGGGGCATGGTGCCCCGAAACATGTTGACCCGCACAGGAGAGTAAGCCCATTAACTTGCTTTGTCTCTCCGAACCACTTTTTTAACAATACCAGCCAGTGTCTATTAAAAAGTTTTTTCTATCACCAGGCCAGGTATTTTTTTAACATCACCTTGTATATCACCCCCGACCCTACTGACACTCACTCCAATAAACTCACATAGCACCCACATAAAAAGGTGCTCCAGCGTAGTCGCTTGTCGCAGCACTGCCCCGTCCCGCAGCGGGGCGGGAAGACCCCAATGATGAAGCATGACACCAAGGGCCCTTTTGGTGTGTGAGGGGTATTTTAACACACATTGTGTATTCCACGAACATCAGGATACACACTAACTCAATGTGAGGTGGACCTTGTTGATAAACTGAACTTTCAGGAGAGGAGGATGTGCCCACCTTGGTGCCGTTGAGCACCGCCTCTTCACTCCCCTTTTTTGATATTATTTACTATTCCACTGTATGCCACTCCACTCTATGCCACTTCAGTAAACGGCACTCCGCTACACTCTGCAACAATTTACTTTTCACTGTTCCACCGTATATATACATAATTCCACTCTACCACACTCCACTTTATGATATTCCACTGGATGCCACTTCTCTCTACGCCACTACACTGTATGCTATTGCACTGTAATCCACTCCACTCTACGCCACTCCACTATACTGTACTCCATTCTACACCACTTTACCCAGCTTCACTCCACAACACTCTACTATGCTCTACTCAGTAACAGTGTACTCCATTCAACAACACTCTATGCCCATCCAGTGTACCACACCCTACTCCATTGTACAGCACCACACTGTACAACAATATTGTCCTCTCAATGCCAATCTACTTTACTCTATAGCACTTTAATCCACTCTACTTTCAGTTAATATAATCCATTACGTGAGACACTACTCCCGTTTACTCCACTGTACTACTCTACTGCACTCTATGGCACTCTTCTGTATGCAACTCTATGCCACTTAACTTTACTATAGTCTATCCCACTCCACTAAACCATACTGTACCACACTGTACTCTACTTCATTCCACTTCACTGTATAACACTGTAATCCCCTCTGTGACACACTACTCCACTCTACTTGACTTCAAGCCACTGCACTCTAGAACACGCTATACTATTCCACTTCACTGGACTCCATTACACCCTACTGCAATGCAAGACACTCTAAGGCCCTGTACAACATTCCATTCTACACTGTCCCATTGCACCACACTCTACTCAACACATTGCATCTCCACTATACAAGACTGTACCAGACTCTGTAAAAGTATACAACACTGTACTCCACTCTATGCCCCTTTGCTATACTGAACTGCAATTTACACCACTGTTTGCCCCTGTACCTCAGTGTATAATGTTCTATTCTTCTCTACTGCACTTTCCAACCCTCTCTCAGTAGCGGTCGCTCCCCACTCTCCCTGCTCTCCTGTGGTATCGTTGGGCTGCACTCTTTGCTTTGCTCTGCGCATTTAATAGCTGCTGGCTGCTGTATGTCATAGCGCTGCACTTCATTAAGCATTGTCGATTAATTGAATTAATTATAGCGCTTTACCTCACCTAAGCACTGCTGATTTATCTGCGCAGTCCCAGTTTGTAGCGCTCGCTGTGTAGCTTTGACTGTAATTTGTACTGCTCGTTTTGTCCATTGATAGCAGTAGCGCTTACATCACAGATTGTTTAACCTCATCAATTACTCTTTGTGCCCCATCCTGTTTCTGGTTTCACTTTTGCTGCCATTTTGTTGTTGTTGTGCCTCGGAGTCCGTCCTCTCCACCCCGCTCCCGCCTCACAGCTGATCCTAGCTCGCCCCTCCCCCCTCTACTTATGACAGATGCATCGGCGCACAGCGTTAACGCGCAGCAGACGTGCCCCATGCGTGCCGAAGGTGCGCCAAAGGTAAGCCTGTCTACGCCCGTCCGCGCCTGGACCGCGCCCAGCGCCAGACCCCCTGGCCCTCGCAAATCCCACTCCACCCGCATAATGTACGATGCTGCTTCCCTCTCGGCACTCAACCCCGGCCGCCTCCAAGACTGCTACCAAGCCGCCCCTGGACACACCCACGGACCCTTCACCTGCCATTCCTGCAAACTCGACTGCATCAAGACCCACACCAAATCCACAAAATCCAAATTGAGCTCCGACGACAACCACCTGAAGTGCATCCTGCTCAACACCCGCTCGGTCCACAAACACGCCACTGGACTCTGGAACCTTCTCGACACCACATCACCGGACGTCGCCTTCCTTACAGAAACCTGGATGAACGCCTCATCAGCTCCCGACATCGCCATAGCCATCCCGGACGCCTACAAGATCATCCGAAAGGACCGCACCATCCAAACAGGAGGAGGCATCGCCATCGTACATAAGAATTCCATCCGCATCACGACCAGTTCTGACGATAACCTCGCAGCCGCCGAACACCTTCACTTCCACATCCACACCGACCCCAAAACCACACTCAGAGGCACCCTCATCTATAGACCACCAGGACCCCGCGCTCAATTTAGCGAAGACATCACTGACTTCATCAGCCCTCACGCCCTCTCATCTGAGGACTACATTCTACTGGGAGACCTCAACTTCCACCTGGAAAAGAAAAATGACAGCAACACCATCACCCTCCTGGACAACTTGGCCAATCTCGGACTAATACAACTTGTTGATACCCCCACCCACTATGCCGGACACACGCTCGACCCAATCTTCACCTCCAGCAAGCACATCTCGTTCAACCACATCACAGCTCTCCATTGGACGGACCACAGCTGCGTCCACTTCAACTACAAAAAATCTACGACCCACAACCTCCCACAACCAATGCCCCGAAGAAACTGGAACAAAATTACCACCGACCAGCTCCTCACTTCGCTCCAGATAAACCCTCCTGCCAAATCAACGGACCCAAACCAGGCTGCCACCAAACTCACACAATGGATCACCCACAGCGCCGACGTACTAGCACCCTTGAAAAACCATCAAATAAGGCAAAGTAACAATAAAGCCCCCTGGTTCAACGATGACCTTAAGACATCCAAGAAGCTCTGTCGTACCCTCGAGAAAGCCTGGAGAAAAAACCCAACCAATGACAACCTGTCCACTTTCAAGAACGCCACCCGCAAACACCACCAACTGATCCGATCCACCAAGAAATCAGCATTCAAAGATCGACTTGACAACAACGCCCACAACAGCAAGGAACTATTCAAAATCGTCAAAGAATTTATCAACCCCACCGCCGGCACCAACGACATCACCCCATCCGAAGACCTCTGCGACTCCATAGCTTCTTTCTTCCACAACAAAATCGCCGACATACATAACAGCTTTGGAAACCAATCAGGAAATGAAATGAAATGAAATGAAATGAAAAGTTTTATTGTTTCAGTTAATTAAAACCATAACAATACAATTTTATAAAATTGACTACTCATTTAAAATTCCTTTTATATGGATAAATTCTCTATTAGTTCATTCTATTCTAGTGCTAAAATTTGTTGTTAAAAACAATTAAGCAATCCATGTTGTTTATAGTTCCAAGAGTTCTGATATTTGTTCAGTTCAAAAGAGCCCTCTCACTGCGCTACCGCAGTTTTGTTGTCATTATATGTGCCGGGTGCCTGGTTGTATTTTAACGCTTGAGCGTGAGCCATGAGGAACTTTAATAGTAAACAGTTCAGACGAGTGTCTGTTGGATTCAAAGTTGACATAATCGCAGATCTACACGTTCTTATGCCTCGTTCGTTCATTGCCCTTTTTAAGAAGACTGCTCGTGCTTGTGCTAAGTTCGGGCAGATACAAACTAGATGAATAAAGTCCTCCTTGCTGCTCCCACATAGTCTACAGGTTTTGGGTCCGTCGTGTAGCCAAGTTGGTTGGTCCATAGTTGATGGAAAGTTTCCCAGATGGAGCCCCATTAACTTTTGTTTTTTGCAAGCCGGGAATGTAATTGTTAGATATGGGGCTGCAGTGAGAGTTTTATAGTTTGATATGACCATCCAAGCGTGTTTTCTTGTGCTGAACGTGGCTTTGTCGAGTAGAAGAGAATGGAATTTTGTTGACTTGTTTATGGCTTGTTTAAACACTGGATAAGGCAAATTCAGTTCCCAGAGATTTCTTGTTCCAGTCTCGGTTATGGCCTTCTCAAGGTACTGGTTGTGTGGGGATTTAACATCATTTTTTATCTCTTCCCACAATGCTTGATGCAGATCTGAGGTTGCTATGTTCTGTTTCAAGCTAAACCAGTACTTTATATTTGCGTACTTTCTTCCCACTATTTCATTTATTATTCCAAATTCCAATCTCGTCTGGGCTGGTGAAGATCCCCGTTGAATTTGGAAGGTGGATTTAAAGATGGCTGTCTGCATTTTATTGAGCAATTCCGCGTCTTTCCCATGCAATCCCACGCTGCCGTATGACAGGGTGGGAAGCACCTTTGCTTTTATCGTTGCCAATAGGGGTTTGTAAGATGGCCCCTTAAGCTTTTTGGCTAAGGATCTAAAAGCAAATGACAGTGAGTTTGCTCTCTGGGCGATATACGTCTTTTGCCTCTGGTGGTTATGTCGATTGTCAAAATAGAAGCCCAGATATTTATAGTTGGTCACGGCCTCTATTTTTGTTCCCTCCAGTTGAATGTGTGAGTTGACTGATCGTCGTCTGGTGATGACCATTGTTTTTGTTTTTGTTGTATTTATCTCCAGGTTGTTATTTGTTATGAATTCCGCAATCCCAACTAGAGACCTTTGAAGGCCGATCTTCGTTAGGCTCAGCAATACCACGTCATCCGCGTAGGATAGATGGGTTAAGGATAAGGAGCCTAGCTTGGGTGAATGGGATGAGATCTTATTTAGGGTTGGGGCTAAGTCTGCCATAAAAAGATTAAAAAGATGAGGTGCCAGAACTCAGCTCTGCTTGAGGCCTCTGCTGGTATTGATTTGTCTTGAGAGCCGTGTACCGTTCCCCAATTTTACTTCCATCCAAGTGTTGGAATAAAGGATTAGGATTCCTCTCAGTGTTTTGTCCGGGATGTTCCAACTGCGCAGTTTTCTCCATAAGATGTTACGATCTACGCTATCGAAGGCCGCCTTTAAGTCGATGAAACATAGGTAGAGGGCCAGTTTTTTCCGTAGGTATTTGTCGGCTAACACTGAGAGAGACAGGATGTTTGTCATCGTCCCGGTCCCTTTCCTGAAGCCTGTTTGGTTGGGCGGTATTCTCTTTGTGGCATCAGACCAGTTTGTTAGATCTTCCAGGATTAGGGATGCAAAGTACTTCGCCTCCACGTCCAGGAGGGCGATCAGTCTGTAATTTGCTGGGGATGTCCTGTCTCCTCCTTTAAAGATGGGTGAGATTATGGAACCCCGCCAGCTTGGTGGAATTTGATTTACCCTTTCTATCTCGTCAAAGAGTTTTTTTAATTTCCGCTCCAGAAGTCCGGATCAGTTTTGAAAATTATCGGTGGTATCCCGTTTGGCCCTGGAGCTCCACTGCCGCGAGTATTCCTTAGGATTTTCCTTATATCCTCTTCGCAGAGCCTCATCTCCCATGGCTGAACCATGTCACAGTGAAGCCTTGTTGTAGGGAGCTCCCCTTCTGATGATTGATTTGCTCTGCGTTCTTCCTTTAGATGTTGTGTTTGCCTGGGAGCGGTTTTGAGTTCACCACTGGAAACGGTGCTCGCTTTTCTTTGTTTGTCCCCATTGTTGGTATTTTGTTGGTTTCCTTCTATGTTGGGCTGGTCGGGTGTTACTTGCGAGAACCTCTGTGTTAGTAGCGTGACCCAATCCGCTTCTTGGGCATTAGATGTTATTGGGTTTGAGGGATGGTTTAAACTGTTTATGATCCTCCAGAATGCGTTTGAGTTGGTGTTCTATGCTGTGCATAGTAGTCTTGCCCAGAAGTCATCATTCAGTGATCTTTTATGTTCCCACAATTTCTTTTTGTACTCTTTCTTAAGGTTCTGTCTTTGAGCCCAATCTTTTGGGATGTGGTTGTCTTTTTTAGTGCTCTGGCGTTTCTCCTTATTTCTATTTTGAGTTTTACCAGGTTCTTTGGCAGTGGGTTTTTATGAATTAGGGGCCGTGTTTTTTTTGTAATGGACTTAGTTGTTGTTAACTTTGCCGTGAAGTCCTCCCATTTTTGTATTTGGTTGCCTGTAGTGGTCTCACTTTCCATTTTTAATCTCTGTACATTGGCCTGCAACTCGTCTATGTTGGCCGTTGTCCAATTAAGTCGTTTCAGGTTAGTGGTAGGGGAGCTATCTCCCACTGACCTGGAGCTGCGATGTTTGGTGAGTTTTAAATTAAAGTAAGTGTGTTGGTATGAATGATCGCTTTTTGATGTATATTCAATTGAAAATTCCTGGACGAATTGCAGTAATGGAAGTGAGACTGCTGTGTAATCGAGTCTTGAGGTGGTCAAGGTTCCTAAATGGGTGTACTGCGGTGGGTTATCACCTGGAGTTCTTCCGTTGAGGAACCGCAGCCCAAGGAATTTCAAGGTTGTTACCAGTTGTTGCCCGATTTGATCGAAACGCTCTGTTTTAAGCTGGCTTTGTGGTTTGACATTCCAGTATTCATTGGCAGCACTTAGCATCTCGTCCTCCTCTGGTGTAAAGATTAAATTTGAATTAAAGTCACCTGTCAGGATGACTTCCCAGGTGGGATTGTTATTTCGGATGTCCCTGATTGTGGATACTAGCTCATCCAGCTGGGCTTGTTTCTCTTTCGCCTTTGGAGGTGCGTAGAAATTAACCAGTAGTACCGGAGCTGATCTGCCAGGTAGGGATAGTTTCATTAGTTGTGTATCTGGCCCTTGCGGTGCTATTTGTTCTGATTTAATGTTAATTTCCGATGCGATATAAACTGATAGTCCCCCTTTTGGTCGACCGTAGGTGAAGTTTTTCCTCGCAGGGATGCTAAAATGTGTGTACCCAACAAGAGGTAGCCCCTCAAGTGCCCAAATTTCTTGAAGGGCGATGATATCGCATGCGGTCCAGTTGTGGGGGGGTAGGCCATCTTCCAACCACTTCCTGGACCCGGCTATATTCCAGGACAATAGATGGAAGTTTTCCTGGCTGTTATCCTTTTCAAGTTTTTTGGATGGTCAATTTTTCTTCTGTTTGTTCAAGGTGTCTGTTAGGCCGCGCCAATAGTTGGCATCGTCTTTTGGGTTTGGTTGTTTACCTGTGTTGAGAAGAGGATGGATTGCCGATGGTGGGCTGTTCCCTCTTGCGTTCCGTAGTACTGAGACGGCCTGGGCTTTATGTTCTAGCAGATTTTCTTTTTTTCCTTTTTCCTCAAGTGGTTCTTTTAGTGGGCCTGGGTAGTGTGGTTTTGCCTGCCTGGAAAGCCTTATGCCCCATGAGTCGAACCTCTCTCTAAAGGATAGTATTAACTGAGCGATCTCTGCTGTTCGCCATGTTGTTAATGTTTGATCCGATGAGTTATTGTTATCTTGCTTTTGAAATTTAACTGAAAGTAAGTCTGCATTGGTTAGATGTTGTAGCCCTTCAATGTTGGCATAAAGTTGAAGTATGTTGCCCCTGTTGAGGATGTTGTGCCTCCCCTGCGTTTCGTATTCTGGGATGAAGAGGAGTTGTTTGAGATGTAAATCATCTTTGCTAGACCAGTTACCAGGGCCTTTCCCTGATTCTGGTCTGCAATCTGAGCTGGTTCCACAGTGACGCCCAGTCCCGGCGAGTGTTTGTATTCCAAGTGTGCCAATTGCCTGTGCACATTGTGATGTTGTAGTCTTTATGATCTGGTTGCTCTCTTTCGTCAAACCTCCGCCCGTGCCTGGGCTAATCTGGAGGGCTCTGGTATACTCCAGCTCTGTCCCCCTCTCCAAGATGACATCCTCCATGCAGTTCAATTTTACACTTCGGCCACTGTGGCTTAGTAAAATTTTTATGTCAGCGATAACGGGTAGGGTTTTATTCGCCCCCAACCTGGAATTTCCAGTTTGGGGTTCTTCCGATGATATTAGGTGACACGTCTTGGTTGTTGGTTGTGTTGGCTGATTGGTATTGCGTAAAGATCCCGCACGGCATACCTTGTGGCCTGTTTTGTCTGGGTTTTAATTCTTCTGTGCCTTGTGGGCAGCATTTAGTTCCTTCGGGCTGCTTATCCGATTTCTCATTGGTTTTTTGTCCGGCGTGTATTGATTTTTTGTTCGCAGGCATCTCTCTGCATTTTGCTGTTGTCTCTGAGGGTGTAGGTTGCGCTGGGGAGCCAGTTGAGTGTGATGGGCTCCCGCTTTCTGTGTGACTGCTTTTTTCTGCAGTGACATCTATCTGTGTTGTGTTGCCCATGCCCAGCCTCGGATGTGCGTCTCTGTTGTTTGTTTCGCCTGTGGGCTCTACTACTGTGCATGTGCCCAGGTTACTTGTGACCTCTGCAGGTAGAACATCCCTTCCTTTTTTTGTTGAAAGATGATGTCTTGATGAAATGTGTGTTTGATCATTTAGGTCATCAGATTGTCTTGTCGTGTTTATAGTTTCCTCCTTGCTTTTAACTGAGGTAAATATGGGGAACATGTTCACCTCTTCCTCCGTGTGCCCTGGTAGTTGTTTATTCCTTGCTTTCCTTTCTCGTTTCTTTTGGCGTCTGGTTAGAGCGTTTCAGGAGACCAGTTCACTCCACCCACCCCTGAACCAAATCCCCCCTCTAACAAACTTTGCGCCTGGAACCCAATCACCACTGAAGACACCATCCGCCTGATGAACACCATCCACTCAGGATCGCCTACCAACCCATGCCCCCACCACATTTTCAACAAAGCAAACTCCATAATCGCTCCCCATCTCCGAGACGTCATCAACTGCTCCCTCAACTCCGCTACCTTCCCTGAAAGCTGGAAACACGCCGAACTCAGCGCCCTTCTGAAGAAACCAACAGCAGACCCCACTGAACTTAAGAACTACCGTCCCATCTCGCTCCTCCCATTCCCTGCCAAAGTCATCGAGAAAGCCGTCAACAATCAGCTAGCTGCCTTCCTCGAATCCAACAAATCCCTCGACCCCTCACAGTCTGGCTTCCGAGCCAAACACAGCACCGAAACCGCACTCATCGCAGCAACAGACGACATTCGAACACTTCTGGACAACGGGGAAACAGTTGCCCTCATCCTACTTGACCTCTCCGCAGCCTTCGACACAGTCTGTCATAGCACCCTCATACAACGCCTCAACAACGTCGGAATACAAGGAAAAGCTCTGGACTGGATCATCTCGTTCCTCGCCAGAAGAACACAGAGAGTCCACCTCCCTCCTTTTAAGTCAGAGGCCACCGAAGTCATCTGCGGCGTACCACAGGGATCATCACTCAGTCCCACCCTCTTCAACGTATACATGAGTCCCCTCGCATCCATCGCGGGCCAACACAACCTCAACATCATCTCCTATGCTGACGACACCCAGCTGATCCTCTCCCTCACCAAAGACCCAACTTACACGAAGGAATTAAAGATGTTGCCGAGTGGATGAAGGACAGCCGTCTAAAACTGAACTCGGACAAAACGGAAGTCCTTATCTTAGGCTCATCCCCCTCTGCTTGGGACGACTCATGGTGGCCTCCGGCCTTGGGAAACGCACCCAAACCAATGGACCATGCACGTAACCTGGGCTTCATCCTGGGCTCCTCCCTCTCGTTGACCAGGCAAGTCAATGCCGTTTCCTCATCATGCTTCAACACCCTACGCATGCTCCAAAAAATATTCAGCTGGATACCCACCGAAACTAGAAAAACGGTCACCCACGCACTAGTCACAAGCCGACTGGATTACGGCAACACCCTCTACGCCGGAACCACAGCCAAACTACAGAAAAAACTCCAACGCATCCAAAACGCCTCAGCCAGACTCATACTAGACATCCCCCGCCAGGCTCACATTTCCGGTCACCTGAAAGACCTCCACTGGCTCCCTGTCAATAAGAGGATAACGTTCCGACTCCTCACCCACGCACACAAAGCCCTCTACGACTTAGGACCCGAATGCCGAAACACGCGCCTGTCCTTTTACTCCCCCACCCGCCAACTTCGTTCGTCCAATCAGGCCCTCGCTGCTATTCCGCGCATCAACACATCCACCATGGGGGGAAGATCCTTCTCCTACTTAGCGGCCAAAACCTGGAATTCACTCCCCACCCACCTCCGCCTTACACAGAACCACCTCTCCTTCAGAAAACAACTTAAAACTTGGATATTCGATAAATAAATTACCCACCCCCCTCCCCTCCCTCAAGCGCCTTGAACTTGAACTACGATGCATCACTCCACTATACTGTACAACATGCTACTCCAATTGATAACAAGTTGACTGTACATTACGCCTATTCCACTCTAGTGCACTCTATGCCACTGTGGTATACAACATGCCACTACACTTTATATCAATGTACTCCACCACCTTACACTCTACAACACTGTACTCTATGACAGAACACTGCATGACTCTCTCCTCCCTCTACTCTAACACACTCCACTTAATACCACTTCACTCAACAACAATAAAACTGCAATTTTAAACAAATTTGTATTAAAACTTAAACCTTTGTTATAGTTAGGAAACATGTATTTATTCTTTCTACAGAAACCGAACATAAAATACACAAACATTACAAATGTATTTATTCTTTCTACAGAAACCAAACATAAAATACACAAACATTACAAATTCTAAAGTTATCGTTACACCTTAGATTTATAATGTACATACCATCTTTAAATTCATATAAATGTATGCATTCTTTGGCTAAAAAGCAAACTTAAACTACATAAAAAGGTACATTTCTAAACTTATACTTATACCTTCAATTTATATTTCACGCATCCTCTTCAAATTATTACAGCTCACGCCCCCCTTTACACAGTGTATTCAACTTGGCAGCTACACTATATCAACTATACCTTGAAGCTTCTCCATACACCGCTTATACCTGCTTTAAATTATCTCACTTATACTATCTAAAAAATTAGTATTTACAAGAACAGTTATGACATGGTAGCCCCCAACGAACCTGTTGCTGTTGGGGAGAGGGAGCCGTGCCTGACACCATTGCACCGCTGTGGACTACGTAACCCAGGATCCTCTTGGCCCTCACACTGGCTTAAAAGCGCAACGCAGCCCGCACCTGATGTAGCCACTAACAAACCTGTTGCTGTTGGGGAGATGGAGCCATGCCTGACACCATCGCACCACTGGGGGTTCTAAGTCCCACAATCCTCTTGATCCTCACACACACATAAAAGCGCAACGCTGCCACACAGCCTGGGAGAGCCCGCCTATGCCCGTCAGAGTCTGATAGAATTGGCACTTTATATTGGGAAGAAGACACAACCGGAAGCAGGATTAATATGGGGAAAAAAGTCAAATCAAGCAGACTCAACAGGGGTAACTATATCCACCTTAGATTCCTTCCTGGTCAAAGCCACTATTGCCGTTTCAAAGGAGATCGCTGTGGCAGAGAGAAGACTTTCCCATGGGGCGGGAGGCTTGGTATGCAATGTTTTGATGCCGATTGCTAACATGGACAATGTAGATCAAGAGTAACCGTGGGTGTGGTTCCCATAGTAGCGCTACGCAAAGTGCACTTCGCACTATGCGAGCTACGCGAACTGTGTAGTGCACTGGGCAAAATGCTGTTCTCACTGATTGCACAGTGCCGGATGCTTGTTCACACTGTGCAATCAGTGCAAACCACATCTTGCACAGTGCAAGCGGTCGTTTTCTACCGTTCGAGTTGATTTCTACTCAAGCGACAGCTTTCTTAACGTGGACTGGCGGTTTCTCATCGCGAGCGGTCGTGAGAATATGTGACAGTTCGCAATGAGAAACCTGACCTCCCCGCTTTGAGAATCTCACCGGGAGGTTTATTTTCCATGCTCACTATCGACAATTTGATGTTGCTGATCGAGAACAAGGAAAAAGTCTCGCTGGGATGTCATTTTGCTTGCTTGCGGTCGCTTACGTGACATTGAGGACCGTGAGCAAGCAAAGAATTACCGCTGCACTATGCGTGTTTGCACTGTGCTACGTGCAATCCGTGTAGTGCGAAGTAGCGCAAACTTTGCAAACTACGCAAGCGTAGCCTAATACTTCGTCCAGGTTTAATCAAGAGAACCAGGGGTTGCAAGAAGATAATAGGCCACAACTAGTCATTAAGGTACTCCCCAATATATCTGCCCCCTCTCAGTCACAGAATGTAAATATGATTACCCCTAGTGTGGTCATACCTGAGAAAAGGAGAATAGGTCCTTTAAAATAACCTGTATCTATCATACCAAGGAAAACAAGAAAGTCTTTACCAACACAGCCCATCACAGTCTCTAAAAAGGACAGCTCTGAACTCCCACGGACCAACCCTATTGCAGAGGATTTAATTGATAACTAATATCTTACAACCTATAATGTTAAGATTGGACTCTATTGATTATAGATTCAAGAGATATTAAATAATGAGTGACTCTTATCAAGAAATACTATACTATAGTTGTGCCGCAAACATTATTTCTGAGCCATAGGGATGTATGGGAAGCAAAGGGGATAAACAGAGATGGACTTTGCCAAGACACATTCTGCCCATATGACCCTACCCTGTGGATAGGACACTGAAGCCTTAGGGAGGCAACTAGATAAATAGAGTGCAGGTGCGGTACCCCCAGGCATGCTTGAGGGTAGGTCCGCTCTTGGTAAACCTATGGTGGGGGGCGTAAAATTTGAACCACTAGATATACAATGAGAATTATCACTAACCAACCACAGAGAGAAACTGCACTGTTCCAGAGGGCAACTGACCATCAGAGCCTAAACCTCCTGCCTGCGGCCTGCCCTTTTGGCCAACGCCCCAATGCTAAGAACAACACAACAAGAGTCCATCGTCCAACTTATGGACAAAGCACGTTATTGGTTCACTAACTACACTAGATCAGGGTACCTTGTCCAGAACCATCTTATTATGGCTAGGAGAACTCCTTGGGTACGGCCAACCCAAAAATCTTCTGAGGGGGATTGTGTTGTTCTAAATTTCAACAACCCTCAGATTGTGGGTGATTTATTATTTCAATCTCCTTTAACACCCACAGCAGGGACCCAGATCTTTCCAGTGCCTTTGGGCTTGTTCTGTTAACCATCTGGTATTCCATGAGACAAAATACCAAAAATAGTTACAGAACGCTCCATAGGTGGCAATAGGGTAATGCTAAATGAAAGTACTGGTTTTCCAACTTTAAATATGTTTGCCCCATTATCAAATCTGGACACCTGTGATTGACTTGAGACTGACACTCAGAGGTCCCAGTCAACTTATCACCAGGAGTGTAGTGAGAGTGAGGAAAATAGTGTACAAAGCGGGGTAAACAGGGAGGTAAGGATGGAACAGTGCCATGGTATTTAGCCTATTGGCTTACATTGTAAAGATGTAAGGGGAGTTATATCCTGTGAAAATAACCTGAACTATACCCTTCTTTCCTGGAATATAGCAGATAATAACAACAAAAGGAACTATGTAGAGTGACATAAGGTTTTGTTAAATTTCCAGATCATCTGTGTTCAAGAATCCTGGGAAACCACACCGATCTATGTAAATGGCTATCGAAATTTTCAAACACCAGTATTACCATCAAACGAAGATAGAGCGAAGGGGAGCTTATTGAAAATGTTATCCAACACAATTGCGTTTAAAATTATGTACTTTATAAATATTTCACCCTATTTCCATATCCTATTTATAAAAGGTTATGATACCTGGGATCTAATGTTAATAAATTACTATAATAACAATTCCACAAACCCAGAAATGGTTGTGGAGAACCAAGGTAAGACCATAGAGGACTCAATGTGTCACCATATAAACCCTCTACAACTTATCTGGGTGGAGATTTTAACATAAAAGCATGCCCAAGAGTAGAATCAAAGCTTTGTGGGGTAGTGGATTATAAGGGAGACCTTATCAATCACTTTAACCATAACATAATGTAGTGTAGTTCCTATATCCCTGATAGGCTCTGCACATTGGAATAATATACACTATAGATTTGACATAGGACTGAAGTCAGTATGTCTCTATCGAGTACATTAAACTTAATTACTTGTGTGTACCAGTTAACTTAGAGGTCACAAGAAACTTTCTCGAATGAACAAGAAGGGATTAGTTTCTGACAACCGCATAAGCATGACAAATTTATTTACCTTAGAGTCGGAACAATATCTTCAGAGTCGTGGAAACAATAGATACCCATTTCACTCAGTCAATCATGCATGCTTTGTTTCTACAGAGTTGCACAGAAATAGAGAGACAGGCATTTCAATCAAAGGGTTTATTGAACAGTCTTATTTCTCATGGAGGAGATATGAACTGCTACAATCGTAAGACAGAATGCAAAGTATAATGCGTACAACATTAACATTAATATAAAATAATACTGTAATAGCATAGTCTGTAGCTATGACATATATAAAAATACATACATAAATAACACAGGCTAAAATACTCAACTGGTGCTTTTAAAATAATCCTACCCCAGTCTACCTAACCTAAGTCTAGTATGAGGGAAGAAGTAGGTGCTGTTTTAGCTATAGTTTAGTTTAGTTGTGCCAAGTATTGCCCAAGGTTTCTCTAGGTTCTAATCAGCTCCATACCTTTAGGATGAGAGAGGTTGGTATCTCATTCCCGGGACTTGATCTCTAACACCCCGCAAGGGGAGTCATAAACACAGGAAATTGATTCTCGGTGAGGAGGAGGATAGCGTCTGGTCAGTGCGTCAGTTGGGGAGTTGAATTCCTTCGGAACTTGCTGTGGTGAGCCGCATCATGCAAGTAGGTAGCCAAGCCGCACCTTGCCATAGCAAGTGAAGGTATATTTATACCTTGAAGGTGTTTAGGAATGCCAGAATTGACGTGGAAGTCGGTCATAAGAACGTCATGACAGAACTCCTAAGGAATAATGTTCATGCATAATCAATTAGTTCTTGGAGAAACAATATTCAAGGAAGGGGAAGTCCTAAAGGCTTAAGAGTCTCTCAGAACACTGTGTGCCAAAATCAAAAGTCAGTGTTAGGGTTTGGAGAAAACATGAAATATTCTATGTCTGTGGACAAAAATGTTTAGAAGTTTAACCGCACATAGATGTGAACTATCGTCTTCAGCATTGGTCGCATCAGCAATGTTCGTGCGCACCTGATGTTTCCTGTCATACCTCAGCAGTTGCAATTTGCGTCTGTGAGATCTCAATGAATGCCGTCATCAGAATTGGTAGCCGCTGGGGACAACACAGAGCATGGGCCGTTACGGGGTCCAGCGGAGCATCAACATCCATTGGCATTGGGAGTGTTAGACAGATGTCTAGCACGCATTCTTCACCGCAAAGCAGGCAGCATAGAACAGGTAAGATGCAATCTTGCCAGATTGGTCTAAATGAAAGAAACCATGTGGTATTTAATTCCCGTAAAATGTGGACGATGTGCTCACGACACTTCATCTCCTGCAGAGCTTTCTCCACAGTGAATTGGGTGTCGCTGGTGATTTGGCTTGCCATATCGCAGCAATAGGAGCAAAAAAAGTATCCCTGCAACGAGTCCCAAAAGGAGGGGCCGTCCGCCAAACACAGAGTGCACAAAGTTTGGAATGAGTCAATCAATCAATCAAAATATGCTTTATTCGATTTTAGTAAAAATGTAAAATCATAACAGCAGCAGTTTTAAAAAAGAAATATTCAAATTCATACATGGTCTTCTTTAAAATTCATCATTCCATACTAACAATAAAAACTGTACATCTGCAACATAAAAAGACTATATCATTATATACAATATACAAAAAATGGGCCTTATCTCTTTCCATACTATATTTAACAAGTTATTACATTCCGTTTCTTCAATATACTCTTTAAAAGACCGGTCATAATTACAGTGCAATGTTCATTATTCAATTGTTCTAAGAATAAATATGCTGGGCGATATTGCCACCATGTGCCCTGCTTCAGATATTGCTTAATCCACCTTAAGCATTCTTGGGTGTAATACTTACAAAATAATACCACGTGGATTGTTGTTTGCTGGGAGACCTTGTGTCGCAAGGGTAGAATACCAATTCCCTCGACCAATCATTTTTATTTGGGAAAGTCACTAGACGATGGAATGATTCAAATCTGAACCTTGTCAGAATGTACCTGTCTAAACACCTCAGACAAAAACACAAGTAGGGTTGAATCCTATAACAGGCCAAGGTCATCTGATGTTGAATTACAGATTGTTTATTAATTTCCCCAGTTAGTCTTAACTGCTCAAAGTGACTCATGTATAATTGTTTCAATGCCATTCTTGATATAGCACAGACCACCTCGGGGTTATCATAATACTCCGGTCTATTAAGATCGTTAAATAACTTTCTAACATAATTTAACCATGGAATATTTCTTGCCTGATCCAAAACCATTACATCCCTAATAATTTCTCTATTTAGTCCCAATGTCGGTGTGGACCAGACTCTGTGCCATAATAAAACTGGATGAAGTTTGATAAGGTCTGTTATAAACTCAATGCCCACATTCTGCATGACAATTAAAAACAGATGTACTCTGTGGGACCGCAAGAATATATCTTAAAAAAATATTTTCAACAATTTGAATGGACGCCACATTACAAAAACCCAAATGCCCGGCCCATACATTGCTATACTCCTACACTTTGCTATATATATTTTTATTAATATCTCAGGAGATCTTTTACTTAATTTATGTGCAAAGTTCATTAATGCCGCAGTCGATCTTTTAAATAAAAGGGTCCTGCTCCTAACTGCTGGACAGTTACTAGATATGGAATACCTGTCAACATGCACAGCAGCTGTGGTCGTTCAACATGAGGTCACTTCCATTTGAATGTTGTCCTAAAATTGGATGAATCACTGCAGCTGGTGAACCTTGCAGGTGACAAGATAATTTGTTAGAGGAACAATCGCAGGCCCCGTGTAATTTAATACCCTGGCAAAGGAAAGAACCGCTTAGTGCGTTTTCCCAGTTTGAACCGCTAAGAAACACTTCACGTCCCCCACTCCAACATCTGTGTGTGTATGGTAAATCCTGGGATGACTTCATGTATTCTTTACCCAACCTTTCATATTTGCCTGCTGGTATGTGTTTTAGGCAATACTGAAAATGGAAAATTGTAACCGGCAGAGTGATTGTTCCATGTATTATCCATTCAGTAGCTGGTTACCTGCCACTGTGAATGGTAATCTTTCCAGTTTTTCAATGCTCAGCACCCTGTAGTCTGC
Source organism: Lissotriton helveticus (assembly GCF_964261635.1). NCBI lineage: Eukaryota > Metazoa > Chordata > Amphibia > Caudata > Salamandridae > Lissotriton > Lissotriton helveticus. The sequence goes on from NC_136073.1 coordinate 150,956,283, forward strand.
TCCAATTTGTGCCAGTTTGATCTGTTTATCAGTGAGATTGAATTCTGAAAATAGTGACGTAGAATTGATTAAACGCCAAGGCACATAGCCTGAACGCAAGTTTTGGAGCATCCAACCTAATAGCATGATAGAACATAGCTGAGACTGACCATGTTGCAACATGACCAAGTCTTGTTCCATGATGTCTATAGCAGAAGACACAATGCTGTCCAATGAATATATCCTGGACGACAGAGTCGTAAACATATTGTTTACTACAGAGAGAGATTTCTCTAAATTAATACGATCAATTTCCCGTATTCGTTCTGGAGTCTCTGCTTGCGTAATCTTCCACATTTCGTTATATGCAGCATATATACCAGCATATATGAAACGTTTTTGACGTGGTTTTCTTGGTCCTAGCAGGAAGTCCCTAAGGTCTGCGCCATCTTTAAGTAAAGATAAATGTTGTTTTACATCCTGTAGTGTAGATTTATGTAGCCAATCAAGGCATAGCTTCCCCACACTGTATGGTGTTATTACCCCAGGATGCTGTCTTTGAGCATATCTTGGGTCCGGCCTATTGACTTTCAAACCATGAGTTTTGTTCAGGAATCGATCTTGACAGTTGTTTGTGTCTATGTGCCAGAGCAACCATTTGTTCCAATCTGGAACTGATCAGTTGTGATGCAAAATAATATGTACGTCGACCTTCCCCCGTGTAGAGTTATTACTTGCAGGTATTGGCATGGTTGGTGTGTTCATGTAATTGATCTTGGCTAACTCAAGGCAAGACGTTTGTTAGACAGTGTCATTCAAAAACATAATTTGCTCAGGGATGATACAGGCTCTAAACAAAGCTTCTATCCCCTGCACTTGCCAATCTTTTGAAGCCGAGGCAGTTTTTGTCTCAATATTGTCTTTCCAAAAGTCAATACCCTGTCTAGACAGTTGGGCATAAAAGGCTGCAGAATAAATCTATTTTGTATTGGTCAACATATGTTTCATTCCTATTCTGTTTACATTTCTGAAGTAAAATGTTTCTACATTGGGTACATTGAACCCTGGAAAATATGTAAACTTATTTTCAAAGGTTTTTGAGCTACCCTTTGCAGGTGTAGGACAATGTTCCGATTGGATATACATTAATACATTTCTAGGCATTGCAGATTTGTGCAAGAAATGATGACCATAATGGTTATAACAATACATTTGTTCATAGTCTGATGAACCCTCTAAAAACTCATTATTTGTGTCTACAGCAGACATCTCTAGATCAGACATCATATTATTAACTCGAAGTCCCAATCATCAGAAAAGGTACTACAGATAAAGTAGAAAAAATCTTCTCAACATACAACCCAAAATCCCCAGTGGCCACCAATAGCACTGAAAAATCAGCCCCCCCTGAATATTAACGCCCAACTGAACAGCTTTGCCCCAATTTCAAAAGAAGTGGCCAGAACCATGAAAGCAATCAAATCTGGGTCACCCCTCGACCCCTGCCCACACTTCAATTTTAGGCAGAACATGCCCTCCCTTACCCCAGCTGTCACACAGCTTTTCAACAAATCCCTAGAAGCAGCAATTTCCCCTGAAACATGGAAACAAGCTATAGTGACCTCACTGTTAAAAAAGCAGGCACAGATGTGACAAATCCGGTCAATTATAGACCAATATATCAACTCCCATATCTCTCCAAAGTCTTTGAGAAGCTGGTCAATAGACAGCTGTCTAAATACTTCGAAGACAACAACCTACTGGACCGCTCCCAAACAGGCTTTAGTGCTACCAACACTACAGAGGCCACTCTGCTGGCCGTCACGGACAACATTAGAAACTCCCTTGATCAAGGCAAAGCTGTTTCCCTAATCCTGTTGGACCTGTCGGCAGCGTTCGACACCGTCTCTCATCACCTTCTGCTGGAAAACCTACGGGAAAAAGGGATAAATGGAAAAGCCCTCGAATGGATCACCTCCTTTCTGTGCCACAGAACCCAATTGGTCCTACTAGGAACCTACTCATCCAAACTAAAACAACTGAAATGTGGCGTCCCGCAGGGAGCATCCCTCAGCTCTATGCTGTTCAATGCCTATGTTTCATCTTTGGCACAAATTGGGACAAAATGGGGCTTTGGGGTTTGCTCATACGCGGACGACATGCAAATCACCATCACCATTGGGAAGGGGCATGAAGACACCAAAAACAAACTTACCAGCTGCCTAACTGAAATGGCTGACTGGATGGCAGATCACTGCGTAAAACTAAACGCGGACAAAACAGAGATCCTGCTCCTCGGCGAAGCCAAACTTATTTGGGACTCTTTCTGGTGGCCCTCCTCTTTAGGATAGGCCCAGACACCTAAGCACTGTGCCAAAAACCTGGGTGTAACTATCGGTGATACATTATCCATGCAGGCCAACGTACGAACTATATGTGGGAAAAGCTTTGCTACCCTGAAACTCCTAAAAAGGCTATTCCCGTGGATCCCCCTGGAAAGCAGGAAGACTGTTACACAGGCCCTGCTAGTCAGCAGACTGGACTATGGCAATGCCCTCTTCATGGGAATGCCAGATTACCTACTCAAACGCCTACAGGATGTGCAGAACGCTGCAGCAAAGTTAGTGTGTAATAAAGGCAAACACAGCTTTGCAATGGACTGTCTAAAACAACTTCACTGGCTGCCCATGTGTCAAAGAGCCTGCTTCAAGCTCCTTTGTCATGCTCACAGGACACTCCACAATACAGGTCCCATGATACTTAAAAACAAAATATACTTCTATACCCCCGCCAGACCATTAAGGTTGCAACATCTCGCTCTTGTCGAGACAAAAAAAATAAACAAGTCTAGAATAGGAGGCCTTTCATTTTCATACCTGGTGGCACTGCACTGGAATGAGCTTCCAGTTGAAGTTAGGCTGACCAAAGAGGACAACGCCTTTAGGAAAAAACTTAAAACACATCTATTCCCAAAAGACTGATTTGGCCCCTCAACCTGATTCACCTACTTTAACCCTGATCCTTTGTAGCGTGACATCCTCTGGGATAAATGTTGGGCTCTATAAATAAATAAATAAATATAGGTAATAAAGTCACTCAATGAAATCTTGAATAAGTGTGGAATCATCAACAGCTCAGACGGGCCGAAAATGTCATATTCTGTTTCATCCCAAGCTATACCATCGGGTATAGGAACGGCTGTGATGTTCACTGCTGACAAGTCTCTTTGTTCACGATTAGATGTTTTGTGTGGCTTGAGGAGTAAGTTGACTTTCATACTTGCTATGTCCATTTTCCATATCTTCCATTTATCAGCATACCCAGAGTTATTACCAGAGCAAACCAAAGTAGAAGAAAATATATTCCCAACACAATCCATATTTCATTCCATGGTGAAAGCAGATACGTTTTTCCAGGTGATGAAAAAAGTCAGTAGCTTGTTCATTGAAAGCTCTTTTTGCCAGCGTTGTTTCAGGTTTGCTTGGATCCTCAGAAAACATATCAAAGTTAATGAAATAGCCAGAGGCAGTTCTGTCAGAGGTTGGAATTGCATCCGGATTTGTTCAAATCGCTGGAGCCACTTTATCACTGGTTACTTCATTGTAGACAGGTGCTTCAGGACAAACTGTTATTTGGGTATCAAGAGGAACGAGTACCATAGCTTTGTTGCTTAGTCCTTCTTTTGTCACTGCAGATTCTTCAATGGTGATGAGTCTCTCAGTTTTGTGATGTATTCCTATAGGTTCTGTATCGATCCCCCTATTCCTGACCCTATTCTGGTTAGCAAACTAACAAGTTAACTAGCAGTCAGCCCATGAGGCAGAAAACTCCCATGATGCAGGAACCGTTATCTGATAAAGCCACACTACGGCACAGGAACGTGTTATCTGATTAGGTCATAACGCTTGCCATCTAATTAGACAAGCGATATTCCTCCAGCCCCTGATAAGGCATACGGAGTTCTCATAACAAATCAAACCTATGACAACCTGGGAAAAACCCTGCGGCCATTGTTTTGATTTCACCGAGAACTTCAGCAAAAGAATGTGCTAACGACCTGGTCGTATGACATCTTTATTGACGTATCTATGTCCATCCTTAGGTCAATCTCGGCACCTTAAAGGTATAAATATTACCGATATTGCCCTATGCAAACACACGTGGTGGTGACGAGACGGAGCAGCCATACTTCCCGAAGCCCAGAGCAGAGCAGACCCCGCTGGCGCAGCCCCGCCTTTCTGACGCGCTGAGAACGAGACGCGCTGCTTTCTCCTGCCGAGAAATCCAGCACCGGCGTTTCCGGGTAGCCCTCGCAGGCAGCCTGGAATATCGAGACCAGAGACGAGAGATACCATCCCTCATTCATCCTAGATTCCAGGTACAGAACTGAATAACCCCTCGCAGAGAATTCTTTAGTCAGTCACTTGGCAAAAACAAACTTAACTTAAACTGTAACTTTCTATTCCCGCCCACGTATTAGGCTTAGGTCAGGTACACGGGGCAGGCGTATTTAGAAACACCAGTTGAGTACGTTTAGTCAAATGTATATGTGTATGTAATATATTTTATTCCTTTTAAACCTTCATATGGCTTAGAAACCATATCAATGTTTTTACAGTATTATTTTATACTTCTGCTTTTAATGTATGCACTTTACTTAACTATAAGTATTGCAATAATATCGATCCATTTCTCTTGTACGAGAAAAGAGACTGATCAATAAATAACATCTTTTATTGAACACGCCCGTCACTTCCTTTTCTCTACAATCTGATGAGACTAAGAATGCACGTACTGACTGAGTAAAATAAATTGCCTTTTGTTCACACGACTCTCGAGATATACTCTTGATTAGGGGAGAGCAAAGTTGTCATGTTCTATGGTTGTCAGAAACTAAATCCCTTCTTGTCTAATCAGGGAAGTTAATTCCTTCCTGAACATTCGAGAAAGTTTCTAGTGAACTCTGAGCTAGCTGGCAAACCCAAAACTTTAAGTCTAATATCGACAGTAGTAGACCTAGTTAACGTCTGGTCTAGGCCTATACTATTGAAGGTATTATTCCAATGCGCAGAGCCTATTGGGATAATAGGAACTACACTACTTGGCGCTCAACGCGTTTGGAAAGGGCGATAAAACTAACGTAAGACATTTAGAGTAACTCAGTCGTGCTTTCTCACTCAGACCCCTTTTTCCCCATAATACTCCAAAGACGTCAGGAGTGGGTGAAAGGTAATATCCGCCAAACCTCGCAGGAGGAAACTCCTATGTATGGTACTTGGTTTAGTCAACGTTGAAGGATACACTGTTCCAAAACATTGTGCATCTAATCTTTGTTTCCATAAGAAACCTGATCTGCAAACAAAAGAAATAACCATCCTGTCAGTAAAATGGGAGACAGTGATGAAGAAAGAGAGGCAGTTAGATTAGCAGCTGACATAGCAGAAGCTGATACTGCACTACAAAATGCAGACCCGGAGATAATACTCATCCCGGTCATCAAAAGGAAATCTATAACCTTAAAACTTATAGAAAATGGACTGACACCTAGAGGTGGTACAGTCATATTCGTAATTGAGGCACACGAATATCGGCAGACAGAGGTATACTATTCATGGATACATTTTCCAGCAGCAAATGCTGTAACAAAGTACTTCCACTACTACAAAATAGAGGAACCTCCTGAAACGTACACTCCTTTAGAGGAGGTGGAAGTACCACTCAAATTTCAAGAGCACCTGCTCTTATTTGATGGCGCCCTAAAACATAATAATCACATCACCAGGCTCGGTCCTTTAGGTAGACCAGGAGCAACGTGGCCGGTTCTAGCCGGATACACACCACATCCAGACATCAATGGGATGTCTGCAGCAGAGCTGTTAACACAGCTAAAACAATTAGTAAAGATACATAGACAATTAGTCCAATATGTGATGCGGACTTCAACAATTCAGCCAGCGATTAAAATTCCACAGCTGACCCCTCACCAGGGGAACACAAATAAAATTACACCACAAAACATACAGTCCTGCCTGGGTAAAGTACCGGCTAAACGGGAACAAATACCATTCTGGTTGGCACAAAAAATCACCCAAATAGAGGCGGTGTTTCCTGACACCACCCCGTTAGAAAAACACAGGATTCTGACTATCTGTCTTCCAATGGGAATCGCACCACACATTGAGGACTGTGACACTTGGGGTACAGTCTTTGCTTCCATCTACACAAAAACGCACGGTGTTCCATCCATTTCGGTAATACCAGATGTGCTAAAACAAATTCAAGACGAATACGGTCCAGAGCCCGCTTTAACTCTTGGTATGAAATTACTGAAAGACTTCAAGCAGGTCTCGGCTATATTATTAGCCAACATAAAGGGAGAAGCAGCAAACGTGGCGATCCGCCAGAGGTTAAAAGAGACAGATATAGCAGACCAACCAGCTGAAATTGCCAGAATCATAGAAAAATCCTATGAGGAACTAGGTAGAGATAGTTTAGGTGGAATACCAGTAAAACCACAACTGATTGAAAGTCCAGAAAAAATATTTTTTAATAATAATTCAACATCACAGAAAAAGAACTGGGATGGAAACAAACAATCCAATCCTAAAGAAAAGAAATTCCAGTCCAGAGGAAGGTCTCCTAGGCGAAGAGAAAAATCTCTGAACCAAAGACACAGGTCACCCCAGAGTGACCCCTCTGGGAAAAGATATAACCTTAGAAATAGGGATAATATAAAAAAGCCTGATAGATATCAAGACATTGATACACGTCCCTCTCAATCTTTTCAGACTTCCTCGCAGAAATCGGAAAGAAGAGGACGATCAGAACAAAGAGAAGAGCACGCCAAGTCCAAAGACAAGGAACCTGCTCAGCTAAAAAAGAAATTACAATTTCCAAAAAAGAAGGTAGCCAGTATCAAGGTAGTTAACAATGCTGAGAATACTGAGGACACAACTGAAAAACGGAGAATGGGCTCAGACAATGCTAGACAGCGCAGCAGAAGTGAGCATAGCTCGCAAAGTCCTTATGAATCATCTGGAGACAGTGGACACGAATGAATATCTTCAAGTGGAAACTGCAGACACCAGAGTTAGCAAACCTCACAAAATATACGAAATAACATTACGTATAGAGGGGGATAAGACTAGAAAAATAAGGGGACTATTTTGGGATAATCTCTCCAAGGGCTATGACATCCTTCTAGCTGAAAAAGACTGGCCACCAGAGTTTGTCAGGGAGTGCCCTCATGGCGAAGAAATAATTATGCCTGCCTTCTCAAACCATATCCCAATTCATAAAAAATACACACTTGCAAGAAAGTGGGCAGTGGCTCAAGCTCCTGCTTTATATAAAAATCACGTAGGATGGGATGAGGACTCTCCTCCTCACAAAATCCAGTTAAAATCACAACCTACTGCACAGAGACAGTACCCAATTAAGCAAGAAGCTAAAAAACAGGTAAAAGAAATACTAGATCAGCTAGAATACCAGGGGGTGATTGAAACTTGCACCTCACAAATGAACAACCCTTTGTTTCCGGTCTCCAAACCAGACAATTCATATCGTCTAGTTTTGGATTACCGACACCTTAACTCATGTTGCAAAACTTTTGCAGTGCAAAATTCGCATAGTGCTGCACTAATGAATACCATAGTGCGCAAAAAATACAAAACAACCTTAGACATCTCTAATGGATTCTTTTGTCAAAACATAGCACCAGAGAGCAGATATTTGTCTGCATTCTCAATAAATGGCACTCAAAAACAATTCTGTCGGTTAGCCCAGGGGTACAAGAACAGCCCGGGAGTATTCTCAGCGAGAGTAACAGAATTACTACAAATATATGACGAAGAAGCATTATCTTATGTCGACGACATATACTTAACAGATGATGACTTGGAGACTCACTTGAAGAGAGTGAACACCATAATACTTGGGTTCGCAGCAGAGGGTTACAAATTCAACTTTAAAAAATCCAGAATTGCCCATCTGACAGTCCTGTTCTTAGGATATGAATTATCAAGTGAAGGCAAAAGCCTGGCTGACAATTTTCTAGAAAAATGTGCCGTACTCCAAGCACCTAGAACACTAAAAAACCTACAGTCAATTCTAGGCTTCCTAAATTTCGGAGGAACATACATTGCAAATTACGCAGAAAGGGTCAGACCCCTTTATGATCTGATAAAACCAGATTTTAAAAGAGCCAATTGGACTCAAATACACACAGAAATTTTGAGATCCTTACAAACAGACATGCTAATTAAAACAAAATTAGAAACACGTGATAACACACGCAATCTTGTGATTCGAGTCATCCCAGGGAGATGCGGATTCACATACCTGACCTCTAATGAGGGAGAAAAGGTATCAATTGCATTCAAATCACACTTGTACACAGAAACTGAAAAGAAGTTCAGTATTAAAGAAAAAATTGTTCATGCAGTTCAAACCGCAATAGCTAGAGAAAAAGACATAGCTGACGGTAGACATATCACAGTCAGAACAGCAGAACCAGCCTTTGAGGCATTAACAACCCCATGTAATTTACCAACAACGACATTGAATCCGGAATGGATACAATGGGTGAATTCAATCACAACGGACAAAGTATACTACTACTTTGATCCAGAACTAGAGGAATTACAAAATCTAGAATATGAAAGAACATTCCCTCTGCCAATCGACATTCTGCCTTTACGACATAACGCCTGTGTAATTTATACAGATGGACATGCTCAACCCCCCGTTTGGGGAGAACAAGCATACAACCCCACATGTGGGATTACAAAAGAAGTGTGGCGCGGAGGTAAACTAAGACCTCTATTAACAAAAACACACTCAGTAGAAACTAATTCAGAACAACAAACTGAAATATTAGCTTTGAAAATGGCACTAGATAATGCGGATCGCGAATTCCCGACACTTATAGTGTCCGATTCATATTACTGCGTCAAATCATACAACAAGGATTTGCAGACATGGAATCAAAACGGTTACAAAGATGACACAGATGCAACAATAAAGCAGAAACTGCTTTGGGAACAAATAGCTCTTTTACAAAAAGAACTACCAAAGATTCACGTGACACACTCACTGAGTCATCAGCGTGATGGCGTTCACGTTGCAGGGAATTCATTGGCTGACACAGCCACAGCGGTAGCAACTAAATCGGCTTCCGTAGTTCGAAAAAAGCGTACAGCGAAGTATATTGACGGTGAAACAGTGCTGGCGGTGAAAACGTCATCAAAAGGCGACTGCTCAGCGTTACCGATCAACTATCCACTCAATTATACATACATAATCGATGCAAACTCCGTCCCTTTTGCTCGAATCCCTGGAGTGGGGGATAGAGTGATTCCAAACATGGACAGGAGAAACTTGTTAATCGCAGACGCACATATGGGCGAGGGTCTCAGACGCCTCAAACTAAAAGATTCTCTGGAAGAATTACAATCAAGGTACTGGTGGCCAGGCATGAGCCTGCATCACACCATGTTTGTAAAAAACTGCCCAAACTGCAACAGAAATCGCAGTGGGGAGAGAAACAGTGTAATACCTCGTCGTTTCACTCCAGAAAAAATCAAGAGTAAAAAGCAAGTCTTGCGATTAACATATACAGGCTAGTTTCCACTTATAATGTAGATCACCAGCACTCGGCTGACGTCTGGACTGTTATACAAAGATTTGCGAGTCTAAATGGCATATACGCTAAGAGCATGCTACGTTTGACCATTGCTTTCACTCTAGCCCTCCAGCCTGATGGGAAACATGGCCAAATGAGCATAGCACAGCGGGAATCTTCTCACTTCCTTCCTGAGGGATACGGGATGGTGTAAAGAAAAAACCAAGGCATAAAGCAATCTATAACGGAAAGGATATTAGGTTCGGGAGCTGGGTGGGTCAAACATCTAATAAGTGTCCAACGTAGTCTAAATAACTTGCCAAGAAATTCTCTGAAGGGATTCAGTCCGTACGAATTATTATTTGGAACTAGGATGTTGATCTCTGACCTTGACAGTCAGACTTCAGTGGTGAAGGAAAAAAGCTTTGATATCAAAGACCGTTTGGCTATTTTGCAGGACTTAAATGAAACAAGAAAAGACCTGAGCAACATAAAGTTGAAACAACAGCCAACAACCACTGAAGAACCACCACCTGTCCCAGCAAGACCTGTCTGGATGCCAAAAGTCGGGGATCTAGTCAGAGAAAAGATCGCGGTAAAGAAGGAATTTGGGCCTTCTTACAGAAAAGCAGTTCCTGTCTTGTCTGTCAACGGGACAAGATCAGTTGTACTACCGCCACTTGCTGGTAAAAAGGAGAACTGAGTTGTATCCATCGACCGGGTAAAACCACAATCATGTGGCCGATAACAAATAGTAGGCCAAGTGGACTCCCCATAAGTAGCAGAACACCAAGGTTTGCTACTAGTACAGAGGTCCTAACTAAGAGGCTCATCACATTCGAAACGCCTACAGAAGAACAACAAGGACTATGCAACAATGCAATGGAACTTAGACCTCTGAAAACCCAAAGAAAAACATTTAGCAGAGACACACCAATCTATAATGAAGTACCAAGTGAAAATGCAAGAAACAGTAATCCTGAAGCAATTGGAACTATTGACAGAACTGCATCCGGCTACTTCATAAACTTCGATGATTCCTCTGAAGGCTTCACTGAATCAAAGACACAGCCATCATCAAAAACCTTTAAAGATAAAGCTAAAGAACTTTTGAAACAACTGAAAGAAACATATCTGATTTCTCCATGGATTGAATTTTGGGTGGGTTTTGGTGCATTTATCCTCATACTTTGGCTCATCATGATTCTAACATTGGGACGCTTCATTGAGGGAAAATATGCTAAAATGGACACAGCAAGTCAGAAAATCAACTTGATCCTCAAACCACACACATCTTCACACGTCGAGAAAAGAGAACTTTCTTCAGCCAACTTCACAGCCAATCCTATACCGGGTGGGGTAGCATGGGACAACACTGACTACGAAATTTATGGTCCGGTTGAAATCCTGAAATATCCACACCAAATTAAGATCTCTTTGAGTGACTTTGTAAAACCGAGCTCATTTGCTGATGATTGGGACTTCGAAAGCATTAATAATATGATGTCTGACTTAGTAATGTCTGCTAAATTTACCAAACATGATTATTTGCAGGGTTCTACAAATTATGATAGTATGTATTGCTATAACCACTATGGTAACCATTTTTTACATAGATCTGCACAACCTAGAAATGTTTTAAATTATAATCAATGGGAACATTGTGCAACCCCTCCAAAAGGAAGCTCAAGAACCGTTTACGACAAATATTCATACTTTTCAGGTTTTAACATAAGTAATGCTGAAACATTTTATTTCAAATTGTCAAACAAGACAGGGACAAAGACCATGATAACCAACACAAAATTGATATATTCAGATTCCTTCTTTGAACAAATGAATACTTTTGGTTTTGATTATTGGGACAAAAATGTTGAATTGAAAAGTGTTTGGGGCACAAAAGAATGGCAAGTACAGGGTATAGAATCTTTGTTTAGAGCCTGCATGATCCCAGAACAAATTATATTTTTAAATGACACTGTTCAACAAACTACCTGTCTTGGCCTAGCCAAAATCAAAGACTTAAATAAACCGTCTATTCCAAAACCAACAATGTACAGCAATAGCTCTATAGATGAAGAGATAGACGTAAATTATGTATTAAACCAAAACAGAACACATCCAGATTGGAAAAAGTGGTTGATCTGGCCCACAGATACTAATAACTGTCAAGACAGATTCCTGAATAAAACACAGGGGTTCAAAATGACCAGGCCAGACCCTAGATATCCTCAAAGACATCACCCAGGGATAATAACCACCTACAGTGTGGGCAAATTATGCCTTCAATGGCTTCAAACTTCCACACTGGCAGAAATTAAGCAACACCTAACTTTACTTACTGATGGTGCTGATTTGCGTGATTTCACTATGGGACCACGCAAACAGCGTCAAAAGCGTTTCATAGCAGCCTCTGTATATGCAGCATACAATGAGGCCTGGAAGGTTACTCAAATTGAAACAGCAGAGAGAATACGGGAAATTGACTGTATTAATTTGGAAAAATCACTTTCTGTAGTGGACAATGGGTTAATGACTCTGTCCTCCAGAATTTTTTCTTTGGACAGCATTGTGTCTTCAGCAATCGACATATTATCGCAAGATCTGCGTTCAGGCTATGTGCCTTGGCGTTTAATCAACACAACGTCACTATTCTATATCTTTAACCTTACTGATAGACAAATCCGTATGGCCCAAAAGGGAGCTGATTATACAATCCTGAGCATTGAGAAACTTGAGAGATTACCAGTGACAATGTCAGAACGACCTGTCAGTGAATGGATAATACATGGGATAATAAATATTCCAATATCAACCTTCAGGTTTCAATACTGCCAAAAATATATACAGGCTGTCATGTTCGAAAAATTGGGAAAAGGGTACATAAAAACAACATGGAACCTGCCCTATTCACATGCATGTGTCAGTAATAAAGGACAGAAAGTGTTTCTTAGTGGCAATAATTGTGCAATGTCACTAAGCGGTACACTTCTGTGTAACGGAATTAGTTTGCATGGAGCCTGTGAAGGGAACTCAAATAACCTTTCATGTCACCAGCAAGGCGCACCTGCAACAGAGATTGAACCATTCTTTCAAAGACTCTATAATGGGAGTTACATTCTAATTGTAGATCGCAGATGTTGTAGTCTTATGCCCGGGACTCCTTATCTCGTAACTACGACTGCGAAGGTCAAGTGCTGTGGACACTCATTGTTCCCCAGCTCCTTTCCAGACAGGGAGGCAAGGGCATGGCCCAACTTGAAAATTACTTCTATTCGAATAGATACTTTAAGCAGAATGAAAACAGTGCTTCTTCAGACGCCGACAAGGCTCACGTCATCAAAAGAAACGTATGATCTCCAAGTCGCAAGGACGACTGCAGAGATACATTCATTGTTATCAACTAATTCCCCCATACATTTCGCAGAAATCCTGAATGAAATCTTAAATATTTCTGATACCAGCGGTGTCTCAAAAGTATTTAAGACAGTATTTTCGATGGCATTAACACCATTCAAAGCCATACTGGGTATTTTTCCAGATTTCGTCCACTCGATTTTTGGCGGACTTCCCCTCATTTTAGGACTGATTGCAGGAATCCTATTCCTAGTCCTTATATTTCGTTATGGCAAACCATGTCACAGACAGAACACCTGCGACAAGGGAAGAAACAATCCTAGCCATTGGATACCGGGACCGGATATCAAAAATCCAGGGACTATCCCGGCTTTGAGACCTGAACATGACTTGGTTTCTATCATTTGGACCTATGTGGCAACGATGTGTTTTACCTGTATTAAGGTGCCTGCTATGCGGAGAAGAATGCGTGTTAGACACCTGTCTGACGCTACAATCGGATGCGCCTATGGATGCAGAAACATTGTTGAGTCCAATCAAGGCTCACGCTTTGTGCTGCCCTCAAAGGCTACCAATCCTGATGACGGCATTTGTGGAAGCTTCACCACTACGATTGAGGGGTAGTGAAGTACAGGATGAAAGCAGCATCGATCAGGTACGACATTCTGTCAGCAATCCAAATCAGAATGTCAATGGAGACAATCATGCGCACGAATGCATGGTTACACCTATTTCCGAGTTAGTGGAACTCTCCCAGGAAGCTGTTGACAACTTTTTCGAAAGCCTAAATGATATGATGTTCTCACCAGAGCAGAAATAGAGACTTTTGAACAGACTCGTACACGGCGTTCCCTGAATTTGGCCTTCAACTTTAATAATAAAGTCACATGAACAATTTTCCCTCCAGTTCACGGACAGCAATTTTTTTCAGCAGCCCCAAAATATTTTTCTAATTTTTCGGGACACTATCTTCTATTTAAAGTAAGAACTATTCTTAGAGAACTAAGATTTCTAAATTTAGATAGCTTATAGACTTTAGCTGCCCGCTGGTATGTACATAAATATTTTATTCTGTGATGAAATGGTCTCGAACTTTTTCTTCTGTATTAAGAGCCATTTCATGTGTAAATTTTCATATACGAAATAGCGATAATGTATACAAATGCGTGATTACTTTAGCATTATTCTACAGCTTGAGTGAATACTATACATATGACTGCATTTTTTCCGTATATTTGATAATTTCAAAATGCATTTATGTATTTTGGGGTGGTAAAGTATACACAATACTCTACAGTATGTTGTACTATGCATAGATTAGTAAATATGACCATAGTTAGCGTGGAGTGGGTGTGATGTATTCCTATAGGTTCTGTATCGATCCCCCTATTCCTGACCCTATTCTGGTTAGCAAATTAACAAGTTAACTAGCAGTCAGCCCATGAGGCAGAAAACCCCCATGATGCAGGAACCGTTATCTGATAAAGCCACACTATGGCACAGGAACGTGTTATCTGATTAGGTCATAACGCTTGCCATCTAATTAGACAAGCGATATTCCTCCAGCCCCTGATAAGGCATACGGAGTTCTCATAACAAATCAAACCTATGACAACCTGGGAAAAACCCTGCGGCCATTGTTTTGATTTCACCGAGAACTTCAGTAAAAGAATGTGCTAACGACCTGGTCGTATGACATCTTTATTGACGTATCTATGTCCATCCTTACGTCAATCTCGGCACACCTTAAAGGTATAAATATTACCGATATTGCCCTATGCAAACACACGCGGTGGTGACGAGACGGAGCAGCCATACTTGCCGAAGCCCAGAGCAGAGCAGACCCCGCTGGCGCAGCCCCGCCTTTCTGACGCGCTGAGAACGAGACGCGCTGCTTTCTCCTGCCGAGAAATCCAGCACCGGCGTTTCCGGGTAGCCCTCGCAGGCAGCCTGGAATATCGAGACGAGAGATACCATCCCTCATTCATCCTAAATTCCAGGTACAGAACTGAATAACCCCTCGCAGAGAATTCTTTAGTCAGTCACTTGGCAAAAACAAACTTAACTTAAACTGTAACTTTCTATTCCCGCCCACGTATTAGGCTTAGGTCAGGTACACGGGGTAGGCGTATTTAGAAACACCAGTTGAGTACGTTTAGTCAAATGTATATGTGTATGTAATATATTTTATTCCTTTTAAACCTTCATATGGCTTAGAAACCATATCAATGTTTTTACAGTATTATTTTATACTTCTGCTTTTAATGTATGCACTTTACTTAACTATAAGTATTGCAATAATATCGATCCATTTCTCTTGTACGAGAAAAGAGACTGATCAATAAATAACATCTTTTATTGAACACGCCCGTCTCTTCCTTTTCTCTACAATCTGATGAGACTAAGAATGCACGTACTGACTGAGTAAAATAAATTGCCTTTTGTTCACACGACTCTCGAGATATACTCTTGATTAGGGGAGAGCAAAGTTGTCATGTTCTATGGTTGTCAGAAACTAAATCCCTTCTTGTCTAATCAGGGAAGTTAATTCCTTCCTGAACATTCGAGAAAGTTTCTAGTGAACTCTGAGCTCGCTGGCAAACCCAAAACTTTAAGTCTAATATCGACAGTAGTAGACCTAGTTAACGTCTGGTCTAGGCCTATACTATTGAAGGTATTATTCCAATGCGCAGAGCCTATTGGGATAATAGGAACTACACTACAGTTTGAACTTCTTGGATTGTAGCTAGAGGAGTGCGTCTGCTACATTGTTGGAGTCCACTTGGCCTACTGCTTAGTATCGGCCATATTGTTTGGTTTGATTAGGTCGATAGACAAGAATGGGTTCTCCTTTTTATCAGGAAGGGGCGGCAGTATCACTGTTCTTGTTCCATGGATTGCTAGGACAGGTACTGGTTGTCTGTAAGAAGGCCCAAATTCCTTCTTGACCGCAATTTTTTCTCTGACTAGATCACCATGCTTTGGGATCCAGACAGGCCTAGCTGGGACGGTTGGTTTTTCCCCAGTGGTGGTTGGCTTCAGGAACACGTTGCTTTGTTTTTTTCTTAATTCATTTAAGTCCTGTAAAACAGCCAAACGATCTTTGATATAAAATTTCTTATCTTCCACCACTGATGTGTGACAATCAAGGTCCGTAATCAACATTCTTGTCCCAAATAGGACCTCATATGGAGTGAAACCCCACAGAGAACTTCTTGGCAAGATGTTAAGACTACATTGGACCCCAATTAGATGTTTGACCCACACGTCACCAGAACCTAATACCCTAGCTGTTATAGACTGCTTTATGTCCTGTTTTTTTCTTTCCACAACAGAATTTCCCTCAGGATGGAATGGAGAAGAGTACTGCAATGCAACACCCAAACTGGCCATGGCATCTTTGTAAGCTCGAGAGCTAAACGCAGGTCCCTGGTCAGAATGTAGTGTGCCTATTGCCTATGTGCCGATAAAGACCCACAAATCTTTTATAACAGTTTGAGCTTCAGCTGAGCTATGAGGCCACATCCAAAGGAACCTAAACCACAAATACACTATGACTAAGATATATTTGTAATTACCATCCCTTTGTAAGGGCCCGCAGTGGTCCAGGTAAACGCAGGCTAAAGGTTTATCTGAGATTAACAGGGGTGTCTGCGCAGGACGTTTCACAGTAAATACTTTAATATTTTGGCATATTTCACAGTTCAAAACATAGTTAAGGGTTTGTTTCCTAAAGCCTGGCCACCAGTATCTCTGTTTTAAGAACAACTATGTGGCAGAAACACCTGCATGAGCAGAAGCGAGCCCTTCATGTGCTGCTAGGATTAGTCCTAATCTATGTTCCATGTTTGGAATTACCCTATCCCCCACTCCAGGGATTCGAGCGAACAGAACATTATTTGTATCAGTTATATATGAGTATTTGAGTTGAAACCCTTTAGGTAACGCTGCACCACTGCTTTTGCTTGTCGCATTGACAGCCTGTATTATTTCACTGTCTATATTCGTTTTTGAACTAGTGATTGCAGCTACTGAAGCCGATTGCACAGGCTCTTTTGCGGCGTCATCAGCCAATGAATTCCCTTCAATGTGAATGCCATCACATTGATGACTCAGCGTGTGTATCACATGAGTGTTTTGTAGTCCGTTTTGCAGCTGAACTACTTGTTCTCAAAGCGTTTCATGCTTGATTGTGCCACCTTTTGCATCTTTGAAACCATTTTGAAGCCAATTCTAAAATATTCATTATATGATTGTACACAATAGAAAGAATCGCACACTATGAGTGTGGGGAATTTGCGATCCTTATTTTCAAGTGCCATGATGAATGCTTGTAGTTCAACTCGCTGAGCTGTACAATCTCCTAGAGATTGTGTTTTTGTGACCATAGGTCTAAATTTGCCATAGCGCATGCTAACTTTTACGATCGCGCATGCAGCACTGTAAGCTTGTTTACCCCCCATAGCGGGTTGTGCTGATCCGTCAGTATAAATTATACATTCATACTCTTCTAGAGGCAGAATTTCAGTAGGCAGAGGACATTCTTGTTCGTATTGCAGGAATGCTTGTGTTTTCAAATAGGGATCAAAAATGTATTCAACATCAGTTGCAGCAAGAGAAATAACCCATTGTATCCATCTCGGATGTAAAGCTTTAGCATTTAGAATGCTTGCTTTTGTCACTGCCTCTAAGGCAGGTACCGGAGTTACGACCATAATGCGGTTTCCCTGTGCTAGGGCTCTTTCTTTTGCTACAGCAGTTTGAACTACTGTCAGAATTTTTTATGTAGAAGGGAATTTTATTTCTGCTTGTGTGTACAAATGTGATTTGTATGCGATTGGTACTTTTTCATGTTCATTAAAATTTAAGTTGGTGAATCTGCATTGACCTGGAATGTTTCGGATGATGGATCACTAAGTTGCCTATATTTATGTGTGTTTGTAAATGTTTAGTTGCTAACATATCTGTTTGTAGTGAACACAACACTTCTTTGTGTTTTTGTGTCCAATTCACTGTTTTAAAATCAGGTTTGATTTATTCGTAGAGAGGTTTAACCCTTTCTGCGTAGTTTAGAATGCAAGTTCTTCCAAAATTCATGAAAACTAGAATTGACTGTAAGTTTTACCGCATTTTTGGAGGTTGGACCAGCGCAAGGTTTTTCAAAAAAGTTGGCTGTCAGGTTTTTGCCTACACTTGATAGTTCATATCCTAGAAAAAGGACGTTGAGATGAGCAATTCTTGATTTTTTTGAATTTAATTTGTACCTTCAGAGGCGAAGCCCTGTATAATGCTGTTCAACCTGTTCAAGTGCCTATCCAGGTTATCGTCTGTCAGATAGATATCATCGAACATATGACAATGCCTCGTCATCATAAGTTTGTAGTAACGCTGTTACCTTTGCTGAGAATAACCCAGGACTATTCATGATTCCTTGAGGGAGACAACAGAAGTGACGCTGTGTCCCCATTATTGAGAAAGCGGTCAAATATCTATTTTCAGGTGAAATTTTTGACAAAAGAAACCGTTAGAAATATCTAATATGGTTTTATATTTTTTACGCACAATGTTATTCATTAATGCTGTACTGTGTGCATTTTGCACTGCAAATGTTTTGCAACAAGAGTTTAGATGTCTGAAATCCAAAACTAGACGATATGTATTGTCTGGTTTGGAGACAGGAAACAAAGGATTGTTCATTGATGAGGTGCATGTTTCAATCACCCCTTAGTATTCAAGTTGATCTAAGATCTCCCTGACCTGTTTTTTAGCTTCTTACTTAACTGGGTACTGCCTTTGTGCAGTTGGTTGATTTTTTAATTGGATTTTGTGGTGAGGTGAGTCCTCATCCCATCCTACATGATTTTTGTATAATGCTGGAGCTTGGGCGACTGCCCATTTCCTGGCATAAGTATATTTTAAATGTATTGGAATATGGTTAGAGAAGGCTGGCTTAATGATGTCTTCACCATGTGGGCACTCCCTGACAAATTCTGGTGGCCAGTCTTGTTCAGCTAGAAGTATATCATAGCCTTTTGAAAGTCGCTGCCAAAAGAGTGCTTTCACTTATCTTGGTATGTCTCCCTCCATCCGGAGTGTTATTTCATATAACCTATGTGGAGAGCTAACCCTGGTATCTGCAGTTTCTACTTCAATGTCTTCATTCAAGTCCACTGTCTCCAGAAGTCCCTTCAGGTTCTGGCGAGCTATTGTTACTTCTGCTGCGCTGTCCAACATTGTCTGAGTCCATTCTCCATTCTTGAGCTGCGTCCTCAAGATCCTCTGCATGTCTGATTTTTAGACCTGCTACCTTCTTTTTGGAAAATTGAAGTTTTGGTTTGCTTTTCTGAACGTGTTGATCGTCTTTGGACTTCACGTGTTCTTCCTTGTTCTCTGACCGTCCTCTTCTTTCGGATGTCTGTGACTATATCTGAAAGGTACGAGAGGAACGAGTATCATTATCTTGATACATATCAGGTTTTCTCAAATTATCCTTATTCCTGGGGGTATACCTCCTTTCAGAGGGCTCCTTTTGAGGAGACCTACCGCTGGAATGAGAACGCTTCTCTTTGGAAGGTTGTTTACTATTTCCCCACTTCTTTTTAGAAGAGGTAGGAGTGTTTTTAGAAAATAACTTTTCAGGACTTTCAGACAGTTGTGGTTTAACTGGTTTCCCAACCAAACTGTCTCTGCTTAATTCTTCATAGGATTTTTCGATTATTCTGGCTAGTTCTTGTGGTTGTTCTGTTACATAAAATTCCCTTAATTTTCAGTCATTTCATACCTAAATTTAGAGCAGGCTCTGCCCTGTATTAATATTGAATCTGTTTCAGGACGTCAGGTATTACCGCCATAGACGGAACACCATGTGTTTTAGTATAGATTACAGCGAAGACTGTACCCCAAGTGGTGCAGTCTTCCAGATGTGGTGTGATCCCCTTTTTGTAGATAGATTGTTAAAATTCTGTGTTTCTCATGAGGGCTCATATTAGGAAATACTGCTTCGATTTGAGTAATTTTCTGAGCTATTCAGAACGGAATTTGTTCACGTTTTGTGGGGAATTTACCTATGATATAAAGTCTGTGATGTAAGTTTTAGTGTATTCCCCTGGTGAGAGGTTTGTTATGGAATAACTATTGGAGGTTGGACTGTAATAGTCCGCAGGACATATTGGACCAATTGTCTGTAGATTTGATTAACTCCTTGAGTGGAGCAAGTAATTATTTGTCTGTTATGTCTTCGATTTCAGAATGAGGGGTATAACCTGCTAAATTCGGCCATGTTGCTCCTGGTCTATCTAGTGGACCGAGCCTGGTAATGTGATTTAAATGTTTTAGGGCACCTTTAAACCAGAGCTCATGCTCCTGGAATGCGAGTGGAATTTCTATATCCTCGAAAGGAATATATTCCGCTGGTGGATCATCTTCTTTGTAGAAGTGAAACACATGTGTCATTGGATTTGATTCCTGGAATACTATCCAAATAGAATACCTCCATCTGGTGATATTCATGCGCTTCTAACACGAAAACTGCTCTACCACCTCTCGATGTTAGGCCATGTTTTATAAGTTTTAGAGTGATGGCTCTCCTTAAATTTGAAGAAATGATTACATCATCATCAGTTTCTTGGAAACCTGTTAAGTTAAAAGCTATTCCGGTGTTGTTGCCTGTAACTCCACCGGTTTCGGTGTGGTTGGCTTCGTCGGCCATTATTTACTGAAAATTGCAGAGCAAGTTTCAAGGGAACAAAGATAAGGAACCCAATATTTTGGACCTTTGTATCCTTCAACGTTGAACAAACGAAAAAGCGAATACATAGGAGTTTTCATCCTACTCAGCTATGGCGGATATTATCCCTTATCCACTCCAGACGTCTATTGGAGTATTACGAGTAAAGGGGTTTCTGAGAAAAGCAAACCGTTAGGCGCCATGTAGTGTTATTCCTATATGCCTGATAGGCTCTGCGCATTGGAATATTATACACTATAGACTTGACATAGGACTGAGGTCAGTATGTCTCTATCGATTACATTAAACTTAATTACTTGTGTGTGCCAGCTAACTCAGAGGTTACTACAAACTTCCTCGAATGCACAAGAAGGGATTAGTTTCTGACAACCGCATAAACATGACAACTTTGTTCCCCTTAGAGTTGGAACAATATCTTTAAAGTCGTGGACACAATAAATAACCATTTCACTCAGTCAATCGTGCATGCTTCGTTTCTACAGAGCTGCAGAGAAATAGACAGGCATTTCAATAAAGGGGTTAATTGAACAGTCTTATTTCTCATGCACGAGATATAAACTGCTACAATCGTAAGATAGAATGCGGAGATAATGCGCACATCGTTAACAGTAATATAAGATAATACTGTGATAGCATGGTCTGTAGCTATGACCTATATACAAAGAAATAACAAAATTCCCTCACGACCTACACAATTATAGTAATAACAACTTCTATACTTTGGCAATTATTATTTCACACAGTATGGCAACATCAACTTTTTTCCATTTGTATTTTTTATTTTAATTTTTTTATGTTATTGTAAGTACAAAATATCATTCGTCAATTTATCATTATAACATATACATTTTTCATGATTCATTTGATAGGACATATAGTGATTCAATTAGGACAATAAAAATACTTTATCATTCCATGCAGAAAAAACATATAAAATTAAACAATTCTATCAGTTTCACAACAAACAGACTCTCTCATTCATACTCCATTCACTCCTTATTCTGCGTCTGAGGGATCGCAGATAGAGGCGCGATATTATTACGCGAGGTCGACGCGTTTCGGCGGTATAAAACCACCTTCCTCAGGACCTTCTGGCAGAATAGACAGGTATTCATAAACCAATAATAACCACTGCACGGTATGGTATCCGGAAATTTCACTAAGGTAGACCCCTGCTTCGGTCACAAGATCATAACACAAGGATATATCGTTCTTAGATGTTCCAAGCACTGAAAAAAGTTGATGTTGCCATACTGTGTGAAATAATAATTGCCAAAGTATAGAAGTTGTTATTACTATAATTGTGTAGGTCGTGAGGGAATTTTGTTATTTCTTTGCTTTTGCTGTTCCTCTCTTTCCCTGACCTTTAAAGTAGACATAGAGGGGGTCCCATACATATGTTAACGCTATGACCTATATAAAAATCACAGGTTAAAATACTCAACTGGTGCTTCTAAAATAATCCTAACCCAGTGTACCTAACCTAAGTCTAGTACAAGTGAAGAAGTAGGTGCTGTTTTAGCTATAGTTTAGTTTAATTTAGTTGTGCCAAGAATTTCCAAAGGTTTCTCTAGGTTCTAATCACTCCATACCTTTAGAATGAGAGAAGTTGGTATCTCTTTCCCGGGACTCGATATCTAACACCCCACAAGGGGAGTCAGAAACACTTGAGCTTGATTCTCAGCGAGGAGGATGACAGCGTCTGGTCAGTGCGTCAGTTGGGGAGTTGACATCCATCAGGACATGCTGTGGCTAGCCACGTCGTTCAAGTAGGTAGCCGAACCGCACCGTGCCTTGCCATAGCAAGTGAAGGTATATTTATACCTTGAAGGTGTTTTGGAATGCCAGTATTGACGTAGAAGTCAGGCATAAGAACATCATGAATGAACCCCTAAGGAATAGATGATTTTGCATTATAAATGAGTTCATGGAGAAATCAATTTTCAAGCAAGGGGGGAACTTGTTGATGAACGGATGTAAGTAGCCATGCCTGTATTTGATTAGCATGGACAATGCCTAAATAAGGACTGGATTTCTATGCCTATATAAGGGCAATGTGAAATGTCCCTATATAAGGGCATGAATCGGGAAATTCATACGGAATCTAAATCGATACACAACAATACATTGAAATTCTCTAAATAGCTTATTGAAGACAATTAGAGTTCCGCAATTAAATTGATCCAGGCACTGGTCAATTATTTCCCACTTTTCAAAGTATAGATCATAGTTCTTCGATCGACTATATAATCATCTGTGATAATCTTACAACTAGCAATACTAAGTTAAAAGTTAAAATTACAGGATTTAGCGAGCATGCTATGCTCTCGTGTGCCTTGTTTTGGAGTGAACATGAGAAAAGTAAAGGTAAGCTTGTTTTCAAACCCATCTTAAGGAAAAATGGCTTCATCCTAAAATGGGACAAGGTAGATGAGACTAACCTTGTCACCAATGACATAATGTCAAACCATGAGGACATTTTACTATGTCTAGAGCCCTAGTTAAATAACAACCAGCTGACAAATATCAGATAGTAATTAACCCACCCAATATGTAAAAGATACCCCCGAGCATCGCTGGATTTATAAGAATTGTTCAGAGGCATCCTCAAACCTCCATAAAGCCCTAAAAAGATCACCCAGAGATAAATATCTAATTTGAATTATGAGTAACCTCTATAAACTAGCTAGAGAAAAGAGACAGAAGCATAAAAATCTGAGGGGTGGGAAAGTTTAAGGCAGGGATCTTATCAGCACGATAGTACAACATTCTAGAAGGTGATTAATTCACCCTTCCTGATAGATAAGGGCAGACCTTCATTGGATGTACACATAAATGAAGAATCTTGGATAAGGCATTTTCAGGATATTTTCCAAAAAAACGGTTGAACTGCATCCATTGGTTGTTTGTTCTCCTTTAAAGAGTAAAACATACCTCTCTTTTAATCTTGAGGAAATGGAGCTTGCTCGTTTGCTCGTTTGCAGTCACCAACCCTGAAAGCAGTAGGGCCTGATGGGATTCCAATGGATATCTTTCTTATAAACAAACCATTTTGGTGCCCCCTACTGACTGTAGTATTTAATTCAATAGCTTAATCATGTCGCTTTACTTACTTGGAAACAATCAATTATAATACTGGTGTATAAAAAAGGTGAAGTCTCAAACCCAGCTATCTATTGTCCTATCAAAACCAATGGGATTCCATTTAGCTGGGGAAAAATTGAGCAGGTAGAATGTTTTAACAACCTAGGTGTTGCCTTTGATTCTAAACTTAAATGGAAGAGGATGGTCAAGAATAGAGTAAATCACATGGGCAAAAGTATAGCCGCAACTTTCCGATTCACTAAAAAACTGGGCTGTAAGCCAATACAGGAAATGATTAAAATCTGTTTTGTTAAAATGACACATTGTTATGTTATGTTATGTTAATAACTTTTATTTGGCGCACAGCTGCCCCAGCGAAGGGGCGTCCTGGCGCCTGATCAAATACAGAACATAACAGGTCGGAGCTGAAAAGGGAAGGAATCAGTTAGCCACAATGAACAGATAGGTTTTAATGGCGCGCCTGAAGAGAGTTAAGCTCTCTAGGGCACGGATATGTACAGGAAGGGAGTTCCACAGATCAGCCGCCAAAACACGGAAAGATCGTCCTCCCATCCTACTCAGTCTGAACCTAGGCTTAATCGCCAGATGGTGAGATTCAGACCTGAGAGACCGCGTGGGAACATACGGACAGATGAGGCTCGCAAGGGCAGGAGGGGAGGAGAGCTTCAGGATTTTAAATGTCAGACAGAGAGCCTTAAATTTGACTCTCTGCCTGACCGGAAGCCAGTGGAGGGAAGTCAAGACAGCAGAGACAGAACATCGCCTCGGGAGGCCCACAATGGCCCGTGCCGCAGCATTCTGCACCCTCTGAAGTCTGGTAGCCTCAGCCTGATTAACTCCCAGTAGCAGAGCACTCCCGTAATCCAGCCGAGAGAGGATAGAGGCCTGAACCACCAGTTGCCGCGTGGGAGGGTCAAAGAACTTGAGGATAGGTCTCAGTCCTCGCAGGATGCCGAAACAGGTAGCTGCTGTCCTCTTTGTATGACTGGTGAAGGAAAGGTTAGAGTCCAGCCAGACCCCCAGATTTTTAACTTCGGCCGCTGGAATGGGAGACACTCCCAATTCGGGAGGCCACCACTGGTCTCCCCATAGTTCCGCCTGCTTCCCTAAGACCAGGACCTCGGTTTTCTTGGTATTAAGCTGTAGGCAGTTGCTACGCATCCAGTTGGCCACAGCTATAAGTCCTGCACGGAATCTGGGAGCAGTCACCTCAGGGTCCCCACTAAGTGTCACCGCCAGCTGCGTGTCGTCGGCGTACGATGTCATGGTAAGGCCACATTGCCTGACGACAGCAGCCAGCGGTTTCACATACAGATTGAAAAGTGTGGGGCTTAAAGCAGATCCCTGAGGGACTCCCAGACCCAGAGAGTGGAAGGAGGACTGGCCAGGTGGAATGGCTACTTTGAAAAACCGGTCCGAGAGGAAAGAGTGGAACCACTGAAGAGCCTTCCCCACAATACCTACTTCCTCCAGGCGCCGCACCAAAATGTCATGAGACACCGTATCAAACGCGGCGCTCAGGTCTAACAATAGGAGCGCCGCGGTCTGCCCCGCATCCAGCACTGACCGCAAATGCTCGGTCATAAAGAGCAACGCCGTTTCAGTGCTGTGTTGTGAGCGAAACCCATTTTGACTCTCGTCAAGAGTATTATTACGAGAGAGATGGGCAGACAGAATGGAATTTACGTGTGCCTCCGTGACCTTGGCCGCCCAAGGCAGGAGGGAGATAGGCCGATAGTTCTCCGGAAGCAAGGGGTCAAGACTGGGTTTCTTCAGAATAGGGCTGACCACCGCTTGCTTCCAGGAGGAAGGAACCACGCCCTCACTGAGGGAGAGTTTGATCAGATCAAAAATAGGCTCACGACAGTGGGGCGGGAGAAGAGTGAAGACCTCCGGCTTCAGCGGGTCTAAGGGAGAACCAGATTTAATTTTAAGGCTCAGGGTGTCAAATACCTCTTTAGACATGGCCGGTAAGGAGGACAGAGTTTCAAAAACCGGGACCTTCACAGCACTAGGAGCATCTCCGGGAACAGATGGTATAAATCCACGGTAGATTGCCTGTACCTTCTCTACGAAAAAAGATGCCAAACTTTCGCAGTGGGAGTCCGTACAGATTTCTAGCGATTGGGGGAGCGATTTGGGGGAAGATGGAATTGGAGGCACTCCAAGTTATGGAAGACAAATTTGTCAAAGGTTATTGTCCAATCCATTTTAACGAAGTACCTGAATATGTCAGGATATCCTGTTCCCCCATAGGACTAGAGTATACAGTGGTTAAAGTATTAAAGTTGGCATAGATTAAAGAGATTTTTTTCTTGAAAGAAATTTGCTATGGAGTCACAGAGCACCTGCGTTTCTGGTGGAGATTGTTTGCATGCTTTAGGGGATGCAAAGTCCTTCACTATGTTAAACAGGGTTTTCAACGAATTGCTAGCTTGTTCAATTTGATCATAAATATATGAACATCTAGCTAGCTTAATTTTGTTATGGTATTGAGATAGAGCTAGTTTATAGCTCTGTTTATCGCTATCATTTTTTTATCTTCTCCACCGTCAAGACTGAAGGAACTCTTTAATGAGAAATGTGCACTAGACAGATTGGAAAAATTCAGAGGGGAAAAATCTGTAATGTTATATCAGGGGACTCAGGTGCAGTAAGGTGCCCTTTCATACCTTTCATTCATAAAGAACACCCAGCACCAATATATTCTGACTAGATTTTGATTACATTATATTTTGTTAATTTTGGGGTTTCCAATGAATGTACTTGCAATAAGCCAACCCCTGATAGCAAATCAAATCTTTTGTGAGAACCGAGTGCTTGGGAGAGTGGCATGTTTTGGGGTGCCATACATTGTAATTCATTACCATCCCAAGATGGTTGAAGCTTTGCTTTCAAATGAATTGGCCATCTTGGAATGGTAAAGGTATATGGTACTATGGCAAAGAAAACAAGAATTGCCAATACCTCTGTAGGCAATGCCAGACCTATTGGTTTGTCACTGCTTCTTTACAAGTTGGGATTGTTTATGTCTAGGACTACAAACCACAGTTGCAATGGTGCTGATGAGCTCCAGTGTAGCAAATGTGCTGTTCTCCTAGGCTTAGACACTGGCAAGGTACAGAATTGAGTCATTGCCAATGACATATTAGATCATGGCAGCCCACCCAGCCCTACAACAAACATCCTAGCCCAGAGTTTAACAAGGAAATACTAATGCGCTGGATGGTCCCAGAAGTGGGCAGTAGTGCTGGGACAATTTTCAGAGTGGGGGTTTTGCCATTAATGTTACAGAGATCATGCAACAGGAGGACACCCGTATACCCAGTTGAGACCTGGGTGATAAACATATGTAACAAGGACAAAGTCTTAAAAGGTAATATTTAAAAAGGCTATTAGATAACCGTGCACCTACAGTTGCAAAGAGAAAAGACAAGGGAGACTCCTAGGTTAGAGGATTTGCCGGAGGCACTATGTATTAAGAGAAAATGTCAGGAAACAGTAGTATCAGCACTGTTTACTCTGAATGTATGTGTAACCTGAAAACACTTTGTGCATATACGTGCTCATGACACACAGGGTGGACGGCACAAGTGACACAGTGATGAACGGCACAAGGTGAACAATACTGAAAATAATTACAAGAGACTTGAGGCTCACAAATAATTATTGACAAGATTTTACAGAAGATTTAACAATTTGTGAACCATAGGCTATCGCCAAAAGTTGCACTGGGAGGTCAACAGTGTTTCGACCCTTAATAAGTCATGGTCATTTTCAGGACCAGGTTACCGTTGTATTGGTGTTGTACAAAGGGAAGTAACGACGAGAGAATGAGACACAGAATAATAAGGAAAGAAAATATAATTTATCAAGATGGTTAAATAAATTTACTTAAGGGTACATGATGGGGGGAGGGAGAAAAAGACCAAGATGGGTAGATCTCTCTTGTAGTTTCCGAGCACCCCCATAGTTAGGGGATAGCAGCTGTAGTCCATATGAGATTTATTATTTCACATAAGCATGTGCCTCATTCTTCCCTCACATAGGCACAACTTTCAAAATGTAGACCACTTACCCTGCACTCACACAAGAACATGGTAAATCTACATTTAGACAGGCACGCCTTTAAAAAGCACACTGCTCACATAGAGGTAGACCTCTCACTAGGAAGGGGCAGAGTTAGGACAGATGGCGGCCTTTGAGGTACAGGTTGATTATTCAATCTTTGTCTACTAATGCAATTCAAACTTTTGAAGGTAAGCTACACCGAAACTTGAATGTCAACTGAGGGTATCCGATCTCCCATCTGCCTTATTTGGATCAGCTCTAGAGACTATGTGATTCCAATTTCCGTATATTTTTGGGTGGCAGAGTCATGGCATCTTAAAAAAATTCCGAGATGTCTTCTAAAAATCAAGGTTTTTTTGTAGTGCAAGAATATGCTAACATAAATACATAAAGATAAAAAATATATATCAGCTAAATATGGCAGACATGTGCTTCAATAAAACGTAAAGCTTTGCACTGGTTTGCCATCTTAGAACAGTAAAAAAATATAGTTTATGCAGAATATTGTTTCAAGATGGTAACATGGTTTTGAAGCTTGCAGTAGTGATGCCTGATGTTCTACATGAGGAAGCTGTAAGACAGTTGCAATGGCAGCAGAGCTGCTGTTATTCTCATTACTCAGTTTTCACCAGGCTGTATTTGCAGCTGAACTACTGGGAGGATAAACTAAATGCCATATCTCCTGAGGTAGGATTCCGTTGGATGGGAAGTACTACAAAGTAAGCAGATAAAATGCTGTTACTCAGGCTACCTGACATCCTAAAACCCCAGCAGTTGTCCACCAGGCAGAGTCAAAGCTAATGGCTGAAGAGGGATGATCCACAGCCTAAATTATATATATGCTGTTCTGAAGGGCTGAACTAATTTGTTAATGGCACACTGTCAAATGGATAACTGAAGTGGGCTTATGCCCTTTTCTCTAATCAAGATTATGTATTATTTTTGAGAAAACGTGAGGCTGTTGGGACAGCTAAAACAGCCGAAAGCAGAAACACAGCAGGTCCAGCACATTTCCTATTTAAATGACAACTAAATGTGTACAGACATTCATATTTACTGATACAGCTGTATAGTGTACAAATCATAATGTGGGGACACTCGGATTCAACAAATATTAGTCATTGCTCATCACCAAATGAAGTATCTTGCTTTGTTTCAATCCTATTAAAATCGTTGTTTCAGTCACACTTCCGAAGTAGGAAAAAAGTGCATATGTATTTCGAAATATTTGTACAGTGCATTTATAGGTATTTACATGTTGTTGTATGTTAGAAGTAAACAATATCCTAAAGCCTTTCCTTTCTGACTAGTAGGATTTTCATATAGTTCATTTTACAAAATCCTTATACTTTGCTGTAAGTGACAGAGAAGTAAACACCAGTCTACATGTTGAAAGCAGCAATTTTTCGAAATCGTTAGATTGTGATTTGACCTCTGTCTTTGAACACACAGCAAATATGACAAGATAACATCAAAATATAAAGTCATCTTTAATGCTCCTTAAGCATTGGGACTTAGCATGGTTATTTAGGTGCCTTCTCAGGGTTCAAGGGGCTGGTGTAGTTGCCCCCCCACCTCTGGGCCTCGGTGCACTGCACCGGCTGCACCACTGGTAGCTATATACCTGTTAGAGATTGTAGACCAAACACCGAGCCCCAATAATGATATTCAGGCACACAGCAAAACCAATCCATGCCTTTTTAACACAGCATCCAAAAACTGTCCATCATGTGTTTTGTGACCAATTTGTAGACCCTACCTTTGTGATACACTGGCAGCACTGTGCTAAATACAACATTTTTGCCAATTTAAAATGTTATTTTATTGCTCGAAGGTGAGATGCAATGAAGGCATTTCTGACCTTACACCATGTAAATAATTGCTAACAAGGTTTTTCGATATTTTCAAGCATGGAGCAGATCCGCGTATCGATGAAAAAAGCTGCGCTAGCCGCGGTTTCCGACGGATTCTAATGCCTGATAAAATCCTGACTAAGCTATCTGTAACATGGGAGGTGGATACACAGGTTAAGTCCACACTCCCATATTATCAAGCATTCCCTTAGCGCTGTGAAATCATCGCTTGATTTCATGCACTATTGCTGATTTTTGCCGTCTAACGCTGGTTTTCACATCGCCATTTAGCAAAGCGTTGCTAATACTCCGCTAACACGTCATTGTGAATCAGTGATAGACGGCGATAATGGTAAATGCGATAAGCGCGATTTGCGATGTTTATCGCATTACCTGGATAATATGCCCCCAGGTCTTTAAAGGAGCCTGTTAACTATACACTTTTGTAAATTTTCTAAGATTTTATGACTAATCCATGTGCTTTGGTAGAGGAATCATCTTGGATCCCCTTTGCATAAAAGTACCCGGATAAAATTGTAGTATTTTGTATTAATGGTAAATACTCTAGTATGATTAATTTCAACATTTCTTATCCTATCCCATGCCCTACCTTTCTTGGCACTTGATTCCCCAGTATATGGCTGTCATGTTCTTCCCCGGAGCATATTGCTAAGCACATGTTGTAGTATGAAGATTGTAAGCCGTTAGCACCAGTTTGTGTTCAGCGTCCTTGTGCTTGATTAATTGTAGCTCCATTAGTTGCACTATGTCATTACTACAACATTATTATACATACTTTAATGACAATTTCCCGTGGTAATAGACTGTTGGTCCTAATTGAATCAAATGATTAAAGTCTGAATACACTGTAAAGAAGTAAGGTCTAAGGGGACAAAGAACAAAAGTAGGGCAGAAGATTCTGAAGAGATGTAAGTGAGAAAACTATCTTCTTGTTAATGAGAACACCACTTAGAAAAGGGGGAGGATTATTACTTTCTAGCCATTATAATATTATTGAAATCCCTGTGCTCTCTGTCGCACAGAGTATGTGTGTCAACACTGGAAAGAAGACACCTTTTTTGGGTACCAGTTCCTGAATGGCGTAGACCCTATGCTGATTAAGAGGTGCAACAAAACCCCAGACAACTTCCCAGTGACATACAGCATGGTGGCAAGCATCCTAGGGTCAAAGACATACCTTGAAACTGAGCTGCAGGTATGTATTGTATCTTGTTTCCAAAGGCCTGCAAGCTGGTGTGGGTCTACAATGCGTTCAATTGGAAGCTAAAGGAGTTAATGTTTTAGGTCTGGCATTAGCCAAGATCTTTTAATTTTACTAACATTTCATGCACAATATACTTACTTAAAAGGGCTTTCAGTTTTCATCCACTGGTCTGGTATTGTTTTATTCTCATGTTGCTACCACCCACTACAGTATACAGCTTGGGATAATGGCTCACCCTACTTAAGCCACTGGCTTCTTTCACCAGTGGGGCACATCCAAGTGGAAAGGTAGTTGCCAACAGTGCCAGTGTTAGATTTTTACTTTAATAATACATTAGAGTTGACTTTGTATTTCGAGCCTGAGGTGATAGCAGGATGCCAACTACACACTCTTCATGTTGCTTTTGATGTGAGCATAGGGTGCAATCTAGGTTTATTTGTTCCTGTCTCCTGATAATGCTGTTGAAAATTCCTTTCAGAGAGACCTTTTTTCTCTGACTGCTTCTACGCCACAGCATGCCAGATTGTTTCCATTTTAAACTGCTTTAAAAATGTATTCTCTTTTTAGCATGCATGCAATGAAGTACATTTTAATAGCTCTCCTGTATATCTGGTTCCGATGTATTTTCATTGAGCAAGTTATATTTGTAAATCAATTTAGTCTGTATGTACTTCTTGTATGGCTTTGTAATTTGCTTTCAGTGTTGTTGTATGCCATGCTAATAGAGACATTTAACTTTTATATTACTAATCAAAAATGTGCAGCTTTTTCCAGTTTCCTGTCCTTTTATTTATCTTTCTATGCAACCCGAACTGTCTATCAAGTTACCTGTCTGTCCCTCTATCACTTTGCCTGTCCTATCTTTCAATCTATCTAACTATCTATCTATCTATCTATCTATCTATCTATCTATCTATCTATCTATCTATCTATCTATCTATCTATCTATCTATCTATCTATCTATCTATCTATCTATCTATCTATCTATCTATCTATCTATCTATCTATCTATCTATCTGTCTGTCTGTCTATCTCTCTATCCATCCATCTTTATATCTATCCATTCGTCCATCTATCCAACTATCGATGAGTAAATGGGTTGTTTTTTGACTGGGTGTGAGTCCTGGGCAAGCAACAGCCACAATCCCTTGCAGGGTGAACCCCAAAAAGTCAATAAATTAATCAGTGCTTAACCATGGGTAAGTTGGCACAAAAAGTAGTCAAGGATAATATCAAAGCAGGGTGTAATGGATTTATGCAGTAGTCAAACAGTAATAAAGTAAAGACACAACACAAGAAAAATCCCACACCAATCAAAAAAATAGACTTACTTTTAATAAATTATTTGACATCAAAATGACAAAAATACAATCTGTAAAACAGGAATTATGATTTTTTAATTTTGTTTTGTAAAACCTAGCACCTAAAACATAGACACTCAAACATTTTCCCAGGAGCCAAAAGGTTTGGTCACTTATATGATGGAGGGCAGTATTGATACCAACAGGGTGGCAGCAAGGGGGCAGGGATGGTAAGGTGGGTGTAGGGGACGTGAAGCATGTACATCAAATGTCTTAAATGCATAATGTGAAACTGGAAAAGCTGCATAAATCCCAGCTTTTCAACTTGTCTAAATTGTGTGCGCCTAGGCAGTTCTTTTATTTTACTTTTTCTCCTCTTCTTTCATTATTACATGTAAGAGGACGTCAAAATACATGACTTCAGGATGTGCCTTGCACAAAACCGTCCCCTGTCTTTAATGTAATAAACTATAATGGTATTTATGTGTAACAGTAACCAAGGGCATCAAAAGGGTGCCCAAAACAATTGACTCGCCTCTTAGTTCACTATTGGTATTGTTGTCAGGGTGCGGGGGAAGACTGACTGTATCCAAAACAATGTTTTAAAACTGTCAATTAAAAAAAATACTTCTCAATGCACAGATATAATCTAATGTAATGTAGTGTGGAAAGGGCCTCCATGTTAATGAAATGCACTTTTTCATATTTTTACACGTTTGCTGAAAGAGGTCTTCAAAAACTAAGGTGCTCCTAAAGTTAAGTGGTGCAAGACATCTTCCCTTCTTTTATTTTTTTTAAATTTTTCTCCAGTTAATGAATTAATAAATGCTTGCCCATCTACTTAATCACTGTGAATGTCACTTCTGGGTTGAGTAATCAGCTTTTAGGTGCTGGGGTTGACCAGGGGGCAGGATGTAAAGATCAGGAGGGCGGCATGAGGCTCCCAGGCCATACTTTTAGTATCACTGGCCTAAAAGATGAAAGCACCAACCGCTTACATCCAGTTGTGTGAGACTCTGTCAAAGTCGCAAAGTATGACAGACCACAATAGAATGTGATTTGTGTGCACAAAGTGGATTGGGCCTTGTCAGCGCTTAACTTCCAACTAAGAAGAATTTCTGAGAAAAATATTCTGAAAAGGTAACGTTTCAGCTGGGCAAGACTGCAGGAAGTGTTCGAAGAGGGAGCGTTGCGTCAGATAATCTTGGATTTAAGCTGCGATGAAGATTTCTATGCTTGGACTTAGTGTCTGAAATGAAAGTCAATAATCTTTGGTGGGACAAGCCAGAGGGCTGTAGCCAAGGACAGTTCCAAGAATCCTGATGTACTGCTGCAGAAAAGAAAGTAGCGAGAGAAGCCACAAAGTCAATCCAACTAGGGAAGTGTCTCAGGGGAAAGGCAAGCAAGTTGGCCCTTCTGGTTCTCAGAACAGTTTTTAGCCAAAACATTTTCTAAGTTGTAACTTTTGGATATGGTCACATTTAGCACCACTTCCAAAGTCTCAGGACTGGTGGGGCACCACTTGAAGGGTCAGGACTCACTTAGGCTGTGTTCAGGTGTAGGTCCAAGGACAAACATTCGCCCAGTTAAAAGATCTGGGTTAAATCCATTGTTCTTTTGCTTTCTATGCCTCCCCAGTTTGCACCCAGCCAGATCTCTTGACTGATGGAGAGTGTTTGATTCATTCAGCATTCCATCCATCATTTCTTACCGCAGAACTTTTCGCCCTAAGTGGGATGGGCCCCTTGGTCTTTGTGCCACTGGTTTCAAGCTAGCCTGGCTGATGAGGGCTTTTACCCCAAAACCAGTACAGGAGGCTTGTTTCCAATCCAGGTAGGACTTGACTTGGCAGTTCGGGCTTGACTTTTCCCATGAGAAACATGGTCAAGACTGATTTGCATATGGCTGGGCCCAAATTAGGGTGGCGTGGTGAGCAAAAGAATGAATGATTAAACCCAGATCTTTATGAATGGGGTGCATGTTTGCATTGCTCAGCATTCCGTCCATCAATTGTTCCTTTTGCCAACCTAAGTGGGAATGGTATGCCCAGATGTGGGCCCTGTGCTCACTGAGCCCCTGGATTCAAGGTAGATTGGCTGATTAGGGGTGATGCCCTGAAATCAGTCCCAGGACACTTGTTTCTGGTCCAGGGAGGACCTGGCTTGGCAGTTCGGGCCGGATTGTTCCCATGAGAATGATTGATTAAACCCAGATATCTGTGACTGGGGGTGAATGTTTGCGTTGTTCAGCATGCATTCCGTACATTCATTGCTCCTTTTGCTATAACGTTATTTGGCAAAGAATCAACACAAAGTGTCCCAAAGTAAACAGTAGTAATGTCAGAAAGAATTTTTGTAGTTAGGCGATCATATTAGGAAGGGAACAAGGAAGGTATCACGGGATAGAACTTTTGCCATTTTGAAAATTAACACTCCCACTATGCAGAAGGAAGTCAGGATGTTCTTGGGAATGGTGTCATCTGTGGATTCTTGGAGTTTATTTTGGATGTGGACAGTATGCTTATTTTAAGTTGCCTACAGACTGAGCAGGTACTTGTTGCCTTGCTCTAGTCTTTCCAAAAATCTAAATAGCAAGCAATCGGACATATCTGAAAAGGGATCCTTTAGTAGATCTAAGAGTACTGATAGTAGTGCCTCACGGATAATGGATGACATTTTTAGATCTAAGATTACTTTGGTAGGTGTTGTTCTGAATGCTTAGAAGATTAGCAAGCTTTCCACAACAGTGGATACACTTTTCACTAGTACAGCTGGTGCTTTGCTGGCAGTAGATACAGAGGTAACAGCTATTAGGTCTATGGTGCTGCAGAATCATCTTGCAGTAGATATTTTACTGGTAAAGGAGGGCAGAGCCTGTAAGATATTGAAGGTTCAACAATATTGTAACTTTATCCCTTATAAAGAGCAAGGCAGTAAGATGAGTTGCGCAGAATATCACTTGATTGAAAGCTGGTTTAAAGGAATTAAAAGCAACTGGTGTTTGGAAAGCAGTTGGAAAGTGATTTGCTGTTATGGGTGGTTGGTTAAGTAATCTTGTTAGTGGGCTTTTAGGTGCCATACAGAGGCATATTTTGATTATTGGCATTTGATTGATTCATTTATTTGCTATGTTTAGGAGACATTTAAAGGATTTAAATACATGAGTTCAAAGAAGATGGTGACTAAAGGAAAGCAAGTTAAATGGAAAAGGTGGTGGTACTTGCCACTATTGTGACATTAGTTATTTATATGTGACTTATAGTGCTAGCACTTCAAGAGACATCATTACTAGACCTTGCAGAGTAGAACCAGGATTCAAATAGTTGTGGAGTAAAGCTCTACTGTGTTATTATTTTTTTAATATTATTATTGACATTTATTGAGCGCACAGCTACCCCCTGGTGCTGAGGAATGCGGATCCAGGGGAAGAAAAGAATTAACAGCCCGAGAACAGGAGAGTTTTTAGTTTGCCCCTGAATTGAGATTCAGTGTCAATGAGACGGAGGCTAATTGGAAGGGAGTTCCATAATGTTGATACTGCCACTGCAAAAGCTCTGCCGCCCTTTCTAGCCAAGCGGAATCTGGGGGTGAGTAAAAGGCGAAGATGATTAGACCTGAGGTTAAGAGAGGATTGGACTGGTTTTAGTATGTGTCTAAGGTATGTTGGGCCTTTTCCATTAAGGGCTCTGAAAGCTAGGACCAGGGCCTTGAATTTGACGCGAGCAGTGATTAGGAGCCAATGCAGTTTCCTCAAATGGGGTGAAATGGAGTGTCGGTAGGGAACTTTGCAGATCAGCCTGGCTGCGGCATTCTGCATGATCTGTACCCTATGAAGAAGATAGGCGGGGAGTCCCACGTATAGGCTATTCGCATAGTCCAAGTGCGAGGTGATTAAAGCGTGCGTCACTGTCTTTAGTGATTCCATGGGGAGGAAGGGGGAATTTTTTTTAACATGTGGAGTTTCCCAAAGCATGCGGAGGTTACTTTCTGGATCTGGGATTTAAAGGATAGTTCATTGTCGAATTGGACTCCAAGATTGCGTGCCACCTTTACCGGAGAAGGAGGTGGGTTGAGTTCTGCAGGCCACCAGGTGTCGGGTGTCAAGGGGATCGATTGATTGAAAAACAACACCTCCGTCTTGTCCGTATTGAATTTTAACGTGTTTAAGGTCTTCCAAGATACAATATTGGAAAGGCAAGTTCTAAAGTTTTCAAAACCCGAGGGAGAGTGATCTCTGAAGGAAAAAACAAGCTGCGTGTCGTCAGCGTAGGATATCACTCTCACCCCAGAGGACTCAATCCCCTTTGCTAGGGGTGCAACGTAAACGTTGAAGAAAAGGGGGCTGAGGGCAGAACCCTGGGGCACCCCACAGCCAAGCGGTTTCTTATCTTTAGACCAGAATGGTGGACACCAAACTTGTTGTGTGCGATCAGTAAGGAAGGAGGTAATCCAGGCTAGTGGAGTACCACAGATCCCCATCTCAAGGAGTCTGTTCAGGAGGATGGGACAGGTCGAGGAGCACAAGCATGGCTACCTCTCCTCGGTCCACAGTCTCCCGCACGGTCTCCGCCACCTCCAGAAGTGCTGTCTCCGTACTATAACTGGTCCTAAAGCCGGATTGCGAGTCATGTAGAAGATCATTGCTTTCAAAATAGTCAGAGAGTTGTTCTTGGACTATTTTCTCCAAAATTTTGGCTGGTTTTGGAAGCAATGATATCGGGCGATAGTTGCTGAGGACAGCCGGGTCTGCCTCTGGTTTTTTTAACAGAGGAATGAGAACGGCCTGCTTTCAATTTTACGGGAATTGACCAGATGAAAGAGAGGTGTTCCATATCGATAGAAGGGGATGTACAATCGCAGGAGCAACTGTGGAGAAAACTTGCGCGGGCATGGGATCTAAAGGTGAACCTGATTTATAAGATTGAAGTTTCTTCAGTGCCGTGTCAATGGTGATGGGTTTGAATGCATTTAGCCTTGAGTCCTTAGGCATGGGATTGACGGGGGAGTACCCCCTGTGTCCGGACTATTAGCTACATTAAAAGAGGCATAGATGAGATTAATTTTCTCATAGAAAAAATCCGATAATTTATCACAGAGTTCCTGGCAGGGCTCTGTCTTGTGCAAAAGGGCAGCAGGGTTGGTAAAGTCTTTCACAACTTGAAAGAGTGCCTTGGCTGAGTTATCTGAAGATTTAATTTTACTGGCAAAGTATTCCCTCATGATGCTTTGTTTGAGTTTGTGGAACATTTTTAATGCCCCTCTGTAAGTAGTTTTAGCAGCTGGATCATAGTTACGGTGCCAATTACATTTACTTTTTTGTTATTGTTGTTGAATGTGAATAAGTGTTAATGGGAGACATCCAGAACAACGAGGCAGGAGCCACGAGTTCCGAAAGCCCGAGCAACGACTTTGCCTTAACCATGCATGTGTGTGGTAAAGGCAACGTCGTTCTAGAGTTCGGGATGGATGGGGAGAGATGAGTGTCAGAAAGAGAAGAGGACGGGCAAGAGGGGTTTACAGTAGTTTTCAGGGTTTTTTTAGGGGTGGGGGTGTTTGGGTGGATTTTTGGGGGTGGGGGGATTTGGGGTAGTTTTAAGGGGTGGGGAATCCTTTACCACGAGCATTTGTGGTAAAGGAATTTGTGGTTAAGACATGCTTGTCGTAGAGACAGCGTTCTAAATGTAGGCATTGTAGAGGAACTCATTTTTCCGACATACAACCAGTGTTAATGATTTCCTGCAGTCGGTAGAACTGACATTGATAGGACTACTGGAGATTACACTGGTGGTACTGACAACAATGGTGACTGAGTTACTAACAATTTCACTGGTTGCTCTACTGATTTTTTAGTTGTTTAATCTTTCACTGATGTGCAGAACATCCCTAGTGACCAATTTACCAAGACCTTCAATAAGGCTTTGGTGCTGATAATGATAGTTCTACAAAGATAATTACTGTGACAAGTCTGCATCAACCTGCACATTTGTAACAGTTTCGTTTTGTGGATTTGTTTGGTCAACCTTGGCACAACAACAAACACCATTTATCTAACATTGCTCAACTTCAAAAGCAGTCTAAAAGATGAGCACCTTCATGCATATAACTAATCAGTGTAAATATTTGGCTAAGATGGATTTTGATTTGATATACTATAAGAATTAATGTTTTATACCATTCCTGCCTTCAGGTAAATGAGGTCAAAACCTTGTGTTTATAATCCCCTTCCCTGTCTTGGCTGTCGGCAGATCATCAGTGCTGGGTTTCTTTCACAGCTCTCCTCAACCTTGCAAATGTGCGAGTTGGCCACAGATTTCATTCTCCATCTGGACAAAATGCATTCTAAGCTCTAGCGGCCTCCCTCCACTTTGAAAAAGCATCTGTCTTGAGAACCTTTCCTTATCAAAGGCCTTTTGATATAAAGGAGAAATCACATGCCACTGCCTTCTGACTCAGCAGCCTCTCGAAATAGGGAGTAGACACTCTTCACAAAGAGCCTCCTGTCTTCTCTTTAGTCAACTGGGAACTACCCCATTGGCTCCATCCCATTTGCAACTATTGGGACTCATAGAAAACCAGAAGACTTGCTCCATAAAGGACAGGGCTGGGGCTGACTATGAGGGAGGTGTGTGTTTACCTTCTTTGTTTCTAAAGGG
This sequence comes from Lissotriton helveticus, assembly GCF_964261635.1. Lineage (NCBI taxonomy): Eukaryota > Metazoa > Chordata > Amphibia > Caudata > Salamandridae > Lissotriton > Lissotriton helveticus. The sequence goes on from NC_136073.1 coordinate 150,995,196, forward strand.
GCTGAAGGTGGGGACTTTGAAAGAAGACATGAGGCAGGCAGAGAGACTCTTAGACAAGGTTCTTTCCTCCCATCAGACCAATCTGTAGAACAAAGTCTTGTTGGATATCATTTATTCTTAATCATAGGAACTGCCTTGTAATTGTGGGAAAGGAGGGACTTTTTACTATTATTCATTTAAAGTACTCAGGCAATCACTTCTAGGTGGACAATATACAGCACTGCTACTCTCGAATAGTTCTGCTGGAGGAGAGAAGAGTCAAGACTGTCTCTTGGTGAATCCAAAGAGGAGTATTCCTGCACCCCCTAAAAATGCACAACTCTGGAAAGCAACTCGAAGACATCTTTGAAAGAATAACCTGATAGATCAGCTGGAAATATAGTTTCACTTTTTATCATGGATAAAGTTTTCCCCACAAAACACCTGTGGTCTGGTGTCTCAGGGAAGTACTCCTGAAAGTATAAGAGTCTGTAAAGTTCTACAGAAAAAAAAAATGCAAGTTCTCAATTTGGTATTTTCATCTCTAATGTGCTGAGGTTCCCCACTAAAAACACTCATCGACCCACATTGCAGACAAGTTGAAAATTGAATTCTGGGTGTGGTTCTGATTATATTTATGGAAAATACCTTCCCCATATAAATCTGCAGTAAATGTAAATAAATGTAAATGAATTTGACTTATATAGCGCACGAATCACCCGAAGGTCTCAAGGCGCTTGCTTAGGGAACCCGTCCTGGTATTCCCCTGCGAGATATCCCGGCAGGGTATCCACAAGGTGAAAGCCAGGCATCCCGCCGCGAGGGGCAGTAGTGGAGATTAAGCAAGCTATTGCCCAGAGTCGCAGAGTGTGACCCCGTGAGTCGAGTAGGCACCGGAGCGAGAATTGTCGAGTCCGTGGAATTTTTGAGCCCGAGACCGGCCGAGGCGGGGAATCGAACCCTGGTCCACGGCCGATCTCAGCTTCCGGGTCTGCCGCCTCTAACCACTGAGCCCCGCTTCTCCACTTGCAGTCTGGCGTTGAAGGAAAATGAGAACAAGAAACAACTGAAATGAAGATTAGCACATTTTTCTGCATGTCCTAAAAGTTAGTACTTGAAGATATTTTCATCTCTAATGACTAGGAGAAAATGCTGATGCTCTCTGACCAAGACACATCATGGGTCGTCAAGATTTTTTAGATTGTTCTTCTCTGCTCTTTGAACCATGAATCAAGGATTCAGTGGGATATCCTGAACAAAGGATCTTACCTTGAGAAGCCTAACCTGACAACGGCTAAAGGTTTTCCTTGCAGACTGGGTCCAGCGTAGGTAGACTGCAAGAGCCGAAAAATGCATCAAAGTTTGCTTGACAATAATGCTACCTCTTTCAATCGTGCCAGCTGCAGACTGTGCCTAGATCTCAGTCAGCCGCTCCTTAGGCTAGCATTTTCTTTTTACATTTCTAAGATGTTCTATGAAAACCTCTTAATGTTTTGTGATCCCTGCACCATGTGTCATTTCAAAATATTTCATCGTAAGATATTACTCCTTTTCAATAATTTGGTGTGAGGATTTTAGGCCTCTCTCTCTTCCATAGTTTAGCAACCCAGTTTCCAATAGGTAGGAACTATGCACTGTTGGATAGTTTTGTAATTAGCACTGGCACTGATGGTGACTGCATTACTAGGCTTGTATTAGAAGCATTGATATGATGATGACTGGGTTATCCCATTTCCATATTCCGTATTACATAAAATTTAAGGAGAAAAGCCATGAGCAGGAAGCAATATTTTATAAATATTTTATGTGAAAATAAAAGAACAGTCATTTAAAAATGGCAATCATTTACTCCACACAACTAATTTTTCCTGTTTGTGCATTGTCAGGATAATTTAGATTTTGCTAGCAGAATTTCCATCTACCATTATTGTGGAATGTTTACTCTCACCAAGGGGGTTGGGACAAAATCCGCAATATTTAATCCTTGAACAGAGGATGACCAGGGTTTCTCCATGAGCATTCGAGCTTTGGGAGCTGTGCCTTTTAGTTGAAATCCTCACATTCTATTAGTACAAATTAATGTTAGTTTCATTTCTATGTTCATTTGTAAGCATTGGAAACTGTAATCCAAAAGTTGGTAAAATCATTGATATTTATTTATAGTTGCTCCATAACAGCATGGGAAATGGGGTACCAGAATACTAGAGATGCCAGGCAACCTTTATCAAATGTCTGAAGGCATGCCCAAATTATCTTTCAGGGAAATATAACCACACCACATAGTGATGCAATACCCATCAAAGACTATGTAACGTATCCACTACCATTTTGGGAAGAGAGTTAAGGACTGGACACTGTGGGGCCGATTCACAGAACTAACTTAAGACAAAATCCTAAATTTACTACTTTTGGTATTCACAGAAGTTAGGATTTTGTCTTAAGACAGACTTAAGACAGACTTAAGACAGACTTAAGTTAGGATTTTGTCTTAAGTCTTTCTTAAGTCTGTGTTAAGACAAACTTAAGACAAAATCCTAACTTCTGTGAATACTAAACATAGTAAGTTTAGGATTTTGTCTTAAGTTAGTTCTGTGAATTGGGCCCTGTGACATCCCTTAGAACCACTTTCAATGCAGCAGCCAGAATGGTCAGAGGAATAAAAAAATATGACCTCATCTCCCATGCCTTGAAAGAACTGAATTGGCTCCTGATTGAAGCCCGTCGCAGCTTCAGAACTGCATGTTTTACTCACAAAGCTCTTCAGACTAGGAAACCAGCTCACCTTGTCACAAAACTCAAATATGCAGGTCAGAAGAGAAGCCTAAGAAGCTCCCTACTTCTCATTCCAACCAAATCCCACAGACAAAATGCACTGGGTCCGTCTTTCTTGAGAAATGCTCCTAAAATGTACAACTCCATACCAGTACATATCAGGGCAAATCCCCCTTCTTCTGCTTCAATAGACAGCTAACGGAGCTCCTCCTCATCTGACATCCTAGCTAGTGGATCATTAATTGCCCAATGTTACAGATTCTTAACCCCCTCTCTCTCTACACCTCCTCTTTGTCATTTGTCCTCCCTCGTGCTCAACCACCAACCTGATCTGATTCTACTCAGCTGCCCTGATTATACTTACTATTGTGTTATGAACATGTACTGATGTAGAGCGCTGTGATAACCCCGGGTCTTGCCGGCGCTATATAAAACTCTTAAATTAATTAATTACAGTCTGTCAGGTTTCCTTCCTGTTTGCCTGAGGAAAGTGTGGCTCCTCCCAGTAGTAATGGAGCTATACTCTCATTAGTATTAATGAAGGTTGTCAAGTGTGTTTTAAATAGGGTCCCAGTTAGGGGGAAAATAAACCAAAGGGCAAAACACCCCATTGGCAATATTGTAGCTCTTGAGTGAAGATGAAAATCTATGCAGATGTAGATAAGCAAGGTGTCCAACTCTCCATGGCATCAAGGCAGAAAAAGAGTCAAGCAAAAACTTCATGAAAAACATCCAAAGGGAATTCTGACTGCAGAAAAACAAAAATCAGGGTGAAAAATAATAGCAAGTGGATATTGAACACAAAATAGGGGAAAATGCTTTTCCATGCATCCATCAGTTTGTCAATTCTTTCTTAATATGTGAGTCAAACAGAAACTTACATCACAGGAAAAAACTCAACTTCATCTTGAATAGGGAACCTCAGTCAGTAATCTTAGACAGACCACTATCTTGGAAAAGGATGTCCATAAGGATTGGCTACTTTCCTTTCTTTCAACCCATGGTATCATCTACTCACATGAAGAACTCCAGCCTTCCCTTCCAAAGCTCCATGTAAGTCACAGAGCATTATTTGTAAAGACTGCAACTATTTAAATACTAGCACAAGACTGCGAAGATGCTGAGTCGCGAGTCCTGAGATGCATTACTTGACTGGAAAATAAACGTGCCAGCTTTTTCTAAACATACACTGCCTTAGGTAAACTCCCCGGCATGGATGGATCTTTTCTAAGATGGGGTATCTTTGGCAGGGGCATATCCACCAGTACATCTGGGAGATATAAAGCCAGAAATGCTGATGAGAAATCTGTCTGTTAATGTACAAGTTATTGTACAGTCTTCTTCTTAATCTGGCTATTTTAGTGAAATATTTAATTTAAAGTGTCAGAATTGGTATCTACTAGATGTGTTTGCTCATAGTTCCCAATTGTAAAAAGCTCACACATGTATCAAACTGAATACTTCTCAAGTACAGATAATACTGACATTTCCAAAGTGTATTCTTTTCAGTGATGACTTACATATTTAGTTGCATCCAGAATCAATGTGTTCATGGGTCAGTGAGCAGTCAGGGGTGTGATATCTCCTGCACCTGAACAACCATGCCATCTTGCAATCATGGGATGGTTTATTGTTGGTATGTCCTCTTTAAATTACATCTGTACTATCTCTTCTCTTTGTAGAGTGGAAGGATTTTCATTGTAGATAACAAGCTATTGGAAGGTATTCCGGGAAATATATTGGATGGTCATCAGCAGTACACGGCCGCTCCCTTGTGTCTTCTCTACCTCTCACCCCAGGATGAGATGATACCCCTGGCCATCAGGTAATGTGTTTTATTTGATGAGCCCTCCGGCTTGTCCAGAATTGTCCCTCAAATTTCAAGTTATTTGATGATTGTTGTGAATGTAAATAAGAGTAAGCCATCAGTGTCCTTCATTAGGTTATTCTGAGGCAATATTTGATGAAACTGTTGCTTGAAGTGTATAGATTTATTGGTCTTAACATTGGCAAGAACAAACCAATCCATCTACATTCACAAAGGTTTGCCTTTATGACAACGGGAGGTGCTTGGTACCATGGAGCTACCTGTTTAGGATTTTTAATATGCAGAGTTTTATAAGCTCTTTACCCAGAAACTTCAAAGGGATTTTGACAAAAGTTTGCTGGAATTCAGGCCATAGACTCTGGTGAAAAACCCACTCCTTTACCTTTCAGTCAAATAATATCTATAAAAAAACTGCAGAATCTGAAGTGACTGCACGTAGGAAAGGGGCAGGAAGATGGGCAGAAAGGAACTGCTCCATATGAGCCTTGAATTACTGACCTTGGGAGAATAGGGTGGTGGAAGGTGTGAAGAAAGGACCTTCTGTGTGCAATGAACTGACAAGAACCCCCTGTAATCATATAAGGGTGCAGGATACAGTCCAGAAACAGAATAGGAAGGTCCCCTTCTAATAGTCAAGATGATGGGAGCCAGGATGACTACGAGTATTGAAGTTGGAGAATTCTGGAAGGGCATCTGGCAAATCTGAGTGCCTGCAGAAGAAAGAGTTAACACTAACTGCCCAAGGGAACAATGGAGGAGTGAAACAAAAAAGGTTGCAGGGAATGCAAATGGTGCAAACTACAAGATTGGAATACAGAACCCATCAACTACTTTTGGCAGAAAAATTGTAAAGCGGTGCCTGGTGCCTAAATCTTTGCAGCTGTTACTGACCCAGATGTGTCCAGTACCTCTGGCAAAGTTATGGCTTTTTTTGCTTGCCCAGTATCTGTTACCCTGTGGCTCCACCCACCTTTGCCTCCCCCAGCCACCACTCCACAATCCCCAAAGCCAGTCCATAATTAGGTTGTATTGTGGAGTCTCAGAAATTTGACTGCATCAATGTGCCACATGACACACTGATGGAGAACACAAACTTCCGTATTCCTGACAGATCTTGTTTGGGACTGGAGAGTGATCAAGAAATAAAGCAATTCAACATCCTCACTCATAATGACATTCTCCACTAGGCACTTGCGTCTTTAACTACATACAAATACCAGAGAAACTTCTAGTTTTGAGTTTGGCACTAAATCTCTCTGGCATACAATGTGTTCTAGTGCCAAGAGCCCACATCAGCACACACACCTCTTTTTTTAATCTGTGCTCAGTTTCAGAACATGTTGCAGCACCTATGGAAGATGATGTTTTCATCTAATCTGGCTGTTGATTTCCTGACAAGAAGCCCATGTCTTGTCTTCTTTTTCTTTCTCATTTTGTAGGTAACCGCTGTCCTGCTTACTTCTCAGGCTCCTTGTTCCTCTCTTCTTTCCTGTAGCCAAAATAAAATGTTTTACAAAAACTTCTACAGAGAAACCATTACCCATAAATAGAAAAGGTACTTTCCCAAAATGTAAGAACCAATGACGTCTAGAAGACAGTTAAATTTTACAAGAGAACCTTCTTGCTTACTGCCTGATTCATAAAGAATATTCTGGGAGTAAGCTGATTTACTCAATTTGAAAGAGTAAGTCAATCTGTTTATTTCAAAACACCTTGAATTGGTTCCTATGCAAGCACAAGAAGATGTTTGTGTGCCTTCCTTGTTCCAATGCTGCTTCGATTTACTTTTCGGAGTTCAAAGTTCCCAATGGACTCAATCCATATGTGCGTGGACAGTTGCCTAATTTGAGCAGCTCTTGATGAGAGGTAACGTTTCCAATGCCTTTATCCCATATAGCTGTGGGTTTAGCATTCATGTCTCACATTCGAATCTGATTATTTGTCAACTCTGTCATTTTCAGTGAGAATTCTGAGAACTATTGAAAATGAAATGTTAGAAAGTTACATTGTTCTTGGGATCTTGTTTTAGCAAACATCCAAGTCTAATGTGTTGTTCTGTTGAGCTATGTTCTAACAGCAGCTGCTTGCTCAGTAAATACTAATTTCTAGTAACTCGTTCTTTGTGCATCTTTCTTTGCAGTTAAAACAGACTCCTGATCTAGAGAACCCCATCTTCCTGCCCAGTGATAATGAGTGGGACTGGTTGCTTCCCAAGTGTGGGTGTGGAGCTCCAATTTTGCAACCCACCAGGCTCTGTCCCGTTTCATGAGGACACACCTCTTTGCAGAGGTGTTTTGCATTGCTACATTGAGGCAGCTCCCAATGTCTCATCCTGTTTACAAGGTAAGAAAGACTAATTAGATGCTGCAAAGAGACAATGTTAGTTCCAAGCTCAGTAAATTGGTTCACTATACAGATGGAGCATATCAATAAGGTTATAGTGCAACCCAAACAATGTTAGACAAAAACATCATGGATATCATGAATGACAGATTCTTGGATGACTCAACATTAACATAAGAGTATACAACCATATGTTAGAGAAGTGCTGAGGTAGTGATAATTCATAATCTGTATGAAGCACACGCTGTACCTGTGTTGCTAGTAACTAAGTATCTTCCTGTCATTCTTCAGCTTCTGATCCCTCACCATCGCTATACTTTGGAAATTAATGTGCTTGCCAGAGATCGCCTTATTGGACCAGGAGGGTCATTCGATAAGGTAAGATTGGGACTCATCTTTGAAGGCCGCCTCTGTGGCTGGCATCCAAAAGAGACCCTGATAAACATACATAACATAGTATATACATTTGTAAAATGTGCATTCATACTTCGGCCTCTTGGTGCTGTAACTCAACGGTACTCATTTTGTCGACCTCAGATGGATGAAATGTTAAATGGAATTGTTAGATTTCAAACCTGTGGCCATGAGGTCAAACACAAAGATGCATGATGTGGATGGATTTGTCTACTGAGCCATCATACCCAGCTTGAGGTGAATGGAATTAGAGCTATGATATCATGATGTGGAACACGGATTCTGGTAAACAAAAATCAATAGGACCTGCTTGGAGTTAGATTTGCTTTTTCACTCACTTATGCTCTTTTCTTCACTATAGCAAACATCATTACGCACATTGCCACTGGCTGGTTATTTCATTCTATTTACTAAACAAGTAATTTTGCTGCCACATTTTTATATGAGTGACAGCCTAAATAGGAAGCTTCCCAGTCCACTTCCATATAATGCAGAGATTATTGATTGGCCTTTTTCAAGCCTCACAGACAGGTGTTTGTACAAGAAGAAAACAATCCTAGTAGATATCCCCTGCCTATACATCTATCTCACCACTTGCTTCTCATGAAGTATTTGAGGATACCTCTGCAGTAGACTGACATCCAGAAATACCTGAATTGTCAAGGCGTGCATCTGATGCTACAGGTTTGGGTTGTTAACACTCAAAAGAGAGAAAACTCTCAGGAATCATGACATGGAGACTGGAGGCTTTGCAGCTTATGCTTTTGTCCACAGAATAACAACACATACCTCTGGAAAATAAGCTATTCCAACCTGTAAGAAAGGCTTACAGATCCTAAAAAAGGGAATATTCTTTCCCTGTCCTTTAAATTGACACCTCTCAACCAAGCATAAACCAGCTAAGCCATGATCTGTAGAGCGTGCATATGAACTGCACATTATGTAAGTGAGAGCTAGTCTCATGCTAGCTCGTAGATTGTCACCATCACATCCTTTGTAGCCTAGATTATGGACAGTGGCATTGGCCTTTCTTCTTAATCAATGTTGCTTGTGTGCCTTGTTCGTTCAATATAATTCCAGTGGGACTATGTCCACATGCTGATTTGTGGGCATTTTGATTCCTGGAGAAGGACCTTCATCTAGCCAAGCTTTCCCTAAACTGGTACAGGCGCAATGTCTCTTTACATACACATGGATGAGCGGTGAATTTACTGCATCATCAAATACAGCACATATATTCTTGTACATATACATAGACATTTCACTTAAAATACTATATTGTTTGCTTAAAATTATGCTACTGATCCAGCACATTTGATCCTGTGTTCTAGGCCAAACTGGTACTGTGGATTCACCGCCTTTACTGGATCATTTACCACCACTTACTTATTTGTCAACTTGGTCTTCTGATGGACCCTTACGCACACTGAGGGAAAAGAGAGTTAGCATTACTTGTCTGATCAAATTCAATTAACAGTGCAACCAATTTGGCTACACAAAGAGGACCATAAATCGGTAGCCAACTTCAAGGGTGTTCATTACATGTTAGAGATCAGATTCAGATATATATCTCCTAAGATCAGACTATATAGGTACAGCGTGCCAACAGGGAGGCCAGGCCTCCTGAAAAGGTTTAGGCAAACAAGAATCAGACATACAAGCAACTTTGAAGCCTCAATACAAAATAATAGCATAAGGATCTTTTACACGTTCAATACAATCTAACTTTATATGCATTAGCAGTCTAAATCTTTAAGATACAGTTTAAGGTACATGAGTGCTCAAAGTTCTGAAGTTCAGGCAATGCTACAGAAAAAGAGTATGAGTAGTTTTAGCAATAGCATTTGAGAAGATAGTTCAGGAGTCTCCAACGGGTCGGAAAGGGTTGGTCTAAACCATACTTGACGAAATTAATGGAACATAGGTGAGAGTCTCTAAAAGTCCAATCAAGGGGCAATGTGATTTGGGAAATGGTTCATGTCAGAGTCTAAGGAAGGTTCTGCATAGAATCTGCAGTAAGGCGTTTCGCATGGGAGTTCAGCAAGAAAGTCTGAAGTCATCTGCATTCTGCGTTCTGCTTTCCCTCCACTAGTGCAACAATACGTTATAATCAATAGAGTCTGTGGGCAACACCCCTTTGGTTGCATCATCAATATAAGTCAAATATATTTCTGTCAATGTCTGTATGGATTCCCATGCTACATACTTCACCAGGTGAAAAAATCCCACACTAGATATGAGAACACTGTTTTGGTCACACGCTCAGGATTTAGCACCAAAGTCCATTGTTTGACTACGGGTCTCTCACATGTTTTCAGCATTGAAATTTGCTCCCAGGTATGTATCTTTTGCTGTTACAAGAAATTAATCGATTCTGAACTAGCAGTTCATGGGAACACCTGCAATGAAAGCAAGTCAGCAAAAATACATACGCACAGTAGGTTCCCGTGGCACACAAATTCAGCCCTTAAGAGTGAAAACTGCTAACTTAAGACATTAAATGAATAATGCACATTTAATATACTTGTGCACATTTAAGCATATACGTATATAATATTTCTTTAATACTTTTAATTTATGCTGCATAAATCATATAACAAGCAATGAAATTGCACCGCAGCAAGTATATCTAGGAACTACATTTGAAAGTACATACATGTAAACATTAATGTATGCATTGATGAAACTTTAACGTTTGATCTTTTTTGATATCCTACACACATAAGGATCATTTAAAGCTACGAACGACATTTCTTGCAGTTACAAAGACAAATTAGCACACGTTTATGAATCATGTGTATAGCCTCAGCATTGAAGTAATGACGATGGTTTGTAGAGGAAACTACACATTGCAAATGTTTCGCTTTTCAATATAGCACTCATTGCATTAGTAAATCCTTTTAGTTGTAATGAAGCATATAAACTTTATTGATACATGTCAGGCCCTTTATCAATCCACATAAAGAAATTGTTTTCCAATTCAGTCAAAACATCTCTTATTTAATGAAGACTGATTCTAGGTTAAACATAAAGTGCATTTCCTTCGACATAAGTAAATATTCTATGTGAGAACTATAAATTCTTATAGCAAAACTCTCTGCATCAGCAGTGTCAGTTGCAAGATGTACAGGAATCATTAAGACACGTAAGACCCATGCAAAGTGCACGTTCATTTCGTGTGTCAGGTATCAGTTATATTTTAGTTTTAGTGATGTACAAGTGTGGGCAATTGTGCGCTGCAACATACAAAATTAGGGGCCTATTACCAACAACTAGCGAAAGCTCTCGCTAAATAGGCTTAGCGACAATTTTCCTATCGCCAAGCATCGCCGGATTTTATCGCTGCGATAACGTGCTATTAGCAACGTTTATCTCAAAAGCGATAACATTTCCGGCGATAGCGGCAAAATCCAAGAATATCGCTGAGAATACAGCGATATTCACGCATTATCGCTAACAGGGTCTTAGCCATTATATCCACCTCCCATTGGATATAATGGCTAGGGGAACAACACTTACAACACAACTTTTACAACACACTACCTTTACAACAAAACTTTTACAATGCAACATTCATTACAACGCATGCCATTACAACGCAACCATTACAACGCATGTCACTACAACGCATACCACTACAACGAATGTCATTACAAAGCAGTCATTTAAACGCATACCATTACAACGCATACATAGTACCCTTACACTATCCAACACTTACCCTACTGTTGCAGCCCCTGGAGTTAGAATAGTCATTTTTACCCCTACACTATCCAACACGTACCCTACTGTTGCACCCCCCTGGAGTTAGAATAGTAAATTTTACCCCTACACTATCCAATACTTACAATACATGCAATGTAATGGTATGCATTGTAATGGTATGTGTTGTAAAGGTAGTATGCGTTGTAGTGGAATGCGTTGTAAAGGTAGTTTTTAAAGATGCGTTGTAATGGCATGCATTGTAATGGAATGCGTTGTAATGGATGTTGCGTTGTAAAAAAATGCGCTGTAAAGGTATGCGTTGTAAAAGTATGCGTTGTGGTGACATACATCTTAATGGCTAAGAACTGGTCTGAGCAGGTGTTAGTTTTTGGAGATATTCGTGCTTAGCGTGAATATTTCCATCACTACGCCTGCCTTGCTAATAGGCGATAGCGATGTTAGCAACTGTTTTCAGTCGCTAACAGTTTGGGTTCGCCCACTTTGCATGTCATTAGCGATAAATATCGCTAACATGCAAAGCGGGCCTCAAACCGCTCGCTATCGCCTCAAAGCTGTCTCTAACATCAGTTAGCGACAGCTTGCTAATAGAGCGATGTAATTATCGCCGCTTAGAGGCTGAAAATGACCGCTAAAGCGGCGATAATCAGATATCGCCAGGCTTGGAAATATGCCCCCTAATCTTTTAATGAACTGGAGATGTGACATTTTTCAGAGTCAGTGTATTATAAAAAAGCTTCAATGTAGACACTGCATCGACTATTAGCAGATAACACAAAACCTCAACAAAACATCAGACACCATTTCACACATCAGTTAGTTTTGAACTTGGACACACTCTCAGTGATAGTGCATCAAAACGTACACATTAGACAGAACCAGTCATGTCTAAAACAGTCAAATAAGCTACACAAGCAAAATATTGGCATCCTTCCTATATATATAGAGAGGAACACAATGCCAAAAGTGTATAAATTGGTGAATTTAGTCTATGAATTAACCAGGCAGGAGAACCATTGAAAGGAGACCTCACAAAAAACTTCAATTTCCATCCACAGAACACGGCGATTGGGGTAGCTGGTATTGCTGAGCTGATAGCACGAGAGATGGAGAATGTAAATTACACTTCCATGTGCATTGCTGATGATATCAAATCTCGTGGCGTTGAGTCCTTGCCAGCTTTAACTACAGAGATGATGGTTTGAAGATCTGGTCAGCCATCGAGAGGTGAGGCATGATTTGTTAGTCTGTGGTGTTGGATTATTTGTTGTTTACAGTGATGAGTTGCATATAAAATGTCCCTTTTTATTCGGTCACACCCATTTTTGCTGAATTGTTGTGCTTGTTTTAAGACACTGCACATTAGGACACTGCTGTCTATTGCCAATCAATCTGCTTTGAGCTGTAAACATATGGAAATTGGTTATATCCTTATTGGCATATTAAACTTTTCTATAAGGCAATAGTAAATGGTGTGGAAGCTATACCCATAGCATGGAAAGTTATATGTAACTTGTGAAATGTGAAACGTATTGTGCACTTATTGTGCGATCCACTAGTGTAACAGGGAAAAGATAGCATCAGGCCTCCTGGTGTAGCCTGATTGCTATAGTTGAAATCTGCACCCAAACCTGTCAAAACAACTGTTTTGACAAGGGAAAAACTTTCCATTTCATTTTTAATAAGTCACCCTTGTATAGGCCTTGTAATATACATGGTATAGTGTATGGTATTTAAAGATGGGACACATAGAAATTTAATGTTACCATGTTACAGGAGTGACAAACTCCCAAAGTCAATTTTTACTGTTAAGGCCCTGGTAGTCCTACAAGATACCCTTCGTGGTGAACGTGTGCTTTACAAATACATGTTAGGTTACAAGACAAACTCATGGATTGGCTAGTGAGCATTCACCTTTACCAGCAAAGGCAAAAAGGGGATATTGAGCCAATAAACTAGATGAGAACACTAAACATTCACATGTCCCATTTAGACTCAATAAGCGCTTGGTCTGCTGAGGTGCACTCTTGAGCGCCCACAAAGGCATGTGTAAAAAAGATGCTACAGTACAGAAAATACAGAAAAGATTGTATTATGAATAAAGGGCATGCCTGGTGTATCCATATTGAATGTGACAGAAAGCGATCATTGATAGTACTTTCCAGATCTAAAACAGTCACTCATGCATTATAAAAAATGCAGAAAGGTGCAGTTTTTGGATAAAATATCGAATACAAAATATTGTGCTACAGAAATATTGTTAAGAATATTGGAACTTTAAATATATTCTGGACAAGTGTTGTTTTTAATATAATTGTCAAAAATATCGAAGTAGTAAACATGGTTGCATAGTGGAGAAGCGTGGCTCAGTGGTTAGAGGCGGCAGACCCGGAAGCTGAGATCGGCCGTGGACCAGGGTTTGATTCCCCTCCTTGACGGGTCTCGGGCTCAAAAATTCCACGGACTCGACAATTCTTGCTCCGGTGCCTACTCGACTCATGGGGTCACACTCTGCGACTCTGGGCAATAGCTTGCTTAATCTCCACTACGGCCCCTCGCGGCGGGATGCCTGGCTTTCACCTTGTGGATACCCTGCCGGGGTATCTCACAGGGGAATACCAGGACGGGTTCCCTAAGCAAGCGCCTTGATACCTTCGGGTGATAGGTGCGCTATATAAGTCGCAATACATTTACATAATAATATTTTTGTGTTAATTAGTATGTAATATATTGTATTATTTTTAATATATGTGTTTATGACTTTTTTATTTTGTGTTTATTTTTTATATTTTTTATTTATTAATTTTTGTTAATGTTTGAAATTCATTATTGTTTTTTTTAGTTGCAGGATGTTGGGGTATTATCGTATGAGTGGGGAGATTTTGGAAAATTAGGTATTTTAGTTTTACATTTTAGGTTAATAATTTAAAGATGTGTACATTAATTGTTTTGAATTTTAAAATGTATTTATTATATTATTTTTATTGTTTTATTATTTTTAAATGTTATGTTAAATAACACATCTTTTTCAATTTTCTAGAAAATAAAAAAATAATATTTAATTTTTTTTAAAAAGTATGTTTTTTATTGGTATATTTAGATGTTTTGCACTATTTTGTTGCTTTGTGTTTTTTTACATTGTTACAAGGATGTATCCTGGCCCCCCTTCTCTTTACATTATATATAAACGCTTTGGAGCCAGCACTAGCAGAGGCCACTGTGGACGTACCGCGTGTAGGAGTAACCAATATTCCGGTTCTCCTATACGCGGACGACACGGTCCTCTTAGCCCGATCGGGGGTTGCCTTGAATAGACTGCTTGCCTCTTTTGGTGACTTTATGTCATCATTAGATCTGAAAATCAACACTGCTAAATCCCAGGTAATGGTGGTGGGTGCCTGTAGTAGGAAAAGGAGATTCAGATCCTTCTTCTGTGAGGGGAAGAAGTAAGGAGGGTTCCCAATTTCTCTTATTTGGGTGTCATCTTTGATGAGAAATGAACCTGGTGCCCCCAATTAAAGTCTAAAAGCAATGCAGTCGCCAGGTCATCTGCGGCTTTGCTGGGATTCGCCAAACGGCTGGGAACCAAACCAATGGAGGCTATACTTAAAGTTTACAAAGCCAGATGTCTGGCGATAGCCACCTACGGTTCTGCTATCTGGGGGTATATAAATCAAGTTAACATCCAAAAGGTGGGGAATACATTTTTAAGATCTCTCCTCTCCGTTCCACTGGCCACCCCCACCTTTTCAACGCACTCAGAGCTAGGGCTGGGTTTTGTCACAGATTTACTGAAATCCGCCCATGTCATTTGCTGGATTAAAACCTGGCTTAACCAGGAAATCTCCCTTAATCACATGATCCTCAAGGATTGCCTTGCTTTGGACAAAGTTCATAAGATCCCATGGTTGGCCTATATCAAGGTTATGCTCACGAAATTAGGTAGACCAGAGCTTTTTCACTCCCCAGGATGTATCAAAAGAGAAGACGTGAGGAAGATTAAAATTACTCTGTTAAATTTACTTACTGTTGAGCTGGAGGCAACGGAGATGGAGAAACCTCTTGTGAGAAGAAACTATGCACTTTTAACTGCCCCTGGTCTCAACCCCTATCTTATTTTGGTAACGAGACCGTTTCATCGGTTTCTCCTAACAAGATTTCGTTTTAACTTAATACATTTTATGCTTGGCTCCTTCCCTACATGGACCAATCCAGATAAGGCTAAACCCTGTGACTGTGACAATTTTTCAACACAGGACGCACTACATTTTATGATGTTTTGTGACCACTACGCAGAAATTAGGAAAAAATACCTCCTGCCAATTTTGAGGGAGGCGGGTTTCACCCAGGTGAGGCCCGCACTATTGTTCTTGCACCTCCTATCTAGCGCACAAGTCACTTTTCATGTAGCAAGCTACTTGGTAGCGTGTGTTCGTGTTAATAATAGTCGCCGTAGGTCTCAGGGCATTCTCCCCTAGCATAGGAATTAGTTGTTTGTTTTTAAATGTAACGCTGAGAAACATTTTAATTGTGTTTTAATTAAGTGTTATTTATATAAATGTCATATCTGTTCCCATTTGACCGCTACTGTTTATTCCCTGTGATGTATTTGTATTCATGTCTTTTTTTTATTTTTATTAATCGAATAAAAGTATTTTGACTGACTGACTGACTACATTGTTATATGAATGCATGAATGTTTTATGTTAAATTAAATGGTGTTCTTTATGTTTTGAGGATTAAATGTTATCTATGTGGATTTTTGGGATGGGAACACTTTCTTTGAGAATTTGGAGTTAATAATTTTTTTTTAAAGGAAATCAGTTTTGGTTTATTAGAAACCAATGGTTTTTACTTAGGTTTTTTTTTCGGGTTTGCCGGACCGTTTTTTTTTATGGAACCAACATACTTTAGATTGCTTTGAGGGATTTGGATTGCCCTGTTTATATTTCTGAATTTTTCGGGGGAACTTTTCGGATTTATTTTCTTTGTCTTTTTGGGGGACTGCTCTTTTTTGTTAAGACGAGAAAGATCTTCAGCTACAAAACAGTAAGTTTTATTTCTTACTTTTTGTAGGTGGAAATTGTAATACATTGTTTATGTTATGTGTATGGTATTATTATGTGGAATTGTTTGGAATATGTGTTGTATTTATTCGATGTGCTATATTGAATTTGTTTTTATTTTGGCAGTTTGATTATTGGTATAATTATTTAATATTAAATATACATATTTTTATTATTATTAAGAAAAAAGGGTTTGGTTTGTTGTTTTTGAGTTTGTTGCAGTTATTGAGGTTCTTGATAGATTGATATTTATTGTCAAATATGCTTTTGCTATCCTTTCTAAATAATATAGTCCTTTGCTATTTAGGAAGAGTATGACTTTAAATAGTTTTTATTGCAAACAAAGATCCTTAAATAACATTTTTATCAAAATAATGAATATAGACTAGGATCAGTGCTATATTACCGGATGTCCAGCTGGACAAACAATTTATTAATTACAAGAATTGTTAAGCATATTCAAAAACACACAAAGAAAAAGAGTGGGACACAGTCCTGTGTTCTACCTGCAAGATAATTACATTTGGACATTAGAATTTCAGGCAAAAACAGAAGAAACTTATGGACAATGATATTAAATGACAAGCTTTCTATCAACAATATTCACACTGGTTCTAACACAATGGTTTAACGTGTAAATATGCAATAAAAATGTGATACCCAAGGTCCTTATTTACCTTGCAGGTTCCCTTGTTCACCCTAAAACATGACTTTAAATAGTGGCATTTTTTAAGGTCTTTTAGTTTCTTTGCTCTTTTTGTAATGCTTCAATAAATATGTATAATGTAGTTTTAGTTCTTTCTAAAGTGGATTGGAAGGCATTGAGCCATCCTTCCACTCCTTTGTTTGTTTTGACCTCCTATGCGAAGGTGCTGTCATAGACATTCCACTAAGGTATCTGGAATGTGGCTTGGAGTCTGTGTCCTGACTGATGAAGTCTGCAAAGCCAAGTGGCTTCGAAATAGTCCATTAGGGGACTAAGGGGCTGATTAGGATGGCAGATGGACTTATGTCTGCCCACGACCCTATCGGAAAACGGGACCGGCTTACAGGCTGTTGGAGGTCCCAAAATAGGCATTACGATGAGACCACCACCACGGTGGTCACAATGCCTATCTTTTGCATTTAGGTGGATGCTGCTGGCTGCAGCACCCGGCACAATGCAAAAAGGGCACACATTAGATATTCCGGCACCATATGGCAGACACCCAAAAGTAAGGCACAGGGGGTGGTGGGCCCGCTAGGGGCCCCCAATGTCCCTTTCCGACGGACTTTTCATGGTGGGTAAACCGCCATGAAATGGCTGGTGGCGAGGGACATCATAATCCTTATGGCAGAGTCTGGCAGGCAGGGATTATGGCTGCTACTGATGCATTGACTGGCTCCTTGAGCGGGCGATACACATGCTTACGCTGGTGGGCCTTAAGTATGTCTTTATTTTGTAGGTAGTAACAGCTTTTAATATTAGTAAATTATAGCGGTTGGCTACTTCTGTGACATGGACATAGGCTAGTGCTCTCATTTTTTTTGTTTCCAAAGCGAATTGGCTGTTATTGAAGTATTCTACACTTATGTCCTGATTCAAAGTTTGGTGGTCCATCTTCCGGCCTGTTATGTGTTTGGGGACTTTTGGTTGTATTTCTTTGAGTATTTTGCTTGTGAGTGCATGGGAGCAAGTGCTTGCTTCACTTATATTGTGTAAGATTTCTCCAACTTCTATTTTTGTCACATTTGGGGAGTGGTTGTGTTCTTTTATTCAGTACATTTTGAGTTTATAGTTTCTGTGGTTGCACTTTCAAGGCTTTAGGTGTAGCCCATGTGATTTTGATAATTGCTTACCTTTCTGTGAAGTGCTAGATTCGGCAGCTTCAGCCATTGTATATATAATTAGTATATAGTTCAAATATATATTGCAAATTAACTTTTGCTGTTCATATGTTAAAAGATGTAGTTACTCGTAGTTCGTTTTATTACTTTGATGTTTTGCATGGTTTTGCAGCTTTTGTGTTGAGCATGTTTTAACATGGAGCAGGTGCATATTTTTTGTAGAAAGAGAAAAAAGTTAGAATAATTATAAAAAGGCATTTTATTGCTTTTGTCTAGGCTTATTGTGTGTCTCTTTTTGGGAGAGTTTATAATTTATTATTCATACACACATACCTTATTATATGTTCTTGGTGCTTTGTTATAGTTGATATTTTCTGTCAGTTTGTTGGTTTGGAAGTTGTTTTTTAAGTAGTCTATGTAAAAAGATCAAAGTTACAGAGTATGTTACAATTTATTTCCTAAATTATATTTTTAGTTTAATCACAGGAAATTCTTAGTTTAAATACAAGTATTACATACTTTATTATGTAGTTGTTGAGATATTTCATTTAATTTTTTATTTGTTTTTTGGTGAGAATCTGGCAGAATGTCCTCCTCTTGCAATGTTTGTCATTTTTGGAGTATATAGTTTTTTAATTAACATGCCTTTTATATTGTTGGTTTAATTGTTTGATTTTATTGGCTAAAGTTGTGCATAGTGTTATTTTATTGGTTGGTTTACTATAGTTTACATTTATTTTTATCAATTGAGTCCTTGTTTAGTAAACGCTAACTTATGTTTTCTTTTTTTTAGTAAAATATATAGTTTCTTTTATTTGCGTGCCAATGCATTTGTTTATATAGTAATTTATATTTATGTTTGTTCTTAAATGTTTATCGTTATTGTTAATGCTTTTACTGTTTTATTGTATGTATTTTAGGTGTATGATTTTTTGGGGTGAATGTTTAATTACTGGTTGATGTAATATTAAATTTATTTATAGATATCTTTTACAAATATTGGGGGCCTATTATGATGGTGGGCGGATCGCCATGACATTGGGGGCTGCACTGGTACACCCCTTCATTGCCTTATACAAGCTGGCAAGCACCGCGCAGTGCCTGTCACGTTGTACATTGTAATGCACAACATGCACCGTTAACATTGTGGTGGGTGGTTTTAACAGCACCTCCCGCTGGGCGCATCCTAATTTGCCTCGTTTGCACCTCTTGCGGTCAGTCCCATTCTCTGTTACGGTGGGGGGTGCTTCGTAATGGGGCCCTTTGTGTCTAGTTGAAGTAATTGTTTTATGTTAAAATAGTTTTTTGGGTGTATTTTTAAAGGATTTATTAGTTATTTTGGTGATAATATTGTTGTTGATATTGGGGTAATATATATGTTTGACATGTTATATGTTTATTTATAGGTGACGATATTTGAGTTTCTGACTTTTTTGTTATATCCCTAAAAATCTGTGCTTTTAACAATGATCTTTGTGTGCTTGATATTTGTGATTTTTATATTTAGGTATACAAAGCCGATATTTTTGTACTTGATATTAATTTCCAATACTTGTGTATTCACTATTTGTTGGATCAATATTATGTCAGTGATCTAAAGGATGCACCCAAACATAGAATAGAAAGTCAATGAGATGAAACCACTTCTGTGTCAAGATGTGATTTAAAATGGTCAAAAGGTCTCGATCCAAAAAGGTCAATATCTAAAGGAGACTGAACCAAAACCAACTATAGGTGGAATATATATTTTGAAAAAGCAAAAGGTTCTGTCTTACAACAGACCTTCAAAATATGCATTTCTCAATATTGTGTAACTAATCAATGCATTAAGGTGATGGCGAGCAGGGCACTATCGGCAGCAATATGGAGACTCTGTGAGAAAGTGTGCTAAGAGAGAGCACTGATAAAATGACTTGCTGTTGTTGTTGAGAAGAGAATTTCCTCAGCTGTGTGCCATGGACGACATCGATTCTCTGCCGGAAGATCACAGAAGCAGCTGAGGGACTGGCACTTCATGTTGCATATATGTTTTCTGCTAATTGATTGGAAGATATAACCCTCTGGCCACAAGATTGCAAGCAGTCCATGAGTTTGCATTCAGTGCTGCACAACATATGCGTTCTACCAAGTTCTCCTGAAATTGTTGCCCCACTGCTGGAAGACCATGTGCTGATCGCTGCTGAAACTGTAGCTCCCGCCATGAACTCAAATACTGGATATCTGAAACAGGTTGTTTCTACTGGCGGTCTGGATATTTTGCATTGAAAGTTTCTAAGTTCCAATGCAAAGTGGGATTTAGGGGAATTGTAGCCATCAGAGGGATGGTGGACTGCTGAGGTCTGCAGAACACTATGGAGGTCATTAGGATGGCGGGCGGACAACACCCTATCGGGAAACGGGGCCGCCCGCCATAAGGGCGGGGGTCCCGCGGGGGCAATTAGGATGTGCCTACCACAGTGGCAGGCGCATCCTACATTCCTGTCATTGTGGCGGGCGGTGCACTCAGCACCGCCCGCCACAATGCCAGGAAGTCATGTTGTGAACTTCCATGCACAACATGCCAGGCACCGCGCGGTCCCTGCCATGTTGTGCATGGGGGGTACCAATGGAACCCCCATGTGCATCCCCCACCCCTCAGAGTCCCTGGGGGCCCGCAACGGGCCCCCAATGTCAAACACTGCATGCCTCTGCCTGCATAGTAATATGGATGTCTAACAGACAACGCCACCATATTAAACCCTTTTCCTCCTGGTCAACTCGTTGACCGGGCGGAAAAGCGGCGGACGGTCTTTCCGTCTGCCGTGGTCCCCTCACCATAGTAATATGGCGGGGGGAATTTGGTGGTGGGCGGGGTGGGATCACGGGCGGATGGCCACCGCCATGCAGGCGGTGGCGATCGCCCGTGATCCTAATTTTGCCCCCTGTGTCTGTGATTGCTTTTTCATAAAACAATATTTTTTTTTAGAAATGCAGCCCATTTCCTTAGACTATGGCCTGACCTTAATAAATATTTGTATCAACATTTACGAAGGGGATCCCAACCCATTTGTCGATCAAATCCTTCCTCCCTTTAAGTGATGGTAAAAAATTAATGCTTTATGACCGTAAGTCACGTGAGGTGCTCAAAAAGATTTATCCTACCTCAATAAATCATCAGGAATATTATCTGGGCCTGGGGCCTTTCCAGCACTTATGGTGTCAATGGCCAGGATGGTCTCTTTCATTGTAAAGTAAGCCCATTCACAATGATGACAAATGCTACCAGTCTTGTCAAAAGTAATGCCCTTTTACTGCTACCCTTTCTCATTATATCTCGCTCAGACTGAACCAGAGTGAGGAATTATACATACATTTGTAAATGAGATGATGTAAGGAAATCTATGAAGAACTCTCTATATATGGACATTTGTAAATAGCATAATGTAGGAAAAATAAGAGTTAGTATCACAGGAAACAGTAATATTTATGATGTATTATTGATTATTATTACTTTTTTTGCACACAGCAATAAGTCTTTGGTTTTGGTAAAAGTGTATAGCTCAGTTTTAGAGGATGTGAGATAAAGGAGAAAGATAGGATAGCAA
Organism: Lissotriton helveticus; assembly: GCF_964261635.1. Taxonomy (NCBI): domain Eukaryota; kingdom Metazoa; phylum Chordata; class Amphibia; order Caudata; family Salamandridae; genus Lissotriton; species Lissotriton helveticus. The sequence continues at coordinate 151,016,732 of NC_136073.1, forward strand.
ATTGGCCTGAATACATCCACCCAATTAGTAATCTAGGTCCACTAGAGGAGTGAGATATAATGAGAAAGGGTAGCAGTAAAAGGGCAAATTAAGCAAATAAACTATGGCCACTGGAGGCATTAATAGGTCACTGTGATACCAACGGTGCTATTTGTTGGTTTTTGTATCAAACTTCTCAAAGTAAACCAAATTTAAATGCATCACACAAAGGTTTAAAACTAAATACGATTGGAGAATGGGCGACCATACTCACGAACAATGAGGGAAATCATTCAATGTGAAGTATGTCTGTAATCAAATGCTGCAATTTGTTTCAATGTTATTTTAAAAGGTCAGTTTTATCAATTTTTTCACTTTAATGAATAATGTAGAACAATTGGTGTGTTGATTTGACATGTCACTACAAATCCCATAATGCCCCATAATGTGACTACAGGAAATGATGTGAGCATTAAGGCTCTTAAAATAAGGGTCATAGCCAGGGGGGCATTACCGTGAACAAGATCTCAGGGGAGATCGAAACGCGTTGGTTTGTGTTTTCAACTTGGGAGTGATGAGAAATAAATATGCTTAACTAGCTTTGAAAAACGAATGTCGGAGTGCGACATGCTTGATTTCTTTCTCGAGGGAAAGTGTTGGAATATATATATAACAATATATAATATTTGCAGATACAGGATGTTGAGAGTTTGGCAAGCGCACTAGAATTGTGTGGTGAAGATGTGAGTGGTTTGAGTGACTCTGAAATACTGGACTGGATGGGTTTGTGTGTAGGAGGACGGAGTGCAACAAACCATAGACCCAAATCCACCTTTATTCCAATCACCCCACATGATAACCTAGAGACTTTCCATGATGTGGTCACGAGAGATCTCCTCTCTTTATGGGAGAGGAGTAAGAATAGACATGCGCATAATCTCTCTACTGACCAGCGGAATGCTCTCGGCACGCTCAATGCTGACCCCTGCTGTGTAATTAAGCCTTCAGACAAAGGCGGCAATGTTGTCCTGTGGGATGTAAATTTGTACAAACAGGAGGCTAGCAGACAGCTAGAACTTTCAGGCAACTACAGGAAATCGAATAGAGAGGAATACACAGCCAGCATTACCCTGTACCATGAGAAACTCAAGGGTTGGAGAGAAAGGAACCTACTAGCAGAGTCAGAATTTAGATTCTTGTGTGTGAAACAGCCAGTCTCTCCGTTTTATATGCTTCCAAAGGTCCACAAGGACGATAAAAATCCTCCTGGCAGGCCCATCGTATCTGCCAATGGCAGTCTCCTTGAAAGCACTTCTATCTTTCTTGATACCTTCCTTTTCCTGCATGTCCTCGACCTCCCCTCGTACTGCAGGGACAGTATGGATTTTATTACTAAAGTAGAGGTGATCAGATGGGAGGAGCGTTTCTGGTTCGTAACAGTAGATGTGGTTTCACTCTACACGTGTATCAAACACAGTGATGACCTAAAAGCGTGTAGACATTTCTTGAGGGATAGGTATGTTTTCTTCCTTCAACAAACTGAGATGCTGATTGAAATGTTGGAATTTTGTTTAACAAATAATTTCTTTATGTTTGACAACATGTGGTATAAGCAAGAGGTGGGAACGGCGATGGGAAGTTGTTTTGCTCCGAGCTTTGCCTGCATGCTGATGGGTTGGTGGGAAGAACAGGTCCTTTGGTCTGAGGACAACACCAATCTCACACGTCACATTGCCTTTTACACCAGGTATATCAATGATATTTTCCTGATCTGGGATGGACCCAAACCTGAATTGAATAGATTTCTTGCGAGTATAAATAGGAATAAGATCAATCTGAAATTCACCAATAAGGTTGACCAAACAGAGATGGATTTTCTGGAGCTTAAAGTTAAGGTTGTGGAGGGAGCTTTCGAAACCAGCCTATAGAGGAAACCAACCTCAGGCAAGAGCATCCTACATGCTAGAAGCCACCACCCCAACAATCTTAAGGACAGTATCCCTTATGGAGAGTTCCTAAGGGCTAAGCGCAATTGCAGCTCAGAAGCTGCTTTCTTGAAAGAGCAGACCAACATGACACAGAGATTCAAAGCCAGGGGATACTCAGACCAGGTACTACTGGTGGCAAAAGAGAAAGCTAGAGCAAGGAACAGGGAGACCCTCTTGACCCAAAAGAAAGTAAAAACTAAAGAGAACCTAGCGTCGAGTAATGTCGGGATGATAACAACATACAGCACAGAGGCAGGCAAGGTACGGGAGATTCTGAGAAAACACTGGCATATTGTAAAGAGTGATCCGGTCATTGGTAAAATGATCAATAGACAACCACAGGTGACATACAGAAAGGCACGCTCTTTGAAATATATGCTAGTGAGAAGCTACTTTGAGACACCTAAAAAGAAGAAATATTGGCTCGCAGAGCAGAAGGGCTTCTATAAATGTGGCAAGTGCAAGGCCTGTGCCAGTAGTAAAAATGTCAAGTCCTATCCTCTTCCCACTGGTAAAAGCGAAAGAATTAGCAAATTTATGAATTGCAACACTGACTATTGTGTATATGTGATTGTCTGCCCGTGTGCGAAGTTCTATATTGGGAGCACCATCTTCCCAATAAAGAAACGTGTTTTGGAGCACATGAGGGCAATAAAGAATGTTGACATGAGCTATGCAACCGCGCCACTGGTTACGCTTTCATGACAGTGATGTTAACCAATTTTCCTTCTTTGGTATTGACAGAATTCCAGCGAACCCAAGAGGGGGCAACAGCCTAAAACAACTACGTGTCCTGGAATCCCAGTACATCATTCGTCTGGATTCAAGAAGCCCCTTTGGCCTTAATGAGGATAAGGAGTTACATGTGCATATTGGCTAAAAACCTTATGTGAAGGCCATGACTGTACCCATCTGAACCTTTGCACATGTTCTCCGTCTCTTCCATCCCTCCTCCCCATTTCCTTGCTGTTGTGTTCGCGCTAATCCGACTCCCACCTTCCTTCAGAGAGGGCTCTCTCTGTCGCAGTATGGGATTAGGAGCTTCACATAAGAGCTTTGATTAGTTGACCTCGACAAGTTCCGCCTGGTCGGGCACATGGGCTATCACTCCCCTGAGGATAACCCTTCACCATATTACTTTGGTTATAATTCCCCTCATTCCCTCTCCAGCACATTACCCTATACCACTTTTTTAACTGCACATTCACACCCAGATTTATACCTCTGGTGTAGGTCCTGTTAGGTTCTGCACAGATAGTATAGGGTTCACTTCATGCACTATTCACAGGGCTAAAAGATGGATTTTAGCACCTTTTTCTAGTTTTGCCCATCCCTTGGATCGGTTTTTAACTTGGTTAATCCCCCCACCACCCAGGACCTGACCCCTTTCCAGTAGGACTCACAAATTTGAATATTCTCTCAGCAATTACTGTTGTACACATGGAGAGTTGTATAGTTGCTTTGTATTTACTATTGAGAACTTGGCCACAGGGCCAGTACGGCAAAGTCTGCCTCCTGTTTAACCATAATTCCTTTTCCTTTTCTTTTTCCCAAACTTTCTCCAAATTTAATGCACTGACCGGTTGTCAGGTATATGATTATGAAGTAAAATGCTGAGAGACAAGGCATAGCCACATGGCCTCTATGTGTTGATGTTGTTTTATATTTAAGATTCAATGTGGTGCACAATGTAAATAACTGCTCAGTGCTTAGAGTTATAGGCCACGTGGCCGTAATCAAACTACTTTATTGGATACAATGTAAATATGCATTATACATCGATTATTTATTTTCTAAAAACTGAATTACACATGTCTTTAGGCACCACTGAGTCTGTCTTCCATATCAGTTGTAGTTTTTGTAACTACTGTAGTTCCAACTGGGTGATGGTCCTATGTCACTTTCCACTTCCCCTTTAGTGCACTTTGAAATGGTGACTGTGTGTTTATGTGGCTGGCTAACGAAAAAGACCGCCTGGTCGAAACCCGTCGCCAATAAACGATTTTTGAACAGGGACCCTGGAGTGCGAGTCGTTTGTGTTTTCCTGTGGCTTTACTGTGCGGGGAACCCCTTCTGGTATATATATATATATATATATATACACACACACACACACACACACACACACACACACACACACACACACACACACACACACACACACACACACACACACACACACACACACACACACACACACACACACACACACACACACACACACACACACACACACACACACACACACACACACACACACACACACACACACACACACACACACACACACACACACACACACACACACACACACACACACACACACACACACACACACACACACACACACACACACACACACACACACACACACACACACACACAGGGATCCTTTAGTTTGCTTTTTTTCTGCCTTCCTTTTTCACATGCTGCCTTGCCCTTTACCTCGTGTTAAAGCTTAATTACCCCTCAACAAGGATAGATAAATGCATTTTGGAATAATGTCATTTTTACCACTAGGATAAATAAATCAGCAGAACAGCAATAGGTTGAAATGCAGTGTAATTCCTTCAAATAAGCAGTTATTTTATTTGCCTAATAACAGAAAGTTAGATGTTGTTAGTGTTGTGCTTCAGAATGATTTAATTGTCTGCCTCTTTCCAACATTGCCTCCTTTTGTTCTTTTGTCAACTCATTGGGTGATATTTCTTCCATGTGCCATTGTAACATTTAAGACCATATGCTTGCTTCAGTTTGAATTTTGAAAATAAATAAATAAATGGGGTGCTTTTTTGACTCTTAAACTTCAATCAATCAAGGTTTTTACACAAGGGCTCCTTAGACTAAAATGTAATTTGACCTCGATTTAGAACACTACACCAGGGTAGGCCTGGAATTGATTGAAGATAGTCCGGGCACCAAAATAAAAGTGGCCCCCATTAGTGAATTGGATGGCTAAAAAAGTCGCACCTTTTTGTAAATTAGGGCAGTTATGACCTTCTAAACATACACTGAATAAACGTTTTACAAGTAATGGAAAACTGCATGGATATGAGCTTTCTGCATGCCAATATTTGCTTTAATGTGGGGAAATCAACAGTAAAAATTAGCACAGCACACCAAAAAACTGGCCCACAAACAGCCAGAAAACCAGGCCACAATCTGACCTGTCAGACAAGCCCATCGAGTATTGGGTGGTTGCCCTAAAGGCTAGTCCGACCCTGCGCTACACTCCTATTGTGACACAAAGTCAATGTAAAGGAAGTGCATTTATTTATAATTTAGGCATTTTGATATGCAAATACAAACATCAACTGAAAAAAATTAGCAGACCATGAATATAGATGTGCTAACTAGTGATAGCCTGAACACTCCTTTAATTTACAGCTCAGTGCCACTAACTTAAACTTAATTCTTAAGTCCTTTGTCGTGGGATCTTGGTATAGTTGGTTTTGCATATCACTGAGGTAGTCTGTTTTTGGGGGGGATGCTGGAAGCTAAAGGCTGATTAATAAAAGGAGGCTCAAACTGCAGTGGTTGTTGGTAGTAGCTGTGAGATGTATCAGATAGCTGCAAAATAATCAATGCTTGCACTGTCAGTGAGTGGCCGCAGCGCTCTGATTTTGCGGGATTAGCTGTCGTGTAAGACTGTACACTCACACTTGCTCAGCTCCATCTTGACCCTTTTCTGGGTGATGCTCTTCTAGATCCTCTTGCTAAAGTGGCATTCCCTGTTGCACAACAGCAGATCTCTCCTCCTTTCTTTTGCAGTCAGCAAAGCTACGATGCTCCAGGACCGGGAAGTATGGGGTGATTGTGGACCCGTCGAAGGAACCTCTGTTTCTCTGTTGCCGTTCTCTGGCCACCATGCAGCTGAAAATCTACAGCACTCTTTCTCTAGAGTAAATAAAATTACATTTTATGTGCACTCTTCCAATTATATAGACCCATTGCATCAGGATAAAATGTATTTCAAATTTCCATTAGTATGGAACTAACTTGCTGCCACCTACTAGATGCAACCACTCTTCAAGTTAGACAGTACTTATTTAAATCAATATTACTGCAGTAATTACAAGAACAGCAATAATATTCTCAATTATTCTGATATTCCTAATTACAAATACATTTCATATGGCCACTCTACTCTGCTCTACACCACTCCAGATCTTCGACTCCAACCTGCTATACTGCACGACAGTGCACTGTCGTCCACTCCACACACTGCCACTCCACTATACGCCAATCTAATCTATGTCACTATACTACATGCAACTGTACTTTACCCTACTCTACTCCACCCCACTCATTTCCACCCACTCAACCCTCTATGCCACTCTGCTTTACTCCACTCTACTCTACTCTAAACCACTCTAATCAATGCCACTCTACTGTACTCCATTCTACACCATTATACTCTGGGCCAGTCTGCTCAACTCTATGCCACACAATTCTACTCTATTTTATGCCACTCTACTCTATGCCACTCTAGCGACCATTCCACTCTGCCCCACTCTATGCCTCTCCATGCCCTTCTGCACTACACAATTCAACTCAAGGGCGTTCTACCCTAGTCAACTATACACCACTTTATACCACTCTACTGCACACCACTCTACGGCATGCTACTTGGCTCCATCCCACTTTATGCTACTATACTCTGTCACTGTACTCTGTACCAATCTAATCTATGTCACTCAATGCCAATCCACTCCACTCTAAGCCACTCCATTGCACTCTATGCAATGCCACTCCACTCTTCACCTCTTCCTGTATGCCACAGAACTCAAAGACAGAAACCTGCTTGCTAGGCGGTTGTAGCGCACCTATATTGCCTCCTTTGGTAAAGTTTGAGCACTTTTTTAAACGTACTCATTTTTAACTTGAAACCTGTTTAGCCGGGAATTCTCTTTTCTTTTATCTTTGCTGCTTTGCAAATTGTATATTTAGTCATAGCGTAGCCGGTCTCCGGTCCACCATGGTCCAAGTGACCGATTGTTGTAGAGGGACGCGGCTCCTACCCCCGCCTCAGTCATTTCCTCAGATGGCTCGGCATTTAAACAGGGTGGAGGCCTGGTGACACAAAGACAGAAAACTGCTTGCTAGGCGGTTGTGGCACACCTATATTGCCTCCTTTGTTTGCGCTTGAGCACCTTTTTAAACGTACTAATTTTTAACGTGGGACCTGTTTAGCCGGGAATTCTCTCTTCTTTTACCTTTGCTGCTTTGCACTTTGCATATTTACTCTCAGTGTAGCCGGTCACTGGTCCACCACGATCTCCTATTGACCGATTGTTGTGGAGGGACGCTGCTCCTCCCCCTGCCTCCGTCATTCCCACAGATGGCTCAGCATTTAAACAAGATGGATGCCCGGCACTCAGCGGACTAGCGCCAAAGGCAAGCCCGTTTGCACCCGTCAGCATCCCGGAGGCGGCTGGGGCGGGGAACTCTGCTGGATTTAAATCCTCTTCGAATAAGGTAATAACATATGACAGGGAGACTCTTATTCAGCTAGGCTCTACTTTTCAGTGTAAAAATGTTACTGACATAGAGACTAGTTTTCTCTTACAATTTTGTCAACATTGTAGTTGGGGCGACACTAATGGCACCCTTAATATAACGCCTATGCCCAATATACAAAGAAGGAATGAGCTGGGGATTATGTCTAAGAAACAACAATACATCGATGCTCTACTTTTAAATTGTCGTTCGCTCAACAAACATGCTTTACATATTCATGACCTTTTACTTGAGACTAAACCAGATTTTTTGATCCTGACTGAAACATGGCTACTGGACACGTCAAATCCGACAATAGCTTCAGCCATCCCCCTGGCTACTCCATTGTTAGAAAAGATCGGATTGGAAGCAAGGGAGGTGGAGTTGCTATTATTAGCAAATTGGACATAGCCATTACTTGCATTTCCATCGAGGAAATTGAAGGGGCTGAATGTCTATGCTTTCAGGCTAACCTGTCCGCCCATCAGTGCCTTGCTGGAGTCCTCCTATATAGATCCTCAGGGCAGGCAGGGACTTTTTTGAAGTCCATTGGTGATGTTATTGCTCCAGTGGCCTCCAGATTTAAACATGTTCTTGTCTTGGGGGATTTTAATGTTCACATGGATCAACAGGACACCTCGGAGACGATTTTTCTGTTGGAATCCCTGGATGCACTCAATATTGTACCATGCGTATTTACCCCCAAGCATGTGAAAGGTCATACCCTTCATCAGGTATTTGCAAATTGCCAAATTCAGACTGAGCCCCCTTTACCTCTACTCTGGTCTGACCACTATCTGGTCAGTTTCAAGCTACCTAAATTGACAAAGCACTTATTGGCTCAGGTTAAGCAGCCATTTTCTACCTCCAGACCTTTTTATAAGATCACCCCGGCTGCTCTCAAATACAAACGATACCTATATCCTCCTATGCTTACTGGTGATATAGAGCTGGATGCAGAGCCTCTTGTAAAGTGGATTTCACAGGGCACCCTGGCTCTTGCACCTCTTACCAAGAATCATTAGACGCTCAGCCCCCTGGTTTAATGATTCCCTGCGTTAGTGCAGAAAGGACTGTAAACGCCAGGAAAGAGCCTGGAGAAAGTATTATAAGGCGGAAAATAAAATGAATTATAAAGAGGCCTTAAGAGACTACCACAAAAAGATACAAGTAGCCAAGAAGAGTTTCTTCGTTCCTAAAATTGAATCTGCAGGAAACAAAAGCAGAGAATTTTTGACATTGTTAAAAGCCTCTCCTTGCCTAGGGATCCAACGAGGCTCTCTCCCCCCTCTGACGAGTGGATTGGTGATCTAGCTAACTTTTTATATACGAAGATCATAACTATACAGTCCTCGTTTGATGGCCCAGGTGTGAAAGATGTACTGGCCACCGTACAAACTGCCCCCCAGTGTCAGGAAGATTGGGCCTCCCTCTCCATCTTCCCACCCATGCCCTTAGTGACATCACTGGCAATAATGAAGGGTTTGAAATCTGGCTCTGCCCGGCCAAATTCTTGGCTTCTATGGTAGAGATTTTGAATCCCATTGTTAACAGTGTCATGAACACGGAAGAGCATGAAAATAATTCCTTTATTAAAAAAACCTACGGCTGATCCTAAGATCTTAACTAACTATACACCCATCTCTCTTCTGCCCTTTTGTGGGAAAAAAAGTTGAGAAACATGTTCATATGGTGATCAGCGATTTCACAGAAACTAACAACCTTTTTCATGCTAGTCATTCTAGCTTCAGGGAGAATCTGAGCACAGAGACGGCACTGTTGGAAGTCTCTGAATCCATCAAAGAGACCCTGGATGCAGGTGACAAAGTGGTCCTGGTCCTCTTAGACCTTTTTGCAGCCTTTGACACTGTGCCCCATGGTCACCTCCTGCAGAGGCTAAGGGATTGTGGGTTCGAGGTCACGGTGTTGAAGTGGTTCGCCTCCTTTTTAGAGGGCAGAAATCAGGAGGTCTAGTCACCTCCATTCTGGACGAGTATGCCACCCTTGAGTGTGGGTGTGCCACAGGGCTCTATTTTGAGCCCTGTACTTTTTAATCTGTACATGCCCCCCCTGGCTACCATGGCTGAATAGAATGAGGTCAAAATAATATTGTACGCCGACGACACTCAACAGCTCTTTACTTGTAGGAAGGAAGAGAAGTTCAACAGGGAGAAGATCAACAAGTGCCTGAAAGAAACTTTTGACTGGTTCAAACATAATCATCTGAAATGTAACACAGACAAGTCCAAAATCATCTTTTTTGGCTCCCCCTCGGTGGACGCCTAGAAATAATGGTGGCCCTAAGACCGGTCTCCTCCCCAGGCTGCAGTTAGGACTGTAAAGAACCTGGGTGTAAAAATGGACGACGCCATCTCTATGGTACCTCAGGTTCAGTCGGCAGCTGGGACTTGTTTTGGTCTCTTGAAAATGCTCCGGAGGTTTCTATTTTTACTACAGACCCCGCACAGAAGGACAGCTGTTCAGGCCCTCATCATCTCCAGATTGGACTATGCTAACGTCCCATATCTAGGCTTCCTGGAGTTTTTACTTAACAGACTGCAGGTGGTGCAGAACGTGGCAGCCAGGGCTGTTTTGAGTCTCGGTCCTAGCGACTGGACTTCCCACCATCTAAAGAATCTACACTGGCTGCCTGTCCGTAGCAGAGTACGCTTCAAAGCTTTGGTCCTGGCCTCTAAGGCTCTGCAGGGTATGGGAGCGAAGTACATCCACAGAAGAGTCTAATTTTACTCACCTGGCAGATCTCTCAGATCTGCACATCAACATCTTATGGTCTCCCCTAAGTATCTTAGAGCCAGCAAAGGCGGCCGCTCTTTTCAAGTGCAAGTGGCTGGACTTTGGAACAAGCTGCCTCTTCGGCTTAGGCAAGGTGATAACCTACTTGCTTTCAGGAACCAATTGAAAACATGGCTGTTCCAACAAGCAATGTAACCGTTCACATTTTCTGGGCTTTGCTTTCCTCCCCCCTGTCTCTGTTTTTTCAGTCTCTGCGCGGGGATACGCTATTGAGTAGCTGCGCGCTCTATAAATCGATTTTAATATAACATAACCACTCCATTCTACTCTACATCATTCTAGGTCATTTCACTGTATGCATTCCACTGATCGCTACGCCACTCTACACCACTCCACTCTGTGCCACTCTACCCATACGCCACTCTACTCTACAGCCAACTCTCTGTAATCTGCTCTATACCACTCCACGTCATGTCACTATACTACACTCTCCTCTACGCCATGACACTAACTTCTAGCCATGCAGAATAGCAGCCACGCTTCTGTACAACATGGCTAAAAGACATTGGCAAAGCAATAAGCACTCACATAGGCAGGACCTATTGACTTTGCCAGTGCTTGTTCTCTATTGGTCGCTGTGGAGATTCCCATAATCCCAGTGGTAAGAGGCGTTCTGCGCATATTAAACTGAGCGTGAAGTGTTGAGGGTTGTGAGGGTTTAAAGCAATTTAAATTACTTCCTGTTTGGTAAATGTTGTCAATCTTAAGAAGTTTGTCTATGTTGTTAACCCCATCCATGCTCATGACGAGCTCAGCTCGTCATGCAGCACAGTGCTCGTGTGCTTATTACGAGCAGAGCTCGTCATGACCACACCCGTTTCTATGGCTGTCCAGCACAGCAGGGGAAACTCTCAAGCAGCGATGAGGTTAAGCACTTGAAAACTAGATATGTTTAAAACATGTATACAATGGTGAAGAGCTTAAAGTTCCATTCAAGCATGCAAAGTGTCAGTGAGAGCATTAAGGAATATCAAGCTATCCTGAGATCCATTGAGCAAACTCGCAGTTTGAGAAGGTCAGTTACAATCAGGTTCTAATAGATGTTAATTTGATGAGGACTAATAGCAAAAGGATGCAAGGGTGATTTTTTTTTTCTCAACAAATTTTTTATTAATTGATCAGGTCAAGGCATGTACACAGCTCTCCACAGTCAGGAGATCACTGCCAAATAACAACAAATGGCTCAGCATCTTGTATACCCAATCAATAAACAAATAAAGAAGAAAAGGGCATGAGTCACCCCAAACTCCCCCGCCTCCCACAGCCACCCAACAACCCTTCTACCCACCACTTATCCCTCCCTAACCCAGTGCACATGATCACAGTAAGCCTCCCGTAACAGTGTGCATCATGCCAGGCACCATGCGCCTCTCTAGGCCTGAGGTCCAATGTCCAAATCCAGACCGTCGTCAGGTTCAGCTGGAGGCTCCAGAGTCAAATCCCTATAGTCGGCCCCTCGTTTCCAAATTTTATAGTGTTTGCGGGGGCAACCTCTGCCTTCAAACACCGGATGCTCTAACCCCATAAAATAGTCTAGTCCAGCCTTCCATGCGCACAGTGGGGGGGCTCGCTCATTCTTCCATGCTCGCGCCAAGTCCCGCTTGGCCACAACCAGACCCAGTAACAAAAGGTGACGTTTATAGATATTCCCTCCCACACCCTCCAGTACATGGAGAAGGCCCAAGCGGTGAGTACGGGGAAGATCCCAGCCCAGCACCTCCGACAAGCAGCTCCATACACCATTCCAGAACCCAGTCAAACCAGCACAGGACCACACAGTATGCATCAGAGTACCCCTCTCAGTTCCACACCGCAGGCACACAGGGGATGCAATCAGGCCTGCCCTCCACAGCCGCTCCCGTGTATAGTAAGCCCTATGTAGGTATTTAAATTGGATCAATCGGAGACGTACTGCGATAGCGGTCCCACGCGGGGACTCCAAGGCCTCCCCCCAATCATCGTCATCAAGGGGCCCGACGTCCTTCTCCCAGGTCTCCTTCAACGGAAGAAGGGAAGAGGAACAGTGGGTGACTAGAGTCTGGTAAATACGGGAAACCTTCTTATCCCCGAGGTCTCCCATGTAAACTTTCGCTTCCACCGGGCTGAATTCCGGCAGTGACTCCAAACCAACCAGACTAGGTGCGAGCGCGTGATGTAACTGCAGATACTTGAAAAATTGGGCCTGGGGCATATGAAACTCGGCCCTAAGCTCCTGGAATGACTTGAGGGTCACTCCGGTCACAACGTTTCAGAGCGTGGAGATCCCGATGGAATCCCATTCGCCAAACCCCGCCAGGGAGGCCAGTGCTGGAAGTCGCCCGTTGTTCCACAACGGGGTCTCCGCTGTCAATCTACCCCACCAGCCCATGCGGCGCAGAGCTTGTCGCCAAATCTCGAAAACCACTTGCGTGGCGCGCGGTAGCCATCTCCGCAGCCTGGCCGAGTATAGGATGGTGTGCAGTGTGTGTTTCCCCATTAGCAATCGCTCTAGAGCATATGCCGGGTCCCCTCCGTCCCCATACCACCATTCGTTAAGTACTAACAAGTGGGAGGCCTGGTAATATGACAGTAAGTCCGACGTAGCCAGACCACCGCAATACGTGGATAGGAAGCAGGTACGCAGCGCCACCCTAGCCGCACCCCCAGCCCACAAGAAACGGCCAAGGACCGAATTGACCTGCCGGAACCACCGGGGCGCAATTCTGTGCGGATGATTTTGAAGCTGATATAAGAGGCGTAGAAGCGCGACCATTTTAAAGATTGCAGACCTACCATATATGGTAAGAGGCATCCTGGACCATGTTTTAATATCCGTCTGGACCTTGTCCCACACTGGTATCACGTTGCGCTGCCATGATATCGCCGCGGTCTCAGACAAGAACACTCCAAGATACATCATGCCCCCGGCCGCCACCTGCAGGGGCGACGCCCAGGATTCCGTCACAGCCCCGCCACCCAGCACCCATAGGGTGGATTTGCGCGGGCTAAGACAGAGGCCCGACATCTCGCCAAAGATGGTCATAATCTCCAATACTCGGGGCCCGATCTATTTAGGTCTGTGAGGAAGAAAAGGACATCGTCTGCATATAGTGCGATCCTGTCCGTAAGTCCCCCATTCCACACGAAGCCCCGTAGCTGCGCGTCAATGCGTACCCAAGAGACAAGGGGCTCCATGGCTAGTGCGAATAAATACGGGGACAGCGGGCACCCCTGACAGGTCCCCCGACCGATTGGAAACCTCTCCGACACCGCTCCGGAGACACGCACGGAAGCCGTAATGTGGGTATACAACAGTTTGATGTACGAGATAAACACTGGGCCCAGATTAAGATGTGGCAGGAGCGCAAATAAATAGGTCGAACTCACGGAATCAAAAGCCCTGTCTATATCAGCCAGCAGTAGGGCTGCTCGCTCTCCGGAGGCCCCCATCGCGTCCACAGCTGTCTGCGCCCGTCTAATATTGTGTCGTGTCGCCCTATGCGGCATAAAGCCAGCCTGATCCGGGTGGATCAGGTCAGCTATGGGAGGGAGAAGGCGATTCGCCAACGCCTTAGCCAGCAGTTTAGCTTCGATATTAAGCAACGATATAGGGCGATACGAGTCATGTCGGTCTAGGGGCCTACCCGGCTTCTGAAAAACCACCACTTCAGCGTGGCACCAGTCCGCTGGCAGCCGGCCTCCAGTGCCGTCCTGTAATGGGACCCCAATTGGAGTTGGAATTTCTTGTAGAATTCGCACGGGAAGCCGCTCGGCCCGGGCGCCTTCCCTGTGTTAAGCTGCCCCAGCGCGTCCCCCAACTCCTCCGCCGTAAGGGGAAGGTCCAATGCTGCTCTCGTCTCCGCGGAGACTGCCCTCGGGGGCAGGTCGGCAATGAATTTGTCGACTGCGTCAACCGGGAGGCAGTCCTGCGGCGCGTATTGCCCCACATAATATCTGGCGAAACTCGCTGCCAATTCAACTGGGTCTGTCATGGTGACACCATCCCCATCCGTGAGTCTAGGTAGGATAAGAGGCTGCAAGGTATGTTGACATAGCCTATGGAGCATGGTACAGGACTTGTCTCTCAATTGATACACTCTACTCCGCATGGCTAGCCACGCCTGTCGGGCCTCATCAATCAACAAGGACGCATAGGACTGTTGTGCCTGTAGGAGCAGCCGCACCGCCACCCCGTCTCCCTCACTCTGACACCGTCTCTCCTGAATTTCCACCTGCGCCGCAGCCGCAACTATGGCCTCCCGACGTCTGCGACGGGCCGCCCGCACCACGCTATGTCGATCCCTCTTAACGTGGGCTTCATGGCTTCCCAGACTACCGTCGCGTCCATGTTTGCCACAAGGTTTTCTTGCCAATAATGAGTGATCGCACCCCGCATGTGCTGCACATATTCAGCTTGCTGTAGATGCCATGAGGACATCCTCCATTGGAACGGTTGTCTCTTCCTACATAATTCAATCTCCACGGCCACCGGGGAGTGGTCAGACAATCCTCTTGGTAAGATACCCGCCTCCCGCACTCTACTCAGATACACACTGGGCACAAAAACATAGTCCAGGCATGAGAAGGAGCCATGTACAGCAGAAACATAGGTGTACTCACGGGCCCTTGCATGCATGTGTCGCCAAACATCCACCCAGCACAACCCTTCCACCATCGTACTCAGCCGGGTAGGGGCAGCAGCAGTCAGCATCTCCCGCGGCCGACCACGGTCCATGTGCACATCCATCACATCGTTCCAGTCTCCTCCCAATACTGCCAGGGACTCTGGGATCTCCGCCCACACCGCAAACAACCTCTCAGCTAGGGACCACTGCAAAGGATGAGGGGCATATATACTCCCAAACACAACGGGTTCGGTACCCACCATACCTTTTACAAAGATGTATCGGCCCTGCGGGTCTAGCCACTGTCATTCATGAGCGTAAGCTAACCTGCGATGACCAAGATGGCGACCCCCCTAGAGCCCCTGGAGAATCCAGCATGGAAAACTTGTTGGTGACCAAATCTCTGTAGGCTAAGCACCTTCGACCCCATCATGTGAGTCTCCTGAAGCAATAAAACATCTGCTGCCTCCCTCTTCCCCACCTCCAAATCGCCCCCCTCTTGATCTTATCCAGCATCCCTCTGACGTTCCAGCGCAGGATACGCATGGACTCCCTGGGGAGCCCCAAGTTAGACGTATCAGCCATAATCCAACAGGGCCCAACACAGAAGCACCCAGTACCAGGCCCAGGCGCACAGCACAATCAGTAGTAAGGCATTAAAGATCACGTGCACCCCCCATCCACCACCCCCTGCCCCCCCCTTCACTCCCCCCCAAACAGTCCCCTCAACTCCCTTCCCCCACCCCTATACCTCAGAGAACTTTGAAGTATCTGTCGCGGCATGGGCAACCTCGGGCCCAAAACAGAGCGCCCAAGGCCAACCATACCAATGGATCCCAACTACCCACTCAACCAAAAGAACCCCCCCCGCCAACTCCCACCTGTGTAGGAGGCAAGGGGCCCCTGCATAAAAGCACCCCGAACCCCACCCCGCTGCCCCACACAGTCATCAGAACATACAGCGAGTGGCGGCCATACGCTCAGTGTCCAATGGTCAGCTCAGCAAGGCACAGCTATGCACCTCTTCCCAGTGGGAGCCTGTGGTATCTGCAAACAGTCTCTCTCCTTCGATGCCTCTCAATGATCGTTCCTGGATTGGGCAGAGTCAGCAGGTTCAGCGTCCTGTTTTCCACTGCGGGAAGAGGAGCGCTTCCGCGACCGAGATCTTCTGTGCCTCTTGCCCCGGACATTCCAGTCGTCTCGCTCCTGCGACGGATCCCTCGACGGAACCGGGTTCAGGCCCGGCTGGGCATGCGGCCTGACCCTCATTGTCTCATCTGTCCATTCGAAGACCGCCTCCGGAGTATCAAAGAAGTGGGTACGTGACTGGAACACTACCCGTAGGCGGGCCGGATATAGTAGAGAGTATTGGATCTTCAGACCTCGCAATTTCGCCTTGGCTGCTAAAAAGGAGTGTCGTTGTTGTTGCACTATTCTGGTGTAGTGCGGAAAAATCATGATCTTCTGACTTTCAAATAGGAGAGAGTCCTTTGCCCTTGCCTCTCGTAAAATAGTGTCTCGATCATGGAAGTTCAGAATTTTAGCTATCACCGGCCGTGGCCGCTCCCCCGCAGGCGGCTTCTGCGTTTAGGCCCTATGTGCGCGTTCTATCACAAAGCAGCGCCATAGAACATCCGGAGGGAGCCAGCTCTCCAGCCATTGGGACAAGAAGCGTTCCATATTCCCCTTCTCACATCCTTCGGGAAAGCCCACAAAGCGAAAGTTATTCCTGCGCGCCCGCCCTTCGGCATCCTCCACTCGGAGCGCAAGACCTTTCTGGATGTTTTCCATTGCCGCCAGTTTCTGCTATAGGGCCCCCATGTCGTCTTCAACAACTGAGATTCTGGATTCCGCCTCTGTGATTCGCGACACAGCATTGCGCAGGTCCTGGCGCAGCAGGGTCACATCTGCCCCAACCGCTCCGATCTTGACGTCCAACATATCTCTGGATTGTGTGATCGCTGCCATGAGCGCTGCATTGTCCGGCCCCGAACCCTGACCGCCTCCTGATGCTCCGGGTCCCCCACTCGGCCCGGTAAATTTATCAATGGGCCCCTGCTTGGCCGGCCCGCTGCCCCCTCCGCCCCTGGTCATGTTCGAAGCGCACTGGGAGGCTGTTGTCTGCAAATCGGTGGCCCCACCAAGATTGGCGCAGGATATGCCACACAAGGATCTCTCCCGCCCCGGGGTCACAACTCTTTCACACCGTTGTCGTCGTTTGCTGCGGGGTACCCCGGGGCCTTACGCCATTCCACCCTCCCGTCTAAGGTGCACTGTGTGGCTCCAGCTGGATCCCGTTCCTTCGCTGCAGGGCCCCCGGTCCAGCCGCCGTGCCGCAGGGGGGTGTCGTGTCCCCACTCCAGGCCACCCCCGACCACAAGGGGCCCCCCTCACTGTGCAGTCCAATCGTACTGGGGATCCCCCCGGCGCCGCAGCTGCAGGTTGTGGCCCCTCTTCCCTGCTCTTCACACGCTCTGTAGGGGCCCCCGGAGTCATTACGGTCTGCCAGCACCGCCGCAGGGCCACTCAGGGCTCAGGCGACACGCCCGCGGGATCTTCTGGCTGCCCACCAAACTGCTGCAGCGCTATGTCAGGCTCCGTATGTAGGGGCACATCTCAGGGGCACTGCACCGCTAGTCTTTCCGTGTCGCCGCCAGGCCGCCACCGAACACCACCGGGTGTCACCAAACTCGAGGTCCCGGCCTCTCTGCTCTCGTGTAGGCCGCAGCCTTTTGTAGGCGGTTCCACAGCACAGTTCGCCACAGGCCCGGTCAGGGACAGCGCCGATGAACCGCTCACCGCTCCGCTGCCACCCAGGGGCACCAGGCTAGAAGCACAGGTTGGCGCGGCCGGCCCGCTCAAGGATCTTCCGTCCGGAGGGCGCCAAAATGGAGGCCCCGGCTGCACTCGCCGGGACCAGGCCGCAGGCCGCTACCATGTCGTTCGCCGCTCCTGAGGGCTCGGAAACGCGGCGCTCCACGCCGGATGATACCCCTCGCTGTCCGGTACAATTACTCCGGGTGTGGGCGACAAAGCGGGTCCAGGAGCCAGGATAAGTCGTCGGATGGATGTCGGGCCGGTGGGAGCTCTAAAAGGCTGAGTCCACCATCTTCGCCCGCGAAGCCACGCCTACAAGGATGATTTTGAGCAGCTTTCAAACTTACAACCAATGATGCTGTGGACTTAGCAAAAAGCATCAAACATTCAGAAAACATTGTTGAAGAAACCAGAGGTCCATGTATGTCTGGTGTGGACGTTTGTGCTGTCACCAAGAAGGACAGTTCAGATGAGGGGAGGGGATAGCCGATATCCAGAAATTCCATATTGTGCTACAGGGGTGGGAGTTCCAGCCAAATTGGAAATTCAGAGTTATCCCCCTTTAGAGTTTGCAACAAGTGTAAGAAAAAAAAACATTTTGGTGAGATGTGAAAGGCTGGAAAGGACAACGTAGTTTTCTGATTATTCCTTAGGCTCTAATGGTTTTAGTGTTGGTGTGGAAAGGAAGTGCAAGGGTCTTCCCAAATGATACAATCTCTCAATGGACAACAAGTACAGGTCATAGTGGACAGGAGTTAAGGGCGGGGAGAAAGTTGCTGCATACTGGCACATGTCCTGGGAGTTACACTGGGCACAGGCTGGACATATTTGGCTATATTTGGTGCAATACGGATTACAAAGGGCATAGATCTTGTGGCAAATGGTGATTAGATTGGACCTTAAGGCGGATCCTCCAGGTTATGTTGTGTATTTAGCCAAAGAAGCAAGATGTGAGAGAGATATAGTCAGGACTGCACTGAAGGTAAAAATTACTTTTGTAGTCTTCAGGTTAAATCTCCCAACCTTTTCTCTGATAATTTGGGTAGGTTAAAGGGTTGCAAACATCCAATTGGATTGAAAGATGGTGCAGTCATGATTAGGCACCATTTAAGGAATGTTCCCTTGTGTGGGAGGAAGTTCAAAGAAATGTTGGTGAATGTGACAAACATGTTATCAAGTCTATAGAATGATTGCCATGAATAGCTCCAATAGTTTGACTTTAAAATTTAAGAAATGTCATTTTAGAATACCCAGTGTGTAGAACCTCAGTAATATCATCTCTTGTTTGGCATACTGGAAGCACCAGAGCCTATGGCTTAGGAGCAACTTGTGGCTGTTCTGTGTCTTACCGAGTGTTCCACAACATTTGTAAATGCATTTCTGAAAAGATTGAACTTTTGAGAGCATTGCTTAGAAAGAATGTAATCATTCTATGGACTGGAGATTAGAGAAAGATGATCAATATTCTCAGAATTAACATTATTCATACTCCTAGTCTCAAACCTTTCATAGTGGTAAAGCAATGTTGTTGTGGGAGCAAGGAGGAGTGGTCTTGGTGATGTATTGCAGCATTGTGATTGCTACAGCGAATGGATTATGGACAATGACTCTAGAGTACTGCTACAGTCAAAGAAGAATTATTCTGCAATGGAATGGAAAGTGAGCTTTTATCATGTTCACAGGTTGTAGAGCATTTGTGCATGTTCTTGAAGGGGACAAAGTTCATACCAAGGCCAGATCGCTAACCCTTAGTAACTATGCTTGCCTCTGGCCGTGGGAGAATGATGGCAGTGAGGTTAACATGAAAGGCAGATAAATTGCAGAATTACCAAGTTATACTTTACTGCATGTCTCGAAAAGATACCAACAGGCAAATTGTATGCAGCTTCTCCCTTTGCTGAGGTTCAGTTAAAAGGCAGAGACTGTGAGACTGTCAAGAGCAAGGTTGTTTTCAGTGTGAGTGAGACCCAGCTAACTGATGTCTGTCCTGCAGAGTTATGCATGAACAGAGAGTGGACGGATGCTGCTGATATCAATCCCCTTTCAAGAGACTTTAGAAAGTATTTTATGGATGGATGGCCGAAGACCAGAAGTAGGGGGAGGAGCCTTGCCGTTTGCTAAGTTCAAGGTGATTTGGCCTGGAACAGAGGTGTTCTCATGAGAGTTGACAAAGCCATTCCCCCGTACATGCTGAGGGAGAAAGGGATTTCCCATGGCTATGAGGAACACTGGGGAATATGTATCACTAGGGGATGCATCCCATAGTATTGCTGGTGGACAGGGCATTCAAAGAGTTTGTATTGTACTCCAAAACTGATAAGGCAACTATGCCTTGTGTAATGGCCCGTTACTTCCCCTGATGACCCTGGAGCAAACTGGGTACACATACTGTCAGCCATTTCTGTGTACCCATAAAAAAGAACAAGTTTACCCTGGTTTTGTTAGACT
Organism: Lissotriton helveticus; assembly: GCF_964261635.1. Lineage (NCBI taxonomy): Eukaryota > Metazoa > Chordata > Amphibia > Caudata > Salamandridae > Lissotriton > Lissotriton helveticus. The sequence continues at coordinate 151,036,881 of NC_136073.1, forward strand.
ATTTTCAAATTGGTACATGGTGAAGTTTATGGAAGGTATCACCACTGACATGGTCCTTAGTTTTCTGGAAGATATATTTTGCAGGGAAGGATATCTTGTGTTAAACCATGAGCTGCAGTTCACTAGTTCTAAAGGTTTGACATACCTGGAGAAGAATGAATTAGTTCACAAGGAGATTGGTGTTCAATCATTGCAAACTATCTTTAGGGAGATGAAGCTGGAAGTTGTAGCTGACAGAGTCCCAGGAGGTATACCCCTTCATCGAGGTGCCTCTGAACAGGATTTGTTGCTGTGGAGTATAATGAGTGGAAGCTGCTGCAAAGTCAGGCCAATCGGTGATGCGCCTTGAGCGGATAAATGAGCGAGTTGGTCTTGTTCTTCCCTCAGTTCTTAGAGCACATTTTAGCCACAAATGTTGTAAGTCACAAGTTTTTAGTTTTGGCTAGGTGGGCACTTTTAAGACCACAACCAAGGGTCCAAGACTGGAAGGAGTTCATTTCACGGCTTTGAACTCACTCAGAATGAGTCCAGCTATATATTCAACATGGTTAAAGCCTTTTGTGTCCCTGAGACTCTGGACAGAAGTTCTTCACACTAGCCATTAAAGTCACTCTGGTCGTTCTGGGTTCAGGTGGTGAAGCAGGACTCAAGCAGAAGGGATGACCTCTGAGGGATCAAGGTCGGCTCCAGGCAGCAAAGCACTCCTTCTAGGTGCAGCAAAGCAGTCTTGTGGAGTGCACGGCAGGCCACAGCAGCAGTCAGTTCTCTGAGAGTCATTCTACAGGTCCAGAATGCAAACTGAAGAGTGGATCTGGGAGTTATATTTGTATAACTTATGCTTTCTTTGTAGTAGGAGACTTTTCTAGAGAATTCCCTTTGAAGTGATTGAAATTAACTGCTTCACCTTCCCTGCCTCCAAGCTGGCTGCATGAACAATCCAGTTGTGACTATTCCTTTCTGTGAAGGTGGAGCACAGCCTATTCAGGTGTCAGTGGGGATGTACAGCTCCCTCACTCCATCATGCCACTGACGGCCCATCCAGGCACACCTAATCCCTCTATTGTGTGACTTGTCTGGGAACAATTAACAAGGTCCAAATGCCATCTACACCCTGTTACGTAACCTAGGGCAGGCTGTAGGCATCAAATAGAAAAGGACAGGAAAATGTCAACTTTCTAAAAGTAGTATTTTCAAAATGTTTATTTAAAATCCAACTCTACCATTAATGAGGGTTATTGATCACAATTTCATAGATACCAAACATGAAATGCTTACCTGTTAACAATCAAAAGTTAGCACTTATTAAACGTAATAAGGCAACCCAATGTCACCCTTTGGGACAGGTAGGCCTCACAATAGTAAAAAACGAAAGTAGGAGTCTTCACTATCAGGACATGTAAAACTTAGAACTACTTACCCAGCCTTGCAATTACAATGACTATGCACCCTGCCCTAAGGCTTACCAAGGGCCTACCTTAGGGGGTGCTTATAGGCAATAAAAGGGGTGATTATGGCTTGGAAAGAGGGTGAAATTACAAAATCAAATTGACAGTTTAAAATGATATTTAGTCTGCAATAGCAGGCCTGGGACATATTTTAAAGAGCTATTTAAGTGGGTGACATTATATGTGCTGCAGGCCTACTAGTAGCATATCATTTACATCCCCTGGGTATATGGCATACCATGTTACAAGGGACATATAAGTACATTGTTAGACCTGGCATCATTGGCGTGAGTCTCCCTTCTAATTTTTCGGCTTGCCTCCTCTGTTTTTTATATGTTTTTGCTGGTTAGATTCTTTGGGCACTGTGCCACTGCTCTTCAGTGCCACAGTGCAAGTGCTCCCTTTGTTAAATTGTTATACTGATTAGAGACTCCATGATTTGGTTATTTGATTTACTTGTCAGACCCTAGTACAGTGCATCATGTGTGCCCAGGGCTTGTAAATCAAATGCTGCTGGTGGGCTTGCAGCACTGGTTGTGCCACACACAGAAGCAGCTTGTAAGGTGTCTCAGGCCTGCCATTGCAAGGCCTGTGTGCAGTGTGTGACTGCCAAGTTGACTTGGCAAGTGCACCCACTTGCCAGTCCCTAAACCTTCCCTTTTCTTCATTTCAGACACCCCTAAGGTAGGCCCAAGGGCAGGGTGCATTGTAAGGATAAGGTAGGATATGTCCTGATGTGTGTGGCATGTCCTAATAGTGAATTACAGCCATTTTCGTTTTTCACTATTGCAAGGCTACCTGTTCTCCATAGGCCAGAATGGGTAGTTAGATTATTACATTTTATAATCCTAACTGTCTCAGGGAACATGGTAGAAATTCGAATTTATTATCCCTGAACTCAGACTGATAAAATACATATTTTAGTAAAGTTGGTTTTAACATTCTGTATTTGAAAATACCACTTTTAGAAATTAGGTATTTTCTTGCTTAACTGTCCAAGCCTGCCTCTGCTAGGTTGTGTATTCCTTGTCTGGAGTTTTGAGTGATAGGGCTGGGGGATTCCAGGAGAAAGGATGAGACAGACCAGTGCCGAATAGAGAGATCTGAAAACTAGATGGGAGGGAGGAGTTTCACCTGGGACCTGAATAGGACTGGGCCTTCCTTCCACAATGCTGGCTCCACCTCCTGTGGTGTGTTTGATGTCTCTGCCCTGCACTGTGAAAGGAGAGTAGGAATCATGTCAATAAAGTGCTCCAGGGCTGTGCCTTCCCTCCACAATGCCGGCTCCACCTTCTGTGGGGCATCTGATGTTTCTGCCCTGCACCATGAAAGGAAGGAAGGAGTCATGTAAACAGAGTGCTCCAGAACTGGTTTGGACTAGGCAGGGCATCTCTGCCTTCAGAGGACAAAGCATTTTGGGGTATAAATATTTGGACCCAGAGCAAAGAACTTTAGATCACTTCCGGGAACAAGATAAACCTTTTGCCAAGGAGAAGAACCAAGGAAGCTGCAGGAGTTTGCACTGCCCCTCTGCCAGTGTGCTGTTTGCTGGGTTGGCCTGCAATGGTCTCTTCATTGCCAAGGAAAGGAGAAGGAAATTTTTAAGAACTTCATCATCTTGCACAATATTACTCCAAGGGCTTGAACTTGTGCTTGCCTCCAGCTGAAGTCTCATGGACAAAGACTTCACTGCCAGCTCCCCTCTGAATTTCCTTGCTGGGAATTCTGTCTGCAGAAATCTGCGTGTCGCTGGGAGCTGGAAGCGCAACGCATAGAGAGGAAGCGTGTCGTCGCCGAAGCTGTTGTCGTCGCATCGCCTGAGAAGCGCGTCGCCGCCACATCTCCCGAGAGGAATGACTTCATCGCAGCTGTCTGCCGTCGCATCACCGGAGAAGCGTGTTGCCACCATGAGGGTCACCGTAACATCACCGGAGAAGCATGTCGCAGGGCCTGTCACGGCTCCAAAGTGCAGAGTTCACCACAAAGCACGTCAGGCCGTGCACACATCGTCTTCACGTCATCGCATCAAGGGCGCCATCTTATCACATCGCACCAAGAGTGTTGCATCACATTGAGGCGCCATCTTGCGCAACGCAACAGGAACGCATCATGAGAATCTATGCATCACCTCCTCTCCGGTAAGGATCAAGATTCATCCCCTACTCTATGCAAGCATTGAGGCGTGACGCATCGTCTCCCCCGAAGCACGGAACCGACGCATCTCCATTCCTGCAAACCTTTTGTTAGTTTTGTGTTACGCATCCAGGTACTTTGTTGAGAAGTTTGTCGCATTTATCACCAACTTGAATTAAGTAACTTCTCCCATCTTTAAACCAACTTTAACTACAGTATCATGGATTTTTGTCGTGTGTGGTCTTGTGATAAGTCTATATAGAGAATACCTTTTTTTATAAAACCTGTGTGGTGTCCATCTGTAGTGTTTTCACTGTATTACTGTGTATATTCACAAATGCTTAACACACTGCCTCTGAGATAAGCCTGTCTGCTCGTGCCAAGCTACCAAGGGGGTGAGCAGGCATTATCTAGGAGTGTAATTCCCTTATCCTGACTTAGAAGCAAGGGTCCCTATTTGGACAAAGGAGCCAGCCATTGCCAACTAGAGACCCCCAGTTCTAACGTACATTAAATATGTCAATCAGGTGTAAGCCAATTTCACCATACTTTACGGGAGGGAGCGCAAGCACTTTGACACTGATTAGCAGTGGTAAAGTGCACAGAGTTCTAAGGCCAACAAGAACAATGGAAGGAAAATGGCAAAACGTTTGGAGGAATACCACCCTAAGGCTGACAGGTCTAACAGTCAGGCGCAACATTTAAATTTTTGTTATTGATGAATCACACTAGTTGGTAGTAGTTGAGGGAACAGATTGGTGGAAGACTGTGGAGGCAGCATTGCTCTCTTACAGAACCAAACCTAATCCTAGCTCGGTAGGAAGCCGATTTTACCTTTAAATGAGGTTTAAACGCAGTTCCCATCTTGAACCCGAGAGGCTGAAATAAAAGTTTGGTACATTTGAATGAGGAAGTGATGCCAGGAGAATGGATTTCCAGGAAGTGTGACACATGGTAGACGAGTACAAGCAGAGTTTACAGGTGGAAGAGAGTGAAAGAGAGGCAGAGTGCCAGCAAGAGCAATCACTGTTAGCCAGTTTGTTAGAATAAAGGTCCTAATGGGATGTAGGGAGTGCATTTCAAAGTGGTGAAACCATGTGAATGTCATTGAGTTGTTGAATGGAGCAGTGAGAGTGGAAGGGTGATCAGTGTGGAATTTGAGCGGAGTGACACTGTACAATGATCAGCAAGAGAACAAACTCCCTTCATCTTCCCAGGAGTGTGATGCGCAGCGTATTTGAGAACATCTGCCTGCAAAGGGATGAGGGATAGTACTAATGGTAGAATGAAGAATCAACTGGTGGATCAACTCAGCCATGAGAGAGTATGTGTCCCAAATGAGGGTGGGGAAGAAGCACAAGAAATATGAAGATACCATTGAACTATGGCACATATGTAGGCCTAAGAGAATTTATACCTTTGGCCAGTGTTTTATGCTTTAGTATTTTAAGCCCTCCACCTTGGTTTATTTTGTAAAAGGGGGAAGGTGTGTGGCATCTGGACCAATGCATTGCGGTGGAGTAATAGAGAAAATGTCATTAGGTCATACTGGTCTGCATGGATGAGAGAATAGTGGAATGAAAAACTGTATGGAGAATGTGAAGGTTAGGATTTTAATAGGAACATTTCGGATGAGCTGGGTGGGAAGGTTATTTTATCTGGCCTGTGGTGTACTTCTTGCGCCTTATGCGAAGAAGAATCAATTTACAAAATGAATGTATCCAGATTTGTCTTTGGTTTTAGGTCACCATTGTTTCCTTACACTGCAAGTAAGCCCTTGCATCAAGGGTGAATGTGGGAAACATTTGGAGGTTGTCGTAAGGCATAAGATTGTACTGTTTTAAGAGTCTACAACAAATGAAAGTGCAAGAAGTCTTATGAGCAAGTTCACCTAGTTAATCTTTGAAAGCTGATATGAAGATTAAGTGTCTGCTCCTGATGAAGTATACTTGTAGACAAGCTGTGTCACAGTTTATGTATCGAGGCATGATGAGTGCATGACCTAGTTTACAGTCTCAAACACTCTAAATTTAAATTTGCACCAATCGGTTGGATTTGTACTATTTATCAACCACAATTAGGCTATGACCACATAACGATTCACTGTTTGTGAAGGGGCATGTTGTTGGAATCTTTTTGAAATACAAAATCGTAATGATATCTATCAATGTTTTTCTCCCGAAATCCAGTCACAAAACACTGAAATATTACAGACACCCAAGTTGGGTGGTAAGCCATTCGCAAAAAAGGGAAGGGATCCTCTTCCAGTTTGTGATGTAAAATATGTTTGCTGAGGACTAGACTGTGGTTCAGTTGACCACTTCAAACTCTAACTTTTTTTTTTTTAAAGGAACTTTTCTATTTCAATGCATCCCCTTTTCCTTTCAGAAAAACCGGCGGCATTTAAGGAAAATGTTTTCTTTATGTAAAGGCAATCACAGACATCGTGGTCTGCTGATCCTAACAGGCCAATTTTGTTTACTGGTCACAAAACTATTAGTTATTAACTGTGACCAGTGTGGTTCCTTGCAAGCAGTGTTTCTTACGTTGGGTCCTTGGTGCACAGCCGCATGTCTATCGACAAAGAGGGAGAAGGCAAGTGTGGGAGTTCACAGGAAGTAGATGATTCCTTTGTTGCTCCTTGAACAGAAAGTTCCAGCAAGCACTTGAATAACAAAAGCCATTTCTCATGAGCGAAGGGTGTCAGTCTGTTTTGTCCATGCAATGCAGCCCTAGTTGGACTGGCATTATGTGCAAAACATTATAGGGCACAAAGCATATGAGCTGAGATTGAAACAATTCTTTTCAATCATGTTGCTTAAAAAGGGAAAACAAGTTGCAGTGTGCATTAGCCTTCAACATGAGATGGTGGATCTCTTGAGAGGATCATGTTTTGATGGGGGTGCCTTTAGGAGAGTGGCTAATTGGTAGATTTATGCATCCTGCCCAAGTAGGGACCACACATCTAGTCAGGGTAAGTCAGATACAAACCCTAAGTTAATCTGGGCTCACCCTCTGGTAGCTTGGCACAGAGCAGACAGGCTTAACTTAAGAGGCAATGTGTAAAGTATTTGTGCAACACTTATTGCAGTACAACAGTGAAAACACCACACAAAATAATCCAAACCTGGTTACAAAAATAGAGCTTATTTATTTAACAGAACAAGCCCAAAACAACAAAAATCCAGTAATTAGAACCGGTATTATATATTTTTGAAGAATACTTCGAAATAAACTGCTTGAAAGCCTAAAGCAACAACAGGGACTATATGGCAGTGCTAGACTGAGCCATATCTGAAAAGTCAAATTGACCAAGATGGAGCGGAGGTTGGATACAAGGGTCACAAAGTGCCTGCTCAAAACCGTAGTTTCATGGAGGAAGCGTCAATGTGGAGGACCAACTACGAGGAGCCGTCGGAGGCAATGGTTGTTAATATGTCGGGTTGTACTTAATGTGTTGGTTCTGAGTGGCGCAGTTGCTTAAAAAGGGAAAACAAGTTGCAGTGTGCATTAGCTTTCAACATGAGATGATAAATCTCTTGAGAAGATCATGTTTTGATGTATCCACCTGTATGCAGGGGGAGCTTTTAGGAGAGTGTCTAATTGGCAGATTTATGCACCCTGCCCAGTAGGGACCACACATCTAGTCAGAGTAAGTCAGATACAAACCCTAAGCTAACCTGGGCTCACCCTCTGGTAGCTTGGCACAGAGCAGACAGGCTTAACTTAAGAGGAAAATTGTAAAGTATTTGTGCAACACTTATTGCAGTACAACAGTGAAAACACCACACAAAGTAATCCAAACCTGGTTACAAAAATATAGCTTATTTATTTAACAGAACAAGCCCAAAACAACAAAAATCCAATAATTAGAACCTGTATTATATATTTTTGAAGAATACTTCGAAATAAAGTGCTTGAAAGCCTAAAGCAACAACAGGGACTATATGGCAGTGCTAGACCGAGCCATATCTGAAAAGTCAAATTGACCAAGATGGAGCGGAGGTTGGATACAAGGGTCACAAAGTGCCTGCTCAAAACAGTAGTTTCATGGAGGAAGCGTCGATGTGGAGGACCAACTACGAGGAGCCGTTGGAGGCAATGGGTTGTTAATCTGTCGGGTTGTACCTAATGTGTTGGTTCTGAGTGGCGCAGTTGTTTTAGGCGTCACCGTTGAACCATTGGCGATGATGGCTATGCGTTGGCGAGCCGATCAGCCAACTTTAAGAAGAATGTGTTCCTTACAACCAGTGCAAAGCAGGCACTGTGTGGATTTTGATGCTGCAGCACAGAATAACCCACTTCCAAGGATCCAAAACTGGATTGGCACCACTTGGCAGGGTAGCGCTCACAAATGGAAGAGTCCAGGTGCTGGTTGGAGAGTTGCAGGCAGTCTTTGATGTCCCTGAGACCACAGAACAGGACGAAAGCAGGCAAGCCCATGGATCACTCTGGGTTAAAGTGGTTTAGATCCAGTACTTCTCGCTCAGACAGAGAGGGCAGAAGGCAGGTCAGTACTGCAGAAAAGCAGTTCCTCTAGAGCAGTAGTCCAGCAGTGTGGCGGTACTTCAGCAGAACAGCAGTCTTTCTCACAGAGTATCCACAGGTGATTTGGTAGGGTCAGAAGACCAGTACTTATACCTAGTGGTGCCTTTGAAGTGGGAAGACTTCAAATAGGGGCTTTGCAGTGCACACAGTTTCTCCCTTTCCTACCCTGGCTCCAGATACACTACAGGGGGTATGCAGCTATTTGTGTGGGGACAGAGACAGCCCTATTCAGGTGCAAGTTTCAGCTCCTCCCTCCCATCCTGCTCAGGATGGCCTATAAAGATGTTAATGTCCCATGAGGCACATCTAAGTTCTGTGTGCCTCTTTAGAGAAGTTGCACAAAGCCCAGCTGTCACCCAACCCAGACGTGTATTGGCGACAGGCCGAGGCACATGGGGCTTAAGAGCAGAAAAATGCCTACTTTCTAAAAGTGGCATTTTCAAAGTTGTACTCATAAATCCAACTTTACCATTAAAGTCCATAGGCACCAAAAATGACCGTTCTACTTCTTCTCAATCAGGAATTACACTAAATGTATTAAGGAATCCCCACTGTTAAGCAATGAGAGGGGTGGGCCTCACAGTAGTAAGAAACGAACTGTGGAGCTTTTCACTACCAGGACACGTAATACTTAAAGGTACAGGTTCCTGCCTTTCCCTCACAAAGCACCCTGCCATATGGGCTACCCAGGGCTTACCTTATGGTTGACATGTCTAATAAAAGGGGAGTTTATGGCTTGGCAAGTGGTTTTAAATGCCAAGTCGACATGGAAGTCATACAGGAGCTGCAGTGGCAGGCCTGAGACATGTTTAGAGGGCTACTTTGAGTAAGCGGCACAATCAGTGCTGCAGCCAACTAATAGCATTCAATGTACAGGCCCTTGGTGCACACAGCGCACTTTATTGGAGACCTATAAGTAAATCAAAAATGTTAATTGTGGATACACCAATACAACCATGTTAAGGGGAGTGAGCACTTTGCACTGGTTAGCAGTGGTAAAGGGCCCAGAGTCCTAAGGCCAACAAAAACAGATCAACAAATAGTGTAACAAAACAGCAACATGTTTGTGGGAGACCACCCTAAGGCTGGCAGGTCCAACAGAGAGGGAGCAGGGTGTGTGGACCAAGAAGTAAGTGATCTCCCCATTCTGATGTACAAGTCAACAGCATTGATTCCAGAGTAGTAGTATGAGGTAGGAATACATTGACTACCCAGACCTATGAGACAGGTCATGTTATTAAACATAATGGCCTCTCTTGCTGCAAGCCCAAGTCAACCTATTGCAATAAAGGTTCCCTACATCTCCATGCTAAATTAATGGTTAGCTGTGCCAGGTTTCTCAGGTCTAAGCGTGACCAACTGCTCTAGACCAGATTTCTTTTTTTAATTTTGTAATTCTGGAACTTGTAGTCTTGTTTAATCCACTATAAAACCATGACTAAAAGTCCCAGAAGTCGAATAAAATATGTGAACTGGAGCAGCGTATCATGCATGGACCAGGGAAAGTTTACAACTATGAATTTTAAATGAGCAATGATTACTTTTTCTGTAGTGAGAGGAGCAGATTCATCTTCCTTGGCTTGGAAGTGTTCCATGTGGCCTTTCATCAATTGAATCTACCCCATGTTATCTTACTTTCAGCTATGTGTCTGGTGTTGTTGACTACTACTACAAGAGTGACGAGAGCATCCAGACGGACCCAGAGCTTCAAGCATGGGTTTCGGAGATCTCCAAAGAAGGCTTTCTGGAGAGGAAATCCTCAGGTATGATTGGCAGAGCTTGTTGCCAAAGAGTTTTTTTTGTCCTCATTTATGCGATCTTAGTGGTTATAGCAACAAGGCCATCACTTACTTTTGAGTCCCTTGGAGATGAGGTGGAGACCGTGTCTTAAAAACCAACACTTTCTTCAAGTTTATGTCATTATGCTAGCACAAAGGGACTCAAGATTAGTTGATCGCGTAATTTAAATCATAGGATGTCCCTTCCTACCTGTCCTGAAAAATGTTATCCCAAAGTTTCCAGTGTTTTGTGCCTTTACTCTCGCCTCTGGACTTATCCAAATTCCTGAACTTATCTACTGCCCGAATCCAGTGTCAAGCAGTTGTTGTTCATCATTCCCATGTACATTCTTCTGAAGGATTGTGGCTTGACCACCAATCCACAAGACATTGAAGTGTCATCCAAGGTTCAGAAATGATACATTTATTACACTGGAATTTACACTCATTATGGACAATTTTCCTGTATACTGTGTTTGTTTAAACATAGCAATAACATGAAGATTTATATGTTAGAACTCTAGCATACCTATAATGTTCTTCCATTTTTCAGAGCACTAGAGCTCAGGAAGACACTTCCAGCAGTTTCACGAATGCTATTGGGCTGTAGCACCCTAGTGTGAAATGTGTGTTCAGAAATGTTGCCAGAAATAAATAACCCACAAGCACACCATTGTAAACACACACCTGCAAGCATACCATTCTTGCCCTGGGCCAACTCTGAAGGATACTCATCTGTGGCTCATGTGAAACAGGTTCTGACACAGTGAAGCATGTTATGAGTGGTTGTACATGATTCTGGTATTGTTTTTTTTCAGGAGTGACATCTTTACTACAGAACCACGATGAACTGGTCAAGTATCTGTCTGTGGTGATTTTCACAAGTTCCGCTCAGCATGCTGCTGTTAACACTGGACAGGTAACTGTGGATGTGCTTCTTGTACTGCAAATGATAATCACTGGAACATTAGAGTCTTGAAAATGCATCTGTACTTTCAACGTCTTAAGGTGTGAGTGAGCATAAGCAGAGTCAGGGTATCAGTTCTCTGCGTCCTGAAGGCTAGATTCATCAATGAGGGGGTCACATTATGGATTTGGGACCTTAGAAATTAAATGAAGAGTTCCAGATGCTTCCCAGAAGGCATTGCTCTGGGTGGGGAGGTTGAGGCTATCATGTAACTACACATCTTTGCTAATGGGCCTGACGCACCTTCGGACTTTCAGAGCCCAAATCTGAAAGCAGACAAGCTGTACGGCCTTCACACAAGGTGGACACAAGTCTGGATTTTGTCTCCACTGAACCCCAGTAACCAAGCTCTAATTTGAGAGATAGCGTGGTATCGGCAGAGATCATATCTCTCAAGCGGGCCACTCATCTTTCCTATCATTCTAGATGTGACCTTGGTCTAGCTGACATACTACTTCCTGGCTGAAGTACACACTGCTCCAACCTTATTTCGAATGAGGACTTGACCCAGGGCGACTGACGCTGGAATCTGGGGACCACGGTTCGATCCCCGGCTCCGGCGGCAGGTTAGCCCAGCACCATGTGACTCTGGGCAATAGCTTGCTTAATCTTCCTGACGGCCCCCAGCGCCTAGAGACCCTTACGGGTGATTGTGCGCTTTACAAATGTGGATTATTATTATAAATGTGGACTTGCCACCTTACAAAGGAGGTTTTCCAGTCTTAATTAAGACTGTCAGATTATCTCTGGGCATCTATATTTGTACATTTTGTGTCTTGTTTCTAACAGTAAAATTTCTTGATGTAGTATCTGTTATCCTATCAAGTCAATTGATTTTCTTAAAGTGTCTGTTGGCATTATACATAAAACTACATAATAAAAGTAATTACAACTTTGACCTGTTGCTTTTTCCTTCCTTTTGAGGTTGGGCCACTGTAGTTTGATTTTCTCTCCTGGTTGCCAAACAGTCCCACCACAATGCGCCAACCTCCCCCCAAGACCAAAGGCACAGCAACGCAGCAGAGTATCCTAGATACCCTGTCCAATGTGGGTGTTACCGCCTTCGCCATGATAAGTGTCAAGCTTCTGAGTGACGAGCCTGGTGAACGGGTAAGTGTTCTATGCTCTCATTATATAGGAAGCCCCCATAGGGCATGTAAGTGCGCCATATGCCCACACATGTTCATTTCAGGGGTGCATCACGGTGTCTGTATGAAACCCTTGCACCCTTGAAATTATTCTCAATTTGTGATTTTCTAATTGCGAATCGCAAATTGAGAATTACTTCCCAATCATTCCTTTGGGCCTCCTGGCCCATAGAAATGAATGGGAAGGCATCCCTTAATTGCGATTTCGCAATTTGCTAATCGCAATTAAGGAATTCCAAGAATTCGCAAAAAATGGCGAATTTTTAAATACATCCCATTTTGCAATTCTCAAATAGCGATTCTCAAAAAATCACTATTTGAGAATCGCAAACACGGATGTTGATACATATGCGTATGCCCCTTGGTGAGCTATTGCCCAGAGTCACATGATGCTGAGCTGCCCCCAGCGCCGGATATCGAACCATGAGCAATGCGCTCCGGAGTCAGGCGCTCTGGCCACTGCGTCACACCGCTCCCTGTTGGTGGTGATGGTAGCACATCTTGTTATCTCTGATTGATATGGGCTCCCTCTTGTCTCTGGCCGCTGCACCACACCTCTATCTATCCACTCATTGTCCAGTCTCAGTGCTCATGGGTGAGGCCTGCAGGAATTAGACTGGGTTCACATCTCCAATGGAAGGATGTAATTTCTCTGATCCCGACACACCCTCCGTGCCACCTCCTTTTATAACATTTTCAAAGTTTAACTTACACGACTCAATAATAGGTGGGAACATGTTCAAACAATTTGATAGTGCAAGGATCATCTATGAGCCAAAAGCAAAGGAGATCACGCAAGTGAACACTTTTCATCTCTTTTTATCGCCTTCAATCTTCCGCCTGTTGGGGCTTCACATCTCTCACTATGTGAGGGTGCAGGAGAGGTCTGATTCTGTCTATTGTGTCCTGCATGTCATGCCTTCAGGGACCTCACCTAGTGGAAATGATAGTGTAATGCTCCCCCTGCCATTTTGGTCTTCATAATAAGACTGGTAATGTGGACTTTTAGTGGGAAAACAAAATCATCTGTAAATTGTCTGTTTCTGCCCTAATCTACTCTCTTGAATTATGAGACATTAATGTTTTCATTCATTTATTTTTCCAAAGATGCCTTTAGGTACATTCCTGGAAGAGTTTTTTACAGAGGAAGAACCAAGACGGTGCATTAAAGCCTTCCAGGAGCGACTGAGCCAGATATCAGCCGAGATTGAAAGCAGAAACCAATCCCTTACTCCCCCGTACTGCTATCTGAATCCCAAAATGATTGAGAACAGCGTGTCCATATAACCAACCGTAACTAGGCAGTCAGCATGAACTTTCCACCGCTTCAATTCACAGCCACATAACTAGCCACTCAATTGTATCTCACTTGGCCCACATTTCAAGTAACAGAGCCACAAGAACATTCCAGGCTCCCATCCACAGCCGAGTACCAGGCAGTAAAGTGCATCTCTCTTAGGCCACGGCCACACTATTCCAGAATCTGACCAGGCAGGAAGCACCATAGCTGGAGATTGGTCAGGGGTCACTTCAATAGAAGTTCAAAGGTCACCAATGTTACATGCGCTAACAATGAAGAAAAAAAAGATTGTTTTTGCAACAGGTCGAGTACGTTAAGAATGAACCAAGGCAACGTGATGATGGAATTTTATTTAACAAAGAGTTGTGATTGACATCTGGAATTGTCCCAACATTTATCTTAAAAGAACCTAAAGGATGAATAAACCAGAGTTTTCCCTGTTTTCCCTCAATAAAGCTTGGACATCACTGATTTGCTGAGAGAAAGTGATGCCTCTAATTGAATGCAGACCACGCGCCATTTAAACCAATCACTAAGCAAAAAATGTTATGTACGAAACTGCAAGCACACTGATGTTGATCTGCTTTTGATTGTCAAATACGTTAATAAATAGGATGAGCAAGTTAGAGATATTCTCATAAAATGTGCTTTCTTTTTTTGCAACTATGCAGTAATGTGCACTTGAATAAATTTTATTTGGGGTTTGTAACGAGTGAGGCGGCCAGAGACATAGGAGCAAAGACTAGGTTCATTTGGATGGCACTAACGCATCAACAGAAATGTGACCTTCCATTTCACCATACTGACAAGTAAACTGATTGAGGGAGATTGCATAAAACAAGCCTTCACAAAGATGATGCACACGTGCACATGTCCAAACAGACTGGCATACCACAGACACCCATGCTCACAGATGAGGACCCACGGAGACAACCACCAAAGACATGTGTTGTGTTATGTTATTGCTTGCAAGGGTTTTCATACAACTATAAGGCTGCTTCAAAATGCTATCTGTGGCAGGAGAGCAGGAGGAGAGGTATCTAGGGAGGAAGGAACAAAGCAGCCTAGTGAATGAAATGATTTTCACAAAATGAAAAAGTAGTGTTTGGCCAAACTTGGGGCCCCATTTATGAAAAATGACGCATCGCTGCGTGAAAGCAGCGATGCGTCACTTCTCAGTGTGCACTCCTTGCGTCATGATTGATGCGTCATAATTATAATATGACGCATCATGGCACAAGGAGTTACAGATACGTCAGTATTTCTGACGTATCTGTAGGTGCAAAAGTGACGCATTGCTGGAGTGTGTCACAAAAGTGCAGGAACTCCAGCAATGTGTACTTTCACATGGGCAAGTCCCATGTTGTTAGTGCCTGCGTCAGTCTTACGCCTGCCATGAATCAGGCGTAAGATTTTGACGTATTAGCGGCCAAGAAAAGGCGCAGTGAAATCTTTTAGATTTCACTGCGTCACTTCCATGACCCTTTCTTGCGTCAAAACGCCCCCCCCCTTGCATACATTATACCTGGCGCAGGTATAATGTGGCACAAGGGTTTACTGTGGGATTGGTGTCAGTACAACGCGGATTTTTACATCGCATTCCGTTACAACGGAATTTTTACAACGCAGGATCCATTACATCGGATGCCATTACAACGCATGGCATTACATAGCAGATGGTATTACAACGCATGGCATTACATCGTAAGTATACCTTTTTTTTAAAATGTTATTAAGTTAATTTAATTAATTTAATTTAATTTAATTAATTTAAATAAAATACATTTAAAAAAAGCCATTAATTTAATAAAATAATATCTATTTAATAAATGTAATTTTAATAAAAAATGGGAATAATTTAATTTAATTAAAATAATAAAATTAACTTAATGTACATATTTTTATAATTGATATTAAATTAAATTAATTGAAATAATTTATTTAATTTAATTAATTTAATTTAAAAATGTAATTAATGAAATAAAATTAATTTAATTTATTAAATATATTTTAATTAATTTAAAAATGGTAAATATAATTTAATTAACCCAAAACACAAACCCCTGTACCCCAAAACCCAAACCCTGCCCTAAAACCTAAAAACACCCCTGTACCCCAAAACCCAAACCCTGCCCTAAAACCTAAAAACACCCCTGTACCCCAAAACCCAAACCCTGCCCTAAAACCTAAAAACACCCCTGTACCCCAAAACCCAAACCCTAAAACCTAAAAACACCCCTGTACCCCAAAACCCAAACCTTGCCCTAAAACCTAAAAACACCCCTGTACCCCAAAACCCAAACCCTGCCCTAAAACCTAAAAACACCCCTGTACCCCAAAACCCAAACCCTGCCCTAAAACCTAAAAACACCCCTGTACCCCAAAACCCAAACGCTGCCCTAAAACCTAAAAACACCCCTGTACCCCAAAACCCAAACCCTGCCCTAAAACCTAAAAACACCCCTGTACCTCAAAACCCAAACCCTGCCCTAAAACCTAAAAACACCCCTGTACCCCAAAACCCAAACCTTGCCCTAAAACCTAAAAACACCCCTGTACCCCAAAACCCAAACCCTGCCCTAAAACCTAAAAACACCCCTGTACCCCAAAACCCAAACCCTGCCCTAAAACCTAAAAACACCCCTGTACCCCAAAACCCAAACCCTGCCCTAAAACCTAAAAACACCCCTGTACCCCAAAACCCAAACCCTGCCCTAAAACCTAAAAACACCCCTGTACCCCAAAACCCAAACCCTGCCCTAAAACCTAAAAACACCCCTGTACCCCAAAACCCAAACCCTGCCCTAAAAACACCCCTGTACCCCAAAACCCAAACCCTGCCCTAAAATCTAAAAACACCCCTGTACCCCAAAACCCAAACCCTGCCCTAAAACCTAAAAACACCCCTGTACCCCAAACCCTGCCCTAAAACCTAAAAACACCCCTGTACCCCAAACCCAAACCCTGCCCTAAAACCTAAAAACACCCCTGTACCCCAAAACCCAAACCCTGCCCTAAAACCTAAAAACACCCCTGTACCCCAAACCCAAACCCTGCCCTAAAACCTAAAAACACCCCTGTACCCCAAAACCCAAACCCTGCCCTAAAACCTAAAAACACCCCTGTACCCCAAAACCCAAACCTTGCCCTAAAACCTAAAAACACCCCTGTACCCCAAAACCCAAACCCTGCCCTAAAACCTAAAAACACCCCTGTACCCCAAACCCAAACCCTGCCCTAAAACCTAAAAACACCCCTGTACCCCAAACCCAAACCCTGCCCTAAAACCTAAAAACACCCCTGTACCCCAAACCCAAACCCTGCCCTAAAACCTAAAAACACCCCTGTACCCCAAAACCCAAACCCTGCCCTAAAACCTAAAAATACCCAAACACCCCAAAACATATACCTCAGTACCCCAAAACATATACTCCTATACTCATACTTATTAAAAAAATTACTTAAATTAATACATTTAATTTATAATATTTAAAAACATAAATAAATATATATTTTTTTTTATTTATAATTAATAATAATTAAATCAATTATGTAATATTAAATAAAATTAAAAAAAATTATATACTTACCAATACTTACGATGTAATGGTATGCGTTGTAATACCATCTGCTATGTAATGCCATGCGTTGTAATGGCATCCGATGTAATGGATCCTGCGTTGTAATAGCTGCGTTGTAACAGCATTACGACGTAAAAGTTGCGTTGTAAGTGATACACACCTTTACAAAGTGACGCATCTACCTAGATGCGTCACTTTGTAAATATGGCGCAACAAGACGCATTTTTTACGCGTCTGGTGCGTCACAAAAAGTGACGCACCGGCGGCGTAAAAGTGGCGGACAGCCTCATAAATGAGGCCCTTGGTATTTGCTTGGAAAGTTAATACTATAGGAAAGTGGGAAAGTAGGGGACTGGTGAGAGTAGGAGGTATCAAATGGAGTGTATGGGTCTAGAATAGGCAAAGATGGGGAGATGGTGGTAAATGGAGAGAGGCAACATGCAGGTTTCAAGTTCACTTATTTCTTCACTGACAAAATATAATTTAAGGTAGAAGAAAGATGGGTGCCATTGTCTATTCAATTCTTAACCTCTTCTTCGACAAATTACTTGTACTGGGGGATGGAATAATTCAGTGTCTGCAAATTCAAGTCAAGCAGTCAAACATACTTTATTTTGCACCAGTTCAACGCATAAAAAGCACAGATATAAAACAAGTTAAAAAACCATTATCCTAATAACATCTATATAAAACTTACACCATATAAAATAAGTCCATACATTCATAACTTCATCAGTGTCAGATAAAAGAATACATTAAAAATGCAGCTATAAAGTTAAAATTCTTCTGCAAGCCACTGCTCACAAATAGGAAGCAAGAGAGTAACATACATAGGGATTTGGGAGCTGTTGTATAAAGTGCAGTGCAGGCTCATATTGAGTGAAGCAATATTTCCGTAACATGGGGACGAACAGAGCTTTCCTTTGGGGGCCATAGAGTGTTCAAAAATAGAGAATATATGGCATTGTTTGAGGTGCGCTCCCATTATATGGGCATGGAGCTAAATCGTTCACCGAATAAGTGTTAGCTGGGAAACCGAGCATTAATGGAATATAATTCATCCTAATTCTGATAAAAATATATCTATGCATTGGGTTCCCTACAAATAAGAGAGGTGAATGCAGGCACGGCCTATGCAGGGCGTTATACCGGGGCGGTGACGTCAGGCAGGGGAGGGTCAGGGTGGGGGGTTGTAAAATGCGGGATATGGACCAATACAGGTAAGTACCAAAAAAAAAAAATTTTGTTACCTGCGCTGCATCGCCAAATGTGATGCAGCGCGGGCAACAAAATCCGTTTTTTTTTTTAGGTACTTACCTGTAGTGCTCCATATCCCGCATTTTACAACCCCCAACCCTGACCCTCCCCCGCCTGACGACAACGCCTCAGTATAACGCCCTGCACGACCGTGCCTGTGTGAATGTAATATAACTTTCGCCGTGGGAAGAAGGTTACATACAATGATAGTTTGTTTATGTTTGTTTCTTTCCCACCTATCATTTTCAGCTTTTTCCAAGAAAATCTCTTTTAGTTTTGCCTTTGGTAATGAGGGGCACTGTGGAAACTCATACAGATGGTGAACCTAAACCAGACATATTGTTCTTAACATAGTTTAACCATGGGATCCTTTCGATGTAATCCAGTTTTAAACAATCCCCGAAGATCACCTGGTTAAGTTGTAAGCATTGACTTGTCAAATAGAGAGCCAAAGCCGGAGAGGGGACAGTCTAATCTCATCCTCAAGATGGGGTAAAACCAGTTCTGTGTGTGATAAATAATTTGCACAAGTGTGGGGAAGCATAAGCAATTTCTTACTAAGGACGTCCTCAACGAGTTGTAGCAGAGCTGGGTCTACCATACCCAAAATCAATGTCCTATAGGTAGCACTTGTCAGCATTTTTCGTGAATAAATGTGTATTATTTCTGGCAGAGGCTTGGAATCCGGTTTTGTAGAAAGATCAGCCAAAGCCCTAATCCTGTTTTCTAAAAGTGCCTTTCTCATTAGAAGCATCTTTTTCCAAGTGTTACTCCCAGACAGGCGAATTAATCAACCATCTCCACCTTCTGGTCCTGTATTTGAAAATTAAAAAAATTCTTTGGAGGAGCTCTGGCAATTAAAACGAAATATTTAAGAACATTGATACGCAGGTCTAGGCAAGCTATATAACTCAAGTAATCCTGTATGAGTTTCTGTTGCGCCATTTTGGTTCTGGCCAGTAACAGGGCATCATTCGTATATAGAAGTATCAGTAAAGGGGATGATTCTACATAGGAAATATCCTTTGTGGAGTGGCCCAGAATTTACTCTACCCAGTTAGTGTACAGAGAAAACAGGAGTGGGGCCAGTACGCATCCCAATTTTAACTCCCCTCCCGATGTTGAACGCCCTTATTTGTTCTCCACTCCTACCATACTGGACAGATGCTGTTGCTCTCATGTACAGCTGCCTTATAAGGGCAATAATAGAGGAATCCACATCCATTTCTTACATTACTGCCCATAACTTACTATGCGGTAGACAATCAAAGGCGGTTGATAAATCCATAAAGGTCATATATAGTTGACCATCCTTAGCTAAGGTGTATTTAGAAATAAATATGGTCCGATTTAGACACTGATCAATCATGCCTTTTCCTTTTCTAAAACCATACTGCACCAATACTAATATATTTTTCTCTTGAGCCCAGTCCTCTATCCTGTTTAGAAGCACCCTCCCCAGTAATTTTGCAGTACTATCAATTAAGGAGATAGGTTTAAATGTGTTAGTTCTGCCCTGTCACCCTTCTTATAAATAGGGACAATAACCAACTACTTCCAAGAACTGGGGGTGGGGGGGCAATCTTAGATGCAACATTAAAAACACTGGTCAGTAACAGGGTCCAGAACACTTTGGTTTCCATAAAGATGTCAGCCTCGACGCCATCGGCACCAGGCGCCTTTAATAAGGTCATCTTGGGCCAAAGCTAAATTGATTTCTTTTACCAGGCCAATTAGATCGGATGCTTGTTAAGCCTCTGTACATGGACCAGAGTTCCTATTTACAGCATGGCTTTTAAATATATTCTAGAAGTGAGGTACCCAGCCTTCTTCATCAATGTGTGAATCTAAGGTCAGAGCCCCCCCTTGCTTTAAATTGGGGGCCTTCAGAACTCTACAGAACTCATACTAGTCCTTTCTGAGGAGGGCCAATCTCACATTTCCCCACACCTTGGCGTTTACTTCTCTTACTCTTCTCTCTCCGGCTCTCTTATAGCTTGCTTGCAGGGATTGTATACAGCCTTCTTCCCTCGGGGTTACTCGTACGGCTTTATGTAATCTGGAGGCAGCTATCGAGCAGTTGCGATCATACCACGAGTGTTGGGTCCTAGCTTCCTTCTTAGGATAGAGAGTTGGGTTGCCATTAATCCCTCCCATTTTTTTTCTCGAAAGCTGTTAGGATCTGATCAGGTGGAGCTCCTTAAGGCAGGTCATAAACTCATTGCCAGAAGCATGATGGAAACAATGCAGTACATTCTGCAAACCCTTTCCAAAGGATGTCTCCAAGCCATAATGATAAACATGTAGCTTTGAAACTCAATACCATAATGTATTTAGTGTTAACGGATGATATACCTATACCTAGGTTTACCAGTTTGCTCCATGTATATCAGACACTGTATCCAGGTCTTGGACTCCACTTAAAAAATCTCTGTTATCGGATGCATTGGTTCACTGCAGTAAATGTTGACTACTGTTCCCAGAATGCACTCATTTGTTGCACGAATATCCAAGGCCAAAACGTGATGCCCGAGTATGTGGAGAGAGACAGAAAAACGTGTGTTCAACTACAGGTTTTCCAATAAATTATCTCTTTGCATGGCGCACTGGAAACAATATTATTCTATTTTCATGTTTCTATGTTAAGGCAAATTCAGTTTTGACACTTTGCAACAAGATGAAAAATTAGCAACCTCTGCACTCTTTCTTTTCATCTCCTTTACAATGCTTATCTATCTACGAATGTGTATTTTCCTAGCTGACAATTGCTTCATGCAATACATTCCAGCAATTCCAGCAGGATGCAACACAGTCATTTTAGGTTTTAGCTACTGACAGCTTAACTGTCTAGCAAGACCCCAGTGTACTCACTAGACTTGGCAGCACACCACATACACTATACAACACACCATGCAACATACAAAACAGAAAGGGGCTTTGGCCAAAGCTTGGATGGTCCCAGTTTTCAGAAGGTGCAGTTTCAATCAGTGATAGTAAAAAGTAGTCTCTTTTCAAATTTTGGCATTTTGAGTTTCACCATGATGACATTTTTATGCTGCAAATGTCCCCTCTTCCCTCTTACCGGACTGCTCCATCTCTGCGCGCCCAGAGGCCCCCAGTGGTGCTGCCCTGCTCCTCCACCTGGTCGCTGTTAAGCTATTTGTTTTCAGGTTCCTCGTGGGCTTCCCGTGCCTTGTCTCTGCTGGTGCTCACCCAGCCCTCCTGTTGCTCTTTATTTCCCTCTTTCCAGTTTTGGCGCTCACTCTGCATGCTGTGTTTCTCACTTATGGGTATCCCTCCGGCTCAATATCTCCCCACCTTTCTTTTGTCTGCTGCCTCATGTCAACCTCTCTTGGGTCAGTTTTCTTTTCTTTTTGTATGTAGAATCAATACTGTTCTTTCCTTTCCCCGACCCGGTGTCTGATGAGATAAAGTCTTCCCTGGTAGAAACTTTGTTGTGGTTATCATGTGCGTTCAATAAACTTTGGGCATATGTACAAGGGGGTTGCGCCACAGGAACGTCACTTTTTTTAACGTTTCAGTGGCGCAATGTCCTGCACCTTATTTACAAAGCGGCTTAAGTGGCTTAACGCGGTTTGTAAATATGGTACTCTTTTGCACAGGTACCTGCGTGAAAGGAGTGCGCAATGGGTGTTGCTGTGCCCATTTCGCTGCAACACCCATTGGTTTTTGACTATGCCCCGGATTTACAATGTTGTGTAAATGAGGCAGCTCCAAAACTAACTCCATGCAAAAGCAAGTGTTAGATTGACACAACGAGGAGAACACAATTGTTGATTGTTTATGTGCAGGAAGGGACACCTTCCTGCACATGAACAATAATTCCTGCAACTGAGGTATCCTTGCACTATGGCGCAAGGCGTGTCTGTGTTGGCACTAAGCAGCTTTTTTAGCACCTGCGCTAGGGAAAACACTGGGGTATGCCTTAGTCCAATAAGTACGCTGCATCCCTACATTTTGGAAATGACACGACAAAACGCTTCAGAATTTGGTGCAGCACTGCGCAAGTTCCTTGCACATGTGCCCCTTTACCTTTAGATCACTCTATCACCCATCGCGAGCCTCTTTCCTCTTCAGAAGGTTCCCTCACACCCTCTCGCTTTTTACTTTTTAATTCCAGTTATTTGTTAAGCACCTCATCTCACACTTGCTGTTCTCCTCCCACATGCTCCCTTATGTTCTTGTCTCTGGTGGTTTGCATTTCATTTTCTAATGACAGCTGTTATAAAAGGAGCCTGCAGGTTCTCTCTGGGCTTTGCTTTGCTTATTTTCTTCTTACCGTATATTCACAGGCAATCTTGGTTGTCTGGGTACCCCTCACCCTACTATCCTCATTAGATCCAGAGGGCAAGAGTGTGTGGCAACAATCACTTGAGCTACTGACATTTGTAGTCTCAGTCAGGAAATAAAGCCTTATTAAGGGAGCACCCTCTGTGGAGTGACTGGTTAGCTTTTGAAATGGTTAGTGGGGTGGTGTTCTTCTCACTTTACACCTTGCTTATTCTTTTCCGGTCTGGGGAGGAGAGCTGTATCGTGTTGAGCTCTATTCTGTTGTCCTGTGTCATGCAGATATTTTGCTTCCTGCTTCTCCATTTTGGTTTCTGCACGCTGGTGTTTTCTCCTGACAGTTTCAACCCCCACCTCCATTCTACTGCTTCATAAATGTGGACACAGTACAAAGAGTCTGAACATCACAGATGTCCCTAGAATACTCACAATGTCAGGCTCTTGCTCTAGAGCAAACGTGTTGGGCCTCATAGATTATTTTTATTGGTCTAAATGTGTATCTATCTTCAGTTAACCTCAGCTAACATACTAATCTCATTAGGTCCTCTGATGGATCTTGTTCTGTGCTGAAAGGGACCACAATACTTAGGGGATGACAATTATCACATGAGGACCTGGAATAGGAAATTGTTCACATTCATTCATTATCAATAGACTTTTTCATGTTAAATTTATCCTTTAGGTCAAGCAGATAATTTGTCAACAACAAATAACGAAACAGAATCAGCAGAGTAATTTATCTCAAAATGTATCTTTATAAAGTATCAAATGAATGGCATACCAATCGTATTTAGTAATCCAAGGATTTAATAAGCATTAACAAAGTGTGAAATTCCAACTGAACTAAATGATTCTTCCTCAGCCGAGGGAAATTATATCCTAAAGAAGAGAGTCTGTACATAGCAATTATCTCTCATACAGACCCCAGGAATGGAAGTTCAGTAAATCATCAAATGACCAGTTCCAGTTCTTGGACAAGATTATCTGATCCCTGTCCATACTGCGGTGTCAATGCCACAGCAGTTTTCGTAAACCTTACAGCCAGAAAGATTCCACAATGCATGAATACCAGCTGGCAGCAAACGCAGTATATCGCCACGATTCACATTGATTCCGGAAATCCAAATTGTCAGTCTCTGTACCTCAAGATGGGTAGGAAAGGTGGACACTGTAGGAACTGCGCCTGTCTGTAGTTTGGGCAATTATACTCCATTGATTTCTGGTTCATACCTCTTGACATCACCAATTTGGTTGGACCACTCTGTCTCATTGGTCAGTTTCAGTAGGATGAAATTATGTGGTAGGTAAAAGTATACAAATATGGAAGATTTAAGTAATTCATTACTTTGCATTTTTCCTTAAGACAATTGTACTTTAGTCATACGATTGGGTGTAACTTTTTAAGAAATAGGAGAGTTCATGTTCTCTTCTGTTGTCAGTTCTTTTCCGAGCATGTTCTCTAGGAAGTAACAATTTTGTTGGAAGTACAGTCAAGTAAGCTATAAACGTGAAAGGAAATAATTGAATGCTAGAGCACAAGTATAAACTTTTTTAAAGGTTCCCATAGTCTTCAAACTATTCAGTTCAGAATTTCAGACTAGGACAAAAAAGCAGGTTTTAACTAAGGCCTTAATGAAACACAGCCTGCCACAATGTCTTTGTGCTAAAATATGCATTAGTTAGGCTAGTTAATGATTTGCATCTACATCCTGCATGTATAAGGTACTCATACCATTTTTGTTAACACTTCACTATCATTTCACATATAATTTGTAAATCTTCTAAACATTATAGGTTAATACATCATTCAATATTTGAAAACACATTAAAAAAAACCTTTGCACGGCACAAATTAATATAGCATCTATTTTTTCTCGTTTCCATCAATATCAGTGTTCATATTGCACTTTCTAATGTTATTATCAATATTTGTTAAACTTTACATTAGTCAAAACAAAACAACTTCCATGACATACTAGAAACCTGTCAATAATTTCCTGACCCCTTCCTTAGATTCCGGGAGCAGTGGCAATCAGATGTGTGGGAACTGGGAGACGACGACTGGCAGGAGACACTGGCGTCCACTACGGTGGGGGCAATTCTGTCAAACTATTGCTTGCTACAATTGAAAGTACTGCATAAGACATACTATTCCTGTCACACTCTGGCCAAAATGGGGAGAGAGATATCCCGCCAAATGTTTACTTTTGGCAGGGATATAAGTACAGCGCTGTTGGACATGCAACAGACTCTGCCCTCTTTTGCGAGCTGGATATCTAATGCTAGTCTGTTTTGTAATACCATAGATCTGATAGCAACCATTTCTGTATCTATGACAAGGAGACCTCCTGCTGTATCAGTTGATAAACGATCAAATACAATTTAGAGCTTTCAAATTTTATGAGAATTTAGAATCGCCCTAACTGATGGTATTATTGCACCTAGAAAATACCCAATTATTTCAGCAGCACTTATTTCCCTTCTTAAATGAGTATGTTTACATTTGTTGGTTCCACTAGCTTGATTCACATGATACACTTTTGAAAAAAACTATTCTGATGTATCAGTATCCATACCAATGTTTTGGCAACCTATAATAAACTTTCACCCCACAAATATAGTACACTACTGGGGAAAAAGGATCAGATTCTCCGAGATATAAACCCAACCTCCTACAATTTGGAAAGGAAGATCACATTCACTGAAATCAACCAATTTATGGTTAAATTCAGTTTTGCTTCTCAATATGCATAGCTTTCCTTCGTGTTGCCAATCCAAAGCCGTAGCAGAGTGTGAATTGCCTTTCTTAATTTCACCCTCCCGGTGTGTCCAAGGAGGTAATTTTGATTGTGCTTCAGCCTTTTACTTAATTTCCCCACGCCTATCCTCAACTGAGTTTGTAAAATCTTTTTTCTACATTATGTAAAGAACAAGTTAAATTATGTCTATGTGCATATACTGTATCTATGCTTTGTGTAGGGTGGAGAAATTCACCCATTATTTCAGCAGTTTGTGTATCTACAAAAAATGCCATAAGTAAGAGGTAAGTAATGGTAAGTCAATCCCTCTGCTACAGAGGTAGGTAGTTGCATGCATACATGGTAGTCTCTAGCATCCATATTATCCACATATTCATACAGAAGTTTAGTAAAAACATTTAAAGAAAAATCATTATTAGATTGATCATGGTGTATAATCTTATGAGTTAGGGATTAACAGAAGGACCGGTTGACGCCTGTGTATCTTACCACTCCCTTTTTATTTTTGTCCTCATTTAACTTGGAATCAGAAAGCTCAGAGGCCCCACTGGTCCATCATTTTTCAGAGCTGTTTCTTTACACCAACGGTCTTACTGTCTTCTATAATTCTCCCGCACTTCCCCTGCTCAGGCCGGGAACGCCAGCCAGCGTGCAGATTGTATTGGGGAGTTTGAAGATAAATAGAAGGCATAATCATTGGACCAAGCCCTTTCCTAAACATCTCTTTCCAACCATTTTAAAGCAGGAGACCAAAATCTGTACCTCTTCTTTTTCACATTTCTATCCAAAAGTATAATACTTTTAACTGCTCTTATCCATTCCAATTCAGATGGTGCCATGTTACTAACCCATTTCTTAGAGATCTCTCTTCGTGCCAAGAGGATCAAATAAAAAAACAGTTTATTTTCCTCATTGGTAAAATCCGCCTTTACAGATGAGACCCCAAAGAAAAACAAGTAATAGACTTACCTAGAGTTCTGTGTCCAGTATAGCTGAGATATCTCTACTTACATCCTCCCAAAATTTCTGGATCACAGGACCCTCCAGGAACATGCGATGTCACTGGATTTTTCCTGAGTACAATTTATGCATCTTGCCATTCTTCCCTTCCCCAATTTCGATGGTCAATATGAAGTCCAATATACTCTATGAAGAGAGAAAAGGCGGTTCCTTCTTAAATTGGTAGGATACACTGTAGTAAATAACAAGTGAAAAGATACTTGCCATAGTTCTACCAGCTGCCTCCCTGGCAAGCTCATCCCCCACAGGTCAGTCGGCAGATTGAGGGCACCATCTGACAGTTCCACCAATAGCCAATACCATCTCGCCACTTCATTCTTCTTTGGTGCGTCTTTCACTAACTCAGCTTTCCTCATTTGATGACTGAAACCAACCTCTCATTTGCAAGTATTTAAATTTAGCGATTTTATTCTTGGCTGTCTTAGCAAGTTTGTCCCAGGCTATGAACTCTCCCTCTTCCACCACATCACCCCATCTCTGAATCTCTTCCTCCTTGAGTGGTTTAGCCAATGATTCCTTTGTCCATTCAGCTGATCCTGGGGCATTCCAAATTGGCATCCACTTACTGAAGTATGTGATTATGGCACCTTTCTGATCTTAACCCAGAGTTCTGCCATTGCCCGTAAAATCTTAAGACACACTCTCTTAAAGTATTTGGGGCCTTCAAATGTATACATAAAAACTTGTGGGCCTCTTTCTATGTCTGACAGCATACAGTTAAACATTCTACCAATATCTGAATTATCTGGAAGGGTTAGTAACATCTTTCCGTTTTAAAAAGAAATGCCCAAGCATAATAGGTCAGATCTGGCAGCCTCAGCCCCCCCTATTATTTTCTTCCTGCGCAATGTTTTCCAGGCGATATGCATGACCTTTGAGTTCCAAATGAAACTGTTAATTTTACCCTGACTTTTCTGCAGCCTTTCTGATTTAAATAACAACGGAATCATCTGGAAAAGAAATGTAAGCTTCAGCAGAATTATCATCTTCACCAGATTGATTCTTCCAATAATCGTCAGAGGGCGATGCGACCAGTTTAACAACAGCTTCCTAACATCTTTCATAACATGCAGGAGGTTTGTTTCTGGATGATCTTCAATTTTGTGGGTGATCTATATGCCCAAATATCTCATCTCCCTTTTGCTAATGTTAAGGGTTGTCTCCATATTTCAAGCAATAACCTCAGTTTTTGCCCTATTGACTGAATACCCTGTATCTGGCCAAATCAAGAAGTTAAGTCATTTAACAAAGGAATCGTGGCCTCCAAGTCTTAAGTATATACAAGTAAGTAATCAGCATATAACCCTACCGTAGTTCAGTAGCGAGAGGCTAAGATGTCGACCGGTTGAAAGTCAGTCGTAGGTGGCTCTCTTGGGATGGCGTGAGAGAAGTTAAATAAGGATGAAGTGGACCTGAATGGCGTGTCTTCAAGCCAGAACTACTGTTGTGGAGAAGCAAGCTGTGATAAAACTGATCTTACCTGGAATTAGGCGTGGGGCTTCTGTGCTGTTAGACAGTTAGTGGAGTGGTGTGGCTCACTGGTTAGAGGCGGCAGACCCGGGAGCAGAAGTCGGCCTGGGACCAGGGTTCAATTCCCGACGCGGCAGGGTTGAGGACCAGCGTCAGCAGACTCGATAATTCTCGCCTCGGTGCCTACTCTAACCTGGGGTCCCACTCGGCAACTCTGGGCATTAGCTTGCCTAATCTCCACAACGGCCCCATCAACTCCGGGGATGCCTGGCTCCACCTTGGGGATTCCCAGTAGGGACCATCCCACAGGGAAAGCCAGGACGGGTTCCCCAGCGGTATACAGCGCCGGGACGCCCCTTTGCTGGGGCAGCTGTGCGCTTTACAAGTATACGACATTTAACATTTAACATCGCGGAACAGTTGATTGCAGGCTGCCAGGGTCTCGAGCGTGAAGTATCCTGGATACCGAACTGGAGCGGCGGTTGCAGCGCAGCTTCTAATGCAGACATTATGGCTCCTAAGACTGGCGCAAAGGGAAAAGGTGTTCCAACTCAAGCGCCCCCCCCCTTCCGGAGTCCCCGCAGCAGAACTCGGCGTACTCAGAGAAAGTATCTGCTCCCGTGATTCAAGGGAGACGGCAGCGGGTGCGGCCAGAGAATCCCCTGGAAGGGAAGGGGAGGGTCGCGTGTGCGCAGCCCCAGCCACCTCGGCTAACAACAATCATCGATCTGTTCCGGGGTGCAGGTACTGGATCTGCCTCCAGACTGCCAAGGGAGCAGCATCTCAACACAGACCCGACGAAGGGAGACGGTGAGAATATTACTGGTAAGCCACCGTTGGGCTTTGGGGAGAATCCTGAACAGTGTAACAAGGAGGCAGGAAAGGTATATGCTCAGGGGGCCAAGGAGGACATTCTGGGACAGGCACTTCAAGAGGGACACATTTATGACACTGCTTCGCTTAACAATGGGAGCGAGGGCTTGGGAGAGACGGGCCTAGCTATTGCCTCTGAGGACGTTGAGCTGTTGTGGGAAAATGAGAGTCAACAGGAGGAAGGCCCCAGGCAGCACCTCAGTGTTCAAAAATCAATGGGGAAGCGGAGCGAATATAAAGGTCCCCCAAACCCCGGAAGGATACAGCAGGAAGGTAGGGAGAGGGATATTGACTCAGAGGCAAATGACTTTTATTCTCTCTCAGATGCCACTTGCTCCAGTCTGGCTCAGACCATGGGTCCAATTCAGAAACAAGTGAGGAAGAAAGTGTTTCTGGAACTGATGTAAGAGGTCGGGATAGGAACACTCCTAACAGGAAAACATTCCCCCGGATAGGGAGAACGGACAATCAAAAGCAAACTGATCGCAGATGGGATTACTCTATAGGAGATCAATTGGTGGGTGTTTGCAACCAGCCTAACCTGGAAGAGGCTGCAGTAGGGTCCCCGGCGCTTGTTCCTACCCTAGAGTCTATATTGAAGTGAGTAATGGTGCATAGGGAAGAAGCCAGTCTGGAAAGTAAACGTTCCTTGAACGCCACCCGGAAAGTCCAGGGTGCAGTACGAAAAATTGCGAAAACCTGCAATGATATAACTGACCGAATGACGGAACTAGAAACAAGTGGATGTAGTTGGCTCAAGGAAGCAAGTTGTTGCGCATGAGGACCAACTCACGGATATTCAGTGGAAACTGGAGGAAGGCGAAAATTGACAAAGACGGAATAACCTATGCTTTCTCTGTATTCCGGAGGGGAAGGAGGGGTCCGACGCACGCCTCTTTATGGTCCAGCACCTGGAGAAATCTTTCCCAGAGCTGGTAGGATGGAACTGGGCACAGGAAATACAAAGGGCGTAACAAGTCCCCTTCAGTATTCGACAGCCAGTTCGCTCAGATGCCAAACCTCTGGCATTTCTGGTTTATTTTGGCAATTTTTTTGTTGTTGAGACAAAATGTGTTTGAGAAGGCAAGACCTGAGGCACAACGGCTGGGAGATGGATTTACATTTTTTTTACTAGGCCAGACTTTGCCACACGGTGGAGTGAAGATGGCGTCTGCGGCAAATGATTACCCAGTTCCAGGAGAAGGGAGAGCAGGCCTTCCTTCTCAATCTGGCTCGATTGAAAGTAATTTGGCAGGATCAAACTTGTTTTTTCACATCCGAAATTAAGGTCAAGGAATTTTTAAACACCGGGGAATGCTGACATTTTTTCGCTTCTTTTTCTTTATTTTCTCCTTTCAATCAAGCCAGATGAACCGGAACAAGACTTCCAGCCACTGGATAATTTTTTGGGATTAGTTTTTTCTCTCCTTTGCATACAGTTTCTTTTGAGTATATGGGTCTAGATATTACACATAGGTGATTGTAAAGCACAAATTGGTTTAACTTGTCACCCTAAGGGAGTGAGCCTCCACTCATCACCCACAGACTTTAGAGAGTCTGTTGCTTCACCTAGCAGGGAGGGGGGCTCAAAGAGAGTAGGGGCCATGGGGGAGGGGTGTGAGGGGTGGCGAGGAGGTGTCGGTTGGGGGGGCAAATTGCACAAAATTCGGGAAAGCAGCGTACGGGGGCAGGCAAGTAGATGCACCAGAAACAGTACTAATTCCAGAAGCAGGCCAAGGGAGTGGTTTAAAGGGCAATACAGGAACCAAGGAAGCCACAAATATGGGTAGGCTGACTATTTCTACAATTAACATTGGGGGGGCTGAATGATAGAGGTAAAAGAAGCAGGGCTGGGGAGGTGTTGCGAGCACTAGGGGCAGATATTATCTGTCAGCAAGAGACCCACATCCCCTAGGAGAAAAGAGGGCTCAATATTATTCCACGGTATTCCCAAGTTATTTGCTCATCTCAGTCCACCAATACTAGAGGGGTGGCTATACATGTTTCGCAGCGATTTTTACCCATTAGGCAAGTAAAGTCATGTAAATGGGGTCGGTGGGCCATTGCTTTGATTCCAAATCAGCTCACTATTTGTATAGTATATGGCTCAAATATCGACGATGCGGAAGTGTTGTCA
The DNA here is from genome assembly GCF_964261635.1 of Lissotriton helveticus. NCBI lineage: Eukaryota > Metazoa > Chordata > Amphibia > Caudata > Salamandridae > Lissotriton > Lissotriton helveticus. The sequence goes on from NC_136073.1 coordinate 151,067,605, forward strand.
CAATTGGAGATTGAACTAGCCTCTTGGCCAATGCCCTTAATTATTTGTGGGGACTTCAATATACATTTAGATACGGGTGGTTGGGATAAGGGAGGGCATACGGGGAGGAAACCTCATGTTTTTAAAGCTTTAAAGGCACTTATGGCTAGTCATGGTCTGGCAGATATATGGTCATGTAAGAAAAACGGGGATCCAGCTTTTACTTATTTTTTGTGTCCACACAGGAAACACGTTAGACTAGATTAGTTTTTTGCCTCAGTCTCTCTTTTAGAGGGTGCACAGATTAAACGACTCCCAAAGGTCCTGTCGAACCATAATCCACTGGTAATGAGCATTGAGGACTCAACAATTTTTTTATATGAATAGATACCGCACATCAAGAGAACATGTTTGGGATACATTTAAAGCAGGGCTTAGGGGGGAAATAACCAGTTTTGGGAAACAACAGGGGGACGAGATACAGGCACTTACAGAGGAGCTGAGTTTTTATGAGAAACAACACATGGTAGCCATAGGACAAAACAGACAGACTTACAAGATAGTCTAGAGCTTTAAGTAATTAGGACTAAAGCCAGAATTAAAGGAATTTATAATAAAAATGTGGCCGAAAGATTTCAAACAAGGACACGGGATAACTACGAATATGGAGAGATGATGGGCAAGCATTTGGCATTACAACTTAAACAAAGGGTGGAGGCAAATAACATCCTTAAATTGAGAGGGAAGGAATGTCAGATAGTTACAGATCTCCCAGGTATATTAAAAATACTTACGGATTTTTATCAAGATCTGTATCGCTCTAGTGACGCTCCACCAGATACAATTGAGGTAGCAACTGGGAAGGTGCCTCCTCAGTTGCTGGAACTTGAAGCTGATATCTCACTGAATGAGGTCCAAGAGACATTACGGACGATGGCCCTGGGAAAGGCATCGGGCTCGGACGGAATTCCGATGGAGATATATAAAGCCGCACAGGCAGAGCTGACCCCCCTCCTGGTTGATTTGTTCTTATCAGTTCAACAGAAGGGGACCCCGCCACAATCTTGGCAAGAGACCAACATAGTGATCTTTTTAAAGAAGGGGAATAAGTCAGAAGACCCCGCCTCACACAGACCAATCTCATTAATCAATACTGATGAGAAATTATATTCTAAGATTCTGGCACTAAGACTATCTAAGATAATAGGGTCTCTAGTTGTGCTTCATCCCAGGCAGAAGCACAACGGACTGTGTCCGAAGGGTAATCTCGCTTTTTGAAATAGCTGAAGCTACAGGTCAACAGATGTCTCTGATACTATTGGATGCGCAAAAAGGATTTGACCAAGTAGAATGGACATACTTGTGGCAGAATTTAAGATCTAAGGGCTTCGGCCCACACATTATAACCGCCATCCAAGCTATGTATTTTGAAGCACATTCAAAGATACAGGTAATGGGGAAGGAGTCAGGTAGGATCAGGATCACTCGTGGTACGAGGCAGGGGTGTCCCTGATCCCCTATCCTATTCGTGCTGTATATAGACCCCTTAGTTAGATCTATACTGAACGACCGTGTAATCAAATCGATCGAGGCTATGGGCTACAACACTAAGGTGTTGGCCTATGCCAATGACATCGCGGTCATCACCCCTGATCCACAGGCTGCAATAGATAGGATTGAAAAGCTGGCTGCAGAATTTGGAAAACAGGATATAGTTTGAATACGACAAAACACAAATTGTCTATACTAGGACCCCGCAATTTCAGGATTCGCGAAGGAAGGAGTCTGCTACCTATTTAGGGATTTCTATTACAACGGAGATAGATACAACATGGGAAATTAATTCGGCTCCTCTTTTAAAGAAAATGGAGGGCGATCTAAAGAGACTGGATAATTTACATCTATCCATCATCGGCAGGATAAATGTCATTAAAATGACGATGTTCCCTAAGCTGTTTTATCTATTCCTGTGTATACCTTTGGAACCGGCAACAATGGTAATCAAAAAGGCAGAAGGGTTGTTCTCTCAGTTTATATGGGGCTATAAGAAGATTAGGAGATCATTTAAATTAATTACCTTACCGCAACATCGAGGGGGGTTGGCAGCTCCAAATCTCCTACATTAATTCTGGGCTGTAATACTGCAACATATGAGTATCTTATTAAGGCCAAAAGCTTGGGATCCGGCTGAGGTAGTGGATCTGGACAACGAAACCCTGCCATCTATCTACGAATTAGCCATTGGCAACCTAGCATCAGGGCTTGTTTTAAGTCAGCTGGAGAGTAGCTATTATAAAAGAAACTGCTTTAAGACCTTAAGAGCAGCCTGAAATGTATGGCGGAAGGTTAGTAAAAATTTGGTAATACCCAGAATTCAGAGATATGTGTCTCTATGGCGCTCCTCTGTCTTTCCGGCTCTAGTATATGATAATATAAGTATAAATTGGGAAAAGGCAGGAGTAAAAAATGTAGGAGATATTGTCGACCAGAACGGGGTGGTTTTGTTTGGGGAACTTCAGAAATGATATGGGCTCGATCCTAACACTTTTTTTAAATATATCCAGTTAAGGGAGATAATAAAAACGTTGGGTGTACAACCTATCAACTTTGTTTGCATCCCGCTTTTAGAACACTTAACAAAAAAACTGCTTTGAGTAAAGGATTTGTACTCAATGCTGATGGAGGCCACTCCGGATGATATCGACAGGGTAGAAAGTGGGTGGGCTGGTAAACTGGACAACCCGGATGTAGATATGTGTTGATCATTAGAGTTAGCTAAAAAAAACTTTCTATCGGCAAATCTTAAAGCCCAAATGTTTAAAACGATATTTAGACTCCCCGGCCAAACTCTGTGCATGGGGTAAAAGGGATAACAATAAATGCCCTAGATGTGGTCAGGGCCCGGCTGACATAGTCCACATGTTTTCTGACTGCTGTAAACTGGACTCATTGAAGGGAGGTATTGATCTGTTTCTATGGCAAAATCTGGGGCGGGCTGTCTCTCTAACTTCTACCATGTTGATATTTGGATGTGATGAAAGCCTACAGCTAGAACGGTTTCAAGTCTATTTATGTTTCATGGCTAGAGCCATTTATCATATAATGATTGCTTCTAAATGGAAGGACTAAGACCCTCCAACTTATCAGGCATGGTATGCCAGACTTTTTCACATATTTCATCTTGAGATGGCATTGTATAAATGTAAAGGCAGAAGCGGGAGAGCAAGGGGCCGACGGATCTGGGGGTCAATGATGGTACAGTAAGCGGGATCGGAGGAGAATGTGCCTGAATATCTCATGGTGTCCTCTGTTTCTTTTTTCTCTTTTTTTTTCTTTTATATGCTTTCATGGTGTAAAGTCTGTCCACTGTTGGTCTATGTAAAAAGAGAATTATTGGTATGTGTTATAGTAATGTTTGCACTTACTGCTTCCTGGTACTAAATAAATAAATAAATAATCCTACCTTACTTTCCCACTCTTTATATCTAAAAGGGATTAAACAGCTCACTTTCCTGATCTTAGTCCCCAAAGGCTTGATGTGCACGTTGAATAAAAGGGGGATAAAGGATATCCTTGTCACTTCCCTCTTGTAATATGAAAAAGCATAGAGAGATTACCATTTATCAGGACTCTCGCCCTTGATTTCCTGTATATCATAGCTAAGGTTCTACAAAAGTTTTCACCCAGGTTACAGACTTTCAATATCACCTGCAGGTATGCCCAGTTAACCCGGTCGAACGCCTTAGTAGCATCTAAAGTGATCACTAATAATGGAAGATTATTGCTGGTAGCTATATCCGCAGCTCCTATCAGATTAACAGTCAATTCCTGAATCCCTCTCCCCTTGACAAAGCATTTCTGATCAGAATGTAAAAGACCCCCTACCACCCCGTTAAGTCTTCCTGCCAATAGTTTTGCAAAGGTCGGGGAGCACATGGCGGCCGGTTAACAGCGGTCGCGGGAGCGACTGCACTGCAGACCCATCTAGATGTAGATTGGGGTCAGAAAGCCATAGTTTTGGATCCATTAGCCTACCTGAGAGCTGCTTCTCAAGTGTCCGGACGGCGAGGGGGGCAGGGGACCCCCTTAGGAAAGTGACAGGACGGCGGGTGTGGACTCTCCAGGCGTCGGATCGCGCTGGGCTAAAGCCACGCGGGGCCTCTGGAGAGGCTGTGGAGCTGTAGCAGGAATCCCCTTCTGGGGAGGGAGGGGCAGGAACTGCTCACAGAGTGTCTGTACTCAGGCAGAGCATACCGAGCATATCAAGCTTATTGCAGGTAAAGAGATAGTGGAAGATTGGAGAGCCGCTACAGGACATAAAAAGAGCAAAAGAAGAGGTAGTAGTGTGAATTAAGTACTGGTAAGCGCCGGGGAGGGTTTTTTTTTAGACAAAAGCCACCAGCTGGGGGGCGGAGGCGGCGCCAGGCACAGTAATACGTCTCGAGGAGGGGAAAAAGACATTAGTCAACAGATATGCGCTAAGAAGCGCAACAGTGGAAGGGCAGGTTAAAGCCTCATCGTTCTCAGGTTCAATAAGAAATAACGTAGTGAAAGCCACAAAGGTTGCACAATCAGGGAAAAAAGTAAAAGAGGAAGGAGGAGGTGGTGGAAGAAGCAAAAAGGTAAGGAAGGAGGCAGCAACTCAAGGGCAAAAGTTAAAGATTACCCCCTCACATAGAACTTTTTTTAGGGTAGTGCCTAAAATGCTGGTGAAAATGGAAGGAAAGCAGAACCAGGGAAATGTGAGAGAGCCGGTTAATAAAGAGGGTGAAGACGGATGTGCCCAGCTAACAAGTAATTAATTAATAAGCATTTCAGATGTGGTCTGTGTAAATAGATTCCAAGCTTTGTCTCTTGTAAAAAGTAATACGATAGAGGAGGGAATACGAAATGGGGCAGGTGAGATTGATCCAGAATCTGGGACGTAGGATGCTGTACAACCCCAGCTGGTAGAGCGTGGAGGGCCGACGGGTGGAGAGCCAGCCATTCAGGGTAACAGTGAGAGAAGTGGTGAGCTAACAGAACCTCAGCAGAGTCATACAGGGCAACATTCAGTTACAGATATGATTCAGTTATTAACAGCGGAGATAAGAAGAAGGTTCGAAACATCAGAAGCAAACTAAAAAGATATAAGGAAGACCTGTGATAAGTTAGAGAAAAAAATGTATGTCCTTGTGGTGAGGACCCAAAGGCTAGAAATTGCAGTTAAGGACTTAACTTCGCAAGCCGTAACAAACAAAGAAAGCATAAGATTGCTCAAAGAAAGTGGGGCAGGTATACAAGAAAAGTTGGAATCGCTGGGAAACAGCCAAAGGAGGAATAATCTGAGCCTGCTGAAAGTTCCAGAAGGGGCAGAAGGAGAAGATTTGAAAACATTTGTTGCAAGGTTAATTAAAAGTGGGACACAAGTTTATTTTACTGAGCAGGATATTATTAATGATATCCAGAGGGTACATAGAGACCCCTTCAGGAGGAACCCGAAGCGTGAGAAGCCCAGAAAAATGCTGATGAACGTTTTGACATACAAATTAAAGGAGGAAATCCTTGCAAAGGCACTAAAAAAGAACGCCCTTATGGCTGAAGGAGTGAATTTCGAAATAAGGTTGGACGTCTCCCAAATAACTGCAAATAGGCAATGGGAGTTAGGGATATTGTTGGAGCCTTTGAGGCAGTTTGGCGCTACTGCACAACTGAAATTCCCAGCCTCCCTGCAAGTGATGTATAAAAACAAATGCAGACTTTCAAGAGAGTGGAGGAGGCAGAGGAATGTATTCAGTCTATTTCTAGTGCAGAGGTTACATAAAACTTTAGAAGCACAGTAGATCTGTTTATATGATTTTGATCCCCCTACCCCTATAAAAAAAGTAATCGAAACTGCAAAAAATCCTTCTTAGTGAGTTGCTTACATCTTAAATCTTGAAGATATTGGCCGTCTGGTCTCACTTTTTTAAGGGTAGGTGGTAGAATTGATGTATATAGAACCCATTCTGTGTTTATTTTTTCCATTATCGTTAAAAAGTGCAGTGGCCCCATAGACATAGGCCAAGAAGAAGATAGGAGGGCTCTCTAGGGTAAGGGGTAGGATGAGGGGTAGTCTTAGGGGTAAGGGCACTGGGGGGGAGCATATAAGGGGAAAAAATTAAAAAGTATGTCCTCATTTACTGAGAAAGCGTCAGGAAGAAAATAGTGCTTGAATTAGAATAATGATAGGGGTGCCGGGAGTTAAAGTGGAGCTGTTGTCATGGAATGTGAATGGCTTAAGAGCGAAGGGCAGAAGAGAAAAAATGATACAGTACTTGAAGGATGTCCAGGCACAAATTATTATTATACAAGAAACACACCTAACACAGGAAGAAATGAAAGAGGTTTTTAAATCTAGAGTTTGGATACAGAGAGTGGTATGTACCACTCAGCAGCTGACGTTAAGAGGGGTTGCAATTTTGGTGAAGAATACTCCACATATTCAGGTAGAACACAGCATAGTGGACATTGCAGGCAGATGGGTCATTGCAAAGATTACAATTTATAATCCAAGATACACAGTGGCAGGATATTATGGGCCCAATATCGATGATACAAGGCCACTGGGAGCACTAATGATGGAATTATTGAATTGTACTGACCGTCTCATTCTGGCTGGCGATTTTAATATGTTTTTAGATGATTTACTAGATCGTTCAGTAAAAACCATGTCAGTTGTAAATAATAAAATGCAATCCTTTAATAAAATCAATATGGTACAATTAGGTCTGTGCGATATTTGGAGGGAGAGGATGGGTGCTAGGAAGGGCTTCACATATACCAACAAAAAATATGGACATCAGTCTAGAATTGACTTTTTCTTACTAGATCAAGGCTTAAGCTTTCTGGTAGGAAAAGTTACTCATGTGGGGTCTCATTTCTCAGACCACTCAGCAGTGTCATTGGCACTTTTAGCTGCAGCACAGTCAACTCTGAGAAGGTGGACTATTCATTGTACTTTATTATTAGATGAGGAAGTGGTAGAAGCACTAAAAAGGGAAACAGAAAGATTTTTTACGGTAAATATGCGGAGTGCATCCCCGGTTGTAGTATGGGATACTTACAAAGCTTTTTTGAGGGGAAAAATAACTAGCCTTCAGATACGGAAAAGAAAGGGATTTGCTACAGAAGTCAGTTTGATAGAAGGTTGTATACAACAGCAGGAATTGAAGCTGCTAGGGACAATAGAGGAACTGGAGAAAGTGGCATTACAGAGCTGCCTACTAGTGGAAAAGAGGCCCTGTCCAATTTAGTGGAGGAAAGACTAAGGAAGAGATGGAAGGTGAGCAGAATTGCTCATTTTGAGTACAGGGAGGGATGTGGGAAACTGTAAGCGTGGAAGGCAAAGTCAGATCAAGCAAGATCTTTCATTAAATAAGTTAGATGTGAAATCACTGGCAGCATCCTCACTAAAAGTAAAGAAATTGAGCAAACTTTTCTAAATTACTTTGGGGAGTTATATAGACAAAATTTGGTAGTCACCGAGGGAGATGTAAAAACATGGCTGGGGGTGATTACCCCATCCCAGAGACAAGCAGCTCAGTAACAAACAGTAGGATAGTGGCAATAGAGATAATAAAAAATGCATTAAGGGCAGGGAAGTCTGGTAGGGCAGCAGGCCTTGAAGGGCTCCCTTTAGAACTATATAAAAGACTAGAAGAGGTCCTACTGCCACATTTGACTGAATTGTTTTCCGAATGTTTTGAAAAAGGTGCAGACTTGCCAGAATCTTGGGATGAGGCCACTGTCATATTAATCCCAAAACCGGGCAAATCCTTAAACCTATGTGACTCATATAGGCATATTTCCTTAATCAATTGCGATTACAATATCTTTGAAAAATCTTATCAGTCCCTTGCGACAGTCAACTGGGGTGGGACTTTGTCCCCCAGCATCCTCAAGTCAGGTGTGGGAAGTGGAACCATCCCTCGCTGAACCACAAGGCGGCGTTGGACTCATGTAGTGTGGGATTTACAGAAGGGCCTTCCGAGGCCCGTGCATCTCACCAGTCCCTTGCGACAGTCAGCTGGGATGGGGCTCGGTCCCCTAGCATCCTCCAGGCAGGCGCGGGAGGCAGAGCCAGCCTTCCTGGCACCACAAAGGCAGCGCTACACTCAAGCAATTCTTGAAGCGCATGAGCAAACCACGGGCAAAGGGCAGGCTCGTCTGCGCCCATCAGAGACAGGAAGAGACAGGGCAAGGCAACTCCCTTGGTTCTTGTCACCATATGACCAACGTCTCCACGTCTCCATGCTCACAAGTAGGTGATTATCTTGGAATTGCAACTCATCTAAGACTATTAACTTTCCTTTATTGAACTGGTGAGGTGAGTTGAGACTTTGAACATAAATCCCATGCTGATTATTGTGTCATACTATTATCGCTTTCTATAATTTGACTGTTGCTGGAACTGCTAATTGGTGGAGGGAACAGACTAAAGCACTCATTAGAAATGGGCAAAAGAAAGGCCACTGAGTCTGCTGCCGGAAAGAGTAAAATTCCAAAGACAGTTAAACATAAGAAAACAGCCGCAGATAACTGTACCCTAGCTGAGATTGACGACCTAATTGAGGAGGTAGAAACAATATAATCTGATGGGAAGAAATTGACTAGTGGAGGCACAAAAAAGAAAACTTCCTTTTATAATAAACAGAATAAAACCAATGGTCTAAAAACCCCTGCACAAAATATTATTGTCCATCATGCCCCTGACGAGATACAGTCACAGGTTCCAATCCTTTCTAGGCACTCTCTGATCCTTGGGGTGGGCGGTTCTCCCCAAATTGGCAAAGCTAAGCCTGCTACTTTAACCCCTACCACAGACAGGAACACTGACAGTGAGACAATAACAATCAACTGCTCAAATAGATATGCACCATTAATCACATTGGAAGACCAAACAATTCTACAATTGGGAAATCTGTTCCAAAAATACAAGTCTAACCCATGCAGTAGTAAGGACAAGGCGGTACAAACTCAGAGGTTAGAAGCACTCAATCCACTACAGAGTTACATCAAAAACTAAACCACTTGATGGAAGAGGTACTAGCCCTTAAATCAATTAATTGGAGACTTAATCTCACGCAATAGCAGCACTAAAGGTGACAATGTGAGAAGCCATAAGGAATATCCCTTTGTGAACCTAAATACTACTCAGGCCTGTAATCCACAAAATTCACAACCACTTAGGTCAGTTCAACCAGATCTCTTCAGAAAATGTATAGGGAGTAATGTCTACCCAACTGATTCCATCCACCCATCAGCAACATCAGGGCTCGGAATCAAAAATCGATGCGCAAGACCTAGCACACCTGGTAGGCAATGGAAGGTATGAAAGACCGCTATAACTGGGGAGGAAACAATACACAAAGCACATCGAATTATCCACACTCCAAATGTCCCTAGTCCCACCTTAATGAAAGAAAAATGGCCACACTACATTAGTTATAAAGAAGGTCCGACAAAATTACAGGCATGCAGGAATAACAAGCTCCTCCTTACTCAGCAAGCCATGTAGGTGTTTAAAATGTATTCAGGATATCACTTAGGTCACTCGTTACAATTCCATCATTCTTTTCTTCTAATGGTTTAGTAACAGAGGTAGGGTTAAAGTCATGCTTCACACAGACATGATGAGTAAGATTTAGTCAATAACTACCAATACAATAATTATGCAAATACAGCGAAAAACCAAGCAGATATACGTTTACTTTTTAATGACACCATGTTTGGATTTTCCATCTCTCCAGAAAAAAACTCAAATTATTCTTTACAATTTAGGAATGCTTTAACATGATGGCTCCCTCTTTTCCGTTTCCATTGTTTTGTACAGAAAAAAACATTTATTTTCTTGTCTGTATTTATTTTTAAATGTGGATAACACGGAAATTGGGTGCTTTTTGAGTGATTCTAAATGTACTTTGCCATGACTGCCAGGCCAATAACCCTGCGGATTGATAGGTAAGGGAGTTAAAAAAGAAAGTGATTTTAGTAAGGAGGCTTTAACAGCAGTAGATAAGCTCAAGACTGATACTGAAATGTGCATATGTTTATTTATGTGCATTGATTTATCTTCTGCAGGTGTTCTTAGCAAAGTAACCTGGACAGGCATTCAAGCATGACTGCATATTTATTGGTTAAATAAATGTGAAAATATACCAGTTTCAGCTTTATTTCTTTCACAAAACCAATCATAAATATAGATAAAGTTGACAAAAAATGAATATGAATAAATACAGTTGTAAATGTAAATAAATAATGCCATAAAACTGGGAGCCCTATATATTTAACCTAGGGAAACACATTCTCCTTGCTTCTTTCACTGTCACAGTTCACAAGTTTCAATGGCTTGTGATGGAGCGAGGTTCAGAATGATATTTTGTTCTGACTCGCAAAGTTAAACTTCCATAAAACCGTAACTGTATTAATCAGTGTGTGGTGAAATATTAACCAACTTATTTTCAAAAATGCATATACATCAGAAACACGAGGGACAAACTCATGTGCTCTTTGTTGCAAAAGCAAGTGCGTATAAAATAATAAACTAACCTTGTCTATTGTCTTTGTCAGTATTAAATACGGCTGTTTAACTAATGGCTTGTGCTTATTTGTGTGCTTATGTTATGTCTTTACGTCTTTATGTGGCATAAGCTTGTGGAGAATCCTGCGGCCTAAAAGAAAAAGGTAGATATGAAATGCAGCTTTGTGTGCTCAGCTAGGTAACATAAATTAATGGGTTAATAATTAGTAAAGGGGCTGGGTAACAGAATGGGTCTCAATTCTCTAATTAATTGATGTCTTGTGTTTGTTTAAATAATAGTTTTCAAGTGAGGCCTAAAGGCACATTGAAAAGATGGCGTTTTCGAGTCCTGTCCAGAAAGAGCCTTGCATGGAAGTGGAAACATATACCACGTTGACAAATTTTTGCAAATTCAAATAAACTGCTAAACGTGCTCTTGGAGAGAAAGATTCAAGGACAGGAAGCGGCAAGTTTGCCATGCCAAGGAAGTCATGTACTGTAGCTCAAATTAAAGTAACATTTTTAAGGAAGCTGCGTGACTTGAAAATAAGAGACAATGGACTCTATGAAAAGCCCGATCTAGGCTTGGAGAAAGGTGATGACATCATATGAGCTGACAAAAGTCAGCCAATGAGGACACTGGATGGCAAAGAAATGTGTTCAATTTAGAGAAGATTAGCTAGTCAAAAAGGTATAAAATCTATCCCCATGGGCAGTAGGGCGCTTCTTGCTTTCCAATTCCTGAAGGGCGTGACGTGCTGTTGGACTCTTTGGCGCACGTAAGGATAGCAGACTTTAATGATCATTCCTTTTAGGTGAAGCGAGTTTTAGACAGGGAAATAGAATTTAGGGAATGGAAACTGTTATTTTCTTTAATTCATGCTAACTGATTTGCCCTTGAAGTGTCGGTCCAATATGTTTTCCACTTAATAATCGCAGCTTTCATTATAGCAAATAAAATAAAGATTCTTAATAAAATGCTCTTTCTTTGAATAATAAAGTTAATACAATTTAGATTTTTGAAACGACAAGCTGGTCTTGTTTATTCATGGTCTAGTTACCATCAGCTGATCCATTTACCTAAGCGACTTAAATAAAATGATAAATGATTAAAACCATGGTAAGAAATGATAAACTGCAGTTGTATATAAATTTGTAAATAGTTTGTGAATATCTCTGTTTAATTAGGTCACATGATTCAGTCGCCCAAAAATTGTCTCGTTGGTATATGTCCCTTGTGAGTGATTTATGATTAATGGTGAGTATTGTGGAGTTGGGTAGCGTTGGTGAGACAATTTTTCCTTAGGGGCTCTGGATCAATTCCTTGGTAGCAGAGTTACGGTTGCTATGGTAACTGTCATGCTACATGGTAATTACATAGGATCGATGTTTAACATATGTTGAGTTTCTTCAGTTGTTATATATAGTCGAAAGGTTTTTTCCAGCAGTGTGAAAATTCCTAGTTGTGCCGGCAAGAGTAGTGTAACAGGTAAAGTTGCACAGTGCATTTGTTCTGTTTCAAAATAGTGGTATTGTCATATATCACTAGTGTTGTGGTCGTACAGCACAAGTTTAGGGATTTTAGGTGTGTAAGGTAGAATGTATAGCAAGGATTATCTATGAAATTGTAGGTTTCTAGTATAGGGACTTGGAGCCTGTTTTAAAACTCACTGTGAAAAAAGTAGTAGAATTTATCCAAGCTTGAGTGAAGGGTAAGGAAGTGTCGTCTATCTTACTGGCGAGTGAGGTTTTCTTGTGTGGGTTAAAGTCCTACCAAGATTCATGTATGGTTAGGGATTTTTCTGTTTGAATATGCGTAAATGATTTTTGTAATATACGATCGAGTGAAACTTTGAATTGTTACTATATGTGCATTCAGAGAGTAACAAGTTTGTTATTACCTGCTAGAAGGGACCTATTCGCATTTTCGAGTCAGGAGGTGGGCCCCGGAACTCCCAGTCACCTAGGTCCACGAACAACTCCACCGAAGCGGAAGCCAGTGTCTCGGGGCCAGCTTGCAGTGCGGGGCCCTCTTAAGCGCGATTCTGGCACTCGCGCAAAATTGTATGCAGAATACCTTATCATGCCAGTGATGCGCTTTTGAGGACCCCCGCAAAATGAAGTGGACTCAGCCCTGCTGGTTTGTTTGCTCCGGTGAACGTTTTGACTGTCCAGGTTGCAGGAACGGCTGAATCTCACCACCTCCCAGCCAGGAAGAAAGCAGCAGCATAGGCGCCATTCGGCTCCTCCTCGGGCGAGGTGAATTTCACTATTGCCCCCGTAAACTGGACTCCTGTGCTCTGGTGGTTGTGGTGGTCTGGGGGCTTGAGGAGGTGTCATTCACAAGCAGAGAGCAGCAAACATTCAATTCTGCGGAGCCCAGCTTGTCGGAAAATCTTCCCCGCTGAACCTGAACTTACCTGGAATTCACACTGCATTCTGGGCAAGGTGGTTCGCCTGTGCTTCTACCACGTGCAGGTAGTGGACTCAAGCATTCGCTGAGGGGCAGAACCGGCAACAATCACCCATTGCGGTAATGGCAGGACACTCTTAAATCAACAGTGTACCGCAGACATGCTTAATTGCTCCTATATTCATCTGGCGCTGACGAGGCTTATCTGAAGCCGAAATGCATTCGCCCATCTGTGAATAAAGTGGCCTCCGACTGTTCCCCTGCTGTGGGCCCTTTCTTTTCTTTGTAGGAGAAGCTTGGTTTATACTTTGCGCGCGGATTCCAGTGACGCGCTTTTGAGGACCCCCACAACACGAAGTGGACTCAGCCCTGCTGGTTTGTTTGCTCCGGTGAACGTTTTGACTGTCGAGGTTGCTGGAACGGCTGAATCTCACCACCTCCCAGCCAGGAAGAAAGCAGCGGCGTAGGCGCCATTCGGCTCCTCCTCGGGCGAGGTGAATTTCACTATTGCCCCCGTAAATTGGACTCCTGTGCTCTGGTGGTCGTTGCGGTCTGGGGGCTTGAGGAGGAGTCATTCACAAGCAAACAGCGGCAAACATTCAATTGTGCGGAGCCCAGCTTGCCGGAAAATCATCCCCGCCGAACCTGAACTTACCTGGAATCCACACTGCATTCTGGGCAAGGTGGTTCGCCTGTGCTTCTACCAAGTGCAGGTAGTGGGCTCAAGCATTCGCTGAGGGGCGGAACCGGCAACAATCACCCAATGCGGTAATGGCAGGACACTCTTAAATCAACAGTGTACCGCAGACATGCTTAATTGCTCCTGTATTCATCTGGCGCTGACGAGGCTTATCTGAAGCCAAAATGCATTCGCCCATCTGTGAATAAAGTGGCCTCCGACTGTTCCCCTGCTGTGGTCCCTTTCTTTTCTTTGGAGGAGAAGCTTGGTGCATACTTTGTGCACGGATGCCAGTGACGCGCTTTTGAGGACCCCCGCAACACAAAGTAGACTCAGCCCTGCTGGTTTGTTTGCTCCGGTGAACATTTTGACTGTCCAGGTTGCTGGAATGGCTGAATCTCACCACCTCCCAGCCAGGAAGAAAGCAGCGGCGTAGGTGCCATTCGGCACCTCCTCGGGCGAGGTAAATTTCACTATTGCCCCCGTAAATTGGACTCCTTTGCTCTGGTGGTCATTGCGGTCTGGGGGCTTGAGGAGGTGTCATTCACAAGCAGAGAGCGGCAAACATTCAATTCTGCGGAGCCCAGCTTGTCGGAAAATCATCCCCGCCGAACCTGAACTTACCTGGAATCCACACTGCATTCTGGGCAAGGTGGTTCGCCTGTGCTTCTACCACGTGCATGTAGTGGACTCAAGCATTCGCTGAGGGGCGGAACCGGCAACAATCACCCAATGTGGTAATGGCAGGACACTCTTAAATCAACAGTGTACCGCAGACATGCTTAATTGCTCCTGTATTCATCTGGCGCTGAGGAGGCTTGTCTGAAGCTGAAATGCATTCGCCCATCTGTGAATAAAGTGGCCACCGACTGTTCCCCTGCTGTGGTCCCTTTCTTTTCTTTGGAGGAGAAGCTTGGTGCATATATATATATATATATATATATATATATATATATATATATGAAAATCAGCTCCTTGCAGTTCCGCTTTGCGCAGCCACGCCAGCAACGAAGGAGACAGACCAACCAGGTACAGCAAGATGGTATGTTTATTTTTCACAGAAAACAGCTACGGGTTTCGGGCCGACTTGCCCTTGTTCACACTGTAATTGTACTGAAAAACAATTGCGTTTTTTATTTGCTTTAGAAAGTGAACACACCTCTAGTGATTGCATCATAAGTCACATGATCATAGACATAGACAAAATGAAAGAATATTTACTTGTATGCTCTTTCCGTCCATTTATAAAATGTTGTATTTAGCAATAAAGGGATAAATCCCGAATAGCTTCAAAATTAAATTAACATCTGAGAAACAAAAATATTTCTATGTAAATACATACATAATATATATTGCATAAATGGTTATCAACGAAATTGTGCCATTATTATGTCTATAAAGTGACTGGTGCAACATTTAAGAAAGCAGCAATTGAGATAAAGTGCATGTAGGATCGTGCAAAAGATTGTGCAAAGAAAGCAAAAAGTACATACTGCATAGTCAAGAAGTCATTCAATATCTGCAACTATATATTCCCAGATCCCTGAGATAGTTGCGTTAAAATGTACTAAAACATCCTTAAAAAGCAGTAAAAACATGTGCATGTGTATGTCAACCCTGAATCTCAACAAAATATGCATCGAATCATGTGTTGACGTTATAAATAACAGAAAAGAAGAGAATCATCATACATTTATAAATAAATATACATATATCTAAAAATGCATAAATAGTGTAAGTAGAAAAGTAGTAGAAATTTTTCAATTGGAATGAAGATATCATTTCATCTGAAAATAAAGAAGAAAAACACAAATTGATTTTTGTTGAAATTAAAAAGCTAGATCAGTATATATAAATTAATTAAATATCTCCATATCAAAGTATTTACAATCTTTCTCTATATATACATCATTATTTTTATCACATATATTAAACCTGATCAAAAATAGAAAGAAGGCCCATTTTAGAATATAAAAAGTGTACAAATGTATAGCAACTGATAATAATGTCACACTCAATAATAGGGATCCAAACTATTGAGTGTAAAGTAGCTGTACATATATGGATGACATAGAAGAGAGCAGAGTGTATAGGGTATACAGTGAATTATATATAGTGATGCATCTCTTCCGTGGTGTTTAGTCCATTGGGCCATCTACTGTCGAATTCTAGAATAATTTTTGTTTCCAACTGTCAAAGCATACGATCTCGATCACCTCCTCTTCTCAGTAAAGGAATTGCACCCACCACAAAGTACTTAAGACATGACACATCTTTATTATGTACAGTCTTGAAGTGGAGGGCAACCGGGTAAGCCGGATCACTGTGAATGATGGCTCTTAAATGCTGCAATTTCCTGACGTGCACCTGCAGCCTAGTGCTACCAACGTAGTTTAAGCCGCAGGTGCAGGTCAGGACATATACAGCATGGTCAGTTTTGCAATTGTAACTGCCATTAATAGGCTTACCTTCAGGACAGAAAGGGGTCGAGTAGCGAGAGGCATTTATTCCAAATTTGCAGGCTCGACAGCTTGAGCATTTTCGAAAACCCTTAGCTGGCTGAAGCCATATTTTCTTCTGCTTGAGTTAGGGTGCTGCCTTATCCAAGACTGATCCCATATTTTGAGCCCTTCTAAAAGTGATTACAGGTGACTGAGGAAGCGTAGGCCCCAGAATGTTGTCACTTAATATTATGGGCCAATTCTTTTTCATGATGGCTTTAAGTTGTCTATCCTCTTTGCTAAAGGTAGTTATCAAGCGTGGACAGTTGGAATTGGAATTATGTTTAACAGAGATAGCTTGAATATGACTTTCCTGTTCATTTTGTTTGAATAAACTTTCTCTGGTTCTAAGTTTGGACTTATCAATGGCCAATTTAAGCATGTCATCAGTGTATCCTCGTGAGGACAATCATATCACTGAGGCAAGATTCAAAATCAATATTGGTGCTACATATCCTTTTTAGTCTTAAGATTTCCCCATAAGGGATGCTGGAAATAGTGTGTCTTGGATGCATGCTACTCGCGTGTAAAGTAGTATTACCGGCGGTAGATTTTCTGTGTAGTGTAGTATGGATAGATGAATTAGATACATACATCTCTACATCCAAGAATTGCATTTTTGTAGCATGAATATGAGCTGTAAAGTTCAAATTTAAAGAGTTAGCATTTATCTCTTTAATAAAATCATTTTCATGCTCACTACTTCCTTCCCATAGAATAAAAATGTCATCAATATATCTTAAGTAACATCTGATATGCACATGCATCCAATTATTGTGTGTTATTGCGAGGACCTGTTCCTCCCACCAGCCGACGTGTAAACACGCGTAGCTGGGGGAGAAACAGGCCCCCATAACAACACTTCGTAATTGTTTGAAAACATCTTTGCCAAACAGGAAGAAATTGTTACATAGACACCATTCAATTAGTTTTAAAATGCCTGTGTTGTGTTCATAATACACAATGGGGCGCTTGGCTAAAAAATGACCAACAGCTGACAATTCATGGGTATGGTCAATGCTGGTGTAGAGCGACTCTACATCAAGAGTGATAAGCAGCATATTGGGACTAGTTAAAAAATCACTCGTATCTTTCACAAAGCTAGGTAGTTGTTTGACAATGTCCTGCAAGTAAAAGTCAACATATTCTCCAACTTTTTCGCCCATACTTTTAATCGCTGATATAATAGGGCATCCTGGAATGGGACTTACTTTTTTGTGCACTTTGGGGATTAGATATAGAGATGGAAGGATGGGATGTTCCACATTCATAAATTTATGTTCCTCAAAAGAAATTAACCCCTCTCTGCGCCTCTTAAATCAACAGTGTACCGCAGACATGCTTAATTGCTCCTGTATTCATCTGGTGCTGACGAGGCTTATCTGAAGCCGAAATGCATTCGCCCACCTGTGAATAAAGTGGCCTCCGACTGTTCCCCTGCTGTGGTCCCTTTCTTTTCTTTGGAGGAGAAGCTTGGTGCATATATATATATATATATATATATATATATATATATATATATATATATATATATATATATATATATATTCACTGAAAAAACCATAGGTTATAGACCATATATAGTTAGGAATTAGCATTTACAAAACCTTGAAAATTCACTGAAAAAACCATAGGTTATAGACCATATATAGTTAGGAATTAGCATTTAAAAAACCTTATTTTACTCACACAAAACCATTGAAATTCCATATATAGTTAGTTGCACTAACTATATATTGCGCACCCGCAATCCACTGCTGATCATGTCACATATTACATCATTCATGACATGGTCAGTGACATCACTGATGACATCACTGATGACATCTCAAATGACATCACTGATGACATCACTGATGACAACATCCAGTGACTGTATGTTTCTGTAAAGTTAAAATATGTCTTACATATTGAAGAATGAGTGGATGTATAAGTGTCTGGATGAAGGATTTAGTAGGTGCGTGACTGACTGTATGAGTGAGTGATTAAATGTGTCTCACTGAATGCATGGGTTAGTGACTAAACTGTCTTAATTTGTGCATCATTATGTCTGTTGTTCTGTAAACTGCTGCATGTGTTGATCATTAGCTATACGAGAGGCTATATGTGTTATTAATTGGTTGCCCAAGTATTTCTATGGGAGATTGAGTTTGTGTGGGGGTGGCTGGAAGGTGTGTGACTCTATGCATAGATGTGTGAGCAGTTTATTCACTAGGTGTATGAGTTCAAGAGTGCATGTGGAAACAGCTACATGGGCAGTTGACTGTGTGCATGAGTGTATTGATGAGTGAATGGATATCTCAATGCTACATGTCATAGTAAGTACATATGTAAAACACAGTACATGTGAGAGTTGGCATATATAAATAACTGTGCATGAGAGCCACTGAATGAGTGAGTGGTTGTATCGATCATTGTGAACTTGTATCAGGGATTGTATAAGAGAGTAAATATGTGTTAGTATATGTTTCAATAAGTAAGGTGTGTTTAACTGTATAGTTGAAGAAATGGAGGTGAGATTGTTTCTTTGCATGACTGACTGGGTGTGTGAGTAACTCCATGGATGAGTGGCAGTGTGTGAGTGTCTGTATACACTGAGTGTATCTAAGGTTATATTAGAGTCTGAAGAGGTTTATCGTATTAGCACAAGAATGATGTCAAATGAGATGTCATCAGTGATGTCATCAGTGATGTCATTTGAGATGTCATCAGTGATGTCATCAGTGATGTCACTGACCATGTCATGAATGATGTAATATGTGACATGATCAGCAGTGGATTGCGGGTGCGCAATATATAGTTAGTGCAACTAACTATATATGGAATTTCAATGGTTTTGTGTGAGTAAAATAAGGTTTTTTAAATGCTAATTCCTAACTATATATGGTCTATAACCTATGGTTTTTTCAGTGAATTTTCAAGGTTTTGTAAATGCTAATTCCTAACTATATATGGTCTATAACCTATGGTTTTTTCAGTGAATTTCAACGGTTTTTTAATAGCAAATATCATAAGCTGTCGAATGTCAAGTACGTGGTAAGTGAAAACATTTTCGTGTTTATGCACACTGATCTGCTTTGAATGGTGCCCCCCCCCTCATTTCTATTAGGAGTACTCTCTCTTTGCAGATAGTGAAAGGTAGTTAACGCAGGCCTTTGCCCCCGTTGTAATCCGTCGTGCCTGCTTCTCTCTCCATTTGATTGATTGTTATCCAAGTATTTACTGTTTTAGAATTAGTTCTCTTTGGTTCATTCTCTATTTACAAACAAACACAGAGTCGCAATACTCTGTTTAGTCTTTGCAGATAACGAAAAATCGTGTAAAAAAAAGAAAAGGAATCAAGCAAAATCAGTAGGCCACTAATGGGATCTCTTTTTGACCTCGCTAAAATAGAAACATTAGGAACAACCCCTCATGACAAATACAAAACTAGTGAGATGAACTGAACTCCACACAATGATGGCTGCAAAACAGCTCGGCTCCGCCACCCACCCCGCCCAAAATAACGATAAAGAACGGCTGCCATGATTGGTTGCGGAATGACCACGACGGAGCTACGAAATGGTGCTGCTCTCATGCTAACCCCAGCTTCAGTCTAAAACATCCAGAAACACTGTAGACTACCAATTCGATCAGTTCCGGTAGCGCCCCAATGTAACCCGGTAGAGAAGAACTAGCCCTCCCCTCTTTGACTGATGGTTCTTGTTGCCTGTCCCTTCTGTTGTCATTTAACAGAACTATTTAGCCTGCTGAAAGGGGTTGTGTTCCGACCGCTGGTTGGTGGAGACATTTTGACTATATTCTGGACCTGCGTTGTCGCGTAATGCGTCATATGACGCGCCGCGTTAGCGCATCCGGAAGTCATCCGGGGCGCGCAGCGCGTAACGTAAGCATAACAAGTCATGTGACTTGTTAATAAAACTTTTCATTGGTTCATTTTACTTTTCTTATTGTAATGATGAAAGGCTTGGTCATATGACCTAAAAATTACGCTTTTCATTACTTCCGAACATTATTTTTTCTTAAATATATGTTATAATGTTCCAGGCTAATGTACTTTCCCGGAAATTTTACAACTGTCCTGCAAGTAAAATATATTCTTTTTTCGAGAAAAAGAGCGTTTCTTCGTCCCATGACGGAGCCGTTGAGCAAAAGAGGGTCGACCTGCTGTCTTAGTCGCCGATACGCCTGAATATGAGAGTCTTATCGATCACTTTATGTTGCAGGAATAGAAAACACAACAGCCCTTGACCATTTATCTTTACTGCGTTCCTTCGTATTATACCTTTTACCCTTCATGTAATTGGTCTGCTTTATTTCACTTGCCTTTTAATGATTCTAAAACAGTCACTATTATTAAAAACTTTACCAATGTATATACTACTACCATGTTTTCTTTTAAAAACCTTTATTGTGAAAATTTCATTATACAAATACGAGCCTATAACCACGTGGGCCTGCCACAGAGCAAACTGTAATCGTATATGATGAATAGACATTTACACTGTAGAGGAACGTAACGGGCGGGCCATTAGGTTGCAAGAACTAAGGTGTCTAACAGTTACGGAATCGGTGGACGTACATTTTTAATTAAAATACGACAGGGCCAGTTACAATAAAATTATCTAGATATACATTTGCGGGCAAGTACCATGGGTGACGTTAATTCGAACTTTCAACAGTACAGTAATCAATAACACATCAGAACTTAATATCAATAGGGATGTCGAAATAGTCAATCAATTCTCGTCCCCGCCCGCCATGTGCTTCAAAACTGCATACGTATCTCGTGATTTCAAGGTTCTGCAACCAGTACACAACAAGGAGTTACGAGTCCCATTTATTCCGGCGCCATTTTGGGCGAGGACGGGCAGGTCCAGGATATAGTCAAAATGTCTCTACCAACCATCGACTATGATGATGTTTATATGCTGTATTTATTAGAGTAACACTCATCTGTCCACATGAAATTAATTTGCCACAATCTAAACATGTCATTTTAATCTTTCCAAAGTTCTTCTAAATATTTGGGACCGTTTCCCTTGCCTCTGAAGCTCTCAGTGCCACTTCTTTGATGAATGTACTAGCAGGTCAGGGGTTCTCCTCCAAATCTCTCTTTTATGCTGCACTATAATTAATTGGTGCCACCTCTCCATATGACGATGCATGGTATAGTTACCACAACTATATTTTTTTTCGGTTCCTCTGGAGAGTTCATCGTGGCAGATGAAGCATGTAACGTACCGGGCATTTACCTTTTTTTGCATGTACAGGAAAGGAAAAAAAAATCGAGCGTCCGAGTTCTAAGGTGTCCCAGGGCCATTTTAGTGGACCAGGCCCAAATCCAAAGAACAGGCCGCCATTTTGAGAGTCCTCTTGCAGCCGCCTGTCGCTGTAGCATCAAGAGCAGCCGAAACTCAGCTGAATGGCAACTGAAACGGTAAAGGGGCCCCCTACTACAGCAGACGAGCCTCCACCTAGGAAGGCCCATTCACGCCGGCTCCCCCCCCCTTCGGGCACCCCACGCCGTTATTCGGAGCAGTATTGTAGGATGGCCACACCAGTGCGGCAACTTGCTAGACATCACCTCGGTGGTAACCGAATCTCAACGCCTTGTGGTGTCTTCTATTCAAAAAACATTGTTATGCTGCCTTCGACCTATTCGCCGCAAGTGCGCACACAACTCAACTGCATAGCTTGCTAGACACCACCTCGGTGCCATCCGGATCTTGGAATCTCAGCACCTTTTGGTGTCTTCTCTTCAGAAAATATTGTTGCGCTGCCTTTGGCCCCATTCGCACATCAGTCCGCTACTGACGCCATCTCACAGGCTAATGGGGCGCCCCACGCCGACTTTCAGCATTGTAGAATGACCACACCAGTACAGCAACTTGCTAGACATCACCTCGGTGCCATCCGGATCTCGGCGCCCCACTGCAGATGAAGTGCCTCTCAACTATGAAACCACCACGGTGACATCCGGATCTTGGCGCGTTGTGCTGCCTTCGGCCTATTCGCACATCGGTCCGCTACTGACGCCATCTCACAGGCTAATGGGGCGACCCACGCCGAGTTTCAGCATTGTAGGATGACCACACCAGTACAGCAACTTGCTAGACATCACCTCGGTGCCATCCGAATCTTGGCATCTCAACGCCTAGTGGTATCTTCCATACAAAAAATATTGTTACGCTGCCTTTGGCCCCATTCGCACATCAGTCCGCAACTTAGACATCACCTCGGTGCCATCCGGATCTTGGCATCTCAGCGCCTTGTGGTGTCAGTCAGAAAATATTGTTGCGCTGCCTTTGGCCCCATTCGCACATCGGTCCGCTACTGACGCCATCTCACAGGCCAACGGGGCGCCCCACGCCGACTTTCAACATTGTAGGATGGCCACAGAAGTGCGACAACTTACTAGACACCACCTCGGTGCCATCCGGATCTTGGCGCGTTGTGCTGCCTTCGGCCTATTCGCACATCGGTCCGCTACTGACGCCATCTCACAGGCCAACGGGGCGCCCCACGCCAACTTTCAGCATTGTTGGATGGCCACACCAGTGCGGCAACTTACTAGACACCACCTCGGTGCCATCCGGATCTTGGCGCGTTGTGCTGCCTTCGGCCTATTCGCACATCGGTCCGCTACTGACGCAAACTCACAGGCCAACGGGGCGCCCCACGCCGACTTTCAGCATTGTAGGATGGCCACACCAGTGCTGCAACTTGCTGGACACCACCTCGGTGCCATCCGGATCTTGGCGCGTTGTATTGCCTTCGGCCTATTCGCACATCGGTCCGCTACTGACGCCGCCTCACGTGCCAACGTATTTTCTCCGCATTTTATACCCTATGCCGCATAACAGGTCATGTGACTTGTTTATAAAACTTTTCATTGGTTCATTTTACTTTTGGTTTCCTAATGATGGAAGGCTTGATCATATGACCTAAAAACAACACTTTTCATTGGATGAAAACTTTTTTTTTTTTCCCAAACGATGAAAGCCCCACCTTGTTTCTGGATGTTTCAGACTAAACTGGCGTCAGCATGAGAGCACCACCATCTCGTAGCTCCGTCGTGGTCATTCCGCGAGCAATCATGGCAGCCGCTCCCCACCAGAAGCCTGCAGGAGTCGGGGCCCCCAAAACTTTTGATGAATTCTCAAGGCGGAGGGGACGCTTTCGAGAATGGGGTCCAAGACCTAGCAGACAAGCGTCCGATTTCCAAGGTGTCCCAGGGCCATTTCAGTGGACCAGGCCCAAAAAGGAAAGAGCCTGCCGCCATTTTGAGAGTCCTGTGACAGCCGCCTATCGCTGCACCGCAAGAGTGGGCGCAACTCAGCTGAATTGCGGCTTTTGACACAGTGGACCAAAAACGGACGGAATGGCAACTGAAACGGTAAAGGGGCGCCCCACTACAACAGATGACACTCCACCTGGAGAGGCCCGTTCACGCCGCCTCCCCCGGGGCGCCCCACGCCGTTATTCGGAGCAGCATTGTAGGATACCAAAACCAGTGCGGCAACTTACTGGACATCACCTTGGTGCCATCGTTCTGCTGCCTTGGAACTATTCGCACAACAGTTTGCTACTGATGACCCACCCCCCGCGATGCCCCACGCCGTTATTTGCTGGGTGGCAACTTACTAGACATCACTTTCGTGTCATCTAGATTTCGGCGCGTTCTGCTGCCTTGGAACTATTCGCACAACAGTTTGCTACTGATGACCCACCCCCCGCAACGCCCCACGCCGGAAATCTGGACGTTGTGCTGCATTGGGACTATTCGCACAGCCGACCGCTACTTCGTTGTTTTTCCCTAAAAATGTTTATATGTTATTACTATTTTTGTTTTCTTGTATATATTTATAAATTATTAAAGTTTTATAATCTTACTACTTTGTCGGAGTGCTATATATTTTTAATGTGACACATAATTGTAAAAACTTTGATGTACAAAGAGTCATCCCTGGAATCTTCCGCTTCACGCTCGGTCCCCTCCCCAATCACAATACAGGATGGTTTTCAGATAATAGCAACGCTTCTGCTGTGACGGATCTCATCGAGTGTGGGCCTTGATCTACTATAACTCCTTTGAAGAGGGGTGATTCTTTACAGCTGTGGCCATAAACTACATCTGCAGGGCTAGCTGATAGCCTAGGACCGGCCTGGACAATCGGACACAGAGGAAAAGGAGTGTCAGAGGGTGCGGTAGTGAATAGGGCGAAAGGGAGGTGTCGGGCGGGCACAGGGTGTGATTCTCAGGGAAGAGCAGCGCAGATGGGGGGAGGTTTATTACCCATGCATAAGACAGAGAGCGGGGGTGACCACTGCCTGGGTGAGATGCTTGCGAGGGTGGGGAGCCATGCTAAGGATCGACAGCGTGCACAGAGTGGGTCTGGTCAAGGCATCAAAAATGGCTGCCGTGCACGACAAAAGTGTGGCATTTGAAAAAAGACAAGATGGCGCAGACAATGTTTTTCAACACTTCCTGATTTCCTTCGAATCGAACGTTAACAGACGTTGGGGCATATTACCAAAGTTAAGCGATATTTATCCCTAACGATGCATTGCAAAGATTTTTTTACCGTCAGAAATTATCGCAGATAAACCTTGCTATTATCAAGGTTTATCGCAAATACGATAAAAAACGACCGCAATGCATTAATATCGCTGAAAACTCAGCGATATTCATGCATTACCGAGCTAATGCTCTTAGCCATGTTATCCACCTCCCATTGCATAACATGGCTAAGAACTGCTCAGGGCAGCTGTTACTTTTTGGAGATATTCGCGCTTATCTCGAATATTTCCAAAAGTTGATAATAGGAGATAGCGATGTTAGCGACTGTTTCCAGTCGCTAACATCTTGGCATGCCCACTTTGCATGTCATTAGTGATAAATATCACTCACATGCAAAGTGGGGCCCAAGATGGTCGCTATCTCCTACTAGCCGTCGCTAACTGGTGTTAGCAACAGCTAGGTAATACAGATATAATTTTATCTCCGCGAAGCGGAGCGCTGTTACAGATATATATCTTGTTTTTGAACGTTAATTTCTCAAAATGCACTGAAGCACATATATTGAGACCTAGCAAAGGCACATCGGGCTACCAGTCCCTAATATTTTACCAAGTTTCGTGCAAATCCATTCAGCCGTTCGATTATTATTATTATTTATTTTTTTTGCCCCGCGGGGCCCTTTTTAAACCTCCACATCAAACCTAGGGGGTCAGCGAGGATCTACTATGCCCCCTTATGGTCATTTGCCCCTTCGCTTTGGCCTCCTCTTGTCTCTCGATCCTACCGAGAGACAAGATGGCGGCCGCTACGTACTGTTTGGAATGTTTACAGACACTGGAGAGCCAATCAGCTTCGCTTCGCAAAGCTCCGTAACGCGAAAAGTACGCGAAGCG
The DNA here is from genome assembly GCF_964261635.1 of Lissotriton helveticus. Classification (NCBI taxonomy): domain Eukaryota; kingdom Metazoa; phylum Chordata; class Amphibia; order Caudata; family Salamandridae; genus Lissotriton; species Lissotriton helveticus. The sequence continues at coordinate 151,093,134 of NC_136073.1, forward strand.
GTGCGCTGTTACAGATATATATCTTTTTTTGAACGTTAATTTCTCAAAATCCACTGAAGCACATATATTGAGACCTAGCAAAGGCACATCGGGCTACCAGTCCCTACAATTTTGCCAAGTTTCGTGCAAATCCATTCAGCCGTTCGATTATTATTATTATTTTTTTTTTTTGCCCCGCGGGGCCCTTTTAAAACCTCCACATCAAACCTAGGGGGTCAGCGAGGATCTACTATTCCCCCTTATGGTCATTTGCCCCTTCGCTTTGGCCTCCTCTTGTCTCTCGATCCTACCGAGAGACAAGATGGCGGCCGCTACGGACTGTTTGGAATGTTGACAGACGCCGGAGAACCAATCAGCTTCGCTTCACAAAGCTCCGTTGCGCGAAAAGTACGCGTCCTGGAGCGCTGCCCGGTCCGCTGTTACAGATATATATCTTTTTTTAAACGTTAATTTCTCAAAATACACTGTAGCACATATATTGAGACCTACAAAAGGCACATCGGGCTACCAGTCCCTACAATTTTGCCAAGTTTCGTGCAAATCCATTCAGCCGTTCGGGCTAAAAGTGAGGCCAACCGCCCTATGGAAAACTCAATGTTAAAAACACGTTTTGGGACCCCCCTTTTTTATCAACCCCCCCTGGACGAACCCCCCCCCAATTTTCAGGGGCTGCTCAGAAACAAAATGTGCCATTTTCCTGAAAATTTCAGCCAATTCCGTCCACAAACGCCAAAGTTATTAGACAGAGAATTTTCAAAAAACCCATAGAGAAAAAATCCTAACTATATATACCTACTGGCGACCGCCAGTAGGTAATATATCTATATCTATATTCACTGAAAAAACCATAGGTTATAGACCATATATAGTTAGGAATTAGCATTTAAAAAACCTTATTTTACTCACACAAAACCATTGAAATTCCATATATAGTTAGTTGCACTAACTATATATCGCGCACCTGCAATCCACTGCTGATGATGTCACATATTACATCATTCATGACATGGTCAGTGACATCACTGATGACATCACTGATGACATCTCAAATGACATCACTGATGACATCACTGATGACATCTCATTTGACATCAATGACCACATCACTGATGATATCATTCATGTGACAATACAATGCATCTCCTCACATTTTAATATAACCTCTGTTTCACCCAGTGTTAAATACAGAATATAATTTTTGAAACCATTGACACACCAATACTAGTTACTACATACGCACTCACTGATTCCTACGTCTACACACACCTTCACTCATTCACCCATACTATCATTCATACATACAATCACTCATCTTTACAACACTATCATATGCACTCATACACCTATACAGACACTCACAGTCTGCCACTCATCCATGGAGTTACTCACACACCTAGTCAGTCCTGTAAAGAATCAATGACACTTCCATTTTCTTGTCTATACAGTTAAACATAGAGCACCTTACATTTTCAAACATATACTAACACATACTTACCTTGTTATACAATCATTGATACAAGTACACATTGATCTGCACAGAGTCACACACCTCCCAGCCAGCCACACACACACTCAGTCTCCCATACAAATACTTGGACAATCAATCAGTAACCCATATAGTTAATCATATAGCTACTGATCAAAACATGCAGCAGTTTACAGAACAACAGACATAATGATGCACAAATTAAGACACTTTAGTCACTAACCCATGCACTCAGTGAGACACATTTAATCACTCACTCATGCATTCAGTCATGCACCTACTAAATCCTTTGTCCAGACACTTATACTTCCACTCATTCTTCAATATGTAAGACACATTTTAACTTTACAGAAACATACAGTCACTGGATGTTGTCATCAGTGATGTCATCAGTGATGTCATTTGAGATGTCATCAGTGATGTCATCAGTGATGTCACTGACCATGTCATGAATGATGTAATATGTGACATCATCAGCAGTGGATTGCAGGTGCGCGATATATAGTTAGTGCAACTAACTATATATGGAATTTCAATGGTTTTGTGTGAGTAAAATAAGGTTTTTTAAATGCTAATTCCTAACTATATATGGTCTATAACCTATGGTTTTTTCAGTGAATTTTCAAGGTTTTGTAAATGCTAATTCCTAACTATATATGGTCTATAACCTATGGTTTTTTCAGTGAATTTCAATGGTTTTTTAATAGCAAATATCATAAGCTGTCGAATGTCAAGTACGTGGTAAGTGAAAACATTTTCGTGTTTATGCACACTGATCTGCTTTGAATGGTGCCCCCCCCCCTCATTTCTATTAGGAGTACTCTCTCTTTGCAGATAGTGAAAGGTAGTTAACGCAGGTCTTTGCCCCCATTGTAATCCGTCGTGCCTGCTTCTCTCTCCATTTGATTCATTGTTATCCAAGTATTTACTGTTTTAGAATTAGTTCTCTTTGGTTCATTCTCTATTTACAAACAAACACAGAGTCGCAATACTCTGTTTAGTCTTTGCAGATAACGAAAAATCGTGTAAAAAAAAAGAAAAGGAATCGAGCAAAATCAGTAGGCCACTAATGGGATCTCTTTTTGACCTCGCTAAAATAGAAACATTAGGAACAACCCCTCATGACAAATACAAAACTAGTGAGATGAACTGAACTCCACACAATGATGGCTGCAAAACAGCTCTGCTCCGCCACCCACCCCGCCCAAAATAACGATAAAGAACGGCTGCCATGATTGGTTGCGGAATGACCACGACGGAGCTACGAAATGGTGCTGCTCTCATGCTAACCCCAGCTTCAGTCTGAAACATCCAGAAACACTGTAGACTACCAATTCGATCAGTTCCGGTAGCGCCCCAATGTAACCCGGTAGAGAAGAACTAGCCCTCCCCTCTTTGACTGATGGTTCTTGTTGCCTGTCCCTTCTGTTGTCATTTAACAGAACTATTTAGCCTGCTGAAAGGGGTTGTGTTCCGACCGCTGGTTGGTGGAGACATTTTGACTATATTCTGTACCTGCGTTGTCGCGTAATGCGTCATATGACGCGCCGCGTTAGCGCATCCGGAAGTCATCCGGGGCGCGCAGCGCGTAACGTAAGCCTAACAAGTCATGTGACTTGTTAATAAAACTTTTCATTGGTTCATTTTACTTTTCTTATTGTAATGATGAAAGGCTTGGTCATATGACCTAAAAATTACGCTTTTCATTACTTCCTAACATTATTTTTTCTTAAATATATGTTATAATGTTCCAGGCTAATGTACTTTCCCGGAAATTTTACAACTGTCCTGCAAGTAAAATATATTCTTTTTTCGAGAAAAAGAGCGTTTCTTCGTCCCATGACGGAGCCGTTGAGCAAAAGAGGGTCGACCTGCTGTCTTAGTCGCCGATACGCCTGAATATGAGATTCTTATCGATCACTTTATGTTGCAGGAATAGAAAACACAACAGCCCTTGACCATTTATCTTTACTGCGTTCCTTCGTATTATACCTTTTACCCTTCATGTAATTGGTCTGCTTTATTTCACTTGCCTTTTAATGATTCTAAAACAGTGACTATTATTAAAAACTTTACCAATGTATATACTACTACCATGTTTTCTTTCAAAAACCTTTATTGTGAAAATTTCATTATACAAATACGAGCCTATAACCACGTGGGCCGGCCACGGAGCAAACTGTAATCGTATATGATAAATAGACATTTACACTGTAGAGGAACGTAACGGGCGGGCCATTAGGTTGCAAGAACTAAGGTGTCTAACAGTTACGGAATCGGTGGACGTACATTTTATAATTAAAATACGACAGGGCCAGTTACAATAAAATTATCTAGATATACATTTGCGGGCAAGTACCATGGGTGACGTTAATTCGAACTTTCAACAGTACAGTAATCAATAACACATCAGAACTTAATATCAATAGGGATGTCGAAATATTCAATCAATTCTCGTCCCCGCCCGCCATGTGCTTCAAAACTGCATACGTATCTCGTGATTTCAAGGTTCTGCAACCAGTACACAACAAGGAGTTACGAGTCCCATTTATTCTGGCGCCATTTTGGGCGAGGACGGGCAGGTCCAGGATATAGTCAAAATGTCTCTACCAACCATCGACTATGATGATGTTCATATGCTGTATTTATTAGAGTAACACTCAGATGTCCACATGAAATAAATTTGCCACAATCTAAACATGTCATTTTAATCTTTCCAAAGTTCTTCTAAATATTTGGGACCGTTTCCCTTGCCTCTGAAGCTCTCAGTGCCACTTCTTTGATGAATGTACTAGCAGGTCAGGGGTTCTCCTCCAAATCTCTCTTTTATGCAGCACTATAATTAATTGGTGCCACCTCTCCATATGACGATGCATGGTATAGTTACCACAACTATATTTTTTTTCGGTTCCTCTAGAGAGTTCATCGTGGCAGATGAAGCGTGTAACGTACCGGGCATTTACCTTTTTTTGCATGTACAGGAAAGGAAAAAAAATCGAGCGTCCGAGTTCTAAGGTGTCCCAGGGCCATTTTAGTGGACCAGGCCCAAATCCAAAGAACAGGCCGCCATTTTGAGAGTCCTGTTGCAGCCGCCTGTCGCTGTAGCATCAAGAGCAGCCGAAACTCAGCTGAATGGCAACTGAAACGGTAAAGGGGCGCCCCACTACAGCAGACGAGCCAGGCCCAAATCCAAAGAACTGCTATCTCACAGGCTAATGGGGCGACCCACGCCGAGTTTCAGCATTGTAGGATGACCACACAAGTACAGCAACTTGCTAGACATCACCTCGGTGCCATCCGGATCTCGGCGCCCCACTGCAGATGAAGTGCCTCTCAACTATGAAACCACCACGGTGACATCCGGATCTTGGCGCGTTGTGCTGCCTTCGGCCTATTCGCACATCGGTCCGCTACTGACGCCATCTCACAGGCTAATGGGGCGACCCACGCCGAGTTTCAGCATTGTAGGATGACCACACCAGTACAGCAACTTGCTAGACATCACCTCGGTGCCATCCGGATCTCGGCGCCCCACTGCAGATGAAGTGCCTCTCAACTATGAAACCACCACGGTGACATCCGGATCTTGGCGCGTTGTGCTGCCTTCGGCCTATTCGCACATCGGTCCGCTACTGACGCCATCTCACAGGCTAATGGGGCGACCCACGCCGAGTTTCAGCATTGTAGGATGACCACACCAGTACAGCAACTTGCTAGACATCACCTCGGTGCCATCCGGATCTCGGCGCCCCACTGCAGATGAAGTGCCTCTCAACTATGAAACCACCACGGTGACATCCGGATCTTGGCGCGTTGTGCTGCCTTCGGCCTATTCGCACATCGGTCCGCTACTGACGCCATCTCACAGGCTAATGGGGCGACCCACGCCGAGTTTCAGCATTGTAGGATGACCACACCAGTACAGCAACTTGCTAGACATCACCTCGGTGCCATCCGGATCTCGGCGCCCCACTGCAGATGAAGTGCCTCTCAACTATGAAACCACCACGGTGACATCCGGATCTTGGCGCGTTGTGCTGCCTTCGGCCTATTCGCACATCGGTCCGCTACTGACGCCATCTCACAGGCTAATGGGGTGACCCACGCCGAGTTTCAGCATTGTAGGATGACCACACCAACTTGCTAGACATCACCTCAGTGCCATCCGAATCTTGGCATCTCAACGCCTAGTGGTATCTTCCATACAAAAAATATTGTTACGCTGCCTTTGGCCCCATTCGCACATCAGTCCGCAACTTAGACATCACCTCGGTGCCATCCGGATCTTGGCATCTCAGCGCCTTGTGGTGTCAGTCAGAAAATATTGTTGTGCTGCCTTCGGCCTATTCGCACATCGGTCCGCTACTGACGCCATCTCACAGGCCAACGGGGCGCCCCACGCCGACTTTCAGCATTGTAGGATGGCCACACCAGTACCACAACTTGCAAGACACCACCTCCGTGCCATCCGGATCTTGGCATCTCAGCGCCTTGTGGTCTCTTCTACACCGGAAATATAGTAGAAAATATTGTTGCGCTGCCTTTGGCCCCATTCACACATCAGTCCGCTACTGACACCATCTCACAGGCCAACGGGGCGCCCCACGCCGACTTTCAACATTGTAGGATGGCCACAGAAGTGCGACAACTTACTAGACACCACCTCGGTGCCATCCGGATCTTGGCGCGTTGTGCTGCCTTCGGCCTATTCGCACATCGGTCCGCTACTGACGCAAACTCACAGGCCAACGGGGCGCCCCACGCCGACTTTCAGCATTGTAGGATGGCCACACCAGTGCGGCAACTTCCTACACACCACCTCGGTGCCATCCGGATCTTGGCGCGTAGTGAAGCTGCAGCAGCTGCAAATAAGCTTCAGACAGTGTTACAACCGCTGCTCAGAACTCTCAACTATGACACCACCTCGATGCCATCCGGATCTTGGCGCGTTGTATTGCCTTCGGCCTATTCGCACATCGGTCCGCTACTGATGCCGCCTCACGTGCCAACGTATTTTCTCCGCATTTTATACCCTATGCCGCATAACAGGTCATGTGACTTGTTTATAAAACTTTTCATTGGTTCATTTTACTTTTGGTTTCCTAATGATGGAAGGCTTGATCATATGACCTAAAAACAACACTTTTCATTGGATGAAAACTTTTTTTTTCCCCCAAACGATGAAAGCCCCACCTTGTTTCTGGATGTTTCAGACTGAAGCTGGCGTCACCATGAGAGCACCACCATCTCGTAGCTCCGTCGTGGTCATTCCGCGAGCAATCATGGCAGCCGCTCCCCACCAGAAGCCTGCAGGAGTCGGGGCCCCCAAAACTTTTGATGAATTCTCAAGGCGGAGGGGACCCTTTCGAGAATGGGGTCCAAGACCTAGCAGACAAGCGTCCGATTTCCAAGGTGTCCCAGGGCCATTTCAGTGGACCAGGCCCAAAAAGGAAACAGCCTGCCGCCATTTTGAGAGTCCTGTGACAGCCGCCTATCGCTGCACCGCAAGAGTGGGCGCAACTCAGCTGAATGGCGGATTTTGACACAGTGGACCAAAAGCGGACGGAATGGCAACTGAAACGGTAAAGGGGCGCCCCACTACAACAGACGAGACTCCACCTGGAGAGGCCCGTTCACGCCGCCTCCCCCGGGGCGCTCCACGCCGTTATTCGGAGCAGCATTGTAGGATACCAAAACCAGTGCGGCAACTTACTGGACATCACCTTGGTGCCATCGTTCTGCTGCCTTGGAACTATTCGCACAACAGTTTGCTACTGATGACCCACCCCCCGCGACGCCCCACGCCGTTATTTGCTGGGTGGCAACTTACTAGACATCACTTTTGTGTCATCTAGATTTCGGCGCGTTCTGCTGCCTTGGAACTATTCGCACAACAGTTTGCTACTGATCACCCACCCCCCGCGACGCCCCACGCCGGAAATCTGGACGTTGTGCTGCGTTGGGACTATTCGCACAGCCGACCGCTACTTCGTTGTTTTTCTCTAAAAATGTTTATATGTTATTACTATTTTTGTTTTCTTGTATATATTTATAAATTATTAAAGTTTTATAATCTTACTACTTTGTCGGAGTGCTATATATTTTTAATGTGACACATAATTGTAAAAACTTTGATGTACAAAGAGTCATCCCTGGAATCTTCCGCTTCACGCTCGGTCCCCTCCCCAATCACAATACAGAATGGTTTTCAGATAATAGCAACGCTTCTGCTGTGACGGATCTCATCGAGTGTGGGCCTTGATCTACTATAACTCCTTTGAAGACGGGTGATTCTTTACAGCTGTGGCCATAAACTACATCTGCAGGGCTAGCTGATAGCCTAGGACCGGCCTGGACAATCGGACACAGAGGAAAAGGAGTGTCAGAGGGTGCGGTAGTGAATAGGGCGAAAGGGAGGTGTCGGGCGGGCACAGGGTGTGATTCTCAGGGAAGAACAGCGCAGATGGGGGGAGGTTTATTACCCATGCATAAAACAGAGAGCGGGGGTGACCACTGCCTGGGGGAGATGCTTGCGAGGGTGGGGAGCCATGCTAAGGATCGACAGCGTTCACAGAGTGGATCTGGTCAAGGCATCTAAAATGGCTGCCGTGCACGACAAAAGTGTGGCATTTGAAAAAAGACAAGATGGCGCACACAATGTTTTTCAACAATTCCTGATTTCCTTCGAATCGAACGTTAACAGACGTTGGGGCATATTACCAAAGTTAAGCGATATTTATCCCTAACGATGCATTGCAAAGATTTTTTTACCGTCAGAAATTATCGCAGATAAACCTTGCTATTATCAAGGTTTATCGCAAATACGATAAAAAACGAGCGCAATGCATTAATGTCGCTGAAAACTCCGCGATATTCATGCATTACCGAGCTAATGCTCTTAGCCATGTTATCCACCTCCCATTGGATAACATGGCTAAGAACTGCTCAGGGCAGCTGTTACTTTTTGGAGATATTCGCGCTTATCTCGAATATTTCCAAAAGTTGATAATAGGAGATAGCGATGTTAGCGACTGTTTCCAGTCGCTAACATCTTGGCATGCCCACTTTGCATGTCATTAGTGATAAATATCACTCACATGCAAAGTGGGACCCAAGATGGTCGCTATCTCCTACTAGCCGTCGCTAACTGGTGTTAGCAACAGCTAGGTAATACACATATAATTTTATCTCCGCGAAGCGGAGCGCTGTTACAGATATATATCTTGTTTTTGAACGTTAATTTCTCAAAATGCACTGAAGCACATATATTGAGACATAGCAAAGGCACATCGGGCTACCAGTCCCTAATATTTTACCAAGTTTCGTGCAAATCCATTCAGCCGTTCGATTATTATTATTATTATTTTTTTTTGCCCCGCGGGGCCCTTTTAAAACCTCCACATCAAACCTAGGGGGTCAGCGAGGATCTACTATGCCCCCTTATGGTCATCAGCCGTTCGATTATTATTATTATTTTTTTTTTTGCCCCGCGGGGCCCTTTTAAAACCTCCACATCAAACCTAGGGGGTCAGCGAGGATCTACTATGCCCCCTTATGGTCATTTGCCCCTTCGCTTTGGCCTCCTCTTGTCTCTCGATCCTACCGAGAGACAAGATGGCGGCCGCTACGTACTGTTTGGAATGTTTACAGACACCGGAGAGCCAATCAGCTTCGCTTCGCAAAGCTCCGTAACGCGAAAAGTACGCGAAGCGGTGCGCTGTTACAGATATATATCTTTTTTTGAACGTTAATTTCTCAAAATCCACTGAAGCACATATATTGAGACCTAGCAAAGGCACATCGGGCTACCAGTCCCTACAATTTTGCCAAGTTTCGTGCAAATCCATTCAGCCGTTCGATTATTATTATTATTATTTTTTTTTGCCCCGCGGGGCCCTTTTAAAACCTCCACATCAAACCTAGGGGGTCAGCGAGGATCTACTATGCCCCCTTATAGTTATTTCCCCCTTTGTTTTGACCTCCTCTTGTCTCTCGATCCTACCGAGAGACAAGATGGCGGCCGCTACGGACTGTTTGGAATGTTGACAGACGCCGGAGAACCAATCAGCTTCGCTTCACAAAGCTCCGTTGCGCGAAAAGTCCGCGAACCAGAGCGCTAACCGGTCCGCTGTTACAGATATATATCTTTTTTTAAACGTTAATTTCTCAAAATCCACTGGAGCACATATATTGAGACCTACAAAAGGCACATCGGGCTACCAGTCCCTACAATTTTGCCAAGTTTCGTGCAAATCCATTCAGCCGTTCGGGCTAAAAGTGAGGCCAACCGCCCTATGGAAAACTCAATGTTAAAAACACGTTTTGGGACCCCCCTTTTTTCTCGGCCCCCACTGGACGAACCCCCCCCAAATTTTCAAGGGCTGCTCAGAAACAAAATGTGCCATTTTCCTGAAAATTTCAGCCGATTCCGTCCACAAACGCCAAAGTTATTAGACATAGAATTTTCAAAAAACCCATAGAGAAAAAATCCTAACTATATATACCTACTGGCGACCGCCAGTAGGTAATAGATATATATAGATATATATATATATATATATATATATATATATATATATATATATATATATATATATATATATATATATATTACCTACTGGCGGTCGCCAGTAGGTATATATAGTTAGGATTTTTTCTCTATGGGATTTTTGAAAATTCTATGTCTAATAACTTTGGCGTTTGTGGACGGAATTGGCTGAAATTGTCAGGAAAATGGAACATTTTGTGTCTGAGCAGCCCCTGAAAATTTGGGGTGGTTTCGTCAAGGGGGGGCCGAGAAAAAAGGGGGGTCCCAAAACGCGTTTTTCCCATATTAATTTCCATAGGGCGTTGGCCTCACTTTTAGCCCGAACGGCTGAATGGATTTGCACGAAACTTGGCAAAATTGTAGGGACTGGTAGCCCGATGTGCCTTTGCTAGGTCTCAATATATGTGCTCCAGTGGATTTTGAGAAATTAACCTTCCCAAAAATATATATATCTGTAACAGCGCTCCGGGTAGCGCCCGGTTCGCGTACCTGACGCGTAACGGAACTTCGCGAAGCGAAGCTGATTGGCTCTCCGGTGTCTGTCAACATTCTAAACAGTCCGGAGCGGCTGCCATCTTGTCTCTCGGTAGGATCGAGAGACAAGAGGAGGCCAAAACAAAGGGGGAAATGACCATAAGGGGGAATAGTAGATCCTCCCTGACCCCCTAGGTTTGATGTGGAGGCTTTAAAAGGGCCTCGCGGGGCAAATTTTTTTATTTTTTTTCTTTGTTTTTGCTTGGGGAGCGCCCGGTACGCGCACCAGGAAGCGGTCCGGGGAGCGTACTATGAGGGAAAAAAAAAGGCAGGGTATACAAAATTTGGCAATTTTGTTATAAATGGAAGGTAGTTCTGAAGAGAACTGTTTTTTTATTCTTTTTCTTTTTTTTCTTTTTTTTATTAATTTTCTGAACAATTTTTTGATTTTTTTTTGATTTTTGAAAACTATTTTGTGTTTTTTTAGTGTTTTTTTAGGGGAAATAACAAAAAAGCAGGGTTTGAACATGTCTCAACAGGAGCAAAAAAAAATAAAAAGGATTCATTGTTTTCTCATCTTCTTGCATTTATGATTTTCTCCAGCTCGGTTAATCAAAGTAATACTTTTCTCTCCATAACAAATAGTTCCTCCACAATATATACAAACTATTTTGTAGTGTTCAAAAGGAGCTTGAATATTGTGGATTATTTCTCGGCCTTCTAGTCCGGCGAATGAGCTTTGTCCACTGGAGGTGCTGGGGATGACATTTGGGGGGTTGGCAGCAAGATCCCTTACTTGTGCTTGGGAAAGATTATTAGGATGCCATCGCTCCATGTGGCGAATCATTGTATGATTGCCAAAGCTGTATTTCTTGTTGGGGTTGCCACGAGAAAGTATATTTTTACATATCAAACAAGACACCTGGGGTGCATTGACCTTCTTTTGTCCAGGTGGAATTTTAAAAAATTGCCATATGTAGTGCTCTTTAATATGGCTCTGCCTTGGTGTTTCTGGCAGGAACTGTCTTACTTGCTCTTCCTCCTCCTCCTCCTCTTCGTCCTCATTATCTTCCTCTCTACCAAAGTCCAGTGTTGGAGGTGGTCCTTTTGGTGGTGGTGGTGGTGGTGGTGGTGGTGGTTGCTGAGAAGCACCAGCTGCAGCTATTACAGAAGCCATTGTGAAAAATAGGTCTTGCTCTCTGGAAGTAGAAAGTAAGAATGAGGTAAAAACAAGGAGGGGTTTTCATCATTTGGGAAAAAAAATAGTTGAAAAGTGTTATTTTTAGGTCACATGACCTAGCCTAACAACATTAGGAAACCAAAAGTGAAATGAACCAATGAAAAGTGTTATTAACAAGTCACATGACCTGTTATGCTTACGTTACGCGCTCCGCGCCGCGCCCCGGATCGCTTCCGGGAAGCTGCGCTTCGCGCTTCGACAACGCGTTACGCGACGCTCACGATGTTGTTTTCTAACGCGGTAGTTGCGCAAACGGTATGCGCACCGAGAAGCGGTCTGGGGAGCGTACTATAAGGAAAAAAGAATGATAGACAATGATATTTTGAAATATTGTATGTTTATTGATTATTCTTTTTGTTGTTTTTTTTTTGTTTTGTTTTTTTGTTTATTTATTTATTTTGGTTGTACTTCATGAATTAGATATAAAAATGAATAATGTCTCAAACAATTTTTAATTATTAAATAAAAATTTATTGGTCAGAATTTTCATAGTTCAATAAAACTTCCAGCATTACATCATCTGGAATCTCCTCAAACATGCATGTTTCTATGTCTGTAAGCATTCAATAAATTGTTCATCCAAAGACTGATCCATAAAATCTTCATCTAAAAATTCTTCATTTAAAATCTCCTCAGATGTAATGTCGAAGGAAACATTGATATTTTCGTGCTCCCCTTCCATTTTTTTTGCTGTAAATTGCATAAAAAATAACTATATCAGAAGAGTTAGGGCACTGTTGGGTTTAAGTTCAGACAGGTAGTTTGGATTTTTTAACAGTCAATTTATCTTTGGGCAGTGTATGGTATCAGACTGGAAGTAGAAATATAAAAAAGTGTATGTGATGAAGCCTAAGTAAATTCATAATTATACAAGACAAGCCTAAATCCATCCATAACTATAACAGAGAAGTCTATCTAAATCTATAACTATTACAGAGGGATAGTATAAAACTATTAGAAAAAGTTTTCCAAATTAACTTAAAGTGCACAATATACTTCAGTTTTCAAAATAACAACTTACCTTTCAAAAAGCAGTTTAAGTTCTCAGTGAAAATTTTCTTGAAATCTACTTCAGGAGGTGGTAGTCAAAATGGCTATGTTTCTCTCTCTTTCTTTATATATATTTAGGTACATAACCAATCAAATGTCAGGTAAAAAAAGTAGAAAATGAAAGTAACATTTTAATTGGTTGTCAATTCCAACACTTCAGATGTGTTTTGTGAAGTAATTTACCTCAGGGTATTTAGAGAGGTCTACAGGCTAAATGGCTAAATGGAATTTCAATCAAATTTGTGAAAATGGTAGGGATTGGTATGTAGTATGAGCTAATCTATATTTGGTGAAAGTGTCTCCAGTTGTTTTTCTGTAAATTACTTTCCCACCTTTTTTGATCGAGCGATTCCCGGTGCGCGCCACGGTACGCGAACCGGCAGCGTTACGGGAGTCCTCCATTTTGTATTACGGTAGAAATGAGATACAAGATGGAGGGCAAAAAATTTTCAGAATGGGTAGAAGGGGGCACGGTAGACGTATCCTGACCCCCTAGGTTTTCTGAGGGTGGCTGAGGAGGCCCATATGTGCGGAAAAAAATTTTTTTTTTCACATTTCCGCGCAGAGAGCGTAAATTGTGAAAATTAGTAAAAAAAATTTACATTTAAAATTTGTTTATGGTGATCATAGTTAGGGTAGCTCTGAGAAGAGATTTTGGGTTTATGGTACATTTAGGTACTTATAAGTAGGTACCAATGCACAGTCTTAAATTCAGAATGAAAATTCTGTTCCCCTCATCTGAGAAGTGAACTCCATCTCCTCTGTAGATATCTTGCATGTAGTAACGCAAGTTATTGTTGTACATGGAGCCCATTCCATGGTCTCTCATGTAAGCTGAAACAGACTTATTTACATGCTTCCTCGATTTCTCAATTTGTGGACAAAATTGGTTTGACCACCTCCATTTCTGTCTTTGGCATATATTTGAATATACCAAGGCAGTTTGAGGAAAAAGTGCCATCAATTGGTCAAAGGTGTCCTTTAAAAGCATTTCCAGACCTACCCCAGTCAAAGTGCCCAAGTCATTACCTCCACAGTGCACAATTAACAGGTCAGGTTTTGGCAAATGCAAAAAGGTTTTCACCAATGGTATCAATTGGTGACATTTTAATCCTCTGTGGCCAATCCACTTAATTTCCACATTTTGTAAATTGAGGTTAGGTAAATTTCTGTTATCAGCATACCTTTGAGCCCAGTAGATGTAACTATGTCCAACAATCCAGACAGAAAACATGGTGAGAGAAGGTTCTGCTGCAGTCAGATGAAGTGTGGCAATGAAATGGCAGTTGAAAAAATAAGAGTTTAAAATGAAAAAAAAACTGTGGAGTTTCTGTGTTAATGAAGCAGTAGCAGTGATTGGTGGATTTTGATTGCTGAAAACAGAAAGTTAGGGTGCATGGATGAGTTCTTTGAAAGATGTAATTTGAATGGTCAAGAAAAAATCATTTTATGAAAGATTGCACTGGATATGCAGGTGTACTGAGAGTTCAGAGTTCAATTGAAACATTGTTGTGTGAACTTGCAAACATCAGAGGTCTTTCAGGAGGTGGTTGCTATGGAAAAAAAAGGCAGAAAGGGCAGAGGGGGGAAGGGTGTTGATTTGAAAAAAGTGAGGGAAGAGTTTTGATTGGGTGACATGAGAGATATGTGTGATGAATTACAGCATTTCTGTGGCATTGTTGCTTGCAGACTCTGGAGTGCATACCTTTTGCTCTGCTAAAGACAATTTGGTGTGTGTTTGAGACTGTTTTGAAACTCAAAAAGTATTTGTTAAGGTGAGAAAAGATTCATTTAATTTAAATAGAGAATAGTATGCTTTAAGGAGAAAATTATGAAGAAAGTTGTGTATTTAAAATGTTGCTTTGTGTCAAGTGTTTTACAAATAGATTTTGTTTCTTTGAGTTACATAGCGATGTTAAAAGTGACGCAAAAATAGTGCAATGGTCTTACAAAAATGCTTTCATGTGTCTTAGGGCATTTTAACTCACTTCCCCGTGAATGTAGGAATATAATTGCTTTACAAGATGTGTTTAAAAACGTTTTTTGAAATCAATTAGGATTCTTGATATGTACTGCTAGAGTTTCATAGGTTGCTTGGGGCATATTTACAAGGCTTTTGAGTTCCTTTGATGTAAATTTTTCCCATTTTATTTTAAGACATTTCCCCGTGGTGGAAGGTCCTTGTAAATACACCCCCATGTGTGCTTGGCAAATTTAGATTTTGAATCTTTGAGTTACATAGCCATGTTAAAAGTAACGCAAAAATGATGCAAGGGCCTTAAAAAAACGATTTCATGTGTCTTAGGGCATTTTAAGTCACTTTCCGATGAATGTAGGTATATAACTGCTTTACATTATGTGTTTAAAAACGTTTTTGAAATCAATTAGATTTGTGTATATGTACTGCTAGAGTTTCCTTGGTTGTTTGGGGCATATTTATAAGGCCTTTGAGTCTCTCTGATGTTATTTTTCCCATTTTAATTTAAGACCTTTCTCCGTGGTGCAAGGTCCTTGTAAAGCACTGTTCGCCAAACCCCTTTAGTCCTTGTCTCCCTGCTCCGTCACTTCTCTGCTTAAACTTAGCGCTTGGACGCCCCTGGGCAGCAACCGCGCTTAACAAATCTATAAATAAAATAAAAATAATAAAATAAATAAATACGCCCCCATCTGTGCTTGGCAAATTTAGATTCTGATTTTTTGAGTTATATAGCCATGTTAAAAGTGACCCAAAAATGGTGCAAGGGCCTTAAAAAACGCTTTCATGTGTTGTAGGGCATTTTAAGTCATTTCCCGATGAATGTAGGTATATAATTGATTTAGATGATGTGTTTAAAAACGTTTTTTGAAATCAATTAGGTTTCTGGATATGTAGTGCTAGAGTTTCATAGGTTGCTTTTGGCATATTTATAAGGCCTTTGAGTCTCTCTGATGTTATTTTTCCCATTTAAATTTAAGACCTTTCCCCGTGGTGCAAGGTCCTTGTAAATACGCCCCCATCTGTGCTTGGTAAATTTAGATTTTGATTCTTTGAGTTACATAGCCATGTTAAAAGTGACCCAAAAATGGTGCAAGGGCCTTAACAAAACGCTTTCATGTGTCTTAGGGTATTTTAAGTCATTTCCCCTTGAATGTAGGTATATAATTGAATTATATGATGTGTTTAAAAACGTTTTTTGAAATCAATTAGGGTTCTTGATATGTAGTGCTACAGTTTCATAGGTTGCTTGGGGTATATTTAAAAGGCATTTGAGTCCCTTTGATGTTATTTTTCCCATTTTAATTAAAGACATTTCCCCGTGGTGGAAGGTCCTTGTAAATACACCCCCATGTGTGCTTGGCAAATTTAGATTTTGATTCTTTGAGTTACATAGCCATGTTCCATACAGTGCTCACCTTCTGCGTAGTCTTTGATATGCTAGACTCCATCTGCACAATGAGATATCTAAGCAAAGGAAACACAGGTGATGTGATTGTGAAATGAGCAAAAGAAATTCCACATTTTTCAATTACATCACCTGTGTTTCCTAACTTTACGAATCACATTGGGCCGATGAGGTTTAGGCCTGTCAACGGACACAGAAGAGGTCTGGCCTTTGTTCAAGAGTGAAGTGGACATGACTTACTTCATTGGTAGGCCTGCACATGTATTATCTCATCTGTACTCTTCAACAAGCTTAAATTTCATCTGCAACCCTGAGTAGGCCTCACCTCAAACAAATCTCTGAATAGGCCACACCTTATCGTCATACTGAATCAATCATTTAAAATGTTAGGGACAAATTTATGATAGGTGTGTGCCTCTTTTGCGCCACTGTGCGTCACTTTTGTGACGCAGCGGCGGTGCAAAAGATTTGCTATGTGGCGACATATTTACTACTTGATGTATCTAGGCAGATGTGTCATGCTGTAAAGTCCTGTGCCACATGAAACCGATGCGGCAGTGATGCAAAAGATGCACCATGTTGCAAGACAGGCCTCACTTCATCTCCAACAAGATACCGTCCGTTTAAACTGTAAACATTTAGGAATGTGTAGGGGGCATGGAGAAGGTGATTCTTCTGTAAATGTCAAAATTGTTGTATACAGTGCTCAACTTCTGTATACTCTTTGATATGCTAGACTCCATCTGCACTATGAGATACCTAAGCAAAGGAAACACAGGTGATGTGATTGTGAAATGAGGAAAAGAAATTCCACATTTTTCAATTACATCACCTGTGTTTCCTAACTTTACGAATGACATTGTGCAGATGAGGTTTAGGCCTGTCCACGGACTCAGAAGAGGTCTGGCCTTTGTTCAAGAGTGAAGTGGACATGACTCACTTCATTGGTAGGCCTGCACATGTATTATCTCCTCTGTACTCTTCAACAAGCCTAAATTTCATCTTCAACCCTGAGTAGGCCTCCCCTCAAACAAACCTCTGGATAGGCCACACCTTATCGTCATCCTGAATCAATCATTTAAAATGTTAGGGACAGATTTATGATAGGTGTGTGCCCCTTTTGCGCCGCTGTGCGTCACTCTTGTGACGCAGCGGCGGTGCAAAAGATTTGTTATGTTGCGACATATTTACAACTTGATGCATCTAGGCAGATGTGTCATGCTGTAAAGTCCTGTGCCACATGAAACCAATGCAGCAGTGATGCAAAAGATGCACCATGTTGCAAGACAGGCCTCACTTCATCTCCAACAACATACTGTCCGTTTAAACTGTAAACATTTAGGAATGTGTAGGGGGCATGGAGAAGCTGAATCTTCTGTAAATGTCAAAATTGTTGTATACAGTGCTGAACTTCTGTGTACTCTTTGATATGCTAGACTCCATGTGCACAATGAGATACCTAAGCAAAGGAAACACAGGTGATGTGATTGTGAAATGAGGAAAAGAAATTCCACATTTTTCAATTACATCACCTGTGTTTCCTAACTTTACGAATCACATTGTGCAGATGAGGTTTAGGCCTGTTCACGGACACAGAAGAGGTCTGACCTTTGTTCAAGAGTGCAGTGGACATGACTCACTTCATTGGTAGGCCTGCACATGTATTATCTCCTCTGTATTCTTCAACAAGCCTAAATTTCATCTGCAACCCTGAGTAGGCCTCACCTCAAACAAACCTGTGGATAGGCCACACCTTATCGTCATCCTGAATCAATCATTTAAAATGTTAGGGACAGATTTATGATAGCTGTGTGCCTCTTTTGCGCCGCTGTGCGTCACTTTTGTGACGTAGCGGCAGCGCAAAAGATGCGCTATGTTGCGACATATTTACAACTTGATGCATCTAGGCAGATGTGTCATGCTGTAAAGTCCTGTGCCACATTAAACCTGCGTCAGGTTTCATATAGGCATTTTGTTGCAGGGTGGGCATTCATTTGCATGAAAGCCCTGTAAAACTAACACAGTGAAATTTAGAAGATTTCACTGAGTCAGCTTTATAGCATTGCTGAATCAAATCCTTACGCCTGTTTGAAACAGGCATAAGGAGTGATGCACCATGCAATGTGTGGCTTGCTCCTGTGCATTGCAGTAGACATGACGCGCTTACGACGTGATTCCTGCAATGTGCTGCTTTTGCGGCACAGATGCGTGACGTATCTGTGCTGTTTTTGCTCAATGGTGCTCCACATTGTAAATGCGGCACACCATGGGTGGCAGAGCAGCGGTGCACGTTAACTGGTGCATCCCTGGGGATGCGCCAGTTAACATAAATCTGCCCCTTTACATTTAAGTATGAGCAGGGGACACAGAGTCGGTGAGGCTTATCCAAGGTTAAGAAGAGATGAGTCCTGTTCACTGAAAACTTGGACATAGGCCTCAACTCCTCAGCATCGCTGGACATGGCTAAATAATAGCTGCAAAATGTTACTCTTCTTAAACAATTTTACTATTATAGTCTCTGAGATTTGTCTCTTACTCTGCAACATCTCATTGTTGTTCTCTTTCTTTAAAGATAACGACAACATCAACCATGAGTGATAATGAGCAATCAGTTGATCTCGATCTTATCATTGAACTTGTCATTGAAACGCCAGTGGAATTAGATCCCTTGGATGATTTAAATCCTGAGGATGATGAAGAACATGATGAGGATGCCGATTTGTCAGAATTGTATGACATAGGGTGGGAAGCTGACCTGCTTGAGCCTATGGAACTATAAACATTTATTTTTAAAAGTTACTGGAAATGAAAAGTAAAAATGTAAACCGTTTCATTTAAAATTAAACAAAACTTCAAAAACAGGTTGTGTGTAGTGTCTTTAATAAAATAGTCAAATATGCTCATAAAATTAGTTCAGATTCACATATAAAACAGCACAGGTCAAATGTAGAAGCATTCCATTTCTTTGCTACTATTTGTGAATACTAAATTTGCCAATGCACTAAAAATTATTCTATGTAAAAATGACAAGTAGTGTGTTAAATTTTTAACGACTGTTATTGATTTACTGTTTGCTAATAGTGGTTAATAACATTTTTTATTATATTTTACCACAGATTCAACTGCAGATCATTTCAAAATTAAAGAATGCCTTCGAAGGACAGAAGGCGAAAGGCTACCAAACGTCAAAGACAGCAGCTTAATAAATTGTTGCAGCAGTCCTCTACAATAAAAACTCGTCAAGTCACCAAGAAAGGTCCGGGTAAGACAACGAAATCATTCATAGGAAACATTTGTAGAAAAAAAAGTAGTACTACAGAAAATGTTTTAGTCCAGAAAAAGAGAAGCAATTTAAACGGAAAGGAAAGGCCAATCAAAAATGTTACTGCTAGAGCAGGAGATAACTCTGTGCATGGTAGTAGAAGGAAAAATCAGTTTAGGGACATTCGTACACTAATGTTCCGCAACAGGATAATTGGCAATTTGTTAAAAAATATTAAGAAAGGTCAACAGAAAGTGGTTTTTTACAAGAGAAAAAAAAAAGTTGAGAAAGTTATTGATCAGGCATTTGAAATTAAGCGAAAGTTATTTATTTTGATAATCAATAGAATTAGGAAGCTAAACAAGTAAATTTATGATTTCAAAAGAAATAGTAGATGGAAGAGAACAGTTAATCGTAGTAATTTTTGTGAAGTTTTTTCAGGAGAATGGATGCATAGTTCAAGTTGTGAGGCATTTTTTAATGAGGGGAGTTATTTCCAGGATAATGATTTGGTGCACGCAGTTGACACCAGTGGTCGAGCTTATGAGGTGAAAGATGGTTGTCCAGTTGAAAAAGAAAAACTTGTGACAACAGAGGCAGAAGAGGTGTTAGATAATGAGGTTTTAGGAAGACGTCCTAAGGGACCTGTGTACACCTGGAAGTGTAGTAGTATTTGCAGTGTGCGACAGGATTCCATCAATTTGCTTTGTGATTTTGTACGGACATTTAATAAGAAATGTTTGAAGCAGAAAATGATGTTGTTGCAAGAATTAGATCCTTGCAGAGTGAGAGAAGTGACAGGTTTGCATGGTCATTCACTGGCTTGTCTTTCCAGGAGAGTATGCCAGAGTGTATTTCATCATTTCAGGATGCTAGCAGTGCATCATAATAAAGTGAGGAAATTAGTTAGAATGTTGTATTATGCTAAGAGTCCAGCAATTATGCTTAAACAATTATGCACTGCTCTTTTGCATGGTTCTGAAATAGATGTGAAGAATATTTGTGAAGAAATTGAGTTTTGTTACTTTGGAAGTAAAGAGGAGAATGTTGAAATTGACCTAGAAGAAGAGGGTAATGTGGAAGATAGTGTACAGGTTTCCAGTACAGATAATTTTCAGAAGGAAATTGCCACGTTTCAGGTGAAATCAAGTGAGAGGCCTAATTTCACTTGTGTGTGTTGTCGACGCACTTATTATAAGAATCAGACTAAGTTAGTGGATTTATATGCGAAAAGTGAAAGGGAAAATAATAGTGAATGGAAGGATTTCGCAACATACTTGATGGTAGAAAATTGTTTTGATTTGGGATTGGATCAACGTGTGTGTACTTATTGTTGTAACAAATTAAATCAAAACCGGATGCCTGCTAGAGCGGTTCATAATAATCTGGAATTGGTTGAGATTCCTTCTGAATTGAAGGATTTAAATACTTATGAATCTATTTTGATTCAAAGTATCCATCCCTTTCAGGCTATTGTAAGAATGGAGCCAAAGACAGGGAAATTGCCTCCATCAGATTTACAGAGAGGATTAAAGGGAAGAGTTGTTTATTTGCCTCTAGATTTGAAGAAAAACATTAATACAATTGGAGTAGAAAAAGTGGAAGAGGAACCTCTGGTTATCTTAGTTAATGGGGTTCCGACAAAGAGTAAGAAAATATGGCAAGATTTAGTGGATGTTAGGAAAGTCAAAAAGGCAACATTGTATTTGAAAAAAAACAATAAGTACTATAAGAATGTATATGTTGCAGAAGAGGAAGTAAGTGAAGAAGAGGATAGCGATTTGTGTGCTGGTCAAATTGAGAAAGTAGAACCCTCTAAAAGTGAAGAAATATATGAACATTATAGTGTTCATCCTTTGCATTCCAAGGAAGTCATGGGGAATGCTATTGAGTTGTTTCAAATGAAACAAGCCAAAGGGAGTCCCATTAGTGTTTGGGAGGAAAGTTTGGAAGCTCGGTGTTTCCCACAGCTATTTCCAACAGGTCAAGGAGGAAGATATGATGAGCGACCTCATCAAATTCCTGCTTCTGAATACCGGACTTTACGATTGTATGCAGAAGATCCTAGGTTTCGACAATGCATTCCCTATTTGTTTCATCTCCTGTTTGAAAGCGATCTGTCTGGACTGTCATATGCAGTGAACCACATCTTGAAAAGTGGTATACAGATGCAAAACATCTCGGCAAGTGACTTTATGGATAAAGTCAATGTGCAAGACAGTATTTTGGATTCTCACCTGATTAATCTCATGGCGTGTCAGCGTGGTACTAATGAGTACTGGTACCGTCGTCATGGTGATTTAAAATGTATGCTGAGGAACTTAGGAACTCCCACATGGTTCCTCACTCTCAGCTGTGCCGAGTATGGCTGGGAAGACTTACTTGAATTTCTATGAGAGGCAAATGGAAACATTGAAAATATCGAATTCAAGACACCCGGAGAACTGTGCTCTTTGGATCCAGTGAATGTATGCAGGTACTTCAATCATAGATTTGAAGCTATGATGTCTTTCATCATGAACAAGAAAAATCCACCTCTTGGAGAGGTGTTGGATTTCTTCTGGTGAAAGGAGTACCAAGCAAGAGGTGCTCCTCATATACATATGCTGCTGTGGATCAAGGATGCACTTAAATTTGGAACAGATCCAGAAGACTTAGTGATGAGTTTCATAGAACAGTATTCTACATGTGCTGTTCCAAACGCAAAGGAAGACAAAAGCCTAAGAGAACAAGTTTTACGCTTCCAAAGCCATCGTTGTGGAAAGTACTGTCGTCGTAAATTCAGAAACAAGGACAAGTTCTACACCAAATGTCGTTTCGCCTTTCCACGACCGGTGATTTCTAAAGGAAGAGTGAACAGTTTGATGTCTTCGCTGCGACATAATGTGATGAAGAAATCACCTAAAAACACATACTATTTGAAAAGGAACGAAGAGTCCAAGTACATCAACGACTACAACCCAGTGATTTTGTCCATGTGGAATGCTAACATGGATATACAGTTTGTGGCTGATAACTGTATTGCTGTGGCTCGGTATGTGACATCTTACATCACCAAAAAAGAAAAGACAGAATTGAAGGATATGTGGGAGGACATTTCCCATGAAAAGAGCCTCAGTAAGAAGTTGTACAGTTTCAGTCTGAAGATGTTGTCACATCGAGAAATCGGAGCTTACGAATGTTCTGACCGGTTGTCTTCAGCAAGTCTCTATGCCAAATCCAGGAGTATCGTTTGGGCGAGTCATGGTCTAGCTGCAACGCGCAATCGAGTTCTGAAACCTGTGCGGGAAATTGAGTATTTGTCGGAAAAGGAGCCAAACAGTACCGATATTTTGAAGACCAACATGTTGGATACATATTATCCAAATAGAAGCAGTCACCTCGAGAATGTTTGTCTGTATGAGGTTCTACAAAATTACATATTCAAGAGGAACATCAAAGAAGATATTGATAAAGGAGTGTATGCTGTAATTGGAAGTGAGGGATGTCTGGTCAAGCAAAGAAAATGCCACTTGGTAAACCATCGAAAATTGAGTGGCGAATCTCCTGAAAAAAAAGAGTTTTTCTATTTAGCACTTTTGCAACTTTTCAAGCCTTGGCGTGCAGAAGAGGAACTGCTTGGAGATTTCCTCTGTTACGAAGACTCTTTCAATGCCGCCAAGGAGACCATAGAATGTCCTGTTTTTCCCAAATATCTAGAAATGTTGAATGCGGAAATCGAGCAGGAAGCAACAATTGCAGCCGAGATTGCTAGAGACAGTTCTCAGGACAGTCAGAGTTCTGTTTCATTGAGTCAGGATCCACTAGGAGGACCAGTTATCGAAAATGAAGCTGCCACTGCCATGATTGAAGTGGAAAGAGCCATGGCACATGCTCAGGAGGATACGGTTAACTTAGAAGACTTGGAAAGACAACTCAATGTTGAGCAGAGGAAAATATATGACGAAGTTACCAACCAAATTGATCATGGATTAAGTCATGAGAAGAAAGAGTGCTCATGTACGTCGTTGAAACCTGTCCGACTGTACGTGAGTGGAGAAGCGGGAACTGGAAAAAGTTTCCTCATTAAAGCAATTTCATGTTATTTGCAGAAAAGGACTGAGTCATCGCTGTCTTGTGTTGTCACCGCTCCAACTGGACTGGCAGCACATAACATTAAAGGTATTACTTTGCATCGTCTACTGATGCTGCCAGTGGAGCATGATAACAAATTACAATACCACAAGTTATCTGGAGATGCTTGTTGTGAAGTTTCAAGAGTCTTGAAGAAAATGAAACTTCTTATCATTGACGAAGTAAGCATGGTTTGCACTCTCATGCTTGCCTTTGTGCATTTGAGAATGCAAGAAGTTCTCAAAACAGAGTATGATGTGTTATTTGGTGGCAAACACATCATTGTTTTCGGTGATCTTCTGCAGCTGACACCAGTGAAAGGACAAGCTGTGTTCAAAATGCTCACGCATGAAGATACCAGGAAGTGCCTAGGGAGCATTGGCAACGTTAATATATGGTTAAACTTCAATTATGCTGAACTGTGTGAAAATATGCGTCAAGCGAAGGATGAAGATTATAAGAATATTCTACAAGATGTTAGAATCGGAAAAGTGACCGAGCATGGGAAAGAAGCTTTACATGCACGATTACTGTCAAATTTGTATCCAGAAGAAGACGTTCTGCCAGAGAATATTTTTCGGAAAATTACTGAGAAGAAATCTGGAATATGTTTGATGCCAACTCTTGCAGAATGTGCCATCTTCAACAACAAAATATTGCATTTAAAAAACCAAGAGATTGTGAAACTGGAAGCTATTGACAGAGTAGAGCATATGGGATCAACAATTATTTTGTCTGAGAATTTGAAATCAAAATTGGATTCATTAGAGAAGACTATATCTAAAACTGCAGGTTTTGAAAAGACTCTGAATGTGTGCTTAAATTGCCGTATAATTTTAAGAAGGAATTTACATGTTGAAAGAGGTCTGGTAAATGGATCAATGGGTAATGTTGTTGATTTTGTGAAATACAGAAATAGAGATGGAATTGAATTTTTAAAAATTTAATTTGATGGCATTGAGGAAGTACAGCTAATTGGTCGTTGCTCTGCTAGGTTATTGCTTGTAAAAGACTTATATGTTCGCCGTAAGCAGTTTCCTGTTTGCTTGGCATATGCGGTGACAATCCATAAATCGCAAGGTTTAAGTGTAGACAGTGCATTGGTGAATATTGGCAGTTCTGTGTTCAAGGAGGGTATGGCATATGTGGCATTGTCACGAGTTAGAACTTTATCGGGATTGTACTTGATTGAGTGTGATGTCACAAACATTTGTGCGGATCTAGATTGTGTTAAGGAATACAATAGGTTAAGAAGAGAGTATGTGCCACATTTGCCTCAATATCCTTTGTTTGAGAAACGTGTGGTAGGCCGGAAACGAAGAAATGTGACCAATAGTAGAGAGGTTGTAGCAAAAAGAGCAGAAAGAAAAAGGATTTTGTTGAAGATGTAGTTGGTTTTCAATTTGAAAACAGTTCTGGTGTCAACTGCTATGCTAATGTAGTGGTTAATGTTTTGTTTTCTCTAGAAAATGTAAAAGAAGAGATTGTGGTCAATTCCAATCAAAGATTTTGCAGTTTGTTGAATTCTGTGTTAGAGAAATGTAGCACTGATATAACAAAAATAGAAAGTGTGTCTGAAATTCGAAATCTGTTAGACAGATGTTCAGGTCAAACACAATTCTCTCAAAATATTCAGCAAGATTGTCATGAGTTTTTAATGTATATGCTTGATGTATTGCAAGATGAAGGTGTAGATGTAGATCACCTGTTTGGGCTTTCTTATCAAAGGCAGCATGACTGCGAGAACTGTAGGGTATCAAGTACTACTAGTGTAGACTCAGAAAAATGTATATATTTAACTTTGCCAGACAGTAAATCAGTGTCCTTTAATAAGCTAGTAAAAGCAGCTGATCACAACATGGAGTGTAGCCAATGTAAATCTGAAATGTTCTCCACATTATTTATACGAACATATGTCCAGTATATCATTTTAATGTTCCAACGATGTAGGCCTAATGGAACAAAATTGACAACTTTAATTAAAAATTTTGTGGCTTCGCAGTTGTCAATATCAGGAAGGACTTTTGTAACTGCAGCAATTATATATCATGACGGTCCTTCAACAACATCAGGACATTACACAGCTTATTTAAAGTCTAGAAATGGCTGGTCATTCTGCAATGATTCTGTTTTAACTTTAAAAAAAAACTTGCCTTTTGACCTTAAAAATTCTTACCTGGTGTTTTTACAACCAAAATTTTAGGGAAAGAATCTCGGGATTTGCTCTGAGGAATTTCAAGAGGTTCTAATGGCTCCTACACTATTTGGCCTTGAGGATAAGTGTAGTACAGAGTCAAAAGTTATTTTTGAGTTTTAAATAGTTCCTGGAAAAAAAGAATGTTTTCTTACAGAAAGTGGTGGGCACGGATTAGTTAAAGGACAACAGAGTATTTCCCAAAGCAAACGGTGTTCTTACCATAACACTTGACGGCATGGAAAAATAACTGCACTTTGAATGAGTTCAGAAAAACTGTTTCTCTTTATAAGCTAATTCAAGCAGCCAATCAAAACATGGAGTAGAGGTAATGTAAGTCTGGAATGCTGTCTAGATTATTTGTCCAAACTTTTACTTATAATGTCATTTTAAAATTCCAACTATATAAACCTGATGAAAGTAAGTCTTCAACTTTAATTACAAATGTTGTGGCTACACAGTCGTTGATTAATGGAAAACATTTGTAACTGCAGCTATTATATGACATGATGGTCCTTTGACAAGATCCGCCTATTACATAGCTTATTGAAAATGTAAAAAAAAGCTGCTGTTTCGGAAATGATTCCCATTTGACTACGATACAATGTTGCCTTTTTACTTAAAAATATTCTTACTTTCTGTTTTCAGAAAAGAGAATTTAGGGTAGGTAACTGGCCTATAATGATTCTAGGGGTTGATATAATTTTATCTACTGTTTTAAATTGCTTTGTGATTAAAAGTGATGTAGAGAATTAAATAATTGTAGTAGTCATAGAGGTAGTGTAAGTCTGCTTCATAGTAAGCAGTATCAGTGTCATAGGAAATGTAGAACATGAGTGAGCAAGAAGGGTAAGATATTACTAGTACAGGATTGTGAAAGTGATCTTGAACGTTTTCTTTCTGAAAGTTGCGGAAATACAAAATGACGGGATTTGCTTAGAAGAATTCCAAGAGTTATAAATGGCTCTTACACGATTTGGCCTTGTGGAAAAGTGTGGTAGAGAGCGAGAAGTCATTTATTTTATGTAACATATTTGTCAAAACGATGGAGGTTTTCTTTCAGAAAGTGGCGGGCTGAAAATAATAACAGCACAACAGAGTGTAAGCTGTTCATAGGACATCCTTCGACGTCATGGAAAGTAAGTTAATTTTAAGGAGTTCTGATTTCTGATTGGTTATGTTATATGTTTTTTTTAAACACAATCATTTTGATTGTGTTTTTTTTTCCCCGCTGTTATATGATGAATACCTTCAAGTCACTGTTTTTAGTGAAATTTGATAAATTCTGACAACAGCAAAAATAAACCATTTAACATGTATAATTAATTCTGTACTTTTTGTATTTATGATATACATTTAGAAATGTGTAGTAGGCATGGAGAAGCTGAGGCTTCTGTAAGTGTCAAAGTTGTTGCATACAGTGCTCACATTCTACGTAGTCTTTCATATGATAGACTACATTTCCACAATGAGATACCTAAGCAAAGGAAACACAGGTGATGTGATTGTGGAATGAGCAAAAAAAATTGCACGTTTTTCAATTACATTACCTGTGTTTCCTAATATTACACATCACATTGTGTAGATAAGGTTTAGGCCTGTTCCAGGAGACAGAGGAGGTCTGACATTTGTTCAAGAGTGCAGTGCACATGACTCACTTCGTTGGTAGGCCTGCACATGTATTATCTGCTCTGTACTCTTCAACAAGCCTAAATTTAATCTGCAACACTGAGTAGGACTCACCTGAAAGAAATCTGTGGATAGGCCACACCTTATCAGCATCTAGAAACAATCATTTAAAATGTTAAGGGCAGATTTATGATGGCCGTGCGCCTCTTTTGCGCCGCTGTTCCGTCACTTTTGTGACGCAGCAGCAGTGTAAAAGATGCACCATGTTGCAAGATCGGCCTCAGTTCATCTCCAGCAAGATACCGTCAGTTTAAAATGTATATAATTAGGACTGTGTAGGGGGCATGCAGAAGCTGAGGCTTCAGTAAGTGTCAAAGTTGTTGCATGCAGTGCTGCACTTCTGCGTACTCTTTCATATGCTGGACTACATCTGCACAATGAGATGCCTAAGCAAAGGAAACACAAGTGATGTGATTGTGAAATGAGCAAAAGAAATTGCACGTTTTTCAATTACATTACCTGTGTTTCCTAACATTACGAATCACATTGTGCAGATCAAGTTTAGGCCTGTCCAGGGAAACAGAGGATGTCTGGCCTTTGTTCAAGAGTGAAGTGGACATGACTCACTTCATTGGTAGGCATGGACATGTATTATCTCCTCTGTACTCTTCAACAAGCCTAAATTTCATCTGCAACCCTGAGTAGGCCTCACCTGAAACAAACCTCTGGATAGGACACACCTTATTGGCATCCTGAAACAATCATTTAAAATGTTAGGGACAGTTTTATGATGGCTGTGCACCTCTTTTGCGCTGCCATTGCGTCACTTTTGTGAGACAGCAGCAGTGCAAAAGATGCACCATGTTGCAAGATAGGCTTCACTTCATCTGCATCAAGATACTGTTAGTTTAAAATGTATATTTTTAGGACTGTGTAGGGGGCCTGGAGAAGCAGAGGCTTCTATAAGTGTCAAAGTTGTTGAAAAACTGTTTGTCCTTCAATCTTTTCCCTTGTCTTTTCTAATTTTTAAATACATGTTTTAATATTTTTCAAATGTTTGTTCTCTCTTTCACAGATTGAAAGTATAAAAATAACAAGTGACTAAGTTAACGACAATTATAAGGTAAATGTTTTGTACTCTTTTTGTTATATTTCTATCACATTTAACTTCTATTACTTCCACTGCTTCATTTCTTTAACCCTCACTTTCCTGCCTTTGCTACTTCCCTCATTCCTTTCTCTATTACTTACTTACTCTACTCCTTCCACTCTTTTTCTCAGTCCCTCTCTTCTTATAGTTCCTCACTCTTGTTCACTCACTCCATCTCTATTACTCTCACTGTCTCTGACTGATCACTCTTTCACTACTTGTTCATTATGCTTTCTCTGTGTAGTTGAAGCACACTAAGGGGCATATTATCAACACAGCCAATAAAATGATCGCTGCTTTTATCGGCAGAAAACTTCTGCAAAAGCGGCTTTAGCGGCAGTTTTCTGCCGCAAAAGCGGGTTTAGCGGCAGATTTCTGCCGATAAAAGCAGCGAAACTTTTATCGCCTATGTTGATAATATGCCCCTATGTTATTTACATTTCTTTGCTGTTTCAATCATTCCTTTTCTGTTACTTCTTCTTTTCTGCATTCTGTTTTTTCTCTCTGTTATTCCAATGTTTTAATCTTAATTTGATCATTCAGTCACATTCTCTAAGAAACTCTTCTTTGTTATTCTTCTACTCTCCTTTTTTTCTTTCACTTCCTTATCTATTTTGTTTTTCACAATTATACCCTCTTCCATCTTTTCTTCGGTAAATAGATCTATTAAACAGTATCTCTGGTTTAGTCCCTATAGCTGTCTTTCTTTTAACATTACTCTCTGTTTACTTCCCTTATACTTACTCTTCTTTTTTTTTTTATTTCTTTTTTTGGTTCACTCCCGGTTCGCGTACCGGCGAGCGAACCGGGAAGCGAACCGGGAAGCGAACCAAAAGAAATAGAGGTTGCCAGAGTGCTAAACATTCTAGCAATTTTTTTTATAAAGGGGAGGTAGTTCTGAAAAGAACTTTTTTTTAAATTATTTTTGTTGTTTTATATTTTTTTTATTATTTTTCTGAACATTTTTTTACTTTTTTTGTATTTTTTGAACGGTTTTATATTTTTTTTGTTTTTTTGGGGGGGGGAAACGAAAACGATTCATTGTAAAGGGCTCAACAGGAGCAAAAAAAAAAAAGATAATTTATTTTCTGAATCGTCCTGAACAAAAATGATTATCAATTGCTAAGTTGATTAAAGTGATGCTACTTTCTCTGTAGCAAATCAAGTGACCGCAACGTACGCACACTTGTTTGACTGCCCCAAACCTCATCTGTATATTTGGGACCATCTCCCTCGCCTCTGGTCCCGTCACTTCCTCTACAACTGATCTTCTGGCCACAGAAGGAGGATTATCTTGCATGTCACGTAGCTGCGCAGCACTGTAGTTGTTAGGATGCCACCTGTCCATATGGCGATGCATTGTATAATTTCCGTAACTATATTTTTTATCTGTCCCTCTGGACAAATCTTTCTTACAGATAAGGCAAGTTACGTACCGGGCATTGACTTTTTTTTGGCCCCGGGGATATTTAAAAAATTGCCAAATAAAGTTTTCTTTGACATGAGACCTCCTGGGCTCCTCAGGCAAAAAATGCCTCTCTTCCTGCTGTTCCTCTTCTTCCTCCTCTTCCTCCTCTTGCTGAATGATAACTTCAGCAGGTGGTCCTCTCTTCCTTGGAGGTGGTGGAGGTGGTGGGGAAGCACCAGCTGAAGCTACTAATGGAGCCATTGCTCAGTGATGACAAAAGGTCTTCCTCTCACAAAGATGAAAGTCAGAGTGAGGAAACAAGGAGGGGTTTTCATCATTTGGGAAAAACAATAGTTCTAAACCAATGAAAAGTGTTACTTTTAGGTCACATGACCTAGTCTTACATCATTAGGAAACCAAAAGTGAAATGAACCAATGAAAAGTGTTATTAACAAGTCACATGACCTGTTGTGTTTACGTTACGCGCTCCGCGCCGCGCCCCGGATCGCTTCCGGGATGCTGCGCTTCGCGCCTCGCGTACCGGTTCACTTCCGGGTACGCTAACGCGGCGCGTCATATGACGTATCACGCGACAAAGCGATACGTCACGCTGACGCGACGCGTCACGATGTTGTTTTCTAACGCGACAGTTGCGCTAACGGACCGTTTACCGGTTCGCGGACCGGGTCGCGGCACCAAACTGAGCTAACGGGAAGCTGCCCGGTTCGCGGACCGGGAGCGAATCAAAAAAAATTATTAAAGAAATATACATTAAAAAATTGTATTAAAAACATATAAAATATATTTTTCGATTTAAAGAAGAATACATTTTAAAGCTTTTGATATTTGCTATTAAAAAACCATTGAAATTCACTGAAAAAACCATAGGTTATAGACCATATATAGTTCGGAATTAGCATTTACAAAACCTTGAAAATTCACTGAAAAAACCATAGGTTATAGACCATATATAGTTAGGAATTAGCATTTAAAAAACCTTATTTTACTCTCACAAAACCAATGAAATTCCATATATAGTTAGTTGCACTAACTATATATCGCGCACCCGCAATCCACTGCTGATGATGTCACATATTACATCATTCATGACTTGGTCAGTGACATCACTGATGACATCACTGATGACATCTCAAATGACATCACTGATGACATCACTGATGACATCATCCAGTGACTGTGTGTTTCTGTAAAGTTTAAATATGTTTTACATATTGAAGAATGAGTGGATGTATAAGTGTCTGGACGAACGATTTAGTAGGTGCGTGACTGACTGTATGAGTGAGTGATTAAATGTGTCTCACTGAGTGCATGGGTTAGTGACTAAACTGTCTTAATTTGTGCATCATTATGTCTTTTGTTCTGTAAACTGCTGCATGTGTTGATCATTAGCTATATGAGTAACTATATGGGTTATTGATTGATTGCCCAAGTATTTGTATGGGAGACTGAGTTTGTGTGTGGCTGGCTGGGAGGTGTGTGACTCTGTGCAGATCAATGTGTACTTGTATCAATGATTGTATAAGAGAGTAAGTATGTGTTAGTATATGTTTGAAAATGTAAGGTGCTCTATGTTTAACTGTATAGATTAGAAAATGGAAGTGTGATTGATTCTTTACAGGACTGACTAGGTGTGTGAGTAACTCCATGGATGAGTGGCAGAGTGTGAGTGTCTGTATAGCTGTATGAGTGCATATGATAGTGTTGTAAAGAAGAGTGATTGTATGTATGAATGATTGTATGAGTGAATGAGTGAATGTGTGTGTAGACGTAGGAATCAGTGAGTGCGTATGTAGTAACTAGTATTGGTGTGTCAATGGTTTCAAAAATTATACTCTGTATTTATCACTGGGTGTAACAGAGGTTATATTAAAATGTGAGGAGATGCATTGTATTGTCACATGAATGATATCATCAGTGATGTGGTCATTGATGTCAAATGAGATGTCATCAGTGATGTCATCAGTGATGTCATTTGAGATGTCATCAGTGATGTCATCAGTGATGTCACTGACCATGTCATGAATGATGTAATATGTGACATCATCAGCAGTGGATTGCGGGTGCGCGATATATAGTTAGTGCAACTAACTATATATGGAATTTCATTTGTTTTGTGTGAGTAAAATAAGGTTTTTTAAATGCTAATTCCTAACTATATATGGTCTATAACCT
Organism: Lissotriton helveticus; assembly: GCF_964261635.1. Taxonomy (NCBI): domain Eukaryota; kingdom Metazoa; phylum Chordata; class Amphibia; order Caudata; family Salamandridae; genus Lissotriton; species Lissotriton helveticus. The sequence goes on from NC_136073.1 coordinate 151,125,264, forward strand.
ATGGTTTTTTCAGTGAATTTTCAAGGTTTTGTAAATGCTAATTCCTAACTATATATGGTCTATAACCTATGGTTTTTTCAGTGAATATATATATATATATATATATATATATATATATATATATATATATATATATATATATATATATATATATATATATATATGTATATATTCCACACACTTGGTTCCTTGGCCCCAGCTGTCGGCGCTACTCGAAACGTGCGTTCCCCTCGCGGTTGAACCAAACCGCCATAAATCTCCAAATCACCAACCTGGAAGTAAGGGCCGCACACCAGCAGTATTAAATTACGATGTTGATTTATTCTTTAGCTTTGCATTCAGCCACAAACAGAGTTTCCAGCCTGAAAACTGGAAACTCTGTTTGTGGCTGAATGCAAAGCTAAAGAATAAATCAAAATCGTGATTTAATACTGCTGGTGTGCGGCCCTTACTTCCAGGTTGGAGGTGTTGTGGAGATATATATATATATATATATATATATCCAAAAATATGCAGTCCCAACTTTCAGGAAGTGCTCGTGGAAGCCAAAATCGTTTGCAGCAAATCTTTATTCTGGAGGTCAGCAAGCCAAACAGGGATTCAAAAGAAGGGCAGAAGCATGCCATGAGTTGCAACCAGCTAGACGCGTTTCGAGCAGCCTCTTCATCAGTAGCTGGTATGAGGAGAACGAGGGAAAAAAGTGTTCATAGGCTCACTGGCTATTTCAACCATCTCCCGCCCCGATGGGCGTGGCTCCAGGCATTGTGGGAGATGTAGTCAATGCTCCTTATCAACCCCAGTGGGTACCTTGTTCCCCGTCCTAATGTCCATCCATTTCGGCGCCCCTTCAAAGGAGTCTCTGCGCCGCTTTATTGTTGACTTCCTTGCTGTCTCACACACCCTTCTGCATAAGTGCGTGAAAGCTTCCTCCACTAAGAAGCATCCCATGATTAGTCTTTGAGTGCTTCTGGTACACGATCCCGCTTTCTTGATCCAGCTACGAGCCGCACAACCACTAATCCAGCGGTCACTAGTGTATGCCACAATTATAACCGGACCCCCGCTTTCCGCGGTATTCCTCCTCCCGACAGATCCCGTTTTTTGGATCTAACTACGACCTCCACAATCCAGAATTCAGCGGTGACTAATGCACGCCATTGTCAACAACTATAACTGAACCCCCGCTTTCCGCTATATTTCTGCTCTTGGCAGATTCCGCTCTTTTGTTCGAATTACGACCTCCGCAACCCACAATCCAGCGGCGACTAGTGTATGCCATCCGATACATCCTCTACTGAACCCCCGCTTTCGACGGCATTTTCCTACTGATAGACTTCCAGCTACTCGTACTATCCCATCCCTATATACAGCATTGGCGATAGACGCTGCACTCCGGCTGATCCTTTATTACTATGATAAGTTGCCTATAACACACCGGCACCAATATACAAGACGTAACCTCATTATCCTACCTTCGAGAGTTTATCACTACTGAACCCTACTCATTGCATTGCAGTACCAACTTAAGATTCATTGCCCCACTTCCCGTATTCCCTGTCCTGATGAAGACCCTCTAGCAAGGTTTATACCACGCCTGCATCTAATTGGGTCGAAACGTCGACACTTCTTCCTGTGTTCAGCCTCCTCCCTGATTTATCATTTGTGATTTTATTTGAGGCATGATTGTCAAATTAATTGATGAGTTATTTGTTCCATTGTGTTAACTTATCATTATTTCTGGTCTATTCAGGTCTCAGTGACCCCTGTTCTAATTTCTATACTTTCACTATCCCAGCACTACCCTTCCCCACTCCACTTCTTAGGGGCATTATTTGTGATTTATTATGTATATATTTTATGAATGAATTTTTTACGATACACGTTGTGATTAAAAACAATGTTGTTATAATTGTCTTTGTATTCACCTAAGTGTTTTTACGGTTGAGTTGATTGTGTGATTATCTGGGACCGCTTTGTTTGTATCAATCTTCCGCCCAGGTCCCAGTGACTTCTTGGGCTAACCCGTGTTCTTGCAGCACTGAGAAATGACGAGGGCAGACCTTCTTAGTGCAAATTTTCATTTATTTCACCAATGTGCCATCACAACGCGTTTCGGCCGTTCCAGCGGCCTTGATCACATGACGTACACACTCACACACACACATATATATTCGTCATGTGATCAAGGCCTTGCCAGGCCGAAACGCGTCATGGCAGAGTGGTGTTGGGTCTAAAATAAATTAACACGCACCAGATACTGGGTTTGCCTCGTCCTTTGACTGAACCATTGGTTGCTGGGACGTCCACGTACCGAATATATATATATATATATATATATATATATATATATATATATATATATATATATATATATATATATATATATATATATATATATATATATATACACACACACACACACATATATATATATATATATATATATATATATATATATATATATATATATATATATATATATATATATATATATATATATATTTGTTTTTTTCTTTGTATTCTATCATTGGAAGCAGGGCTCCAATTTACCTGTGTCCTTTTTTCAACTATTTTCCACTTTGGGTGTGATGACGGTACACCCTATTGGACATAGCGTAGTCTGGTGACTGCTCTTTTCTTTTTTTGGAGAAATGCAGGATGGCAAAAACCAGACCTTGACCCACGAAGGCCACACGAGATGAGGGAAATGAAAACCAGGAGACTCACCAAGAATACAGCCACCTGACCATCCCTTCCGCTGACATCTGGAAGACGACCATTACCCCTGAACATATTTCAATAAAAACTAACCATTCAACCACCACTCAGGCCTCCTAGTTTCTATTACCACCCATACTTCCGACAACCGGGTCTAGACCAAGGAACATGAACATACCCTCATCCTGGCACTTCTCTCATTGGGAATATTTTTGTTTCAAAATATTCAGTTTCCCCTTCAAAAATCGGCATTGGTTGCTTTTTTGTTTCTTCTTTTTAGCCCATCTATCATCTCATCTCTCCAACTCACCCTATTTCCAGAATATTGATAGTAATTCTTTGATCTGTAATCTTCTTTCTGATGGATTTAAACTCTCTAAATCCTTGTCACTAAAATCCAATTGATAGGTTTTTTTGTAGTACCTTTGACTTCTGTATATCCACCCCATACGTTTGTGCCACCTCAGAAAATATCTTCTGTGTAGTTCTAGCTCTCCTGGTAATGTCCTTACAAATAAACAATAATTTGTTGTCATGGAAATTAGCAATCCTTCCTGGACTAAAAGTTCCCAAAAACATTTCTTGCAATTCCACCCTAAATTTGGCTATGTCAAGTGTTTTTTTATTTAGATTTCCTGCGTTTAATTTTCCAGTTTCTACCGCACCTCTTTCGGATGGTAAAGGAGTTATATCCTTAATTTATTAATCAAGTTCCTGTGGGGTAGGAACTAATGCCTGATTAAACACATCCTCTTGTGATTCTCCAATAACTCCCTCCATTTGTGGAAAACACAGGTTTCAGAACCTCAAATTCCCAATTGTAAATGTTTGCTATCAGAGTCTGTGATCCTCTAGCGGATGTTTCCATGATCCTTTCTGCAGTACCAGATAATAGGGTTACTCACCCTTAATTAGCGGGCACAGTAGTATGTTTGGCCCCTTCACTAATTCCTGAGTCATTCCCCTGTTGTGAGGTACCTTCATTTGGAAAGGTTAAATTAGAATTTAGACCCTCATTCAGTTCTTGAAATACAGTATTTGCTCCTCCTAATCTAGTGGGTACAGTTTATATATTTACTGACCTCCCATGCCTGTCATATACGGGTCCTATAGTCACCTTAACTGAAAGAGTATTTGGAGCATTTGGTATTATGGGGTTGGTAAACCCTACCTCTCTGGATGTTTACTCTTCAGTAAAAAGGAGATTTACGGAATCTAAACTTTCGGCAATGAGGTGCATTTGATTGCATTCCCAAAAATGGATTAGACACTGTCTTTGACTGTTCTTCATTATATGGTGGGTGCCGATTCATTAATAAATCACTCAGAAACTCATCACCTATCTCATCACCACGCTCCTTGTTTAACAGTGAGAGCTTGACGGTTCTCCAAATGTTTCTTCTTTTCTTTGCATTTTTCTCCTTTAACTAATATGGGATACACTTGGGCTCCCTCTGCCTTATCTCATCTCCATATTTTTTGTTGTGAATCCCACTTAGCCTCTACATACTTTTTAAAGGTACTTTTATATTGCTCTTGATATTTCTCTTTTTCTTTCTGACAAGCCACATGTTCCCATTCTTCAAGGGCTTCAAATAGAATAGGTGTAGGTGACGGCTCAATTTTATTCATCTATCTCCTTACATTTTCAAGAATTCGCACATTAAATGTACCATATTGAAGAAAAGCTAAAGGTCCATCTTTTTCAGTATATTTCATCCAATTGTCTAACCATGTACATGTATGATATCCTTTCTCTAAAGATTAGTACAATGCATGATGCTGGCGCATCTAGTGGTTACAGGCACATCCCCATGTATGAGTGCTTTTAAACCTTTTAGCATTTTCATATTTTCCGATCAAACACTTTAATGTCCTTTACATTTATTCCACTTGTTTTGGGAGCAAACCACCTATTTACTATTGTATTAGCTTCCAATTACTGCGTGGCTTTCTTCAACACCAGTAACCTATCCCAGCGCGGCTCTACACCCATCTGTCCTATCACAGCTCTGTACTTTATGACATCAAAACAACTCCTCGCAGCAACTGACCCTCGGTTTACAATCCAGCTTTTCAACTCCAATTTTAAACAGACTACTAACCACACAAAAACTCTTGTTTGGTCCACTAAAAGAAATTATAGATCTACACACAAACTAGAAATATTCACAAAATCTAAGCAAAATCTCGAACAGCGTGATTTCACCTGTAAAAATCCTTATGATTAATGTCTATGCATTTGAGAAAAATCCTAATTTCTTTTTTCTTTTCACACTATCACAAAGATCCCTTCTCTGGTGGTACTGCTGCGGAAGTCTCATATACAGTGCCTTTGAAAAAGCTCACAAACGTACCCAGGGCATGCCACACTGAGCCCACCCTTAGGTGTACATCCCGGGATCTTAGGCCACTTCGGATCTGATAACAAGTTTAATGTGACAACTCCAATTTATTCTAAAACATACCTTTTACTAGTTATTGTTAGTAGCGCATATGAACTTAATATTTCCTTAACCCTATTAATACTCACGCCACTTGTCACGTCAGTTTGTTCTCTTCAGAACTAGCATTTGATCAAAGGATCACTGAACTCAGAATTTGGGAAAATCTGTGGTAACCTCATTACACATTCCCCTTATATCCCAGCTTTACAGACAGTAAACTGTCCGACACACTAACAGAAAAACTGCTGTAAGCGCAAATGTGTTGGACCTATTAGATTATTTTAATTTGTCTAAATGTTATCTATCTGCAATTAACCTCGGCTACCATACTAATCTCAGTAGGTCCTGTAATGGATGTAATTCAGTGCTGAAAGGAACCAGTAAACTTAGGGGATGAACAATTATCACATGAGGACCAAGAATATGATAATTGTTTACATTCCTTTATTACTAATGGAATTTCTCATATTAAATTTACCCTTTAGGTAGGTCAAAACTAAAGCAGATAATTTGGCCAAAAAATAATGAAACATAATCAGCAGAGTAATTTATTTCAAAATGGTTCTTTATCAAATGTCAAATGATTAGCATACCAATCTAATTTAGTAATCAAAGTACTGAATACGCATTAACAAAGTGAAATTCAATCTGAAAGAAAATTATCTTCCTCAGCCGAGGGTGATTATATCCTAAAGAAGAGAGTCTGTGGACAGCAATTAACTCTCATACAAACCCCAGGAATGGAAGTTCACTAAATTATAAAATTACCAGTTCCAGTTCATGGACTGGATTATGTGATCCCTGTCCATACTGCAGCGTCACTGACACAGCTGTTGTCATAAATCTTCCAGCCTGAATGAGTGACATGGCAGGGGAGTGCATGGGTAGTCTGCCCCAGGCGGCATGAGTTTTATGGGGCGGAAGGCTCCCCCCCTTTTACATGAGGTTGTCGCGGGGGTGACAAATGCAAGAATCATCACCACCACCCCCCAACTGTGCAACGCAGCCGTTGTGGGGTGGCAATGGCAGGGACCACCACATGCGGCAAAGTGCTTAGCTATGCCACTGGCCGGAAAGAATACAAGATGCATGCATACCAGCTGTCAGCAAGGGCAGTATTTCGTCACAGTACACGTTGATTCTGGAAATCAAATATTCAGTCTCTGTGCCCCAAGACGGTTAGGAAAGGAGGAAAAGATAGAATCTCCCCCTGCCCATAGTTTGGCCAATTAAACTCCATTGATTTTTGGTTCACACCCCTTGACATCACCAATTTGGTCAGACCACTCTATCTCATTGGTCAGTTTTAGTCAGATGAGATGATGTGGTAGGTAAAAGAATACAAATCTGGAAGAATTAAGTAATCAATTACTTTGCATTTTTCCTTAAGACCACTGTATTTTGTACTTTAACCATATGATTAATTGTGACTTTTTAAGAAATAGGCGAGTTCACCATCATCATCATATTAACGTGGGTTTGCCGCAACAAACGGAACAAGTAGTCTACAACAATCCATCATTAGTATTAAAATCATTATAAATATAATAAGCACATACCAATACAGTAGAAAATGCAGTTAAAATCATACAATGGGATAAAATGAATCACGTTAAAAAGCAAATAATTCATATCGATGTAAACAGTGTTGGCGGCTCTCCTCTTAATATATATGTGGCACACAGCTAAGAAAAGTTCATCTTCTCCTTCTTATGGCAGACAAAAAGAATGAAGCAACAGAGTAACAGACAAAGGGGTTAGATAATAACTGGAGATAATATAATGCTGGGTGACATTGTCTAAAGGTAACTTTGCACATAAGTGGTAGGATGTATCCATTATTTTCCTCAATATGTAACTTAAAAATTGCAACTGAAGATAGATCTGAAAGGATTGTGCATCACATGGGCATGGACAGAGGGCATCAATGGAATATGTTTTAGCAGGATAGCTTAGCATTAGAGGGATGGAACCGCAACAATACATATCTATGTTGGAGGTTGGAGACAAATGTCAAATATGAAGACACAGTATTATTTTATACTTGGTGTTAAAAAATAATGCTTAACCGTGTTCTTATTACGATTGAGCTCCCATCTATTTCTGCCCAGACTATCCACTAGTTGGCCTTTTAATTCTTTTCTTGATGTTGTCTGGCATAGATTCGGATTCTTATACATTTTAACTAGGTAAATTGCTTGGAAATTGGACTCAATATATTTAAACCATTGTACTTTAGATGCCTCATCTAGTTTCATCGAGTACGTTCTCTTTGATTTCTGCTAGGATATGCTCAAAGGCTGCTGTTATAAGATTATCAGTTAAGTTTAACTCTAGGCATTTAACAATATTCTGCCTCATTTTAACTACAATTTCCCCAACAAAATTTTGAGTGTCAACTTTTTCCCATTTCAGAGTGACCCCATGTTTCCTTCCAATATAAGGTTTAATTAGGGGATTCTTAGAGGTTTTATGTCTTTGTTCAACCAGGATAATGGCAAGTAATTGCAAGTAATTGCAGCATGATCGATCGCTAAAAGTGTAAAAGGTTGTCTTAACATGGGAAAAGTGCACTCTATTGGATTTTGAGACCAATATATAATCAAGCACTGAGTGATGACACCTAGTAGAGAACGTAACATCGAATTGGCCCGTTTTATTATCACATGAATTAATTATCTCAAGGCTAAGACTCATTAATAGTCTATTCAAGATGTTTCAATAATCATGGAGCTGGAAGTGAGGGAAGCAATCTCCATTACCATTTTTCTTGCTGCAGACAGTGGAGGTCAACCTACTACAGTTATGGGCTTTAAGTCGCCCATCTAGACTACATTGAGTATTTTATAGTGAGATTTCATAAGTTGACTAATATCCCTCTCCAAAGGGTCCAGCACTCTCGCCATTTTACCTCCAAAGTTGTTGTTATAAAAAATGTATAAGATTCCAACTCTGCCCTTTATGGCCCTCCCATAAAAGGATATGGTAATAAGATGAAGTTCTTTTTTTGTTTACCTTAAGCCTGGCTGTGTTAGCTACTAGAGTTATTATCCACCCACCATGGCCTCCAGTAGTAGAGCGGACCGCATGTGTCTGATAAGAGCAGTACCCATCTATATGGATGTTATCAATTTCCCATGTTTCTTGGAAACAAAATATATTGTACTGTGTCACCAGAGCTAGCCAGCCAGGGTTACTTCTTTTTTTTGTAAGAGGCTAAGAGATCATTTTTAAAGGATCAAAATTGCTTCCCACTAGATTGGGATTATCTGTTGAAGGACCCAGGCGACTTATTTCAAGCAGGTTTGCTGGAGATTTAGGAAGTCAGTCACATGCTGCAAGGTCTCGCAATGTAGCATATCTATTGCTGACTGGTATGACAGGGTTTATCTCGACAGAGAAGGTGTTGGAAAAAGGGTTGGGAGTGGGGGGAGAGCAATAACAATTAAAGCCCATCGCCCTAGTGTGTGTAGATGTAATAGACTAGGAGGTTTGTAAAGAAGCCACGCGGTAATGCAAAAATCTCGGTATCAAATGATGGGGTATCAGGTAATGTTCTTAAGTCACCTACCAGTTGCTGACTCCTAAAATGTATAACTATCCAGTCCCCTATTATTGTTTTAGCCACCAACCCCACCCAATTTACTGTTCTGGCCATGATGAGGTGTTGATATAAATTAGTCCTGCCCATATAAAATTTGGTCATCTAATGAAAAGGCAGTTGGGATCATACCTCGAACTCAATCACATCTTTGACCCCACAATATGGATTTCGACCATGGTCCAGTACAGAGACCACACTCCTGGCTTTCACTGAATCACTGAGACAGGAGATGTATGCAGGAAGACCAGTAGCACTGATACTATTAGATTTGTCAGCAGCCTTTGATACTATCTCCCACCCAAGGCTCATGAATAGATTGCAGGCAATCGGAATCCAGGGGACAGCACTAAAATGGCTGCAGCACTTTCTGTCAGATAGACAACAGACAGTCATCCTGGGGCCATACTCTTCAGGCAAAACACGTCTGGACAAGGGTGTACCGCAGGGCTTGTGCCTGAGTCCCATGTTGTTCAATATCTACAAGGCCCTACTAGCAAAGATCGCAGAGCACTTTGGCTTTGAGATCATATCATACGCTGATGACACTCACCTGATGTTCACTATGGGCCAAGACTTGGAGAAACTGTTTTTCTCAGCAGGAATGTTAGCAATCTCCAGCTGGATAACAGAGAACTGTCTCCAGCTAAATGCAGAAAAAACAGAGGTCATGTTGCTTGGAAAAGCCCCAGCCATCTGGTCAGATGACTGGTGGCCTCACCAATTGTTTGCCACTCCCGTGCCCAAACAAACGGGAAAAAACTCTAGGGATAAAGCATGATCAAGCTCTAACAATGAAATATCAGATTGCAGCTATTATAAGCTCTTGCTATTACAATAGGCGCCTAATGCGCAGAATATTTCCTCTCCTCCCCACACATGTCCGTAGAACCCTGGTTCAGGCAATGGTGATAAGCAGACTGGACTATGGAAATGCCCTCTTGGCTGAAGTCAGTGATACTTTGCTTACCAAGCTCCAGGTGGTCCAGAACACCGCGACCAGACTTATACTGAACCGGCCTGCAGGCACTCCTTCTGTGCCTTTGCTGAAAGAACTGCATTGGCTTTCAGTGAAAAAGCGCTCCTGTTTCATAATCTGCTGCCTCACGTATAATGCCTTAAGAGGCAATGGCCCACGCTGTCTCCAAAACAAACCTATGTTCCTGGACGCACTCTCAGTTCGAGCACTCAAGCCCTTCTGTACGTGCCCTAAATTCACAAAATGCGTACCGGGAGGAAGTCCTTTTCCTATCTCACCTCAGGATATTGGAACAAATTACTCGTAACTCTACGAGAAACTCTCACCTACAGTAAATTCAGGAAGTTACTATAAACCTACTTATACTAACTCTCTATGGTCCGTATCTCCAGTCAGGGTCTGCAACAGCGCCAAGATGCCTCCGGGTAATATGTGCTCTATAGCAAATAATAATAACATAACATAACAATATAGAACATTATGCATTAGCTGCTCTGTTGATTCCTGCTGATTGGGATTAAATTCTGGCATATTGGCTAAAACGATTACAACATGGCACGCTGCAGGAAGGAGGTCCAAAGTCTCTCCATATTTAAATGGCCGGGTTGGCTGATAGTTTGTGTGCCCTTGGTCGCTAGCAGCCCTTTTGCCTATGAACTCTTTATTCCCACTGGGGGCCAATCACTTCCTCACACTTACGCTCCTTCCCATTTGACGCCCCTCTTCCATTACAGATGTTTGGGGCTGTGATGGTTTGGAGAATAGTACATTAGGCCTTTGTCTACCCTCAGTCATGGAGCTGAGAGCTTGAGCGCAGGGAAGATAGACTACATTTTCACCCTGTAATATTGTAGCAATACCGCGTGGAAACAAAGTGGGACCAACAGAGATGGGCGGACGGGCAGATAATAATTGAGATTGTGTATAACTGCCCTAATTTCCCCCCTAGTTCTAGAGCAGTTTCCCTCCTGAAGAGCAAAGTTATACTCTCCTCTATTTTAGACAGTCTGGTTAGAATTGATTGAAGGTGTGTTAAAAGAATTAGTTCACATTTTTTACATAAATTGTCAGTGGGAAACAATAAGATGGCTCTGTGAAGTGTAGTTGTCCAAATTGGTATTTCCATTCATTTTGGCGGACTTGCTTGTAGTAGGATTTCTGACCGATTCGTGCTTCCTTTTGCCAGGTGGTTCCACGTCTGGGCTAGGATCAATTTCAAAGGTTTTAGAGGTGCCAGGTGTGGCAGGGTCAGTGGGGGTTATGTTACAATTTAACGGGGCTCTTGAAGTACCCATTTCATTTGGAATCTAAATTGCTCTTCTTCCACTGAGAGGCGCCGCTCCGTCAATTTTATCTCCTTAACGAGCACATCCTCTGCTCTCGTCAGGAGAGAATCCAAAGTGTTAGTTATTTCACTTCCTGCCTGTGTGGTTTTAGTTTTCCTCTTAGCCATACAGTGATTTAGGGGTATATTTACCCACTCAGGGCAGAAGTTAGAGGGTGGCTAAGCCTAGCCTCTTCCTGGCAATTACAGGGGTGGACAGGCCTGTCCTTGTGTCCTGAACCGTGGTACGGCATCCCACTTTTATGTGCGTGAGGGAAGTCGGGAGGCATGGTCCCCAGTGGTGGCCAAACACAGCTTAACCCTCTGTGAGGCAGGTAATCAGGAATAAATGCATAGGCGAGTTTATGTTTCCTATCGGTTGCAGTCCTTTCCCAATCATGTGCTTTAAAAAGTAACAAGCCCTGTAAATATCGTCCCATTTCCCTTCTTCCCTATCTTGGTAAGGTACTAGAGTACCTGGTCAATAAACAACTTACTAAATATTTAGAAAACCACAAATTACTAGACCCTTCCCAATCAGGGTTTAGGACCGCGCACAGCACTGAAACATCGCTGGTTGAGCCATTCTAGTTTTACTAGATCTATTGGCTGCTTTTGATACCATCTCCCACAGTGCTTTCATATCGACTGAGGAAAGTGGGAGTCAGGGGAAAGGCCCTAGCCTGGCTTAAGAATTTTTCAACTGACCAAACCTCGACAGTTCAATGAGGTACCTTCGTCTCACGCAGTCGGCTGGAGTCCCGTGCTCTTCAACCTCTATGTGGCCCTCTTGGATCCTATGGGTTTCATACAATATCATAAACCAATGATACACAACTATTGATCACTCTGGGTCCAAACCCTACGGAGACCAGACTCAGATTTAAACATTGCATAACCCATATTAACACCTGGATGCATACTAACCACCTTCAGTCTTAATGCCAATAAGACAGAAATCATCCTTTTTGGGAAAGCACGCAAACTCTGGTCCAACGAATGGTGTGCTTTGAGCCTCCGGCCCTGTCCACCACCTAAATCTATGGTGCTTAACCTTGTAGTAAAGATAAATATTAAGCTGTCCTTGAAGGATCACGTAGACCACATAACTGGCATTTACTATGGACTTCTGCGTGGTTTATGTAAGATCTTTTAGTGAATTCCGATCAAATCAAGGAAACCATTGGTTCAGGTTCTAATCAAAAGTCGGCTCGACTATGGAAACGCTTTGTTGGCATCCATTAATCAAGAATTTCTCACTAGACTTCAAGTCCTGCAAAACACTGCTGCTAGACTGGTGACAAATCTTCCCTCACGGTCACCGTTGGCACCCAGTCTGAAACTCTCTACTGGCTCCCTTTTAGGCCCTTAAGACTGTATGGAAACGGTCTAAGTTACCTTGCCAAAAAGGTGAAATGGTACCTACTGAACAGGACTGTCAAGTGTTGAACAACACTTACAACGCAACTTTTACAATGTAGTGCCTTTACAACGCGGTATTTACAACGCAAACCATTACAACGCATTGCGCTGGGGGGCGCTCTAGGATAGGGAATAGATTTAATTTACTATCCAACACCTTCCCTACTATCCACGGGGACTGGAGTTGGAATAGTAAATTAAAATATTCACTATCCAGCGACTCAAAGCACTATGCGTTGTAAAGGTATTCGTTGTAAATACCGCGTTGTAAAAGCATGCGATGTAAAAGTATGCGTTGTAATGTCATACATCCCTATCAAGTCAGAAACTTAGCATCTCCTTACTCCTCTCAGGATTCGTAGTGCAAGGAACAGCGGCAGAACCTTCTCTTATTTGGCCAATGTCTTTTGGAACGAACTTCCCCTACAGCTTTGCATGGTTTTCGATGAGACTGAAAAACTGGCTCTTCTAACCCCTCTCCTCCACCTGCATCTTCTCCTTCTGCTTCTTTGATTTTCACTGGGGCTTTGAGACCCTCAGGTGAAATGTGTGCTTAAAAAAAAATGCGTAATCAAGAGAGAGAGAGAGGACCAGATAGCTAGTCCTTATCCCCGGGGTTATATATGATTTAATCAAAAAGAGACTAGCTCATGATTTGCGAAAATTACAAAAAGTAAAAGACTCGAGTATGTTTCGTCATGGTGTGGTAAATAAATAAATAATACCTCTATTTTTGAATGAATATATGAATAACAGATAGCTCAATAAATAAGAGTCAAGATTCGAGGTAGTAGGAGTTTGCAGGTTTAATACAGCATAAAGGACAGGAACAGGACAACCTGCACGGACAAGATCTGGGATGGCTAGCTAGCACAACTTTAATAACAGTGCACAAGTATATATACTAAAACAATTGCATTACAGTGAATTACAGTAGGCGGAGCAGTGGGTGTGGTCAATAGCAGTCGCGAAAGATAAGGGTGAAAGTGGGTGTAACAAGAGGCGTATACATGGACATGTGATGTAAACGTAACAGAATATGTCATAAATGGGGCGGAAACATGGAGGGGGCTACCTAAGGAGCCGGGACCTCTAACCTAATGGTGCGCGCAAACTGACAATGACGTGTTACTAGGAGAAGCTGGGGGCTATGAACTCTGTGCTAGGAGTAGAGACTGAAGTCTGGAGAGTCAGGGCGACATGTACCTAAACCCTATCTAGTATCTGATGTTTAGAGGACATGTTGATATAAACTAAGAGTCAGGAGGGGAGAGGCTAACAGACTCTAAGACTGGAGCATGCATTATTCTGCATGTAGTGCGTGATGAAGAATATTAAATGACCATTAATACAGTATTTCTCTTACATGGAGACGTAAAGGCTAGACAATGACGGAAACTATTGATGCGATTCAGTAGCTTAGGAATGCAGAGAAGGAGGGCTGGACTGATAACTAGAATCATAACATACTCTTGGCAGACTCGTAGGCAGAGCCAGGCCGAACCGGGCACTGCGAGGCAGGAAGTAAGTGAAGGGTCGAGGATACAGGTGGGGGCTGTATCGCTCCTCAGCGAGGGCTCAGGAGACAGAAGCTGAATCTGGTGTCCGGGCCCTTTTGAGGCCTAGAAACGGGGACTTTTCAATGAAATAACGTGCACACTGAGAAACGTGGCAACGCAACTTTACATAGGCCTGATATTCGTAGTATTCACGAGAACTGGAAACTAGTATACTAGAGATGGACACAACTGTAATTGCGTCTTTAATCAAACATAGGGAATACATATGCATATTAATCATGCACACATAACATAAGATGGAGGACACGTAGGGACACAGAACATGGCAAAATTTACTTTTCCACATTCCCTCCTTGTCACTACGTTTCCATCAGGAAACATCAATATTCATGATACCATCTATCATTTCATACAGTATCATTTGCTCGTCTCGAATTGTCTTGGAACTGGATTTAGAACGGGACTCGGGACTAGGAATACAAGAGGTAGCACAAATGCCGCAAATCGCAGGGCCACATTGTAAACAGAGGCAGCAACTGAATATGATCGCTACTGCAATACCTAGAAATGACAATACTTTCCATCCCCAGGCGGAAATTATATTCCAGAACCAACCGGACCATGTCCAGGTGCCTGGATCTTGGTGTAACATATGGGCAATATTATGGAGTCTGGTAATAGCTGAATAAACAGACGGTGCGTTATTAGGAATGAAAATGCAGCAACTAGATCCGATGACTCTACATGCCCCGCCCCTATCGGCCAGTATGACGTCAAGGACGAGACGATTCTGGAGCACGACAATTCTCATAAAGGATTGTTCTTCGGTTAAGTTACCTAGAGCAGAGGTAGTCTCAATCACTACTGCTTCAAGTGTTCTCGTTAATCTACGTATCAGTTTACTATTTACAACAGTACCTAAGTAGGGGAAGACACCTTTATTGATATCTATGTATTGTTCTAGAGCAGTTTCAGTATAATCGACAATCGGGAGGTCTCTCTTGTGTCTAGTATGTCCTAGGTGGGAATTCCTATGATAGTCAGGTGGGGCTAGGAAAACTGGTGGCAGTAGGAAGGCAATGTAACAGGTTCCCTCCCAATCGAGGGGCAGACAAACATATGCGGTCTGACCACAAACAAAATAAGAATGACGTGAAGCTTTGAAAATAGATTTCCCACTGTCACTATACTTGACAACAGTAGTACAATCACTATGTCCTACATGTACGGAACCATTATTTCTGACACATAATTCGCCTTTGACTGGTAATACTGACATAGCAGGTAAGTCTGGAGTAGTATCAGACTGAACATTCAGGACCATGAAATTCGAAGAATAATTACCTAAATTATAAACTTCATTTTCTAGATCTAACCCTGTTCTGTGGGGAAGACCTTGCTTGTCTGGAAAACATGTACTGTTTAGAAAAGACATATCTGTTGAGGATGACGTTAACGTGGACCATGCTCCACACGAACCATTATGTGAAAATGGATAAGGAAAGAGTGGCAGAACTCCCTTCGGTGTCTGGAAAGGGGGGAGTCGACCACACACCCAACAATTAGTGGCATTGCTGGTCTGGTGTGAATAATGTAACATGCGGATAAAGGAATTATTACGCATAGCAAGACGATAAGATAGTTCATGAGGAGGCAGATCACTAAACGTGTGCTCTACTGTAACATTAGCAGACTTATTTACATGAGACACTGGAAAACACAAATAAAATGCATAACCTATGCAGGAAATCATAATGCTGAAATATAGCAGAAAACATAAAATAATAGTGCAACTTTTAGAGTTCTCACTAACTCTCTCTCTGTGGGGGTCTATTTTATACATGTCAGAAACCGGTCTAACCGTTTCACCTAGGGGAGGACTTAGACAATCAAACTGGCTGACTTATTTTACTAGACCTTAATTTAAGCTTATACTCCTGCTGCGGAGTTTTTCCTAACGGGGAGGAATCTGTATCATTGTCTTTTGCGGGACAGTCCTTAAGAATAGTACTTTGGCAGTCTTTAAAATCCTCGGAAATGTTCTTGGTAACAGGTTTTAGTCCAAAAAATCTTTTCACATGTGACAGGTGGACCCAGCCCTTCCTGCCTTCCAACTTGACGGCAGTACGGGTGGCCAGGAGGACCTGTTTGGGTTCCTTCCAGCGAGGCTCCAGCGGACTTGAACGATCAAAATTCCGGACAAGAACCATGCATCCAGGAACGATTTCATGCGGTGCCACCTCGGTATTGTCTGGAAATGCGGCGGCAACCTGTGAACGACAAGAGTGTAGGGCAGACATCAAGGAAGCTAGGTAATCTGTCAGCATATTACTTGAAACATCGGTAATACTTCGGGGTCTAGGTGTACCCCACATGTTAGGGGGGCGGCCGAATACGACCTCGTACGGGGACAGACCTGATCTGGAATGTGCGACCATGCGCATATAAAACAGAGCAACTGGCAGAGCTACTAGCCAGTCCACACCTTTCTCTTTACATATTTTGGCAATGCGGATTTTCAGGGTCTGATTATGTCTCTCTACGAGACCGGCTGCTTCAGGATGGCGTACACAATGAAACTTCCACTGGTACCCTAACAAAAGAGAAACATGTTTCATGAGCTCAGATGAGAATGGCTGGCCGTTGTCAGGATATACGACTCTAGGGAGTCCATAGCGGGGGAAGAATTCACGAACCAACTGCTTGGCAGTGGTCGCGGCTGTGTAATCTGGGACTGGATATGCTTCTGTCCACCTGGACAAAGCGCATACAACTACAAGGACATACTTGAACCTCGACATCGCTCCATCTGAATATAATCCATTTGGAGGACTTCAAAAGGGTGGTCAGGGGGCTGGAATCCACCTTGTTCCACCGGGACACTTTTACCTGGATTAAACTGGCAACATATCATACAGGTTCGGACCTTCTGCTTGGCTGCAGCTCGTAAATGCTTGTTGAACCAAATGTTCTGGATACTATCTAACATAGCTTTTTCTCCTAAATGTGCTGGACTATGTGCGGTATTGATAATGACTTGAACCATAGAGTCGGGGAGAAACCATGTGGCTCTACCCTTCGTTACCCATCCCTGATCTGTCTGGACCCCTCCTTGTTCGGACCATTTCTTGATTTCATCGGGAGTAGCATGTAACTGGATATCTATGACATCTTGAGTAGGGTCCTTAACTGTCATACAGGTAGTCAGATCTGAAGTATGTGTCTGTGTCGGATTAACTGGAATGTCTGGAGTCTGTGCTGTAAGCTTGGCTGTGCGATCTGCTAGACCATTACCTTGAGAAATAATGTCAGTAACTTTCGTATGTGCTTTGCATTTCATGATAGCAATAGATGTCGGTAAGTGTATGGCATCTAACAGAGCTTGAATAAGGAGACCATGCTGAATCTTGGTTCCGTGAGAAGTCATGAAACCTCTCTCCTGCCAGAGCACTCCAAAGTCGTGTACGACTCCAAATGCGTAACGTGAATCTGTGTAAATGTTAACTTTCAGGTTCCTGGCACGTATGCAGGCTTGAGTCAGAGCAACTAGCTCTGCTGCTTGAGCGGACAGAGTGTCAATACGATGTGTCTCTATAACTTCAGTGTCTGTAGTCACTGCATACGCGGCTACTAGTTCTCCTGTACTTGTTCTCATACATGAACCATCCACATAAAGTGTCAGGTCGGGATCTGGTAATGGAATATCTGTCAGATCTTGTCTTGGCTTAGTCATAGTGTTAACAACTTCCACACAGTCATGTGTGGCAGGATTTGAAGTAACTGACGGTAACAGGGTAGCAGGATTTAGAACGTTGCAGCGTCTGATTTCTATGTGTGGCTGGAACAGTGTCAATTCATAACCTGTTAAACGTGCAATTGTCAAGTGCTGAGTCTGTGTTCGGTTTAAAAGAACTTCCACGGAGTGTGGGACTTGTACTGTCAAGGAATGTCCTAATACTATGGAATCACTTTGTCTGATAGCTAGTGCTGTGGCTGCAACTGACTTGAGGCACGCAGGCAGAGCCTGGGCTACAGGATCTAGTGTGCTCGAAAAATAAGCACAAGGCTTGTATTGTCCTGCTTGATCTTGTGTGAGAACAGATAATGCTGTACCTTCGCGTTCTGTGACAAAAAGTGTAAAAGGCTTACTGTAGTTCGGTGTAGCGAGAACTGGAGCTTGGCATAAGGCTTTCTTTAATTCATTGAAACTAAGTGTATGTTCAGATGTCCAAGGGAGGACAGTCGATACGGCTGCCTCCTGTGTCGTTAACTGTATCAGTGGCTTGGCTAGAAATGCATACTGAGGAATCCATTGTCTGCAGTAAGAAGTGAGGCCGATAAAAGCACGTACCTCCTTCTGGGTCTTGGGCTGAGGAAGACTCGCTATTAACTGGATACGGTCAGGTGTCAACTGCCTACCCCTCTTGGACAGTAAGTGGCCTAAATAGATCACTTGCTGGACACAGAATTGAAGCTTCGAAGGGGACACCTTGTGCCCCATCTCGGCAAGGAAATACAAGACTGTAAGGGATGCTGGCTCGCAAGCACGTTCAGAACGGGCTGTGATCAGTAGATCATCGACATACTGGAGCAGGGCAGTGTCAGTTGGCATGTGAATATTGTCTAGTTGTCTCTTAAGTGCTTGACTGTAAATACTTGGACTTTCTGTGAAACCTTGAGGAGCTCGTGTAAATTGGTAGCTCCTTCCATTTAAACAAAATCCGAAAAGAAACTGGCTGTCTGGATGAATGGGGACACTGAAAAATGCGTTCTTGAGGTCTATGACTGTAAAAAATGAAGCTTCGGAATCAATGGCTGTCAATAGGGAAGAGATATCTGGGACAACTGGGTACTGGGGAATAATACATTTATTGAGTTCTCGAAGGTCAATCACTAATCGATATACTGGGGGTGCATTTGGATCAGTACGTTTCATGACTGGAATGATCGGAGAATTACATACATTGGAGTCAGTTTCTACAACTACTCCTTGAGCAATGAGCTCGTCAATAATTTTGGATAAGGCTGCTACAGCCTCAGGTGGCAGTCTGCACTGTCTGATTCGTGGCAGGACTACACCTGGCTTGAGAGTCACACGATGGGGTGTGATTTGCATATAACCAACATCAGTTGGACCTTGTGCCCATAGATGCTGCGGAACATTAGACAATCTCGGATCAAAATCTCGTAATACATAGTGACCCTTGAAGTCACGTAAGAACAATCGTATTCCCTCTGGGGAGCAACATATGACTGCACCTAATTCTTTCAGTGTTTTAATACCTAACAGATTTTCTGGGCATGACTTCGTAAGTAACAGATCAGTAGTGCGGGACAATGGACCTACTTCTAGAGTAACTGGCTTAGATATCTCGTTTACAATAGGCTTTCCTGAAAATCCAAGGGAAACATTTCTAGAGCCTGAGAGCGGAGCCCCTGGAACTTCGGCGTGACTGATGGTGGTCCTACTTGCCCCTGTATCAATCAGAAACTTTCTGTCTTTCCCTAATACTTGACTATGAACATAGGGACCTTCTTGATCTACAGGAATCTCGATGAGAGGCAAGCCTACCTCCCTCTCTAGGCTGTTTCATGAATATGGCTGATACTCTGGATACTCGGACTGAGCATACTGGTACATCTGCTGTGTAACATGCTGTGTTGCAGCAATAGGCTGCGGCGCTGGAACTGTCTGTTGTGCATTCTGTGGCTGAGAAGCCTGTGAAACTTGTTCTTGTCTAGGCGGACGTGGTCTTTCTTTAGTCTTACCGGTGGCTATGTTGTGTTTCAGAACTGCACACTCGTTTATATAGTGACCTGGCTGTTTACAATAATTGCAGGTCCCTTTAACGGGAACTGCAGGATGACTGGCTTGATTCGTACCCCTCTTCTGACTGTCTTGAGGAACAGATTGTGCAACTAGTACTTTCATTTTCGTGTCTTTCATACGTTTTCTTTCATGATCTTGCTCTTCTCTGATTCTATTCTGGTGATACTGAAGCATCTGTAACATTTGGGACGGGGTATTAGCTTGCCAGGTACTTTCGACTTTCAAAACTCGGTTCTTAACTTGTGGACTTGAATTCTCGACTAATTTAGTAACAAAAAGATGAGGGTATGACTCGCTACTTGTCTTGAGGCCACTGTTAATACTAAAGCATTTCTCAAATCTAGAATAAAAATCACTAGTGTCTTCGTCTTGTTTCTGTTTACAGGCTGAGATTGCATCCCAGTCTTCCTTTTTAGTGGCTAATAATCTGGGCAAAACTTGTATTAATAGTTCAGGTAATTCTTTACATTTCTCTCCTAGACCGGTACCTGGTACTCGTATCTTATCTTCAGCTTCTAGAACTGCCCAATCGATCTTTTTCTCTCCCACCTCCCATTCTTTTTCCTTGAGTTTTTCATATACCCCTGCGGGCAACAGGACTTTTAACATTTTAATTATATCTGGATACGTGCATTCTCCCATACGGAGCATGTCTTTTAATTCTCGGTGGAACCCTGCTGGATCTTTGTCATGACAGGGAATTAATTTCTTCATCTCTAAGAGTTCCATCTTTGTAATTGGGGTGTAAACAAACACTCGTTGCATTTCACCATCTGCTGTCCTGACTGGGTGTACTTCTCGTAACGGATTCTGTCTGTCTATGTAAAAGGGTTTACTTTCTGGGGGTGAGACATGAACAAAATGCGGGTTCAAAAACGTTCTATATTTGTGGCGCTGTTCTAGAATAACACTAATTAAATCGGTACCTAGACCTTTCCATCTATACTGGAGTAACTCGTTCAGGACATCGTGTAACGGACCTGGATCAGAATGTTGACCCTCATACAGAGTAATGAGGTGCTGAATCATATACATACCCACCAGTCGTTGCTCGGCTGGGGGCAGTTTCAGAAACATTTGTGCCACTATTTCATCTGGAAAAGTGGTAGAATCAGTAATCCATCGGACTGCTGATCGGGCTAGTTCTTGTTCATGCATAGTACTTAACTCACTGTAACCGATTCGTGATTTCAGAATATGATCGGTAGCTTGAAATACTTGTTCTAGAGAACCTTGCTCTGGTGCTGGATGAGGAACAGTTTTCTTGTAGTCTAGACGTGAATGTCGGTCGGAAAGTCTAGTTCTACCTACATACGCTATTCTGGCGGGATTCTCGTCCTCTACCTCTTCAGTAGAAGAGTCATTCTCTTTCTCGCTTACTTGTGCTGCTTTACGTTGTTCGTGTAACTTTATTATTTCTTTACGAATTTTCTTGTACATACTCTCTATACTACTAATGGTTCTGTGCTTACCCTCGGCTATATTATCACTCCACCTTGTCAGGATTCTCATTTCGGCCGGATCTTTAGTCGGAGAATCTTGTTCTCTTATTAAACAATTAATCAGAAACTTTAATAGCATGAGTTGGATCTCAGCTTTCCTTTGAGACATGGCTTCACCAATACTTTCTGGATCATCCCCTGTACGGATAAAATGATATATTCTGTCTAGATCTCCTTTCATATCCGGTAGGGTGTCCAAATACCCGGTCACCCGTCTTACACGGATGGAATATATTACTGTACTATCATCACCTGCAACTGGATCATAACGGCATTCAGTAAGAGCTCGTCGGATATCTGCAACGGACTTATATTTGGGCGTACGCTGTAACGCACATTCATGTAACTCGGCCAACGTTCTACGTTGGTGTGGCGGCGGGGTACCAGGAGGACCTCCTCCTGCGGCCCCTAAACTGGAATCGTCGACTGATACTCTTCGTGCTGGCAGAGTGGGAAATTGTAATGTGGGCTGGACCGGGGGTACCGTAGCAGGTACTCCGGTGACTGGAGGAGCAGGATTTACATTATTTACAGGAGCTGGCGGAACAGGATTTGCATATTCTGGGACTGTGTCGTCCAAATAGGACGAGATGAAAATATCAGCTGCGGTCGGTTTATGACGTAGCTTGGTCGGAACTAGTGGTGGCGGAAAATCACTGGATGCCTCCGGGGTTGCTTTTGGCAAGCCCTCGGCAAGAAGAGGGTACATACCCTTAATGAGGGCATTCCTCTGTCTGTCTGACTGTTCGGTTTTAACTCGTTCACCTATCTCGATTAGTTCCCTTTCTTGGGCTCGTTCTAAGGATTCTCTACTTAATTCTGACTTTCTGATTTCTTTTTCGGTTCTTTTATGAGATTCTTTACGCCATAACTCGATGGCATCTTTCTGTGACTGTCTGGCTTTCTTTTTCCATAATGCTTCTTCTACTCTCATGATGCACTCGGCATCCCACGTACCTGATACGGGCCATCTATACTTTTCTTCTAACTCTTTGGTGTACTCTACCCATAAATCTAGATGCAATATGGCACTTATGCCATGCTTCTGATACATAAAGTGACCTGGACTGTCCCTAGGCGGGACAGGACCTGCTGCTTCTAACAGACCTTTTCTGGTTTTTAACTGACGTAATTTCGAGAATAAAGGCATGACTGAACTGTAATCTAGACACAATACAATACACAATGAACACGATAATTACTCCACTCTCATACCACGACATTAAAAATACATGAAGAACATTTAAAATAACAGTTCGAACAGAATACTACCTGGAATACAGAAAACAGAATACATGAATCTTCTCGAGAACAGAACTGACTAGAACAGAAACTAGATGCACTGCTAAAACAGTACGAAACTTACCGGTCTCATAAAGAGACACGTCAGGACCCGCATCCACCGAAGTGGACACTTCGTTTTGGGTCTGTGTACCACCAAAACCCACGGACCAGAGTCAATTAGATTGACCCTGTCTAGATACTACCCCAGCAACGGTACTCACCGGGCAGCAAGAACGGAAGGCCTCGGACTGGACTGGACTGCTTCGACGCCGGACGGACGAACTTCGGACTTCAGTTACGGGTGGGCCTCCGGATACCTCGGACCTTGGACTCTCGGCTTGGGCTCTGGTCGGGACTCGCCGCGTTCCTCCACCGCCTCGTCTGGATGCTGGACCGCCACCTCCGTCTCCTCCGTGGGCCTGAGGGATACTTGAAGCAGAAATATCTGCACGTGCACGGTATGGTTCCGTCACGGCTGCAGAGGGTCAGGGGGCCGGCGTGGCTTCACCGGCGCGTGGGGAAAGGGCAAGTTCCTATTCGGGCGCCATTATGTGGTAAATAAATAAATAATACCTCTATTTTTGAATGAATATATGAATAACAGATAGCTCAATAAATAAGAGTCAAGATTCGAGGTAGTAGGAGTTTGCAGGTTTAATACAGCATAAAGGACAGGAACAGGACAACCTGCACGGACAAGATCTGGGATGGCTAGCTAGCACAACTTTAATAACAGTGCACAAGTATATATACTAAAACAATTGCATTACAGTGAATTACAGTAGGCGGAGCAGTGGGTGTGGTCAATAGCAGTCGCGAAAGATAAGGGTGAAAGTGGGTGTAACAAGAGGCGTATACATGGACATGTGATGTAAACGTAACAGAATATGTCATAAATGGGGCGGAAACATGGAGGGGGCTACCTAAGGAGCCGGGACCTCTAACCTAATGGTGCGCGCAAACTGACAATGACGTGTTACTAGGAGAAGCTGGGGGCTATGAACTCTGTGCTAGGAGTAGAGACTGAAGTCTGGAGAGTCAGGGCGACATGTACCTAAACCCTATCTAGTATCTGATGTTTAGAGGACATGTTGATATAAACTAAGAGTCAGGAGGGGAGAGGCTAACAGACTCTAAGACTGGAGCATGCATTATTCTGCATGTAGTGCGTGATGAAGAATATTAAATGACCATTAATACAGTATTTCTCTTACATGGAGACGTAAAGGCTAGACAATGACGGAAACTATTGATGCGATTCAGTAGCTTAGGAATGCAGAGAAGGAGGGCTGGACTGATAACTAGAATCATAACATACTCTTGGCAGACTCGTAGGCAGAGCCAGGCCGAACCGGGCACTGCGAGGCAGGAAGTAAGTGAAGGGTCGAGGATACAGGTGGGGGCTGTATCGCTCCTCAGCGAGGGCTCAGGAGACAGAAGCTGAATCTGGTGTCCGGGCCCTTTTGAGGCCTAGAAACGGGGACTTTTCAATGAAATAACGTGCACACTGAGAAACGTGGCAACGCAACTTTACATAGGCCTGATATTCGTAGTATTCACGAGAACTGGAAACTAGTATACTAGAGATGGACACAACTGTAATTGCGTCTTTAATCAAACATAGGGAATACATATGCATATTAATCATGCACACATAACATAAGATGGAGGACACGTAGGGACACAGAACATGGCAAAATTTACTTTTCCACAATGGGGTGGGAACACCTGGTGAGTGTGTTCATAAAGCCCTCACCCACCAACCTAGTTGGTGGCATGCTTCATCATCGGGCCCACCCAGTGACACCTAGCGTGTCCCGGGTGTGCTTCGACGCCTGATTACAGCGGAGCAGGTATATTGCTGAGTGTGCAGTGAAGGGTGTTATGAAAGTGATGTTAAAACGGCTTGGCGGGGGTCCCAGTGCCCGAGGGTAAATAAGACTTTAATACCTGGGCCTCCGTCAGCGGTTAAAAATAAGGCTGTTGGATGTTAGAGGCGAGTTACGACCTCCCACATCCAGTGGGTCAACATGTTTCAGCCAGTGCCTTATGTATATGCTGGCTTTCTTCAGGACCTATATTAAAAAGTGAGTGTAATTAAGCTAGTGGGTGTGTAATTCAGACTATGTGTCTACATGCCCTAAAGTGTTTATCTATGTGTGAGAGGGGGATTCCCTTCTCAAAACACCTGTACATGTAACATATATGGACAGAGACAAAACATACAGGGAAAAAGAGAATCACTCGGATGTATGGCATTAAACACATCTGGTTGCCGTCACTAAAGCGGGTGGGGTGTAGGCTATAGGCGGCTATGGTGTAATGGTATTGGTGGTACCATTAAGTGAGAATCGCACATTAAATTCGGGAGTGGAGTGGCTAAAACACGGATATCACATACACAGTGCATGTGTGTAAAGCGGCACAAGAATTCGTTCTTACGCTAGTTTTAGCAGTTTCGGACCTCAAGGTTGAGAGGTGGCAGGGGGTTGACCCTAAGGAGAATAAAGGTTTGGCCACACCGATTAAGGAGACCTGTAGGGAAGAAAGCGCTTACCAGAGGTAGTGGTGGTTGTTTCTCATACTCACAGCTTTTCTGGGCAGAGCCTGCTCTGGACCTGTAGTGCCTCCTTCGCATACCGGTGAGAAATGGCTGGTTTCGCTGGGTGTTATATACTGTGGTCAATTGGATAACCATGTGCACCTGCAAGTTTGGAGGTAAGAGTAGAAAGACTCGAATAGTCGAGTCATGGTGCCTGAGGGAGCCGTTACGCGATGTGGGCGCATGCGCAGTACCCGTGGGTGTGAATGCGCATGCGCGAAGTGGTAGTGTCTCAACCGCGCATACGCGAGGCTCAGTGGTCCATGCGCGGGGCGGTAGTGTTCTATCCGCGCGCAGTGTCACTGTTTGACTGCGGTGCTCGGGGTTACAGTGACCATAATAAATGAGGCATAGGCCAATTTATACCTACGCATACGTAATGGGAGGAACAAGTATATTGGGCCATAGAGAATGCGTTTATAGTGCATAACTTGGCAATGGCACAAGGTATAGTTGGGGTGGATGGGGACATTAGTTTTCAAAATACTCGGAGCTCAAGGGCTCTACCTCGAGGGAGATATGTTACCGGGGGAAAGGTAACAAGCTCAGTTGGGTATGACACACCGAGATGGGTCCCGGTGTTGCACTGCAGTTAGGGATATGTCAAGGAGTTCCATGGGATGGCATCGTTGAGGCCCTGGGTTGCTGTTGAAAGGCGGTATATCCATCGTTGTTCTTTACTCAGTAGTTTTTTGTCATTGTCCATTGTACTTTCTGGAACATGTTCAATGACTGTCCAACTTAGGTCGTTGGGTGTGTGACAATGGGTAATGAAGTGGTTGTTGAGTCTGCTGATGTTTTTCCTGCATCTTATAGTGCTTCTATGTTCTGTTATTCTTGTCTTGATTTTCCGTGTCGTCATTCCGACATAGCGGAGACCGCATGTGCATGTGAGTAGATATATCAAGTTGCGGGAGTTACAATTGGTGTGGCTACGTTGAGTCCAGACCTTGTTCGGCTCCAAATTCAGGGTTTTGGTGTGAGTGGTGAGGTGACATACGCTGCAGTCATTGCAGGGATAATGTTCAGCGACCTTTGGGAGGCTCCATGCGTTCAAAATAGTATTGGTAGGTTGTTTAGGTTGCGGTCTGGGGCGGGCGCTGACCAGGCGATCTTTCAGGTTGTTGCATCGTTTGTATGCAAATCTCGGGGTATCCCATTTCCTCTGTCCGGAGTTGATTATTTTCCAATGTTTTCTAATGATTTTGGTTACTTCATTGGACGCCGTGTTGTAGGTGGTAACACAGGTGATGGGTTGGTCGTCTTGGTCTTTGATGATAGTCTCCAGTAGGGCTTCACGGTTCTGGTTCCTTGCCCTTTTCTGTGTTTTTCTGATGATGGCTTTAGGGTAGCCACGGTGTTCCAATTTGGTAGCCAATTCCGTGGATTGCTTTTTGTAATCGGAAATGTAGGTACAGTTTCTATGTATGCGTAAAAACTGTCCGTAGGGTAGGTTCTCTCGAAGTGGGCGGGGGTGGAAGCTTGTAAAATAAAGCAGTGAGTTCCTCGCAGTTGGCTTATAGTAGGTTGTCGTGACCAGGGACCCATCCTTAACTGGGATGTCCAGGTCTAGGAAGGGTAGTTGACTGTTGCTGGCCGTGCTGGTAAATTTAAGGTATGGGTCCCTGTTGTTGAGCCAGGTCATGAATCTGTCTAGGTCAGTCTGGGATCCCTGCCAGACCACCAGAATATCATCTATGTACCTGCACCAGCTCAGGATGTGATGGATGAAAGGGTTGGTATCTGTTGCTATGTGGGACTGTTCAAAATGGTGGACATACAATCCCGCTATGCTAGGGGTGAAAACGCTGTCCATGGACGTCCCATTTGTTTGTAAGTAAAGGGTGCCATCATATTCAAAGTAATTTTCTTTGAGAGCTAGGGTTGCACAAGCCATCACAAAGTCCCTAGGGGTATGGTATGGCCAGGGGGCTTCCATGAGGATGTCATGGAGTACAGTCAGGGTGGCATCTTGTGGGAGGCTCGTGTACAGACTCTCCACGTCCAATCCTACCAGTAGTTGTGTGTTTGGATTGAACTCCTTGTTGTTTATGACCTGTAAGAGATGCTTGGTATCTTTGATATATGTAGGTGTTCTTTGCACTAGAGGGTTCAAGAAGAAATCACAGTACCGTGACAGTGGTTCCAATAAGGAGTTTATACCTGACACGATGGGTCTGCCAGGGGGGGGGGTTAATGCCCTTGTGTACTTTCGGTACTGTATAGAAGTACGGGATCCTAGTGTGTTGGGGGCGTAGGTAGTCTGCTTCCTGTTTGGAAATGTGCTCAGCATCTGCTGCCCTTTTGACTAGTGCGTGGATCGTGGTCCGTAGTCCTTCTGTTGGGTCATGTTCCAATCTACGATAATTTCTGTTGTCACTCAGTAATCTGCGACACTCCGTGTCGTAGTCTTGTTTGTCTTGTAAGACAATGCCACCCCCTTTGTCTGCCGGTTTGATGACAATCGTGGGGTTGTCTTGTAGGCGTTGTATGGTCTTCCTATCTTCCCAGGATAGATTGTTGAAGTGATTAGTAGGGTTGAGTCTCTCTATGTCATTGTACACAGCCTGTTCAAATGTTGTGATTTCAGATGGGGTGGTAGAGGGAGGTGGCACAAACGTGGATTTTTGTCGGAGGCCAGTGACATTGGGGTTATCATTGACTGGCTCCGTTTCGGGGGTCGGTTTCTCAAAGAAGGATTTTAGTTTGAGTTTTCTAAAGAATTGGGCCAATTCTACATGTAATTTGAATTTGTCAAGTTTGGTGGTGGGGACAAACGACAAGCCTTTTTCCAGTACCGACTGTTCTTTGATGGTTAGGGGTGTGCTGGATAGGTTAAATACCAATGAGGGTAGGTCATTGGGCCTCATTATTTGCTGGTTCCTGGTGTTGCCTCTTTCGTCTTCTGGCGTGTGTTCGAGCTCACTGGGTTCTCTTCCCCGCCCCATCCTCATGGAAGCACCCTGGCCATACCATACCCCTAGGCACTTTGTGATGGCTTGTGCAACCCTAGCTCTCAAAGAAAATTACTTTGAATATGATGGCACCCTTTACTTACAAACAAATGGGACGTCCATGGGCAGCGTTTTCGCCCCTAGCATAGCGGGATTGTATGTCCACCATTTTGAACAGTCCCACATAGCAACAGATACCAACCCTTTCATCCATCACATCCTGAGCTGGCACAGGTACATAGATGATATTCTGGTGGTCTGGCAGGGATCCCAGACTGACCTAGACAGATTCATGACCTGGCTCAACAACAGGGACCCATACCTTAAATTTACCAGCACGGCCAGCAACAGTCAACTACCCTTCCTAGACCTGGACATCACAGTTAAGGATGGGACCCTGGTCACGACAACCTACTATAAGCCAACTGCGAGGAACTCACTGCTCTATTTTACAAGCTTCCACCCCCGCCCACTTTGAGAGAACCTACCCTACGGACAGTTTTTACGCATACGTAGAAACTGCACCTACATTTCCGATTACAAAAAGCAATCCACAGAATTGGCTACCAAATTGGAACACCGTGGCTACCCTAAAGCCATCATCAGAAAAACACAGAAAAGGGCAAGGAACCAGAACCGTGAAGCCCTACTGGAGACTATCATCAAAGACCAAGACGACCAACCCATCACCTGTGTTACCACCTACAACACGACGTCCAATGAAGTAACCAAAATCATTAGAAAACATTGGAAAATAATCAACTCCGGACAGAGGAAATGGGATACCCCGAGATTTGCATACAAACGATGCAACAACCTGAAAGATCGCCTGCTCAGCACCCGCCCCAGACCGCAACCTAAACAACCTACCAATACTATTTTGAACGCATGGGGCCTCCCAAAGGTCGCTGGACATTATCCCTGCAATGACTGCAGCTTATGTCACCTCACCACTCACACCAAAACCCTGAATTTGGAGCCGAACAAGGTCTGGACTCAACGTAGCCACACCAATTGTAACTCCCGCAACTTGATATATCTACTCACATGCACATGCGGTCTCCGCTATGTCGGAATGACGACACGGAAAATCAAGACAAGAATAACAGAACATAGAAGCACTATAAGATGCAGGAAAAACATCAGCAGACTCACCAACCACTTCATTACCCATTGTCACACACCCAACGACCTAAACTGGACGGTCATTGAACAGGTTCCAGAAAGTACAATGGACAATGACAAAAAACTACTGAGTAAAGAACAACGATGGATATACCGCCTTTCAACAGCAACCCAGGGCCTCAACGATGCCATCCCATGGAACTCCTTGACATATCCCTAACTGTAGAGCAACACCGGGACCCATCTCGGTGTGTCATACCCAACTGAGCTTGTTACCTTTCCCCCGGTAACATATCTCCCTCGAGGTAGAGCCCTTGAGCTCTGAGTATTTTGAAAACTAATGTCCCCATCCACCCCAACTATACCTTGTGCCATTGCCAGGTTATGCACTATAAACGCATTCTCTATGGCCCAATATACTTGTTCCTCCCATTACGTATGCGTAGGTATAAATTGGCCTATGCCTCATTTATTATGGTCACTGTAACCCCGAGCACCGCAGTCAAACAGTGACACTGCGCACGGATAGAACACTACCGCCCCGCGCATGGACCACTGAGCCTCGCGCATGCGCGGTTGAGACACTACCACTTCGCGCATGCGCATTCACACCCACGGGTACTGCGCATGCGCCCGCATCGCGTAACGGCTCCCTCAGGCACCATGACTCGACTATTCGAGTCTTTCTACTCTTACCTCCAAACTTGCAGGTGCACATGGTTATCCAATTGACCACAGTATATAACACCCAGCGAAACCGGCCATTTCTCACCGGTATGCGAAGGAGGCACTACAGGTCCAGAGCAGGCTCTGTCCAGAAAAGCTGTGAGTATGAGAAACAACCACCACTACCTCTGGTAAGCGCTTTCTTCCCTACAGGTCTCCTTAATCGGTGTGGCCAAACCTTTATTCTCCTTAGGGTCAACCCCCTGCAACCTCTCAACCTTGAGGGCCGAAACTGCTAAAACTAGCGTAAGAACGAATTCTTGCGCCGCTTTACACACATGCACTGTGTATGTGATATCCGTGTTTTAGCCACTCCACTCCCGAATTTAATGTGCGATTCTCACTTAATGGTACCACCAATACCATTACACCATAGCCGCCTATAGCCTACACCCCACCCGCTTTGTGACGGCAACCAGATGTGTTTAATGCCATACATCCGAGTGATTCTCTTTTTCCCTGTATGTTTTGTCTCTGTCCATATATGTTACATGTACAAGTGTTTTGAGAAGGGAATCCCCCTCTCACACATAGATAAACACTTTAGGGCGTGTAGACACATAGTCTGAATTACACACCCACTAGCTTAATTACACTCATTTTTTAATATAGGTCCTGAAGAAAGTCAGCATATACATAAGGCACTGGCTGAAACATGTTGACCCACCGGATGTGGGAGGTCGTAACTCGCCTCTAACATCCAACAGCCTTATTTTTAACCGCTGACGGAGGCCCAGGTATTAAAGTCTAATTTACCCTTGGGTACTGGGACCCCCGCCAAGCCGTTTTAACATCACTTTCATAACACCCTTCACTGCACACTCAGCAATATACCTGCTCCGATGTAATCAGGCGTCGAAGCACACCCGGGACACGCTAGGTGTCACTGGGTGGGCCCGATGATGAAGCATGCCACCAACTAGGTTGGTGGGTGAGGGCTTTATGAACACACTCACCAGGTGTTCCCACCCCATGATGAAACATACTCGAGTCTTAAAAAAACAACAATGATTTGACTTGACTTGTTGCAATTCCAGTCAAGTAAGCTACACACGTGAAAAGAAATCATTAAATGCTAGAGCACAAGTAGAAACTTTACGAAAGGTTCCCATAGGCTTTGGACTATTTAGTACAGAAGTTCACACTACAATAGAAATGCAGGTTTTAAGGCCTTCATGAAACACAGCCTGTGCACAATGTATTTGTGATAAAATATCAGTTTTCACATGATTAAAACACAACGCATTAATTCTTCAATTAGGCAAGTTCATGATTTGCATCTTCATCATTCATGTATAAGGTACCCATAAAAAAACTTTTAACACTTCACTATCATCTCACATATAATTTGCAAATCTTCTATACATTATAGATTAATAGATCATTCAGTATTTGAAAACACATTAAAATAAACCTTTGCATAGCACAAATGATTATAGCATCTATTTTTTCTCTTTTCCATCAATATCAGTGCTCATATTACACTTTTTAATGTTAATGACCATTTCCTAAATGCCCAACAGTTCTATTCATTTATAAAGTAAACACATCAATATTTGTTAAACTTTACATTAGTCTGTTTATAGTCAAATGTCATCACAAATCTACATCTAACATTCTGCAAGGTTTTATGATGCAGTATCTAAATTAATTTGCATTTGTGTGTTTTCTTAAACGTGGTAACCTAACACACATTTGTCATGTTCATAAAAAAAGTCACGAATCATTTTTTCCAGTGTGAATATATAGACATAGACGGAAGATAACATTCATAATCTATCACTCTCTTGTTATAGTTATTCACCCTATAGATTGCTTAAGCTGTGGTCAGGTTTTTTTAGACTTATTTCATTACCCATAATTGCGTTGCATGACCTTCATTCTTGAATTGTGTCTAGTTGCGAGATAGTGGACCTAGGAGAACAGTCCAGTTTGAGTATTTAGAACAATTTGCAATCGTTTTTTGAAGGAGCAGAGGTGGTTGGATCCCTGGAAGTGGACTGAATGCTGTTCCAGATGCTCAGCCCTGCCACTGAGAAGAATCTGTCTTCTCTGGATTTAAAGTCGGATGTGGTAGTGAGGAGTAAATTTTGGTTTGATTAACTCAGGGTTTGTGCGTGGCATACTTTTATATATTTTGTTGTAAATCAGGGGCGCCTGCACTGTTTATGATTATGAAAGTGAGGCAGATGATCTTGAAGATGATCCTGCATACTAAGTTTTGCGAATCAACGGGAGGGTTTTTTTTTTTTTACTTTTCAAAAACCTTTATTGATGAAAATCATGGCAGACACAATACACCGTGCAATTCCGCTGCTCACATCAACAAAATATAGATCAGGTCAGTCATTTAGTTACAGGAAGATTACATCTTGCAGCAACTTGATAAACTAGGGATGTTGAAATCACAGCTCCACTGTACCAAGGTCCCACCCCCCCAAGGGGAGCACACATGAAATAGCAACATCAGTGGGGATACTAAAAAAGCGGGGGCGCTAATGGAAAGGGAGAGAGCAGTCACTGATTAGCGCCGGCGGCCGGCGTGGACTCAGGGCCGGCGGGGAGTGCGGGAGAGGCAGCACCACTGGGATGGGAACGGGAAAGGAGATAGGTGACCAGGGGGCCCCAAATGTCAACAGGTCGAGACCTGGCAGGCATTAAATCCCAGAACTCCGATAGGAGAGTCTGGCACCGAGAGGCATCCTCTAACTAACTCTCGTCTTTAGGAGCAGGCTGACGACCCCAACATATGGCCACCCTGCGTCTCACAAGGACCAACAGCATCGAGATCAGACGTCGAGAAGCATCAGGACAAAATTTAACAAAGCCAAGAAGGCATAGGGATTGATCGGGGTGCACTGCAGCACCGGTGATGTCAGAAATGGTGGAACGCACCGCCCGCCAGAACTCAGAGACCTTAGGGCACAGTCACGCTAAATGGGCAAAGTCCGCGGCAGGATCAGAGCAATGCACACAATTATCCCTAGGAATTAGCCGAACCGGTGGAGCTGCGCTGGGGTGCGGTAGAGCCTGTGCAAGTACTTAAAATGGATTAGACAGATCCGGTAATTCGGTGACAGCTTTTTCATTTGATTACAGCTGTAGAGCCAGTCAGCCTACGAAATATCAATACCAAGATCCGCACTCCATGCCTCCCGTGGAAATGGGGGCGGACACTAGGGAGAAAGAGTATAGTTTGGTGACTAATTTGTGAGGGGACGGGGAAGTATATATGAAGTCCAGAGCCGGAATGGTGGGTGGGGGCTGAGGTAATGTGGGGTGCAGCTTCCGGCAAGTGGCGCGCTGCTGATTGAATAATAGCGTGTCCTGCGGCCCGAGGAGTCAGGGAGAGAGTAGAAGGAGTTCTCTGGGTATAGATCCGCCACCATCCTCAAACCCAATCACGTCGCATGTCTAGACATGCTGGAAGACTGAAGTGAGGAGAAATCTGGGTGGTTAACTATTGGCACGGAGTTGGCAGAGAGCAGAGGGATGCTAGAAAGCCGATGCAGGCCAGACCAGGCCCAACACAACGTCTCAACCGTGTCGACCTCCGCCCGAGGGCTCACCGTGGGCATGAACAGAGCAGTGGACAAAGCCAGGGAGAAGCTACATCGGCCTCAACTGCGACGTAAGGCTGATAAGGGGTTGGGTGAATCCAAAAGTGCAGGAAACTAGCCTGGGCACATAAGGCATAGATCCTGAAATCAGGCGCGCCCATCACACCAGCAGACATGGATAGAGTGGGGATATCATAAGCCACTCTAGGCTGTTTATAGCAAGAATAATGGGACCCCCTCGAGTTTAAAGTAGGTCAGGGAAAGAGAGGAATGAAAAAAACACAAAATAGACGCACTTCCCTCATAGACAGTAATTATTCAACAAAGTTATACTTCTATTTACTTGCTATAATTCATTTGAACGGTGCATTAGTGACAACCACAAAGATTTTATTTATATTCTGTATTATTTGAACAAGATATTTACTTTTTTTAAATTTGTTATATAGTTTATTCTTTTTCTTCAAAATAACTCATTTTGTCTTGTGTCTATATTCAAGAAGTAATATTGATTTACATCACATTAAACATATTATTTCATAGTTTGCACAAATTGAAAATTCAACACATGATATATACAATATAAAAAGAGAAACATTATTCAAAAATCCCAATTCATCAAAAAATATACCCCCTGGATGCATACAACTCTCACATCAATCATACTCACACAATCATACCCTCACCAAATACATTCAAACAAAATCTGTACAAGGGTGGGATCTAATTGACAAAGAAGATCTCTGCCAAAGAGTAAATCTCAAAACACCGTATGAGACTCCGCACCTTCCTCAGGACCTCTTCCAGATTACACACAAACACTTCCCAGGGGACATTTTATAAAAACGACTGCTTTTATCCAAGACCAAAGGCTCGAAAACTCGAACCTGCTACAACACAAGGAGCAGGATATGATCTACTATGCCAGAAAGTACTGTGTGAGCTGCCCTGTCTTAGTGCCTGAAGGTATGAAGTTCCTTCTAAGCGATAGTTTCCTTAAGAGCTAAGAATACAAATATATATCCCATCAACTTCTGGTTATAGGTAGACCTTTTTAATCATCCTCAGTTTCTTAGTGCCTAGTTATATTATCCTCCGCAGTTCAACGTGCATTCAAGTTTTATATGTATATGTATCGTCCCGGCCTTAATTAAGGGCTGCTACAGGCCATCGTGTCGGCCATCCTCAAGACACGTATCGAAGTCTAGGCTGTTTACCCGCCCAAACGAGCGAGATTGATAGGGAGCGTGATTTGCAAAAGAAAAGAGCAGTGAGGAGGATGGGGATGTTTAAAAACGGAAAGAGAAATTTAGGAAGGACTACAATTTTGGCTATTGCGATTCGGCCTGCCAGAGATAGCGGAAGTCGGCTCCACAATGGAATCCTGGATTCAAGCCAGTCTACCGCATGGCCGAATTTAGACCTCCACAGTTCATCCAGATCCCTACTCAGCCAGATGCCCAAGTAGCGCGTGGGGCCAGAAGCCCACACGAATAGAAAGTAAAATGGGAATGGCACAGTGGCATCAGTCAAGGGGAATAGAAAATACTTGCCCCAGTTCACCTGGATGCCCGAAAGCCAGCAAAATTGTATGATTTCCAAACCAGGGGTCTGAGGTTCTCCTGAATATGGCGGATATATAGGGTAACATCGTCTGTGTACATTGAGACGAGTAGGGAGCGGGACGAGAAACCAATAGCCCTGTGAGTGTGGTGCTGCCGAAGCCTTGCGGTCAGGGGCTTTGTCGCAATGGCAAACAGCATGGGCGATAACGGGCACCCCTGGCGTGTGCCATAGGCAATACTAATTTGGTCAGAAACATGACCATTAATGCGGAGACGTGCCGAGGGATTGGTGTAAAGAAGTTTAACCTTACGCAGAAAGATGTCACTGAAGCCCATACGCGGCAAGATGTAAACTAAGAAGGGCCACTCGAACGCCTTTGTAGCGTCAAGTAGGGCAGCCACTGCCGGCAGATTATAATTAATTTGATGCAAAACTGAGAAGATGATACAAAGGTTGTGCGAGGTTGCCCTGCCAGGAATGAAACCTGATTGATCGGGGAGAGCAATGGTGGCCATAAGTAGGAGAAGACGGGAGGCGATCAATTTAGCAAAGATTTTGTTATCTATGTTTATAAGTGAAAGGGGGTGGTAGGAGTCGTGACGGTCAGCAGGCTTGTCAGGTTTGAGAAGCAATGTTATCATCGCCTCACCCAAGGATGGCCGGAATAGACCAGTATCAAAAGATTCATTGTACATGGCCGCCAGATACGGTTCCAGGATGTCGGCGAATGTTTTGTAGAACGAGGCTGGCAGGCCATCCAGGCCAGGGGCCTAGTCACCAGGTAAACAATTGATGGCAGCCAGTATTTCCTCCCTGGAAAATGGTTCATCAAGGAATTTACGATGGTAGTCTTTGAGCCAGACAAGCGCAATAGACTCAAAGTATTGATCAAAATCCTCCCGTGGCAAAGGTGTGCCGGCAGAATAGAGTTGTGAATACAAATTGAGAAAGCGTGATTTTATATCCTCCGGGGAGGTAGTCCTGTCCGGGAGGTAGTCCTGTCCTGTCCATTACTGAGGGCTGTTATATAGGAGGCAGCTCGCGGTAGGCGTAGAAGATTAGCAAGAGTACGCCCCTGGCGGTCCCCCTCCCCGAAGCAATGCACCTGACCCTCTCTGCCCAGAAAAGACAGTTCACAGCTAGCTTCATCTGAGAATTTGGTATGTTTTTGGCGTAGTAGCGGCAGCATCTCAGGGCTGGGGCGCGTTGCGTGGCCGGCATCCAGATCCTTCATTTCCTCCTTGAGCTTAGTCAGAGTGGTGCAAATAGAGTGGAGGATGCCCACCAGTTTAGAAATACATTTGCCCTGAATGACTGCCTTCAACCCTTTTCATAGGGTGGTGGCGGAATAGACGGAACCCGTGTTTAAATCGAAATAGTTGTTTATCGCGGTATGGATGTCCGCAGAAAAAGCAGAGTCCCGGAGGACGTTAGGAGAAAGTGACGCCAAGTGAAAGCACGTCGCGGGTAATGAGGAGGGCTGAGATGGATCTGGACCCCAAACCACCACCGCGGGGCCGCAGGAGGAGATGAGGTGCCATATGTGATAAAAAAATTCTGGGTCATCGGGCAGAGCCAATAGTAAACCATGGAGGATCACATACCTGCCCTCCGGATCGAGGAGTACCCGGGCGGTCTGCCAATGAAGGCCCTGGGGCATCAGTTTTGAGACACCCCTGGCATGCGACGAGTAGGTGGAGGACTGCGATTCCCCCCTATAGCGGGATTGGAGTCTAGAGACGGATCCGGGCAACAGGTGCATCTCCTGTAAGAGACAGATATCTACTTTGTGCCGCTGTAAGTGTGAGTGTATGAGTCGGGCCTTGCGGTGATCATTCAAGCCCCAGACATTCCAAGTCCAGCATATGATGTCAGCCATAGGGGGGCAGTTCAGGGTGCAGAGCATCGCAGCACAGGCGGCAAGCTACGCAGACTAGCACAGCGCACATATGGAGCAAGGAAGTCAGAGGGCGGAAGGAAGCAGCACAGGTAGGGGGCAGTGCAAGCAAATAGAAACAGCCCTCGAGGGATTTCCACAAACAGGGCAATGTGGGAGAGGCGCGCAAGCATCTAACTGACAGCTATGGCTCAGAGGGCGGAGCGCTCCAGTGGGCAGTGATAGCCGCCCCACAAACAAGACCACAGGGGGCGCAGTTTATAAGGGGAAGGAGGGCCCAGTGGAGCAACGTGTTGACCAGTAATATATGAACAATGAGTGTAGATAGAACAAATCAGAGAGCAAAATGCAGCGTAGAAGACGAGACATAATGCGGACTAAAAGGGCTTGCAGCAAATCAATGCAGGAAGCACAATGCAGTGTCAAGAACCATGCATGTGGAACTAATATAGAACACACATACAGTTGCGAAATAAAGTCACAACCCCAGTAGAGGAGTAAGAATCCCCCATAGAAACCCACCACCACCCCAACCAAACAATACCCTACATGTACACCCCCCAACCCCACACCCACTCCAACCCCCCAATTAGGCTGAGTTTCCAACCCCCCCACCCAAGGAACCCACAACAGGGATAGGGAAGAACAGTTGAGGAGAAGGGGTTCATCCCATGGGGGCATGGCAGGGCTAGTCGTACACCCCTGCAAGAAAGCAGGGTGGCCAAGCTTAAGTGGTGTTAGGCATTCCTTAAGGCAGGAATTAAAGACATCATTGTCACTGAGACGACCAGAGCCATCAGGCTGAGATTTAGGAGGAGAGGAGCGAGTGTCCTTGTCGAATCTTTTATCGAATGCCATAGCCTCCCTCGGAACAGAGAAGACGAGTGTTTTAGCGCTCTGTCGGACTCTCAGTTTTGCTGGGTAAGCCAAGGAGAACGAGACCTCATGCTTCTGTAGCAGGCGCTTGGCAGGCAGCAATTCTCACCAGGTCGCTTGGACTGTGAGGGTGTAGTCCGGGTAGAAGGAGAGTGCGTTGACCTGGTGATTGATGGTGCCCTTATCCCGCGCAGCCCGGAGTATGGCATCACGATCTCGATAGTACGAGAATTGGCCGAGGAGGCAGCCCAGGACCAGGACGTGCGCCAAAAGGACGATGAGCACGCTCCACAATAAACACCGAAGAAAGGACATCTCCAAAGAGCTTCCTCATCAACTGTTCAACAAAGTCCTCAATTTTAGAAACGTTGGTGGATTCAGGGAGGAACGTGATGCGGAGGTTGCTCCGACGTGAGCGGGTCTCTAAATCCTCGTTCTTTCTCACGGATGACCGCCAAGATTTTATCAATTTGGAGCAGTCCTGGGTGGCGGCATCCTCGGTGTCCGACACCCTGGTCTCGACATGAAGTAAGCGGGCTGTTAACGAGTCCAAACGAGCTGAGAGCTGATCCAGCTGGGTCGCAATGCCAGTCACTGTTGACTTGACTTCTAGCATGATTGCCTTGAGGTCGTCATCCCGAGTGGAGGGGGCATCCATGGTGACAGCAGAGTCAGCGCCCTCAGAGCACCCACCGTCATGTTGTGAAGATCTAGATCTACGGAGCTCAAATGCAATCTTGGGCTGTCTAGGGTCTGTTTTCCCTATGTTGAGAGGTCCAGTCGGCAAGAGCGGGGCCCACGCAGAGCAACTGCCGGCCCAGAAAAAAAGGGACGCGCCGCCCACCAA
Source organism: Lissotriton helveticus (assembly GCF_964261635.1). Taxonomy (NCBI): domain Eukaryota; kingdom Metazoa; phylum Chordata; class Amphibia; order Caudata; family Salamandridae; genus Lissotriton; species Lissotriton helveticus. The sequence continues at coordinate 151,164,044 of NC_136073.1, forward strand.
GAGCCGACAGTATCCGGCAAATATGTGTCAAGCAGGAGCCCCCCCTGATGAAGATTACTGCAGTCCGGAAGGATGGCCCCGGGGATAGTTTGGGCGGCCAAGGTGGAGAGCTAGCAGAGCACATGATGATCCCTCCTTGCGGCCACCCACAGGAACGACAGGCAGCCAAGGAATGTGAGCCGGGGCCTAAGCCAGCCCCAGACAGGAGAGCCACAGAAAGGCCTCGGTCCCACAGAATAACAGATACCAAAGTTATGGAGGGTGCAGAGGAGCCAACAGCCAGCATGCCCTTGAGAGGCGGGACGACAGCCACTCGACTCGCACTATGCCGCAGGACTGGGCCACCACACGTCGAGGACGGGGATGATGTAAAGCGCTCCACAGGCCCCTAATGAACAGACAGAGGCAACCTAGGCACCCCCAAGTGACAGCAGTGACTGCAGGGTGATAGTGGGGGCCCACGTCACCTCAGGGAGTCGCATGAGCCAAGGTGCCTGCCCGTGAAGAGGCTGGGTGCTCCAAGTTAGGGCTTGTGTGTGCATGTAACAATGGAGGCAAAAAGAGAGCTGCGCCGACGTTGAGGCGGGGGCACCAGGCTCCGGCAGTGTCCCCCGTGGGAAGCCGGCAGATGGTAGATGTGGTGCGTAGGCCCAAAGGTGGCAATGCAGGACCCGCAACAGTAAGGGGGGACACCAAGCTCCAGCTGTGTCCCCCGGGCCAGGGTACAGGCCAGTGTAGGATGCAGTTGGGCTGCCACAGGCCAAGGCCCGGCCTCTTCTACTCAGCTCCCAGAGGAGGGACCAAGGACCGGAGGAGGCAAGAACAGCCAAGGAGCCGGGCGCCAAGCAGTTAGGCGCCGGTCGCGGGCAGCACCCGTTCAGCCAGGTAGCTGGGAGGCCGATGAAGGGGGGGTGCGCCCACCAGAGGCAGAAACAGCGTGTTGGTGGAGGGCGACTTGACCACTTCTCCAATAGAGGGTTAGTTCTGAGGGTGGCATCTGAGAGGGTGCCTAGATTTCAATCACACCAAAGACAGTGGGGGTGGAACATTGTTTTGTTCCACTATTGTTTCAATGGCTTTGAGGCCATTTCAAATGTGCTCAATTTTGTTTTTGGCACCTGGGAATTGCAAGTACAGTTGAGTGTCCTTTTAGTTGGAGTGGAACTGAAGGTGGAAGGAGTTTGAAATCCATAAGGGTTTTTTATAAATTGTAAAGATGAGAGGTGATAGATGAAATCTGTGGAACTCCAGAAGAGTTGATATGACGGACAGGTCAGAGACATAGGCAACAGATTGTAGGCAGTGCAGAAATATATTGTGGTTCACTGTCTCAAAGAACAGGTAGTTCATGAATGATTAGCAGGCACAGTGATCCTTCATTTGGTTGGAGGACATAATCCCAGCCATTTAGAAGGTTGATTTAAGTATCATGCTTGGGTCAAAGACAGATTCTAGGGGATTGAGGATGTTATTTCATACAAGTGGGGTTGGAGCCGGAAGTTAACAACTTGTAACATTACTATTGATATCCATGGATGGATCACAATAGTGTGCCAGGTATTGGGGTCTGCTTGATTGAGAAAGTGTTTTTTCAGGAGGGTCTAACCAATGAGTTCAGTTTGCTGGAAGAGGACGTTTATGCAGTGCAGGATTTTGTTCAAGAAAGTAGTTAAGTTGGGAGTGGCAAACAGAGTGGTAAGTGTGTTAGCAGTGCAATGGTGACCTTTAATTTCCTTGTAAGCACTTATTGCTGGGAGGTGCCTGGCTCCATCAGTCTACCTTTTCCATTTGTTTCTTTGTAGCACCTCGGAGTAGCACCTCGGTTCCGGAGTTGCCTGGCTCCACTCCTCATACCTTACCTACCACATCTCGCTCTCTGTCTTGGCCCTGACTTCACCTGACACCGAGTGCAGGGCGTGGTGAGTCATCTCGCTCCAAGCCCCACTGCCTCAGATTAGCTTGTTTTGGCCACGTCCCCCGGAGGCGTTCTACATCTCAATGCCTGATGACATGCCGGATTCCACTCCCCTGGTAGGGGAGCCAATTTACTTTGTTCTCCCACTCCCCCCGAGAGCTTTTCACTCAGCTAGGATTGTTGTGTGTTTTTTATTGCACTGTTTTAAATACTTTTAAATTCCTTGTATGCGCATATTGCTGGGAGGTGCCTGGCTCCCTCAGTATACCTTAGACATTTGTTCTAATTTCTAATTTCCTTGTAAGCACTTTTTGCTGGGAGGTGCCTGGCTTCCTCAGTTTACATTTTCCATTTATTGTAGCCCCGTGGTGCCAGAGTTGCCTGTATCTACTCCCCATACCTCACCTGCCACATCTAGCACTCTGCCTTGGAACTGACTTCACCTGACACTGAGTACAGGGCACAATGAGTCATCTAGCACCCCGCCCTGCTGCCTCAAATTGGCTTGCTTTGGCCACGCCTCCTAAAGATGGTCTACAGCTCGATGTCTGCGGCACAGATGCACCACTGGCGTGCCGAAGGCATACGAAAGGCAAGCCCATCTACGCACGCCCGGAACCCCTGCCAGTTTTTAGTAGCAAGCAGCCTCTTAGATATATGGCGGATCGACTAAAAGAGCTAGCGCCACTGGCTCCAGAAGTCTGTTGCCACACTCTCTCTGTGCAGACAGACCAGCTGCTATGTTCTCACTGCCCGTTCAATCAGACTCTAATAAAGGACTCTCTGGTTAAAAAATATAAACTCAACTTCTTACTTATTAACTGCATTTTGCTCAGTAAACATAAATATGAAAGCTATGAATGCCTTGTCGACAAACAACGGGATGCCTAGTTTCTTACTGAAACTTGGCTGAATGAGTTTTCAGCCCCTGAGATCTTAGAAGCTCTCCCACAGATGATGGCATCCTAAGGCACGATCGCCCTATCAAGCGTGGTGGTGGAATAGCTATAATATATAAACTCTCATTAAAATGCACTATTAAAGCTGCCAATATTGACAACTGTGAGGCTCTCTCCTTCACCATTGCGGTGGTTGAGTATTATGTGCCAACCAGTTTTTTAATCTATCGCCCCCCTGTCCCGTTGGCCAATTTCATCTTGAGTCTCATGGAGACTGTGGTCCAGTCAGGGTTGCGCTACAATAACATAATTATATTAGGTGATCTCAATTTACACTTTGACTCAAACACGAATGCTGAGTGCAGTACATATGTCGGGAACAAACCTCACTGCAGCTAAATCTTAAAACTTCTCCCACAACACATCAGATGGTTCGTATACTTGATCCCATTTTCTCCAACTGTTCCGAGATCGAAGTAGAATCTCCTATTGTGGTTTCTTGGTCGGACCACCACTTGGTGGCTTTTTCCACTCCCTTGGCAAGACCCCTTCCTTCTGTCAGAAGCCGTCCCCAAGTTGCGTGCAGGTAATGACCTGGGTTTATTGCAGAAAGCTTTACTCAAACTTTCCAGCAGAATCACCTCCAACTTGGAGCTGATATCAACGCTGCCAATTCAGTAGTGGAAAAGTGAATCTTAGACACAATGGATTTAATAGCCCCCTGGAAAACCTACACCTCTCAGAGACTGACCAACTTGGCACCTTGGTTTAAAGAAGATCTGATGTTAGCCAGAAAATCTTGCAAGCGCTCAATTGGTGGCCACATCAACCAAAACAATTTATTCCACCATTTGCAATCAGGCTTTCAGGCCGCCCACTCCATGGAGTAGGCACTACTTTTCGCTACTGAGACCCTTGTCCGGGGACGAGGGTTAGACCGCTGCTTTGGTCCTATTGGACCTTAGAGCAGCTTTTGATACTGTCTCCCATTTTATGGCCCTACAGAGATTAAGGAATTGGGTTTAGCCTTAAAATGGCTGACCTCCTTTCTTCATGGTCATAGTTTTCAAGTTGCGCAGCATCCGCACATCTCCAAAAGCCTTCCACTCTCACCAGGGGTCCCACAAAGCTCAATTCTGAGCCCTTCTCTATTAATCTTTATATCGGACCCTTGGCAGGGATTGTTGAAAAACATAATGTCACCATTGTTTCCCATAATTCGGAGGAAGCTGCTCACCATTTCTCCTCCTGTTACGAGTGAACTGGCCACCTGGATGACTAATAACTGCCTTAAAGTGAATGGCAGCACGACTGAGGTACAGATCATGGGAAAACTCCCTCTATCTGGTCCTCAGCTTGTTGGCCTCAGACTTTGGGTCCTACTCCGATCCCAAAGGAGGAAACAAAAATCTGGGACCCCAAATTATCCTTTGAGACACATTTAAGGAAGGTTAAGGGAAAATGTTTTTAAACCCTAAAGTTCTTAGACAAACCCTGGCCACTCTCCCTGTATCGGCGATAAAACTCTAGTTCACACCCATGTAACATCTCAGTTGGATACGGAAATATTCTCCATCTAGGAGTAGCTAAGAAAGGCCTAAACAAGCTGCAACACATCCAGAATGTGGCTGCATGTCTGGTCCTCAATCTGCCCACAAGAGCCTCTTCTGCCAGAGCTCTAGATACTCTTCACTGGCTGCCTGTAGAAAAGAGAATACTCTGTAAAGCACTGTGCTACTGTCAGCGTAGTTTGCAGGGTAAAGGTCCTAGCTATCTCCACCACTTACTAACACCTCATCAAACAGGCCCATAACTTGAGATCAACCAGAGCTCATCTGGTTAAGCTCCATATTGTGCAAAGAGCTAGAATGGGTACGCTCTCTTTTGGCTACGTGGCTGCGGGAAAATGGATTTCTCTTCCTTTCACCCTACGTGCTAAGTGGTCGGAAATTATTTTCTCTAAAAATCTAAAGACGGCTTTTTTGCCTGTGAATCCTTTTCTCAACTCTGTACTGTCTAGCTTTTTAGGTTTCCCTTTCTTGACCTCCGACACGTGTTTGGTTTTTAGCATGGGGACTCACCAGTCGGTGTAACCAGATGCTTTATAAATTAATTATTATTACTATTAGCCTGTTTGTAGGTATGAGGCTTTTAATCAAATATGCCATGCAACTCTTATTGGTGTTTGGAATATTGAGGAGGATGAGCTATATCCACAACAGACTGAGGGTCTGGGCAGATATAGAAGGAGTTGACATAATTTTTTATCACTTTTTAGTGAAAGAGACCAGGGACTTATAAGCTTCTTGTGTTCATGGTTGGGTGTCTTTGGACCAGATGAATCTGCCACATTTCTTCACCACCGTGAAACCTTTGCGGGCAGTTGATGGCATTTTAATTTGCACTGAATAAACTTCTTTTGCTTTAAAGATGGCAATATCTTAAGTGGTTCTGGCATATCTGAGAGCAGTGAAGGAGGACATAGAATGGGATCTAAGCAATGCAAATTGCAGATCACAGGAGTTTTTTAAAGTAGTTTCAGCACTTTTAAGTACCACAAATGGTGTGTAGATCTTTTTAATCCTATATGGAGGGGGGCATAAGACAACTGTGTGAAAGATTTCGGAGTGTGGGAACTCCAAGAAGGATGTAAAGGATTTGCTGGTGTTAACCAAGGAGAAATGTTTCTTCAATATGTTTTTAATGAGTTAGACTTGCATTGTTTCTTTGAGCTGAAGTACAAGGTAAGGTGCACTTTAGGCTACCAAAGAGGGAAGAGGGATGTCTGCTTTAAATGAGATGGGATGGTGGTCTGATCAAAAGACAGGAGCAATATGAAGTTTACAGATGTGAAGCACATGGTGAGTTATGGTGTGTAGGCTGAGACTTAATATGCAAGTGTGCTATGATAGTGATTTCCAGGCTGAGGTTGTGACATGCGTCAAGGCAGTCTTTTGATGATGAAATGGTCTGGTCTCCTAGATAAAAGCTGACTAAAATATCACGTAAATAGGAGTGCAGAAGGAAGTCTGTTCATTGCCAGGTGGCCAATGACAATTGAGCATTTTAATTGTTAGGTTGGGAGTGCAGCAGAAGCAAACTCCAACAGATTCAAGAGAGTTGCTGACAGTGAATTTAATCTGGAGATGTGATTACTGCTCTTATGGAAAATGGCTAGCTCACCCATTCTTCATTTTAGATAGCACTTGGAGGATTATTTTCATGTGCACCGTATGTATATTGACCGGATGCACACATTAGGTGTGTCTATATGATATTGCCTTAATATTTAGGTTGAATCATAGGAGTGGTATACATGGGGCTGGCCCTCATGATGGCCTGAAGAAAAGGTGTAGGGGACACCTTGAAACATGTCGACAGGATATTAGAGACTGTGACCACATAACAGTTATTTTTCCTTTATCCACCCTCTTTTTAACATACCAACTAGAGGCAAAAATAAAATGTTGGCTTACCAGCTAGGTATTTTTAATTATCACTCATCACCACTCCACCACACACTGCACTACACATAGCTTCACAAAAAGTGCTCCTACGTATCCCTCGCAAGTCGTAGCACGCCCCAAGCAGTAGATGCTTGGGATGGCCCCAATGATGAAGCATGTCACCTAAGGGCAACCTTGGATTTGTGAGGTGACTCAACAAAAGAATTTTCTTTTCCAAGACGGCGCCGCCCAAAATCTGGGCAGCCATGATATAACCTTCTCCTTGGCTAGGTTCACATGATCCATTTTATGGATTTAAGTGCTACAGTTTACATTTCAGGAGGCAGAACCTAGCATTAGCCTTTCTCTCCCTTATTTTGATAAACTAAGAAGATTATTCCCCATCATGGCAAGATGAGGTTTACAGACCAAATGTTTATTGATGTGTAACAGAAAGTTTCTGCTATAACTGATAATTTTGGGGAGCTCCAAGGCCAAACCGGCAGCATGTCCAGCCCCGGCCCCTTCCGGGACTCTGACGGGCGCAATCAGGCTTGCCTTAGGCGCACCTCCGGTGCATCCGCTGCGCACTAGCACTGCGTCCCGTTTTGAGAGGGCCAGCGTAAAACAACTACACCGCAGCGTTGTGAGAAAAATGGGGGTGGCGGTCAGATGCGGCCAAAGTCAGGGTTCGATTCCCCCTCCCTCCAATTCAAATTCCCAAAATATGAGAAGCAAAATAAAAATAGTGTTCAGCACATTAGCACACAATAGAACAAGTTAAAACAACACTAAGGCTATTTAAAATCAGATAAAAGTGCAGATCGTGCAAAGTAAGCAGCAGAGTGGAGCGTAATGGAGGCAGGAATGAAAATTACGGGGTCGCTCGCGCTAGAACTGCGACACGTTTTGAGAGGCCCAGCATAAAACAACTACACCTCAGCGTTGTGAGAAAAATCTCAGTGGCGGTCAGATGCGGCCAAAGTCAGGGTTCGATTTGACTAATTAAGATCTAATATTTAGTTGTGATTTTATTAAATTTCAACATGGATGTATTATATTCGTAAATGGTTTCAAATACGAAAATCACATACAAAATACGAATGATTCCTAAGGAATGGATTAAGTTGAATATTTCCACCAAATTTTTACATTATCAAGAACAAAATAGATTTTACAATAAACAGAAACTGACATTACTTAACATCTGGGAATTTGATTAGATCTTAATTGGTTGTTTTTGCGATATGATGCCAGTCCAAACCTCTTTACACATTTTGACTTAAGATTCTGGTGAACTTATAGAAGGTTAACCTAAATATAGTAATAATAATATATCACAAATTTTCGTTAATGGTTTCAGATTCGACCTTAAACCACTGAAGCAAACCTGTTTGATATACCTGAATACGGTTGCTATCATTTGAGATCAGGTATTTATCCCTTCTGTATAAAGGTATCGATGAGTATCATGTTTTTTAAATCTACTATGTCTACATAGTGAATAAAGTTAATCAATCACTCAGAAAGGTCATTAAATGAGAAAAAAGTCATTAAATGATAAAAAGGCTTTTGATTATGTAATTTTGTTTCTGAAATGTATAAATTTCTGTTTGCACAGTCTATCCGGTTGTTTTTGCTAGATTAATTAATCAGAATTGGGCAGTAATTATGTTTTGTTTTACTGTTATAGGGCTCAACTTCTGTATATTTGTATTGTCCTAAAGATGGTCTCAGTAATGAAAAGATAGAGACCGAAACGTCGACCTACGCTTTTTCTTCCATCAGTTTTTTTGTACTTAATTTTAACAGAGAAGAAAAGTGTTACATAATGTTACAGTGAAGGTGTTTTGATTGCGTATTGTTTTCCTTCTTGTTACATTGTTTATATACACTCTAGTACCCTCTCAAAATATAAAGTGAATATATTTTTTATATACACCGGTTTCTGTGCTCCTTTGTTTATTGTAACTTTTAGTTTTTCATCTAAACCAATAATAGTCACTGTAAATTTGTGAAGTGATTCGTTATTGCTTAGCTTGGGCCAAAAGAAATGTGGGCCTGTGATCCATTTCTTATAAAAATTTGTGAAATATTTTGACCAAAAAAAAACCCTTGAAGGCAATTTTTACCTTATCATGATGCATAGTTCAAGCATTATTAAATTGCATAAGGTCTCTGTGACAAAAACAAATTTTCAATATCAAGGCCTTGGGAATGTTTGATATGGATCAGAAATATGGGGTTACTTAAAATGGGACATCCTATCCATTACTGAGAATAGATTTCTCTGGTATATTTTGGCTCTTCCCTAGAGTAACCCATTTGCTCCACCATACTTAGACTTGGGGCACAATCCTCTCGCACAGAAGGCTCATAGTCAACTAGTGTTTTATTGCCATCACCTTTGAGGAACTGAAGAGCTGGCACCCTATAGAGGTGCCCAAGGTGAACTATGTGGTTGTACTGATTGCATTAAGATACCCTGGTTGACTTATATTAAATCTGTGTTGATTAGAGTGGGATTGGAATACACTATATTACTGAACAGAGAATCCAGCCATCAAGCCCTCTTCCACCTCAATACCGGCGACTGAGCCGTCGGAGTGCGCGCATGCGACTCCCTCCAAGCCCCTGTGAACTTACACATCAATCACCCTTGGAGCCGCCATTGCAGCAGCCCCTGTTTCCTCCACCAAGCTCCCCCTCCTGAACTTGCTGTTTAATAAGGCTCTGCCTAACAGGCATGAATTGAATGTCTTGATGATGATCCATTTCAAAAACTTTCAAAAACTTTTATTTCGGTCACTAGGACCATAAAAAGTGGACACAAGCACAAAATAACATACATAATAAGAAATTCATACCGTGCTTAAAAACACTCCATATAATAATACAATTTCTAATTTTAAATCACATCCAAAAATGTTACCAGACAGCTGGCGAGGGAGAAAGGGAGGCAAAAGAATGGGGCAGCAGGGAGGGATTATATCAATTAATATGATGCAAACGGCATCAGTTAGAGAAATAGCAGCAATATTTCAATAAATAATTTAAGAAATTACACTATTTACAATAAAATAAGATTCATCACAAATACTTATATATACACAGTGATATAAAAACGGAATCAGTATCTAGCAGAAACTGGTCACATGGTGATCACATTATACAAAAATTTACTGCTGATATACATTTTATACATTTTTTACCCTTTTCAATAAAAGCCCATTTCCTTCGCCACATTGTATTTAAGTAACGTGAAACAGCAAACACAATGGGTTTGGATGTATCGTATTTTAAAACCCGAAAAGCCTCCTTGCAATGCTTAAAACCCAGATTCTGACAAAGCTGTACAAGCCAGTAGCGCCTCGCTTTTTGATAACCGGGACAGAAAAATAAAACATGCATTTCTGTTTCCTCTTGTGTAATACATACTGGGCATCCCTCCTCTTTCTGCCCAGCCCATTTGTTGGTAGCAGCACGTATAGGTAAAGTGCTATATCTGAACTGGGCATACAATTTTCTTGCAACCTGGGGGAGGATGTCATCCAGAAAAATTTCAAGTTCGGAGTTATCCTTCACTGCAAGAAACTGTGTTGTAAGGGAGCCCAGTTTAGGATTTGTGTGCATGGCTTCAAGCTTTAGGGTGCGATAGGTCCTTGATAATAGAACACGGGAAACCAAGGGGCTAATAGCCCCTGGAGTGCTCCACAAAGATGGTTTACCAAGCTTATTACACTCATGCTTCACATGGGCGAACCAAGGAACCCTTTCCAGCAAACCCGGGTAGGATAAAAGCTCATTTGTTTCAGCCTGGTAGGATACTAGTTCGGGGGTTGCCCAGAGTCTTCACCAAAAGGTTATGGGTTTTAGGGCAATCTCGTCTTGAATCGGTGAAATACCCAAATTTAGTCATAAAGGAATTAGCAGGGTACCTACTGGGAGACCCGTTATTTGTCTTAGAAATCTATTCTCGACTACAGCTAGGGTAGAGGACGAACAGTGTCCCCATAGTTCTGCCCCATACAGAGTTGCTCCACGCGCTTGAGTCCTGTACATTTCAAGCGTGGGACCAATGGGTTTAAAAGATGATTCCCTGGCTAGTTTGGATTTGCTCCCAGCAATCTGAATTAGCTTAAGCTTGGCTTTGGCTATTTGGGGTGCCCACTGCATATCTTCTGAGAGGGTAACGCCGAAGTATTCAAAGACAGACACCCTTTCCAAACAGATTCCATTCAATTGTGGATTGGGGCGTGTTGTCTTAGGAGGATTGACAATCATAAATTTAGTTTTAGTAGTATTAATCAGCAGTCCCCTAGTGTTACAAAATGAAGAGAAACTGTCCAATAACCTCTGGATACCCATCTGTGTCTTTGATAAGAGGAGGGTATCGTCACCAAACATCAATGCTGCCACCTTGGTGTTTGCTAACTTTGGGGTATCGTTGTTTGCGACCTCAGCCAGAACTGGGATTAGTGCGTTGACAAAGAGGCAAAACAGGGTCGGTGCAAGCACACAGCCCTGTCTTACACCTCTGCCAACTGGGAGCCTGCTGGGTAGTCCTCCCCCCTTCCACATCTAACTTTAGCATAGGTGTCATCATGCAACTTGATCAGGATATCAAGTAGATAGGAAGGGATCCCCACATCTCTTAGAACCCCCCACAATTTGGGTCTAGGCACGAGGTCGAAGGCAGTTTTCAGGTCCACGAATAAGTAGAGGCTGCCACCCTCCAATGATACTGTCTTCCAAGTGATTAGTTGGAATCTGAACACTTGGTCGAGTGTGGAGGTGTTTTTACTGAATCCTGCTGGATAGGGGCTGATGATGTCATTTTCTTCCTTCCAGCCCTGGATTCATTCCAATATTACCCGAGCAAACAGTTGTTGTGTGACGTTGATCAAACTGATCGGTCTATAGTTTGCGGGGTATAACGGGGAACCCTTTTTGAAAATTGGGACAATTGACGCCCCCGCACAGGTGTCAGGAATGGGCATGCCATTCATGATGGCATTGAATAGCACTAACAAATAGGGGCCCCAGATTAGCGGTTCTTCCCGGAACATATCCCCAGGGAGTTTGTCTAAGACAGGTGCTTTTCCGGCTGGTTGTCTTTCTATTGCTACGATAACCTCACGTAGTGTTATTCCTTCGTGGACATCATTTGCCTGTCTGCTTAATAGTACCGATTGTACTTCTGCACATGCAGTTTGTGAGCAGAACGATGATGATCCGCATATTTCCACAATGGATCGAAATGCCCTCGACACTTTAAAGCGCCTTATACGCCAAATAATTTTGATTGTTACGCTGATTAAGTAGGACACAGGCTTGTGTCCCATTTTATGTATTACTGTTTAACCACTGTTTAATTTTCTATGAGTAAACATTAGACCTCTGTCCGTCTGGACATGTCCACTTAATATAGCAATGATTGAGTCTATAGTCTTTACTTGGTTTCCTATTTCGCACGTTTCTAGGGACCACTGTTGTTTAAAATAATTGATTCCCAAGGTCCCTGATCGACTTTTCTAGGCTCCCCTTGTTGTTTCATAATATGCACTAAAGTAGGACTTTAAAACATGCCTCAAGCCTGACAAAGCTGCCTGTAGTTAAGGTTTGAACTGCCAGTTTGACCTGGTAAAATAAAACTTTTGAAAGGCTTAAACTTTCCTTTTCAATATATATACGCCGCCCCTAAGGTAGGCCGTAAACGCCCATAGGGCATACACCTTTGTATTTAATAAGTAAGACTTATGGGCTTAAGTTTAATTGCCCTGGTAGTAAAAAACTCCAAAATGTGTTTTTCACTTCTGTAAGGACTATTTCTCCCATTAGGTGACATTGTGTTACCTTATTACATACAATAAATGATAACATTTGATTGGGAGCAGGTAGAAATATCATGTTTGGACTCAAATTTTAATTTAAAATCCTCTATAATTGTAAATTTGGATGGTAGGCCACAATTCTTAAAATTACACTTTCAGAAAGTTGCACAAAAATCAATTGTTAGACGGAATGCAAAGCAATGCAAACATTCACCCCAGTCACAAAGATCTGAGTTTAATACATTGTTCTTTTTCTCACCATGCTATTCCAGTTAGGACCCAGCCATATGCAAATCAGTCTTGACCATGCTCCCCATGGGAACAGTAAAGCCCGAACTGCCAGGTCAGGCCCTCCCTGGACCAGAATCAAGCATCCTAGGACGGGTTTCATGGTATCACCCCTCATCAGCCAGGTTAGCTTGAATTCAGTAGCATGGTGAGTACGGGACTTATGTGTGAGCATCACCGTCCCACCATGGGATTACAAATGCAGAAAGAACAATTGATGGAGGGAATACTGAACAATGTCAAACACTCACCTCCAGTAAGAGATCTGGCCGAAATCCATGTTTTTTTTTGCTCACCACGCCATTCCAGTTTGGAACCAGCCATATGCAAATTAGTCTTAACCCTGCTCCCCATGGGAACAGCCCAGCTGAAATGCCAGGCCAGGCTATCCTTTAGCATATACTTAGCTTACTCTGACTGGAGTGGTCGTTCCTGCCTGGCCTTGGTGCATACCTTAGTCAACCAGGAAGGAAGAACATTTATAACGTTGCTGATAAGCAGTGAGGATAGCACTTGTGTTATATAGTTATTCAGTGTTCACTACAACTCTGTACCAATTCAAACCTTTTTCAATTCTCCCTGATTGGTCATTTGAATTTTTCTGGTAAATCATGTATCTCTCTGGAGAAGCAGCACTTGCAGGAATTGAGTTTTAGCTGGGCAAGTTAGAAAGCTACACCACGGAGCACCTGAAATATTTCTGCAAGTACTTTCAAGTTTCTAAAAAGGGCTTTACCAGGAAGGTACAGCTGCAGAAAGCTTTCTGGGCTTGGGCAGAGACTCAGGATGCAGGGGATGACATCTGGAATTGCATGCGAAAGCGACCAACAACTTACCAGTAGCTGTAGTGGTTACCAGAGCAGGGATCAGTGTCTCCTCAAAGAGCCTGTCCACAGAGGAACTGACAGGCAGGAGGGAGGAATGAAAACGTAAGCGTGAGCTTGCCAAGTTAGAGCATAAGAAGAGCTTGCCAAACTAAAATTGTAGAAATACCAGGCTCTGGAGGAAACAAGGTCGGCTTTAGAGCCGAGGAAGCTGACCCATGACTTAAACCTCAGAAAACCTGGATACAAGAGCCTTACAAGTTGTGTCCAGCAACAGCAATGGTGGCAGCATACCTACTGTGGCCGCTGGTGAGTCTGGAGTCAGGATATCAAAGTAATTGGTGCTCAGTTATGTGGGGTAGATGACATAGACAAATGGTTTGCAGCCTGTGAAGTGGCTCTGAGAGTGCACAAGGACCCAGAAGAGTTCTGCTGTGGTTGTTTGTGGAGGGATATGCCCATGGGGGTGAGGGATACACTCATTACACTAGAGGTAGAGGACCTGACATGACACACTGCAATGAAAGCCATTCTAGTCAGTAATTATGGACTGACCCCTGAGAGGTATAGACTCAGATTCAGGCATAGACACAATGGGGCAATTTACAACTTCTGGCGCATCTCTGCTAATCAGCAGGGATGCGCCAGAACATCTCAAACCACCCGTGCGCCACCACTGATGCGTCACATTTACAATGCGGAGCACGTGGCGCACCGATGGGCAAATGCGTGTCGAAACCCCCGCCGGAAAGGCAGCCCATTGCTGGAGTTGCGGCGCAAGCACGACGCAGCTCCAGCAAGACTCGGAGTGCCCCTATGCCTAACATGCTGCGTCAATCCTTACGCCTGCTTCAAGCAGGCGCAGGGTTTTGATGCAGTATGGCCGTAAAAGTCACTGAGGTGTTCTTGCGCCGGAACGCCAACCCGTGCCCGAACGCCCACATGTGGCGCAGGGCTTTACAACGTGACGCATCTCCCAGATGCGCCACCTTGGCGCTCGCTTTGCGCTGCTGCTGAGACACAAAAGGGATGCAACGGCAGCGCAAATGTGGTGTACAGGGCTTGTAAATCTGCCCCAATATTTCTTCATAAACATGTGTGGATTTCCTGGATTACACCACCAAGGAACTGAAGAGCTGGGTGAGGAGCAGCAAGGTTGATGATTATTCAGGGCTGTACAAATTAATTTTAAAAGAGCACATGCTGGATATTTGTTTTCCAGAGCTGCACTAGCACCTAGTTGATAGCAAAAAACATTACCCCAGGAAACTTGCTGAGGAGGCGGGCATCTGGGTCAGCACCAGAGTGTCCAAGAAGGCATCTGGGGGGAATCCCAAATGGATGGTCAGGGTTCCCAACAGAAGAAAGAGGAGGAGATGTAAAGACAGGGTTCTCTAAAGGCCCCCAAAACTTCTCCCCCGGGGAAAGGGTCTGGTTCTCATTCCCAATCTGACCACCAGAAGAAAAACTACCCGGATAAAGGTCCGCAGCCCAAACATATTAGGTGCTATGAGTGCTATGAGTATGGATACTACAGGGGGGAGCCTAAGTGTAAAACAGAGCACCACCTCCGACTGGAGGAAAGAACCCAAGGGTGTCCAGTGTAGTGCTGGGGGAGGAGTTTGTCCCATTTAATGAGGGAAAGTTTAAGGGGGTTACCTTAGTGTCCATGGGTGACAGCAAGATAGTTCCTAAGACCCATGTACCCTAAAATACTACAAAGTATAGGCAATGGGTCATCATCACTTAGCAAACGTTTGAGGCTTTGAGAAGCCAGGATGACTATGGCAAGGAGTCAGCTGGTGTCCCCAGAGCAGGTAATTCCTAACGCATTCTGCCAAGTTGTGGTGGCTGACAACAAAGAGCGTCACTATCCAGTGGCCCTTTTTTACCTTTGAGTGTGAGGGGGTTACAGGTCTTCTAAAAGTTGCTATGAGACCTGCCATGTCTGTGAACTGTAAAAATAAATAGAAATGCAATAAAAACATACATTTTCACCCAAAGAAAAGGAAAAATATAAAATAACTACTACCAAATTAATTTTTGAAAAACAACATTAAACAAAACAACAAAAATACAAACAGTCGATATTATTTAGAATAATATATTTGCCATCAATACTTACAAAACCAATATTTCTACATCACACAGAAATCGATATTTAAAACAACAAAAAAGCTTCCCTTGAATTTCTTGACTCATTATTCATACAACTCGATATTTCAATGTCGATACTCTGTCCCAGCACCATGCCCGATGTTTACTGTTTTGGCAGCATTTACTCTATTAGTATTTGCCTGTGGTAGTGCCCTAGAACTTTTCATAGGGCTTTCAAGATATAGAGGGCGCATACAATGACGCCATCGTAAGGCCTTTTTCTGCCCCCCAGATCAGCATGGCAGGCTGAAAGCCCTCCACCAGGGTTCCGACAGAGGCAATCGTTACGATTGCCTGTGGGACCCACCCTGCATCGAGATTTTGATGATGCAACCCTGCCACCCTGTCTATGGCATTTCAACCGCCATTGAAAGCCTGGTGGGGATATACTTTTGGGGGCCAGCTGTGGGCCCTCTTGTGCACAGGCATGTCAAATTTGCTGTTGGAGGCACTTGTGGTGCCCCCCTACAGTTCCCTGCACCAGGTGGCAGGCACCGCGTGGTGCCTGCCACATAGTGGAGGGAAATGCACAACATGCATTTTTACCATTGCGGCGGGTGCTGCAGCCAGCAGTACCCACCACAATGGTAATCATGCACAATGCGACCTCCACAATGCTGCTTGGATTGTATTCTCTTGTGTGGGACTGCCGCCATACAGGCAGCCGATCCCAATCCCCGGGACGATGGCGGGCGGACTTAAGTCCATCCGCCATTTCAATCACCCCCATAGTTTCTACAACTGGAAACCATATGATAAATAACCATTACTTCTATAAGCCTTTGGTGCATGTTAACAAATGCAGCGGACAACAAAGGAATGAGCCCAGTATACAATTCACTGCACAATATTTCTGGCAAGTTTTGTACCATTCGATACAGCAGTGTCACTTCAACACTGGCTGGAATCTTATGTTATCTCTTGGGTGCCAGGGAGATATGCTATGTCATGCCACAGCTAAAGAGCTAATTTGTCCCCGTGTAGGAGATTTACTTCTGGCTTTCAGCGTAAATATGCTCAAGTTGTTAACGTTGTCATAACTGCAAAAACACTTGTTGGCACAACAGCCGTTGTTGTGCCAGAGTCTGCATAGCAAACAAGACAGTTGATTTTATGTCATGTGTGTCAATATTGTTCGTGCTCTAGTGTGCCCAGACTTAGTCAGTGGTGATCCTTCAGGACAGGAGGCCTCGTTATTCCTGCTAACTCCTGCTTACCTGGCTCAGGTGATGTCAGGTTGTGTATAGATGCAATGTAATATGGTCGGGTACTCCCTATGGCCCCTCTCAATACTTTAAAACCCCTGGCGCAAGGTTAATCCCGCCCGGTCTTCCCTCTATTTGCCCCAGGGATTGGACAACCAGACTAAGAGTTTGTAAATTATTTTGATTAGGGGGGAGTGACCCACCCCCGGCCGTATTTATTAACAGTACAAACAATATTTCAAAACCATTTTTGTTACAGAAATTTTTTTTGACGCAGAAAGTGCAGTTTACATTGATAGACACATGTTGTTGAAAGAGCTAACCTTAACACATGCTAATACAGAAGGCACTCCTACCGTAAATCTAACAATGGACGATATGACTTTCTGCGTGTCCCTTTGAGCCTGACGGCAAAGTCAACATCTGACAAGCTTCTCTCCCCTCCCTCCTTCAGTCCCAAGGGTACTGCCACTATTACTCCTGGAGCCAGGTTGCGCAGGGGATCCAGCTTATCGGACGGATCTTTTTCCCCCGGGCCCCCCCTACGCCCGGTCCTTGAACTCCATAAAAGGGGGCCGCAGACTGCTGCGCATGCGCGTACGGGGGTGGCCCCAGGCCCACTGGGAAGATGACTCCCCTGGCCCTCATACCCCGACAGCCTACTTACCGGCTGTCACTACCCCCGGAGTTACATGGTACTGACCGCTAAGACCACAGACTATGCTTACCAGTGTTGACCTTACCACCACAGGCCAGCATAGTTGACCGACTATCTGGCCCCCCTCCTGCAACTAGGAAGGTCCTGAACTCTGTCTTAAATCCTTAAGCCAGGCTATGATGTCATCCATAAATGCATGATTCCCTTTATGTGAAAAGTGCACCCCGTCCTGAAGAAAAAACTGTTCTCCCCTGATGTATCTGTGCGTTATCGTTCTTAACCTAGGGGTCCTAAACAATTTGTCAAATTTGTTGTTGAGCCGCTTTACCGCGTGATTCAACGCCCTGAATGATTCACCCCCCCTCCAATGAAACCTCGGTATCATGTGTGACCAGGCTATTATGGATTGAGGACACTGCTTCGCTAGCCACCCCACTTCCTTGAGTAACTCTTCAGTCAATTGCCTCCTACCTATTTTCGCCAAATCATTGCCCCCCAAGTGCAACATCCAGTGCAAAACAAACTTCCCCACTTCTTGAGTCACAAGAATAGGGTATGGGCCGGTGTGCCTAAATGAAAATTGCTACCTTGATCCTATAGTAAGTGCAGCCGCACATATCTTTTATAGCAATTGGAAGTCCACCTGCCAATCTTCTTAACACGTTCTTGTCCGAGGTCTTTTGTTGCCGCATCTGAGGCTGCGCCTATCCTGAAAGAGTGGGTCCCAAAATTGGCGGGATCCAAACCTGCCTCCTCAAGTGCTTTAATCATCACTCTCCTAAACTGGAAGACTGTGAGGGGTGTCTTATCCTTGTGTATGAACAGTGGTCCCTCTAAAATTGAAGCCCTTTGGGCCATGAGTGCCTCTAACCTGGTGACCGGACAGCATGCCGTGCTCCCCGCCCTGTGCAAGACTACGGAGTCCCCCCTACCCTCCTGATCAGTTTTAGATTTTGGTATGGAGATCATCACCGAGTCTTCGCCCAATTTTACATGCCCTGCTTGGATCCCTCCCAGCCAATTGCGCTTATTTCTTGCGACTAGCTCACCTACCCTGAAAGCTCCGTAAAATGCTAAGCAGAATGCTGCCTGAAAAAGGACTGCTTCGCTAAGTGAAGTACAGACCCGTGGTAAAACCACTACCAACTTTCCCAGTATGTCTAAGCCCACCGGCCTCCTTACATCGGGCTCCGCCCGTCGCAAGCGTTGCCACCCTTTCAAGACCTGCTGCACTACAAAGCGTTTCGTGGGGTCACACTTTCGGTGCAACTTCGCAAAATAAGAAATAGCTGCGATGTGTCTCCTTGCGGCTGCTACTGTGCAACCCTGTTCCCACATGAAAGCAAGATACGCTACCACTGAGTCATGATCTAGCCATTTGCTGCCCCACTGATCCCCTAGGAAAAGACAAAATTCACCAAACTCCCCTTCATATGCACTCCTTGTCCTAGGCGCTAGGCCTGCAGCCACGAGGTGCGGTACTCTCGGGCACCAAGTTGCCAGAGTCGTTCTGGGAAAGGTGTCGGGTGGGGCGCTGCCTCTGGTATGTGTGCCCTGAAAGGCTGCATTTTAAAACGAGACAATGCGTCAGCTGCGTGGTTCAAAACCTCTGGAACATGTTTTGCTCAGAAGATAACATTTAACCTCATGCACTGCAACACTATTTCTTTCAGTAGGCGTAGCAACATTCCACATTTGGCCAATTGACTGTTTATGCATTCCTCCACTCCCATGTTGTCAGACCAAAATATGACAGACTGGTCTCTCAATGCATCTGCCCAAACAACCAACGCTACCAGGATCGGGAAGAGTTCTAGGAAAGTTATGTTGCTGGTGAGCCCTGAACGTTTCCACCAAGCCGGCCAATGTTCTGCTACCCAATCGTGCCCTAGAATGGCTTCAAACCCCTCGCAGCCTGCCGCGTCGGTCATAAGACCTAATTCGGGGCTGGACCTGGGTGGGCTAGGCCACACCACTTTGCCATTAAAATCCTGCAGGAAAGTCTTCCATATCTGCATGTCCTGCCTGACCTCCTTGGTTAACCTAGTATGGTGGTGTTTCTCCTTGAGACCAGACATGGCGTGAGCAATAGTGCGAGAGAAAGGACGCGCCAAAGGAATGTTGCGCAAAGCAAATTTCAGTTGGCCCACCACTTGCTGCAATTGGTGTAGTGTAACCTTTTCTCTGCCAATGCAGCATTCCAAGGCGCGCCCAAACTCCCTAACCTTGTCACGTGGCAGCATGGACACCCCCTGAACAGAGTCTAACTCGATCCCTAGAAATTCAATGAGGGTTGTTGGGCCCACCGTTTTATCAGGTGCCAATGGGACGCCAAACTCCTGCATGAGATCGCAAAATTGCTGCAAGGCTGCCCTGCATTCCCCTGAGCCTGGGGCCCCCAGGAAAAGAAAATCATCCAGGTAATGGAGGACCGATTGATGCCCGGACTTGTCCCTGAATGACCATTCTAAGAAGGAACTGAATTTTTCAAAATAGGCGCAGGACACTGAGCATCCTTTGGCATGCACTTGTCCACATAGTACTTGCCTTCAAACTGAAATCCTAGAAGGTGACAATCAGCGGGGTGAACAGGTAGTAAGCGAAAAGCGGATTCAATGTCAGACTTCGCAAGCAGGGCCCCCTTACCTAAGATTCTCAACATGGCCACTGCCTGATCACGTGCCTAAAATGAATGTGTGTCCATCCTCATGTAACGTAACTGGTGCTATGTAAAGCGCTCTGATACCTGATTCGGTTCGGGTCTAGTTCGGCTAAATAAAACTCTGCAAAAAAAAATAAAGAATATATCTCAGCCATTGGCAATTACTCGTGCTGAATTATACACGAAACTTTTTCTCCTAATATTTCACTCTGGGCAGAGGCCAGCTATGTGGAAATCAGTACTAGTCCTGCTACGATACGTACAGTGCTACCCAAGTGTCATTGACCTGTAAGGGATACCAGTTACTGGGTGTGGGCACACAATTTTGGCCTCTAAAAAGAGATACAGTAGAATGTCCAGAAGTCATTACTATCATGAAGAGCATTCATATATGCTTATGGCGATCTTTGTTTGTGGAGAGGTCAGCCTCCCTGGCACTACTGGTGCAGTGATGGACCTTAGCTTGTGTGCTTGGATGCAGTGAGTCAGACTGTAATTTGGCCCTCTTATCTGATGGCGATGAAGAAATGTCTGACCAATTCATACTTGAACACTCTGTGGTGTGACTAAAGACAGGATTGGTTTGCTGCCACACCTCAGAACAACTTTTTCAGTAGCACAGTCTTTCCTTTTGCGTATACTATTTTGCACCTTTCTATATTTCTTAACTCCATTTCTCTCTTTAACATGACAGAACAAACCCACACAGAACTTTTTTTTCACTGGTTTGTACTGATCCATCAATGTGGGTTAAACTTCAGAGACTTTCAATCCCTCCTTAACTCAAATGTTGTGTTTTCCATGGGGAATATAGTACTACGACAACAACAACTTTAGATGAGCTTGAACATTCAACCTAGATTCCCTTTGCCAGTTGCTCACTATCAACAATCACTTTTTTAGAACGGTCAAGAACCCATTTGTTTGAAGTGAATAGAAATCTGCCATCTTATGAAAAATCTCTTAAATTGAAGACAAAGTTAACTCCATTATCCACGTTATGGACTATGGAATGCCCTCCTTCAAAGCATATCAAAAGAGAAATGCAGCACAAGAATCACTACCCATTTGACAAAAATAATAATATCATTTTTATTCTTTCAAGAAATCCCAAATCATATCTTTCTTTATTCCTTCCTAAATGTTACTATGCAGGCAGGGAATTAATTTTAAGACTTTTATATGCCTCCTGACAACAATTACAAAATGTATCAAACATGGAAATATCATTATCCATAAATGGGCATAAAAAATATTCCTCATATTTTCATTAGTAGTAATTACTCCTAATTCACCTTAAGAACAGTTTTTACAATGAACTTTCTCAAAACAGTTGGCGACACCAAACAATCGCCCCACAAAGTAAGGCCATAATTAATAGTTAGATCATATCTTACCTTTCAATATACCAGTACATTACACATCAGTAACTTCACCCTCGACCAAAATCCAATTTAAAATGTCACATCCTCCTCCAAGACCTCATCACTATTGATCCTTTATAACAAAGATGATTTCTTAATCTCTTAACTGGCAAACATACCTACTTCACTCAGGCAATCCGCCATCCATTTTTTTTGGATCTCAACTTCAATCTGATTGAGTCTGACATTGCATGAAAAGCAATCTGCTCTAACATTTTCAATACCAGGAATATAATCAATTTTCAAATCCGAACTCAAGTTTAACTTGGATGAAATGACAATTAATCTTGCCGAAACCTTTTGCTGTAAGTTCTTTCGTGATTATATTCAACAAACAATTTATGATTAGTTTAGTTTACAAATCCATTTGTCATAAAATTAGCAGAGCATATTCTACAGCACAAACACAAACTAGAGCGTCTCACTCAATAGTAAATGTCTTGGTGTCTGCTTCTCTCAAAGTTCCAGAAGCATATTTTGCAATTATGTTTGTTAAAAACGTTCTGGGATAGAATAACACAAATTATTTCTTCTCTCACATCAACAATTAAAGCACATCTGGCATGATATGTAAAACATGATGGGACAGGGGCTTTAACCATAGCAGTCGTACACATGTGTTTTCTGCTAAGTAATAACCTAAGTAGTCTTTCCATCATAGCAAAGCCTTCTGCAAACCTTAAGTAATACTCCCAGAGACCCACATTTAAGGTAGGGATGTATGGCCCCTCAGGCATATTGGGTTTGAGAAGGGCTTGTGGATATTCATATATTAGCTGATCGGCCAAGTACTTCTATCTTTAGAACATTTTATTGTATGGCGGTGGCCTATATCTTATTTTAAATTCTTGATGGGCTTTGGAGAGGAATAATAAAGTCTGTATCTTGCAAAAAATGAAGGTTCTCTAAGCTGTCTGGCAAATGAAAGTCCTGATTATATCAAAGATACAGAGTCAAATAGTACTCCGCCTCTATTTGCTACTTTGATTTACATACATGTAATTTTCATGCTAACCAGCTATATTGCTTTTATGCCCTCCCATGATTTCTGTACCGAACATTGTATTTTATCTTTAGGTCCAGGGTTCACAGATGCTCTCCCGTAAAGAAATCAGAGTGGATTCAAATGTAAAACATAAAAGACGTATACCAGTTACTGAGCAGGAGGATCCCTTACTGGAGGGCAATAGTGAAGTCGTCCTATTTCAGTTGGGATTCTTATTATGTTTCATATATTTTGTTTCGTGCATGCACTTTAGTAGGACTTCGCATCAAGGAAAGCCATCACTTGGAGGCAGGAACAGCCTCTTAAGGGCTTGTGCTCATGCTGATTGGTTTATTTCCCCCCTCTTTCTTCAGCTGTTGCTTATGGTTAATGTCGTTTCTTTTCCATGGCTACTGGTAATATAAAGCAAGATTTTAGATGGTATAATATTCACTATTGAGTCTTTAATAAAAATTAAGACTTTCCTTTGCTTGAAAGCAAAGAAACCATGTACTGATCCTCGATTTTGGGGGAGGAGGCACTCCTTAATATGTTCCATGGGGAATTTAGATGTGCAAACGAGTAACTAAAAATCAGATACAGAGTAAATCCACACCACACATTTATTGAGTGCAAATTACAACCACCATTTGTTCTGCTCTAGTTTGTAGGGCTCCACATCCATCCATTCTCAATTAGCTGCCTGTGTGTTATCTTGGCTGTTAGACCTGACAGCCTTAGGGTGGTCTTCCCCCAAATCCCTTGCATGCTTGCCTCTAATTTTGCTATATTCTTTTAGTTGTCCTAGGAGCTCTGAAAACTTTACCACTGCCAACCAGTGCTGGTGCTTCTCCCCTAAACATGGTTTGATTGACTTGTCCACAATTGGCATATTAAATGTATCTAAAAGTCCCTAATAGAGTGCATTAAATCTGCCCAGGGACTGTAAATTACTAGTGGGCTGCAGTATCGATTGTGCCTCCCACACAAGTACTACTTTAAAACACGTCTTAGGCCTGCATCTGCAGGGCCTGTATTTGCAGTGTACACTGCCATGTCACTTGCATTGAAAACCCCCTTTAAAGCCTTAAACATCCCTCTTTATACATATAAGACACCCCTAAAATACGGTGAACAGCCTTTACGACGCTGCTGTTACACCGCCGTGCCGTTACTATGCGGTTTTTTCAATGCAAGTCGTTACCACGACTTGCGCTGGAGGGCGCTGCAGGACAAGGATTTTTTTAATTTACTATCCAACACCTTCCCTACTGTACGTAGGCTGGTGTTGGAATAGTAAATAAAAAAATTCCTAAGTCCGCACCCCCTCCAACGCAAGTCGTGGTAACGACTTGCGTTGAAAAAAACGCGTTGTAACGGCACGCGCTGTAAAAGTACGCGTCATAATGCCGTACATCCCTAAAATACTGCCCTAGGTAGCCCATTGGAGTGGGTGCTGTGTAATTAAAAGATAGGCTATGTACTTTTAAGTTTTGCATGTCCTGATAGTTATAGACACCCACATTCGTTTTTTCACTGCAGTGAAGCCTATCCCTCTCATAGGTTAACATTGTGAATTCCTTATTACACTTATAAGCTGTAATTTCTAATTGAGAATGAGAGGCTCTGTCATGTTTCATATAATTGGGAAGGTAATGAGGAATTATCTTTGTTGGCAAAGTTCAACTTGAAATTACTATTTTAGAAATTGCACTTTTAGAAGGATGGTATTTTTCTTCTCCTAGCTCTGTGTGTCTGCATCCTGTCTCCCATACATGTCTGGGCTGCATGACAGCTGGAATTTGTGAATGCCCTCTACACACCCACACACAAAGGAAGGCAAGGTGTGACTGAGTGGCCATCCACATCCTGATGGGTAATCCTGCCGAGGATGGAAATGAGAAGCTGATACCTACACCTGAATAGGCAGTATTCTGTCCCCACACAAAGGGCTGCACATCCCCTGTAGTGTGTCAGGAGCTGGACCTGGGAGGGAGGACCTCTGTGCACTTCAAAGCCCCTCTTTGAAGTCACCTCTACTTCAAAGGCATAACTAAGCATAAGTACTGGGTCTCTGACCCCACCAAATAAGACACTACTGGACCTGCTAAGAATTCCATCAGAAGGAACGACTGCTGTGCTGCTACGATGACAACCACTCTGCTGGACGGCTGCTCTGGAAGAACTGCTTTTGTGTTGTGCTTTTCTGTTGCCTGCTGCCTCTTCTCTGCTGAGGAAGAACTGGACTCTTGCTTGAACTCAGAGTGATCTCCAAGGGCATACTGGCTTGCCTCCTGTGTTAAGAGTCAGGGATATCAAAGTCTTACCCCTGCACCTGGCCCAATGGAAGTGGATCAAGGTGCTTGCTCCAGGGGAACTGGCTCATCCTCTGCTGCATTAGCAGAATCAGCGCATTGCCACAGTTGCGGGAACAGAACTGGTGCATCGCACTTGCAACCAGCGCATTGCATTAAAATCGATGCATCCAAACCACCACATCATTGCCATTGCAGAGAGACGATCAACACATTACCCTGGACTGCATGGAGAAAACCAGCATTTAGGCTTCAGAACCAACATAAATCAGAACCAGTGCTTCATCTTCGAAACTGGCTTATCGACATTGTTGCATGGAGAAAACACATCACCTCAACTGACGCGTCACTCTGCTGCACCCTGCATCTCGCTGTTGAGACCAGGATCAAGGTATTTTTGTTCAGGGGCCTTGCATGGGTCCTGTATCGGTCTGCACTATATTGCCATCAGCCTGATCTCTTGACAATGATGTCATTTGAGATGTCATCAGTGATGTCATGAGTGATGTCACTGACCATGTCATGAGTGATGTAATATGTGACATTATCAGCAGTGCATTGCAGGCACACAAGTTATAGTTAGCTCAACTAACTATAACAGGCGGATTTCTCTGGTTTTATATGAGTCAAATGTCCTACTAACTATAACGTCTCTGAAACCTATGGATTTTTCAGTGAATTTCTAAGGTTTTTTAAATACTAATTTCTAACTATAACGTCCCAGAAACCTATGTTTTTTTAAGTGAATTTCAATGATTTTTTAAATGAAAAATTCTAACTATAACGTCTGTAAAACCTATGGTTTTTTCAGTGAATTTCAAAGGTTTTTTAAATATCGAACTACTATTGTGTATTTGTCATTAGTACTGTTTTTTCTAACTTTCAACTACATAAAATAAACTAATACGCATACGTAATACGTTTCACAAATTACAGTGAATAAACTAATACGCATACGTAATACGTTTCACAAATTACAGTGAGTTTTTAAATAATACAAAACAATTTAACATTCAGATAACAATTTTTCTTCCTTTTGTTGCTGTCATCAGCTACTACTTAACTTCACTATTCACAGTGATATCAGAGTAGTATCATCATAAACAGCAGGGAAAAAAAACTAGATTGTTAAAAAAAACAAATCCCAAATTCTCGCAAATATAATAGAAAATCAACACAAATAACACATCCAATACTATTTTCAATCTTCAAATCTTACCTTTACTTCGTAGTTTCTGTGCACATTTTACCAATACGCCAAATAATGTGTAAACATTTTTGATTTGAAAGTATGGAGTATGAATTCCTTAAAGTATCTTTACACCTTTCCATGAAGCCGAATGGTGTATCTAAAATCTTTGTTTCAGAAATATCAAGTATGAGTTGGGTAATTCATAAGGCAATCTCGGTTTTATTTCCAAGTATGTATCGTTGCAGTGACTCCAACCATTATTACACTTTGAATAAACTGTATAATGTCCACTTGTAGTAGTACTTCCAGCATGGAAAACAATAGCAACTGTTGCAAAAGAAGTTCGTCCAGAAATAGATACTTGACTAGCAACAACATTTTAAATTTTGATTTCCACTTTTCTTCATTTGGTCTACAGCGTTGCAGCATTATAATCAAATATTTTCCATATCTCTGTAGGCATAATGTAGATAGCATTGTTGATTTGCAGTCAGGTATTGGTAAATATATAAATTGTTCTCTGTCAACTATAGTGCTTGAAGTTAATGAACACTGTTCACATTTATGTTTCCAGTTGTAACGGAGTCCAAATAAACTCTCAATCTGAATTCCTTCATCTTCTAGTACTCTAAGCATAACCATCAGAAATTCTTGTGCATTTTGCTGTATATTAGCATTGAAAGTTAAAGATCCAGTACATGTATCCAACAGTTGGCGAATACCAGAAGCAGAATGGATCGTACTTCTATCAGTTATCAATTCTTGAAATAAAGTATAAAGTGCCGAACATAATCTTTTTTCCTGACTTTCCATAATTTCACCATAAACATCTTCAAGATAAAATATAACGTTTAGAATAACATTACCATAGCAGTTGACACCAGAAGCATTTTCTAATTGGTATCCAACAACATCATCACTTGTTTGTATTTTCTGATTCTTTACATCTTTTCTTTTCTCTTGATTTTCATTCTGGTTTTCAACCATAGTTGATTCTTCAACATGTTTGCGCTTTGAACATACAACATGTTTCTCAAAAATAGGATATTCACCTAAACTGGGAGCATAAAGCCTTCTCAGGCGATTATATTCTGTTACACAATTAACATCAGCACTAACCTTGTTCTCATCAAAATCAATTAAATACAAACCGGACAGCATTCTAACTCGAGATAATGCAACATATACCATTCCCTCTTTAAACACAGTTCTTCCTACATTTACCAAAGCATTAGCTACACCTAAACCTTGAGATTTATGAATAGTTGTTGCATATGCTAAACAAAAGGGAAACTGTTTTCTTCGAACATACAAATCTTTTACAAGCAAAAAAACATGCAGCAGAACATGCAATCTGTCTCACCTCTGTAATCTGATTAAATTTAACTTTCAAGAACTCAATTCCAGTTCTATTTTGACATTTCACAAAATCAACAACTTTCCCCATTGCTCCATTTACGAAACCTTCTTTTACATTCAGATTACGCTTCAGAATTACCCAACAGTTTAAACATACATCTAAATTTGTTTCTAAACCAGCAGTTTTTGATACAGACTTTTCCAAAGAATCCAATTTAGTCTGTAGTTTTTCTGAAAGAACAATAGTTATTCCTTGATGCTCAATTTTATCAATAGCTTCAATGTGAACTATTTCTTGATTTTCCAATTTCATAAACTCTCTATTAAATGTATAACACTCTTCCACTGTAGGCATTAAGCAAACTATAGACTTTTTTTCTTTCATTTTCTTGTGCCATACTTCTGCTGGTGTGTTTTCATTCGTAAACAAGTTCTTTAGTAGATGACTTTGAAAAGCTTTTTAACCATGTTTGCTTAGAACACCAACTCTTCATCTTTTAGAATATTTGCATAATCTTCATCTCTTGCTTGTCCCATATTCTGAGTGAGTTTTTTATATTCAAAATGTAACCACAGATTCACATTTCCAATACTTCCCAAAGATTTCTTAGTGTCTTCATGTAGAAGAGGTTTAAACACTGGTTCTCCTTTTACAGGGGTTAGTGGTAGCAGATCTCCAAATACAATTAAGTGTTTTCCTCCAAAAAGAAAATCGTAATGTTTTTAATGCCTGTTGCATTCTTAAGTGTACAAATGCAAGCATTAAGTTTTAGACCGTGCTCACCTCATCAATAATTAAAAGTTTCATTTTCTTCAGCACTCTTGACACTTCATAAGAAGCTTCTCCAGACAACTTCTGATATTCTAATTTATTATCATCAATAATCTATGCAAAGTAACTCCTTTAACATTGTGTGCAGCTAAACCAGTTGGAGCTGTTACCACTGTGGACCAGTAGTTTTTTGAAGATAACTGGTCAAAACTTTAATTAAAAAATGTTTACCTGTCTCAGCTTGACCACTGATGTACATCAGAAAAGGTTTAAAAGATGAATACACACATTCTATTTTTTCATGCAACAAACCATTTTCTATCCGTTCTCTCACTTGTACATATATTTCATTCTGTTCAACATTTACTTGTTCTTCTAAATTTTCCAATGTAATATTGTTCTAGTGTGCTTGTTGCATTGCAACTTCAACATCATGCACATCAATCACTGCTTTATTTTCCAGCATTGGTTGTGCAAGACGATCTTGACTACATGGACTACTACTTTGACTATCTTGAGAACTTTCCTGAGCTATTTCAGCTGTAATAGTCTTTTCCTGTTCAACGTCATCATTTAACATTTTTAAATATGTAGGGGAAATTGTACATCCAATGCTATCTTTACATGCATTAAAAGAACCTTCATAGCAGTCAAAGTCTCCAAGTAATTCACTTTTTCTACGCCATGGTTTAAACAGTTGCAGAAGTGCTAAATAGTAAATTTCCCTCTTATCTGGAGTTTCACAAGCAGGGGGCTCATTAGGATGGCGGCCATCCCGACGTGAAGAGGGACCAACCACCATAAGGGTGGGGGTCCCGTGGGGGTAATTAGGATGTGCCCCCCACAGTGGCGGGCGCATTCCACATATTTAAAATTGCGGCGGGCGGTGCTGAAAGCACCGCCAGCCGCAATGCTAAAAATGCATGTCTCACTGTCCAATGCAGAACGTGACAGGTACTGCATGGTGCTTGCCATGGTGTCTATTGAAAAGCAGGGGGGTACCATAGGTATACCCCTATGTGCACCCCCCAGAGTCCCAGGGGGCCCACAACCGGCCCCGCGAGCAATTCCCGTATAATAATATGGCGGGGGGAAATGGGTGGCGGGCGGGGACAGATCTCGGGTGGATCGCCACCATCATGTGGGCGATCCACCCGAGATCCTAATGACCCCCCAAGTTTCTTGTGGTTTATAAGATTACCCTTTGCATGTTTTACTAAACAACCATGACATCCAACTACTGCATATTTTCCTTCTTTTAAATTATGTTTAACATTTCTTTTGAAGCTGTAATGTTGAAGTACTTCATACAGACATAGCTGTTCCAGATGTCGACTCCTTTTCGGATAGTATGTGTCCAACATATTAGTTGGTTCATTTGCTGCTAATTGTTCAATTTCTTCAAATGATTTCAACACTCTATTTCATTTGTAGGCAAGACCTAAACTTACCCAAATGATTCCTCGTGACTTTGAATATAAACTTGAAGAGCACAAGCAGTTTGAACATTCATAGGATCTAATTTCTCAGTGGGAAAGCATTTTCAAAGTAAAGCTGTACAATTTTTTCCTAAGGTTTTTCTCTTGTGCAATTTCTACCCACATTTGTTTCAACTCTGTTTTTCTGATTTTGTTATGTATGATGTTACATAACATGCAATAGCAATTGAGTTATCTGCAACATACTGGAAGCCCATGTTCGCATTCCACATTTTTATAATGACTGGATTGTAGTCATTGATATACTTTGACACTTCTGTTCTTTTTAAGTTGTAGGTATTCTTTGGAGATTTCCGAGTTATTGTGTGCCTTACAGAAGAAAAAAAAGAATGTACTCTTCCTTTACAAATGACTGGACGGGGAAAACCAAACCGACATTTGGTGTAAAACTTTCCTTTAGACTTGTATTTTCTTCTGCAATACTTTCCACAATGGTGACTTTGGAAACATAAAACTTGCTGTCTCAAGCTTCTATCTTCTTCTCTTGGAATCTCACATGTCACATACTGTTGGATGAAAGACAATACTGTTTCATCAGAATCATTTCCAAATGTAGGTGCATCCTTGATCCATAGTAGCATATGTATATGAGGTGCATCTCTTGCTGGATACCCCTTTCTCCAAAAGAAATCAGTAACTTCTCCAAGAGGTGGATTCTTTTTATTGCAGATAAAGGACATCATAGCTTGAAACCTATAATTAAAATATCTGCACACATTTACAGGATCCAATGAACACAGTTCACCAGGAGTCTTTATTTCAACATTTTTATATTGGAATTCTCTTTTCTTAGAAATTCAAGCAAATATTCCCATGCATACTCTGCACAGCTAAGTGTGACAAACCATGTTGGTGTATCTAAGGTCCAAAACATACACTTGAGTTCTCCATGACCATGACTTGAATTATAGTTTGAAAAGGCTATACAGATTGAATTAGAACCGACTCATATGTATTCAATTCAGCCAGTTCCTCCATAATAGCTACTAATTCTAAGTTATTATGCACTGCCCTAGCAGGCCCTTTGTTCTCTTCTAATTTGTTGCAACAATATTTACATATATCTCGATCACTACCTAACTCAAATCGACCTTCCACCAACAAGTAAGTTGCAAATTCTTCCCACTTACCATTGTTCTCCTTTCCACTTTTCAAATACAAATCAACATTCCTAGTTTGACTTTTATAATGAGTATGTCATCAACAAACACAAACATAATTTGGTGTTTCAGAGCACACTACATTAAACTTTCCAATTTCTTCTTCAAACCGATCAGTGCTAATCCCTTTCCCATCTCCTCCAACATCTGTAATTGTCAAACTTTCACTTTCAATGGACTGCTCTTCTGATCCAAAATATCGCATTTCAATATCATCACACTTTTTTTGAACATCTGATAAAGAACTATGTAAAAGACATATATTCAGTT
This sequence comes from Lissotriton helveticus, assembly GCF_964261635.1. Lineage (NCBI taxonomy): Eukaryota > Metazoa > Chordata > Amphibia > Caudata > Salamandridae > Lissotriton > Lissotriton helveticus. Next base: position 151,194,908 of record NC_136073.1, read on the forward strand.
CACTTAAACATAATGCAGGACTTGTTACATAGTACAGTTTCCTTACAAACGTCCGCATTTCTGAATGGTGTACTGCAAACATGCTCAAGTGATGAAAAACACTTTTCCACACTTTTCTTGAAAGACAAGCCAGAGAATGCCCATACTTCTCAGTATATTTTCTTACATTACATGGATCTAGTCCTTGTAGCAAATTAATCTTCTGTTTAATACTATTCTGTGTATATTCTCGTAGCAAATTTCACATTATATCAATAGATACATGTTGAATACTACAAATACCGCTACAACCTCACTTATACACAGGAGCTTGTGTACGTTTTCCTTGCACTTCTTCAGCTATTAACTCTTCTGCACATTTACCAGCCATTTCCTCTTTTGGAAGAGGACAACCATCCTGAACTTCGTAGCAACAACCTCCAGTATCAACTGCAAGTAACTTTCCTCATTAAAAAAGGCTCACTAATAGAAGTATGTTTTCAATGTCCACTAAAGATTTCGCAAAAGTTGGTTCTGCTCACAAGTCTTTTTCTACTACTTTTGTCTTTCAACACATTGACTATTTTATCCAACACTTTGATTCTCTTCAAAATCAGAATAAATAACTTCTGTTTTAAATTGAAAGCAGTATCTACTATACTTTCAATACACTGCTTCTCTTTGAATCGCAACACTTTCTTTTTATATTTGCCGCATGTTTTCATTAAATTCTGAATCACTCTAGATCGAAAAAGCCTCTGACGAATTTCTTGAAATTGCTTTTGTCTCCAAGTAATAGATACTGTTTCTTTATCATGTTTCTTTTTCCTGGTATTTGAAATTGAAGTCTGCTTCTCCTTACTTGAAAAATTCTTGTTTTTGGTTTGTGTGATTTCTTTTCATTAAATGTTTGTAATATTTTTTTCAGAAATTGTCTAGTGTTTTTACTAGAAGAAACTGTTTATATACTACTCTTATTTTTTCTATTTGAAAATCTTTCCTTTTGGTCAAATATATATTTTGTTCTCTTTCCTTTTTTCTCAGTTCTTCTAGGCATTTTCAAATTTTAATCCAAACGAAATAATTTTCTGAAAAACATAAAATAGATTCAATTATTTTTAACATCTGTTCACTATGTTAAAATAATAACATACAATTATATAAGTTCTACTGATGGCTTCCAGAGGCACTGCTGCATTGTAATGGAGCACGGCAGGGGAGCAGTAGCATGACGAGTAGTGCCATAGAACATACAGCAAGTATTTATTTAATTATTTATATACACCTTTACATTTTATATATAACTGCACCACCTCTTACTTTTCACCTCTCTGCCGCACCCCACCACCCCACAGCACTCGCTCTGCAACCTGCGGCAGACGACTTTATAGATAGTATTTTAAATAATTGTAATCTATGTACTTAGGATGATATTATCAACCAAACGGCACACACAAAAATGAACATTATTAGCCTAACAACTTTATCTACAACTTCACAAACATAACACTGTACCCAGGGCTTTAAGTGTGGGGGAGGGTGTCTGTGGGGGTCTGAGCACCAGCAGTTTATTTTTGAGGGCCTCGAAACGGGTCTCAATGGGGCTCTATTTTTGGGCCTCGCAAAGGTAGTCTGTTGTTTTTTTTTTTATTACACTGCAGTGAGACTGTGAGAGCATGCACATTGCTCACTACTGGGAAGTGGAGCCATCATGCCAGGTGAGTTGCATTGTAGGAGAAGGGAAAACCTTTAAAGAGAGCCATTTTCTCTCAGGATTTCCCTTCTCCTTTTGCAGCGCAGGAGCAACATCATCGTGGTATGATTAGCAGACAGACCACCAGGGGCGCAACGCCCATTGCCCCGGACTCTCTGAGACAGCTTCCCGGGCGCACACACAGAGCCACACCTGAGTACTTCACAGGTCTTCAAAAGACCATTTGCTTGTAAATTGGACTCTGTTCTTTTTCACCCCTTTTTAGAGCCCTCACATCCCCACTCTGCCTGCTGCTGAAAGAATTAGCCTCCCCCGAAATATCACTCTAGTTGCGCCTCCGGAGACGACCACAAGCAGCCAACTCCAGCTCAACCCTGCTCTGACCTTTCACAGTGTCTTGTCTTAGTGTTACGAAAACACACGCTTTACCTGACTCACTTAGATCTAACACCCTCTCTTTAATATGAAGATGAAAGCTTTGGAATTACCTTTATATTCCTATACTGTGCTTCACATGGAAATATAGAAGTGCAGTTTCTCCCCACCCCAAATTAGCTGTCAGGTTTACTCTCTCAAATGTAAGAACTACAGGTATTCAGTGTCTGTCAGTCACTGCCACTTTAAAGCAGGGTTCCTATACAGAAATGGACAAAACGCTATGTTTCTAAATCAACGTCTTACACTGAAAAGCTGCTTTACATTTCTTTCGCTAGATTATCCTTTGTTTAAAAACACCACCAGAGAAGGGTAGTGAACTATGCTCCACAAAGAGCAACTCAAAGCTTTCTTGTTCTTTATCGGAAACATCTGCCTGTCAATGCTTATCTCCAGCCTTTTTGACTCCTTAAGAGGCTGGGTGGATGAGTATAATATGCGGAATATAGAATCGGGGCGGAGGGTCACGGAAATAAGGACGGATAGTTGAATAAAGGGCGAGTGGATGCATGGCCAGATGGATGAATGGATAGGTAGATGGATGGATGTATGAATGGATGTATGGATGGAAGGATGAATGGATGCATGGACCAGTACTTAGGATAGACGGGTGAGCTGATAGATGCTTAGGATTGGTTATGGGACAGATGTATGTATGGATATATGGGCGTATGGCTGGATGGATGGCACAGTGCTTACCATAGGCGAGTGAGCTGATAGATGCTTAAGATAAGTGCAGGGATAGATGTATATATGTATGTAAGTAGGAATGTATGGATGAATTAAAAGATGCTTGGATGTCATAGTGTTTAGGATGAATGGATGCTGGGCTTTAAGTGGGACGGGTCTGAGGACTGGCAGTTATTATCAGGGAGCCTCCAAACGGGTTTCTATCGGGCTCTACTTTTGACCCTACTATTGGACTGCAGTGAGAGCATGCACATCGATGTGCGCATGCTCATTTTGCTCACTACTGAGAACTGGAGACATCATGCTAGGTGAGCCACGTTGTAGGAGGAAGGGAAATCCTTTCAAGAATGTGTTTTCCAAATGTTGGAGTATTGGAGGGGATTTTCTAAAGCACACAATGCTACTTATCTTGATTTAGACCCCGCCCCTAATTGGATAGACCACACCACTTTAAGAGGTTTGCCACGCCCCTTTTAGGATTCAGAAATGGGGGTGGTGATGAACAGAGTGTCTGAATTAAGCAGACCACTCTTACCCAGTCCAAAGATCAGGGTCTGATCCATCACCGTTATTTAGCTCACTGCCCCATCCCAGCTCAGAACCTGGCTATATGCAAATTAGTCTGTCCCTGGCCCAGTGCATCATGGGAACAGGGCAGACCAAACTACCAAGCCAATTCTTCACCAGAAAGGAGACAAGCTTCCGGGGACCGGTTTCTGGTATTTCAGCCGTCGTCGGCCCGGCTTGCTTGAATACTGATGGAGCAGTGAGCAAGGGACTCATGTCTGAGTATACCCTGCCACACCTATAGTGGCCAAAAACGATTCAGAAATGGGGGTGGTGATGAACAGAGTGTCTGAATTAAGCAGACCACTCTTACCCAGTCCAAAGATCAGGGCCTGATCCATCACCGTTATTTAGCTCACTGCCCCATCCCAGCTCAGAACCTGGCTATATGCAAATTAGTCTGTCCCTGGCCCAGTGCATCATGGGAACAGGGCAGACCAAACTACCAAGCCAATTCTTCACCAGAAAGGAGACAAGCTTCCGGGGACCGGTTTCTGGCATTTCAGCCGTCGTCGGCCCGGCTTGCTTGAATCCTGATGGAGCAGTGAGCAAGGGACTCATGTCTGAGTATACCCTGCCACACCTATAGTGGCACCCCCAGTGTTTTTCCCACTCAAAGCCCTGACTACACCGTAGTAACAAAGAAATAGTCCAAGCTTCCATTGAAATCTACAATGGCACCAAGTTTCATAATTTGCCATCAACGCTGGCAGCCTTCTGCCACAGTGCAAGAGTGTCTATCAGCACGAAGAATTGTTATACACAGAAATGCTGTGTGATTTGCATAGCTGTCTGCTGGAACACTCATCACCAAAAGGTATTAAAACATGCAAATTTGCAAGTAAAACATATACCATAAAGCAGTTCATAAATGGGCCCACTGCCACTACACCACCCTCTTCCCCATCCTTGCTTAACCTTACAAAATCAAAGAAAGAGCCCCAGCAAACCTGGTAGAGCCACTATAGCAATACATGAACTTAATTTCAACAAGTGTCTGCCGCAATGCTCAGCAACAAAAGTTATTAAAACATGCACATTTCCGGATAAAACATATACCATGCCATAGAATGGTTTATAAATGGACCCAGTGGCACTACTTCACCTTTACTAGCTACACATGTGCACGTTACAAATGTGCATGTTATAGTCAGCAACATACCCACCTCCCCACCCCCACCCCTGCCCTTGCTTAACCTCACAAAATCAAACAACGAGATCCAGCACTCTTGTTAGCCCCACTATAGCCATACATAGACTTAATTTCAACAGGTGTTTGCCGGAACGCTCATCACCAAAAGGCAGTAAAACCTGCAATTTTGCAAGTGAAACATAGACCATACCATAATGCGGTTTATAAATAGTCCCAGTACCACTACACCACCTCCACACCCGCCCTTCCTTAACTTTATGCAATAAAAAAAAAGAGCCCCAGCAAACCTGGAAGCGCCAGTATAGCCGTACAGAGGGTGAATTTGAACAGATGTCTCCCGAAACGCTCATCAGCAAAACATATTAAAACATGCAAATTTGTGGATGAAACATATACCGTGCCAAAGGGCACTTTATAAATGCTCCCAGTGGTACACCATCACCTTTAATAGCTCGACATCTGCACGTTACTAAATTATGTGCTTTAATCACCAACATACCCACCTAACCCGCCCCTATCCCTGCCATTGATTAACCATACAAAATCAAACAGAACCCCCCACCATTCCTAGTAGTGCCACTATACCCATACATGGGGTTAATTTTAACAGGTGTCTGCCAGAACGCTTATCAGAAAAAAGTACTCAAACATGCAAATTGGTGGGTAAAACATAAACCATCCCATAGCACAGTTCATAAATGGGCCCAGTGGCACTACATCACCTTTACTAGCTACACATGTCCACGTTACAAATGTCTGTGTTATAATCAGCAACATACCCACCTCCCCCACCCATACCCCCACCCCTGCCCTTGCTTAACCTTACAAAATCAAACAACGGGCCCCAGCACTCCAGTTAGCGCCACTATAGCCATGCATACACTTAATATCAACAGGTGTCTGCTGGAACGCTCATCAGCTAAAGGTATTAAAACCTGCAATTTTGCAACTAAAACATACACCATACCATAAGACGGTTTATAAATAGTCGCAGTACCATTACACCACCTCCACACCGGCCCTTGCTTAACTTTATTCAATAAAAGAAAGAGCCCCAGCAAATCTAGAAGCGCCACTATAGCCATACAGAGGCTTAATTTCAACAGATGTCTCCCGAAATGCTCATCAGCAAAAGCCCAGTGGAACTACACCACCCTTACTAGCTAGACATCTGTATGTTACTAAAGTCTTTTAAACACTGTTTAGAGTGTATAGCAGGGGATGGGGAAAGTAGACAAAGTTGTAATTCCCAAACTTTTGATATACCGTCCCATTACTGTATCTATGTTAAGGACATTAAATGGAATGAAAAAACTGACGAGTGTCTCAAAAGGGATAGTGAAACTGAGCACCCGTAAAACCCGGGCCACTTAAACACCTACGTATATTCAGCACAGGGACACAGCCTGAAAAAATAGTATCACTTATAATCACATGTAGTTTACTAATGTCAAGTAAGTCATACAGAAAATATACCACACATTTTCATTTCTTTTTTATCTCTCACACATTTATAAAACATCTCTTCTAAAGAAGCACTACCCAACCACTTCTATTTCATAAGAGCGCACAATCATTAATATGTTTACTACCATATATTTTAGTATATCTACCTTTTTATTATTCACGAGTCAGAAATTACTAAAACTATTAACTACACCCCCGAATGCAAACCAGAGACCATGTTCATATTATATCTCAACCTATGATCAAATGGTTCAAACTATGCGTACATAAAAAAGGAACGTATCACTTTTACTATCTCCATCTCCTCTCCAAGTAATCTCCAAACACTGTAGACGGAGTCACAGTACAACAACCTAACTCAACTTATATTCAAATCTATCTCTCACTGTCAAAAATGAGACCACAACCTGGCCACATACATTTCGTTTTATTGCTTTTAACTTAATAACACATACATCTCCTACCCTCCCACCCCACTATTCCCACAAAAAGTATAATTTGCAAACGTGGGACATTTTGTTTATCTCACCTGAATACATTTGCAAACCCTAATTAAAGCTGTACCTCATTTTGAAAACCACGCAGTTCTTTAACGATGACAAACTACACTTCTACTCTGTCAAAAATTCCTCAACATATATAAAATACTTATTTAAAAACTGGTCAAACTTTATGCATATTTTATAAGCAATATAAATCACCACACTTTACCAACAGTATATTATTTTGAAATAAAAATACTTTCAAACTTAAAAATATCACCTCAAATACACTACTACAGAACACATAACACACCTTGTTCATTTCTACCTCACCTTTATAGTTGGTATGCAGATTTCAAATGTCACACAAGCATACACTTCTTTCTTTGTCAGACAGTATATGTAAAGCACCGCTTTCATCAAGAATGGAACCAGTAATGGCACAATTTCTCTGTCGTTCCACCTATAAATATATGTAAAGAACAAATCAGTATACTTCATTCCTTCAACGACATTCCAAAACCTATCTCAATTGGTTATTTTTTAATTTTCCATACAAAAAGCTACTGAATATTCCGCACCACAGACAGGTCAGAAGTTCAATCTATTTTTCACCACACTTTCTGGAACATTCTACGACACCTACAGGTTAAAAATTCATCCATTTATTTTTTAACCTAACGATATAATTTTGCAACATTTTCTCGTACATTTAAGGACATGTGCAGGTTAAAAGTTCACGACAAAGGTCAGTAGTTCATCAGCTTTATCCCCAAGTCCGGCAGCAGCTTAGCTTATGCCCTCAGCTCCATCAGACCAGTAGGAGTCAGTGGTTTGCACTTTACAAATACCAAATTGATTTGATACGCGCAAATTTACTTTCGCACTCCCTGTATGACACCCCGTAAGCACCATACACAAGTTACAATGTTTGAAACAAAAGTTCCTCCAAATAGGTATAACTACATGCTGACACTACTAGGACAGATATGGCACAGTGGCCAGAGCACATGACTTCACAACATATGACACACAGTTTAGGCTCATGCTTTCATCCCCGAGTCCGTCAGCAGCTCAGCTTAGCAGCATGAGACTCGAGCCAGTAACACACATATTTTCCGTACCCCAGGACTTTCAGACCACGACGGGTCAGTAGTTCGTCCTAGTAGGTATAAACACATGCTGACACTACTTCCACAGGTGTAGCACAGCTGCCACGGCACATGACTTCACAGCATACGACACACAATTTGGGCTCACGCTTTAATCCCTGAGTCCCGCACCAGCTCACCTTACCAGCATCAGACTCTACGCAATACCTCACTAAATTTCCATAGCCCAGCACTTTCACACTGGTAGGGGAGAATACTTCGCTTCACATCCCCTCTATAGCACACCCTAAACACCCCACAGAGGTTACAGTGTTCCTACCCTCCTCTTTCCTACTTATTTCACCCTTTTTTCCCCTTACTCGCTTCAACGGAATAACAAAATGGAGGCAACACTTCCTAGTTGCAACCGCTTGCAGCCAATAAGCAGCAAGCTCGTGCTCGTAACGCCTCAGCTAATCAGAGCAGAATTCCCAAATATCGATATCTGTAAATTTCTCTATTTCTCAAAAACTACTGAACAGATTTACACCAAATAAACAAAAGCGTGCTTTCTAGAGCAAGACCCTACTCCCTGCCAAATTTGGGGTAATTCCGTTCACCCGTTCGACCTATAGCCTTGTCTAAATTTTCCTATTGAAATTAACATGGAGAAAACACGTTTTGGGAACCCCCTTTTTTCTTGGCCCCCCTTGATGAATCACCCCCAACCTTTTAAGAAAGGAGCTGATATGAACAAACAATTAGTTTGGAAACTTTCATGAAGATTCATCAAACGACGCCAAAGTTATAAGCAAAACAAAAAATGCTCTTCCAATGGAGGCAATAGATATATATATAGTGCACAAAGGGGTTAACACACATATGCCCCAGGTGGCAGCAGCACAACGTTCTTCCCCCGCTTCCAGTTTAAAAGCCATACGCATTTCAGGTATCCCAGTACCCTTGTTCACTGGCGAAATACTTGCAGAAATGTGCGCGGACAAGGCAAAACTGATTTGGGACGTCGATTTACTGAATACACAAGCCCTGCCCCAGTGGGCGTCACAGTGGCATCATGGTAGCAGTAGTCTACATCATCTACGCCATGCTTGTCAGTCCCGTTAAAACCTCAGCGGGTATTTTGTAAAGTCCGTAAATCTTCCAAGCACATTTGAACTTGAGCATGATAAGTTAACCATAGTACAGTAAGCGCTGAGCAGTTTGTCGCGGTACTAACCAATATGTACCTGGAGCTCCTGAACGGATTACACCAAATAAATAAAAGTGTGCTTTCTAGACCAAGACCCTTCTCCTTGCCAAATTTGGGATAATTCCGTTCACCCTTTCGACCTGTAGCCTTGTCTAAAGTTTCCTACGGAAATTAACATGGAGAAAACATGTTTTGGGGCCCCCCTTTTTCTCGGCCCCCCCTTGATGAATCACCCCCAACCTTTTAACATAGGAGCTGACATGAACCAAGAATTAGTTTGGAAAATTTCATGAAGGTTCATCAAACAACGCCAAAGTTATAGGCAAATCAAAAAATGTTCTTTCAAAGGAAACTTGGTCCTAACTATAACTACCTACTGGTGAGTCCTATGCTTAAAGATTTTGCTGTAGAAATGGCAAAAGACTTTGTCCTTTTCTATCTCGGCGTGGATGGCACTGTGCTAATCCTATGCTCAAAAACTTTGATAGAAAAACAGACATTTGAGGTGAGCAGATCTAGATTGTCGCTGGTGGTTGAGAGTGCTCTAACAGTAGCTGCTTTCCACCTAAACTGGAGAACTACCCAGAGTTCTCTCCTTTTTTTGCATAATGTATGCGTCACTCTATGCCGGAAAGGGTTTTGTTTTGACTTATACTGGGTGCTCCCTTGTGTCTGGACAAAGCTATACCTCTCTGAAGAGCTCTAATTAGAGCGAAACACTGTGTCAGGGGTTGCTGTTACTCATTTCAGGTTGGCTTTAGTTGGTATTTTACCAATTCAAAGCTGTAATATTGTGCCTGGAAGGATGAATGGCTTTTGTCATTTTATAGCTCGGCAAGGACAGCACTGTGCTAGTCCTATGCTTAAAGACTTTGGTGTAGAAATGGCAAAGGACTTTGTCCTTTTCTATCTCGGCGTGGCTGGCACTGTGCTAATCCTATGCTTAAAAACTTTGATAGAAAAACAGACATTTGAGGTGAGCAGATCTAGAGTGTCGCTGGTGTTGAGAGTGCTCTCTAACAGGAGCTGCTTTCCACCTAAACTTTTTGTATATAAATATATATATATATATATATACTTCCTAAGAAGACTTGAAAACACCCCGTGGCATGAAAATTACCAGCTTGTCACAATGGATGTCATATCCCTATATACAAATATAAGCAATGATATAGGGATAGAGGCATGCAATTCTTTCTTGCGGGATCGCAACATTCAATACAAAAATCATAATGAAATGTTACGTGACATGATTGTACTATGTTTATCAGAGAACATTTTCTTGTTTGGAGAGGAACTATATAGACAAAAAAGTGGAACAGCCATTGGCTTTTCTTTTAGTCCAAACTACGCATGCTTGACGATGGGCTACTGGGAAAAGGAGATTGCCTGGGCCCCGGAAAATGATCATATGATCAGCAAAATCGTCTGCTGGATAAGATTCATAGACGATCTATTTATCATCTGGGATGGGTTCCCAGAGGAATTTGAAAAGTACTATCAAATCATGAATGGAAGTGTGACAGGGTTAAATTTCACATATGAGATCAATAAGCAAGAAGTAACTTTCCTTGACACACACATCTATATCAAGGACAATCAGATACATTCTACCCTGCATAGAAAGTCAACAGCAACCAATGCCACACTGGAAGCCACAAGTTTTCATCAAGCATCTTTAATTGCCAGCATCCCCGACGGGGAGTTTCTCCGCATAAAAAGAATTTGTAGTGAAGAATCGGAATGGCAAAAACACAGCTCTCTAACGAAAAGAAGATTCAAAAACCGAAAATATAACCATGGAAATGTGAAAAAATGCTGGAAGAGGGCAAATGAGAAACCCAGAGGTGATTGTCTAAAACGATCAATTGAAAATAAAGACGACAAAGAACAAGAACCAATCAGACTCATCACGGATTACTCCGAAGGGAGCAAAACATTCCTGCAAATTTTGAGAAAAAATTGGAAAATCTTACACTTGGATGATACAGTTGGAAAATTAGTTGGAAAACACCCAAGGGTAACTTATCGGAGAGCACCAAACCTCAAGGATCAATTGATTCACCGTCATTTCAAAACAAAAAAGGATAAAGGAAATGACTGGTTCAAAACCACAGGTTTTGTAATATGTTACGGATGCAAAATGTGTCAAATTGCGAAACAAATCAAGGAAATAAAAATGCCAAACAACAACAAGTCGGAAATAGGTCAGCTAATCACCTGTAAAACAGAATTTACAATCTATGGAATAGAATGCCCATGCCCACTAATGTACGTGGGAAGTACAAAAGGTGAATTAAAGAAACGCATCATGGAACATGCTAGAGCAACCACACACAAGGATAGAGCAAATGCTGTTGCCAAGCACATGGAGCAATCACACAATGCAGACTGGTTAAAACTGAAATTCTTCGGAATAGAAACGATACCGAAAAATATTCGAGGAGGTGACCGAGAGAGAATCTTACGACAGAAAGAGTCACGTCACATCCTAAACTTCAGAACTCTGAATCCGTATGGCCTCAACCAATCGGAGGAATTATACACTCATCTTCAATAAACATCAATGTAGAGCAAGTTTGAATGAGAATATAAAAGGGGAACATCAAATATGATAAATCAGAAAAGATCTTTATTCTTGTAAAGAAGTTGCAACTCCATAAAAATGAATAGAATGGGAGAGAACAAACCCCACCAGAGGGGAAAACACGATGATAGAGTTAAAATTTCAAAATCACTTTGGACTCATTAAAAAAGGAACAATACAGAATAACTTTAAATATGATTTGTTCTAAGCAAGATCGAAAAAACAAAAATAATTTCAAATTGTAACCTAAAGGAAAAGAGAAACGAATTTTCTTCCCCTAGAGACTCTTTTTAATTAAAAATTAAAACTACAATAACCACAATGCTCGGTATCAGACCACAGGAAATTATGTCACACATTGTTTTGAATGTTTAAATTGTTTGAAAAAAATGTGGAAGTTGTTCGTGAGCAAGATGCTTGTAGCATCGAAACGCGTAGGTCATCTGCTTTCGTGCTAAATGAATTAAAACAACACTATTTGTGGATTGCAGAAGGTGTGCGCCTATTTTCTTTGCTGTCAGGCGAAGGAGTGTGGAATATATAAATATATATATATATATATATATATATATATATATATATATATATATATATATATATATATATATATATATATATATTCAAAGTCTTTATGGCTCGTTACGCGTTTCGGCAGAAAATTCTCTTGATCACAAGAACATTACAGCAAACTGAGCGTGCATAAGTAAAGTAAAAAAACATACATGGTAGTAATTCACAAAGGACTACACGTCTTAGGTAAGTGTCCCCGCGTAATTTGATGGCAGACATTTTATAATGTACAAATGACATTCATGCAATGACCCTTACATTATCATGATTTCTGTCACATGGTTTCATAATTGCATTTTCAAGAATCCTTAAAGATATAAACATCGCAAGTAACAAAGGACGGCCTGCAGGTTACTCTCTACAACGTGTAGTGTCGGCCATGATGTAGTGTGCAAGTGAATACACGTTCTGGATCCGTGTTTAAGGATATAACAAGCAAGATCACTAAATAGATTGCCTGTGTTATGACATATTTCTTATGGAACTAGTGCCAAAATATAATTTGTCTTGCTCTAGTGGCATATCTCCTATGTAGGGTCGTCAAATGACCTCCCTTAATTTCCAATGTATATTTATATATCTAAATTTCCGGTAATAAGTCCACGTACCGTGGTGTGCCATAATAATTTGTACTCTATGCATGTGGGCTTGTGCCAGGTGCCTGATAAGTTGTAATGGGGGCTTACTATGTGCAAGAGCACCTTCTAATGGTTGCCCCATATACACTCTCTTCCAAAGTGGCCAAGAGAGAAGGTGTCTCCCAATTCTGGATAATTAGACAAATTGCAGATATGGGGTTACCGTGCCAGTTGGTTTATGTACAGTGGCCGTGTTGTAATATACGAGTAACGTGAAAAAATGTGCAGGAAAATAAAATTGAAGCTATTCATTCAAATTAGAAATTAGAAATTAAAAAATGTCTCCTATCTGGAATCAGTATTCACCCGAGCCCCGGGGAAGAAAAGGGTAGGGAACCTGTGAAGTGACGATGCAAACGGTGGGTCCCTTCCTTTCCTCCTGTGAAAGAGAGAAACACAAATAAGAGACATACTAAATACAGTTTCTTAAAGTAAATAGATACATATACATTGAAACTGTATCATACAAATACAGTACTCATGTAAACAATTCGTTAGTACTATATTACTCAGCATGGAGGTGTGAGGCTAATTCCTCATCGCAATTGTGCCGTCCTGGGAATTTTCTTTCCAACTCAAGGGACCAGTTCGATTTGTTTTGTTTAAGTGACAATTCTCTATAACTTCCTCTTGTACCTAGGACTACCTGTTCGATAGCAAAGAATCTAAGTAAAGAGTTATTAGACTGGTGGCATTCTAGAAAGTGTCTGGCAATGGGGTAGTGTGTATCTACGTTAGTAATGGGTCTAAGGTGTTCCATAATTCTTTTCTTGACGATACATGTAGTACTGCCTACATACCTAAGTTTGCTTAGACACTCTAGTATGTGTACAGTAAAGTTGTTGCTACAAGTAAAAAATTGATTGATTTTCCACTTGTTCACTACGCCTGGGATGTTTAATTCTTTCACAGAGTGACTGAATTTACAAGCCCTACAGTTCCCGCAGGGGAAGAAGCCTTTCAGATCATGAAAATTAATTTTCTTGGTTTCAGGTATATCTCCCCTCACCAGGATATCTCTAAGGCTTCTACCTTTCCTGTAGGAGATTAAAGGTCTCTCACCTACCTCTTGACCTATAATAGCATCAGTATGAAGAATCTTCCAATTGTCTGCTAGGATTTTACGTACTTTTTTAGATTGACTATTGTACGTAGTAATCACTCTGGTACCAATTTCTTTTTTCTCCTCTTTTTTGTTCTGTTCTAGTGATTCCTCTCTACTGACCTCACTTATCTTACTGAGAGCCTTATTAGGAACCGATTCTGGATATCCTCTCTGTCGAAACCTTTCAAACATGATCTTTTGTTCTTCCAGAAATTTCTCATTGGTACTACAGTTCCTTCTTGCCATCAGTAGCTCCACATATGGAATACTCCATTTCAGGGGCTCTGGGTGGCCACTGAGGGCATGAAGAAGACTGTTGCCGGCAGTTTCGTCCTGTACAGGCTGGTGACTTGGCTCTCGTCCTACACCATTGTAAGATTGTAAGCGCATGCCACTTATGAAGCTTGATTTTCCTCATGAATTTTAAAATGTCTATACATCTGTTAGCATAATTGAACAATTCAGTGGGACAAAATATTAAACCTAAGCACAGGGTGTTTTTTCAAAATAGGACAGGGTACGTGTAGACAAATTCACAATGGTCTTTTTTACCATTTGGGTATCCATTATTGTGTTTTCTTTCAGCCTATTCTTCATGTCCCATGGGCTCTGTATTTTTTGGATCTGTGTTTGCGTTTGAGGCATCTATGTTTGCTGCGCCCCTGCCTCTGCCTCCCCATCGACCTCTTCCTCTTTCCCGCGGTGGTGAAGTTGATTTTGGGGTCATTTTTTCTGACTGTTGGCTCGTCTTTTTTACTCTGAACTTGTCTAAAAAAGGGGTCTGACGAGTTAGTATGTTGTTATTCGGTGACCGAATAACAACATTGGTGGGTAGCAATTCCTTACATGCTATCAGCATACTGTTTTTAACCATACCACTTTGATGGTCAGCCCTAATAAAGTATTTCATGACATCATCGTAGGTATTTTTAGAATCACTTGGATTATTTTCCTTTTCTTCTTCTTTTTCTTTGAGCACTGCAACCTCAACCCCTCCCGCTCATATACTGTCATCTGTTGGTGAAATGTTCTGGGTCCATCACTAGGCAGTCCTATGGATTGTTTCCAAGGCAGACCCTAGAGGACACCATTTACCAACATATACCCAGATGACGAGATGCCACTTATGAGTGGGCTGATGGGTATCTTTTTCCCCATCTTTTTCCTCTCCTTGTGCATCTTCTCTTGTTTTTGTTTTCTTGGTTGTTTCCAGATTAACTGTGTATTCTGGGCATGTAAAGAGGACACTATTAGGTCCCAATAGAGAGATTTGCTATTTTCTTTTCTCTCCCTCTGTATTTCTGAGACCTTCTGTACCTTCCGTGTGTTTTAGTGTCTAGTTGGGGGACTAGGTACCAGTAGGTCTATAATAAGTTTTTTTCCCCTCGGACCCCCCCTTAACCGTTTATCTCTCTGTCTCTCTATACAAGAGGTCATACTTGTGACTGTAGGTGAGGATGCGTCCTGTTTCATAGTCTATACAGTCTCTATGTAGTTTCCTCTGTTTGTGTTGTTTTATTTTCTCCTCATGTTTTGTTAGTCTTCCTTTTAATTCATCTTTAAATTTCTTTATGTGCTGTTGATCCTCATTTTTCTTAAGTTCATCCTCAATTTCTGCTAGTTCTTTAAGTATTCTGTCTCTGTCCTCCCAAGCGTATTTGATAAGTATGTTCATCATGTTTTTTGAGCTTGCAGCCACATTTTCAGCCCACTCATCTAACATTCAAGGGTTGGGAGATGTATATTCTTAAACCTCATGGGATCATTTGCTTATATACATAATCCTGGAGGGAGATGGCCTCCCACCATTTGGAGCTTTCTTGTTTTTTTAGTTTTTCATATATATTCACAGTAAAGTCCCCATGCGGTAAGAACCCGACCCTTCAGGGCAGCCTCTGGATGGGCACGGAGGAGCCCGTTGAATCTGAATAACGAAGACAACAAAGAATAGAGGCCCATTTCGAGAGGAAAGCACTTTATTCAAAAGTGATGCAGCACGCTTGCTTCCTTATGTCCTACAGGTTTCAGCGTGTTATAGGCCTTAATCACAGACAGGAAGCGATGGCAAAGTGCTTCCGTGCTGGAAATGTAATAGTTTTCAAACATGTGACTGTTAGGTGCCTCCAACTTCCAAAATGCACCACAAAGCACAGATAAGTCTGACGTTGAAAAGGCAGTGCTTAGTTAGTTCAAAAGGTTCATTAATTCACTTGGAATCATGGTGCTTCCAATTTAATATCCAGATGGAAACAGTCATGGGCATAGGTAACATCGTGTCGATGTTGTCACCTTAAATAACAAGCATTTACAATGCAATGGTTTTGCCTTTGTTAAAGTTTGAGCTATTGGCATTGCTCGACATTATTTGTATTTATGTTTTTTTTTAACATAAATAAATGGCAGTCATTTGCAATGCCACTAGCTTTATCTCTCGCAAATGACACACACAAACACCCACAGAGAGCAAACACACACAAACACCTTACAGCTCCTTTGACTTCAGTCGGAGAGGCAGGTCTGTGGAAGAGAACTGCATGATGGGGCTATGGGAAGAGCTACAAGAGAGCACAGGGGAGAGGGGGCGAGGGGTGGAAGGTGAGCATTAAGGTTGTGACAGATACACATGTGGATGGAGAGAAAGGGGGTCGATAGACGGATGAATGGAAAGAGGACAGACTGAAGGGATGGATGAGAGAAGGATGCGCGATAGATGTGTGGGTGGATGGAGAGAAGGATAAGAGGTAGATGGGTCAGCGCCTTGAAACCCTCACGGGTGAGTAGCCGAGCTACACAAAAGCATGATTGATTGATTGATTGAGGGTAGGTGGGTAGGTGGTGGAGGGAAGCATGGACGGAGAGGATGATAAGAGGTAGAGAGGTAGGTGGATGGAGGGAAGCGAGGACGGAGAGGTAGGGGGTAGGTGGATGGAGGGAAGCATGGAAGGAGAGGGGGTGAGAAGTAGGGGGTAAGTGGATGGAAGGAAGCATGGACGGAGAAGAGGATGAGAGGTAGGGGTTAGGTGGATGGAGAAAAGCATGAACGGAGAGGAGGATAAGAGGTAGAGGGGTAGGTGGATGGAGGAAAGCATGGACGGAGAGGAGGATAAGAGGTAGAGGGGTAGGTGGATGGAGGGAAGCATGGACGGAGAGGAGAAAGAGAGGTAGGGGTAGGTGGACGGAGGGAAGCATGGATGGAGAGGAGGAAAGAGATAGGTGTAGGTGGATGGAGGGAAGCATGGATGAGGAGGAGGATAAGAGAGAGAGGTAGGTGGATGGTTGGAAGCATGGTCGGAGAGGAGGATGAGAGGCAGAGGGGTAGATGGACGGAGGGAAGCATGGATGGAGGGAAGCATGGATGGAGATGAGGAAAGAGATAGGGTTAGGTGGATGGAGAAAAGCATGAACGCAGAGGAGGATAAGAGGTAGAGGGGTAGGTGGATGGAGGAAAGCATGGACGGAGAGGAGGATAAGAGGTAGAGGGGTAGGTGGATGGAGGGAAGCATGGACGGAGAGGAGAAAGAGAGGTAGGGGTAGGTGGACGGAGGGAAGCATGGATGGAGAGGAGGAAAGAGATAGGTGTAGGTGGATGGAGGGAAGCATGGATGAGGAGGAGGATAAGAGAGAGAGGTAGGTGGATGGTTGGAAGCATGGTCGGAGAGGAGGATGAGAGGCAGAGGGGTAGATGGACGGAGGGAAGCATGGATGGAGGGAAGCATGGATGGAGAGGAGGAAAGAGATAGGGTTAGGTGGATGGAGAAAAGCATGAACGCAGAGGAGGATAAGAGGTAGAGGGGTAGGTGGATGGAGGAAAGCATGGACGGAGAGGAGGATAAGAGGTAGAGGGGTAGGTGGATGGAGGGAAGCATGGACGGAGAGGAGAAAGAGAGGTAGGGGTAGGTGGACGGAGGGAAGCATGGATGGAGAGGAGGAAAGAGATAGGTGTAGGTGGATGGAGGGAAGCATGGATGAGGAGGAGGATAAGAGAGAGAGGTAGGTGGATGGTGGGAAGCATGGTCGGAGAGGAGGATGAGAGGCAGAGGGGTAGATGACGGAGGGAAGCATGGATGTCGAGGATGAGATAGGGGTAGGTGGATGGAGGGAAGCATGGAAGGAGAGGGGGATGAAAAGTAGGGGGTAAGTGGATGGAGGGAAGCATGGACGGAGAGGAGGATGAAAAGTAGGGGGTAAGTGGATGGAGGGAAGCATGGACGGAGAGGAGGATAAGAGGTAGAGGGGTAGGTGGATGGAGGGAAGCATGGACGGAGAGGAGAAAGAGAGGTAGGGGTAGGTGGACGGAGGGAAGCATGGATGGAGAGGAGGAAAGAGATAGGGGTAGGTGGATGGAGGGAAGCATGGATGGGGAGGAGGATAAGAGAGAGAGGTAGGTGGATGGTGGGACGCATGGTCAGAGAGGAGGATGAGAGGCAGAGGGGTATATGGACGGAGGGAAGCATGGATGGAGAGGATGAGATAGGGGTAGGTGGATGGAGGGGAAGCATGGATGGAGAGGAGGATAAGAGGTAGAGAGGTAGGTGGATGATGGGAAGCATAGATGGAGAGGAGGATAAGAGGTAGGTGGATGGAGTGAAGCAGGGATGGAGAGGAAGATAAGAGGTAGAGGGGTAGGTTGTTGGAGAGAAGGATGGATCGACGGACAGGGTCTGAATGGAAAGAGTTTAAATTGAAGGGGTGGGTGAGAGAAGGGTGGACGCAGGGATAGGCGCAGAGAGGGGTGGGTGGATGGAGCTAGGGATGGCTGGGTAGAGAAGTGATGGATGCCTGTGAGAAGGACGGATATGGAGAAGGAAGGGGAGCAGGTCAGATGATGGAGGGAAGGAAAGAAGGGAGGAGAGATGGGCGGATGGAGGAAAAGGAAGGATGGGTTAGTTATGGATGGAAGGAAGGAGGGGAGAAGACAGGCACAGAATAATAGAAGGAAAGAAGGATGCACGGGTGGAAGAGGACTGAAAGAAACCGGAGAGAAAGAAAAATGGAAGGGTGGATGGAAAAAGACAAGAATCGAGAACTGGAAGGAAAGACGGCCCCACACCCTGCTCCCCGTGAGATACAGTGAGACAGGTGGGGGTGCGGGGCTTTGCACGAGGCTGCACAGCTGTTCGTTACCTTTGCAGCCAGATGTTCTCCTTGAACAGGGAAATGGTCATAAATGCTCTTTTCTTGTCCTCTGCAGTGTATTGGCCGCTCCGTCTCATACGCCACCCTCACATCAAACTTACATCACGTAGTGCTTTACTGTAGGCGGGTGCGTGGAACTAAATAGCTGCAGCGTCTCCAAAAAATGCGCTTTGTTGTTTGAAGCGCTTGCGACCTGCATCCCAGGGTACCCAAACAGTGTGCCCCGGCTGCCACGCGCAGGAAGGGGTGGGGGCGCAATCTGCCCCCGCTCAGGCGCGCGCCTCCGCATTTCATCACTTGCCTCGTGATGTTTGCATCCGTCCGGCCATTGCTCCTGATTTTATCATCATCGCCTCGTGCTTGTCTCTGGTGCATGATGTTTTCCATATTAATGAGCCCCCGCTGGGAGGGGGGAGGGTTCCATCGCTGGGGCATTGAACATGTCTGTCTATTTTGGGCGGAAGTCGCCAGTAGACGATTGATGGAGCTGGTGTCTGGTGTCAACGATTGATGGAGCTGGTGTCTGGTGTCAGCAAAGGCGGCGGACAGACATCGAGTCACGGCTCCTCCGCGCCAGCAAGTGTGATCCCGGGCGGCCGCTTTGGAGTCGGGCTCCTTTCTTTATGTACTGAACGGATATATATGTAATAATGGCGTGTTATATAAGTAGTAGACGTCTACCCCCGGATGCTGGCTTCATAATATGAAGATGTTGACCTGTAAAATGGTTCGACATAAAAATAAAAGGGTGTGTGTGAGTCCGTACTCTGATAATAAAATGCCAACGGGGATATATGTCAGTGCAAATGACGCCGAGGATGGGACAGTACCTCGGGCAGGCTCAGAATTTGCCCTTGTTTCCAGCCAGAGAGACACCCAGGGTTCGGCCCCCTTGGTGCAAGACACCGGTTCCGAATAACAGGCGCTTCATTTTACACAGCACCGACCCCCATGGCGCTCCTTTCATCAACCACAGAACGGTGAAACGCGGAGCCGCCCTCCTTGCATTCTGTCCTCGTGCCCTTCACATCAGACACGGATTTGTTTACAGCCGCATTCACCCGCTGAGCTGCGGAACCACAAATATTTATTTCTGTTGAGCCGCCTTTCCGAATTTCGCTTGTTAATTATCTACCGCAAAGTAGGAAGAGGCTCGTAATCTAGCGCCTTTCGTTCGAAGCCATATATCGCGATTGGCGACCAGGAGGTCGTAGGAGCGGGGAAGGAAACGCAGGTGGAAGTTGATGTTTTATTATATGTGGTTCTCTCCGATGGGGGAGATAGCTACACTCTCTGAAATAAAAATGTCCTCTGCACTGCGCCTCCTCCAGAAAGGCGGCGGGAGCCGGCCACCGAGAACCAGGCAAAGGAACCAGGCGTTCTGGTCGGTAAACACACACCTGGGGGCACGCGCCTGCAATCACCTCTTTCACAAGGCGTCTGCCATTTAACATAACATAAGGTAAAGTGAATTTGAGCACGTTCACCCATACGTCTCTTGGCGCTGAATAACAGATGCGTTTTGTTACCCAACTCAATGGTACTCATTTTATCGACCTCAGATACATGAAAGGCTGAGTGGACCCGCCGGGATTTGAACCTGTGACCACGGGAACACAGGCCCCTGCTGTGGACGCATTAGACCACTGAGCGACTAGACACGGATTTAAGCGCCTTGAAGTGGCAGTGGACGCTCAGACGCTATAGCAATAACCTGCCCGAGATGTCTGTCAGCATATGCGTGGATAGCTGGTACAGAACACAAGCCACATAAACCCCCCCCTATGGGTAGGGAGTAAAGTGGAAGATAAGCGCGTCGTGTAAAGCACATCTCTCTTGCAAACAGGTACGTAATTTGAAGAGGTACAGGTGGAGGGCTCCCAGCGCCTAAAGGACCACATTCTGCATCGACACTGGTGCAGCTGCAAGCAGTTCACTGACTCCGGTGCCTGCACACTCGTGCAACACACGCACGCCCGCTTCAAGCGCTTGTATAGCGCGGAGCTCACCACCCCTTACATCTGTGTAAGAAGTGTTGAGCAGACATCTGCATGAGACGGTGACCCCCCCCACAATAAACCACCATTCACCTGCAATTCGTAGTGAAAAGGCACCCTTTGTCTGTGCCACTTAGAACCCTGGCCAGTCGTGCCTGCAGCCTCAGGGCGCAGAGAGGGCATCGGAGGCACAGGCGGTTCGGGGCACTGAGGACGCACGGCAGAGCACAGAGCAGGCACAGTGCATTGCACGGGGAGGGAGCCGGGCACACTGGGTATCGGGGCCGCAGGTAATTCCCGTGTGGGATTCCGTGCACCAGGGCACAGTGGCAGAGATGGCACGGGCGCCGAGCAGACAACATGCAGGGCATGTAGCAGTGCACATAGCGGCTTGAGGCGGGCTGGGGCCCAAGAAGCACTTATAGGAAGAGAGGGAGAAAGACGGCGGGAGCCGGCCACCGAGAACCAGGCAAAGGGAAGCAAGACGACGACAAACCGGGCAATAGAACCGACAGCGGGAGAGGGGGGGGGGCGGGAAACGAACCAACAGCGGGAGGGGGGACAGGAAAGGGAAGACAAGACGACGACAAACCGGGCAATAGAACCGACAGCGGGAGAGGGGGGGGGGAAACGAACCAACAGCGGGAGGGGGGACAGGAAAGGGAAGACTCACCTGGACTTCCTCGGCCGGCGGTCGGCCGCAAAATGGCCTAAACAAACCTCGACGAGCCCAAAAAAAAGCCCCGCCCACCGCTGCATGACGTGGCCAAAAGGGAAAAATTCTCGGGAACGCCCCCGAATCTGGTCCGGCCTTGACGGACAGATCCGGCTCCCAATGGCTAGCCTCCATTTATGGAGCTAGCCAATGGGAGGAGGGGGCGAGGAGGGGGCGGATACCCGACCCCACAGAGAAATTACATTAGATTTTGCTAGCGCATGCGTACTTCGTACGCATTGCCAAGCAAAACCTAAAAAGCTTCACCCAAGAACGATTGTTAGGGATGTACAGCCCCAACAAATCCCTTCCAACGCTGTCGGCAATTTTGCTGTAGTAGCATCTTCTTTGTAGGTATTGCCGCAGCGAGTGGGTCATGCTTCCTAATTCAATCCACAGAAAGTCCCCATGCAGGATGCCCCCGACCTTTCCGGGTGGCCTATGGACGGGCACAGAGGAGCCCGTTGAATCCGAAAAACGAAGGCAACAAAGAATAGAGGCCCATTTTGAGAGGAAAGCAGTTTATTCAAAAGTGATACTGCATATATGCTTCCTTACGTCCTACATGTTTCGGTGTGTTATCGGCCTTGATCACAGACAGGAAGCGATGGCAAAGTGCTTCAGTGCTGGCAGTTTAATAGTTTTCAAACACGTGACTGTTAGGTGCTTCCAACTCCCATAATGCACCACAAAGCACAGATAAGTCTGATGTTGAAAAGACAGTGCTTAATTAGTTCAAAACGTTCATTAATTCTCTTGGAATCATGGTGCTTCAAATGTAATATCCAGATGGAAAAGTCACAGGCACATAGGTAACATAGTGTTAATGTTGCCACCTTAAATAAAAAGCTTCACTCACAAACGATTGTTAGGGATGTACAGCCCCAACAAATCCCTTCCAACGCTGTTGGCGATTTTGCTGTAGTAGCATCTCCTTTGTAGGTATTGCCGCAGCTAGTGGGTCATGCTTCCTAATTCAATCCACAGAAAGTCCCCATGCAGGATGCCCCCGACCCTTCAGGGCGGCCTCTGGACTGGCACCGAGGAGCTTGTTGAATCCGAACAATGAAGGCAACAAAGAATAGAGGCCCATTTCGAGATTATTCAAAAGTGATGCCGCATACATGCTTCCTTACGTCCTTCATGTTTCGGTGTGTTATCTGCCTTGATCACGGACAGGAAGCGATGGCAAAGTGCTTCCATGCTGGCAGTTTAATAGTTTTCAAACATGCGACTGTTAGGTGCCTCAAACTCCCACAATGCACCACAAAGCACAGATAAGTCTGATGTTGAAAAGACTGTGCTTAATTAGTTCAAAAAGTTCATTAATTCAGTTCGAATCATGGTGCTTCAAATTTAATATCCATATGGAAACAGTCACGGGCACACAGGTAACATAGTGTTGATGTTGTCACCTTAAATAAAAAGCTTCACTCACAAACGATTGTTAGAGATGTGCAGTCCCAACAAATCCCTTCCAACGCTGTCGGCGATTTGCTGTAGTAGCATCTCCTTTGTAGGTAATGCCGGTGGGTGGAATTTGCGTAGTCGCGCTACGCAAAGCTCCACAAAATGGTAAAAATCTCTGCGAGCACGCAAAAGTTCTGCAAACACGCGGAATTGCTTGTTCCACCCATTCGTGATGCTTTTTTCCTGTTCGCGAATGCTGTTTGCATGCTTGGGGAAAAATATCTCGCAAACACACATTTTGAAAGCGCGAACAAGCAAAACAATTCAGCGAAGCTGCGGAATTTTTGCCAATTCCGCATTCTCTGTGGAATGCAAAATTACCCAAATTCCGCAAAGTCCTTTAGCGGAACGGAATTTACCGCCCAGGCCTGATATATATAAATATCTTCACTGAAAAAACCATAGTTTTCAGGGACGCTATAGTTAGTTGGACGTATCTCTAATACAAAACCAGAGAAATTTGCATATTATAGTTAGTTGAGCTAACTATATCCCGCGCCTCTGCAATGTACTGCTAATGATGTCACATATAACATCATTCATGACATGGTCTGTGACATCACCGATGACCTCATCCATGTGATAATATGGTGCACCTCCTCACACCCTAATATAACCTTTGAGCACCCACTCTAAAATGCAGACTACCATTTTCGAAACCATAGACACACGAATACCAGTTACTACATACCCACTCACTGATTCCTAGGTCTACACACATGTCTACTCATTCATCCTTACAGTTACTCATACATGCAGTCACCCATCAATACAGCACTATCATATGCACTCATACACCTATACAGACACTCACACACCACCACTCACCCATAGAGTTACTCACACACCTACTCAGTCATGCAAAGAATGACTCACAATCCCATTTACTCACCTATACAGTTATACACACACCACTCCACTTATTTATACAGATACTAACACATACACTCTTTTACAATCACTGACACAAGCATACAGCCATTCTCACAATGACTCACTCTCTCATGCAGTCATGTATATACTCCAAAACTCACATATACTGCCTTTCACATATGTAGCTACTCACACATGTACCACTGAGACATCCATTCACTTACCAACATGCCCATACACACACTCACCCACCCATAAAGCCCTTCAGAGATGCACTCTTGAACCTAGACACCCAGTGAATCACCTACTTACATATCTATGCACAGAGTCACACACCTCCCCACCCACCCGCAAAGACACTCAGGCACCCATACAGATTCTCAAACAACCAATCAATAACCCATATAGACACTCATGTAGCTACGCACCAACCCATGCAGCCGCTTACACGCCAACTGACAGACTAATACAGACTTTCACACAGTTTAGTCACCAACCCATGCATTCAGTAAGACACGAATAATCACTCACTTATACAGCCAGTCATGCACCTACTAAATCACCCATTCAGACACTTATACACCCACTCATTCTTCAATACACCTTGGTGTGTGTGTATATATATATATATATATATATATATATATATATATATATATATATATCCATACTAATATTATAAAGAGAGAGCCCAAACCTTTGAGGCGGGTAATCTCAGGAACCACAGCACCAATCACAACACCCAATACAGCGTTGGAAAGGGCAGTTGCAGCAGAAGGACATATACATTTAAAAGGTAAAAGAACCGTGCCAGCAAAGTAGTCCCTTGTGGGCGTGTCTGCGTTGTGCTGTGGGTGTGTGCTGGGGGCGTGACAAA
Organism: Lissotriton helveticus; assembly: GCF_964261635.1. Lineage (NCBI taxonomy): Eukaryota > Metazoa > Chordata > Amphibia > Caudata > Salamandridae > Lissotriton > Lissotriton helveticus. The sequence continues at coordinate 151,219,664 of NC_136073.1, forward strand.
CGCTGGGGGTGTGTGGAACGTTCTGTTCTTCATGCCATATCTCACATCGTGGTCTGTGGGCGTGTGCTGGTGGCATGGGCGTGTTCGGGGGGGGCGGGATTACGGAAAAAAAGCGAGCGTTGTGCCCAATATTTCATTGTTTTTTCTTCCCAGGTTCTGTACATTCCAGCTCCGGGTGTCCACCCTGCTCCCTTTAAATACCCCTGCATCCCATAATCATAACCCACCCTTACCCCTTAAAATACCTCAACACCCTTAAACACTAACTCATCTTAACCCTATACCCCAAAACCCAAACCTATCCCTAAACCCTAAAAATACCCCTGTACCCCAAAACCCAAACCTAGCCCTAAACCCTATAAATACCCCTGTACCTCAACACCCAAACCTACCCCTGAACCCTAAAAATATCCCTGTACCCCACAACCCAAACCTAGCCCTGAACCCTAAAAATACCCCTGTACCCCAAAACCCAAACCTACCCCTGAACCCTAAAATACCCCTGTACCCCAAAACCCAAACCTAGCCCTGAATCCTTAAAATACCCCTGTACCCCAAAACCCAAACCTACCCCTGAACCCTAAAAATACCCATGTACCCCAAAACCCAAACCTAGCCCTGAACCATAAAAATAACCCTGTACCCCAAAACCCAAACCTACCCCTGAACCCTAAACTACCCCTGTACCCCAAAACCCAAACCTAGCCCTGAACCCTAAAAATACCCCTGTACCCCAAAACCCAAACCTAGCCCTGAACCCTTAAAATACCCCTGTACCCCAAAACCCAAGCGTACCCCTGAACCCTAAAAATATCCCTATACCTCAAAACCCAACCCTAACCCTGAACCCTAAAACTACCCATGTACCCCATAACCCAAAACTATATCTGATCCCTTAGAATACCCAAACACCCCAAAACATATACCTCAGTACCCCAAAACATATACCCATATACCCATACTTACCTTATCCAAACATATAAAAAAAAACATGCTTTTAACATTCATGCATTTACAAGGAATTGCTTTGTAAATGTATGCGTGGTAAAAGCATATAAAATGTAATGCCATGCGTTATAATGGCATTGCGGAGTCATGGGGCCTCATTTATGAGAAATGACGCATCGCTGCGTGAAAGCAGCGATGCGTCACTTCTCAGTGCGCACTCGTTGCGACATACCTGATGCGTCATATTTAATGTATGACGTATCATAGCGCAAGGAGTTACAGATACGTCAGTATTTCTGACGTATCTGTAAGCGCAAAAGTGACGCATTGCTGGAGTTTGTCACAAAAGTGACGCAACTCCAGCAATGCGTCCTTTTCACATGGGGAAAGCCCCAAGTGAAAGGGCTTGCGTCAGTCTTACGCCTGCTGTGATGCAGGCGCAAGATTTTGACGCAACAGCGTCCTAAAAGTGACGCAGTGAAATCTCATAGATTTCACTGCGTCACTATTACGAGGCTTTTTGCGGGGGAACGCCCCCTCTGCATACATTATACCTGATGCAGGTATAATGTAGCCCAGGGGTTTACAAAGTGACGCACCTGCTTAGATGCATCACTTTGTAAATAGTGCGCAACAGGAGGCATGTTTTACGCCGCCAATGCGTCACAAAAAGTGATGCACCAGAAGCGCAAAACTGACGCAAGGCCTCATAAATGAGACCCATGGTACTTTCGTGATGAAAGTATGCGGAGTGATGGTATGCGGAAAGAAAGTTGCGGAATAATGGGTGTTTACCCTCCCCCGGTAAGTATATTGGTGGCACGGCGGCCCACATCTCCAGCAACATACACTTTTAGACACACCTCCCGCCACAAGTTCTAGAATTGCAAACTTTAGAGCTGGGGAGCTACGTTTGAATCTCGGCATCAGCTCAACATCCTGTGATTCCAGGCAAATCGCTTTGTCTCCCCGTGCCTACCACAAATGAATGTGTTCTTCTGTAATGTAAATTGTGCTCATGCCATGTTGTCGAGATCGCGCTATATAATATTGCAAGGAAAAATAAAGTAGGGAATCTCGAGTTCACACACTACTGAACTAGCACTCTTAAGTGCATCAGCAGTGCACTGTGAATCGGAGCGTTTCACAGGCCTGTCACAGATAAGAAATGCTATCAAAACGAAATCCTACAAAACAATATACTACTGGCCGGCAGCAATTCATACCCGGACAACGACGGGACGGGCTGCCAGTATATATATATATATTTTATATATATATTCACTGAAAAAAACCATAGGTTATAGACCATATATAGTTAGGAATTAGCATTTACAAAACCTTGAAAATTCACTGAAAAAACCATAGGTTATAGACCATATATAGTTAGGAATTAGCATTTACAAAACCTTATTTTACTCACACAAAACCATTGAAATTCGCATATATAGTTAGTTGCACTAACTAAATATCGCGCACCCGCAATCCACTGCTGATCATGTCACATATTACATCATTCATGACATGGTCAGTGACATCACTGATGACATCACTGATTGGTTGGCTGAAATTTTCAGGAAAATGGAACATTTTGTTTCCGAGCAGCCCCTGAAAATTTGGGGGGGTTTCGTCAAGGGGGGGGCCGAGAAAAAAAGGGGGTCCCAAAACGCGTTTTTCCCATGTTAATTTCCATAGGGCGGTTGGCCTCACTTTTAGCTCAAACGGCTGAATAGATTTGCACGAAACTTGGCAAAATTGTAGGGATTGGTAGCCCGATGTGCCTTTGCTAGGTCTCAATATATGTGCTCCAGTGGATTTTGATAAATTAACGTTAAAAAATATATATATATCTGTAACAGCGCTCCGGGTAGCGCTCCGGTTCGCGTACTGGACGCGTAACGGAACTTCGGGAAGCGAAGCTGATTGGCTCTCCGGTGTCTGTCAACATTCTAAACAGTCCGGAGTGGCCGCCATCTTGTCTCTCGGTAGGATCGAGAGACAAGAGGAGGCCAAAACAAAGGGGGAAATTACCATAAAGGGGCATAGTAGATCCTCCCTGACCCCCTAGGTTTGATGTGGAGGCTTTAAAAGGGCCCCGCGGGGCAAAAAAACAAACAAAAAAAACCGTTTTTTTTTGCGTGGGGTGCGCCCGGTACGCGCACCGGAAAGCGGTCCGTGGAGCGTACTATGAGGAAAAAAGAATGATAGACTTTTCAAATATTGTATGTTTAATGATTGTTAGTTTTGTTGGGTTTTTTTTTGTTTTTTTTATTGATTGTTCGTTTTGTTGTGTTTTTTATTTTTTTTTTTATTTATTTATTTATTTTGGTTGTACTTCATGAATTAGATATAAAGATGAATAATGTCTCAAACAATTTTTAATTATTAAATACAAATTTATTGGTCAGAATTTTCATAGTTCAATAAAACTTCCAGCATTACATCATCTGGAATCTCCTCAAACATGCATGTTTCTATGTCTTGTAAGCATTCAATAAATTGTTCATCCAAAGACTGATCCATAAAATCTTCATCTAAAAATTCTTCATTTAAAATCTCCTCAGATGTAATGTCGAAGGAAACATTGATATTTTCGTGCTCCCCTTCCATTTTTTTGCTGTAAATTGCATAACAAATAACTATATCAGAAGAGTTAGGGCACTGTTGGGTTTAAGTTTAGACAGGTAGTTCTGATTTTTTAATAGTGAAGTTAACTTTGGGTAGTGTATGGTAACAGGCAGCAAGTAGAAATATAAAAAAGTGCCTGTGAAGAAGTGTAAGTAAATTCATAATTATAGCAGAGAAGCCTAAGTCAATCTCTAAATATAACAGAGGAGCCTATCTGTATCTATAACTATAGCAGGGGGACAGTAAATAAATTAACTTAAAGTGCCCCTTACAAATTATCAACTTACTTTACAGAGAGGTGAAAATGCTCTTGAAATGTGCTTCAGGAAGTAGTAGTCAAAATGGCTGTGTTTCTCTCTCTTTCTTTATATATATTCAGGTACATAACCATTCAAATGTCAGGTAAAAAAAGTAGAAAATGAAAGTAACATTTTAATTGGTTGTGAATTCCAACACTTCAGATGTGTTTTGTGAAGTAATTTACCTCAGGGAATTTAGAGAGGTCTACAGGCTAAATGGTTAAATGGAATTCCAACCAAATTTGTGAAAATGGTAGGGATTGGTATGTAGTATGAGCTAATGTATATTTGGTGAAAGTGTCTCCAGTGGTTTTTCTGTAAATTACTTTCCCACCTTTTTTATGCGAGCGCTTCTCACTGCGCGCCCCGGTACGCGAACCGGCAGTGTTACGGGAGTCCTCCATTTTGTGTTTCGGTAGAATTGAGATACAAGATGGAGGGCAAATAATGTTCAGAATGGGTAGAAGGGGGCACGGAAGACGTATCCTGACCCCCTAGGTTTTCTGAGGGTGGCTGAGGAGGCCCATATGTGCGAAAAACCCCCATTTTTTTTCTTCAAATTTTCGCGCGGTTTGCGTCCGGTGCGCGTACCGGGTAGCGATCCGGAAAGCGTAAATTGTGAAAATTAGTAAAAAAAAGTTTGATTTCTCAATTTGTGGACAAAATTCGTTTGACCACCTCCATTTCTGTCTTTGGCATATATTGGAATATACCAAGGCAGTTTGAGGAAAAAGTGCCATCAATTGCTCAAAGGTGTCCTTTAAAAGCATTTCCAGACCTACCCCAGTCAAAGTGCCCAAGTCATTTCCTCCACAGTGCACAATTAACAGGTTAGGTTTTGGCAAATGCAAAAAGGTTTTCACCAATGGTGTCAATTGGTGACATCTTAATTCTCTGTGGCCAATCCACTTGATTTCCACGTTTTGTAAATTGAGGTTAGGTAAATTTCTGTTATCAGCATACCTTTGAGCCCAGTGGATGTAACTATGTCCAACAATCCAGACAGAAAACATGGTGAGAGGAGTTTCTGCTGCAGTCAGATGAAGTGTGGGAATGAAATGGCAGTTCAAACAGTAGGAGTTTGTAATGAAAAAAACTGTGGAGTTTGTGTGCTAATGATTCAGTAGCAGTGATTGGTGGATTTTGATTGCTGAAAACAGAAAGTTAGGGTGCATGGATGAGTTATTTGAAAGATGTAATTTGAATGGTCAAGAAAAAATCATTTCATGAAAGATTGCACTGGATACGGAGGTGCACTGAGAGTTCAGAGTTCAATTGAAACATTGTTGTGTGAACTTTCAAACATCAGAGGTCTTTCAGGAGGTGGTTGCTATGGAAAAAAGGCAGAAAGGGCAGAAGGGGAAGGGTGTTGATTTGAAAAAAGTGAGGGAAGAGTTTTGATTGGGTGACATTAGAGATATGTGTGATGAATTACAGCATTTCTGTGCCATTGTTGGTTGCAGCCTCTGGAGTGCATACCCTTTGCTCTTCTGAAGACAAATTGGTGTGTGTCTGAGATTGTTTTCAAACTCAAAAAGTATTTGCTAAGGTGAGAAAAGATTCATTTAATTTAAATAGAGAATAGAATGCTTTAGGGAGAAAATTAAGAAGAAAGTTGTGTATTTAAAATGTTGCTTTGTGTCACGTGTTTTACAAATAGAGTTTGATTCTCTGAGTTACATAGCCATGTTAAAAGTGACGCAAAAATGGTGCAAGGGCCTTAAAAAAACGCTTTCATGTGTCTTAGGGCATTTTAAGTCATTTCCCATGAATATGGTTGAATAATTGTTTTACATGATGGGTTTAAAAACGTTTTTTGAAATCAATTAGGTTTCTTAATATGTACTGCTAGAGTTTCATAGGTTGCTTGGGATATATTAACAAGCAATTGAGTCCCTTTGATGTTATTTTTCCCTTTTTAATTTAAGACATTTCCCTGTGGCTCAAGGTCCTTGTAAATACGCCCCCATGTGTGCTTGGCAAATTTAGATTTTGATTGTTTGAGAAAAAAAAGTGCAAGGGCTTTAAAAAAACGCTTTCTTGTGTGTTAGGGCATTTTAAGTCACTTCCCCATGAATGTAGGTATATAATTGTTTTACATGATAGATTTAAAAACGTTTTTTGAAATCAATTAGGTTTCTTGATATGTACTGCTAGAGTTTCATAGGTTGCTTGGGGTATTTACAAGGTCTTTGAGTCCCTTTGATGTTATTTTTCCCATTTTAATTTTAGACATTTCCCCGTGGTGCAAGGTCCTTGTAAATACGCCCCCATGTGTGCTTGGCTAATTTAGATTTTGATTCTTTGAGTTACATAGCCATGTTAAAAGTGATGGAAAAAAATGTGCAAGGGCCTTAAAAAAAAGCTTTCATGTGTGTTAGGGCATTTTAAGTCACTTCCTCATGAATGTAGGTATATAATTGTTTTACATGATAAGTTTAAAAACGTTTTTTGAAATCAATTAGGTTTCTTGAAATGTACTGGTAGAGTTTCATAGGTTGCTTGGGGCATATTTACAAGGCCTTTGAGTCCCTTTGATGTTATTTTTTCCATTTTAATTTAAGACATATCCCCGTGGTGCAAGGTCCTTGTAAATACGCCCTCATGTGTGCTTGGCTAATTTAAGTACTGATAGTGTGTGCTTCTACATAGGACCTGTGTTGTGTTTTCAAATTTAGACCAGAAAATCGTTTTTTTAAAAAAAAAAACACTTTTCACATTTATGAGAAGGTCATATTGGTGTCTGCTTCTTTAAATAAATATTGAACTGAGAAGTATTAAACTGAGGCTTCTGTAAGTGTACCAGGGAGGTGAGTAATGTACATTGCTCTGTTGTATACAGTCCTCATCTTCTGCGTACTCTTGGACATGCTAGACTACATCTGCACAATGAGAGAACTAAGCTGAGGAAAGACAGGTAATGTGATTGTTAAATGTGCAAAAATATTTGCACGTTTTTCAATTATATCACCTGTGTTTCCTAACATTACGAATCACATTGTGCAGATGAGGTTTAGGCGTGTTCAGGGAGATAGAGGAGGTCTGGCCTTTGTTCAAGAGTGCAGTGGACATGATTCACTTCATTGGTAGGCCTGCACATGTATTATCTTTTCTGTATTCTTCAACAAGCCTAAATTTCATCTGCAACCCTGAGTAGGCCTCACCTCAAACAAAGCTCTAGATAGTCCACACCTTATCGTCATCCTGAATCAATCATTTAAAGTTTTATGATGGCCGTGCGCCTCTTTTGTGCTGCTGTTCCGTCACTTTTATAATGCAGCAGTGATTTACAAGATGTACCATGTTGCAAGATAGGCCTCACTTCATTGGTAGGCCTGCACATGTATTATCTCCTCTATATTCTTCAACAAGCCTAAATTTCATCAGCAACCCTGAGTAGGCCTCACCTCAAACTTTTGTGACGCAGCGGCGGAGCAAAAGACGCGCTATGTTGTGACATATTTACAACTTGAAGCATCAAGGAAGATGTGTCATGCTGTAAAGTCCTGCCCCACATGAAACGTGCGTCAAGTTTCATGTGGGCGTTTTGTTGCAGGGTGGGCAGTCATTTGCATGAAAGCCCTGTAAAACTAACACAGTAAAATTAAGAAGATTTCACTGAGTCACCTTTATGGCATTGCTGAATCAAATCCTTACGCCTGTTTGAAACAGGCTTAAGGAGAGATGCACCATGCAATGTGTGGCTTGCCCCTGTGCATTGCAGTGCAGTACATATGTCGCGTTTATGACGTGATTCCTGCAATGCGCCGTTTTTGTGGAACAGATGCTTGATGCATCTGTGCTGTTTTTGCTCAATGGTGCTCCGCATTGTAAATGCGGTACATCATGGGTGACAGAGCAGTGGTGTACGTTAACTGGTGCATCCCTGGGGATGTGCCAGTTAACATAAATCTGCTCCTTTAAATGTAAGTGTTAGCAGAGGACACAGTGTTGGTGAGGCTTATCCAAGGTTAAGAAGAGATGAGTCTTGTTCACTGAAAATTTGGACATAGGCCTTAACTCCTCAGAATTGCTGGACATGGTTAAATAATATCTGCAAAATGTTACTCTTGTTAAACATTTTTACTATTATAGTCTCTGAGATTTGTATCTTAGTCTGCAATATCTCATTGTTGTTCTCTTTTTTTAAAGATAACGAGAACATCAACCATGAGTGATAATGAGCAATCTGTTGATCTCGATCTTATCATTGAACTTGTCATTGAAACGTCAGTGGAAGTAGATCTGTTGGATGAATTATATCCTGTGGATGATGAAGAATATGATGAGGATGCTGATTTGTCAGAATTGTATGACATAGGGTGGGCAGCTGACCTGCTCGAGCCTATTAACCTATAAAGACTTTTAAAAATAAATTTAAGTTACTCGAAATGAAAAGTAACCATATGAACCGTTTCATTTAAAAATTAAATACAACTTCAAAAACAAATTGTGTGAAGTGTCTTTAATGAACTGGTAAAATATACTAATAAAATTAGTTCAGATTCATATATAAAAGAGCACAGGTCAAATGTAGAAGCATTCCATTTCTTTGCAACTATTTGTGAGTTTTAAATTTCATAATGCAGTAAAAATTATTGTATGTAGAATTGACAACTAGTATGTTAATTTTTTGACGACTGTTTTTGATTTACTGTTTGGTAATAGTGGTTAATAACATTTTTTATTATATTTTACCACAGATTCAACTGCAGATCATTTCGAAATTAGACAATGCCGTCTAAGGATAGAATCCGAAAGGCTACAAAACGTCAAAGACAGCAGATTAGTAAATGCTTGCAGCAGTCCTCTACAATAAAATCTCGTCAAGTCACCAAGAAAGCTCCGGGTAAGAGAACGAAATCATTCATTAGAAACATTTGTAGAAACAAAAGTATACCTACAGAACAAGTTTTAGTCCAGAAAAAGAGAGCCAATTTAAACGGAAAGGAAAGGCCAATCAAAAATGTTACTGGTAGAGCAGGAGATAACTCTGTGCATGGTAGTAGAAGGAAAAATCAGTTTAGGGACATTCGTAGACGAATGTTCCGCAACAGGATAATTGGTAATTTGTTAAAAAATATTAAGAAAGGTCAACAGAAAGTGGTTTTTTATAAGAGAAAAAAAAAAGTTGAGAAAATTATTGATCAGGCATTCGAAATTAAGCGAAAGTTATTTATTTTGATAATCAATAGAATTAAGAAACTAAACAAGGTAATTTATGATTTCAAAACAAATAGTAGATGGAAGAGAACAGTTAATCGTAGTAATTTTTGTGAAGTTTTTTCAGGAGAATGGATGCATAGTTCAAGTTCTGAGGCATTTTTTAATGAGGAGAGTTATTTCCAGGATAATGATTTGGTGCATGCAGTTGACACCAGTGGTTGAGCATATGAGGTGAAAGATGGATGTGTGGTTGAAAAAGAAAAATTCGTCACAACAGAGGCAGAAGAGGTGTTAGGTAATGAGGTTTTAGGAAGACGTCCTAAGGGACCTGTGTACACCTGGAAGTGTAGTAGTATTTGCAGTGTGCGACAGGATTCCATCAATTTGCTTTGTGATTTTGTACGGACATTTAATAAGAAAAGTTTGAAACAGAAAATGAACATGTTGCAGGAATTAGATCCTAGCAGAGTGAGAGAAGTGACAGGTTTGCATGGTCATTCATTGGCTTGTCTTTCCAGGAGAGTATGCCAGAGTGTTTTTCATCATTTCAGGATGCTAGCAGTGCATCATAATAAAGTGAGGAAATTAGTTAGAATGTTGTATTATGCTAAGAGTCCAGCAATTATGCTTAAACAATTATGCACTGCTCTTTTGCATGGTTCTGAAGTAGATGTGAAGAATATTTGTGAAGAAATTGAGTTTTGTTACTTTGCAAGTAAAGATGAGAATGTTGAAATTGACCCAGAAGAAGAGGGTAATGTGGAAGATAGTGTACAGGTTTCCAGTACAGATCATTTTCAGAAGGAAATTGCCACGTTTCAGGTGAAATCAAGTGAGAGGCCTAATTTCACTTGTGTGTGTTGTCGACGCACTTATTATAAGAATCAGACTAAGTTAGTGGATTTATATGCGAAAAGTGAAAGGGAAAATAATAGTGAATGGAAGGATTTTGCAACATACTTGATGGTAGAAAATTGTTTTGATTTGGGATTGGATCAACGTGTGTGTACTTATTGTTGTAACAAATTAAATCAAAACCGGATGCCTGCTAGAGCGGTTCATAATAATCTGGAATTGGTTAAGATTCCTTCTGAATTGAAGGATTTAAATACTTATGAATCTATTTTGATTCAAAGTATCCATCCTTTTCAGGCTATTGTAAGAATGGAGCCAAAGACAGGGAAATTGCCTCCATCAGATTTACAGAGAGGATTAAAGGGAAGAGTTGTTTATTTGCCTCTAGATTTGAAGAAAAACATTAATACAATTGGAGTAGAAAAAGTGGAAGAGGAACCTCTGGTTATCTTAGTTAATGGGGTTCCGACAAAGAGTAAGAAAATATGGCAAGATTTAGTAGATGTTAGGAAAGTCAAAAAGGCAACATTGTATTTGAAGAAAAACAATAAGTACTACAAGAATGTATATGTTGCAGAAGAGGAAGTAAGTGAAGAAGAGGATAGCGATTTGTGTGCTGGTCAAATTGAGAAAGTAGAACCCTCTAAAAATGAAGAAATATATGAACATCAATCAATCAATCAATCAAGGACATTTATAGAGCGCACTACTCACCCGGAGGGTCTCAAGGCGCTAGGGGCGGGGGGGGGGGGTGCTGCTACTGCTCGAACAGCCAGGTCTTGAGCTTCTTCCTGAAGGAGAGGTGGTCTTGGGTCAGGCGCAGGGTGGTCGTGAGTGAGTTCCAGGTCTTGGCGGCCAGGTAGGAGAAGGACCTTGCTCCTGTTGTCGTTCTTCGGATGCGGGGGACGGAGGCGACGGCGTGACTGGCTGATCGGAGGTGGCGTTTGGGAGCGTAGAAGTTGATGCGGTTGTTGAGGTAGCTCGGGCCTTGATCGTGCAGGGCTTTGTGTGCGTGGGTGAGGAGACGGAAGGTGATTCTCTTGTTGACGGGGAGCCAGTGCAGGTCTCTCAGATGTCCGGAGATGTGGCTGCGTCGGGGGATGTCGAGGATGAGTCTGGCAGAGGCGTTCTGGATCCGCTGGAGTCTCTTCTGGAGCTTGGCGGTGGTTCCGGCGTAGAGGGCGTTGCGGTAGTCCAGTCGGCTGGTGACAAGGGCATGGGTGACCGTCTTCCTGGTCTCAGTGGGGATCCACCGGAAGATCTTCCGTAGCATGCGCAGGATGTTGAAGCATGACGAGGAGACGGCGTTGACTTGTCTGGTCATGGAGAGGGAGGAGTCCAGGATAAAGCCCAGGTTGCGTGCGTGGTCTGTCGGTGTGGGTGCGGTGCCCAGGGCGGGGGGCCACCAGGAGTCGTCCCAGGCGGAGGGCGAGGAGCCCAGGATGAGGACTTCCATCTTGTCTGAGTTCAGTTTCAGGCGGCTGGTCGTCATCCACTCGGCTACATCTTTCATCCCTTCGTGAAGGTTGGCTCTGGCAGCGGCGGGGTCGTTGGTCAGGGAGAGGATCAGCTGGGTGTCATCGGCGTAGGAGATGATGTTCAGGTTGTGTTGGCGTGCAATGGGCACGAGGGGGCTCATGTAGACGTTGAAGGGGGTGGGGCTCAGCGAGGATCCTTGAGGGACGCCGCAGATGACTTCGGTGGCCTCTGACTTGTACGGTGGTAGACAGACTCTCTGTGTTCTTCCGTCGAGGAAGGAGACAATCCATTCCAGTGCCTTCTCCTGGATTCCGACGTTGCTGAGGCGCTGCACTAGGGTGCGGTGGCAGACAGTGTCGAATGCCGCGGAGAGGTCTAGGAGGATGAGGGCCGCTGTTTCTCCGTTGTCCATCAGGGCTCGGATGTCATCGGTGGCAGCGATGAGGGCGGTCTTGGTGCTGTGGTTGGCTCGGAAGCCAGACTGTGAGGGGTCGAGGGATCCATTTGTCTCGAGGAAGGCGGCCAGCTGTTTGTTGACGGTCTTCTCGATGACTTTGGCTGGAAACGGGAGGAGCGAGATGGGGCGGTAATTCTTGAGTTCGGTGGGGTCCGCTGTTGGTTTCTTTAGTAGAGCGCTGAGTTCGGCGTGCTTCCAGCCCTCTGGGAAGGTGGCGGTGTCGAAGGAGGTGTTGATGATGTCCCGCAGGTGGGGTTCGATGACAGTGTCGGCCTTGTTGAAGACGTGGTGAGGGCAGGGGTCGGTCGGAGATCCGGAGTGGATGGAGTTCATTATGCGGACGGTGTCATCGGTGCTGATCGGAGTCCAGGCGCGGAGGGTGGTGGTGGGCGGCGTTGCTGCGGTCGTTGTGTGCGATGGTTGAATGCTGAAGCTATTGTGTATGTCCGTGATCTTGTTGTGGAAGTAGGAGGCGAGGGAGTTGCAGAGGTCTTGCGATGGGGTGATGTCGTTGTTTCCGGCGTTGGGGTTGGAGAGCTCTTTCACGATGTTGAAGAGTTCCTTGCAGTTGTGTGCGTTGTTGTCCAGCCGGTCCTTGAATGCAGTTCTCTTGGTGGCGCGGATCAGTTGGAAGTGCTTCCGGGTGGCAAGCTTGAGGGTGGTCATGTTGTCCGGTGTTGGTTCCCTTCTCCAGACTTTCTCGAGGGCTCGGCAGTTCTTCTTGGAGCTCTTGAGTTCGTCGGTTTACCATGGGGCTTTCTTGCTGCCGGGTCTGCTGGGTGGGGTCCTCAAAGGGGCGAGTTCGTCCGCGCAGTTGCTGATCCACTTCGTGAGGTTGTCGGCGGCCTGGCTGGGGTTCGCTGAGCTGGCGGGAGGGTGCTGACTCAGGGAAGCGGCGAGCTGGTCGGCTGTGATCTTGTTCCAGCTTCTTCGGGCAACCTGTTGCTGGTGGTGGTGGATCGTCTTTCTTCTGAAGGTGAAGTGGACGCAGCTGTGGTCCGTCCAGTGTAGTCCTGTGGCGTGGCTGAAGGCGATGTCTTTGCTGGATGAGAAGACGGCGTCGAGTGTGTGTCCGGCGAGGTGGGTGGGGGTGGTCACCAGCCGCTTGAGTCCCAGGTTTGCGAGGTTATCCAGCAGGGTGGTGGTGTTGCGGTCGTCGTTGTTCTCCAGGTGGAAGTTGAGGTCCCCGAGGAGGATGTAGTCGGCTGAGGGGAGGGCAAGCGGGCTGATGAAGTCGGCGATGTCCTCACTGAATTGTGTGCGTGGTCCCGGGGGTCTGTAGATGAGGGTGCCTCTGAGGGTGGTCTTGGGGTTGACGTGGATCTGGAAGTGCAGGTGTTCGGCGGGTGCGATGGTGTCGTCGGTGTTGGTCGTGATGCGGATGGTGTTCCTGTGAATGATGGCGATGCCTCCTCCTGTCTGGTTGACGCGGTCTCTCCGGATGATCTTGTAGCCGTCCGGGATGGCGATGGCGATGTCGGGCGCTGAGGAGGCGTTCATCCAGGTTTCCGTGAGGAAGGCGACGTCTGGGTCTGTGGTGTCGAGCAGGTTCCAGAGCTCGACGGCGTGTCTGTGGACGGAGCGGGTGTTGAGCAGGATGCACTTCAGGTGGCTGCTGTTGTTGCTCGTCTTGGTCTTGGTGGGTGCGGGTGTAGTGCAGGTCCGGATGCAGGTGAACTTGCAGGAGCGGCAGCTGAAGGGTCCGTGGGTGCGTCTCGGGGTGGCTCGGTAGCATCCAGGGGTTCGGCCGGCGTTGAGTGCGTTGAGGGTGGCGGCGTCGTACGTCCGGCGGGTGGGCTGGGGTCTGCGGGGGCCAGGGGTTCCGGCGCTGGGCGCGGTCCAGGCGCGGACAAGCGCAGACGGGCTTACCTTTGGCGCGCCTTCGGCGCACAATCGGCGCGCCCGCTGCGCGGGCACGCTGCGCGTTCGCACGGTCGCCATATATGGCGAAGTGCGAGGGAGGGCGGAGCAGCTGGGAGGCGGGAGCGGGGAGGGTACACAAAGAAAAAGGGGGCGTGGTCAGCGGCGGTGGCGGGAAGTGGGCAGGGATTACACAGGGGAGCGAAAAGCGGGCACAAAAGGGAAAAAGAATATAGTTACAAGATTAAACAATATTAAAGCAGTACACAATGAATGCAGAGGGGCACACGGCAGGACAGCGGGGCACAGGAGCACAGACCACGCCGCTCGGCGGTAGGGGGGCGTGGTCAGACGGCGGCAGCTGAGGCAGCTAGGCAGGCAGGCGGGAGGCGCACGCAGCAGCTGGTGGCCGTGCGGCGCGGGGGGTGTCCTAAACTAGGTCACACTCACCTGCGTCGCACGGTCGCCATATATGGCCAAGTGCGAGGGAGGGTAGAGCAGCTGGGAGGACATTATAGTGTTCATCCTTTGCATTCCAAGGAAGTCATGGGGAATGCTATTGAGTTGTTTCAAATGAAACAAGCCAAAGGGAGTCCCATTAGTGTTTGGGAGGAAAGTTTGGAAGCTCGGTGCTTCCCACAGCTATTTCCAACAGGTCAAGGAGGAAGATATGATGAGCGACCTGATCAAATTCCTGCTTCTGAATACCGGACTTTACGATTGTATGCAGAAGATCCTAGGTTTCGTCAATGCATTCCCTATTTGTTTCATCTCCTGTTTGAAAGCGATCTGTCTGGACTGTCATATGCAGTGAACCACATCTTGAAAAGTGGTGTACAGATGCAAAACATCTCGGCAAGTGACTTTATGGATAAAGTCAATGTGCAAGACAGTATTTTGGATTCTCACCTGATTAATCTCATGGCGTGTCAGCGTGGTACTAATGAGTACCCCTCAGGAGAAGTTTTTTGCCCCATACCTGCTCCTTGGCTTGTCAGCAGTCTCTCTGCCAGTGCTGCTTGTGGATTTTGTGGATTTTGTCAGCGCCTCCCCGGACCCGCTCCGCGGGTCCCGCAGCGCTCCGTGACTTGACCAGCCCTTGTTTCCCGGGAACTCTGCCTGTGAGGAGCGCGGGTTAGGCGGAAGGCCAGGCGGGGCTGCGAGCACAGGCAGGGACTCCAGTGTCCAGGAGTCCCTGCGCGCCCAATCCGCTACACCTGGGCTGCTCTCCCCGCTGGCCACGCCCCCCGCCGACGGAGACAAAACCGGACCTTGCAACCAGCTCACCGGGACCCCTCAGGAGAAGTTTTTTGCCCCATACCTGCTCCTTGGCTTGTCAGCAGTCTCTCTGCCAGTGCTGCTTGTGGATTTTGTGGATTTTGTCTGCGCCTCGCCGGACCCGCTTCGCGGGTCCCGCAGCGCTCCGTGACTTGACCAGCCCTTGTTTCCCGGGAACTCTGCCTGTGAGGAGCGCGGGGTAGGCGGAAGGCCAGGCCGGGCTGCGAGCACAGGCAGGGACTCCAGTGTCCAAGAGTCCCTGCGCGCCCAATCCGCTACACCTGGGCTGCTCTCCCTGCTGGCCACGCCCCCCGCCGACGGAGACAAAGCCGGACCTTGCAACCAGCTCACCGGGACCCCTCAGGAGAAGTTTTTTGCCCCATACCTGCTCCTTGGCTTGTCAGCAGTCTCTCTGCCAGTGCTGCTTGTGGATTTTGTGGATTTTGTCAGCGCCTCGCCGGACCCGCTCCGCGGGTCCCGCAGCGCTCCGTGACTTGACCAGCCCTTGTTTCCCGGGAACTCTGCCTGTGAGGAGCGCGGGGTAGGCGGAAGGCCAGGCGGGGCTGCGAGCACAGGCAGGGACTCCAGTGTCCAGGAGTCCCTGCGCGCCCAATCCGCTACACCTGGGCTGCTCTCCCCGCTGGCCACGCCCACCCGCCTATCAATCTATGAGCTTGCAGTAAACCTGTACAAAGCTATCCAGCACCTCCGCCTCGCGGGAGCGCGCAGGGAGAAGCCCGGGACAAGGGCGGGACCGTCTGTGGCCGTCCTAGGCCGGAGTAGGCTGGGCTGGGCCTACTCTTTTGGCTGTGTTTTCTGGTAATAGGCCCAAGTAAGGGAGTAAGGGACACAGCGCCCCATAGTCTTATTTAATCCTAGACGCTATGCCGTCCCCGGCTAGGGAAAGCACCCCCTTGAAACAGTGTGGAGGTAAAAATAAGACCTTAGAGAATTACTTTCCCCGGGCTGTGGGGGAAGGGGACAAGGAGAGTACTTTAAATCGGCTTAGGACTGAGCGGAGACGCTCTATAGACAACTTGAAAAATAGACCTCTTGGTGAATATCTCACTACGCCTAGTGTAGAGTTGACCCCAATAGACGATGTCCCAATCCTGTTGAGGGATTGTATAGAAACCCCCTTAGCGCCACCCATGAGTCCTATCCCAGCGAGCAGCTTAAGCCCAAGCAGGGTGACCATTGATTTAATTTCTCAACCCCCCCCAGCCCCGAAATCTAGGAAAGCTACACCTAAGCCAGTTGAAGCATATGGAGTGTTTGGGCCTCCCCCAAACAAACGCAGGAGAAAAGCGAAGGGTCCACAGGGAATAAATAAACTCAAAACCCCCCACTCCGAGTTTGGGAAGCCATTTAAAGCCACCACACCGACAGTGACAACAGTGGAGGAGCCACACCCTAACCCTGCTGCACAGGACGGTTTGGCCCCTGGTCGGGCGGAAGGTATAGTCAATAACATTGCCATTGCCCCCATCATCGTTGCCCCGCTAGGCAACTTGGAATTTTTACTGAGGTCCCTACTTTTACCAATTAGTGAAAGCATTAAAAAGGTGGAAATTAGATTAACCATCCTTGAGGCTACACTAAGTAGTATGAAAATCCCGGCTAACTCTCAAGGAAGGCCCCCTGAGCTCATCGTCACCCCATCAGCCCCTATACACCCCCCAAAAAACGTAACGAGTTCAGCCCCGACACAGGTTGCGATTGTGGCTGCCCCAC
Organism: Lissotriton helveticus; assembly: GCF_964261635.1. Lineage (NCBI taxonomy): Eukaryota > Metazoa > Chordata > Amphibia > Caudata > Salamandridae > Lissotriton > Lissotriton helveticus. The sequence goes on from NC_136073.1 coordinate 151,236,368, forward strand.
CACAATCGCAGAGGAATAATCCCGCTCGATTGAAGGCTTCTAATCCCATTGGACCTACCCCCCGTGTAAACTCTGTCCCTCCACCACAGCCCACAGATAGTGTCGCGCCAACACCACTATTGAAGCTTCCCCCCAGGCCACGTAGACCTAATTTACCACCAGAGGCAAACGACTTCACTGTAGTCATGGCGGGCGTTCCCCCGCTAGAGGTGGGTGAAGCAGAGGATTTTTGTGCCCTAAAAAGTAGGGTAATTAAGTGGTTAAACTTGAATAGACCCTTACCAGTACATTTAAACAACGAAATCATAATGGTTAGAAGGGTCCCATGGGTGGGGAGAACTCGTAAATCCATCATAGGGGATTGCATATTGGTGAGCCTCAGGGACGTTGGAACTGTTACTCACATATGCCAGGGAAAGAATAGATCGCAGGTGTCAACCATTCAAACCCTTCATGTGTCTTTCTTCTTCCCCCCTATCCCTGTCTCTGCCCCTGCACATACGCTTCGCACCTATGATAAATGGGAAAGGGTCGGTCGGAGAGGTGATCGGCACGAATTTAACCCTAGGCCAGTATCCAGCCGCCCAGAGCCACCCCTTCATACACTCAACCGGTTTCACTGCCTGGATGGCTTAGAGGGGGTAGATTGACAAATGGCTAACGGTCCTCGGGAAGAAGGGGGTAAAGGGGCTCTGAAAGAAGAGTTGGAGGTGCACAGTTCGGTGGCAATGCAAATGTCATCAAGTTGTGGCATGACGCCTGTGCTGGTTGAACCCAGGGCAGCAGATATCGGCTGTATAGGAGAGGGACATGGGCTGGATATAGAAAAGACAAGGTGCAAGTTACAAAGGGCGCGCCAGGGGGGAGTGGAGCAGGGGGGCGAGGCATTGAGAATTATCTCATGGAATATAGCTGGTCTGGCTGGAAAATTTGATAACAAAGAGTGGCTCGACTATATCAGGAAATTCCATGTAATCTGTCTGCAGGAGACTTGGGCTTCGGAGAATAACTTCCACTTGCAAGGGTATAAGTGTTTTTTTGTACCTGCCCAAAAATCTAGACCAGGGAGAGCCATGGGAGGATTATCTATTTATATAGACTTGGGTCTCCCGGGCAGTTGCTCCTGCCCAGACTGGAACTCCCACAGGATCCAGGCAGTTAGGTTCTCAGGGAAGGGGCTTAGATTTGTAGTTTTTAATATCTACAATAATGAGACAGCGGGAACCCACACCCCTCTTGTCGCTGAATTGGATCACAGGTTAGGTCAGGAAACAACGGGCCAAAAAAAAGGGCAGACACTTGCAATGACGGTTATGGGAGACTACAATTGCCATCTGTGCCCGGCACTGGTTCAAAAAAACCCAGACTGGCCCCAGTGCCCTATGGAGAAGGGGCCTCACTTTTCCCATACGCCGACAGGGCTAGCTTTCAGTACGCTCCGGCTCAAGTATGACCTTGAGCATACTATTAACATGATGGGGACGCAGGCGGATGGCACACTTCCACCTACATTTAAGGGCAGAGGGTGCTCATCCTTTATAGACTATATCCTGGTCTCAAGATCTCTGATAAACAAGATAACTAGTGCAGGGATTGAATGGAGTGGCTTCAGTGACCATAACCCTCTCGTCTTGGAGCTGTTGTATAGGGTGGGCCCAAGAAATAGAGCCCAACACACATGCATTGAGAGGGCAACAGATCAAGGCAGGAGACTAAAGTGGTCCAAAATTGACGGGGAAAAGTTTTACAAGGACCTGGTTGACGTTGGCAACTTGGCCATCAATGACTGTTTAGATACAGAGGTTCATGGTCTGAGGCTTCTGGAGGCATTCGATCAGATCGCCAAGTTGGTCGACGGTCTACTAAAGACTTGTGTGCCCTTAAAGAACCACGGGAATCCCCGATGGTTCGATAAAGACTGCTCCAAAGCTTTGAGGGAGCTGAAAAGCTGCCTTAAATCTAAACCAAGGGTCCACCATAAAGTGAAGGCGTGCAGAGAAAATTATAAAAAAGAGATTAAGAGGAGGAAATTAGTCTTACAGGCAGAAGCGTGGGCAGATTTAAGAGAAGTTGGGGAAAGAAAGGATCTAGCAGGTTTCTGGAGGATTATTAATAATCCCACTTTCCAGGAAAAAGACACCCCGGAGATAGGGGTTAATATCCTCCCAGAACAGTGGGTTACCCACTATAGGAGCTTGTATAACCACGAGCCTGGCACCACTGTAGAGTTATCTGCTATCCCAACTCAGGCTCCACTGGTCGAATTCACTATCAAGGAGATCATTGCAGGGATTGAAGGTTTGACTAAAAATAAAGCCCCAGGGCCTGACGGAATTCCCCCAGACCTGTTTCTGAGTAACACTGAATTCTGGGCCCCTTTAATGACAAGGGTCATTAATACTGCTATTACCTGCGGCCTGCCTCCGTCCTGGTCAAAAGCGGTAATTGTGCCGATTTTTAAGAAGGGCAAAAGGGATGACCCCAAGTGTTATCGGCCGATTTCCCTGATTGATGTCTCAGCAAAACTTTTGGGAAGGGCAATTCTTAACAGACTGTCCGAGTGGACCGAAGAAAATAACACCTTCTCGGACACCCAATACGGATTTAGGACAGGGAGGTCAACTAGTGACCAATGCCTGAACCTTTATATGCTGACTGCCAAATATACCATGGCTAGTGATGAACCCATTTATATGGGTTTCATGGATTTGGCAGCAGCATTTGATCACGTCAACAGGGAGAAATTGTGGGGCATGATGTTCAGCATGGGGATTGAGAGTGGCCTAATTGCCATTTTGAGGGAATTGCACAGTGACACTACGGCTAAGGTCCGTTACAACAGGGAGGGGGGATTGACTAACTCATTCCCCTGTATGAGCGGTGTTCGGCAAGGCTGCATCCTTGCCCCTTTTTTGTTTTCCCTGTATATTAATAATTTGGAGCAGTTTTTGTTGGGTTTAAAGGTTGATTGTCCAAGGGTCGGGTTGCGTCATATCCCTGTTCTGCTTTACGCAGATGACGCGGTGCTGATTGCACGTACACCCAGGAGCTTACAAATCCTGATCGATGGATTTGTTAAGTTCATGGGCGCCCTGGACCTTTTTGTTAATTTGGGTAAATCGTATGTGCTCCGGGCGGGGAAAAAATCTACTTCCAAATTTACTTACACAATAGGGAGTCACATTGTAGAAGAGGTCAAAACATTTCCCCATCTTGGTGTAATATTCGATGGTGCCTTACAGTTTGATTCCTTGGTGGAGGAGCGTTGTGGTAAAATGATTGCATCTAACGGGGCGATAGCTAGCTATGGCAGGAGGCTAGGAAGATGGTCCCCGGAACAGGTGATGAACTTGTATAGCTCTGTATCATGCTCCAAAGTTATTTATGGGGCTGAAGTATGGGGCTTTGTTAATACCACAAGAATCCAACGGGAAGAAAACAAATATCTGAAATCAATCCTGAGGGTACCTCAAAGTACCGCTGGATTGATTGCCCACAGGGAGTTAGGGAGGCCCTATATAGAAGACCTGGTAAAATTGAGGCCCATAATAGCCTGGTTAAAAATCTGGGTCAATCCTGATGCGTCACTCAGTAGAGAAATCTTATCGGATTGTTTGGAGAGTGACAAATGTATGCGCATCCCCTGGTTCCGCTATGTGAAGAACACTTTAGAGGAACTAGGTTTTGGGAACCTCTTTACTAACCCTGCATTAATTGTAGCCCAGAATAAGTTGCAAGTTGGGAACATTTTTCTATAGCGGAAAAACCTATGCAGAGTGAGGCGGAAGGGTGTAAAAAGACAGTGAGGGACCATAACCTAGTGAAGAGTGCGGAGGGTATGGAACCATACTTGTACCTCATGTATAACGCACAGGACAGGTTCTTGTTGAGCCGTTTCAGGCTGAACCTACTCCCATATATGTTGGCATCACCAGTAGGATTTGTTACATCAATCGAACAGAAGGGGCCCTGCGGCTGCGACAACAGGTCTCCGCAGGACTCCCTCCATTTTGTTTTACTTTGTCCCTTTTACACAATGCCCAGACGTAGATTTCTTGTAACCCTCTTAAAAAAAACAAAATTGTCCCATGCTAGGGAGGCACTAGTATTTTTACAGAAAGCTTCGGACCCCTTAACATTATGTAGTATTATGAATTTTATTAAGGTAGCGGCCCGTTTAAGACATACCAGGGGAGAAGAATGAAATGTCTTACATTCTATGCCTTTTAAATGCTATACGTTGCTTTTTCTGTTTACATTTTAGGCTCTGTTTACACTCTATACAAAGGATCTTGGATATGTTTAATGACTTTTTACTATGTATACATGTGTGTGCTTTTATGGCGATTTTTAATCACCGAATAAAGATTCTTTGACTTGACTTGACTTGAGTACTGGTACCGTCGTCATGGTGATTTAAAATGTATGCTGAGGAACTTAGGAACTCCCACATGGTTCCTCACTCTCAGCTGTGCCGAGTATGGCTGGGAAGACTTACTTGAATTTCTACGAGAGGCAAATGGAAACATTGAAAATATCGAATTCAAGACACCCGGAGAACTGTGCTCTTTGGATCCAGTGAATGTATGCAGGTACTTCAATCATAGATTTAAAGCTATGATGTCTTTCATCATGAACAAGAAAAATCCACCTCTTGGAGAGGTGTTGGATTTCTTCTGGAGAAAGGAGTACCAAGCAAGAGGTGCTCCTCATATACATATGCTTCTGTGGATCAAGGATGCACCTAAATGTGGAACAGATCCAGATGACTTAGTGATGAGTTTCATAGAACAGTATTCTACATGTGCTGTTCCAAACGCAAAGGAAGACAAAAGCCTAAGAGAACAAGTTTTACGCTTCCAAAGCCATCGTTGTGGAAAGTACTGTCGTCGTAAATTCAGAAACAAGGACAAGTTCTACACCAAATTTCGTTTTGCCTTTCCACGACCGGTGATTTCTAAAGGAAGAGTGAACAGTTTGATGTCTTCGCTGCGACATAATGTGATGAAGAAATCACCTAAAAACACATACAATTTGAAAAGGAACGAAGAGTCCAAGTACATCAATGACTACAACCCAGTGATTTTGTCCATGTGGAATGCTAACATGGATATACAGTTTGTGGCTGATAACTGTACGGCTGTGGCTCGGTATGTGACATCTTACATCACCAAAAAAGAAAAGACAGAATTGAAGGATATGTGGGAGGACATTTCCCATGAAAAGAGCCTCAGTAAGAAGTTGTACAGTTTCAGTCTGAAGATGTTGTCACATCGAGAAATCGGAGCTTACGAATGTTCTGACCGGTTGTCTTCAGCAAGTCTCTATGCCAAATCCAGGAGTATCGTTTGGGTGAGTCTTGGTCTTGCTGCAACGCGTAATCGAGTTCTGAACGCTGTGCGGGAAATTGAGTATTTGGCGGAAAAGGAGCCAAACAGTACCGATATTTTGAAGACCAACATGTTGGATACATATTATCCAAATAGAAGCAGTCACCTCGAGAATGTTTGTCTGTATGAGGTTCTACAAAATTACATATTCAAGAGGAACATCAAAGAAGATATTGATAAAGGAGTGTATGCTGTAATTGGAAGTGAGGGATGTCTGGTCAAGCAAAGAAAATGCCACTTGGTAAACCATCAAAAATTGAGTGGTGAATCTCCTGAAAGAAAAGAGTTTTTCTATTTAGCACTTTTGCAACTTTTCAAGCCTTGGCGTGCAGAAGAGGAACTGCTTGGAGATTTCGTCTGTTACGAAGATTCTTTCAATGCCACCAAGGAGACCATAGAATGTCCTGTTTTTCCCAAATATCTAGAAATGTTGAATGCGGAAATCGAGCAGGAAGCAACGATTGCAGCCGAGATTGCTAGAGACAGTTCTCAGGACAGTCAGAGTTCTGTTTCATTGAGTCAGGATCCACTAGGAGGACCAGGTATCGAAAATGAAGCTGCCACTACCATGATTGAAGTGGAAAGAGCCATGGCACATGCTCAGGAGGATGCGGTTAACTTAGAAGACTTGGAAAGACAACTCAACGTTGAGCAGAGGAAAATATATGACGAAGTTACCAACCAAATAGATCATGGATTAAGTCATGAGAAGAAAGAGTACTCATGTACTTCGTTGAAGCCTGTCCGACTGTACGTGAGTGGAGAAGCGGGAACTGGAAAAAGTTTCCTCATTAAAGCAATTTCATGTTATTTGCAGAAAAGGACTGAGTCATCGCTGTCTTGTGTTGTCACCGCTCCAACTGGACTGGCAGCACATAACATTAAAGGTATTACTTTGCATCGTCTACTGATGCTGCCAGTGGAGCATGATAACAAATTACAATACCACAAGTTATCTGGAGATGCTTGTTGTGAAGTTTCAAGAGTCTTGAGGAAAATGAAACTTCTTATCATTGACGAAGTAAGCATGGTTTCCAATGTCATGCTTGCCTTTGTGCATTTGAGAATGCAAGAAGTTCTCAAAACAGAGTATGATGTGTTATTTGGTGGCAAACACATCATTGTTTTTGGTGATCTTCTGCAGCTGACACCAGTGAAAGGACAACCTGTGTTCAAAATGCTCACGCATGAAGATACCAGGAAGTGCCTAGGGAGCATTGGCAACGTCAATATATGGTTAAACTTCAATTATGCTGAACTGCGTGAAAATATGCGTCAGGCGAAGGATGAAGATTACAAGAATATTCTACAAGATGTTAGAATCGGAAAAGTGACCGAGCATGGGAAAGAAGCTTTACATGCACGATTACTGTCAAATTTGTATCCAGAACAAGACATTGTGCCGGAGAATATTTTTCAGAAAATTACTGAGAAGAAATCTGGAATATGTTTGATGCCAACTCTTGCAGAATGTGCCATCTTCAACAACAAAATGTTGCATTTAGAAAACCAAGAGATTGTGAAACTGGAAGCTATTGACAGAGTAGAGCATATGGGATCAACAATTATTTTGTCTGAGAATTTGAAATCAAAATTGGATTCATTAGAGAAGACTATATCTAAAACTGCAGGTTTTGAAAAGACTCTGAATGTGTGCTTAAATTGCCGTATAATTTTAAGAAGGAATTTACATGTTGAAAGAGGTCTGGTAAATGGATCAATGGGTAATGTTGTTGATTTTGTGAAATACAGAAATAGAGATGGAATTGAATTTTTAAAAATTAAATTTGATGGCATTGAGGAAGTACAGCTAATTGGTCGTTGCTCTGCTAGATTTTTGCTTGTGAAAGACTTATATGTTCGCCGTAAGCAGTTTCCTGTTTGCTTGGCATATGCGGTGACAATCCATAAATCGCAAGGTTTAAGTGTAGACAGTGCATTGGTGAATATTGGCAGTTCTGTGTTTAAGGAGGGTATGGCATATGTGGCATTGTCACGAGTCAGAACTTTATCGGGATTGTACTTGTTTGAGTGTGATGTCACAAACATTTGTGCGGATCTAGATTGTGTTAAGGAATACAATAGGTTAAGAAGAGAGTATGCGCCACATTTGCCTCAATATCCTTTGTTTGAGAAACATGTGGTAGGCCGGAAACGAAGAAATGTGACCAATAGTAGGGAGGTTGTAGCAAAAAGACGAAAAGTCGATGAACCTGAAAATATAAGCAGAAAGAAAAAGGATTCTGTTGAAGATGTTGTTGGTTTTCAATTTGAAAATAGCTCTAGTGTCAACTGCTATGCTAATGTAGTGGTTAATGTTGTCTTTTCTCTAGAAACTTTAAAACAACAGATTGTGATCAATTCGGATCAAAGTTTTTGCTGCTTGCTGAATTCTGTGTTAGAGAAATGTAGCACTGATAGAACAAAAATAGAAAGTGTGTCTGAAATTCGAAATCTGTTAGACAAGTGTTCAGGTCAAACGCAATTCTCTCAAAATATTCAGCAAGATTGTCAGGAGTTTTTAATGTATATGTTTGATGTATTGCAAGATGAAGGTGTAGATGTAGATTACCTGTTTGGCCTTTCTTATCAATGGCAGCATGACTGCGAGAACTGTAGGGTATCAAGTACTACTAGTGTAGACTCAGAAAGATTTATATATTTAACTTTGCCAGACAGTAAATCAGTGTCCTTTAATAAGCTAGTAAAAGCAGCCGATCACAACATGGAGTGTAGCCAATGTAAGTCTGCAATGTTGTCCACATTATTTATACGAACATATGGCCAGTATGTCATTTTAATGTTCCAACGATGTAGGCCTGATGGAACAAAATTGACAACTTTAATTAAAAATGTTGTGGCTTCGCAGTTGTCAATATCAGGAAGGACGTTTTTAACTGCAGCAATTATATATCATGACGGTCCTTCAACAACATCAGGACATTACACAGCTTATTTAAAGTCTAGAAACGGCTGGTCATTCTGCAATGATGCTGTTTTAACTTTAAAAAAAAAATTGCCTTTTGACCTTAAAAATTCTTACCTGGTGTTTTTAAAACCAAAATTTTAGGGAAAGAATCTCGGGATCTGCTCTGAGGAATTTCAAGAGGTTCTAATGGCTCCTACACTATTTGGCCTTGAGGATAAGTGTAGTACAGAGTCAAAAGTTACATGTGGAAATGTGGAACATGAGTGAGCAAGAAGGGTGAGATATTACTAGTACAGGATTGTGCAAGTGATCTTGAACGTTTTCTTTCTGAAAGTTGCGGAAAAAGAAAATGACGGGATTTGCATAGAAGAATTTGAAGAGTTATAAATGGCTCTTACACGATTTGGCCTTGAGGAAATGTGCGGTAGAGAGCGAGAAGTCATTTATTGGAAGTAACATATTTGTCAAAACGATGGAGCTTTTCTTTCAGAAAGTGGCGGGCTGAAAATAATAGCAGCACAACAGAGTATAAGCTGTTCATAGGACATCCTTTGACGTCATGGAAAGTAAGTTACTTTTAAGGAGTTCTGATTTCTGATTAGTTATGTTATATGGGTTTTTTAAACACAATCATTTTGATTGTGGTTTTTTTCCCCGCTGTTATATGATGAATACCTTCAACTCACTGTTTTTAGTGAAATTTGATACATTCTGAGAACAGCAAAAATAAACCATTTAACATGTTTAATTAATTCTGTACTTTTTGTATTTATGATATACATTGAGAACTGTGCAGGAGGCATGGAGAAACTGAGGCTTCTGTAAGTGTCAAGGTAGGTGAGTAATGTACATTGCTCTGTTGCAAACAGTCCTCACCTTATCCGTACTCTTGGATATGCTAGACTACATCTGTACAATGAGATACCTAAGCTGAGGGAATACAGGTGATGTGATTGTGGAATGAGCAAAAAAAATTGCACGTTTTTCAATGACACTACCTGTGTTTCCTAACATTACGAATCACATTCTGCAGATGAGGTTTAGGCTTGTCCATGGACACAGAAGAGGTCTGGCCTTTGTTCAAGAGTGTAGTGGACATGACTCACTTCATTGGTAGGTCTGCACATGTATTATCTCCTCTGTACTCTTGAACAAGCCTAAATTTCATCTGCAACCCTGAGTAGGCCTCACCTCAAAAAAACTTCTGGATAAGCCACACCTTATCATCATCCTGAATCAATCATTTAAAATGTTAGGAGCAGATTTATGATGGCCGTGCGCCTCTTTTGTGCCGCCGTTGCGTCAGTTTTGTGACGTAGCAGCAGTGCAAAAGATGCACCATGTTGCAACATGGGCTTCACTTCATTTGCAACAAGATACCGTCAGTTTAAAATGTATATATTTAAGACTGTGTAGAGTGCATGGAGAAGCTGAGGCTTCTGTAAGTGTCAAAGTTGTTGCATATAGTGCTCACCTTTTGCGTAGACTACATCTGTACAATGATATACCTAAGCAAAGGAAACACAAGTGATGTGATTGTGGAATGAGCAAAAAAAATTGCACGTTTTTTAATTACGTTACCTGTGTTTCATAACATTACGAATCACATTGTCTAGATGAGGTTTAGGCCTGTTCAAGGAGATAGAGGAGGTCTGACGTTTGTCCAAGAGTGCAGTGGACATGACTCACTTCGTGGCCTGCTCATGTATTATCTCCTCTGTACTCTTCAATAACTTAAATTTCATCTGTAACTCTGAGTAGGACTCACCTGAAACAAATCTGTGGATAGGCCACACCTTATCAGCATCTAGAAACAATCATTTAAAATGTTAGGGTTAGATTTATGATGGCTGTGCGCCTCTTTTGCGCCGCTGTTCCATCACTTTTGTGACGCAGCAGCAGTGCAAAAGATGCATCATGTTGCAAGATAGGCCTCACTTCATCTTCAACAAGATACCGTCAGTTTAAAATGTATATATTTAGGACTGTGTAGGGGGCATGGAGAAGCAGATGCCTCTAACTTTATTTCTTTGTAAAATTGGATGATTGTCAATCTTTTCCCTTGTCTTTTATAATTTTTAAATACATGTTTTAATATTTTTTCAATTTTTTGTTCTTTCTTTCACAGATTGAAAGTATAAAAATAACAAGTGACTAAGTTAACGACAATTATAAGGTAAATGTTTTGTACTCTTTTCGTTACATTTCTATCACATTTAACTTCTATTCGTTTCACTGCTTCATTTCTTTAACCCTCAGTTTCCTGCCTTTGCTACTTCCCTCATTCCTTTTTCTATTACTTACTTACTCTACTCCTTCCACTCTTTTTCTCAGACCCTCTGTTCTCATAGTTCCTCACTCCTGTTCACTCACTCCGTCTCTATTACTCTCACTATTTCTGACTCATCACTCTTTCAATACTTGTTCATTATGCTTTCTCCCTGTAGTTCAAACACACTAAGGGGCATATTATCAACACAGGTGATAAAATTATCGCTGCTTTTATCGGCAGAAAACTGCTGCAAAAGCGGTTTTAGCGGCAGTTTTCTGCCGCAAAAGCGGCTTTATCGGTAGTTTTCTGCCGCTAAAAGCATCGATAATTTTATCGCCTCAGTTGATAATATGCCCCTATGTTATTTACATTTCTTTGCTGTTTCAATCATTCCTTTTCTGTCACTTCTTCTTTTCTGCTTTCTGTTTTTTCTCTCTGTTATTCCACATGTTTTAACCTTAGTCACTATCATACATCTTGTTTTATTCCTATTTACTTTTGCTCACTTTTTTCTTAACACTTTCCCTCAGGATTTTTCTTTTAGTCCGGTTCTATCCCTACCTCTCTTTCCACATCCTTTACTGTTTTTCTTCTTAATTTGAACATTCACTCACATTCTCTAAGAAACTCTTGTTTATTATTCTTCTACTCTCCTTTTTTTCTTTCACTTCCTTATCTATTTTGTTTTTCACAATTATACCCACTTACATCTTTTCTTCGGTAAATAGATCTATTAAACAGTATCTCTGTGTTACTCCCTCTAGCTGTCTTTCTTTTAACATTACTCTCTGTTTCCTTCTCTTATACTTTCTTTTCTTTTTTTAAAATTTTTTTTTTTTGGTTCGCTTCCGGTTCGCGTACCTGCGCGCTAACCGGGAAGCGAACCAAAAGAAATAGAGGTTGCTAGAGTGCTAAACATTCTAGCAATTTTTTATAAAGGGGAGGTAGTTCTGAAAAGAACTTTTTTTTTAATTGTTTTTGTTGTTTTATATATTTTTTTAATTTTTCTGAACATTTTTTTACTTTTTTTGTATTTTTTGAACGGTTTTATATTTTTTTTGTTTTTTTGGGGGGGGGGAGAAACGAAAATGATTCATTGTAAAGGGCTCAACAAGAGCAACAAAAAAAAAATTTAATTTCTGGGACGTTTTGAACAATTATGATTCTCAATAGCTAAATTGATTAAATTAATGCTACTTTCTCTGTAGCAAATTATTTGGCCGCAATATACACACACTTGCTTTATTTCCCCAAAGTTCATCTGTATATTTGGGACCGTATCCCTCGCCTCTGGTCCCGTCACTGCCTGTACATTTGATCTTATGGCCACAGTTGGAGGGTTATCGTGTAGGTCACGTACTTGCGCAGCACTGTAGTTGATAGGGTGCTTCCTCTCCATATGGCGATGCATCGTATAATTTCCATAACTATACTTTTTATCTGTCCCTCTGGACAGATCATTTTTACATATCAGGCAAGTTACGTAGCGGGAATTCACTTTTTTTTTGGCCCCGGGGATATTTAAAAAATTGCCAAATAAAATTCTCTTTCACTCGGGACCTCTTAGGCTCTTCTGGCAAAAAGTGCCTCTCTTCTTCCTCTTCCTCTTGTTCTTCTTCTTCCACCTCTTGCTCAACCACCACCTGAGGAGTTGGTCCTCTCTTCCTAGGAGGTGGTGGTGGTGGTGGTGGGGGTGCACCAACTGCAGCTACTAATGAAGCCATTTTTTATTAAGTAAAATAGGTCTTCCTCTCACAAAGTTGAAAGTCAGAGTGAGAAAAAAGGAAGGGGGCTTTCATCATTTGGGAAAGAAAATAGTTCTAAACCAATGAAAAGTGTTATTTTTAGGTCACATTCTATTCTATTCTTTATTTGGTAAAGCGCAAAACAGCTGCCCCAGCAATGAGGCGTCCCGGCGCTAATGAAGTCACAGACCTGACCAGAGGCGTAGAGGAGAGGGAAGTTACGGGGCAGGGAATAGGTGAGTTTTAGTAGCTTTCCGGAAGGCAGACAAGCTCTCTAAAGAGCGAATGTTATGGGGTAATTCGTTCCATAACTTGGCTCCCAAAACCCTAAAGGAGCGGCCGCCCATGCGGCAGAGTTTTGTGCGAGGAACACATAAAAGATGTTGATTAGACGATCGCAAAATGCGCGATGGGACATAAGGGGTGAGGAGGGGTCGGAGCAGTGTAGGACTGTCCAATTTAAGGATTTTAAAAGTCATGATTAGGGTTTTGAATGTAATTCTAGCGTCAACAGGTAGCCAATGTAGTTTGCGAATGGTAGCTCTGGCTGAGCATCTACGTGGAAGGCCGACCAGGGCTCTCGCCGCGGAGTTTTGTACACGTTGCAGCCGTGCTATCTCTCCTTTGTTAGCACCTAAAAGGAGAGCATTGGCGTAGTCAAGACGCGAGAGGATGGTTGCTTGTATAATAAGCTGGCGGATTTTAGCATCAAAAAAGCCCAGTATATGGCTGAGATTTCTCAGCAAGCCGATGCACGTGCCGGCGACTTTTTTAGTGTGGGTCTGAAAGTTAAGTGAGGCATCCATCCACACTCCTAGATTTTTAACTAAGGATTTGGGAGGTGGTATGGTGCCCAAGGAAGACGGCCACCAGTGCTCATTCCAAAGGCTGGTGTTCTTACCAAGGAGTAGCACTTCTGTTTTTCCAGCATTAAGCTGTAAACAGTTGTCCGTCAACCATTGGGCAACTGCCGAGAGACCATTTTTGAATCTAGAAGCCGAGATGGACGGGCCTTCCGTAAGAGTAATGGCCAACTGTGTGTCGTCGGCGTACGACACCAGTGTCAGACCCCACTCTTTAGCCACTGTTGCAAGAGGTTGCACATAAAGATTAAAAAGAGATGGGCTCAACGCAGAGCCCTGCGGAACTCCCTGTGCAATTGGGTGAGATTTCGATAGAAAAGGGGGTGCTGAGACCCGGAAGGATCTGTCTTTAAGGAAAGAATGGAACCACCTTAGAGCCAGGCCAGATACTCCGAATGTCTCCAGACGATCAAGAAGGATGTCATGAGACACCGTGTCAAAGGCCGCGCTGAGATCAAGAAGAATCAGCGCAGCGCTTTGACCGGCATCTAGGACCGTCCGGAGATACTCGGTAGTGGCCAAAAGAGCAGACTCCGTACTATGGCCCGGTCTGAACCCATTTTGGGATGGGTCCAGGATGTTATTCTGGACCATATGTTGGGACAGTACACTATTAACATGGGCTTCAGCAAGTTTAGCCAGCCATGGAAGCAGCGAGATTGGTCGGAAGTTTTCCGGTTTGGTAGGATCTAGGGAGGGTTTCTTGATGATAGGTGAAACCCAAGCTTGCTTCCATGCAGATGGTACTGTGGCTGAAGAGAAGGAGAGATTAAGAACAGAGGCCAGGGAAGGTAGGAAGAAGTCAAGAGACTCCAGAAATTGTGCCGGACGCATGGGGTCTGAAGGGGAACCAGTTTTAATTTTACGACACATTTTGATGAGGTTGTCAACGGATATTGCTGGAATGTTGGTCATAATTGTGCCGTAAGGGTGGAGGTTAGTGCAATTGACACGATTAGGGGAGTGTTGTGGGAAGGAGCTGTAGATCTTTTGTACTTTAGTGACGAAAAACGTGGCAAGCTCCTCACATTGTTGGGCAGTGGAGATATTGGGGGAGGGGGATTTACAGCTCTGGAGTTCTTTGACAAGCTTAAAGATTTCTTTGGCGGGAGTGGCACTCGAGTTGATTTTTTCAGCATAGAAGGCGGTTCGTGCTCCACGGATGGCTTTGTGGTACAATTTTTGTTTAGCTAGATAATTACTTTTGTCTTCGTTGTTGTATTCTTTTCTCCATAGACGCTCAGCTCTTTTACAGTCTTTGCGCATGGCTTTAAGGATGTCATTATACCAAGGGTTAGTCGGTGTACTACGTCCTTTCGTCCACTTCGCTGGAATGAGAGTATCAAGTCCTCCCGTGATCCAGCTATGGAATCTACAGTAGACTGAGTCAATGTCTGAGTTATTCTCAAGATGGATTTCCCCAAGAGTGGCCTGAAGATCACTAGTGGAAAGTTTGTGCCATGGTCTTTTTAGCCGTTGGACTGGTGCGTTTTTGTACGTAATTTTATTGATTAAAATAGTCAATTTAATGAGGTGATGATCAGTCCATTCCATTGGAAGGGGCACCTCAGTTTTAGCCTCTTCGATGTTAGTGAATACTGGGTCTAAGGTGTGACCAGCTAAATGCGTAGAAGTGTGGATCAGGGGGTAGAGTTGCAAGGCGGAGAGGTCAGCAAGAAGACTTTTGATCGTAGGGTCATTAGGTAGATCAAAATGAAGATTGAGGTCACCTAATATGGTAAAGTTCGCTGTTTTAGTCACTAACGAGTTAGCTGTCTCAAGAAGATCTTCAATGAATTTTGAGGCAGGTCCTGGAGGACGATAAATATAGAGACCTGACATAGTGAAGTTAGGGTTAATATTGATTTTGAAGTAAGCACATTCACAGTTAGTAAGTTCTTCTTTGGTGAATGTGCAAGTATAAATTTTCTTGTAGATGACAGCAATGCCTCCACCTCTCCCATCTCTATTCAGATTAAGCATATGGTATTCATCTGGAAGCGTAAGATTAGGTATGACAGAGATGTCATCACGTAACCAGGTTTCACAGAGGAACAGAATATCCGGGTTTTCATCCAGTAAGAGGGTGTTAACTTCGGAATAGTGTTTGGAGAGTGACCTGACATTGAGATGCAGGACCGTAATAGGAATAATTATAGGCGAGTTCTGAAGTTGTCGGATGCGGTGGGGGGTAGCAGTAGTAAAGTTACAGCTATTACATTTGAGGCATGTTTGACCAAGCATACCTGTTAGGTGGACACAGGGACTTACCAGGTTATATGCAAGTAGTTGTTCCCTGTCATAGTGACGGGGTACTGATGATGTCCGGCCAGGGGGACCATCATTAGGAAACCAAAAGTGAAATGAACCAATGAAAAGTTTTATTAACAAGTCACATGACCTGTTATGCTTACGTTACGCGCTCCGCGCCGCGCCCCGGATCGCTTCCGGGAAGCTGCGCTTCGCGCCTCGCTTCGCGCACCGGAGCACTTCCGGGTGCGCTAACGGGGCGCTTCATATGACGCATTACGCAACAACGCGATACGTCGTGGTTACGCGACGCGTCACGATGTTGTTTTCTAACGCGGCAGTTGCGCAAACAGAACGTTTACTGGTTCGCGAAACGAGTCGCGGCAGCAAATTGAGGTAACGGGAAGCTACCCGGTTGGCGGACCGGGAGCAAAACAAAAAAAAAAAATAATTAAAAAAAATACATAAAAAAATTCTATTAAAAACATATAAAATTTCGATTAAAAGAAGAATACATTTTAAAGCTTTTGATATTTGCTATTAAAAAACTATTGAAATTCACTGAAAAAACCATAGGTTATAGACCATATATAGTTAGGAATTAGCATTTATAAAACCTTGAAAATTCACTGAAAAAACCTGTAGGTTATAGACCATATATAGTTAGGAATTAGCATTTACAAAACCTTGAAAATTCACTGAAAAAACCATAGGTTATAGACCATATATAGTTATGAATTAGCATTTACAAAACCTTATTTTACTCACACAAAACCATTGAAATTCCATATATAGTTAGTTGCACTAACTATATATCGCGCACCCGCAATCCACTGCTGATGATGTCACATATTACATCATTCATGACATGGTCAGTGACATCACTGATGACATCTCAAATGACATCACTGATGACATCACTGATGACATCTCATTTGACATCATTGACCACATCACTGATGATATCATTCATGTGACAATACAATGCATCTCCTCACATTTTAATATAACCTCTGTTACACCCAGTGTTATATACAGAGTATAATTTTTGAAACCATTGATACACCAATACTAGTTACTACATACGCACTCACTGATTCCTACGTTTACACACACATTCACTCATTCACCCATACATTCATTCATACATACAATCACTCATCTTTACAACACTATCATATGCACTCATACACCTATACAGACACTCACACTCTGCCACTCATCCATGGAGTTACTCACACACCTAGTCAGTCCTGTAAAGAATCAATCACACTTCCATTTTCTAATCCATACAGTTAAACATAGAGCACCTTACATTTTCAAACATATACTAACACATACTTACTCTCTTATACAATCATTGATACAAGTACACATTGATCTGCACAGTGTCACACACCTCCCAGCCAGCCAAACACACACTCAGTCTCCCATACAAATACTTGGGCAATCAATCAATAACCCATATACTTACTCATATAGCTACTGATCAACACATGCAGCAGTTTACAGAACAACAGACATAATGATGCACAAATTAAGACAGTTTAGTCACTAACCCATGCACTCAGTGAGACACATTTAATCACTCACTCATACAGTCAGTCATGCACCTACTAAATCCTTCATCCAGACACTTATACATCCACTCATTCTTCAATATGTAAGACATATTTTAACCTTACAGAAACATACAGTCAGTGGATGTTGTCATCAGTGATGTAATTTGAGATGTCATCAGTGATGTCATCAGTGATGTCATTTGAGATGTCATCAGTGATGTCATCAGTGATGTCACTGACCATGTCATGAATGATGTAATATGTGACATCATCAGCAGTGGATTGCGGGTGCACGATATATAGTTAGTGCAACTAACTATATATGGAATTTCAATGGTTTTGTGTGTGTAAAATAAGGTTTTGTAAATGCTAATTCATAACTATATATGGTCTATAACCTATGGTTTTTTCAGTGAATTTTCAAGGTTTTGTAAATGCTAATTCCTAACTATATATGGTCTATAACCTATGGTTTTTTCAGTGAATTTTCAAGGTTTTGTAAATGCTAATTCCTAACTATATATGGTCTATATAACCTATGGTTTTTTCAGTGAATATATATATATATATATATATATATATATATATATATATATATATATATATATATATATATATATATATATATATATATATATATATATATATATATATATATATATATATATATATAAAATTTTTATGGCAAAATGAAACCCCTCATTTTGTTCCTTTTCAAATTAAATGTATTAAGTGTTACCACTTTATTCCAATCAAGATGACTTCAGGTGTGCCATACTTTTGTCATAAGTAAGACTGTTAGCGTTCTAGTTGTTCTTTAGAACACTCTGGGACATTCTGTCATTGGGCTATAGTTGGGCTACATCTGGCTGATATTTGGGCTACATTTGGGCTCTTTTGTCTCTGGTGGCCATCTTGGGAGACTGCATATCAGAATGTTTTTAATGAAATATAAGAGGATTTGAGAAGTCACTCAAAATGTGCCCTAATTTTTCTTTCTTCAGCACTAATCATAATTTCTATGGCAAAATGAACCCCCTCATTTTGTTCCTTTGCAAATTAAATGTTTTAAGTGTTAACACTTTATTCCAATCAAGATGACTTCAGGTGTGCCATACTTTTGTCATAAGTAAGACTGTTAGCGCTCTAGTTGTTCTTTAGAACACTCTGGGACATTCTGTCACTGGGCTATAGTTGGGCTACATCTGGCTGATATTTGGGCTACATTAGTTTTTTTTGTCTCTGGTGGCCATCTTTGGGCTACATTGGGCTACATTGGGCTACATTTGGGCTCTAACATATATATAGCCCAATGTAGCCCAATATATATTTTTCAAAGTTAATTTTCGTAAAAACCACTGGAGCATATATCTTGAGACATAGCAAAGGCACATCGGGCTACCAGTCCCTACAATTTTGCCAAGTTTTGTGGAAATCCATTTAGCCGTTCGAGCTAAAAGTGAGTCCAACCGCCCTATGGAAAACTCAATGTTAAAAACACGTTTTGAGACCCCCCTTTTTTCTCGGCCCCCGCTTGACGAAACCCCCCCAAATGTTTAGGGGCTACTCAGAAACAAAATGTTCCATTTTCCGGAAAATTTCAGCCAATTCCGTCCACAAACGCCAAAGTTATTAGACATAGAATTTTCAAAAATCCCATAGAGAAAAAATCCTAACTATATATACCTACTGGCGACCGCCAGTAGGTAATATAGATATTTATATATATATATATAGATATAAATATATAAATATATATATAAAGCAGAAATCCTGAAGCTTAGGAACCTCCGTCTCCAAGAACTCAGGTCCAGACCTCCAAACAAAGTGCTCCAATCAACGAATAGTTCAGTGCATAATCTTTTTATTGCAGTGTAGCCACAAATCGTTTTTTTGGTGGGGTGCGCCCGGTTAGCGTAACGGGAAGCGGACTGGGGAGCGTACTACAAGGAATGAAGAATGATTGACTTTTAACTTATTGTATGTTTATAGACTTTTTTTTAACTTTTTTTTCTGCTGAGTGACGTCTCGGCCTATCTTCACGGGATGCAGTCCCTACCATCTCGGCGTTTAAGCCCAGGGGGACCGGTAGTGTGGGAGAGATAACGGGGCATATTATCAAGGGGGTTTATCTCCGCTTTTTTGGCTTTAAAAGCCAAGAAAGCGGAGATAAAATTATCTCCGTATTACCTAGCTGTCGCTAACACCAGTTAGCGACCGCTAGTAGGAGATAGCGACCATCTTGGGCCCCACTTTGCATGTCAGTGATATTTATCACTAATGACATGCAAAGTGGGCATGCCAAGATGTTAGCGACTGGAAACAGTCGCTAACATCGCTATCTCCTATTACCAACTTTTGGAGATATTCGCGCTAAGCGCGAATATCTCCAAAAAGTAACACCTGCCCTGAGCAGTTCTTAGCCATGTTATCCAATGGGAGGTGGATAACATGGCTAAGAGCATTAGCTCGGTAATGCATGAATATCGCTGACTTTTCAGCGATATTAATGCATTGCGGCCGTTTTTTATTGCATTTGCGATAAACCTTGATAATAGCAAGGTTTATCTGCGATAATTTCTGACGATGCTTAGCGGTAAAAAATTCCTTGCTAAGCATCGTTAGGGATAAATATCGCTTAACTTTGGTAATAGGCCCCAATGTCTGTTAACGTTCGATTCGAAGGAAATCAGGAAGTGTTAAAAAACATTGTCTGCGCCATCTTGCCTTTTTTCAAATGCCACACTTTTGTCGTGCACGGCAGCCATTTTAGATGACTTGACCAGACCCACTCTCTGCACGCTGTCGATCCTTAGCATGGCTCCCCACCCTCGCAAGCATCTCCCCCAGGCACTGGTCACCCCCGCTCTCTGTCTTATGCATGGGCAATAAACCTCCCCCCATCTGCGCTGCTCTTCCCTGAGAATCACACCCTGTGCCCGCCCGACACCTCCCTTTCGCCCTATTCACTACCGCACCCTCTGACACTCCTCTTCCTCTGTGTCCGATTGTCCAGGCCGGTCCCAGGCTATCAGCTAGCCCTGCAGATGTAGTTTATGGCCCCAGCTGTAAAGAATTACCCCTCTTCAAAGGAGTTATAGTAGATCAAGGCCCACACCCGATGAGATCCGTCACACCACACGCGTTCCTACTATCTGAAAACCATCCTGTATTGTGATTGGGGAGGGGACCGAGCCTGAAGCGGAAGATTCCAGGGATGACTCTTTGTACATCAAATTTTTTACAATTATGTGTCACATTAAAAATATATAGCACTCCAACAAAGTAGTAGGATTATAAAACTTTAATAACTTATAAATATATACAACAAAACAAAAACAGTAAAAACATTTAAACATTTTTAGGCAAAAAGAAGGAAGTAGCGGTCGGTTGTGCGAATAGTCCCAAGGCATTACAACGTCCAGATTTCTGGACGGCACCCAGGTGATGTTGCCTGGGTGCCGCACTGATTTCGGTATCCGGCGTGGGGCGTCGCGGGGGGTGGGTCATCAGTAGCGGTCTGTTGTGCGAATAGTTCCAAGGCAGCAGAACGATGGCACCAAGGTGATGTCCAGTAAGTTGCCGCCCTCCGAATAACGGCGTGGGGGGCCCCGGGGGGGGGGAGGCGGCGTGAACGGGCCTCCCCAGGTGGAGCCTCGTCTGCTGTAGTGGGGCGCCCCTTTACCGTTTCAGTAGCCATTCCGTCCGCTTTTGGTCCACTGTGTCAAAATCCGCAATTCAGCTGAGTTGCCGCCCTCCGAATAACGGCATGGGGCGCCCCCGGGGGGGGGGGGCGGCGTGAACGGGCCTCCCCAGGTGGAGCCTCGTCTGCTGTAGTGGGGCGCCCCTTTACCGTTTCAGTTGCCATTCCGTCCGCTTTTGGTCCACTGTGTCAAAATCCGCAATTCAGCTGAGTTGCGCCCACTCTTGCGGTGCAGCGATAGGCGGCTGTCACAGGACTCTCAAAATGGCGGCAGGCTCTTTCCTTTTTGGGCCTGGTCCACTGAAATGGCCCTGGGACACCTTGGAAATCGGACGCTTGTCTGCTAGGTCTTGGACCCCATTCTCGAAAGCGTCCCCTCCGCCTTGAGGATTCTACAAAAGTCTTGGGGGCCCCCGACTCCTGTAGGCTTCCGGTGGGGAGCGGCTGCCATGATTGCTCGCGGAATGACCACGACGGAGCCACGAGATGGTGGTGCTTTCATGCTGACGCCAGCTTCAGTCTGAAACATCCAGAAACAAGGTGGGGCTTTCATCGTTTGGGGAAAAAAAATAGTTTTCATCCAATGAAAAGTGTTATTTTTAGGTCATATGATCAAGCCTTCCATCATTAGGAAACCAAAAGTAAAATGAACCAATGAAAAGTTTTATAAACAAGTCACATGACCTGTTATGCGGCATAGGGTATAAAAAACGTAGAAAATCCGTTGGCACGTGAGGCGGCGTCAGTAGCGGACCGATGTGCGAATAGGCCGAAGGCAGCACAACGCGCCAAGATCCGGATGGCACCGAGGTGGTGTCCAGCAAGTTGTCGCACTGGTGTGGCCATCCTACAATGCTGAAAGTCGGCGTGGGGCGCCCCGTTGGCCTGTGAGATGGCGTCAGTAGCGGACCGATGTGCGAATAGGCCGAAAGCAGCACAACGCGCCAAGATCCGGATGGCACCGAGGTGGTGTCTAGTAAGTTGCACTGGTGTGGCCATCCTACAATGCTGAAAGTCGGCGTGGGGCGCCCCGTTGGCCTGTGAGATGGCGTCAGTAGCGGACCGATGTGCGAATAGGCCGAAGGCAGCACAACGCGCCAAGATCCGGATGGCACCGAGGTGGTGTCCAGCAAGTTGTCGCACTGGTGTGGCCATCCTACAATGCTGAAAGTCGGCGTGGGGTGCCCCGTTGGCCTGTGAGATGGCGGCAGTAGCGGACCGATGTGCGAATAGGCCGAAGGCAGCACAACGCGCCAAGATCCGGATGGGACTGAGGTGGTGTCTAGTAAGTTGCACTGGTGTGGCCATCCTACAATGCTGAAAGTCAGCGTGGGGCGCCCCGTTGGCCTGTGAGATGGCGTCAGTAGCGGACCGATGTGCGAATAGGTCGAAGGCAGCACAATGCGCCAAGATCCGGATGGCACCGAGGTGGTGTCTAGTAAGTTGCACTGGTGTGGCCATCCTACAATGCTGAAAGTTGGCGTGGGGTGCCCCGTTGGCCTGTGAGATGGCGTCAGTAGCGGACCGATGTGCGAATAGGCCGAAGGCAGCACAACGCGCCAAGATCCGGATGGCACCGAGGTGGTGTCCAGCAACTTGTCGCACTGGTGTGGCCATCCTACAATGCTGAAAGTCGGCGTGGGGCGCCCCGTTGGCCTGTGAGATGGCGGCAGTAGCGGACCGATGTGCGAATGGGGCCAAAGGCAGCGCAACAATATTTTCTGAATAGAAGACACCACAAGGCGCTGAGATGCCAAGATCCGGATGGCACCGAGGTGGTGTCTAGTAAGTTGCACTGGTGTGGCCATCCTACAATGCTGAAAGTCGGCGTGGGGCGCCCCGTTGGCCTGTGAGATGGCGTCAGTAGCGGACCGATGTGCGAATGGGGCCAAAGGCACCGCAACAATATTTTCTGAATAGAAGACACCACAAGGCGCTGAGATGCCAAGATCCGGATGGCACCGAGGTGGTGTCTAGTAAGTTGTCGCACTGGTGTGGCCATCCTACAATGCTGAAAGTCGGCGTGGGGCGCCCCGTTGGCCTGTGAGATGGCGTCAGTAGCGGACCGATGTGCGAATGGGGCCAAAGGCAGCGCAACAATATTTTTGGAATAGAAGACACCACAAGGCGCTGAGATTCGGTTAGCACCTCGGTGGTGTCTAGCAAGCTATGCAGCTGAGTTGCGTGCGCACTTGCGGCGAATAGGTCAAAGGCAGCACAACAATGTTTTCTGAATAGAAGACACCACAAGGCGCTGAGATTCGGTAGGCACCGAGGTGGTGTCTAGCAAGTTGCCGTACTGGTGTGGCCATCCTACAATCCTGCTCCGAATAACGGCGTGGGGTGCCCGAAGGGGGGGGGGGGAGGCGGCGTGAACGGGCCTTCCTAGGTGGAGTCTCGTCTGCTGTAGTGGGGCGCCCCTTTACCGTTTCAGTTGCCATTCAGCTGAGTTTCGGCCGCTCTTGATGCTACAGCGACAGGCGGCTGCAAGAGGACTCTCAAAATGGCGGCCTGTTCTTTGGATTTGGGCCTGGTCCACTAAAATGGCCCTGGGACACCTTAGAACTCGGACGCTCGAATTTTTTTTCCTTTCCTCTACATGCAAAAAAAGGTAAATGCCCGGTACGTTACACGCTTCATCTGCCACGATGTACTCTCCAGAGGAACCGAAAAAAATATATAGTTATGGTAACTATACCATGCATCGTCATATGGAGAGGTGGCACCGATTAATTATAGTGCTGCATAAAAGAGAGATTTGGAGGAGAACCCCCGACCTGCCAGTACATTCATCAAAGAAGTGGCACTGACAGCATCAGAGGCAAGGGAAACGGTCCCAAATATTTAGAAGAACTTTGGAAAGATTAAAATGACATGTTTAGATTGTGGCAAATTAATTTCATGTGGACAGATGAGTGTTACTCTAATAAATACAGCATATGAACATCATCATAGTCGATGGTTGGTAGAGACATTTTGACTATATCCTGGACCTGCCCGTCCTCGCCCAAAATGGCGCCGGAATAAATGGGACTCGTAACTCCTTGTTGTGTTCTGGTTGCACAACCTTGATATCACGAGATACGTATGCAGTTTTGAAGCACATGGCGGGCGGGGACGAGAATAGATTGAATATTTCGATATCCCTATTGATATTAAGTTCTGATGTGTTATTGATTACTGTACTATTGAAAGTTCGAATTAACGTCACCCATGGTACTTGCCCGCAAATGTATATCTAGATAATTTTATTGTAAGTGGCCCTGTCGTATTTTAATTATAAAATGTACGTCCACCGATTCCGCAACTGTTAGACACTTTAGTTCTTGCAACCTAATGGCCAGCCCGTTACGTTCCTCTACAGTGTAAATGTCTACTCATCATATACGATTACAGTTTGCTCCGTGGCCGGCCCACGTGGTTATAGGCCCGTATTTGTATAATGACATTTTCACAATAAAGGTTTTTAAAAGAAAACATGGTAGTAGTATATACATTGGTAAAGTTTTTAATAATAGTCACTGTTTTCGAATCAGTAAAAGGCAAGTGAAATAAAGCAGTCCAATTACATGAAGGGTAAAAGGTATAATACGCAGGAACGCAGTAAAGATAAATGGTCAAGGGCTGTTGTGTTTTCTACTCCTGCAACATAAAGTGATCGATAAGAATCTGATATTCAGGCGTATCGGCGACTAAGACAGCAGGCCGACCCTCTTTTGCTCAACGGCTCCGTCATGGGACGAAGAAACGCCCTTTTTCTCGAAAAAGGAATATATTTTACTTGCAGGACAGTTGTAAATTTTCCGGGAAAGTACATTAGCCTGGAACATTATAACATATATTTAAGAAAAAATAATGTTCGAAAGCATCATTAGAATAAGAAAAGTAAAATGAACCAATGAAAAGTTTTATTAACAAGTCATATGACCTGTTATGCTTACGTTACGCGCTGCGCGTCGCGCCCTGGATCACTTCCGGATGCGCTAACGCGGCGCGTCATATGACGCATTACGCGACAACGCAGGTCTAGAATATAGTCAAAATGTCTCCACCAACCAGTGGTCGGAACACAACCCCTTTCAGCAGGCTAAATAGTTCTGCTAAATGACAACAGAAGGGACAGGCAACAAGAACCATCAGTGAAAGAGGGGAGGGCTAGTTCTTCTCTACCGGGTCACGTTGGGGCGCTACCGGAACTGATCGAATTGGTAGTCTACAGTGTTTCTGGATGTTTCAGACTGAAGCTGGCGTTAGCATGAGAGCACCACTATTTCGTAGCTCCGTCGTGGCCATTCGACGAGCAATAATGCTAGCCGCTCTCCACCAGAAGCCTGCGGGAGTCGGGGGCCCCCAAGACTTTTGTAGAATCTTCAAGGCTGAGGGGACGCTTTCGAGAATGGAGCCCAATCTCTAGCAGACAAGCGTCCGAGTTCCAAGGTGTCGCAGGGCAATTTTAGTGGACCACGCCCAAATCTGAAGAGCCGGCCGCCATTTTGAGAGTACTGTGGCAGCCGGCTATCGCTGCACCGCAAGAGCGGGAGCAACTCAACTACATGGTGAGCGAGACGCTGTAGTATAAAGAGCGGGCGGTAAACAGATGAATAGCGGAAGAGGCACAGTGTAGCAAAAGCGGGCGGAATGGTAACTGAAATGGTAAAGGGGCGCCCCACTACAGCGTGTCTTTAGGTGAAACGGATTGTGGGACAAGGTCAAGAATGGAAGAGTTACCAAAAGGCAAAAGTTCCGCTTCATCCCGGGAGCCGGCCACCTATGTCGGGGGCGATCTCAGGCTACACCAGGAGAACACGACTTGGGGAGGGAGCCGGAGCCAAGCGCCCCCTCCGAGTCCGCGCCATCACACCGTCCCTCGGGGGCCTCCGTCAAGCGGTTCAGGGTGGCACCGCATTACATTGTTCACAAATGCAGTCACGTCCTCAAACAGTCCCCACTTTACTTTGACAATAGTGAAGCTGAAGCAAGTGCAAATAGGCTTCAGACAGTGTTACAAGCACTCCTCAAAACTTTGAACCATCAGAGTGCATGAGTTTCATGCTCGATCGATTGAGCTAGCCGGATCGGGCATCAAAAAGTATAAAATAGTTATGTAAATAGTTGTTTAATAAAATGTTTTACCCTGTTACTTTGCTGGTGTGTTGTATATATTTGTAATATTTGCATAGAGTTTATCGTTATTTTGGGCGGGGTGGGTGGCAGAGCCGAGCTGTATTGCAGCCATCATGGTGTGGAGTTCAGTTCATCTCAATAGTTTCGTGTTTGTCATGAGGGGTTGTTCCTAATGTTTCTATTTTAGCGAGGTCAAAAAGAGATCCCATTAGTGGCCTACTGATTTTGCTCGATTCCTTTTGTTTTTTTACATGATTTTTCGCTATCTGCAAAGACTAAACAGAGTATTGCGACTCTGTGCTTGTTTGTAAATAGAGAATGAACCAAAGAGAACCAATTCTAAAACAGTAAATGCTTGGATAACAATCAATCAAATGGAGAGAGAAGCAGGCACGACGGATTACAACGGGGGCAAAGGCCTGCGTTAACTACCCTTCACTATCTGCAAAGAGAGAGTACTCCTAATAGAAATGAGGGGGAGGGGGGGCAGCATTCAAAGCAGATCAGTGTGCATAAACACGAAAATGTTTTTACTTACCACGTACTTGACATTCGACAGCTTATGATATTTGCTATTAAAAAACCATTGAAATTCACTGAAAAAACCATAGGTTAGAGACCATATATAGTTAGGAATTAGCATTTAAAAAACCTTGAAAATTCACTGAAAAAACCATAGGTTATAGACCATATATAGTTAGGGCTTAGCATTTAAAAAACCTTATTTTACTCACACAAAACCATTAAAATTCCATATATAGTTAGTTGCACTAACTATATATCGCGCACCCGCAATCCACTGCTGATGATGTCACATATTACATCATTCATGACATGGTCAGTGACATCACTGATGACATCTCAAATTACATCACTGATGACATCACTGATGACATCTCATTTGACATCAATGATCACATCACTTATGATATCATTCATGTGACAATAAAATGCATCTCCTCACACTTTAATATAACCTCTGTTACACCCAGTGTTAAATATGAGTATAATTTTTGAAACCATTGACACACCAATACTAGTTACTACATACGCACTCACTGATTCCTACTTCTACACACACATTCACTCATTCACCCATACAATCATTCATACATACAATGACTCATCTTTACAACACTATCATATGCACTCATACACCTATACAGACAATCACACTCTGCCACTCACCCATGGAGTTACTTACACACCTAGTCAGTCCTGTAAAGAATCAATCACACTTCCATGTTCTAATCTATACAGTTAAACATAGAGCACATAACATTTTCAAACATATACTAACACATACTTACTCTCTTATACAATCATTGATACAAGTACACATTGATCTGCACAGAGTCACACACCTCCCAGCCAGCCACACCCACACTCAGTCTCCCATACAAATAATTGGGCAACCAATCAATAACCCATATAGTTACTCATATAGCTACTGATCAACACATGCAGCAGTTTACAGAACAATACAAATAATGATGCACAAATTAAGACAGTTTAGTCACTAACCCATGCCCTCAGTGAGACACATTTAATCACTCACTCATACAGTCAGTCATGCACCTACTGAATCCTTCATCCAGACACTTATTCATCCACTCATTCTTCAATATGTAAGACATATTTAAAGTTTACAGAAACATACAGACACTGGATGTTGTCATCAGTGATGTCATTTGAGATGTCATCAGTGATGTCATCAGTGATGTCACCGACCATGTCATGAATGATGTAATATGTGACATCATCAGCAGTGGATTGCGGGTGCGCGATATATAGTTAGTGCAACTAACTATATATGGAATTTCAATGGTTTTGTGTGAGTAAAATAACACATATATATATATATATATATATATATATATATATATATATATATATATATATATATATATATATATATATATATATATATATTACCCCAATTACCTCCTCTTTACAGTAGTAAGCCAGGACGTATTTCAACTTTACAGAAACACATTGTCACTGGATGATGTCTTCAGTGATGTCATTTGAGATGTCATCAGTGATGTCACTGACCATGTCATGAATAATGTAATATGTGACGTCATCAGCAGTACATTGCAGGGGGCGCGAGTTATAGTTAGCTCAACTAACTATAACGTGCAAGTTTCTCTGGTTTTGTACTAGTGAAATGTCCAACAAACTCTAACATCCCTGAAAACTATGGTTTTTTCAGTGAATTTCAAATGTTTTTTAACCACTTGCACGCTAATGACAAAGCCAGCTCGTCATGGGCTTTACCTATGGTGCGCTCATGACGAGCTGGCTTTGTCATGAACAAGCCATTTTCTACTTCTTCAGCGCACAGCGGGAAAACGCGGTAGCGCTGAAGCGGTTAAATGGTAATTTCTAACTGTAACCTCCCTGAAACCTATGTTTTTTCAGTGAATTTCAAAGGTTTTTTAAATGCTCATTTCTAACTATAACGTCCCTGAAACCTACGTTTTTTTCAGTGAATTTCTATGTTGTTTTTTTTAAATGCTCATTTCTAACTATAACGCCCCTAAAACCTATGGTTTTTTCAGTGAATGTCAAAGGTTTTTTAAATGTTAATTTCTATCTATAACGTTCCTGAAACCTGTACATTTTTTCCAGTGAATTTCTATGTTTTTTTAAATGCTAATTTCAAACTAACATCCCTGAAACCTGTGCTTTTTTCAGTGAATTTCTCCTGGATAGGTGAGACATGTGCAGAAAGAGAAAGAAAGGTGCAGAAAGAAGCAAGAGAAGTGCAGTAAGAAGCAGCAGAAAAACAGAAAAAGGCAAGAAAAGTGGAGAATAAGTAAGAGAGGTGTACAAAGAGGAAGAAATCAATCAAATCAATTAATCAGCGGGATTATAAAGCATGCTACTCACCTGTGAGGGTCTCAAGGTGCTGAGGGGAGCTCCAGTTCAGTCAAAGAGCCAGGTCTTGAGGCTCTTTCTGAAGGTGTGGAGGGTGGGGGAGCATCTGATGTTCACTGGGAGCTCGTCCCAGGCTCTCGCTGCGACGTAGGAGAAAGCTCTTCCTGCTGCTCTGGTTCTGCGGATGTGGGGGTTCTCTGTAAGGGCGAGGTCTGTGGAGCAAAAGTCTCTCTTGGGTACGTGGAAGGAGACTCTCTCGTTGAGGTATTTGGGTCCAATATTGTGGAGGGATTTATAGGTGTGGTTGAGCAGTTTGAAGGTCACTCTCTTCTCGACTGGGAGCCAGTGGAGGTTGAATAGGTGTTGGGTCATGTGTTTGTGCCGTGGGGTTACAAGGACAAGTCTGACTGCGGCATTCTGGATGGTCTGTAGCCTGTGTAGGAGGGTTCTGTTGATTCCGGCATAAAGGGCGTTGCCATAGTCCAATCTGCTGCTTATAAGTGCGTGGGTGATGGTTTTTCTACATTCTGGTGGTATCCATTTGACGGTCTTGCAGAGGATCCAGAGGCAGTTGAAGCTGGTGGAGGTGATGGAGTTGATCTGGCGGGTCATGGTGAGGGAGGAGTCAAGGATGATGCTGAGGTTCCGTGTGTGGTCTGTAGGGGTGGACGGATACTCGAGAGCGCAGGGCCACCAGTTGTCATCCCAGGCAGAGGTGGAGGGTCCGAGGATGAGGTCCTCGGTCTTCTCTGAGTTGAGCTTCAGGTAGCTGCTTTTCATACAGGCGGATACGTCTCTCATGCCTTCTTGGAAACAGAATCTGGTCTCTTTGGGGTTCTTCAAGAGGGAGAGGATGAGCTTGGTGTCGGCGTAAGATACAATGCTGACCCTGTGTTGTCTGATGATGGCGGCGAGGGGAGGCATATAGATGTTTAAGAGCGTGGGACAGAGCGATGATCCTTGGGGAACTCTGCAGTTGATCTCAGTTGGTTTGGAGAGGAATGGAGGGTGTCTGATCCTTTGGGTTCTGCTGAAGAGAAAGGATTCAATCCAGGAAAGGGTGGTTCCTTGTATCCCTGCATCATGTAGTCTGGCTGTGAGGGTGTGATGTGAGATGGTGTCGAAGGCTCTGGAGAGGTCAAGTAGGATGAGGGCTGCAGTGTGTCCCTGGTCATGTAGCATGCGGATGTCGTCAATGGCAGCGAGTAGGGCCGCCTCAGTGCTGTGGTTGCTGCGGAACCCAGACTGGGAGGCATCTAGGATGGAGTTTTCTTCAATGAAGGCGGTCAGCTGGGTGTTTACGAGTCTCTCGGTGACTTTGGCAGCGAAGGGGAGGAGAGAGATGGGCCGGTAGTTTTTCAGGTCTGTTGGGTCTGCCGTTGGCTCTTGAGGAGAAGTTTGACCTCCATCTGCTTCCGGTCGTCGGGGAAGATGCCGGATTTGAAAGAGATTGAGCTGCAGAAAGGGGCAAGAGAGATTCAGAAATAGGCAGGAGAGGTGCAGAAAGAAGAGAGTAAGCTGCAGAAAGAAGCAAGAGTAGTGCAGACAGAGGCGAGAGGGGTACATAAAGACGCAACAGAGGTGCAAAAAGAGGCAAGAGAGGTGTAGCGAGAAGAGAGGTGCAGAAAGAGGCACGGGAGGTGCAGAAAGAGGCAAGAGAGGTGCATAAAGTTGCAAGAGATGTATAGAAAGAGGCAAGAGTGGTACAGAAATAGGCAAGATATGTGCAGAGAGAGGCACAAGAGGTGCAGAAAGAGGCAAGAAGGGTACAAAAGAGGCAAGAGAGCTACAGATATAAGAGAGTGAGCTGCAGAATGAGGGAAGAGAGGTGCAGAAAGAGGCAAGAGAGGTGCAGAAAGAATAGATTGAGATGCAGAAAGAGGCAAGAGGGTGCAGAAAGAGGCAAGAGAGGTGCAGAAAGAAGTGTGAGCTGCGTAAATAAGCAAGAGAAGTACAGACAGAGGCAAGAGAGGTGCATAAAGAGGCAACAGAGGTACATAAAGAGGGGGGTTACCCCGATTTGCCCCCAAGGGGGGCAGAAACGTTGTGGCTATTTTTGGGGGGAGTGGTGGCATTGTTATGCCCATTCTGGATAGCCCCCATGCATAAAAAAAGTCAGCATTATCGTAGACATCTAGTGGGCTTTTTGCCCCCCAGGGTGCAGATTTCGGGCTGCTGCCCCCATCTTCCCCCCAGGGGGGGCAGAAAGTCTGTAACTGTTGCAGGTGGGGGTGGGGGCATTGACATGCCCATTTTGGGCAGCCCCCACACTAATTAAAACGTGCCTCATCTGCCTCCAGGGGGACAGAAAGTCCACTAGATGCCAGGGAGTTGTTTAATTAGGGTGGGGGCTGCCCAAAACGGACATGCCAATGCCCCCACCCTAATTAATATTTGCCCAAAAAATCCCTGGCATCTAGTGGGCTTTTTGCCCCTGGGGCAGATTGGGGGCTACTGGAGGGGCAGGAAGGCTGTAATGTTTGCAGGGGTGGGGGTGGGGAGGGGGTTGGGTACAAGGGCATGCCTGTTTTGGGAGCCCTCACCCAAAATTCAAATTTGCCCAAAATAATCGCTGGCATCTAGTGGGCTTTTTGCCCCCTCCCCTGGTGGGGCAGATTGGGGGCTAATGCCCCCATCTGTCCCCCAGGGGGGCAGCAATTCTACTAGATGCCAGGGAGTTGTTTTGGCACATTTTTATTAGGGTGGGTGCTGCCCAAAATGGCCATGCCAATGCCCTCTACCCTAATTAAAATGTGCCCAAAAAAATCCCTGGTGACTAGTGGGCTTTTTGCCCCGGGGGGTCAGATTGGGGGCTACTGCCCCATATTCCCCCCAGGGGGGGGAGGAAGGCTGTAATTTTTGTGGGGGTGGGGGTGGGTGCACGGGTATGCGCGTTTTGGGAGCTCAAGTCAAGTCAAGTCAAGTCAGAGATATTTGTATCACGCACATATCACGTCCAAAGAGTCTCATAGCGCATGCCGACGGCTGTGACAGGGGAAAGATAGATCTTAATTTGCAAAACGCCATGTCTTCAGCTTTTTACGAAAACAGCTGTGTTCCTGGACAATGCGGAGGCCATGAGGCATTTTGTTCCATGAGGAGGGGGCAAAAAATGAGAATGTACGACCTCCATTTCTGGAGGTGCGTATCCTGAGAGGAGTTAGCAGAGACTCTGAACTAGATCGCAGTTCTCTTTGGGGCTGGTACCATGTTAACTTACGAGACCAATATTTTGGGCCGTTTCGGTACATCTGTTTATGAATTAAGCATAGTGTTTTAAACAGAATTTGTTTTTTTACCTGGAGCCAATGAAGGCTCTTTAGGCAGGGGGCCGATGGGGATCTGTGTGGAAGGTTGAGCACCAGCCGAGCTGCAGTATTTTGGAGAACCTGGAGTCTTTTCAGATGGTGCTCATTGATGGCTAATAAAAGGGCGTTCCCATAGTCTATTCTATTCATGATAAGACCCTGGACTAAGGGTTTCCGGGCCTCAGCTGGAATCCACTTAAAAACCTTTCTGAGGCTACACATGATTCTGAAGCAAGTCCCTACAATATGATTTATTTGGTTTCACATACATAGTTTATTGTCCAAATAAAAACCCAAGTTCCGCACTGATTCTTTGGGCATAGGACAATTGCCCAGATTAGTTACTGGCCACCAGTCATGTGCCCAGTTTTCTGATGCCTTACCAAAGAGCATTATTTCCGATTTGCTGCCAGTCAGCTGTAAATGGTTAGTATTCATTCATTTATCAACCTCAATCATACAGTTTTTGAAGCGCTGTCTTGTCTCATTGGGATCTGAATCCAGAGCGACCAAGATCTGTGTGTCGTCTGCATAAGACAAGACATCAAATCCAAAGGTTCTGATCACTGTGGCCAGGGGTGTCATATAGACATTAAAAAGTGTAGGGCTTAAGATGGAGCCCTGAGGGACACCCATCTTAACAGGTCTTTTACCTGCTATATTTTTCCCAATTTGGACTGCAATAGTACGATCAGATAGATAGCTGGTGAGCCATTTCAGGGCGCTGCTTCTGACATCAATCTCCCAAAGCCAGTGGATTAAATTGCGATGGGAGATGGTGTCAAATGCAGCGGACAGATCGAGTAGGAAAAGGATAGAAGATTGATGTTTGACCAGTGTTAATCTAATATTATCAACAACCTCGACCAATGCTGTCTCCGTACTGTGTGATGGCCAAAAACCTGATTGAGACGGGTCTAAAAGTTCTTGTTTTTCCAGATGGCTCACAAGCTGTTTGTTAACAAATGATTCAAGTATTTTCCCGAAATATGGGAGTAATGAAATAGGTCCATAGTTTAAGAGAATATTAGGGTCGGCCAGAGGTTTCTTTAGTATTGGTCTGATTCTGGCTGCTTTCCAAGCTGTGGGGAAGTCTGCTTCCACAAGAGATTTGTAAAGGAGATCAGTCAGACATTCCACCAAGACCGGGGCAAGTATGGCAAATAGTTTAGGTGATATATGGTCAGTGGGGGCCCCAGACTTTATTTCCAGCCCAACTGACATGGCCATTTCACTGTTAAATTTTACAAATTCGCTCAAGATATGAGAGTGATCACATGGCGGGATTGCCCTAACATCAGACTGCATTATAGCTTGGAGCGGAGGAAATGAGGTGTGTATTGCGGTTATTTTATCTTTAAAGAATGCTGAGAGGGCATCAGTCCACTCTTGGGAGCTGGGTGCTGATAGCGGATTGCGAGAGATGGTAAATTCATTTAGGATTTGATACAGCTCTTTAGCAGAATTTTCCGCTTTAGTTATCTGCTTCGCCACAAATGTCAGTTTTGCTGACCTGATATCTCGCATATAGCCAGTGTGCAATAATTTGTAGCTCCCACCCTAATTCAAATTTGCTCCCAAAAAATCCATGGTGTCTTGTGGGATTTTTGCTCCCCCGGCGGGGCAGATGGGGGCCAATGTCCCCATCTGCCCCCCAGGGGGGCAGACAGTCCACTAGACGCCAGTGAGTTTTTTGGGCAAATTTTAATTATGGTGGGGGCTGCCCATAATGGGCATGCAAATGATCAAACCCTAATTAAAATTTGCCCAAAAAATCCCTGGCATCTACTGGGCTTTTTGCCCCCAGTGAGGGCAGATTTAGGGCTAATGCCCCTATCTGCCCCACAGAAGGGGCAGAAAGGCTGTAATTTTTGCAGGGGGTGGGGTCATGGGCATGCCCATACTGGGCAGCCCCCCAACACAAATTATCAATTTTTTAAAAATCCATGATGTATAGTGGGCTTTTTGCCCCGCTCGGGGCAGATTGGGAGCCATTGCCCCCAACTGCCCCCAGGGGGGGGGGGCAGAAAGGCTGTGAATTTGTGGCCAGGCGGGTGGGGGCATTGGCATGCCCATATTGGGAAGTCCAAACCCCTAAATATTATGAAAGAAACATCCCTGTTATCTAGTAGGCTTTCTGCCCCCCCCGGGGGGGCAGATTGGGGGATACTGCCCCATCTGCCCCCAAGGGGGGCAGAAAGAATAAATTTGCCTTTTTTAATCTGTTGGTGCAAAGGCCCTTGCCCAAGGGGCCGCTCCCCCCTCCCTGGTACCTAGTGGGTGGATCCCTGCTTGGGGATCGCCCTCCTCGGGATCCACTGATGGGTGCCATTGGAAAGGGGAGATTCTCCCCTTTCCAATGATACCTCTCCGGCCTTTCTATGTGCCTGGGAAAAGTGAAACTGAAATGAGCCTAAGGGCTCATTTCAGTTTCGGTTTCTGTGCAATGACGACGGCGCAACGTGCACGCTGATCGTCATTGCACAGAAACCAGGGAGGGGGCTTTGGAAGCTGGGGAAGCTCTTCCCCAGCTCCCGAGGCTTTGGGGGAGAGAAGGATTTCCTGCCTCTGTCCTCATGACAGAATGGTTCCGTCATGAGCACAGGGGCACAGATGCTCATGATAGAACCATTCCGTCATGAGCATCGAGGGGGTTAAGCGCAGCATTGTGATGTGCCAAAAATAAACAAACTAGTCCCCAAAGGACAAAATACACACCTACAGCATAGTGAAACTGTAGTTGGCTGGTGCTCCGCGAGCAAAAAATGAAAGTGATGTCTCAGGAGCACCAACCAATGAGGAACCAGCAAACAGGACCGACGCAAGAGTGACCCTATGGAAAACAGCAGATGGGATTGCACTGAAATTGCACTCAATATAGTATAGAAAGTACAACCGTTCTTGCAGACAGTGCATGTGTGCTGAAGCTTGTCCTAAAAACATACTGGCTGGTATCGCACGTACAAGCTGCACCGGACCCAATGCTTAAATTGTAAAAAAAATAATAAGTTCAAAGGCTGTCGTCAGGAGTCCCTAGCAGCTTGCACCGCCCAGTGCCCCAGCCAGCGCTGCCGGTGGCAGTATAAACATACCTGCGAACACTACATCCCTTCAATTGTGGCACTTCAGACTATTTCAGGTGCCAAAAGCTATAAGAATGGTTTGAGTGGCTGATATTAGTCATTTTATTGTATATTGAATTAATAAACAACTGTTGTTGTGCTCATCTCTAAAAAACACAAGCAGCGCCACCATGTGCCAGATTGCTATGAGACCTGGAGTTAGCAATTAAGTGCTGGTGTCGTACATCGGAAACCACCGGCTAAAATTAAGCACTGACGCCTGACCCTAATTTGCCCACCTCTGCACCTCATGTGTAGCCACCCAATGCTACTCACCATACCTAAAGCTGACCATGTTGTTTGGCAGAAGCGGGCAGGCTCACTCAGTCATCGGAATTGACGGCATCCCCTGGCTGACGCTGGACAGTAACAGCAAAGAATATCTGCCTGAAGTGATGAGTAGAGGAGGGGGATGAAGTGCGTAGGCAAGTGGTAAGAGGTGAAGTGGAAGGCCGTAATAAGGCATGTATGTTAGTGTTTAATGGAGAATGTGATTTGTTGCTGCACTCCATGCAAGGCAGACCATAATTCAGCAAAATGGCCAAGGGCATGTGCTAATAGCTTTTCTATATCAGCTTTAAATTTTGGTTTTAGAGTTGAACTTTTGCCTCTCTCACATTATCAACTGTGGGTCTCACTTCATTCTCTTGCCACTATTCTGCTCTTCTCTGCAACATAGATATCAGTGGTTCAGCAGGTGCAGTTGCAGACCCTCTGAATCCTAATTATAAATTACAACCTGAAAAGTGGGATAGGATAAAGAGTTTTTTTAATGTTTGCATTAGGTCCCAAGGCACTCTTGCTACGCCACTGGCTCATAACTCAGCAGTTTGTTCATTCCATGTTATGTTATGTTATTTGAATCTTGATATAGCACTTAACTAATCCCCGTGGGTACATCTCAGTGCGTGATCAGCAGGTAGATAACATAGAGGCAGCATTAAAACAGCCAGCTTTTAAAGTGTTTCCTGAATACAAATAGATTTGGGCACACATGGATGAACAGAGGGAGTTTGTTGCAGTGAGACTTTCTTGTCTCTCACTAGTATGTGTGCGCAATTTATAAAAAAAAAAAATAAGTGCAGGGGCTAAAACATTTTCTTAGAAGCCCACCTTCGGTGCTGCCCAGTGCCAGGGTTGCCATATACCAAGGCTGCCAAGTCAAGACTGCACCTCGGACCTTTTTAATTCATCACCCTACCCTTTCTGTCTCTCTAGTTCCCTCTTTCAGGTGCTTTTCAATCTCTGCGTTCTCTATTTAACCCTGTTTTCATATCTTTCCTCCTTTTATCCCTTTATTGCTCATGCTCCAGTTCAAATTGTAATGGAGAAAAATATCTCCCAGTCTCCAAAAATGAATGCTGGTGGCCACCACCAGCAACCACTGGCACACAATAATTACTGGATGTCACCCATTCTACCACTTCCTGCACTTTCACCTCTTTCTCCTCAGTATGTCCACATTGCTAATTTTTAGGTCTGGCCTAAAGAAAGGTTTTGCTGTTGCATAGCCTAATGTAATCAATAGCATAAAGAAAAAATAATATAACTATGCTCTCATACAGGAGCTTTGGGTGAGCTCTCTTCATCTATTGACTGATTCAACAGACATTCACATTTTGATTCCATCACCACAACATGCAGCAAGGGCAATAGATGGTTGCATGTGTTTCCCACTAACATCCGACTCGAAGAAACCAGTTGTGATTAACTGGTGTTTATCAAGAATGGGTTTCACCGGGTTAAATAAACCCACTCATTGAAAAATGTTCCTGATGTAAAATCCCTTTCTTCAGGTTTTATTGTTAATCTTCTTTTAAGAGTCCCCCCTTAATCCACTGCTTTTACCACTTAGTTTTAGGATGTGCATGAGCCAGCACGCAAGTGCTGCTCTTGGATGAGCTGTGGTCGTTCAGTATGGAGAGAAGCTTCGCCCACTCCCCTTCCTTATTTTCATTGGCTTGTGTGTTTGTCCTTTGTAAATGCTGTCTTCCCATTCATTATGAGGCATGTTAGTCCCTCCTTAGTACATCCATGGTGACATTTGTATCCTATCGGGAAAACAAAGGAGAGAGTAAGGGATCGTGCCCACTGCAGGTGGACGAGGAATACTCCTGTTCCCCTGGACAAGGATATGGAAAAACAAAAGAAGGAGTATTTTCCGACGTGTAGGGTGGAGGTCTTTCAAAATTGGAAAATTAATCCTTTTCTAAAAAAACCCTCACTCACCACCGAGCAGCGGAAGGTAGAAGTAGGTTATGGGCCACTCGCCACGCCAGTAAACTAATACGTTGTACCGCGTGATGTACCTACCCCCTGCCCGACGTAGCACAAAACAAAACTTCAATTAGTTTTTGTTTTTTGCTCCTCAGTTTTGAGAGCATTTCACCTTTGGTACAATTTTACCATAGGTCAAATAAGGATTTAGGATAGGGTGAGTCTTTTAGGGGACTCATACCGTCCATCTCCTTTGGTCCTGATGAATACCGGGAATCTTCCCTAATGGTAGAAACATGTTGACCTAATGCACTATTAACACATATAGAGATACGTAGGTCGTAACTTCCCCTTCCAGTATCTCGCACTTTATTTTAACATTGTCCAGTTACTTTTTAATAAAATTCACTTTTTCAAAGTTAAACCAGGACAATTTTTAACATCACCCTTTTTTGCACTTACATTTCACAACCCGCTCCACTGTACTACAGGTGTCGAAGCACACCCTGGTGACGCTAGGCCACCAGGGTGGACCCCGATGATGAAGCATGTCACCACTAGGTGGTGAGTGAGGGTTTTTTTAGAAAAGGATTAATTTTCCAATTTTGAAAGACCTCCACCCTACACGTCGGAAAATACTCCTTCTTTTGTTTTTCCATGACATTTGTATCCTCCCATGGCTACTGGCCCCTTTACTTGGTTGTGACAAAGGGTGTGTACTATTTCCTTTACATTTCTCCATTAGGCAGACGACGTAGCATCATGCAGCTTTTCAAACAACACGGGGAGATGTGGGGTTTAGAATCGAGCAACACAACATGTTTTGGTGCCTTCTAGCCCCTCCGTTGTTGTGCCTACTTCCCCCCTCCTCCCATCCTCCTATTGTCCTTGCCCTCTTTTCCCCTCCCTACCCTCCCTCCCGGTGTCCGTGCCTTCTCCTCTCCTCCCCCAACCCTGCTTGCCTGCTCTTTCATTGTCCGTGCCTTTCCCCCTGCCCTCCCTACCTACCGATGTCCATGCCTTCTCCCCCTCGCTCTACCGCCCGTTGTCTGTGATGCAGAGTTGCCAACCTTTTGCAATGCAATAGGTCTTGCGTAAATTAGAGACCTATTGTCCTATAAATGCTTGACTTTGTTTTATTTGAGATTGGCACTGCTGCCTAGATCGCGCCCGCCGGTTAATATTTCCAGCAACTGTGCCACATCGGAGCCGGCAGTTACAGCAGCCTTACTTACCCTCGTTACTGGGAACCGCAATCCCACGTTGCCAAGAACATACAGCTCTTTGAGACCAAAGGCAACAAGCCCCAGCGCGTAAATGACAAGAGGGGTATACGTTAGCACAACACAATGGGCTCTGTATTGTAGCTGTATTTATGTATTTTACAAGTACATAATTGCTTTCTTTTAAGACTTTTAAAATCAAATATCGGCAGTTTGTCATGTGATTTCTTCTTTTTAATGATCCGTGGAATGCAAAAATAACCTATATTTTCACCAAAGTCATAGATGTGTGAAAATGCGTTTCCTTTTCAACAAACATTTTAAGAAGACTGGTACATTGTGAGTCGTGAAGTTATTTACAAGCAAAATGTGCGCAGAGTTGGTACTCACTAGAGTGAAGACGGCAGAGTAGTAGTCTTTGTTCCTGATGTCTGTTTCCATTCTAAATGCCATTTCCAACATGGCCACACAGCCAAAATTGGCAATCAATTTTCCTAATACAAGATGGATACTATCTACATATTTAATTAGGTAGTGGTGTACAAACTCAATATGGATGTTAGCGTTTATTTTAGACTATGGAAATCTCTGTAGACTATGGAAATCTTGGTATTTCATGTAGCGCAAGGCTACTTTTGTTTTCGGTGCAGAGGCCGGTGCTGGTTTTTTGCTTGCCATGTAGTTTTGCTCTTTCCGATTGGCTGGAGCTGTCTCACGAGCAATGCTTATAAAACGAAGCACTGAGTTATTTATCAAAAATGAAGTGTGTGCCTTATTTCCTCACCTACTCCATGTTGCTTCCTCCCTGCCCTCAAATACAAAAATGCGCTGTGAGGTCCCTATTTACATATATTTTTTACATGTACCTAACTATCTCAGACCAGCACATTTAAAAATAAAAAAAATAAAAACAATTTTAGAATGTGCTTACATGTGTCCTCAAGCATATGCACGCCTCTAAATTTATATTGCTTGGTGGGCGAATCACACTTTTAAAAATACATATATTTATAGAAAAATGTTGCACATTGTCAGCAACTAATGCTGTACAGCAATGGCAAAAAATAATTTTTGAGTTCAAAAGGTATGTAATGCTTGTTTTTAATGTAGTAAATTCTAGAGTTTAACTTAAAATGATGCTTTTACTAGATAAAACAAGCATTTGCAATGCTGTAGATCTCGCATTTGCAAGAGTTTTAGCTATTGGCATGTAAATAACACTAGCACCATAGCTGTGGGGCTTCTTTTTAGCCCCACTTCAGTGGCGACTGCCTTTTCTCCTTTTGCATTTGCTTCATTGTCTTCAAAATTATCCTGTTTTTACTCAAACTTTTACACTTATCATCCTCGGTTAGCCTAATCCTTTTAGTACCTTCTTCAACTTTTTCTCGTGCAAGGGAATGCTATTTTCCCGGTTTCATATGTCTTGGTGGGCCCTCAGAACCTCTCTTCCCAAAGACACGACTGAAGCATAGTTCATTTCTAGCAGTTTATTATCTTCCAATGCATTTCGGACCACATTTGTCCTTCGTCAGGGAACAAACTGTAAATAACAATAGAACATGTCTTACTAACTCATTTTAAAAAAAACATACATCTATCACATTTTCTGCCATTTACCCTCCATATCACACCTGGTTACCACTAATCTACAACTAAATCGGTTCTTCGATTGCCCGCCCTTTCCTATACCTTTCACAACTCCCCTCTAGGTTCTCACTCAATGTTTTCCCATTCACTTTAACCGTTCTATGGGTCTACCCCCCTCACAGCCTACGTACATCTAGCTTCGCTTATACGATTAATATTTAACCTCCTTCTATCAACCTCTAATGTCTCCGTTCGAATCTCCCATTATTCACGCTTAACTACAGCATTCCTACTCGTTTCTCCCTTCCCTTTGGACTCCCTTCTGATCTTTCCCTTTAGCCGCCGCTCATACCTGCTGACTGGAAAGCATCCTTCTTTCTTCGTAAATGCGAAAACCCGCTAAACCTCGTTCCTCCCAGCTGTTTTAAATAGAAACCTCACTACCTCCTTACTGTTGACCCACCCCTTTCTTAACCCGCCTATTCCTTACACTTCCTCTCTACCGTCCAATTCAACCCGCAACTACATCTCCCACAATCCCCTGCACAAGGCATCTCGAAACATCGTTAAAAGTCTTAACGCTCCACATCAACCGAAACTTTTTGTGGCATATCCCGTGTAAAGACAGTCTTTAAAAACATTATCCATTCTTTCTTGTTCGTTGTTTGTCCTCTCCATTTGACTTATGAGCATAAACTCGCTGGGATGAACCAAGTTCTTACTCCTTGCACGTGTCTGTGTTTTCTCTGGTCTTTTTTGA
Source organism: Lissotriton helveticus (assembly GCF_964261635.1). NCBI lineage: Eukaryota > Metazoa > Chordata > Amphibia > Caudata > Salamandridae > Lissotriton > Lissotriton helveticus. The sequence continues at coordinate 151,277,309 of NC_136073.1, forward strand.
AACTCAAATAGGTTGGGTGCAAAACCCCACTGGGCTGAACATTGACATCTACACATAAACACGGGTTGCACTCCGTTGTTTTTTCCACCAAAGTTTTCTTACTTTTTTTTCATCGCTTTTTAGTGGCTAAAAAGAAGCCCCACAGCTATGGTGCTTATGTTCGACACGTGCTGTGTGGGCTGGCACGAAAAGCAGTAAGCACCCCGCACAGGTTTAAGAGTTGGATTAATAAAAAGCGATGAAAAAAAAGTAAGAAAACTTGGTGGAAAAAACAACGGAGTGCAACCCGTGTTTATGTGTAGATGTCAATGTCCAGCCCAGTGGGGTTTTGCACCCAACCTATTTGAGTTTCAAAAAAGACCAGAGAAAACACGGACACGTGCAAGGAGTAAGAACTTGGTTCATCCCAGCGAGTTTATGCTCATAAGTCAAATGGAGAGGACAAACAACGAACAAGAAAGAATGGATAATGTTTTTAAAGACTGTCTTTACACTGGATATGCCACAAAAAGTTTCGGTTGATGTGGAGCGTTAAGACTTTTAACGATGTTTCGAGATGCCTTGTGCAGGGGATTGTGGGAGATGTAGTTGCGGGTTGAATTGGACGGTAGAGAGGAAGTGTAAGGAATAGGCGGGTTAAGAAAGAGGTGGGTCAACAGTAAGGAGGTAGTGAGGTTTCTATTTAAAACAGCTGGGAGGAACGAGGTTTAGCGGGTTTTCGCAGTTACGAAGAAAGAAGGATGCTTTCCAGTCAGCAGGTATGAGCGGCGGCTAAAGGGAAAGATCAGAAGAGAGTCCAAAGGGAAGGGAGAAACAAGTAGGAATGCTGTAGTTAAGCGTGAATAATGGGAGATTCGAACGGAGACGTTAGAGGTTGATAGAAGGAGGTTAAATATTAATCGTATAAGCGAAGCTAGATGTACGTAGGCTGTGAGGGGGGTAGACCCATAGAACGGTTAAAGTGAATGGGAAAACATTGAGTGAGAACCTAGAGGGGAGTTGTGAAAGGTATAGGAAAGGGCGGGCAATCGAAGAACCGATTTAGTTGTAGATTAGTGGTAACCAGGTGTGATATGGAGGGTAAATGGCAGAAAATGTGATAGATGTATGTTTTTTTAAAAATGAGTTAGTAAGACATGTTCTATTGTTATTTACAGTTTGTTCCCTGACGAAGGACAAATGTGGTCCGAAATGCATTGGAAGATAATAAACTGCTAGAAATGAACTATGCTTCAGTCGTGTCTTTGGGAAGAGAGGTTCTGAGGGCCCACCAAGACATATGAAACCGGGAAAATAGCATTCCCTTGCACGAGAAAAAGTTGAAGAAGGTACTAAAAGGATTAGGCTAACCGAGGATGATAAGTGTAAAAGTTTGAGTAAAAACAGGATAATTTTGAAGACAATGAAGCAAATGCAAAAGGAGAAAAGGCAGTCGCCACTGAAGTGGGGCTAAAAAGAAGCCCCACAGCTATGGTGCTTATGTTCGACACGTGCTGTGTGGGCTGGCACGAAAAGCAGTGAGCACACCGCACAGGTTTAAGAGTTGGATTAATAAAAAGCGATGAAAAAAAAGTAAGAAAACTTTGGTGGAAAAAACAACGGAGTGCAACCCGTGTTTATGTGTAGATGTAAATAACACTGCCTTTTATGTATGTGTTTTAAAACACCTGCAAGCTGTACTTAAACCGGCACTTTGTACTTATAGGGGCATATTCTCAAGGACTTATCGCTGAGTTAGCTGCACTTTATCGCAGCCAAAGTGGCGATAAAATTATCGCCCTATTCACAAGCTGGTGCTAACTGCTGATATCACCAGTTTTCCTGCGACAGCGGCCACAAAAAACATCACCACAAATGACACCGGCAACTAACGCTAATGATATGCAGAGTAGGCGTTCCCGTGCAAAAAGCTGTGACAACACCACTTTGTAACATAATCAACGACCAGCCAGATCGGTGATAAGATCCCAAATCATGCGATAAGGCGCGTTAGCAGAAGGGATTTTTAACACCTGTTCTTACCTGGTGTTAAGTCGGATGACAACCTGCACCATAAAAGGGAGAAAAGCCCAGAGCCACACCTGAAGAACAGCAGATGCCATGGAGCTACTGATCATGCAGCTTGGAGCCCCAAGAGGGCCACAATACCCACCACCCCCAGACCCACCACCCCCCGGGCCCCCCAAACTACCAGAGGCAGCGCAGACAAAGACAGGGGACCTTCTGAAAATGCATCAGCCTCGCAGACTTAACACCAGAGGATGTCATTGCCCACTACAGGCTCAAAAGGATAACCATCCTCCGCATCCTGACCATCATTGCCCACAGGCTGACGGTAGCAGCACAGCGGACAACCAACATCCCTCCGCAGACAAAGCTGCTGGCTGTGCTGCCTCTGTTGGCCTCTGGTATCTTCCAACCAACAACCGCCAGAGTCGGAGGAGTCTCACATCCAGCCCTATCACAGTTCCTCACACCTGTCTTGGATGCCAACATCAGCTTGGTACCCCAGCCCTTTCCCTTCCCCCACACTGTGCAGGAACAGCTGGAGACCAAACAAGGCTTCCACGCCATAGCTGGCTTCCCGCATGTGTTGCGGGCAGTTGGCTGCAAACATGTCCTACTTGTGCCCCCTGCCGACACTGCACACAATTACCGCAACAGAAAGCACACGCATTCCATCACTGTGCAGGCAGTAGTGGACCACCGGGGACTCTTTACCAACGTCGTTGCCAACTACCCAGTCAGAGTGAATGATTCCTTCATCTTCCGACAGTCCATCATCAACCAGCACTTTGACGCTGGCACCTACGGAAATGAACTGCTCATTGGTAAATACCAAATGAACACACCACACACCTCAACTCCACAATCATGCAACTCACAACTCTGTGAATGCACATGTTAAAGACTCACATACAACATGCCCATCTACCAGACAAAACAGCACAACTTACTGTGGTAACCTGGGCTAGCCATGTACATAAGCTATCAACAGCATGGCACCTCAGCCACACAATAGCAGAATGTGTGGAGAAGTGGGAACCAGGCATGTGCGAAGGAGGCAAGTAACCATTGAATGAGAATGTACACAATGCCAAGTGTGGTGTGGATGTGCTGGCCAAACGTCATTATGCAGACCACAGACATGTCCATGTCGACATATACTGCTGGTGTTTGGAGTACAGTGGACAGTGAACGCAACCATGTTACCCTAGGCAGTGGGGAATATCACAGAAATGTAGCCTGTTGCGTCCCCCCCTGTAAGCGTGAGCGGAGTGGGCTGGCCCGGTGTATGTAGGGGTGTGAATAAAAAGCCAGTTGCTCTGGGCATGGTTCTCTTCCAGAATGGCCAATGTGTCTGCCAGGGCGGTGCCTCTCACCCCGCCACGAGGCCGACGCCGTGAGCGGTGGTGCCTGCGATCCAGTACGTCTGCTGCACCCCAGGCCACTGGTCCCCATACCCGTCTTGGTGGCCCCTGCGCACCGAGGCCTCACTGCTCACCTGCCGACACCGGCGTGTGTCAATTTGGGCCCACCACATGCCGGTACAAGCTCCAAGCCCGAGGCCCACAGCCTTGGCAGCCTCCTCAGACCATCTCTGGTCTCTGTGACACAGCTGCCTCCGGCCTACACTGCAGTCTAGTAGGTCACACATTTGGAACTGAATCTTGATTGTTTAAAGGCAGAGTTCACATCATTGTACGCAAGAAGAGGAGTATGAAGAAGACATGGTTCAGTCTGGAGAAAAAAAGGATCATCGTCATGGGGGTGATCGAACACTACGAACAACTGCTCTGATGCTACTCACTCTGTGCGTTGCAAGCCAACAACACGTTGCTGTGGGCTCCTGCTGACCTCTGCCTCCGGCCTACACTGCGGTCAAGTAGATCACACATTGGGAACTAAGTCTTGAATTTTTTATGGCAGAGTTTATACCATTGTACAGGCCTCATCTCAGACTGCATCCCCTTTCAGCTCTGGTGGCACTAACTCTGTGCCCCGAATTTCGTGGTCACTCTCTGGTTGAATTTAGGTGGCCTCTGAGTCTATGGCCTGGGGGTTGTCTTCATCAGCTCAGCCCTGCCGCAGTGCACCACAAGTCACCGTCATGTGGCAGTGTGCCTGTGCCGGCCACAGTGCATCCAAGGCCACTAACTCTGTGCAGCTCAAGTCATGGACCCTTTCTGTTTGAACTTCTAATTGTCTGATCACTGTTGTAGTTGTTGTCAGCACCAACCACTCCCAGAGGGTTGGCTTACACTCACCCCACACCCATTCAGCACAGACGTCACTGGACATGTGACCCTGGCAGTAAAAGGGGCCAGGCGCATGTGCCCGTAGCTAGTTCCCCAAACTAAGTGTGTCTGTGTGCTCATTATGTAGGCATGAGGGCCCCAGGCCCTCCACATTCCATTGTGCTGTGTACAGCAGACGCAACCATGTCACATCAGGCAGTGGGGAAGACATAGGACATGTAGCTGTGTCATACCCCCCTGTAAGCGTAAGCAGAGTGCGCTGGCATATGACAGTCCAGCGGAGTGGGGTGAATGATCACCCCAGGTACTGAGAGTGGTTACGTTTTTGCCTTGCCAAGGAAGTAACTAATCCATGAGTCTCTGTTGTAGTGTTGGCAACACCCGTCCCGCAATGGACAATGTTGCAATGTAGCATGCCCCCGGATTGCGGGCTCGGCTGAAGGGATAAATGAAGGAGTGCAAGCCCACTCGGGGTCCGGTATCATACATGCCAACTGTTGTGTGTCGCTATTACCGCAGCATAGGCCAAAGGTCTACCCTCAACCACATCACGAGTTCAGCCAGCCATGAACTTTACATCTGAACCCGCCCTATCCTTACCATAGGCCTACACACACATGGCCGCCCACTTTTAAAGCACAACATCACAGTGTCGTTGTCAGGTTTGTGGACATGCAGAGACAGGCATGACTATGGTGTGCCGTAGAGGTGCAAGTGTTGCAACCGCGATGCGCACACTAGTAAACAGGCTCAGGGGGAAGGAGGAGCAGCAGTGAGGCTCCATAATACACATTGATGCAGCTCATTTGCTACAAGCAGTACATGTCAAACAGGAATCACAAACTCACACTTATCACACACCAATGAACTAGTGAACCTGCCAACACATCATGCATAACCAACTATTGACTCATGTCTCTCTGCAATGTCAAAGGTGATCAAAGATATACACTCTGCCCTTGGATGATGACACCCCTCCGAGCCCCGAAGACACAGTCCCAGAGGGAGTACAATTTGGCCCACAAATGCACCTGGGGCATCGTGGAATGCATATTTGGTGTGTTGAAGTTGTGTTTCAGGTGCCTGGACATCACAGGTGGAAGGCTCCTGTACAGCCCAGACATTGTGTGCAAGATGATCGTTGCATGTTGTGTGTTGTACAACATACGTGTGACTACAAGTGCCAGATGCACCTGACGATGATGAGGAAGATGAGACAGGTGGACACACCCCACTGCAGCTGCAGCAGGAATAGCCCATAGGAACACCATCATTAACAATTTCTTCACATGAGCACGTCACATTGTGACAGTTCTTAGCAATCATGAAACAGTACAAAATGACCACCGGCACAGCATGTGAAAATAAATTCATTACAACACACATTCCCTGCGTGCATGTCACTCCTCTGTACAAGCACATCACTCTGACAAGTGCAAGTGCAACATGTTTTGCTAACTATCTCAGGAATTGAAAATAGTTGGTGGGTATGTCACCTCTGTACAGAGATGCTGTTTAGGGTGTCATGTATTCGAAATGCCATTTCTGTGTGTCAAAGATAGTACGGAATCCCACTCATCAGCGTTTCACATGTGTCACGAATCAATACATATAGTCTGTCATTTGTGACCTACAATTGACAACAGGCCTTCCTTTGGGGTCAAATATGTACCACCATGATGCAGGGATGCACCCTGTGACTCAAGTCCCACAACATGAGCAACATGGACGTAAGGGGGAATCACTGCCCCTACATTTTCCATGCTTTCATACTTGATTAATCATAGACATGACACATCTGTGTGTGTTAGAATGTATTATTCACGTTCAGTGGAGTGTTGAAGCTGTCTTAGTACTGGGCCATGCAGACAACATTTTACAATGCTGCCCCGTGGAGGGTCAGCCAGAGTCCTTTAGGGATTGACAAGTTACTCAGAAGGAAAAGAGTCCAGTCTGCAGGCTGATTGCTGTAACTTTGTTAAGCAAACAAAATATGGCAGTCCCTGTCGAGGTCTAAGGTTAGTGTCGCAGAGTGTATCGGGGGAGAGTGGAAGGTGTTATTCCAGGGCATGTAGCAGAGGGCAGAAACAAGCCATATGGCAGAGATGAGTGCTACTGCTCCTTCTTATCACTAAGGCAGATTCATCCTCATCTTCATCCTCTGAAGGTTTATATGCCTCACATGTGGTTGGTGGTGTTTGGTCTGCAGCACTGCGTGACACTGACACATCAGGGGCCGGAGATGTGGATGTAGAAGTACCAGCAGCATTTATCTGCGCAATGACTTGTGGCACCACTCCCACGATGAGGACCTGCAAGGCATGGAAGATCCCATCTACAGCTTTCTTGAGTGCAGCTGTGGTAGCCATTCTTTGCGCCTGCATCTTCTCCATATTCTCCATGACCCTCCTTATATTTCCAAGTCCCACTGCACTGTAAAGGGAAGATGCAGTTTCACAGTGTGTTCCATGTATGTTGACGCATTGGTGAAGTTTACATACAGACTGCATGACAATATATATTGCGACTGTTTGTGAGGAGATGCCTATTTGATGCGGGACAGTGGACATTTGTACTACATCACGGATGTGAGGTTGTACTCGTACATTGTTGTCTTACAGTTTCCTGCTATGTCAGATGTGATTGGCCATTTTGCCCCCACATGTGGCAACAGTTGTGTCCTGTGTTCTGTTGTGAAAGTGTTGCAGTTTGTGCTCTTATTCTTATGAATGTGTGCTAGATTGTGGGTGAGTCACCCCCGCAGTTCTGATTTGGCTGCCCCTTATCCCTCTCAGGTGGTGTGCCTTTGACTTCTGTGCTTCTACAGTGCTGATATGTTGCGGTCTTGGGTAAATTGGGCTTTTGGTCGAGTTGTGACTCTTGGGCATGGTTTGTCTGCAGATGTGTTGTTGATGTCAGGGGTTGTTTGTGCACGTGGATGTGTCAGAGTGTGACCTGCTCTTTTTCGGTTGTGGTCCAAACTCAGCCACCTCAGTGTAGTGGCATGCACAATGTCATGATGATTGAACTTTAGCTATGCTAATTGTCATGTGGTGTCACTTGCATTGTCAGTGTGGCTCACAAATACCCATCTTTGCTGAGTTTCTCATGTGAGCATGTGTTGGTGGTGATATTTGTGTTGTGTGGGTTGGGACCCCTTTGGGCATATGGTGGACTGGGGCCTACTTGGTGTTGGTATGTGAGCTGCAGTGTGGCACAGGGATTAGGGACATGATCCAGAGTGATTGTGGGAGTGTAGTGTGCTCTACTTAATTATGCATGTGTACCATTGTGCCCATCTTCCCCCGTCCCCCAGTCCCTGGTCAGTACTCACCCTGATGATGTTGTGTCAGGTCATGTTGTCAGTGTCTGGATCCCCAACTCCTGGCACCGTATCCCGACTGATGACTGTGGCCACCATTTTCCCTGTGTCATTCAGCTCCTGATGTTCCGCTAGGACCCCCACCTCCAATCTGCCTTGCTCCTTTCATGTTGGCATCAAGTTTCTTCTTGGTTTTGCCCTTCACATCATTCCAGCCCCTCTTGACCTCTTCCATTGTTCTCCTCAACGCTGCAACTGCATTCACATGGTCCAAGATAGTCTGCCATATTTGCATCTTTGTTGCCAATGACACGTTAGAGGTGACGAACAGTTGTTGGTAGTGTTGCATCACCTCCGTAACGATGATCCTGTTTTCCTGCGCATTGAACCGCGTCTTCCTCTTTCTCTTTTCCTTGGCCTTCCCCCGACTTAGAGGTTAATTGCTGGTCCTCTGTGGGGCTTGTGGTGTTTGCGTTGTCCTCTGCACTCGGTCCTGGTGCGTCCATGGTGCTATGCAATTACATTTTTTATAATGTTTTTTTTCTCTGCTTATATAGTGCATTTTCCCACATGACGCATGGGAATTGCAGGCCTGTTGCTGGTTATCGCGGATTTTTGTATCACGATTTGGGACATCACTGCTTTTTTCGTGTTTTGCATTTGTTTAGGCATCGCGTTAATTTTAACGCGGTCATTTGCAGAGCTATTGTGAGACTATCGCATGATACCGCCGTGTTGACAATACAACATTAACACAGTGTTATTTTGCCACAATAGATTGCGATTTGAAAAGTTGCGTTAAGCTAATTTTGCGATAATTATCACACGTTCTTGAGAATATTCCCCATAGTTCTTGCTTACAAAAAGGAAGTCTGGCAGTAAAAGAGGTGCAGTTACTGCCAGCCTTACTTCTCATAAGCAACCACTATATGTACAAAGAGTGTGTTTACGCACCACTTGCAGGTTTTCACAACACAAATTAAAGGCATTGCCATTTACAATGCCAATAGCTCAAACTCTCGCAAATGCGAGACCTACTGCATTGCAAATGGTTGTTTCTATGGGGAGCTCCATTTCTTACTCCCCTGTCTTAGTCCCTCATCTTCTTGCATTTTAACCATTTTCTCTGTCAGCAGGTTCTTTTCTCCAGAGTTCAACTACTCTTCCTCCGTTGGTATTTTCTTGATATTTACTCTTCATTCAGCATTTTTGTTTGTGAAATGAAGTGGTGCAGCCATCTTGTAGGAGCATGTTTAACTGCACCTAGCCTTTGTTATTTCACTTGGGAATAGAATGTGCCTCATCTCTCTCTTCCTTCGGCTGATTTTAAGTTGTTGTTATTTTTTTGGGGAGGGGAGTTTTATATAGTTCGAACTAGATCCAAAGGTATTAGAGCCCTTTACATGAGCACCAGTTGCGTCACAGACGGACACATTCATTTTTTGTTGGGAGGGGGAGATTAAGTGATTTGCCCAGAGTCAAAGGACTGAGCGTCCCTGCCCAGAATCGAACCGAGGGGCATATTACCAAGCAATAGCGATAATTATCGCTATTGCTTGGTTAGCGATAAAAATTTACCGCCGAGCTTCGACGATTTTTATCGCAGATAAACCTTGCTATTAGCAAGGTTTATCTCAGAAACGATCAAAATCGGCCGAAATGCATGAATATCGCTGTAATGTCAGCGATATTCATGCATTACCGAGCGAATGCTCTTAGCCATGTTATCCACATCCCATTGGAGTACATGGCTAAGAACTGCTCAGGGCAGGTGTTGGCATTTGGAGATATTCGCGCTTAGCGCGAATATCTCCAAAAGTTGGTAATAGGAGATAGCGATGTTAGCGACTGTTTTCAGTCCCTAACATCTTGGCACGCCCACTTTGCATGTCATTAGTGATAAATTTCTCTGACATGCAAAGCGGGGCCCAAGATGGTCGCTATATCCTGCTAGCTGTCGCTAACTGGTGTTAGCGACAGCTAGGTAATAGGGAGATAATTTTATCTCCGCTTTCTTGGCTTCTAAAGCCAAATAAGCGGAGATAAATCGCTTGATAATATGCCCCCCAGTTCCCCAGCTTCGAGCTCGTTAGGCCACATTTATAAGAGATACAAAAAAATTATATTTTCGTGGAAAATGTATTTAGTCATTTTGACCTTGCTCCAAAATTAATGATTGTCAGCCTGCTTTTATCAGACCAACTTTGTTGTCACACGACAGATTTTATAAAAGGTAAGCCTGTTTCAGGTGAGGGACATCATTTGGCCTGACCGCATAGGTAGATCTGCCTAAAAAGAAGTGTACTTCAGTGCTAGCTGGTGGACCAATGTTTCACTTTTCTAACATATTCCTTTCCAATCTTTCTTTTCCATTCTATAAAATGTATGTTTTGTTATCCTCATGTGTTCACGTAACAGTAATTCAAAGCCAGGGGTAACTATTTTCCCAAGGAAGAACAATCAGATTTCCTTGGCCAAGACCCAGGCCACATCTTGGCATTGATGGAGTCCTGTTCTGGAAGGTACCAGGAAGAGAAAGGTAAACTTTACAGAAGAGGCAAACTAAATTTTAATTTCTGAGGTGACTAAGTATGCGAACTATGGGGCATATTATCAAGGACAGGCGATACATTATCGCCGCTTTTATCGGCAGGAAACTGCCGATAAAGCAGAGATAATGGCCTTGATAATATGCTCTATGAATTCCAATCGATGTCCATGTTAGATGTGTTCACATCTAACATTGGCTTCGATTGGAATTCATAGAGCATATTATCAAGCCCATTATCGCCGCTTTATCGGCAGTTTCCTGCCGATAAAAGCAGCGATAATGTATCGCCTGTCCTTGATGATATGCCCCAATTTCTTTGTGATGTCCAAATTACATGTGTCTAAAAAAAAAAATGCTTCATTATAAAGTCGTGGTCAAAATGCATTCAGAGCAGGACTAGGCAGACACTGGCCAGGAATCTGAATGCTGCCAAGATCCTAGGAGGAGGTTGAGACCTCCATGAGGAGCAGGTGGCAGTGAACAGGAGATGGCTGAGTCGAGTGCACAGACTGTGCTGATCTCGAGGCCTTACTAACAACTCAAGGTAAGCATAAAATAAATGTGTTTGCTTCTAAAGTTTGCTTTTCCTACATGCACGTACTTGGAGTTATTGGCTGTCATCATAATGTAGTATTTATTTATTTGAGACTTTCCACAACACTTTTGAAAGGTTTGAATTTTGTGTAATGGTTGCCATGTTATGAATGTATTTACAATACTGTGTTGCCATTCAAAGCAACAAAGCATTGCTCTGCGTGTAGGTCATATTATTTCAGGTATATGTTTTATGGTGTCTTTTTGGTGACTCCCAAGATATGTTGACTTTGTCATAAAGTAAGTCACTATTTCATCATACCTCTAGTTTCTTTCTAATTTATCAATCTCGGTTTGTCAAGTTTACATGCACTCGTTGTACATGTATCGTTTTCAACACAGTTTCTCTTTAAATGTCTTTTAGTATCTGTCCTTGTTGGCCAAGGAGCTCATTTCAAAAGCTACAAGATCAAAAATGTGTATTGTTTTTTAGGAAGTACACTGGAGACCTAGTATGGAAATCAAACATTAACGTATGCTTCTTTGGTTCTTGTAGAATGATTACAATTATATTTTAATATATATTTTCTGTTTTATTTATTCAAAATAAAGCATTGTCTGTTAATCAATCAATCAATCAATCAGGGAATTTGTAAAGCACACTGCTTACCCGCTAGGGTCTCAAGGCGCTGGGGGGGAAAGGAGGGGGGGGGAGCTGCAGCTAGTGGTCGAAGAGCCAGGTCTTGAGCAGTCTTCTGAATGCCGGGAGGTCTGCGGTCTGTCGTAGGGGGAGGGGAAGGGTGTTCCAGGACTTGGTGGCGTAGTGGGAGAAGGATCTGCCCCCAGAGGTGGTTTTGTGGATGCGCGGGACAGCGGCCAGGGACAGGTTGGCGGAGCGGAGTTTCCTGTTGGGTACGTAGAAGGAGAGTCTGTCATTGAGGTAGGCTGGGCCGGTGTTGTGGAGTGCCTTGTGTGCGAGGATCATGAGTTTGAATGTGATTCTTTTGTCGACGGGGAGCCAGTGCAGTTCTTTCAGGTGCGGGGTGATGTGGTCCCGGCGTGGGACATTGAGGATCATGCGTGCGGAGGCGTTCTGGATTCTTTGGAGTCTGTTGATGAGTTTGGACGGGGCTCCGGCGTAGAGGGCGTTTCTCTAGTCGAGTTGGCTGCTGACGAGAGCGTGGGTAACGGTTTTCCGAGTGTCCGTCGGGATCCATCTGTAGATCTTGCAGAGCATGCAGAGCGTGTGGAAGCCGGAGGAGGAGACTGCGTTGACTTGGTTTGTCATGCTGAGCTTGAAGTCGAGGATGACCCCTAAGTTGCGTGCATGGTTGGTTGGTGCTGGGGGGGTTCCCAGTAATGCTGGCCACCAGGAGTCGTCCCACGCTGAGGGATTGGGCCCGAGGATGAGGACCTCCGTCTTGTCCGTGTTCAGTTTGAATCGGCTAGCCTCCATCCACTCGGCGACGGCCTTCATGCGCTGGTGTAGGATGGATTTGGAGGTGAAGGGGTCTTTGGTGAGGGAGCGGATCATTTGGGTGTCGTCGGCGTAGGAGATTATGTTGAGGTCGTGTAGTCTGGCGATGCGAGCGAGGGGGGCCATGTAGACGTTGAACAGAGTCGGACTGAGTGAGGATCCCTGGGAGACGCCGCAGTGGTGGTGCCGGAGTGGAACGGAGGAGGCGGACTCCCTGGGTTCTGTCGGTGAGGAAGGAGGTGGTCTAGTCCAGGGCCCTGTCTCGGATCCCTGCATCGTAGAGGTGTGTGCGCAGTGTGTGGTGGCAGACAGTGTCGAAGGCGGCAGAGAGGTCCAGGAGGATGAGGGCCGCTGACTCACCTTTGTCAAGTAGGATTCTGATGTCATATGTGTTATATACATTTGGTACTACTAATATGCATATACATGTCCTCGGAGCTAATATATATTGTCATTATCCTTTCATCAAAGTCTAATATATCATAAACCTTTCACATGCCTCAAAACACACCGGTGAGAAGCCTATTCTAATTGTCATATAATGTTAATGTATCATGTCAGGCCAGGTTAAATGTATTGATACAATGATTTCCTGTGAGAGTATATTTCGAATGGATGTAGTAATGTTTCTCCTAACCCACATAATTTTTTTATACTGAGAATTACTTTTGATAAGAAGGCATTTTGAATGAAAGATTTTTGACCATTACATTGTTAGCCAGTTATCAGTAAATGTCTTCCATATGCTGCATTGAACTACCCTATTTTTGTTATTAACCACTTGCGTGCTCATGACGGCTTCACGCCGTCATGAGTCACGGGCGGCGTGTGCTCATGACGGCGTGGAGTAGTCATGCCGCTGGCGCTCCGCCCACGTGGCACTAATTCCCCGCCTGTGCGGGTGAATTAGAGAGTGGGCGGGGTCTTGAGCACACGCCGCCCGTGACTCATGACAGCGTGGAGCCGTCATCAGTACCTGAGCGCCGTGCTCACCCCCTAGCCCCAGCCGCGCCACGGTGGACTTCGCGGCGCAGGGAAGGGGTAAAACAACATTTTGTTGACTGTCCAATCTAGACTTCACCATTGCTCCAAATATTAAATGCATACCTCTGTCTGGACTCTTTCTTCCTTGCTCATGTAGGTGCATAATTCCACATAAATGGTGCAACACTATGGATCAAGTAAAGTTGTTTGGTGAGTTGCGTCACCTGTAGAATGTAGACCTGTGCCAGAGGGTGTCAACTTTGGAGCTGGAGATCCTGATTTGCGTGTCGGCATTGGCTTAACTTCCTGTGATTTTGGGCAAATAGCATAGCCTCCTTGTGTCTATGGACAGCGCCTAGAGACCCTCTTGGGTGATTAGCCATGCTATGCAAATCCAAGTATTTTTTATTATTTTACCTTCCAAACATTTTCATTTCGGCTCTCTCCATGCGCTGGCGCATATTATAATGACACTGGCACATTTTCGTGATTGCACTAGCACATGTTGTGCTGCCTTGCGGCAACGCAGGTATTGTTGATCCATAGACAAGGGTGTTTGTTTGCTGGTCAGGTTTTACCTCCATGCCCCAAATGTGGGTGTGTGTAAATTACTATGGGTGTGCTTGGAAACATTCATGCACCACCCACGGGACGGATCCCTGGCGAGAAGCAAAGCAGCGCAATGGCGTCTATTGCTGTTCTGTTCCTAACATCGCGACATTAACCCAAGGCAAAACATTTGTCAATATTTATGATGATGTCATGTTTAGATACATTTTTATTGTTATTGTAATAACTGTTTTTATGTTCAGTTAGTAGTATAAGTTAACCGATTTATTTAATTTTTCGAAAAAAATTAAGTTGCAAACATTGATATAATGATTCTGTAGGTATCTTTGCAATGTTTTCCTAAATGTTGTCAATTGAAACAAAAAATTGCACTCATTCCTATGTTTCAGAGGTAGAACATTGTTCTCCTGAGGAAAGGTCTAAGGGCCTCATTTATGAGGAATGACGCATCGCTGCGTGAAAGCAGAGATGCGTCACTTCTCAGTGCGCACTCCTTGCAACATACCTGATGCGTCATATTTAATGTATGATGCATCATGTCGCAAGGAGTTACGGATACGTCAGTATTTCTGACATATCTGTAAGCGCAAAAGTGACGCATTGCTGGAGTGTCTCACAAATGTGACGCAACACCAGCAATGCGTCCGAAAGGGCCTGCGTCAGTCTTACGCCTGCTGTGAGGCAAGATTTTGACGCAACGGCGTCCTAGAAGTGACGCAGTGAAATCTCATAGATTTCACTGCGTCACTTCTACGAGGCTTTTTGCGGGGGAACGCCCCCCTGCATACATTGTACCTGATGCAGGTATAATGTGGCGCAGGGGTTTACAAAATGACGCATCTGCTTAGATGCGTCACTTTGTAAATAGTGCGCAACAGGAGGAATGTTTTACGCCGCCGATGTGTCACAAAAAGTGACGCATCGGAAGCGCAAAACTGATGCAATGCCTCATAAATAAGGCACTAAAACTCTAATAAAGGCATGCTTGCTGCCCTCGAGGAACCTCCTCCAACCTCCTGAAAGTTCTGGGTGATTCTCCTCCCATCTTGCCAAGGGATGACAAGATGGCTATCTTTCCAAGTGAACAGAGACTGGCTACTGTTCAAGCAACGTTTGCCCTGGGTGTTCCTGTAGATGAAGAATACCCTGAAGTGAACCTAGAATGCTAAATCTGCAGGACGCGGCAACTACACGTGGTGCAACGCCGGTGCAAGCCTCTTATAAATATGCCCCCCTGTCTGTTGGGGCTGTGCTACAGGTATTTTCAATGGCCCCAGTAAACTTGTATTAATATCTCCAACATTGAAATCTGGCACTCTATCGCGAGCAACTGCACTGGCTCAATGCAGAGCTGTGCTCTGTTGGTGTTTTGCCTTTCAGGTGTCCAAAGTTCAAATATGTAATGCCTGCACTTAGGAATAAGTTGGAATCAGAGAAAGATGGGGGGGCATATTATCAAGGCAGGCGATAAAATTATCGACGTTTTAGCGGCAGAAAACTGCCGCTAAAACAACAATAATGGGTTTGTTAATATGCTCTATGGAATTTCAATTGAAGCCCATGTTAGATGTCCTTCACATTTAACATGGGCTTCAATTGGAATTCCATAGAACATATTATCAAGCCCATTATCGCCGTTTTAGCGAGTTTTCTGCTGCTAAAACGGCGATAATTTTATCACCTGTCTTGATAATATGCCCCATACTTTTTGGCCAACTGTTTCTAAATTCTGACTTGTGCTGTCTGAATTTTATTCAATGCCTCAGTGAGATTCAAGTTTATATGTATAAAGTTTAGACTCATCAAACACAAACAGCAGGAGCTCAGCTATGCACTCGGTCAGCGTGGCTCCTCATGATATAGATTCCATATGCGTTCCATCTGGCTTTTTCTGTCTGGCATAAACGTTTTGTTTTCCAAACAAAAACACTTAAAATACACATACACACACATCACACACACACGTGCACACACACACACACACATACATATAGCCGTTCAATCAGTCCTCCTCATTAAGTAACATCATTTTGCATGTGCCCCTAAAGAGAAGTTCAGTTCTTTGCCTGGGACTCCTGGGCGAATGTGGGATTTTTTTGTTTAAATAAATCAACTTTTAATTTTTCCTTTTTTTTTTTTTTTTAAATATCTGCACGACATTGAAATGGCAAACATGCAACTGCTTATGAATGTCGGTCTGGGTCTGCTTTCAGCGTGTGCACTTGGACAGGACACTCCATTATTTCTGCTGTGTTCCTTCGTCCAACACAGAGCATCCTGCACATCTTTGAACATGGTCATTTACAATGCACTTCTGCAAAGAACTGGGAATACATGACCAATCTCAACGAAAACTAACAAAGTCATTGGCAAAATTCTGACATTAAAGCTGTACTGAGGATGTTCAATAAGGGATACTTAGGGCCAGATTTACAAGCCCCTTGCGCCACTTTTGAGTCACTTTTCCCATGTTAAAAATTACGCAAAAGTGGCGCAAGGGGCATGTAAATAAGCCCCTTAGGGGCATATTATCAAGAAAGGGCGTTACATTATCGCCGCTTTTATCGGCAGGAAACTGCCGATAAAGCGGTGATAATGGGCTTGATGATATGCTCTATGAATTCCAATCGTAGCTCATGTTAGATGTGAAGACATCTCACATGGGTTACGATTGGAATTCATAGAGAATATTATCAAGCCCATTATCGCCGCTTTATCTGTAGTTTCCTGCCGATAAAAGCGGCGATAATGTAACGCCCTTACTTGATAATATGCCCCTTAGTGCCTCCTTTTCGTGCACCGTCTCTGTGTCCTGAAACAAGGGCTACTGTCTGCAGACAGCCTGTGTGTTGTCCCGTCTAATAGTTCCGGGACAGCTGTTTATCCAGCCAGTGAGTTATGTAAATCCTTGTCCCCACAGGTAAGAATGAAGCACAACAGAGATCCTTTTTTACTGCAGTAAAAATGAGGCTCATACACCCTGCGGCGTTTGCACAGAGATCGCGAGCACAGCCTGAGGTTATGCATCTTTTTCCTCGTGCTTCTCCACCAGTGGCTTTTGGAAAAAAATCATCTCCAGTGTACATAGCAACATTTTGAAAACAAACAAGAGACGGACATCCTGAAGTCTGGTTTGTTATTTTTTATGATATGAAAAGTTATTTAAACAGATGACTTAGAGAAGCATGTACTTCTCTCCAAGTAACTGCATTTCTGGGTTTAGAAGTGAGTGACCAGGCATCCTGCCTGTGTGTAATGGCACTTTATAGTAACTTAAATACATGTCCCAGTTAGATTTACAAAATACACGTCCCCCTTATCAAGTGAAAAACATCTGCCCCTTTCAAGCTAGATTTCCACACAAAGCAAAGGAAATAGGGCAAAAGGCCATCTCTAATAGGATAGGGGTATAGTTAATCTCGAAACATATAACATAATTCAAGCCAGCCGCACTGGGAGGGTGTTCTTGTCTGTGCAACCCTTCCTGAGTATCCGGCTGCTTTCTCTGCTTTCCTCGCCCTCCCCGCCACTTGCTGCTCAATTCCCGCTACTTCCCCCGCTTCTGCCATACAGGGGTGGTCACTCCACTTGGGCAGTGCAGGTCCACGAGACCGGAAGCCCGCAAAAAGAAAAATTGATTGTCTAGGGCACACAAGTCCGGCCCGCAAAAAAGAAGCAAAAAAAACCCAACTAGTGGCAAAGAGTCAGAAAGTTAGAGGTTAATGGTGGGGGCTCTGCCCTTATCCTCCCCCCCCCCCCCAGTCAGTCCACAGTTAATTCCCCAGGTCTGCAGAATTTGTAGCCATTTCTGCGGGCTTTGGAAAAAAAAAGTGATTTGGTTCACGGCCGCTAGGGGCCAAAGGAGCAGAAGGCTGGATGTACTGGAGCAGGGGAGAAGCGAGGCAGAGAGGCATTGAAGTTGTGCTTGGGCAGAAGGCAACACCCACAATGAGCTGAGGCAGCCGACATAAGGTTGGCGCGGCTTGCTCACGTGTGGGTGGGGGTCTCCATATTTCCCCTATATTCTTTCTGGGTTGTGTTTTTTGGCCCGTGTGCTCTAACAGGCCCTCCACAGTCTTTGACTAGTCCCAGGGTACTGATTACTTCACTTTAATCATGTGCAGCAACCGTTTGCATTTATCTGCAAACTTAGAGTGAGTCATCTAGTGTGATCATGCCTGTTCCCTGTAGTATTAGACAGTGGAAACCCACTAGGAAAAGTGAGATTGCTCATCCACTTCAGACTATTTCTTCCCTTCTGGACTATCCTTGGGAATACGCTGGTGCCTCAGAGGCCTTTATAGCTAGTCCCTTTAATGCCCTGTAAAATTCTTTTGAGAGTGGCTTGAAGGTGATGGAGGAGTGTGTCAAGCTGGTCACTGATATCTGGGGGTAGGGGAGGTGCTCCAGCATTCGTGGCTTCAGCAGTAAGGGAGAACCCATTTCTGCAGAAGAGGCCCTCTAAGATAGGGTGTAACTTGCAGGCTTGAGGTGCTCCTTCCCGCTACGACCTTCACTGGTACCATCCTTTCTATTCTATTGCATTATCACTCTACGCTCCTTCAGGTGGAACTATGACAGCTAAGAAAACTGAGATCAAGAAGAGTACCTTCTAACACATTGTGCCTAAAAACAAAATCTAATCCACTATAGAGCGCTTCATTGTGGAATTCTCAAAAGGAGCGGAACAATACCTGCATATTTTTTCTCAAAAATATTCTGTTCGACACCACACTATTACGCTTCGACACCGCACAATTACGCTTCCCACATATGTGGTTCTGGGAGTGTCCGATAGGCTTACCTTTCCCCTCAAATCTTGTAAAGGGAAGCAACTAGGCATAGCTTTAGAAGTGCCATTACAAAAATATATTATGACACTGCCGCAGAGACAGAATACCAACTATATGACTATGGTATGTTCTTGGTATGGAACGCATCTCTTTCGCGCTTCAAGGAGATGGGGCTTTCTTCGGTGATGTGTGGTGGCCCTTTGTCACCCTGCTATGCTCTGAATTCAGCGAGCTGTCCTGCTCTAGATATTTACAGCTACTGCCTCTTCCCGAGTTGAACCAAAACGTAACCTAAACATCACAATACTGTGCGATAGAGTACTCAACGGAGTCTTGCTCTCCTATACTATTCTCTTGTAAAAAAAACTCTACAAAGAGGATACAACTATTTTCTTCTATCCCCCTCCTGGCTGGAGGTAGGATGAAGTATAGTTATTTGGTAGCCCAGATGATGACACTGGACACGCAATGTGTAATGATGGGACACCAATGGCAGAGTTTTTTCCTGTTTTCTGTCTCTTTGAGGCCACATAAATGTAGGCCATTCTTTCTGCATCTCTATTTCAAATATTGAAATACCTTTTCTGTTTATCTTCTGTACAAAAATATAGGGCCACATTTTTTGTTTGGTGGTCTATGACTGCCAGACTCATGGTGGCACAATAGCTGTTGCAGTGGTGCAGCAGACAGGGGTATACATTATGCAAGTTAGGCCGCAGCCGTCCGCCAAGCATGTTACAAGTTTCCCCACTGCCAGCCTTTTCAGGGCAGTGAGCTCACCATGAAAAGATTGGCAGCAGGAAATCAAAGGGGGGCCTACAATACCCTCACGCCCGTGCCTCCATGGGGATCCATTCAGGGGCACACCATGTGCCCCCCTGTTTGCATGCATTCCAAGTTCCAGTACAGCATTGACTTCACAGTGCAAGAACTGCTTTTGTGTTCCCATTGTGATGCCCGTTTTCAGGCCCATAGTTGTTAATAATATTGTTTTTCATAATTGTTATGTATTTTAGTATATATTTTCAATGTATATGATGTAATGATGTAATGTGATGATGTAATGATTTGTGTAAATATTGTTATGTTTTTTAATGTAGTTGCTAAATTTTTTGTAGTTATTACATTTATTTTAAGAATTTTTGTGATTTTTAATACTGTAGAAGGTTGTGCTTTATAATTGTGCAATTATGTTTTACTTAATTTAAATATTTGGTGTGGATTGTGGTGTTTATAGAGATGCATGATGGGAAGAAAATTAATTTTAAATACTGAACAATTACTTGTCAATTAATATTAATTATTTAATTAATACTTAATTGTGCTAATTCTGCTATTTATTTTTGTTTATTTTAACTTTAGGTGCCTGTTGTGGGGTTTATCTGGAACAGGTTGGGAAGAAAATGTATTTATAGTTAATTATTCATTAGTTGTCAATTAATATTAATGATAATTAGTTATGTCAATATATGCTGAGAAGTAAATTAATTTAAATTATGTGATCATTTTAAATTGATATTACGTATTACATTGTTAATTAATTATGTTAATTTTGTAATACATTTTTGTTAATTTAAATTTTAAGAGCCTGTTGTTTGTTTTGTGAGTGTATACTGGTGGAGAGAATGTGGCCTAACGGCTAGGGCGGTCAACGTCGGAGCTGGGGAACCGGGTTTGAGTCTCGGCAGGGACGCTCAGCATTCTGTGATTCTGGGCAAATCACTTAATTTCCCCATGTCTAACAAAAATAAATGTGTCCATTTGTAATGTAACTAGTGCTCATGTAAAGCGCTCTGATACCTTTGGGTCTAATTTACAATTTATAAAACATCAACCCAAAAAATATATTGTTGGAAGAGTAAACAATATAATTAAGGAACAATTCATGTTTAATTAATGGTAAATAGTAAATTGATAAATATCTATGTTGATGGTGTAAAATAACTGTTTTATTAAGTTACTTTTTATGTGCTGGTTTTTTGTTTTGTAAGGGTGTGGGTTGGGAAGAAACTAAATTAGTGTTATTTAGTAAATATATTTTGATAATTCATAATTTAAAAATAATATTTATTTCAATTAAAAGAATGTATGTTAATTGTGTAATATAATAAATGTATTTTGTTTGGGATGTGTGTTGTAGTTTTTGTAGTGTAAAGGATGTATATCACACTATTTATACTGAATAATAAATACATTGCATGTTTAAAAATGATAGAAATCCAAATATTTATGTACAATATGTACATAAAATAATTTTCATTTTATATATTAGTTATGAGTTGTAGAAGATGTCGTAGTAAATGGTAGTAAGTTAATTAAATATTATTACATTATTATTACTTATTACTTATTTGTTGATAATAAATGTGTAATTAAGATTTAATCCTTAAAATGTTAAATAATATAATTTTGTAATTTATACGTTTGGTGTATGTTGTTTATTTATAAGGATAATATGAGGGAGTAGTAATTAACTATACTTATTTTAGCAATACATTTATTGTATTATTATTTTAAGTACTAATTAAATATGTGACATATGTAATTTATATTATTTAAAATATCATTTTTAGATATGTGTTGTATTCTTTGTTGAGGTTTAGGGTACAATGTAAATTAAGTTATAACAAATTTAAATTTAAGTAATCATTTTATAACAAATATGGTATTTATTATTGTATGTGTTAATTGTGTTGTGCTTTTTAATTATAAATAATATTTTACTTGTTAGTTGTTGAAAATAAATGTTTGTAATTTAATTATAATAATGTTCGTAGTTATTTATATATGTTTAACTATGTAATATGTTTTCATTTTATTTAATTTTTATTGTAAAATGTATTTGTATTTCTTTTTGTACATATTTATATTTTTTATTCTTTACTGTGTTTTTTTAAAAATTATTTTATTATGTTGAAGAGAATTTGTTTGTTTCTAATGTTGCACTGACTGGAATTGGAACAGTAGATTTTACGCCTCCACAATCCAACACTTTTCCTACTGTTGCAGTCATTGGATGGGAAATGTAAATTTTACCCCTCTGCAATCCAAAACTTTCCCTACTGCTGCAGTTATTAGAGTTGGAATACTTTCCCTACTAATGCAGTGACTGGAGAGGGAATAGTGCATTTATCCCTCCACAATCCAACACTTTCCCTGCCGTTGCACTCATTGGATTAGGACTCATACATTTTACTTCTCTGCAATCAAACACTTTCCCTACTGTTGCACTCAATGGAGTGGGGATTATACATTTTACCCCTCCGCAATCCAATACTGTCCCTACTGTTGCACTGACTGGAGTGGGAATAGTACACTTGACTTCTCCACAATCTAACACTTTCTCTAGTATTGCACTGATAGGAGTGGGAATGCTACATTTTACCCCTCTGCAGTCCAACATTTTCCCTAGTGTTGCACTGATTGGAGTGGGAAAAGTAAATGTTTCACTCCAATTAAAAGACGAAACTCAGCAATTAGGTGGGGACTGTTGCTCTTCCTATTCGTACACATGCAACAGCTATCTTTTATTGGTAAATGTCCATGAATTTAAATGTCTCTCACTTGTTCTCTCATCAATTGCTAATAATTTAATTTTTATCTATAATTCATTGACTCAGAATTCGGGAGAGGAAAAGGTAGATAGAGTTTCAATGTCCCCACCTAGATGGCCACATTTGCTCAGTCCTCGCTCCACTGCCCCCCACATTGGTTTGCTGTTAACCCACATAGGAAGTCACAGTAAGTCCACATGAAGTACTGAATCAATATTCCCCTCACCAAAGCTACAATATTATATATTTTAGCTGCATATCTATAGGGGTGGGTCATTATGCCATACACTCTGCTGTTCAAGAACTGTTGATATATATCGGCGGTATATGTGCTTACTTGACTTTTATGCAGCGATTCTGTCCATTGCATATTCCCAAAACAACAAGCCCACCTTTCTGCAATGAAGCCAAGCTCAAGGCGGGTTCCTCAGAGATGCGTGGGGGGGGGATCTCATGTGTAGATGCACAGACATCCAATAAAGGGCAGTTGCAGGGTTTAGTTGAATTTATTGTGAGCAGGTATATGCATTTCAGCTAACGGCTTTTTCCATACTTGTTTTCACATACATGGCACTTAGGTAAAGTTGAGTTTTTCACATTACATTGTAAGCTCCTATTAAAAGAAGAACCACAGCAATTAGGCTGGGACTGTTGCTGTCCTTAATCAAACACATTAAATGCAGTGGCCATCTTTTAGTGGTAAATGTCCATGAATGTAAATGGTTCTACGACTGTTCTCTCGTTAATTGCCATTAATTCAAATTTTACCGATAATTCATTGATTCAAAATTCAGCAGAGGAACAGGTAGGTACAGTTTCAGTATCCCCACATAGATGTAAATATTTGCTCAGTTCTCGCTCCATTGTCCCCCACATTGGGAAGCTGCTAAGCCTCATAAGAAAAACGAAGAGTTGTTGTTTTGCAAGTGCTCAGTGTGGGATAACTAAGTTACAAAGAACAAAGAACTTGTTTACAGCATGTACATCTTTTTACTATTTTTTCCCCATCTGGGCTCCTTCTCTTCTTTTTCTTCTTAACCTTTTAGCTTCCCTTCTACAACTCTTCCTTTTTCTGGATCTTGAGCTATTTTCATTTGTTTTTATATTCTTTGTTTATTGTGAAATGCAATGTAAATAGGTGTCATATGGGTGACAGTTCGAACGGAATTTAGAAGTGTTATTGTTGTTCTGTGGTCATTTAAATGTTGTTTGTTTTATGAATTTTGGGAACATTTAATTGATTTGCTGCTCAAATACCAAAAAGTAATAGTATTAAAAAATTGAGAACTCAAAATAAAAATTACTTTTTTTCAATCACTTTAAGTATCACGAGTGATTGGGTGACAAATGAGCAACTAGTTATCAGCACTGGCAATTGTTTTGTTGTACGGAAGCCTCATAAGAAGTCACAGTAAGCCCACATGAAGCTCCGTGCTGAATCAATATTCCCAATAGCTGGGGCGTGGCTTGCACGCCGAGGAACGATGGCGGTTCCTGCGTGAGCTCCGCAGTGCCGCGGGTCTTCACGGTGTTTTCTGAGCCTCATTCGCTGCTTGAGGAGCCTTGCTGCAGCGTTTTTCACGTCGGAGGATGGGCTGCACCTGAGGAATGGTCCGTTTGGTGCCTGCTTGCTCTTTCTCTACCACTTTCAGCTGCTGGTAATTTTGTTTACTTTTGGACGCGGTTGGCCGCCATTTTGAGCCGCTGAGCCAGCGTCCTCCTTACAAGTGTACTACAACGTTTAATGCCGGTAAGCTTCCTCCTCAGTCAGTAAATATATCGCGTTGCCACTTTGTTCATGCCCTGTATCCAATTGTGGCTTAAAACGCGATTTTTCTTCTCTTTTCTTTTTTACATTTAGCCTTGTCAGCTGATATTGCCTCTCTGCTCTTATGACAAGAACGGCCGCCATTTTAAATATCGGCGCAGACGGTCGTTTTTGATGTACTGCCTCTCCTGACATGTTATTTAATATACAGTTTTTCATAATTGGCATTACTTTCCCTGCAGGAGCCATATATAACATGAGAGCTTTACTAATTTTTTTCTCTACGTGGAGACTCTTCTCTCTGTCTAACCCTGACCTATTCTGCTCCCATATGACTTTCAGTGAAGAGTCTCCCACTTCAGTACTCATGTGTACTTCCCTACTATCCTGGAACTGATATATGGTGAATATTTTTGAGCATTCTTCCTATTTTTGGTCTCATTTTTCTCCACGAAGCGCTTGTTCTTATTAAGACGCCAGTTCTTTACCTTACTCTGTGCTTTTCTACACACTATCAACATGGCTCATAACACACACAATACCAAATCATCTCTATCTCGAGCAAAATCGAAGAGACAAAAGAATGACCCGCCTTCTACGATTCTCTTATCTCAAAATCCTGTCCTTGACTCTATCTGGACGAAGTCCGTGGCCTCCAGCCTTTCATGTCTGCAACCAATGAAAAACTTAAACAAATCGAAGAAAGATGGGTTGTCATGGAAGGCAAAGTCTTGGATCTGGAACAACGTGTTAGTGACATTCAGGATGTTTCATCAAAAATCCCTTCATTAGAACAAGAAATTCATAACCTGAAGCTTTGTAATCGTAGAAATAACCTACGCCTTTATGGTCTTCCACAAAATATTGAAGGGTCTGATATGGTATCATTTATTTATTTTATTTATTTATTTAAGTTTTGTATAGCGCTAGCTAGACCCGAAGGTATCAGTGCGCTTCACAACGTATACAAATAAGCAACAACATAACAGGTAGGTCGAAGCAGGGTAGGAAGAGTATGAATGTAGAGAATGTAAGAGTATCATTCCTACAGAAATTTCTTCCTGAAGTTTTGGAGCTTCAACCTACGTTACATCCTCTCAACATTCAAAGAGCTCATCGTTTAGGTCGTCTCAACCCTAACGCCACTAAACCACGTGGCATCATTATGCTTTTTCTTGAATTTACAGAGTTAATGACTGTGTTGAAGGCTGTTAAGCTCAAACGACGTCTCAGATGGTCTGCCCACAATATCTTTATTTCTCAAGATCTCTCAAATGCAACGAATGCTCGCCGTAAAGAATTCCTGAATCTCCGTCTTCAAATGAGACAGTTGAATATACAATATGGAATCCTCCACCCTTGTTTTTGTAAAATTACACACAATGGGCGCACTCGCTCCTTCGATGATCCACAGAAACTTAATCTATACTTGCAAAATGTTTCTTCCTCTGGCATGGATACTAATGTTTGACACTTTTCCTTGCTAAGATTGATCCTCTACTAACAATTCATATTTCTCCTTCATAACTTTCTATTATTATGTTCTCCTCTCATCTCTTGAGGTTCTGTTTCTTTTTCTCCTTTTCTACTGCTCGCTGGAGTCTGTGTCCTCTTTGGCATCACTATGCTCCCGCTGCTCAGTTTTTTTTCTCTCTCCTCAGACCTGGCTGTTTTGCCTTGATCTGTTCCCTTATTTCTTCTTCTCTCTCTTCATCTCTTTCCTTTTTCTCTCCTACCCCCGTTCTTTCTCTCTCTGGCTCTTTTTCAGTGCCCCTGCATTTTTCTACTGTTATTTTTTCTGAAAAATCTCTTTTCTTGTTTCTGTATTTTTCGATGTTCTCTGTTACAGCTTTAGGGTCAATGTATTTGTGATGTTACTCATTTATCATATCCTGTACCTTAAAACAAACATCTCTCTCTAAGAGCAAAAGAACACGACAAAAGAAAGGAGGATTCTAAAAGAAACTCTAAATGAACATTCTATCCTAAGCATAAAAAGAAAGGGAAACCAACATGCAGAATGTAACTCAACCCGCATTTTTTTTAAATACTCCAGGAGAACCCAATATAAAATGGAAAAAATGGAAGAAGATTTTTGCCAACTATGCAAGAGTTTGTGGAACTAACCTGAGTGCAGAAAGAAAGCTAGCCCTCCTTTTACACTGCTTAGGAGGAGAAGGACAGGACGTTTTGGAGCATCTCCCTGACCTTTCTGCTGGAGAACAACGCAACTTAAATGAATACGAAATTGCTATAGCTCAACTAGATAAACACTATCTTCCAAGGATCAGTACCATTATGGAACGTTATCACTTTGGCTTAAGAGAGCAAAAGAGAGATGAAACTGTAGAAGATTATGTTTCTTCATTAAGAAAGTTAGCGTCCTCCTGCAATTTTGGTTTAACACTTGATGAAAGAATTAGAGATCAGTTTGTTCTCAGGTGTGCTCATGATGAAATAAGAAAGGAACTCTGGCTAAAGGATGAACCACCACTTGAAGAAGTTTTAGCTATAGCCAAACAGGTGGAACACATGACAAAATGTGTTAGTGAACTAAAAAAAGAAAAAGATAAAACTTCCGTGGTTGAAAAGAAAGATGAAACAAAGGTCGAAGAAGTTATATGTCAAGTCAAGAAACTTGAAAAGAATGAAACTCTTTCTGGTCCAGATAGGGATAATTTTTCAACAAATGTTATGTCTCAAAGTAATCTTTTAAGGCAAGGTAGTAAACTTGCGTGTTTTAGATGTGGTCAAGTAGGCCATCTAGCTAATTCTCCAATTTGTCCTGCATTAAGGATTATATGCAATGTGTGTGACAAGAAGGGTCATTATGGTGAGTTCTGCAGAACAAAAACATTCAGGCCTGATTTGTCTAGAAAACGTTGGAATCAGTCTCAAACACAAGTCAGAACTGTTACGTTTGAGATAAAATGTAAGGAAGGAGATCATCCAATTCATCCTGTAAAAGTAGGAAATGTAATGATTAATTTTAAATTTGACTCATGTTCTAGAATCACTTTAATTGATGAAGAACTATTTAATACTCACTTTGCTAGTAAAGTTAGACTGATGAAATGTGATGTTAAGCCCCTGGGGTATTCAGACAACCCAATTAAAATGGTTGGTTGTTTCATAGCTGAAATTGAACTTGGCAGTAGAATAATTGTAGGCAAAATATATGTCGCAAAGAAGGGAGATATCTTATTAGGTTGGGTACATCAAGGTCAACTTGGAGTAACCTTAGATCCCAATGCTGTTCCCCAGGTACAAATTCATCAGGTAGATTTTCTTGAGAATAATGAGTCAGATAAGCTATTGGGAGAGAATTTAGCAAGTAAGTTTCCAAAAGTATTCAGGGAAGAGTTAGGTTGTTTGAAAGGTTATAAACACCGTATTAGATTAAGAGAGAATGCAGTACCTGTTGTAGCAAAAGTGAGGAGAATACCATTAATGGAACAGGATAAAGTAAAAGAAGAAATAGACAAATTGTTAAAGAATGATGTCATTGAACAAGTGGAGGCTACTGAGTGGTTGGCTCCTGTTGTTATAGTTAAGAAGTCAACTGGAGAAATTAGGCTCTGTGTTGATTTGAGAGCGTTAAATAAGGAAGTAGTTGTGGACAGATTTCCTCTTCCGAATATTGATGAAATGGTAAGCACATTAGAAGGTGCCAGATATTTTACCACACTAGACCTTGCCTCGGCCTATCATCAAGTTGTATTAGATGATCATTCCCAAGATTTAACTGCCTTTATCACCCCCATGGGAACTTACAGATATAAAAGGATGCCGTTTGGCCTTGTGTCTGCGGCTTCCGTCTTTCAAAGAATTATGGCAAGAATTTTGAGTGGATTATCTGGTGTAAGATGCTACCAAGACGATTTACTTATTTATGGAAATAGTTCTAAAGAACATTTTAGTTGTGTGTGTATGGTTCTCAAACGATTAGAAGATGCAGGTATGACGCTAAAGAAAAGTAAATGCAAATTTGGTGTGAAAGAAGTAAATTATTTAGGCCATAAAATAACTGACAAAGGCATTTTTCCAAAAAAGGAATTGGTTGACACTATTAACAAGATAAAAGATCCAGAAAATAAAGATGAATTAGTTTCCTTCCTTGGTATGGTGGAGTTTTATGGAAAGTTTATTCCCAATTTTGCAGACAAAACACAGTCTATGAGGAGGTTGACATCTAGGAATGTAGAGTATGTGTGGTCTGATGAATGTAAAGCTGAATTTACTGGAATTAAATCTGAATTGAATAAGGCTCCCTCCCTACAAGCATTTGTGCCAGGCTTACCTACAGTTTTATTCACTGACGCTAGTGAAAAAGGCCTTGGTGCTGTCTTAATACAAAAAAGGGATGGAAAAGACAATTTAATTTGTTGTTCTTCAAGATGCCTAAGGGGTTCTGAATTAAACTATTCTGTAATAGAGAAAGAGTCTCTTGCCATCTATTGGGCACTGAGAAAACTAAAAAATCTAATTTGGGGAACAAAGATTCTGATTTTCTCTGATCACAAACCGTTAAAAGAGGTTTTTGATAAGAAAGGTTTGGATGCGATTTCATCAAGAATTAGGAAATGGATTGTTTCCCTACAAGAGTTTGATTTCTCTGTTGAATATATCCCGGGTGTATCAAACAAATCTGCTGATTGTCTCTCGAGAATGGTTGGAAAGGAGAACTTTGAAGAAGATGATCTTTTAGGTTGTTCTGATGACACAATAAATGTATGTGAGATTACAGAAGGTGCGATTGAAGAAAAGGAGTGGAGGGATGAACTTGAAAAAGATGAAGAGGTAAAAAGGATAATGCTTTCCTTGAGCAATAATCGTCGTTTAGAGAAACCTTGGACTTTGGTTTCTGATGAACTTTCTATTCATTCTGGGTTTCTAACTCGGGGTACGAAAATGGTTCCCCCACTTGGTATCAGAAAGAAACTTTTATCTCATGCCCACTCCGGCCATCTTGGTATTGTGAAAACCAAGGAAATGTTACGCATGCAATTCTGGTGGCCAGGGATGGATCTAGAGATAGAAAGGTTAGTGAGAGATTGCCTAGAATGCTCTGCCAGTGATAAAATTCTTAAGACTAGGCAAATGCCCATGGTAAAGAGAGTTCTTCCAAAACATCCTTGGGATGAGTTAGCCATAGATATAGTTGGTCCTTTATCAGGGGTGAGTGATACACCTTATCTCATTGTTCTTCTGGATTTGTATTCCAGGTGGATTGAAGTGAGTGCAGTAAGGGAAATCACCTCTGAAGAAGTTATAAAATTTCTAGATACCATCTTTAAAAAAGAAAGTTTTCCAAATAGCCTTCTTTCAGATAATGGACCACAATTCTGTTCAAGGATTTTTGAAGAGTTTTTACAAAAATCTGGAATTGTTCATAAAAAATCTTCTTTATATCATCCAGAGACCAACGGTGCAGTAGAAAGGGTCAATAAGACCTTGAAAGAAGCCATACAATTAGCTAGGTCATCTGGCTTAAATTGGAAATCTGTCCTTCAAGAAAGAATAAATGCTTATCGTTATGCTCCCCATTTGACCACAGGTAGATCCCCCTTTGTCTTGTTTAAAGGAAGGGCTCCCAACACCTACCTATGTCCTGGTTGGATGGATCTAAATAAAGGTCTGATTGATAATGGAATTGGTGAGTGGCGAAAGAGGGAAGAAAAGAAGCAAGATGAGAGAAAGTCATATTTTGATAAGAGAAAATGTGTGAATGCTCAGAAAATTCTAGTTGGTGATCTTGTTCGTATCAAAGCTCCTGTTGGTTGTAGAACCTGGTCCAAATTCTCTGATGTGAAGGCAATAGTGAAAATATTCAAGAATGCCATTAAAACAGAAGATGGTAGAATTTGGAATAAAAGCAGAATTGTTGTAGTTAAGTCAAGAATACCTGTATCACATGATAGACAAGGCTTGTCTCATTCGTTTTCTAATCGTGATAACAACTTGAAATTGTCCACCTTTCCTCCTAGATGTCAAAGAGTACGTAGACCTCCCTCTTATTTAAGAGATTATGCTTTATAACCTCTTCACTGTTCTTGCACTTGTAACTTGGTTCTCTTGTTCTTCTTTGTTCTTATTTTTCTGTTGGGGGGAAGATGTGTGATGTTACTCATTTATCATATCCTGTACCTTTAATGTGCCAAGAATCTCTCATGTAAAGATTCTGGAATTGAGATGTTTCCTGGTTCTTCTTGTCAGTTGAAGTCTTATCTGCTGTGGCTGAGGTTTAATAAATACCTCCTGACTTCAATCCTGTTTCTCCTGGATTCTCATTTATTTGGAAAACACTACAGTATTCTAGTATTGTGAGTGTTTTAGGTGATTTGTCCTCATGTAATATTTCTGTTTGATGTATCCTTTTTTGTAGTTGTCTCCTTGAAGTGTATCCACTCCAACTATCCCCCATCCTCCCTGCCCTCCATCATGTGTAACTTTGTTACGTGGAACGTCCGGGTTCTTGAAAATCCAGTTAAATGACAAAAGGTACTATCCCATTTATCTAAACTTAATTCCCAAATTGTTTTTCTTCAAGAAACTCATTGTACAGATGTGGAATCGCTAAAGTTGAAAAGACAATGGGTGGCCAAGTTGTATTTTCTCCTGCTTCCAACAAAAAAGGGGGTGTTGCTATATTGTTTCATAAAGCTTTATCAGTCCAAATACTATCTACTCAAAATGATGATGATGGTCGTTGGGTAATGGCTAAGATTGTGACTCAGAATAAGACATTAGTTTTATTAAACATCTATGGTCCTGTTCGACCTGATCTCAAATTTTGGAATGATATCAAAATTCTTCTCTCCTCAATTGACTCCCTCGATATCATTGTTGCAGGTGACTTCAACCAATGGTTAGATCCTTTTTTTGACAGACTACCCTCATGCAAATTTCAACCAGATAGATCCCATAAATCTTTTCAATCTGCCATTACCTCTCGTCCGTTATATGATGTTTGGAAAAATTGTAACCCTGAATTGCTTGAATACACTTTTTTCTCGAATGTGCATCATACTCGCTCTAGGATTGATTACATTTTGGTTAGTAAGTCTTTACTTCCTTCTATTCAAAAGTCCGAAATTGGTTCCATTTTTATTTCAGACCACGCACCTGTCTATGCTGCCCTAGATCTTTCCCTTACTTCTTCTAAATTTAGTCGCTGGAAACTCAGTACCTTTCTCTTATCTGATAATGTTTTTATAAAAGATGTTGCTATTTTTATTAATGAATTTTTTACTTTCAATAATCCGTCAGACACTTCTGTCCCTAATAACTGGGATACTTTTGAGGCTGCCGTCCGTGCCTTCACTATTTCATATGTCTCTAAAAAAAAAGAAGCTCAATAGAACTAAATATGAGGATCAATTGCAGAAAGTTAAAGAATTAGAACATACATACTTTACCTCTAAATCCACTGATGCCCTTGATGATTTAATTGTGGCAAAAACTGAGCTTAATAAAATAGCCACTATTGAAGCATGTAATATTCTGCTCAAGATGAAGTCTAAATATCACGGGGGTCAAAATAAAGTGGGGAAAATGCTAGCAAACTACTTCAAAGTTAAAACTGAACGTAAAACTATTGGCCCTATTCTCAATGAATCTACTAATAAACTAGTCTCATCAGATGAAGATATTGCTGAGGTTTTCCATAAATATTATCAATCTCTTTATACTGATGACACACATCCCTCTACCCAGAATTTAAATTCTTTTTTTGTTGGTCTTCCCTCACCAGCATTGCTTCCTGATGAATTTGAACAATTAGAGAAAGATATTACTCTTCCAGAAGTGATTAAGGCCATTAATTCTCTGAAAAAATCGAAGGCACCAGGCCCTGATGGATTGCTCTGTTGAATTTTACTCTACTTTAAACTCAATTTTTGCCCCTAAACTATTACAACTTTTTAATTCTTTTATTGCTGATGCTAGAGCCTCTGGGTCTTTTATAGATGCATTAATTGTCATTATTCCTAAATCTGATAAGGATCATTCCCATTGCAAAAATTACCGTCCTATATCATTAATTAATTATGATTGTAAAATTTTGCATAAAATTCTTGCATCCCGCCTTGACTCCATCATCCCCCTTTTGATTAAAACTGACCAAGTTGGATTCGTGAAAGGCAGATTAGCCTCTGATAATGATCATATGTTTTCTAATATTATTTCCCAGGGCAAAAAATGTAAAGACCCACTATCAACCCTATCTCTAGATGCTGAGAAAGCATTTGATTGTATCAATTGGCAATTTATGTTTCAAACTCTCCATTGGTTTGGTTTTGGCCCCTCTTTTATTTCTTATATCAAACTTTTATACTCCTCCCCCCGAGCCAGTATTTTTGTTAATAACCAAATTTCAAGTTTTTTTTCCATGTCTAGAGGTATAAGACAAGGCTGTCCTCTCTCCCCTTTATTATTTATCCTCTGCCTTGAACCATTTTTAGAGTGCATTCGAACTAACTCTCAGATTACTGGCTTTCAGCTTTCCTCTGTAAAAACTAAAATATCTGCTTATGCAGATGACATATTGATTCATATGGCTAATCCGGTTGAATCTCTTCTTCATTTTCTGGATGAGGTTCGACTATATTCTTCAATTTCTGGTTATAAACTTAACTTATCTGAAACTGAAGTTCTACCCTTAAATTCTATTTGTTACCAATATATGTTTAACACTACTAATTTTGCTTGGTGTCCCTCCAAAATTAAATACCTTGGCATTTGGTTTTCTTCGCCCCTAGCTGATACGCTCAAATTTACTTTTAACGTCCTATTGAAGAAACTTCAATCCCTCCTCCAAATTTGGTCCCCCTTATATCTTTCATGGTGGGGCAGATTGGATACTATCAAAATGATGATTTCCCCTCATGTATTATACACTGTGTCTATGCTCCCTATTAAAATTCCTAATGTATACTTTTCTCGAATAAATTCTATTTGTACCAAATTCTTGTGGAATAATAAACACCCACGTATTACTCTAAGCAAACTTATTCGACCTAAAAATTAAGGTGGTGTTCGCTTTCCTAACTTTAAAACTTACCACTCAGATTTTTTGATTAAACAATCCTTTACTTTAGCTTAAGATTTCTCGGAAATCCCTGTTCCCAGATGGGTTTTGTTTGAACACTCATTGTTAAAATACTTTCCTTTTCAACATATTGGTTTTATGTCTAATTGCTCCTTCTTACCCAAAAACCCTGTTTTGAAATACTCCCAATCACTGCTTTTTTTTTTGTTGTAAAAACTGTTTTTATTGGTATTCCAGAGTAGAACATTGCAGTATAATAAACAATACATACATTTATATCTGAAAATGTGGAATAACAGTTCTGTTCTGAATATATGCCTTTTATGATAACAATCCCACAGCCAGTCCCTCCCCGTATCCCACCCCCCTTGTCAGTGCGCCAGTGTCCTCTCTCTCATCAGCCAATAATCAACAATCTGTCCCTCCCTCAACGCAGTCGAAAGGAGGAGGTAGGTGATGCATTCCATCGGGGGACCTAAACTCCCAGAACCTCCGTCGGTACTCGTGTCGGTTGTGTACCGTACCGGGAATGGGGAACCTCACAGCCAAAACACCCTACGGCGTCGCTGCCTCATCATCCTCGCTTTGGTCACCCTCAGGCAGTTGCAGCTCGGTCACAAGGGCCTCCCACGCCCTGGCCGTCTCTAGCGCCCTGTCATTATCTAGTCGCCTGGCCTGTTGCAGCCGCAACGCGCTCTCTGCTTTCGCCCACCGCTCCAGGGTAGATCTCCAGCGTGAACAGCTGGGGCCCCGGCTGGATTTCCAATGCATGGTGATTTCCCGTTTGGCCAATATCAGGCCCAAATCATAAAATTTGCTGGTGATGCGAATGCAGGGGGGTGTGTGGGAACCACAATAACAAACAAACGCCCATATCCGCTTCAATTTGCCGATCTGTGACAGCATTCAGGCAGGCCACCACGCCTCCCAATAATCAGTTAGCTTCACACAAGACCATAACATATGGGCAAAATCCGCACCTTCCATTCCACATCTAGGGCAGAGTGAAGACGCGCCCTCAAAATACTGCGAGATCTTAACCGGCGTCAAGTAAGCTCGGTGGAGAGAGAAAAATTGGACCATCTGGAACCTGGCATTCCTAGTGCCCTTCCATGCTCGCCGCAAAAGCTGCGGCCAAGTCGATTCAGGGATCGGTCGCCCGATATCCCCTTCCCATTTGGTTTTCAACCCATCCAGGGGCTGCAGCGTTTCCGTCGACAGCCTCCGATAGAGACAGGTGACGGCCTTGTAGGTACCAGCCGCCATAACCACATACTGACAGCTCTCAGACGTCGGTGGTTCAGAAAGGCCCTTCTTCCAGTGATTCTGGATACTAGCCACTAGCCAGGTGTGCAACAGGTAATCCCCCCTCGGGAGGCCGTAAACGTCGCGCAGCTCCTGAAACGAAAGTAGCGATCCCTCTTTATACAAATCACCAACCATTTGCAGGCCTAGTTCTTCCCAAGTCGCCAGCGCCGACCAATCCCCCCATGCGGGAAGGCGGTGCACATCCCTAGTGGGATCTCGGGGGCATATGGGCGAGCGACGCCAGATCGCCTATGGCACCGCAGCCAGCAGTTGCGAATCGTCCGCTCTTCCCCCGTGAGCAGGGAAAGGTCCAATTTCTGGTCCTGAATTATAGAAGACATGATGTGTCTCGGAAGGAGTCCGCCTGCAGTCCCCTCCGGGCCTCTGAATTCTAAAGCCACCGCTTGGGTAAGCCACTGCAACTGGGCCGCTATATAGTACCATTCGAAATCAGGGGCAGCTAGTCCCCTGTCCGATCTGGGGCGCGTCAAAGTGGCCAGCGCCACTCGCCTCCTGCCCGTTCCCCAAATGAACTCGGTGAGCAAGGAGCGTAGCCTGGTGAACACCGATGCCGGGATCCAGACCGGTAGCGTGCGAAACAAGTACAGTAGGCGGGGCAGCGCCACCATTTTTAGCAACGCCACTCGCCCTGCGACCGACAGCGGTAGCGTCCACCAGAACCCAATGCAGCCACGCAGGCTTCGAATCGCTCTCTCAATGTTACCCTCCAGGAGGTCCAACGGTGACCAGTATATGTGCGTGCCTAGATAAGGGAGACAATGATATTCCCATCTCAGCTCATCCTCCGGCTGGGAGTCGTCCGTTCCTGGCACCAACGGGAAGAGGCAGGACTTCCCCCAGTTGACCCTCAGTCCCGAGAAGCGGCCAAAATCTAACAGCAGGCGTCTAGCCCCGCGCAGGGCGACATCCGCGTCAGCCAAAAACAGTAGGCAATCGTCGGCATAAAGGGATATGTAGTGGGTGTCGCCTCTCAGTTGAAGGCCCTCATATGCATGGCCCAGGAGGGCGTGAGCCGCCAGGGGCTCTATAGCTAACGCAAATAGGAGGGGGGACAGGGAGCATCCCTGCCTGGTCTCTCGCCCTACCCGATATGGGGCTGAGATAGTAGCCCCGGTCTTGACTCGGGCCGTGGCCGCAGTATAAAGCAAAGCGGTCCACTTCACAAACCGCTCGCCCAGGCCGAAGGTCTCCAGCACGTGAAGCAAATACGGCCACTCAACACTGTCGAATGCTTTCTCAATATCGGTCGACAGGACAGCGGCACCTGGTAGACCATCAACATAGCCCCCCATGATCCCGAAGCAGTCGACGCACACAGGTGGCAGTAGTGCGTTGCGGGATAAACCCCGCTTGGTCTGGAAGCAATAAGGCGCGCATGTGGGCCAGCAGCCGCATCGCAAGAACCCTGCTCAAGATCTTATAGTCCGTCGTAAGCATGGACAGTGGTCGGTAGGCTGAGCGTGAGGTAGCGTCGCCATCCCGCTTCAGTAAGGGGATTACCAAGGCTTCTCGGGTAGTCGCAGGGAGGGTCCCAGTTTCCCAGGCCTCTCGGTATACCGCAAGCAATCGCGGTACCAAGATATCTGCATAGGCTGCATAAAATTCGATCGGCAGCCCATCTGTGCCAGGAGTCTTGCGGCGCGCCATCTGTTTAATGGCCACCCGAACCTCACCCTCAGAAATGTCCCCGCCCAAGGGAGCTACATGCTCAGGGTCAAGCCGGGGGAGCCGCGCCACCCGGAGGAACTCATCCAACTCCTCTGGCACACACGGCATCGCGCTCCTATAGAGGTGCGCGTAATATGTGAAAAATTGGCCATTGATATCCGATTGAGTGTAAACCTCGTTCCCGTCCGGAGTAGTTAGAGCTACAATCGGGGTGCCGCGGGCTCCCGGAGCGGCCAGCCAGGCTAAGAGTGAGCCCACTTTGTCGCGTTCAGCATGAGCCCGAACCAGGAACTCCTTATAATCGAAGCAGCGCAACTTCTCCGTTGCCGCCGCCACTTCCTCCCGCGCTGCCGAAACCGCTTCGCGAGCTTCCGGGGTCGCGTGGTAACGCCTCTCCTCCTCGCGTAAGCGATCCTCGGTCCACGTAAGGTCCTGCAGGAGAGTCCTGCGGACTCCCGCGGTGGCTGAAATGCAGACTCCCCGAACCATTGCCTTAAAGGCGTCCCATTCCATTGCCCTACTGGAAGCCGTGCCCTCGTTAGCACCAAAGTAGCCATCCACCCCATTGCCTACCTCGGCCCTAAACACCGCGTCCTCCAGTGCCAACGGGTTCAATCGCCATGTCGGTATAGCTTGGCGTTGCCGCGTCCATTGGACCTCCACCAGGCAAGGGTTATGGTCAGAAATTGTCTTAGCCAGGTATTCACTGTGGCGGACCGAGCATTGAACATCCGGCGTGCATAGAATGCTGTCCAGGCGAACATGAAGCTCGTGCGGAGGGGAATAGAACGAGAAATCTTTCTCCGTCGGGTGTTGGGTTCGCCATGCATCAACCAGGCCCCAGCTACTCTGCCATTCTCGCCTGCTCTGCGCTAGCCTGTGCGCCGCTGCTTGCGCCAGTGGAGGGTGAGACCTATCCAACCCTACATCAAGTACAGAATTAAAGTCCCCCCCCAGTAAGACCGTGTTGGCTAGCACTGATGCCAGTTTCCCCGACAGGCGTGCAAAAAAGGCAGGTTGGTCCACATTTGGGGCGTAGATGCTGCAAAGTGTCACATCCCTCCCGTCCAGGCGGCCCTGTACTGCTACGAACCTCCCCTCAGGGTCGAGCACTGTCTGCAATGGTTGAAAGGGGACCCCGGCCCGCAACCAGATCAAGACCCCCTCGCAAAGGCCGAATAGCTCGTGTGGAATAGCTGACCCCGCCATCTGCGCTGTAAAGCCCGCCCTTCACGGTGGTCAATATGTGTCTCCTGTAGAAAGGCTATTTGTATCCCCCTACTAACAAGATAGGCATGCACCTTGTGGCGCTTCAGCATAGAGTTCAGTCCCCGCACATTCCAGGTTACACACTTTAGGTCAGGCATGGTCCCCATTCACAGTAACAATTGCAGTCCTGATGAAAGATAAAAGTCTAGGCACACTGACAACCCCCCAGAACCATCTCTTGAACACCCCCCAACAACCCCATGTCCCACCCACCCCTAGAATAGGCCCCAAACAGCTGAGACCCATCCAAAAGTCAATAACCTTAGTACAACAGTCTCCGGTAACTACCAGAGTCCCACAATAGGTGTGAGAAAGGGGGGGCGGCCTGTCGCTACACCCAGCAGGGCTCGAGCTAACCATGCCACCAGGTCGGCCCTCCTCGTGCGCCCCAATTGCCCCACATCCCCACCCCCGCAAAGGCATAAACCATCAGCAGCGGAAGGGAACCCCTCCGCAACCCCGCATCACTCTGCACATCCCAGTCAAATGCCTCCGCCCCAGGCCCAAACAAACAAGGGTCCAGCTGCAAATACAATACCAGCACGACGGGTTCTGAGGGTCATTCGTCCAATAAGCCATCAGCTGTCCCAGGCGTGACATGAGCCGGCCCGTACCACCAGCGCCCGACTCCTCCGACACTGCCTCCTCCGAGCCCTCCCGGGAGCCCGTCTCCGCTGCCGACGTCGCTGTCACCGCCTTGGAAATAGTAGAGACCGCCCGAAGGGCCTCCTTGCGTTCTAGTGCGGTCTGCGAGACAGAGGGTGTCCCAGCCTTCGGCGGTCGCCTCCCGGGTCGTCTGGGCCGCTTGGGCTTCTGTGTCGTCCTCCGCTGTTCCTCAGTCGCAGGGCGAGCATCCGTTCCAGCCTTGTAGAGCTCCAGCCAATCCCACACTTCGTCTGGAGAGTTGTAGAAGGAAGATTTACCATCCAACATGATCCGCAGGCGTGCAGGAAAAAGAAGTGAATAACGGATTCCCTCCACCCGTAGTGCTCTATGACTGCTAGAAAGGTGGAGCGCTGCCTCTGTACCTCGAAAGAGTAATCCGGGTATATGGAGACCTGAGCATTGTCCACCCGGTAGGGCCCAAGTGCCCTCGCCCTCTGCAGGATAAAGTCACGGTCTTTGTAGTGCAGCAAGCGCGCCACCACTGGTCGTGGAGGCCGGCCCTCAGCCGGAGGCCGAGCCGGCACCCGGTGAGCGCGCTCCAAAGTGTAGAACGGGGTCAGACCCTCCGGTGCCACCACGTCGCGCAGCCAAGGCTCCAGGTAGCCCAGCATGTCCGCCCCTTCAATTTTCTCGGGCAGGCCAACCACGCGGATGTTGTTGCGGCGGTTGCGCCCCTCCGCATCCTCCGCGCTCTGTTCCAGTAGGTGCACCCTGTGCTGCAGCTCCCCCATCGCAACCTCATTCGCCTTGGTCGGTGGTTCCAGTGCGTCCAGTCGAATCTCTGCCTGCTTGACCCGGTCCGCTAACTTGCCGTGGTCCGCCCGCAGGTGCCCCAGGCCGGTTCGCGTGATGACCGGTGGCCCGGCAGCTCGCACCGCGGGTCGGCCACCCGCTCACGCGAGGCCGGGGATCCCACCGAACGCCCAGGCCACTCAAAATGGCCAGCGCCGCGCCGGAGACCCCAGGGCCAGCGCGTCTCTCTGCTGTCACTGGGACCACTCCTCCGTCCCAACGAG
This sequence comes from Lissotriton helveticus, assembly GCF_964261635.1. Lineage (NCBI taxonomy): Eukaryota > Metazoa > Chordata > Amphibia > Caudata > Salamandridae > Lissotriton > Lissotriton helveticus. The sequence goes on from NC_136073.1 coordinate 151,316,118, forward strand.
GATCCGATGGTGCGCGGGTGGAGATGTGGTCCAGCCCCTGCCAGCGGGGTCCGCGGAGGGGATTCAGAACAGGATAATTGGGAAGGCCGGTGAGGAGCGCAGAGCTCACGTGTCCATTCCTCGCAGCGGCCAAGCCACGCCCCCCAATCACTGCTTTATAATACATTTTCTAAGGATTTGACTCCTCTTCAATGTTTTTTATCCTCTATTGTGTGGTATAATAAATTTCTTAAATATAAAGGCAAATCTTTTTACTACAAATATTGGAAGGAAAAGGATATCTCGTTCGTCCATCAATTTCTCTCTAATTATTCTGTCATTCCTTTTCATGAGTTACAAACTAGTTATCAATTACCTGACTCCTTTCTTAATAAATATACTATCATTACTACTGCCATACAATCTCATTTGTCTACACTTTCACTCCCACCTACCTCACTACCTCTCACTCCCTCTACTCAATTGTATCCTTTATTTTCGACTCAAAGACCTAAAGCTGCCCTTGTATATAAATTACTATTATCGAATGTTATTGTTCGTTCTAAGTCAACTATTGAGATTGCTTGGGAAACTGACATGTCCGTTTGGGATAAATTACGGTCCAAGGTATTTAAAGTTTCTGCTGCCGCCCGTATAACTCAATTTTTGTTTTTTATTTATCACAGAGCTATTATTACTCCTGTTAGTATATGTAAGTTTTCACCAACTTCTTCCCCACTTTGTTGGTCATGTTGTAATGAAATGGCCAGCTGAAGCATCAATTATACAAATGTTCTTTTGTTTTATCTTTTTGGAATTCTGTTTGGAATGTTTGCATGCCAATGTTTAACTTCACCACTACTTTATCACTATTGAATGTTTTTTTAGGATCTTTATCACCTGATATAGATATTGTACCCTCTACTTCACGATTGTTTGACCTTTTTATTGCTTTAGTCTTTAAAGTAATCTTATCGTCCTGGAAGGATAACTCCAAATTGTCTGTACTTACTTGGTGAAATTTTATTTGTGATGAACACAGGATTGCTGCCACTTCCTCTTCTTCTGTTTCTCTAAAAATTAAATCTGATCTCCTTTGGCTTCCCTTTACTACATACCTTTCTTCTCACCCTCCCTTATGTTAACTCTCTTTCTTTCTTTTCTCCAAATATTCCCCTTCTACATGATTTGGATCTTTTTCCCTTTCCTTTCTTTTCCTTTTCCTCTTTCCTCTTCCTTCTTCTTTCTCCTATATCTTCTATCCCTTTCTTTTTCTTCCTTCTAATTATATATTTCTCATATGTCATATGCCTGATGTTTTATTTTACTTAAGTTAAACATATGTTTTCATATGGCCTATGTATTGTATTTGCAAAATCCCAAAACAAAATTTTAAAACAAAAAAATATATATTCCCAATAGCTGCAATAATATATCTTTTGGCTACACATCCGTAGGGGTGGGTCATTTAACCATGCTCTCTACAGTTCAAGAACTACTGATACATATTGGTGGAATATCTGCTTATTTGACTTTGATGTGGTGGTTCAAGCCATTGTATATTTCCAAAAAGAACAAGTCCATCTTCCTGCAATTTAGCCGAACTCAAGGTGGGTACCTCTGAGATACATGAGTGTGGTCTAACGTATAGATGCACAGATATCTAATAAAGGACTATATATATTTTCCACAATAACCGTGATGAGCAGGACGCCCTACCTTGGCGAGTTGCGGCTTGGTAGCGACATCACCTTAAAATATAGCTAAAAAGAAATCACGTGCTTTCTACTATGTAAAATAAAGCATTTCAATGCAGAGTACATGTTTTTTAGTCGTAGGAGGTCACCCAACAGCACAGCATGATGCGTTTCAACCGAGCCGGGTCTTAATCAAATGCGACATCGAGGGTCAGTTGCTTGAGCATTTAAATTAATCTCCTCATATACGTTTTTGTGACACACTCTCCATGTCAGTACCTGATTATTCCTACAAGGAGGTTATCCCAATCCTGTTGTACAAGAGTCAATACCCATGTAAACAATGACTGCTTCCAAGGCGCTTCAAAAACAATTACCAGGCTGGCCTCCTGTTTGATCAGTGGCAAAGCCTCCCATAAACAGTGGCACCAACTCAGCCAGATCCTCGTTTGCAAGTCAAACGGAGACGACAGACATCCATAATAAACTCTCTAAATGAACCTTGACAAACAAGACACCCTGCCTGGCAGGTCGGGCATCGTAGCGACATAACCGCAAAATACAGTGCAAAAGAAATCATGCTCTTTCTTCCGCGTAAAAAACAATCCCCCAGGCCATAGAGGGTGAAAACAAGTTTTTTTTGTCGTAGCAGGTCACCCACAGCATAGCTTGACACGTTTCCAACCATACGGATCTTTATCATATGAAAATAACGAGGGTCAGTTGCTTGGGCATTTCAATGACTCGAAAAATCAGAGTGAGGAAGGACTCAAGGTGCAGACATATCTTATGTACGTACACTGTCAATCGTTGATGCAACTTCACAGTTCTTCAATTTTGGTGGATCAAATGGCCTCTTTTATAGTCGTATTTATATTATTTTTATTTCTATTATTATGATGTTCCTGTGTATTTAAAATTCTATTATTTTTAAATATAAGCGTTTGAAATATGTAATATATTTTAAGTAAAATGTGATTTTTTTATATATTTTTTTTGATGGTAATATTATTTACAAAACGAATGTAAATGATAATTTAAATTAAAATTATAATTATAATATAGTTTAAATGACTTATGTTTAAATTAACTTACATATATATATATATATATATATATATTATGTGTTTTTAAAAAATAATTACAATTTATAGATTGTTTAACTATAATTAATATTCATTATAATACTGTTGCATGGTGATATATTTAATATTTACTATTTTTAGCAATAGCTGTGTAAAAAAATGATATTTTTGAAGGCAATATAAATGTACAACAATTTTTCAATATTTTTGTCATTCACCTTATAAGTATAGGAAATCAATATTTTTGACATACCATTTATATACCACCATACCATATTTGTGATTTCGATATTTTGTCAGTGAACCACTTCTTGGGATTCATGTTTTTCCACTTCAAGCTGATCCCCATATTTTTACTGTATTGTAGATCTGCAGAGTAGGCGGGAGCTGGCGCAGTATATCAATGCCTGGAATAAAAACACAAATTGAGATAGGATTATGGTCACTCAAATTAGAGGGAAAAGTTATGGAAACCATCACCAGGGGAGAAAAAGAAGAAGAAAACAAGATAAAGTCAAGGGTTGAGCTACAATCTCTACCTGTAAAGGTTGGGGGTACTATACAATCCTTAACGAATTCCACATTGAATAGTAGGTTGCTTTTAACAATAATCAGATTCAGAACCTTCCCAGAGATGTTGTGAAAAAAGTGCATTAGATCATCACCCAGCCAATCAGTGAGGCCACATACACTATCACCGGGAGGGAAAATGTTGAGATATTAAAATCTCCAGACCAGCTGATGGTAACCGTTTACTGATGACTCTTGAGGAAGTTGGAGATAACATTAGCCCATTCCCACAACAAATCCACAGTTGAGAGAAGTGGTAAAGCCAGGAACACTCAATGCCAAGATCTGATACCAAGGGGTAGATTGTAAAACAGCTATTTTTGTGATCTTTAATTTGAGGGAGATTAACACTCCTAACCCATCTTTGGGGAGGCCTGACACTCAAAGTATACCAGGAACACAAAAAGATTGATAACCATTCACATACAATGTTTTCAAGGCCCATGTTTCTAGACAACCCATCACATCAAACTGGGTGATGGTATCTAACCAGTCCACAATGTCCATTTTTTGGCTATGCCTGTGACATTCCAGGAAACAAAATGTAACCCATATGTCCTGGATGCCAAGAGAGGACTGGGAGCAATAATGTCCTGCAAAATAGGCTCAGCTAAATGAACTGAGTCGGACATGGGCATCAGAAGGGTAACCGTGGGACTTTGGGGGAAAAGTCAGTCAGTATCCAAGAGACTGGACAGTGGAGCAAACCAGTCTGCATGTATGAAGTTGGCTGCAATATTGCTAAGAGGCATTGCCGCACACCCGGGCGACCTGCTTGGCTGCCCAACTGAATTTGATGGGTGGCTTGAAACTTCAGGGGTGGCAGAGTTCAAACATTGCAGTATATTACCCAACCATGGACGACTGAAGTTACCACTTTGAGTTGTAACCAACCCATCAAAAACTATGCACAGTAATGATGTCATCAATCAAATTGAAACCCCAACCAGATCTCGATGCAAGCCAGTGGGCGGCTCTTCATTTGAGGGAAAACCAATCTTCCAAGTTATCATTACACGATAGAGGTACACCCATGAGAACAATGATATACGGGATACACTCGAGAGCTAATTGAAGGTGATCAGGGTGGCTGGTTTCAATAGCACCAGGGTCCCTAAATGTCACTTGTTGCGGCTTATCGCTGGAGATTAGACCCTGTGAGTTGTTAGTTTAGGGCGAATAATCAAAGTAGTAAACTGAACTTCAGGCCCCGTACAGTTCTTATGTTGGAAGTTGACATTGGGGTAGAGACCCTGTGAATTGTTGATGTCAGTGTGATGAACAGTCTGAGGAATGGTTTTAGCCAGCACTGGAGCACTTGACGTACTGGGATTCATAGGAAGGCTGTGGGCAGGGGTGAAGGATGTGTGACAAATTCTAGTTTGCAGTAGCTGATGAGAGTGAGGTTGATTGGACTTTTCAAGATGATCAAACAAGGCTTGCGCTTTATTGCTGGAAAGCATTAGGAGGCTCCCTCGCTGATATTTTTCCAGTACAAAGCGGAACGAGGCAGTTGAGCAATCTGTCTCCCCTGCTATTTGCCATTGTGACTGAGCCCTCAGTTGAGTGGTTGATGTTAGACACTCTGGTCAGAGGGTTAGAATGTATCAGATAAAATAGCATTATACACTGGCAATGTCATTGTATTCTTGAAATACCCTTGTCAATCTGGACAACAGATACTCCAAATTCTTCAAATATCCAGTGGGGTCTTGTTGCTCACCATTAACAGGGCTAAGCCGTCTGTGTGCCCTATAGGTTGCATCGCTTCGGCCATAAAATGGGCCCCACTGACCACCAGGTCTTAATGTTATATTACTGGTAAGCATGAGCGCAAAATCCGCTCCGATCGCGGATTTTGCGGATTTTCGGTAAATCCGCGATCCGCGAACTCTCGCGAATTTACCGAGAATCCGCAATCCGCGATCGGAGCGGATTTTGCGGTCAAAAGTTCAAGCCTACATCATTTACGATGGCGCCGGCAAGCTGCCAGCGCCATCCTCAAATGGTTACTTAATTAGCTTCGACAGGAAGCTCTAACAGATAAGATAAAGCAGGGGCTCGAGCGCCTGCTTTATTTTATCAGTTGGAGCTTCCTGTTGAAGCTAATTAAGTAACTTTTGCAGGATGGCGCTGGCAGCTTGCCGGCGCCATCGTAAATTATTCAAACGGTGGTGTCTTCTTGAATAAATATGAAGGGCAGGGTTCATTCGGGCACGACGGTCCTGGCACAAAAAATAAACCTCAGCAGGAAACACTGCAATCGTGAGCGTTGTGGGGGCTGGGCAGGTGTGCCTTCTTCCCAAATATACCATCGAAAATCCGCTGTGATGCTCGCCAGAGGCGTTAGCATCTTTGACTTTGACGAGCAGAATCCCCGTGCTGTTCCTGTGACCAGGGGCTTCTGTCTCTTAATCTGCTGCTCTGATCGGTCTCTGACCTTTTATACACACAAGCGGCATGCACCGTCTTCCCGCCATTTACCCACTATGATGGACATTTCACTCAAGGGACCCCTGCGCACTTCGGCGCGATTGCATAGTAACACACACTTGGTCGCTGGAACTAGTTGAAGCGCAAATGCAGTGACTCATTCATCAGCCCTAAAAACAATCGTGAGCGTTGGGAGGCTGGGCAGATGTGCCTTCTTCCCAAATATACCAGGGGCTTCTGTCTCTTAATCTGCTGCTCTGATCGGTCTCTGACCTTTTATACACACAAGCGGCATGTGCGCTCGCATGGAAGCCCCGTCCGTTTGGCCCCGCCCACACACTCGAGGAAGCCCCGCCCCCAAATCCGCCGATCCGCATAATCCGCGGATTTTGCGGATCCACGATCCGTGAATCCGCAAATTCGTGAATCGTGGATCCGCAAAATCCGCCCATGCTTAATTACTGGGCACTTGTAAAGCACACAGATACTACCTGGAGCGTCCCGGCGCTGAGAAAGAGAAACCAGTGACAGAACAATACAGGCACGCGCATGCCAGCAGCTTTACTGTGAGATAAGCCAGGTTTTTAAACCTCACCTAAAGCTGAGAAGATCCTGAGCCTGACGTAAAGATGGCGGCAGGCTGTTCCAAAGCAGAGAGGCTACCACCTGAAAGGAACGTCCACCCAGGTGGGAATGAGAGAACCTCGGAACAGTCGAGAGCTGCTGGGAGGAAGCCCTCAAAATTCTAAATGGAGCATAGCTCTGGATTCTGTTCCTCAAGTATGAGGCCACTATATTGTGGAATGTCTTAGAAGCCAATACCAAGGCTTTGAAGTGTGTCCGCTTACGCAGTGAAAGCCAGTGTAAGGGCTTTAAGTGAGGGGTCATGTGTGTCCTGAAGCCTACCATGAGTATGGCTCTTGCCACAGTGTTTTGCACCACCTGGAATCGGCCAAGAAGATAATCAGGGAGGCCTAAGTACAGGACGTTAACATAATTGAGGCAAGAAACAATCAATGCTTGGACCACTGTTTTCCTATGAGGAACTGGGAGTAGGGGAAGGAAGTTCCTCAACATTTTCAATGGGCCAAAGCATGTGCAGGCCACTGCTTGGACGAGGGACTTCAAGGACATGTACACGTCATATTTCACCCCAAGTTTTTTGATGATGGTAGCTACATTTGCAGGGGGAGACATATACTGTGGCCACCATTTGTGCCATTCCTCACCCTGGTTGTGTCCCCCAAAAATTATTTCGGACATTTCAGAATTGCACAACAATTGGTTCTGTTTAAACCAGGCGAAAGCCTTAGACAGGCAGACGTTTATCTCATTCCCATTCAAGGCCATATCCATTTCGCAAGTGAACAGTAGCTGCGTATCGTCGGCGTAAGAAATTACTTTAGCGCCGTATTGTTCTGCCAGAAGCGCCATGGGGGCCATAAACACATTGAACATAGTAGGGCTCAGGATAGATCCCTGTGGACCACCTACATTCAGCGGGGAGAAGGATTTCAATATATTGGTGTCCATGTGACAAAAAAAATCACAGAGGGCATGGGACAGAAGTATTCAGCCCTAGTTGGATCGCCTAACTGGAGACCTAGGGTTCTGGTCGGCTCTCCCTTTGTCTCTGATGAAACATTCCTCAATTTACAAGATGGTTGTCTTGCCACACCTTTTGTGTCAACTACAAAATTAACCTTTCCTCCTGTTTCAGGTGAATTAACATGCTACTAAAGGGTATCGTGTGGAACGATCGGACCCTGAGACTCACCCTATCTAAATGCTATGAATCTGAGGGTGGTATTGCTGCCTCGTTCATCATATTATAAGGCATTACAACTAATAATAATTATTAAACTGTTGTTTGACAATACAGAGGACCCTTTGTTTGCATCAGTGAGGTGGGCAATAAAAGACATGCCACTCTTACAATTGCTTAATGGAGGAGTTCTGCCAAGGTTCCTTCTCCTGGTCAAAAAGTTGGTTCTTCAGGTGTGGAAGGGCACTAACAGGGCTCTGGGGTGATTGAGGTGCTTGACTGATAGTTTGTATTGAGATACGTATCTTCAAGTCCTAGGATGTCATTGGTATCTCTACGTTAAGATATGTTATGTCCGGCATGGCGCTGAAATCCTTTGCGGATTTACAAGGGAAATATGATTTACATCTTAGTTAATTTTTCAGGTACCTAGAGCTCCAACATACATTCACAACTTAGATAGCAGGCCTAGAAGAATTACCTCTAGAGGCCAAGAACCTAAATGACAGGTTGACTGTTCATAAGATATCTCAGTAGTAATTCGAAGTGTTGTGAGGTTGCATAGGCCCAGGGCACAGAATATCTCCATTTTGCTGTTCATGTTTAATGTTGACATCCTTTTAAACTATGACTTTTAACACACATTTGATTGCACACCTGTATAGGATAATGTTCTCAGAAATACATTTGCTGACACTTATACTTCTTCGTAGACACATTATCAGGCCCTTGAACATACTGTAAAAGGACTTAGTTCACTGCTCAAAATGTCATTGTTTGTTGTCCTTTCGGCGACAGCTCTGTGAGGGTTGAATAAACAATAACAGCCAGGCTAGAACTCTTTACTGGGGTTGAATGTTTGATTTCCTCTGCATTCCGTCCATCATCTATTTTTCTTTTGCTTTCTCGCCCTAAGTGCGCCGGGTATGTCCAGACGTGGGTCCAGGATTCATTGTGTTACTGGATTCAAGTTAGCCTGGGCGATAAGGGGTGATGCCCCGAAACTGGTCCAGGATGCTTGTTTCCAGTCCGGAGAAGACCTGGCATGGCAGATTGGGCTGGACCGTTCCCATGAGGCACAGTGTCAAGACTGATTTACATATGGCTGGGTCCAAACTGGGGTGGAATGGTGAGCAAAAGAACAATGGATTTAACCCTGATCTCTTGACTGGTGGTGAATGTTCAGTTTGCTCTGTATTCCGTTGATCATCTGAGTGCCTTTTGCTTTCTCGCCCTAAGTGAGCCGGGTATGCCCAGACGTGTTTCTCGGGCTCACTCTGTCTCTGGATTCAAGCTAGCCAGGCTAATGTGGGGTAATGCCAGAGACAAGTCTCAGGATGCTTGTTTCCAGTCCAGGGAGGACCTGTCTTGGCAGTTCAAGCTGGACTGTTCACATGAGGCACAGGGTCAATACTGATTTGCATATGGCTTGGTCCAAACCTGGGGTGGCATGGTGAGCAAAAGAACAATGGATTGAACCCAAATCTCTTAACTGGGGATAAATGTTTGATTTTCTCTGCACTCCATCCATCATCTGTGTATCTTAGACTAGAACTCTGGCATAGAGAGACAGGGTGAAGTTTTTATAAAAAATCAAGCCTTTATTTAGGCAGAGGACCATTTCAATGGAACTATTGATGTTTCACCATGCTGCAATTCCAGCCCAGCTGAAACATGTTACCATCCTGAGAAGGACAGAGGCCTGTTCTTCACCAAGACAGGCTCCTAGATGACACATACCCTCAAGTAAATGAGGAATGAGACTACTCTAAAGTATTCTGGCAGATGTGCACACCCTAGACATATTAGGATAGAAAGCGCTAGGTAGGAGTATAGATACAATTGTATGTATTTATATAATTGATGTAAGAGCTCAATAGTTGAACTATTCATTTTCTTTACCATATTAGTATTGCGATTACTCTGTTTTGTTTCTGTCTATTATTTGTTTTACATAAGAATCTGATTGCTTCAATAAATGTTTGATATGCCAATTTGAGTATTTCTTGTGTCTCACTTTGGGAATGCCTGAGTTAATAACGAAAGAGTTAGGTCTGTTTCTACAATTTCCTTGAGGAATCAGAGGTGTCATGCTCTGAGGTTGCCCATGCCCACCGGTACCTAGTAAGATTAGAGGGCAAGATGGAGCTAACTAGGACTCAGGACAACATATTCTGATGGTATGCACAAACTTAGTCTCACATAGTTTTGATGCTTCTATTGTTTAAACGCACAGTCTTACTGAGAAATTAGGAAACATACATTAGAAGGACACTATCCGATCTTTTGGGAGAGAAGTTTGCCAAGGATCCAGAAACCCTAACAGATGACAACTGGAGAGAAGCTCGGGTCTATTATTGAGAAAGTGCAATTGCTGTGCAGTTTAGACTCATGCAATTGAATTACTTGCATAGAGTGATAGCTTTGTTGAACTTTTTGATACGTGGAGCTAGAGGAGGTGCTTTGGTTGATACTCCCAAGAGATCCCAAAATATAATTCTTGATGCCACCACTGATACTGATAGCAATCAATGTCATGTAGCTATTGTTGGGGTGAGCTGTGGCCAAGAGGGACGTTGCCAAAGCATGGGAAAGTGAAGCCATTCTTTCCTCAGAAACCATGTCTCTTTAATACATTTCTTTTTAAATAAATAACTCATGGATGTTGACGGTTCTTAACACTATTAGTTTACTTATTGTCTTGTGGAAATCTACACACTTTATCTACACCCTCTGAGCTCCATGTCACACCTTAAGCAGGTACAGTGAGTGAGAAGTGTGACACACTGCGGAGGGTAGGAGTCTGCCTTCCACTGGTTGCCAGCAACAGTTACTAGCACTACTGCCTATGCTTGAGGCTGTATTCGGGTGACTTGGACCAGGATGTGATGCGAAGAAGCAGCTTGTGCATAAGCATGTGCAGCATGACTTCAAGATGGCAATGAACAATGCTTTCATCTGCAAAGTGCTGTTCCTTTCATTCCTGCAGCTCGGTGAGTGGATGAGGCTGGTGGGCATCATCTCTGAGGAGGTACTTTGGGACCACGCTTGAGGGAGTCTTGGAAGCTGCACCCCGTGTTTCCTATCCCACTCTGCTGCTGCTCTGGTGAGTGTGCCTTAGTCCGCTCTGTCTGGTAGTGTGTGAATCTCATCTGGTGTTGCCCCACTAGCTGAGGAAGATGCCTCACCGAGTGTCTCCAGTCCTCAGTCAAACAGGTCTGCCTGCACACCAGGCCGAAATCCCACTTAGATGTGTTAGCAATTGAAGTTCTCTGTGTTTTATCCTTGAGACTTAGCTGCCACAGTAGTGCTCCTAAGCCCTCATTTCTTCCTCCCTAGCCATCTGGGAGCCAACCATCTGAGCAGCGAGATCAGAGGGACAAAATATACAGAGACTGTTGAGAGCGCAAATCCTTTGATGTGCATCACATCTTCACTGTTGGGCGGAACTCCACAGAACTCCGCTGAGTTTTATGAATCTCCATGGAATTCTGCAGAGTAAGACTGCTATCCAATGTGTTTAAAAGATAGCAGAGTAGCCCAACCCACTTTTGAAGCAGTTCCTGTTTGCTCCACTGCAAAAAGATCCCACAGTACACATTACTCATAAAACTTAAGATGGAGAAACCCTTCCATCCTTGTGTAGAACCTGTGCGCCCTATCCAGAGGTGAAGTCCGAGAAATTATCTGTCATCTCCTCTTTGGTCACCGAAAAACAGTTTGGAGGTAGCTTTCTTGCCACTGAGTTTGGAACTAGCCTGGGTGGGGTAACAAAGGGTTGCCGTCCCCTAGGTGTGGTAGTAGAATAGTTTGTTACCAAGGTTTAGAATGTATTAGAGAATCCTACTCATGCATTCTGTTATGGATCCTTTGGTCCCATGCATTCATGTTTAGATTTGTATGTCTTTGAATGTAGTTATCTATTCCATGATCTGAAGATCAGCTGGGCTTCAGCTACACTACTGATCTTCAGAAGGTGGATGCTTCAATAAACCACTCTTCAACTACTCCTGGATTTCCTGTGGAATTATTTTCAGAACCCGCTACAACATATTGGCGACAAGGATGGGATGGAGAGTGGTGAATATGATTGCTTTTCAGAAGCAATTGATAGATGTAAAAAAAGATTCACTGAACAACATCATATCGTTATGGAGAGATATAACTTTTATACCAGACATCAGTTACCAAATGAATCTGTTGATACGTATGTTTAATGTGTAAGAGTACTAGCAGCTGAATGTGATTTTGGAGATCAAGTAGACAATTATATTCGAGATCAATTGATTATTCGTTGCTCTAATAAGAAGTTTCAAGAGCAACTTTTAAGACAACACAATCCTTCTTAGCAAGAAACTATTCAGATTGCGAAAAGTGTTGAACATTCCATTATATCTTTTAATACTATTAATGTTGACAAAGATTCTACTGGTGTTGCTGCTGTCAATTTAAAAGACTCAAATATTACATCTACTAACTTTAAAAACACATCTGTTAAAATTACTAATACTCCACAAAATCAAGTTAAACAATATTCTAATTCTGGAAAATTGTTTTGTAATCGTTGTAGTTCAAAGTCTCATTCTTTTCAATTCAAACATTGTCCAGCTAGAGGCAAAGAATGTTTTAAATGTAAAAAATAGGCTATTTTGGGACAAATTGCCAATCTAACAAGAGAGTGGCTATTTTATCAGATGTAGATGTTGAAGAAGAGACACCTTCCGAGCCTGATTTTGAAAACAAAATTCTGTCTATAACTGAAACTCATAAGTTAGGTCAAGTTTCTCACAATTATAATGACATTGACTCTGAACCTTATGTTCCTCCCATGTGTATCATTACTGTTGAAGGTAAAGATATAGAAGTTATGGCAGATTCGGGCATGGTTCTTGGTGGAATTTTCCAAAACTTGCTAAAGTTATGGCATCTTTTCAAAGAAATCATGAGTTTTCATCTGAACCTGATTTTTCAAGTGATTTTGTTGTTTTGGAAAAAGGAATAGGACCTGTTGATGTAATTGATCCTGTTTCTTCTTCTACTTTGTCATCTTCTAATTTGTCATCTCAAGTACATTCTGACGACCAGCTTGCTTCATCAGCTTTGTTGAATACCTCTAAGAGACAGATATGTTTACCAAACAAATTTGATGATTTTGTATTGCTTAAATGATTTCTTGTCATTAACTTATTCTTATTACATTTTATAAGGAAGGAGGATATGTGGTAGTAGAATAGATTGGTACCAAGGTTTAGAATGTATTGGAGAATCCTACTCATCCATTCATGTTTAGAATTGTATGTCTTTGAATGTAGTTTATCTATTCCATGTTCTGAAGATCAGCTGGGCTTCAGGTACACTGCTGATCTTCAGAAGGTAGATGCTTCAATAAACCACTCTTCAACTAGTACTGGATTTCCGGTGGAATTATTTGCAGAATCCGCTACAACATCTTGGATTTACTTAAGACAGGGCAAGTCCTTTAAATGTTTAAAAGTTCCTGGATTTTCTTTTAAACATATTGAAGATGTGTTGCTTTGAAGAAATAATGCTCCAAGTACCGCTGAAGACTTTAAACTATTGAAATATTTTAGTTCATTCCTCATCAATATATCTGTAACTTTTGCCAAAATTGTGCTGTGAATTTTATGGACTAACCTATATATTTTTAGAGGAGTTTCTATGATCAGCTGGTGCAATCTGGAGTTTTGTATATTTTTGCCAGAGCTGCTTGAGGTTTCTAATCCACCTCATTCTCCTCTTTCTCAACAGTTCTGGTTTCATCCCATCCCTGTTGTCGTATTCGCTTTCTGCTCGGTTGCTGGAGATTCATTATATTTCTTTGAAAAATGTGGATGGAGTTTCCCAGGTACAGGACTTAGCAACACTCCACTGCAAAGAAGGGAAAATGGGTAAAACAACATTTTAGAAATAAAAATTGAAGAGCTCAAAACCATTCAACCAGTGGTGAATGGGAACGATTTAATTAATCTTAGAATGTTAATCAGCCTAGATGCTTTCCATTCTATCAGGTTCACACTTTAAATCGTTTTACAGACTAGGACAAACATTATAAGTACGTCTTGCTCCTTTGCCCAAAAGGGACAGCCCGACCTCAACTGGCAGATCATGTCTTCTATAAATAGGCACATAGGGAAACCCAAACCAGAGCTGACGCACATGATCTGCACCTCTAGGTATTTTCCCATTGTGGCAACATCCAGTCATCCTGGTTTGTTTGTATTAGTACCAGAAGTTGGGGTGCCTGAAAGAGTGTGTTCAAATATTGAATGGAAAGATTAGCATAAGTAAAGGCTGATATTGAACTGCTTGTGCAGCTGTCATAGCCATTTTCTATCTTCTCAAGCATCAACACCAGCCCACTACCCCTGTTAAATAAATAAAATACTATCTCATCATTGTATAAGACTTGTCGGTCATAACATGCACCTTTTTTAATGCACTACACAAGGTAAATTCCTGTTGGTTTTAAAAGGCGTTGAGTGACATCAATGTTCAATTATCTCCTTTGTGTGGAAAAGAATTCTGGTTTAACACATGCGAACATTGCATCAAATTATTTATCCACGTTTGTGCAATAGTATTTATTGATTGTTATTTTATATAGTGCTGCTGATGCAGACAGGGTGCTTCTTCTATGCACCAACAAACACAGAGCATGATCACAAATGCCAGACACTATCTTATGTGTTTTTAATATTTGTTTAAAGTGCTTAGAAGTTTGTCAGTTCTTTAACGCACTGTAATTAATACTTCATTTGTTTGTCATTACATGTAAACTCAAATGCATGGAGTGGGTAATCTTCACGTTATTTGTGGCATGAAGTTTTCATGTACCTTGCAATATATATTATTCATGAAGGTCCTAGCTAAGGAAAGGTGCAAAATGGGTTTATTTCCTGGCGTGTGTTTTGAGTTGTGTGTGCACGTGCCACAAAGGGGCAGATGTAATCAGGTGTAATTGAACCTTTTTGTCCTAGGGTCTTGCTAAGCCTCCTCAGTGAGGGAAAGCACAGTGGGCTATGGGACCATCAAGGCATGCAGCGGGGCCTCTTAAGTAGGCCCGGATAAAAAAATGTATTCCGCTCAATCACTGCGTGGTGGAATTTTTTTTCCAGTTTGAGCAACATGATGACAACATAAACATGAGACTCCAGCAAGTGAGTGAGATTTGGCACCTCCTAGGGAAATGTATGGTCGCTAGAATGCCTTCCGGCATGATATTTCACATTTGTAGCGTCCTTGTGTAGTCACAGATGAAACAGGCACCATGTATAGTTGTAAGAGCTTTATGCTCATGCCTCCTGTCTCGTACCTTCACTGCTCAACTCAAGTCTACTTTCCCTTTCACTCTTCTTTCTCCTCCTCTTCTCCCGCCTCGGTTTCTCCACCTCTTCTAACCTCATGTGCTGGTCCTAGTGCCCAGCACATGTCAGAACATTACATCCTCCCCCTTCTTAAACAATTTGAACTGTTTCAGGTATGTCCTTGCATGCTAAATTAACAATAATATAAAACAACATAATTACAGTTCTTCAATCAGGCGAACTGGTCTTCGATGAGTTTGTGGCGGCCGAAGATGAGCCTCTTGAGCCACCGGTTCCCTTTCATCTGGAAACGTGGAAGGTCGAGAATCTTTTACTGACTCAGGTGCAGCTCCCTTGGTCACACTGTGGGATGCAGTCAGTGCTTCACAGACATTGGGCGTGCATTTCTCAAAATGTGTCACATTCCTTGTGACCCTCTTGTTCTCCGACTCTGCTGTAATCATGGTCTCTTTTTGTCTTGTCACTAGAAGTGGGCATGCATGATATCGACAGTCTGCTTTTCTTTGTTGTTCTTGTCGCACCAATACCCAATCTCCTTCATGGATGGGTGGCTGTGCCACTTTTCTCCGTCGGTCTGCATATTCCTTTATATTCTCTTTTTTTTGTCTGTGGCTGCTAATTCTTCGTGCTCAGAGTCTTGAGAGGAATCACTAGCTGCCTCTTCCCAGGTTGGTATTCTGGTGCGCACAGAGCGACCCAACATTAAGGTTGCCGGACATTTGCCTGTAGTGGTATGTGGTGTGGTTCGATAAACGCGTAATACTTAATTTAGAGCTACTTGCAAATCACATTTCCAAAGTTCTGCCTCCTGGATGGTCTTCTTTAGAGTGGCCATGATTCGTTCCACCATTCCATTGGCCTGGGGCCACAACGGAGTGATCTTCCGGTGTCTGAAGTTGAGGTGCTTGACAAATTCAGCGAAGTCCTGTCCGTTGAATGGGGGACCATTATCTGTTTTCACTACTTTCAATATGCCCCATGCTGCGAAAACCTCATCAAGTACTGGTATAGTGGTGGCTGCTTTGGTTGACATTAGGAGGTGCGCAATTCGAAAGCAAGAGTATTCGTCCATTATGACAAGGACATACTTGCCAGATTGTAGCGGTCCAAAGAAGTCCAATGCGACATGATGCCAGATGCCATCCGGCAGTTCAGACATTTAAAGTGGTGCAGGGGTATCCTCCCGACTTACTAGCTGACACTGTTGGCAGTCTTTCAGTGTAAGTTCGACCATCTGATCCAGCTTAGGGAACCAGACCCGTTCCCGCAACGCTCTCTTCATGGCTACAATCCCTCTGTGTCCTTTGTGTGCTAGGTTGACGACTCTTTGGCATAACTGTTTTGGGATGATGATTCGTTTGTCCCTTAGTACAAGACCATCGGAGGTGATGGACAACTCTTCCTTTACTTGTCTGAAGGAGGACAATTCCTGATTGTCAATCTGTGCGCTCTGTCCGGATTCTTCGAAATGCCTCTAACTGTTTGTTTGAATGCGATGTTTTACATTTTGTAGGGTGGCATCTTTATAAGTAGCATCCATGATGACCTCCATGGGGACTGCAGGTGGTTTGGCTTGAGCCACCACGAAATTGATGTATTCCTCAGCTAATGATGGATTGGATTTGGATGTTAGTATAAGTATATTCTTGAAGGCAAATGCCCCAGAGCTCTATTCTCGGTGGCATTTTGGCTCGGGGATTTCCAAAAATGGTTATCAGGGCCTGGTGATCCGTGATAAGTGTGAAGTGTTTCCCGTAAATGAAGATGTGAAAATGCTCGCAAGCCCAAACTACCACCAGGCTTTCCTTTTCAGGTTGCGACTTGCATCCACAGTGATTTCCGGTTTTCTTCTTGGATTGAAATATGCAAGATTGGTGGCCGATTCAATTGCAGCATTGATGTCATGAACAGCTTGATCACATCTTGTGGTCCATTGGAATGGGTGCCCTGTTTGGTCAGATTTCTCATGGGGTAACTGATAGTGGCATAGTCTTTTATGTATCGTGCACAGTAACTTGCCATGCCTAGGAAGTAGCGTACATCCCCCGCATCTCGTGACCTGGGGCTGTCATTTAGAGCGGCAATCTTTTCTGGGTCAGGTTTCATTCCAGCGCCTGAGAAGATGTGTCTAAAATTTTTTTATGTGGATTTGTGAAATTCACATTTGTCTTTCTTTAACGTGAGATTGCCCTTCAATAGAGCATGACACACTCGGTCCAGCACTGTGTAGTGTTCTTGCATTGTTGATCCATAGACTAGAATGTCATCACTGTAGTTTAAGGTGTTGGGAATGGGATGAATTACCTTTCGGATGGCCTCCTGAAAAATCTCAGCGTCAGAAGAGACCCCAAAGCTGAGTCTTTTATATCTGAATAGTCCTTGATGAGTCGAGAATGTGGTGATATATCTAAATTTTTCGTGAATTTCCAGTTGGTGATAGCCCTTGTTAAGATCTAGTTTGGGGAATCTTTGTGCACCATTAAGTGACACAATCATGTCGCGAATATGAGGTCCTGGGTGTCTTTCTCTTTCAATGGCGGTGTTGGGAGCCGTCATGTCTACACAGAGACACACTTTGTAAGGTGAGCCCTTCTTGGGCACAACGACCACGGGAGAGACCAAGGGATTGGGTCCTGACGTTCTCTCAATAATATCAGCCTGGAGAAGATCCTGCAGTACCTCCTCTACAGACTGTTGAAGGTGAAAGGGAATTTTCCTGTGCTGTTGTGCTACAGGAGTCACTCGTTCATGTATATGCAATCAAACTTGGCAGTTAGCCATCTTTCCAAGTCCGGTGAATAGCTTCGGAAACTTGTGAACTATGTCAGGTTCATCAACGACTTTATACACGATGTCTACTAGTCGAAGTCCTTCCGCCATGGGCACGCTAAGAAGACAGTCTGCTTCAGGACCATCAATGACATGAATGTGGGCTGGAATCATTCTATCCTTGTACGTGAGATTGGTCAGGAATTGTCCTAAACAAGGAAGGTTTTTTTTTTACATCCAAGTGTACACCCGCAAGTTGGCTTTATGCAAGTATGGTGGTGGACTCATTTTCGTGTATTCAGCAACTAAAATATAGTTAAGAGATGCTCCACTATCCGGGACGAACTTGGCCCAGTGAGTGTCCATTTCCAGATCTAGTTGAAGGGTATTTCTTCAACCGGTCTGTATCCGCGACCATGCAGACATACTCATCACTTTCTTACGATATTGGTGACAGCAACCTTGACTCGCAAGATGGTGATCGACGCGATCCCGTGTCCCGTGAGACTGACGGATGGACTGCGAAGAACCAGTGGAGCACTCTCTGTGGTCCCACACTGCTTTGGCATGATGGCGAGTGTTAATCGGTCTGGACTGTCTGTAGTTGTCTCTGTGGGTGTCTTTGCGAGCGGCTCCGCAGACGTTCTCAAAGTGGTTGTCTCGGCCACACTTCCTGCATTTTTGGCCTAATGAGGGAAGTCATATCCACAGCGATAGCATTTAAGTTGATGCTCTGGTCGTTTATTCGTCCGGTTAGAACTGCGACGCCGACGACTTGTATAATGGGATTGAACTTTGGATCTGGTTGATCGTTGTTTTGCAGGAGAAGACTTATTGGAGCCGAAATGCTTGTTCACATTTCTCGCCTCTTCCAGCTTCCATTTTTTTTGCATGTTCTTCTGCCTGATCATGTACTCACGTCATTTCTTCGATCTCATCCAAAGAGTAGCTTTTTTTTAGTAGACGTCTGCGTAACGACTCAGACTGGCATCCTTCTATGATTCGAAGGTGAAGGGCGTCTTCCGTCGAGAAAGAATCAAGTTCAGAACAGCGGGCCAAACGTCTCAGTCGTGTGATAAATGTACTCTTGGGCTTGTCTTTTTCTTGAGAATACAACGTATTTCGGCGTAGGATTAAATTGTGTAATGCAATCAGTTGCTGCTCCTCCTCGGTCACATGAGACCCTTTCAAGAAGTCATCAAAGTCATCTAGCCATTCCTACCAGCGAAGTCCCATACCTTCCCCTGATTTGAGGACCAAAGGTTCTGGCGGGCATAGAAAGGACACTATGAGCAAACCAAGTCTGTGCCCACCCATTTGTGCTGTGGACGTAGGTAACCCCTACCCGGTGCTGGTGCTGGCAGAGGCATGATTCTGTCTTGACGTTGGCGACCCGAACATCGCATATGAATATGGTGGAGCAGATTCTGAGGGCTGAATAGTTGAACCAACAGGACCTTCACAGCGCCTGACGCTTGTCTCAAAACACCACCGTCAGCACCACTCTTCAATTGTTCTATAATGTATTGTCAATGGCCAGGCACCTCCAAGAGCAGTCCTCCCACTACTAGATACACGTGCACTGCCACGTGCATCAATGACTATCAAGTGCAGGAAACCACATGAGATGGCAGTCCCAGAAAACCCACCACTATGTCCATGTGACGTAATACAATGCCCATGAAATCTCCTATGGCAGTCTTTTACCAGTACTTTTAAGCAGATGCCTGACCTCAAAATGGCCGCCGGGCCCTTCTCGCAAGGGATTGGTCGAGGCGTCTGACCTCAAGATGGCCGCTAGTTTTTCAGGCCTGATTCAGTTGTGAGAGCAGCAACACGTGGAATATACAGACTCCATCCAGTACCTGATACAGCACCGGACCCTGCACTTCTCTGCGGGCAGCACTTGGGCTCAGACACTTGCAGCTCACAGCATGCGACCGAAGTGGGATCCAGGGCCGCGATTAAGAATCCCACTCTGCCTCCACAGTATACGCGACCGGGGTGGGCTCCCGGGTCGCAATCAAATGTCCAGCGCTGCCTCCACAGCACACGCGACCGGGGTGGGCTCCCGGGTCGCAATCAGATGTCCTGCGCCACCTCCACAGCACACGCGACCGGGTTGGGCTCCCGGGTCGAAATCAGATGTCCCGTGCCGCCTCCAGAGCACACGCAACTGGGGTGGGATCCCGGGTCGCAGCGATGCTAAAACTCTTCCAGGGGACACACGCACCTGGGGTGGGCTCGGCAGCAGACCTCTGGGGCAGCGGAGCACAGAGCCAGCACAGCGGGCACAACGCGACCGGGGTGGGCACCCAGTACGCAATTCAGCACGGCGCCACGGCGGAGCACACGCCAGGAGACAGGTAGGCAGCGGGCAGCAGTTACCCTCGTCGCCAGTTGTAATGTCCGTGTGTAGATACAGATGACACAGACACCATGTATTGTTGTAAGAGCTTTATTCTCATGCCTCTTGTCTCATACCTTCCCTGCTCAAGTCTACTTTCCCTTTCACTTTTCTATCTCCTCCTCTTCCGCCACCTCGTTTCCTCCACCTCTCCTAACCTCATGTGCTAGTCCTAGTTCCCAGTCACATTACAACATTGAGTGGTCACGGAAGTGGTCAGAAAATGGTTGCGATTCCATGGCTGCTACTTAAGTACATTTAGTTCTCCAGCGTCAAAAAATCAATTTGAAGTGGCTACAAAAACGTGTGGAACGCAGTACCACCGCTAAATTCCTGCCTGAGCAGCAAACATGCATATTTTTCCTGCCAGTTGGCTGAACTCCGTGAAATTTAACAGAGTCTCTGCATAACTCCGCAGGAAATCCATATAACTAAATTCCGTGAGTTCTTCCAACCCCTACTCTTAAGGAGGTTCCCTAAAAGAGACTAAACATAATGCCGAGTAATGCTTGAAACCAACAATGTAATGAATGCACTCAGTGTTATTCCCAATAGTTAAGTGCATGATTGTAAGGCCTATTTGCCCAACGATTGGATCTATTAGCAATCTGTGCTGTACAGAATAAAACTGCACAACATGAATCAGGATGAAAGTATCAAAACGTGTCTGATGTTGCTTCAAGCCTTTTTACGGGCAGATATAACTTTGCAAACATGTATACACTGGCTGAGACAAGCAACCCCCAGCAATGATTTGAATGTAGTAGTTTCATATTGGTTCTGGCGCAGTGAAAACTATTTGAAAGGAGTGTGCCAAGAGTACTTGCCACAGTGCAGTAGGAAGGCTTCATGTTATACGGGTGGTTGGCACAGGATAACTGGAACCCTAGGACCGAACCCTCCCCAGAGATGGGTGGCTCGAGCGGTGTCGTGTATAACAAAGGGACCAAGACACAGCACCCTAGGGTAGATGCAGACAGGCTATTGAGTGAGAGGCAAAGTACATGGGCAGCAAGATGGTGGAAACCACCATAGATAGAATCAGTTTATTTGTCACTAGCATTATAAGTAATGAAAGCAATTAACTTTTAGCAACCTATGTTACCTGCCAGGAATACAACTCCCTTCATTGTGTAAATGATAAAAACTACTCATAACTAGAGGAAAGCAGGCCAAGTATGGTTTAGGTACACAGCAGATAATTCTCTGTCCACTGTGTATAAATACATGGACTTCAAGCATTCCTGAAGGTCGGTGAACTGTTCTCTCACACTCATAAAGTACAGTGAAGTGAGCATTGTCTTCTAATAACGTACCAGGAGCGGGGGTGCACTACCGTGCCCTTGCTGACATGTGGCAGAGGGCTCTAACAATGCTTGCAGTCTCTACCAGAGGCAGCATCTATTATAAAGGGTGGGTGCTGACTAGGGTGCAGAGGGTTTAAAACTGCACCACTCCATCTACCTTTCGTGGAAGTAAAGAGACCTGCCAGAAGAATGTAAAATAGTACTTAGCAGCAAGGTACTTCATAAATCCAAGGAACATATACGCACCTGCTCCTTGGATTTATGAATAATACTTTCAGGGAAATACCCAGCAGACAGCTATGGCCTCACAACATCTCCAGCACTGCATGCACCTGCTCCTTGGATTTATGAATAATACTTTCAGAGAAATACCCAGCAGACAGCTATGGCCCCACAACGTCTCCAGCACTGCATTAAAATGTGGAAAGCCCTCATAACCAAGATCAGAATTGGAAAGCCAGCTGGATGTCACCTATAACAGGCAATAAATATGCTGGATGGGTTGCGGAGGCAGAGTAGCCACTGGTCTCTTTAGATGAGGGAGGGAGAGTGGTAGCAGGTCCTGCAGAGGATGAATAAATACCTTTTGAAACTGGTCACAATACTTCAGCTCTGAGTTACAGTGGAGCACCAGCAGGTTTTCAATAAGCACACCCACTCTTCCTCATGTGGGCGAAGGAAAGGACCCTGAGGGAGAAAGAAACCTCCTAACTATGACTATCCTGGTCCTCTCAGAAAGCTCTGCCTGTCACTGATATGTCACAATGTTGTCACATACTACCTATGATATTGTGGACCACACAGCCAAGCATCTGCTGCCCTTTCCTATATATGACCAAGTTGTGTCACACAGCAGGGACATGAGGCTAACCTGGGCCTACCATTGGCTGTAGCTGGTCATGACTAAATTAGTGAGGCATCTGTTATGTCTGGCAGGGTGAGAACAGCAAAGGCTATCTCTTGGTCAACCTGGCCTGAACTGGAGAGATTCAAACATGTTGTATGTGCCACTCTCCAGTGTTCACCCTCTCTCTCCTAGGTTCTACCTAAGACTTGGGGGGAAAACTTGGCTTCACTGGTGCTGCCAAGAATAAACAACCCCTGAGCCTAAGAGCCACACGTCCCACCTAAATCGCCAGTAGGTGGCTATAGATAGAACCTAGTTTCCGTAGGAGAAGCATTTTTTGATTTGCTAATAACTTTGGTGTTGTTTGACATATCTTCGCAAAATTCTCCCAAAAACGTTTCATCCAGGCCAGCTCCTATCCTGAAAGTTTGGGGGTGATTTGTCAAGCGGGGGCTGAGAAAAGAGGGTGGTCCCAAAAAGTGTTCCCTCCATGTTAATTTCCACAGTAAAATTTAGCCAAGCCTACAGCCCGAACTGCTGAACGGAATTAAACCAAATTTTGCAAGGATTTGGTTTAGGAGGCAACCTTTTTTTAAATGGTGTAAATCCGTTCAGTAGTTGCTGAGAAATTCAAAAAATAATAGTCAAAAAATCAATTTCCCATAGAAAACTTTAGCCAAAGCTACAGCCCGAACTGCTGAACGGAATTACACCAAATTTGGCAAAAAGGTACTGCTTGGCTCATAAAGCTTTTTAAAAATGGGGTAAATGGGGTAAATACGTTCAGTAGTTGCTGAGAAATTCAAAACATTTAAATATCGATATCTAGAGACACATTGGATCCGCGGACCCTCCCGACCACAAGCTTAATTCTAATTGGCTGTCAACATTCCAAACCAGAAAGTGTTGGCAGCCATCTTGTGACTCAGTAGAACTGAGTCACCAGAAAACAGTGAAACAAACGCAAAAACAAGAAAAGGGAGAAGGGTAGAAACACCCTGACCCCAAGGCCTGCTCAGGGGGTCCCACAGGGACCCCAGGGCCAAATAAAGCATTTTTTTAAAAATAAATCAGTCGAATTCACGCTGGGGTCGCGAATCCGGGCGAGAAAAAAAAAAGAAAGCGCGGGTTCCCGTGGTTTGTGGTATTGAAGCCCCCGGGTGGGCCAGGTCCCGGGGGCACTGAAAAAATTTGTGGGGGTCCCCAATCCGCACCACACTGCCTGGGGACCACCACCTCTCCGGGGCTTGATTTATGAGCTGCGGGGGGCACACAGCCCCCCGCAGCCCTGGGACCGCCACCCCCGGGGCAAATTGTTAAATGTGTGGGGCCTCCAAGGCCCCCCAAGCCCTGGGGACTACCAACCCCAGGGATTTTATTAATTATTTGCGGGGGCACACGGCCCCCACTGCCCCGGGGACTGACACCCTCTTTGAACAGGTGTTTTGAAGCTCTGGGCTTTCAAGCAGCGAGGGGGTTTATTTATTTATTTATTTAGTGTATTTTGGTATCGCGCACAGCTACCCCAACGGGGTGTCCCAGCGCTTCTGTGTAACTTCATGCTTGCGTAGAAGGATGTTAAAATATAGCAATCAACAGAACAGGTGGGTTTTTAAGGCTCTCCGGAAGGGTCGTTCCTCCTCAATCAACCGGATGGCATTGGGTAATTTATTCCAGAGAGCTGCCGTCAGTACGGGGAAAGATTTTCCACCGGAACGAGATTTCCTAAATTTGGAACAGTGAGGAAGTTTTTTGAAGAGGAGCGTAGGGTCCTGGAGTTGTTATAGGGAATCAGGCACGTGGCAAGATAGGCAGAGCCCTTGCCTCGCAAGGCACGATGAGCTAGGATCAGAGCTTTAAATTCTGCCCTTTTTTGGACCGGTAGCCAATGGAGTTCACGACGGTGAGGTGCTATATGCTCACGTAGGGGGATACCGCTGACCAGTCGCACCGCAGCATTTTGAACCGTCTGGAGGCGATGACAGAGCCCTACAGACAGACTAGTGTACAGACCATTGGCATAGTCAAGGTGTGAGGTGACTAGTGCCTGTACCACGATCTTCCTGGTGTTACTGGGCAGAAAATGAATGAACTTTTTTATCATTCGGATCTTAGCTAGGCATGCAGCTGAGACTGTGTGAACTTGATGGGAGAATGAGAGGTTAGAGTCCCATCTAACTCCTAGATTTTTCACAGAGTCGTTGGGAAGAGGAGGAGCGCTTAAATCCAGAGGCCACCAGATGTTAGGATCGAGAGGGGTAGGCTGGTGGAAAAAGAGGAGCTCCGTTTTACCTGCATTCAACCTTAGGAAATTACTATCCATCCACTGGGCAATTGTTCGTAGGCAGTTTTTTAAGGAATCAAAAGTAGTGGGGGTGATGCTGTTATATGAAAGCAAAAGCTGGATATCATCAGCATAGGAGGTGACTTTTATACCAGTTTGGGCAATTATATCAAAAAGAGGGGAAAAATATACATTAAATAAAAGCGGACTCAGCGAGGAGCCTTGAGGGACTCCCCACCGAAGCGGGCGGCTTTCTGAGGTAAAAGGGGGGGTGAACACCGCCTGGGTACGGTTGGACAGAAAAGATGATATCCATCCTAAGGCTCTGCCCTGGATACCCTTCGAACGCAAACGTTCTAGGAGGAGGGGGTGGGTGACGGTGTCGAATGCTGCTGAGAGGTCCAACAGCACCAACACCGCTCTTGATCCCTCGTCCAATCTCCATCTAACAGCGTCAGACATCTCAATGAGTGCCGACTCAGTGCTGTATCCTGGCCTAAAGCCGTGCTGAGAGTCGTGATACGCACCGGATGTTTCGAGAAAGCTCGCTAGTTGTTGTTGAGTGAGTCTTTCAAGGACTTTAGCAGGAGCAGGTAGCAGCGAGATGCGTCTGTAATTAGCGGGCTCACTAGGATCAGCGTTGGACTTCTTAATTATAGGAACTAGTCGTGCCTGTTTCCAGGTGTCAGGGAAAAGTCCCAGTTTAAGCGAATCATTCCAGATCTTGTTCAGGAAAGGATTAAGAACAGGGGCTAAAGATTTATACTGCTTAGCGGGCCAGGGGTCAAGCGGGGAACCGGATTTGATTTTAGAAAGTTCCGCCAGGGATTGTTCCAAAGTGATCTCTGCAAAGTCAGAGAACAGGGACTCTGGTCCCGTAGAAGGAGGTGGAGAGAGACTTTTTGTAACCTGAATATTGCTGGGAAAGGAGTCATAAATAGTGGCTATTTTATTTTCAATAAAAATAGAGAGGTTGTCACAGAGAGTCTGTGATACCGAGGGGGGACGTTTTAGGGCCAAAGGATCCGTAAAAGAACGCACTGTTTCAAATATTTCCCTAGATGACCCTTGCGATCGGTTGATTTTTTCTTCTAAAAATGTTCTTTTGTGTTCCATGATCTTCCTCCTATAGTTTTTCAAAGCATTTTTATAAATGCTTTTACGGTCTGGAGAGAAGGTAATTCTCCAACGTCTCTCAAGACGTTTACATTCCGATTTAAGCTCTCGGAGATCGTTCGAGTACCATGGGGCCGTAGGAGCTGAGCGATAGGTTTTTATAGGCCTGACAGGGGCGATAAGGTCGATTACCGAGGTAATCTGATCATTAAAGTTGATCAGCCGTGTGTCAAGATCTGGACTTGTGTCTAAAAAATCAATCGATGGAAGAAGAAGAGCAAGACTCTCAGAGGAAATCTTGCTCCAGTTTCTGCCTAGTTGTTTGGCCGGACGATTGTGTCTATTTATAAGATGACAAGGGAATGTAAAAGGGACAAGCAAGTGATCTGACCATACTATTGGAACTGGTTCAGAGACCTCTACTCCTTTCAAGTTGGTACAAATAAGGTCGAGGGTGTGACCCGCTTTGTGGGTGGGGTAGCTGATATGTTGATTCAGTCCGCCGTCTGCCAAAGTGGATACAAAATTGATAGAGGTAGTGTCCTCGGGATTATCAGCATGGAGATTAAAATCTCCGAGAAGAGTGAAATTGGCATATCGCAATGAGGCTTGTAGAATGAGGTCTAAAAAAGCAGGAAGGTGAGCTGGTTTAGAATTCGGTGGTCGATAGGCCAAGAGACCCGAAAAAGTAAAATTGGGAGAAATTTTAATACAAAAAGGGAGTGCTTCGATACGTTCTGACTGGATAAAAGGGAAGGAAGAGATGGTCCACTGGGATCTGTATATAATGGCCACTCCGCCCCCAGGGTGTAAGCTTTGTCTGTTGGCACATAGTATACTGTAGCCAGATGGAATAGCTAAGTGTATCGCGGGGTTAGTATCGTCTCTAAGCCATGTCTCGGTAAGAAACAACAGATCCCATTTATCCTCTTCCAGGGTGTGAAATACATCCAGAGAATGTTTGACTAAAGACCGACAGTTTAACAAGCCGGCCTTTAAATGTGCCTGCGGCGGAATTTTCTGCTGGAAGAGGCAATCATGCTTTCCATTGTCGGGTTGTTCTAAGAGACATTTTATGAATGGAAAAAACAGCCTATCAGTGGTGTTATGAGTAGATGGTAAAATACAGTGTAGGGGCCGAAGAGATTGAAGCCTAGCGCTATCATAGGTCAAAAAAGGAGGGGTGCTAAGTATAGCAGTACCTGTGTCTGCGGCCGCGTCCTGGTCGCGGACGGGCGCAGACGGGCAGGACTCTGGCACGACTCCGGCGCAGGTCCGCGCGTCTGCTGATCACGTCCGCTGCGCGGAGACATGGTCTTCCGTTTTTAGAGTGGCCAATCGGTGTCTTTGAAGGCTACCCCACTCTAAGATGGCCGCCAAAGTCGATTCTATCACCCTGAACAGCGTTCCAAACAGCTGCGGGGAGTGAGGGTCTTGGTGATGGGGAGGCAACTATCTAACTTGCGAGCAGGAAGCGAACGGGCAGAAAATACCCCCACCGCTTTTTATTCGGGCAGAGGAGATAACCTGTGCGTGCTACAAAGCTTCGTTTTCAAGCTGAGTGCCCCTGAGCTCGTATTCAGCCAAGTGAGTTTCAGCAAAAAAGTGCGTTAAAAAGCTGCAAGAACAGCTACTAAAAAGGTGCAAATGAAAATTTCAACAAACAAAACAGCAACCTCCCTGCTCACGCCTCAGGAGGGAATGATAATTACAGCAGAATTAGAGAACCAATGCCGCGCTATCCCTTATATAGTGGCCAATCGGTGCCTTTGAAGGCTACCCCACTCTAAGATGGCCGCCAAAGTCGATTCTATCACCCTGAACAGCGTTCCAAACAGCTGCGAGGAGTGAGGGTCTTGGTGACGGGGAGGAAACTATCTAACTTGCGAGCAGGAAGGGAACGGGCAGAAAATACCCCCACCGCTTCTTATTCGGGCGGAGGAGATAACCTGTGCGTGCTACAAAGCTTCGTTTTCAAGCTGAGTGCCCCTGAGCTCGTATTCAGCCAAGTGAGTTTCAGCAAAAAAGTGCGTTAAAAAGCTACAAGAACAGCTACTAAAAACGTGCAAATGAAAGTTTTAACAAACAAAACAGCAACCTCCCGGCTCATGCCTCAGGAGGGAATGATAATTACAGCAGGTTTAGTACACAGATTTCATCACCCAGGCCACGGTCTGTCTGTCTTAAGGTGTGGGTGGAAGGAAGTGGGGATGAGATATGGTGGGGACTGGGGGGTTTGCCAAGGAGGGATGAGGAGGGATGGGGGAGCAGGATGGAGCATAGGGCTAGGCCACAAGGGTTGGCTTAAAATGGGGAAAAATATAATGGTGCATAATGAGATTCTAGAGATTCTGTGGAAGAAAAGTGGAGCTGTGCTTGGGAGCTGGACCTATATGGCTAAACGGGGGGATGATTACGTCTTGAAAATCACAGGAAGGGCAAACTGATGAAACTGCGAATTGCAACAGTGAATATATGTGGCCTAAATAATTCGATACTAGGTGTAAGGTTGTAGAAAACCTAAAAGGCCTTCATGCTGATATACTCTGTTTGCAGGAGGCCCTTGTTGAGGGGGCTAATAAGAAGCTTTTGAAGCAGTTAGGGTATAATCTCATTGCCTATACAAAGCAGAGAACGAGAACAAGGAGGGTGGCCATCTTAGTCCGGAGAAAAGAGTTTAACTTTAAAAGGCATATGACAGATAAATATGGGCAATGGGCTATTGTGGAATGCTATAATGCTAAATACACTTTTACCATCTACTCAGTGAACAGAAGATGACGGTGGCATGTCGAGCAACCTCGAAAAATAATTTTCCCTACTGATGAAGGTATTAAACCAGAAACACGTGTCTAGGGATATGATGAAAGAAGAAATGGGCACTGGCCTTGAAATTTTTTAACTTTTGATGCTTTGAACTAAATGAAGAATAATGAAAGAAGATGACGGTGGCATGTCGAGCAACCTCGAAAAATAATTTTCCCTACTGATGAAGGTATTAAACCAGAAACACGTGTCTAGGGATATGATGTAAGAAGAAATGGGCACTGGCCTTGACATTTTTTAACTTTTGATGCTTTGAACTAAATGAAGAATAATGAAAGAAGATGACGGTGGCATGTCGAGCAACCTCGAAAAATAATTTTCCCTACTGATGAAGGTATTAAACCAGAAACACGTGTCTAGGGATATGATGTAAGAAGAAATGGGCACTGGCCTTGAAATTTTTTAACTTTTGCTGCTTTGAACTAAACGAAGAATAATGAACATTGGGAGATGCCTGCACACCGGGAGCGGTAATTGTCCTGCATTGGGAGATGCCTGCACACCGGGAGCGGTAATTGTCCTGAGAAGATGACGGTGGCATGTCGAGCAACCTCGAAAAATAATTTTCCCTACTGATGAAGGTATTAAACCAGAAACACGTGTCTAGGGATATGATGTAAGAAGAAATGGGCACTGGCCTTGAAATTTTTTAACTTTTGATGCTTTGAACTAAACGAAGAATAATGAACCACAATGACCATGAGGCAATGGGGTAATCCGGCAGTGACATGTTCGCGGCTCTCCCTTCCCCCTTTTGAACTACTCAGTGAATGGGTCTACAGAAGATGACCCTGAGTTATTTGAATTTTTTAATGTAGAGATGGCTGTGTGGCCCACCTTGATTATGCTGTGCAGAGATTTGGCAATGGCATAGGAGGGCTTTGGGGTGATAATATAGGAAAATATGTTGTACGTAAGCTTTAGGTCTTTACAGCCCTTACGCATTTAATATAAGATAGTGGGTGTATGGGTTTTTGGCAACATTTAAAGGCCCCAGAATTAGGGAGTTAATTTTTTTCAGCTCCTCAGAAATCAATTGCCCATCTGGATTATTATTTTGTCTCACAAAAATTAATATCAAATTGTAGCTTTGAAAAATACCCCGTGTAATGTTGGATCACAATCTTTTGGTTTTAGAAATTACATATAAGGACGGTGAGGGTAGTGAGCACAGCTGGACATTCAAAAGGGGATTGTTGGCAGATCAGGGTTATATTACTCATATGAATAAATGGATTGGAGATTTTATGGAATGCAATGGAGGCAGTATTGGGATGGGCATGGTGTGGGATGCCTTCAAGGCTGGGGTAACGGGTGAGACATTAGGTTTTAGCCTACACCGCCAAAAAAAGCAGCAACAACATTGGAATAAATTATATAAAAAACTGAGGGAATTAGAGAAGGAACTTGTTGGGTCTATAGCTGTTGGGTCATGCATAGGGAATATACTGGATAAAATGGCATTGACTAAAGCAGCAATGAACGATGTTACAACAATTATAACAGCAGCAAAGTATATTGCATGGCGGCACTTTTGTTATGAGTACAACGAGCGAGAGGGACATGTCCTGGCAGTACGAACAAGACAGAAAACAGTCAGGAGGGAGATTGTGGAGAATAAAAATGATGAGAGGAAACTTGTACCTGACTCTGCTGGTATACGGGATAAATTCCATATATTTTATGGAACACTATATAGCGAGGAGTGGGGCGCTATGAACAGAACCCATTTTGGCTCATATCACCTTGAGAAATTATCTCAGGAAATCTGAAGTCTTTAAATGCGTTATTCTCGAAGGAAGAAGTATATAGGGCATTAAGTGAATTCCCCTCTGGAAAGGCCGTGGGACCTAATCGGATCATGTTAATACTCTATGTCACGCACAAAAGTGGGAGCCCCCCCCAGAGATATGGGCCACCACCAGCATTATAGTTTAAAAAAAAGGAAAACTGTCTACTGAACCCAGGTCCTACAGACTAATAATGCTCATGAATATTGATGGCAAAATATTCTCAAAGGTGCTAGCTAACCGGCTGAGTCTTATTATAGAGAAACAGATCTACCCCAGACAGCATGGTTTTATCCCTGATAGAAAAAACACTGATCATATCAGGAGAGTTATCATACTATTTGGTGCTGCCTTGATCACAGAAGACCCTATGGCTCTTATTTTACTGGACGCTGAAAAGGTGTTCGATAGGGCATCCTGGGATTAATTGTGAGCTGCTCTTGAGAGGTTTGGTGTGGGAAGGGATTTTATTGAAGCCATATGCGTAATGTACAAGGTCCGTACAGCCCAACTATACCTGATGGGGGCAAACGGAAAAGCTTATGATCAAAAGGGGGCAAGACAGGGATGTGCCTGCTCCCCAATATTATTTGTAGGCTATATTGACCCCTTGATCTGTAAAATCAAGGCTACCACGAGAATTAAATCTGTCTATTTTCAAGGGTGCAACACTAAGATTTTGGGCTATGCTAATGATTTAGCTGTAGTAACATGAGATCCCCATGAAGCATTGGAGGAATTAAAAAAGAAACCTTGATGTTGGGAGAGTATCTGGCTATTCGCTCAACTAGCATAAGACACAAATCATTATAAACAGACTGGTTAATTTAGACGATCATCGGTGATGAACTCAGCAATTTATCTAGGGGTAAATATAACATCTGAGGTGGAGCAAATTGTAGAGCTGACTCTAACACAGCTTCCCAAAAAGAGAGGCAGGACTTTGACAGGATATTTAATTTAAATTTGTCAATTGTAGGCCGGTTTAATATAGTACAAATGATCTTCGTACCAAAAGTCTTTTATTTATTTATTGAGCAGACTTCATCAGAACTTCAATCAATTTTGAAGAATGAAAGGTGACAGTATCTCACAGGTTATAATTCAAACCCAATACATTTTGGGCATAAACAACTGCTCTTCTTCAGGGTAATCTATAAATGAATAAACATAATGGCTCAGTATACATGTCTTAGAGAATCAAAAGACTGTAAAAACTAACAGGAGCTCCAGAGGACTAGTAGATGTTGCCATTTGTAACCAGAAAGGAAAGAATTCCAAGGTCTTGTAGTCACATGCATGACAATGAGAATAAGTGCTAGCCCCAAAGAAATTGAAGAGTGGATCCCCAAATGAACAACATGATCTAGAGTTGCACAGGAAAGAAAAAAGTACAAAAGACTCACCGCGTGAACGTGTAATTAAGTGGCCATGAAGTATAAAATAAACCTGACTTTTGAATACCTGGAGATACAGTCACTGAACTGCCGGAATGGCAATGTGTCAGGGAGTATTTGCATGCGGGCGGGGGAATATGTCGGGCGGATCGCCACTGCCATGCGGGCGGTGGCCATCCACCCGACATACTAGTAGGCCCCCAAGTTATAAAGAGAGGCTTGAGGCTCATTGAGGAGAACACGAATCAGTGGTAAGATTCTGGGAAGTCTATTGAGATTTCTAGAAGTTGAAGAAATCAGTCTTCAGTTGGACAGAAAGGGGTTACTAAAAGAAGAGATGCCAAATCTCTACTGACCTGCATCATAGTCTTGAGGAAAAGCATAAACTTGAAAAGTTCTTCACTTCTAAAGGAACACTAATACTGCTTCTGACCTGCACGTTTAGACCTGGAATAACTTCAAATTTGTCTACTTTAAATGGGCTCCAAAGATGATGGAACCGCTGAGAGACTTTTGAATTCAGAGATCAATAGTTTCTGTCTTGCAGAAAGCTGCCAAAGAGTTGGAAGATATTCTGCCTGAAGCATTATCCATCTTTCAAGACAATAGTGCATCAAATCTTGGACTAAATCTACTAAATCCTAAAATGTTGCAACTCCTAATCTGTTTATGTAATGGACTGCCAATACGTTAGTTGTCCATTCTTAATCAAATGAAACAGTTTCCTTTTTATGGGGCCAAACTTTTTATTGCTGAAGAGCCGATTAGCAAATCTAAGTAGCATTGATGACATTGTTGTTTTTCCATAGTCCACTTTCCTCCTGTAATCATGTCTACGCAACGTGCTCCCCAACCTGCTTTCCTCATGTCGGACTCTAAAATGATATCTGGGGACTGACCAGAAATGGAATTTTCATTGCTTGCCTCCATCTGGGAGAGCCACTTTCCCAACTTCTTCTTTACCTCTGGAGAAAAGAAAAATAATGCTGAGTAATAATGCTGAGTACATCTCCTTGTGGCGAACCAGAGCCTTTAGATGTTGAAAGGCCTGATATTGGAGCACAGCTGGAAATACTACCTGTGTGTATGCAGATAAAAGTCCTACATTCCTGGCTAACCTCCTGGAGTCAAAATTGTCTATTTTGAGTAGGGATGTGTTTTAATTTTTCATCAACTTTATTTTCTTTGATGGAAGAAAGATATATACTTTCAAGCAATCAATCAATCAGAGTACTTGTAGAGCACGCTACTCACCCGTGAGGTCTCAAGGCCCTGAGGGGAGGGGGGGGGTGCTACTGCTCGAAGAGCCAGGTCTTGAGGAGTCTTCTGAAGGCGAGTAGGTCTTGGGTCTGCAGTATGTGGGTAGGGAGGGTGTTCCAGGTTTTGGCGCATGAGGTAGGAGAAGGATCCGCCACCGGAGGTCATTCATTGGATGCGGGGAACAGCGGCAAGGGCGAGGCTGGCGTAGTGGAGCTAGCGGGTGGGGGATTAGAAGCTGAGTCTGCTGTTAAGGTAGGCGTTGTGGAGTGCTTTGTGTGCGTGGGTGAGGAGCTTGAAGGTAATCCTCTTGTCGACGGGGTGCCACAGTGTCTTTGACAGAAACTATTATAAATACCAGGAACTGGTCTAATTGAGATAGAACCAAGTAGCACATGTTTTGAATAATCAGAAAGCCTAATGTCTGAAGGAGAGATACCACCCAGGGAATGTGCCTACATAGGAAAATCTCAGAATCGGCCATTATCAACATATCATTTAGATACATTTGTATTTGACCGCGTGAGACCTGCCAAGGGGTGCCCACCACAGGGTGCACGATAATTCCCAACCACCCCTTTTGTCAATGGGAGCCTGTGTACTCGTTCGATACACAGGCACACATTGAAGTCGATGGGACCCCGACCAAATCATATCCAGAGACATTCAATTGCATTGTACTTGTTTGGTTGGACTCCCCTGACAAGAGTCGTACGGAAAGCATTCCAGACACGAGTCAGACGGTTTGCTTTCTGAACGAGATCAGAATTCGGCCCTAAGTTTGTTTCTATTAGATTTAAACCTTGCTCTTCTAATCCAATGTGTTAAACGTGATTCTCTCTGCAGGATCACCCCCCAAACTTTTAGCCTTAACCCTCCTATTTTTCTGAATTCGCTTTTGCTGGGCTTAGGATTTTACCACTGCTAACCAGTTCTAAATAAATTCTGTTCACTCCTTAAAATATGGTAAAATTGCCTTACACCTGATTGGCATTTTTAATGTATGTATAAATCCCTTGTAAAGTTGAATACCACATACACAGGGCCTGTACATTAAATGCTACTAGTGGCTCACAGCACTTATTGAGCCACCCACCTAAATAGCCTCTTAAAACGTGTCCCAAGTCAGTCATTACAGCCTGTTATGAAGTTTTAAAATGCTCATTCAACTTGCAAATTATCCCCTTACTAAACCTTAGACTCACCTTTTCTATGGGAGGACGTAACTTGCATATTTGCATGTAGCTTAATCATGCAGAATTAACAATCAATTCTGCAATATTACACAGATATACCCGAGAATAGTAGTTCTGCTATTTCTTAATGCAAAAATGTTGCCTTGCGGATGTGAATATGCATTTTGCACTCAGAAATAGTGCTAAATGCAACAGAACACAAATAGCGAGCAGCCGCTCATGCTCATAAAAGGCGCTCTTGGGGTACAAGTGTATTAAAAAGAACCCACACTCACCAACCTAGTTGGTGACATGCTTCATCATTGGGTTCCCACCCGAGGTGCAGAGTGCTTCCCGGGTGTGCTACAACGCCTGATTACAGCAGAGCAAGTATTTTGGATTGTGCAGGAAGTGAGAAATCACACCGTGGGTTTAAAATTACCTTTACTTATCCTAAACACATTTTAATAATGGAGAAGTAAGATAAGATTAAAAGGTGGTGAAATCGGATGTTTCGTTGGTTAAATTGACCAGTAACATCCTAGGTGAGAAAGTGATGGCCAGTCTACATGTTTCAGCCTCCTTACGCAATTGGCAAGGCTTTTGTCCGGACCAGATGTTCCACGGGGTATGCACACGCTAAGGTGCAGCCTCACCTGTGGCAGAGTTAACCGTGAATTTACGGTTATAGACCTTCAATGTTGTCTGAAGGAAAGCTAAATCTGAAGGAGAAAACATATATCATAATATTTATGTCATCTTGTTAGTTGGCTTTGGCGATGTTACACAAAAAACAATACAATGACCCTTGTGCTGACATACGTTTTGTTCATCCGTGGACTCAGCAGGCTATGTTGCCTATTGTGATCAAAGTGAAGTGCGACAGTATTTGGCACTATCCATTTAATCAATTCAGGGATTGCGTATATATGTCAGGTATTGCATACATTCAGCAATTTATTTGGTGCATTATGTTATATTTAGAATCCTTCAGCAACCCGTAATATACGTATTGCCGGTTTTGCAATCTCATTAAGATAAAGAGGGAAAGTAAAAGACCAATACTGAACTGTTTTGGTAAGAAAAGTACACACTCAAGCATGCGGGAGAAAGGAAAAAGGAAAAATAAGGCCTACATTGGCTGTAGAAGACTCCTACCCCATGGATCCAGAGGGGAGTGTCGGTCTGTAGTCACACACTGTGGTAGGGCACAAGGTGATGTGTTAAGCAATTGTGAAAACTGCACACAAATGACATACCTGAGGCACCCCTAAGGAATACCCAGACAGCTCAAAGGGCAGAGTGCATTGTAAGTAAAAAGTTGGACATCAACTTTTAGGTTTTATATGTCTTGGTACTGAAAATGTTGCTTTTCATTACTGTGAGGCCTATTCCACCCATCGTATAACAGTGGGTTGCCTTTGATAGAGTGAGGAAGTGACAAAAAAATGTTGTGTACCCCTCATGAAATCAGATTTCCCATAACGTCTAACATATGTTAATCGTGTGGATTGTGATACAAAATCAACCTGAAAACGAGCATACACAGAAAAGTACACGTGGGATACTAATTTGCTCATGTTGCAAATCGTAATATATTAATCAAGTGAAGTTGTCATACTAACATAGTGCAATAATGCTTTGTGGTAAAATAGAGTTAAGCAAACATGCTTATTTAGAGTCTATTGTTGCAACGTTGAAAGAAATCTGTAAGTTTGGAAGCATTTTCGTGGCTTAAACCTAGGTAATAGCTAACAGGGTAAACCTAGAAAGGGGGGAGGTAAAAAAGAATGGTCGTTCTTTTAAAATCTAACATAAATTTGTGTCTGTTTTCATAATACTTCCCGTTAAGGCCCATGGGACCTAAATAAAAAATGGCGTGTTTGCGAGATTCCAAGAGAGTGTAATTCTACGCATGCGTGACAATGCTCAAGAGATGTACGAGCAGCCTGTGCCTAAGCTGCTGATGTCAAGGTCAGCGTGGCCTGGAAGTGCGGAAGGGTGCCAGTTATGATGCTCAAGCTAAGAGCATGGGAAAGTGTTGGGAAGTAACTACATGGAAGAACAAAATGGACAATTGTTGCAAACATGAACAATTAGGACTGTATGAGAATTATGACAGTGACTTTGCAAAACTGCGGACAATGAAGAGATGAGGTGATCTTCACCACCCCTCAATTGGACCAATGAGGATTAAGTATGGACCCTAAAGTTTCAATTTTTAGTTAGATAGTTAGTGAAAAAGGGTATAAAAGAGGTCGTTTGGAAGAGAAAAAAAACTAATCTTTTTGCTTTTAACTTTGCACCTCGGCATGCTGTTGGACTGAATGATTTGTGGATGCAAAGGACTTTGACATTTTTTTTTACTATAACTTTTGATGAAATTGGAGTCCTGATGAAAGGTAGACATTGAGGAATATAGAGAGGCTAATTTTTGGGAACTTGTGTCTTTTCATTTCAGTTTTTCCATTGTGTCCAGTTAACGGGTAATATGTCTTTGAATCTTTTAATTTCGAAACCATTTTGCTAATAAATGTAAGCTAATTAAATGTATTATTTTACTCTTTTTTTAATTATAATAGAAATGTTTTAACTAGATTTCTGAAAAAATTGAACTTAATTTTAAAGGTCATGACAGAGAACTTGAGATACAAAATAAAAGTTAACTAAATGGAAACAAAGCAGGTCTTGTTATCCAGCAACTGACTTTTACTAGCTGATTCATTGATCAAAATAGTGGGGTGCCTTAAGGTTGTTTGTATGATTTTAGATTACCATGGTGATGTCCATAAAATGCATATGTACATAATGTATAGAATTTAAACTTTATAGAATAATTAGGGTACTCTGCCTGTCCGGCAGCTCGTCCTCTAGGTATCGCTGATCTTGGGAGCAGTGTGTTTTGTGCGTATGAGTGACTCACGGTGCTATGGGCCCCACCGGCAAGTAGAGTGTGAAAGCTCCTGAGTAATCCGTGATGGTTTGGATGGTTGTTGAGAGCAGCGCTAGATCACTTTATTACTTTAAATAATCACTAGCTTTTGATGGGGAGTAAAATTATAATTTAAAACTCTCTTTAATTGTAAAGTCATATTTTAAGTTGCAATTTTGAAAATGCCACTTTTAGAAGTTGTCAAAAAAGGAGGGGTTTGGCCCAAAGGATTAGAGGGTAGGTAGGGCCAGTTATACTACATAAGAAAAAAATTACCTTTGCCTTTAGTGACTTCACAACACTTATTCATATGAAGTAAGATGAACGCAAACTAATACGTTTACCTTAGCAGTAATTTCTGCCTTTTATTTCATTATTTTTTTTAAATTAATATCTTTGATCACAAAAAGAACACATAGTCAACTAAACGAAATACCACATTAGTACTTACACAATGAAAATGAACAACATGAAAATGTGTTTTGACATACAATTACAACTAAACTCATAATAATCAAACATCAATACAAACGAATGAAATGTCACAAAGAACAATCAATATATACACAATACGAAATACAAAGTTGTCATACAAAATGATAAATTAGACAACTAACACCTTTATATTTAGGATAAATCAATTCCTCTGAAATATCAGGGACATAAGGCGGTGTATTTGCAATATTTAACCAAGGAGTTGAGTTCCTTTGTCTGCCGACGCGTTTCGAGTGCCGGTTAAATCAATTGCCGCAACTTTTAGAAAGTTGGCATTTTCCTGTCCTAACTATTTGGTGCCCGCAGCCTGTTCTTGGTTCACATGACTGGGTACAGTTAGCAGTTTGTGCTTCTATATTCAGAACTGTCACACTGGAGAAGTGTGGCTCAATGGTTAGAGCAGCAGACCCTGATGCAGAGGTCTAGCCCGGGACCAGGGTTCAATTACCTGCCTCGGCGGGTCTTGGACTCAAAAATTCTACGGACCTGATAATTCTCGCCTCCGTACCTATTCCAATCATGGAGTCCCACTCTGCAACTCTGGGCAATAGCTTGCTTAATCTCCACAACGACCCCCACAATGCTAAGGATGCCTGGCCTCTACCTTGGGGGTGCCCAGAAGTGGACACCTCTCAGGGAAAGCCAGGATGGGTTCCACAGCGGTATTCGTACAAGCGCCTTGAGACCCTTGCGGGTGAGTAGTGCGCTATACAAGTATCAATTTACATATACTACAAGCTAGCTTAAACACTGTTTTCTGCTCCTATAGGTGACTAATGTAATCAGTCGTTACTCATTTGTTACTCTGGTTGTTGTGGTGACACCATTTGAACCACAAGGGTGCTTTGCCAGTGAGGATGTATAATTTTCATTATCAAGCGAAACAATGCTGCTCCTTGCCCCATTGAAGCAATTGATCTTAAAATACACGTGAGACATATCACGTATGTTTCCCACACAGTATCTCGCAGTAGAAGTATGACTATTTGCTTCTTACTTGAGGATCACTTTTAAGTACACTGAGATTTTGACAGTGTGAAATTCACACCCCACTGTGTAAGTTCCTACAATTTGTGAGCATTCCATCATCAAACCTAGATTTGCAGAGTAGCTTTTCACACCGCTGTCTCTTCCCTTAAGATGTATCTCAGTGATCTCCTACTCGAGATGATCTAAACGACACGGATCTACTGACAATGGTTGTCACTTATCCCAGTTGGTAAGTCCCACTCAAGATATCACATATGCAGTCTTAAATCACCCAGGGCATTGATTAAAAATGTTTACTTTGAAACTTGCCAACTCAGACGCAAGCAGTGATGGTTTTTCCCTAAAGATCATTAAACACATCGCTAATGTGAGATTTTTAGACACAATTTTCTTCGATGTCAACAGACTATAAATCAAAAAGCTTTTTTATGTGAACCACTACAATTACTTATATAATTTGATAGATACATGATTCGTTCATTCTCAGGTGTCTCCTATGTATACTTCTGCCATGATGATGACTCAGATCTAAATAATGTGTATTGTGGGTCGAAATGT
Source organism: Lissotriton helveticus (assembly GCF_964261635.1). NCBI lineage: Eukaryota > Metazoa > Chordata > Amphibia > Caudata > Salamandridae > Lissotriton > Lissotriton helveticus. The sequence continues at coordinate 151,355,143 of NC_136073.1, forward strand.
CGCCAACAAATACTGTGGACTGTTTTTTAATTTGCTATAGGATTTCAACACTCCTACACAAAGGGGCCGATTCCGATTTGGAAAAAACCACTCCGAATAGCCGCACTGAGCATTTTTCCTGTACGAATCGTACCCTGCAATGTCCCCGTACGTACGATGAAGTACCAGTCGTACCAGGAGCAGGACTGCGTACGAATCGTACAAAGCCCGTACGACTCTAATCTCCATACGATTCTCCCTCGGAACCCGCTGTACGCAACATCCGTACGGTCCGAAGCAAGTTATCCCAACCCAGTAAGTACGTTTTGTGTCGGGTTCGCACCGTACAACGCTTTTTTTACGGGAGCCCAAAACTTCCGGAGAGGCAGAGTTTGCCTCGAAACAGGTACGGAACGCCCCCCCCGGGTACGGTGCATAAACCCCATGATCGCAGGGGTACGGTGCATACAACCTGCGATCATGGGGTACGGTGCATACACCTCATGATCGCAGGGGTACGCACCATACCCCTGCAATCATGGGGTGTACGCACAGTACGGTGTGTATGTGATTGTGTGGTTGTCCGTACGAATTGCCCTTACCTGACGTGGACCGTACGAATCACGTCCTCATACCCCGGTCCTGATCGCACTCGTCGGGTCGTACAGCATGTTTACGAATCGTACGGTTCACTGTGAGGGTCGGTGTCGTATGGTTTCTCCCGTGCAATTCGTACGGTTTGCGACGATTCGGACGGATTGCCGAGATACGGATCGTACTACGCGATTCGGACGGACGTGTACAATTCGTATGGAGAGGGCTCCGGATACGATTCGGACGGACACTTTTTTTCCCGAATCGGAATCGGCCCCTGCGTGTTGGCTTTTACATCCAATTATCCTTATCAGTCACATGTATATATCTGAATTCTGCACAGCACTTGCAAACTGTATAGTCAAGTTGTCTCTAAAACTGTGCCATCACTCTATTAAGAAAATTGCAAAAAACACAGTTGATGGACAGAATGTAGAACAATGTCATACATTCACCCCAGTACAAGGATCTGGGCCTAAATCCATCGTTTTTTTGCACTCCACATCACCCTGGGTTAGACACTGGCTATATGCAAATCAGCTCTGACCCTGTGCCCCATGGGAACAGTCCAGTCTGAACTACCAAGCCATGTCTTTCCCAGAACGGAATCAAGCATCCAAGGACCGGTTTCTGGCTATCAGCCTTCATTCAGCCTGGATAGCTTGACTCCAGTGATGTGGAGAGCCTGGGACTCACGTCTGAGCATCCCCAGCCCACTCGGGGTGAAAATTGCAAAAAACACAGTTGATGGACAGAATGTAGAACAATGTCATACATTCACCCCAGTACAAGGATCTGGGCCTAAATCCATCGTTTTGCTGCACTCCACATCACCCTGGGTTAGACACTGGCTATATGCAAATCAGCTCTGACCCTGTGCCCCATGGGAACAGTCCAGTCCGAACTACCAAGCCATGTCTTGCCCAGAATGGAATCAAGCATCCAAGGACCGGTTTCTGGCTATCTGGCTATCAGCCTTCATTCAGCCTGGATAGCTTGACTCCAGTGATGTGGAGAGCCTGGGACTCACGTCTGAGCATCCCCAGCCCACTCGGGGTGAAAATTGCAAAAAACACAGTTGATGGACAGAATGTAGAACAATGTCATACATTCACCCCAGTACAAGGATCTGGGCCTAAATCCATCGTTTTTTTGCACTCCACATCACCCTGGGTTAGACACTGGCTATATGCAAATCAGCTCTGACCCTGTGCCCCATGGGAACAGTCCAGTCCGAACTACCAAGCCATGTCTTTCCCAGAACGGAATCAAGCATCCAAGGACCGGTTTCTGGCTATCAGCCTTCATTCAGCCTGGATAGCTTGACTCCAGTGATGTGGAGAGCCTGGGACTCACGTCTGAGCATCCCCAGCCCACTCGGGGTGAAAATTGCAAAAAACACAGTTGATGGACAGAATGTAGAACAATGTCATACATTCACCCCAGTACAAGGATCTGGGCCTAAATACATCTTTTTTTGCACTCCACATCACCCTGGGTTAGACACTGGCTATATGCAAATCAGCTCTGACCCTGTGCCCCATGGGAACAGTCCAGTCCGAACTACCAAGCCATGTCTTTCCCAGAACGGAATCAAGCATCCAAGGACCGGTTTCTGGCTATCAGCCTTCATTCAGCCTGGATAGCTTGACTCCAGTGATGTGGAGAGCCTGGGACTAACGTCTGAACATCCCCAGCCCACTCGGGGTGAAAATTGCAAAAAACACAGTTGATGGACAGAATGTAGAACAATGTCATACATTCACCCCAGTACAAGGATCTGGGCCTAAATCCATCGTTTTTTTGCACTCCACATCACCCTGGGTTAGACACTGGCTATATGCAAATCAGCTCTGACCCTGTGCCCCATGGGAACAGTCCAGTCCGAACTACCAAGCCATGTCTTTCCCAGAATGGAAGCAAGCATCCAAGGACCGGTTTCTGGCTATCAGCCTTCATTCAGCCTGGATAGCTTGACTCCAGTGATGTGGAGAGCCTGGGACTCACGTCTGAGCATCCCCAGCCCACTCGGGGTGAAAATTGCAAAAAACACAGTTGATGGACAGAATGTAGAACAATGTCATACATTCACCCCAGTACAAGGATCTGGGCCTAAATCCATCGTTTTTTTGCACTCCACATCACCCTGGGTTAGACACTGGCTATATGCAAATCAGCTCTGACCCTGTGCCCCATGGGAACAGTCCAGTCCGAACTACCAAGCCATGTCTTTCCGAGAACGGAATCAAGCATCCAAGAACCGGTTTCTGGCTATCAGCCTTCATTCAGCCTGGATAGCTTGACTCCAGTGATGTGGAGAGCCTGGGACTCACGTCTGAGCATCCCCAGCCCACTCGGGGTGAAAATTGCAAAAAACACAGTTGATGGACAGAATGTAGAACAATGTCATACATTCACCCCAGTACAAGGATCTGGGCCTAAATCCATTTTTTTTGCACTCCACATCACCCTGGGTTAGACACTGGCTATATGCAAATCAGCTCTGACCCTGTGCCCCATGGGAACAGTCCAGTCCGAACTACCAAGCCATGTCTTTCCCAGAACGGAATCAAGCATCCAAGGACCGGTTTCTGGCTATCAGCCTTCATTCAGCCTGGATAGCTTGACTCCAGTGATGTGGAGAGCCTGGGACTCACGTCTGAGCATCCCCAGCCCACTCGGGGTGAAAATTGCAAAAAACACAGTTGATGGACAGAATGTAGAACAATGTCATACATTCGCCCCAGTACAGGGATCTGGGCCTAAATCCATCGTTTTTTTGCACTCCACATCACCCTGGGTTAGACACTGGCTATATGCAAATCAGCTCTGACCCTGTGCCCCATGGGAACAGTCCAGTCCGAACTACCAATCCATGTCTTTCCCAGAACGGAATCAAGCATCCAAGAACCGGTTTCTGGCTATCAGCCTTCATTCAGCCTGGATAGCTTGACTCCAGTGATGTGGAGAGCCTGGGACTCACGTCTGAGCATCCCCAGCCCACTCGGGGTGAAAATTGCAAAAAACACAGTTGATGGACAGAATGTAGAACAATGTCATACATTCACCCCAGTACAAGGATCTGAGCCTAAATCCATCGTTTTTTTGCACTCCACATCACCCTGGGTTAGACACTGGCTATATGCAAATCAGCTCTGACCCTGTGCCCCATGGGAACAGTCCAGTCCGAACTACCAAGCCATGTCTTTCCCAGAACGGAATCAAGCATCCAAGGACCGGTTTCTGGCTATCAGCCTTCATTCAGCCTGGATAGCTTGACTCCAGTGATGTGGAGAGCCTGGGACTCACGTCTGAGCATCACCAGCCCACTCGGGGTGAAAATTGCAAAAAACACAGTTGATGGACAGAATGTAGAACAATGTCATACATTCACCCCAGTACAAGGATCTGGGACTAAATCCATCGTTTTTTTGCACTCCACATCACCCTGGGTTAGACACTGGCTATATGCAAATCAGCTCTGACCCTGTGCCCCATGGGAACAGTCCAGTCCGAACTACCAAGCCATGTCTTTCCCAGAACGGAATCAAGCATCCAAGGACCGGTTTCTGGCTATCAGCCTTCATTCAGCCTGGATAGCTTGACTCCAGTGATGTGGAGAGCCTGGGACTCACGTCTGAGCATCCCCAGCCCACTCGGGGTGAAAATTGCAAAAAACACAGTTGATGGACAGAATGTAGAACAATGTCATACATTCACCCCAGTACAAGGATCTGGGCCTAAATCCATCGTTTTTTTGCACTCCACATCACCCTGGGTTAGACACTGGCTATATGCAAATCAGCTCTGACCCTGTGCCCCATGGGAACAGTCCAGTCCGAACTACCAAGCCATGTCTTTCCCAGAACGGAATCAAGCATCCAAGGACCGGTTTCTGGCTATCAGCCTTCATTCAGCCTGGATAGCTTGACTCCAGTGATGTGGAGAGCCTGGGACTCACGTCTGAGCATCCCCAGTGTCTAACCCAGGGTGGTGTGGAGTGCAAAAAAACGATGGATTTAGGCCCAGATCCTTGTACTGGGGTGAATGTATGACATTGTTCTACATTCTGTCCATCAACTGTGTTTGTTGCAATTTTCACCCCGAGTGGGCTGGGTATGCTCAGACGTGAGTCCCAGGCTCTCCACACCACTGGAGTCAAGCTATCCAGGCTGATGAAGGCTGATAGCCAGAAACCGGTCCTTGGATGCTTAATTCCGGTCTGGGAAAGACATGGCTTGGTAGTTCGGACTGGACTGTTCCCATGAGGCACAGGGTCAGAGCTGATTTGCATATAGCCAGTGTCTAACCCAGGGTGGTGTGGAGTGCAAAGAAACGATGGATTTAGGCCCATATCCTTGTACTGGGGTGAATGTATGACATTGTTCTACATTCTGTCCATCAACTGTGTTTTTTGCAATTTTCACCCCGAGTGGGCTGGGTATGCTCAGACGTGAGTCCCAGGCTCTCCACACCACTGGAGTCAAGCTATCCAGGCTGATGAAGGCTGATAGCCAGAAACCGGTCCTTGGATGCTTGATTCCGGTCTGGGAAAGACATGGCTTGGTAGTTCGGACTGGACTGTTCCCATGAGGCACAGGGTCAGAGCTGATTTGCATATAGCCAGTGTCCAACCCAGGGTGGTGTGGAGTGCAAAAAAACGATGGATTTAGGCCCAGATCCTTGTACTGGGGTGAATGTATGACATTGTTCTACATTCTGTCCATCAACTGTGTTTTTTGCAATTTTTACCCCGAGTGGGCTCGGTATGCTCAGACGTGAGTCCCAGGCTCTCCACACCACTGGAATCAAGCTATCCAGGCTGATGAAGGCTGATAGCCAGAAACTGGTCCTTGGATGCTTGATTCCGGTCTGGGAAAGACATGGCTTGGTAGTTCGGACTGGACTGTTCCCATGAGGCACAGGGTCAGAGCTGATTTGCATATAGCCAGTGTCTAACCCAGGGTGGTGTGGAGTGCCAAAAAACGATGGATTTAGGCCCAGATCCTTTTCCTGGGGTGAATGTATGACATTGTTCTACATTCTGTCCATCAACTGTGTTTTTTGCAATCACTCTATTAAGAGCACTTTTTTAAAGATTGATCCTCTAAACAAAGAATTAAGTTCTTGTTGTAAGTAATATAATTTCCATGTGAATTACTAAACACATTTTTAAATCTCAGTTTAAACCTATTAATAAAAGGTTTCAGCTAGCTACTGCTGTAGAAGGCCTACACTTTCTCCACAATGACCATTTGTGTCTTTAATAATTGTCCTACCAGGTCCCAGGGTTAATGGGTCACTCCTTAGTCTTAAGAATATATGACATCATCTTTAATAGTTACTTGCCCCATGCTCTGGAAATGTCATCCTGAACATCCTCCACCCTGTAGGATTCAGTTATTAAGAGATCAGAGTTTGTAGAAGGTTTATTCAAACTAAACCTTCCTAAAATACATTCATCATTTACATCCATGAAGCTATAAAGCCAAACAAGAAAAAGGTGAGCAGCCTTATCAAATATAAATTGCATTAATTTATATGTACATATATATCCTGTAAATATTAATATAATATTTCAAATCAAATCAAATTATTCTTTATTTCGATTTGTATTCAAATCCATAAAAGTGACACAGGGCAATAATAAAAGAGATTTGACATATTTGATCCACATACTTTCAGGCAAAATCATATATACCAATCAGTATGTTATGAAATAGAACATGTACAATAGAAATGTCAAAAGTGATCAAGAAATAGTACAAATAACAGTTACTGAAGTTTCAAAATGCTAGCAGGGTGGTGTTTATATACAATAACGGAGTGGGTATTTCTATTAAAAGCCAAAAATATTCTAGAAAATTGCAAAGAGCTATGGTAAAATATAACTCAGCCATCCTTGCATTTTAACTTCCTCAAAAATCTATAATGCTTAAAAAGATATCTATGAAGTCTAATAGAGGATCAAAATTGAACATATCTCAACGGCCTTTTTATTTTTCTTTTAGCATGAATCATCTAAATGGATTAATGATTTACACCTTCAAAGATCCATTTTAATGTAGACAAGGATCGTATAATGTGCAAATTTGATAGGGTTTTTTTTAGAAAAATGAGGGTCTCCTGGTGATCAATAGCACCCTGGGAGTGGGACATAGGGAGGGGCTGTAATATGGAAAATCTAATAACATTATAAAATTTACAAACAGAAAATTAGTTGTCCACTGTATTGCCTTTCCATCTCACAGGCATCTTGGTAGATTGCGGGGCCAATAGTCTGTTTTTGGGAAGAACACTAAATGACGAATCAGCTCTAGGCGTAATCTGGTCACCAAAAATCGGTTGTAGGCATTTTGCACACCTACCAGATATCCTTGTATCCCCTGTCTGGATTGGCCCATACTGTACTTAGCAATCGTAAGTTTTATTATCACATGGTGTTCTCTACACAGATCTCTTTTCCCAGCAGGATGGATTTGATTTCCTTTTAACTAAATTTCAGGATACTGTGGGCATCTAAAGGATTAATATTTCAACCTAGTTCATGCAATAGGGTATTTACATACTGGAGCCAAGGTATTTTATCAAAGTGGTCTAAGCCCAGGCAGTCCCCAATAATCTCCCTGATAAACTTGCAACTCGGTTTCTCTTATTGGTTTGATTCCTATTTTGTGAGCAAAACTAAATACGGCATCAATGACCCTTATCAATTTTAATTTGGTGATTTCCAAGTGAAACATTAATGCCCAGATAACTGAAGGCTTTAAACTCTTCAAATGTTTTACCTTGAGCATGATGACTCTTCTCTTTTCTCAACTTTTTCCTTCAAACCATGCTGTATGTCTTATTTAAATTCAATTTTAAATCTCTACCCTCCATAAAATTACAAAATTACCCATCAAACGATGAAAGCCATTTGCGGTCCTTGATATGAAAATTGCATCATCCACATAAAGCAAGATAGGGGTAAAGCGAGAACCCATCATAGGGGCAGCAGCATTCACGTTCTGCATACTTCGTTGTAACTCGTGAAGGTAGAACGCCGGATTTGCGGCTGGGCGCACATTAAGGTCCAGGGACATACGGACTTTTTATCGGGACACGATAAATATTATTTTCCAGTTAAACTTTCTCACCAACTTTGGAGCACTTATCTATAAATACTGAGGATCGGATTGTACTGATCAACTGTATTTTACCTACGCGCCTTAGATACGGCCACCTTCTGATTAACACGAACCCTTTTTCTAGTCACTGAAGAAACACTGAATAAGACACATCTATTGAACGTGCAAGATACCCTTACTGGGTTGGAAGTATCACCGGTCAAGTGGTTTTACAATATACGCCATCATTTCAAGAAAGCCCTGAAGAGTCAGAGCAATCTGTACTCTGACGAAACACGTGTCGGCTGGCGTAAGGTCTTTTGGGCAATAAATAACAACAATTGCTCAAACAGAAGAAGCGAAATATTATTTTCTAGGACTAAATCTATTTGATGACTGTTCAAAATACGATTGAATTGATATGTTGTGTGCATAGGAATTTGTGTTGTATATAGTCCAGGTGTTGTTCAAGACACCTTGTAAAGGGTTTAGAGGGTTTCCCTTTTCCTGTGGCACCAATGGTAACGTTGTCTCTAACCTAATAAGCTGTCAGAAACTTATGTAGAGCGCAAGTAGTCCCTGTCCATAAAACCCATTGCCTTTGAGAATACACGTTCTGCAGATATCAGTCCGCCTCACTAATACATAATGCAAACTATATTGGTGCAAGCATGCATCGCTGTCTAATCCCCAGAGTCACTCGAAATTCCTCTGTACATTACCCATTTTTGCAATAATGCATGGAAGATGTTAAAAAGGCACACAGCTGGGAGAGGTGACAAACAATATCATTTGGAGTGCCCATGTCTATTTGAACCGCCATAATTTGGCATGGTTCACAAGATCAATAGCACTGGACAAATCTGCAAAACACAGGTGTACATACCCCTCGCTTGCTAGGGCATATTCACTAATATTGAGGTGCAGATTTATTCCCTGTTCCACTGTGCCTATTTCTTTCCTGAACTCGAATTGTAACTCCATCAAAATATCTTTTTCTGGGCCCTGTTTTCCAGCCTTGCAATGATCACTCTACCAAAAGTTTTCACAGAGGAAAGTGATATCAGCTGATAGCACCTAGCATTGCCTTTGTCCCCTTTTTCAGAAATGAAAACAATCAAACTTTCACCCAAAGCTTTCGGGAAATGGGCATTTGCTGCTGCGCATATAAATTGGGGTAGGTTCGGGAACCATAGGGACGGATATGACTTAAAAGCATCCACAGAGACCACATTGCGCTCCAGGGCTCTTCCTTGGGCGCTATCCTTTAAAGATGCACTAACTTCCTCTATTGTAATTAACTCCAAAGGCTTGAAGTTAATTTTACTAAGGGTTTCCAGTGGTACCATGATAGCAACACTGTCCAGGCTAAAAATAGCTCCAAAGTAAGTAAGCCAGGTGTCTGGCAATATGGAGACCCTAAGGGTATGTGAAGAACACTCTTTAAGAAAAGGTGAATTTACAGTTTTCAAGATTAGAATATTATCCCCAGTGTCCGCTGCCTGATCTAGATCTGTCATTGAACGCTGCTGAAGTTCCTTCTTCCTAGTGTCTAACGCCATCCTATAGATTGTTCTTATTACCCCAATATTTTTGCCAATTTTGGGGGGTTTCTTGGATGGCCTTACCTAATGCCTGATTTGCTCGTGTACAGTAGCAATTACACCACCCTGGATTGTTTGATCTCTTCCCCCTAGTTTTGGCTGGTCTATGTGGAAATGCAGTTTATTAATAATGGACAAAAGCTCCTGCATTTTGTATTTTCCAGCAACCATTTTGTGATACTCTTTTTTAGCCTGCCACTTCAGCACATATAGGGGTCGATTCCGATCTGGTAAAATTTCCGTACGTACTATTCGCATCCAAAGCCGTTTAGGTACGACTCGTACACACACCGTACGACTCGCCGAGTACAATCCGGGCCGGGGTATCAGGACGCGATTTGTACGGTCCACGTCAGGTAAGGGCGATTCGTACGGATAAGCGCACATTCACATACACACCGAATGGTGCGTACCCCCCCCATGATCGCAGGGGTACGCACCTTACCCCTGCGATCATGGGGGGTACGCACCGTACACCCAGCGGACATGGGGTACGGTGCGTACACCCCTAGATCACGGGGTATGGCACCGTACCCCTGCAATCATGGGGGGTATGCACCGTACCCGGGAGGGGCCATTCTGTACCTGTTTTGGGGCGAACTCTGCTTTTACGGCTGTTTTCAGCTCCCGTAGAAAAAGGGTCGTACGGCGCGTACCCAACACAAATCGTACTTGGCGGGTCGGAAAAAGCAGCCGCGAACCGTACAGATGTTGCATACAACGGGTTCCGAGGGAGAATCGTACGGGGATTTCATTCGTACGGTCCATGTACGATTCGTACGGAGTCCAGCTCCCGGTACGGATCGTACTTCTTCGTACGTACGGGGGACGTTGTAGGGTACGATTCGTACGTGAAAAACGCTCCGAACGGCAATTCGGAGCACTTTTTACTGAATCATAATCAACCCCATAGTGTGGCCGCTTCAGCTGCGCAAGGAAATGTTGATACATCAATTGACCCCAGAGCATATGTTTGTGCTTTACTTTATGACACACAAGTAGAACATGGTACATTGCTTAACACCTTGGGTGCTTTGACTTTTCCCCTCCTATGCTGAGGGGTTGGTAAATCCCATTGTTCATGACGAGCTCAGCTCGTCATGAGCACACGAGCAGTGTACTGCATGACGAGCTGAGCTCGTCATGAGCATGGAAGGGGTTAAAGGTCAATGACTCATTTGTTTAACTTTCCTTTTAAACTAATTCCATAAGTTTTATAGCTAACAAAAGACTGCTGATGGTAACGAATTATTGTTGACACAAGAGATGTAACTTTTGCTCTATATCCGGTTGACTACTCAAGCGAGCGCCTGACTCTGTAACCACAGGTCCGCCTATGTTTATACTTGGCACAAGTTAAGCATAGTTCTGCTTTATTTCTGTATATCACAAGATTATTGATGACTGATGGGGTTTAGTGAGTAATCTTTATATTTGTGTTCTGCATGCCAAGTTCCTGGTGCTGACCAGTACGTGATATTGTCTGGGGATCATTAATCATCCTTGGCAGCTGCTAATTTCAGTTACCTCCGACTGCTGGTCTTCCTTTGTGAGCATACCTGGGCAAGGTAGAAGAAATCCACTTCGACATAGTTGTGGACTCTGGTGGGACCACTCCGTGGGACATCCAACGGCTAGCTGAGTCAGTGGTTGAGAGGTGCGACTGAGGACCGAATGATCTTGGTGACCCCTGCACTAACGAGACAGCGTTTCTCCGCAGCTGCCATCTGAAGTCCCAACTGGCCTCTTGACACAGGATTCCCCGACAGAGGTCCACAAGCTGATCCCTTCTGAAACAGATGTGTTGTCCGAAGACCAACAGTCGGACAATTCAAGGAACACCACAGATTGGTGAGATTGTTCTGTTGCATGTTTTGTTAAAAAGAAGATGGTTACCTAAATTTGTTGGATAAGTTTTTGGTAAAAGGATAGTTATAACTAAAAATTAATAGGAACAATGAAGAAATGCATTTCTAAAACGTTCTGTTGTATAAGTTCAGGTCACCGGTTGGACGAAAGTGTCCCCACCCCTGATGAAGACAGTCCTGGTTGGATATTACTGATAAAAAAGGGAGTATCCATGAACCTATACAATAAAATATGGCATGAGTACACAAAAAAGGATAAGGGATTACAGTTTCCTATCGATGGTACCTTTGACTTAGCTAAATTGCAGTATTTACAACAATGTTTGATGGAACGAATGGTCCGACCTGCTATGTTTGAGGTATTTAAAAAATGGGAGAAATATGCTAGAACTAGGAACATGAAACAAAAACAAGATAGAGAGAGAGAAAAGAGTAAAACAACTATGTCCAGAGTAGATTATAATAATATGAAGATAAGCGAAAATATTGAACAGAATGACAGAGAATTTAGGATGAAAACAGAAAAATGCTTTATCGCAGTAGACAAAAGAAAGTGTCCCCCTGTCGGGGAAGTATTGGAGGACTTGTTAGACAAACCTCCCCCATATAATATTTTTATTTATTTATTTTTATTTATTAAAGTTTTGTATAGCGCTAGCTGGACCCGAAGGTATCAGAGCGCTTCACAACACGTACAAAAATGCATTAGAGAGGCAGTGAGGAAGGAGAACAGAGCAGGGAGCACATGGGTGAAGAGAAAGACTTTACAATATTAACAGGAGCGCAAAAACAGGATAGAGTCAAAAGCGAGTCATCCGGCTCTTGGACCGCAGAGAAAATGGACTTTAAAAGTCAGACGTGGAGATCATACTACAATCCAGAGCGCTCAAGGAAGAGGGCTTTGAGTAACATCTTGAATTTCGGGAAGGAGGCGGTCGTTCTGATATGTGGGGGGATGGCGTTCCAGATCTTGGGAGCATTGCCCGCAAAGGATTTGCTGGATGTTTTGTGTTTCTGGGATTTCAGAGGAATGAGTAGGAGCGTGTTGGAGCTTCTGAGGTTCCTAGATTGACCGGCCTTTTTGAGCTTGTTGGCCAGATATTCAGGTTTGCCTGTATGCAGGGCTTTGTGAGTGAGGCAAGCTGTGCGGAAACTGGCTCGTTGGACAATAGGGAGCCACTTCAGATCCTTAAGAGCCGGGGAGATGTGTTTGTATTTCCTGGTTCCTGTGACCATTCTTGCTGCGACGTTGAGGGTAGAGGTCAGAGGACCCAGGTGAGATTTGGCTGATCCAGTCAGCGTAGCGATGCCATAGTCAATTCTGGAGAGTACCAGAGCCTGAGTGGCCTGTTTCAGGTCTTTCGAGGGGAAGGAAGTGTTTCAGTTTGTAGAGGAGTTTCAGGTTCAGGAAAGCACTTTTGGCAGTTTTTGAGATGTGTTCTTTCATGTCCAGTTTAGGGTCAAGGGTGATCCCTAGGGATTTTACGGAGTTAGTAGGGACAAGTGGAACATTCAGGGCGTTTAAGGCTTTGAGCGATTTTAGGATTTGGGGGATTTCATCTGAGTTCGGGATGAGGAGCACTTCGGTTTTTCCTTCATTGAGTTTTAGGTTGTTGGATGAGAGCCAATGTTGGACTTCAATGAGTGTGCAGTTCAGTCTGTGGATGTCTGCGATCGAAGTGGTTTCCAGGTAAAGTTGTGTGTCATCCGCGTAGAGGTGGAAGGGGATGTTGGACTTCCTTAGAATTGACGTGAGGGGCTCCATGTATATGTTGAAGAGTTGAGGTGAGAGTACGGACCCTTGAGGTACACCTCTAGTGATGGGGAGAGGGTCCGATTCGCAGCTTTTGATTTTGATTCTTTGAGTGCGGTTGAAGAGAAAGGAGGAGAACCATTTCAGGGCCGTCTTTTCCATGCCTGCTCTCTCCTGGAGGACATTGAGTAACAGGGCATGATCCACTGTGTCAAATGCTGCCGAAAGGTCCAAGAGGATGAGAAGGCTACATTGGTTGGAGTCGAGCGACATGTGAAGATCGTCCAGGACATTTAGGATTGCGGTTTCTGTGCTGCAGCCTTTTCTAAACCCTGATTGGTGTGGGTCGAGAAGATTCGTGCTTTCTAGGTGCTGGGAAAGCTGAGACAGCACGCATTTTTCCAGAATTTTCGATAAGAGTGGAAGGTTCGAAACTGGTCTGAAGTTATTCATGTCCTTGTGGTCCAGGCCGGGTTTTTTTAGGAGTGGAGTGACTTGACCTATTTTAAGGCAGTCAGGGATGGAGCCCTCGCTCAAAGAGCTGTTGATGATCTTGGCCCAAGTTGGGGCTAGAGTGAGCTTCAGGTCTTTTGTTATTCTCGGAGGAAGCTGATCAAGGGAGTGGGATGAGGGATTGGTGGTGGCTATGAGATTGCTTATCACTTCAGCCTGGATAAGCCGGAAGGAGGACCAGCGAATGGCTGAGGTTGCTGGCCTGATGAGGGTAGTTGCGGAGGGAAAGGCTGAGGGCATAGCACAGAGTGAGCGATCAATTTTGGCAATTTTTTCGTTGAAAAAGATGGCAAATTCGTCACATAGAGATTTGGAAGCTACCCTGTTGTCTATCACAGGAATGGATGTTTGGTTCCTGATGATGTTGAAGGGTTCTTTAGGGCAGTTTTAGCATTGTCCAGAGCGGAGCAGAAGAAGGACGACTTTTTTTTCTTAATATGGTTGTAGTAGATTTTACCAGTTGCCTTGAGTTGGTCCCTGTTGAGGGAGGTGGGGTTGGTCCTCCAGGATCTTTCCATGGATCGTAGGTGTCTTCTTTCATCGTTGATGTCTGTGGAGAACCAGGATCTGGAGGGGATGCTTCTTGTTTTTTTTAGTTTCCACGGTGCCAGCTGGTCTAGGACAAGCTCCAGGTTGGCGTGGTACCGTGAGGTGAGTTCCGTGGTGGAGAGGAGTTCCGTCGAGTTTGAGAGGAGTGAGCTAAGTCCCTCTTCTAGCTTATCGGGAGGAATTCTCGAAAAGTTTCTGACCCACTTGGGGGAGGTTTGAGTAGGTGGGAGGGACAGAACCGGATGATTGATATGGAAGAGAATGGCGTGATGATCCGACCAGTCCACCGGGATGATGTGGTCGATCGAGATTGTCTTTTTATCCGCGATGATTGCATCAAGGATTGCTCCTCTATGGTGGGTTTCCTCTGAGCAGTGCTGGGTTAAATCGTAGTCATGTAGAAGGGAGGTGAGAGATTGAATGAGTGGGTTTTTAGTTACATTCCATCTTATGTTGAGGTTGCCAAGAATTATTCTGAAGTCGCTATCCAGAGCGGTTTGTGTGATCAGGTCCGTTAGCTGAGTGCCAAATTCGGAGGAGTTGCCCGGAGGATGGTAGAGGAGAAGGCATTGAAGTGGACAGTGGTTCGGCGAATTGAGGCTGACCAAAAGGCATTCAAAGGAGTTGTAGATGACGGAGGGAGACTCAGTGATGGAGAGGTCTTTTTTGTGGATAATAGCTATTCCGCCTCCTTTGTGTACGGGCCTGTCTTTGTGGATAATAGCGAATCCGTGCGGCACTAGCGTGTCCATGATGGGAGGGGATAGGGTGTTAAGCCATGTTTCAGTGATGAAGGCGACATCCAGGTCATGGGAGAGAATGGTTTCGGCAATTTCTGTAGCATGTTTGACGGCGGAGCGGCAGTTGATGAGCATACAGTTAATCGGACGGTCCACATTCGATTTTGGATTGCCAGAAGTAGCTCTGGGTAAAGAGGAGAGATAGGATGGTGGTCTGTGAGCTTTTCGGGGGGGGCGGGTCTCTTCCTACTCCCGTGATGACTTGAATCGGGACGAAGGGTGAATGGGATTGGGGTTGGGCTTGGGCTGGCTGGGAAGGAGGGGATTTGTAGGGGGCGGAGAGGGAGCTCACTTCTTGTGGCGAAAGGGAGGGAATTCTTCTAGGACTGTCAACTCGTGGCTCAGTCCTGGGTTTGGTGGGAGGAGGTTGGGAGCCTAGGGGGGGCCTGGACCCAACTGGAGGACGAGAGTTAATCCTAATGGGAGGTGGTTGGAGGAGGAGTGGTGCGACGGAATGGGCGGGTGGCAGGAGTTTCTCTAGGGAGGATAGGGTTTCCTTCAGGCCAAAAATCAGGGTAGCGATCTGGGCTTCTAGAAGGTCTAGGCGTTGCGTTAGTTTGGGTGCTGGGGGGTTGGGGGGGGAGGGTGGGTGAAGCTGGACCTCGAGAGAGAGGGGCAGTGGGGCAAGACTTTGCTGAGGGGGATAGTGGGTGTTGGGAGGACCGGTTCCGTGTTAGAGTTAGATTGTGGGATGACTAGAGAGGGAGAGAGGCTATGGGGCAAGTAATTATACAGGAGGGAAGTCGGGGTGGGAGGATCTGAGACAACTTTAGGGATCGGGAGGGGGGGAGATAAGGAGGGAAGAGGGATGAGTTCCTCTAGGGGGTGGAGGTTGTCTTCACTAAGGGGGGCGGTGAAAGCTAGAGGAGTGTGGGTTTGCGTTGGGGGCTGTGGCTCAGTGATGATGGGTGGTCTGGGAACTCTGTGGGTGGGATACTGAGAGCCTGGAGTGCTCTGGGAGACGTGGGCTAGAGGGAAGGGAGTCGGATGGGTAGGTGGGGGTGGTCGAGTTCTAGGAGTTTGGGTGAAAGGGGGTGCAGGGGGTGGGGGTAGAGGGGGGTGGGGCGGGGGGGTGAATGACTGGAGACATGATTAAGCACGGGGTAAGGGGAAGTTGAGGTGGTGGAGGTACGCTCTTCGGGTTAGGCGTATGCCGGGAGTCATTAGGGTGAGTGGAGCGCGTCTGTTGGGGGTGGAGAGCCGTAGACGTTTTAAGAGCGGGGAAGAGGGAGTCGAAGAACTCTAGGTTTTCGTCTTTCGCCTGAATTAGAATGGAGCCATTCACAAAGATGGTGA
Source organism: Lissotriton helveticus (assembly GCF_964261635.1). NCBI lineage: Eukaryota > Metazoa > Chordata > Amphibia > Caudata > Salamandridae > Lissotriton > Lissotriton helveticus. The sequence goes on from NC_136073.1 coordinate 151,371,208, forward strand.
TGGAGATGTCTCCGGTTAGTGACTGATGGTTCAGGGGTGAGATAATATTGTCCAAATACCAGCTCCCCCACCGGGTCCGGGTGTTGGGGGCCAACAACTTAACATTGTTGCTCCACCACAAGTACAGCCTGTGCCCCCTCCTGTTGTTCCGGTCCACCAGGCATCCGCTCCTGTTGTACAGGCTCAACAAACAGTCCCTCTTGTTAATAGTTTTCAGGGCGCACAGGGATCTGTAAGAAACACCCCAGCAACACCGTCCGCTCCAGCATCTTCCAGCATGACGCTTCCAATATCAATGACACCACTTGCACTTGCTTCACAACGTGACTCCCCACAGTAAATGCACAAAGAACAAACATTTGGATGAATTCCCCTTGGTTTAGTTCACCAATGGCAGGCAGACGAACATCAGACATGCATGTTAGACACACCCGATTAGGCCTTAATGAAAAAGATACTATAAAAGAAATGACACAAAAATGGATGGACCTTAGGGAAATAACAAAAATTAGAGCCTGGGAAACCTTTGAAGGAATGCAGGAATTAAGAGCTAAAATGTTGTTATTCATAGTATGGTGAATAGATTGTTTGACTACTATCAACTCTTGCTAGAGAACAGTACAGTTCCTTTCAGAATACCAGGGTGGTTAAAAAAATTATGGAGGGACAGCTACCACTCCACATTAACGACCGCAGAATGTAAAGATGCATTTATTGCCTGTTATCACTACCACAAAGAGCTAGATGTCATTATGTGTAGCGCCACCAATCAACATATCCACCAACATTTTGGTCCAGAACACAGAGATGATACCTCGGCTTTCCCTATGAGAGAAATACATCCAATTTCTGATCCTAGGGGTGGAATTCACCCCGCCATCCGATAATATGTGCACACTCCCTGGACTAGGGCTGATTTATTGGCTCTGAAAAAAGAGTTACCTGATCCTAGAAGTAATCCAAAAATATTTTATGAACACCTTGAATCCGCTCTTAATCTGACGCCTATGATACTAAAGGATATTGATTTTCTGATTGATTTTTTGGTACCACAAGAACTATGGCGTCCAGTCAGGGATCATGATTCGGCAAATATTAACTGGGGAGGCATAGTAGCTGCCGATACTGGTAGACCAGCGGGAGGGGATGTGTCACCATTACTAAAAGCTTTACCTGGACACATTATAGCACGCATGCAGCAAATTCTGCCTAGACAAAAAGTGGATTGGGATAAAATGACCCCATGTCGACAGAAAGGAGAGGAAGTGACTGATTTTTTCAGCAGAATAGAAGAGGTTTTTAAAGAATATGTGGACAAGACATTCAGACAGTACAAGGAAAGCGCATTTTTGCTAATCAGTTTGTTCATAATATCTTACCTGTTTTGTCAGATAGTATAAAGACATACGAAAGTACCTGGTCTGCTAACGATCCAGCTGAATTATTGACAAGGGCCTGTTATTATGAGAATAAGAGAAATGCAGAAAAGGGAAAGAAGGATAAGCAAATGAAGGAGTTAAAAACTAAAGCATTAATGCAGCAAGCTTTTCCTGACAGAGGAAGGTCAAGAGGAGGTACGAATTTCCAGAGGGCAGGTGGACGTAGTCGTGGGGTTGGTCGAGCTGCTTCAGCTCCTGCACAGCAGAGAGCAGGGTTAGGATACAATACATGTGCCTATTGCTTTCAGGAGGGACATTGGAAGAATGAGTGTCCTTTGTTACAGGGCCAGGGTCAGACTATGAGAAATAATGAGAATACTTTCAGAGGAAATTCAACTCCCAGTGCAGACAGAGGGAGAGGTAGAGGACAGCCAAGAAACTACAGTGACGCTGAACAGACAAATTATTTTGACAATAGAAATAATATGTATTTCACTCAAGATTATGCACAATATGATGACAATGAGGACTGGACACAATAGGGATGCCCAGGAGAGGACAGGGAGCGAGTGCAGATACCAGTGGATTCTCTAGGCCCATATGTAAAAATGGTAGTTGAAGGTGAAGAGAGAGAATTTCTTCTAGATACTGGTGCCACTAATACATCCATTTCCCACCGCTTGCTCCCCCATGTTCCTTTCTCGGGAAGATTAGATAAGTCAGTGGGATTTTCAAATGCCATTGTCACCAGGCCTATTTCGCGACCATTGGATTTCACAATTGGTCCTATAACAGGGAGTATGCTATTTGTACTAACAGAGAACTGTTCACTAAATTTGGTTGTTTTAAAAGCTTTGAAAATGTTGTATGCTACTATATACTGTACACCAGATGGTGTCTACCTGGCTTGTAAGAAACAAACGCTGTCTAGACAATCGATGGTTTCAGATAAAAATGTCATACCACCTGAACTGCGGAATATTGACCCAAAATGATGGGCACATGGACCAAACGATGTAGGAAAAATGGATATTGAGCCAGTGCATATTACAGTAAAGCCAAATGTCAAATTACCTCTCATTCCCCAATACAAAATATCAAAAGAAGATGAGGAGGGTCTGAGATTAGTTATATCAGACTTATTGCAACGAAAAAATACAAGAAGTTACCAACAGTCTATGTAATAGTCCCATTTTACCTGTGGTTAAAAGAGATGATTGAACAGGACAGGTCAAATATAGGATGATTGTTGATTTGAGAGCCATAAATAAAATAGTGGAACCACAATACCCTGTTGTACCCGACATTACTGCAATGTTTTCATCTGCACCACCTTCAGCCCGGTGGCTTACTGTTATAGATCTGAAGAATGCTTTCTTCAGTATTCCCATACACCAAGATAGCCAGTATTTGTTCAGTTTCAGTTTCCAAGGAAGATCGTACAAATTCTGTCAAGTTCCCCAGGGCTATACAGAGAACCCTAGCATCTATAGCCAGGCATTAAAAAGACAATTAGATGACTGTGTTCCACCACCAGGTACAGTATTACTGCAATATGTGGACGACTTACTGATCACAGCTGAGCCAGAAAACATTTGTAAGCAGGCTACGCGTGATGTTGTAACATTTCTCGCTTTGCATGGACACAAGGTTTCGCCAGCTAAGCTACAGTATTGTCGACAGGAGGTAACCTACTTAGGTCATCTCCTGTCGAAAGGCGGGAGGAGATTATCATCTGACAGAATACAAACAGTGCAGAACATTCCCAGACCTCGAACTCAAAAAGATGTGTGTGCATTTCTTGGAATGGTCTCCTTTTGTAGGCAAAGGGTACCAAATTTTTCTTATCTGGCCAAACCATTGCTGTCCTTAACTCACAAAGATGTGGAAGATCCCGTCCCTTGGGAAGAGGAACATCAGAATAGCTTTTTGGCTTTGAAAAATGCTTTTTGCAATGCACCTGCTTTGGGCACACCAGATTACACTAACAACTTTGCATTGTTCGTACAAGAGAGCGAAGGATGTGCAATGGCTGTACTAACCCAGAAAAACAGAGAGAAGAATAGACCATGTGCCTATTTTTCCTCAACATTGGATCCTGTAGCTAGAGGCCTACCAAACTGCCTCAAAAATATTGCTGCAGCGGCTGCTGCAGTAAGACAGGCAGACTCTATTGTACTTGGACATCCAGTTATTTTTTACGTACCTCATTCAGTAGACATACCGCTGAATAAAACCAAAACTCAATATTTAACTAATGCTAGGTTGACTCAGTATGAGCTAATAATAATGGCCACTAATGTGACCTTGCAGCGGTGTAACACCATAAACCCAGCTACTCTGATGCCTCTCCCTTCGGAGCAGGATGAAGTACAACATGATTACGTGATTGTCACTGAAACTGAAATGAAAGGTCGAGTAGATTTGGTAGATGTACCTATGCTAAAAATCGATGGAACATTATTTGTGGATGGCTCTTGTCTAAAGAGACCAGAAGGAACTACCTCTGCAGCCTATGCAATCACAACCAATAAAACAGTTGTTGAAACATGTAAAAAAGAACAGATGTCTGCTCAGGCAGCTGGGTTAATTGCTCTTACTAGAGAATGTGAGCTTTCAGAGAAGTTAGCAGTAAACATCTACACCAACAGCCAGTATGCCTGGGGGTGGCACATAACTTCGGACGATTTTGGGCAGAGAGAGGGTATATTACATCTGGAGGTGCCAAAATACAGCACGGCACCTTGATTACAAGACTACTAAATGCTCTTGCATTACCAACTAAGTTGGCCATCATGAAGTGTAGTGCACACAAGAAAATCACAGACCATATAGGTTAGGGAAGGCCGATGAAACAGCGAGACACACTGCATTGAATGAGTACACCTTAACATATGTAGTGCCAAAAACTGATAAGGAGGAGACAGATATTGATCCTTACAAAGAGATAGAGGACATTCAAGAATGTGCAAGTGAAGATGAGAGGAAGCAGTGGGTTAAGGAAAGATATTATTTTGACACACATATTGGGGCTTGGATGCATAAACTTGGACATTTGAAAAAATGGGTCCTGCCCGACAGTTTTCTCCTACCCATGCTTCACATGTTTTATAGTCCTGCACACCTGGAGGCTGATGGGATGACAAATACCATTGAAAAGATATGGGTAAACAAAAACATAAGAAAAACAGCTGTAAAACTTTCCAAGAGCTGTATGACCTGTGCTCTTCATAATGTGAGAAAAGGGATACTAGTACCACCTGGTCACTTCAGATTGCCGGAATACCCTTTTGAATGCCTTCAGATGGATTACATAGAAATGCCCCCTGCCAATGGCAAAAGATATGTTTTGGTCGTTATATGTAGTTTCAGTAATTGGGTGGAGGCATTCCCTTTGAAAGATAACACCGCGTTAAGCACAGCCAAGACGTTGTTGAAAGAGTACTTCTATCTCTATGGTTTGGCCAGAAGTCTCTGGAGTGACAACGGGGTACATTTTTCGAATAAAATAATGGATCTAGTATGTCAAGGGTTGGGGCTAAAACAAAAATTCCATTCAGTTTATCACCCAAAAGCGGCAGGGCTTGTAGAACGCTGCAACGCTACATTGAAATATAAACTGCAAATAATATGTGCATCCAGCACTCTCAGCTGGGTAGATGCTTTACCCTTAGCCTTGTTCTCCATGAGGACAACTGTTACGTCCAAAAACAAACTTTCCCCATATGAGCTTGTTATGGGGAGACCAGCAAACGTATATGGGTTTGCCTCTCCACCAAAGTTGCAAGAATTGATGCATTCTGCTTTATTGGATTATTGTAAAGAACTAACTTCTTCCCGGTCTACCATTCGCCAACAGGTCAGAGACACTTGGTCCCCGCCTCTGGAAGGAGAAGTACACAACATCAAATCCGGGGACTGGGTCCTGACCAAGAACTTTGTGAGGAAGAACAGTCTGCAGCCCAGATGGAAAGGGCCAGCGCAAGTTTGGTAGTCACACAGACGGCAGTTCGATGTGACGGACACAAAAACTGGATACATCTATCAAATGTGACGAGAGCACCACCATTCTGGTCAAAATTGCCCCCGTAAGAGGACCGTTCTGACCGAAGGACTGGTGACTGCAGTCCTGCACGCTTTGATGATCAACGAACTGTATCAGGATCCAATGTACGCCCAAGAAAATTGAAGAGTGCTTATGAGGGAGCAAGCACCAACCGCCACACACTGAATAGTGCCAACTTTAAAGGACTAACTTGTGCAGTGAGGTTAGTAAAATAAGGACACTGCCGACGAAGATCTGAAAAGGGAATGAAGGAATACCTCCCAAGCCCAGAGACCCATATGAGGAGAGGGTGTGAGATCAAATTTTTGTTAAATACTACCAATTGCAAGGTCTGTAACAGTGAGGCCTATAACGAACACTGTTGAACTGCTGCACATGTGAATTTGTATATTTCAAAATTCTGAATAATTATTTCGATTGGTATTTCTGTTTGGAAGAACAACTAGACACCTTCCTTTGCTAGAGATGGAGAATACATACTCCACCCTTAAATTGAACAAGAAAGGGCGTTGGTACTCCATCCTATGCATATTTTGTATGTTATTTGGTATAATGGCTTTAGTGATTGGCTTATATCTCTTAGAGCTCTACCATCCTATTGCAAAACAGCCCCGCTTCCATCAGAGCTTCCTCCTGACTTTGTTCCCTCAGTTACAGTAGCACCAGAGGATATGGATCACAGAGAGGAAATGTGTCATAATTCTTTCCTTACCCTACTTCATCAGACCCATCAAGTGTGGATGAGTGCATACCCCTTCTCCAAGTACCCCTGCCATTTGAAGCGTCCTGCTATGCATTACACATTGCGGTACTGAAAATTGAGCTAATAGGGGTCCTCCGTAACTTGGTTGTCTCCCGTTCTACAACTAGAACATCACCTGCCTCCTTGTACACCCGGTATCATGATGACATCCTACAGATAGGGAATTGCACAGAGGTTATCTTGCCTAATCCAACATTCCCCTTTTCTAATGTATTCACCCCACTTTTTTTGGTAAATAATGATAGTACACCTCCACTCCATAGGGACACTAGGGAGATACCCTTTTTGAAAATGAGGCAGCTTAAAGTGCTTGGGAGTATATGTATTAAAAGCAACGGTACTGCCAGCATGGGGAATAGTACCAATTGCAATATGACATTTGAGGTGTCCTCCCAGCAAATAACTGTTCCACTTTATATCGATGACTCTGTTTATTTCATTTGTGGTTCCAGGGCCTATATTTGTCTACCAGTGAATTGGGGTGGCTGTTGTCATATGAGTCTTGTAACACCAGCAATTTCTGTAAAAAGTACTGCAGAAGTGAATAAGGCATCCTGAACTCTAAGGGGTAAGAGGAGTGTTGATCAAGGAGATACAGTGGCTGAGATAGCTGGTGATGTACTAAAGGCCTTTGTTCCTTGGTATGGCCCTGCCATAAATTCCAGAAACATACGCAGATTATCCCGTCTACTAGAAGAAAATGTAGAAGAGACAGCAGGGATAATTGAGAACATCACAGTGGAGCTCAAGGCTCTCAGACTGGTTTCTCTTCAGAACAGGATTTTGCTAGATATGATGTTAGCAGAACGGGGTGGAGTCTGTTGGGTGATCGGTGCCTCCTGCTGCACGTATATTCCTGATTCATCCACATCAGTTAGGGAAGCTGTAAAGAGGCTATATGGTATAGGAGCCGAGGCCCATAGTGATGTCGGCCCCTGGGATCCTGCAGGTTCCTTTTGGAACGCGTTATCTGCTTGGGGCTGGAAGATAGGGTTGTTTCTAGTGGTGATTGGGTGCTGTGTACTCATTAATTGTCTGCCCATGAGCTGCCAGTGTTTGGGGCGATTGCTAAAACCACCCCTGATGCCCCCAGTGACACTGACTAATGCTCTTATTATGAGGGATATTGTAACTCAACAATTAATGGATATTGATATCTCGGATAACAGCCCATCTGACACAAATATGGTTGATTATGTTAATGAGCGCAATGAGGCCCACTACAGTAACAGTCGGTCTATCTATGAACATGTGCCGTAAGGCCGCGACAAAATGTTGGACCTTGCGTCCAAAGGGTCGATTATTGAAATACAGTTTATTAATAATGGCCAAAAGCTCCTCCATTTTGTATTTTCCAGCAACCATTTTGTGTTAGTCTTTTTTACCATGCCACATCAGCACATATAATGTGGCCGCTTCAGCTGCGCAAGGAAATGTTGATACATCAATTGACCCCAGAGCATATATTTGTGCTTTAGTTTATTACACACAAGTAGAATAGGGTACATTGCTTAAAGGTCAATGACTCATTTCTTTAACTTTCCTTTTAAACTAATTCCATATGTTTTATAGCTAATTGCTGATGGTAACGAATTATTGTTGAGACAAGAGATGTAACCTTTTGCTCTATATCCGGATGACTAATCAAGCGAGCGCCTGACTCTGTAACCACAGGTCCGCCTATGTTTACACTTGGCACAAGTTATGCATAGTTCTGCTTTATTTCTGTTTATCACATGATTATTGATGACTGATGGGGTTTAGTGAGTAATCTTTATATTTGTGTTCTGCATGCCTAGTATAAATATTTCCAGAGTTACTGGTCCTGACCAGTACGTGATATCGTCTGGGGATCATTAATCATCCTTGGCAACTGCTAATTTGTCATCCATTCCCACCTACACTTTTTCCAGCAGAAAGAATATATAAGGCTGTCTATGACTTTGTAAGTTGTCCACTTCTCTCATAGCCACATGGAGCTGTGAGGTGGTGTACCCGCTCGAGCGCAATAAATCTTTTTATGTTTCAGTTACCTCCGACTGCTGGTCTTCCTTTGTGAGCATACCTGGGCGAGGTAGAAGAATTCCACTTCGACACTTCTTCCTAGTGTCTAACGCCATCCTATAGTTTGTTCTTATTACCCTAATATTTTTCCCGATTTTGGGGGGTTTCTTGAATGGCCTTACCTAATGCCTTATTTGCTCATGTACAGTAGCAATTACACCACCCTGTTTTGTTTGATCTGTTCCCCATAGTTTTGGCTGGTCTATGTAGGTTATTGGAAATAGCTGTTGTTATGTTACCAAAAGCTTCCAGCAGTCTAATATGATCTTCCCCCTTTCTGTGCAAGTAACAAAGGAGTACCATTGCTCTAAAATAATAGTTTTGAGTAATTTGGGTTCATTTACCCCAGACCATTTAATTGTAACCCCATTGTCCTTGATGTGTTAATAGATGGTACTGTTTCCAGGGCCTCTACTCTGTTGTAGGGACTAGTTAGGGTCAGGGCTACCATGGCGTGATTACTGAGCATAGTGCTTTCTATTTTCAGGCTTTTAATTAACTTTAGATCTTTTACCGATAGCCTTATTTGGTCAATAAAAGAGTAATGGCAGTAACCAAAAAAGAAGGCATCACAGACCAATTTACCCCCAGTTGCTGATCAATTATTTCTAGGTTATATTTAACTAATTTAATGATTCTCCAATACGGTTGTGGGGAAAATGGGGTTGGTCGAAACCAAAACAATCTAAATAACCATAAAATGCACCACTTTTTTTCTGTCATTTGTGTATATAAAAATCTCCCACCCAAATGTACATATGGTTTGCACCCATCTTGTTTAAAAAAAACATCTATGTGCTTTCGTAATACTATCACAAACCTGCTGTGTGTATTGTTAAAAATATTAATATAAAAATTTATTAAAATGACCTCGTTCCTTTGGCCAATTATAATGTGCACCAACTGATATTAGGGGGTTTTGATCAAGGTTTTCTTGACAGTAATGGGTAATACGTTTAAAATAAGTATTGCCAATCCCCTTTTGTCTCGCCCATTTACTATTAGTATAGCTGGGGTTTGAATAGAAAAATGATTATTAATGTGAAAATCATCCCTAGCCCAAGTTTCTTGTAGACATATAATATGGGCAGACTTAATATTGTTTAGCCAATCTGGGATGTTTATTTTTAATATTACCCCCGACGCATTCCGGCTCTTAATTTTCAGTGAATCATTAAAATTACCTACGTTGAAGGCTTTTTCCTGGCTACTCCTCTCATGGCCTTTTGGGATCTGTATCCCTAAACTATTATCCCCACTAACAGGCTCTGTGGTCTGATCATGGCAATCCTGTTCATCTTACTGAAATAAAGGAGCATATCTATTTGCTATGGTGATGAAAGGAGGCAATATACCATTCAAAACCTGCTGATTGCCCTGGTGTCTTTCTCAAAAGGTGTTCAATCCTGCAAGGAACACTGTGTGGTTCCGTAATGAGAGAGTTAGATATATGATATCTAAAAGGTCTATAAAAGTAGCCTAAAGGGGAGGCTTAAATTGTACTCATACATAAGGACCTTTGCGCCAAGCACTGTAATACTTATGTAACGATATATGGCCTGCTAAAATTCATTATGATACAGTCCTCTGAATTTTAATTTTAGGTGAAATACCCCACATGGCTTTCTCTTTACATGTGCCACCTCTCAGAACAGATCCCCATCCTGCCAGAGTTTAATTTCAGCCAGTGCACCAGCATATTTTGCAAGGATATAGTCCTCGCTATCTTTTTTGGGAATCCTTGGCACACCCTTCAATATAATAGTGTATGGGTAAATTCTAAAGGAAGAAAGGGGTAGACTTAGCATAGCTTTGGTCCTTCCCTTTTTTTTTCCTTGTGGGTCTGCATTATTGTTGTGAGTACTGGATACTAAACCTAATGGGGAGTCAGAAAAATGTGGTACTTAGGGATATGTATTGGGGCTGCTTCTTGGTTATGATGCCTCAGGGTACTCTGAATCCCTGCCTGTTGTATATTTGGCACAGTTGGCAAATTAGCCAGAGTATGGCCATGATGTTCCCATTTTGCATTTCCTGTCTTTCATTTAATTTCCTTTTAATGGCTATTATTTGGGATGCCATGGCATCTAAGCGTACCAAGAGGGGGGCGATTTCCTGCTTAATTATGTCCCTAAATAATTATTTACTACTCTCTAAAAGCAGATGCATGGATGCGTAAATAGGGGGATCAGAGGCCAGATCCTCAGTAACAGGCTTAGGTTGGCATACTGCGGGATTGAGTTACTCCCACCCTTCAGCTTCTACTGTGGCTTGATGCTGCTGAATGACTTTCTGAGGTCTAAAGGACTTAACCTTCATTTTAGCTCTAGTAGTCCTTCTGACCTTTTTATTATTAGGTGGACTTACATCAGAAACTATCTCCTGAGTTCTCATGGCCTCCAACATTTCCAGAATTGGGGTTTTTAATTTCTTGCCGAATCATGGGGACGTAACAGGGAATTTTGTACCACTAAGTGAGCAACCAAAGTGGCAGAGCCAAAACCTGATGAGAGTTATCTTTCTGTCAAATATATCTCTGCATTTACCACCCCAATCACCCTCTCTAACATGCAGCACATCATAGTATTTTTGATGGAGGGGCCAGGAACATGTGTTACCCACGTTATACTTCTTTTCTCTATAATATTGTGTAAGCTGCAAGAGACTAGGGATGCTTATACACACAATGCCCTAAAATTAAAATCCACATACACAAATTACAGAAAGCCAAAACCCTCACTGGCACAAGTGTACCAGTCAATACAGTCTTACTCTGTATGGAAAATGTTGTAGGGGGGCCCAGCCCAGCCTTGCACAACCATGAGTTGGCTCAGACGGGCCCGCCCTGGTCCAGGCCTTTGCCCTGCGCCTGGTAAGATGAGGCACAGGTGGGAGCCACAGGAAGTTGTGGGATTCTGAGTCCCCAGTGGCATAGACCGTGGAGGCTTCCCTCTGATCAGTTGTGTAGCAGCAGGGCAATACTGATCACAACAGTGTTTGTAGGCAAACTCTTTGCCCCAAAATGGACTCAGATGAACAAAGCTCTCAATGAATGGGACTGCAGCCCACCTTTTTATGCTGGCAAGAAGAGGAGCAGGTGAGAGCCAGAGGGAGTTTTGGGATTCTGAGTCCCTACCGATGGCAGTGGCATAGATAACAGCAGTTCCCCTCTTGCCATCTTTGTAGCAGCGGAGATCACAACAGGGTTGGCAGGCAAAGTCTCAGCCCCAAAGTGGAATCGGCAATAGGCAAACACAGCCCCAACTGAAAGGGACTGCAGCATGCCTTTAATGCTGGTAAGATGAGGCGCAGACGAGAGCCAGAGGGAGTTGGGGGATTGTGAGTAAGTATGGGCAAATTTTGTGAATTCACAAAAAAATCTGCGAATTTGCGGATTTCCCGGTGAAATCGTGGATTTTTTGGCAATTGCACTATATTCAACTGGAGTGCTTTCTACTGGCTAATCAGTAAGTGCTACCTCGTTGGGTAAATGTATCGTGCTTTTCCTACACTACAGCTGCGTAAAGGCCCAGAAGAGTTGTCTCCAGTGACCTCGTGTGTCTGTAACTTTGCCACCGCGCCGAAAGGCGCCGAGGTCCCTCGAGTGATCTGTCCATCACAGTGGGGGAAAGGGCAGGAAGAGGTTGCATAGCCTAGTGTGTGTGGGGGCGGGCGTCTGTGCAAGTTCACATGCCTCTTAGTTATAAAGGGTCAGAGACCGATCAGAGCAACAAATGAGGAGAAAGCAGTAAGTGCTACCTCGTTGGGTAAATGTATGGTGCTTTTCCTACACTACAGCTGCGTAAAGGCCCAGAAAAGTTGGCTCCAGTGACCCCGTGTGTCTGTAACTTTGCCACCGCGTCCATAGGCGCCGAGGTCCCTCGAGTGAGCTGTCCATCACAGTGGGGGAAAGGGCGGGAAGAGGTTGCATAGCCTAGTGTGTTTGGGGCCCGGCTTCTGTGCGAGTTCACATGCCTCTTGTTTATAAAGGTCAGAGACTGATCAGAGCAGCAGATGAAAAAGCAGTAAGTGCTACCTTGTTGGGTAAATGTATTGTGCTTTTCCTACACTACAGCTGCGTAAAGGCCTCGGAAGAGTTGTCTCCAGTGACCCCGTGTGTCCCTAACTTTGCCACCGCGCCCATAGGCGCCGAGGTCCCTCGAGTGAGCTGTCCATCACAGTGGGGAAAAGGGCGGGAAGAGGTTGTGTAGCCTAGTGTGTGTGGGGCAGGGCTTCTGTGCGAGTTCACATGCCTCTTGTTTATAAAGGTCAGAGACCGATCAGCGCAGCAGATGAGGAGAAAGCAGCCTCCTGGTCACTGGAAGTACAGGGGGATTGCGCTCGAGAAACTTGTGGATGCCAGACCTCCATCACGGATTACAGCTATTTGTAGACGGTAGATTTGGGGAGAAAGCACACTTGCCTAGCATCGACCGTGCTCACTAGATTCTTGGGCTGATTATAAATGCGTTACTGAATTTGAGCTTCAACTCGGGCACCTGCTTTATTTATATCTGTAAGTGCTTCTTGCTGAGGTTTAATTTTTGTCACAGGAGCCTCGTTACCTAATTGTAACTATTCTCTGACCCTGCTTCGAGGGTCAGAGCAGGGTCAGAGAATAGTTTCAAGTAAGCAACGAGGCGCCGCTCAGGAAGCACTTACAGGGTTACAACAGGTGCCCAAGTTAATTTCTTGGTGACCCTTTTGTAAATGGTTACCAAGAAATTAGCTTCAACTTGGGCACCTGCTGTAACCCTGTAAGTGATTCCTGAACAAAATTCGTCCAGCTCGCGGATTCGCGGATTTTGCCGCAATTTCGCGAGATTTGCGGATTGCGAAATTGCGGAAAATCCGCAAATTCCGCGAGCGGAACGAATTTTCAGCCCATACTTAATTGTGAATCCCCAGTGGTGGCAGCATAGACTACAGTAGCTTCCCTCTGATCAGCTTTGTACAGTGGGGCAATACGGATCACAGCAATTCTGACAGGCAAAGTCTCAGCCACAAAATTGAATCGGCAACAGGTAAACACAGCCACCCTATTGGTATCTATCCAATGAAATCTTTCTTTCTTCTTTTTATATTTCAAAATGGGCCATAACTTTAAAAATATATCTATTGAGAGCAGCCAGAAAAGTAAAGTCTCTAACAGCAGCAGGAGTCTGACTAAACAAACCCATTCAGAGCAGAGAAGAGCTGTGTTGCCCTCAGACCACTGCTCTGTGACTGAACCCGTGAGGATGGTAAGGGGCCCTGCTGAAATATTACTCAGTGCCTCAAGCGCTAAGTGAGAGACAGGCGGGGAAGCCTGTCACATCAAACCAGTAGAAACAAGCATTGGCAAAGCCAATAGGTCTCAGCAATGCCCAAGCTATTGGCCTTATCAATATGAATGTCTTCAAGCCGTGCTGTCTAGCAGCAGATCTGATGTTCAGTATGCCTAAATGTCACTGAAAGCCCAGAATCACAGGATGTTGTGCTGATGCTTAGTCTCAGCATCCCCCAGGTTGAGTTTATTTTCCTGCCCCTCTTAGCACAAATAAGTGATTTGCTGGGCCTGCGCTCGCCACATCATAGTACTTTGTTCAGTGACTATCAGCCATGCTGAACAGCACATGTGCTGCTAGACAGCTTGGCTGAAAGACATTCACATTGACAAGACCAGTAGCTCGGCCTTTCCAAGCTCTATTGGCTTTACCAATGCTTGTTCAGTGTTGACAGGGTCTTGCTGAACAAATGTGATAGTGGAAAACAGTTGAGGAGTTTTGAAATGAAGTGAGGATGTGGCGTAATGGCCATAACTGTCGACAGGGCGACTAGGGAACCAGGCTCGAATCTCGGGGTCAGCTGAACAGTTTGTGATTCTGGGCAAATTGCTTATGCTTTAACCCGCATATAACAATTACTGTGTCATTGTGTAATGCCATTGGCGAGCACATAAAGTACTTCAGTACCATTGGCTAGTGTTAGGACTATGGAAAGATGGAGGATGAACAAGTGCTCTACTACCATTGGTATGGGCATACAAAAATAAATAAATAAAACAGAAGCTACGAGGGAGGTAGTGGGGGGACAGCAATGACAGGGGAGGATGGAAGGAATCAACAATGAAGAGGGAAAAAAATAACTTCATTGAAGCAGGATCAGGTGCAAAAATGAATGTGTCATTGTGGAATGTAACTGGTGAGCACTTAAAGAGCTCAAATAACAACGGCTCATGTTTGCGCTATGGCAAGACAGAGTGAGTGCTCAAATACAATTGGATCATGCAAACAAAAATAAACAAGTGCTGTTTGTGTTTTAACAACGTTTAAAGAAATGCATTAGTTTACATACACATGCATTCATTTTAGTTTTATGTGTGTGTGTGTGTGTACAAGTGAGATGCACTAAAATCACAAGTACTCCTATGGAGTGCATGAGAAAAAAAATAGCTGTGCAAACCGGGAGCAGTGTAAGGAGTCATGTATTTAGTCCATGTGCTAAGGGAAGGCCATCACAAGAAGAGGGCATGATATCTGGTTGCTGTGACGAATGACATGAAAGAAAATGAGAGCAATGCAGAAGTTTACAAATTGTAGAAGATTGGGTGACCTGTAAGCACACAGATATAGCGCAACATGTATCTTTGAGATAGGTCATACGTTGTCTCGCTTAGGAGCGCATGTGCTGTCTAGCCGGGACCTAAAACAGATAGATTTCGCACGGGTGAAAGCTACTAGCTTTGCCAATGGTTGTTGTGTTTAGAAACAGTGAGATGAAGTGATCTGTTCATAATCACAAATGTGGAACTGAGTCCGAGGCTAGGGAGATGATATGGCCTCTTTTCGGGAGAGGAAGTGGTGTAAGAGCCAGGGCAGCTGACTTTATAACTGGTAAACCAGGTTTGAGTTTCGACTTTAACTTAACATCCTGGAGATTGGGCAATCATTTAATCCTGCGGTGCCTTAAAAAACGAACTTGTCCTAGAATAAAGTAACTGGTGCTAATGTAAAGCTCTCCAATACCTTTGAGTAATGTTGGCTCTATATAAAACTGCACACAAAAAAGAACTAGTGCTAATGTAAAGCGCTCAAATACCTTGGGTGGTGTTGGCACTATAGAAAACTGCACAATAAAAGTAACCGGTGCTAATGTAAAGTTCTCTAATACCTTCAGGTGATGTTGGCCCAATTGCTTGAGGTGAGAGCAAGAGGGAGATATTCTATAGGATATCTCAGCAAGCCTTAGAATGCAGCTTTCCTCATTTCAGCTGCCAGTGAACCATGATTTGAACTGTCTGCTACGTATTCTTTTAAGTTGTATCGAAGAAATTGTGTCCAATATGTCTGTCAAAGATTGGATGTAATGATCGGTAAGCTCATTCACATTCATCATGTTTGTGGCAGGAGGTAGGACGTTGTTGCTAATAGCAGTTATTTTGGTAGGATTAACATTTCTTAGGTTTCTAGACTATTGTCTGAATTTAAGTACTTGACGCTTTCTAGGCAACACCATTTCCACAACAAGGAAGGAGATTAAGTAGTGATCAGACCAGCCACAGGGTGTTTTGGATTCAAGTTGAATCAAGTTATCCTTGGCGTTGATAAGATCAGGGTGGAGTCTCTATTGTGTGATGGGCCATTTCAAGAATGGGTTGAGGTCTGTAAAATCTTAAGAATGGGGTAATTTTAGTAATTCCAACGTAAGTTGAAATCCCCAAGGATGATCTGATTGTTGTGTTGGTCTGAGTTAGAGGAGATGGTCTCCATCAGTTGCTCAATAAAATGTAAGTTTGTACCCAGCGGGTGGTAAACTATGTGTAGTTTACAGGCAAGATTATTATTGGTCAATATTTCTATACCTAGATATTCACACAACGTCATTGTAACCATTTGTGAATGTTTTAGGGTGTGAGTTAAGCAGTACATGCATGCTATATCACCCCCAGCTCTTACAGACCTGTCTATTCGGATGATTTCATAGTTGGGTGAACTTGTATGTTAAAATTGGGAGGTGATGAATCATTGACCCATGTTTCTGTCAAGATAAGGAGGTGCAGGTCTTGAGTAAGAATAAAATCATTAGTGTCAGCTGCATGCTTTCCACATATCTGCAATTAAGAAGCAAAGATCGGAGATGAGATTTGGTAACTCATTTTTCATGGTGTGTCATGTGGACTTAAAGCAGATAAGGCTTGCTGATGTATCTAATATTCAGACTGGGTTCTCTATAAGGGTTGGAGGTAATACACTGGATGATGCAATGCGAGTGTGTCGAGTTCTTATGTGTATTGGTATAAGATAACAGAAGGGAGTGTATGTCAGCATCAGATAGCTGTTCTGTAAATCTTTGGGGTCTGAAGGTAGTATTAGAGTAGTATTAGAGTGGGGTTGAGATCTCATGAGCTGGTTGGTTGAATGTTCATTGATTTTTACAAATTTTACAAATTCACTAAAACCTGTGAACTTAAGCAAGTCCACTATCTCAGTGCATTACCACCCTCATCTGTCACTGATGCCAGGACCGGAAGCGCTTTGATGCAGTGTTGTAATTAACTATGTCGCAGCTTCACAAAATACTTTATTATTCTACTGTTCTGAGGTATGTTAGACATGAGGTTTTCCTTTCATGTGCTTTGGTATTGTCTCTCTCATTATCTTTGCCATTTGTTACTGGCATGCATGGTCATGCCTCTTCTTGTATTTAGCCCCCCAAGCATGGACCAAGTACTTCTAAACAGCCACTGCTCCCGTTTTTACGACCATTTTAGGACCTACGTTTTTCTTTCTTTTTCAGCATTCTATACAGACGCTCCTAGAAATAGACAACCTATAAGACAACCTGTAAGGAAGGTGAGAAGAAGGAATGGAGGGAAAGGAGCAAAGAACGACTGTGAAGCCCCAGTAAGGAAAGTGACGCAAAGGTCAAAGGAAAATAAGGTAAGGCCCCTAGCTGAACAAGTAGGATACTGGAATCAGTTAGATAGTCCAAAAAATAGCAAAAAGAATTTGATGCAAACTCAGAGAGTGAAGTAGGGGAAAGTCACAGAAAAGAGGATAATGGCACAATCAGGACTTAGTAGTCCTAGGTGTAGCAAGGCCCTTATGAAAAAAGATAAAGGGGACTTACTAACACAGAGAAGGGAAGCTGGAGTAAGGGGGGGGGCCCATGGTGCAAGGCAAGAATGAACCCCTGACCTGTGTGTTTTACTAGAACCTTCCTGCCAGGGTAAAGGCGGGAAAAAAGCTAGGAAATACTCTCCTACCGTCCCTGTATATAAGAGATTATCATGCACTAGAAGAATGTCAGCTAGATTGGTCTGCCCCAATATTTACACAAATATCAATTTAAATACCACAATGTCATTTTATTTCTTCTACTCAATACAATGCAGCGTGTCAGAGCGCTTTACATCACACGTACACATTATACATTGACGATAAAACATATCAATGTACAGGATGTCTTACATAAGACAGTGAGGGTTACAAGGTGTAGGAGTTGCATTTCCTTAACAGATCACTGCACTATATTAAAAGGCTTACAATGCATGAACTGCAAGTAACAAAAGGATATCTGTGTTAAAAGCCGTAACTTACTTGCCTATCTACATACAATAAAAATCTGCCATCTGGATGGTACATAATGTGCTTTACAGGAGACATATTAACTCTCTATTCTACTTTGATTCAAAATGGGACTAGGCAAAACACAGATCTCTCCAGCCAATGTGTTAACATCCAGAGTTATCGTATCATTATATTATTCCCTGAGAGTTACACAAAGATCTCTGCATCAGGGGCCTTAACCTCATAGGATATTTTAAAATGCAGACTGTGCAACCAATTAAGCGAGACAGAATTACTGCCATGTTTCTCCTTGTTGGCAATTTCTTTGTGGCAGAGTTAAAAAAATATATAAATGTAAAAATGAAGGCCAAGATTTTGTGTTGGGGTTGCATCACTTTTTAGGCACAACCCAGATGCAAAATCTCATTTGCTAAATTCTATAATGCATTCCAATGTATTCATGACAGACCATATGTGTGAGGTGTTAAAATCTAATGTCAGTTCTTGTGACGTCACTTTCTGTGAGGTCATGGGTGGTGATGCCACTTCCTGTGATGTTATGCACCATGATGTCAAGTGCCATGATGACACGCGCCATGATGTCACTTCCATAATGTCTAACTTGGTTAGTCCCCCCACTTATCTTTTTAGGACTTGTGCACTGCTTTAAGTGAAGCATGTCTGTAATGTAATAACTTGTATTGCTCTACTGGAGACATAATTGCTTACTATCACCTTACACATTTATTGGCTTGTGGTGCTTTGTGTTTCATAATGTTATGGGCAGCATCCTAAGGAACCCGGATTCAAACTGCTCTTAGAATGAATTAACAAAGTGTTAGCGTGGGAAACAGGAGTTTATGTGCGAGCATATATTTCCCTACATTTACATGCCAATGAGTTTGCTTTTCTTATTGAACTCTGGTCGATTTGTGTAAAAGAGCTTAAGAATGCTGTTTGCAATAAATTTGCAGAACAACAGACTTAACCCGTTTCCACAGAATTCTCTAAAGTTGAAAATTAAACAAGATGTTTATAAGTGGATATTTTTTTTTAAAGCTGGACCATCTCCTTCTGAAATATCACCATAAGTAAGTGAAAAAAAACTAAAGGTACTCCCATTGAGGTTTTACTCCAATAGGAAAATAATAGTTGGTGCCATGTTTATGTACAATGAATTAAGCTAGGGACAGCTGAAGAGGGAGCAAAGTATTTGGGAGAGGAGACGTGCAAGGCACTCTGGAACGATAAAAAAAGAAAATCAGGAGAATGTATTTTCCTGATTCATTTATTGAAGCAAGGAGCACCAAAAGCCGTGAAGACACCTACCCACTCCTGGTCAATCAAATTTCACAAATCGAACTAAGGGGAGCACGTCATCACAGGTTATGCGTTGTTTTGAAGAACACATACATTTATGTCATATTACTGTTCACATTACTTTAGTCTGTGGGGGATGGTGAGGCAGAAATATAGGAGGCTGCAGCGTTTATGAATCACTCAGCACTGGTGTCAGACTTGTCATCCTTGGTGTGAGTTTCCCCCAAATGTTTTACTTTCACCCCTCTTGTTTTCTGAATTTCATTTTTGTTGACATTAGGACACTGTGCTCTTTACCACTACTAACCAGTGGTAAAGTGCTCTCTCCCTAATACATGGTACAATTGACTTACACCCGATTGGCATTTTCAATGTACTAAATAGCTATTGGGAATGGTCAAAGACAGGGCTCTGTCCTGGCCCCATTGCTCTTTGCTATATTTCTAGCAGATCTACCTGTAGCCCTAGAAGTTGAAAGAAGCGCCAGTCCCAGAATGAGTGGGCATAAAGTGTCAGGCCAATTGTATGCGGGTGATCTGGTGATTTTCAATCAGACGGAGCTAGGGCTCCAAAGGAAATTAAATGTTTTTAGAGAGTATTGTGAGGCAAAGTTTTTAAGTGTAAATATGGAAAAAACAAAGATTTTACGTTTTGGGAAAAGAGACACGAGATTTAGTTGTTTTTTAGACCCAAGGGAATTGGAGATTGTAAATGAGTACAGATATATGGGAGTTTGGTTCGATAATGCACAAAAATGGAATATGCACTTAGAAGCCCAGAAAGTAAAAGCCTTTACATCAATCTGTGGGCTGAAAAAATGTAATAGAGAATGTGGAGCGAGATCCCACAGACCCTTCTTAAAGGCTTATGATGCAATGATACCCCCGCAAGTATTGTATGAAGCTGAAGTCCTGTACCTAAGTGGTAAATGCGGGTGGGACTTAGAAGAAGGGAAGAGCCTAAAAACGCTATTGTCACTGCTGAGCTCAACAATGATCCAGGCCATAAGAAGAGAGATACGTTCAATAGCATGGATTATACAGATCCAAATGTCCTTGGTAAGGTTTTGGAAATGTCAGGATCCAGCCATAGTGCAGAAGGTCTCACAATGGTGCAGAGAGGAGATTTGGCCTAGCAGTCTAAAATGGGATAAGAAAGAAACTCCTCACTGCAGGAGAGACCTTAAAGTTGAGACTATCCCAGCAATCACTGCAAGTAGAATTTTCGAAAAGCATTCTCAGAGCCCAAGGTCAGGAAGTGCCCAGAAAAGCTGATCTGGAGCATCTGAGAACGCAAAAATCAGTGCAATGCATGATAATCTCACGGTTAAATGAAGTCTGGTGTCCTTACCTGGACACACTACAGAATTACTGGCTTAGATAAGAAATTTTAAGAGTAAGAATCAGCATTAATCCTTGGCTGATGGAGGTAAAAACAAAATCAGAATTGATTCAGCCGATGGAAAATGCAAGTGTGTGTTAGGAACAAAATGTGATATTTTGCCCAAACTAGCAGACTGTATTGAAGATATAACCTTGAGGAAACTGATTTTATGTCCAATTTTTTTAAAGTATTAAATAAGGTCACGCAAACAGGCAGTAGCCTTACTTACAGAGGTGCCAAATTTAGAAATTGCTATTGCTCTGGGAAATTATATGAAAGCCATAAAATGTCTTGTGAAGGAGAAATCGCAGGTGTTTTAGTGTTTATAAATTGGCTTATTAATTGTTTTGCCTTGGTTTTATCTATTATAAAACTGGTTAATGTGAAAAAATTTTAAAATGTTAATGGATAGAACTTTCCCATTTATAATAATTATTTATATGTTTGTGCTATCATAGCTAGGATATGTGTGCCGTAATTCTTTCTCATAGGATACCTGTAATGGAATCGATAATGATTTTGTACTGTTGTAATATTTATATTGGGTTTTATTGAGTTTAAAGACAATGGTCTAATTATACAGAGCTTTTTGACTTGACTTGAATTTACTATAAACCCATAGTGTATGGGACAACATCAACCAAAGGCCTGTACATAAAACGCTACTAGTCGGCCTGCAGCACTCATTATGCAAACCAGTTAAGTAGCACTTTAAAACATGTCTCAAGCCTGCAATTGCAGCTTGCTGTGCAATTTTAAAACTGTCAATTTGTCCTGAAAAAATTAACCTTTGCCAGGTCTAAACCTTCCTTTTCAATACATATATGCCACCCCTAATGTAGGCCCTAAAAAAAAAACAGGCCGGGGTGCATTGTTTTTAAAAGTAGGAATTGTGTTTTTAAGTTTTACCCTAGTGAAAATCTCTGAAATTTGTTTTTCAATACTGAAAGGCCCATCTCTACCATTGAATAACATTGAATTACCTTATTATATTTAATAAGAACTAACATTTGATTGAGTTTAGCTTGATATTGGTTTTATATAGGTAAAACAGCGCCACTTAGTTTTTTTAACATTTGATTGAGAGCAGATGAGGAGGAACTAACTTGAGAGGCAAGATTGGGTCTGTGTGAGTGGTCACGGTGGCTGCTCCCCCTCTGCTTGGAGCTTTGCCTCAACGAAAGCTAAAGAAAACCAGCTTAAAGCAATCATTCTTTGTCCGGCTGAAAACAGGGGATGTGGATGTTCTACCTTCGGTTCTGAACAAGTGTGGTGGCTCAGGTTTGCGGCAAAGCGAAGACTGCACTAACTGCGGTGGGAGCCCTGTTTGATGGCCAGGCTAAGAGAGCGCTCTTGGCAACTGCCTATATCTTGTGCGGATGGATGGTGAGACCCGGGATGCATACGGCTTGGATCCGCAAAGTGGCTCCTCTGATGGGTGGCCGGATGATTGAGACTGCACCAGTGGTACTGGCAAATGCGAGATCCTCATACCCCCAGCATTCCAAGTGAGGGAAGGCAGTGACTACTTGTGCAAATAAAACTGCCCTGAAAAACAGGAAGCTGTAATTTCTATGGATGCAAAAAGTACTGATTAAGATGTGCCTGGGCAGAAATTAGCTGCAACTGGGAATTACAGGGAATTACTGAATTCTTCCTGGTCATGGCTGCTTGAAATCTGCAGGTAGAAGCTTTGGATGAGCCTGGGAGAAAGTCGCTGTACTTGTTGGGAGATAATCCACAGACCAAAATCCAGGTCAGTGAATTAGCGAGCATTAGTCAGCAAGAGGAAGGGCGCACAAGTAAGTGTGCTATGCCGGGGGAGGGTGACTGGGGGCCACTATGACTTATATGGAAATAGTGACATTCCTAGGCAGGCTGGATCTCTGCTTTTTCAGGGGTGTACATCACGAGAGTAAGAAAGGCAGACAGCAGTCAGTACTGAAAACAAGTGGGTGGTATTGGCATTGCAGCCCCCGGGCTGGATCAATCCCAATACAAACAAATTAGTAGAGGGGGCAGTGGACTTCAGAGGTCTGGACGGCTCCCAAGATTTAGGGGATACATTTTTCCCCCTAACTGATGGCTCAGACATCATCTCAGTAGAATCAGAGGGTGGGAGTATCCTATTGGCCTCCAGCTCAAGCCCAGGCAGTGAGTATGATGGCCCCTGAACTATTGTATGAAGGAAAAAGCATTTCAGACAGAGCAAGAAAGGTATACAGCAAGGACATTCCACGGAAGGAAACAAAAGAGACACTGATGAGGTGGTCGCTTAAGATGGGAATATTTAGCCACACATAAAATGTATGAGGACTCAAGAAAACAGGGACACATCAACATGGAGGCTAAGGAGGCACAAATAGTAATGCAAGCTGTGGACAATTTTTAAAGCTCATCTGTTAATATATAAAGCAACATCAAGAAGAGACATGGGTGGATGGCAAAAAAACAGGCTTGCTACAAAAAAGCTGCAAGCGACAGTCAGAAAAGTGACCAAAGCTTGTGCAGAAATAATTGAGGGATTAACAGCTGCTGAAGAAGGGATGATTGCCCTGGAAAATGATGCTGCTGGGGCTCAAACCCAGATGGAAGGAAAAGGCTCACAAATATCTGACATACAATGAAAGATAGAAAATTACAAAAATAGGTCAACGCAACAACCTGAGAATCCTAGGTATTGAAGAAGGTGCTAAAGGAAATGATATCCAGCAAGTCTAAAAATAATTTTAAATAACAATATGAGAGTCTGCACTTTGGAGATAAAGGCTAAAGAAATATGGACTAAATGTGGAAATGGAGAGAGAGAAATCATATAGGCATCTAATCAGTAAGGTTAAATGTGGGTGAGTCTAGTGGGTATTATCATGAAGGATGAGGATTGGCAACATTTTTTTCAAGGGTGGGTTGTTTGAACAGCAGTTTTGGAAGCTGTAGGGTTTTGAGCAGCGGGGCGGGGGTTGGAACACAGATTTATGGTGGGGACTGGGGATTTGCAGAGGAGGGACGAGGAAGGATAGGGGAGCAGGATGGGGCACAGGACTAGGCCACAAGGGGTGGCTTAAAATGGGGAAAAATATAAATGTGCATGATGAGATTCTATAGATTCTGTGGAAGAAAAGAGGAGCTGTGCTTAGGAGCTGGACCTATATAGCTAAACGGGGGGATGCTTACGTCTTGAAAATCACAAGAATGGCAAACTGATGAAACTGCGAGTTGCAACAGTGAATATATGTGGCCTAAATAATTTTGATACTAGGTGTAAGGTTGTAGAAAACCTAAAAGGCCTACATGCTGATATACTCTGTTTGCAGGAGGCCCTTGTTGAGGGGGCTAATAAGAAGCTTTTGAAGCAGTTAGGGTATAATCTCATTGCCTATACTAAGCAGGGAACAAGAACAAGGGGGGAGGCCAACATCTTCCGGAGAAAATAGTCCAACTTTAAAAGGCATATGATAGATAAATATGGACAATGGGCTATTGTGGAATGATATAATGCTAAATACACTTTTAACTTCCACTCTGTATATGGGTCTACAAGGGATGACCCTGAGTTATTTGAATTTTTAAATGTAGAGCTGGCTGCTTGGTCCACCCTGATTATGCTGTGTGGAGATTTGAACATCAATGGCATAGGTGGGCTTTGGGTGATAATATAGGAAATTATGTTGGCCATAAGCCTAAAATCTTTAGTGCCATTACACATTTAATATGAGATAATGGGATTATAGGTTTTTGGCCACATTTAAAGACCCAAGATGTAGGGAGTTCGTCTTTTTCAGCCCCTCAGAAATCATCTGAATTAATTATTTTGTCTCACAAAAATGCATATCAAAATTTAGCTTTGAAAAATACCCCCATGTAATGCAGGATCACAATCCTTTGGTTTTAGAAATTACATATAAGGGGGATGAGGGAAGTGAGCAAAGCTGGACATTCGAAAGGGGATTGTTGGCAGATCAGGGTGATATCACTCATATGAATAAATGGATTGGAGATTTTATGGAATGCGATAGAGGCAGTACTGGGATGGGCACTGTGTATGCTGCGGTAATGGGTGAGACATAAGGTTGTAGCCTGGACCGCCAAAAAAGCAGCATCAACATTGAATAAATTATATAAAAATCTGAGGGAATTAGAGAAGGAACTTGTTGGCTCTATAGCCTTTGGGTCATGCATAGGGCATATACTAGATAAAATGACATTGACTATTGCAGCAATGAGCAATGTTGCAACAGATAGAACAGCAGCAAAGTATATTGCATGGCAGCACTATTGTTATGAGTACAACGAGCGAGTAGGACATGTCCTGGCGGTACGAAAAAGACAGAAAACAGTCAGCAGGGAGATTGCGGAGATTAGAAATGATGAGGGGAATCTTGTAACTGGCTCTGCTGGTATACGGGATAAATTCCATATATTGTATGGAAAACTATATAGTGAGGAGTGGGGCTCTATGGACAGAACCCATTTGTCTCATATCAAATTGAGATATTATCTCAAGAAATCTGGAGTCTTTAAATGCGTCATTCTCGAAGGAAGAAGTATTTAGGGCATTAAGTGATTTCCCCTCTGAAAAGGCTGTGGAACCTAATCGGATCTTGTTACAATTTAGCACATTTTGTTCTACAACCCTAGTTCCTGATTTTGTTAATAGTCTATGTCAGGCACAAAAGTGGGAGCTCCTCCAGAGACATGGGCTACCACCAGCATTGTAGTTTGTACCGCTTTTGGCCGCCATAAGTGTGGCAGGGTATGCTCAGACATGAGTCCCTTGCTCACTTTGCCACTGGATTCAAGCAAGCCGGGCTGAAGACGGCTGTAATGCCAGAAACCGGTCCTCGGAAGCTTGTTTCCGGCCCAGGGAAGGCATGGCTTGGCAGTTCGGGCTTTACTGTTCCCATGAGGCACAGGGTCATACTGATTTGCATATAGCCATGTCTGAACTGGGGTGGCAGAGTGGGCTAAAGAACGGTGATGGATTAAACCCAGATCTTTTGACTAGGTGTGAGTGTTTGATTGGTTCAGATGCTCCGTCCATCACCACCCCCTTTTGTACCGGTAATGTGGGTTGGGGACATGCCAACAGGACCCAACCCATGCAGTGTTATCTGTCATGCACAGGGCCTGGAAGCAAACACACTGCCTTCTGATTTCAAACCCAAGATTCCACGAGAAAGCCCCCTATTGGGGAAATGCTGGCATTTCCATCAATGGAATGAGGCTATCTTGGCCCCTATGGAAGGCACCAGGTATCCACACCCTTGACCAGCTCCATCATGACGCTGTCTTGGAACCGTTTGCACAGTTAAGGGAGCAGTTTGTCCTCCCCACATCAGAATCTCGGAGATACATCCAACTACAGCACTGCTTGAGGAAATGTCTAGGCCCATGTCCTTGGTTCCTTTTAGCCTCACTGATGGTATCATACCTCAATACACGGGGCAAACACAAAGGTGTTATGTCTGGACTATATGGAGTACTCTCTTGTCATCTCATCTCGCAACCCCTGTTGCAAGCTCACTGTACTAGATGGCAAACTCGTTATCAGTCTCCTATGAAGAGGATGAATGGGCAAATACTCTAGAGGCCCTAGACAGGAGCACCAGAGAGGTGCTCTTGAAATTCTGTCTTTTCAAGACCCTGCATGATTGGCACTGGACACCGATGAAATTGCTTAGAGCTGGCCTACTTCTACTTGCAAACTGCTGGAGGTGCAAAAATACACACAGCGAATCCACACAAATTATATGTTAATGCCCATCGATGCAACCCTTCCGGTCTTATGTGGCTCAGGTGCTGAGCATATCTATGCCCCTATACCTGCTACTCACCCCACTATTCTTCCACATGACCTGCGGCACTCGCTCACAGTCTCTTCCACACAGTGCTTGCAAAGCCAAAATATGTATCTTACAACAATGGAGGTCGGTGATACCACCATAAAAGGAGGCCTGGCTAGTAGCCATGATCTACAACCTACAAGACCAATCTGAATTGCTCTCCGTACCCTTCCTGTGTACGGAGAGCACCGGGGACAATCACACAGCAGGGGACACAGATCTCCTCCGTCTTACTCGCCACAAGCCAATGCCCATGCCTTCAACCTGCCACAATCAACACGTAATCTGCAGCATGCAATATCACTCAATGTACCAAGACACACAATTGATGGACGGAATGCAGAACAAATCAAAACATTCTCCCCCAGTCTAGAGATCTGGGTTAAATCCATCATTATTTTGCTCACCATGCCACCCCATGCTCACCATTCTCACCATGCCACCATGATCATTTCTCGCAAGAAATGCGCATGCGTGGGGGCCCACGCATGCTCATTTGGCTGGAAGAAGTCAGCGCAACAGCTGAAGATGGAACCCCGGGAAGCCGCATATCAGGTCAATCCTTTTTAATTTACTTTTACTCTATTTAACAATAAATTAGGCATGTAGAAGAGGGTGGGCGGGAGGTGGGAGGGCGCGTAGTGGGGCAACGCAAAGTGTGTGGGTGGGTGTTGCTTCCTCCCCACTTCACGAAGCTTCGCGTAGCCCCACTACGCACACTACTCCCACCCCTAGTCTTGACCCTGTGCCTCATGGGAACATTCCAGCCCGAAATGCCGAGCCAGGTCCTTCCTGGACTGGAAACAAGCATCCTAGGACCGGTTTCGGGGTTTCACCCCTCTTCAGCCAGAATAACTTGACTCCAGTGGAACAGTGAGCCCAGGACCCACGTCTGGGCATACCTGGCGCACTTAGGGCGAGAAAGCAAAAGGCACACAATTGATGGACGGAATGCAGAACATATCAAAACATTCACCCCTAGTCAAGAGATATGGGTTAAATCCATCATTCTTTTGCTCACCATGCCACCCCAGTTTAGACCTGGCCATATGCAAATCAATCTTGACCCCGTGCCTCATGGGAACAGTCCAGCCTGAAAAGCCAAGCCAGGTCCTCCCTGGACCAGAAACAAGCATCCTAGGACCGGATTCAGGGTTTCACCCCTCTTCAGCCAGGATAGCTTGATTCCAGTGGCACAGTGAGAACTGGACCCACGCCTGGGCATACCTGGGGCACTTAGGGCGAGAAAGCAAAAGACACACAATTGACGGATGGAATACAGAACAAATCAAAACATTCACCCCCAGTCAAGAGATCTGGGTTAAATACATCAATCTTTTGCTCACCATGCCACCCCAGTTTAGACCTGGCCATATGCAAATCAGTCTTACCCTGTGCCTCATGGGAACATTCCAGCCCGAAATGCCAAGCCAGGTCCTTTCTGGACTGGAAACAAGCATCCTAGGACCGTTTTCGGGGTTTAACCCCTCTTCAGCCAGAATAACTTGACTCCAGTGGCACAGTGAGCCCAGGACCCACGTCTGGGCATACCTGGGGCACTTAGGGTAAGAAAGCAAAAGACCCTCAATTGATGGATGGAATGCAGAACAAATCAAAACATTCACCCCCAGTCAAGAGATCTGGGTTAAATACAGTTCTTTTTGCACCCCGAGTGGGACAGGTATGCTCAGACGTGAGTCCCGTGATCTCCATGCCACTGGAGTCAAGCTATCCTGGCTGATGAGGGCTGAAAGCCTGGAACCGGTCCTAGGGTGCTTGGAAACAAGCCTTAAGGAAAATAACTCTGGGGCTGCCGTTTTCACGATAAATCAACAAAGTTCCCATGAATCCTTGACCGCAAATGTGAAAGGGTCCTGTGTACACTCCGTGGGTAGCGCGCTGAATATAAAACACAACTCCTCTTCCCAAAGGATTCGAAGACACAGGACACAACCGGGCTTCATTAGGAGTTTTATTTGGAAGTTTGCATGACCGGTTTCGGCAACTGCCTTCATCAAATGCTGCTTGTCCCAAACTGTGTCTTGCCTGCACGTCAATATTTAAAGCAGGCTCCTCGTTCCCCGATGATGGTAACCTCACCTGCACATCGTTACCACTGCCTGCTTAGTGTTAGGAACTGCCAGTCCCATAATGCTGCCGGCCAGTCCTTTTGCGCAGTGCTGGGGAAAAACACACAAAGTTGAAAATTGTTTCAACTAATGTCCCATACTTTCATCCACCAGCCTCCGTGTGTTTTGAAGATTTTAGAGGCACATGTACTGTGATGGTGACTCTTTACAGAAAGGCCTGCTGGAAACAAGCCTTAAGGAAAATAACTCGGAGGCTGCGGTGGCGGGTCAAAGGAATAATCCGTTTTCACGATAAATCAACAAAGTTCCCATGAATCCTTGACCGCAAATGTGAAAGGGTCCTGTGTACACGCCGTGGGTAGCGCGCTGAATATAAAACACACAACTCCTCTTCCCAAAGGATTCGAAGACACAGGACACAACCTGGCTTGATTAGGAGTTTTATTTGGAAGTTTGCATGACCGGTTTCGGCAACTGCCTTCATCAAATTCTGCTTGTCCCAAACTGTGTCTTGCCTGCTTGTCGATATTAAAAGCAGGCTCCTCGTTCCCCTATGATGGTAACCTCACCTGCACATCGTTACCACTGCCTGCTTAGTGTTAGGAACTAACAGTCCCATAATGCTACCGGCCAGTCCTTTTGCGCAGTGCTGGGGAAAAATACACAAAGTTGAAAATTGTTTCAACTAATGTCCCATACTTTCATCCACCAGCCTCTGTGTGTTTTGAAGATTTTAGAGGCACAGGTACTGTGACGGTGACTCTTTACAGAAAGGCCTGCTGGAAACAAGCCTTAAGGAAAATAACTCGGAGGCTGCGGTGGCGGGTCACAGGAATAATCTGTTTTCACAATAAATCAACAAAGTTCCCATGAATCCTTGACCGCAAATGTGAAAGGGTCCTGTGTACATGCCGTGGGTTGCGCGCTGAATATAAAACACACAACTCCTCTTCCCAAAGGATTCAAAGACACAGGACACAACCGGGCTTCATTAGGAGTTTTATTTGGAAGTTTGCATGACCGGTTTCGGTGACTGCCTTCATCAAATGCTGCTTGTCCCAAACTGTGTCTTGCCTGCTCGTCGATATTTAACGCAGGCTCCTCCTTCCCCGATGATGGTAACCTCACCTGCACATCGTTACCACTGCCTGCTTAGTGTTAGGAACTACCAGTCCCATAATGCTGCCGGCCAGTCCTTTTGGGCAGTGCTGGGGAAAAACACACAAAGTTGAAAATTGTTTCAACTAATGTCCCATACTTTTATCCACCAGCCTCCGTGTGTTTTGAAGATTTTAGAGGCACAGGTACCTTGACGGTGACTATTTACAGAAAGGCCTGCTGGAAACAAGCCTTAAGGAAAGTAACTCGGATGCTGCGGTGGCGGGTCAAAGGATGCTCTCAGTTTAGCTTATAGATCACCTTCCAAACCTCTGTGGGAAAAGCATGAGGAAATAGTATTCTCTCATACATGATTCATGAAATCCCAGCAGAAGGCTTTTTCACATGGTAAAATCATCTAAGAGCACAACACAATTCCTAAAATGAGTATGGTACCATCAACAAATTATTCAAAGTCAGTCGAAAACCGCTTTGGACAATTTCCGAAACCCTGCCGGTGCATCGAGGCAGCCCTCCATTGTGTCAGTGTCAATCTTCCGTTCCTCACAGGCTTTGTGTTTTTATGTGAGAGGCACTTACTGTGTATTTGTCCATGTTTGTTGGCTGAATTAACCTATGTATAGGTAGTTATAAAAAATACCGGACAGCGTGCCCGTGCGGACTTTTGAAATAAAGCTGGCGTGGCTGGCTATGTTTCCCATGAGTCTGCCGGCCTTGAGATTTTGCCCCATTGGGCATGTTGGCCATAAGTCATGGGCGTCGGATATGAATATCGACGGATCTGACTGCACTGTATGAGGCTCGATGTCTCTGTTCGCCCATGTGTAGTTTACCGGCTGTAGTTTATGTGTGTGTGTCTGATACTGCGATTTCACATGGTGGTGTGAGCATGGAGGTGTATTTGTCGACAGTAGTGGATCAGATCGTGATGTGCTACCTAGTGCGTGATAAGTGTTATGTGGTGAGGAAGTGGTTACTATGTACATGTGAAAATGTGTTTTAATATTTACAAAAAGATGGTGAATCAAGATGTTTACAGTAGAGTGGGTACTATTTACATTCTGGCGCGAAGAGGCAGGCTGGTTTTGCAAATGTTGTCAAATACGTTTTACAGGTGTACACTGAGAGCTTCATCCGCATTGTGTCCGTTAGGCATTTTGCAATCGAGCATAATTATGTATTTAGACTCCAACCTTCTTAGAGTTTGCAGTCTGTTGCCTCCCCTTGGGTTCAGTCTAACACTGTCTATCACAAAATATGGCAAATCATGTTTTGCCATTGTGGTGTGTGTGGATGTGTCGGACTACAGGGTAAGATTGGCCATCATTGGTGACGGCCCTGAGGTGTTGCAGTATTCTGAGATGTACCGGATGGATTGTGCTGCCCACATATAGTTTATTGCAGGTACAACGTAGAACGTATACTGCGTGGTCAGTTTTGCACGTGTAGTGCTCTCTTATTGTAAATGGGGTTTTTCTCAGTGGTATGTTAACTGCTTTTGTATTGCACAGGTGCTTGCAAGCTTTACACTTGGTGCACTTGAAGAACCCTGTCTGTGCTTTTAGCCAGGAGTTGCCTTTGTCTAATGATGGTGCGTTTTTGACAAGTTCCTGTCTCATAGATTTTGCCTTGCGGAAAGTGAGCTGCAGTAGTTTGGTGCAATTGGCACCTATGACGGGGTCGCCTCTGATGAGGGGCCTGTGCCTGTATAGAATTTTGCGTAGATTAGCATGATATTTGTCGAACCCTGTTATCATTCGGGGGCAGTGTTGGTATTTGTCGTTGAAGGTTTTGAACTCTTGTTCCTACTCTTGTGTAGCAGATCTACTCTCTTTTGTCCCTCACATTTCTGTTTGGCTTTTGTCAAAGTTTCACTTTTATATCTTTTCTGTCTCCTGAAAAAGCTGTTACTACTGGATTGCAGGTCACTGTCTGTGCTACAGTTCCTTTTCATCCTAAGACATTCTGAATAGCGTATGCTCTCTTTTAGGCTAGTGGGGTGGAAACTTTTGGTGTGGAGTATGGCGTTCCCAGCAGTCTCTTTCCTGTGTGTGCGTGTTTGTATTTTGTCATCTGCATGATAGAGTTCCAAATCTAGGACCACTATTCTGCCTTTGCTGGTGGTGCAAGTGAATTTAAGATTTAGAGTGCTATTGTTAATCTCAGTGGCAAAGTCTGAAGTGTCTTGTTCGGTGCCCCGCCACACTATAAAAATGTCATCAATGTAGCGCCTATAAATTACTATGTTGTTGTCCATAATGTGCTTGTGCCTCGCCATGAGTATTTGCTCCTCCCACCAGCCCATATGCAGATTTCCATAGCTGGGGGCGAAGCAAGTACCCATAGCTGTCCCTTGTGTCTGTTTGTACAATAATTTGTTGTAGGAGAAGGTGTTGTTATCTAGGCACCACTCAGCTATCTGGAAGAGCTTCATGGTGTGTTGGTGAAGTGTGATGTGTCTTGTGCCTAGATAGTGTTTAAGCGCATTTAGCCCATCCCTGTGTCTAATGCTCGTGTATAGGCTTTGGACATCAAGGGTGACAAAAACATAATCATCGTGCCAAACAAAATCAGAAATGTAACTCAAAAAGTCCCCAGTGTCTTGTGTATATGCCGGTAGTGTTTTCACAAGAGGCTGAAGAAAGAAGTCTATGTATTTGCTCGTGTTCTCAAAGAGGCTGCCTATGGCGGAGATTATTGGTCTTCCTGGTGGGCAGTTGATGTCCTTGTGCACTTTTGGGATCAGATAGAGTTGGAGCGTGATTGGGTAATCAGTCCTCAGGAAGTCCAATTCGTGTTTCGTGATTAGTCCTTTCCCCCTCCAATCATACAGATAGGCATGGTATCTTTCCTTGATGTTTGTGATGTTTGTGTTGCTGGTTCTGATGTAGCAGTCCCTATCCTGTAATTGATTCATGGCTTCTTTGTGATAAATCTCCAGGGGCCACAGTACCACATTTCCTCCCTTATCTGCGCAGCAAACTACTATGTCAGGACGTAACTTGATTTTATCCATTACTCTGGAGTACTTGGTCTTTTGATTGTTGGAGCTTTGGTTAAAAGTTCTGCTGCTTAAAAGTGCTAGGTCTTTGGGATCCCTGATGACCTTATCGGCAAACATGTCTATGTTGTCTCTTGGCATGGGAGGGTTGAATATGGATTTGGGTCTGAAAGGAGTTTTTACTGAAGCAAAGATGGAAAAGTTGGAATAAGCGCTTGTTTCAGTGTTGCTTAGTGTTTCATTTGCCAAGTTCAATTCTATTTCTGTCATTTCTCTCAGGAAGTCTATGTCTGCTACACTCAAGTTCTGTAACTCAGATGATGTGCCTGGTTCCTCAGTCTGTGGTTTGTCTCTCAGGTTGGAAAAGTACTTTTTCAATTTCAGTTTTCTTGTGAAATGGTATAAGTCTATTCTTGTCTCCGTGTAGTTATAATTGGTTTCTTTACAGAATGAGAGTCCAAAGGCAAGAGTTTTCTGTTCCTCACTTGTGAGAGTCATGTTGGTTAGATTTATTACTGTGTTGTGTTCTTCCATTGTTGTGTTTATCTTCTTCGGTTCCTCCTGTAGGTTGGCTTTGTTCTTTGACCCATGTCTGCCTCACCGTCTGTTCTTCCTCCTTCTGCTTTTTGAGGGTTTGTTTGAGGATTCGTTCTGTTTGGTACCTGGTTCTGCCTGGGTGTCCTTGGTCGGAGGCTCTGGAGCCGCTCGACTCGTAAAAAAACAAATTCATCTGCCGGCGTTGGTACTCTCTTGTGTTGGTTGGGGTTTCCTCCTACATCGGGTTCTGATTCTGCCCCAGAGCTGACTTCAGATTTGCTCATTTCTTGTGGGCAGAGTGGAGTGTTGCCTGTGGCTGATAGCTGTTGGCGGCAGATGTTTTCAAACTTGTGTGCAAAGGTATAAATCCTTCCTTGTAGGTAATAATTTCTGTCACGTTGGAATTTTTCTGCTTTTCTTTCCTTTTTGGTGTTCTCGTGTTTTTGTACTCTTGTTTTGATGTCATTCAACCCTTTGCTCACTTCATCTTGGTTTGGTAGTTTCGCAAGTTCTGTCATGATTTGTTTTATCCTCAAAAGTAGTTTCGCCCTGTCCGTGGGCGCATATTGGATTAATATGCACAGCATGTTACGTGATGACTCCGCACTGTAGTCCGCCCAGTCTTGAAGCATGGCGGGGTCAGGGTTTTTATAGGTTGGTGCCACCAGGATTCTCAATCCCCTTGGGATTCTTCGCACCTCCAGATATTGCTTTAGGGAAGTGCATTCCCACCATTTGGCTACTTCTTGTTTGCCAGTTTTTCTAACTCTCCCAACAGTCTTTTCACCTCACTGCCTGCACTTGTTGGTTGTGCATTGTTTCTTGAGGCAGGCGTTATTTGTTCCACATCTCTGTCTTTGAAGATGTCCAGCGCAGCCTCTTCACACTCTTTTTCCCACTCATCTGCCATCGTTATTGGACAGGTATCCGTCTTTGATCCCCACTGCCTGTCTTGTGTTTGTGAACACTCTCATGGCTGCCTTTCCCGCTAGCTTATCTGTTGTATGGCGGCACTACAAAACCCTTCCAGCCCCACCGGGTCTCACTAATTCTCTGTTTGCCCTCCGGCCCCCACAGAATCAGGATACTCACGGTTGTGCTGTCCGTGTGGTGTCTGCTACCTCACGATTTCTCACAATTTCAGCTGCGGGGGCTCTCAGTTTTCCTCTGCTTGAAGAATAGTCCAAAAAAGTTTCTCTGGTTGCTGAGAGCACCTGAACAAGGAGGGACGGTGTGGGAGGCGCCAGAATGCCTCACTTTATAGTTCCAGTCCTGCTCCTTCAGTATTGAAACAGGCACCGACTCCGTGGGGTAAGAATCAAAGATTTATTTTAATCCAAAACGACCAGACGCGTTTCGTCGGACAAGTCCGCCTTGTTCACTACATCTAGTTACACCAAAGAAGTGAGCAGTTTATATAGTCTGCAGAGTAACCACAAGGGGGTCAGGTGGGTTGCCTTGGCAACATGGGTGTGGGTGATAGACATGGAAAAGTTATTGTGGTTTAAAAAATGCAAGTCATTCATGTTACATTTAAAGACATGTCGAAAAAGAAATACATTGAATTATTTCAAATGCCTGCTGGTGCTGTCGTTATGTGCTTAAAGTTTTTTTAAACATTGTTTGTTTGCCTCCCCACCTCGCAGATTAGATAGGTATTCGTGCTTTTGCTGCATGTGCGTGCTGTAATTGACATAGACAAAGTGTTCTTTGTGTTTGGCTATATCATGCTCTGTGCGCGCAATCTGTAACATCCCCCTGTGTGGGGGAGTTACATGTGTATTTGTTCGTGATCAGTAGTCTGTGTTCAGATTATCTTGGCCCTGTTGGTGTGCGTCAGAAAGAATGTATCTGAGAAATGTGTCAGACTTGGGGCGCTCAATCGGGTTTACGTCTTCGTTTTATTGTTTTGTGTCAGACGAAAACCGCTTTGGACAATTTCCGAAACCCGGCCGGTGCATCGAGGCAGCTCTCCATTGTGTTTATTGTCAGTGTCAATCTTCCGTTCCTCACGGGCTTTGTGTTTACGTGAAAGGCACTTACTGTGTATTTGTCCATGTTTGTTGGCTGAATTAACCTATGTATAGGTAGTTATAAAAAATACCGGACAGCGTGCCTGTGCGGGCTTTGAATTGTGTTAAAATAAAGCTGGAGTGGCTGGCCATGTTTCTCATGAGTCTGCCGGCCGTGAGATTTTGCCCCAGTGGGCATGTTGGCCATAAGTCATGGGTGTCGGATATGAATATCTACGGATCTGACTGCACTGTATGAGGCTCGATGTCACTGTTCGCCTATGTGTAGTTTACCAGCTGCAGTTTATGTGTGTGTGTGTCTGATACTGCGATTTCACATGGTGGTGTGAGCATGGGGGTGTATTTGTCGACAGTTGTGGATCAGATCGTGATGTGCTACCTAGTGTGTGATAAGTGTTATGTGGTGAGGAAGTGGTTACTATGTACATGTGAAAATGTGTTTCAATATTTACAAAAAGATGGTGAATCAAGATGTTTACAGTAGAGTGGGTACTATTTACATTCTGGCGCAAAGAGGCAGGCTGGTTTTGCAAATGTTGTCACGTGATCAAGGCGAGTGGTTCGCTGAAATGCGTTGGTTTTTTTTTCGTTGGCTTGATGTAATATTAAAGTCTTTCAAGCTACTCTGACTTGCGGATTTATTGGAAACGAGTGCACCACGTACTTGGACGGACGTTGTGGATTTGACGTAGGCAGGGCGACCTTGGGCCCTGGTGTGCACCGACGCATGGAAGTTTCCCGGTAAACCCAATGAGGGTGGAAAGGTGATATATGTATATATATATATATATATATATATATATATATATATTTCCGCACTTGTACTCCTGCTGCCACGCCACGCCATCAATCCTCGGCTGACAAACTAGCAAGAACACGGAAGACCCAGAGTGCTAGTGAGTTTTTTATTTAACAGCACACCACGGCAAGATAACGTTTCGCCCTACACAGAGGGCTTGGTCATATATATGAACCTGTGTTTTTTTCAGTGAATATCAAAGGTTTTTTAAAAGCTAATTTCTAAGTATAACATCCCTGAACCCTGTGTTTTTTCAGTGAATTTCTAAGTTTTTTATTTTTTAACTGTTAATTACTAACTGTAATGTCCCTGCAACCTGTGGTTTTTTCAGCGAATATCAAATATTTTTTAAATGCTAATTTCTAACTATAACGTCTCTGAAACCTATGGTTTTTTCAGTGAATTTCTAAGTTTCTATTAATGCTAGTACTAACTTTAACGTCCCTATGCTTTTTTCAATGAATTTCAAAGGTTTTTTTAAATGCTAATTTCTAACTATAAGGTTGATGGAGCAGATTTCATCTGGTGTCAGGCATTGCTTTATTTTTGTGTTTCAGACAGACTGCATTTAAATTGACACACAAATTTTGGTGCAAGTGAAAACACATGGCACATAAGACATGAAATGAGGCCTAGTCAGTCTGGAATGCTTTTGCTGAATTAACATGTGTTTTTGCAGTGTAGAGAAAAACGTGTGATTTAAGTGGCTTTTTTAGTTGTGAAGTATAACCATAGAATGTGTTCTCTCTTCCCAGCTAATTTGTTCTTATAATCTATTCCCCTGTCCCTGTCTTAAGAGACTTTGGCTTGTTCCATATTTAGAAAAAATATATATTTCAGTTTATAACACCACTTTTATAATGTGTGTGAATTAATAATGCACCAAACTCTGCACATGGGGCTAAACGCTTTTTTGCATGAAAAGCTGTCCAAAAACATTAGAACATGTTGCTATGATTGTATTAACTGTGTGCACTTTTAAAATTTACACTAATGTATAATAATGCTATGTTGCACATTTTT
The DNA here is from genome assembly GCF_964261635.1 of Lissotriton helveticus. Taxonomy (NCBI): domain Eukaryota; kingdom Metazoa; phylum Chordata; class Amphibia; order Caudata; family Salamandridae; genus Lissotriton; species Lissotriton helveticus. The sequence continues at coordinate 151,408,179 of NC_136073.1, forward strand.
ATTTTTGCATGTTGAGCACAAATAATAAGAAAAGCTGCTTTAAGCTAATAGCTTTGCTAGGAAATCTTTTTTAAAGGGTATTCGTATTGGGAAACATAATGGGTTTATTTACATGAAGTTAATACTCTTTTGTGTTTGTTTTGTTTTTGGGCCTAAAATTAAATGGCTTCCTGTGAAACCAGCAAGTCTGTGACTTGCATTAAAAGAAGAGAGCATGCACAGATGATGCCAGCTTGCCTCAAGACACGAAAGTGTCAAGGCCACTGTGAACTGTGCATTCTTGTGATTGTGCCAATGTACCAGTGCTAGTTAAAGTATCCTTCCTGCCTGCGATGCGACAGGAAGGAAAGGAAAAAAATAGAAACATTTTTCCTAGTAAAAGTTGGAAAAGCATATCAATGTATTATTCATTTGCGCTTCTTTTGTTAAAACTGGTATGCTCTAGAATTTAGAATGAGATCAGGATGATGAAACCTCTTGCCATTGTGGCTGACCAATCAGGTACAAGCTTTTCTGAAAATGCAACATGTTGTGTAGTCTGCCAAGAATTAGAGTATAAATAATGACCTCTTTGGAGGCGTGGTTGGCTTTTAGGCTCATTTGGCTTTGGCTTCAGCTCTTTAGGCTCCACTACATTCCTATGGGTTAGGTATGTGAACATTACGGGTTGCAGCCTGGGAGGAAATTTGTATCCGAGGAGAGGGGAGGTTTCTTGCTCATATTTTTTTAGAGAAGTCTTTGCACGTCATATTTTTGGCACGGCAGGCCACATTCCTTTAAGGTCTCGTTAAGGAGGGGGCACTTTCAAGGAGCAGCTCCTGACAGTTCATGGAGAGGGAGAGAGAAAGAAGATTGAGCCTCACCAGAGTAGAGAGCGCAGCTGATTAGAACAGGTTTATATGCTAAAATTCTTAGTTTATACTTTTGACTCATTAATTAGTTTTGAAAAGATTTATTTGTCATATGCATTTATTTCTCTTAATGGGAGATTTTTGCTAACTATTAATTAGCTAGCCTTGCAAGACTCTTTTTCTTAGAAACTCTTTAAGAGTTTTGACTGACATTTTGCGCCACGTTTTCTTTTCTACATGTAATGCTTATATGCAGACTGTAATGAGTTCTGTAATGATGCTATTTTTCCTGTTTTCCAAATTATGTAACCTGATTGATATTTTACTAATGAATGAAGGGTCAGAAGAATTTAAATAACTTTTGACTAGAAAATGAAACCCTTTAAAATACTCAACAACTCTATTCATTGGCTTAAATAATAATTGCAATTTTGACTGGGCATATTCAGGTAAAGTCTCCTGAAGGTAATACCCCAACCAGTACTGTGCCAGGAGGTGCGTTTGCAGAGTGGTGGAGAAAAGTGAGCGTGGCCTCAAAGACCTCTTAGTAATCCCACTGTGTGGGACTTACTGGAGGTAACAGGAGGGGTAGTTGGCCTTCAAGGTCAACCTTGGAGGCCAACTACCCCTCCTATTACCTCCAGTAAGTCCGGCACAGCCGGATTGCTTTGTTATCATAGCAGGCAACGCCCTCTTTCCCCGCACACAATCACACTTCCTGGCGCGCTATTGGATGGGGATTAAAGTCCCCTTCACTGCTGGGGGTCCTTTGGGGCCAACCAGCCTACCTGATACCTCCAGTATGTCCCAGATAGTGAGATGTCTGACAGGTGGACACAGGCCACACCCTCTTTCTCCACCACTCTGCAAACGCACCTCCTGGTGAGTTATGGGTTGGGGGATTAAGTCCCCTTGAATTCTGAGGGTCCCTGAGGGCCAACTAGCCCACCAGGTACCTCCAGTAAGCCCCACACAGCTGGATTGCTGAGAGTGGTCGAAGGCCACACTCCCTTTTTTCACCACTCTGCAAACGCACCTCCTGGCACACTGCTGCCCAGGGGATGAAGTGCACTTTAGTCCTGAGGTCCTCAGAACACAAGAGGACATCTTTTCCCCACCAGCAATGAGCCATGAGGTTTCCAAACCATTGTTTGCAATGACAGGGCGGGAGCCAGCCCACCCTGTCATTGCAAACTGCAATGTCCCGGGAGTTGGCACCTCAAGACATTGCTGGAGCTGGGTCTGGGTGGTGGCGGTCCCCACGGCCAATTAGGATTCCAGGAGGGGGGCCATGCAACCCCCATCTCAACATTTACATAGCCCCATGAGGTGGTGGTCCCAGGGTCTAGGGGTCTGCAACAGACCCCCGCATTAGCATAATTAGTGCCCCAGGGAGGTGGTGGTCCCCGGGGCAGTGTGGGGGGGCGGGAGCCACACACACTTACTTTTAATTTATGTTGCCCTGGGAGGTGGTGGTGCCCTGGGCTGCAGGGAGGCGCGACCCCCGCATTTAAACATTGATGTTCTGGGGTGGGGGGAGCCCACAAGGTGCCCCAAATTTACAAATGCCCCGGGAATGAGGTGGTCCCTGGGGTTGCGGGGGGCCCGCACATTATAAATCATGCTTCAGGAATGTGGCGGTTCCCAGGGCTACAGGGGCCAGCACGGCCCCTGCAAATATTAATGACATTGGCCCGATTCCCAGAACTAACTTAAGACAAAATCCTAAACTTACTACTTTTGGTATTCACAGAAGTTAGGATTTTGTCTTAAGTCTGTCTTAAGACTGTCTTTAGTCTGTCTTAAGACAAACTTAAGACAAAATCCTAACTTCTGTGAATACCAAAAGTAGTAAGTTTAGGATTTTGTCTTAAGTTAGTTCTGTGAATCGGGCCCATTGCCCCCGGGACCTGTCTCACCCTGGGGCTTCTACAAAACGAAGCACGGGAGCCCGATCTTCATTTCTTTTTTTTCAGCGGGATCCGCAAACCTAGTGCAAATACTAGCCAACAGGCCTTTGCGCTCCGATAATGAGCACCTGCCGACAGTCCCTAGATTCAGGAAGACACGCACGGGCGGTCGCTGCTTCTCTTTAAAGGCGGCCGTGCTTTGGAACTCCCTTCCATTAAAATTACGTGCTGAACCCTGCCATCTGCGCTTCCGTAAGCTGTTGAAGACCTTTCGTTTTCCCAAATGATCTCTTGCTCTTCTCCCCCCTGAGTGAGCCTGACTCAAGTGTAGCGCTGAGATGCCTCCGGGTAGCCACGCGCTCTATAAATCTGCTTACTTACTTACTTACTTACTTACTTACTGCCAAAATGTTTTGAAAAAATGCTTTTTTTGGGCCCTCAGTGTCCCTGTGGGACCCCTTGAGCAGGCCTAGGGGGTCAGGGTGTTCCTACCCTCCCCCTTATCTTCTTTTTTAAGCCTTTTTTGACCCCTTTGCTTGAGTCACAAGATGGCTGCCAACACTTCTTTGTGTGGAGAGTTGACAGCCTATCAGAATGAAGCTCGTGATCAGGAGGGTTTGTGGATCCACCGTGGTCACCAGATATCAATATTTTTTCTATTTTAAATTTCAAAGGAACCACTGAATGGATTTACATCATTTAAAGCAAATAGCTACCTCTCTGCCAAATCTGGTGTTATTCCGTTCAACAGTTCGGGATGAAGCCGGGACAAAAGTTCCAATGGAAATTAATATGGAGAAAACGCGTTTTGGGACCCCCATTTTTTATCCGCACCCGCTTGTCGAATCCCCCTGAAACTTCAAGACAGGAGCTGGCCAGAGCGCCCCATTAGTTTTCAAAATTCTGCAAAGATTCGTCAAACGGCGTCAAAGATATTGGTATATCAAAAAAGGCTTTTTCTATGGAAACTAGGTCCTAACTATAACTACCCACTGGCAACCACCAGTAGGTAGTAAATATGTATATATGTATTGAAGCTCTGTGGTCCCCTCAATAATCCAAAAGAAGACTCAAGCACTCCGGGTAAGGCGACAGGATTTATTAACGCCTACAGCAAAAGTAAGATGACAGACGCATTTCAAACAAAGTCCTTCCTCAGTGTCACTGAGGAAGGACTTTGTTTGAAACGCATCTGTCATCTTACTTTTGCTGTAGGCGTTAATAAATCCTGTCGCCTTACCCGAAGTGCTTGAGTCTTCTTTTGGATTATTGAGGGGACCACAGAGCTTCAATATATGACGCGTCTACCAGCGCGATATAGCACCCGCCACGGTGTGCACCGAGACCCCTGGTAGTACCGAGCCGATGTATATATGTATATTCAATTATCACTTTCCCAAATCGTTTGCACTCCAAGGACAAACAAAGGGTACGGACTCCACTTCTGTGCAAAACTTCTGTTTTATTTAAAAATCACTCCAGCTGTCATGACGCGTTTCGGTCACTGCCGTGACCAGATCACATCACAGTTGCACTCTCTAATCCCGCTAAGGACGTTCGAGACAAACCAGCGGTAAGCTTTAGGGCAGCGGCTGCCACCAGGCACTGGAGCCTGGTTTGAGTCCCCATCGCGCACAAAAGAGGCGTGTGGGGAAGTCATGGAAATAATTCAAGGTTCAAGATGACATCCAGCCTACGAATACCAGGGAACCTTGCAGGATTAATTGGGAATGCACACTGAAGGAAGCAAAAGGATTCAGCTGTGTTCGAGAGGCGAGATATGCTGATGTCTGTCAACCATTTCCCCCGAAGAAGGCAGAGTGTAAATGCCGAAATGCATTGGGACTAATAACTTGTTTGAAATACCTTGAATAAATATCAAATTGATCCGTGAAGGAGTGCGACTCAATTTCTCCTGTGGGGGAAGGTTTGTGATGTAAAAACGGCTATGTCCAGCCGTGGAGCAACGCACCTCTAAAAGAGCGCCACACCTGCCCGCAAAGTACGTTCGAGACAAACCAGCGGTAAGCTTTAGGGCAGCGACTGCCACCAGGCACTGGAGCCTGGTATGAGTCCCCATCGCGCACAAAAGAGGCGTGTGGGGAAGTCATGGAAATAATTCAAGGTTCAAGATGACATCCAGCCTATGAATACCAGGGAACCTTGCAGGATTAATTGGGAACGCCCACTGAAGGAAGCAAAAGGATTCAGCTGTGTTCGAGAGGCGAGATATGCTGATGTCTGTCAACCATTTCCCCCGAAGAAGGCAGAGTGTAAATGCTGAAATGCATTGGGACTAATAACTTGTTTGAAATACCTTGAATAAATATCAAATTGATCCGTGAAGGAGTGCGACTCAATTTCTCCTGTGGGGGAAGGTTTGTGATCTATATATATGTATATATATATATATATATATATAAATGTATTATGCTGACAACATCACAGTTGCACTCTCTAATCCATGATCCCAGCTCTCATGCAGGTGATAGATTCATTCTCTGATTTCTTAGGCTACAAAATAAATGTGTCCAAATGCAAAGTGTTACCAATGACAGACTTTGCAACTATAACCTCTCTAGGTACTTCACCCTTGAGGTGGCTTCAATCTTATCAAATTACGTGATCATTTTTCTTAAAACAGGGCTTGTCAATAGGATAAAGGACAATGTGCTCCCTCCGACAAAATCAAAACTGAATATGCTACCCAATCAAAACTCCAACTCTCACTATGCGAGCCGAATACAGATTGTGAAAATAAACATTATATACAGGTTCACGTGTTTCATTAGTATCGTATGAACCCCTTAACTGTGACACTTTGTATTTTTAAGGAGATTGACAGGACCATTAGGAATTTTATCTGAGTTGACTTCAAAGCATTCCTCAAGAGAGCCATACCTTATGCATCAACGTCAGCAAGGGATCTCCAATTCCCAAACACAGAATCTTACTGGCTGGCTGCACAAATGTCTCCAATTATGCATGCTGGGGAGAGGATGTGGATTAAGGGCCAGAGTTCCAGACTTTAGAACTGGGGTACCATGTTTGAGTCTTGGCGTTGGTTCAATATCCTGTGATTCTGGGCAAATCACTTAATCTACGCTCACCTACCAAAAATGAATGTGTTCTTTTGTAATGTAACTGGTTTTCATGTAAAATGTCTTCAGTACATTTGAGTTGAGTTTGCGCTATATAAAACTGCAAAAATAAAAATGCTGCAGGCATGTAGGGAAACCCTCATTTTGAGAGGCATAGAATGCTGACTCCTCGGTTTGTCCTGACTTGACACTCCTATATACAAACCTTTCCCACACATGACATGCTGCTAACCCCCAGTACACCTGGTGTAGGGTACACTCCCTTTCAATAACGTCAGCCTGGATTCACTCACATGCTCTTCTATGGAGAAATCAGAGCATATGTGTTGGTGAGTTTGAGATCCAATGGTCGCTATGGATATTTAGATGTCTTGACACTGGATAGGGACATCATTCCATTTTAGACTCTTGCATGGCCTCTCAGTATTAGGGATTCTTGCTGATAGATCGCAAATATGGCCACCTATGCTCTCACTATTGGTGATACTTGCAGATAGCTCTGCGAATTGAATAATCTATGGGTGTATTAGACTGCTAATCTCAACATTTCATTTTCAGTACTGTCTACCGCATCACCAAGTGGGCAGATATGAAGCGTTAGGAGAAGGGTTTTACACGAGTCTTGGTTCCTTTTGTTTTAAGTTTTGGTGTCAAAATAAGGGAACTGAAGTGTTTCTCAGCATTTCTGACTGTGAGAGTACTTTAGGTGGATCCTTGATTTGCAAGGACATTTCTTTGCACGGGCTTGTAATGCGAACCTGTCCTACTACTTGAAAGGTTCCCCGGCGCCGGTGAGGCGACCTACTTTTAAATTGCTCTCAAGTAGAAGTTACCATGGTTGTGAAGTAAGCGCCCATAATGGCCGCTTGGAGCTGAAGCTCCTCTGTGAACCCAGGCAAAAAATCCGGAGCAGCGTCCCGTCGCAAATAAAACCCCCAGGAAGCACATATCCCGCAATCGGAATGTCCACGGCTCTCGCAGAACTCGACATCACTTCCTAAAATCTTTGGTGAGCCGAGTATTGAGCCGATACATTCCTGAGTGACTGTGAACCAAGATGGCATCGGGAGGATATCAAGCCTGCACCCGGAGGTCGTATGATGGGAGCCGTGATACCGGTGCATCTAGCTGTAACTATCTGCGGATCTCCCCTGCCCCCATCGCAAGGTAGACCACTGCAAAAGATATGGCCATACTCCTGATGTTTTGAAGTGGCTCGTTTTGGAAAAAGTGCTACTCGGCCCAAGGGGCGGGGATATAAAATCAATCTTGAATATTCGCGAGTCTAAATGTATGGCTATTTTAGACTCTATCAATAATGGCCAAAATGAGTCAGACAGCAGTCACGCACAGTTAGCAATATTGGAAAGCTAATTCCTTACACAGTATTCCTTTGAACCCCGGGGAATGAGGGTCTGAAACATGTAGACAACTTTTACGCATCCCCCTTACCCTGGTACATTGTGGGTCTGCATTCCTAGGTCTTTCTTTGAACCCTCAGCTCTAGAGAACTTCCTGTTCTAGAAATTTTGAATATGCAAAGAAACCTTTGGGAAATTGTGAAAATTGTGTGTGACTCCACGCCTACACCCTCATGTTTGAGAGGTGCGCATTTTCTTTACTACCCTCTGGGAACAGTTCTGCTTCTGTAACAGTGTGTATCACCGTTTGCGCTATAAATTATGAATGTGAGAATTAACATTTTGACCCCATGCCTACATCCACTTGTGAGAGGTGCGCGACATTTACATTGACTTCTGAAATAATAATTATTCAATATGTTATCTATTTTGTGTATTTACTTGTCATAAAGTATCGCTTACACCCACCAGTGTGTGAGGTGCGTGATATGAATAATGATGAGAAAGGCCAAGTTGAGCTCGTCATTAATTTTTGGACACTGCCGCGCAATCGCATGCATGGGTTACAGAATCCCTTCGGCATTGTAAAGACATAGTCTTTCCTTCATGGCCCCTCACGCATCTGGCGTCAGATTACTTCAGTGCGTGCTAGTTCTTCATGCCCCGCTAGATGGCGGCGGCAACTAAAGCAGTACCCACAAGCGGCCGAGGACTCCGGTCGAAGCTTTTCTCGATCCCTTCGAGGTAGGCTTTTCTAACTGTATTGTCGTGTGTTCGCGGGGCGGTTTTTCTTTGTAAGAGGCGACACACACGTAATGGCAGAGGTTGATTTTATTTCCCCTTTTGCCTTGCAGAATCTAGAGACCGCGGCGGCGGCTCTTTATTAGTGGTGCACGTCTATGACAACAGACTGCTCGTGCACGTGAGTTCACATCTGTAATGACTTGGTATTTTTACCTGTGTTTTTTCTCCGTTTTTAAACAACAGGAGCAGGATTACAGTACTAAACGATATATATTTTGTTTCAGGAATGAGATGACCTTGATGGCATCTGATATGAAGTTATCGTCCATTCTTTAATGTTATTGTGAGCCTGCTTGAAGTAAGTCTTTGGCTTGCCTAATGTAAGTCGACAGTGCTGTGTGTTACAAGCACTTGTTTCCAGTGAGTAATCATAATCTCACCCTAATTTCTACAGGCTTTTTACTGCTCTCCAGTTTGAAATTTTGAGCCGGCTGGCCTAATTCCCCATGGTAATTAGTTTTTAGCTTTTTACTTTACAGCGCTGTGTGCGCTTTTTAACTTAATTTGATTTCCAAAGTGTTCACTACTTCACACAGATTTCACTTCATTTTCAGAATCAGTTGTCCCGCATCATCCCTTTTTCCTGATGAAGACCCCGTCTTAAGGTCGCATCTGTACCTAACGTGTTACGTTGGGGTCGAAACGTCGACAGCTATAACCTTTAACCAGCATACGCTACCAGCATTTGCATTATTATTAAGTGCGCTCATACCATGGTTGTCGAAATAATTTATACCATTGATTGTTATATTTCGTTCACTGGCTCTATTTTGAAGCCAGAATGATGTGGTTTTCTTGTATTTTCATGTTTTGAATTTACGTCATGCATAAATGATTGATTTTGCACATCCTTTCCTTTTCACTTTGCACCCCCCCTCTCCCTTCCTCTGGGGCACTAATACAATCGTATTGATGAGTTATGAAATTTAAGACACATTGTGATTAAATAACAATGTGGTAATCTATTTCTTTCATGTTTTCTTATTTGATTATGTATTTGGTGTGATTTTGACATTGTACATTGGGACTCCCCTTCTATATGTACTACCCATCACAAGGTACAGCACAGCAGGGTTTCCTACAGGGTTATGCCCTGTAGGGAAAGACTGACATGGCGGAGGACCTCCAAACACCAAGGGGCCGCAGGGGGAATTGGACAAGGATTTATACAGGCAGCCCCCCACTCACCATAACCAACATTACAATGTGCCTGTCCTTATATGTTCTATGGGTAAACACCCCTAATCAATTGATATATCTATTTCCTTAAACAGTGGGTGTATCTACAGCCTCCTGTCTGCGTGTGCTAGTTAAAGTCACTCTTTATATAAGTGCTCCTACTTTAAAAACCCGGTGTGTGTGTGCACCTGTACTCCATGTGTTGGTCTAGTGACTATCTCTACCCTTCTCTAGTGAAACAAGGGGAGGGAAGGTTGGCAGTGTCTCACGGGAGCAACACCCGTGGGAGGATATGACAGACTGGTACTCGCCTCACTCCTCACTTTCTCATCATCAGCAGCTGCCAACCTGAAAAATAAAGGGGATAAAGTTGTGCACAAAAAGAAAAGTCTGTGTATTTACGTGAATGAACCTGTGATCATGGACCTGTCCTCCTAGGTATGAGGTAAAGTCCCCACCACATTAAAAAGAACTAAGCTCTACTAGCAACTCCAACTTTATTCTGTGCTGTATGCCTGTTCTAATTAAAAACAACCAACATGTTTCATCGCCGCGGGTTACTTTACCGGCGAATTTGTCAGGGTTATGATGGGTCAGCGTGATTCCTGCACTTTTTTCTTTTCTCCCTTTATTGTACCTGTACAAACACATGGAAGTAAAACACACACACACATACATTTATTCACTGTGTCTCGAGTGAAAGGGATCCACCTCCCTCTCAATTGTCTTTTTATATTTGCAGTATACATTACCAGGTCGGCTTGTGTGGCAAAGCCTACCAGGCTCCCGTAGAAGAAATTTGCAATGGATGAACCCCTTTGTCCGTTGGTAGGTTCTTCCATCCGCCCTTCGGTCGGTATCTAAATAATGAATGTATGCACTTTGTGTCAACAAGCCTATATGTTAATGCTCTTGAGGGTCCCAGCCCTTCGGTTTTAGTGCCTTGGTCCCTCTCTACACGTGTCAGTTATTTATTTATTTATAAAATTTCTAAAGCGCACAAATACCTTCCGGTGTCTCGGCGCTAGAGTTCGTTAAGATTGCAGAGAGCTCCTACATAGCTTTACTGGTTGAAAAGCCATGTTTTGATGTGCTTCCGAAATATGAGTAGGGAAGAACTTGATCTGATATTAAGAGGGAGCTCATTCCACAATTTAGAAGCAGCAATTGTGAAGCGCTTATCGCCCCAAGTTGCTTTCTTAGTGCGTGGAATATGGAGTAGCTGGGATGCCTCAGAGCGTAGAGAGCGCTTAGGTTTGTATGGAGTAATGGACTTTTTAAAAAAAAACGGTCCGGTGTTGTTCAGTGTTTTATAAATGATGCACAAGGCCTTGAACTTTGTACGGCTTCTCACTGGTAGCCAATGAAGTTGGCGAATGATGGGCGATATGGATGAGAATTTAGGAGTGCCAGTTAAAATTCTTGCTGCAGCATTTTGCACTAATTGTAGTTTGTTCATAACTTGTTCCTGTGCATTCAGCCATAATGCGTTACAGTAGTCAATCTTTGAAAGGACTAGTGTAGACATTAGGGTTTTGCCTGAATCAGGAGGAAGAAAAGGAAGAAGCTTTTTTACCATTCTCAGAGTGTAAAAAGACGCCGAGACAACTGCATTAGCATGGCTGTGGAAAGTAAGCTTATTGTCGAGTAGAACTCCGAGGTTCCTGACTTTTTTCACAGAGTGAGGAGGATCTCCCAGCTCTGCTGGCCACCAGACTGGTGACCAAGACGGGGTCAGATCACCAAAAAGCATGACCTCCGTCTTGTCAGAGTTTAATTTTAGGCAGTTCTGGTCCATCCAGGTGCAAATTGCTCTCATTCCTTCCTGAAAGTTAGCGGCCACTGCAGCTCCGTTCCTATGAATAGCCAGGACCAATTGAGTGTCATCGGCGTATGATGTTATTCCTATGCCGAATGACTTGATCACCCTCGCTAAGTCCGATACATAGATATTAAAAAGCGTCGGACTTAGCGAGGAGCCTTGAGGAACTCCACAAGGTAAAGTGAAATTGGGCGAATAGTAGCTGCCCATTTTCACAGACTGTACTCTGTCAGATAGAAACGATGCCAGAAGAGTCTTTGCTTTGCCCTGGATACCCATGGCATCGACACGGTCGATCAAGATGTTATGATCGACCGTGTCGAATGCAGCCGATAGGTCTAAGAGTATCAGGATTGCTGTACCGCCTTGATCTAGAATTATTCTAACTTCTTCGGTTGCTTTTATTAAGGCGGTCTCAGTGCCATGACCCTTTCTAAACCCAAATTGGGTCTCGTCTAATAGGTTGTTATTGTCAATAAAGCTAGAGAGTTGTAAATTAATTGCTTTCTCAAATACCTTAGAGGGAAAAGGAAGTAAGGCAATGGGACGATAGCTTTTTAGCTCTGCTGGGTTTAATGTGGATTTTTTTAAAAGGGGCTTCACGATGACTTTCTTCCAGATTTTAGGGTAATCTCCTGTCTGGAACATCGTGTTGCAGATGAGGGTGAGCACCGGGGCTACCTGATCAGATACTAGTTTAAGTATACTCGGGGGACATGGGTCCAAAGGAGATCCTGATTTGACTGCATTCATAATTTCTTCTATAGATGCTTGAGGAAGCGAGGAGAATGTATCCAGAATTGGTCTGGTAGATAACTGAGGAGCAGTTGGGCCAACTATAGCATCAGAAATTTTTTGTGTGAAATTATTAAAAATATCTGTAACTTTTCCTTTGAAAAAATCTGCGATTTCATTACAGAAGGTTTGAGAAGGTTCTGTAGAATCAGGTACTGTCGGGTTGGATAACTTTTTTACCACCTGAAATAGCTGTTTGCTCGAGTTTTGAGCTGATTCTATTTGAGTGGTGTAGAAATTACATTTTTCCTTTGTAATAAGATTCTTATAGTTGTGCAGGGCTGTCTTGTATCTATCTTTATCGTTGTTGTCATAATTCCTGCGCCAACGTCTCTCTAGATTGCGACAATGTTGTCTTTCAAGCCTTAATGATTCAGAGAACCATGGAGCAGAGGGTTTGTTACGGTTAGGCTGTAATTTTTTGAAAGGTGCCACATGATCTAGTGCCTTGTTCAGCCAGTGTACATAGTTGTTAGATGCCTTACCTGGGTCATTTGAGTTTTTAAAATTAGTAGTATTTAATGCATTATTAAAGGCATGGTGATCGATATTTTTCCAGTCACGACATTTGATCTGTGGGCGTACAGAGGACGTGTCGTGTTTGTGTTTCCTAATTATTATAGAAAATAGGACTGCCGAATGATCAGTCCATATAAGTGGGATCACTGTAGGTTGATTCATGTATGAATTATTTGTAAATAGTCCGTCCAAGGTATGACCAGCTTGGTGTGTGGGTGAGGAGACCCGTTGTTCTAGGCCTACAGCTTGAAAGTCAGCGATAATCTTGATGGTATCTTTATCTGAATGATTTTCTAAATGAAAATTAAAATCACCCAGTATTGTATATTCTTTGTGGGCAGCTATTGGTTCTAATAGAGAATTAAGCGCTTCCAAGAAGGATGTGCGTGGGGTGGGAGGTCGGTAAAGTAATGTGCCTTTAAAAGTTTGAGTAGGGGAAAGAGTAAAGGTGAAACATAAGGCTTCCATGGAATCAAGGATCATTGGCTCAGTTTTTAGAGCTATGTTAGCACGATGTATGATAGCTAACCCACCCCCTCGTTTTCCCGAAGACCTATCTAGTCGGGTGACATAATAGCCATCAGGAGTAGCGATCTTGAAATCCGGGCCAGAAGCAGAGTCAGCCCAGGTCTCGGTTATAAACAGGATGTCAAGATTTTGAGTGGCTATAAGTTCAGCGACCTCATCTCTATGTTTAACAAGGGAACGGGCATTTATAAGAGAGCAATGTATAGATTTATCAGGGGTTAGTGGCAACCTAGGGGCAGCTAAATTAGAGTGAGGAGGAGTGGATTTAAAGGAGCAATTTGGGCAGGGATTAATAGGCAAATTGGCTAAAGAGTCTGCACAGAAATGGGAAAATCTTTTATCAGTTAAAATATTGCCAATACTAAGAAGTTGAGATCGAGTGTAGGTTATTACCTTAGGAAGATTATAGTTGTTACATGAGGCAGGAGGTTTGGCGCATAGCGCGGAACCAGCGCGGACTGGCGCAGACTGGCACCCCTTAAGCACGGCTTCGGCGCGGTGTCGGCGCTCCCGCTGCGCTCGACCGCTGCGCTTTAAAGTGACCATTTTATACTTTAAGCCACGCCCCCAGCTGGAACGCTAACTCCGTTCTGCTCTGGGAGGCGGCTCTGAGGTACTGAAGCTCGCCCTGCCCTCCACACAAACGGCACGAAGCCGCGATGGAACGGGGCTGGGGGTCCACAAGCGATAGCTTTACACGATAAAATTGTGCATATGTTATGAGCGTCTTAACCTAACAATTATGGTACAAGTAAATGCACATTTTTAAAAACATAGTAAAATGCTATTTAAAAAGGTATCCCAATAGCGCGTTTTCAACGTGCAGAGGAGGAGCCCCTCGCAATCTGCACGAGCTCTAGTAAAACAAACTACCAAGGAGCTGCCACCACCCTGTAAGTCACCAGAGCTCTTGATCGCGCTAAAGTTATACTTTAAACCACGCCCCCAGCTGGAACGCTAACTCCGTTCTGCTCTGGGAGGCGGCTCTGAGGTACTGAAGCTCGCCCTGCCCTCCACACAAACGGCACGAAGCCGCGATGGAACGGGGCTGGGGGTCCACAAGCGATAGCTTTACACGATAAAATTGTGCATATGTTATGAGCGTCTTAACCTAACAATTATGGTACAAGTAAATGCACATTTTTAAAAACATAGTAAAATGCTATTTAAAAAGGTATCCCAATAGCGCGTTTTCAACGTGCAGAGGAGGAGCCCCTCGCAATCTGCACGAGCTCTAGTAAAACAAACTACCAAGGAGCTGCCACCACCCTGTAAGTCCTGTTACACCGCCTCAATATCTGTCCTTGCCGGGCGTTTTAGTTATGTCGCCCATCTGGTGCAAGTGATCTCGTTGCCACTAGCCTGCTTGTTGTTCACCTCTCCTTTAAGGTAGTGATTTTCAAGGGAACCTGCAGCTTGGTATTTCAAAACCGCGTTATCGCTTACTTGCTCGGCGGTCTGGTAATGGTACCGTCCCTCAAACCCCTGAGCCTCCGGTGACCAGCGGTATCGTTTCCATTATAATTGTACCTTTGCTAGTGCTACCTACAGCATAACCCTGCCCTCGGTCAGTGTGACATTTGCGCTCCTTACCGTTAGTGCACGTAGCTGTGGCCTCCGCTCACCCTACTACTTCATGTTGTTTGTTGGGACCTCTGTTTTTTAGAAACCCGCCGACACGCCCTTGTCACGTGTATCCGTCTCTGCCAGGGGGCGTCTAAGGTTTCCCGGTCATGCGTGGCGGCCATCTTAAAGTGGGAACATGGCTTCTTGAAGCCATCTACTTCATATGGATTTCAATTACAATCCATTCTTTCTTGCCAGATTATCGGGGGCACGAATTTGTGAAACAATCTACTTTGAATGCGTTTCAATTAAAAAATAAAAATTCGTTCTTTCTCACCCGATTGCTATGTCACCTGTGACCTATGAGTGATTGTATTTACGATTATGACCACATAACTGCTCTGTTTGTTGAAGTTATGTGTACATAGCCCATACTAGTTGTTAAAAAAAAATTTGGGTCAACCCCCAGGTATGTCTGAGAATTGAGCTCTATAACTTCACATCGCTCGTTATTGGGGTGTATTCTGTGTCTGTATACTCCTTTGTTGTTATACTATATCCATTAGGTAGCTGGGAGTCTGTGCCACTCAATAATATTGTTCAGACCATGTTGGTCTGTGGCCTCTTCAAAAATCCAGCGGGCCTCCTTTTTATGGAGTATATTTTCCATGTTATGCTGGTCCCCTCGCACTGTTTCAATTACCATCCAACGCAGATCCCTGGGTTGGTGTTTCTGATTGGTAAAGTGCTGTACCAGTTTGGTCGTCAGTTTGGCAGCTTTCAGGGTACTAAGATGTTCTTGGATCCTGACTTTTATCTTCCTCGAGGTCAGCCTGATGTAGTGTAAATTGCAAGGGCATGTGAGTCTGTAGAACACATTGGTGGTGTTACAATTACTAAAGGTATTCAAGTGCCAAATCTTGCCACTGGTTCTGGTAATTGATTCTACGGGAGCCTGGTAGGCTTTGCCACACAAGGCGACCTGGTAATGTATACTGCAAATATAAAAAGACAATTGAGAGGGAGGTGGATCCCTTCCACTCGAGACACAGTGAATAAATGTATGTGTGTGTGTGTTTTACTTCCATGTGTTTGTACAGGTACAATAAAGGGAGAAAAGAAAAAAGTGCAGGAATCACGCTGACCCATCATAACCCTGACGAATTCGCCGGTAAAGTAACCTGCGGCGATGAAACATGTTGGTTGTTTTTAATTAGAGCAGGCATACAGCACAGAATAAAGTTGGAGTTGCTAGTAGAGCTTAGTTCTTTTTAATGTGGTGGGGACTTTACCTCATACCTAGGAGGACAGGTCCATGATCACAGGGTCATTCACGTAAATACACAGAGTTTTCTTTTTGTGCACAACTTTATCCCCTTTATTTTTCAGGTTGGCAGCTGCTGATAATGAGAAAGTGAGGAGTCAGGCGAGTACCAGTCTGTCATATCCTCCCCCGGGTGTTGCTCCCGTGAGGCACTGCCAACCTTCCCTCCCCTTGTTTCACTAGAGAAGGGTAGAGATAGTCACTAGACCAACACATGGAGTACAGGTGCACACACACACCGGGTTTTTAAAGTAGGAGCACTTATATAAAGAGTGACTTTAACTAGCACACGCAGACAGGAGGCTGTAGATACACCCACTGTTTAAGTAAATAGATATATCAATTGATTAGGGGTGTTTACCCATTGAACATATAAGGACAGGCACATTGTAATGTTGGTTATGGTGAGTGGGGGGCTGCCTGTATAAATCCTTGTCCAATTCCCCCTGCGGCCCCTTGGTGTTTGGAGTGTTGTGCACGGCAGCTTAGCCGTGAGGGCCAGAGGACACATTAATTGGTTCCCAATAGGAACAGAGATTGGCGAGAAGGATATCTCCACGCCATCTGATTTTTAGCGCAAGGTGTTTCGAGTGGTTGTCCATACCACTTCTCTTGGTTTTATATAATGGCGAACTATTGTTTGGCATTTACAGACGTCCACATAGCGTCTATACTGGCAGGACCATCTTTATTGCCAGATACCCCCCTGGGGGGCCAACAAAGTCCGAGATGAATGGGAAAAACTATCAACATTAAGGAAACGTCATATTAGAATAGCCCTACATGGAGCACTAATGACGGAGTACTTACGGGCAGGGGCAGCACCAGCTAGCCTCCTGGTAAGATTGGAACCCAAAATATTTCTGGAGGACAAGCAGTTCCGGGTGGACTGGAGCTATATAGCAAACAAGTGCACCCGGGACTGGCTCATCCTAATAATCAGTACGGCCAAGCGACTCAGTGAAGAGTTACTCACTGAGGTACTGGATTTGGAAACCAGTATAAAAAATGATACCACAATCCTAGACACAAAGGAGCAACTAAGCAAGATTCAAACAGATTTAGGGGAATACCAAGCATACATGGTGAATCAGAAAATTAAGGGGTTGAGGCGCAACCTTGATAGATTTAGCCATGGGTGGGCATACCCCTATACAGAGGATGAGTATTACCAACAGACTCCTAACCAGAACTCAGGACCCCAGCGTGGCAGGGGAGGGAGACCACAAGAGAGGAGAACCCCTAACAACTGGGTGTTTGACAATACGAGTAGCGAAGAGGATGAACAAACCGCACCACACCAACAGAGCAATACCCGAGTTAGATTCAATCCGGAGGCCAATACTGATCAAGATTTAGGGGCCATGTTTTTTTTTTTTAGATCAGCACCCACACAACCAGAGTGGTTCAAACACAAGAGGCAGGGGAAGGGGGCGAGCACGCCACATACCAAATGCAACACAACAAATGCACTCCCCCAGAATAACCCGCAGCAGGGGACGAACATTGATATAAACACCCAGATGAATATTGTGGTTAATCTTTCGGATTACCCACTATCAGTGAATGAGAACAGGGTTTTAAATAAAGGCATGGGGTTTGTCCCCACACCAAGACATGACAGCTTCCAACTAAGGGGTGAGCTGAACGGTGTGCTAAGGAAGATCAAACTCCATAAGTTCTTTGAGGGCAAGGAACAATTACCGGTGTCCGGGTCCTTTAGTACAGCCTTACGACGACCATCTACCTTCACGCCCTTGATTCACCAAGTAGGGCCTGAAGTGACAGTTTTTGAACAAAAAGTCCTTAAGGACATCACGGATTTGGAACAGAAACAACACATGATGTCACATAGCAACATGTCAAAATCAGATTAGATGGCTATTAAATCTTTAAAAGATAACATCTCCATCACCATCAAACCGGCCGATAAGGGCGGGGCGGTGGTGGTGATGAATACCACGGACTACGAAAATGAAATCAATAGGCTGTCAGGGGTTTGAGAAAACTACCAATCACTCCCCCGAGACCCAACTGAAGAGTTGAAAACAATCATTAAGGCGATGGTAGCAACAGCCAAGGATAAAAAATGGGTAACTGCAAAGGAAGCTGAGTTTTGATCAATCCACCTCCCAGGGTTCCGGCTTTTTACATTGTGCCTAAAATTCATAAAGCACAGCGGCCTCCCCCGGGACGACCGATAGTCTCGGGTATCAATTCGATACTCGAGCCCTTATCGCAGTTCTCAGACTTCTTCTTACGTGAGTGTGTGGTGACACAACCATCCTACGTGCAGGACACCACGGATATTCTTAAACATCTGGAAACAATAACATATGACCCTGAAGAACAATTTTTAGTGACGATTGACATCGAGTCACTATTCACGAACATACCCCAGGAAGCGACGTTGGTGGCAGCAGCGCGTTCCCTGGGGCAATGTGAGTGGTTTTACGATACTGCACCAACCTTTGTGTTGCATTGCATAGAGGTTGCACTCACCCGCAATTTCTTTGCTTACAAAGATCAGTTGTACCTCCAAACATCGGGGACCTCGATGGGGGCTACATTTGCCCCGAGCCTAGCGTGTATTTACGTTGGGCAGTTCGAGATGAATTACATCTACCATGAATCGAATCTCTTCCAGAGGAACATTGTCCTCTGGAAGAGATATATTGATGACATCTTGTGCATCTGGAGGGGTCCAGCCGAGGTGTTGGATCAGTTCTTGACATGGCTCAATAACCTTGACAAATGTCTAAGATTCACATGGAGTGTGGACTGGCAGAAGGCTACATACCTAGATTTGGATATACAAGCCGTAGAAAACAAACTGGTCACGATGGTCCACCAAAAACCCACGGACAAGAATTCCTTGTTGCACTACAGGTCTTTCCATCCTAGGGCTCTACGGGATAACCTCCCGGTAGGACAGTTTATGAGATATCGCAGAAACTGTACCACAACAGCCAGCTATCTCAAACAAACAGAGGAATTGGCCGCCAAACTTACATCTCGTGCCTACCCTGAAAAAGTAGTGAAACAAGCACGCAAGCGGGCACTGAACACCCCCAGGGAAGCCCTGCTCACTAAACAAACAAGAGAACGGAAAGAATGCATTCCTGTGGTCACCACTTTTGGCCCACAGTCCACAAAGATGCGCCAAATAATTAGGAAGCATTGGCACTTGCTAAACACCAACTCAATGCAGATGCCGCAACCGAGATTTGCCTTCAAAAGATCATCCAGTCTGAAGGACCGGTTGGTCCACTCGCGTCCAGCCCAAGTGGTAAAGGAATCTAATATCCCACCGGGTCATTACCCGTGTGGTAGTTGCACAGTCTGTGGACTCACCAGTAAATTGAAATCAATTACCAGAACCAGTGGCAAGATTTGGCACTTGAATACCTTTAGTAATTGTAACACCACCAATGTGATCTACAGACTCACATGCCCTTGCAATTTACACTACATCGGGCTGACCTCGGGAAGATAAAAGTCAGGATCCAAGAACATCTTAGTACCCTGAAAGCTGCCAAACTGACGGCCAAACTGGTACAGCACTTTACCAATCAGAAACACCAACCCAGGGATCTGCGTTGGATGGTAATTGAAACAGTGCGAGGGGACCAGCATAACCTGGAAAATATACTCCATAAAAAGGAGGCCCGCTGGATTTTTGAAGAGGCCACAGACCAACATGGTCTGAACGATATTATTGAGTGGCACAGAATCCCAGCTACCTAATGGATATAGTATAACAACAAAGGAGTATACAGACACAGAATACACCCCAATAACGAGCGATGTGAAGTTATAGAGCTCAATTCTCAGACATACCTGGGGTTGACCAAAACATTTTTTAACAAATAGTATGGGCTATGTACACATAACTTCAACAAACAGAGCAGTTATGTGGTCATAATCGTAAATACAATCACTCATAGGTCACAGGTGACATAGCAATCGGGTGAGAAAGAACACATTTTTATTTTTTAATTGAAACTCATTCAAAGTAGATTGCTTCACAAATTCGTGCCCCCAATAATCTGGCAAGAAAGAATGGATTGTAATTGAAATCCATATGAAGTAGATGGCTTCAAGAAGCCCTGTTCCCACTTTAAGATGGCCGCCACGCACGACCGGGAAACCTTAGATGCCCCCGGGCAGAGACGGATACACGTGACCAGTGCGCGTCGGCGGGTTTCTAAAAAAACAGAGGTCCCGACAAACAACATGAAGTAGTAGGGTGAGCGGAGGCCACACCTACGTGCACTAACGGTAAGGAGCGCAAATGTCACACTGACCGAGGGCAGGGTTATGCTGTAGGTAGCACTAGCAAATGTACAATTATAATGGAAACGATACCGCTGGTCACCGGGGGCTCAGGGGCTTGAGGGAAGGTACTATTACCAGACCGCCGAGCAAGTAAGCGATAACGTGGTTTTGAAATACCAAGCTGCAGGTTCCCTCGAAAATCACTACCTTAAAGGAGAGGTGAACAACAAGCAGGCTAGTGGCAACGAGATCACTTGCACCAGATGGGCGACATAACTAAAACGCCCGGCAAGGACAGATATTGAGGCGGTGTAACTGACACGTGTAGAGTGGGACCAAGGCACTAAAACCGAAAGGCTGGGACCCTCAAGAACATTAACATATAGGCTTGTTGACACAAAGTGCATACATTCATTATTTAGATACCGACCGAAGGGCGGATGGAAGAACCTACCAACGGACAAAGGGGTTCATCCATTGCAAATTTCTTCTACGGGAGCCTGGTAGGCTTTGCCACACAAGGCGACCTGGTAAAGTATACTGCAAATATAAAAAGACAATTGAGAGGGAGGTGGATCCCTTCCACTCGAGACACAGTGAATAAATGTATGTGTGTGTGTGTTTTACTTCCATGTGTTTGTACAGGTACAATAAAGGGAGAAAAGAAAAAAAGTGCAGGACTCACGCTGACCCATCATAACCCTGACGAATTCGCCGGTAAAGTAATCCGCGGCGATGAAACATGTTGGTTGTTTTTAATTAGAACAGGCATACAGCACAGAATAAAGTTGGAGTTGCTAGTAGAGCTTAGTTCTTTTTAATGTGGTGGGGACTTTACCTCATACCTAGGAGGACAGGTCCATGATCACAGGGTCATTCACGTAAATACACAGAGTTTTCTTTTTGTGCACAACTTTATCCCCTTTATTTTTCAGGTTGGCAGCTGCTGATGATGAGAAAGTGAGGAGTCAGGCGAGTACCAGTCTGTCATATCCTCCCCCGGGTGTTGCTCCCGTGAGGCACTGCCAACCTTCCCTCCCCTTGTTTCACTAGAGAAGGGTAGAGATAGTCACTAGACCAACACATGGAGTACAGGTGCACACACACACCGGGTTTTTAAAGTAGGAGCACTTATATAAAGAGTGACTTTAACTAGCACACGCAGACAGGAGGCTGTAGATACACCCACTGTTTAAGGAAATAGATATATCAATTGATTAGGGGTGTTTACCCATAGAACATATAAGGACAGGCACATTGTAATGTTGGTTATGGCGGAGGACCTGCCTGCAACATCGGTACGAGGCAGACACAGCCGGTGAGGAAGGGGCTCCACATACTGGTTTGCGGCCTCACCGCTGCAGAGATCTACTGGGAGATCGGGACTTCGACAAGAGACTCGGTTGACCATGGAGCTGGCTATACATCCTGTAGAACAACATTTACCCAGTAATCTCCCTCCGAACATGCTGGTGATTTCTTTTTTCTGAAAACACATAGCGTTTGTATGCAATAAATAACGACCCATATATGCATTCTTGAACATCCCGCAGTATTGAATTCTCGTTGCCCGAAGCAGGACTAAATGGCGGGGCACACCCGCTCTACCTTGCAAGACCCCTGTCACATCCTGGGGGGGCCAGGACTCATATCATCCAGCTACTGGAGAAATGCGGCAGGTACAAACCTTTTCAAGTGCCTTCAAAATGGCCGCCTGGTGAGAAGTTCCCATTGGGAGCTCCCTGGTTAGTGATTGCCTTTTTGGCTTCAATCCCCTCGAAGCTACTCCCCTTCTTGGACCCCCTCTCACACCTGGGCTTAGATTTGACTGTTTTTCTCATCTCACCAACTCCCTTATTTGTATTTTACTTTTTCCGATTGATCCACTTTCATCATCCTGACATCAGAGACTGAGCAATATGTACGATGCTCGGTGGAGCTACCTATCAATCAATCAATCAATCACGGCATTTATATAGCGCGCTACTCACCCGGGAGGGTCTCAAGGCGCTGGGGGAGAGGGGTGTGTCACTGCTCGAACAGCCAGGTCTTGAGTTGCTTCCTGAAGGAGAGATGGTCTTGGGTACGTCGGAGGTGAATGGGGAGGGAGTTCTAAGTCTTGGCTTCCAGGTAGGAGAAGGATCTTCCTCCGGCGGTGGCTCTGTGGATGCGTGGTACGGTGGCAAGTGCGTGGCTGGTTGATCGTAGCTGGCGTGTGGGCGTGTAGAAGGTCATGCGGTCGTTGAGGTACTTGGGGCCCAGGTCGTGCAGAGCCTTGTGTGCGTGGGTGAGGAGTCTGAACGTGATTCTCTTGCTGACGGGGAGCCAGTGCAGTTCTCTCAGGTGTCCGGTGATGTGACTGTGTTGGGGGATGTCCAGGATGAGTCATGCGGAGGCGTTCTGGATGCGTTGGAGTCTTCTCTGGAGTTTGGCTGTGGTTCCGGCGTAGAGGGCGTTCCCGTAGTCCAGTCGCCTGGTGATGAGTGCCTGGGTGACGGTCTTCCTGGTTTCAGTGGGGATCCATCTGAAGATCTTGCGGAGCATGCACAGGGTGTTGAAGCACGATGAGGAAACGGCGTTGACTTGTCTGGTCATAGAGAGGGAGGAGTCCAGGATGAAGCCCAGGTTGCGTGCGTGGTCCGTTGGTTTGGGGGCAGTGCCCAGGGCCGGGGGCCACCAGGAGTCGTCCCAGGCGGAGGGTGATGATCCAAGGATGAGGACTTCCGTCTTGTCTGAGTTCAGTTTAAGGCGGCTCTTCCTCATCCAGTCGGCGACGTCTTTCATCCCTTCGTGTAGGTTGGCTCTGGCGGTGGTGGGGTCGTTGGTGAGGGAGAGGATCAGCTGGGTGTCGTCGGCGTAGGAGATGATGTTGAGGTGGTGTTGGCGTGCGATGGCTGCGAGGGGGCCCATGTAGACGTTGAAGAGGGTCGGGCTGAGAGAAGATCCTTGTGGTTTGCCGCAGATGACTTCGGTGGCGTCGGATCTGAACGGAGGGAGGCGGACTCTCTGGGTTCTTCCGGTGAGGAACGAGATGATCCATTCCAGCGCTTTCTCTCGGATTCCGATGTTGCTGAGGCGCTTTACTAGGGTTCGGTGGCAGACCGTATCGAACGCTGAGGAGAGGTCCAGGAGGATGAGGGCCGCTGTTTCCCTGTTGTCGGTCAGGGTTCTGATGTCGTCGGTGGCTGCGATCAGGGCGGTCTCGGTGCTGTGGTTGGCCCAAAATCCGGACTGCGAGTGGTCGAGGGATCCGTTCGTCTCGAGGAAGGCGGCAAGCTGTTTGTTGACGGTCTTCTCGATGACTTTGGCCGGGAACGGAAGGAGCGAGATGGGACGGTAGTTCTTGAAGTCTGTGGGGTCCGCCGTTGGTTTCTTCAGGAGGGCGGTCAGCTCGGCATGCTTCCAGTTCTCCGGGAAGGTGGCGGTGTGGAAGGAGGAGTTGATGGTGTCTCGGAGGTGGGGTGCGATGATGGCGGCGGCTTTGTTGAAGACGTGGTGTGGGCATGGGTCGGTTGGTGATCCTGAGTGGATGGAGTTCATCGTGCGGGTGGTGTCTTCGGTGCTGGTCATGGCCAAGTTGCAGAGGGTGGTGGTGGCGGGCATTGGTTCGGTGGTAGGGTGCGTGGTCTGTGAGTCGAAGCTGTTGTGTATGTTGGCGATCTTGCGGTGGAAGAACGAGGCGAGGGAGTCGCAGAGGTCTTGCGTGGGAGTGATGGGGTTGGAGAACTCTTTGACGATGCTGAAGAGTTCCTTGCTGTCGTGGGCGTTGTTGTCCAGTCGTTCTTTGAGTGCCGTCTTCTTGGTGGCGCGGATCAGTTGATGGTGTTTGCGGGTGGCATGCTTGAGGGCAGTCCAGTTGTCTGTGGTGTGGTCGAGCCGCCAGGCTTTCTCGAGGGTGCGGCAGTTCTTCTTGGATTCCTTGAGATCGTCGGTGAACCAGGGGGTTTTCTTGCTGCTGGGTCTGCTGGGTCTGCTGGGAGGGTTCTTTAGTGGTGCGAGGTCATCGGCGCAGGCGCTCAGCCACTTGGTGAGGTTGCTGGCTGCTACGTTGGGGTCCGTTGTGCTGGTGGGAGTGTGCTGGCTGAGGGAGGCGGTAGGTTGTTCGGCGGTGATCTTGCTCCAGCTGCGGCGGGGGACCCGTTGCGGTTGGTGGTGGGTCGTAGTTCTACTGAAGCTGAAGTGGACGCAGCTGTGATCTGTCCAGTGGAGTCCGGTGGCGTGGCTGAAGGAGACGTGCTTGCTGGATGAGAAGACGGGGTCAAGCGTTTGTCTGGCGTAATGGGTGGGGGTGTCTACCAGTTGCTTGAGTCCGAGGTTGGCGAGGTTGCCCAGCAGGGCGGTGGTGTTTCTGTCGTTGTTTTTCTCCAGGTGGAAGTTGAGGTCCCCTAGGAGGATGTAGTCGGCGGAGGGAAGGGCGTGCGGGCTGATGAAGTCTGCGATGTCTTCGCTGAACTGCGTGCGTGGTCCAGGTGGTCTGTAGATGAGGGTGCCTCGGAGGGTGGTCTTGGGGTCGGTGTGTATCTGGAAGTGCAGGTGCTCGGCGGCGGAGAAGGTTTTGTCGGAGTTAGTCGAGATGCGGATGGTGTTCTTGTGTACGATGGCGATGCCTCCTCCCGTCTGGTTGACGCGGTCCTTCCGGGTGATCTTGTATCCGTCCGGGATGGCAGTGGCGATGTCGGGCGCTGAGGAGGCGTTCATCCAGGTTTCGGTGAGGAAGGCGACGTCCGGTGCTGTTGCGTCGAGCAGGTCCCAGTGTTCCACGGCGTGCCTGTGGACGGAGCGGGTGTTCAGCAGGATGCACTTCAGGTGGTTGCTGTTAGTGTTGGAGACGGCGGGGGCGGTGCAGGTCCGGATGCAGGTGAAGCGGCAAGCTTTGCAGGCGAAAGGTCCGTGGGTGCGTCTCGAGGTGGCTCGGTAGCAGGCAGGGTTCCGGCCGGCATTGAGTGCGTTGAGAGTGGCGGCGTCGTAGGTCAGTCGTGAAGTCTGGCATCGGCGGTGGGGACCAGGTGTCCTGGCGCTGGGCGCGGACCAGGCGCGGACGGGCGCAGACGGGCTTACCTTTGGCGCACCTTCGGCGCACAATCGGCACGCCCGCTGCGCGTCAACGCTGCGCGTGCGCACGGTCGCCATTTATGGCGAAGTGTGAGGGAGGGAGGAGCAGCTGGGAGGGCACTGAAGGAAGGGGGCGTGTCCGCACTAACCGCGGCGGGAACCGGGGAGCGGGGCGGGTGGGCGCAGGGGGCACTGAAGGGAAAAACTGCACAGGGGGGAACAAAATAACACGCAGAAGGGGCAAAATAACAAGGAGACCGACTTTAAATACAGAAAACAAACACAGTAAATGCTGGGGACAACACCGAGTGACGGCGGGGGCGTGGTCAGGAAGGCTCAGCGAGGCTGAGAGCAGCGGCAGGCGGGGAGCACACGCTACAGCTGGTGGCCGTGCGGCGCGGGGGTGTCCTAGGAATAGGCCACCCCCTAGGACCTAGACAGCTATGGAGGTGATCAGCCCTGGTTCACCCCGGTGGCTGTCACCTACTCAGCCAGACATTGGGCACTGTTCTCTCTGTCTCCACGCTGTATCCCTTTCCCATCCCTCCCTCCGACAAATTACCGTAACTTTACTTCTTTTTCCTATTGTTTTACTATACTCTTGTAAAGTTTGTTATTTGTAACTTGTAACGCACTGGTTCTCTTGTAAAGCGCTCTGATACCTCCGGGTCTAGCCAGCGCTACATAAAACTCGTCAAATAAATAAATAAATAAATAGCTCGCAAACATGGCCTCCGAAGGTCTCACTATTGAGGATACTTGCAGATATATCGCAAAAATGGCCTCCCATGCTCTTACTACTGGTGATACTTGCAGATAGTTCACAAACATGGCCTCCAAAGCTCTCACTATTGGGGATATTTGCAGATGGCTCGCAAACATGGCCTACCATGCTCTCACTATTGGAGATGCTTGCAGATAGCTCGCACACATAGCCTTCCATACTCTCACTATTAGGGTTACTTGCAGATAGCTCTCAAACAGGGTCTCTCCTGCTCGCACAATTAGGGATACTTGTAGACAGCTTGCAAACATGGTCTCCTTTGCTCTCACTATTGGCGATACAAGCAGATAGCACACAGCCTCTGGGCCATTTTGGGGGAACAAACATATACTCTTTCCTCAGAAAATCTCCTACTATAACTCACATGATGGCATCACCATAGGAGAATTCTATCTGCGGTGTATTCGACCACAATTGATGATCGCTTCTCGAAACCCACCATGAATTTCCTCCAGCAAGGGTGATCTGAGCGACTCAAGACTGACTTCACAGTTGAGGACTGGTCTCATTTCATGGAGGGCAATGATACAGCCCTGAGGGAAGCTTGACTCAAATTTAACTCCTATAAAGTATTGCATCAATTTCACTGGTCCCCGGCCAAGCTTAATAGGGCGATATGACTCAAGATTCTCCCTGCTGGAGATGTCACTCCCTGCACTGCAACATACTTCACACAATTTTGGACTGCACCGAGCTTTCACATTATTGGAGGCAAGTGTGGGACTCGACTGTCACAACCTTCAGGGTCTCTCTTTCACTGACAGTGTAGCTTTTTTTATACCCCCCCCCCCCCATCTCTCATGTTCCACCACATGGCCAGATGGTTTGCAATTGCCTTGATAGTGGCCACAGTGGGGATCCTGCGGCAGTGTAAATCATATGTTGTCCCACTCCACTGACCGTGGTTAGAGGACATGCACACTGTGACCGATAAATTGAATGCTACAGGTCAATGATGTTTGGAGCATAGTCCCAGTGTAAATAGTGTTTGAATCTGACTGCAGATAAGAACTTTCTCTTTGGTTGGGATGTACTGCCTACAGTTTTTTTTGTCACTTGGCATTTCTGATACCTTGAAAGATTGGAAACTACCTTAAAGAAAGGGAGGATGCCCTGTCATGTATACCAGGGAGGGGGATATTCAATTGCAGAAAATTTAGATTTTTCACAGCCTGCTGGGCAGAAAATCTGGATTTTATTAAGGACACGGAGGCTAATATTATGCAAATCTCCTTTATTACCACAGCTCAGTAGCAACAATAAAATGTAGAACATCAATGAACATTCTTAGTAGGAATAAAGTCCCTTAGAAACCATCTCCCATCCTTCTTTGTTAGGACTGCGAGGAAAGATCAACTTGAGACAAACTGGAGGATCCAAAAAACTTGAAGATCCAAAATCCATAGTTAAAATCCAGAATCCCATTATTCTGAAAGAAAAAAGTAAACATCATAAATGGGAGGGTATAACAAGGAGGTGGGATAATATTAGCCTCCGTGTCCTTAATAAAATCCAGATTTTCTGCCCAGCAGGCTGTGAAAAATCTAAATTTTATGGCACGACACGGAGGCCATATTATGCAAGTTTAAAGTGCATTAAGAACATTATCAATCACATTAGAAATTGGTTTGAAATAACATGCTCTAAACATAGTATCATTAGACCAATCTGCAGCCCTAAGGATGTCTTGTAATCCTCCTCCTAAACAGAAGGCTTTAGAGGCTGAAGCACCTCTTAAAGAATGAGCACCAAAAACAGAAATATCAACACCACTTTCATGCATGACATTCTTAACCCACCTGGCTAAAGTAGGGGAAGAGACTCCTTTATGAGGAGATCTATAAGAAATTATTAGTTGTGATTCATTCATTCTAAGATACTTAGTTCTTTTTTCATATTCCTTTAAACATTTAACCACACAAAGTCTATCATTTTCAGGGAAAAGGGGATAGAAAATTGAAGAGGATAAGGTCTTCGTTCTTTTCTTAAGGAAGAAACAAACTCCTTCGGGTTGAAAGGCCCTACTAGTAATGTCTAAAGCCTTAACGTCAGAAGTTCTACGAAAAGACACCAGACACAATAAGACAGTAACTTTAAAAGAGATGCGTTTGAGCGACAGAGAAGAGTTATCTCCCCATGACGCTAAAGTCCTAAGAACAAGAGTGACGTCCCACAGGGTGGTATATTTAGGGCCAGGAGGGTTTAAAACCCTCATGCTTCTCATTATCTTTTTAGTAAGAAGATTTTGTCCAACTGATGTTTCGTTAATTAAAGAATGACCGGCTGAAATTGCGGATCTATAAACGTTAACAGTTCTGTAAGAGAGACCTGAAGTAAAAAGGTCCGAAAGGTAGTTGATAACATTGACTAGATCAGTTGAAACGGGATCGTAACGTCGTTGAAGGCACCAGCGAACCCATTTGTTCCATGCCAGTCTATAAGCTTTCCTTGTTCCGGGTGCCCAAGACTCTGAAATGAGTCTGAAAGCATTTGACGAAAGTCCAGGGACATTCCACTGTCTCCTGAAATCTTCCATGCCGTCAGAATTAGAAGGCCCTGCTCTATCAGGGGATGTGTATGACCTTCTGGATCTAGAAGGATTTCCGTGAAGGAAGGAATTAAAATTGGGAAATCTATGCTCATTTCTAGGATGATGGGAAACCATGCTTGGGATCTCCAGAGAGGGGCTATCACTACCATGCTCTGACTGTAACGTTGAGCGTGGAGAAGGAGAAGAGGGAGCATTGAAAAAGGGGGGAAGGCATAAGGTGCTAGGTTTGTCCAATCTTGCAGGAAGGCATCTACTTTCATGGATTGAGGGTCCGGCCTCCAACTGAAGAATTGTTTCAGTTGGGTGTTTATACGGTCTGCAAATAGATCTGTTTTGAATGGACCCCATTTCGCTTGAATGGACAGAAATACATCTCTGTTCAATTTCCAGTTGCTGGAGTCCTTGAAATTCCTGGAACACCAATCTGCAACTTCGTTTTTCAGTCCCGGAATGTGTTCCGCTACAACTGAAATACCTTTGTTCAAACAGTAGTTCCATAGGCCTTTCGCCAAGTCTGTCAGGTCTTTGGAGTGAGGGCCGCCCAGTTTGCTGACATGGCGAACTGCAGACACATTGTCCATTCGTAAAGTTACGCAGCATTTCATTGAGTTTTGAGTAAAACAGCGAACCGCAAACGAGCCTGCTAGTAACTCTAAGCAATTGATATGCAATTCTTTTTCTTGTTGGGTCCAGCGACCCCCAGTGGATAAGTTCCCGCATCTTGCACCCCAGCCTTCTAAACTCGCATCGGATTCTATTATTAGATCTGGCAGATCTCCGAAGATGGCTCTGCCATTCCAAGCTTCTAAATTTTTGAGCCACCAGAGTAGCTCGGTTTGGGATTCTTGATCTAGTGAAATTAGTTGAGAGTACGAGCCGTTGGCTCTCAGATGTCTCGATTTCAGTCTCTGTAGAGCCCGATAATGGAGGGGACCTGGGAATATAGCTTGAATTGTGGAGGAAAGAAGGCCTAGGATTTTGGCTAGGTATCTCAGGGGAAAGACTTTCATAAGAAGTGTTTTCCTCAGTTCTTTTCTGACTTTCCTCACTTTGTCGCTGGGGAGACGGAGTTCTGTCTTTATAGTATCTACCAAGAACCCTAGGAATTGGGTCTGTTGAGAAGGAATTGTACAAGACTTTTTTAGGTTTATGATAAAACCTAGGTGTTGTAGAAGACGTATCGTGAGATCTGTATGAGAGAAGACAGTCTTTCTTGACTGTGCCATTATAAGGATATCGTCGAGATAAATGATCATCCTGATTCCCCTTTGTCTCAACCAGGATGCGATGGGTCGGAGTACTTTGGTGAAGCACCAGGGGGAGGACGAGAGGCCGAAAGGTAGGCTGCAAAATTGGTATAGGTGGCCTTGCCATGTGAATTGTAGAAACCTTTGATGAGGTTCCCAAATAGGTATCGTTAGGTAGGCGTCTTTTAGGTCGAGTCTCGTCAACCAGTCGCCTTTCCTTAGCACGTCCCTTAGGAGGTGAATTCCCTCCATTTTGAAGTGTTGATAAATCACCCACTGATTTAGTTCCTTCAGATTTATCACTGGTCTTTGCTCTTTGTTTTTCTTTTCTACCAGAAATATATTGCTGAGGAACCCTGGGGAAAAAGATTCGACTATTGCGCCTTTTTTTAGGAGTTCTTGGACTTCCTGAGAGACTAGCATTTTGTCTTTGCCCGAGAATGTTATTTCTCTTGGGGCTTTCCTCTGAAAAGGAGTAGCTATAAAATCTATTTTGTAGCCCTTTACTGTATTGAGTACCCACGGGTCTTTTGTCACCAATTTCCAGTTTCCAGCAAATTGGAGTAGTCTCCCTCCCACCTTTGGAGGGGTATCTGAAGGGTCTGGTAAGGTTCTTACCTGTGGAAAAGGAGCGTTGTCTCCTCTCGCCTCTGAAGTTTCTTCCACGGGGTCTTTGTCTTTGGGGATAAAATTGTCCAAAGCTGTTGGAGTTGTTAAAGTTGAATCTGCCACCACCACGAGACATGAAGGGTCTTGAGTTTGAGTTTCCTCGGCTGGGAAAACGACTCCGCATTCTCCCGGCCCGGGTAAAAACACGATATTGGAATACTCTCTTTAAATCTTTTTGAGATTTTTGAATGGAGTTAAAGGCTCCTACGTATCTAGCCATATCTTTGATGAATTCCTCTCCAAAGAGGAAACCTTGAGTAGTTTGACCGCCATCGTTCTTAGCTAGTTCGATTAATTTAGGGTCGATTTTGAAGAGGACTCCCTTTTTTCTCTCGATAGGTAAGGCGGTATTGGCATTTCCAATTAAACATATAGCCCTTTGGACCCATTCCCTCAGTTCCTTAGGGTCGACCTGTCGGTCGTCGAGATAAGCTGTTTCTGCCATCTCAAAGTTTTTTGTTATAGGACCAATAGAATCTAGTAGGCGATCCTGGCAAGATCTAAGGCCCTTATCTAGTCCTTTTCTAGGGTCTCGAGAGGTTTTAGAGATAAAAGCCACCACTTTGGGGTCAAGTTCGGGGGTTGTGGTTATTTTATTAGGTAGGGAGGGTCTAGGGCATTCAGATCGAAGTCTTGCCCTGACTTCTTGTGGAATCTCCCTCCGAAGCCAGAAAGTTAAGTAATCAGCGACGTGTTGGGAGGGGGTCCACTCGGGTGACAAAGGGTGTTTAATTAGGAGTGGGTCGAACATAGGGTCTCCAAAGGGGTCTAGTAGGGCTATGTTTTTCTCTGGGACCTTAGGTGTCCCTTCTGAGCTCCCTGTTCCTCTTTTTTGGTATTCATCTTCATCGGTGTCGAATTCAGATGAATAGGACAGGTCTATTTCAGGTTCTGAGATATCCTCGATATCCATATTAGTAGGGGGCTCTGGGCCTTCATTTTGCCCATATGGGGTGCCCGAGGCACCATTCTTGTCACCACCCCGAGGGCGTGAAGGGGCGGAGGTTGCCTTATGCTTCTTTGGATCTTTGTGATCTATACCTCCTAATGCCCTTTTTTTGGGAGCCTTTCCTTTTGCTCCGGATTGAGTACCGCTGGTAGATGGGAGGGGGGAATGTAAGGCCTCAAGCCTTTTATTATTATTTTCGTCAATTGAGTCAAGGACCTTTTCAAAGGCCTTATTGACTAGTTTCTCTAATTGACCCTCGATGTTTGGGATAGGTTCTGACATGCTTACCCGAGAAGAGGGTAGTAATAACGATTATGGTGGAATAAGGGTTAAGTATTAGGCGGATCGGTAAAGGGATCTCTCGTAGTAAAGGCGCTGTGAAAAAACGCTGTTGATTCTGTGAAGGGCACGTTATGTGTGTCGGTAAACTGTCACTTCGTCGACAGTAGAGTAAACCAACGTTTTAAGATGGTTGTTTAATGTAAAAGAATAGGACTTGCCCAAGGTCCTAAAATGGCCGCCACGCACGTTTACGCGTGCGTCTGCCGTTTGTAAGCGTAATTCCTCTAATCCGGCCCCTCTCGAGTAACGTTAGCGAGGGGGCCGGCAAAGTCCGTGAAAAGAATGCAGAGCGGGTTGCGAGCGGAGGCGGAGAGGTGTCTACGAGTGGAAAGGGAGCTGGGGGAATCACGGAGGTGAGTCCATGTATTTTAGATTTACACGTTGTGAGCGGCGCGTGCGTGCATCCAAACAATAACAGTGATTGGAAAGCGGTAAAAGGTATGAAACCGGTCCGAAATAGAACCGGAGGGGGACATAGTGAAAGGTGAAGAAAGATACAAGTTACCAAGCAGGTAAAGCGTAGTAGGGGTACATATCCATACAAATCTAGTGTTATATCAAAAGACAAACCCAAAGTATATGAGAATCAATAAAAAGCATGTAGTAAAGTCTACAAAGGTATTATAATAATAATTCCTGATAATAGTACAATAAAAGGGAAAAGCCACTAGTTAAAATCACCAAGTAAGTCAGAGGATAAGGAAGAGCTACTTATCTTTCTGAGCAGCAGCAACAAAGAAGGATGGGAGATGGTTTCTAAGGGACTTTATTCCTACTAAGAATGTTCATTGATGTTCTACATTCTATTGTTGCTACTGAGCTGTGGTAATAAAGGAGATTTGCATAATATGGCCTCCGTGTCGTGCCATAAAATTGGAAGTCCCTGTCGTAATTGTAGCAGACTCGGATCGCTGAAAGAAACTAGAGGGGGGTTGTATTCTGAAGGCTAGTAGGGATGTTACAAAACAAGCTTCATAGCTATGTAAAATCAAGTCACTAAAGTACACAAAAGTAAATGGAACTATCACCAAAATTATAAAAATAATGTGCAAAATGTATTTTTAGCCTCCCAAATGGGTTACAATCTAACACATAATACAAAGCATTTAAAATACCACTTAGAATGGTAACACAATATATAAAATACAGTCAAAGTGTAAAAAAGTCTTTTACTTAGCTATGAAGCTTGCAATTACGACAGGAAGATTGGAAACTAAACATACTCTTTGTGAGGGAAGTTTGTTCTGAGTTACATGCTACACATTTCCGCAACTCAGATTAGACATTGCTGTCCCTTGTAGATCAATGGACAAGTCTCACTTGTCCCCATAGATGGTGCACCATACCTCCTCACATGTTTACTGTTACTACAGGTCTTTTCTGATCAATGTGTAAAACTGTCTGTCGATGTAGACCCTGTTGGATTGGCGCTCATGCTAAAAAGCTAATAAGCAATTGAAATACAAAAAAGGGAAAATTATACGTCACAAGTACAACACCACACACACACCTTTTTTGTCACCTTAATATTGGGGGTGGTTTGGAAATGCACTCCAAGCATGGTTGGATGGTTCCAATGTGACCCTTTCATAAAAGCAGGTCTTAAATCCAAGCTAGTAGAAACTGACTATAGAAAATCTGAATATAACAGAAAAATTCTAAACAACTTAATTAAAACTGCAAGGATAGTAAATAAATGTCTAAATGGCAGAAAAGTTCCAGGCCTTTTATTTAGAGCTGCAAGGATTGCCCTAGTAACCAAATGGCAAGAGGAGACCACACCAAACATAGAAAATAGAGATATGGGAGGAAGGAAGAGTGTACAGTAAGTCCCCAGGAAAAAACTTTAGGAAAATCTCGTTCACTCACTTTATTTTATGAGCTTGGTATAATTCAAAGTAAGTATTTACACCATATAACTGTCAATGTCATCCTGCCGCCACAGAGTCTAGAATAG
This sequence comes from Lissotriton helveticus, assembly GCF_964261635.1. Classification (NCBI taxonomy): domain Eukaryota; kingdom Metazoa; phylum Chordata; class Amphibia; order Caudata; family Salamandridae; genus Lissotriton; species Lissotriton helveticus. Next base: position 151,441,768 of record NC_136073.1, read on the forward strand.
ATGCTTATTAAAACTCTACCGCAAAACTATTTTGCAGTTTTATGGAGAGGTCGTCCACATGTGACTGGATGGTGGCATGAGTAATACAATAATTATGCGTAACAGACTTAACCTGAACAATTGATACATGGAATGCATGTTATCCAAAACTCAATAGTCAATTTCAGAAGTATTTTAAAGAAGAAATTTACCAACAACCACAGTTTAAGACTGGTTTATCAGGATTAGAGGTCTTGGCAGTCAGCCACAAGGCTAACAAAGGCTACTAAGCCCCACCAGTTGTGGTTGAAATAGTTTGTCACTAGTGTTGTGTGTTCCTTCCCACAATGGCTCTGCAAACTAGACCATTGTATGCCCCTTTCAACCCTTAGTTGTCACGGTAGTAGGGCAAACACTCACAGGCTTCTGAGAGAGGTAGTGTGATGGCAAATGCTCAGAACTCTACAATCAACCAAACACAATAACTTAATGGCCAGTTCAGCTATAAAAAGCAAGCACTTTACACACCCATTATATGTAAATACTAAACAATTCAATTTATGATAATTGAATATAGAGTTGTATTCCTTATTGCTTTCTAAAGAAGGAACACACTCCCGCTCCAGGATCCTCTCTCCACATGAATAACGATGGAAACTATAGTCCCCATATCTGTTGCCATTGGCATGCATTAGGTTAAGGTGCAGATTATCACTTTTTTCAACAGGGGACTTAGAGTGCAACGCATTCACTTGTTCCTACACTTGGTTTACTTTGGCCACAAAATCTCAAGTCGCCATGCTCAACTCCATGGGAAGGTGCCTTGTTGTAAATAGGTTTTATCTCTTCTTTTGTGTATAGTCTATCTTTCATATTTATTGCTAAGTGTACCACCCTAGAACATTACCAGTGTTCCAGCATTGTGTTCTTACTTTGCTATATTCCAATGCTTGTCAGTTGGTGACTGGTCAGTGTTGCTGTCACTGGCTGTTCCTGTACTACGAATAAACCTGATGGATGTTTCCCTCATCCTGTGTTCCTGTATTGATTGTATCTACAACATTTTGGCGAGAGCTTGCAGTCTGACCAGTCAAGAAGATACAAGGAATTCGTAGTAGAAGAATTTGTGTTTACAGACAATTCTCAGGAACAAGAAACAGTGACAAAACAGAAAAGAACTCACAACGTGCAAAGGACATCGGTGGTATATAATACCATTATTTATCAAGATTTAAAGGAAAAAGAGGTGAATTTACCGATTATTTAATCAGCAAAGAGTGAGCGCGAGAGAGGAGTGTGTTCCGACTTCGATTGTCAACCGTTTCAGATCGTGCCTTGTTTTTCCTTGAATGTGGCGCTATGATAATGAAGATGCTGTCTCATAGCGCGTCATGCTGAATGTGCAAGCGCGTCATCGGAATACAAAACCATTCATCTTTGAGCAAGCGCGTCATAAATAGGAACACCAATGATTTAGAAGTTGACTGAAATCCTTTTGCTGAATTGTGAGTCGGGCTTCGATTGGAAGGAAAAGACTCATTTTAGACGTGATTACGTAAAATCACGCCGGCGGCCATCTTATTGATTTATTGAAATGTGAACTTCAAGACGCTGTCTGTTTAAAATTAAGAGCGTTACTTTAAACGGTGATACGCTCACCAACATATGATCGGAAGGAAAGCAACTTTATTTATAACGGTACTTTCATTGGCTGTATTCATTTTTATGGCGATCTTTTTATCTTTATTTGCAATTTAGTGATAATACTCTTCTTGACATGAAGGAAGGAAAGAAGAGTCATATGTTTGAAAGAAAAAATCTCATATACAAGGCTTGAAATTTAATAGGAGATACATTACAATAGTTGCTACCGTATATAGTTTGACAGGGAATATCTCCATGTATTAACATTTACTGTTTATTGAATTTGTTTTAGAATATACATACAGTTTGTGAAGGGAAAATTACATTTGTTTAATAGCATACTTATATACATATTTTTACATTTTTAGCAATGGCACAACAGATAAATGTAGCTTTGCCACCACAATTTTTAAGTGAACCTGGCAATCGCCTGATTTCATGAGAAGATTTGATTGTAATGTTCTATAACTATATTGAAGCAATTGATGGAGAAGAGTTTTCAGCTAAAAGGAAAAAGCCTTGCTTATGACCACAATAGGAAAAGAGGGTCAGAGAGTGTTCAAATATCTTTCGCAAGTGTTACCTTCAGGGAGTCAAACTCCTTTGGATGAATTCAAAGAAGCAATATCTAGACAAGAAACTAGATTTGCAAAAGAAGAGAATTTAGTTCTAAATAGGTATAAGTTCTACAAGAACAAACAAAGAGATGAGGAATCTATCGACGATTTCGTTGCTAGATTGAGGGAGTTATCAGTTAAGTGCAATTTTGAATGATGAATTGATACGAGATCAATTGATTGTTCAGTGTAACAATCGCAAAATCCAAGAAAGACTTTGGGCGGCAAAAAACCCTACATTAAAGGTTGCTATAGATCTAGCAAAAGTAGTGGAAGAATCCGAAAAATGTATGAGAGAGTTACAGAAAAGTGGGTTGGATCAGAAAGTAGCTGAGATTTCTGAAAAGAAAAATATTGTGAGTGATTGTAGTGAAGATGAGAGTGCTGCCATAGCTTTTGTCAAGAAAAAAGGTTATGCCTTACAAAAGAAGAACACTGTTTTCAAGAGTCAGTACAAATGTTGCAGTAAGTGTGGTAGCTCTGCACACTCGTCAGACGCCAAGTTCTGCTGTGCGAACAATAAGGAGTGTTTGAAATGTGGAAAATTAGGTCATTTTGCAAAGATGTGTAAGTCGAAAGGGAAATCAAAGGTAGCTATTGTGGAGGATGTGTCTGAATTGAAGAGAGAGTTCAGCAAGTTGTTACTAGTGCAAGACTCAGATGTTAATACGTGTCTTGAGAGAAGGGAAAAAAGACCTAAAGCAGACTTTGTGATAGATAAGAAAATCGTTAGTTTGATGGTTGATTCTGGATCAAAGTGGACCATTATTCCACAATCAATGTTGAAAGATGTGTGGGGTGATAAATCCTTGTTGCCCTCTGACATTTTCCCCACAGGCTTCCAGGGGGAAAGAATTGATCTTCTGGGGTTCTTTGAGAGTGATATCTGTTTTAAAAATAGATCAATCGTTGGGAAAGTGTATGTGTCAGCTGATGGACCACCTATTCTAGGTTGGTTTCATCAGTATGATCTTTACATTATAGTTAACCCAAGAGCGGATGAACAAGTGATGGTCATAGATGACTTAATATAAATGACATTTTATTGGGTGCAAAAAATGTTCTTAGAAATGACCAGGGTGAACTAAAAGGGTATGAACACAAGACTATGTTGAAGCAGAATGCACTTCCGGTTCAACATAAAGCGAGAAGAGTCCCAATAGCAGTGAGGAATGAAGTCAAAGGTATTTTAGAAGAAATGCTTCAAGGGGGGATAATTGAGCCTGTTGAATCTTCGATTTGGATTTCTCCGGTCGTTATCACCCAAAAGGCGGATAACAAAATTAGATTCTGTGTGGACCTCAGGTCATTAAACAAGAGTGTAATAGCTGATGTATTCCCTTTACCCAATATAGGTGAGCTTGTCTCAACATTGAGAGGGGCAAACATTTTCAGTAAACTTGACCTTAAGAGTGCATATCACCAAATTAGGCTACATGAGGATTCAAAACATCTGCCTGCTTTTATTACTGGCGAAGGGACATTTCAATTCACAAGGCTACAATTTGGGCTAATTTCTGCAGCCAGTGTCTTTCAGAGGATGGTTACAGAAATTCTGAAAAGCATTGACAAAGTGTTATTTTTTCAAGATGACATATTGATTTTTGGAGACACTGTAGATGAACATAACAACATACTGAGAGCTGTTTTATCTAGGATAGATATTGCAGGTTTAACGTTAAGAAAGGAGAAGTGCTCATTTATGGTACAAGAGATAGAGTATTTAGGGTATTCCATTAGTGCGCTTGGTATCAAACCAAAAAAAAATGTGTTGTCAGCCATTGAATAAGCTCCTTATCTGGCTGGGAGATAAGGATCAACTAAGGTCTTTCATGGGCATTATCGAATTTTATGCAAAGTTTGTCAAAGATTTTTCAAGTAAGACTGCTGTTTTAAGGAGTTTACTTAAGAAAGGAGTTAGGTTCATTTGGAGTGATGAGCATACCAAATGTTTTAATTACATTAAAAAAGAGTTGTGCAATTCTAAAGTGTTGTCACCATTTGATATCAGACGCACTTCCATTTTAATGGTGGATGCCAGTAGCATTGGTTTGGGGGCTGTTTTACTTCAAAGGCAAGATAATGAGGACAAGACCATAGCTTTTGCGTCTCGCCCGTTGAGTTCATCTGAGAGAAATTACTCCGTGATAGAGAGAGAGGCACTTGCTGCGGCTTGGGGTACACAATATTTTCGAAATTATTTATGGGGTACGAAATTTATTTTGAGGTCTGATCACAAGCCTTTATTGAATGTTTCGGCTCCTGGTGGAGCAGGCAAGGGATCTCCAAGGTTAGCGAGATTGGCGTCAAGGTTGCAAGATTTTCAATATGATATACAGTTTGTGCATGGATGGCGCAATGTTCAGGCGGATTGCTTATCGAGGTTTCCAGTAAAGGTTGATGGAGATGATAGTTTTGACATGCAAGAGGATAATGCAATTGCTTATCTCCATGATGTTGTTTCTTTGGGTGAAGGCACTTTTTCCAAGTTAGAGTGGGTCACTGGCATGGAAGAGGATAAGACTTTGTCGAAAGTTATGGGCCTTGTTAGGAAGGGAAGTAGGCGAGAGAGTACAGTTCATCCTTCAGTGAGACCGTACATAAAAATTCTGGATGAGTTGTCCATATTGGATGATGTTGTTTTAATGATAGGTTTGTTCCTCCATTTTCCCTAAGGAAAAAAGTGTTGAATTTAGCACATGAGGGGCACTTGGGCCAGTCTCTGACTCAGCGTAGGGTCAAAATGAATTTTTGGTGGCCTTCAATAGATTCAGATGCTGTGTCTTGTGTTGAGCGTTGTTTAAGTTGTAGAGAAGGCGAGAAAAGGTTGAAGATTGTGCCTAGCAAAGAAATTGGGACATTTGATGTCATAGAGAAACCATGGCATAGCATATGTTTAGATTTTATAGGACCCATTGCTGAATTACCTTATGAAAATAGGTTTGCTATTGTTGTCATTGATGTTTTCTCCAAATGGTTCAAACAAAAAAGAGTGTACACTGTTCCCCTAGGGTTAAACAAGTAATAAGGTCTCTCTCACAGCTAGCTGCAAGTCAGCTAGAGAGTGTGGGGGTGCCGGGTAGTCAGCAAGTTCCTTGACGGAACTAAGGAAGCCTCACACAACTGATGAGCTGGATGACATGTCTCATTCAGCCTACTAGGGATGTTGTTTATATCATCGGCTTCCTGCTCCTGCGTCGGGCCGGCGCTGCAATGCCCGACGGGTAACAACAAGTGTCACACTTTTGCGGAGGTCTTTTGTTCCTTGCCGTGATAAGTAGAAACTTGTGAGGCTTAAAAAGTGAGGTAGTGAGCAAAACGGTGAAAAATTGTTAAAAAAAGTTGGATAATCCACAGGGAAGTCTTTATTCAGGTGGTTAGCCACTTTATTAAAAGGTATAGGGAGGGGTACTGAGGACCGACGTAGCTATTGGTGTGGCCTCGTATCGACCCTCCATTTGGTCAACATGTTTCATGCCCAGCGGGGCAATTCGTCAGGACCGAAAAAATGTGCTCATATAAACCTAATGTGCCCCAGAAGGTGAGCTACAGGCTATTATAGATACAACCTGATAGGTCTAGGTCTAAGGAAGGCGAGGATCACTGCATCACCGTCAGACCTAAGGGAACAGTAGACATCACAGTTGCTAATATGCCGATAGTGATTATACCGTTTGCAGGCAACACTGTGAAATCACCCCAAAAGTCAAACACATACCCAGTTATCCAAATTAAACTAGGTGTCTATGAGGGCTAATGGAGTGCAACGGGGTGAGTGGAGAGAGACCAATATTACGTGTAACAGGACATAGCCCCGGGGAGTTCAGGGCATGTGCGAGTGCTAATTGTAGCAAGGGTGGTCAGTTGTTTAACTAAACAATGGAGCCACTAGAACTAAAATAATACCAACACACAAATAAATCAAAAGCCACTCAGCCACATGGGGGGGGCGCGGCGCAGCAGGCACCCAGTGGGATGGTTTCAGTATCAATGATTAGACCTACCCTAAGGAGCCAATTGGCAGTCTTCGCGGCTAGTTCCTGTGGGGACTGCGCTAGGGATATGTAGCCCTAGGGAAGGAAAAAGGATTGGAGTATTTATACAGCGAGTCATTGCTGGGGGCCATGATCAAAAGTCATGACCAGAAGTTATCAGCGGGGCAGCGGTCACCCCGCCTCGCCAGGCCATCAAGTGCCAAGGATCTGTGGGAAAGCGGCGGTACGGATCAACCGCTCGCAGGCACCAGAGTAGATATTATCCTCAGGAAGTCTACCAATAGTCGCTAGATAGACAGGGAGGGTGCATAAGGGGGGCGGCTGAAAATCAGCTAAAGTCATGACCCGGACAATCTGGCGAGGCGGGGCGCCCTCCGTAAGCCTTGGCCAAAGTGCCGTCATAGTAGAACGGCGGCCAGCAATAAATCAGAGGTGCAACGCTTACCTTAGCGGCGTGAGATAATCGCCGGTATCACCTACCCCCACACCGTCGGCGTGTGATGTCCGCGGAACAGCCGGTCAGGAGTGTGCCACGCGTCCGCCATTAAGAACAGGTTGTTTGGGGGCGGGGTGGGGGCGGGTGCCGGCCGAGAGGGGGCGGGCCCGCGGTGACAGTGCGCCCAAAGCGCCAATCGGAGCCCGCATCACGGTGCTCATGGGAGATGTAGTCCCTTGACCTCTTTGGTGCATGTTTGGAAGCGCTTGATTGGGCGTGTACGGTGGGGAGGAAGGGGGGGCAGGGAAAGGGGGAGGCAAGAGCAGGCTGGTATACCGTGGCTCAACTGGTACTGCGTACTACACTGAAACGCGAGCCTGATGGGACAAAGCGCAGTCAGAGTGAGTGCTCTCATTGTACCTACGTAGGCATCCTGCTCAGTAATAAATGGGGGGGTTTTATTTTTTGGGGGGGCCGCCCGAGTGTGGGCCGCCTATGATGGAAGGGCAAGTGACTCGCTGCGGTGGACAATAGCACAGTGTATGGCATATGGAGGTCGGGGATGGTAAAGTAACCCCAGACTAGTACTGGGAGGCATGGGTAGCTAGGCGAATAACACTAGGGAGTGACGGGATGCTCCTGCTGTGCCCATGTGATTAGTAGACCGGTGGATGTAGTGAACAGTTAGCTGGCCATACTAATATTAGGGGAGGCAGAGATCTATAGACCACTCAGAAAATGAATGCCTCTACATATGTTGTGCTCGTGCAGAGTCATGGTACACCCGTGTTTTCAATGGAGGATGACCAGTCTCGGAGGCATTAGGCAGGCGGGTGGGGGAGGAATCATCTTGTTAGTTGGTTCCACGGAATGGAATCGTTCAGGCCACAGGTATCCAATTGGAGACGGTGCACCCATCTTTGTTCTAGTCTAAATAGTGCTTGTTCGTTAATGGATGGATGACACTCCAACACTGTCCATTGAAGGTTGTCTGCCCTGTGTCCTGCTTCTTTGTAGTGATCGTAGAGCCTGGTGTGTGTTTTCATACAGCGGATATTGCTGTTGTGCTCAATGATCCTTGTTTTCACAATTCGCATAGTCATGCCTATGTACTTCAGCCCACAGGGACAAACGAGCATGTATATACAGCGGCTGCTGTTACAATTAGTGTGTCTGTTCATGTGCCAGGTGAACGTTGTGGTCAGCTTGATATCTTTGCCTTGTATGGTTTGTGGACAGATGATGCAGCTGCCACATCTATAGTGTCCGACCACGGGTGGCAGGTTCCACAAGGGGTTCTCATGGTGGGTGCCTGCCTTCTTGGGTCGAGTGTGGGTCAGGGTGTCCTTGAGGTTAGCAGTTCTTTTAAAAGCAAACCGTGGGCGAGGGATATCCAGGCCAGCAGAGTTAAGGGTGCCCCAATGTGAGTTAATTGCTTTCTTGATGAAAGTAGAGTTCCTGGTGTACGTTGTTACACAGGTAATGACATCACTGATGGGCTTCGGAGTTGACTCCAGCAAAGCTTCTCTGTTGTTGTTACGTGCCCTTTTAAAAGATGCGTTCAACAGTCTGGTTGGGTAGCCCTTGTCCTGGAGTTTGTGTTGGAGGATCGATGATTCACGTACAAAATCAGTCAGTGATGTACAATTTCTTCGAATCCGGAGAAATTGACCGAACGGGAGATTGTCCCTCAAGGCTCGAGTATGGTGGCTTCGGTAGGGGAGGAGACTGTTCCTGTCGGTTTCTTTCCTATAGAGAGTGGTGGTAATCTCTGAAGGCTCCAGCCTGATGGTAAGATCCAGGAAGGGAAGGGAAGTGGCGGAAATGGTACCCGTGAATTTAAGGTACGGGTTCTGCAGGTTAATCCAAGAGCAGAAAGCCTCGCAGCTAGTCTTATCCCCTTTCCATAGGATCAAGATGTCGTCGATATAGCGACGCCAGAGGGTCAGCTGTTCAAGAAAGGGGTTGGTTGCCGCAGGATAGATGACCTGTTCCTCAAAGGAAGCCATGTAAAGGCACGCCAGGCTCGGCGCGAAGGTAGAACCCATGGATGTCCCGCGTATTTGGTGGTATAATTGCGATTCATACCTGAAGAAATTTTCCGTCAGGGCTATACTCGCAAGGGCCATGATGAAAGAGATGGGCGTGCAGGAAGTCCACTCCTCAGATCTCAAGGCATTCTCCACTGCTTCCAAGGTGGCTTGCTGGGGGATATTAGTGTAGAGTGCCTCTACGTCCAGGGTCACTATCAGGTCGACATTCTCCCTCCCGTCCATATCTTCAATAAGACGTAGAACATCTCTGGTATCTTGGAGGAAGGAAGGGATTTTCTTCACTAATGGCTGTAGGAACACGTCGCAAAATTGTGACAGGGGTTCCAAAAGAGAGCCTATACCTGACACGATAGGTCTTCCTGGTACCGGTATGACCCCCTTGTGTATTTTAGGGAGGGTATAGAAATAGGGTGTGACTGGTTCGGTGGTGATGAGGAAATCTGCCTCTTTTTTTGACAACCATTCGTTGGTTTCACCCTCTAGCACAAGGCTCATGATCGTGGTGGACAGGCGTTTGGTAGGATCTATTGTGAGGGGTCTATAGTGGGTGCTGTTGGAAAGTTGGCGTCTGCATTCCAGGTCATATGCATCATAGTCCTGAATGACTGTTGCGCCCCCCTTGTCTGCTTGTTTGACGACAATCGTGTTATCGTTCCCCAGGGCCTGGCAGGCCTGTTTCTCCAGGTTGGTTAGATTGTTGAATTGTTTGCATTGAGGTTTGTTATTGAGAGTGTGGAGGACTGCTCTCTCGAAGGTCAGGATCTCTGGGGGAACCATCCCATCTGTGGGGGTAAAAGTGGAAGGTTTCCGTAGACCTGAATCAGAAGTATCCGGTTCTGGTTTGTCTTGGAAGAAAGCTTTCAAGCGTATCTTTCTGAACAGTTGTTTGAGCTCGATCATTTCTTGAAAAGCGTCAGGGGTGGGAGTGGGGACAAAACCCAGTCCTTTTTCCAGGACTTGAAGCTCAAGAGGGGTCAGCACTTTCTTTGATAGGTTTACCGTCAGACTCTTCTCCCCCTGGTGGAGCTCCTGGTTTCCACTGATGTCTGTGGTGTTGGTTGGTCCTGCCACTGTACTCCTTTCTGTCCGCCTCGTTTTCGCCCTCTTCCTCTGCCCCAGCCTCTGCCTTGAAAAGGTGGAGGATTAGAGGGAAAGAATTGTGGCGGGCCCTGTTGATAGAAGGGGTATTGCCATGGGGGTGCCATATGTGGAGGGCCATGAAAGGCCGGTCCTTGATGGTAACCTGGTTGCCAGTTGGAATGTTGTGGAGCCCGGTTGTTCCTGGAGTTGTATCCTCCACTGGAGTCACTGCTGGCGGATCCTCGCCGGCTGTTATCCGTGTTCTCATCAGAGGAGTAGGATGTCTTCTTATTCTTGAAGCCATCCTTCAAATAAGGATAGACTTTCTCCTTCTCGAACTTAGTAATGTCTTTCTGTAATTTAGCAGTTTTTTGATTGAGGAGATATTCATGATGGTCTCCCATTTCTTGGTTGATCTCCGCTAGTTTATTGGTAAAGTTGGCCTTTGTGTTCTTATTGACCGTACTTCTCATTGTGGCTTCTATGGCTGAGATTTTCTCTTGTAGGGCCTCTGCTAATCGTTTGGATGTTTGTACGATGAGGAAAAGCAGGTCTTTGGTACATTTCCAGGAGACTTGTACCCACTCGACCTTGAACTGTTTATCTTCAAGGAAGAGTCTTGGAATGATATTCACGATAAGGCCCAATGGGGCAATTTTATTTCGCAGGTACTCGGTCATCATAATCCCATGCATAGTGATCCTGATGAGTTCTTTCTTAAGGGCAGTGAGTATGGCCCAATCGTCATTAGTGGCGCTCGAGGTAGCCGTAGCTGATAGTGTAATTAGACTCGGGGCTGCCCGTAGGGCTTCATCAATGGCATCGTCATCAAAACTGAGGCCTGGTACATCCTCCATGGTGGCTAGGGTGTGGCTAATTAAAGTGTCGGTGAATGTAAATTTTACAAAATCTAGAACCGCAGGTGCGGTGTACTGGGGGAAGGGATAACACCCAGTAATGGGCCAAGACAGTGAAAAAGTGTCACTCTTGGTATCCTAATAGTCCCGTGGGGGCAACCCACGCTAAGTATGTAGACAACAAGGGGGGACGGAGATGGACAATATTTAGAGGGGTCCAGTGTACTTGTCCAGGGCACAAACAAAAAAGAGTGTACACTGTTCCCCTAGGGTTAAACAAGTAATAAGGTCTCTCTCACAGCTAGCTGCAAGTCAGCTAGAGAGTGTGGGGGTGCCGGGTAGTCAGCAAGTTCCTTGACGGAACTAAGGAAGCCTCACACAACTGATGAGCTGGATGACATGTCTCATTCAGCCTACTAGGGATGTTGTTTATATCATCGGCTTCCTGCTCCTGCGTCGGGCCGGCGCTGCAATGCCCGACGGGTAACAACAAGTGTCACACTTTTGCGGAGGTCTTTTGTTCCTTGCCGTGATAAGTAGAAACTTGTGAGGCTTAAAAAGTGAGGTAGTGAGCAAAACGGTGAAAAATTGTTAAAAAAAGTTGGATAATCCACAGGGAAGTCTTTATTCAGGTGGTTAGCCACTTTATTAAAAGGTATAGGGAGGGGTACTGAGGACCGACGTAGCTATTGGTGTGGCCTCGTATCGACCCTCCATTTGGTCAACATGTTTCATGCCCAGCGGGGCAATTCGTCAGGACCGAAAAAATGTGCTCATATAAACCTAATGTGCCCCAGAAGGTGAGCTACAGGCTATTATAGATACAACCTGATAGGTCTAGGTCTATACCCTCCCTAAAATACACAAGGGGGTCATACCGGTACCAGGAAGACCTATCGTGTCAGGTATAGGCTCTCTTTTGGAACCCCTGTCACAATTTTGCGACGTGTTCCTACAGCCATTAGTGAAGAAAATCCCTTCCTTCCTCCAAGATACCAGAGATGTTCTACGTCTTATTGAAGATATGGACGGGAGGGAGAATGTCGACCTGATAGTGACCCTGGACGTAGAGGCACTCTACACTAATATCCCCCAGCAAGCCACCTTGGAAGCAGTGGAGAATGCCTTGAGATCTGAGGAGTGGACTTCCTGCACGCCCATCTCTTTCATCATGGCCCTTGCGAGTATAGCCCTGACGGAAAATTTCTTCAGGTATGAATCGCAATTATACCACCAAATACGCGGGACATCCATGGGTTCTACCTTCGCGCCGAGCCTGGCGTGCCTTTACATGGCTTCCTTTGAGGAACAGGTCATCTATCCTGCGGCAACCAACCCCTTTCTTGAACAGCTGACCCTCTGGCGTCGCTATATCGACGACATCTTGATCCTATGGAAAGGGGATAAGACTAGCTGCGAGGCTTTCTGCTCTTGGATTAACCTGCAGAACCCGTACCTTAAATTCACGGGTACCATTTCCGCCACTTCCCTTCCCTTCCTGGATCTTACCATCAGGCTGGAGCCTTCAGAGATTACCACCACTCTCTATAGGAAAGAAACCGACAGGAACAGTCTCCTCCCCTACCGAAGCCACCATACTCGAGCCTTGAGGGACAATCTCCCGTTCGGTCAATTTCTCCGGATTCGAAGAAATTGTACATCACTGACTGATTTTGTACGTGAATCATCGATCCTCCAACACAAACTCCAGGACAAGGGCTACCCAACCAGACTGTTGAACGCATCTTTTAAAAGGGCACGTAACAACAACAGAGAAGCTTTGCTGGAGTCAACTCCGAAGCCCATCAGTGATGTCATTACCTGTGTAACAACGTACACCAGGAACTCTACTTTCATCAAGAAAGCAATTAACTCACATTGGGGCACCCTTAACTCTGCTGGCCTGGATATCCCTCGCCCACGGTTTGCTTTTAAAAGAACTGCTAACCTCAAGGACACCCTGACCCACACTCGACCCAAGAAGGCAGGCACCCACCATGAGAACCCCTTGTGGAACCTGCCACCCGTGGTCGGACACTATAGATGTGGCAGCTGCATCATCTGTCCACAAACCATACAAGGCAAAGATATCAAGCTGACCACAACGTTCACCTGGCACATGAACAGACACACTAATTGTAACAGCAGCCGCTGTATATACATGCTCGTTTGTCCCTGTGGGCTGAAGTACATAGGCATGACTATGCGAATTGTGAAAACAAGGATCATTGAGCACAACAGCAATATCCGCTGTATGAAAACACACACCAGGCTCTACGATCACTACAAAGAAGCAGGACACAGGGCAGACAACCTTCAATGGACAGTGTTGGAGTGTCATCCATCCATTAACGAACAAGCACTATTTAGACTAGAACAAAGATGGGTGCACCGTCTCCAATTGGATACCTGTGGCCTGAACGATTCCATTCCGTGGAACCAACTAACAAGATGATTCCTCCCCCACCCGCCTGCCTAATGCCTCCGAGACTGGTCATCCTCCATTGAAAACACGGGTGTACCATGACTCTGCACGAGCACAACATATGTAGAGGCATTCATTTTCTGAGTGGTCTATAGATCTCTGCCTCCCCTAATATTAGTATGGCCAGCTAACTGTTCACTACATCCACCGGTCTACTAATCACATGGGCACAGCAGGAGCATCCCGTCACTCCCTAGTGTTATTCGCCTAGCTACCCATGCCTCCCAGTACTAGTCTGGGGTTACTTTACCATCCCCGACCTCCATATGCCATACACTGTGCTATTGTCCACCGCAGCGAGTCACTTGCCCTTCCATCATAGGCGGCCCACACTCGGGCGGCCCCCCCAAAAAATAAAACCCCCCCATTTATTACTGAGCAGGATGCCTACGTAGGTACAATGAGAGCACTCACTCTGACTGCGCTTTGTCCCATCAGGCTCGCGTTTCAGTGTAGTACGCAGTACCAGTTGAGCCACGGTATACCAGCCTGCTCTTGCCTCCCCCTTTCCCTGCCCCCCCTTCCTCCCCACCGTACACGCCCAATCAAGCGCTTCCAAACATGCACCAAAGAGGTCAAGGGACTACATCTCCCATGAGCACCGTGATGCGGGCTCCGATTGGCGCTTTGGGCGCACTGTCACCGCGGGCCCGCCCCCTCTCGGCCGGCACCCGCCCCCACCCCGCCCCCAAACAACCTGTTCTTAATGGCGGACGCGTGGCACACTCCTGACCGGCTGTTCCGCGGACATCACACGCCGACGGTGTGGGGGTAGGTGATACCGGCGATTATCTCACGCCGCTAAGGTAAGCGTTGCACCTCTGATTTATTGCTGGCCGCCGTTCTACTATGACGGCACTTTGGCCAAGGCTTACGGAGGGCGCCCCGCCTCGCCAGATTGTCCGGGTCATGACTTTAGCTGATTTTCAGCCGCCCCCCTTATGCACCCTCCCTGTCTATCTAGCGACTATTGGTAGACTTCCTGAGGATAATATCTACTCTGGTGCCTGCGAGCGGTTGATCCGTACCGCCGCTTTCCCACAGATCCTTGGCACTTGATGGCCTGGCGAGGCGGGGTGACCGCTGCCCCGCTGATAACTTCTGGTCATGACTTTTGATCATGGCCCCCAGCAATGACTCGCTGTATAAATACTCCAATCCTTTTTCCTTCCCTAGGGCTACATATCCCTAGCGCAGTCCCCACAGGAACTAGCCGCGAAGACTGCCAATTGGCTCCTTAGGGTAGGTCTAATCATTGATACTGAAACCATCCCACTGGGTGCCTGCTGCGCCGCGCCCCCCCCATGTGGCTGAGTGGCTTTTGATTTATTTGTGTGTTGGTATTATTTTAGTTCTAGTGGCTCCATTGTTTAGTTAAACAACTGACCACCCTTGCTACAATTAGCACTCGCACATGCCCTGAACTCCCCGGGGCTATGTCCTGTTACATGTAATATTGGTCTCTCTCCACTCACCCCGTTGCACTCCATTAGCCCTCATAGACACCTAGTTTAATTTGGATAACTGGGTATGTGTTTGACTTTTGGGGTGATTTCACAGTGTTGCCTGCAAACGGTATAATCACTATCGGCATATTAGCAACTGTGATGTCTACTGTTCCCTTAGGTCTGACATTGATGCAGTGATCCTCGCCTTCCTTAGACCTAGACCTATCAGGTTGTATCTATAATAGCCTGTAGCTCACCTTCTGGGGCACATTAGGTTTATATGAGCACATTTTTTCGGTCCTGACGAATTGCCCCGCTGGGCATGAAACATGTTGACCAAATGGAGGGTCGATACGAGGCCACACCAATAGCTACGTCGGTCCTCAGTACCCCTCCCTATACCTTTTAATAAAGTGGCTAACCACCTGAATAAAGACTTCCCTGTGGATTATCCAACTTTTTTTAACAATTTTTCACCGTTTTGCTCACTACCTCACTTTTTAAGCCTCACAAGTTTCTACTTATCACGGCAAGGAACAAAAGACCTCCGCAAAAGTGTGACACTTGTTGTTACCCGTCGGGCATTGCAGCGCCGGCCCGACGCAGGAGCAGGAAGCCGATGATATAAACAACATCCCTAGTAGGCTGAATGAGACATGTCATCCAGCTCATCAGTTGTGTGAGGCTTCCTTAGTTCCGTCAAGGAACTTGCTGACTACCCGGCACCCCCACACTCTCTAGCTGACTTGCAGCTAGCTGTGAGAGAGACCTTATTACTTGTTTAACCCTAGGGGAACAGTGTACACTCTTTTTTGTTTGTGCCCTGGACAAGTACACTGGACCCCTCTAAATATTGTCCATCTCCGTCCCCCCTTGTTGTCTACATTCTCCAAATGGTTGTCTGTTTCTTTTGTGAAAGAAATAGCTACAGATTGTACCATTGAGTTTCTTAGGAGGGTTTTCTTGGACGAAGGGTTTACTTCGGTCTTGATAACTGATAATGGAACTCAGTTGACATCAAGCAAAATGAAAGTATTTTTAGAGAACTGTGGTGTCACACATCATCGTACCTGTCTGCATAATCCTCAGGAAACGGAATTTGTGAGAGGGTGAACAGACTAGTGAAAGGCATAATTCAAATGTATACTGCTCTGGGATGCTTTTCATGTGATAAGGTTCAAGAGATGGTTTGGGCCTATCGTTCTACACCTCACAAGAAGGATATGAAATCTCCTTTTGAATTGATGCGGGGTAGACCACCAAGCACAAAATTAATTCCTTCTTGGTTAATGAATTTAGATATGCTTAATCTCCACACCGGCCCCTCGCGGCGGGATGCCTGGCTTTCACCTTGCGGATACCCTGCCAGGGTTATCTCACAAGGGAATACCAGGACGGGTTCCCTAAGCAAGCGCTTAGAAACCGCTTGGTGATTTGCGCTATATAAATTCCTGTACATTTATATGGATGTTTCTGGTACAGAACTGTGTTCCACTATTTCAGTGGGGGATCTTGTGAAAGTAAAACCGGGTAGGTTTTCAAAAGGACTCACAAAATTTAGAGGACCATTTGTTGTTAGGAAAGTTTTTCCTATTTATGTTGTATTAAAGAATGGGGAGAAATGGAATTATCGCAGGGTTGCGTTGTATAAATAAAATCCTGGTTTAGATATGTATAACAAGATGTGTGATGAAGATTTGTGCAGCAATAGGTATATGTTTACAACACAAGAGAACTTCAATGTACATTCAGAGAGTAGAAGGGAGGAATGTGATGGTGATGTGTCGCATAGTCTTAATGTGAATAGACAACTTGATTCTAGTATACCAATTGCTGTACAATCCAACACTAATCAAATTAGCAATTCTTTTAGAAGTTCAAGATCTCGTCACCCACCGGTATATTTGAATGACTATATTTGTTGAGTATTTATTCTTTGTTTTGTTGTTACATGTCCCAAGGGAAGGAGATGTGTTGTAAATAGGTTTTTATCTCTTCTTTTGTGTATAGTCTATCTTTTATATTTATTGCTAAGTGTACCGCCCTAGAACATTACCAGTGTTCCAGCATTGTGTTCTTACTTTGCTATATTCCAATGCTTGTCAGTTGGTGACTGGTCAGTGTTGCCGTCAGTGGCTGTTCCTGTACTACGAATAAACCTGATGGATGTTTCCCTCATCCTGTGTTCCTGTATTGATTGTTTCTACAACATGCCTCTGTCCATTTGATTTGGTCGCGGCGAAGCCTTCTTGAAGGTCAAGGTGAGGAAGAGCAGTCCAGGTTTTTCATCTTCTCGGTATTATCTCTAGTGCTGAAATAATTCGGTAAGGCAAGTACGGCAGGAACGAGACCACGGCACAGATTTACCAGTAGTTGTGTTCATGCAGCCCTTTAAAGAATGTAACTACATTGTAATAAACAGAACATTGGTAACATGACGAGTAGACTGTGCAGGATCTTATCATCCTCTTTTGTTCGCTGCTCTGACACAGCTAAGTACTCTTTCCATATATGATTTAACTTCTCTTAATTATGTATGATTTATTGAGTTGTGATACCTATTCACGCTTTTTTAATACTTATATCTTTCATATCTAAGATATTGGACTTGTTTACCTTTATCCTATTACTGTAGAGACGCAGGGGCAGATTTATGTTAACTGGCGCATCCCCAGGGATGCGCCAGTTAATGTGTGCCACAGTGCGCCGCATCTACAATGCGGCGCACCATGGGGCAAAAACGGCACAGATGCGTGACGCATCTGTGCCGTAAAGGTGGCGCATTGCTGGAGTTGTGTCGCAAGCGCGACGCAGCTCCAGCAAGGCTCGGGGGTGCCCCATCTTCACAATGCTGCGTCAAGACCGCAGGCGCAGGGTTTTGACGCAGCATTGGCCTGAAAGTGACTGAGTGAAATCTCATAGATTTCACTCAGCCACTTTTAGGAGGCGTTCCTGCGTAGGAACGCCCCCCCTGCGCAGGAACGCCTCCTTATTGCGCAGGGCTTTACAATGTGACGCATCTCCTCGATGCGTCACGTTGTAAATAGGGCGCATTGTTTGCGTTGCGTCAAATAAAGTGACGCAATTGCGGCACAAAGAGGCGCAAGGGCTTCATAAATCTGCCCCGCACTGTTTATCTTGTTGCTGTAGATAATTAATGTGTATCCTACTATCTTAGATAACTACATAACTAGATAACTTCTGTCAATTCCAGGTTTTAGTTTAGCTCTCCCTGGTTTACAACCATTACAACGCAACTTTTACCACGCAGTGCTGTTACAACGCAGGTTTTAATACGCATACCATTACAACTCATTACACTGGGGGGCGCTCTAGGATAGGGAATAAATTTAATTTACTATCCAACACCTTCCCTACTATCCACGGGGACTGGAGTTGGAATAGTAAATTAAACTATTCACTATCCAGAACCCCCAAGTGTAATGCGTTGTATGGTATGCGTAGTAAAACCTGCGTTGTAACAGCATGCGTGGTAAAAGCATGCGTTGTAACGTCATACATTCCTCTCCCTTGTCCAATTTTCGGCGGGGAACATTTCCTCATTCCCAACGATCGTTTCATTCAATCAGGTAAGTGTCGGTCTGCCACTTGTCTGTACCGCTCGTGCGAGCTTTTAAAGGGCAGCCGATTTCACCCTTTTTTCAATTTAAAGGAAATATCTTCACTAGAGGAGCTTGCCACATTTGAGCTCCGTATCCTAGCAACTTGCTAGAATATATCACGCGCTCTAAGCTCAAGCGCACGCTAGCGTGATGTTGCGTCCTTGCGCGCACACTCGAATATCAGTTTGCTTCATTACGCTACTGTTTACACGAGCGCATATCGACAACTAACAGAGACTGAGTCTTTTCTGATTTTTTTTCCCATTGTTTGAGACATTTATTGATGCAAGATCGCCACCGGGTGGCTTTTTCTTATACTGCAGTGCCTCTATACTTCAGGATTATTCATTGATCATTATAAAAATCTGCATCTGTGAGTAAACCCTGCCAGAACAAACTATTAAGAAGCAAAATTTTGATACTATTTACTTACCTGACTAAGCCATATTAAGGCTTGTTACTGTTTAACCCTTTTGGGAATATTTTTAACTATGAATCCTGACGATAATACCCCACCTCAGGCTACCAAGGCATCTTTGAGGGATAATTTAAAAAAACGAATAGAACAGGAGATACAATCCTCCGTCAGAGATCTATTTTTCTCTTTCTGCTGGAGATTCCCCCTCTAGCAGAGGTACTCAAATAAGGGGTAAAGTATTTCAAAAGAAGAAGCACCTGAATGAGGCATTCACCCATGCTGCTGAAATTGGTAGCCCTCGCGCTACAAAAGATGCTCGTGCTCGTAGCAGCACAATAGAGAGATCCCAGTTACCTGGGACTGGGAGAAGAGGTGCCCATAGCGGCATTATGGAGAATAGTATTTTATACAATACAAATGATTTTAATGAGGACTCCTCACCCTTTTTTAATGATATTGAGGAAGATGAATTTATATTTGACCCCCAAGATACCCCTGAGGATCTTGACGAAGACCTAGAACACCCTTCAACATTCTCATTTACTATTAAAGACCCTCTTGGGGAGGAGATGTTCAATCCCACTACTATTTAACATCCTCGCAGCACAGAATGGTGGCCTATGGACCACGATGATAGATATTTATCAAATGGGTCAGGAAACCCATGGACAGAGATACACGCAATTTAATGCGTAAGGAGTGCCCTTGTCCCTCTTCTGAGGATAAGATTTGTAATACCCCCAACCTTGACCCCGAATTGATCACTTTTCTTTTTAAATCGGGGAGGGACCCAAGAAAAGGGATTGAAAGATGCTTAAAACATCTGGGTCCTCTTTCAATAATTCTTGATATGGCGGAAGAAGCCAGGACCAACAATATTCCGATTAATTCCGAACTCCTAAGAGGTTGGTCCCAACGTGCAATCTGCTTTATTGGAAACGCTAATGCCAATCTGATTACCGAACGGAGGAAGGCAGTCCCCCTCGGAATGAACCCTAAACTTGCAGACCTCTCCGCTAAGGAAGACATGTGTGATGCCAAGGGTATGTTATTTGGCGATAACTTCGTAAAATCCGTACGAAAATATGTGGCCACCTTGAATGCCTTTTCTAAGGCAAAATCTAAAATGTGTTGAGTCTTCGGGGGATG
Organism: Lissotriton helveticus; assembly: GCF_964261635.1. Classification (NCBI taxonomy): domain Eukaryota; kingdom Metazoa; phylum Chordata; class Amphibia; order Caudata; family Salamandridae; genus Lissotriton; species Lissotriton helveticus. The sequence continues at coordinate 151,461,553 of NC_136073.1, forward strand.
ACCACTTTTTAAAAGGGCTGACAGGAGGGGGCAACCTGTCAGCCGCGGTTACTTCAAGTCCCAATTTTACCCACAAGATTCAAGAGACAATCATTGTTACAGAGGATCCCGCACAAACTTCTATCGCCAGAGAGGAAGGGGTTCAAGAGGCGGTGGCGGAAGATCAAGATTCGCCAATCAATCTTTCCAAGGTATGTCTGAATCCCTCTTTCCCTTCCTAGGTGGCAGGAAGACTCAAGTTTTTTGCAAACAATTGGCTTCAAATCACACAAGACCCTTGGGTCTTGGAAACTGTAACTGGTTTCAAGATATATTTTTGGAAAGAACCCTTTGAGAAAAAGATTCCAAACCAAATTTCTCTAGACAAGGAGAACTCAAAATTAATAGATCTAGAAATCTCACAAATGTTAGACAAAGGAGCCATTATAAAGGTTCTTCTTTCAGAACTCCCAAGGAGCTTTTTAAGTACTATTTTCCTTGTCAAAAAGAAGGACAAGGGTTGGCGCCCCGTCATAAATCTCAAATATCTAAACAAAGTTCTAACATACAGACACTTCAAGATGGAGGGTATCCATATTTTGAAGGAAATTTTGCAGGCAAAGGACTGGCTGGTAAAATTAGACCTAAAAGACGCCTATTTTACCATACCCATGGAAGAGGAGTGCCACAAGTATCTTCGAAAGGGACTCTTTACCAGTTCCAGTGCCTCCCATTCGGGCTGTCATCAGCCCCTTGGTGCTTCACCAAGGTCCTTTGCCCGGTGGTCAGCTATCTCAGAGAGAGGGGAATTCGCTTAATAATTTATCTAGACCATATCCTCATCATGTGCCAAGACAAAGTAGAAATTATGGAGCATTTAAAAATTGACAATGGATCTGCTTCAAGATCTGGGCTTCATTGTAAACATGGAGAAATCTATTCTGACCCCCTCGCAAAAACTAGAATTCCTTGGTTTCAAGGTAAACACAATTCTTTCAAATCTAATCCTTCCCCACAAGAAGATTACAAAAATAAAAAAACATGTTTCACTTATCCTTTCAAAGGAATCTATCCGACTAAAAGATCTAGCCAGAGTCTTGGGGCTTCTTTCATCCTCTATTCCAGCCATTTCACCAGGTCCTCTTCACTACAGAGGTCTGCAAAGATTGAAAGCACTGGGCCTGAGGAAGGGGCTCTGGTACGAAGACTCTCTACCTCTCTCACAAGATGCTCGAGAAGATCTTCATTGGTGGTTGAAAAACCTCCAAGCCTGGAACGGAAAAGTTATCTTCGGGAATCTTCCAGATTTCACCTTAGAATCAGATACGAGCAATCGGGGATGGGGTGCCCGCCTAAAAGATTTAGAGACCGGAGGGGGGTGGTCTATGGAAGAACAATCCCTCCACATAAATTCCCTAGAGATGTTAGCAGCTCTAAATGCAATCATGAGCTTCACTGAACTTTTGAAGAACACAAATACCCTAATCCGCTTGGACAATTTCTCAGCTGTCTCCTACATAAATCGCCTTGGGGGTGCGAGATCCAAACATCTCTCAGATCTTGACAACGAAAATGGTATTTTTGTTGGGACAAAAGATACCCTCAGAGCAGAATTCATCCCGGGTTCACAGAATGTGAGAGCAGACTGGAACTCACGTTTCCTACACGACTCAGATTTTTTGTCAGATCCAATGTTCTTTGGGGCCCGATACAATTAGACCTATTTGCCAGCAGGTTAACCCACCAAGTTGAGAGCTACTTCAGTTGGAGGCCAGACCCCTATGCCTCAGGAGTTGATGCCTTTCCCCAGTCTTGGGAAAGAATCAAGGCTTATGCCTTTCCCCCCTTTTCAATGATTCAGAGAGTATTGTGGAAGGTCAGACTCGAGTCTTATTCCATCATTCGGATAACTCTTTTTTGGAAATCTCAGGTTTTGTTCCCCGGGGTGATGGAGTTGGCAGTGGACTTTCCTCTGCTGATTCCTTCCTTCTTAGGCCTACTCCAGAGTCCAGACAGAGAAGAACACCCTCTAGTCTTAGAAGGGAAGATGAACCTTCTTGCCTGGAGGATATCAGGAATTCAGGAAGATATTCAGACCTTTCAGGGGAAGCTAAAAGCTTACCGGAAGATTCATGGGCTCCAGGTACAAGAAAAAGTTACAAGGGCGTTTGGAGAAAATGGTCTTGTTGGTGCCTGGAAAGGGATTTGGATCCCGTGCAATGTCCTCTTCAACAGGTAGCTAACTATCTTGCTCATCTCTTTGATCAAGGTCTTTCCTTTAGAACCATCAATTGCTACAGATCAGCAATTTCTTCAGGTCACTCTCTTTTTAATAATCTTGCTATTGGGAGCAATTCCCTTATCAAAAGAGTTATGAAAGGTATTAGACTAAGAAGACCTCCCAAGGCACGTTACCAATCCCTTTGGGATGTTAATCTTATTTTTAATCCCTACCTTTCTTGGGCTGACAACGAATCACTCTCCCTTAAAAGAATCTCAATGAAATTAGCTACTCTCCCTGTGTCTGATCTCCTTTAGAAGGGTATCGGACATTAGAGCTCTGGAACTTTCTAATAGATTTTACTCATGTGAAGGCGTCCATTTTGACACGTGGAAAAGAACTAAAACAATGTCTGAGTCCATTTTTTATCCTATCTTTCATGAATGTGAAAAACTTTGTGTTGTTAAATGTATGAAATGCTATGAGAATAAGATTTCAAGTTTTAGAGCGGTTGGTTGTGATCAACTTCTTTTATCTTATGTGAGACCCTTTAGACCTGTATCCTCAGCGACCCTAGCCAGATGGATACGTTTGATTATGCATGAGGCTGGAGTGGATCTTTCTAGATTTGGAGCTCACTCTTCTAGGGGTGCAATGACTAGCAAAGTATTTTGGGCCGGAGGAGCTCTGCCCGAAATAGTTAAAACAGCAGATTGGTCTAATGCAAGTACCTTTTCCAAGTTTTACTGGAGACCAATAGAGCATGTTAGCAGTGTAGCTCTACATGGCTTTAAACATGCATAATGGTAGCTTCCGGTCTTGTAATGAAATGACGATTCTCCAATTATTATGCAGAGAGAATGTTGATTTCATTAAAGACAATCGAAGGCTAACATTATCCCACCCCCCTCTCCCTGAGAGGTTTGGGTTTGGTTATGTTCATGCTTTATTGTGTTACTATTCTACTATTATTATAGTACTATTGCATTTTGTTGCTATACTTTACTTTTAATAGTCTTTATGCATGTCAATATACACTGTCTTTTCTTCTCAGATAACAATATCAAAGAGTAAATGGATTTACTGGAGTTTTCAAGTTATTCAGCTGTGTCATCGCAGCCCACGAGGATGATAGGAGCCTGCACAGTCTACTTGTCATGTTACCAATGTTCTGTTTATTATGATGTAGTTACATTCTTTAAAGGGCTGCATGTTTGGGCAGCAAATAAAAGTATTTGCATAATGTTAGCCTCCGATTGTCTTTAATGAAATCAAGATTCACTCTGGATAATAATTGGAGAATCGTCATTTACCAGTAGTTGTGTTCTCCTAGGTCAATCAGAAACAGAGTAGCAAAGTACAATTATAGCTTCTCAGGCTGATCAGGCTAACAGTCACAAGATGCATTTCTGAATTTCTAGTACAGAACTAGCTTATGACTCACAATGGCTGATGGCCATGTGATATTTGGTGCTGTATTTAAGCCACATCCCGAGTAGAAATTGTACAGAGATCTGGGTATCCACTCATCAAAATAGGTTGTTCTTGGCTTTGCTCTATGATAAAATCAGCTTTCTCTTTGTTTCCACACACCAGGAACACACTAGGCTTCTCCTCCTTGACAATATCTACTGCAAAAGGAGAGGAACACTATTTCGGTTTCTTGGCAGGCCAGCTTTTGGTCCCCAGGTAGACCATACCATCTTCCAACAGAAAATGCACACCTCAGGTTGACTCTCAGGCACATACCAGCCCTGGTATCATGGTATCTCTTTGAGAATCTGTGGAACGCCCCTTACCTTGTCAAGAAGAACATGGCATTGGAAATAAGCGTGGTGGTTTGGACCCACTTTCATGCTCATTTTTCTGCCAAGGGATGTGCATTCACTATCTCTTACTTCAGAACTGCTTTAAATTGATTTTACTTTCAAGTGTCCTTCTCAGGCTAATCTCCACACATGGCCTTTTGAGAGCTCTGCGTGGTAAAGACGTGTACCCCTGCCTTAAGTGCCCAGCTGCATGCACTGTTGTCTGGATCACTAATGATGATTGCTTGTCATACACGAACAGGGATCATGTGTGTGTGCCATGACATAGTCCTGTCGCATGAATTGTAGTCTTGTTAGACCAGGAGGAGCTCTCCCCAAAGTGCTACCCTCATAGTGGTTGAAGGCTACCACCTCCACCACGAGTTAAGCAGCACAGTGCTGTGTTAGTGTCAGGAATCATAGAAGACAGGACATTGACCCCCTCCCCATTGTGTCACCGTGGTAAGGATTAAAATACTTTGGAGGTTGCTGGTTAGACAAAGAGCCTTAAGAATAGCTGTGTACACCACTGATCAGTGTAGCGGTCTAGCTGTTTGGCCGGTGGGCGCTTGAGAGCTGAGACTGAGTGAAGCGCGAGTGCAACTGCTGTGATTGCGCACTTCACCAAGGAATTTTCAGGCATTAGTGTTTCGCTGGAGAGTCTTCTCAGTTTTTTCCATTACCATAGTTTTGAGAGAGTGTTATCATTACGTTTGCGCGTCGTTAGTCAGGAAGAGCTTCTGGTCGTCAAGCTGTCATCTTTAATTCTGAGTTATGCTCGAGAGGGAAATTATTAATTTTGAAGTTAGCCAATTTGAGGGAGATTATTTATTTGAAGTTTGCAAAATCTCATTCAGAATTAAAAGAGAATCAGACCCCCTCCCCCTTCAGTCTCTTTTCCCCCTCTACTTCTTACCTGTTGTTCCTATGAGAGTTCCAGTCTTTTTCATCAGATGCAGACATGTAAGTACCTTAAAAAAGAGAAGAGAATACATAAACAAGATTTATTGTTATGAATTTGCTTACCATATTTAACTGTCTTTGTCGATTTCTAAGTCTACTTGAAGCATTCTGTACCCAATGTAGAATATGGTTGCACACTACTAACTCCAGTCCTTAGGCCAGAGTTCTTCAATCTGTGGGGCGCGCCTCCCCAGTGGGGCGTTACACCATCTCAGGGGGGCACGCACTCCACACAAAGATCTTCCCTTTGTTGGTCTTTTACTGTCCCACGTTGCAAGTCTTCACCCATTTCAAATGTGATTGTTGTTGTTGTAGAGCTCCGGTAACAGAGGGTTGGAGGGGGAGAGGGAGGGGAAATAGATAAGGCAAAACATGCCTGTGCTTTTGTTATGTAAAGAGCTGAGTTAACTGTCCCAGGAAGGGGTTAATTCTTAGACCTGAAATGCTTCTGCTGCAGTGGGAGGCGGGGAGTCTCCTGCTAAAAGCGAAAGCAAACGAACAGACAGTCCTGTTTCTCTGCGATGGATTTCATAGCAGAGGAGACTCCTTGCCTCCCACTGCAGCTGAAATGACTGTCTGTTCCTTGCTTTCAGTTTAGCAGAGGAGACATCTTTCCTACCACTGCAGCTGAAACATTTCAACTCTACAAGTTTAACCCCGTCCTGGGAGGGTTAGATCTTAGCAAAAGGAGACAAAGTTTCTTTTAAATTTACACAGGCAGGCACACAACGCCCACAGGGCTTCAAGTTGCCAAAAGAAAAATGCCAGCCAGCCATGTGCTGTGTAAACAACCTGCAAATTTATTGTCTTGACTCTAAATATGCTTATAATGAAGTATGTATACATTTGTTATGTGACTTTCCTGTCTTTGTTCCATTTTATTATCAGTCGTGGATCATTCAGGCAGCCCTAGAACACAATTAAAAGTGATTCTATTTATATTTGTTGTTCAAGGTATGCACACACAAGTGCTGACAATACAGCTTTAAGTGACTGTTTATTTTTTATTTTTGTACTGCCTGGGACATCAAAATAATGAGCTGGCAACCCTAATCATAAAACTGGAAGTTTGATGTAAGATGAACACATTTATTTATTCCACCCTGATCCCTGGTTAATGCCATATTAGCAATAGTTTAACATATCTGAAACCCTACGCTGCCGTCAATAACCTACTGAGTTACTTCAAGTGTCTGGGAATGCACCTCGAATTCAGACAACTCATTCCTTATTCTCACCCTTCACTTTCATGCTTACCCTGCACTCACAGCGATCACAATGCCCTCACACTGATACCAACGCACTCACAACATTCGCCTGCTTACCCTGTACTCACATTGATCACTCTGCACTCACAATGCACTTGCACTGTTCACCCTGTACCTCACCCTGCAGTCACACATGCACACAACTCGCTCTACACTCATGTGACACTTCACTCACCTGTCCTCCTTATTGCTCAATCTGCAATCTCACTCAAATAAGACCATCACTAACCATACATTCATCCGTCCCAGTCAGCATTTTGATCCGCACCCAAATTCATATGGTCACCTCACTCATTTTGCAGTCACTCCTCTTACCCTACTCTAACACTGTTGCATGGCTCGCCCTGCACTCACATGGGTACTCCTGCCACCCACACAGCTCAGGGGTTTATTGTGCTTGATCCAAAGATAATGCACTATGCAGATCAAAGAACTGAGTGTGAGTAAACAATGAATAGTGCTATAAAAAATGAAATGTTTGCCAGAAAGGTGCTATAGAGAGATGAGGTGCATTGTTGGTGAGTGGTAGTGAGGAAATTCATGGAGGAAGAGGAAATGGGGGAGGAGCGCCAAAACAGACTGTTCCACTTAATCAACAACATCCGACCCAAATACCTCAACAAGAGAGTTTCCTTCCACATACTCAAGCCTCCGCTCCGCCAACCTCGCCCTGGCAGAGGTACCTTGCATCCGCAGAAACAGAGCTGTCGGGAGAGCCTTCTCCTACATCGCAGCCAGGATCTGGACAAGCTCCCCATGAACATCAGATGCTCCCAGACCCCGCACTCGTTCAGGAAGGCCCTCATGACCTGGCTCTTTGACTGATCCGGAGCACATTTCATCTTGAAAAATTGTGTTTTGAGCTGTGTAATAAGCCTCTGTCATTTCACTACACCCACTCACAAACCTACAGTTTACTAAACACTCTTATTGTGTTGAACATTATTTGCCGGATATGGCCCATGATATGCGCGTGGCAGGTGATTATGTAGTGTACCAGATTCCAGAAATTTCTGTCAGGTGGTGGGGAGGCCCAATATCTAAAAAAATTCAGCTGGGGGAGCTCAACCTACAAAAGTTTGAAGACTTCTGCCTTAGGCTAATTTTCATCTGTCCTTCAGGTGGTACATTGACTATACTTAATTCAAAATACGTCAACAAGACGTAGAAGAGAAGCTAAGCCCATCCTCTCAAGGGGTATGAGTAGTTGTTTAAATGCTAGAAAGACATGAGTTATTTGTCAGTCAGGGCAGAAAATAAAAAGTTAATGTTGCCTTTTCTTTTAAGGTGCAATTGTGCGTCAGGAAAGAACGTACGTCTGAGAAAACATTGAGCTTCCTAGAAGGAGGGACGAGGCAGACTCTTTTGTTTTTTTTATTTTATCCACTTCCCCCTTCCCCCTCTGGGAATTCTTTACCCCCCTGTTATTATCAATGGGGATTGAGAAGACCCCAGTGAGGGGTGTTGGGACTCGACTTCGTTCTGCTCCCGTGAATTCTTGGGAACTACTGATCGCTCTTACAGGTGGCAGCATACAGTGTAGTGATCAGTAGTAGTGAACAAGACCTTTTTACCTTGTGTTACTGGAGTGAGGCCGACATGCTCACTCGCCATTTTAAAAGTTCCACTGTTGTGTGTGTTTAACACAACCTTTGACCTACATCAGGTAGCTGTGGAGTGCTGCACAAAGCAGGAGTAGTGACTCTGTGCTGGTTGTATATGTGCCTGGGAAGAGTACAGTAAAGGGACAGAGCAGCACAGTGCAGTGCATGTGTGGATAGTGCTTCAACTGGGAGGAATACATTACATGAGAGATGTAGTGCTGTGCAGTGCATGCACAATAAAATCATTTGTTGGTTGTGTGTGTATTTGTCTGCAGTAGAAAACATGAAGAGTGAGGTGTTCTGCAGCACTCACATGGTAATGTGTGAGGTAGCAATGAGTGTGTTTGTAACTAGCACACTCAAAAATCTTGAATGCTGAACAGTGCATGCGAACTATGGGGCATATTACCAAGCAATAGCGATAATTATCGCTATTGCTTGGTTAGAGACAAAAATGTACCGCTGAGCTGCGGCGATTTTTATCGCAGATAAACCTTGGTATTACCAAGGTTTATCGCAAATGCGATAAAAAACGGCCGCAATGCATGAATATCGCTGAAAAGTCACCGATATTCATGCATTACCGAGCTAATGCTCTTAGCCATATTATCCACTTCCCATTGGATAACATGGCTAAGAACTGCTCAGGGCAGGTGTTAGCCTTTGGAGATATTCGCGCTTAGCGCGAATATCTCCAAAAGTTGGTAATAGGAGATAGCGATGTTAGCGACTGTTTCCAGTCGCTAACATCTTGGCACGCCCACTTTGCATGTCATTAGTGATAAATATCACTGACATGCACAGTGGGGCCCAAGATGGTCGCTATCTCCTACTAGCTGTCGCTAACTGGTGTTAGCGACAGCTAGGTAATAGGGAGATAATTTTATCTCCGCTTTCTTGGCTTTTAAAGCCAAAAAAGCGGAGATAAACCACCTTGATAATATGCCCCTGAGTGTGTGTGCTGGATGAATGTGCACCTGTAAAGGTACAATGTCTGGAGAAACAGGACCGGACATAAAGTGTAATGTGAATGTACACTGAGTAATTGTGTCTGGTGTGATACATGTAGGACCGTGGATTCCATTTTGAAAAGCCCAGGCCTGCCTGATGAAGACATGAGGAGGAGAAAAATGCCCCGAGAGAGATTTGTTTATTGCTACATTCCTGTAAACTGGTTGGGACACATACTGGAGAGAAAATAAGAGACTCCTCTTACGCTTCTAAAGACTGATCTTTGATTTGGTGACAGACCACAAGGAAGTATCCTGCACCTATCTGAGGAAGAAAGATGAGGCTGAAAAGGGAATCAAAAAGAGAAGGGCTAGGGATCAGGGATTAACCTTTGATGCATGTCACCATGGCTGTTATCCAGCTTGAACTTTGGTCACTCCCATGAGTGGTGTTGTGGGACAATCAGCTTTGGAGTCATGCATGCTGTGGTATAAATCTTTTATGAGGTAAGAAGAAGGAGAAGTGTCCACTTCAAAAGAAGCACAAGTCCAACATAAAAATTCAGGCACTCAGACCCTAAATAACATTTGGTACCTGAAAAAGGACTATAAGAAAGAGAGGTTAAACCCCTAAAAATTGATTGTATGCCAAGCAGCCAGTCAGGCTATGTGAGAAGGGGAAGCTCTGCAATAATTCTGCCTGTGACCAGAACTGGAGGCCAATGCCTGCTAGTCTCCCTACTGGGGTGAGGGAACATCATCCAGGACACCAGGACATGGAGCCTGAAGCACTATCACCTGCTTGCCAAGACCAGTGTGCCCTTTGAAGGAGAGAAGAGTGCTGGATTAAGTGAGGTTTAGTGGGGAGCCCTGCATAAGGATTGCAAGAGCAACATGTTATGCTGTGCACCCGTTAGGACATTTCCTGTGTGCAGTGTCAGCTCTGTGACCATCGTATACCAGGAGAGAGCCACCTTGCTCTAAACCACACTGAAGGTGCTCTGTAGGAAGCGCCAGGCCACACCACTGCGTGCAGTGAACCCGTATGGCAGAGGGGGTACAGATGAACTGACTTTGGGCCAAGATCGGCAACCCGTATGCCGAAGAGGCCGCAATAGTGAGGGCAATCTCATAAGGAGGGTGGACAACAAGATTGCGAGTGCTGTTGCAACCCTGAGTGCCAGAAAGCATTGCTGTTACCATGTTGCAAAAGGGTTTGGGTCAAGGCCTGGCTTGAAGGATTACTGATGTGAACAGTGGGTCATGCCAGTACCCTGTGACCAGCACCTGATGGAGATCCAGAGGATCACCAAGACACCACTGATGATGTCATACCCTTGCAAGAGCTCCCGTTGGTAGTCAAAGGATCACACCAGCACTCTCCACCTCTCTGCTAGCGGGGGCAACTTACCAATATGTCTGCTGAGCTGGAGATGCTCTGATCACTGGAAAGAACCAGCAGCACTCTTCGACAGAGAGAGACTGCACTGCTGGGTGCTGCTATGTATGCTGCAAGCAGCCCAAATTCACCAAATCGCATCTGGATTCATGAGCGCCCAAAAAGACTGTCATACCGCTGGAAAGGTAAGACTGGAACTTGGTCTTTAGGACCCTGGGGGACTTGCAGCTAACGGGTTTTCAGCACCATAGACACTTGGACTATTTCCTAAAGAGTGAAAGGGATAACTCTTGAGTACAGCCTAATAGTTTGCAGTCCCTGGATAAGGCCATCAGTAAATGGGGATTAAACCCAAACACTTTACACAAAGGAGGGTCAGGCAGGGTTGTGCCTGACCACTACTGAAGCCCTGGGGGGTTGTGCTGATGCTTCTGAATGTCAACCTCAAGGGGGGTTGTGCTGATGCTTCTGAATGTCATATACCTTTGACTGTCTAAAGTTATAAATAAAATACAACTTTATCATATAAAAACAAGTATTTGGCTGAACATTGATTGTTTGTTTGTACTGTTTGTACTTTGAGTTATCAGTCATGTCAACTGACCTGTATCTACATCCTCCTGAGGGAACCTTGGCTGCTCGACCACATCTGCCACGGACAGTAAGGTGCATAAGAGGTACTTGACCCAGTAGCTCAGGATCCGTAGTAGGTCTGCCCCAGGATATCAGGAGTAAAAGGCCTCAACAACCACGGTTGGGCTCAGTAGCACCTGTGTGCCCCATGCCCCTCTGAAAGGGGTTCTGACACCGCCTTTGTGTAAATTGATGCTTCTAACAGCAGGTGGCACTGGGACTGTCTCCAAGCAGAAACCCATACAATATTGATATGAATTGCGACTTCTCCACTTCTATCTTTTATCAGCCTTTTTAAAGCTGTAATCAGTGCAAAATATTGTTCACAGAATGTGCAAACTTAAGTAAGTGAACAGGAACACGCTTTTCAGGTGACAAGCGGTAGTCGCCAACAGCCTTGGAGTGTCTCCAAAGTCAGCCTCTGACGTGCGCACCTGGCACGGATCTGGGCCGGGCTCCTTGGGGGTAGAGGCATTTATAAAGGCGCTGCTACACGTTCTTTTCAGAAAGAAAGGATTCAGCCCGTATCATCCAGGACCGCTGAGCTGCTCTCGAGGACATGGTTCACTATAAAATACAGGTGGTGACAGGCACGGCCCTCCATGCCAAGACTCTGGGCTCCACCTCTATCACCCTCTTGGGGTCCGAGGGCGAGGGTGAAATTCGGAGTCTCGGCCACTATCACTCCGATTCCCATAAAAGAGATGTAAGTAGTGGTTTGGGCGCGCGTGCAGAAGAGGGCGCAGGCAGTAAGGTGTGTGCGTTATGGATACACTATAATTTCTAGTCGTAATGGTCATTAATTGGAAGGAGTTGCAATGCTGCGTCGGGACGCTAGGGACGGAGCTGAACCTAGGAGGTTTCAATGCGGATTGTCACTTGCGTATCCACGGTAGACTTGTTTCGAATGTGGGGGTGTTTGGCATTGTGCACCGTGCCCAGCGCTTCCCCTTCGCACTCCGTAAGTTTCGATATGTAATTGCTGCCTCTTACTAGGAACCTTTTTCTGCTTCGCTCGCTCTCCTCTGCAATATTTTCTGCCTCTATCCCTCACCGCTCCATTCTCGCATTTCCCCCGATGTTTTTCACATTTGCTTTTCCTGTAGACTGATTTCTTTCTGCCCTCTCAGTTCTCCCTCTCTTCCAAGACTTCTTTCTCGCCCCTGCTCTTCTCCCCCCTGTTCTTGGCGGACGAACTGCTATCGACCTCCTTCCCTTCCCATCCTTACCTTTATCTGCTTAACATTGTCTGGTCTCCTTCCCAACATCAATCTTTCCCTTTACTCGTCTTTCTAATTTCCTACTCTCTCTACTTGTAAATGAAATATTTCCCTGTAAATAAAATAAATACATTTCTTTAAAACTAGCTCAAGGGCTCTTCAGGGATCAGCAGTACCTTTGATAAGACCCTGTAAATAAATAAATACATTTTTCTTGCCCGGCCTTGTACCCCTTTCTTTCTTTTTTGTCTCATCAGTAACTTATTTATTCACTGTCCCTTTCCTTATTAGATTCTACACTCTTCCTTTCTCTTTTCAGCACTTGCTGATTTTAAAGCAGTGGTTGTCAAAACTTTTAATGCTGCCCCCAAACCCCCGTGATAATAATATCATCGGCCCCACCTCAAAATTGTTCACAATTATTCTATAAAACTGGCAATGTTTAAATATGTTTAGACTTATATTTAAACCTTGCAGTTAATTTCTGTAACCTTTTTAAAAATGCAATCAAATACATGATTGCCAAACATGGGGGCATATTAGCAAGCGGCAGCGATAATTATCGCTGACCGCTGCTAGCATGAGAAAATCTATCGCCCGCTATCGCTGGCGATAATCTCCATGGTAGCATTGTATTAACAACGCTTAATGCCATGGAGATAAAAATCCCAGCGATAGCGGAAAGTAGCGTTAACTGTGGTTAGCGCTACTTTTCCTAACGCTCTGCTTATTAGTGAGCAGCTTGTTAATAGGAGAAATGCCGCTTAGCGACATTTCTCCTATTATTTTGCCCTTGAACGCCCACTTTGCATCTCATTAGAGATGCAAAGCTGGGCGTTATTGACAAGGGCGCAAAATCAGCAAAACACGCGATAGCGTGTCTTTGCTGATAGGTCAAAGAAATTATCGCCGCTTTTCGGCCGAAAACGGCCGCAAAAACGGCGATAATTTCAAATCACCTGCTTTGTTAATATGCCCCATAGTATTCTGGACAGGCAGGGCTTACTAACATGTAGAATTATCCACAGTGTAAGTATTAGAAATGCGGGTGGGGGCTGAAGAGTAATTGGAGTCCCTTCCCTTTTGATACCTTCACCCAGCCAGAGTATAAATGATAAAAGAAATCGCAGCTCCTTGAGGCCGAAGAACACAACAAAAATAGGGAACTCATAAAAGAAAGAAGACTAGCTTATCGGATGTTAATACATCACGCTAAACTGGAGTGGGGGAACGAGAACTGGGAAAAGCTACCTTCCGCACTGGCAACCAGAGATGCCTGGAAGTTTTGGAATATTGTTACCACGAGCTCGGCTGATGATGTCCCAGGTATAGCACCTAACATCGCAGCAGAGGTCTGGGAAGCGCATTTTCATTCCTTGTATTGTGGGGAAAACCCGGCGGGGGATTTGACCCCCCCCCAGGAGCTCTACTTGAATCTATTGCCGCAACGACCACCCTTGATTTCTCAGAGGGTGAAATTAGGGTGGCTATTTCTAGGCTCTCCTCCGGTAAAGCCCCGGGGCTGGATGGGGTGCCCGGCGACCTCTATAAACACGAACCAAGGGTATGGGCGCCTTATCTAATGCTTATCTTCAATGCAATCCTGGGGGGCATGGTGGTACCCAGTACTTGGCTGGGAGCGGAGATAGTTCCTATCTGTAAGAAGGGCTCTCCCCTGCTCCCAGCCAATTACAGGCCAATTAGCCTCATTGATGTGTCACAAAAGCTTTTCTCGAGGCTAATACTAGACCGCCTCTTGGACTGGATCGAGGAATCTGATATTTTAAGCCCCTATCAAGCGGGGTTCAGAAATGGGGTATCTACCACAGACCAGATCTTTAGATTAAACATGCTCTTCTGGAAAACTGTGGAAATCGAGGGCGGCTCACTATATACTGTTTTTGTTGACTTGCGAGCCGCCTTCGATCTAGTCCCCCGCTGGAAATTGTGGAGCGTTCTTTCAGAAATGGGTATTCCATCTTCCCTACTGGGTATAATAGTACGCCTGCACACTGGAAACTTTGCGCAGGTCAGGTGCGGTAAGGATGGTTTACTATCATCCAGATTGTCAGTTGGCAGGGGGGTAAGACAGGGGTGCGTCTTGGTGCCCACCCTGTTTTGCCTCTATGTCAACGGGGTAGTCGCGCATCTGAACGCGGTCCACAATACTGACTCTCCAAAGCTCGCTGGGACCAGGATCAATGCGATCATGTTCGCAGATGATACCTTATTACTATCTAAGATCCCCATGGGTATCCAGCGAGTTTTGGATGGCTCTGTGACCTTTTGCCAGGAACGGGGGTTGGAAATAAACACTCTGAAAACAAAGTTTATGATTTTCAACCCCCCAACAACTACACGCCCGACCCTAGCGATAGATGGAGTTCGACTCTAAAGAGTCTAGACTTTTGACTACTTGGGTCTTACCTTGAACGAAAATATGACCTGGGTCCAACACCAAAGAAAATGCCTAGTGAAGTTATCCCAAAAAGCTGGCGGCATTCTAAACCTATACAATAAATCCTTGGTTAAGCCTATTGGCCCACCGCTGGAAATTTATAAACTGCAAGCCCGCGGTGCGGTCACATATGGGGGTGAACTGTGGGGCCACAAGTGTGTATCTGCGATTTCTGTCGCAGAGAATAAATTCCTAAGACAATTAGTTTCCCTCCCTCCCTCAACACCATTGTTGCCACTAAGGATGGACTTGGGTATTCGCCCAATTACTGAGGAACTAGGCATCAAACCCTTGACTTTCTGGAGGCGCTTGTGGGCAACCCCGGAACTTATGCATTATAGGCAAGAGCTGATAGAGGTCCTAAGTCTCCCCAATGCACGGAACATCACCTGGTTGAAATATGTCAGAGAGAAATTGAGAGACTAGGCCTCCCCTCAATGTGGTCTGACACGGAACGCGCGTGTACTGTTTATGCGCGCAAGTACATTTTTAACTTACATCATCAAAATACTCTCTGTACCACGTTATCGAATACTAATGTTGGCTCACTCTCTGGTATGTTTTTTATGATCAAGGATTTCTATAAACTTGAAACTGTATTAGATAATGTCAGTCCAGTTGTTTTAAGGAAACTATACCTCCAATGGAGACACGGCTCTCTACCGATAAGAGCATTTACGAGTAAATGGTGTGTTCCCTCTTTGAAAAATGTTCCCGCTTGTGCATCTGAGCGTGAAAACGAATTACATATTCAGTTTTTTTGCCCTGCTTACCAGCTACCCCGAAAGAAGTGGATTATTCCTATTTGCAAATGTCTGGGGATCAGGAGTTGCTTCCTAGCTTTCAGAATACTCAAGTCTGATTTCTCTCCACTCACTGTATTTGCTCTATCTAAATTTTTAGCAGCCATGTGGAATATCAGAAGGACAGCTGAGAATGCCACTGCAAATAGGATTTAGCAACAATTGCGTCAAGCAAATGGATGTTATTTGCTCCTTGTACTAGCCTAAGAGGTCCTCGGATTTAATTTTATTAAATTTTTTAATCATGTATTGACTTTTAAAGTTTTTTTTTCCTTAGTGTTTAAAACTGTAATCACCGATTTACTGTGAACTCTTTTATGACATTAATGTCGAAATAAAGACTAGAAAGAAAAAGATGTTAGTGATGGCCCAATACAGAGTGGCTTACTGCTGCTCATTTTCCCCCCCACTGAACACAAAGCACTATTATCAGTAGAGTGCTTCTTTAGATCAGAGCCTGGTTCGTAGGATCACTTGCCCCCCAGTTTGAACACTCCTGTTCCTTTTCCACCCTGCAGTTTTATCTATCTATCTATCTATCTATCTATCTATCTATCTATCTATCTATCTATCTGTCTGTCTGTCTGTCTGTCTGTCTGTCTGTCTGTCTGTCTGTCTGTCTGTCTGTCTGTCTGTCTGTCTGTCTGTCTGTCTGTCTGTCTGTCTGTCTGTCTATCTATCTATCTATCTATCTATCTATCTATCTATCTATCTATCTATCTACTTACTTACCATGGGGAGAGTTTTTTTTTGTGTGTTGGGGGTGGGTTGCTAATAACTTGACCAATCTTCACAAAAGTTTTCCAAAATACATCCATCTCAGCTTTTTCCTTGAAAGTTTTGGGGTAATCCATCAGCTGGGGACAATAACAATGGTTGGTCCCAAAGCGCAATTTCCTCATGCCATTCCTATAGGGATTTCTGAACAGCGGCCTAAACGGCCGAAAGCAATTACACCAAATTTGGCAGAAATTTAGTTCTGTGCCCAGAGAACGTGGTTTTTGTGATTTGGTGTAATTCTGCTTAGCAGTTTTAGAGAAATTAAGGTTCAAACTATTGGTATATCTTGTTTGGTGGTCTGAAATTAAAATATGTAAGCCTTCAGATTGGCTGATGGAGCTCTTTGAGAGCGAGCACTCTGATTGGCTGGCAGCAACATGAAAAAAATGTTGCAACAGCCATTACAGTCTTTGGCGAATTAAACGCCTGTCCTGAAATAAAAAAAATAATATTATAAAGGGTCAGGTTAGGGATACTGGACAACCATATCTAACGATAAAAACAGAATAAAAGGCAGCTGCAGCATTTAAAAAAAAAAAAAAGATCAACCGGGTGGGCAAGGGTCAATACCAGATTTTTATTCTTAATGATCTGGGGAGGGGGGTGTGGATTGAGCCCCTCTCCTGAGCTGACTTTAGCCCCAGGGACCACATCCACCATGGCCCACTGCATTTTGAGAAGGGGAGAGGGTGTCTCCCCATGCCGATTTTGGCTCCAGGAACCCTATCTCCTGGGGCACTCTTTAAATAGTGTTCCAGGTTCCCAACCCCAGAGACACTGTAAACTTTCCCGACAGAGCATAGGAGCAGAGAACTTTCTCCCTGCCCGCACTCTGGCAGGCAAGAAACAAAGGTTTGCTCTATTGGCAGAAGCAGGAAGAAAAACTGCTCCTGCGGGGTTAGAATACACAAAGAAGGGTGCTAGCAGGAGAGCCTTGGGGCTCCCCCAAACCCTATGTTGAGGGTGTCTGCGTGAACACTTGGGAACCCACTTTTATAAAAATGATGACTCTCACCAGCTCCCAGTGTTAGTGCTGGCTGGGGAGCAAGCTGAGACATCAGGGGCATATGGGCTCCTTTCGCAGACCACAGCATGGAAAAATGTTGTGGATGCCCCAGGTGGCACCCACTTAAAAAACATGATTAAAAAAAAGAATGATAAATGAACTAAAGAAGCCATTCATTTATTTTTCACTGCTCTGTGCAAGGAGTTCCCACTAGTGCACTGGGGCTTTTTAAAATTATATTTTTCATTCCTGATCAGGCTATTAGAAAGGGCTGCGGCACCACCAACTATATGTTACTGTTGTGAGGGTCCTCAGGGATTGCAGCTGTCCCCCAGCAACATGAAAAACACAATAAGTCTCCAGAGTCATTGAATCCAAGAGCTTAAATTATGTTTTAAAGCAGTCCGAGCTGTGTGATATTGAGCTGGAGTGCAGGGACCCCTTCTGGTGGGTTCTAAGGTTGAATTTTGTGGCCAGAAATATCTTTAAAAACAATTCTCAAAGACATGTTGAGATTTGTATTAATAAGACTTTATTAAAAATGTTTTATGACATTCACTTTTGTTTAGCATTACATTGTGTGAGTTTAAAATATGCATTTAATTGTTGTTATTGGTGACTTTTGACAAATTCAATAGGTCTGCTTTATATATGATTATGTGCTGACCCCTTCATAAATCCAATAGGCCAGCTATTAATATTTTGATGTTCTGACCCTTTGACAAATTCAGTAGGTCTACTTTACCTTTATTATATTATTACATCACATACTCAGCTGTGTTGACCAGTGGGAATGATGGGCGCTATTGTGTAGCAGGGTCACGGCCTGGCCACAGGTGAGGCCCGGTTCCTAACCCCACTCTGCATATGACCTGATAATATCTTACTTTAAATTTAAAAAATCCTTAGAAATCCACTGGAAAAAAACAAAGGTTAATGGAACATTATAATTAAGTGAAAATGTTGCCCTTTCCATGCACTGCTAATTACCTCACATATCGAGTCACTCGTAACTTATTCTACGACATGATTGATATCATTATTGCAATGTCCGAAATTACATAATTCATAACAACGCTGTGCATGGTGGGGAAGAAAGGGAAAGGGTGGACTTGCGGATGAAATGTTTGTGATTTTACATCTTTTTTATAATGGAAAACAGGGCAGACAAGGCCAGAAAGAATTACCACTACCCAGTTCTGAGTTTTCTGAAGTGCCGTCGGGCGGAGGGGAAAAACATACAGAATGGCTCTTGGCCAAGGCAATGACATGGCACCCTTTAACCCCTCTTGGGGACAATGCTCTTGCATCCAAAACTGTGGAAAAAGGGAATTGCTCATAAATAGGATGGAAATAGGTTCAATTTAAGATTTCTAAACTGCGCTATTTCCCAAACACTTCTTCTCTTACGTGAGACTCTAAGTATGAAGGTAGATTGCGACTGAACCAGTTGGCTACAATGTTCTTACTCCCTGGTAAATAAACCACTTTCAAACTCAAACCACTCTGTTTCATCCAGGAATAAATCATAAAAGCTATTGAAATAGAGCTCTCACTTTCGGGCCTCCTTGTTTGATGAGATAGCATTTGGCTACTTGGCTGTCAATTCTGAGAATTATTGCTCATCCCTTCAGTTGAGGAGTCAAAGCTTGAACAGCTTGCCAAGTTATCAACTTTTTCCAATTGAAAGATTGTATATGTTTGTCTTAAGTCCAACTCTGTTTTACGTGTACTTCCCCCCAGAGTTGCCACCCAACCCCATGTTCTCTCAACTGCGTTCATGTCATATGGCCGTTAGGTTCATTGTCGACATTGCTAAGTTAGCATGAGCTCTGCTGCCA
The DNA here is from genome assembly GCF_964261635.1 of Lissotriton helveticus. Classification (NCBI taxonomy): domain Eukaryota; kingdom Metazoa; phylum Chordata; class Amphibia; order Caudata; family Salamandridae; genus Lissotriton; species Lissotriton helveticus. The sequence continues at coordinate 151,480,486 of NC_136073.1, forward strand.
TGATGCTGCTTTTGTGCACGTTACTACATGACTTCATTTTGCAAGACTCTGTTTGTGCCTTACACATGAGAACCGTCTGTTTTCTGCGTTATCTGCCTGTTCCTGGAGTTTAGTCTGAACACGGTGTGCAAGGTCGATAAACAATGCCCCTTGTTATTCCAATCTGGTAGGTCCCTAGCATCTAGACAAAACTTGCTAACACAGCTGCTATTGCTGGAAACTCGTTCTTTCATATTATGGGGATGCATGTTGTTCTAAAACACACTTGGACACGGACCTTTCCAGGGAGAAGAGCTATGCGCTTACTATGATGTAAAAATACCTTCTAGGCATTAAGGTATGGGGTCTGCTGACACAACCCAGAGCTCTTCTTTTATACAATAAAACGTATTCTAGCAATTGGGAGGGTGGTTAGGCCTTATTGTCCTTTATCCACTGCCTGTTTACGATGACATCCCCTTCATAATCTATGGATTTGCAACAATGCTAACTGTTTTAGGTGTATGTGTTTTGCTGCTGGTAGTGGCTCATATACTGCATTATAGAGCACTATAGTTAAAATAAACATGTTCAACTATAACAGTGACTCTGTCAATTCCTATTGTGGACAAGTATGAGTGAATGAGCGAAAGGGTATGTCTTGCTACCGTGATGCCTGGGAGAGTCTGGAGTGGGTGTTCTGGGTTGTCTAATCATTCGTAGCTTCATGATTGTATAGGAGAACGAATGAGACACTATAGCTAGTCGGATTGGGGGTTTTGGGTACTGAGGTGGTAGGAAGGCTCAGCCCCTACACACTGTGGTCCTGTTTTCCTGTATATAGTTCTGTGTATGTACAGAATCACCACAACATGTCAGCCAATGTTTGGTCTGGTACTTATCTGCGAGACTCCTTAGTAGTGCTTGTGCTTGTCCCCAATCCCCTCACCTCTGTTTCTGGAGAAAGTGTGAGGGTGTAACCTCCTATTTAGTGTAGTTATAGGTTTTTCAAGCTTGAATTCTAAAAGGTCTTCCTCTTTCTCTAACGCAGTGTTTTGCCTGCCGCAAGTAAGTTGTTTCATATTTTTCTTCCATTATGGCAGTTGCCATTGCGCCTCCAAACTGCGCTCCAGTCACTGCTTATTTCACTCAATTTGGAGTCCCTAATGGTGTTGCTGATCTTATTTTTGTTGTTGAGGCGGATGCAGCACAACGCTTCAATGTGTTCTATTATTGGGTAACATTCCTGGCAGCGAATGGCACTGATCATTTCTTCCACGAGTATACTGCTCCTGCACTACTGCAGGATTATTGACCTTATCAAACTCTTGAAGTTCAGTTAACGGCTTGGCAACACACTATATGGTTTAATGGTGCCCTTCCTCACCCTTTGACAGTGGTCCTTTAGGCCCCTTATCGATTGATGGGGCCACCTGGCTCGTTTTGGCTGGGTATTCCCCACACCCAAATTATCTTACTGCTACGGTCGCAGAGCTACTCGGATTACACACTTTGTTAATACGTGTACATAGAGCTGTTATACAGTTCATGTTGCACAACATTCAGGTGGGACCACCTGGAGTTGCTGCACAACCACAGCGACCGGGTGGTGTAGTTATCAGTCCTGTCATGATTATTTCAGTGATGGGCAAGTGTCCACAAAATAAGGACAAACATCCTTATTGGCTTACTGAAAAATGTGGGCAACTCAAAGCTGGTTTTCCAAATACCACACCTGTGGAAAAACATAGGATTCTGACCATGAGCTTACCTAAATGCCTTGTTCCCGAGTTAGCTGATTGTAACACTTGGGTTAGAGTGTTTGCAGTGGTATAGTCATTGTGTTTTGGCACTCCCTCAATGACCGTTCTCTCCTCCGTGACAAAAAGTGTTCAGGATGAACATGGGGCTGTAGCAGCCGTGGAGTTGGGGATGGAACTGGGGGGGGGTGTTTGATATTGTTTGTGATATGATCCTTGCTAATGTAAAGGGTGAAGCTATAAGTTTACAAGTGGCACAATGCTTGGAGGTTGTTGCTGAAACAGACAAACAGCGCAAATTGCCAAAGATTATTGCTAAAGCTTATAAAACCTTAGGGCGCAATAGTCTGGAAATTAAGCCTTTTACTCACACTCAAACTCAACAACAAGCCCATACTGATAAGTATGGGAGCCTGTTCTTTTCTAAAAAGAACGGGAGAAATAAAAAACGGGCAACAGAAGCAAGATATGCGTGCTGGTTCACTGACACCTCATTCTTCTGAGTGAACTTATGATTTGCGCGACTGCACGAAAATTAAAAACTTCTCATAGTTTTCTAGTCCATGATTGGCGCTCTTCTTTATAGGACACATCAGACTTTCAAGTCTGTTGTGGGGAGTGCTTATATCACAGCAAAGGTGCGACCACGCAACAGGAAGGGGATCAACCTCGACAGTTTGACGTAAAATCCATATGAGAGAGACTGCCCGTTTTCGATCCCTGTATCAAAAGAAAAAGTTTGCCGCATTAACAGCGAAGTATGACGGTGAGAATGCTAATCCTAGACTGTACATGGGCAGTGATTCTGCTCGACAGCGCTGCAGAGGTTACCATAGTGCAGGAGGCACTGCGTCCCTATCTGGAGGCAAGAGCAACTGATACGTTTATTACAGTAGAAACAGCATATACGCGAGTTGCGCTCCCGAATAAACTCAATCAAATTGTCTTCCTAATTGAGGGTGATATACAATTACAGTGGTTTTCTGGGAAAATCTCGCCTCCTTGTATGTCATTTTGTTGGCGGAGGCAGATTGGCCTCCACCATTTGTTCTGGTCGCTTCTAGAGGGGAGGATGTGATACTTCCGAGTTCTTCACATTACATCCCTGAGGAAGCTAAACAGGCTTATGCATCTAAGTGGGCAGTGGCCCTGTCCCCAGCGGTGTACCGTAATCAGGTGGGCTGAGATAGAGATTCACCGGTGCATGAGATACCATTATGATCTATGCCACAGCCCAAACTGCAATATCCTATCAGGCATGAGGCTAAAGCTCCCCGTAGTGACATTCTGACTCAAATGAAATATCAAGGTGTAATTGGATCCTGTGTATCACCAATGAATAATCCTCCTTTTACGGTATGGAAGCCGGATGGTTCATATCGCATTGTATTAGATTAGCGAAATTTAAATAGCATTGTCGTACATTTGTGGTACAGAACATACACAGCACTGCGCTAGTGAACAGTCTTATTCGTAAAAAATACAAAACCACACTGGATATATACGATGGTTTCGGCAGTCATTACTTGGCTCCTGAGAGCCGTGACTTGACAGCATTTCCCGTCATCGGAAATCAGAAAAAAATTACGCGCTTGCCTATGGGGTATTTGAGCAGCCCCAGGGATTTTGCTGCATGTGTTGTGTCTATGTTGCATAGCATACATCCAGATGCGTTCTCGTACGTCAATGATATTTATCTGACAGACAACAAACTGATACTGCATCTTGTCCTGGTCGACGATATTATTATGTCGTTTGATGACTAAGGATACAAATTACATTTGCTAAATCACTCATCGCTAGTTAGGCGGTGCTCTTTTTGGGCTACAATATCAATACTGAAGGTAGGGGCTTAGCCCCCCACTTTCTGGAGAAATGTGCACAATTGCAATCTCTGTCTACAGTGAAGAAGCTTCAGTCTTTGCTGTGGTTTTTACATTTCGGGAGGACATACATTCCCGATTATGCCCAGCGTATCAAACTGCTCAACGCATTGATACAACCTACATATTATTCTGCCTGCTGGCTTCCGGAACACAACTCTATTCTACCATCTTTGCAGTCCAATCTGCTAGGGACTAACTACTTGTTGGCGTGTGATTCTTCCTCGAATCTGGTCATACTTATTGTACCTGGGACATTGGGTTTCAC